>NC_091760.1:128979635-131479635 GCF_029378745.1 Bos indicus
ATGTAATAAAGTTAAAATGAGGTCATTAGGGTGGGTTACAGTCCAATATGATGGAGTGCTTAGAAAGGGGGAAATTCGAAGGCAGAGACAGACATGCACAGAAAGAGGATTCGAACACCCAGAAGAAGAGGATCACGTGACTAGCGTGATGCAGCCATAGGCTAAGGAACATGAAGGCCGCCAGCAAACACCAACAGCTGCAAGAGACAAAGAAGGAACCTTCCCTAGAGGCTGGAGCAAGCAGGCCCTGCTGACACCAGATTCTGGACTTCCAGCTTCCAGAACCCTGAGACAGTAAGTTTCTCTTGGTTTAAGCCACCCAGCCCATGGCATTTTGCTATAGCAGTCCTTGGAAACTGATATAGAAATCAAACCAGGAGGCTGAAACTCTCTGCTTTCTGAGCTGCAAAGCCCACAAACACACTTTTGCTCGGCTGCCCTTCAGGTCCACTTGGTCCTTTGTGGGGGCCCTGAGGAGGCAGAGGGAGAGAACGTCCTTGAAGGACATGCAGTCCAGCCATGACTGTCATGTACGTATCCTGTTCAGTATCACAAGCCCCGTGTGAGCAGATGGGAATCCAGCACACAGTGTGCTCAGAGTAAGTTTGCTAAATAGATGAAGAGTCAGCTACAGGGGTGGCTGAAGAGGCCCAGGCAGGGGAGCCCAGCCAGGGGGTGTCTTGAGGGGGCTGGGCAGGAGGCTAGGCTCACCATAAACAGCCCTCCAGAGTCGGTTGAAGGTGCTTAACTAGGTTTTGTGCCTCTGACTAGATTTCTTTCAAGAGGAAATGAAAATAATCCTTGTCCATGTTTCCAAGATTTGGAGGAATTGCTGACTTAAAATATAAATTGTCAAGAACCTCCATAAAAGGACTATACATAAAACCATTATTACTTCATTGTTACATGCTGTCTCTCAAGGTGGTCAGTCCGGTAGACATTTCAGTTTACAGCTGGCCAGACAAGAAGAAATAGAGGGATGATGCAGAATGGGGGTGCGGGGGCACTTTTGGGGTGAGGTTGGGATGTTTCAGTGGAATCATTTACTTATTTATTTTTAAAGATTTTTCTTTTCTGTTTTGATGTGGACCATTTTTAAAGTCTTTACCGAATTTGTTACAGTAGTGCTTCTGTTTTATATTTTGGCTGCGAGGAAAGTGGATCTTAGGTCCCCAACCAAGGATCAAACCCTTATCCCTTGCATTGGAAGGCAAAGTCTTAACCACTGGTCAACCAAGGAAGTCCCTCTGTGGAATCATTTATATGGAAAAAGGCGTCCAGGCTCTCTCCCTTCCTTGTCCATCATGGCCTTTGGGCAGGGAACCTACCTGCTACAGCCTAGAAAGTACAGTCTTGAGTACTACCTGCCACAATCCTGATGGCTGATGTAAGTGGGGGTGGGGTAGAGACAGAAGTTGAAAACTTTGCCAAGCTGAACTGCCCAGTCAGAGTGTCTCTTCCAGGTTTTTGGAATTGATTGTCAGTGACTGAGTCAGTTCTATGGTAATAGGTTCTGGACTATAAGGCATGCAGACTTGAGCTGGGGGCTGGGGTTGGGCCTTTGGGAAAGCAGATCTGAACTGTTTGAAGAGGACACATGAAAGAGACGAGCAGAGAGGGAGGAACAAGGGAGTCCAGAATGAGAGCCAGGCGGAGAAGATAGCTGTTGATGATAATTTTCCATTTCTGATAAGGCTTGAATATCCTTGCTGCACTTTGTTTCTTTGGTATGAGCCTGTATCCTTTCAATAAGCCTTCTTTGTACTGGAGGCAGCATGAGTGGCTTGTTGTTTCTGACCATTCAAGGTGTCCTTTCTGAGACACTGCACAAACCCTCACATCTGGTTCCTCCAAGACTTTTCTCAAACTTACCGTTTGGTAATTAAAGAGCATACAAGACATAAAGTAACAGTAGGCTATCAACAAAAGAGATGAATCAAGGCAAAAGCCATTTTAAAACAGCGTGAAAGGCAAATAACAAGGCTAAAATAAAAATGAACAACATAAAGATAAAACTCAAAATAAAAGTTGAATATGATGAGAGAACTGGTAGATAAAATATAAGCCAGGGATAAAAGTATAAGCAAGATAAAAGAAAGTCATTAAATCCTACATCAGTTGAGAACAATTAAAATATAAGAAACTGAAGAGCAAAGTGAAGACGAAGAATATAATCTACAAACTATAAAACTAGGATAATCAGGCAATAAAACAAAATGGATAAGAAGATAGAGCTCATTTGTCTCCAGTGCATATGCCAAAGTCTTGAGTCTCTAAGAACAAAGACCATCAGGGCCTCTCCAGCCACATTAGTCACTGCTGCAGCACAGGTTCCCAAGACTGTCCCCCCATGGCAACCAGCTCCCAAGCAAATTTCTCTGACTAGAGCACCCCAGGATCAGACAGCAGGCCTCTGTCCTCCCCTTTCCCCTTTCTTTCCTCTCTCCCTCAGTTTGTGCCTCCTCCCCAGGCTGGCTTCTTTAATGCACCACGGTGAAACCTGTACCAGAACAGCTGCTGTCCATCGGTCCCTCAGCTGCATTGTGAGCAGTAAGGACTAAGCTCATTCATTCAGTTCACTACATAGTCCAGCTGTCAAGATTCAGAACCACCAGAGACAGGGGAAAGGGAACGGTTGGTGGTCATGTCAACTGGCGCAGCCACTGTGGAAAACAATACGACTATTTACCAAAAACGTAAAATAAAATTTCCATATGGACTAGCAACTTCACTTCTACTTTTCTGAAGGAAACAGAAGCACTCATTTAAAAACAGAAACACTCATTTCTGTTTTCTGTTGAAAAACAGAAACACTGTATCCTTTGCAATATTATTTGTAATATCCAACATATGGAAGCCACCTAAGTATCCATCAATGGATGAATGGATGAAGGCATGTGTGTATATCTACAATGGAATACTACTCAGCCATAAAAAGAATGAAATATTGTCATTTGTGACAACATGGATGAACCTGGATGACGAAATAAGTCAAAGCATGACAAATACCACATGATGTCGCTTGTATATGGAATCTAAGAAGCAAAACAAATGAACAAACATAACAAAGCAGAAACAGACTCATAGATAAGGAAACAGACAGGTGGTTGCCAGAAGGGAAGGAGGCGGGAGGATGAGTGAAAGAAGTGAGGGAGATTAAAAGATACACATTTCCAGTCACAAAATAAGTGAGTCACAGGGATGAAATGCACAGTGTGGCGAATACAGTCAGTAACTGCATAATCTCTTTGTTTGAAAACAGATGGTAATCAAACTTATTGTGGGGATAGATCATTTTGTGATGTATAGAAACATTGAATCATTATGTTGTGTACCTGGAGCTAACATAGTGCTGTAAGTCAATTATACTTCAATTAAGGGAAAAAAACGGATTCAGAATGGTCATCCTGCTCCTACATGGGCAAAGGGAATTGGAAGGCTAAAGGCCTTATCTGAAATTCTGCAAAAGACACAGAAGCTTTACATTGGGCTGGGGTGGCCAGAGGAAACCATCAGAGCAACAGAGTTGTCTGGAAGCAGCTGGCCTTCTCCCATCCCCCCCCGGAATACTGGGAAGGATAGGACGGCCAACCTCAGTCAGGTGATATCAATATACATTCTGATGCAATCAAGAAGTTACCAGGGAGCTGACAGCAAAGCTGGTAGGAAACAGGCATCTGACTATGAAAATTATTGGCTCCACTTATTTAAGAGTTATATGATTATTTTCCATTTATTTTTTTATCAATTAGAAAAGCCATATTAGAAATTTGTTTATGTTGGTTATATTTTCAAATTTATTGTCGTAGTCATTTTTAATACATTGGATTATCATGTACTGTCTGCTGTTCCCTCTTATCTTCTTGCTATAGGTTATGTCTTCTTTTTAACCTGCTCATCATTATCAGAGGTTTATCCATTTAATCAGTGTTTTCAAAGAACCAGCAAATCCAAAGAATAGGAATAAAGGAAACAGCAAAGAAACTTACAATAGAGAGGCTTATTTAGGGGGGGGGATGCGGGGGAGGAGATCTATAAAGCACAGTTAACAACACGGAGAGGAAGGCGAATGCTATATGAGTGTTTAGTAATGGGTCCTATAAGAGTTCACTCTAAAGACACACCAGGCAGGATGTGGAACTTTAGGTGGGCTGTGGAGAAGAATAGGATGTGCACAGTCTGAGAGGAGGAGGAAGAGGAGGGGTGGGGGAGGATGAAGAGGAAGAGGAGGAGGGGGAGCAGGGGAAGGCATAGTACAGATAAGTTGACTGACCTGGTTCCTCTGCTAGGATTTAAGGCACAGAATTACACAGCAACTAAAAGCCAGGTCACAAAGGGCTGCGATGTGAGAGCCAGTGGGCAGGGGCTGTAGCACATCCTACAGTTAGCGGGCCTTGAAGGAGTCTGATGGATGAAGGATGTTGCCCTGAAGGACCTCTTTGCAGAGGAGTGGAGGGGCAAGCAGCTGGACAGGGAGGTAGCCAGTGGCACTGAAGGCTGTCCGGGCCCAGGGATGGGGTCCAGCTGCAGGAAGCCTGCAGCGAAGATGGAGAGAAGGGTCTCGAGCCTGAGCAATTGGGAAGGAAAACAGCTGGGGGCATGTGAGATGTCAGGTCCAGAGGGAGGGCTCCAGAGAGTGGCCCATTTAGTGCCCCAGTGCTGACAGGAGCCTCAGCCTCTTCAATTTGACCCCTTTCCCTTGGGCAGATTGGGGAGTGAGGCTCCACTTCACTCTTCAAAGACATGATCACACCCCTACCTTTCCTACTGTCAGAGACCACTCATGACAGTGTGTGTAGGTCAGAGCGACTGCTCCTATTGCCCTAAATAGGCAACAGTTGGCTCCTTCCTGAGCCAACAGTCCTGACTGCCAGCACACCACACACTCAGAGAGCTCTTCCCACTAAAGATGGTTACACACCCTGGATGAGCAGCCCCATGGCTCAAAAGAGAAAAAGCTGGAGAGATTCCCTCTGAGTTGTTGGTCTCTGTCAGTCTCTGAGTCTCCTTTCATTAGACAGCACATAGGGTGCAGAATGGACCTTATGTGGGAGCGCAGTGAAGCAGAAAGCTGATCACTTTCCAAGTGTAGCTGCTCACATTGGGCATGTTTTAATGCCTGGTGGGCACTCACAGAGCAGTCGCAGGGGAAGAGGTCATATTTCCCTATGACTGAGCTGAGCTTCTCCCAAGAATGAAAAACAGTCCTCAACGTTTCAGTGAAATTCTCTCTCATATTATCAATATTAAAGTAGTCTTATGATCATGTTTGCTAGAATATATTCTGCCTTTTTAAAACGGATATTACACACACTTATAGTTTCCTTTATGCTACGACCTATGGTTGGAAATTGTTGGGTTAAAACAGGTTCTTCAGTCCAAGGCTTCTCAGAGACTTTAATATGCTAATTTGTACTGGGGATTTCCAAGAGAAATGGTGTTCCCAAGACTATGCATCCTTGGAACTTTTAATATCTTTTTGTAGAGCATCTCCTGCAGCTAGCACTTCACAGGGTACCTTTAGGGAAGATTGGATTTCATCCTGGAAATTATGAAAATATTATGGCCAGGGACACAGGCATGCATGTTTAAGTGTGGGATTCCAGGAGGAACAGTAGTAAACTGAGCTCCTGTTCCTCCCTCCCCAAGCTGGATTTCCCAGGCTGGGTATATCTCCACCTGATGCACATCTTTCTCCAGATTCATCCTATGCCCTTGCTCTATCCAGATCCCCCAGTTACAAACCCCCTTCCCAGGCAGCTGTTACTGGCTTGGTGTCTCTTGGTCTCTACCCAAGGCCCATTGTGAAGCATCAGTGTATTACAAGTGCTCCAGAAAGGGTGAGATGGACATAGTGGGTGTCCCTCTAGGGTTAGGGTTGATGAGGACAGACTGCCCACTTAGTGGCAGTACTACTGTTTAATGTGAAGTTCCCTGACCACAGATTTGCTGAGCATATGCTACTCAGCCATTTTACCCCAACTGGTTTGATGGAGAAATCCTGAAACTGATGAAAATGTGTGATCCTACCTGAGTCCTATACTTTTCCTGAGATGTAATTGTTAGTTGTTCAGTCGCTAAGTTGTGTCCGACTCTTTGCGACTCCAGGAACTGCAGCACACCAGGCTCCCCTGTCCTCCACTGTCTCCCAGAGTTTGCTCAAATTCATGTCCATTGAATCAGTGATGCCATTCAACTATCTCATCCTCTGCCATCCCCTTCTCCTTTTGCCTTCAATCTTGCCCAGCATCAAGGTCTTTTCCAATGAGTCGGCTCATTGCATCAGATGGTCAAAGTATTGGAGCTTCACCTTCAGCGTCAGTCCTTCCAATGAATATTCAGGGTTGATTTCCTTTAGGAATAACTGGTTTGATCTCCTTGATATCCAAGCAACTGTCAAGAGTCTTCTCCAACACCACAGTTCAAAAACATCAGTTCTTTGGTGCTCAGCCTTCTTTATGGTCCCGTTACTTAGCTGATGTGCAGTTACTCAGCTGAAAGTAAAGATACAAGTTCTTTCTCAGGCTTTCTTTAGGATGGATTATATTGGATGATGGACACTGAGGCTCTAGTCCAAGCTGAGACTGGACTCAATATACCAGGACATAGGTGACTCACTGGAGGGCAGGCATCAGGATGATTTACAGGAAGGTTCCAGGGCAACCACTTGATGTCCCTGATGAAAGCAAGGGTTGGAGAGTGTATTCATTGGGCCAAGTTGCTCCACAAACTGGGTGGCTTCAACAACAAAAATTCATTGCCTCGCAGATCTGGAAGCTGGAAGTCTGAGAGTAAGGTGTTGGCAGAGTTGTTTCTTTCTGAGGGCTGTGAGGGAGAATCTATCCACATCTCTCTTTCTCAGCTTTCTGTGAATTGCTGGCTTCACTCCAATCTCCACTTTCACTTCTGTGTGTCCATGTCCAAATTCCCCTTTTTTATCAGGACAGCAGTCACATTGGACTAGGGGCCTACCTACCCCAGGATGACCTCATCGTACTTAATCATACTGGCAAATATCCTCCTCCCACATAAGGTCACAGTCTGAGGTACTGGGGCATAGGACTTCAGTGAAAGAATTTTGAAGGGACACAATTCAACCCACATCAGGGAGGAATGTGGGATGACCCAGGAAGTTCATATGAGACCTGGAAACTGCAGGACTTTGCATGGTCTGAAGCCTGCATCGTGCCAGTGTCTTGAACAGCCTAAATGTTGTGTTGCTCAAACTTATGTCTATCGAATCGGTGATGCCATCCAACCATCTCATCCTCTGTTGCCACCTTCTCCTCCTACCCTCAATATTTCCCAGCATCAGGATCTTTTCCACTGAGTTGGCTCTTCACATCAGATGGTATGTTGGCAGTATATTATTCGTCACTGGTCTGGAGGCTCCACTGGCACCAAAGACTGGTGCAGTCTGCGAAACTAGCTTGTGCGCAGAATGTCTAGCATGTATCTGGTCTTTAGTCTGCGACAGCTCCTTGTCAGCCACCCCCTAACCCCCTATGTTCCAGCTGAGCATGTTCTCTCCTTAATCCTCTTGTCAATTTTCTTTTTTTGCCACCATTTTCCAGGGCCATGTCTTCCAGGCCCAGCCATTTCTGACTTCAAAGATCAACCTACATGTTTCCTGTGGCTGAGGCTCTCTTCTTCCCAAAGCACTGGCCGACCCCTGGCTCCAGAGGTCCCTGCCAGGACTTGTAGAGGGCACGTCGTACCCGCCCCTTTTGTCTTTTAGCAGCCTCGGCGCCAGGGGAATTGCTGGGTGAAACATGTCACCTCTGAGAAGTGAGAAAATTCCTGCAAAAGGTGTTGTTTTCGCTTGCTGCTGCACTTAGCAGGTGTTTAAATTTTTATGAGATGCACAAACTTGTGGAAATTGCAGACTTTCAGCTGGGTGTTTGGTATCAGAGTCACCGTGGTTCCCCAGCCAAGTCCCTGGAGGTGGTGTGGGCTGTGTGTTTGCTTGGGGAAAGGTGGTTCTAGGCTGCTTCTTCTCATGGAAGAAACATTGTGTGCTCATGGATCCAGCATGGTCCCCGTGGAGCTGGGTATCAGAAGAAGTCAGCTCATCTCTAAAACTTGCATTTATTCTTCTGTAAATATGAAGGATTCTCTTTTTTCAACTACATGTCCTTCCCACGTAAGCTTGACTCCAGACTGCCCAGGGAGAGAGCATGAGGAGTAAACACAGTTCTCTCAAGCTAGTGTAGTCATATCGGGGTCTCCTCCTTCCTCCTCAAACCTGACATGACAACCATATTCTAGAACCACAAAATCAGAGCAAAGCTGGATCATAAGCTTCCCATGATGATGCCTTGTTTCCCTCCCTTTCTTTCTTCTTTCCATATGTATAAACTGAGTATCTACCATATGCCAGGCACTGTGCTAGGAGAAGGCTGTAACACCAAGCCATCTTGGGTCTTTGGTCTGGTGGGGCAGGCAAAACCCTCAAGCTTTCAACCAAGGACTGTGTTTCAGTCCCATGCTTACTGACCTTAAGAAGATAAACTTGCTTGGGATCAGAGATTCTCTACCATGACTGCCTATAAGAATCACTGGGGGACTTTTTATCAATACATATGTGGGTCCCAGGCCTCCCCTGAGAGCAGCTGAGTCAGACTGGTCATTCTAATACAGAACCAGGGTGGTGAAGCCTGCCCTGGACCACCCCAGGGCTTCTTTAGACAATCTAAACACATGTCCTTTCCCCTGTTAGTTCAGTTACCCTGGTTAGTTCTCATGATTGATGGGGTGTTTCTAGACAACACATGGAAATCAACCTTCCCTGGAGTAGGGGACTCTCAGACTGAAGACACGTTCTCACAATCCTATGGCAGTGGTCCTTATTCACTTCCAGGATAAATATGTAGTTTCAGCTTTTAACATGCCCTATATGTCTGTAACAAAAAGCAACCCCTAGAAACAACTTACATGGGGCCCTACTTGTAGCTCCCTGTGGTGCTTCCCATGGTGAGGCCTGTGTGTCCATCTCCAGCCTCAATCCTCAACCATCTGCAATTAGGGATTTCAACTCCTGCTGGTAGTAATACAAGGCTGGGTAACAGAAGTGAGTGAGGCAGGCTGAGTTAAGGATAACTACTGGAGGGTTGGCCATAGGAGTGCTGACACTGGGTCCAAAGTGGTTGGACTGTATTTAGCTCCCATTGGTTCTGGTCAAACAAAAACTGAGATGTCAACTGTAGATGTTGACATCTACAGATGCTTTGCAGATTTTTATAAGACATCTCCTGATTTTCAGACATTAAACACCAATCATTTTTTAAAAAAAAAAATTAAAAACAAACAAGCAGGGGCTTCCTTGCTGGTCAATATATGGCAAAACCAATACAATATTGTAAAGTTAAAAAAAAAAAAAAAAGACCTAAGAAAAAGAATCCATCTGCCAACACTGGAGATGTGGGTTCGACCCTTGGTCTGAGAAGATCCAACACGCCTCAGAGCAACTAAGCCCATGCGCCGTAACAACCGAGCCTGTGCTCTAGAGCCTGTGCTCTGCGACAAGAAAAGCCACCGTAATGAGAAGCCTTCATGCAGCAATGAAGACACAGTGCAGCCAAAATTAATTAGTTTTTTAAAACAAAAAAGCAAAAAACACACTGAGCAATGCAAATCAGACATGTCAACTGATCTGATTCAAGTTCTGGACCAAAAGGATGGAAAGTACATTGGTCAGGCAGGGTTCTAACTATGTACAGATCTTCCATGATGGATCATTGCTGGTGACTTCTGCTGGATCCTAGGGTTAATTAATTGATGTTAGAGGCAGGAAAGACCCATAGCTGGCATTCCTCTGCTGCCTGATGCGAAATGCAAGTATGAAGTTCATAAAGATCTATGACATGGAAATCTCTCTCACTGACTCAGTATTGACTTACAATGGTTACTGATGAATTTTACACAAGACAATTAAATAGGAAGCTGTAACAATGGAAGTGCCTAGAATCCAATTGATGAATTTGGTAATTACTGCTTCTCATCTCAGTGATGGGTCTTAAGTGTTGCTGGGTAACTCTGGAGTCACAATCTAGCCAGAAATTCTTTCATTTATTGAAAAACTACTACTGAACCTCTGCTTAAGGTGGCGGGGGTTGGGGGGGTACTCTGACCCAGATGGGATGGCAAGGTCAACACTCTCCTAGAGGAGAAGAGACAATTGTCAATCAAAATGTCTCAATCGTGCTGTGAGAGGGGCAGGCTAACTCTGGAAATCTATACAATAAATTACATTCTTTTATGGGTCAAGAGGTTGAGTTTGTGGCTTACATTTCTTTTTTTTTATTAATTTATTTTAATTGGAGGATAATTGCTTTATAATATTATGATAGTTTTTGCCATACATCAACATGAATTGGCCACAGGTGTGCAAGTGCCAGCCCCCCATCCTGAATCCCGCTCCTAGCTCCCTCTCCACCCTATCCCTCTGGGTTGTCCCAGGGTATTGGCTTTGGGTGCCCTGCTTCATGCATTGAACTCACATTGGTTATCTGTTTTACATAAAGTAATGTACATGTTTCAATGCTATTCTCTCAAATCATTCCACTCTTGCCTTCTCTACTGAGTCCAAAAGTTTGTTCTTTACATCTGTGCCTCCTTTGCTGCCCTGCAGGTAGGATAGTCAGTATTGTCTTTCTAAATTCCATATATATGCGTTAATCTGCAGTATTTGTCTTTCTCACTTACTTCACTCCATATAACAGGCTCCATGTTCATCTACCTCATTGAACTGACTCAAATGCATTCCTTTTCATAGCTGAGTAATATTCTATTTTGTATATGTACCACAACTATATGTACAAATAGAAAATTTGGAAAACTCAGTAGTGGCCACAGGACTGGAAAAGGTCAGTTTTCATTTCAATCCCAAAGAAAGGCAATGCCAAAGAATGCTCAAACTACTGCACAATTGCACTCATTTCACACACTAGTCAAGTAATGCTCAAAATTCTCCAAGCCAGGCTTCAGCAATATGTAAACCGTGAACTTCCTGATGTTCAAGCTGGTTTTAGAAAAGGCAGAGGAACAAGAGATCAAATTGCCAACATCCGCTGGATCATTGAAAAAGCAAGAGAGTTCCAGAAAAACATCTATTTCTTCTTTATTGACTAAGCCAAAGCCTTTGACTGTGTCGATCACAAGAAACTGGAAAATTCTGAAAGAGATGGGAATACCAGACCACCTGACCTGCCTTTTGAGAAATCTGTATGCAGGTCAGGAAGTAACAGTTAGAACTGGACATGGAACAACAGACTGGTTCCAAATAGGAAAAGGAGTTCGTCAAGGCTGTATATTGTCACCCTGCTTATTTAACTTCTATGCAGAGTACATCATGAGAAACGCTGGACTGGAAGAAACACAAGCTGGAATCAAAATTGCCAGGAGAAATATCAATAACCTCAGATATGCAGATGACACCACCCTTATGGCAGAAAGTGAAGAGGAACTCAAAAGCCTCTTGATGAAAGTGAAAGTGGAGAGTGGAAAATGTTGGCTTAAAGCTCAACATTCAGAAAACGAAGATCATGGCATCCGGTTCCATCACTTCATGGGAAATAGATGAGGAAACAGTGGAAACAGTGTCAGACTTTATTTTTGGGGGCTCCCAAATCACTGCAGATGGAGACTGCAGCCATAAAATTAAAATACGCTTACTCCTTGGAAGGAAAGTTATGACCAACCTAGATAGCATATTCAAAAGCAGAGACATTACTTTGTCAACAAAGGTCCATCTAGTCAAGGCTATGGTTTTTCCAGTGGTCATGTATGGATGTGGGAGTTGGACTGTGAAGAAAGCTGAGTGCCAAAGAATTGATGCTTTTGAAGTGTGGTGTTGAAGAAGACTCTTGAGAGTCCCTTGGACTGCAGGGAGATCCAACCACCATTCTGAAGGAGATCAGCCCTGGGATTTCTTTGGAAGGAATGATGCTAAAGCTGAAACTCCAGTCCTTTGGCCACCTTATGCGAAGAGTTGACTCATTGGAAAAGACTCTGATGCTGGGAGGGATTGGGGGCAGAAGGAGAAGGGGATGACAGAGGATGAGATGGCTGGATGGCATCACTGACTCGATGGACGTGAGTCTGAGTGAACTCTGGGAGTTGGTGATGGACAGGGAGGCCTGGCATGCTGCAGTTCATGGGGTCGCAAAGAGTTGGATATGATTGAGCGACTGAACTGAACTGAACTGAACCACAACTACCTTATCCATTCATCTGCCGATAGACATCTAGTTTGCTCCCATGTCCTAACTATTGCAAATAGTGCTGCAATCAACATTGGAATACATGTATCTCTTTCGATTCTGGCTTCCTCAGGGTGTATTCTCAGCAGTGGGATTACTGGGTCATATGGCAGGTCTATTCCCAGTTATTTAAGGAATCACTAGAAGTAAACG
Source organism: Bos indicus (assembly GCF_029378745.1). Classification (NCBI taxonomy): domain Eukaryota; kingdom Metazoa; phylum Chordata; class Mammalia; order Artiodactyla; family Bovidae; genus Bos; species Bos indicus. Next base: position 128,992,049 of record NC_091760.1, read on the forward strand.
TTGGGTTTTCTAGATTGATCCTCCATGCCATAGAGATTTAATGGACAAAACCAGATCTGGTGCGAGAAATCTGCAACACCTCAGTTGTAAAGAATATATGAATCTTAATTTGTTTTTTAAGGAACTGTAATAAGCATGGAAAATTTAATCTTTTAAATATCTTAAATGTATTTAAGAATATCCAAGTGTTTAAGAAAGGTCATGTTGTACTTCATTTAAAAAAAAAAGGAGTCACACACCTTTCTTTCTGCTTTCCAGATTGTTCTTTTCACTTAATGCTTCCATATAACACTGTAAGATACAATGAATGCTAAAGCTATAAAAAATAATTCTTTTTAAAAATTGGGGTATAGTTGCTTTTCAACATAGTATTAGTTTCTGCTGTACAACAAAGTAAATCAGCTTTTGTATACATATATCCCCTTCCGCCTGAACCTCCCTCTGACCCCTCTAGGTCATCACGGAGCACTGAGCTGAGTTTCCTGCTCTGTATGGCAGGTTCCCATTAGCTATCCACTTTACATATAGTAGTGTATATAGATCAATCCCATTCTCCCCATTCACCCTGACCCCCGTCCCCCTCCACATCCACACATCCACTCTCAATGTCTGTGACTCTATTCCTGCCCTGCAGCTGTACCATTTTTCTGAATTTCACATATATGCCATAATATACACTATTTGTTTTTCTCTTTCTGACTTACATCACTCTGCAAGAGTCTCTAGGTCCACTCACATCTCTACAAACGACCCAATAATATTACTTTTCATGCTGAGTAATATTCCATTGTATATATGTACCACATCTTAAATGTTCCCAGTGAATGAATAGCAGGTGGTGGGCACTGTGGAGAAAGATGGCAATTCCTCTGCTCTTTGACTGTAGGTGAGACAGAGGCAGAAGGAGGGTGGAGGTGAAATTTAGTGACCTGAGTCCATGCTGGGTGCTGGAACAGCTTTTTGACAACTAACATGGGTCATCTTGAGGGCCTTCAAGCATAGGTAGAGACAAGCACAGATTGAGAATTAAAGGCCACTTGGAACCAGCAGGAAAGATGAGACTCTGGCTCTGACCCACTGAGTGATGGGGCTTGATTCAGGCCAAAAACTGGATCCTCCAATAGGGTCTGGATAGCTCTGGGTCCCATCGTTCCTTCTGGCAACACTGTCCCCTCCAGCCAGGCTGGCTTGCGTCCTTCTACTGGGTTATTCCCACATTTGAGCCTCTCTTCATGGAAGCACAGAGGCCCTGCCTCTTTCTCTGCACATCCCCCAAAGTCATCTACCTCCAAGGCCAGTTTTAGTCCCATGGAGCCTTCTCCTTCAGGAGCCCTTCCTGTCTACTTCAGTTCCCTGGTGGAAGCTCCTGTACACATGTATTTACTGAGTGTCTACCACATCGAAGGTGCTTTATCTATAAATTAGCCTCTTTCACTCTCACCTGCTTTGGCCACCTGCTGTGAAGAACTGATTCACTTGAAAAGACCCTGATGCCAGAAAAGATTGAAGGCAGGAGGAGAAGGGAACAACAGAGGATGAGATGGTTGGATGGCATCACTGACTCAATGAACATGAGTATGAGTAAACTATAGGAGTTGGTGATGGACAGGGAGGCCTGGTGTGCTGCAATCCATGGGGTCGCAAAGAGTTGAACACAACTGAACTGAACTGAACTCACTCTCACCACCACCAGTACAGAAGGTTCACAGAAGAGAATGTGGAGGGTCAGAGAAGTTCACCACAAGGGATGGGGCCACCCAGCTGCTAAGTGGTATGTATGGAGTTTGACCTCATACTTTTTTCCGTTTTGGGAGAGAAGTCACTCATTTTCTATATGGTGCTCCTTTCAGCCTTTCCTTCAGGAACAACTATACCATGTACAAAAAAAAAAAAAAAAAAACCCTCAATTATCTTTTAAAGAATTTTTAAGGTGTTCTCTTTCACTTAAAGCTTCTTTGCGACTTCCCTGGTGGTCCAGTGGTTAAGAGTCTGCGTGCTAAAGCAAGGGGTGATGGTTTGATCCCTGGTCCAGGAAGATTTTGGGCTTTCCCAGTGACTCAGTGGTAAAGAATCTGCCTGCAGGATCCTCTATGACCCATCCCCCACAGTAATGGAAATAAAAGCAAAAACAAACAAATGGGATGTAATTAAATTTCCTTGCACAATGAAGGAAACTATAAGAAAGGTGGAAAGACAGCCTTCAGAATGGGAGAAAATAATAGCAAATGAAGCAACTGATAAAGAATTAGTATCAAAAATATATAAGCAGCTCATGCAGCTCAATTCCAGAAAAACAAATGACCCAATCAAAAAGTGGGCCAAAGAACTAAATAGACATTTCTCCAAAGAAGACATACAGATGGCTAACAAACACATGAAAAGATGCTCAACATCACTCATTATCAGAGAAATGCAAATCAAAACCACAATGAGGTACCATTTCACACCAGTCAGAATGGCTGCTATCAAAAAGTCTACAAGCAATAAATGCTGGAGAGGGTGTGGAGAAAAGGAAACCCTCTTACACTGTTGGTGGGAATGCAAACTAGTACAGCCATTATGGAGAACAGTGTGGAGATTCCTTAAAAAAAATGGAAACAGAACTGCCATATGACCCTGAAATCCCACCGCTGGGCATATACATAGAGAAAATCAGAATTGAAAGAGATACATGTACCCCAATGTTTACTGCAGCACAGTTTACAATAGCCAGGACATGGAAGCAACCTAGATGTCCATCAGCAGATGAATGGATAAGAAAGCTGTGGTACATATATACAATGGAATATTACTCAGCTATTAAAAAGAACACATTTGAGTCAGTTCTAATGAGGTGGACAAAACTGGAGCCTATTATACAGAGTGAAGTAAGTCAAAGAAAAACACCAATACAGTATATTAACGCATACGTATGGAATTTAGAAAGATGGTAACTATGACCCTATATGTGAGACAGCAAAAGAGACACAGATATAAAGAAAAGACTCTTGGATTCTGTGGGAGAAGGTGAGGGTGGGATTATTTGAGAGAATAGCAGAGAATAGCAGTCCAAGTCTGATGCCTGAAACAGGGCACAAAAAGCTGGTACACTGGGACAACCCAGAGGGATGGGATGGGAAGGAGGTGGGAGGGGGGTTCAGGATGGGGGACACATGTACACCCATGGTTGATTGATCTCAGTGTATGGCAAAAACCACTATAATGCTGTAAAGTAATTAGCCCCCAATTAAAATAAATTAATTAATTTAAAATAAAGAATCCGTATGCAATGCAGAAGATGCAAGAGATGTGGGTTTGATCTCTGGGTTGGGAAGATCCTCTGGAGAAGGGAGGAAGGCATGGATACCCACTCCAGTATTCCTGCCTGAAGAATTCCATGGACAGAGGACAATGGCAGGCTTCGGTCCATAGGTTGCCAAGAGTTGACACGACTGAACAATAAACTGTGGAAAATTCTGAAAGAGATGGGAATACCACAGCACCTGACCTACCTCTTGAGGAACCTATATGCAGGTCAGGAAGCAACAGTTAGAACTGGACATGGAACAACAGACTGGTTCCAAATAGGAAAAGGAGTACATCAGGCTGCATATTGTCACCCTGCTTATTTAACTTCTATGCAGAGTACATCATGAGAAACACTGGGCTGGAAGAAGCACAAGCTGGAATCAAGATTGCCAGGAGAAATATCAATAACCTCAGATATGAAGATGACACCATCCTTATGGCAGAAAGTGAAGAGGAACTGAAAAGCCTCTTGATGAAAGTGAAAGTGGAGAGTGAAAAAGTTGGTGTAAAACTCAACATTCAGAAAATGAAGATCATGGCATCTGATCCCATCACTTCATGGGAAATAGATGGGGAAACAGTGGAAACAGTGTCAGACTTTATTTTTTTGGGCTCCAAAATCACTGCAGATGGTGACTGCAGCCATGAAATTAAAAGACACTTACTCCTTGGAAGGAAAGTTATGACCAACCTAGATAGCATATTCAAAAGCAGAGACATTACTTTGTCAACAAAGGTCCATCTAGTCAAGGCTATGGTTTTTCCAGTGGTCATGTATGGATGTGAGAATTGGACTGTGAAGAAGGTGGAGCTCCGAAGAATTGATGCTTTTGAAGTGTGGTGTTGGAGAAGACTCTTGAGAGTCCCTTGGACTGCAAGGAGATCCAACCAGTCCATTCTGAAGGAGATCAGCCCTGGGTATTCTTTGGAAGGAATGATGCTGATGCTGAAACTCCAGTACTTTGGCCACCTCATGCAAAGAGTTGACTCATTGGAAAAGACCCTGATGCTGGGAGGGATTGGGGGCAGGAGGAGAAGGGGACGACAGAGGATGAGATGGTTGGATGGCATCACTGACTCGATGGACGTGAGTCTGAGTGAACTCCGGGAGTTGGTGATGGACAGGGAGGCCTGGTGTGCTGCGATTCATGGGATCGCAAAGAGTCAGACACGACTGAGTGACTGATCTGATCTGAAACACCCCTTGGTATCCCTCTTGGGTAACCTGGCCCTGAATGACAGGGCTGGAATCTGGGTGGTGGGCTCAGCAAAAAAGTTCTTAAATACCAGGCCCACTGCCAGGCCATCCTGGCAAGCACTCTTTTGAGTGTAGAGTGACCTAGAATATTTCTTTCTGACTGCATGTGGTCACACCAGTCATGTGGGTTTGGCTTTCCCTGCCCTCCTGCACATGCTGCCCAGCTCCAACACAGTACTGCCTCTGCTCTGGCTTGGTCAGTGTGAGCGCCAGGGTCATTCCTAGCAATCAGGTCATAGCATCTTCCACCGTTTTCAGGTGCCAGCTTGTCCCAGAGGCTGGAAGGGAAAAACTCAAATACGGTAGTCCTCACTTATCCATGGTTTCAGTTACCTGCTGTCAACCATGGCTTGAAAATGTTAGATGGAAAAAATCCAGAAATGAACAATCAAAACATTTAAAATTGTGCACCATTTTGAATAGCATGATAATATCTCATGCATCTCACTCTGTCTTGGATCTCCATTGACATTCTCTGTTCCAGACACCCAACCTTGGACATCATCATGTCTCGATTATTCAGGATCACCCTAAGCAGATAATCCTCTTTCTGATGTAACATCAGAAGGTTAACAGCAGCCTAACACTCCGTCACGGTGCCTACATCATTCACCGTACTTTCTCTTATCATGTGGGCTTTTTATCATATCACATTATCACAAGAAGAGGGAGAGTACACTACAGTAAGATATTTTGAGCAGATTCCCTGGCAGTCCAGTGGTTAGGACTCCCTACTTTCACTGTTTAGGATGTGGGCTCGATTCCTGGTCTAAGAAGTACCAACTGTGTGGGGTGCCCCCCCCCCAAAAAAAGAAGATATTTTGAGAGGGACCACGTATATAGTTTTTATTAGAATCAGTTCAGTTCAGTTGCTCAGTTGTGTCCAATGCTTTGTGACCCAATGGACGGCAGCACACCAGGCTTATTCGTCCATCACCAACTCCCAGAGCTTACTCAAACTCATATCCATTGAGTCAGTGATGCCATCCAATCATCTCATCCTTTGTCGTCCCCTATTCCTCCCCACCTTTAATCTTTCCCAGCATCAGGGTCTTTTCCAATGAGTCAGTTTTTGGCATCAGGTGGCCAGAGTATTGGAGTTTCAGCTTCAGCATCAGTTCTTCCAATGATTATTCAGAACTTATTTCCTTTAGGATTGACTGACTGGATCTCCTTGCAGTCCAAGGGACTCTCAAGAGTCTTATCCAACACCACAGTTCAAAAGTGTCAATTCTTCAGCACTCAGCTTTCTTTATAGTCCAACTCTCACATCCACACATGACTACTGGAAAAACCATAGCTTTGACTAGACAGGCCTTTGTTGGCAAAGTAATGTATCTGCTTTTTCATATGCTGTCTAGGTTTGTCATATCTTTTCTTCCAAGGAGCAAACATCTTTTAATTTCATGGCTGCGGTCATCATCTACAATGATTTTGGAGCCCAAGGAAATAATGTCTCTCACTGTTTTCATTGTTTTCCCATCTATTTCCCATGAAGTGATGGGACCAGATGCCATGATCTTAGTTTTCTGAATGTTGAGCTTTAAGCCAACTTTTTCACTCTCCTCTTTCACTTTCATCAAGAGACTCTTTAGTTCTTCTTCACTTTCTGCCATAAGGGTGGTGTCATCTGCATATCTGAGGTTATAGATACTTTTCCCAGGAATCCTGATTCCAGCTAGTGCTTAATTCAGCCTGGCATTTCTCATGATGTACTCTGCATATAAGTTAAATAAGCAATATACAGCCTGGAAGTACTCCTTTCCCGATTTGGAACTAGTCTTTTGTTCCATGTCCAGTTCTAACTGTTGCTTCCTGACCTGCATAAAGGTTTCTCAGGAGGCAGGTCAGGTGGTCTGGTATTCCCATCTCTTTCAGAATTTTACATAGTTTGTTGTGATCCACACAAAGGCTTTGGTGTTGTCAATAAAGCAGAAGTAGATGTTTCTCTGGAATTCTCTTGCTTTTTTGATGATCCAGTGGATATTGGCAATTTGATCTCTGGTTCCTATGCCTTTGCTAAATCCAGCTTGAACATCTGGAGTTCACGGTTCATGTACTGTTGAAGCCTGGCTTGGAGAATTTTGAGCATTACTTTGCTAGTGTGTGAGATGAGTGCAGTTGTGCGGTGGTTTGAGCATTTTTTGGCATTGCCTCTCTTTGGGATTGGAATGAAAACGGACCTTTTCCAGTCCTGTGACCACTGCTGAGTTTTCCAAATTTGCTGGCATATTGAGTGCAGCACTTTCACAGCATCATCTTTTAGGATTTGAAAAAGCTCAACTGGAATTCCATCACCTCCACTAGCTTTATGCATTGTGATGCTTCCTAAGACCTACTTGACTTCTCATTCCAGGGTGTCTGGCTCTAGGTGAGTGATTACACCATCGTGGTTATCTGGGTCATGAAGATCTTTTTTGTATAGTTCTATGTATTCTTGCCTCCTTTCCTTAACATCTTCTGTTTCTGTTAGATCCGTACCATTTCTGTCCTTTATTGTGCCCATCTTTGGATGAAATGTTCCCTTGATATCTCTAATTTTCTTGAAGAGATCTCTAGTCTTTCCCATTCTGTTATTTTCCTCTATTTCTTTTCCTTGATCACTGAGGAAGGCTTTCATATCTCTCCTTGCTATTCTTTGGAACTCTGCATTCAGATAGATATATCTTTCCTTTTATCCTTTGCCTTTAGCTTCTCTTCTATCCTCAGCTACTTGTAAGTCCTCCTCAGACAACCATTTTGCCTTTTTGCATTTCTTTTTCTTGGGGATGGTTTTGATCACCACCTCCTGTACAATGTTATGAATCTCCATCCATAGTTCTTCAGGTACTCTGCCTATCAGATCTAATCCCTTGAATCTATTTACCACTTCCACTGTATAATCTTAAGGGATTTGATTTAGCTCATACCTGAATGGTCTAGTGGTTTCCCCTACTTTCTTCAATTTAAGTCTGAATGATCTGAGCCATAGTCAGCTCCTGGTCTTGTTTTTGCTGACTGTATAGAGTTTCTCCATCTTTGGCTGCAAAGAATACAATCAATCTGATTTTGGTATTGACCATCTAGTGATGTCCATGTGTACAGTCTTCTCTTATGTTGTTGGAAGAAGGTGTTTGCTCTGACCAGTGCATTTTCTTGGCAAAACTCTGTTAGCCTTTGACCTGCTTTGTTTTGTACTCCAAGACCAAATTTGCCGGTTAATCCAGGTATATCTTCACTTCCTAGTTTTGTATTCCAGCCCCCTATAATGAAAAGGACATGTTTTTTGGGTATTAGTTCTAAAAGGTCTTGTAGGTCTTCATAGAACCATTCAACTTCAGCTTCTTCAGCATTACTGGTCGGGTCATAGACTTGGATTACTGTCATATTGAATGGTTTGCCTTGGAAATGAACAGAGGTTATTCCACTGTTGTTTTTTTTGTGTGTGTGATTTCCTTTTATCAAATATTTATTACATTTGTGTTTATTTTTTTTAATTTTTAATAATTATTTTTTTAAATTTTATTTTATTTTTAAACTTTACAATATTGTATTAGTTTTGCCAAATATCGAAATGAATCCACCACAAGTATACATGTGTTCCCCATCCTGAACTCTCCTCCCTCTTCCCTCCCCATATCCTCCCTCTGGGTCGTCCCAGTGCACCAGCCCCAAGCATCCAGTATCGTGCATCAAACCTGGACTGGCGACTCGTTTCATATATGATATTATACATGTTTCAATGCCATTCTGAGATTGCATCCAAGTACTGCATTTTGGACTCTTTTGTTGACTGTGATGGCCGCTCCATTTCTTCTAAGGCATTCTTGCCCACAGTAGTAGATATAATGGTCATCTGAGTTAAATTAACCCATTCCAGTCCATTTTAGGAATCACTGATTGCTAAAATGTCAATGTTCACTCTTGCCATCTCCTGTTTGGCCACTTCCAATTTGCCTTGATTCATGGACCTAATATTCCAGGTTCCTATGCAATATTGCTCTTTACAGCATTGGATTTTACTTCCATCACCAGTCACATCCACAACTGGGTGTTGTTTTTGCTTTGGCTCCATCTCTTCATTCTTTCTGGAGTTATTTCTCCACTGATCTCCAGTAGCATATTGGGTACCTACTGACCTGGGCAGTTCATCTTTCAGTGTCCTATCTTTTGGCCTTTTCATGCTGTTCATGGGGTTCTCAAGGCAAGAATACTGAAATGGTTTGCCATTCCCTTCTCCAGTGGACCACATTTTGTCAGAAACCTGCACCAAGTCCTGTCTAACTTGGGTGGCCCTAAACAGCGTGGCTCATAGTTTCATTGAGTTATACAAGGCTGTGGTCCATGTGATCAGTTTGGTTAGTTTTCTGTGATTGTGGTTTTCATTCTGTCTGCCCTAATTACCCTATTTTATTATTAGTTATTGTTGTTAATCTCTTACTATGCCAACTCATAAATCAAATTTTATATATTCTGCATTCCAATCCTTTATCGCATATATGATTTGCAAAATTTTTTTCCAAGTCTATGGCTTATCTTTTCATATTCTTTGTAGTGTCCCATGAAGCACAAAATTTTTAAAATTTTGATAAAGTCCAATTTATCTATGTTTTTATGGGTCATACCTTTGGTGTCATATCTCAGAACTCCTTGCCTAATTTAAGATCATGAGATTTATAGTAAGTTTTGAAGTCATAAAGTCTAACGCTCCCAACGTTGTTTGTCCTTTTCAAAGTTGTTTTGGCTATTCTGAGTCCTTTGATCAGCTTGCCAATTTCTGCAAAAAGAAGCCTGTGAGATTCTGATGGGGATTGCATTGAATATACAGATTCATTCATGGAGAACTGCCACTGTAGTTGGACTTCCCAGGTGGTGCTAGTGGCAAAGAACATGCCTACTAATGCGAGAGACGTACGAGATGTGGGTTTGACCCCTGTGTTGAGAAGATCCCCTGGAGGAGGGCATGGAAACTCCAGTATCATCTGGAGAATCCCATGGACAGAGCCGCCTGTTGGGCTGCAATCCATAGTGTCACAGAGTCAGACATGACTGAAGTGACTTAGTGCACACACGCCACGTAATAATAGTTAATCTCCCAATTCATCAACTTGGAATATCTCTCCCTTATTTTTCTCATCAATTTAAAAAATAATTTTCAGTGTGCAAGTCTTACACTTCTTTTGTTAAATTTGCTCCTAGATATTTTGATATTTTATCAATTTTGATGCTATTTTGAATGGAATCATTTTCTTATTTTCACTTTTGTAGTGTTCATCATTGGTATATAAAAATACAATTGATTTTTTAATACTGATCTTGTATCTGTGACCTGCTAAACTTATTCATTAGTTCTAGTAGAATTTTATTGATTTTGTAGGATTTTCTACATCCAGGTTCATATTGTTTGTGAATAGGGACAATTTTTAGTTCTTCCTTTCCAATCTGAATGTCTTTAATATCTTTTGTTTTATTGTTGTCTTATTTCACTGACTTAGAAACATCAGTTCAATGCTGAATATTAATATATGTGTTCAGAGTAGACATTCTTACCTTGTTTCCACGTTGTGGGAAAAGCTTTCAATCCTTCATCATAAAATATAACAATAGTTGTAATGTTTTGTAAATTCTCTTTATTAGGTTAAAGAAGTTTCTCTATTTTTAGTTTGAGTGGATGTTGAATTTTTTCACATGCTTTTTTTCTATCTATTGAGATCATCATGTGGCCTTTGTCCTTGCCATTTTTTCCTGTTCTAGTAAAATGATGTAGTATATTAATTGCATTGGTTTTTGAACACTAACTCAGCCTTTGATTCTCAGGATAAATTCCACATAGTCATGATGTATAATGTTTTTTATGTGTTGCTGGATTTGATTTGTCGTATTTTGAGAATGTTTGCATCTATGTTTTGGGAACCCATTCCAGCATTCTTGCCTGGAGAATTTCATGGACAGAGGAGCCTGGTGGGCTACAGTCCATGGGGTTGCAAAGAGTCAGACAGGACTGAGTGAGTAACACTTACTTATGTTCATGAGAGATATTGGTCTGTGGTTTTCTTATGTCTTTGTCTTGCTCTGGGCCAATAAAATGAGGTGAGAAGTGCTTCCTCGTCCCTTAGTTCCTGAAGCGTTTGTGAAGGTCTGGTGTTATCTTCTTTAAATATGTGATGGGATTCACCAGTGAAATCAGCTGGGCCTGGGCTTTCTTCGTGGGAAGATATTTCATTACTGCTAATGCTGCTAGGTTGCTTCAGTCGTGTCCGACTCTATGTGACGCCATGGACGGCAGCCCACCAGGCTCCCCCGTCCCTGGGATTCTCCAGGCAAGAACATTGGAGTGGGTTGCCATTTCCTTCTCCAATGCATGAAAGTGAAAGTGAAGCCGCTCAGTCGTGTCCGACTCTTCGCGACCCCATGGACTGCAGGCTCCTCCATCCATGGGATTTTCCAGGCAAAAGTACTGGAGTGGGGTGCCATCGCCTTCTCCATTTCATTACTAACTCAATATATTTGCTTGCTAGAGGTTTATTAAGATTTTATATTTCTTTTTGAGTCCGTTTTAATTATTTGTGTCTTTTTAGAGATTTTTCCATCACTGAAGTTATCTAACTTATTGACATAAATTCTTCGTGATAGTTCCCCAGCCTTTTGTTTGCCTTTGGTCAATTTCTAGAGTCCAGAAATGGTTGTTATTTATAATTTTTTTAGTTTTATTGTCTTTAACATTTTTAATCATTTTTACTTTTTAAATTAAAACTTTTTATTATTATTTTTCTTATACTCCTTTTTGAGAAGAGTGAGGGTATTTGCCAAGCTCCTCACTCCACCAGTCCAAAAGTCACACCCTTATTTTCTGGCTCTGATACCATATCTTCATTTCTCAGTGAAGTATTTAGTGTGGATGACTAGTCAGATGTTTGGGTTTCTGTTCAAATGACAACTCCTCTGAGAGGCATTTCTTGGTCACTCTCCTCTCAAAAGCCTCACTTCTTTCTTTCCAGGTACTTATGATCACATCAGTCAATTGTAATGTATCATAGCACTGATCACTAGTGGAATTTAGTCAGTCAGTTTTTCACTTATTTTCTTTAAACTTTTTATTTTACATTGGAGTATAGCCTATTATCTTTGAATATTCATTGGAAGGACTGGTGCTGAAGCTGAAGCTCCAATAATTTGGCCACCTGATGCTGGGTGTTCATTGGAAGAACTGATGCTGAAGCTGAAACTCCAATACTTTGGCCACCTCATGTGAAGAGTTGACTCATTGGAAAAGACCCTGATGCTCGGAGGGATTGGGGGCAGGAGGAGAAGGGGACGACAGAGGATGAGATGGCTGGATGGCATCACCAACTCGATGGACATGAGTTTGAGTAGACTCCGTGAGTTGGTGATGGACAGGGAGGCCTGGCGTGCTGCAATTCATGGGGTCGCAAAGAGTCGGACACAACTGAGCGACTAAACTGAACTGAACTGATGCGAAGAGCCAACTCATTGGAAAAGACTGATGCTGGGAAAGATTGAGATCAAGAGGAAAAGAGGACAACAGAGGATGAGATGGTTGGATGGCATCATTGACTAAATGGCTATAAGTTTGAGCAAGCTCCAGGAGATAGTGGAGGACAGGGAAGCCCACTGTGCTGCAGTCCATGGGGTCACAAAGGACTTTGACCCAACTTAGCAACTGAAAAACAACAATAGCCTATTAACAATGTTGTGACGGTTTCAGGTAGACAGTAAAGGGACTCGGCCATACATATACATGCATCTATTCTGGTTTTTCACTTGTTTGTCTGTTTCTTGCTCCATGCCTCCCTTAAGCCTCTCTGCCAGAATATTAGTGCCACGAAGGCAGGGGCTGCCTTCAACTCTATTTACAGCTGCCTGGTACCTTGAAGGGCCAGATAAATATTTTCTGAAGAATGAGGGAATGGAGGAAAAAAGAAGGGAAAGGTTATAGGAGGAGTGAGGCCTTGATTTCCAGATTAGTGGTTTTCCCACCCTCTGTTCCTCCTTTCTAAATTATAAATGTGTTCCAGAAGCACAATGAGGGAAAACTAATATACATGGAGCTGTACTGCCCAAAGGTGGTAGTAGACATTTACTGCACATTTCTAAGCCTCCCTTGCTGTTAGGATGGGGCCAAGTGACTGTAGAATTTAACCTGAAGTAAGCCTATTATGTCTTGACTGTCCTAATTCAGCAAGATAGATAATTAGAGATGAGGCTGCTGAGGGTCAGAGGTTAATAAGCAAGATGACCAATCTCACCCAACTGATAAAAGGTGAAGCTAGCCTTCTTTTTAAACCTGATTCAGAAGATTTGTGATCTTTCTGTGTTTTCATTATTCCTGGCAATCTACATGGAAGTAATTATGCCATTAAGTTATTATAAACAATTAACACCATAAATGGTTTATTGCGAGTTAGGCAGGGAATCAAAAACACCATTTCTTTTTCCTTTGCTTTTCTTAATATGAGTACACATAATGTTTAGCATCAGTGCATCCCTGGCTAACTATCAAAATGATTTTTATGCTGACTTAATTAAAATTTAGGACAGAAGAGCTAGTTGAGTGTGGAAATGGTTTCATTATATGATGTTCAAGGTTTAAATTTAAACCTCGTTTTTGAGCACTTCAGATGCTTTTATTCATCCACTTAATCTCTCACTCACTCGCCCACCAAATATTTTTTCTGGTTTGATTTCCTCTGCTGGGGGATGCAGAGATGAGGACATTCAGCCCCTGCCCTGAAGAGCTGAGTCCAGGGGGAGAACAGGACAACAGGCTTTTACCCACAAACACCAGCAAATAAACCACCATCTCCTGCTTTGGCAGTAATTCCCAGAGCAATATTTGTGGCAGATGTTGTTGAAGTGGGTGGTGGTAGGGTGACTGTAGACTTGAAGATGATACATTTGATTGGCAGGATTTCTGCTGCTAGGTGTAGATGCCCGGATGTCAGAGGGTTTGGTTTCTGGCCTGCCTGGGAGGGCTTGTATTTTCTATTTTTTGGCCTCCTGGTGACTGCCTCCTGTGTACCTGTGTAGGGGGTCCCACCGCTCCCAGATTCACTGCATCAGTACCTCCAAAACCAGGGGCTGAACCAAGCCAGGCTTTCCCTCTCCAGGTGCACAACATCTGTGGCATTTAAAAACCACTCATGCTGTTATCCCACCTCCAGACTAATAGGACCAAATGTGAGAGTTGGAGGGTTGGAGTGATGGGATGGGAGGTGGTGGTAGAAGAATGGTACTTTTTAAAAAGCTCCCAAGAGCTGCCAGTTGGGAACTAGAATAACATTAATCTAAAATAATATTCTGAGTATCTTCCAGCTCTGTGCAGAGGTTCAAATATGCAACACATGATCCAAGAAAGGGTCACAGTCTCGAATCATTTCCATGGCCAAAAGGCATTCTTAATGCCTTACTTTTGATATTGGCTTATGCTTTTCTAAGTGCTTTCATATTCATTAAGGGAATCATCTTTAAATACTAATATTACAGCAAGATAGGCTATTTTCACCATTTTATAGGTGACAATTTTTAATAGATGAAAAATCCTCCTCAAAAGGACAATCCAGAGTCTCTCTCAAGGTCACCAACTATTCAGCCACAAACTGGGGCCAGAGTCCAGCCAGGCTGTGGACTTTCAGCCCAGAGCCCCTTCCAGGAGCTCTCACTGCTTCCTAAAGCCAGGAAACTTCTGGGAAGTTTTTCCAAGGGGAGGTGGTATGGGGTTGGCCATGTCTCCTTGATGCTGTGAGAGACCAAGGACCCAGGCTTCACAGAATACTCAGCAGAGGATACCCACTGATGGGCCACCTCCTAACACACAGCATGGGGAGCCCTAGCCTGCCCTTGGTCTGCTGGAGGATCAAAGACGTCTTAGCCCCATGTGGGTGTGGTGAGAGCAGGCCCCCTCAGCATCAGCCCGGCTCATGCTGTAACAGGAAGAGACATTCTCTCGAGGGCACTTCATACTTCACCCCTCGCTGTCGGCTAATGGACTGTCAGAATCCATTAAAAAAGCCTGCATTTCTGCCATGCAATCCAGAAACGCATCATACTTTCCTCCGTATTAGGTTGACAAGACTAGTTGGCTCAGCACTGGATTTAACAGCTCAGATGGAGAAGTCTGAGCCCCCAGAGCACCCTGGTGATCCTTAGCTGGGCTGGAAATGATGGCACCTAGATGTCCCTGAACCACAGTCCTCTGTGTCCTGAGTAAGACAGTCTGAGTCCCAAATATCCCCTTCCCAGAATCTCATCCTAAAGGCACGTGAAGAAAGGACAGGATGAGGTGGACCATCGAATCTCAGGTGAGCTATGACCCCTGCAAGCAGCATCTCCCGCTGCCTCTTCACTGCTCAGGCTCCGCGTCCCTGTCTGTGCTTGCCTCCCTCACATGAAGGGACCATCCTGGGACAACTAGGCAAATGCCAAGTGACAACACTAATAAAAATCTCTGTGCTAAAGAGCCACATACTCAAGGCTCCCAGCCTAGCTTGAGGCCTGGAAGGCTTCCTGGAGGAGGTGTCCAAGCAGCAGGAGGAACACACAACTGGTACTCCATGAGCACTGGTGGGATGTGTGAAAGTGAAAGTCAGTCAGTTGTGTCCGACTCTATGTGACCCCATGGACTGTAGCCCTCTAGGCTCCCCTGTTCCTGGGATTCCCTAGGCAAGAATACTGGAGTGGCTTGCCATTTCCTCCTCCAGGGGATCTTCCTGACCCAGGGATCGAACCTGGATCTCCTATACTTCAGGCAGATTCTTTACAATTTGAGGTGGAGATGGGAGGGGTATTTTCTCATTTTAGCTTCACAACAATCCTCTGTGACCAATATTAATATGCCCATTTTACAGATCAACAAAGAGAGGCCTAAAGAATCAAAACAAGCATGTGAAAAGAGATGAATTCCCTGAGTCAAACTACTTATTCAGGAGAGTGAAGGTTCATATTTAAGTTTAAAGAAAGAAAATAAGAGGTGCCATTTTGAAATAAAAAATGCCATTCTAAGATGGGTAGGTCTTATGTCCACACACAATTGGGTAGTGAAGCCGCTTCTTTCTGTAAAATACCTCAGACATACATGTTAGCTTAGGTGTTCTTCTGATAACACAGTGAGAGGTGTGTGGCCTCTCCTTACTAACTCACTCTGGACCTCACCAGGATTGCTGGGGACCAGGTGTATATAACCTCAGACACCTCAGAGTGAGTATGTAACAGGGTTTAAAGAGATGCCCATGCTGAAGAGCATCTGTCCATAAGCAGTACACCTGTGCAGTGGGCAGCCTCCAACCTGAGGTGCAGCCTAGCAAAGGTAAATGTGAAGATGGAGAGGAAGACATGCAAGGGGAAGTGGGTGAGAAAGCAAAGTCTCTCTTCAAGACTCTCTTGCAGAAGAAAGTTAAAAGGGGTAACTGTATGTACTTGATTCCTCCCAACCATGGGCCACTCCAGATTCACCCCATCCACGTTAAAACACTAAACACCTGGAGCTATAACGCAGGCCGTGGCTGCTTGCTTTGAAAGTGGACCCTCACAGAATCTCAGGAGATGCCCAAGGGGCTGGGGGATGGTGGGGGACTCGGGGAGGATGCAAAGCAGGCAGAAATCCTCTTCCCTCAACAGCACCATCCAAAGTGCTAGAACACTGGGCAGGGTGGGCTGATGTGGGGGCAATCACACATAGGATGACGTGAAAATGAAGTTTACATGTTGTTACAAAGATGGCACTGTGGTGGGTACCATTGACTACAAAGGCTATAAAGTTTCCGTACAATTAAAGGGCATAAAGTGTCTTTAATCACACATGATAAGTAATTTTACAAAGATACACAGGTACCTAGTGTTTGCTAGCTACACAAACACTCCCAGATGAAAGTCCAGTATCCACCTGTGGCTCAAAGTTCTGCCCTGATCCATGGAACTAGGCTGACGCCATGGTCTGGAGACTGGATGCAGTCAGGTATGAGCATCCATTGCCATTTTCAGGGTGGTCTTTCCTAACTGTTTTCAGCCTCACCCTCTCCACCTCCCCTCGCTCCTAGATAGCAAGGCTATGTGCCCAGCTATTCTCCAAATACAAGGAGCCATTTCAAAACAAGCCAGCACACTCCTGAGTGGTCAAGTGTGGTAGATGAATAGGAGGCTGGTGGCCCAGGCTGACCATTCTCTGGTGGGCTCATCCTTAGAACTGCCTTAGGGCCACTCTGTGGCTCAGAGTCTGCAGTCTGATATGGACTCAGCACTGGGGCTGGTCCTCTGCCCTGGATCACTAGGCAGCCTTTGGTTTGAACCCAGGCAAAGATGGACAGCCCTGTGTGGCATTTGTATCATTAGTCTAACAGTGGGGGCTTCCCAGGTGGCACTAGTTGTAAAGAACCCACCTGCCGATGCAGGAGACACAGGAGATGACAGTTCAATCCCTGGGTCAGGAAAATCCCCTGGAGGAGGGCATGGCAACTTACCCCAGTATTCTTGCTTGGAGAATCCCATGGACAGAGGAGCCTGGTGGGCTAAAAGTCGCAAAGAGTCTGACATGATTTAGCGTACACACACACACATTACTACTTAGACATTTCAAAGAAATACATAACTGGTCTGCAGCAAATACTTCATCATCATTTTTTGTTAATATTTCATTGTAGGCATCTGAGTAAGCATTAGAGCTGTAAACAGAGGGCAGATATTACTATCAACCTCAAGACAGAGGTAGTTCCCTGAAAAGATGGGGTGGGGGTGAGGTTGCCAGGAGGTTGGGTGGGGAGACATGAACTCCTCTGCTTTGAAGGAGATAACTGATGTATGGCAAAACCAATACAATATTGTAAAGTAAAAAAAATAATAATAACAAAAATAAATAAATAAATTGTATTTAAAAAAAAAATGAAGGCGATAACTGGTCCCAATTACCAAACAAACAAACAGACAAACAAACAAACTAATAATATGTAGTTTTAAAGAGTGGCTTTGAGTAAGTGCAGGACACTGTTGACAGGGCCAGGAGCAAAAATGGCTGCTATATTTCTAACAGAATCTCTCCGGGCTTTAACAAATGGGTTGGAATCATTTTTAATTAGCACATCCATTGTCTGAATGCAAATACAGCTGCTAATCCAGCAGCGTTGCTCAAAGTATACTCACTGTGCTTGTTTATAAAGTTATTGTCCCCAGAGCGCTGTTGCTTATGAATTGCTAAAAAGGGTGGGGAGGGGGTGTAAAGAGATTCTTTATAGGAATTCCAGGAAAGGGGTATTGAAGGGAGAGACTGAGTTGGTCTTAGGACAAAGCCTCAAACACCATAGACCTTAAATAGCAAGGAAGGGAGCAATAGGACTTTCCATTCCTCCTTCATGAGCCCAGCCCCTATCCTTTTCAACAAATGATTCAACTGTAGCCCTAGGACATCCCTTTGGCTTTGATTAATAAAGAATATCAATAATGATTTTATCATTAAAACCTATCATTTGTTGAGTATTAGGACATGCATTGCTTCTTTTAACTGTCACAGCAACCTCTGGTGGGCCCAATATTATCCTTATTTTTGAAGCAGGAAAACTGAGGTTTAGTAAGATTCACTCAACATTCACAGGTCACTCATTGGGATTAGAACAGGTCTGGCTCTCTTCCTTGCCCAGGTGTATTACTCAGGTACACTTATAACTACAGGTAAAATGATAGCTGATTTTTTCCCCAAATAATCCAGCTTTATTTTTAATATGGCCTTCCCAGGTTGCTCAGAGGTAGAGTCTGCCTGCCAATGCAGAAGACTGGGGTTTGATCCCTGGGTTGGGAAGATCCCCTGGAGAAGGAAATCATAACCCACTCCAGTATTCTTGCCTGGGAAATCCCATGGACAGATGAGCCTGGTGGGCTATAGTCCATGGGGTCGCAAAGAGTTGGATATGACTTAGCGATTAAAACAACAACAATTCCTAATACACCCTATCAATGCTCCAGGAATTTTAACTTGGTCATAGTTCCCATTACAATATGTGATCTCATGCCCTATGCCTTTGCATTTGTTATTTCTTTTGCTTGAAACCTGTTAAGAAAAAAACACCAAAACATCAGTTTTCTGATTGAAAGTAAGTTCATCGAAGATTATGTGATCTTTTAAGGTCATCATGGAGCAGATTCCATGGCTTGTGGGCCAGATCTAGATAACTACTTGGTTTTACAAATAAAATTTTATTGAAATACATCCACGCCCATTTATTTAACTACTGTCTAGTTAAACTATTTATTTAACTATTGTGCTGTGAGAGTAGAACTGAGTAGTTACAATAGTTACAAAGTCTAGAATATCTACTCTCTGGGCCTTTATAAATGTAGTTTGCTAAGATGTTCAAGCTGGTTGTAGAAAAGGCAGAGGAACCAGAGATCAAACTGCCAACATCCGCTGGATCATGGAAAAAGCAAGAGAGTTCCAGAAAAACATCTATTTCTGCTTTATTGACTATGTCAAAGCCTTTGACTGTGTGGATCACAATTAACTGTGGAAAATTCTGAAAAAGATGGGAATACCAGACCACCTGACCTGCCTCTTGAGAAACCTATATGCAGGTCAGGAAGTAACAGTTAGAACTGGACATGGAACAACAGACTGGTTCCCAATAGGAAAAGGAGTACGTCAAGGCTGTATATTGTCACCCTGCTTATTTAACTTATATGCAGAGTACATCATGAGAGACGCTGGGCTGGAAGAAGCATAAACTGGAATCCAGATTGCCAGGAGAAATATCAATAAGCTCAGATATGCAGATGACACCACCTTTATGGCAGAAAGTGAAGAGCAGCTAAAAAGCCTCTTGATGAAAGTGAAAGTGGAGAGTGAAAAAGTTGGCTTAAAGCTCAACATTTAGAAAATGAAGATCATGGCAGCCAGTCCCATCACTTCATGGGAAATAGATGGGGAAACAGTGGAAACAGTGTCAGACTTCATTTTTGGGGGCTCCAAAATCACTGAAGATGGTGACTGCAGCCATGAAATTAAAAGACACTTACTCTTTGGAAGGAAAGTTATGACCAACCTAGAGAGCATATTCAAAAGCAGAGACATTACTTTGCCAACAAAGGTCTGTGTAGTCAAGGCTATGGTTTTTCCAGTGGTCATGTATGGATGTGAGAGTTGGACTGTAAAGAAAGCTGAGCGCCAAAGAATTGATGCTTTTGAAGTGTGGTGTTGGAGAAGACTCTTGAGAGTCCCTTGGACTGCAAGGAGATCCAACCAGTCCATTCTAAAGGGGATCAGTCCTGGGTGTTCATTGGAAGGACTGATGCTAAAGCTGAAACTCCAGTACTTTGGTCACCTCATGTGAAGAGTTGACTCATTGGAAAAGACTCTGATGCTGGGAGGGATTGAGGGCAAGAGGAGAAGGGGATGACAGAGGATGAGATGGATGGATGGCATCACCAACTTGATGGACGTGAGTTTGAGTGAACTCCAGGAGTTGGTGATGAACAGGGATGCCTGGCGTGCTGCGATTCATGGGGTCGCAAAGAGTTGGACACGACTGAGCGACTGAACTGAACTGAACCTTTGCTCTAGGAGGATTTGGCTGTGTTTTTCATACTGGTTACTATTGATTTGGACAGAGTATTTTGTATTCTACAAAGGATAAAGGTTAACATATAAAAAACATTAGTTTTCTGATAAGGTAGAGAGGCTGGTAGAAAAGAAACTGAAAAATTATGTTATAGTTTCATTGCCATGCAGGAATTATCTGGCTTTGCATCTAATTTATCTATCTCTTTTCAGCATTCCTTTTTATTTCACAAGTTATATAAAATCCCAGTTCTCATTTTTCTTTTGTACTGATTTTCTCATCTTGCTGGTTCCCTCTTTGAAAAGTTAAATAAAACTCTGATACATTCTCTCTCTTTCCACCCCTCATATTGAGAAATGCTTTTTGACAAGCTTATCTAGCCTCTTCTAATCATATTTTCATACTTATCTATGTTGCCCCACTCTCTGGGCAGTTTTTCCTTATCCTGGTTACTGGCCCCTCTCTCTGCCCCTGAAGCACCCTGCGAACCCTTTTTCCACCAGCACTAATTCTCTTAGGTTAGGGGTAAAACAAGGGATGCTGGGTCAATAAAGACTAAGCTTTCTGTGGGATCTGAGAAAATAAACTGCTCAAGTGTTGGCAGAAGGTGGGTAGGGATAAGGTAAAGGGTTCAGGGTTTGTCAAACACCTAATCAGCCTTATGATAACTTTACTCAATGATTTTCTCCATCTTGAACAGCCTCACTCTTTAGAACTACCGAGAGCCCCAGGCTTTAATAACCTGGAGTCTAAGGCAGAAAGTCATGGATTACTTAGATGAAGGAAGAAACCAAAATAAGTGCCTCATTCTGTACATACCACTTGCAGAAGGCTAACATGAACTTAAAAGCATCTTGTGAAAACATCTGGGATGAAAGAACCCAAGAACTTGCCAGCAAGCAAGCAGTAAATGAGTAAATGAAACAGAATCATATGGAGCACCCACTGTTAAGACTTTGAGATGGCATTATGTCACCTATACACTCATTACAATGTGTCCTTCAATGTTTTACTTTTGGAAACTTATAGCACAAGAGGGGCTCTCACAAGCTATTCCATCCCTACCCTGTATGCTATTTTCTGCATGGGATCTGGTCCCTCACCACCGGACTTTCAGAAACCCAAAGCCTTTGTGTTGAAGGTGGAAATCTGCAGCTAGCTATGGGGGATCTTAGTTCCCCAACCAAGGATCAACACCGTCTACAGAAGAAGTGCTGTGTCTTAACCACTGGATGGCCTGGGAAGTTCCTGCAAATTCATTTTACATGAGTGACACTTCTCTACCTATTATTACCTTCTGAGATTAATGTGAGTGTTCTTGGCATTATTTAAGAAAGATTTGCTTTTCTTGGATGTGCTCCTTTCAGCTTTCCAAAGTTATTATCTTTTTTCTTAAGCTGCCGCCAAGCCAAGAGGAAGGACCTAACTTGCCTCTGCAGCCAGCTCATTTCCCCCGGGGATGGCAGGGTGCCTGTGTGCAGAAAGAGGTTCATTAGCCCTCAGCCACTGCCTGACTCTTGGCTCTCCTTCCCATACTTCTGGCAAAGTTTCAAAAACTGTCATCAAAACGAACCCCTCAGTTTTATGGGAAATGTCAGGAAAGCGAGAGGCGGGGAGAGTAAGAGAAAGCTTTGGAGAGAGATCCTGGGATGCAGAATGCTTGTCCTCTGTTTGCAAGCCAGCCAGCGGTGCAGAGTGATAGATAGGGATACATGTGGCTGCTCATTCCCCCGAATCTATGTATCTTTAGAGTCTTGCTAGAGAGAGAAACACAGCCATGGAAGGAAAGCTAGCAAGAGTACATGGGTACCCTTCCTGTAATAAGGGTCTTTCATTCCTTACAGAAATTTCAGACTTTATTTTCCGAGAGAAAGAAAAACAGTGAAACTCAAGCTGAGATGTAAATGACTAACAGCACATCCTTTCTTGAGAGCAGACTGGTGCTGAAGCCTGGTTGGCAGGAAAAGTGCCCTGGCTGACAGGGACCCAGACACAGCAAAGTGAGAACGCAAGGCAAGTGAGACGGTCTTCACTGATTGACCCTATGTTGGGGCATGGATACAAAGGCGGTCAGAGAAAGACAATGTCTTTATAACTTGAAACGGATTTAAATTTAATTTTAAGAGTTAAAAAACTTGGTTTGGGGCACCAGGGTTCATTTCATTCAGAAGTTCAGCCTGTCCAGGCTGGTGGGATAAGACTGAATGAATTAGTTTCTATCTGAGAGTTTGAAGCCAAAGAATTACAGTCACATCCCATCTTGGTTACAACCATTTCAAGAGGAAATTTTCCAGGGGCCAAAGCTTGTGAACTTGACCACAACTGGCTAGGTTTGCAAGTCTAAGAGACGACCCAATACCCAATACCTGTGCCATGACTCTCTCTTTCTACCCGGTGACATGTGTGCTCAATTGCTCAGTCATGGCCAACTCTTTGTAACCCCATGGACTGTAGCCCAGAGGCTCCTCTGTCCATAGCATTTCCCAGGAAAGAATACTAGAGTGGATTGTCATTTCCTTCTCCAGGAGGTCTTCTTGGCTCAGGGATCGAACCTGTCTAATGCATTAGCAGGTGGATTCTTTACCACTGAGACACCTGGGAAGCCCTCTAAGTGACACAGAACAGTCCAAACTTGGTTAGAACAGTGAGCACCCCTCAAGTCCAAAGTTACTCTAGAGTCCTACATGTATGTAAAAGAGTAAAACAAACAAACAAACAAAACAAAACAAAAACAGCAACAATAACCCAGTGATTGTGTAAAGATGAAGGAGAATTTTAATTAATTCAATTCTATCTTCCATAAGACAACTTGTTGAACAACTTTTTATTTGTGTTTAACATTTAAAACTGAAACAGTATGAAGTGAGAATTGTAGTAGGTGCAAATTTTGCTCATAAGTGAAAATTTTCACCCAAGTGACAGTCAATCCCAATTCATTGTAGTATTCTCTGTACTGAGTCAATATTAAGCATCAGATCCTTCTCAACCCACCTCTTTGTGCTGCCAGAATTAGTTGATGGGACTGGGCTCTAGGGTCAAAATCTAATATTTTTTTTCTCCATCAAGTGCAATGAAGAGATTCTACATATACATTCTCCAAAGTTTCCATCTCTATGCTATTTTTCCCTGAAGAAGCAATTCAGGAGAGAGCACCTTAGTAGATATGCAGTAGGTCTATGAGCATTTAATAAAAACTCATATGAAAACAAGCACACGCCACTGACCCTTTTAATAACGATTGCTGAGAGGCAGATTGAAGGAAGCATTACCTGGAGATCATAAAAGTATATGTGCTATGACTGCTAACTCTCTCTTGCTTTGAGAGAAGAAATGATTCATGGAGATCTTATCTACACAGAGCAGCAATAAAGAAGTGCTGTAGTCTAGTGTTTTAGTGATTAATCAGATGTTTGCTTCACAAGTGACTCACCTTTGTTTACTCTCTGATTCAGGACAGCAGAAAAATGCCAGGTCACCAACATGGTAGGCTCCGTGGTACCATCCTGTAAATATCTACTGAACAAAGCCACAGTGGACTCAAGATTAAGCGAAACCTGCCTGGGATCTCCAGCTCACTCAGATTTCATGTCATTGTAATGATTCAATCTCTCCTGTTCAACAAGGACAAGTTCAAAAGCAAAATATTTTTGTGTGTTTATTTTAGGTTTGTTTGTTTTTTTTTTTTTTTTGGTCTATTGGGAGACTTCAAGTAACACATTTTACTCAATGGTACTTTGTGAGAAAAGCATCAAGAAAATGACTCTGTTCAAAATGTGTGTGTCATTCTCAGAAGAAAACAGAATCTGGGCCCCTTGAAAGAAAATAAAGCAAAACTTTGGTAAAGCTGTGAAATCTCTCTCAGGAGAGAAAAGTTATAAAAAAAATGTTATAAAAGATATTCTTTCAGTGTTTACTATTTATGTATTACAAGAAAATAAAAATATGATAACCTAGGGACTAGTACAAGGAAGTCTGATATTAGCTGAGGCACGTTCAGTGGATTGGTAGATAGATAATTCTAACCTTTATTTCAGATTCCAGATAATATAATGAGGGTCGCATGCATTTCACTCTCTATCTATTACCCATAATCCTCACAGCCAGAATGAAGGTTGTCATTCTCCCACTTTTTGCTGGTGAGTACTGTAAAATGCTGGAGGATAAAGTCAGTGGCTAAGAGTCATTAAAGAAAGTGAAAGGCTGACTATACAAACAGATTCAAAGAGTTTTCAACCTCAATTTTAGATAAATAGGATTGAAAACAGCTCAGTTCAGAGTTTCTGAATATTGGACTTTTGTTCCTAAATGTACTCAATTCTCATAATTCAATCCTACACGTTTTTTGAGTAACTTCTCTGTGCAATGCCCTTGGACTAGCAGGGGATGCTGCCCAGAAAATCTGAATGGGCAGAACTGGGAAGGTGGGCAGGTAAAGCACAGCCCAGGGCTGTGGATACAGAGTGAGTCGAACAGGAGCAATGAGCAGAGTGGGTCACTGAAAATGAGATGAAGGTGCCAGACAGGCCCTGTACCTCTATCCCCTATGTTCTTAGAATAGCTCCCTGAGGACTGTTGCTAAATAAGAATACCCAAAAGAACTTGTTTGGGCCATCATATGCAGGGTAGCTGCATGGACTTGGCTACCAAGACATTATAAACTTGAAAAAACAATGCAATATCTGTCTGATGAATTTCATGGCAATTCAACTGGCATGGGAAAAACATCTTTGAGATGGTGAGACTCATATGAACATTTGCAGGCCTAGGGGGATGAAAAGTGACACAAGAAGAGGTGGCAGGGTTTGGGGCTCTGTCATTCCCTCTGATCACTCGTATTCTGTGTATTGATTTGGAAGAGGCTTTTGAATGTCTCCACTCACTTCTTTGGATGAAGACCCAGCCTGGGAAGCCATGCATTGCTTCAGAAAGCTGAGATGATGGGTTATTACATCTAAGAGCACCATATTGAACCGGCAAATGCAGATAATGGAGTTACCTTCAAATTGATCATTCACAGTGAAAGACTTTGGATTTCTTTAAATGAAGAACAGCTGTGACTTTAAAGCACCACCTGGGAAACAGAGATTCCCATTTCCAACCTCATTCTGAAGAAGTTGAAGAGGCTTCAAAGCCTGTAAGTCTGTCCCCTTCACCCTCCTTACTGCCTCTGGAAAGTTCCAAACAGAGATGAGCGGTGGTCACATATGTTACTGCTTTTAACCACATGCACAGCCTTCTGCTCCACACTCCCAGCCCCACAACCTTTACCAACAACAACAAAAATCAACACAGGAACATCAATGGCAAATCGATGACAGATCCTGCATAAAACAGCCTGTATCTACCCAATGCCTCTTGGCCTCAAATTCAAGCCTACTCCTTGGGGAACAAACTGGCAGCTAATCAGACCCGCTCCTCATCTAAGTCAGGATAGGAGGAACAACATTCAAAACAGGCAAGTGAGGATCTAATGCCCTCCAGAACAGAACCTAAGCCACACAATCTACACTGATTTCCCAGTCTCCACACGCCTCCAAAGCAGATGGCATTTGTTGGATAGTTACATGTGCCCAGATAGCTTGGATAGTTCACTCCAAATGGCCCTCCCCCTTGGAAATGTTGAAACCCAGTTCTATCTGTGCTTCTTGCCGAGAGCTGTCAGTATAGAAAGATCACTACCCTTCACCCAATGCCACAGCACAGTGTGCCTTTTCTTTTTAAATCCTTTGAGCTTGGGCTTCCCTGGTGCCTCAGTAGTAAAGGATCAGTCTGCCAAAGTAGAAGACATGGATTAAATCCCTGGTTTGGGAATATCCCACTTGCCATGGAGCAACGAAGCCCGTGTCCACAACTACTGAGCCTGCACTCCAGAGCCCAGGAGCTGCAACTACTGAGCCCACGTGCCACAACTACTGAAGCCTGTATGCCCCAGAGCCCATGCTCCTCAACGAGAGAAGACACTGCAATGAGAAGCCTGAGTACCACAATGAAAAGTAGCCCCGACTCTCCACAACTAGAAAAAAAGCCCTTGCATCAGTGAAGACCCAACACAGTCAAAAATAAATAAATAAATGAATGACTGCATAAAATTTAAGAACAAACAAAAACAGGAACAACTTCTGAGTCTGTGCTGTATGCTGGGGAAAGAATGGTGACGCAGATGTGGTTTAACACTCACGAATGGAAGCGTGGGGGTGATAGAGACCAACAGATACATCCGCTTGGTTCAGGACATGCAGGATGTGATGGGAACCTGGAGAAGAGTTCAGGAACCCAAGTGTGTTATCAGGGAAGGTGTCCTAGAGGAGGTGGCTCTGGCCTGGAATCTCAAAAGATGAGTCAGGGAATCAGATATTTTGACCTCCAATGGAAGAGTATTCAGGTCCAGGGGATGGCATACTAAGATCCAGAGGCCAGAAAGAGCATGGCTCTTGTAGAAGAAGTACTGGGTGTGCTAGATTAGATTACTGCTTAATAAATATTCAAGCACTTTCCCCCTGTCTCCTGGGAGGAGTCTACTGGTATGCAACTTGGCTTTGGGCTGAGAATGTGACTTGTTTTGGTCACTGCTAAGTTAGCAGACAGGCTTCCCAGGTGGTACTAGTGATAAAGAACCCACCTGCCCATGTAGGAGACATACAGATTCAATCCCTGGGTCAGGAAGATATGCTGGAGAGGGCATGGCAATCTACTCCAGTATTCTTGCCTGGAAAATCCCATGGACAGAGGACCCTGGTAGGCTGCCGTCCACAGGGTCACAGAGTTGGACACGAGTGAAGCAACTTAGCACACATACACACAAGTTAGTAGGCACGATATGAGCAGAGGCTTAGAATACATTTGCAGAGTGAGATTTGTATTCTGTGCTCTTGCCTTTGTCATGAGAATATGTCTTAGCTTCAGGCCCAGCCATGACATATGTGTAAAGCAAACTTGAAGTCTATCTTAACTGAACTCAGCTTAAATCAGCCAAACTCCAGGTAATGGTAAATGCTTACTTTTGTAAGCCAACAAGAAGTGAGGTGGCTTGTTATGCAGGATTACCAAAAATATAGCAGACTGATAAACCAGGCAAGGCAAAGAATGGGAATAGAGGAGGCTGGAGAAGGAAGGATATGCTAATCTTAACCAACTGTAAATAAATATAGCAGATAAACAAAGCTAAAAGCAGCCCTAAGACTTGATGTCTGCCTTCTTTTGGATAGCCACCCATGTCTGCCACTTAGAATGAGTCTAAGCACACAGCAGTCAGTAAAGGACAGTTGAACAATCAAACCAGGGAGTCCTCAGCCAGGAATGAACAATGGGCTGCCTGTGCATCAGCAATGCCAGACGATTTTAGCATCAGCTCAAAACTACCACAGGCAAACATTTAGCTATGACCACCTGGCAACTCAGATGGTAAAGAATCCACCTGCAACGCAGGAGACCTGGGTTCAATTCCTGGGTCACAAAAATCCCCTAGAGAAGGGAATGGCTACCCACTCCCGTTTTCTGGCCTGGAGAATCCCATGGGCAGAGGAGCCTGGTGAGCTCATTTGAATCCATGGGGTCTCAAAGGGTCGAACATGACCAAGTGACTAAGCACAGCACAGCTTAGAAACTCTTTCAAGTTATATTATTTCAGAATGATTATGTGAATTACTCAGTGCAACTAGGATTTGCATGAGGATTAAAGAAAAGTAAAACTTGATATTCTGTTTCTCTTTTGTCTAGATCTTCCAGGCTTAAGGAGAATATCACAAGCCTCTGATATAGACAATACTAAATATAACAAAATGCCTGGTCACTGAGGTCAGAAACAGTTATTCAGTAAACACTAAGAACCCAGTGTGTGCACTGTGCATTGCTGGACTCTGGAAGACATAAGTTCACTCTTTAGAACAGTCTCTTAAATGCAAATATTTGTGTGAAATCTTATTTCAAGTACACCAGTCTCATAATTCTTTATTGAGCTAACCTCATAGTAACCAATGCTGTGGCTTTTGCCTTAAAAGGAGCTTTTTCAAGGTGAAATAGAGTTAGCTATTCTTAAGACCTCTAGAATTGAGAATCAAAAGGTTCTTAGAACCACTGGAGATATTGAGAGGGAATAAACCAAACAAAACTCCAATATTAATCCTTTCTAGCTGATCTGGAGGGTAATTTCAACTCAATCTCTTTGGTTATGGGGGAGCCTCTATGATGAAATAAAAGAGAAGAGAAAGCTGGAGAGAAGAGAGTCAGGGCCCACGGGAGAGAAGAGAGTCAGGAGTCAGGGCCCATGGGATGGGGTGAGGGAAACACCCTCTTTTAGGATGATAAAGTCAAGGAGGGAACTTGGGCAGATAGCTATAATAATATTCCCCGACCATATGCTTTTCATACAATGTGACTTTGACACACCTGCAATCTGGGAGTGCTTCTGATCACAGTGAGTTCCCAAAGGCTGGTCATAAAAGGCAAGACAGTTTCCCCCTGCTTCTCTTTTGATAGTCCCTTTTGGAACCCCAAGACACCACATGCTTAAGCATCTGAGTGCCCTGAGGCCGCCATGTTGTAAGGAAACCCAGACCACATGGAGAGGTCACAAGTACATAAACAGGCTACAGCCCCAGCTTAGTTCCAGATGACAGCCAGCATCAACTAAAAGTCATGTGAGTGAAGACAGCCTTGGATGATTCTAGGTCCCAGGTGTCAAGCCCCTCATAGCCTTCGAATATTCCTGCTGAAGGCTCCAGACATCAAAAAGTCACCTCCTAAAGACCATAGCATCCAGAAATGGCTACTGTTTTATTGCACTAAGGTTAGGGTGCTTTGTTACATGGCAGTAGCTAACTGGAACAGGAACCATGATGGGGACTACCTTCCTGGTTTCAAACCCTTGTACTTTCTGCAGTTAATGTTAGCAAGTCGTTTGCCCTATACAGGCAAGGAGTACCTGTATCTCCTAGTCCTCAAGCAGAAACACGAGCATAACCAAGAGGTGCAGACGCATTCCACTGTACAGGACCTAGACAGATACGCAGCCCTTTACAATAGCGGTTCTTTGTGGAGGGTGATTTCCCCTCAGGGGACATTTGGCCACGTCTGAAGACATTTTTGTTCATCACAACTTGGGAACTTGGGAAAATGGTGCTACTGTCCTCTTGCGGGTGGCAACCAAGGACGCTGCTACATCCTAAACGCACAGGACAGTCATCTACAACAAAGAACTATTCTGTTCACAGTGTCAGTAGTGCCAAGGTTGAGACCTTCTACGTGAGAAGACAGCAACCACCCAGAGCTGTGAAATTTGCTGAGTATTTTCCATATTCCCAAAGAAACGCTACCTGGTCCAGAAAGACACGCCAGGACAAGGGATGACTGAAGACTCTTTTCTTCTCTTTTAGGTGTTAAATAAACAAAGCTCAGTCCACTGGTCATCCATCCTGGGGAACCCAGCCCCAACAGTGTCCTTTCTGAACCTTGCCTTCTGTATCAGGCTCCTTTTAAAGCAGAGAAATTAGCCACCTGCTCTCAGACTCACTCTGGAGAACTGTTTCCTTCACAAAACAAACAAAAAACAAGAATAGTAAATTTCAGGACAGCATGGCTGCTGCAGGTGGCCAGGAAACTGGTACCATAGGAAAAGCTGTCTCATTTTCATGCATCACTCTTGTTTGCTTCTTTGACAAAAAGCCAGGGATGAGAGAAGGGAAGAAACTGCTACAATTCACTCATTTATCCCACCGAAAATTGAACACAATACACCTGGCCTGGGGCAGGGAATGCGTGTTCTGAAAGGACAGAGAATAGCAGGTTGTCCTCCAAGCTGCTGGGATGTTTTCAGGTGGCTGGATAAGAACGTCTCCTTCAGCAAGATTTACGCCCTGTTTACAGGCAGCAAGGAGAAAGTACAGCTGAAAGTCCCCTTTAATTTTACAGTGAGGGCAAGGTTCCTGGTTGATTTATGGGGCTGCTCACATGGCATCATCAGAAGATACATTACACGATACACTCTCCATGAGGTTATCAGCCAGGGTCAAGGTCAGGGTCATACTCTGGAGGAACTGAGGCTGTGACCAGACCACTCCGTGCAGGGTCTTCTGGAGGAGCCATGAACAATAGTGTGAAAATTAAGCCATAACAATATATAAAGAAAGGATGAAAGTTTGATGAGACTTTGTCATTTATTTTTCCAAAACAAAAATATATTTTTTATCCCAGATTATCAAAGTAATTACTGATATGTTCATTGAAAGAAAAAAACTTCAGAGTATATGGAACAGTAGACAAAAGAGTATAGTATAGAAAGTGGGGGTACAACTGCATTTATGGTGGAGAAACCTGACAAACACCACCTCAGTCTTCAGGTTGACAGAATGTGCCCATGATACAGTGTGATGAAAATGGCTCTGGACCACTGAGATCTTCCTCCACTAAACCCATAGCCTCAGTCTAATCATGAGAAAAACGTGATACAAAGACCCATCAAGGGGCATTCTTCAATAAATCTGATCAGTCTACCTCCAAACTGTCAAGGTCACCAAAAACAAGGACAGTCTGAGAAACTGTCTCAGCCAAGAGGAGCCCGAGGAGACAGGATGACTGAATGTAATGTGATGTGCTGTATGCGATCCTAGAGCAAAAAAGAATATTCAGTAAAAAAAGTAAGAAAATCTGAATAAAGTATGGACTTCAGTTAATAAGAATCTATCAATACCGGTTCATTAATTCTAACAAATGTACCATCTTAATGTAAGATGTTGATAATGAGGCAAACTGAGAGTGGGGTTTATGGGAATCCTCTGTACTATCATGTGAAAATTTTCTGTAAATCTAAAACTACCCTAAAAAATTAAGTTTATCAAAAAGTAAAAAGGAAATGAGAATCCTCTACAATTGCAGCCACCAGGCTACTGTGAATACCATGCTGTACAACCTTCTCTTTGCATATACAATCATTCTATTTGTATACATACTTTTATTATTTTCTTTTTACATTTTTAAAAATTAAAAATTAGGAATATTCTATAAATTTTTAACTTTTAATTCACTCATTTCCAAATCTATTAAGCATAGATTATTACAGTGTGCCACATACAGGGGAAGGTGAAATATGTGTATTATGCATAAGTAAATTAGAGCTCCTGAAAGTCAGGTGTACTTTACAAGGTAGTCTGGACTATGATGAAAAGCATGCTTTAGGAAGACATCTGCTAGGCAAGTACTAGTTTCAACAAGATCTTAAAGGCACACGTTCGAGCCATAACCAGGGGAGTGAGACTTGAATCCTGATGCTGTTTTACACACTACTCACTTCATAACAGCTATGACAAACCTAGACAGTGTATTAAAAAGCAAAGACATCACTTTATGGACAAAGGTCTATATAGTCAAAGCCACGGTCTTTCCAGTCCTAACACATTTGCCCTGAATAATGAGGTTGTAGGGGGTTTGGCGCAGAAGGCAATGGCCCCCCACTCCAGTACTCTTGCCTGGAAAATCCCATGGACAAAGGAGCCTAGTAGGCTGCAGTCCATGGGGTTGTGAAGAGTTGGATATGACTAAGCGACTTCACTTTCACTGTTCACTTTCATGCATTGGAGAAGGAAATGGCAACCCACTCCAGTGTTCTTGCCTGGAGAATCCCAGGGACGGGGGAGCCTGGTGGGCTGCCGTCCATTGGGTCGCACAGAGTTGGACACGACTGAAGCGACTTAGCAGCAGCAGCAGCGGCGGGTTTGGAGAAAGAGAGGAGAAAGTGAGAGAGAGAAGCGTAGTTGGTCAGCACAGAACATTGATCCTAGGGCCAGGGCTCTTCCTCGGATTTCAAAAATAACCCAAATGGAAAAAAAAAATCTTGAGATGCTTCAATCTAGCCCCTTATGGTACAGACAAGGTACTAATGTTCTGAGGGCCACATTCAAACGTTGACTGTCCTCCTCAAACCCACAAGCCACTGTCCGAGAAGCAGATGGCACGATGTTGCTGGTCGTGGCCACTGACACAGGGCAGCTTTGCCAAGAGAAGCCACTGTATAGGGTGACATATCCCCATTCCCTCCTAACAAAGCAGTGCATGTGGGTCTGTGTCAGGAGGCCAGAACCCTCATCTCTGCCCCCACATCGTTAGCTAAGAGCCCATATGCCCCACTATCCGTTCGGGAAAAGCAGACAAGCACTGTGCACATCAGATTAACAGAGCAGCTGACCAGGTTGAGGATGGGGAGGAAGGGGCATCTGTACACTAAGAACCTTTAGGCCTGGAGGAAGGATGGTCTACCCTTCCCCCGTCTGTTCTACCAGGTGTGTGTCCTCCCGAGTCTCAGATACCAAAAGCCCCTCTGGAGCTAGTGCCAGGTCTGTGCAGTAAAGAACACTAGTCTTTGCACAATTATTTCGCATCCTTCTAGAGCCCCACAAGTTAAGAACTCTGAGTTCAGAGTCATACAGTGCTGAACATTCCAAGGGGGCTCTTACCCAGAAAGCTGCCTTTGACTGCTCGCCACCTAGAGGCTAGGAGTGGAACTGGACATGTTCCATTCTGGCTGCCACCCTTGTGATGTTATTAACTATTTCTGCTTTACAGATGAGGCATAGAGGGCTTAAAATACTTGCTCCATTGGCAGAGATGGAACTTCAACCCAGGCACGAGCAGGAATGGCTCCTGGAGGGCCTGTGGCAGTGTTGGGGATGCAGGTTTTATTCTAGGAGCTACAGGGTCACAGACAGATCTGTGGCCTCAGGTTTGCCTTGCAAATAGACTCCTTGGGCTGCTGTGTGGAGGAGGGTGGAGTGGTGGTATGTGGAGACCCGTTACCATGTGCCTGAGAGAAGAGAGACAGCAGAGAAGACGGAGGAAAACGATGGTGCTTACCCTTGCTACTCAGAGGTCTGTAGACGAACAACCTTTTCTAACAAAGTCATTTCCATGGAAACAGGAGGACACTGTTAATCCACGTATAAACTGTAGACTGCAGCAGGATCACTACAGGTACTCTTAAAATTCAGATTCCTGAGCTCCATCTCATATTTGCTAAATCAGAATCTCTGGGTCAGGGGTTAGTGTAGGGGGCAGGGAGGTGGTTAAAATCTGCATTATCAAGACTTCAGGATTAAAAGTTTGGATCCTGCAGATCCTGCAGTCAGAGTGCTTGAGTTTTCATCCCAATTCTATCACATTAGGGAGCCAGGAAAGTCACTTGCTGTCTGTAAAACAGGTCTCATGCTAGTATCCACCTCCTAAGGAAATGATAAGTGTTAAATCAGTTAGCATATATAAATCCCTTGAACCAGTTCTAGGCCAAGAGTAAGAGCTCAACTAGTGTCCAGCTACTTCTGAAAAGAAAAATGCAGACAGAATGTCAGCTGGTGAGACTCAGGCTCCATCCTCTCCAAGCACAGATGCTTTCTTCCTTGACTGGTCCAGAGCTCAAGATCTCAGAATGAAGAGGGTTGTTCTATTCTGTGTCTCAGACGAGGCTGTCCCACACGCTGAGTGTCTCTCTATCACCTTGGCAGCCTATGTATCAATAGCTCCCGTGCAGATTCAGACACTAAGACAGCATCTCGACTGTTAATGGGTTGAATGTGTCCCCCTCAAAGATGTTGAAGTCCTAACCTCCCGCACCTGTGAATGTGACCTTATTTGGAAATAGAGTGTTTGTAGATGATCAAATTAAGATGAGGGCATTAAGGTGGGCCCTAATCCAACATGTTTGCATGCTAAGTTGCTTCAGTCGTGTCTGACTTTGTGACCCTATGGACCATAGCCCACTAGGCTCCTCTGCTCATGGAATTCTTCAGGTAAGAATACTGGAGTAGGTGCCCATGCCCTCCTCCAAGGGATCTTCCCAACCCAGGGATCAAATCCATGTCTCTAATATTTTCCACACTGGCAGGCAGGTTCTTTAACACTAGTGCCACCTGGGGAGCCCAATCCAACATGACCACATCTTTAATAAAACAGGAACTTTGGACACAGATGAGACATGTACAGAGGGAAGATGATGTGGAAACCCAGGGAGAACATTGTCTATAAACCAAGGAGACCACCAAAAACCATGGGGAAGACTTAGATCTTCCCACACAGTTCTCAGGAGGAACCAACAACCCCTTGATATCAGGCTTCCAGTTTCTAGAACTGGGAGACAATAAATTTCTGTCATTTATGCCATTTGGTTTGTATTTGTTACAGTAGCCCTTGGACATTAATACATCTGCCAGTACAGAAAGGGCAGTAACTGTGCCCGGGAGTAGACAGAGATGAATGGCAGCTCCCCATAAGGAAGGCCATTCCTAAATTTGGACCCAGGATCTGGTCAGCTGAGCCACAATGGGCAGCAGCTCTTTTCAGACTGTAACATGGCTGCTGATTGGAAAAAGGCAGCTGCTCCATACTTTCCTCAACTGTTTATCCAGGGGGTGGTGAAGGGTGATATTGCCAGGGTTGGTCCTTGCTTGCGAAGCTGTGAAATCTGGTTCATGATAATGGGGTGTACTCATGTGCTCCAAATGAGTGTGCTCACTGGGGTCGCAATGAGACTGACATGACTTAGCGACTGAACAATAACAGAAGCCCCATCAGCCCATCATTCAGTTCAGTTAATTTCAGTTCAGTTGCTCAGTTGTGTCCGACTCTTTGTGACCCCATGAACCACAGCACTCCAGGCCTCCCTGTCCATCACCAACTCCCAGAGTTTACCCAACCTCATGTCCATTGAGTCCATGATGCCATCCAACCATCTCATCCTCTGCCGTCCCCTTCTCCTCTTGCCCTCAATCTTTCCCAGCATCAGGGTCTTTTCCAATGAGTCAGTTCTTCGCATCAGGTGGCCAAAGTATTGGAGTTTCAGCTTCAATATCAGTCCTTCCAATGAACACCCAGGACTGATCTCCTTTAGGATGGACTGGTTGGATCTCCTTGCAGTCCAAGGGACTCTCAAGAGTCTTCTCCAACACCACAGTTCAAAGGCATCAATTCTTTGGTGCTCAGCTTTCTTTAGAGTCCAACTCTCACATCCATACATGACTACTGGAAAAACCACAGCCTTGACTAGATGGACATTTGTTGGCAAAGTAATGTCTCTGCTTTTCATTATGCTCTCTAGGTTGGTCATAACTTTCCTTCCAAGGAGTAAGCGTCTTTTAATTTCATGGCTGCAATCACTATCTGCAGTGATTTTGAAGCCCAGAAAAATAAAGTCTGACACTGTTTCCCCATCTATTTGCCATGAATTGATGGGACCAGATGCCATGATCTTAGTTTTCTGAATGTTGAGCTTTAAGCCAACTTTTTCACTCTCCTCTTTCACTTTCATCAAGAGGCTCTTTAGTTCTTCTTCACTTTCTGCCATAAGGGTGGTGTCATCTGTATATCTGACATTATTGATATTTCTCCTGGCAATCTTGTTTCCAGCTTGTGCTTCTTCCAGCCCAGGGTTTCTCATTATGTACTCTGCATATAAGTTAAATAAACAGGATGACAATATACAGCCTTGATGTACTCCTTTTCCTATTTGGAATCAGTCTGTTGTTCCACGTCAAGTTCTAATTGTTGCTTCCTGACCTGCATGCAGGTTTCTCAAGAGGCAGGTCATGTGGTCTGGTATTCCCATCTCTTGAAGAATTTTCCACAGTTTATCATGATCCACACAAAGGCTTTGGCATAGTCAATAAACAGTGAAAGCTGCCAATCAAAGCCTCTGGCAGCCGATTTTCTGCAGCACAATTCACAAAGAACAGCAGCAAATGGCTCCATAAAGAAAACACAAAAGACATCACCCTCCTCAGTACTTCAGCTTTTAATACATTAAGAGCAGGTGGTTTTCAGCAAAATCTTGGCATGCCTACACTGGCTCTGACAGGCTGATGAAAGCTGGGGGGACTGTGCGATTGGCAGAGGGTCAGTTCCTAGCCCTACCTTGTTAGGTGGGGACTCTGTGCCTATGAGTCCCGAGCAGTGGGAGAGCTCTGCCATTCCATGGACTTGTCCACACTTCAGGGGATGCCCAGGAGGGGCCAGTCCACAGGCAGAGCCTGGAAACTAGAAAGAAGGAAGGCCAAGCCCCCTAGAATGATCCCTCTAGAATATAACCCTTCATGACTCATTTTCAGCTGCAGGCCACCCCTCATCTACTTCCTCCTCTCACACACCAGGCTCCAAAACAGCTGAGCAAGGGATCATTCTTGAATTCAAATCCAGTCTCTACCGCATATCTGCTTTGCAAGTTTACAAAGATAGAAACGGATCCTCAGTTTCTATCTCTGTAAAACGGGGAAACAAATGTCTATTCTTTTCAGTTATTTATAAGGATTATATGAGGTGAAATGTTCAAAGGGCCTTCATGATTCCCAGTGCACAGTTAGCACGTGGGAGAAGCTATTATTGGTCATCAGTAACTCTTGCATTGGTTAATTCAACAGTATTTAACCTACAGATAACTCTGCTGATTGACAACAGAATCATCAGAATGCTTCCAAAGGCCCAACTGTGACTCTGGAAAGGATGAAAGAGCAGTTTTTTGCTATCTAGAGTCTAGTTTAACTTAGACTATGGTATGGCCTGGAGCCTCAGTTCTGAGCGCTGTTAAGTTCAGAGAAGAGTAGGCTGTTCTGAGCCTCCTGTTCCTTGCTCTTCACATACATACAGACTCACATACACAAACACATACACAGATACACAGAGATACACACATATACATCATACACACACAGACACACATACAAATCACACACACATAGACACACAAGCACATACACATCATGTACACAGACACCCACACAGACACAGACACAGAATCATAGTCAAGTATTCTGCAAGTTCAT
This sequence comes from Bos indicus, assembly GCF_029378745.1. Lineage (NCBI taxonomy): Eukaryota > Metazoa > Chordata > Mammalia > Artiodactyla > Bovidae > Bos > Bos indicus. The sequence goes on from NC_091760.1 coordinate 129,028,918, forward strand.
TTCTCCCTCTTCCTGGAAGAACTGACTTCCTGAAGCTCATGGCCCCCCAGTTTTAGGTGTCTGATTGAGTTAATGTCAGCAGGGTGGGAATCGACAGCCATTTGAAAAGAACTTTTGACATAATAGTATTTATTCTCCCTTCTGTCTTTATTACACATAATGATAACCAGTCAGAAATGCAGTCTCGAAGATTTCTGATCTGATTTATCCTGTCTTTAACTCTCTTTGAGACTCTGGCTATCTCAATCAGGGGTAACCAGACAGAGTTTCTTTGTTTTTTAAAGGAAGCTTTTAAAATTATTATTATTATTTGGCCATGACACATGGCATGTGGGATCTTATTTCCCTGACTAGGGATCAAACCCATGCCCCTTGCACTGGACCACCAGGGCAGTCCCCAGGCTTCTGTATTCGAGCACAGTGGACCCAGGCCTGCAAAAGAAGAGAGGGCCTCAGAACAGGAGAATGCATGGAGTCCTTTAATCATGTCAGAAAAAAAAAATGCCACTTCAAGTCTCCATGGGGCTTTCTTTGTCTTCCTCGTCTTCTGAGCAAGGACACACTGCTCTGAGTTCCCCTGACAACTTCTCCCCACCTGCTACCTGTGGTAATTGATCCTTTCTAAGAATTGGAAGGTTGAGAAGTTTATTCTCTCTTTAACTACCACCAACCTCATAGTAATCGGTCTTTAACAGATGAGTCTTGCTCCATTTCCAGCCATAGCCACCAAATGGGTCACCAGGTCCAAAGGTCCTAGGTGGCCAGAGGCAGGCTGCCTACCCCACACTTGGATTTTAATCAAAACTAGGATGCAAGTTACTACCCACAGGGCAAGACACTCAACAACAGTTCCACACAGAAGGTCTGGGAAGATTCTACTTGCCTCTGGGCAAATAAACCTGTGTGTCACAACTACTGAGCCCACACGCCCTAGAACCCACACTCTGTAACCGGAGAAGTCACAGTGAGAAGTCCACACACCACAACTAGAGAAAGCCTGTGTACAGCAATGAAGACCCAGCACAGCCTAAATAATAAATAAATAAATGAAAAAGCAGCTCCTGTGGCCACTCCTCCGCTAGCCTTTAATTCCCTCCTGGATATAAGCAACTTTCCTGGACACCCAGGCCCTGTGCCCACCTGCCCACAAGGTAGTACCAAGTAGTAACAATGATGGCACATCCCTGAAGCTCAGGGGTAAAGGAAAGGTTGACTTCCAGGGTCAGCTGGCAGACTGCTGGCTTGGCTTTACACTTGCATGCTGGTCCATTCCTACACTTTCCCTATACCTTCTGCCTATTGTTGACATTCAGCCCAAACTCAAGGCTCATCTCCCCTGCCACCTGTCGGCTCCCCATCCCCTTCTGCAAGTACCTCACCCATCCTATAAGGCTCCTCTTAACTTCTATCTCCTCTGTGAGCCTCTCTGGATTCCTCTGGATGATTTAGTGATCCTTCTCTTGGTCTCCCACTCCTTCATACTGTCACTGATCAGAACATATTGCACATGCTTTGGGTGGGCCTCCCCACGTGGCTGGGAGATGGTCTAAGGTAGGACCTTGGCCTTCCATTCATGCCTACACCACCTAGTCCAGGGCCTGGCACATAGCAGCGCTTCAGCATATGTTGTGATGCACTCAGTGAATGAACGTAGGGTAGTAAATGCATGAGTAACACAGAGAGGAAACTTGCAGGTGGGCAGTGACAAATGAGGCCACCAGCCTGCTTCTGCATTTTAATATTTTAGAGCTGCTATACTTCCTCCATTTATTCAGGACATCCATGAGAATGAGTCATTTCTCAGTGGCTGGGGTGGGTGATGGGTTTTGCTCATTATACAAAACCTTTCTGTAACGGGGGATAAGCAGTGACTTCAGATACCGTTTGTTCCTCTTTGGGGGTAGCACCAAGGGACCTCTGTGTGCAATGTCTCAATCAGGGCACCCCCGAGAGGTAAGAGCACCTTCACTTTGCAGATGAGGAAACTGAGATCCAAGAAGTTAAGCACTGGGACTCAAGGGCATATGGTGACTTAAGATAAACTTGAAATGAGGCTTCTACCTCTGCCTTCTTCTGTTATGCTGTCCACAACTCCAGTCTGCCCATCCTTGATCAAAGTAACATATCCAGACCTAGAATCCATGTGCGATTTTCATGTCATCTGCTCATAACAGTCTCAACAGTAGGTTGAATGTGGAGCAGTAGGTACTTTACTTCTGGGGCCAGTGTTTCTGCCCTAACAACTGTGTAGATGTCCCGGTCTAGTGAAGCCAGCAACCATATCTATAATTATAAGCTTAGACTCTCTTTGTCTTCCCCTCAGTAATATTCAGAATAAAATTCCAAATTAACACAACAGAAAAAAAAATATTGCATGTCTTCTCTCTACTCAATACTGTTAATTGCTGCAATGAAACAGAATGAGTGAGGAGGAAATACTTAGTGTGATAGGGGTCCTAAGTGATAGGAGAGAATTCTACTGGGATGAGAAAGCAAGGGATTGGATAGTGGAAAAGAGAAAACCAGGGATGATATGAGTAAGACTGTAGTCAAACCATGGGGCAAGGGCCCAGGTGAGAGCTCACAGTGTATAGCCATGGAATCATAATGTCATATAATGTTGGAGCTGAGAGGACTCTCAGAAACTATCTGATCCACTCATCCATTCTACAGATGGACATGCTGGGGCCCAGGCAAGAAATGTGGCTTGCCAACAGTCACATGGCAAATTACTAGCAAAAATAGTGCACAATCAGAGCGCTGATTCAGGATATCCTCACTGGTGATGACAGTAGATTAACTGTTAATTAATGGTAGATTAACCTGTAGAGAGATGAATGAATAGGATGATGCTGACATATCTTGGCATAGAGCTTGTATATTTACAAAGGGAGGGTGAGGGCCTTCCTTGGTGGTCCAGTGGTTAAGACTGCACTTCCACTAAGGGGGGCATGGGTTTGATCATTTGCTGGGGAACTAAGATCCTGCATGCTGCTTGATGAATTCAATAAATAAATAAATAAATAAATAAATAAATAAAAAGAAAAGGAGGCTGAGAAAAGTGGAAAGAGATCCTTAAAGGAGGTTGGGTGGAGAGGAAGGAGGCAACATCTAATAAACTTCAACAGGGGTCACCATCAGAACCAGGCTCTGGGCCAGGCACTCTGCTTTGTCCCTTTCATTGTCCAAACAGCCCAGGAAGGCAAAGACCATGAACTCCCTTGAGAAGGAGATCTGAGGTTCGGAGAAGATTGATGACTTGCCTGAGCTTGAATCTGTCTTTGAATAAAGGTAAGACACAATGACCTCATGTTTTTTCAGCTCATCTGAGCCTCCCTACATTTTACAAGGTCATGCTAAGATCTTGAGCAAACAAATAGGAATAGGTCCTCCTCCTCCTAGCCCACTGCTAACCCCCTGCCTGCCTCTCTTCTTGCTCCTGGCTCATGCCTGTGTTCAGGAGGGAAAGGAGTCTCTTCCTATAGACTTTCACAGCAGAAGAGACAATGAGATTCGCCTAGGAGTGTAGACCAGAAAATCCACTGTGTGAAAGGGACAGGGAGCAACAGTGATCATCACAGCCTCCAATCCTCATGACTCAGCATCTTCCAAGTTGAGAAGACTAAGTCCACATCCATGACATTTCTCATCCACTCATTCTGGCCAAGTGTTCATCCCAGTCCAATGAACTCCAACTCTCATGCTTACCATCTAGGAACACAGGTAGATTTGGGAGGAAAATCAATTAAAGTTTTACTATTTGAAATAGAAGCAAGTGTGAAGCTCTTGCTGAGCACCTGGGGTGTCTCCCTATACCTTACAGGGTTGATTACTATAAGCATCTTACTGGGTTTATCCTGTTGGGCAGGACGTTGCTTACCACCTGCACCTACCATCCCCCCACCCCAGTTCAGCCTTATCTTTCTGTTTCCTCTATCTCCAGTTTATACTCCAGCAAAGGCCCTTGTGGACTTTTCTTTTCTCCTTGTCCTTGAACTTGCTATTCTCTCTTGGAATGTTCTCCACATCTCCCACCCTCCACCTCATGTGAGGACAGCTATCAGTCACTGCTCTGCCCCAGACTAGGAAGGGGACTCTCATGCTCACAGAGCCCCTGTGCACTTCTGTCACTGCACTGTCACCTGTTCTGTTTCTGTCTGTCTGTTTGTCTTTCCCCAGAACAGGGGTTAGATTGCTTCATGTCTGCAGACCCAGAGCCAAGTATTTATTAAAAAAGCACTGACTACATTCTTGAAGAATAAACATATGAACAAATGGATGAATCCCAATCAGCACTGTAGTGACCCAAGTCAGCTTGGAAGCTTATAGAACAAGTGGAGACTCAAAGACAAACACTGCAGAACATGGGAGTACCTTTTGGGAGAAGAGTGAGGAAGTCAGTACTAGCCGAGGGTAGATGCAGAAATAAAGTGTCATATGGAACATGGGACAGACTGCCTTGGTTACAGTGTTAGGTGTGTGGATAAAAGTAGTCAGACACAGGGCAGAACCTTGTGTGAAATGGAAAAAGGTACCTTCTTGGTGCAGATGCCAACATGAAGCCACAAGACCTAGAGAGTGAGTGATCAGTACCCTGTTAAGAAACAGCAAACTTTTATTCTGCTGGATGCAGCCCAGCACTCGAGGGTGTGGCCTGGTGAGCAGAACAAGTGCTCACTGGGCTCTGTGAGCAGAGGGTGGGATGGTTGATGCTCACAGAACAAGGGCTCTGTAAGCATGAGGGTCCCTTTCCCAGTCTGGGGCAGAGCAGAACAAGTACCAACTTTCAAATTCCTGTGTTCAGTGCTCTTGTGCAATACCCAACCTGCACAATTGTGGCCTGACCTTGACTGTCTGGGGAAGATGTATAGAGAACAAGATGCACAACTGAAGCCCAGTTCTTTTCATAGACACTGACTTTTAGAGATATTTGTTTTTTTTTTTTTTTTCCAGCTCCTAAGCCTCAAAGTTCACTTCTTCCATAAATCCCCCTCATATTGTGTCCTGAATGGGTCCCCCGAAAGCAGAACCTGAGACAAGGACTTGGACCGAGTAATTTACCTGGGAGGTGTCCAAGGAAGGTGGAGTGATGGGGCAAGGAAAACAAGATAAGGAACCTTGGAAAGGGTCAGAACTGGGCAAGTTACTGTTGTGGCCAAAATAAGACTCAGTCCTTTGGACACCCTTTGAGAATCATGTAGAATGCACATTGATATTGTCCCTCGAAAGGAGGAGCGGCTGAGATGTTAATCAACCATCCCACCCTCTGCTCCATTAGTGGGGAGTTGTTACTGGGAACAGGGCCTTTCCCCCACTTCTGGGCTGTGTCTGAGCATGAGGTGGGCGCTCCAGTGGATGTAGGGATTCTGACAGTGTGCACCAACCTGTCCCTTGTGGTTGCAATGAGATCAGGCGGGTTGATGGGGCAGGATTTGGGGGTGCAAAGAGCATATGACACAGCCTATCCTTAGGTCTCATCAGACACGGAATCTTCTTTTTAGTTGAAGAGTTCAGGAAGAGGAGCAACTCCTTTGGCTCTTTCTCCCAGAAGCCAAAAATGTTGGGTGCAGACCTGGCTCTCTATCAATCGTTTCCTGCAGCACCAAGCATTATGGGACCCTAAGAAAGGCAGCTTCTAGCTGTGGACAGTAAAGGTGCAGGAATTCACCAGTATTTGGGAGCCAGGCGGGGTACTCAGGGCCATTCCTCCCTGAACAGGGGAAGGAAAATGCTCCAGCTTGGCTTTGGCCTCTGGGTAACATTGAATTACTTACATTTAATATTTTATGGTAGGTGTAATGATATAAACTTCATTCTTCAGCATCCATTAGAAATGAAGGAACATTTATATTTTAGTGGCATCCAGCCATAGATTTCCCCATGCCGGCTTTTCTGGGGCCATGCCTTGAATACAGGAAGCAGATGAGAAACCATCGATCAGAGCTTGGATTTTAACCCCATAAATATGACCTGAAGTGCTTATGCCTATGAAATCAAAGGAAGAGGCTGATTTTTTATGAGATCGGGCTCAATCTCTTTTTTTAATTCAAGGTGTGTCACGTATATTTATAAGCTCCAATCACAATCCTTTCAGGGAAGATTGGGAGGTTGCTCTGTGAATACAGAGTACCTAGCATAGGAAACTGACATGGGAAGAAGGACCCAAGCAATGTGCTGGGCAGCGGAGCCTGCAACCAGTCCATTTCTGCCATATCAAGCAGAAAGGCACAGAGTCAGAAGATATAGACGACACCTCACACTCTTTAGGGTAGCCACTTAAAAAAAAAAACCCTAACCCAGAAAATAACAAATGCTTTGAGGAGGTGAAGAAATTGGAACTCTCAAGTACTGTTTTGTGGTAATATAAAATGGTACAGTTGCTAGTGAAAACAATATTGTGGGTCCTCAAAAAACTAAAAATAGAATTACCATATGATCCAGCAGTTGCATTTTTGGGTATATGCCAAAAATTACTGAAAGTTGGAAATCAAAGAGATAATTATGCATTAATGTCCACTGTAGCATTATTCACAGGTAGCCAAAATGTGAAAGTAACCCAAATGTTTATCAGTGAATGAATGGATAAACAAAATGTGGTGCATACACACAGTGGAATATTATGCAGCTTTAAATGAGAAGAAAATTTTGACATGTGATACAATGTGGATTAACCTTCAGTTCAGTTTAGTCGCTCAATCGTGTCCGACTCTTTGTGACTCCATGAACTGCATCATGCCAGGCCTCCCTGTCCATCACCAACTCCCGGAGTCCACCCAAACCCATGTCCATTGTATAGGACTATTAAATAAAGTAAGCTAATCAGAAAAAAACAAATATTGTATTATTACACATACATGCGATATCTAGAGTATTTAAATTCCTAGATTCAAGAAAGTAGAATGGTGGTTACTCAGGCCTGGTAGAAGTAGGGAATGAGGAATAATTGATCAATGGCAACAGAGTTTCAATTTTTTAAGATTTAGAATTTTGGAGATGGATGGTGCGATGGCTGTAAACAATGAGAATGTTAATGCCGCTGTGCTGTGTACTTAAAATGGTTAAGATGGTAAATATTATGTTACATATGTCTGACCATAGTTAAAATTTTTAAAAAGATAGATACAGGCGGGGAGGTCAACACAACCAAGAAGGAGGATGCAGACAAAGCTCACCTTCTTGCATGAATACATCTAAAATACATATACAAGTGGAGCAATTCTTATAGAAAACAAACTTGAGACTGTCAGAAAGTCTCCTCTACAACTAAGACTTTATTGAAAGATCTATAGGGAGCTGGGTACTAAGGGAGAACTGGTCATGTCAGGACCTGGGGCTCCTAGCAGGGGACACAGAGGGGACGGAGGGATATCACAGACTTGGAGATCCTCCTCGGAGAGTGAGAAGTTCAAACCATATATTTGGAACCCCAGCCCTGGGTCTTACACTGGGAAGATAAGTCCCTTTTGCTAGTTTGAAAACCAGTGGGTCTTACTGGACAGCTGTAAGAAGCCAAGACTCTGCTTATGAAGAATATGTATACACTCTAGTTTATTCTTGGAAGTAAGGTGGAGGAAGCAGATTAAAAATGGCTTGGGGTTCTGGTTAGTCTGAAACATCAACAGCATGCACCCCAGACAGCACTAAGTTCCCGCTCCAGCCCCTATTGCTTTGGTTCAGTGCCACACGAATGGAGAAGACTGCCACTGCCAAGGAGAGTACGCACTTGGGGGGTCAGAGCTGGCTTGGACTTGGCCCTGCATCTGAATGGGGTGAGGGCAGCTGTTTCTGGCAAGTACACAGAAGCAGAGAACTGGAAACAGCCTGGGGCTCTGGCTGGCTCTCTAGGACCATGCCAGCCAACACTTCAGCATGCACTAGGTGCCCACTCCAGCTCCTCTTGCTCTGGCACTGATCTCCACTAGATTGGAGGTGCCATTTCTGGCGGTAGTGGGAGAGTACAGTTAGAAGGAATGGAACCACCTTGGATCTGACCCTCAGGGCATCTGCTCCAGCACTTTGGATGCTGCCCCTGCCCCCAGTAGAGCAGTGGCAGTCACTGAGCATAGAAGCCCTGGCTTACACCTCGTACTGGCTCTAGCCCTTCCATCTCTAGTCCTACTTCCTACCTAGGTGGTAGCTGCCAGCACACTCAAAGGGAAGATGTGACACATGCTCACTTCAGATCGAGCTCTTCCAGCAAAGCTACTGGGCACATATATACTGCATATTGATAATCCCCATAAGGATACACCTTCAAGACCAAGATAGGTAACTATTTCACCTAAATTCATAAAGACAGAGAAAGTCAAACAAAATGAGAAGAGTTTGTTTCAAATGAAAGAACAAGAAAAACCCTGAAAAAACAACAAGTGAAACAGAGATAAATAATTTAACAGGTAAAGAATTCAAACATTAGTAATAAGAATGCTAACTGAACTTTGGAAAAGAATAAATGAACACAGCAAAAATTTTAACAAGGAACTAGAAAATACAAAAAGAATCAGTCAGAAATGAAGAATACAATAACTGAAATGAAAACATATTAGAAGGAATCATCAGGAGAATGACTGATAAAATAGAATGCATAAGAAATATGCAAGATAGAATAATGGAAATCACCCACTCAGAACGGCAGAAAGGAAAACAAATTATAAAAGAAAGAACAGTTTAAGGGACCTCTGGGATAACATCAAGCATACTAATATTTTCATTGTAGGGTTCCTGGAGAGAGAAGAGAGAGAAAGGAGTAGAAAATGTATTTGATGAAACTATGGCTGGAAAATTCCTGAACCTGAAGAAAAAGCAGATTTCCACATTCAGAACGCAGAAAGTCTCAAATAAGATTAATCCAAGAAACTCACACCAAGACATATAAATAGAATGGCAAATGTAAAGAGTAAGAGAGAATTGTAAAGTAGCAAGAGAAAAACAGAGTCATACACAAAGGACCCCCATAGGGCTATCAACTGATTCTTCTGGAGAAACTGCACACCATAAGGGAGTGGAATATATATTTAAAGTGCTGAAGGGGAAAAGCTACAACTTAGGATACTCTGTACAGCAAGGTTAGCATTCAGAATTTAAGGAGACAAAAAGAACTTCTCTGATAAAGAAAATCTGAAAGTGTATATCAATACTAAACTGACCTTAAAAAAAGAGTTAAAGGGTCTTCTCTAAGTGGAAAAGAGAAAGGCTACAACAAGAAGTAAAAATCTATACAAATTTGCCACGAGTAAAGGCAAATATATAGGAAAGGCTATGGATTAACCACTTAAATAGGCAAGTATAAAGATTAAAAAACAAAAAATATAAAATGAATTATAAAGCACCACAAACAGTTAAGGGCCAGATAAGCTGTAAAACATTTCATTAAAAACATAAAAGGTGGACAAGAGGAATAAAACATGTGTATCTTATGTACATCTTCTAGAATGTGTTTGAACTTAAAATGACTATTGGTTTAAAACAAGTAGATACAGTTATAGCTCAACTTTTATGTCCATGGACTTCTCCAGGCAAGAATACTGGAGTGGGTTGCTATTTCCATCTCCAGGGTATCTTCCCAACCCAGGGAGTGAACCCAGATGTCCTGCATTACAGGCACATTCTTTACTGTCTGAGCTACCAGGGCAGCCCATATCTGAACACCTCACCCCGCCGCCCATTAGTAGCCACAAGTCAAAAACATACAATATAAACACAAACCAGAGAGAAACACACACAAGCATACCACTAAAAAAAATCATCAAATCACAAAACTAAAAGAAGAAAAGAACAGAGAAGAACTAGAAAACACCCCAAAAATAAGAAACAAAAGCAATAACTACATACCTTTCAATAATCACTTTACATGTCAATGGACTAAATGCTTCAACCAAAATCATAGGGTGAGTGATTGAATTAAAAAACCAAAACCAATGTATATGCTGCCTACAACAGACTCAGTTTATATTTAAAGAGGCACACAAGCTGAAAATGAAGGGACTAAAAAAGATATTTCCTGCAAACAGAAATGAAAAGAAAACTGATCTAGCAATACTCATATCAGATAGACTTTAAACTGTCTATACTGAAATATAAAGAAGAGTATTATATAATGGTAAAGGGATCAATACAAGAAGAGGATGTAACACTCATTAAAATATATGCACCCAATATAGGAGCACCTAAATATATAAAGCAAATATTCATAGACATAAATGGAGAAATTGACCATAATACAATAATAGTAGGGAACTTTTAACACTTACATCAATGGACAAATGATCCTTACAGAAATTAAGGAAACAGTGGCCTTAGACGACATTTTAGACCAGGTGGACTTAGAGATATCCTTAGATATCTATAGGACATTCCATTCCAGAAAAGCAGAACACACATTTTCTTCAAGTGCACATGGAATGTTCTCCAGGATAGATCAGATTCTAGGCCACAAAGCAAGTCTCAACATATTTAGAAGGACAAAAATCATGTCAACCATTTTTTTTCTGACTACAACATTATGAAACTAGAAATAAATTATAGGAAGAAAAATTGGAAAACACTGGAGACTACACAGCATGCTACTTTAAAAAAAAGGCCAATGAATAAATTAAGGGAGAATTAAAAAATACCTTGAAACAAGTGAAAATAAAAACACAACTTTCCAAGGTCTATGGGACATAGCAAAAGCAGTTTTAAGAGTAAAGTTTATAGTGATACAGGTCTACTTTTTCTTATTTGAGATAAGAAAAATCTCAAATAACAACCTTACCTACCATCTAAAGGATTTAGAAAAAGAATAAATAAAGCCCCAAATCAGCAGGAAAAAAAAAGTAATAAATATCATAGAGGAAATAAATAATAGACCACAAAATAATAGAAAAGTTCAAAAAAACTAAGATCTTTCAAGGTATCCCATGGTCATGGATTGGAAGAATTAATATTGTTAAAATGTCCATGCTACTCAAAGAAATCTATATATTTAATAAAATCTCTATCAAAATACTCATGACATATAGTCCTAAAATTTGTACAAAAGCACAAGAGATATGAAGAGCAGTCTTGGAAAAAAAAAAAGAACAAAGCTGGAGTTACCATGCTCCCTGACTTCAAGACTACATTATAAAGCTATAGTCATCAAACTAGTATGGTGCTGAAATAAAAACAGGCACATAGATCAATAGAACAGAATAAAGAACCCAGAAATAAACCCATATCAGTTCAGTTCAGTCACTCAGTCGTGTCCGACTCTTTGCAACTCCATGAATTGCAGCATGCCAGGCCTCCCTATCTATCACCAACTCCCGGAGTTCACTCAAACTCACGTCCATCGAGTCAGTGATGCCATCCAAACATCTCATCCTCTGTCGTCCCCTTCTCCTCCTGCCCCAATCCCTCCCAGCATCAGAGTCTTTTCCAATGAGTCAGCTCTTCACATGAGGTGGCCAAAGAACTGGAGTTTCAGCTTTAGCATCAGTCCTTCCAAAGAACACCCAGGACTGATCTCCTTTAGAATGGACTGGTTGGATCTCCTTGCAGTCCAAGGGACTCTCAAGAGTCTTCTCCAACACCACAGTTCAAAACAACTCTTTGGCGCTCAACTTTCTTCACAGTCCAACTCTCACATCCATACATGACCACAGGAAAAACCATAGCCTTGACTAGACAGATTTTTGTTGGCAAAGTATGGCAAAGCTTTTCAATATGCTCTCTAGGTTGGTCATAACTTTTCTTCCAAGGAGTAAGTATCTTTTAATTTCATGGCTGCAGTCACCATCTGCAGTGATTTGGGAGCCCAGAAAAATAAAGTCTGACACTGTTTCTACTGTTTCCCCATTTATTTCCCATGAAGTGATGGGACCAGATGCCATGATCTTCGTTTTCTGAATGTTGAGCTTTAAGCCAACTTTTTCACTCTCCTCTTTCACTTTCATCAAGAGGCTTTTCAGTTCCTCTTCACTTTCTGCCATAAGAGTGGTGTCATTTGCATATCTGAGGTTATTGACATGTCTCCCGGCAATCTTGATTCCAGCTTGTGCTTCTTCCAGCCCATCATTTCTCATGATGTACTCTGCATAGAAGTTAAATAAGCAGGGTGAAAATGTACAGCCTTGATGTACTCCTTTTCCTATTTGGAACCAGTCTGTTGTTCCATGTCCAGTTCTAACTGTTGCTTCCTGACCTGCATACAGATTTCTCAAGAGGCAGGTCAGGTGGTCTGGTGTTACCATCTCTTTCAGAATTTTCCACAGTTTCTTGTGATCCACACAGTCAAAGGTTTTGGCATAGTCAATAAAGCAGAAATAGATGTTTTTCTGGAACTCTCTTGCTTTTTCCATGATCCAGCAGATGTTGGCAATTTGGTCTCTGGTTCCTCTGCCTTTTCTAAAACCAGCTTGAACATCTAGAAGTTCATGGTTCATGTATTGCTGAAGCCTGGCTTGGAGAATTTTGAGCATTACTTTACTGGCATGTGCTGCTAAGGCGCTTCAGTCGTGTCCGACTCTATGTGACCCCATGGATGGCAGCTCACCAGGCTCCCTGGTCCCTGGGATTCTCCAGGCAAGAACACTGGAGTGGGTTGCCATTTCCTTCTCCAATGCATGATAGTGAAAAGTGAAAGTGAAGTCACTCAGTCGTGTCCCACTCTTCACGACCCCATGGACTGCAGCCTACCAGGCTCCTCCGTCCATGGGATTTTCCAGGCAAGAGTACTGGAGTGGGGTGCCATTGCCTTCTCTGATGAGTGCAATTGTGCAGTAGTTTGAGCATTTACACATGGTCAAATAAAGTATGACAAAGAGGCAAGTATATACAATGGTGAATAGATAGTCTCTTCAATAAGTGATGCTGGGAAAACTGGGCAGTTAAATGTAAAAGAATTAAATTAGAATATTTTCTCACTCCATATACAAAAATAAGCCAAAAGTGGATTTAAGGCCTAAATGTAAGGCTGGAAACTATAAACTTGTAGAAGAAAATACAGGCAGTACACTCTTTCACATAAGTTGTAGCAATATTTTTTTAGATCAGTCTCTTGAGACAAAGGAAACAAAAGCAAAGATAAACAAATGGGATCTAATTGAAATTAAAAGCTTTTGCACAGCAAAGAAAACCATTGATAAAATGAAAATACAGCCTACTGCATATGAGAAAATATTTGCAAATTATATGTCCTATGAATCCAAAATATGTAAACAGCTCATACAAATAAATATAAAAAGAAACCCAAGCAACCCAACTGAAAAATAAGCAGAATACATGAATAGATATTTTTCCAAATAAGACATAAATTGTCAATAGGCACATGAACAGATGCTCAACATTACTAATCACTAGAGAAATTAAAATCAAAACCATTATGAGATATCATCTCACACCTGTCAGAATAGCTATTCTCAAAAAGACCACAAATAACAAATGTTGGCAAGGACACAGGGAAATGGAATACTAGTACACTATTGGTGAGAATATAAACTGGTGCAGCATCATGACAAACGGTATGGAAGTTCCTCTAAAAGCAAAAGTAGGACTATTACTTTGCTGACAAAGGTCCGTATAGTCAAAGCTATGGTTTTTCCAGTAGTCATGTATGGATGTGAGAGCTGGACCATAAAGAAGGCTGAACGCTGAAGAATTGATGCTTTTGAGCTGCGGTGTTGGAGAAGACTCTTGAGTCCTTGGACTGCAAGGAGATCAAACCAGTCAATCCTGATGGAAATCAATCCTGAATAGTCATTAGAAGGACTGATGCTGAAGCTGAAGCTCCAATACTTTAGCCACCTGATGCGAAGAGCTGACTCATTAGAAAAGATGCTGATGCTGGGAAAGAGTGAAGGCAGGAGGAGAAGGGGATGAAAGAGGATGAGAGGGTTGGATGGCATCACTGACTCAATGGACATGAGTCTTATCAAGCTCTGGGAGATGGTGAAGGGCAGGGAAGCCTGGCGTGCTGCAGTCCGTGGGATCGCAAAGAGTTGGACGTGACTGTGCAGCTGAACAACAACAACACGATCTAGCAATTGTACTCCTGGATATGTATTTGATGAAAACAAAAACAATAACTCATAAAGATATATGAACCCCAATGCTCATAGCTTATTTAGCTTATTTAAATAAAGCTAAAATGTGGAAGCTAGCTGAGTGTTCATAAATAGATGAATAGATCACAAGGTTATGATATATATAGATATCAGAGAAGATAAATGCTGTATAATACCACTTATAGGTGGAATCTAGAAAACAAAACAAATGAATAAATATAACAAAACAGATACAGACTCATAGATATAGGGAACAAACTAGTGGTTACAAGTGGGGAGGGAGTGAGGAGAAAGGGAAAGACGGGGATACAGGATTAAGAAGTACCAACTACTACTATGTATAAAATAAATAAGATATAAAGATTTATTATACATCACAGAGCCAATATTTTATAATAATTTTAAGTGGGGTATAATCTACAAAAATATTCAATCACTGTGTTGTATTCCTGAAACATACAATACTATAAATCAATTTTACTTTAACAAAAACATAAATAAATAAAAGATATAGATGACAGGAGGCCTTATAGATGATCTTCTTCAACCCACTGATAATATAATTGTGAGAAAGGCCCAAAAAGCAATGTTAGCTTGACTAAAATCACACATCAAGTGAATGGGAGACTTAAGACTAGAACATAGCTCCTGACTCTCAGTCCAGTGTTCTTTTGTAATCTCATACTAACTCATTTCATTATAAAACACTGTGCAAAATGTCAGTGAGAAGTTTATGGAACGCTTAATGCACGCAAGGCAGTGTTTTGAGGTCTTTACATATACTAATGTATTGAATGCTCATAATGACCTTGTGAGGAAAGAACTATTGATACTATTATTTCAATTTTATACATGAGGAAACTGATGCAGGGAGGTGTTAGATAATTTGTGCCAAGCCACCCAGTGACAGAGCCAGAGGCTGAACCTAGAGAATTCAACTCCAGAGTCCACTGTCTTAACCAATCCACTGTTCTGTTTTCTAAACAGAATTCCTAGCATCCCATGTTTCAGGGGAGTCTTCCCAAATACAAACAATACAATGAACAGTCCTGTGAGGAACCGTCTTAGCTTTCTTCTGTCATCGTATATATACTGAGCTCCCTAGGGCTTTCTTCTAGTGTAGGAAAAATGAAAAATAGAGGAGTTGAGAACTGTGGAGAAACAGCCAAAGATATGATGTCCCCCAAATCCCAGATGTTTTACAATCCAGTGAGAAGCTCACTGAAAGAAGAGCCTGTGCTGGGAAGCTCAGTGAAACTTCTCTTTGGAGGATCAATCTGCCCTGGGTTTTGAAGAATGAACAGGACTTGGTTTAAAGGTATGGCCTATGCCCTGAATATGGGATGTGCAGCCCCATCCTGGGAACTGTGCAGAAGATCAAAATACAGATGCCATTTATTTACTTTCCAGGAAGCTAGGAAAAGTCTGTCTGCAGTCATTTGGTTGGAAATAGGGTCCACCTCCTGGAACTTTCTAGTTTAGAGCTAAAAACTATAGAAGACACCTAGTTTCTTTCTGAAGAATCTAAACCAGTCACAAGGCCAATATGGGTGGAAAGAAGGCACAATGAATACCCAGAACAATTGATAAACCATCCTTCAGAAGCCTATGATTCCCACAGACTTGTGGGATCATCTCAGAAAACTGAGATTGAGGTACAATTGGCCTGAGGTGCTGGAACTCCAGGTCTCCCACCCAGACAGTTTCACTAAACAAACAGGCCTGTGACTAAATATGTCTGAAAACTATAGCAAGAAGTTAACATGCTACACTGAATTCTCAGATCACATAGTTTTCTGTGGAATGGCAAGTAAACCAACATTTATTGAGTGCATGATTACTAATTTCTACTAATCCCCACAGAAACACTAGATGGTAGGATTTACAGTTATGTCCACTTTGTAGATTAGAAATCTGAAGTGAATGAAGGTAGAGTGATTTGCCAAAGATGGCACAGCTGTTTGTCAGTGGAGCCAGAACACGAACAGAAATCTGTTAGAGTCAGAAATCCATATTATCTTGAGTACACCAAGCAGACTTCATCTTCTAAAACTGGGGAGAAGCATGAGGGAGGTTTGGCAACAGAAGACCTACACCCCAAATTTGAGGCCAGCAATGCACGGATCCTACATGAGTTCAAAGAGGCTTTCAGTTCTTCTGCATGAAGGCATTTCATAAGTTGCACCTGTTGCCCCAGCAACAGGGGCAGGTTGTGAACGTCTGAAGTTACCATGCCTGTTATTGTCCCTCTGGAGGGCAGAATGATGGCTATGTTGTGAAGAGCAAAAAGAGCCTTTGTTACCACAGTGAACCATAGAGCATCAGATTTTGACTGGGTACCAGTAAGCCTGACTTCAATTCTAATGATTTTCAGTTTTTCCCATAAGAATGAGTCCTGGCTCATTCAGGAATGAGACAAGATAAACTCATCCTCTTTGCTGTCTGCTTTCTGGCATTGCTTTAATGATACTGACTTGTTTGCCAAGAGCTATATACACTGTCTCTTTAATGAAGTGTTATTTTTTCTATGCAATAGATAATCTTATTTGACTGTATTTTTAGTTACTCTTCAGGGCAAACACTCTGTATTAATAGCAATGACAGATAAAAGGTCACATATAAAATATTTCACATCCAAAAAGTCAACCTTTCCCTCTTTAAATTGATGTCTAAAGCAAATGTGGTTGGAGAGAGCACTTCGGGAAAATGTCACAACAAATTGCACAGGTCGAAGAGAGAGTTTTGTCTGAAGGTGCAGAGGCAAAAAGAAAGCTACTGTCCTTCTAAGGAGGACCAAAATTTTGGTTCCTTTGGTGCCTCATAATTGGCGTCAAGTCACAGCATTCAGTACCACGGCCAGCACCACAGCAAGACTTGTCTGGATAAAACCGGCAACTGGTCAGTCTGGTGGTAACTTTGGAGAAATCTGTCTCCCAGGTTCTCGAGTTCTTGCCAAAATCGGCTATGTATTAACATGAAAACTTCTAAGTTCTTTAACTAATTAGAGCTGATTTTATTCTGACGATGAAGAAACGCTGGGATGATGCAACGATACATGGGAAATGCTCAACATACAAAGTTCCCTGTTCCTCAGTTTCATGGAAGATTTAGGTAGTTCACAGCAACAATCAACAATGAGAACACAATAATCAATCAACACAATAATTGTTGTGATTATTAATCACAACAATCAATGAGAACACAATATTTGGATGCCTCAGGCACAAGACATGCAATGTTGTGACGATCTTGCCTTTTGGGGCCTACTTCCTCCTCTTGTTTTGCCTCTCCAACTTCATATCTAGATGCTTTCCTTATTGATTATTGTTGTTACTGATGGTCAGCTCCTAATCTACGAGCTGCTCTGATAGCCACATAAAGCTTTACATCCCAGAAGGACAGCATTGTTTGAGGAATCTTAAGAAATGAGTGGTTATTCAAGGGTCAAAGAGTAAAGCAATAATGGTGGCGTTTCAGGTATAATGCCAAGCAGCAGGGGAGAGTTTGGATATGAAACATGCAGGGTGAAATTCTGGCACACACAGAGTTTCTTACAATGCATTAAAAGGGTACTTCTTTCTGTGGCTAACATGTCATTGTGGGGTAGGACTGTAAGGAGTAAAAGTACACATTTGGCTTCTTAAAAACTGATTCAGTAATAAGCTATAGATGAGGCATTTGGAGAAGGGAGGGGGTCTTTCATGAACAATTCATCCATTGTGAAGTGAACTGCACTGTCCATTTAGACATCAAACTGGTTGTCTGGAAACCTCATCTCATGCTTTCTGATCCATCTCATCAAACTTCTTGTCTTGGAGGCAGTCTCAGTTCTTTAATCTCTTTGTAATCGAAATAAATGTCTTAATAAAGATGCATGTCAATCCTCTTTAATTTGTCACAGATAATAACTGTGGTTTCCCAAGTTTTCAGCATTTTAATGACATGTTTGAAGTCTCAGAAGGGTCTCCTAACATACATTTCTGTGGTCATTGTCACCACAATATCACTTCTAGTTTATATAACCTGTTCTCAGGGCAAAGAGGTCCTCTCCCTCATCTCTCACTTGTTTCAATAAATCTGTTAAAAATGCATGAGATGCAGAGACTTTCCCACATAGTCTGAGTTGCCTTTTCACATTGATTTTGACAGAATAGAGAGATGTAAATATATACGCAGATCCATGTTAAGAAGGCATTCTCTGTGGTCAGGCTAAGCACCATTATTTTTTTAAATTATTTTTCTCCCTGTTAAAAGAGTAAAGACATGAATTATAGAAATTTTGAACATTGTAGGGAAAAAAGAAAACCAGTCCATCAGGTTCCCATATGCTATAAAAATCACTGCCAATATTTTGGTCTGATTTCTTTAGTGGAGTTTGTTTTTTCCTATACATACTTTTATTTTACAACTATGTTTGTTTCCTTAGTGGAAACAATGTTGTGTATATGCATTTTTATTTACTCACTATACATTATAGGGGCTTCCCTGGAGGCTCAGATGTAGGTCTGCCTACAATGCAGGAGACCTGGGTTTGATCCCTGGGTCGGGAATATCCTCTGGAGAAGGAAATGGCAACCCACTCCAGTACTCTTGCCTGGACAATCCCATGGATGGAGGAGCCTGGTGGACTACAGTCCATGGGGTAGCAAAGAGTCGACATGACTGAGCGACTTCACTTTCACTTTTTTACATTATAGAGAATTTTTATATGTTATCTAAAATCATTCTTAATACTTCAGAATTAGAGGGGTGCATTATTGATTATCAAACCATTCCTCTATTGTTAAACAATTAACTTGTTTCCTTTTATTTCTTGCTTTTAGAAATTATAACATAGTTGAAAGCTTTCTAAATAAAGAATAAATACAGCAAGCATGATAGTTTTTAAATAATGGAGTGTTTCATTAATTGTTTTTAATTAGAAGCAACACTTTAGCGAAGACCTAATGTGTGCACTGTTCTTCTCTAAGAAGTATGAGGGAGATTTGAAGTCTATTAGATCATATCTTTAGCCTTGAGCCTTATTCAAGAGGGTAGGGCACAGGATCTTATCTGGTTGTTTCTTAGAGATCCACCTATTTTCCTTATTGGTAGATTTCCTAGTCTATTGATATCAGGAGGACATCCACTTCTGGGTATGGCCTGTGAACACTGTTGAGTGGGCATGTGATTCTGGGAACCGTTGCAGGCATCTTTGAAGAAAAGCAAGGGACCAGCCTTAGGAAGCCAACATTGGAATTTGGATCTTCAGTGATGTCACTGAGTCGATACTCAATTCATCCTGGTTATGTCCTGACGCCAGACTTCTTATTACATGAGAAATACATTTTTCTCCTTCTAGTTTTTTTTTTTTTTCCAGTTGAGTTGGGTTTCTTTATTATTTGCTGAAAGTATCCTAATAGAGTAAAATCCACATGTCATAATGATGACTATCATTTATAAACCTATTTTACAGACTTTATCTTTTTTTGTCTTTAAAATGTATGATTTAGTTTAAAAGTTATTCCTTTTAAAAAATATTTATTTTTATTTATTCACTTATTTGTCTGAACCAGGTCTTAGTTGTAGCTTGCAAACTCTTGAGTTGCAGCATGTGGGAGCTAGTTCCCCAGTTCAGTTCAGTTCAGTTGCTTAGTTGTGTCCGAGTCTTTGCGACCCCATGAAACGCAGCACGTCAGGCCTCCCTGTCCATCACCAACTCCTGGAATTCACTCAAACTCATGTCCATCGAGTCAGTGATGCCATCCAGCCATCTCATCTTCTGTCGTCCCCTTCTCCTCCTGCCCCCAATCCCTCCCAGCATCAGAGTCTTTTCCAATGAGTCAACTCTTCACATGAGGTGGCCAAAGTACTGGGGTTTCAGCTTTAGCATAATTCCTTCCAAAAAAATCCCAGGGCTGATCTCCTGCAGAATGGACTGGTTGGATCTCCTTGCAGTCCAAGGGACTCTCAAGAGTCTTCTCCAACACCACAGTTCAAAAGCATCAACTCTTCGGCACTCAGCCTTCTTCACAGTCCAACTCTCACATCCATACATGACCACTGGAAAAACCATAGCCTTGACTAGACGGACCTTTGTTGGCAAAGTAATGTCTCTGCTTTTGAATATGCTATTTGGGTTGGTCATAACTTTCCTTCCAAGGAGTAAGCGTCTTTTAATTTCATGGCTGCAATCACCATCTGCAGTGATTTTGGAGCCCCCCAAAATAAAGTCTGATAATGCTTCCACTGTTTCCCCATCTATTTCCCATGAAATGATGGGACCGGATGCCATGATCTTCGTTTTCTGAATGTTGAGCTTTAAGCCAACTTTTTCACTCTCCTCTTTCACTTTCATCAAAAGGCTTTTTAGTTGCTCTTCACTTTCTGCCATAAGGGTGGTGTCATCTGCATATCTGAGGTTATTGATATTTCTCCCGGCAATCTTGATTCCAGCTTGTGTTTCTTCCAGCCCAGCGTTTCTCATGATGTACTCTGCATATAAATTAAATAAGCAGGGTGACAATATACAGCCTTGACGTACTCCTTTTCCTATTTGGAACCAGTCTGTTGTT
This sequence comes from Bos indicus, assembly GCF_029378745.1. Lineage (NCBI taxonomy): Eukaryota > Metazoa > Chordata > Mammalia > Artiodactyla > Bovidae > Bos > Bos indicus. Next base: position 129,049,496 of record NC_091760.1, read on the forward strand.
CCATGTCCAGTTCTAACTGTTGCTTCGTGACCTGCATACAGATTTCTCAAGAGGCAGGTCAGGTGGTCTGGTATTCCTATCTCTTTCAGAATTTTCCCAACCAGGCATCAATCCGGGGCCACATGCATTGGGAGCATGGAGTCTCAGCCATTGGACCACCAGAGAAGTCCTGAAAAGCTAGTCTTACCAAATATAATCACATCCATGGGGAGTTTAAGCTTTGGAAAAAAGCTTCCTGCTAACTTTGTTTCTACTAGTCAGTCTTTGTTGTCAGAAGATCATCATCCAGCAACCATGATCACCCTGCATTGCTGGATGCTTGAGTGAGTTTTATTGCGTTCATATGTGTTTTTATACAGAGGGAATTCATTTATTCTCCAGGTTCTTATTTTAGGTTCCATGAAGAACATTCTTGTGTGTATCTTCTGGAACAAATATTGAATGAGTGCAGTACAGTGTACTCAGATTAACACTTCAGTTTTGTCACTGGGCACATCAACATGTGCTGACATGACTCCTGTCTTGCTTGAGAAAGAGTCATTCCTGATTCCTTTTCTTTCCTCTTTCTCATCTTTTGGCCTTCTTCCTTAGGTGTCATGAGTCTTTAGAGGTCTACCTTTGAGTGCATAACTGCCACTTTGTACTCTCCATTTCTGGTTTCATTCTACAGACTATCTTTAATTGGACAGTGATTCTCTTTATTGAACAGATAAAGGGATTGAATATAAGAGAAGTCAAGCAACTTGCCCCAAATCACGGATCTGGGATTTGAATCCATATTTGTTGGAGCCTTGTTGATGGGGAGATCAGAGAGAGAACAGTGTTGAGAATATTGTTCATGAGGGTGAAGAGGAAGTGGACAGCTTTCTTAGCATCTGTGCCCTTTGTTGAAATATGCATGTGTGGAACTCACTGCTTTCTGAAATCCTTTGACATCTACTAGTCTATTATAGTCTCCCCAAAACATCTTGTTGAAGAGGAGACAGGGCAACCATAGAGGTTTAAATGCTCCTATCCCCCGGCACAGTGCTGACTGCCATCAGAACTGGAAACTAAGTTCCCCGACCAGTGGTCCAGACTTTCCTCCACTAGAGCCGACTGCTGGGGAAGTCTGCTCAAGAGAAGATTCCCATCCTCCTTCCTGGTTTTCTCTCTTTAGTCCCAGCATTCAATATTCCTATTTTTTCAAGCGCAGCATCTACCCTGTGGCGATGTTAACAAATATAATACGTCAGATAAAAAATTACAAATATTTATATCTGCAATAACTTCCCACTCCAAAAGGGGCAGGGATCAGATTATTAGAGAAAATCAACCCAGCATGAAGTGTGCTTTTTATTTCTCCCTTCAATTTTAATTCACATAATGTACATGGTTTTCTGAGAGTGAGAAACTTTGGCTCTGGGAAACAGGACTTTGCATGACAGGGATACTCGTTTGCAAATAAGGGATTTAGTTTTGATTCACTGATTGCATTGGAACTTTGTAACCCAGACATCCCTTAGCGGTTTTCCACCTGGGACTTAGAGATTCCAAGAGTGATGAGAGCATCCTGGTGGGTGTGAGTCAGACACACCTCACCTTCTCTCGCACTCACTCTGAGTCTTTCAAAATCTGCACCTGGACAAATCTTCTTGTTGACTTATTTTTAATAAAAAAAATTGTTTAAGGTTCAACAAGAAATAACAAGTGTTCCCTTTAAAAGACAAGATTTGGTTTACTGCCATCTGCTCTAGAAAATTCCCCTGACTCCCTCCACCCTCATGCTGGCTTGGGGCTTCTCCTCTACATTTCTACAGTCCCTGGAGATGATCTTGGCATTTATCACTCTGCATCTCACTGACTGTTTTCTTGTTCATGTCCTCCACTAGACTCAAGTTCTTTAATCAGAAACCATACTATGCTTTCATCTGTATTTCCAACCCTTAGCATGGAGCTTGCCATGGGGAGAAGTGCTCAGCATGTTCTTCATTCCATCATTCCTAAGTGGTACACAGAACACGACTTAGTGCATGTTCATATCTCAGTATTTGGCTGAGAATTTGTAGCTAGGCTATTTCAGCCTGATGGAAACCAGCAATGTAAAACAGACCAAAGGAAGTCCCACCTCTACCCAGCATTGAATTTCTGTCTCTTTCTCTTCAATAATGAAGTCCCTGTTCTGGGAACTTATTTATGACTAAGACATTACCCTGTGAATTATCCCTGTCCCAGTGCTTCCTTTCTCCTGGAGTGGGGGCGGTGCTGCAGCCTGGAGAGATAGATGCACAGAAGCTGATGGAAGGTGCTGGCCAGGGCCCTCGGGTCTGCTCTAGAGTTAGATGCTAGTTGAGCCCCTCTGCTAGTAAAGTAATGCTCAAAATTCTCCAAGCCAGGCTTCAGCAATATGTGATCCATGAACTTCCAGATGTTCAAGCTGGTTTTAGAAAAGGCAGAGGAACCAGAGATCAAATTGCCAACATCCACTGGATCATGGAAAAAGCAAGGGAGTTCCAGAAAAACATCTATTTCTGCTTTATTGACTATGCCAAAGCCTTTGACTGTGTGGATCACAAGAAACTGTGGAAAATTCTGAAAGAGATAGGAATACCAGACCACCTGACCTGCCTCTTGAGAAACCTGTATGCAGGTCAGGAAGCAACAGTTAGAACTGGACATGGAACAACAGACTGGTTCCAAATAGGAAAAGGAGTATGTCAAGGCTGTACATTTTCACCCTGCTTATTTAACTTCTATGCAGAGTACATCATGAGAAACGCTGGGCTGGAAGAAGCAAAAGCTGGAATCAACATTGCCGGGAGAAATATCAATAACCTCAGATATGCAGATGACACCACCCTTATGGCAGAAAGTGAAGAGGAACTAAAAAGCCTTTTGATGAAAGTGAAAATGGGGAGTGAAAAAGTTGGCTTAAAGCTCAACATTCAGAAAACGAAGATCATGGCATCTGGTCCCATCACTTCATGGGAAATAAATGGGGAAATAGTAGAAACAGTGGCTGACTTTATTTTTCTGGGCTCCCAAATCACTGCAGATGGTGATTGCAGCCATGAAATTAAAAGACACTTACTCCTTGGAAGGAAAGTTATGATCAACCCAAATAGCATATTCAAAAGCAGAGACATTACTTTGTCAACAAAGGTCCGTCTAGTCAAGGCTATGGTTTTTCCAGTGGTCATGTATGGATGTGAGAGTTGGACTGTGAAGAAAGCTGAGCACCAAAGAATTGATGCTTTTGAACTGTGGTGTTGGAGAAGACTCTTGAGAGTCCCTTGAACTACAAGGAGATCCAACCAGTCCATCCTAAAGGAGATCAGCCCTGGGATTTCTTTGGAAGGAATGATGCTAAAGCTGAAACTCCAGTACTTTGGCCACCTCATGCGAAGTACTGATTCATTGGAAAAGACTGATGCTGGGAGGGATTGGGGGCAGGAGGAGAAGGGGATGACAGAGGATGAGATTGCTGGATGGCATCACTGACTCGATGGAGGTGAGTCTGAGTGAACTCTGGGAGTTGGTGATGGACAGGGAGGCCTGGCATGCTGCAATTCATGGTATCGCAAACAGTCGGACATGACTGAGTTACTGAACTGAACTGAACTGAGCCCCTCTGCTCCAGGTGCTGATCCTGTCCTGGACAAGCCTGCAGCTCCTGCATAATCCCTAGATTCCCCCCAGAAGCTGGGAGCAGTAATGGCCCCTTGAAAGCAAATTTGAATTGGATACTGAAGTAGCAGAAGTGGGAAAAATTTCCCAGAACTCTTTCCAGGGAGAACAACCTGATCAGCTCTGGGGATGGTATGCAGCTGAGGGAGCACCAGTATCTGCTAACCACCCTCTTGGAAGGAAGTGCTGTTTATCTGAAGGCTCTGGTTATCCGAGGCCTGTTTCTCCGGGGGATGTGCATCTCTCCCACAGCCTCACTCTTTATTAATAGTGCAGCATTTTAAGGAGTATTGGTTTGAAGGGATGCTAAGTTACTAGCTTCTAGGGTCCCCAGAGGTCCTGAGTGCAGTCCACACCTGAGGTGTAGGAAGCCAGCACCGAGGAGGTGGCACAGGCTGGATGGCACAGGCCACTGGTGGGAGCTGCCTAGGTCCAGAGAGAAGGAAGGGGAGGCAAGCTTGGGGCTGAGGTACACATGATCACCAACTGGCTGGGCCAGACCTCCCCCTCCCCGCCCCTGGCTTTGCAGGTAATTATGTAGGAGGTTGACCTCACTGGGTAACAGGTGTCAAAGGTATTGGCAGAGAGGAGACAGGCAGGATGTGGAGGCTTGAGCATGAGTCTGGGCTGACCTTGGGTCCAAGGCTATGGAGGTTCTCAGGATATGTCCTTTCTAGACTCATCTTGAAGACCCCAAGGCCCCCATTCCAGGAATTAGCTGTGCTCTGCCCAAGGTATACCATACAGTCAAGAAAGCCAGGCTTTCCCATAATCATTCACCACAATCACTCACCATCAGTCATCTAGACCCCCTTGCCCTTTACCTGTTTTAACTAAGCCCATTAATTTCAGCTTCACAGCCCGCAGAAGATAAGGGGACAACCTGCAATTTCCCAGCATCCTTTGTATGGGGCTATTTGGTGAAGCCTTGCTCTTGGCATTCAGTAGATATGATTTCTCCATTGCCCCTGCTAACCTCGCATCAAACAGAAAAACAAACGTAAGCAACTCCGTTTCTTAGTGACTGCATTTACCTTCTGTTTCTGCCTTCTTGCATGCCTGCCATCTATTCTTGCATTTCTGAAGTGACTTAAGGCTACAATTGCATCCCCCCAAATGGCTTTTTCCTATTTGACCTGGTTCAGAGCTCCAGCTAATAATGAGATGCTCCTGAATCTGGTATAATCTAGAAGATACATAAATTGAGTCCTCTCAAATAAAAATGAAGTATGGGTATTACTTATATGGAAGTAGGGGCTGGTGGGCACCCAGCTCTCTTAGGACCACTGCCAGCCTGACTTTGCATGGTTAGGCCTGAGGTGTCTACTCAGTGCTGACAGTGTACCCTGAAGCATGTGATGCCTACATCTAAAATCATCAAATTAAGACCATGTCATTTATCACGCCATCATTTTCCAGCAACTCTATCATACCCTCTTTCCTTTGAAAGAAGACAATGGGGCCATCACTTTCAGTTTGAACCCGTGTCTGGGACTCCCTTTTCTGTGTTTCCTCTTATCTGATTTCCCTACCCCTACCTGAAAACTATAAATGGGAGTGAGTTCTGACAAGGTCCCCCAATCTGTGATGCACTCCCAGTGAGAGCTTGTCCTGGTAACCCTGTTCCTCTACCCGTCCTTGGGATCTCCTGGCTGGCTTGCAACATGCAGAGCTCCTGCAGGGAACCCAATGACAAGGGCTGTCAGAGCAGCTGGGCTGAGGGAAGATGCAACGCATGGTTGCCTGTGGTCAGACCCTGGACGTACATCACAGCCTGAGATGACATTTCACGTGAGAAGGCATCTCACGGCAGGACAAGGACGCCTGTTTAGGACACTAGAGCACAGCATTCAGAGACTGTTGGGAATGCACTTGCAATAAAGTATAAAAGCCATAAAGCAGCTACAAAGTGTTTGCAGTGAGAATGGCCTTTTTCTCTGAGGGGCAGTGGCTCAGATGCCACTTCTCCAAAGCATCAGCATAGTGCTATGCCTGGGGCGTGTTTCAAAAGAGCAAAGTGATTATTACTTGAAGAGGAGACAGAAATTCCTAGAAGAGTTTGCTCCTGTGCTTATTATTAAAGTGATCTACAATCACGCTAAGGTGCAAGCTCAGAACTTTTCACGTGTCATCCCTTTATTCTTTGTGACAAACCTCAGTCACAGTACTTGTGCTGGACACTGTTGTTGGCTGCCTTCCCAGTATCCATCTCCCCACTCTTCTTCCTAATTAGATCACGATTTGATGTACAGCCAGCCCAGCCCCAGCCCCACAGGGGCAGCCTAGTGACTTAAATAAATCAGTGTATGGCATTTCTCTGGCCATTGTAGCTTGACTAGGAGGGGACTCAAGACCATGGGCCTGAGGATAAAGACACATGTGGCATGACTGGGGACCTGATTCTCTCTCCCACTCTCCCCTGGCATGAGAAGAGAGTAGCACACAGACCCAAGTGCCACCAGGGGCCACCTTGGGATCTCAGCAAACTGCCCTTAGCCTAGTACCCATGCTGAGGACAGCAGAGCAGAGGGACAGGTTCAAATTGTCCACTTTACTTTTTCTTTCATTTCCTCCTCAGCTAGGTGCAGAGTAGACACTCAATCTGTTTTTATTAAATGACATGCCTCAGCTCCCCAAGCAGGGAACGGTGGCTCTGAGGAGGGGCCTCGCCTCAGGTCCTTGGACTCTTTTTTGCATCACAATATTTCTCTGGAACTCCATCACATGAAGACGGCCATGCCAGCATGAAGAAAATAATCAGCCTTCAGCAGTAGCAAAGTTTTTACAATTAATCACTTTCAGGTCACAGCCTGGGACCTGAGAGGCCGTTGCTAATACCCTAGGAATGAGCATCCCAGAGGGGTTCTTCAGTAACTGCTCTGCCCTGCTGGGTACCATGAGTCAGCTTCTGCAGAAACCTAGCATCCTGACCCCATCCTTTGTTAGGAAATGGGATTCCTGATGCACCTGCTTTGTCTTTGCTAAAGCTTGACTCTGCCCTCTGCTCTATCACCGTTGTGGTTCCTCTCACCACTTAGCCTCCTAAGCACCCTCCTTACCCCTTTTTTCTATCAAATGCCATCAGCTGGTCATTGGACCAAATGTATGTCTCTGCCCAAGGCACCTGAGATTTGCCAGGATAGCACTATTCCTGTGAGATTTCCTGAGTGATGTCATAGCATAGGTGCTAAGAGCATGGCCTCCAGAGCCAGTGCACAAAGCTCCATCACTCACAAGGTGAGTGATTTTGGAGAGATCACTTCATTTTCTGGTGCCTCCTGGTCCTCATCTAACACAGAGGCTGCAACAGTCCTTACCCTCTGTTGCTAATATTCATTGCCACACAGTCGCAGAGTAATGAGCTGCACAGCCCTGGAGGGTGAGTGCACATTGTGTGCAAACTCTGCACATCAAGGTGGCCCTGAATTGCATATAGTAAGCAATGAATCCATATTTCATGTTAGGCATTATTATTGTTATTATTATTACTTTTCCTGACTAAATTCCCTGGGATCCTCCCAGCCATCTATGCCATCCCAGCTGGCCTCTAGCTATTATGTCCTTACAGAAGGGGACCAAGTGGGTTAGACTCCCTCAGTGCTATGTTTGGAATGAATACTACTATAGCTGGGGTGGGGTGAAGTTGCAGTTGCAGTTTCTAGGAGCCTTAATAACAAGAAGTACAAAACCGTGAGGCTTCCTAGGAAACTAACAAGCCTGCCATGAAATGTGAGGGAAGGCCTAGCTGCATCTTTAATATGAATTTTGGTGTTTCCCACTTCTCTAACAACTGGAAAATGAGTCGGGTAACCTTGCTGCTACTGCTGCTAAGTCGCTTCAGTCGTGTCCGACTCTGTGCGACCCCATAGACGGTAGCCCACCAGGCTCCGAGGTCCCTGGGATTCTCCAGGCAAGAACACTGGAGTGGGTTGCCATTTCCTTCTCCAATGCATGAAAGTGAAAAGTGAAAGTGAAGTCGCTCAGTCGTGTCTGACTCTTAGCAACCCCATGGACTGCAGCCTACCAGGCTTCTCCGTCCATGAGATTTTCCAGGCAAGAGTACTAGAGTGGGGTGCCATTGCCTTCTCCAAGGTAACCTTAACAAGCTCTTATTTATTCATTTAATAGAAGTGTAGTTGATTCATAATATGTGTTAATTTCAGGTATATAGCAAGCAAGGTGATACAGCTATATCACCATGTGTGATATATACAAGGTGTGTATATATATGTATATGCAAGAATGTACAGTGGAAGTGAGAAATAGATTTAAGGGACTAGATCTGATAGACAGAGTGCCTAATGAACTATGGATGGAGGTTTGTGACACTGTACAGGAGACAGGAATCAAGACCATCCTCAAGAAAAAGAAATGCAAAAAAGCAAAATGGCTGTCTGAGGCCTTACAAATAGCTGTGAAAAGAAGAGAAGTGAAAAGCAAAAGAGAAAAGGAAAGATATACCCATCTGAATGCAGAGCTCCAAAGAATAGCAAGGAGAGATAAGAAAGCCTTCCTCAGGGATCAATGTAAAGAAATAGAGGAAAACAATAGAATGGGAAAGACTAGAGATCTCTTCAAGAAAATTAGAGATACCAAGGGAACATTTCATGCAAAGATGGGCCCAATAAAGGACAGAAATGGTATGGAACTAGCAGAAGCACAAGACATTAAGAAGAGGTGGCAAGAATACACAGAAGAACTGTACAAAAAAGATCTTCATGACCCAGATAATCACAATGGTGTGATCACTCACCTAGAGCCAGACATCCTGGAATGTGAAGTCAAGTGGGCCTTAGAAAGCATCACTACGAACAAAGCTACTGGAGGTGATGGAATTCCAGTTGAGCTATTTCAAATCCTGAAACATGATGCTGTGAAAGTGCTGCATTCAATATGCCAGCAAATTTGGAGAACTCAGCAGTGGCCACAGGACTGGAAAAGGTCAGTTTTCATTCCAATCCCAAAGAAAGGCAATGCCAAAGAATGCTCAAACTACTGCACAATTGCACTCATCTCACACGCTAGTAAAGTAACGCTCAAAATTCTCCAAGCCAGGCTTCAGCAATACGTGAACTGTGAACTTTCAGATATTCAAGGTGGTTTTAGAAAAGGCAGAGGAACCAGAGATCAAATTGCCAACATCCGCTGCATCATCAAAAAAGCAAGAGTTCCAGAAAAACATCTATTTATGCTTTATTGACTACGCCAAAGCTTCTGACTGTGTGGATCACAATCAACTGTGGAAAATTCTGAAAGAGATGGGAATACCAGACCACCTGACCTGCCTCTTGAGAAACCTGTATGCAGGTCAGGAAACAACAGTTAGAACTGGACATGGAACAATAGACTGGTTCCAAATAGGAAAAGGAGTTCGTCAAGGCTGTATATTGTCATCCTGCTTATTTAACTTCTATGCAGAGTACATCATGAGAAACACTGGGCTGTATGAAGCACAAGCTGGAATCAAGATTACAGAGAGAAATATCAACAACCTCAGATATGCAGATGACACCACCCTTATGGCAGAAAATGAAGAAGAACTAAAGAGCCTCTTGATGAAAGTGAAAGAGGAGAGTGAAAAAGTTGGCTTAAAGCTCAACATTCAGAAAACGAAGATCATAGTATCTGGTCCCATCACTTCATGGCAAATAGATGGGGGAACATTGGAATCAGTGTCAGACTATTTTTTGGGGCACCAAAATTACTGAAGATGGTGATTGCAGTCATGAAATTAAAAGACGCTTACTCCTTGGAAGGAAAGTTATGACCAACCTAGATAGCATATTCAAAAGCAGAGACATTACTTTATCAACAAAGGTCCGTCTAGTCAAGGTTATGGTTTTTCCAGTGGTCAGGTATGGATGTGAGAGTTGGACTCTACCTGTGGTGGATTCATTTTAATATTTGGCAAAACTAATACAATTATGTAAAGTTTAAAAATAAAATAAAATTAAAAAAAATAAAATAATCACACACACACAAAAAAGAAAGCTGAGTGCAGAAGAATTGATGCTTTTGAACTGTGGTGCTGGAGAAGACTCTTGGGAGTGCCTTGGACAGCAAGGAGATCCAACCAGTCCATCCTAAAGGAGATCAGTCCTGGGTGTTCATTAGAAGGACTGATGTTGAAGCTGAAACTCCAAAATTTTGGCCACCTGATGTGAAGAGCTGACTCATTAGAAAGGACCCTAATGCTGGGAAAGATTGAGGGCAGGAGGAGAAGGGGACGACAGAGGATGAGATGGTTGGATGGCATCACTGACTCAATGGACACCAGTTTGGGTGAACTCCGGAAGTTGGTGATCAACAGGGAGGCCTGGCATGCTGAGGTTGATGGGGTCACAAAGAGTTCGTCGCGACTGAGCGACTGAACTGATTAACTGAAGAATACATATATTCTTTTTCATATTCTTTTCCACTATGGTTTATGATATGACACTGACCATTTCTCTGTGCTACATGGTAGGGCCATGTTGTTTAATCATTTTTTTTGTATTGGTATCTCATTGTGGGTTTTTTTTTTTAATTTTATTTTATTTTTAAACTTTACATAATTGTATTAGTTTTGCCAAATATCAAAATGAATCGGCCACAGGTATACATGTGTTCCCCATCCTGAACCCTCCTCCCTCCTCCCTCCCCATACCATCCCTCTGAGTCGTCCCAGTGCACTAGCCCCAAGCATCCAGTATTGTGCATCGAACCTGGACTGGCATCTTGTTTCATACATGATATTTTACATGTTTCAATGCCATAATTTGTATCTGCTAATCCCAAAGTCCTAATTTATCCCACCCCCACTTTCTCTCCTCTTTGGTAAGCATGAGTTTGTTTTCTATTCTGCAAGTCTATTTCTGTTTTGTAAATAAGTTCTTTCTTAACAAGCCGTTTGAGTATTGAGAGACTTAGTTCCCAAGGTGTCACCTACAACTGTCTCAGGTGAACCTCCTTTTGTCCTTGAGAGAAAATCAGAGCATAGAGATTCCATATTTTGATGTGAGGAAAAGAAAAACTCTGAAGAAGTGGTGACTCCTGACACAGAGAGGCACTTGTAAGTCTGATACTTGAACTGGGGGCCTGAGGCCACTGGCTGCAGGGCAGGCCTTGATGCGGATGTGCCAGCAGGGGTCTCTGGCCTCTGATGCCTCACCTCTTAGTTTGGGTTGCATCATTGTTGTTTAGTTGGTCAGTCATATCGGACTCTCTTGAGACTCCATGGATGGTAGCCCGCCAGGGTCCTCTGTCAATGGGATTTCCCAGGCAAGAACACTGGAGTGTATTGCCATTTTCTTCTCCAGGGGATCTTCCTGACCCAGTGATCTAACCTGTGTCTCCTGCACTGGTGGGTGGATTCTTTACTACCGAGCTACCTGGGAAGCCCAGTTGCATCAGAAAGCCATAAAACTTCTGTTTCCAAACACTGAGGTGACTTATTAGATGTGCCCTCCCAGAAGATTCCTTAAACTTTACCACCTGCACTTTCCAAGGATGATGCAAAAAGCAACAATCTTGTTGGTAATTGAGCCATCTGGTCCACTCACCACTTCTTGGATATAATTCATGGAGATTGTTTTCTTTGTTTGTTTGTTTATTTTTTAAAGGCTCAGCTTCATTACAAGGATGCATTCTTCCCAGAGGATCCACTAATCGGGGAAATCATCGAAACTCTCAAATGGAAATGCCTCTAATAATTCACTTTATTATGACTCTGACTAGCACTAAGAACTTATTTTCTTGATTTCTTCAAGTTATCCCCAAAGTGAAACAATTTTCCCATCATCATGCTGACAGCCTACTCTGCATTTTTCCATGGAAGTCTTTATTTGCATTCACAGGGAGTTTAAAACTTGGAGCAGTTTGATGAGATTAATATGAGGTGTCTCTTCAAAAGTTGAGTGGTATAACAATTTCACGATGCCTCCACTAACTATGTGAAATGAAATATTAGCTTCACAAACACAGTGACAGATTAGAATATCATTTGCCTTCAAGGCAATTATGACTTCTGATCACATGTCACCACCACCCCAGGGAAATGTGTGAGCCCCTGTCAATCACTCCCCAGCTGGCATTCAGTGAACACCTGCTTTTGTCCCACGCAGCTCTGGGAGACCTGAGATATAGTCCCTGGCATCAGGGAGCTGACATACCAGTGGAACTAACCAATGATTAAAATGGCATGTGATCGAGAGGCAAAATGGGTGACACAGACACCAGGAGATGTTGAGAGGAGAAGACAGTGCAGGTTGAAGAAGTGGATCCACAGAAAAGACATTAAAAAATTGTAAAAGTACAGGCACCATTTCACAAATGCTACTTGCGCCAACACCATGCTTGGCATCTGACATATGCTGCTGAATTCAGACTTGATCACAATTCTATGAGTCTGAAGCTCTTCCAAGCTCAAACAGCTATCATCATTGCAACTGGCAGGGCTGGTTCTCCTTTAGGACCTAAGATCTGGGGTCATGAATAAGGCCAGGTGAGATCCCATTCCCTGTGCTGTCTTCTAGAAAGGGCTTCCCTCCTTGACACTACTGCTCGCACGGAATTGTAATCATATGTTAATTTGTCTACCCCCAGACCAGGCTGTGAAGCTCATAGCTGGGTTTCATTTATTAATACTATCACACTGGTGACAACTCAACAGAGCCTGACACACAGCTGGAACATAGCAAATGCCCATGAAATGACTGAGCCTAAAAACTTCTAATTCCTCCAGGGCTGGGGTAGTTGCACGCTCCTTTGCAAGGCCAACCTACCTCTTTCTCCCTCTGCCAAGCTCCCCTCCTACATCTCAGTGAGACAGAAGTCATCATGGAGGTAGTGACCAAACATTCTCTACTTTTTATCCTCTCTACCTTCTACCCCAGACTCTGTACCACGCTGAGCCCATTGCACAGACTTGGGAAACTGACCTGGGTTGTGACCTTGATGAAAGACGTCAGCTCTGACTTGAGACTTTTGCTCAGACAGATGTGGTCCCTGGGTCCCTCAGAAGGCAAGCTGCAAGGAGGATGCTTCATTTTCAGGAAACGACCACTCCCTGGAGTACCCCCCAGGACACTGGAACTTTTTAATTGCCCTTTACTAATTGAAAACCAGTTTAATAACTAAAGGACTTGAGCAAGGGAACAATGGACGGTCTCACATTTGGCACATGGGGAAGGAAAAAAAGCCCCAGCAGTGAGGGATAACAGCATCTACATGAACAAATAAACATTTTCATAATTTGCCTACTAATTAAAATAGCAAATACAATCAAATCCAATTAACGTGGATTGGTCTATGGGGCTTTAAATCAGAGGAGCCTGGTTGATGACTCTAGAGTCATTAATTAGGTCTGACGTGATTTCTTCCAAGCAAATCCTGTTGGTATACATCTTTTCCAATAATGGGGTTCATGATCAGCTGAGAAATCACAGGTGTCATTCAGAACTGGACTCTGGAAGGGGCCTGTTTCAAGGCTTTCATTTGTTTCATTCAGGGAAGGCTTTCCATATTTCTGAACTTGGTTGGTGCAACTGGTGGTTCCTGGAGTTCAAGGCAGGATCGGGGATGTGCGTAAAGGCTGGTCCCCTAGGTCTTCACCCCTTCTCTTATCAGCAGTGCTCTCTGCTCTCCACATCCTGCCCTCACCAGGAAGCAGCCACAACTTCTGGGTCACTGTACTACTAGTTCCTTGGCTGAGGCTAGAGAGTGACAGAATGCTCTCATCTGACTGAGATAAAGAGAAGCTTGGTTCAAGCTCAGTTTCCCTGAAGGATATTTCTTGGTGCTGGTTTTGTGCTAGAGAGTGTCCATGAGTGAGCAGAGGTCTTGCCCTAAGGAACACAGATGTATTTCCTTTGGGAAGACAGACATTTTACAGAGATATTAATAGTTATTCCAATGTCCCCAAGGGCCAGGCCTGGCACAAAACCAGAAAAGCAGGCCTCATGTAAGAAAAACAGGGAGAGGTGGGACTAAATGGGAGACTGTAAGCTCCTTCCTAAGAAGGTGGCCATTACTAACTCACCATGATGGTTTCCTGTCGGGAATCCATGCCCCAGTTCCTAGAAGTTCTAGGTTTACCCAAAGGTTAGAAATCCAGATTTTTATAGAAAAAGCCCCATTTTTTGTTGTTGCTCATTTAGTTTTTCTAAACTGGCTTATTAAAAAAAGCAACAATACAGGAACTTGGAAATATGGATAGCCCTCTGAGATCTCCAGGGGAACAGCTGTAAGGATTAGGCTTAACAACAGACAATTCTCCTCCAAATTAAGGAGATAAGGACATGTAGGAGGCATAAGAAAGAATATGTGCAAAGTCATGGTTCCAAGGGATAACCTGACCTCTTCCCCATCCCAGGAGTCTTGCAGGTGAACAGCCATCCCATGAGGGATGCCAGGGAAGCAGCTAAGGGAACCTCCATGTCAGGAAGCCCAGGGTTTTTCATGTATCATGAATAATTTAGGGGCTTTGAATTAACATCATAAGATTTCCTTCTTACCCAAATTCTTCCTAAAAGCTTAGCCTTGAGGATAGCTATTTAATTTAAAGGGAAGATGGAAGCAAGGAAAAAAAAATCTCACTTCGTGATGTGGTTGTAAGGATCCCATACTCAGGATCATATGAGACCATACTTGGGAAATGTCCAGAGCCTGTCACTTGCCAACGTGATGCGTGCCCTACAGGTCATAGTGTGGCCCAAAGCATTCCCTTCTCTTGAACCAGGTTGTCTGTACTGCGTTCTCTAGTTCCTTGGTCCTGTGGTCACCCAAGGACTGGGATGGAGGTAGATCGAAGGAACCAACCTCAGAAGACAGGGCCTGTTTCTATTCCCACTTTGAGCTGCTCTTGCCATTCCCAAACTGGAAGAGGCAACTTCCCAAAGGGCTGACGACCTTACCGAGGAAGCAGCTGGTGTATTTGCTGGGATCTGGAGATGGGGGCATTGTGCTTTGTATCACAAAGCCATTTTGAGATCTAGACTCTTCACCAATGACATACTTCACATTGTGAGTATATAGAGAGTCCCTGAGTAGCTGGTACTGATGCATCTGAAAACTGTGAAAGCTACCCTGTCAATCTCTGAGTTCTCCCACTCCTGGAATCATTATGCCCCTTTGCTACAACTTTATAACCCATTTGTGCTTCTTCTAAAGCGCTGACCACAGCTGCTGCCTCCTCCAGGCGTTCTCCGCTGCTCGCCTCTGCTCTCAGCCTCTCTCAGCAGTAATTTGTCATATAATTCAAAGTGACACTCTGCTCCACTGAACTGCCATCTCTTCTATGGAGTTTTCAGGAGGACCCTCCACTGACAAAGAAGATGTGTCCTCCCCTTAGAGCATGGAGTCTACACTGGAATGAGGAAAGAGCAATGGACCTTAGAAAGCCCTGCATTCAGTAACTCTGGCGACCTCTCCGAGCCCTGGTCTACTTAGTTGTAAAACGAACCAGTATCCTTCATTTTCAGGGTGATCATGAAGATCAAGCGATGAGACATGCACAACACACAGCATCTGACACACAAAGGGATTCAATGAAGAGCCATAAAATGACATGTTGCACTTGTTTTTCTGTCTCTTCTGCTAAAGAGCCAGTTTCCAGACGGTGATGGTATCTGATTCATCCACCTTCATAACCCCAGCACCTAGCATCACAATTGGCACGTTTCATTCATTCAGTGTAATTGCCTCCACCCCTACTCCCACCAGAGGCCTTGCATTACTTCTTTCCAACGTTTATGTTAAAAAAATTAACACACAAACCAATAACACGAAATAGAAATTGCCCAGGATTAGGGTGGAGACCTTTGGAGACAAGCTAACAAAGAATCCAATTGCTGAAAATGTCACCCTTTAAGAGGTTTTGCTCTCAATTTTTAAAACCAATGCAAATTCCCAGCTCTATTTCTCTCACATACTTGTTGTCAGGCTCTAAAACCAAGGCAAACCAAACAGCGTTCCTCTGAAACAATGCCCACATCCTCAGTCCGTTTTCCCTTGACCTCAATTAATTACAATTTCATTGTGGTTTTAAAGGTGACTTCACTGCAGACTGCAACTGGCTGGCTTGTCCTGACTCTTGACAAGGCCCATCTTAGAGGAGATGGGACCCAAAGGTGGTCAGTTTCCATAGATCTTCTTATTTTAAAAGAGGGCTTAGGGTTGGCTTGCACGTTCCCAAGGCTAAGTGATAGCCTCAAACCAGCTCACAGTTCAAACCCAGAAAGCACTGCAGACTGAAGGGGATAGCATGGCTGTCAAAACAGTGTGTCTATTTCCCCCAGGGAGAAAGACTTTAAAGACAAATAAAGAGAAGGAAACTCAAACTCCTCACATGCGACAATGAAAGAGCAGGTCAGGGGCCCAGTGCTGGGGTGAATCACTGAGTGATGGCTCCTCAGGCAGCCTGTTGGAGGAAGGCCACCACACAGAGCACGTGGCCCCACCAGAAGCAGGAAATCATTTATTTCTGGGTAACTGGGATCCCAATTTGTAAAGTAATGCCCACCTAGCGATCTGAAACCAATTACTTGTTAGCAAAACTAGCACAGAGCAAACAGCGACCAGGAGGAGAGCTCAGATTCATGTCCTAATGAAACTCTTGGCCCCCTCATTAAAAATAAATGTCTACCTTGCTTCTTAGCATTTGGAGACTGACAGGCACAGACTGCAGGGGAGAAAGGAAAGCCCTGTGGGTCCAGATAAACCACAGAAAGCAGAACCAGGCTTAATTGGATTACTGCTAATTAGGTGCCGCTAATGAGAACGGAGAACATTAGATGCACATGTAGAGAAATAACTGGAATAATCTTTAGTATTAGAGACGCAACTTTAGATAAGGCTTTTCGTTTCCTGGATGGTTTGTTAGTACAAGCTTGCTGCTCCATCTTCCTGTCCACAGAGCCCAGGGTCTGAGTCCTGTGCCTGGGTAGAAATCCTGGCCCACTCTCACTAGCTGTGGGACTCGGGCAAGTCACTGAACTCTGTCTCTGTCTCCCCTCATCCGCTGAACACAAATGATTAAAATAGCACTTACTTCATAGGGGTCTAGTGGGGATTGTATGTGTTATTACATTCAAAGCCCTTAGGACAGTATCTAGAACATAGTATGTATTCATGCACTTTAAATGTTATCATCTATTTACTCAAACAATTTTGTTAGGTATTTTCAAGGTCCCTAGTTCTGAGATACGGAGAAGGCAATGGCACCCCACTCCAGTACTCTTGCCTGGAAAATTCCATGGACGGAGGAGCCTGGTAGGCTGCAATCCATGGGGTCGCTAGGAGTCGGACACGACTGAAAGACTTCACTTTCACTTTTCACTTTCATGTATTGGAGAAGGAAATGGCAACCCACTCCAGTGTTCTTGCCTGGAGAATCCCAGGGACGGGGGAGCCTGGTGAGCTGCCGTCTATGGGGTTGCACAGTCGGACACGACTGAAGCGACTTAGCAGCAGCAGCAGCAGTTCTGAGATAAGCAAGTCTGGTCACACCAACCCTAACTAAACAGTTTCCCACTAATTTTTTTTTTTTTAATTGAAGTATAGTGGATTTCACAAGTGGAGCTGTTGGTAAAGAATCTGCCTGCCAGTGCAGGAGATGCAAGAGGTGTGGGTTTGATCCCTGGGTGGGGAAGATTCCCTGGAGTAGGGAATGGCAATACTCCAGTATTCTTGCCTGGAAAATTCCATGGACAGAGGAGCCTGGTGGAGGTTACAGTTCATGGAGTCACGAAGAGTCAGACACAACTGAGCACATATTGGCTGGCTATGGAGCTCCTTTCTACCTATAGTGGATTTACAATGTTGTGTTAGCTTCAGATGCACAGTAATTCTACATAAATATATGAATATACATGTTTGTATTCATATATGTATTTTGGATTCTTTTTCATTATATGTTATCACAAGATATTGAATATAGTTCTCTGTGCTATGCTGTAGGTTCTTGTTATCTATTTTATATATAGTAGTGTATATATGTTAATCCCAAACTCCTAATTTATCCCTCTGTCTCACCTTTCCCCTTTGATAACTGTTAGTTTGGGCTTTCCTGGTAGGTCAAATGGTAAAGAATCTGCCTGCAATGCGGGAGACCTGGGTTCTTGCCCTGGGTTGGGAAGATCCCCAAAGGAGAACACGGCAATGCACTCCAGTGTGCTTGTCTGGAGAATCCCCATGGACAGAGGAGCCTGCCGGGCTACAGTCCACGGGCTCACAAAGAGTCGGACACAACTGAGCGACTAAGCACAGCACATCTGTGTTTGTCTTCTGTGTCTGTGAATCTGTTTCTGTTTTGTAAATAAGTTTATTTGTATTTTTTTTTAGATTCCATATATGTGATATGATTTTATATTTGTCTTTGACTTATCTTATTTCATTCTTTTTTATGACTGAATATATATGCATCTTCTTTATCCATTCATCTGTTGATAGATACTTAGGACACTTCCATGTCTTGGCTATTCTGAATAGTACTGCTATGAACATTGGGGTGCAGGCATCTTTTTGAATTAGGGTTTTCATCTTTTCCAGATATATGCCCAGGGATGGGATTGCTGGGTCATATGGTAACTCTATTTTTAAAATGAAGACTCTTGACCTGTGGCCACATCTCGCTCACCTGTTCCTTCCCATCTGTGCTCTGGCAGGACGGGCCTCCCTCCAAGCTCTGATCAGCCACGGTCCCTGCTCCCGAGAGCCATTGCTCAGACTCTTCTCTCAGCCTGGGATGCTTCAGGAAGGCAGAGTCTCTATCTGTTTTGTTTCTTCCTGAATCCATAGTAACTAACACAGAGGCTGGTTTGTACCAGGTGCTCAATTAACAGTCATTAAACTAATGGATGAATGAATTAAAGACTAAAAAACAGTACATAAGAGTGCTAAGACATGATGTACTAGCTCACATTTATTTAGTGCTTGCTCTGTGAAAGACAATGTTCTAAATGCTTTTCTTATATAATCTCATATCCACTGCAGCTTGAATAGCAGGTAATAGACTAGTTGGAGAACAAAGTACAGGAATAGCACTGGGCAGGAGAGGATATCCCAGGCTAAGCCAATAAGGGAAGGACAGCTGGAGAAAGACCACTGGAATCAGTGAGTTCACCCCACAGTTAGGGAGGGCAGAGAGCATGGCAGCAGCCCAGAAATGACCCCTCAATTGTGTCTGCAGACACTGAGGACGATCTCACAGAGGGGACCAAATCCTGAAAAGAGTGCTGAAGGACAAGCAGGGGAGCCTGCTTCTACAGGAAGTAGGTGGGTTCTTTCCAGAAAGAAGAACAGCAGCTACAGTAGCATGAAGGCTCACCAGAGCCTGGGAAACTAACCAGTGTATGAAACAAGGCGTGGTAGTTCCAGGGAGGGTGGAAAGGGGCTCTGGAGCTGGGGGCCAGCCAGACCTGCCCAGGCCTACAGGCCAGCCCGAGCGTTCACAGAAGTCTTTAAGGGTGAGCGACCAAACATAAACACATCTCTGGCCGCAGGACTGAATTTAGATGGGATGGGACCAAGCAGGAGAGAGGTGAAGAGTGGGGAGACCCCTCTAGTAGCTCAGGGGACAGATGTTCGGACCTGAGCTTCTGCAGCTGTAGCAGTAAGGGGAGGAAGGCCAAGTTGGAAGGAGATGAAGGTGGAGCAGGAGGAGGAGGGGGAGAGAGCATGGAGGTTTAGAGCCCCAAGGCTAGACCTTCCCTGGAGGTGATAACGGCAAGTTAGGGCTGAGGGGCCCAGCAAAATGACCATGCCACAAAAAGCAACACTCAGAGGCATCAGTCCTACTCCAACAGCCAGACGTGTGTCCTGGGAGAATTGGGCATGTGTGTTTGCATATGTATGGTGGGAGGGGCAAGGGGGCAGAACCCAGGCCTAAAGAAGTGGGAGGACAGGGCCAAGTGCCAGGGCATGGTGCAGACATTCAAGGGACAGGGAAGGAGCACAGGGGCTGAGGAAAGACTTAGTCCCCGGGGGATAATTTCTGGCTAGGCCTGGGGGGAGATTCTTGTGGCTGCCAGCTCTTATAGCTGTGACTTGAAATCCTTGACTGAATGCCCTGATCACAGAGGGATCCTACTATGCCCAACAGGTCTGTTGGCGTGTCCAGGTCCTGCATCCTCTGCCTGTCTACCTTAACACCGGCTATGTCCTACTCAGAAGAGCAGCCCTCCAGAGTACTGTGACATCTAGGGTAACTAGCACCCAGAGCTCCCAATCATCCGACTCCATCCCTGAGCCATCTGGACCACTTGCCTCCTCGCCCTCTTCAGACGCCCAGGGTCTTTCCCACCTTCTCCTGTCTCAGCACCAGAAGTAATCCACCAGTGCACACCACAGTCCTGCTCAGGGCCTGCCAGGCCTGAGTATCCTGAGGCCACCTCTCCCTAGCCTCACCTGGCACCACTACCCATGGGAGCAGCAGGTGCCCAGACACCTTCTCAGCACCCATGTGTCCTAAGCATCTCATTGCCTCTGACCCTTCACAGGTATGTTCATGGCCACTTTCCCCCACCTCCTATTTAACCTTCAGTTTGGGCCTAAGCAGGCCTCCCTCAGAAAAGCCTTCCCTTGGAGCCCCAGTTAGGCAATCCCTGTACCCACTACTTCTGCTTTGCCTCACTTGTCAAGATGACAATTCAAATAACCAGCTCCTTAATCATGTATCTAGTGTCTGACTCTCTCATCTGACTCTAAGTTCTGTGAGGGCAGGGGCCAGGCTGATCTATCCACCGCTCTGTCCCAAGTACTTGAAATAGCCAAATACATAGCATGTGCTTAATTAATATTTACTGAATATACATGAATGAATACCAAACGCAACCATGGCTCAAAGATCACATAGCCAGTAAAAGTTAAATCAGGATGCAAATCGCCTATTCTGCATAGGCTTTGGGCCAATTCAGTTAAGAACCAATTTTTCGCAGAGAGTTCGCTTTTACATCATGATAGGGTGGTGCTTAGGGAAGCAGCGAGATCAGGGAGGGAGAGAAGGGATATGACATGCATATTGATTTTCTGAGAATCCTGAATGGCTTAGCACAAAACTGGAGTGAGGGTTATGCTTCTGAAATGTTAAACACTGTTTAATGATTTGGCGCCATATGATGAGAGGTTTCTGTCAACACGGAACACGTGGCACTCTGGCTGGCTGAGAAATGAGCAGGGTGGTTTAGAAAAATTCACCAGTTCCCTTGGGAAAGGCCGACTAATCTGATTTTAGCACCTCGCACAATGATTTGGATTGCGTTCATTCACTGCAAAAATGTGCTTGCCAAAATTAACTAGGTAAGCTCTCCCAGAGCAGATGCAGGGTCCTCCATAAGGACCACATTCATCTATCAGGATGCGGCGTGCACTCCAGGAGGGCCTGCAAAGGATTGATAACCATAGGGTCATATATGACAAGCCTACTATGAGTCAGCCCGGCGTGGCCTCGCCCATGTTGACCAGCTGTCTCTGAGTGGGTGATTCTTACACCTGTGCTGTAGTGAATGCCTTGTCTGGGTCCTGACACCTACCCGAGCAGAGCAGGCCTGGGCACCTGAGGCCCTCTGGCCCTGAAGCCTGTGCTCATCCACCAGTTCTATCTTGTTGGTTCCTGGGTTGGTATTGGTACCATCAGTGTTCCAGAACTGAGGGTTCTGTAGCCTTTCAGTGATGCCAGGTGGCTCAAAATGGAGTTGACAGGCTCAAAGTTTAGCCAAGTGTGGGAGGGGAGGTTTATGATGGGCCATGCAAGGGGGTCCTTTGGTCCACTCCTCACCTTCAAGAAGAGCCTCATAAAGAGACTTGATGTCTGGTCTGCATGGTTATACCTGTGGACCATGTTAAAGGGACACCTTGAGAGACTGCATAGGAAGCAGTCACTACATAACTCTGATTGTTCAATGTAATCTTTGACGGTGGACTTCCCAGGAGGCACTAGTGGTAAAGACCCTGCCTCCAATGCAGGAGATTTAAGAGATGAGGGTTCAATCCCTGGACTGGGAAAATCCTCTGGGGAAGGAAACGGCAACCCACTCCAGTTTTCTTACCTAGAATATCCCATAGACAGAGGAGTCTGGCGGATTACAGTCCATGGGGTCTCAAAGAGTCAGACCCGACTGAAGTGACTTAGCACATAGCACTATGCCAGACAGCATTGTATCATGGGGTTTCTAATGGGTTTGTCATTGCTCTAGTTTTCAATATACCAGAAGCTTCACAAAGTAGAAATGGCTGAGACACCTTTGCTCCCATGAGTGATGGAGGAAAGCATAACATTCCCAAACTAGGGTCTGGCCATTTTAGAGAAGTTGGTTTCAATAAGACAGGGAATACTGGGAAGGATGAAGGAGCAAGACACAATGAACCCATTTAAAAAAACAAATATTCAGTCAACAAACATTTAATGGATACTCACTCCATGCTTTTCCCTGAATCAGGCATGGTTCCATGGACGTGACTAAGCAGAGGTGAGCACTTACTGTATAACTTCACACTTCTATGCCTAGTCCTGAGGGGACTCTTTAGAGATGATCAGCCTCACCCTTCTGTTTGCATAGGACTGAGAAGTGAGGCACGGATGTGGGGTTGTCAGAGCCACAGTCTATATGCCCTGCTGAAGGGATCAGGGAAACACAGGAGCCAGGAGTCCCCAGAAAGAAGAGCAACGAGGGCGAGAGGGAAGATGTAATGGATCCTGTGGGGAGGTTCACACTGGCTTGTTGGAGAAGACTGGGGAGATGTCCCGCAGAATGAGGGACTCTGAGTACTCAGTGTTGCTCATGTACAAACACCAATGAGAAAATACATTCTTAAAAAAAGAAAAACAAAAATAGATCCCAAAGCACCAGAAATCTGGTGGGGGTAAAACTGATTTGAATAGGCAGAAAACCAATTCTGCAACAGAGACATCAATTTGCTGGAAGAGCCGCTTTCTGTGGGTGCTGAGACCAGAGGCCAAGTGGCAACAGGGCTGTGGGTCTGGAGCAGGCGAAGAAACGGGGGTAAGCCGTCAATCCAGGCAAAGCACATGGGGGTGGGAGACAAAAATGTGTGGGGCTGGCGTGCTCTCATAACATCAGTTTTCTCTCAGTCTCAAGTCCTGCAAATCAGACTGTATTATGCTTCCACTTGACAGAGGTGGAAACAGAGACTCAGGAGTTTCAGCAATTTGCCCAAGACCACAAAGAACCAGGATGAGCGGTCAATGTAGCCACGAGTCCATGGTATTAAAGCATGAACATGCTGCCATCCTCTTAGAGGGATGATGCTGTGGGGAAGAAGATATCTTCTAATTGGAGAGGTCATGGTGAGTGTTTGTAACAAAGGGAAACAATTAGAACAGGAGAGATTCTCCATGGCAGGTGGGTCATTGATTGAGAGTATTGATGAGCACTGGCTGGGTGCTAAGTGTCCTGGGCACTTTGCGTTGATCCTGAACACACTGGGATGCCTGTGAAATCAAGGCGGTGCACAGATGCCCTGCTGTGAGTCTATTCGGCAAGGGCAGTCTGGCGGAGACTGGGTGAAAGATGAATAGGCCCTGGATTTGCGTAAAAAGGAGAACTTTCTGTAGTAGGGAGGGGCACAGCATGAGTCACCAGTGGGAGCAGGGATGACTACTGTCTACACCACCCGCTCTAGTCAAAGCCAAGAGATGGATGCTTCAAAGCACCATTCCCTGCCTGATTGTAAAAGTAACATATGCTCACTGCAAATATCCTTGGAAAGACAGAAAAGTATAAAGGAATAACTAAAAAGTCATCCATCAGTCTATGGTGTCTATCCTGGCAGGCTTTGTTCTGTGCATTAAAAAAAAAAACAAAAGAAAAAACTAATCCATGATCAGACTATACAGACATTTCTCTGGCTTGCTTTGTTTTTTTTTTTTTTTAACTTATCAAAATATTGGAAGCATTTCATTCTCCTAAAATATTTTTCAAGAATCTGGTAGCCATGGCTGCATGGGCTTGGTTGAAAGCCTGCCAAGTTCTTCTTTGGCCCTGAGAGTGTTACCCTGCACCGGCTGATACACATGTGGCTTTCTGGAACGGTGAGGCTGGTTCACCAAGGCCCTCTTGGCCTCCTCTGGGCACTGCTTGAGGGCCCATTCATCTCTTCCCGTGCCCTGACTGTACTGTGCTCCCCTCCCCCTGTCCTCCCACGGCATCTGGCCAAGCTTGGGCTGATGTAAAGCAGGGGTCCCCAACCTCTGGAATCTAATGTCCAATTATCTGAGGTGGCGTTGATGTAAAGGTAATAGAAACAAAGGGCACAGTAAATGTACTAACACCTGAATCACGTGGAAACCCACCCACACCCCCTGGTCTGTGGAAAAATTTTCTCTCACGAAACCTGTCCCTGGTGCCAAAAAGGTTGGGGACCACTGATGTAAAGGAAACAGGAGGAACAGTCTACTTCCTCTTTGGGAGCAAGGGTCCCAAAATGCCTTCACTTCACCACACTTGCAAACACAGCGACTAAAGGATTTTATTTTTGTTTTTTTGATATTTAAAATAATTTTTTTTGGAGTATAGTTGATTTACAATGTTGAGTTGGTTTTAGTTGTATATTTTCTAGAGACAACACAGTTTAAAGGAACCTGTGTCCAAAACAGACTCACAGACTTAGAGAACGAACCTAGGGTTGCCGGGGTGGGGAAGGATATGGAGAAGGGGTAGTTATGGAGTTTCGGATGGACACGTACACACACACTGCTGTATTTAAAATGGATAACCAACAAGGACTTACTGCATAGCACAGGGACCTCTGCTCAAAGTTATGTGGCAGCTGGGATGGGAGGGGAGTTTGGGGGAAAATGGATACCTGTATATGTATGGCTGGGTCACTTTGCTGTCCACCCGGAACTATCACAACATTGTTAATTGACTACACTCCAATATAAAATAAAAAGTTTAAAAAATAAACCTGTTTCAGGTTTCTGTAAGTAATAAGAGATGTGATTTCTAATTCAACTCCTGTTGGAAATGAGGGTAACAAGCTATTACTATACACATGAAGCCCCTTCTGACCCTGGTTTTTGTGATGACAGCTTGGATCTGTCTATAGGGCTCTCAGCACAGAACAGAGGCTGCCCCTTGATCGGCATCAGAAATGGGGAGGGAGGGAGCATTGCACACAATGTGGGGCACCAGGCACTTGATAGAGATAATTTTCCCTTGGATTTATAACAATAGGCATGAAAAGAACATTGCCAGTTCTTCTTACCTGAGGAAATAGGGAGGTTAGCCTCTTGCCCACATACATAGATGACACAGCTACCAAGTGGTGGGTTTGGGATGAGGATTTGGGTCTGCCTGGACGCAAAGTTGGCTTTCTTCCCACACCACCCACTACCATCCCCTACCCCTGCGCTGGCTCAAGGAGATTCGAGGCATCCTGTGTCTCCATCACCATGGCCACATAGAGCCAGTGGTAGCAGCCAGACTCAACTGCAGCTCAAGTCAGAGTCCCACTGTCAGCAAAGGACTCCGTTTGGAACTGAACTTGGCATTTTGGAAGATTATTAGGGATGAAGGAAGAAGCATGAAGGGCTTTGAGGTTGGCCACAGTTATCAGAAAATTCAAAGAAAATTGAAGTTTTATGTAGTTACAGTCGGGAGCCATTTAATCTTCTCACTGTCAATTTCCAAGGTAACCACTTAGTTTGCATATATCCTTTTCTGAATTTTACATATATTGGCCATTTAGTCCACACAATTCCCCTAATGAGGAGCGTTTCTGATCATTTCAAAGATAAAGAAAAGGAAACTCAGAGAAAGAAGTAACTCATTTAAAATCAAAGAGAAAGAGTAGCATGCACTGCTATGGACTTTATTTTCCTCCAGATTGTGGATTCTCAGTGCCAGGGCCACAAGCCCTGCCCTGTGACAGTGACCTCATGTAAGGCCAGCGTGGGGGTCTTCATGGTGGCTGGTCTCCCCACACATCCAGCCAGAGACGGCTGACACTTCTAGCACACAGGTCAGTGTTCCCTCCTTTGGAACATTGAAGATATGTTCTAAATATGGCCCAGGGCCATTGTAAGATAGTTACAGGTTACAATGACCCAGGGCCAGGCTGGGACACTGATTGGTCCCTTCAGGCTCGAGTTTGCTCTGATGGCTTTTGCAGAGATCCCTGGACACCTACCTTGTCTGCACCAATTGACGTTCAACTCGATTCACTCTAAAATTTGCAAGGTGATTCCCTGGCAATCCAATGGTTAGGATTCTGTGCTTCCATTGCAGGGGCCCAGGTTCAATTCCTAGCTGGGGAACTAGGATCCTATAAGCTGTGTGGCACAGCCAAAATAAATAAGTAAGTGCTTATTCTCAGAAAAAAAAATTTTTTTTAAACCACAAATTTATGCCATTATAAAAAAAATTTGGAAGTAAGCGTGTTTTGTAAACTGCAGGAAGCTCTATGCTTGGAGGATGTTATTAATCTTACACGTGGGAAAAATCCTGGAAGGATTGTTTATAGAGATTATCCCTCTTTTATAAATGGAAAATTGTCCAAAGGAGCTAAATGACTTGTTAAAGATGGCGAGGTTGGGCAATGGGATAGCTGAGACCGGAGCCTGACCTTTCTTTTGGATTGAGGTCAGTGAAATACTAATTGAACACCTACTGTTTACCCAGCATCCTCCTAGGCACATAGGAGAAGAAGATGTCTGTCCCTGAAGAAGGTGGAGCACAGGTAATCTCTTCTGGTTCCCCCAAGCCTAGCGGTAGGCTGGGCACCAACTATGCACTCAAGAGCTAGTGGTAAAGAACTCCCCTGTGAATGAAGGAGACATAAGAGACCTGGGTTCAATCCCTGGGTTGGGAAGATCCCCTGGAGGAGGGCATGGCAACCAACTCCAGTACTCTTGCCTGGAGAATGCCATGGACAGAGGAGCCTGGCAGGCTACAGTCTACTGGGTCTCAGAGAGTTGGATACAACTGAAGCAACTTAGCACACCACATGCATGCACTCAAGAAATACTGCCATATGAATGGCTGAACTCATACACACTCACACTTTTTAAAAAATATTCATTTATTTTTATTTATTTATTTGTCTGTACCTGGACCTAGCCATGGTGTGTGGGATCTAATCCCCTGACCAGGGATTGAATCAGGGCCTCTGTACTGGGAGCACAGAGTCTTAGCCACTGGGAAGTCCTATGCATGATCACACTCTTGTTTCCTCTTATGAACACTTAGAGCATAAACTGCCTACCTGAGGCCTGAATTCATCCAAGAAGGCCCCAGGCTTTCCTGTCCTCGTGTTCCCTGTGCTCTTCAGTAGCCTCAACAAGATCACATACTGTTTGATGATAGAGACCTTCCTCTTGCTTCAGCCTCCCCTGCTGTGTGCCTCACAGGCCTGGACAAAGGCTGGGGACTCAGCAGCAGCCAAGGAATTACAATCCTATATCACTTCTGAGACTGACAACCTCATTAAGGCAGGCACACCCTTGGCCCATGCCAGAATGCTGGCATCCTCATTTGGCACCTTAGCCCTCCTGGTTCCACACTGGGCCCAAACCATCCTCCCTTAAGTCACCATTCCCACCCCACCCCACCACCCAGCCTCCCGAAGAGGAACCCTCCCTTGTCTGCTCTGCACCCCTGCCTCACCCCCCATCTGGACTGTGGGGCACTCTTTCTATATCTATGACCACCTCAACACCTAGATCTGCAACCACCCCAACACCTAGACCAGGGTTTTTCACATGGCAGGTACTCCAGAAGTTTGTGTTAAACACAGAAAACATTTTAGCCACACGTGTTTGGCTTGTTTTCAGTGAAGGTTTGTTGGCCTTTGAGGGTAAATGCTTTGAAGACCGTATTTTTCAAAGAGCTCCTATGCGAAGCCAGAATTAATAAGCATCTAAATTACAAACCTCACCATGTAGAACAAATTGGATTTCTTTTCATTAATAGCAAGGAAGCAGAAAACAAGCCCAATCCCAAGGGAGCCAAATGAATACAGTTATTCACCATTTTCACTGGCGTTCTTTTTTTCCATCTCTAAACTCATCTTTATTCAATTATGTAGCTTATAAATATGGCCCCCGTATGTCAGCACAGCTAACAAGTGGTCTCCAATGTCAGGGGCCTTCTGACAGCTCACACAGCCTTGCAATAAGAGTCATGGCTGTAAGTATGGGAGTCTTTTTCTCTTTTTGCTTTCAGAGAGGGAAAAAAAAAAACTACAAAAGCTAGCAAAAACCAACCAAGCCTTAAATGATCACAATGTTCCAAATATTAAGATGTGGGCCTACTGGCTTTTTAATCAAATAAACGTTAATGCTGTTCTCTATAATAGCATAGAAACTCTGTTGTTGATGGAAAACAAAGGCCAGTCCACGCACGAAGTATTTTCACATATTCCTTCTTAAAAATGTATTTGCCTTTTTTTTTTTTTGTATTCGCTTTTAAAACAGACCTCTTTTGCAGGAATCTGAGAACACTGATAGCAAAGGCTCTATGCCAAAACAACCCCTATAAGAGCTGGAGGAAATTCCACCTCTGTACTGGGACTGTATCTATACATTCCCCATTTATCCTGTAGGCCAGAGGGTAGGGGGTATCCTCCAGGAAAAGGAGTAGGTCCCCTGCTTGCAGAACAGAAGTCCAACACCTAGCAAGTTAGCCAGTCCCACATCCTTGACCTTCTTGTCTCCAAAAGAGAAATTCTCCAAGTGCAATCCAGGGCCCTAGGTTTGCCTGTGGCCCCTTGGAGGAAGAACCCGTGAATTCAAAACTGTTTTCATAATGTCATGAAGACGTTTTTGTCTTTTTTACTTTTTGTAACTCATGAATATACAGTATTGTGTCCAACTCTTTGTGACCCCATGGACTGTAGCCTACCAGGCTCCTCCGTCCATGGGATTTTCCAGGTAAGAGTACTGGAGTGGGGTGCCATTGCCTTCTCCAGGGGAAATTCCCGACCCAGGGATGGAACCCAGGGCATTGTAGGCAGACGCTTTACCATCTGAGCCACCAGGGAAGCCCCTTTACAAAAGCTACACAAGATATAATATTATAACACATCAAATAGAAAAGCAGCAGCGAGAATTCTGCTGCCTTCTACTAAGCTAGATCTTAAATAGATTCACCATCAGCTAAATCAAAATCAATGCCACTCTTCTCACTGAATTCACTTTGTTTGGGATCATATAGTTAGTTTTCAGGAAAGATGCTAATTATGTTCACATCTAATGGGTTGATTATTGATGAATGAATAAATATGCTCAGTTGCCCAGTCATGTCCAACTCTTTCAGACCCCAAGGGCTCCTCTGTCCGTGGGATTCTCCAGGCAAGGATATTGGCATTGGTTGCCAATTCCTCCTTCAAGGGATCTTCCCAACCCAGAGATCAAACCCATGTCTCCTGCATCTCCTGCATTGTAGGCAGAATCTTTACCATTGAGCCACTGGGAATGAATAAATAAGTATAACTAAAATAGGTCAATTTTCATTCTAATAATGTAAGTGCTAATAAATAGAACCTACATAAATAAGTGATTCGTGGTCCTCAATAATTTTTAAAGAATGTAAAGAGGTCCAGAAAACAAAGAGCATGTGGGGTCCTGTCCAAGGATACCCCTCAGCTCTGCCTTTGACAGTACGTGAACCAAGAATTTCCAGATGTTCAAGCCAGATTTAGAAAAGGCAGAGGAACCAGAGATCAAATTGCCAACATCTGCTGGATTATCGAAAAAGCAAGAGAGTTCCAGCAAAACATCTACTTCTGCTCTACTGACTATGCCAAAGCCGTTGACTATGTGGATCACAACAAACTGTGGAAAATTCTTTAAGAGATGGGAATACCAGACCACCTTAACTGCCTCCTGAGAAATCTGTGTGCAGATCAAGAAGCAACAGTTAGAACTGGACATGGAACAAAGGATTAATTCCAAATTGGGAAAGCAGGATGTCAAGGCTATATCAGAGAAGGCAACGGCACCCCACTCCAGTACTCTTGCCTGGAAAATCCCATGGACGGAGAAGCCTGGTAGGCTGCAATCCATGGGGTCGATAAGAGTCAGACACGACTGAGCGACTTCACTTTCACTTTTCACTTTCATGCATTGGAGAATGAAATGGCAACCCACTCCAGTGTTCTTGCCTGGAGAATCCCAGGGACGGGGGAGCCTTGTGGGCTGCCGTCTATGGGGTCACGCAGAGTTGGACACGACTGAAGCAACTTAGCAGCAGCAGCAGCAAGGCTATATATTGTCATCCTGTTTATTTAACTTATATGCAGAGTACATCATGCGAAATGCTGGACTGGATGAAGCACAAGATGAAATCAAGATTGCCAGGAGAAATATCAATAACCTCAGATACACGGATGACACCACCCTTATGGCAGAAAGAGAACTCAAGCGCCTCTTGATGAAACTGAAAGAGGAGAGTGAAAAAGCTGGCTTAAAACTCAACATTCAAAAAACTAAGATCATGGCATCTGGTCCCATCACTTCATGGCAAATATATAGGGAAACAATGGAAACAGTGACAGACTTTATTTTCGTGGGCTCCAAAATCACTGCGGACAGTGACTGCAGCCATGAAATTAAAAGACACTTGCTCCTTGGAAGAAAGGCTATGACCAATCTAGATAGCTTATTAAAAAGCAGAGACATTATTTTGCCCACAAAGGTCCATCTGGTCAAAGCTATTGTTTTTCCAGTAGTCATGTATGGATGTGAGAGCTGGACCATAAAGAAAGCTGAGCGCTGAAGAATTGGTGCTTTTGAACTGTTGTGTTGGAGAAGACTCTTGAGAGTCCCTTGGACTGCAAGGAGATCAAACCAGTTAATTCTAAAGGAAATCAGTCCTGAATATTAATTGGGAGGACTGATGCTGAACCTGAAGCTCCAATACCTTGGCTACCTAGTGCAAGGAACTGACTCATTGGGAAAGACCCTGATGCTGGGAAAGACTGGAGGTGGGAGGAGAAGGGGGATGACAGAGGATGAGATGGTTGGATGGCATCACTGACCCAATGGACATGAGGCTTAGCAAATTCCAGGAGTTGGTGATGGATAGGAAGGCCTTTCGTGCTGCAATACATGGGGTTTCAAAGAGTCAGACACGACTGAGTAACTGAACTGAGCTGAACTGACTTGATGGCTCAGATGGCAAAGAATCTGCCCGAAATGCTGGAGACCCAGGTTTGATTCCTGGGTTGGAAAAATCCCCTGGAGAAGGGAATGGTTACCCCCTCCAGTATTCTTGCCTGGAGAATTCCATGGAGGAGTTCCACAGAGAGGATTCCACAGAGGAGCCTAGTGGGCTAGAGTCCAAAACTACATAAAAAATATACTCAGTTTAGCCTAGCTTTCATGCCTACGCTTCTACCCTATTCCGAACCAACTCCTCTAGGTAATTATTTTCATTAATTGCTAGTTTATCTTTCCTGTGTTTCTTTTTAAAAAATAAATGAGTATGTATAGAGGTGTAAAAAAATAAAATAAAATCTCACAGATATCACATAGTGTGGCCAAAAAAGCCAGATCTTTATATCACTTTTCAAATCAAAATAAATTTCAGATAGATCAAAGATTTATATGGAAATAACACAAGTACCTAAATATTGGACAAAAACAAGGGTAAATCCTTTTATAATTTTTTTGCAACTCTTTCTGTAAAGGAACAACTATGCTAAACAAAGTTAAAAGATAAATTTAAAAGATTGGGGAAATATTTTAACATATGTGATTGATAAAACGCTAAAATCCTAATATACAAACTGATTCCAAATTCATAAAGAAATGTTCAATATCCTTCTCCCTAAATGGACAAAGAAAAGAAATAGGCAATTTATAGTAGAACTATAAACAGTCAATAAACATATGTACATCTTTGCTTATGACAAAATAAATATAAAGAAAAACAAGGTATATTGTTTTTCTAGAAAACTGGCAAAATCATACATATAAAGCTATGTGTTGATATAAAGTTTCAGAGAGAATGAGGGAAGGAGAGAGAAAATGAAAGCTCATTGATGATAGGGTTTGATACACTCACACATCGTGGGTGGGGATGAAAATTGGTCCCCAGACTCATGTCCCTCCTTCCCCATCAGCTAAAAATGAAAATGACAATAGCTACCTGCAAGCTCTGTTACTAGTTGAAATACTTAGCACTGAAAGTAGCCTATAATTGTATAAAGCATAGTCGCACAGCTTACCGTGTGCAGCTCTGTCAGCAAAACTGCGAGTGATATATTGTTATCCTCACCTTCATTTGGCAGATGATGAAATTGAACCTGAGAGAGGTTAAGTAACTTGCTTAATGTCACTTGACTAATAAAGGTTGGGGAATGAATTTATACTGTACACCCAAGTCTTTGGACTCTGCATCCCGTATGACTCTCTTTTCTGTGTAGCGCTTGTTCTCATCGGCACTCGGGAATGCTGGGGTAAGTTGAGACAGATGCTGTAGCAGGTGGGCAGGGTTGTTAATTGGTTTATTCTTAAAAAGACATGTGAAGGAGTTAGTGCATAGCCAGCGTGATGTAAGATGCTCAGGACACAGCTGTGTTCAACGCAGATATTGTTCTTCATGTTGTGTGTGGGGCTGTATTTTAGTAGGGCATATAGAAAAGAAATGAACATCAATGGCACGGCTAACTAGGTGTATCACCTAGAAGGCTTAACTGAGGAAGAGATATTTGGGCTAAGATGCTCATAACAGGAAGGAAGCAGCTGAGAGCTGATGAAACAGAGAAACAGCATCCCGGGGAGGGAGCAGCAAGACCAAAGACCCCATGTTGGAGGGACAGAGAGAGGCCACGGGGCCTGAGTGTTCTGAGTGAGGGCAAAATCAGCAGGAGAAGGGCATGGGAGGCAGGACTCTGGCAGTCCCTGGGGGCTTTGCAGGCCGTAGGAGAAGGGATGGTTTTTATCTTCAGGGCACTGGAAAGTCTTTGAGTTGAACTAAACAAGAGAGAAACATGATCTGGAATTTGCTTTAAGAAGACGCCCCCCGACCCCCAGCTTTGAAAGAAGGATGTACTGAGGAGGGACGAGCACTAGAGCAGAGAGACCAGTGGGGAGGTTCATGGGGTCCTCCCAGTGGGGTCGATGTGGCCATGGATGCGGATGGGCATGGAGGACTCGGCCATGGCTGTGAGTCTGAGTGGCTGGAGCTTGTGTTTGAGATGGAGAGGATGGAGGGATGACTGTCTGAGGCAGGGGGCCGGCAGAGCTCTGCTTTTGACAGGGGATTCAAGGTGACTGGGACACAGAGGAGCAGAGACCAGTGAGCAGGGGACTATGTGGATCTAGAGTTCATGAGAGGTATGACCTGGAGAGGGTGGACAGGTCAAAACAGTATGTCAAAGACTCAAATGTTTGTCTACCTAGTGAAAGGAGGCAGCAAAGCAAGGAGCAAGAGCTTCCAGCAGAGCCATGGAGTCCCAAAGTCCAAGGGAGAAGTGTTTCCAGCAGGAGAGAGCAGTAGGCATTGTGGAATAATGTGGGGTCCAACAGGGAGCAGACAGGGGGTGGTCATATGATTGAGCTTCACCTCATCTACTGGTGACCTTGGCAAAAGCGACTTCAGCTGCACATTAGGAGGGGAGGGCGGATGGGAGGGGAGTGAAGACTAATAAAATGAAGAGGTCAATAAATTAGTACAGGCAACTTGTTGGAGATTAATAACTGTTAACAGTGAAAGCTCATCCCAGGCTGGGCCCTTTCTATATACTTCATGTGGATTTACTGATTTAATGTTTGTGACCCTTTGGGATGATTATGATAGCCTCTTTTTACAGATGAGGAAACTGGGGTGCAGAGAAATGAGCAGTACTTTCCTGGGGAGGGTAGCAGAGATCTTTGGATGTAGCTGAAGGTGAAGAAAAAAGAAGGATTTAATTTTTTCCTTTAATATCAGATACTTGAGCCTGTTTGTATGCTGATGGTAGTGGTACCTTACTGACAGGTATGAAAAAGGGTATCCTTGCAGGTCAGGTGATGGAATGACCCCAAGAGGAGGAAGGACTTGCCTCCATTGAAGGGTAGGAAAATGTGGAAGCTATCTTCCAATGGCTTCTATTTCACAGTAAGGTATGGAGTGGGGGTCATCAGCTAGAGGAGTAGAGGCTAAAGGTGGTTTGATGACAGGGGAGGAAGTGTGAATCACACTCCTTATGACTACACATTGCATTATCCATATCACACTCTCAAGTAGGAGGGGAGCCAGGAAGCCAGGACCCTGCCAGAATCTCAATCAGGGAAGAACCTTCCCTGTGTTATCTGTCCGTTGCACTATGGTTGGTTGCATTAGGGTCTGTCTTCCCCAGTGGACCATGAATTTCTCAAAAGACATGGGGATGCCCCTCTCTTTTCTTCTTTTTCTCTTCATTTGCAACAATCTCTCCACGTGTCCCTCAACCTTACCTGGAAGACCACCCCTCTGAGAGGACTGAACTGGGTCTTCTGTGTCTACACCAAAGAACACTCTCCAGAGAGACACCTTGTAGTCTCCTCCTGCTATATTAATGCTCCCTCCCAGTGACAGGAAGCTCCCTGAGGGCAGGACTCTGTTCTCTTAGCTGCCTCTAAAGCTCACTCTATGACCAGCTCCCCACCACCCCCACCCTCAATCCCCACCCAGGACTGACTGCAGTGCCTGACTCATGGGAATGGCTCTGTAAATGACTGCAAGATGAACTCAACCCCACACCAAACCAGGCTCAAAAAAATTCATAAAATGGGAGTTTGTAGCCAATTCCAGAATCCTTCATTATCTTAAACATGCAAAAAGATAATGAAAGTCTTTTCTGATGCCTATTAGCAAAATTAGAGCACTAAAGGGACTTTTGATCTTTATTTCTCCACCTTTTACATAAAGTCTGGTTTTAAAAGCCTTAAAAATGTCTGTTCAGCATCTAGTAGTCTGGTCAAAGAGGCTTCAGAGACTACTTTACATGCCTCTCAAGCCCTGTTTCCACCTGAAAACACAATTTTGCCTGACTCAATATGAAAATTTGTCATCATTTAGCATATATGAGATCCTGATAAAATCCTATGCTTTAGATCCTTAAATCTTGTCTGATGTGTAAGAAACATATATTGAGACAATTGACAGGGTTATATTTTCAGTTCAAGAGCAAGTTAGCAGGGCTGTGTTTTCCAGTACTTTGGCCACCTCATGCGAAGAGCTGACTCATTGGAAAAGACTCTGATGCTGGGAGGGATTAGGGGCAGGAGGAGAAGGGGACGACAGAGGATAAGATGGCTGGATGGCATCACTGACTTGACGGATGTGAGTCTGAGTGAACTCCGGGAGTTGGTGATGGACAGGGAGGCCTGGCGTGCTGCGATTCATGGGGTCTCAAAGAGTCGGATACAACTGAGCAACTGAACTGAACTGAACTGATTTTAGAAAGTCAACAATTGCTAAATTCTGTCCTTATATGGGTATATGTTTTGGTGCATGCATGTGCCCCTTTCTTCATTCATTCATTCAACAAATGTCAATTAAGTCACTTATGATGTGCCAGTCATTGAAGAGAGGGTACAGGTTTACTCAAGTGTTTGACCTTGACTCTGAAGACCATGAGGAAAGGGCCTGAAACAGGATAGAGGTCTGGTTGGCCACAGCTGGGACTGAGCTATAGAATTAGGTTATGGCCCCCATAGGTGCCATTCCTTCAGCTTAAGTTTTTGGTCCAGATATTAACTATTAATATGTACCTGAAAAAAAGATCTCAGTTTCTAAAAATACAAGTCAAGGTATGCCAACAAACTTTTTGAAAATGGATTCTATAGAAGACTCCCTGGGTTTGGACCCCAGCACCTCTGTTTCCTAGCTGCATGACTCTCGACAAGTAACTGAATTGTTCTGTGCCTCAGTTCACCTGCCACTATATCTGTGCTGCTGTTTAGTCGCTCAGTCGTGTCCAACTCTTTACAACCCCATGGACTGTAGCCTGCCAGGCTCCTCTGTCCCACGGGAATTCTCCAGCAAGAATATTGGAATGGGCTGTCATTTGCTTCTCCAGGGGATATTCCTGACCCAGGGATTGAACCTGTGTCTCCTGCTTGGCAGGCGGATTCTTTACCACTGAGCCACCTGGGAAGCTCCATATACACAATACTATGTATAAAGTAATAATACTACAACTCATCTCATAGAATTCTGAAGATTAGAGGACTGGATACAGGTAAAATCCTTGCGACCTACCTGGCCCACAGTAAACACTCATACTGACTATCTTGGGGCTACTTTTCCTTGGGTCCTGTGGATACAAAGGAAGTAACTATGGTCTTTCTCAAGAAGCAACCAGTGGAGATTCCAGAGGACTTCAGCACAGTGTGCGCAGGGCAGTAATGCAGTAGCAGCAGCATTGACCCAAGTGAGGAAGAACAGGGTTGGGGAGGAGAAGGGTCTGGGGAGGCTGTCAGGGTTGGGGGAGGTGGGTATGAAGGATGGATGGAAAGAATCCAGCTCATTCAGGGGGCTGTGGAGAATGCTCCTACCTGCTCAGAAGAGATTGGGGTTTCCTCACTAATAGATTAATTCATTAGTGTCCAAGTCTGGTTCACAGTCATTTTCATGTAAATCCCTCAGAAGGTGCTAATGGGACCTTCCACGGCATCAGTGATGGCATTGTAAGCACAAATTAGTTAGTGGTGTTGGTGTAAGCATGGGCTGCTAACTGGAGCACAGTGAGAAAGAAAATCAAAACAATCGATCAGCATTTCCTCAATCCAATATACAAACCTCAGAAATTATGTCCTGGACTGAGGAGGCTGAATGCCATGGAAAAAAAAAAAAAAAAAAAAAACTCAGGGAATCAAAGGGTCCCAACCAGCTGCATTTTTTTTTTCTTAGGCACCATTGAAGACTCTTCCCTAAGCATCCAGGAAACGGTGTTCAGTGATTACAATGGAATTTTTCTCCACAGACCTGGGTCTCTGAGGATCCAAGGGAGTTGGTGTGATCATCACTTCTTAGTGCCAAGCATCTTGGGTGAGAGCAGAAGGGCCAGAATGAGTTGACTATGCACTGATCTAGACGTACGTCCCCAAGTAGAGAACTCTTCCTCCATCTCTTCCTCCTCTTCTCTCTCCCTCCTTCCTTCTTCCTTCTGCATTTCTTTCTACTCCCCTTTCTCACTTTCCTCCACATTTCACTTCTATTTTTATATGATACACGTTCATGATTAATCATGCAAAGATTACAGTGGGGTTATATCTGAAATGAAAGTGGCCCACACCCATCTCTGACTCTCTTTGTTTCTGTTATGCTGATTGCTTTTCACATGAAGGCTATGCCTTGTCTATTTAGAAGAGGAAATGACTAGCAATCAGTGGTTGGGTTAAAAATTTGAGCTAAAATCACTGTGATAATCATTATGTAAGATTCCCCCACCCCCAAACCAAACCCATTCTGAAAGATGAGATGCAGTGTCCTCAGAGGTTTTGGAAGCGCTGTTTGATTCATCAGTTCATCCCTCTCCTCCTGAGCACTGGGGAAGCTTTCAGATGGAGAATCAGTTTGAGAGGCACAGATACAGTACATGGCATAGTGATCTGGAGATCAGATAGACCTGTGTTGGAATTCTGGCTCCGCCCATTACTCACAAGCTGTGTGACCTTGAGTAAGTCACTGAACATCTCTGTGCCTCAGTTCAGAATTTGTGAAATGAGAATTTAATATCTACATCACTGGGTTGCTTGAGAGAATTGCAAGAATTGACATATATAAAGTATTCCATTTTACTTAAGAAATTATACTATGTTTTCTCCACTTACACTATTGTGGTGGATACTATTTAAAAAAAAACTCAGTGAAACATAATTGAAGTGCAAGAAACTGCACACATTTAAAGTGTATGTGTATACACTGTGAAACCATCATTGCAATCAAGATAACAAGCATTTCATCAGCTTTCCACATTTCTTCATGTCCCTTTGTAATTAACCCAGCCCTCTGCTCCCATCCCAGGCAAATTCTGATCTGCTTCCTGTCCTGTGAGATTAGTTTTCGTTTTCTAGAATTTTGTATAAATGATATAAATGGAATCTTACAGGATGCCTTCCTCTTTTTTTATGGCCTAGCTTCTTTGACTCAGTATATCAATGATTTTGAGATCCATCCATGTTGTTGGGTCTATCAATGACTCACTGCTTTGGAGACTTCATGTGGTCCAGTGGTTAAGAATCCCCCCTTGCATGCAAGGGATGCAGGTTCGATCCCTGGTTGGAGAACTAAGATCCCACATGCTGTGTAGCAACTAAGCTCATGGGCTGCCACTACTGAGCCCAAGCCCACACACTACACCTGCTGAGCCTGAGAGAGAACTAGAAAGTCCATGTGCCACAGTGAAAGACCCTGCGTGACACAGTGAAGATTCCAAGTGCTACAGCTAAGACCTGACATGGCCAACTAAATCAGTAAATATTAAAAATCAATTCACTGCTTTGTCCTGCTGAGTAATGTTTCATTAACGGTACTATTTAGCTACTAAGGCCACCTTAACAAATCACACAACATCCTGGAAAAATCAGGAAGTCAGAAAGATTGTACTGTTCTTAATTCTCAGAAAACTTTGCTTACTATTATATTTCAGTTGAATACATGATATAACAGCCACTTCTCAGCTGGGCTCTTAAGGCCCTTCATTATCTGCTCCTTGGATTGGGCCAATCTCTTTCCACTCTGCTGACCAGTCTGATCCCTCACTCCAGCCAGGCTGGGCCCCTCCGTGTCACCCATACTTTCTAGGGTCTCTCCAGTGTCTGTGCCCTGATGATGCTGTTTAACAGCCAAGGGCAGTCTCTCACCCACTTGCCTCTAAAACACCTACCCTTCCCAATGCTCCAGGGCCTGCCTCACCTCTTCCTGGCCCCTACAGCCTCCCTGGCTACCATTCAGTCCCTCTTCTGGCTGAGCAGGCTTCTCCTTCCTCCAGCAAACAGCCTCCAATTGGCAGCTCCCTGTTAGGCTCTGAGCTGAGCCTGGGAATCTGGGAGAGAGGTAAGATGGTCCCTGCCCTCATGGTGCTCACAGTCTATGGCTGGGCAGAGAGGCAGACAAACGCTCCATCAGGCCCAAGGGTATACAGAATATAGAATAAGAGGGAGAGGTGGTGCATACATCTGTCTGTCTGTGATTGGGAACTGGGAATGTGTGTCTTCAAACCATTCTTTCCTTGCCAATTGGTAAGGGACATCCTAGAGCAGGGAGCAAGCTTTGCTGATCCTCTTCACCCCCTTCCAATCAAACATCTATACAGGACTGAACAGAGATGACAATTAATATTTAATTGATTTGGAAGGAGGAAGGGTCCAGAGAGTCTCCCCTTGAAAACATCACACCTAACAAGGAAATAAACCGACCACCAGGTGGGAATCAAAGGCTCTGAGCAGAGCTCCCCCTTCTAGTTCATCCCACAGGCTTCCAGCCTTACCCAGGAGAATCAGGACCTAGACAGTGGGGCTCATTTCTTTGCCAGGGCTACACTTCTGGATGTTGCTCACAGGCTGGGGATCAGATCAAGTCTCTTGCTCTAGAGGCTCCCTGCATCCTCTGCCATTGGAGAAGCAGCATATCTTAAAGCCCAATGCTACAATTTCGCAGGCATCACACACCACAGCCGCCCTGAGAGGCAAGCAGGATTGGGTTTAAACTTCCCACTTGGCAAAGTCACTGAGGAACAGGTGGCCAAGTGCCAAGACACCTCCAATGAGGGTTATCACCCTGTCTGGCTTCTCTAGGACTGTTCTGATTTGAACACTAAAAGTCTCATGTTTGTGGTGCCAGGCCAACCGGGTGGCTGGTCACCTCAGTTCCAACTCTGGTCCACCTTTGACTTGAGCCCCGGAATCTGGTAATGTGGTCACCTGGCCAGCAGCATGGGTATCAGAAGCCCCCAGGCTGGCCACCAGCAATCTGTTTTAACAAGCCTTCCTGGAGCTCCTGGTGCTCAAGCTGATTTGAAAACGACTGCTGTAGTTACTGCGTTTTCTTTGTGGCTCAGATGGTAAAGAATCTGCCTATAATGCAGGAGATCCAAGTTTGATCCTTGGGTCAGGAAGATCCCCTGGAGAAGGAAATGGCAACCCACTTCAGTATTCTTGCCTGGAGAATTCCATGGACAGAGGAGCCTGGCAGTCTACAGTCCATCGGTCTGTTGTAAATAGCCTCAAGCAGCTCCTGCCTCAGCTACACTGGCCAGAGCCCCTCCTTTGTAGCTCCGGCTCTTCTGATGGAGCAGTAGTGCTGGGCGGGCAGTGGAGGGGTTCCTGTGTTGGCAGGCAGATTCTTTACCACTGAGCCACCACATAATCAATAATAAAAATTAAATAAAAGAAATAAAAGTTAAAAAAGTCCGTTTCTCAATCTCATGGGCCAGATTTCAGGTGCTCACCAGTTACATGTGCTAGTGGATGCAATACTGGACAATATGAGAACATACTCAATATCACAGAAGTATCCCTGGGCTCCAGTTTGCACACAGCGGTGACCATCTGGAGGGTGTTCCTTTGTATGGACTTTTCTTCCCTTCCCTCTTGCACTCCACTCAGCCCCCATCTTGTCACCTGGAATCAGCAAACCTTTGTCTCACTCGGCTTTCTCCAGGAAAGGAGGGAGGTGGGGGTGGCCGGTCAGGATTGGCAGCTTCGAGGACAAAGCTCGTCCTGCTTTCACCTTCTGCTGGTCCCCAGCTCTGTCCATCCCTCTGTCCTGGATGTCAGCCTGAGCCAGCTGAGCTTGGACAGGTTCTGCCACCAGCCCAGCAAACATAGGCTTTTGACAGAGGTATCTCTACACTGAGAAATGGGACCTGCAGCTTACTGGAGAACAAAGCCTTCGGCATGAACTGTTTTGGGCAGAGGTTTAAAGGAGATCAGTCCTGGGTGTTCATTGGAAGGACTGATGCTAAAGCTGAAACTCCAGTACTTTGGCCACCTCATGCGAAGAGTTGATTCATTGGAAAACACTCTGATGCTGGGAGCGATTGAGGGCAGGAGGAGAAGGGGACGACAGAGGATGAGATGGCTGGATGGTATCACCGACTCGATGGACATGAGTTTGAGTGAACTCTGGGAGTTGGTGATGGACTGGGAGGCCTGGTGTGCTGCGATTCATGGGGTAGCAAAGAGTTGGACACAACTGAGCAACTGAACTGAACTGAGCTTGCACTGGCTTCAAGAGGACTTGTGCTGCTGGAGCCTGTCTTTGCACAGAAAGTGTGCAGGTTCGCCTGCACTGAGGCAGGTGCAGCCAAGGCAAAGTGACTCCTGAGGTAAGAAATCCACAGTTGGTAACACGTACCCCTGATTTGATAACTTGATCCCCACAGACCCCTGCAGTGTATAAATAATGTGATTTTCTTAGGGAAAAAAAATCACTCGTATTTTCTTTAGGACTCCATTAATATTATATAGGAGGAATAGGCCTACAATTTCTGTTATCTTAAAAGGCTGGTTAAGGGTAATTGTGTCTTGAGGTCTTTTCAATTCAGTTCAACTTGACAAGCATTTACTGAGTAATTATGGTGGGCCCAGTATGGTGCTTTTTAGCCCAACAATAAATTAGAAGCCCAATCTATTCTTTCACTTAAAGAAATCTAACAGCATTTAAATTTTAAAATATATGTAACTCATTTTGACAAAAGCCTACCTGGTTTTTATCTGTCATTACTGCATCTTTGGTAAAACCTTGATTTCAATAATAAATATCTCACTGCTTTCTCTTTTAAAGCAAAAAAAGATATGTTCTTTTGGATGACAATTTTATTTGATCAATAATTGCATCAATTCCTGCCAAAAGCACAGACGAGCTGCCCAAGGTGAAATTTACCAGCTTCCAATTTTTAATTAGCCTGTATCTCTTTTACAGTTGGAGCTTCTCACAGAGAATTAGAGCAAAGCAAACTCACTGAAGAAAGGCAAGTTGTGTAGCAAATGCCAATATCAATTTCCTAAATAAGTCATAACTTAATGCAACTCATCCAGCTCCCAGCTCTAAGGTTTAAAAAAGGGAGTAATCAAAGGAACTGATTGGGCAGGGAACATTATCGATTAATGAGAGGAGTTCAAAGGGAAAACGAATGTACTACATAAATTGGAAAGACAAATTTCAACTGAGGTTTGCTATTTTCAGTTGGTGGAGAAATGACTTTTCTGTGCGGACTCGTCCAACTTTGCCTGTGACTAAGTGACCCAGGGCAAGGCAGAGACCCTGCTGTGGGGGCTAGAGTTGGGGGATGCCCTAGAGCTAGGCAGAGGAAGCCCAGGTACAAGTCTAGTTGTGCCATCTGTGAGCTCCTGCCCATCTCCTACCCCCTCTTGAAGTCCTTATTTTTCCTCCAAAAAGTGAGGGTAATTCAATCTGCCCACTAACCCCACAGGCTCACTGAAGAGACCAGATAAGACTTGAGGCAGAAAGTGAAGCATGAATCTTCTGTGAGGGAAAGTGGAAACTCTATAGTGGGTGTGGGTGCATGCACACATGTGTATATATATGGTATACACGTGTGAGTGTACACGTGTACCATTATCTGCATAAACATGTGTGTAACCTAAAAACATACATAGGCTTTGGCTCTCAGAAAGAGGAGGATGCATGGAAATGATAAACACCGACTTTCTGCTGACTAAATCTGAAAGATTTGGTCAGAGAGAGGCACATAGGGCTTCACCTGAATTGGTGATGTTTTATTTCTTAAGTTGGTTAGTAGGAAAACAGGGTTTAGCTGAATTAGTCTTTAGAACCTTCTGTATTTTGAAATCTATCTATTTAGATCTATCTTTCTACTCTGTATCCGTACCTATCTATCCATCTCTCTATCTATCATCTGTCTATCTAAAGAACAAAGGGATAAGTATCCACTTGATAGGAAAGTCAGAGGTCTGACATCATTACTTCAGGACTGTACCTCATCCCCAGCTGAGTGTCTCTTTACGTCATTTCTCTGGGGGATGACAGCTCAGTTTTAGCAGGGAAGCCATTTTGAGGAGTGATCATCACTTCCTCTCTGGAAACAGCAGCTCAGAGAGTTGCAATGGAACCCATCCTTGGCTTGGTGAGGATGGGCTGCAAATGATAAAAGTCAAGATGCCTGACACTTTAAAGCAATGCATACACTGTACAAACAGCACAGTGAAAGAAGTGTCACTCAGTTCAAGCCCTCAGTCGTGTCCGACTCTTCGCAACACTACAGACCGAAACATGCCAGGCCTCCCTGTTCATCACCAACTCCAGGAGCTTGCTCAAACTCATGTCCATTGAGTCAGTGATGCCATCCAACCGTCTCAACCTCTGTCATCCCTTTCTCCTCCTGCCTTCAATCTTTCCCAGCATCAGGGTCTTTTCCAACAAGTCAATTCTTGCATCAGGTAGCCAAATTATTGGACTTTCAGTTTCAGTATCAGTCCTTCCAATGAATATTCAGGACTGATTTCCTTTAGGATTGACTTGCTTGATCTCCTTGCTGTCCAAGGGACTCTCAAGAGTCTTCTCCAACACCACAGTTCAAAAGCATCAATTCTTTGGCAGTGAGCTTTCTTTATGGTCAAATTCTCATATCTATACATGACTACTGGAAAAACCATAGCTTTGACTATACGGACCTTTGTCAGTAAAGTAACATCTCTGCTTTTTAATATGCTGTCTAGGTTTGTCATAGCTTTCCTTCAAAGGAGCAAACGTCTTCTAATTTCATGATTGCAGTCACCATCTGCAGTGATTTTGGAGCCCAAGAAAATAAAGTAAACCCCTTTTAACACAGACCTAGTTGCAATTTTTGGTTCCTCTGCCCACCAGCTCTGGGAACTTCAGCAAATCACCCCACCACTCTATAAGTTGGTTTCCTTAGTATACACAGAATAATACCCCTCCAAGAATATGGAGATCACACATGGGGAAGGAGATGGGGGAGAAGGAATTTGGAAAAAAAGAAAACAAAAGGTCACAGGCAAGGTTCTTTGGTCCGTGTTCTTGTTGTTTGGTTGCTAAGTCACATCTAACTCTTTGTGACCCCGTGGACTATAGCCCACCAGGCTCCTATGTCCATGGTATTTCCCAGGCTCACAAGAATACTGAGTGGGTTGCTCTTCCCTTCTCATTGGTCCATAGAGTGCATTTAAAAAACTGAATTAGCGGCTAATATTTTAAACTTGGGAGACTTCCCAAGAAGCCCTGATGTCCGGCTTCTTGGAGAATCAAGGATCTTCCTCCCCTAGCCCTCCTCCTCATCAAAAGGAAATCTGCAGTCCTGTGGGCACCACATGCTCTCTGGCCCACCCAGACCCTGTGGGACCACTGCTGCCCACTTGGGGGCAAGGTCCTCTCCATGATGCTTGGGGGAATGTATATGAAGGATCTAACTTAGCATTGCATCTCCATCATCCCTTGTCAACTAGGATATAGTTTCTGGCTGGTGTGCTTACTGCCTAAATAATGCCACTGTTGAGATTGACGTGGTCAGTTGCTCGCCTCTGGTAAGAAGCATCCCTGTCCTCATGCCCATGTCCTCCTTGGACCAGTTAGCCAATCTGATGCAGCAGTGTATGCCTGGAGGGCTGGTGGTTGAGAGGAGTGGGCGATTCCCCAAAGGTTGGGCTTTCATTTGGTTTCATGTCCTCTTTTCTGCTTGTGGTTCCCAGGCTTGTCTCTGGTTGTCTCTTTTGAGTTTCTTTTCTTACCTTGATCAGAGGGCTCCCTCTAAAATTCTCCACTGCTTACTCCCAACCTCAAAACTTGTGCTTCTAATCAGTTGTGGGTTGAGGAATCAGACTGTCAAGATTTTAAAATCAAAGATCTTTTCCCCATAAAAGCTCGATGAGTGGAATGTGAATGGGAGTATTTCTCAGAACAAACTAAGCAGGTAACAGGATATCTCCCCATGTTTCTGGAATTAGAGATATGGACAGAAAAGAGTGATGATCACAGAACCCCAAACCTGCTCCACCTGCAGTGAGCAGCTACCAAGATACATTTT
Source organism: Bos indicus (assembly GCF_029378745.1). Lineage (NCBI taxonomy): Eukaryota > Metazoa > Chordata > Mammalia > Artiodactyla > Bovidae > Bos > Bos indicus. Next base: position 129,094,097 of record NC_091760.1, read on the forward strand.
CTCAGCAGCAGCTGCCCTGCGGCTGATGTGATCAAGGTAAGCTTCACGTTTGTTTTATGTTTTCATTTCTGAAAGGTCGTCAAAGTCTAAGAGCTCGCTGCGGGCAGGAACACTCTCCTTTCTGCTATCTTTCACTGTACCTGACACTTTATTGGCACCAAATCAATATTTGTTAAAATGAAAAGAATTTTTTCCTACTATGTTCTAATATTTGAGGCACCCAGAGTTTCCAGGTGGCTCACTGGTAAAGAAGCTGCCTACCAATGCAGGAGAAATGGGCTCAATCCTTGGGTTGGGACGATCCCCTGGAGAAGGAAATGGTAACCCACTCCAGTATTCTTGCCTGGAGAATCCCATGGACAGTGGAGTCTGACTGTTCATGGGGTTGAAAAGAGTCAGACGCAACTTAGCGACTAAATAGCAACAACATTCCAGGCACCCACATACATTTAAGAATTCACTCAAAAGCATTTACAGAATTCCTACTGCATACAACAGACTCGTTGAATGAGATTTCAAATATTTCATGACACCTCCCCACCCCTTGTGAGGTTATATCCACCGCACATGAACTTACACTCACAATTTGACCTTGAGCCTTAGGGAAACTCTAAACCCAGGCCACTGTGCTCTCCATGGCATTCAGGACAGATGCTAGTCAATTATGTCAGTCATGGCACTCCTTATTACTGAGCTCAGTTCTGCGTCAAAATCCTCCATACATTCCCCAGAGGACTCCACCAATTAAGCCTAACTGGCTTTTGAATGCATGAAAGTTATTTACCATCACAAATCAAGTTCAATGTACCAAAGCCCTCATTTTCATGAAGACTGGGGCCAACCCTGGACATGTTCAGTCACTAGCAACCATTCTCAAAGTCCCTCGATGTAACCCAGGCTCTCCTGACTCCTGGTGCACCTCAGCTATGATCTCCAGGTATGTCATTTCTACATAAAGCCACCTGCTCCCCCCATTGCCACCCCCGCCCCTGGCGCACATTGTATCATGGTGCACTGGAAGATGCCCTAGTTCTATACCTAGAAAAACTGAACAGAAAAGCAAGTCTCTTCTGAGCTGTCTCAGAAGTCATCCAAGGAGAGTTCCTCCATAACGCACAGCAAAACATTCTGAACATTCTCCTTCTCAGCTCCTCACAGACATGGCAGGCACTTCCTAGTTACTTTTCTCACCCTCCTAACTCCCCAATTCTCCTCTCAGTTGCCCCCTATCTCTGGCTGTCCCTTTTTCTTATAACTTTCTTATAACTTATAACTTTCTTATAACTTATAACTTTATAAGTAGGAGTAGGTATCTCCTACTCATTCCACCATTCATTTTATGCCTCTGTCATTGCAAATAAATCTAGTCCTTCAATTTTCCCGCTTACCTATTATTGTGATTCTGTACAAAAAAGCTCAGGATCTGCTGAAATGATAATATTTATTTCTTTTTGCACATATATGATTATGTAAGATTCTGGAATCTCAGAATGTCACCTAGTTTGGAAATGCCTTCTTCCTTGCTAAAACTTCCTTTTATTTAAGAGAAGACATGAATATTTTAGTTTGAGGCTCACACAATTTCCTGAGCTCCCTTCTCTGGCCTGACCCTGTGCTGGGGCTTCAGGCACAGAGATGAATAGAGCAGGATCATGGCTCTGGGAGAAAACAGACTACCTGGGGGCTGACACGAATGTGGAGCAAGGCTGGCGCTGGGTTCACTGTCAGGTCATGGCCTTCATTGCTCTAGAAAGGCCTGCTCACCTCTGGAACAGGGCAAGAAGGCTTGATGGGTGTGGATCCCCCATGGCAGTGTGAGGAGGGAGGACTGGTCATCACCTCGAAGTAGGATGGTCTGTCTATATCCCGCTCCTTTGGTCCTTTGGCACCAATGTTAACTGAGCACATGCCGTGTACCAGGCATCTGCCAGGCGCTGGGGACACAGAGACAAATAAGGCAGTCTGCTGGCTTTGAGAGGCTCATGTCCACTTCAGATAAGCAGCTGGTCACCTGCTTTCCCAAATTCACTCAGCCGGACCTGAGTGAAGACAGTTGCTTTGCTACAGTGAACAGGAAGGCAGGTTCCCTCAGAGGCAGTGATCTGATCGGCAGAGCAAATCAGAGGTTTCCTGAGGGCACAGCTGTCTGCCCATATTCATCACGATGGTTCCATCCTCCTGTTTATCTCCCTGCCCAGCTCCTGAGAGGATACACTGAACAGCCTCTTCCCAAAGAGTCAGGGCCTATGGCAGCTTCAGCCCACAGGCTGGTCACCCAGTAGTGAACTGGCCACTGTCCCCATACCCTGAGCTCTGGTGCTGTGCCCACAGCAGCTAGTGGGAGTTCTGTCTGCAGCCCTGGGCTTGTCCCTGTCTTCCACCATCAGGGGTCCCCAGCAGGATCAAACAGGGAAGCCCTGCAGGGGATGAGCTCAGGGTACACTAAATGCCATCAAGATGAGCCTCACAGACATAACGGAGGAAAAGAAGCCAGACACAAGAGTCTCTGCTGTGTGATTCTGCTTCTATAAAGGCTGCAACAGGCAAAGCTGATCAGTGGTGATAAAGTTACAAGCATGGTTACCCTAGGGTGGGAGGCAAGAGGGGGCTTTCTGGGGTGCTAGAAGGGTTCCATACCTTTATCTGTACAGTGGCTACATGCTGGCATAGACATGGAAAACATAATCCTTCTGTGTCTGCAAGATTAGTGAACTTTATATAAATTATACCTCCATTGGGAGTGGGGGAGAACCACTTTTGGAGGCACTGGCAAAGAGGTCATTGTAAATATGCACAGATAAGCTCCCTGGAGCCAGCAGGCTGCTCCTGGGCACTGCACTGGGGCCCAGTATGGCAGTGAAGAGGCCTAGGGCTGATGCTCACAAAGTTCACGGACTGACTGGAGGACAGCCATGGGCCATGCAGAGAGGAGGCAGCTGCAGGCCAGGCCTGGAGGGTGAGCAGCCGCAGGTCCGGATGCGGTGGAGGCAGGCTTCCTGGATGAGGAGCGGCTTAGAGAAGCCACTGGGAGCAGCGGCGTTTGCATGAATGCCAGGAGGGCAGGGAGAGCAGGGCCAGACTTCAGGGTAATGTCTAAGAGTACCTGGGGCCGCTCCCACTCATCTCACCTCATTATTCAGGCCAAGACCCTCCAGGGATCTCAAGGATGACTTATTATAATCCAATTTAGAGCTACCCATCTTGAATACCAAGTAGATGCAGGAGCTCAGTGAAGGGCCATCTCAGATCACCCAGATCATGCCCTCCGCCTTATTTCAGCCTCTGCCTTATTTCAGCCAGCCACAGACTGGTCAGGGGGGCCTGGTTTCTAGGGGGTAGGCCTCAGACATGATATTTTACTAGCACCTTAAGAGAGAGGCTCAGCTGCTTAAGATGCAGGTTCATTCTTCCTCTGCAAGCATCGTTGTCACGGCCAGCAAAGAATTATTCCTTGTCTACATGTATTGTTTATTTCCTCTTTCAATAAAGCCTCATGGAACACGGATATTCTTTCATTTCCATTTTTATTAATTGCCATGTCTTTGAGGTGAATAAAAAGGCTGGGCAATCAATAGTAATGATGGAACCACTGAACACAAACAATATCTCCTCCACCATCTCTCCCCCAGCATCTATCTGCTTTATTAAGTGGCAAAGTATATTAGTTAAAAAAAGTGTGTTGGTAAGGGAAACAAATCTACAAATAATTATTAAAAAAATTAATCGGTGGTATAATTCAATTATGCAGCATGCAATGCAGAAAAGTTCTCTTAATTACAACAGAATTAAATAGAGCATTCTTCAGCCTTAACCTTGTTATTTTTCAAGGTGAGTTATTACTAACTCAATTCTAGGATGGCATTCAGTAGCCTCTCTTTGTAGCAGCTGTCTGCAGAGCTATTTAGAAGGGATGTATCTCAGGCTAGATGCAGCTGGAGATGGATGGAGTATAACTAGATGATTGGAAACCACAGGTGAAAGGCAAGGTGAGTAGGCTCTGAGGTTGGACACCTCTCGCCACTGGAACAAAGCCAGTGACCTCAGGGGAAGCAACTTAACTCCTCAGACCTGCAAGTTACCTCATTGCTCCTACCTTGCAGAGTCCCACACCTAAGATCACAGGTACTGGTAACTGACTTTACTGATGCTTCCACCCACATCCTCCTGGCCCACATCTGAATTCACCTGCAGCTCCATGGACTGTTCAGTGTATGCAGATGGCTTCTTACCTCAGCAGCCTGCATCTCCCAGCTTCTCTGCCTGAGGGATTTCTCCAGTGTTTGCTCAATTGCTTATGTGGGGCAGCCCAGAAGTGCCTATCCCCAAAGGCAATGGTCAACCAGGGAGGGACTTGTGTCAATAAATGCTTCAATCTCTGCATTCCTCGGTGCGTATTCCCACGATATCAGTGGCCATCCTGGTCTGCAAGATGCTGAGGAGATTCTAGGGATGTTCGACTTTCAGTGCTAACACTGGGTCAGTCTGGCAGACTTGGGTGGTTGGTCATTCTCATTATATTGGGTTGGCCAAAGAGTTTGTTCAGAGATGTTATGGGAAAACCTGAATAAATTTTTTGGCCAAATCAGTATCTATGAGGGTCACCAGGGGGGTTAGAACCTGCCACAGGAGCCTGTGTGCTATGCTCCATTCACTGGCTGTCTGCCCTTTGTCCTAGGTCCCCTACTCCTGAACTTGAGCTTCCTGGGGTAACCTCCCCCTCAATAAACCACCTCCATCCTTGTCTCAGGGGAAGCTCAGACTGAGGTAGCACTCAGCTACGAGGTGGTTCTCTTCCCACTCCTGGTCTTTGCCCCACTGCAGACCCTGCTCATACCTAGGCTGAGTGTGGGCTGGAGAGGTGAGCAGGACCATGAAGGGAAGGCTGCCTGCTGGAAGTCAAGGGGAGTTCAGAGCCTTCGCATGGGGCAGGCTGAGGGGACACGCATAGCACCTCATCCTCAGACGCCTGTGAGTGATTAAGGTGCTGCCAGCTGGCTCGTCCTCCAGATACTAGGACCAGCTTGGACCTTCTCCACTATTCCCACACCCATGGTGAGGGCTACCTGGGTGAGGAAGAGAGAGGTGCATTCTTTGCTTTCCAGGTAGAATAAGAAAGGCAGGTCTCTGGTTTGTATCTAGGTTCTCTACCCAACCCACATGAGAGCCTAGACAACTGAGCTTCTTTTCTCTTCAGTCTCTAGACCCCCAGTGTTGGCAGCCGCCTCAGCATCTTTGCTCATGAGTCCCCCTGCTCACATCCTCCCATGGCCTCTCTAACCCCTACCCTTCAAGACTGTGTCAGCCCATATCATCCAGGAAGTTCCCCTCAAATGATCACAATCCACCTTGACCATTATCTTTCTACAAACCTGTACCACTTAGTAGGTACTCATTGAGTCTTGTGGGCTACTCTGCTGCACCCCCTGCTGGAAGTGATTGCCATCACGGACACGAGTCAGATACCTCCTAAGGGGGCTCCTGAGAAGCAGATCCTGAGACAGAGGTTCTTGTGTAAGCAGCTTATTAAGAAATCCTCCCAAGGGATACCTACAAGAAAGTGGGCTGGCTGGCAGGGAAAGGAGGAAATCAGATGAGGATGTGATTTCAGGCAGAGTCCCATGGAGGGTGACTTCACTCGGATCTGGCAGGGGTCTCTGGAGTATATGATATAGCTCAGAATTGTCCTGACCTGAAGCAAGGGGGCTGGACTTTCATACTTCTCTAGACAGTCACTGGTACAGGGTTCCCTGAGGGGAGATGCACAGATTTCCAGGCACCTCCATCTCTCTATCAATAGGCAAAGCACTTCCAGGAGCCCAAAGGCAGTCCTCCCCAGAAGAGACTCAGCTGCTGGCCACGGAGAGACAAAGCCAAGGAAGGTACCTGCTGCCCGCTCTGGCTACCTGGGCACACCAACCTCCACGCTCTACAAAAGTCGCTGCCTCATAAAGGCAAGTATCTGAAACTTCCCATTTCCAGCCTAAATTCTGACTCACCTCCCCTAGCTTATCTTACCCTCTGTTTTGCTATCCACACCTGTCCTTTGCCCCCTGATCCCCAACAACTTTGCCTCGTTCCCCAGATCTGATGAGACCACTGTCTCACAGGCCCGAATCTCTGACTTGCCTCCTTAAAGAGGGCCACACTCACCCTCTGAATGGGTTACTTCCAGTGGTCCTGGGAACCACCCACACTGCATCCCATCCCAGAATCTGGGGCAGACATGCCTGACAGACCTGTCCTGTCTCAACTCTCCCAACATCCTGGCCATCCAGGTGTTTCAGAGCCTGTGAATACAATTGTCTGCCTTTCTCTCCTATTACTGTATGAAGATGTGGCCCATGCTTGGTAATTTTACAGAGTAAGTCCTAATAAGGCAATTTACATGAATGATTACTATTGAAATTGGCTGAATGGACAGTGCTGGGGTAGCATCAGGCAGACCCTGGGAGACTGTCCCAGCCTCTCTGATGAGCCGCAGGGTCTGGGTCTAAGTTGCACTCGGTCAGAGTTTTCATTGCTCAGGAGAGGCAGGACCAAGGCCCCCTATTCCCTGACATTGCTTATCTAGGAAGAGAGCCCATATTAACCTGCATGGCCTCTCCTTGGTGCATGCGTGGTGCATTCCTCTGTGGGAGGGGCCTAAAGGCCCTCAAGCCCTGAGTGTTCAGCTCAGTGTCAATGAGCAAGTGCCAACAGGACAGAGGTCTCCAAGGGGAAGTGTGCAGACTTCTGCTGGCTATGCCCCGGAAGTGGGCGGGGCTGCACTGTAACCTTTGCTTAACACCTGTCCCCTGAGCATGCTGCATGGCCATGGCATTGTGAGTTCAACTGTCAGACATCCTTTGAGTCTTCGTGAGCTGCTCTAGCTCTGCCTCCCTTTTGGAATTAATTCAGACATACCCCTACCCCCTATCCAAGTCACGGATGTTGCAAGGAGAGAGTGAGGTGACTATATATCTACAAAACATCTTCCTAATGGAAAAGAATACAAAAAAGAATGTATATATGCATAACTGAATCACTGCTGCACAATAGAATTTAACACAACACTGTAAATCAGCTATAATTTAATAAAATAAATTAAAAAGTAAAACACCTTCCTACAAGTAAATTATCAATATTTCAACATTTGTTCAGAGCCAGTGCTCTGACTCCACCACCAGGAGTCAGTAGAGCAGGTGAGTTATCCAGAGGGATCGCTGCTGGGGCTTTGTGAGGAGGGCCCAGCCTGGCGGTATGGGAAGCCAAGAGTGAGCATCTATTAGGAACTGACTTTGTACCAGCCCCAGAGCTCTGAAACGGCAGCTGTTTTACATTTTCCCCACAGCCTGCACAGATTTTTCCTCTGCACCTTGATATTGCTAGCCCTACAATTTTTATAAATGTATAAAAATATTATCCTTTTTCTATGTGCTATGGGAAATATGGACTTCCTAGGTGGTGTTAGTGGTAAAGAACTGGAGTGCCGATGCAGGAGACATAAGAGACGTGGGTTTGATCCCTGGGTTGGGAAGATTCCCTGGGTTGGGAAGATGCCCTGGAGAAGGAAATGGCGACTCACTCCAGTATTCTTGCCTGGAGAATCCCATGGACAGAGGAGCCTGGCAGGCTATAGTCTATAGGTCTGCAAAGAGTTAAACATGACTGAAGCGACTTAGCACAGGAAAAATATGCATTTAGGAGTCATCCTGAGGTTACATATACCTGTGAGGCTTCAGCTGCCTTAGCTGTGACACTGTTGTGAAGATTACGTGAATGAACACAAGTTGCAGCATCATAGATGATCAAGATTTTTAAGAAAAAGAGAGAAGTGAGTATATTCTCCAACCAGAAGGAATTCAAAGATCAGAAGTCTGATTTCAGTGGTGTAGTCATTTTACAGGAAGTTTGCCCTCAAAATGTGAGCTTATTTCTTCATCGTGAGTGCTTTCTATCTTTTCCTGAATATGCCATTCATGACAGGGCAGTGAGAGATGCAAGGGGGGCAAGGGGTGGGGTCTGAACCCCAAAATAACTGGGCCCATGTGTATAAGAGCTTTTCCTTCAAGGTTTTCAAATGAACCAAGACAGAAAGGAACGCTGCCAATCACAACCTTCCTTAAACATTCTATGATTTTCCCATCTGGCGATCAATACAATGAAACGCAAAATGCAGAATATTACATTTTAAATAGTCGTGCCAATTATACTAATCGTACTGAGTGGCTCTCGTGTTCTGGACACTGTGCACACCCTTTCAGGATTTTCTTTCTTGTCACACACCCTGTGAGGTCTTAATTGCTGACCTTTTACATGTCCTACGCATATTGATTAAATTGTCACTCTGTCTCCTAAGGAAGGAGAAGAAACTGAAGCCAGCAACATGAAATAACTTTCCCAAGATCTCTCAGCTAGACTTGGGGGAGCTGGGTTGTGGCTCGGGGTTTAACTTGTTCAAAAACCTCTTAAGTTTTCTTATCCTACATCACTCCACAGGCTTTTATGGATCAAGGTGTAAGTAAAACCAAAGCAGGGTGGCTGCATTAAACGCCGTGCTATTATCATGACAAGCAGGAAAGGAGACTGCAGAATGCAGAGTTGGTTTCTGTGTGTACTTTGATTCTAGAAGCTAAGGGTTCACTGGTTTGAGTAAACATGTCTTGCCTCAGCTGGGAACCCACACACATTTGTGAGTCTGTATTACATCAGCACATTAGTTCCAATGTCAAGAGATTTTCTTTTGAAATAAGTCAGACCTAGTGAGCAGCTTCACACACTATAAAACTGGCAGATCCTTTGGTGAAATCAATGGGCTGTCTGGAAGGGAGGTGAGCAGAGAGAAGCACCCCGACTATCCTGCCACTTGCCTTTCCCTGCTTGGACTTAGCTGGCACTGGGGCTTATGCTTTTTTGGGTGTCAGGGCCCTCATGAGCGGAGGTGACCTCCAAGAGATTCGGGGGTAAATGATTACAGAATGCAAAGGCACTCTAAATCCATATGATTGGCAGCAATGATGCACCGAGCCATTGGCTGTTTGGTGAGCCAGTACAAAGTGATTATGCTGCTCCCTGGGAAGGAAATCACCCAGAGATGCTGGGAAAGAATTATCTGGCATGAGGATATCAGGGAGTCATTTCTCTTAAATTATGACTTTGTTGCAAGGGTGCTAAATTTTCTCTGTGCTAGGATGAGAGGTCAAAGGCAGATGTCTTATTGGGTCTATTGGAGATGAGTAATGTTGGGGAAGGAGCTGTAAGCCCTCGCTTGGGACCACTCAGAACTGCAGGTTCTAGAATTCTGCTAGCAGCAGCCAGATAATGAATGTGCTTTTCTTTCCTTTTTTTTTTTTTTTAATATTCATTTATTTAGCTGTTCCAGGTTGCAGTGCTTGGATTTTTTTTTTTTTTCTTTTTAGTTCCAGCAAGTGGGATTTAGTTTCCTGACCAGGGATCGAACCTGGACCCCTTACATTGGGAGCGTGGAATCTTAGCCACTGGACCACATGAATGTGCTTTTCAAGTAAAATGAAGATTTTGTGTAGGCTATAATAAAATCATCTGGAAATGCTGGGTCCCTGTAGCACTTGCCACCTTCTGGAGCAGGATTTCCAACCACAGACACTCAAGGTGGACCAGGTGGATCCCTGCACCCCAGTACCTCTGTCCCGTCTGCACGCACACAGCCTGGCCTCACAGTAGAGGATCCTGTTCTTCATATTCCAGAGTGTGCATTGCTCAGGTGGGGGGAACAGGGGTTGACATGAAACGTAGTGGGTCACACACGTTCTTCCGTTCTCTGATTTTGAATTCCATCCTCACAACCAGACCACGGACACATCCCAAGCAAGGATCCTGTCTCATTTTGTCACAAGGGCAGCTGACACAGAAGGTGGGTGCCAGTCATCTTCCCTTCAGCCTCCTCCCTTCTGTGGACACCCCCTTGCAGAGGGGACCCGGCTACCTTTGGGCGCGAGTCCAGCTCTGGCACAAACTCTTACCTGACCTTCTTGAGTCTCCATCTTACCTGTGTCAGAAGGTCCCAAGTACTATAAGTAAAGGATCCAGGCAATGAATGAACAGTGCCTTGTAGAGAACATGTGGTCAGTCCTCTCAGTAAATGGGAGCCAACAATCCTCATTCACTAGGGCATGCAGGAAGTTCTGGTGTTCACTATTTTCCAGTTTCCTTGGCATGTTCATCAGTGAAGATGGGCTTAATAACACGTACTTCATATATCGGCTTTGAGGTTAAACATGCCCCTGTCCATAAAGCTCAGGGTCTGGTAATGAGCACTTGCTTAAGAAATCATCCAGCACTTCCTCCCCTTTATGTTCCATCTTTCTATCTTCACCACTTTGAACTCGTCAAATCCTCACAAAACCTGTCTGACACATGTATAATTACTATTATCATTACTATTACCATTTTACAAATGAGGAAACAGAGAAGTTAAGTAATTTTCCTGGGATCACACAGCTGGGATTTGAACTCAGGAGTAAACCCCTTCTCTTAATACTACCCCAAGTTCCTATGGGGCCAGAAGCACACTGGTGATACAGGTCAGAAACTGCTTGTCAGCAGGTCTCAATTTCCTACAACACCTGGTTTGATTCCCTATTGGTAAGAAAACTGTGCTTTGTGCAGTGTTGAACTCAATAACAATGAAAGCTTTTCCTTCTAGAAGGGTCCACTGTTTAATTACCTCCATGTGTGTGAACACACTGCAGGCTTGGGCCACTCTGCCCCACAAGAGTGTCCATCGTTAGATTCCCGTTAATTAGTACAGAGTTTAATCTTCTTTGATTACAAACATTGATTATTGCTGATCTTTCAGCATCCCTGCCAGCGGGTATGTATCTGAGTTCCAAAACACTCTGGCACCATCATGCCAGGAGAAAGGTGAAATAAAACATTAAGCTGGGTTTATGGTCAATTTAATTAATGCAAATGTGCAGCTCGGTTCATTTGTCCCAATAATGCTTTCCAATCTCACTATTGGAAACCAACCCTTCCTGACTGTTTATTTTGTATGTCCTCTTAAAAAATTCTTTCTGTAAAAACTAAGGAAGCTAGGGACTGAAGGACATTGTTAAGTTGTATGCAGCTCTATGACTCCATAGAAAACCTACCTTTTGACTGAAACTCTGAAAACAAAGATATGGGTCTCTCAGCAAGCAGACAGTAAGCCTGTGAATTTGCAGAACTGATGGTGGGAGGTAGGTGTGAGTGTGAGGGAGAGACAGAGATAGGGGCCGGGAAAGAGAGAGGAGAGAAACAAGAAGAGGTAGTGAATGTAAGGTTTATCCACCAGCAGATTTAGTAAAGATTTCCCTGGTCCATTAATCAGTAGGCACATCTCAACTGATTAATAATATTTAACATCTGGGTAGAGCCTTCCAGGGCCCAGAGCACCAGCATATATACTAATATACACACAGTAATCAAGGTAGCTGCATATTACGGTTTCCATTCTGCGCTCACAGACAAGGAGACTTTGAGAGCTCAAGTGTGCTGCTTAGGGTTACACAACATCAAGTCAAGACATAAGCAGTGGCTTCTAGCCCACTGCCCCCGGGACACTATATACAGTTGCACAGGTTGCACACTGCACAAAGAGTGCCTGAGTGCTCCCATGGTTCACAGGCTAAGTCAACACTATGGCTGGGTACAGAGTCAGTCAGAAGACTGGGGCTCTTCCTAATTTTCACAATGAAGCTTCTGCTAGTCAAGCCACATGCCTGTGGGTGACGTCTGTCCAGAAGAGGTGCCATTCTCCAGTGTGCCCCGAAGTGCCTCCTGGAGCGGCCAGTCCAGCCTGCCCACCTTCCGGCCCATCAGATCCACCCTAGCCCCATAACACTATCATGTGCCTGACTACATGCACTCCCTGACCTCCCCGATGGGGAGAACTGACCTCTGTTCATCTCTGTGACCCCAATGCCCATGGGTTTTCTAAACCCCATGAATGAAAGGTTGGTTAAAGGGCTGAGGAATAAATGCATAAAAGCATAACCAGTGCTCCTTTCACTGTACATTCTTGGCCCAGCCCTCTGCTGGGTGAGACTCCCTCCTCTGAAGACCCAGAGACCTCAGTCCCTCCCAGCTGGGTCTCAGGTCATTGTGCTCTTATTGGACAGTAAGCTACTTCAGAGGGCTTCCCTGGAAGGCATTCACAGGGCATGCCAGTGAACCTTTACACCACCAAGTTCAAAGCTTGAATCACATATCACATATCACTTCCCTCTCCTTCCCTCTGCCTCCAGTTCATTCCCCATTTTTATGTTGTATGTTTCTCAAGGACAAATGATTTGCGTATATGACAGGAGCTAATGGATGTCAGTTTGGTGTAATTTCATTTCACAGAATCAATCAGAGTCCAAGAAAAACTATACCTTCCAGAAATCCTGTCTTCTCTGCTGTTTTCCAAAGCCTTTATCCACACCATATGGTTCCTATGCTGGGGCTTCTGAGCCAAACCAGAATTCCCATGCCTCCAAAGCTCAGTGCAGTATGAAGCTGAGGTACCAAAAAGATGGCAACGACTTCCCTCAGACCAAGCAAGTTAGCAATCACTGAAGCTTTCCCTTGTACGTTCACAGGCTTACGTGTCTGCTAGCCTGGGGTGTGGCAGACCATCTGGTCTTCTATCAGAAGGAGGCGGCATAGTGATTTTAAGCAGCTTGAACCTGGAGAATGTAGGTATGCTCCTATGGATCAAAGGATGCATCCACACACTCTCAGCTTCTTTAGGTGATTGTCATTGCTTGACTCTCTCTGCTTCAGCCAGGTTCACCTTTTCTCCCTGACCTACAGCTTCCTCAATACCCATAGGCTTTTGTCTTGTTCTGAAATACAGACATGTGCGGCAGACCTGGGGATTGCAACCTATGGACAGAGACGCTTAGGCCAGGGCAGAGGCATTCTATAACATCAGAAAATACTTTCACCGAGGAGCAACATGGAGCTGGGTATGCTCCAAATCTTATTTATCTATATTTGCTCCTTAGGCTGTATTCTCATCCTCCTTGCTAATGAAGCATCAGAGACTTCTGGAGACTGACAGATGCTCAGAAGAGCCTTGGAATCTTGAAAAGGGGATCCCAGTGTTGTAACAGACAAAAAAATACACAATCTCCTCCCTACTCAATTTGTTGCCCTGAGAGGTAACTGGTCGATCTTCCATCCCCTAGGATTTCCTGTTACAGTTGGTTTCAAATGTTGCTGCTCTAATCCAGGGATGCAAAACATGGGTGTCTGTTGTCCTAGTTCTCTCTACATGCATTCATGGTAAACATCACTAATTGATCATGATACTGCTCCCTGCTGAGCCAGTTTCAGACTTGGAATTCTTTCCAGCACAATGATCCGGACAATAACTAACAATCAGAGATGGCACGTAAAAAGCCACGGTTCTCTTCCATAGAGCTAAAGACAAATCACTGTTTTTTTAATTAATTAATTTTAATTGGAGGATAATTACAATATTGTGATGGTTTTTGCCGTACATCAACATGAATCGGCCACAGCATCCACAGTTACACGGACCACCAGTGGACCTGGGAAATGGGTCTATTTAAACTTACTCTGAATGCCAAAGAATGCTCAAACTACCGCACAATTGCACTCATCTCACACGCTAGTAAAGTAATGCTCAAAATTCTCCAAGCCAGGCTTCAGCAATATGTGAACCGTGAACTTCCTGATATTCAAGCTGGTTTTAGAAAAGGCAGAGGAACCAGAGATCAAATTGCCAACATCTGCTGGATCATGCAAAAAGCAAGAGAGTTCCAGAAAAACATCTATTTCTGCTTTATTGACTATGCCAAAGCCTTTGACTGTGTGGATCACAATAAACTGTGGAAAATTCTGAAAGAGATAGGAATACCAGACCACCTGATCTGCTTCTTGAGAAATCTGTATGCAGGTCAGGAAGCAACAGTTAGAACTGGACATGGAACAACAGACTGGTTCCAAATAGGAAAAGGAGTATGTCAAGGCTGTATATTGTCACCCTGTTTATTTAACTTATATGCAGAGTACATCATGAGAAACGCTGGACTGGAAGAAGCACAAGCTGGAATCAAGATTGCCGGGAGAAATATCAGTAACCTCAGATATGCAGATGACACCATCCTTATGGCAGAAAGTGAAGAGGAACTGAAAAGCCTCTTGATGAAAGTGAAAGTGGAGAGTGAAAAAGTTGGCTTAAAGCTCAACATTCAGAAAACGAAGATCATGGCATTCGGTCCCGTCACTTCATGGGAAATAGATGGGGAAACAGTGGAAACAGTGTCAGACTTTATTTTTCTGGGCTCCAAGATCACTGCAGATGGTGACTGCAGCCATGAAATTAAAATACGCTTACTCGTTGAAAGGAAAGTTATGACCAACCTAGATAGCATATTCAAAAGCAGAGACATTACTTTGCCAACAAAGGTTCGTCTGGTCAAGGCTATGGTTTTTCCTGTGGTCACGTATGGATGTGAGAGTTGGACTGTGAAGAAGGCTGAGTGCCAAAGAATTGATGCTTTTGAACTGTGGTGTTGGAGAAGACTCTTGGGAGTCCCTTGGATTGCAAGGAGATCCAACCAGTCCATTCTGAAGGAGATCAGCCCTGGGAGTTCTTTGGAAGGAATGATGCTACAGCTGAAACTCCAGTCCTTTGGCCACCTCATGTGAAGAGTTGACTCATTGGAAAAGACTCTGATGCTGGGAGTGATTGGGGGCAGGAGGAGAAGGGGACGACAGAGGATAAGATGGCTGGATGGTGTCACTGACTCGATGGATGTGAGTCTGAGTGAACTCTGGGAGTTGGTGATCGACAGGGAGGCCTGGCATGCTGCGATTCATGGGGTCGCAAAGAGTCAGACATGACTGAGTGACTGAACTGAACTGATCTGATGAAGGATGCTCACTTGTTAGACTAATAAACATCCTATATGGTGACCATCAGCCCCACAAAAAACTGTCAGACCTTCAGTGCCAGCACAAACAAGATAGTGAAACAAAAACTGAGCCATGGATTTTCAGACGCATTTTCATTTATTCAGCCTCTACTCGAAGCAGAACAACCTACTTAAATCAAATGATGGGTTTAAGCAACCAGTATGTAAACAGGAGGGAGAAGGAAATGGCAACCCACTCCAGTATTCTTGCCTAGAGAATCCTGTGGACAAAGGAGCCTGGTGGGCTGCTGTCCATGGGGTCACACAGAGTTGGACATGACTGAAGCGACTTAGCATGTGTTCATGCATTGGAGAAGGGAATGGCAACCTAATCCAGTATTCTTGCCTGGAGAATCCCAGGGACAGAGGAGCCTGGTGGGCTGCCGTCTACGGGGTCGCACAGAGTCGGACACGACTGAAGCAACTTAGCAGCAGCAGCAGCAGCAGCAGCAGCAGCAGCAGCAGCATGTAAACAGGATACCAATGGATACATCTTCAAATTGTCCTCTAGGAGCTGTGAATAGGAATTGTTCTTTAGGCATGCATGTGTGGGTGAAGGCAATCATGTCTTATACTTTAAGTGGAAGAAATTTGAAAGGTCCTCTCTTTGTTTTATAAGAACATCAAAACTACTTCATAAACACACTTAATACTTTTTCAAGTTTTTTGTGGTTATTTTGGATCTCACTGTTGGGGCATGATTTCTAGTGCTTTTCCTTTACATGTCTTATTGGTTCCATTTGTTTACAAGATTAAAAGTTGAGGAGCATCTACTCAGGGAACCATATCTTCTGTGTGTTCCCTCTGGAAACTGGGAAAATGAAAGGTCAAAAGGTTTGTGGGGTCAGCAAGCCAACACTGAGTGCAGAGAGAGTGAACAGACAGTCGGGTGATGGCTTAAGTCACCCTCGGAAGTCCAGTGCCCCTGTTTCTGGCATTAGGCTGTTGAAGGGTGTCAGGTGCAGCACTGGAAGATCTGCCAGGAACACCCATGAGTCAAGGGGATCTGTTGCAGATGGCTGAG
The DNA here is from genome assembly GCF_029378745.1 of Bos indicus. Classification (NCBI taxonomy): domain Eukaryota; kingdom Metazoa; phylum Chordata; class Mammalia; order Artiodactyla; family Bovidae; genus Bos; species Bos indicus. The sequence continues at coordinate 129,110,048 of NC_091760.1, forward strand.
CAGAGGCAATGCAATATTGGTATCTGTGCCAGCTACGCCCACCTAGCCAGGGGCCTGAGACCCCTAGAGCCTAGCTGCTTTCCTGCTGCAGGAGAGCTCTCTGAATTTACCGCTGAGGCTCACAGGAGAGAAGACCTGCACAGATGCCTCTATCTGCCTAATTTTCCAGGGCCTCTAGCCCTGACCGTCTCTTTGATGTGTAACAATCTTGCTGACTTACTTCCCTCTTCAGGAGCTCTGTGTGGGAGTGGGAAGAAGGAAGAAAATCTGGCCCTTATGGAAGAAAACTAAAAGCATTGATGGCTTTCTTTTTCTTCCAGATAAAACCAGCTTTTATTTCCTATCTGCAGCAGGAGAATCGCTCTTAAAAGTCAATGTCGATGGAAAGTGCATTCAAACGGCACTTAATCACACTCAGTGGAGATGGGTTAGCCAGAGTGATTGCCTCTTTTTTGATGAAAGCTTGTTTTCTTGCAGGCTGGCCTCAAGGAGCCTCGGACAGCGTGGTTTCGAGTTTGACCTCATGGAGGCTGTGCAGTGGCACTGAGTCTGAGCCCTCCCTGCTCTGTTGAGAGGTTGTGAGTTCACACTTACCTTATTACTAGCTGAGACTCTGGAGGTAACACTGGCTTAGGGTTCCTTCAGCCCCTGGGAGGACTCCCAGTAGGGAGCACCTTTACCTGGAACTGTTTTTGTTTCCACATCTATCCCCTAAGCAGGAAGGGTAGTGCAGACCAGCATTTGAAGACCCGGGTGTCTGCAGCTCCACTGTTTGGACCCAATTCCTGGCGTGGTCATGTACTGTGTAAATTCAGGCAAGTTCCATCCATATCTCTACAAATGACCCAACTTCATTCCTTTTTATGGCTGAACCTGGTGGGCTGCCATCTCTGGGGTCGCACAGAGTGGGACACGACTGAAGTGACTTAGCAGCAGCAGCAGCAGTATTAAATTGGGCTTCCTCTGGTGGCTCAGTGGTAATCCTCCTGCCAATGCGGGAGATGTAAGTTCGATCCCTGGGTTAGGAAGATCCCTTGGCGAAGGCAATCCACTGTAGTATTCTTGCCTGGACAACTCTGGACAAAGGAGCCTGGTGGGCTACTGTTAAGGAGGTTGCAAAGAACCAAACATGACTTAGTGACTAAACAGCAAACAGCAACTGTATTACATTGTATGTTTGCACCACATCCTCTTTATTCATTCCTCTGTTGATGGACATTTAGGTTGGGTCCACATTCTGGCTATTGTAAATGTTGCTACAATGAACAATGGGGTACATGTGTCTTTTTGAATTATGTTTTTCTCTCGATGTATGCCCAGCAGTGGGATTGCTGGGCCATATGGTAGTTCTATCTTTAGTTTTTTAAGGAAGCTCCATACTAGAGACTGTCATACAGAGTGTAGTAAATCAGAAAGAGAAAAACAAATATTGTATATTAATGCATATATGTGGAATCTAGAAAGATGGCATAGATGATCTTATTTGCAAAGCAGAAATAGAGACAGAGACATAAAGAACAAGATGGATATCAAGGGAGAAGAGGGGAGTAGGATAAATTGGGAGATTGGGATAGACATACAAACACAACTGATACTGTATATAAAATAGGTAACTAATGAGAACCTACTGTATAGCATAGGAAACTCTACTCAGTGCTCGGTGGTGACCTATATGGGAAAGAAATCCAGGGAAAAAAAGGGGATATATGTATACATATAGCTGATTCACTTTGCTCTACAGTAGAAACCACACAACATTATAAAGCAACTATGAAAAGTTAAAGTGTCAGTCACCTAGCTGTGTCCGACTCTTTGTGACCCTCTGGACTGTGGCCCGCCAGGTTCCTCTGTCTATGAGATTCCCCAGGCAAGAATACTGGAGTGGGTTGTAATTCCTTTCTCCAGGGGATCTTTCTGATCCAGGGATCAAATCCAGGTCTCCTACATTGTACGCAGTTTCTTTACTATCTATAATCCAATAAAATTAATTAAAAAACACTTAGGCAAGTTATCTGACCTCAGGTACCCACTCTAAAAAGTGAGAGTAGTATTAAATAATAGTATCTCCTCATACAGTTATGGTGGAGATAAAGATTCAATGGACTACAATAGTGATGGATTACATGGCAGGTCAGCACACACCCCCAGTTCTTTGATCAGTGTTGGGATGGAGAGGTTGGGACCAAAGATAGTCAGCTCCTCAGGAGCAGGGCTCTAAGTCACCTCTGTCATCTCAGCATCTGGTCTGACATAGAGAGGGCTTCCCACAAATGCATGTGGAAGCTGGCCTGTTCACTTGGATCTCCCCTACTGGCTTAGTTCCCAAGTAATAGCCATTGTTCAAGGAGAACTGCCAGGTTCCTAGGTGCCTAGAAACCCCTGAGCAGTTCTCACTTTCTTCTCCCTCTGTCCGAGGCTCCTGGGGCACTTCCCTCACAGGCTAGAGATGATAGATCTCTTGCTGGCAGGTCAGGGGAAGGCAGTGCAAGGGGATAACCCTCAAGGGGAATCATCACCAACCATAGTTGATTCTTGTCATCTGCAGTATTTTTACAGCCCATGAAGCCACCAAATATGCTGAAGCAGTGAATACTGAATCATTGCCCTAGGGGAGAAATACAGGATTAGGTTCCTGAGATCCTCTGGTCATAACATTTTCAACTGCTAAACATGTAAACTTATTTTAAACTGTTTCTGTTTAAAGATACTCTATTTAATATATATCATTGATTCATTAACACTGAACTCATGACCAGCAGCCCTAGAACTCACGTCTGAATGAAGCTCATCTAACCCAAGTATATTTTCTCCATAAAGCACACCACTGACGCTTTGTACTCAGGGACACTAGACGGCATTTCAACACTATGGAAGAGGCCATTTTAGTTGTTTTTTTTTTTTGGCCATGCTTCACTGCATGTGGGATCTTAGTTCCCCCACCAGGGATTGAACCCATGCCCCCTGCAGTAGAAGCACAGAGTCTTAACCAGTGGACTACCAGGGAAGTCCCAGAGGCCATTTTAAATAGCAAAACTACCAACAAAAAAGCACAAAAATGCAATAACACTCAGCACTAAATCGACCATGGAAAGGACATTTGTTAACAAGATGAGCTGAAACACACAGGGAAAAGAGTCATGCTGTTCTGCCTCAGCTGAAACCGGTGCACTGGGCAACTCAAGTGTTTGCCACTTTGCACATAACCACAAATGACTTTAGAGGCATTGTGACTACTGCTTATTGGGATTACAATAATTTTTAGCAAGTAGGTGAACTTGCAGATATGGAATCCATAAAAGATGAATACGGAGTATGTATGAGCATGAAATATGGAAGGAAAATACTCAGTGTGGCATTTGTAATGAATGCCTGTAAACTGCAGCATTGAATGTTCTCAGACTATCGAGTTAAGCTTTAAACTTTCCTTCAGGTAAGTTTCTCCGTCTTGGAACCATCAATGAATAGTTCATCTAAATGTCTCATTGTCCGAAAGAGGGATGGAAAGATGTGTCTTTCTTCCTCTCAAAGACTAGCCTCAACACTCACAGGCTGAATCCGATCACCATTTGCCTTCATCCCAGCCATCAGCCCCTCTTAATGCCACACTACATTTTTCATAGTCTACTGCATCATTTCCAAGCACATACACATACAAACACATTTTTCATACTTTGCTGGATCTTTTTCATCTGCAAATAAACATGCACAGAAACACAGTATATATAAACACAATTATCCTGCAAAATTTTTACTCTAATCTCTTTTTTCAAAACCATGCCTCAGAGAGGTTAAGACACTTACCGAGGTCACACAGCTTATCAGGCAGAACAGAGCAACTCTAAAATCTATAATTTTTATAGCATTATCCTAATTAGCTCGGGTATATGGTTGATCTTGAGATAACCTCCAATACCAATGATAACTAGCAAAGCAAGCTCTGAAGACATTCCATTGGCTAAGGTAAGCTATAAAGATACATGGAGCTATTACACAATTACCAAAGGGACTGACCCAAATGTGTGTCAATAGTATGATATAGACATCACATGTGTGAGGTTATCCATTACTGCCAAAGACACGTCCACAGCGGCTTACATCTCCCTACACAGACAGTCATGACATTATATACATATCATGATTTTCATCAATGAGAAAGCTGATATTGTGGACCGGTTATAGCAACCCACTCCAGTACCTTTGCCTGGAAAATCCTATGGACGGAGAAGCCTGGTAGGCTACAGTCCATGGGGTCGCAAAGAGTTGGACATGACTGAGTGACTTCACTTTCTTTCTTTCGAAAAGAAAGATAATTAGTTATACAGAACACCCTTCTTTTTTGTTAGTTTTAAAAAATTTTATCTATATTTTAATTGAAATATAGTTGATTTATAATGTTGTATCAATCTCTGCTATATAGCAAAGTGACTCAGTTATACACATATAGACATTCTTTTTAAAATATTCTTTTGCATTATGGCCTATCACAGGATACTGAATATAGTTCCCTGTGCTCTACAGTAGGACCTTACGTAAACTATGATATATTGGACGGATAAACAACAGAAGACCTTTCTTAAGCACTCCTTGTCATCAGACAGCCTCTGGTAATCACATGGCAAATGTCAGAAGAATGGAAATTTCCAATATTTTGTTAAAACCCAAAGAGGTCTTGCACCCCATAGAAAACTCAAAGCTCAAAGATATTAAGATGGAAGTTTCCACAAAAGACATTAAAGGAAGAAAAAAAAGATGAATAGGGAGGAAGTAATAGAATTTAATAAGTAGAAAAATTCATCCTCACTTCTAGTTTGAAAAGAACACATATCTCAGCAGCAAATGGGAAATGACAAAACTTCCCATCAGAAACATGACTTTTCATTCTCATTGTGGGCATTTACAGCTTTTCCAAGGATTTGACTAAAGAGAGCCAGAAGAAGAAAAAAGGAAAAGACAAATGAATTGGAAATGACCTCATCTATTAATATTATCTATGGCCACATGGAAGAAATCATGCTTTCCCAAAGCTGAGCCATGGATTAGCTGTCGAATAAAAACCTTATGTATAAATACTTGACCTAAGCACAAAGCATTGAAATAATAATTTCAGCTACAAACATCAGTGAGGAAGTCACTACCAGGTGAAATTAGCAAGTGGGTAGATAAAGGTCTCCACACTGGGCTTTCTTTTCCTAGTCTCAAGGTTTGTTTAAATAACTTTACTAAAGCCAGCCTAACACAAAGGCATAACACAATGAAAAGTTACAAACAGAGCATGTGTAAAAGAGGAAATTAAAAATGTGATTAAGCATTGGGGAAAGTGCTCAATCAATAATGAAAGAAAAACAAATTAAAGATGAGATCATTTTGTGATCAACATAGGAAAAATATATATAATAATAGTCAGTGCTGGCAGAATCTATGAAAGGGAGAACACCTGGATATTATTAGTGGAAAAATAAAATAACAAACCTGAAAAGAATAGATGCGGAGAGTTTTAGAAACATTTATGACGTTTGACCTAGCCATTTGTCTATGGGGACTTCATCTTAAGGAAAGAATCTGAAATAAAGAGTGATATTTTGGCACAAGAGTGATGACTGCAAAGCTTTTTAAAATATTTATGTTTCTATCTGCAAAGATTTGGAAACAATCTACATGCCCAGGAGCAGGAGAATTGTTAATTACATTGTGACACATCTATATGTCAGAACAGTTTGCAGCCATTTAAAAACATATTTTCAAGACATTTTTAATGCCGTGGGAATATTTAATATACAGAAAAATAATTGTACATAGAATGTGATCTTATAACAAACACATACATAGGCACTGCTACACACAGAGCACTGAAAAAGCCTGGGATACCAACAATACTTGCCATCCCTTGCCAATGGGACTACCAGTTATTTTAATTGTCTTCTTTATAAACAACTGCGTAATAACAAAGTTAAAATACAAGAAGTTACTATCATGACACTTATGATCTACCATAAATCCTTCTCATCTTTTCTCCAAGTAAACAAGACCTTCCTCATTACACAGGCAGACTGTGTTACTGTTGACTATGTCTTGACCACCAGATCATGGTTTTCTACTTATCACTTAACACTTTCCCTTATTAAATCATTTTAATCTCTTAAGTGAGCCCCAGAGACTTTCCCGCTTGCAACTGTGCATGAGGGCTATTTATGGAGCACACACTCAGTTCTTATGGAGCCTTTCCTTAGTCTGATGGATGTTCTCTTTCAAAGTTTGAAACTGATCCTCTACACGCTTCTTCAACAGTTCCAGTGAACACAGAATTCCGTTTCATGAATACATTCGTTTTTTAAGCATCCACTATATGCCTTTCTACACTACATATATTACTCTCCAAAGCCCCCTGTGCATCAAGCTTGTCACCCCAGCCACACCGGGGAGTGTGATGTCCAACTTCCAGTAGGCAGCATGGAGTTACACATCTGGTGTGGCCTTGCTTGGAAAGACAACCACTTCTCATATCAGAATGCAAATTAAAAACAAACAAGCAGCGCATTACAAATGTCATGCAATACTGCTGATGATATTTTATTCATATTTCTTTGGCTTCCTGTTGGACTGAATCACATGGAAGTCTCAAACGAGTAGAAAAAGTAATAATGAAAATAATGACAAGTCAATGACTTCTAAAACAAACGCAATAGAGGAAAAAAAAACTCTAAAGCATTGAGAGGAAATAAAATTCTGATTAAATCGAGAAATATCATCTTTATTAATGATTAAAACATTTTAATGAGTTCATTTCCATCCAGAGGAAGTGATTAAATGTAATAAAGTTAGAACAATAGTATAATTTGGGGGAAGTAGAGATTTTGATTCTCAATCCACAAGAAAAGGAATTTATTCAAAGAGAAATAAGAACTTTTATTGGGTGGGAAAACATGAGAGGGATATGGAAAAAAAGCAATATACTAAAACATTCTTAAAAGTCATTACTGGAAAATATCTCATCAAAGTGAATATTGATATAGTCTCAAGAAAAAAATTCCACTTTTATTTGGAAACAGACTAGTTGATAAAGTTGCCATTTTAATTAAGTTGGAAAATTACAATTTGAAAGAAGAAGAAAATATAATTATTGTTATATTGGCTACTTTCTAACATTCAGAAAAAAAATCTATAAATATAAAAAGAAAAAAGAAAAATTTAACCCGAGGAAAATCAAGTTGAAAAGAAAAGTACTCAAAGCCTGGAGAAACACGCCTTTCTTAGGATGTGAGGTCCAGCATATGCTCTTCTAGATGTCAAGCAGGGAAGACAGAGAATGGAACTACCCACCTGAAGCTTGTTCTGAAGAATGCCAGTGCAAATGACCACTACTCAGAGTGATGGCATGCTCTCATTTCATGTCGTTCAGTCTGTACAAATAACCCGGGGAGACTGATGTGATGATAGTTATCCCGTAGAGCTTGGAAAGGTGCAGTATCAGATTTCCATTCACATACTGGAACAGGTTGCAACCATTCAAATACACATTTTCCTCTAGGAATTAGTTTGCTCGTGAATTTAAAATACAGCATTCTTTTTTTTTTTAATTGAAGTCTAGTTGATTTACAATGTTGTGTTAATTACTGCTGTATAGCAAAGTGATTCAGTTACACGTATATAATGATATTTTTCATACTCAGGTTTACCACAGGATATTGAATATAGTTCCCTGTGCCATACAGTAGGACCTGGCTGTTTATCCATTCTCTATTTAAAAGCTTACGTCTGCTGACCCCAGCCTCCCACTCCATCTCTCCCCTAACCCCCTCCCTCTGAGCAGCCACTAATCTGTTCTCTATGTCCAAAAACAAAGTATGCTTAAGGTTGCTTTTTGGAGAAGTGTGGCTCAAAATGAACTTTAATGTTCACCTGCAGCAAAAGAGAGGTAAGCATCTACATTTTGAGATAAGAGTCCCAACACCCAGCAGAGGACTGTGGCAAGGAGACTTTTGTGGACATTTTGGCGGGAAGGTCTCTCTTATCTTAGGTGTTATACCCACGGTTAACTATGACCTAGAAAAAGCTTTGTCGTTGCACATAACCTCATATCAGCAAAATGTGGGGAAAGGGAATATCTGGATTGGCAGAGATCCGACTTGAACACACAGTTTTTCAGACTTTAACAATCTTAAGTTTCCAAATGTCCAAGTGTCCTGAGTTATTTGGAGTCTATAATTTCTGTTCTTAAAGTTTATGCTGGAGTTGAAGGAATAGGAGTCAGAACTTTGGTTATGTGTACAGTTTCCAAAAACCAAGAGGCTTATGGTCAGTGAGCACTGAACATCTCTATGCCTCAGTTTCCTCATGATAAGCTGAAGATAATGGTCTCCACTCTGCATCATTCACAAGGATGGCATGAGGCCCACATGAACCATATTTGAAGGATTTTCTTAAACTAAAAAAAAAAAAAAAAAACTCTAGGTTCTTAAGCTACTTTAAATCATAGCCTTTACAATTTTATGAATTGCCTGATCTGATTCTCATAAAGATATACAAATGCACACATACAAAAATTGTACCCACAATTATTTCAGACAGTTCATGGAATTCCTGAAGCCACAGTAAGTCCTAGATTGAGAAACTCTCTTATAAATTAGTTATGGGAAACTCATAAAATTCCTCCCCATGGGGCCAAAGACCTCCTCACTCCTATATACAATAATTTTTCCTTCTTGCAGGAAGCCAAGAAGATTATTTCCATCTCTTGCATAAGGTTTGCAAGGATGTGCATCTCTTCTTAGATCTGTCACGAATTTGCAATGAGAGGTGAGAACATAGGAAGTCTGCAAATATCTTGTAAAGAACCCTTCCTTACCTATTTTATGATTTTTAGAGAGGACTGGGGAGAGATGTGCCCAAATGAAGTACGAGACCCACAATTTCTGCCCCAAGGATAGTTCCAAAGGAGGCAGAATGTGGCTTCCTGATGGCGGTGAAGAATTACCCAACTGCCTCCAACAAAGGCCTGCTCATAGCTCTGAGCAGAACTGATAGCCCCTGCCTCCTGTGATCAAGCATGGGGATTCCAATTCCAGGAGTCATTCAATCAAAAACTCCCACATCTGTCAGGGGGTGATGGCAAAGGTCATGTCTGGAGGATGCGAGAAAAAAAGCAAAGACTGAAACTCTTGGTGGGACCCTGTCTCCTGGGATCCTGAACATCCTGTCTCCTTGTAATGAAAAGAATTCAACTAAGGTCTGTCCCTGAGAAAGGAGCCATCCCTGATTCTGGTAGATCTGGAAACAGCCCTTCTGCTTCCTGTTCCTCCTGTGTTCTCTCTCAGAGCACACACCTTGCCCTGGGAGGAAAGACAGGAATGCCAACCTATCAGACACCCCTGCTCATCCTCTCCCTCCCTGCACTGTGCTGCTTTGAATTTTTTAAGTGAGTTATAAAAGAGCAATTACATAAATTTGATTATGTAATGTCATAAACAAATTAGTGATGCCAATCATTGCCACTAATTAGGGGCATCAACTCCTTGGGTACCACGTGGATGGTGCCCTTGAGCTCAGAGCAGCTGAAGATAGCTTTCCTGGGTATGGAGACAGCTCCAGAAAGTCCCCATGGAGGTAACTCCCATGTGGCATGCTCCCAGCCAATGAAGGGCCTGGCAGTGACCTTGGCAGAGCTCAAGTGCTAACTCTGACGAGCTCCCTTCTTACACCTACATCTTGCCCATGCCCAAGATTCGCTGATTCTGTCTTTGCAACTGTAACTCTGTGATCTCAAAATGGCCTTTTGCTCTCCATCCATCCCTCTGCCTTGACCTAGGGTAGGGTTTCCCCTGTCCCTTGCCTGATGTACCTGGACTACACCAGGAGTCAGAAGAATCCTGGTGATCAGACTCACACACATGAAAACAGTCTTAGGTGGGAACACACATTTGGTGGACAACGAGATAGTTTAGCAGAGACATCATTTTGACAACAAAGGTCTGTCTAGTCAAAGCTATGGTTTTTCCAGTAGTCATATATAGATGTGAGAGTTGGACCATAAAGAAGTCTGAGTGCTGAAGAATTGATGCTTTTGAACTGTGGTGTTGGAGAAGACTCTTGAGACTCCCTTGGACTGCAAGGAGATCAAACCAGTCAATCCTAAAGGAAATCAACCCTGAATATTCATTGGAAGGACTGTTGCTGAAGCTGAAGTTCCAATACTTTGGCCACCTAAGGCAAAGAACCAAATCACTGGAAAAAGACCTTGATGCTGGGAAAGACTGAAGGCAGGAAGAGAAGGGGATGACAGAGGATGAGATAGTTGGATGGCATCACCAATTCAATGGACATGAGTTTGGGCAAACTCTGGGAGATAGTGAAAGACAGGGAAGCCTGGCGTGCTGCAGGGCATGGGGTTAACAGAGTTGGACATGACTGAGTGACTGAACAACAAGAACAAGAGAGTTTAGTCTGGGGGTGGGGGAGATCCAGGGATTGATGTTAGCATGCTGGCTGGATCTCCCTGGCCTCTGGAGACACACAGGCCAGCAGATTCAGCCATTAGTGGCTTTCATAAAATGGCCTAGATCAAGTCTGACCCTCCCTCAGCTGCCCACGTATCTTTTCAAGTCTCTGAGCCTAAGCTGCTACTTCCCTGAACAACATAATCAGCTCTACAGGGCACATCTGTACACCATACTTTGCTAAATGCCCGCGCCTTACAGAGTTGCGCTCCTCCTTCCCACGATCCTCTGCACACATGAATCTCCAGCTTTCACACAACCCTGATGACCCAGAGAGCTTGAAAATGCAGAATTGGTGGGGACTGAGGTCCCCCACTGGAGGCCCATGCTGGTGGTCTGTGGACCATGCTTCAAGCAGTGAGGGTCTCTGAGTGCTACCACAGGACCTCTGACAAGGGTAGACGTGTGAGCTCACATCTTCACATGGGATTGGATTTCAAACCTTGGGCTTTATTCTAGAATCTACTCCTTCTTTTCCCCTCACTGTCCACTGAACCTGACTCTTAATCTCATCTCTGCTCGACCCTCACCTGTCCCTGCTCCTCTCAGGTCTGTTTCCAAGGTCTTCTCTACAAATAAAACCCATGTCTCATTGTGTCACTCCCTTGGTCAATATTCTTCAGTGCCTCTCCACGGTGCTTAGGTGTGAATGTCTTCATGTGGCATCTGTAACTAGTTAGAACCTAGCCCTGTCTCCCCACTGCTGTCTTCACACCTTGAGCAGATGCCAAAGCAAGCGCATTGCAGCCCCAGGTGTGCCATGGCTGTCTGCCTCTAGGCTTGGAGTGTGGTGCCCTGCGCTGAAACCACCTCCCCCTTCTCCACCAGGGCAACTCTTACTCCTTCTCCCAGGCATGGCATAGATGCCACTGCCTCCGGGTACCAGGCTCATGACTTTGTGCTGTTGGTTTACTTCTTTGTTTTCCTCACTTGACAGAGCTTTGTGAAGGTGGGAGCTGGAAGCTTTTCATTGTATATACAGTGTACTGTTGACAGCACAGATCAGGGGCTTGGCTCAGGGAGGGTGCTCAGTAACTCTTGAGGGAGGAGGGAAGGAGGAGAGGGGGATAGCGGCGAAGGAAGGAGGGATAGAGGTGGGGGAAGAAAGGAGAGAGGGAGAGAGGGAGGGAGAGGGGGCCGGAGATGCGGAGGGAGTCAGCAGCTGCTCTTGGTGACTTTCCTCTCCCCTTGCCACCCTAGTCAAAGAACCAGGTATCCAGCACCAAGCTAGTGTAAAGATGTCTCCAAATTCCATGAAACATTTTTAGCTTTACCTGCCAACATTTTGAAGAAAGCAAATTAGCTCTTCAGACTCTTAGTCACAAAACATTCATTTAATAACTTGGCAAACTAAAAAAAGTATAGAAACAGATGCTGAATAAATAACATAGGCCAGAGCAAATTTTAATGGAAGAAGGTACTTATAATGATTCTTGCTCAAAAAATTTTATAAATGTCAAACTCAATGGCCTTGCCCCAAAGGAGATGCCCAATTTTAGTACTGACAACAATGAAGTTACCTTTTGGTAATGTCACTCTCCTTCCTTCTTCCTTCTTTCCCTTCCCTCCCTTCCTGCCTTCTTTCCTTCCCTCCCTCCTTCCCTTCCCTCCTTCCACAGACAGTGCCTGAATGCCCAGCAGGCAGGTCTCAGAGAAAGCCAGCCAGGAAGGGTGTGGTACTGGCACTCATAGAGGGGACCGAGCACCCAGGCGTCCACACACGTGTGCAGCCCGCAGGTGTTATAGTCAACATATGCTTGACACAGTGTCACAGCGTGAACACACCTGCCACACAAAGAACCAAGCCCGTGGGAGAAAAGGCTCTTCTTGGAATTCTTAAGAAATCTTTTATAATTCCGTATCGTCAGCTCTGGATTTATTAAAGGGCACCCGAAAGCAATATTCTTTTCCACTGAAAAACCAGGCTTTGAATTAAGGCCTGCCTAAAACCACATTTCACATTAATGAAGACTATATTATGAAAATGGATTTTAATTTTAGTGTTTTACTCACAAGTTTGGGGAAAAGAGTAATTAATTAAAGAGACGGCTTTCCTTTCTTTTCTCCCCCTGGGTGGGTTTTCACAACCATTTGGCCTAATTATACCTGGCCAGGGGCCCATCCCATTGCAGCTGAGGGCAGCCTGGCTCTACCCACCCCTCCCCAGCACAGAACAAAGTCTGGCCACAATCCTAGGGGCTGAGTCCCTTACAGGGACAGCAGCTCCCATGCCACTCCAGGGAAGCCTGAAACAAACGATATTACATCAAATGGTTATGTCAATTTGACTTCTAAAATGTAATTAAAATAGATTTTTCTCGTTTTTTTTTCCTCTATGAAAACTTCATGGAGCCTAAGTCCCAGCTGCCCAGAAAGGCGCAGCCAAGTAGTTGTGACTCTCAGTTGAAACCTTCTGACGTGGAAATCTCTAGTATATTCTCCAATGATAGGCCACCCTTCCACTGTCAGTTTGCCGCATTCTTTGGAGGGCCCTGGAGGAGTGTGGGCTTCTGGAAAGACAAAGCAGATCCAGCTCTCTCAGTGTTCCAAGATCCTGGTATAGGGCAGGCACCAGTGAACTGCGCTGAGAGAATACGGGATGGTCAGACAGGCTTCCCTGGTGGTTCAAGACAGTAAAGGATCCGCCTGCAATGCGGGAGACCTGGTTTGATACCTAGGTTGAGAAGATCCCTTGGAGGAGGGCATGGTAACCCCCTCCAGTATTCTTGCCTGGAGAATCCCCATGGACAGAGAAGCCTGGTGGGCTACAGTCCAGGGGGTCACAAAGAGTTGGACATGACTGAGAGACTAAGCACACAGCACAGACAGGCTTGCTGCTGGCCCTGAGTGTTTGCTTCTTGAATAATGTCTGTCTTCCCAGTATGTTGTCAGTCTTATTTTAATATATCCTACCACAACACAGATTAGTTTCAAGTTTTCAATAAAAAATAAACCAGACTCTTTGTGTTAGCCAACTGAGTTGATTTCTGAAACTGGATTGGTATTCACTTAATCCAGAACATCTTACAAAATCATGTCAATCAAGAGATTCAAATTTTTATGTCCACTTTATGAAAACCCATGTGACTGCCCAGGCCATTAGGTTTGCATATCCAATAAGCCATCAAGTATCTATAAGATGTCACTTTACAGGAGCAATGGATGCTATTCTATCCTTACAATGGTGGATCTGGCAGATATGTCTAGGTGAAACAATGGGGTCAGACACAGGGTCAGTGGCCCCAAAAGAGTGCTCTTTGCTGCACAAGCTTAAAAGTACAAAGAGTGATGATAAACTTAAAGGTTTGGAGGTAGATTCTCTGGTCACTGAGAACATTCAGGCGACCGAACCTACCATATCTGTAAAACTCATGGTTTGATTAGCTCTACATGAGCTCTGCCACCACACTGAGATGCTCTTTATTAAAGAAGAACAGATTGTCCCTAAACCTCAAGAGGAGGCTGCATGGAAGAAAAAATACCTTGGGACTTTCCTAGCAGTCCAGTGGTTAAGACTCAGCTTCCAACGCAGGAAGTGCAGGTTCTGTCTCTGGTTGGGGAACTAAGATCCCACATGCAGTGTGACACAGCCAAACAAAAAGTAATATGAAAAAGATACCCCAAAAGAGGGCTTCCCTCATTGTTCAGTGGTAAAGAATCCATCTGCCAGTGCAGAAGATGAGAGTTCAGTCCCTGGGTTGGGACGATCCCCTGGAGAAGAAAATGGCAACCCACTCTAGTATTCTTGCTTGGAAAATCCCATGGACAGAGGAGCCTGTCCAGCTAAAGTTCATGGGGTCACAAAAGAGTCGGACACAACTTAGCAAATAAATGACAACAACAACCCCAAAAGAACGTGCAGAAAGAAAAACTTATGGCTCAGGAATAAATTCAGCATAAAATACAAGCAAATAAAAGGTTTTTTTTTGTTTTTTTTTTTGTTTTGTTTTGTTTTGTTTTTTAAATTAAGCAGGCACCTTTTGAAAGGAGTTCTTGCTATTTCTTAAACTGACCTGATTCTCGGCTAGCGTCTGAGGCCACACTGCTATTGTTCTGGGCTCTCCCTGCCAGCCATAAGCTAGGAGCCATGGCTGGGTTGGTACTGATGCTGCTGCCAGCCTGTTGCCCTGCTGGGCGAGGCTCTCTGGTGACTGTCGTAAACTTAGGCCTTTTCACACTCCTCCCTGACATCTCTAACCTCCTGTATTCCCAAGTTATCTTAGCTGGGACGCATGAGTTACAGTAGTTTCCAAGAACGGTGAGTGATAAGCATACCTAGTATTTAGCATGTACGACAGGAAAGAAAATAGGCTTTCATGCCAGACCATTTGGGGCACAAAGTAACTCTCCCTTTAGAAACCCATGGAAACCCACTCCAGTATTCTTGCCTGGAGAATCCCATGGACAGAGAAGCCTAGTAGGCTATAGTCCATGGGGTCACAAGAGTTAGTCAGGACTTAGCAACTAAACCACCAAATCTTAATTTTCTCATCTGTAAAATGGAGATAATAATGTCCTAAGTTTTGGAAGACATTGGAAAAAATCTGCAAAGTACCAGTACTGTACCTGGGACATTACAGGTACCCAATATGGAAATCATGTGCTATTATCTCCCACCAGGTCATGTCAGCTAATTAGACCAGAACACACAGCCCTTGACTCTCTTGATCATTCCTTCCTGAGAATCCCATTCCCCGAAGCAATACGGTGCCTAATAAGCCCTCTGCTCAACCCTCAGCCTTGTCAGACTTCTCAGACTAAAGGCTGGGCACGTCAACTAAAGTTTCTTATGTGAGCTGCAGGGCAATTGCTCTGGCTGGAACATTTGTCTGTGTCAATTTATCTTCACTGGAGCTCAGATTCTCAGCTGGACTTTTTTGAACAAAGAAATAACTTAGGAGGCAGGACAGTCTCTCTCTGTTAAGGTTCTGTCCATGGAAGTGACATCTTAACAGAGGTAGGGCTGGACTTGCACAAGCTGGCTGGTATCTCAGCCCCTCTGTGGCTCCCAGTGTTGTAGGGATGTGCTTAGGAGAGTGGAAGTGGGGGAGGGGGGCGCATGACTGTGGCTGGGAAAGAGGAATTAAAGACCTCATGGGTAATTCCTTCCTCAGGACCTCTCTCTCTTTCCATATTTACTGCATGGTCCATGGTTAATTTCTCTTTTTTGGCCATATTGCCCTGTGGTTTGCGGGATCTTAGTTTCAACCGATTTCCCTTAACTACCAGGGAATTCCCTGTGGTAGTTAATTTCATGTGTCATCTTGATGGGCTATGGGGTACCCAGATTAATTATTTCTGGGTGTTTCTGTGAGCATGTTTTCAGAGGAGATGGTTATTTGAATTGGTGGAGGACTCAGTAAAGTAGATTGCCTTCCCCAAGCCAGGTGGGTCTCACACAACACTTTAGGAGAACTGTTTAGGCCGAAAGGATGAATTCGTCCCTTTTTTCCTGCATCGCTGATTAAGCTGGGACATTTCTTCTCATCCTCTTTGACTCTTGGACTGGGGTTTATACCACCAGCTCCTCTGGTTCTCAGGCCTTCAGACTTGAACTGATTAACCTTCCAGCCTTTCTGAATCTTCAGCTTGAAGACAGCAGATCATAAGACTTCTCAGCCTCCATGACTGCATGAATCAATGCACTCACACACACACACACACACCCACACACACACACACACACCCACACACCCACACCCACACAGGTTCTGTTTCTCTGGACAACCCTGATGAATAGACACTGAGCTAAAAAAAAAAAAAAGCATGAATACTTAAAGAGTCAGTACTAAGCTGTCTCCTAGAAATCATCTGATCCACATCTCTTATTTCAAAATTGGCTCAATAGAGGCCCAGGGAGGGAAAGTGACCTGTCCAGGGTCATACAGTTACTTGGTGGGAGTGGGAAGCCGAAGTTGAAACTTGCCCTCCAAATGTGTGCAACGTAGCTCCTTCTCGCTCCTGTGTGTAGACCAATGATCATAAGCTAATCTTCAAATGCATTTGGAAGCCCTCAGTTGAAGGTTTTCTGTGGACTTCTTTTGTTCATGTGCAGAGCCTACAGGAGTGTGCACAGGTGGAACTGCTATTACCAGATGGGAGTTGAACTGATACCCAAGTGTCCCAGGTGCCTCAGCGCTTCCTTTCCATCCCAGCATTTCAGCTGTCCCTCTTCTGATGGCTGATGGAGGTCTTCTCAAGTACTACTGCTGGAAATTCTTAGAGTGAGCCTCACGTGCGCTGGAGAGCAAGGCCACTTAATGCAGCATTTCAGGAAGAGTCTTAGTTTCTTCTATTTCTGCCCAAACTTGCCACCCTCTCCTCCTCTCTGGGCTTGGGTCCACTGCTGCTCTGCAGACCCAGCCATTGCTGCCTGTTACAAGGTGCCTTGTTCTTAACTGGTGGCACTCCCCCACAGAACCCCTGGGCAGTACAGTTTGTGTCTATTTAAAAAAAAAATTATTTGGTTTCATGGGGTCTTAGTTACAGCATGCAGGATCTTTCACTGCAGTGCAGGGACTCTCTAGCTGTGGTGCCAGGCTCTGGAGTACACCATCTCAGTAGTTGCGATGCTTGGACTTAGTTGCCTCGAGGCATGTGGGATCTTTTTTCCCTGACCAGGAATTAAACCCGCATCCCCTACATTGCAAGGCAGATTCTTAACCACTAGACTATCAAGGAAGTCCCCACTTGTGTCTTCACTTCAAAATGGCCCCTTCGGTTTAACATATACCCAAGTTTTCTGTGTATATCAAATTAGATGCTTCATTCTGCCCAGGGAATGGACATCACTGCTTCTCATCTCCTCTCAGACACCCACAGACAGGTCTCTGAGGTTCGCCTCTCACATGACCATCAATTTGTGCCTTAGATGTTTGGAAAGTAGAGGGTCTGAAATGTGCTGATGTCTGGAACCTCCACTGCTCGTACATCCTGTTTGATTAGAAACGTGTCCTGGCAGTACTGGCAACATGTTAGAATCACCTCAGGGGACTTAGAAGGAATCCTGAGGCCTGGCCCAAACTGGGCTGAATTAAAACAGAGTCTCTGTGGGTGTGGCCTAGGAGTATGCATTTGCCAAGCTCTGAATGCAGGGCTGGTGGGTCCTGTGGGGCCTGGCTGGGCTGGAGTGTGGGAAGCCAGCCAGGGTGGTGGGACTGTATGTTCATCTGTCACAGAGGGGGCAAAGGTTTTGTTTGTGGAGGTTTGAAGACAGGAGGTGTCTCGCTGCCCATGTGCCCCATGGCTCTCCACACACTCAAACTCCTGCATTTTCCACTTAAATGATACCCATTCAAAAAAAAAAAAACAAAAAAAAACCCAAAACAGCAAGCACGCCAGAAACCATTAGGAGGGGAGAACAGCAGCAGAGGACATAAATCACATCATTTTGTTTTACTCTTGAGACCCAGGTGTTCTGTGTTCTTGTGCTTGTTTTTTAAATGAAAGAAATCTGTCTAATATACAGGTTTGACACTGATTTTTTAGGTTTGGGAGAAAGGTAGCTTAACACAAGTGTAGTTCTGAGCACTACAAGGATACCAGGGCTTTCCAAAGGTCACCTCTCATCTGTAGGGTGACAAGTAGGGGCATGAGCCATCTAATTTGCCTGGAACTAAATAATTTCTCAGTATGCAGGACTTTTTGTGCTAAAACTGGAAAGTTCAGTTCAGTCGCTCAGTCGTGTCTGACTCTTTGTGACCCCATGGACCACAGCACCCCAGGCCTCCCTGTCCATCGCCAGCTCCTGGAGCTTACTCAAACTCATGTCCATTGAGTCAGTGATGCCATCCAGCCATCTCATCCTCTGTCGTCCCCTTCTCCTCCTGCCTTCAATCTTTCCCAGCATCAGGGTCTTTTCCAATGAGTCAGTTCTTCGCATCAGGTGGCCAAAGTATTGGAGGTTCAGCTTCAGCATCAGATCAGATCAGATTAGTCGCTCAGTCGTGTCTGACTCTTTGCGACCTCATGTATCGCAGCACGCCAGGCATCTCTGTCCATCACCAACTCCCAGAGTTCACTCAGACTCACATCCATCGAGTCAGTGATGCCATCCAGCCATCTCATCCTCTGTCGTCCCCTTCTCCTTCTGCCCCCAATCCCTCCCAGCATCAGAGTCTTTTCCAATGAGTCAACTCTTCACATGAGGTGGCCAAAGTACTGGAGTTTCAGCTTTAGCATCAGTCCTTCCAAAGAACACCTAGGGCTGATCTCCTTCAGAATGGACTGGTTGGATCTCCTTGCAGTCCAAGGGACTCTCAAGAGTCTTCTCCAACACCACAATTCAAAAGCATCAATTCTTTGGCACTCAGCCTTCTTCACAGTCCAACTCTCACATCCATACATGACCACAGGAAAAACCATAGCCTTGACCAAACGAACCTTTGTTGGCAAAGTAATGTCTCTGCTTTTGAATATGCTATCTAGGTTGGTCATAACTTTCCTTCCAAGGAGTAAGCATCTTTTAATTTCATGGCTGCAGTCACCATCTGTAGTGATTTTGGAGCCCAGGAAAATAAAGGCTGACACACTTTCCTCTGTTTCCCCATCTATTTCCCATGAAGTGATGGGACTGGATGCCATGATCTTAGTTTTCTGAATGTTGAGCTTTAAGCCAACTTTTTCACTCTCCACTTTCACTTTCATCAAGAGGCTTTTGAGTTCCTCTTCACTTTCTGCCATAAGGGTGGTGTCATCTGCATATCTGAGGTTATTGATATTTCTCCTGGCAATCTTGATTCCAGCTTCAGCATAAGTCCTTCCAATGAATATTCAGGACTCATTTCCTTTCGGATGGACTGGTTGGATCTCCTTGCAGTCCAAGGGACTCTCAAGAGTCTTTTCCAACACCACAGTTCAAAAGCGTCAATTCTTCGGCCCTCAGCTTTCTTTATAGTTCAACTCTCACATCCATACATGACTACTGGAAAAACTATAGCTTTGACTAGATGGACCTTTGTTGGCAAAGTAACGTCTCTGTTTTTTAATATGCTGTCTAGGTTGGTCATAAATTTTCTCCCAAGGACTAAGCAGGAAACTTACTTACAACTAAGTAAGGAGAAACTGGGAAAGTCCCAAGAAAATCAAATCAGTTGGTCACCCTATTAAGAGTGAAGTCCTAATTGCTGAGTGGCTGGGTTCTCAATATGACCACAAGGGAGACATGTGGTTAAAAATAGGCCCCTGTGGGGCAGCTATCAGGCCTCCCAGGTGGTTTAGTAGGTAAAGAATCACCTGCAATGCAGGAGACGTAAGAGATGTGGGCTCCATCCCTGGGTCAGGAAGATCCCTTGCAGAAGGGCATGGCAACCCACTCCAGTGTCTGGAGAATTCCATAGACAGAGGAGCCTGGTGGGCTATACTCCATGGAGTCGCAAAGAGTCGGACATGGCTAAAGTAACTGAGCATGCACAGAGCAGATATTACTGACAGCCAAGTCACAACCCAAGGTCAGAGTCAAGGTCCTTTCATGATCATCAACTCACTTTTCTCAAAACCAACCAAAATCTCAAGGGCATTCATTCCTGGCTAGAAGGGGAATCTTCAAAAGCCTGTTGTGGTGGATGAGTTCCCCACTCTACATTTCCTGGTATCATTTTATAAGTACAGTCCCAGAGTATTTGACACCAAGAATTTGTTGTTTGTTCTTTTTCTTTTCAGCATCAGACAGCTTGCAGGATCTTAGTTCCCTGACCAGGGACTGAACTCAAGCCCTGGCAGTGAAAGCATGGAATCCTATCCTAACCACCACAAGGGAGCTGTCAGGTGCCAAAAATGTTCATGATGCTTTCATTCATTATTCACAGTCCCTCAGTAACTTGAAATAGCACTATTATTCCCATTTGAATAATAACCCTAGGATTGGATCCCAAGTCTATCTGAATTCACAGCCCATGCCCTGCTTACTACGTTTACTGCCTCTCAGAAACAAGTGAGCGTCCCCCAGGACATAAGCAATCCCCCTGGATGACTGCTAAGGAGCCCAACACCCCCTCCTGGAATTTCCTAAATTCACCATCCTCCCTGCCCTGAGATGCCCCCGTCACTCTCTACCCCCATGGACTGTAGCCCACCAGTCTCCTCTGTCCATGGGATTCTCCAGGCAAGAGTGGGTTTCCATGCCCTCCTTCAGGGGATCTTCCTGACCCAGGGGCTGAACCCGCGTCTCTTGTGTCTCCTGCACTGGCAGGTGTGTTCTTTACCACTAGCACCACCTGGGATGCTCAATAATATGTACAAGACAATATAATATCTATGGGGAAAACAGTGAAAGTGTGAAAGCTCAGTCTTGTCTGACTTGTGACCCCATGGACTGAAGACCACCAGGCTCCTCTGTCCATGGAATTCTCCAGGCAAGAATACTGGAGTTGGTAGCCATCCCTTCTCCAAAGGATCTTCCTGACTCAGGCATCAAACCCAGGTCTCCTGCATTGCAGGTGTATTCTTTACTATACTATAATATGGGGTTTCCCAGGCGGTGCTAGTGGTAAAGAATCCACCTGCCAATGCAGGAGATGTGGGTTCCATAATAATAATAATAATATCATAATTATCATAAGAATACCACGAACACCAGTGTTAAGTGCAATTACTATGTACCAGGCATAGTACAACGCATTTTACAACGCATTTTACAACATGTTTCATGAAATCCTCATCTGGGGACGTGGGTATCATGGCCAATGTTGAGTTGAGGAGACCCAGGCTTAGAAAGATGAAGTAAACCATCAAGGTGTGCACAGCTACCTAATCAAAACCACATAGTTCTGATTCTTCCTTCTGGCTCAGAAAGGCTGTGTTGGGGAAAGGCATCTGGAATGATGCTTTGAACTCATGGCAGTGAAAGTTCCCCTATTAGCAACTGGCCACTCAGAACCATAATTATTTGCAGGGATATCCTCTGATTGAAGGGGCAGGAGGTGAATTCAATTAACATTTCATGCAAAGTCAAAATTCATGACTCTCCTGGGGAAAATAATAGAACGTCATCTTAATCATAATTTAAAATGATACTCAACTTCCATCTGATAGGCATCTAAATCTATTTTAGTGTTATTAGTGTGGAAACAGATTCTCCATCAGGGCTGTTCCTGGCTCATAAATAAACTAAAGTAAAAGCAAAATAAATTTTAAGTTGGAAGTATCAATGTAAATGCATTTTTACACGTTGTCTTATTTACAGTCACAGATTCACAGTTTATTGATTGTAAACTGAAAAAAAAAGATACACATATCTGTACTGCATAATAAGAAGATTTTAAGCAAATAAGCATGTCGTGGATATACATCCCTCAGTAGACGCCATCAGCCACGTGCTAGAGCAGGGCTCACACTCTACATAAGCCTCCCTCAGTCCCAGAAGGACAGCACTTGAGTGGGAGTTCACAAATGGTGAGGCCACTGTTCACAGCCACCACAGATTCCTGGAGTCAGGGAGTGTAGCACCTTCCACAATCAGGGTGAAACCACGTCCCTGCAGAGCTGTACTGCCTCTAGAGAAGCAAGGACGTGCACACTGTGACTGAGGATAATCTCAACCCCAATACCTGTCAGTCATTAGATTTTCCCTTTTGGAAGCCTTGGACCAGCATGGACCCTCTCCCTGCATTACCCACCCCTCTTCTTGTCAACCTGGTAATCTCACTGTTATCCTTCCAAAATCCACTTTAGTCATCATGAAGGTAAAGGGTTGAATATTCCTTTTCCTTTGCAATCTCCAAGCCTCATACATCCATCATGTCCCCCATTTATCCACAGTTGGGTGATTTCTTTATTTAAATGCCTGTCTCTCCTTCAAGGCTCTGAGCTTCTCAGGGACATGGCTGAGTCTCCTTCAGGTTTATACTTACCGTGCCTAGCACCGTGCCTGGCACAGAAGCAGTGACCTGCACATGTGCGCTGCATCTGATTAGAACCACATAATGGAGTATGTTTTACCCTGGAACTTACATCTGTTTGACTTTCTCACAGGCACATTTTTATCAAGTTATTTATTCATTCAATAGACACTCCCTAAATTGGTATACGGAGAAGACAATGGCACCCCACTCCAGTACTTTTGCCTAGAGAATCCCATGGACGGAGGAGCCTGGTGGGCTGCAGTCCATGGGGTTGCTAGAGTCGGACACAACTGAGCGCCTTCACTTTCACTTTTCACTTTCATGCATTGGAGAAGGAAATGGCAACCCACTCCAGTGTTCTTGCCTGGAGAATCCCAGGGACGGGAAGCCTGGTGGGCTGCCGTCTATGGGGTCGCACAGAGTCCGACACGACTAAAGCGACTCAGCAGCAGCAGCAAATTGGTATAAACAATCTTACTTACAAAGCAGAAATAGAGACAGACATATAGAACAAACGTATGGATACCATGGGAGAAAGGGAGAATGGGATGAATTGGGAGATTGGGATTGATATATATACACTATTGATACACATATAAAATAGATAACTAATGAGAACCTACACAGAGAACTCTACTCAGTGCTCTGTGGTTACCTAAATGTGAAGGAAATTCAAAAAAGAGGGGACATGTGTATATGTATAGCTGATTCACTTTTCTGTACAGCAGAAAATAACACAACATTGTTAAGCAACTATACTCTGATAAAAAATTTTTAAAAAAGAAAAGAAAGACCAACAATCCCTAAATACCTACTGTGCCCTCTGCCTTGAGGACTAAAAGCCAAGTACGCAACACTTTTCCACTCCTGTAACGTGTGCTTGTCAAGTTAGGAGACAAATGACATGCATAGTAGGTCAAATAGAGCAGTGCTTCCCAAAGTAGCTGTCGAGAACCCAAGACACTGTGAGGAAGAGGGTCCGCGGTGAGGTCAGTGTGGAGATGCTCCCACCCCTGCTTCCTGGGAGCCCCGCTCAGCAGTCCTGCGGCATGACACGCCATCATGTTTTTGAACTTGATGCTTCAGAATTTACTGGGCTACAGAACTTTTAAAAATATAATATAAAATGAACATTCTATAGGAGTAAGTGTTACAGAGAACCAACTATAATTTACATCAACCTAGAACTGTAAGACTAATGAAACATAAGCACAACTGAAAAAAAAAAAAACTCCCTTCCCTCTCCCAGAGTCTACAGTGCAGTTTCTCAGCACTCCCTGTAAAGGTGGAGACTGTGGAATCTGTGGGGGCTCTGCATGTACACAGTAGAGATTACCTGTGTGTCTCAGCTACACACAACCCATACGGGGCACTTTCACTCTGGACTGACATGGGAAACAAGTAGGTATCCATAGAGCACTTCTTTTCAATCATTCACATGTATGTACACATGCCACAGGTCCTCTGTCTTCTCCACTCCATGTCCACCAAAACCTTCCTCCACTCTTTAATCACAGACACATGAGGGCATCGTAACCCAGGATGTCTTGGGACACTGACACTGTTCATGACCCACTTGTGGGAAGCACAGCACTAGCTGATCATTCACACACCAAGGACTTCCCTCCTAAAGTCTGGATCAAAATATTGTGCCTTTGGTAGTGAGCAATCCCCTCCTGACTTGGGAAGTGAAGGCCAAAGCACACTGCTGTTTCTATCTATTCCCAGTGGGCTTTGTCACATACACCTCATGTGTTGCTGGGTCTGTGCTACAGTCTAGGGTGATGGGGAACAATGGGAATCAAGAATATCTCTGCCCTGAGGGTGTGTTTTGGAAAACATAATCTATGCAATAAGCAAACGTGTGCATTTGAGGATCAAGGAAGGAAAAAGTTCAGTGGGCTGCACTGGCTTGGCAAGGGTTCTAGAAGAATCAGAGCTTAATAATGAGTCAGGGAGAAAAGAAAGAAGTGGGTGTTGATAAAATCAAGCACATAAAAAGTACAGATAACCCTTGCAGTGATTGTGTGTTCCCAAATGCGAGTCCAGAATGAGGGCTACCTGGGTGAGCCCAGGTCTTTCACCCGGGATGAACGTGATAGCACTACAGTGGTCCTCTGGGAGAGAATCATTTGGGAAAAGAGTGTTTTTCCTCCACAGGCTGTTGGGCAGTAAGGACTCTGACAGGCCCCATTGCCCCTGTGAATGCCAGACGTGGCAGCCTGGGGAATGAGAGTCTTGTCCTCTCATAAAGCTCAGGGTCCTGTGAGCATGCACTGCTTGTAAGTTTCCCCGTGGGAAGGTGATGGCTGAGTGTCAAAATCCCTCAAGGTCCATAAAAACCCTTAGTGTCCAGCCAAGTGGGAAGACACGTGGTGGGGGTTGTGTTCCTATATCATGTAGGGAAAAGTTAACTTCTCTGGTCTCCTGGAGGTCAGAGCACAGAGAATGGACATTTGGAATAAGGAACACCAGGCCCAAAATGTAAAGTCAACTTGAATAAAATACTCTCAGAAGTTGGCCCATGATAGCCCCATGGCCACCTTTACCAATACTGTATTTCAAACGTTCTTAATATTTCTGCTCATATGTCTCATAGACAGGTTTTGAAAATATTGAAGATGCATTGAAAAAGGACAACATATTTTTCAAGGAAACTTTCACTGCTTCCTGGAATAGGTCAGGTTCCCCTATTTTTATGTATTCATAATATACTATACAAGTTTCCTACTCTGTAGTACGTAAGAGAGCAGTATTTTGGGGGTAGGGCTGTGCATGGCATGTGGAATCTTAGTTCCCTGACCAGGGATCAAACCCATGCCCCCTTGAAGTGGAAGCTCAGAGTAGTAAGCACTAGACTGTCAGGGAATTCCCAAGGGAGCACTATTAAATAGCATGTGTGCTTGTTGAATGCCTTCTTTCTTACAACAGGATTCCATCTGTCTTATTCACTGATCTATCCCCAGATCCTAGCACAGTAGGATCTGATCACAATAAGCACCCAAACAAAATTTGTTAAATGAATGAATGAAGACATAGTCTAATCACTTGTGCCAGAAGAATCAGGGCAAGATGCCTAGGAACAGTTACAGGACATTAATACCAGGATAAGAATTAAGTGCAGGATTAACTTCTTCCTCAGTTGACTCTTAAATGTTTATTTCAACCTACAGATTTGAACAAGTGGATTAATGGAACACTGACTCCATTCTCCTCTTCCTCATCTATAACAGACACTAAAATTTAAGTCCTTACAGAACATTTACTTGCTGAACATGGACATGGCCTGAGAATATTTTACAACAGAGTACTCCCAGAAGTCACTGCCAATTGCTTGCAGATGACAGTAGGTATAAAACCTACTTACTATCCTGAGTATAGGTGACAGGAACAGGCAGGCACAACTAAACAAAATGGATATAAATCTCAACCATGAGATGGCACTCTTAACATTGCTTTTTAAAAACTACCTTGTTAAAAATATGAGAAACAGAACACAAAAATAATAACTTACAAATCATAATTTCTACAGCTGATTTCATACATTATCATTTTTCATGTTTTGTCACATTGTCAACAGTTACAACTCCCCATCTCCTGGAATATTGGTACATTACACCTGATGCCTGGGGACACATACCACTTCCTCCACTCTGAGGCTCCAAGATGATGGTCAGTATGTCATCTAAGAGGAGGAGGGTTCTCTGTTGGAGAGGGTGAGTATAGAGTAAGGGAACCTTAGTGCTACAAAAGAACTTTGCCCTCCTTGTCTATTCCAGCTTCAAAACAGCCCTTGTGCCCTGTTCAGTCCTATTGCTTCAATCTCTGGAAGCTGGCTCTCTAGCTCTCTATTCTGTTGCTTTTCTAGAAGTGAAGTTAAGAATCATCTACCATCAGCAGTCTTCACCTCTTGATCCACAGGACATGTATAAGTGAGATTCATGTGTGTATCATTTAACATCTCTATCAATGTTATCTTATCTGCATTCTCATCAAACCTGTCAAGTTGGTAATGATAGCACCATCATTTGCAGATGAGGAAATGAGGTTCAAGCAGGATATGTAACTTAGCTAAGGTCTCAGCTGGTAAACATTATAGCTCAGTGGAGCTCAAATCTTGTATTTTTGTTTCTAAACCTCATTCTTTCCCCAAAATGTCATGTATACACTCATGTTTATTTTCTTTGTTTATGACAACTTTCTCTGTAAGTACTACCATAAAAACAGCAAGGTATCCAGATGTAATTATGATAGAACTATGGCTAAAGCTGGGGCCAGGGCTTGGAGAAATGCCAAGGCTAGAGATAAGTGCACAGATGGAGTGTTGGGCCCAGGAAAGAAATAAAGGTGACCTATTCTCTCGTATGAGATCCTAGAAAACAGGAAATTTTTTGTTTCTTTTATAAATGTTTATATATCTATGTGTGTATTATATATACATAATATATATGTGTATACAGAAATATATGGAGAAGGTGATGGCACCCCACTCCAGTACTCTTGCCTGGCAAATCCCATAGATGGAGGAGCCTGGTAGGCTGCAGTCCATGGGGTCACGAAGAGTTGGACACAACTGAGTGACTTCCCTTTCACTTTTCACTTTCATGCATTGGAGAATGAAATGGCAACCCACTCCAGTGTTCTTGTCTGGAGAATCCCAGGGATTCTCAGGGCAATCCCAGGGATGGGGGAGCCTTGTGGGCTGCCGTCTATAGGGTCATACAGAGTTGGACACGAC
This sequence comes from Bos indicus, assembly GCF_029378745.1. Lineage (NCBI taxonomy): Eukaryota > Metazoa > Chordata > Mammalia > Artiodactyla > Bovidae > Bos > Bos indicus. Next base: position 129,137,116 of record NC_091760.1, read on the forward strand.
TGAAGTGACTTAGCAGTAGCAGACAGAAATATATATAAACATATATAGCACTTCATGTTTTCTAGGATGCATAGTTTTTATATTTTATCATCATTGAAATCTCAATGAATTTTAAAATCAGTGAATCAATGGCATCTCACAATTTCTGGCCAGGCTGTAGTAAAGTTGTAGTTTTTATTACCAGCATATACATATCAAAATTTCCAGAATGGCTTGTAGCACTTGGAGAATGTGCTGGATACAATAACGAGGCACTTTTAAAAAATGCTGAATGAGCAATGCTCTAATGGCATGAAGGATAATATTGTATGGAAAAACTGGATTGGACAACTCTAAATGACATGTCATTAGAAAACTCAGCCTCTACATATGAAGATGATTTGAAGGCTCTTCAATCATTTAATTTTACCTATATTATCATTTTGAAGTATACATAGGATGGATAACAGTCTATTGTTTGTTTTAATAAGTCTTTCAATAAGTATGAAATAAAATATTTTCTAATTTATTAGGAAAATATGTGTCTATTCTCCAACCTTTTACAATATCTGAAAACCACTGAAGCAAAACTGAGTAGCAGGTTTGGGCTAAATCAAAACTGTGAAGTTATCTCATTTTGCTTTTCATGCCACCAACCACCCTACCTCATCCTTACAGTCAGTATTTGAAGAGACTGGCAGCAAAAACTATAATTATTAAGGCATTCCTGCAATCTAAATGTGACAAAGATTGCTGGGATCAATGATGAGAGGCAGAGTACTTTTGAGAATAGTACAGATGTTTTTTCCTACTTTGATTTCACCCCCCCTTAAATGAATGTCTTCAATTCAGCTAGGGAATCTGATTTCCCTTTTAGGTTCACATCCATTGTACTTTACACCATGAATGCTGAATTTAAAATCTGGAATTTAAGTCCTTGCCTTAGTCATTCTATTATTTCAATGCATCACAAATTTCTTTGTAGCTGAATCCAAGGCTCTGAGGCATTCTTGAAATAGTCCTTTTAAAGCTGACATTTTTTAATCACCCCTAACTCAAATTAAAATGGTTTTGACATGGTGTTCTGAGAAGGCACAGTGCTTAACAGCAAACACTTCTCATGTATTAAGCAAGATTAGTCAGCCTAATTCTAAAAAATGTCATAATGAGTATGCTGCAATAGATGTTTTAAAACTTGGGCCAAATTTACTTCTATTTTTTTTCCTTTTAATGTCTTGGAACATGAAGGGAAAGTTGCACTTCTAAAATGAAGAGAAATCTCTTATTACCAATTACAAAACGTGATGCAAGAAAAATGGATGGAGTTCAGACTTATTATTTCTTTTCCCTAGTAGAAGTAAAATACATCAAAAATAGTTGCTTCTGGACAGTACAGACTTTTTTTTTCTACTCTGTGCAGAAAATATTCTTAAAATAGAACACAGCGAACTTTACCTAGCTGAAAACCATGCATAATTCAGCATAGACAGTGAACCATAATCTCTTTACTGTTTGGTTAAATGGTTTGTGCTCTGAAAACAGGAATTTTCCAGATAGCAGTGAAAAGTCAGATTATATTTCTCTTCAATACAAGAATCTGTCACCAGTGGAGGCTCTGGCAATCTATCCTGTGGCCCCAAAGGGTCAAGAGAAATGTCTTCTGTCCACAGAACTGAAACAGGATGCAAATACAGCATTGGGGTTGACGCCTGAAGAAGCACCATGCTTCGTAGCTCTGAGCACAGGGATGAAAAGAATGGGCTGGTCTCTTTGAATGCTGGATGATTTATGTGAAAACACATGCTTATTTCCTTCTTCTGTAATAGGGAAATACAAATTATAATTGGTAAGAATTTTGACTTGATTTACAGAAATACTTTTGAGACAGCAGTGTCTCAGATTTAAGAACATGACTTCAAATCTCTTGTCTACTCCAACTGTTAACCATGCAAGCTTGGGCAAATTACTCAGACTCTTCGTGCCTCAGATTCACCATCCGTAAAACAAGGATAAAAATAGTATCTGATAGAAATTCCACTTCCCACCATGATGGAATAGTAAGAACCTACAGCCTTAAAAAACTAGAACACTTGGAAAAGATATAAAACACAGTGGTTTTCAGATATTGTACAACAGACAACACTGCATAGTGATTTCTGAGGGAAGAGAAGCATGAGAAAACTACCAAGGCTGGGGGGTGGGGAACTACTTAAAAAAAAAAAAAAAAAGGCAGACAGAATAATCCTTGGAGCTCAGTGCTAGGAATAGCTTGTGTTCCTACCACCCAGTGAGGGAAAACCTTGTCATGCAAGAGGCATGGAGTAATGCCTCGGTAATGAGGACAAATTATCCCTAGACGAACAGCTGATCTGGTCCCACCTAATGAGGCTGAAAAGCTAGGCTTGAAAAGCTAAAAGTGATTCTGAGAAATTTAACTGCATTCCAGAATGAAGTCTGAATATATTTAAAGGTATCAAAAACATGCCACAGCTCAACACCATAAAATTCACAATGTCCAGTATCCAATAAAAATTTACCAGGCATGCAAAAGAAGCAGAAAAATATATATGGAGAATAATCTGTTGATAGAAACAGAAAATTAATAGTCACAAACATTAAAACAAATAAAAATTATGTTTCAGATGTGAACAAGTAAAGAAAAGAAAGCATGGGCAGATAAGAAAAGAGATGGAAAATTAGGTAGAAGGTAGATAGATAGGTAAGTAGATAGATAGATATTACTCTTCACTGCTATCTCCTCTTCATATCTGTGGCTTTTCTCTAAAAACTCCTTTTCTCAGAATTTTCCCAAGTATTTTATTCTTCTCCATTCCCTTCTTTCCAGCAAGTAAAGTGTCTTCACCTTCTTTAATCACCTAGCTCTAAGCAAGGTTTAAACCTTGGATGAAGACACACCTCCCATTCACTCATAGATTGGGAATGCATTAGTCTACACATTTAGGAGGAGGCTTAGGAACCCCAAGGATGGTCTGAATCTTCCCCTTGGGGCCTTTACCTCTCCCACCTCTGGAACCTGCTGGCATAGACTAGGTAGGCAGCAGAGACTCCTCACCAGAGTGCAGTGGAAAGGTAAGACTAGCCCTCTGCCAGTCACAGCAGATCAGGAGATTAACTAAAGCCACACAAACCAACAGGTGGGTCCGAAGACCTGCATGGCACTGGACACATCTCAGGTCCTGATTTATTGTTTCTACTGTGTTCACTGAGCATGCATTTAAATGTCTCTCCAAACAGAATGATCCATTTCTGCTCCTAGAAGCACTGAGACTCTCCTTTACCACAACCCTTCTTCTTGAGGGTGAGGGTGGGGTTACGTGCTAACCCAGAAAGTCTTTAGGGGAAGGAAAGGGTGGAAAGAACAGATAGGGGACTGTCAGGACCCCTAGCCAGCCCCCTGAGGCCATTCACTGGGAGCAGCATTGCTATCTGGGGCAATTCTTATCAGCCCATGTGACCAGCTGTGTGCAAAGAGTCATGCGCTAAAAGCATACCATGTACAAGAAACATAAATTATAGTTAATCCTCACAACAAACTTAAAAGATAAATATTCTTCCTATTTCATAGTTGATAAAATTGAGCCTCATGGATGTTGAATGAGTCATACAGCTAAATAAAGGCTGAGGAGACAGTTCTCATAGACAGAGCAATTGTTTGTCCTGGGGCTGTATGAACTTTGAGAAAGAGGACAACACTCTGGGTGGGGACCACAGTCCTGGATGGCTTCCTGTAGGAAGTGGCATGGCAGCTGGTCTTTGAGAAGCAGGCTGAGAGGTGGGATGAGAGAATGTGAACTTAGGGGAACAGTATGATAAAGCAAAAGAGCAAGAAGGATCAGGGCAGGGAAAAGGCCCACGGCTGGGGACAGAGGCTGAATGACATCAGAATGGATAACGGATGGATGGGCCAGTTTTGATCTTCTCACATGAGCCCTGAGATATATAGCCAATTTCACGCAAACAAGAAAGTTTTAGGAAATCTGCTTGTTCCTAGAGAGCTAAGCTATTCCTTCTGAGGAGGGAAGTCCAATATTCAGGAGATCTGCTTGAAATGTTTTGCTACAGTCCTAGAACACAACCGAAGAAAATCATAACAGTTAACATTTATTAAGCATTTTAAGTTAAACAAAACAAAACAAAACAAAACACTACAGTAACAAGTTTCCCGCGTCCCATCTACTCTCCACTATAACCTTGGCAATCGATGTTACTTTCATTAAACACATTGCACAGAGGAGGAAACCAAGGCCCAGGGGGTTAAGTACCTTATTTTCTCCAGTTTACACCATTGAATAGTGAGCCAACTGTAGGCACAGGCAGAGACCATGCACCACCTCCTCACAACTCAAAGTGTGGGCCGCACAGCAGGCACAGGGGCCTCACCTGGGAGCAGTAATACTTGGATTTGAAGATCTTTTCCTCAGTGAATATGAAAGTACTTAGACAAACAAAAAGCTTTATCCTAGGAAAAGTATTAGGAATGCTGCTCAGTCATGGAAATTGGATTTAAGCAAAACTCTAAGGCAAACCATTTTTTTTTGTAAAGGTCCAAGGAGTAAATGTTCTAGACTTTGCAGGCCATATGGTCTCTGTTATGACTACTCAACTCTGCCACAGTGGCATTAAAGCAGTCATAAACAGCACATGAATGAACAAGAGTGGCTGAGTTGCAATAAAACTTTATTTACAAAAACAGGTGGTGAGCTGAATTTGGCCCTCAGGCTATAGCTTGTCCTTCCTATTCTAGAGCACCAAATATTACCCTCTGAAAGAGGGAATGTGGAAGGGAGGGGAAGGTAAGAAAGGATGCTTCAAGCTAATGGACTTTCTACTAGCCACCTGGATGCAGAACATTTTGATGAGGGACAAAAAATCTTTGGATTCTGGGTATCTGGGATGAATATCACAGCTACTAAAAGGGTGAAGAAGAGTTTCAGACTATTTATGGCAGGGAGACTTTTTGCCCTTTCATATCCAACTCTTTGTTAGATGAGCTCTATAAGAGGGAAATGTCAACTAACATCTGCCAGTTCTTTTTATTCATTTATCTTTACTGAATGACTACCATATACCATGTAGTATAAATAAACATGGACTTCCCTGTGACTCGGTGGTAAAGAATCTGCCTGCAATGCAGGAGACCTGGGTTTGATTCCTGAGTTGGGGATATTCCCTGGAAGAAGGCATGGCAATCCACTCCAATACTCTTGCCTGGAGATTTCCATAGACAGATGAGGCTGGCAGGCTACAGCCCATAGGGTCGCACAGAGTCAGACATTAGTGAAGTGACTATGCAGCAGTAGCAATATAAATAAACACAGGATAAATTATGCAGCGTTTATTTTCTCAGAGAGCTCATAATCCAGTGGGGAGGAAGATGTAAACAGGCAGCCTACCTATATGCATGCTAACACAGAGATACCATGGGGCATGGTGTGAGCTTGGAGGAGGGCACCTTACACACACCAGGAGAAGGGGGTCAGAGCAACTGTCTGGAAGAAGATAAGCCTCTATTGATGCTTGAAGTCTTGTAGAATGTAGAATCAACAAAGTGAGAGGGGCAGAGTGAACAACGTTCAAAGGTTAGGGGCAGAAAGCTAAAGCAATCTGACTGCCAAACCAAAGAATTAGTCTGAAAAGCAAATGGTAAGTAATGGGTGAGGGAGAATCTGGGGCCAGATTATCAAAGACCTTTGCAACCTCTAAAGGAGGTGGGCTTAATCCTTAGGGCAATGGGTTTCACTGAAGCCTTTTAAATCAGAAAGAAATAATGCATGGATTTTTAAGAATCTAAAGAAATTTTACTAAGGATTCACTATGGAAAATGGATAGACTAGAGATGTGGAGGGTGGGGTGCAATACAAAGGACAGGCCAATCAGGAAGCTCTGGCAGTGACAGTGGTCAGTGAGAGGAGGTAGAATTATAGAAGGAGAGCTGATGGAGCTTGGGGGATGCTGAAATGTCAGTGGTGAGAGAGAGTAAAGACACTCAAGCTTCCAGCTGAGTGATAGGGTGAGTGAGTGTGCCATTTATAGTAACATTCAGGTTTAGTGGAGACAAAGTGAGGTTAGTCTTTGACTCTAAGTGCCTGTGGAATAGACTAGTGAAGATGTTTAGTAGGTAGGTATATGGACTGGAAACTATGGAGAGATCTGGGCAGAAGGTAGGAATTTGGAACATCATCCTGTAGGAAATGTGATCAAAGGGATGGCAGGGAGGAGACCACACACGGGGCGTGCATACAGTAAGAACAGAGGGCTTAGGAAGACTCTAAGGGGAGCGATGGTCAGAGTAGGGAGACTACAAGGGAGAGGGAAAGGGCACCCATGATGAGGGAAGGAGGACCAAGAGAGACTAGCATAATTCTCAAGAATGGCACTTGGATTATCTTCTGTAATATTTCCAACAGCTGTATGGCTAGAGCTGATTATTCTTATTTTACAGATAAGAGAACCAGGAATCAAAAAAGGACAGTAACTTGACTAGGTTTGTAGTGCCAGTAATGTCTGGAGGTGGGATTGAAACGGTCTGTGTATTTCTGTCCCACAAGCTACATCACAACTTTCAATAATAAAATGAATGATATTTGTTTGTAAATATGCACTTGGCTCTAGACACTGTTATAAACACAATATATTCACTCATTCAACTCTCACAGTAATCCAATGATATACTGTACCAATAATCCAGCACCACAATTTTCCTTATCTTTCAAATGAGAAAACCCTGGCACAAAGTTGTTTAAGACCACACAGCTAAAAAAAGGCAGATCTTGGATTGGAACATAGGAAGTCTGACTTTCAAATCTGTGTACCTAACCACTACACTATAGAACTTGAATTAATCCAAAACCTTTCATTCAGCAAAGGCTAATGGGGTGGCTTAGATGGTAACGAATCTGCTTGCAATGTGGGAGACCTGGGTTTGATCCCTGGGTTGGGAAGATCCCCTGGAGAAGAGCATGGAAACCCACTCCAGTATTCTTGCCTAGAGAATCCCCATGGAGAGGAACCTGGTAGGCTACAGTCCATGGAGTTGCAAAGAATCAGACACGATTGAGTGACAAAGCACAACGGAGTGAGAATTACATTCAAGGCAGCATGTCCAAATTAGCAATTCAAAAATGTGCTAAAATGTTAAAATTCCTACTTAAATAGATCTTACAATCCTGTATCTCCTAGAATTGATTCTCAATCATATTTAGAGAAGATAAACAATGAAGAGACAATAGAGTTGAGTGACAGAATGTGGACAAAACTTGAACTTGGGACTGTTGAGAGAAATTCAGGCTTTTATTGAATACCTCAGTGTGCAGTATTTTTCTAGACTTCAGAGGAGCTATCCTGGGTAAACTAGTTTAAGAGCACCATCACTTAAGGATATTTCAGACTTGCCTTGACCTGAATTTTTCTCTCCTTGTGTTTTCCAGTGGATGTGATGGATTGTGATAGTTAACTCACTGTTCATGAGACAACCTGCATCTTTTAAAAAGTGGTGGCTCAGAGGTTAAAGTGTCTGCCTGCAATGCAGGAGACCTGGGTTCGATCCCTGGGTCAGGAAGATCCCCTGGAGAAGGAAATGGCAAACCATTCCAGTATTCTTGCCTGGAGAATCCCATGGATGGAGGAGCCTGGTGGGCTACAGTCCACGGGGTCGCAAAGAATTGGACACAACTGAGCGACTTCACTTTCACTTTCAAACCTTTTTTAATACCCTTTTTATGATGGGAATAGATGTAGATGTTTAGAATTTAGAAAGATGGGATTTATGGAATCATGGAGCCCATCCAGGGCTGAAGGGGATTGGGAGGCTATTAACAACTCTGGAGCCAGGAAGAGGAAGAGTGTCTACTTCAGGTGGGAAGGACTCTTGGGTGATATCACCAGGGACAGTGAGGGTCTCTCCCAAAAGAAGCCAAGATCCTTGTTTTTTGTTAATAATGGTCTCCTCTATCTCTGGATAATAGTTCTTTTCTCCAGTGCTCACCATGGGATTCCATTGTTATGGAGATGAGAAAGGTCTGAATTAGGAAGGATCTAAAATATATATTTTATTGTAGAGAAATAGTATTTGACTTATAAAAAATTAGAAAATGATCCCTCTATTAAAAGCCAAGTTTCAGCTATCTCTTTGCCTTTAGGAACTGCCAGGCTGTCCTGGTAATGAAGTCTCTTGAGAACCCATAAGGCTTTTTGTTCTCATATAAATAGGACAGACCCTGGGGAGACCACAATATCCTAAGGGTGGTTTGGGAGGAGTTCCATCTACAAATGACCAAAGGTGGTTTCTGAAATAGCTGTATTTACTACTTGAGATATAATTTAAGGACTGAACTATTTATTCAGGGTATTATAGCTAAGTCTAAAGTACCCATGGGTTTGTTCTCTTTTTTTGTACTTATGCTTGCTATGTATTAGACCACACAATATTACTGTGTACAACCTTCTCAGCAAATACATTTGCCTCATATCAGTGCTGTCAGGATGTATTGTTCCATACATCAGAAATCAATGTCAAAACTTCCCCTGCCCCTGATCACTGAGGCCTAATATTTCATCAGTGCCCTGTCCGTCCATCCATCCATCTCATTGATCCAGAAAACACTGGATGAGCATTTAATTTATTGAGCTTTACTATGGGGGCAAGGAGATGAATCAGACACATCCTCCAAGCTGCTCAGAGACTATTAAAGAAGATAGAAAAGCAATAATTTCACTCTAGTGCAATAGATTCTATAATAGCTGTGTATCAAAAACAAACCTAGACAGCATATTAAAAAGTAGTGATATTACTTTGCCAACAAAGGTCCGTCTAGTTAAAGCTATGGTTTTTCCAGTAGTCAAGTATGGATGTGAGAGTTGGACTATAAAGAAAGCTGAGCACCAAAGAATTGATTCTTTTGAACTGTAGTGTTGGAGAAGACTCTTGAGAGTCCCTTGGACTGCAAGGAGATCCAACCAGTCCATCCTAAAGGAGATCAGCCCTCGGTGTTCATTGGAAGGACTGCTGCTGAAGTTCCAATACTTTGGCCACCTGATGTGAAGAGCCAACACATTAAAAAAGACCCTGATGCTGGGAAAGATTGAGGGCAGGAGGAGAAAGGGACGACAGAGAACAAGATGGTTGAATGGCATCACCAACTCAATGGAAAAGAGTTTGGGCAGGCTCCAAGAGATGGTGAAGAGAAGCCTGACATGCTGTAATCCACGGGGCTGCAAAGAGTTGGATACAACTGAGCAACTGAACAACAACAACATCAAAAACAAAAAAATAGGTTGAGCTCCCATCTTACATCCTATTTAGAGTGACAAGCATGGGAGAGGGAACAAGTGTGAGAGAACTCGTCAGCAGAAGTTTCTATGTACACATAGTGCAAAAAAGAAATTCTTCCTTATTAGAGCTTTACCTCTTACAGAGCAAGATCTTAAACTGGGAATAGAACTGCCATACAACCCAGTAATCCCACTGCTGGGCATACACACCAAGGAAACCAGAATTGAAAGAGACACACGCACCCCAATGTTCATCGCAGTACTGTTTATAATAGCCAGGACACGGAAGCAACCTAGATGTCCATCAGCAGATGAATGGATAAGAAAGCTGTGGTACATATACACAATGGAGTATTACTCAGCCATTAAAAAGAATACATTTGAATCAGTTCTAATGAGGTGGATGAAACTGGAGCCTATTATACAGAGTGAAGTCAGCCAGAAAGAAAAACACCAATACAGTATACTAACGCATATATATGGAATTTAGAAAGATGGTAACAATAACCCTGTGTACAAGACAGCAAAAGAGACACTGATGTATAGAACAGTCTTATGGACTCCGTGGGAGAGGGAGAGGGTGGGCTGATTTGGGAGAATGGCATTGAAACATGTATAATATCATATATGAAATGAGTCGCCAGTCCAGGTTCGATGCACAATACTGGATGCTTGAGGCTGGTGCACTGGGATGACCCAGAGGGATGGCACAGGGAAGGAGGAGGGAGGAGGGTTCAGGATGGGGAACATGTGTATACCTGTGGTGGATTCATGTTGATATATGGCAAAACCAATACAATATTGTAAAGTTAAAAAATAAAATTAAATTAAAAAAAAAGATCTTAGTTTGCTTTTGTAAGAGAAGATATTGATAAAGACTAAGCTGGAAAGCTGGGTCTAGATGAGCTCTGGAGGAATTTCTGGAGAAGGCAAAAGTAGCTACAGTATTTTAAGGCTTTCAGAGCGAGCATGGCACTTTCCCCACTTCCTCCTTTGCTTCCTTGTTTACTTACGTCCTTAAACACCTGGACAATTTTTAGTTCTCTTGAATAACCACATAATTAGCATCAGTATGTGTTTTGTGTTATCAAAGGAAAACAACTTAGGATGCTAGGGGAAAAGGCTGTGGAATGGGAACCCGCAGAGCCTCCTTCTCCCATGGAGACACTGACCCAGCAACAATACATGAATGAATCCCCTTTGTGAGAAAACCAGAACCCAGTCAAAAGGATACAGTATCCCAAGTGAGTGCAAAACCAGCTGTTAAGACTATAAAATGTTTTATGTATGACCCATGGTAACAACAAAGAAAAATACCTATAGATGATACACAAAAGAAAATGAGAAAGGAATCAAAGCATGTCTGCAGAAAAAATCAGCAGAATACAAAGGAAGATAGCAAGAGAGGAAAGGGGGGACAAAATTGCTATAAGACAGAAAACAATGCACAAAATGGCAAAGTAAGGACTTCCCTATCAGTAACTACTTAAATATAGTTTAAACTTCTAATCAAAAGACATAGACTGGTTGAATGAATTAAACAAAACAAGATCCAACTACATGCTGTCTACAAGAGATTTACTATAGGATTAAGAACCCATATAATAAAAATGTGGGCTTCCCTGGTGGCTCAGAATCTACCTGCAATGTGAGAGACCCAGGTTCAATCCCTGGATTGGGAAGATACTGTGGAGAAGGGAATGGCTACCCACTCCAGTATTCTAGCCTGGAGAATTCCATGGACAGAGGAGCCTGGCAGGCTACAGTTCACGGGGTCACAAAGAGTCAGACACGACTGAGTGACTAACACTTTCACTTTTCATAATGAAAATAAAAGGAGGTAAAAGACATTTGACAGCAGGGATGGCCATACTTATATCAGACAAAACAGACTTTAAGTCAAAACTGTCACAAGAGATAGAGAAGGATACTATATAAAGATAAAAGGACAATTCATCAAGAAGATATAACAATTATAAATATATATGAACCCAACTCAGAGCACCCAAGTATATGAAATAAACCATGACAGAACTGAAGGAAGAAGTAGATAGTAATCAATAATAGTAGGAGACTTCAATACCCCACTTTTGATAATGGATGGAACATCCAGACAGAAGATCAATAAAAAAACAAAAGACTTGAACAACACTACAGACCAGGTAGACTTAACAGACATATAAAGGATATTTCCCCCAATAGAAGCAAAATACATATCCTTCTCAAGTGCACACTGGACATTCTCCAGGATATACCATTGTTTTAGATCACAAAAAGTCTAATAAATTTAATAAGATTGAAATATTTTCTGACCACAATAGAATAAAACTAGAAATCAAAAGCAGAAAAATTAAAAATTCACAAATATGTGGAAATTAAACAACACACATTTGAACAACCAATGGGTCAGAAAAAAATCAAAAGGGAAATTAGAAAATATCCTGAGACAAATGAAAATAAAAACGCAACATATGAAAACTAAGGAGATGTAGCAGAAGCAGAATTAATAGAGAAGCAACAGGGTTCCAGAAAAACATCTATTTCTGCTTTATTGACTATGCCAAAGCCTTTGACTGTGTGGATCACAATAAACTGTGGAAAATTCTGAAAGAGATAAGAATAACAGACCACCTGACCTTCCTCTTGAGAAACCTATATGCAGGTCAGGAAGCAACAATTAGAACTGGACATGGAACAACAGACTGGTTCCAAATAGGAAAAGGAGTACGTCAAGGCTCTATACTGTCACCCTGCTTATTTAACTTATATGCAAAGTACATTGGAAGAAGCACAAGCTGGAATCAAGATTACAGGGAGAAATATCAATAACCTCAGATATGCAGAGGACACCACCCTTATGGCAGAAAGTGAAGAGGAACTAAAAAGCCTCTTGATGAAATGAAAGAGGAGAGAGAAAAGGTTGGGTTAAAGCTCAACATTCAGAAAACGAAGATCATGGCATCTGGTCCCATCACTTCATGGCAAATAGACGGGGGAAAAAGTAGAAACAGTGTCAGACTTTATTTTTTTGGGCTCCAAAATCACTGCAGAGTGACCACAGCCATGAAATTAAAAGACGCTTACTCTTTGGAAGGAAAGTTATGACCAACCTAGATAGCATAGTGAAAAGCAGAGACATTACTTTGTCAACAAAGGTCCGTCTAGTCAAGGCTATGGTTTTTCCAGTGGTCATGTATGGATGTGAGAGTTGGACTGTGAAGAAGGCTGAGTGCCAAAGAATTGATGCTTTTGAACTGTGGTGTTGGAGAAGACTCTTAAGAATCCCTTGGACTGCAAGGAGGTCCAACCAGACCATTCTAAAGGAGATCAGCCCTGGATGTTCTTTGAAAGGAATGATGCCAAAGCTGAAACTCCAGTACTTTGGCCACCTCATGTGAAGAGTTGACTCATTGGAAAAGACTCTGATGCTGGGAGGGATTGGGGCAGGAGGAGAAGGGGACGACAGAGGATGAGATGGCTGGATGGCATCACCGACTCAATGGACATGAGTTTGAGTGAACTCCAGGAGTTGGTGATGGACAGGGAGGCCTGGTGTGCTGCGATTCATGGGGTCGCAAAGAGTCAGACATGACTGAGCGATTGAACTGAACTGAAGTGATAAACACCTGTGTTAAAAAATAAGAAAATCTCAACTAAACAACATAAATTTACACTTCAAGAAGCTATAAAAAGGAGAATAAGCCCAAAGTTAGGAGAAATAAAGACATGATAGAGATTAGTATAGAAATAAATGAAATAGAAAATCGAAAGGCAATAGGAAAAAATCAATAAAACTGAGAGTTGGATTTCTAAAAATATCAACAAAATTGATAAATCTTTAGCTAGACTAAGAAGAAAAGACTCAAATAAATAAAATTGGAAAGTGGAGACTTTTCAACTGATGCCACAGAAAGAAAAAACTTACAAAAGACTGCTATGAGCAATTATACAACAAAAAACGGATAGCATATTAAAAATGGACAGATTCATAGAAACATACAATTTACCAAGACTACATTATGAAGAACCTGAAAATATGAACACACCTATGAGTAGTAAGGAGATTGAGCCAGTAATCAAAAACCTCCAACAAAGAAAAGCCCAGGATGTCTTCCCTTGAGAATTCTCCCAAATTTACGCCAATCATTCTCAAATTTTTCCAAAAAATTGATAAAGAGGGAACACTAATATTTTGAGGCCAGCATTATCTTGACACTAAAGCCAGAAAAAGACACTACAAGAAAACTACAGGCTGGTATCTCTGATGAATACAGATGCAAAAATCGTCAACAATATACTAGCAAATTGAGTTCAAAAATATACTAAAAGGATCAAACACCAAGACCAAGAGGGATTTATCCCTGGGATGCAGGGATGCTTCAATATATGAAAAAATCAGTTGAGGTGATGCACCACTTGAACAGAATGAAGAATAAAAATATCACATGATCATCTCCATTGATGTAGGGAATTTTTTTTTAATTCAACACTTCTTCATGATAAAACACAGAACTAGGAATAGAAGGAAATTGCCTCAACATAATAAAGATATGAAAAGACCACAACTGACATTATAATCAAAGGCCAATAAAACACAAAAACAATCTGAAAGCTTCTTTAAGATCAGGAACAAGAAAAGGATATCCACTCTCATCATTTCTATTCAACAGTCTTGGAAGTTCTACCCAGGGCAAATAAGCAAGAAAAACAAATAGATGGATATAAATCAGATAAAAAGAAATAAAACTGTCCCTATTTGCAGACAACATGGTTTTATTTGTAGAAAAGCCTAATTATTCCACGAAAAAAAACTGTCAGAATAAACAAATTCAGTAAAGTTGCAGGTTACAAAACCAACATGTAAAAATCATACATGTTTCTGTACACTAACAACAAACTATCTGTAAAGGAAATTAGGAAAACAATTCCATTTACAATAGCACCAAAATAATAAAATGCTTAGGAATTAACTGAGGAGGTGAAAGACTAGTACATGAAATCTGTAAACACTGAGGAGAGAAATTAAAGAAGATACAAACGAATGAGATGTCCTATGTTCATGAACTGGAAGACTTAACATTAAAATGCCCACACTATCCAAAGCAATCTATAGATTCAATGCAATCTCTATTAAAATTTCAATGTTACTTTTTGCAGCAATGGAAAAAAATCCAAAAATGTATATGGAACCACAAAAATACCCCAAATAGCCAAAATAATCTTGAGAAAGAAGAAAAAATCTAGAGGCTTCAAATTTTCTGACTTCAAAACATTATAAAGCTACAGCAATCAAAATAGAATTGTACTGACAATTTACATATATATTTACATACACACACAGCAGTGAACCAAAATAGAGAGCCCAGAACTAATCTATGCACATATAATCAAAAAATCTTTGACAAGGGTGCCAAGAATACACAATAGGGAAAGAATAGTCCCTTGAGCAAATGGTGCTGGGAAAACTGAATATCTACATGCACAAAAATAAAATTGAACCTTTATCTTACACTATAAATAAGAATCAACTCAAAATGGATTGAACTTAAGCATAAGATCTGAAACTTTTAAAATTCCTAGAAAAAAATGTAGGGCAATAGCTTTACAAGACTGGTCTTCACAGTGATTTCTCAGATACAACACCAAAAACATAGACAACAAAAGAAACATCAGACAAGTGAGACTACCTCAAACTAAAACATGTCTAGAAAAGGAGACAGTTGGCAGAGTGAAAAGGTAACCTATGGAATGGGAGTAAGTATCTGCAAATAATATATCTGCTAAGGGGTTAATATCCAAAAAATATAAGGAACTCCAACAACTCAACAGCAAAAATTAAAATAACTTGCAAAGGATATTTCTTCAAAGAATATAAATTGCCAATAAGTATATGAAAAGATGCTCAACATCATTAATCATAAGGGAAATGCAAATCAAAATCATGACAATTATCACTTTATACCTGTTAGGATAGCCACTATCAGAAAAACCAAAACAAACAAACAATCAACAAACAAAATAGTAAGTGTCAGCAAGGATTGAGAGAAATGGGAACACTTGTGCACTGTTAATGAGAATGTAAAATGGTTCAGCTGTTATGGAAAATAGTGTGGAGGCTCCTCAAAACAT
This sequence comes from Bos indicus, assembly GCF_029378745.1. NCBI lineage: Eukaryota > Metazoa > Chordata > Mammalia > Artiodactyla > Bovidae > Bos > Bos indicus. Next base: position 129,152,515 of record NC_091760.1, read on the forward strand.
TAAAAACAGAACTACTATGTGATTTAGCCATTCCACTTCTGGATATTTATTCAAAGAATCGAAATCAGGATCTCCAAGAGTATTTGCCCTCTTACGTTCACTGCTGCACTGTTCACAATGGCTAAGAGGTGGAAGCAACCTACTATCCTCCTTTTCCACTCCCTCCTTAATCTTGCCAACCTCTAAGCTCTTTTCCATTTAAATAACTTTGCAACTCAAAAATATTATGAAATAGGACTTCCCTGGTGGTCCACTGGTTAAGACTCTGAGCTCCCATTGCAGGGGGCCCAGGTGTGACCCCTGGTCAGGGAACTAGATCCCACATGTCACAGCCAAGAATTCACATGCCACAACTAAAGATCCTGCATGCTTCAACCAAGACCCATTGCGGCCAAAATAAATAAATATTCAGCAAAAATGTTACAAAATGGAATCATGCAGTGTAGCCTCTTGGGATTGGCTTTTCCACTTAGCATCATGCTCTGGAGACTCAGGTACATATCAACAGTTCAATCCCAATGTGCTTTCAAATGATTTTTCATACCTAGGGGAACTTCTTCATGAGCTTGTGTCAATGTCAGTTAGTGGAATCCCTTGCGATGTTAAAGAAGGAAACATGTGCTCTAGAGTCTTTCCTTTTTTAAAACACCTTCTGGAGGTTTTGACACTTTGTAGTATTGGTCACAGATGTTTTGAAAAGTTTCCAATATGATTTCTGTGCGTGTGAACTTGAAAAGGGAATAAAAATGTCAGTGGCCATATTCATCTTGCATAAAATATTTGAACTTTATGCTGCACTAAAACAATAAATTCTCTCTGTAATAAGACATGGGCAATTAAACAAGCAAGAGAAACAATTCATGTAGCTTGAGTTGAACAGAAGCAGTGCAACTGAAGTAATGTAATCACACCCTAGGAACTCAAGGAGGGGGGTGTATGCCCAGGAGAGGTGACTGGTTTATGCTTCTTTACATAATGTATAAGGGAAGTGTAATTTAATTTGCAAACAGCAATCTTTAGAAATCAATTAAGAATTTATTCCAAAGAGGGCAAACACTAGTCAAAGATTTACAGACTCCTCTATAAGAGGAGGGTAGTTCAGCATTTAGAGCCAAGTCTTGCCTTATACATCTCCACAGGACTGACTCTGTCAGGGAAGGATATGGTGAGGCCACAAGGAGAGGTGTCCTTTGCAAGTAGCCCCTTGCTTGGGCTTCTTGGTGGAAGAACAAACTCTGTTATTTCTCATTATACGTTAGAGGTGCTTTTTCAGTCATCTCTAGCCAGTATTTTCCTTTTTGTCTTTCTCAGAACATAGAACACAGGCAGTCAGTCTAATAGGAATTAGCAAACAAAGGTTTCGTGGTCATGTGAGTTTGGGGAATTCAGGTTTAATCAAATTTAAGCAGGCATCTTTATCACAGGACCACTCAGATTCTTTGATAAGAGGCTGTGCATGAGAGATCTATAGATTACTGTAAGATTATACAGTTACAATGACTGATTATACCATTATAATCAGGATTTTTTGTTTTGTTTTGTTTTGTTTTAGCCTATCGGACCAGGAGACCTCATTTTCTTGTGAATCTTGACCCAGACAAAAGCACTCTGAGACCCACTCTGAGGAAAGCTGACTTCCTTGATTCTTGCCTGGGGGCTTCCCACTATGTTTCCTGATGTATCTCCACCCCCTACATAGTAAGTGCTCACTGAATGTGGGTTGATGACTAAAAATAGTAACTATTATTGCTTGAGGTCTAGGAATGGTGAATATTTTCAGGTATTATCTCATTTAACCCTCAAAACAATACAGAGAACTAGGCTTCATCGTTACTTCCTTCCATAGATGAGAACACTGAGAGTTACCATGGTTTAATAATTTTCCCAAGTTCACCCAGATAGGAAGGGGCAGGTTGATGCTTGAATTCAGATTTATACGATTTTTCAAGCCCAGACTGGTAACTGGTTCTCTATGCTTCTTCTAGGAAGGAAAAGATACGTAGATAAATCAATCCAGAGCCCATGCAGGAATCACTCACAATAAGGGAGCCAGCCCAGGGGGCCCCAGCTAATCACCCCACTGCTCTGAGCTAATGGATCCTTGGACATGACTTTACAGAATGCTCAGGGATAACATACATTTCCAGAACCTTCCTGGCTGCAGAGGCTGGGGGGTGGATAACATACACTTCCAGAACCTTCCTGGCTGCAGAGGCTGGCAGGTCTTTTTCAAAGAATCCACGCTGAACATGGTGGCATTTGGAATAAAACAGCCATAGCAACAGGTGTGACGAGGTAGGGGGATGGGGGCGGGGAATGAAAGCCTTGGAAGCAATCACTAAAGCTTCCGGTCAGGAATTGGTGGTGGTTTAGTTGCTAAGTCATGTCCTACTCTTGAGACCCCATGGACTGTAGCCTGCCAGGCTCCTCTGTCCGTGGAATTCTCCAGGCAAGAATACTGGAGTGGGTTGTCATTTCCTTCTCCATAGAATCTTCCCGACTCAGCAATCAAACCCGGGTCTCCTGCATTGCAGGCAGACTCTTTACCAACTGAACTATTAGGGAAGCCCTTCGGGAGTTAGGAACATTTATTTTAGCACAGTAGAAGGAGGTCCAGGAGAGAGGGCATCTCAACCTCTCAGTGTTCCCAGTGAGTCTACATGATGGTTCTACCTGCGCTGTGGTAGACAGGAAATAACACACCTGCCCAGGAAAGAGGATGTCAATAAGGTAAAATGCCCAGTGCAGAGAGACCTTCTGAGGACTCCTCTTTGCAAAGAGGAAGTTTCTCAGAAAGTGATGAGTTAGTGCCCCAACACTCAAGGGTCTCTTGAGTTTTGTCCAAAGACTGGCAAAAGACTCCAGAGGCCAGCTCTGATACTGGGAGCTCACCTTTGCTTCTTCCTATTGATGATTTCTCCATGCATCTAGTGTCAGATCCATATAGAAGTCACCTCTGACCCAGAGTGAATAGGACATTTCTTGGTCAACATGACTACAACTCAGCAGAGGACAGTGGTTAAGAAGAAAGATTTTCAAGTCAGATTGCCTGGGCTTGATTCTTAACCCTTCCACTTTCTAAGTGGGTCTGCTTTGGGCAAGTTATTTTATTTCTCTGGGCCTTAGTGTTCCAATCTACATCATTGGGATAAAAATGACAGCATCTCTTAATATTATGGCAAGGAGTAAAAGATACAATAGATGTAAGATATTTGCATGTGGAGGCTCATCTTCTGCATGACTATAAGTCTTGCTGGCCCTCTGGTTTTCAAATCAGCCTTGGTGTGTTTAGGGTAGAGAGGCAGTTTCTTGGTGTTGGATCAGCTCCAGAGCACTGATAAATTCTGGTTTGGGGAGCTGCAGTGCTGGGGTTCCAGTTCTGGCTGCCTTGTGAGTCTTGTGGACCCTGGATCCTGGGTCTCAACACAGGTGCCAGCCAACCTTCAGCACAGTTTCTTATCAACCCCTGAAGGATATAGTGCATGCTAAGTCACTTCAGTTGTGTCTGATTCTGTGACCCCATGGACTGCAGCCCAGAAGCCTCCTCTGTCCATGAGATTTCCCAGGCAAGAATACTGGAGTGGGTTGCCATGCCCTCCTCCAGGTAATTTTCCCGAGCCAGGGATTGAACCTGGGTCTCTTCTGTCTTCTGCACTTACAGGCAGATTCTTCACCACTAGCACCACCTGGGAAGAATTCCCAAGGTGTGCTGGCATCAGAATGAGACCCTCAGGGGCTACAAATCTAGCCTGTCCTCCTGCCTCCCAACATTCCACGTCTCAAGCATTTGCCCCGCATTCTGATGAGATGTTTAGTTCTTAGCTGCAGGGGGTTGCGAAGAGTTGGACATGACTGAGCGACTTCACTTTCACTTTTCACTTTCATGCATTGGAGAAGGAAATGGCAACCCACTCCAGTGTTCTTGCCTGGAGAATCCCAGGGATGGCAGAGCCTGGTGGGCTGCCATCTATGGGGTCGCACAGAGTCAGACATGACTGAAGTGACTTAGCAGCAGCAGCAGTGCGCATAATCTGAGGAGTGTCTAGAGTAATAATTGAGAGTTAAAGTCATAGGCAAAGACTTGAGGACAGCAATCAGGAGTTTAAATCAGGATAACAATATCCTTCTGAGTATCCTTCATGCTTCAAGCCAGAAGAGCCCTCAAATGATATTGTTGATTCATTCTTTCAATAATATAAAACATTTTCTCAGCAACTGGTAAAGGCCTAACTGGTAAAGAATAGGTTTGGCTCTTGATGTCTGCTTTGATTGGTGGTACATTTGAAGTCAGACCCAGTACGGGACGGGGTGCATGTGTGTCTAGAGCCTGGCTAACTCCTTACCTGTCCCCTATGCTCCACCTGCTCTAAATCTGGTTTCCTCACAGTCCCAAACCCATAGTCCCACAGAGCCAGCACCTCAGTTTACTTTCTGCCCTTCCTGGCCTCAGAGGCCTAATCTATTAATGCAGATAATAATATTGACCTCACCAGCTGGTTGTGCGGATCCAAGGACACCATGTAGGTGAATGTGCTGGGCAGGCAGTCTTGGGCACACAGAGGAATCTGTAAATATCATCCTTCTATCTTTCCCTGGATGGAAATTGCCTTGTCTCTATTACAGATCAGCACAAAACGATATTTGGTCTTGTTCTGTTCTTTCTCTCCTATGAGTTCATGCACTGGCTTTTGCTTTTGGATTTTCAATTAGATGGAAAACATTATGGAAGCAGACACCAATTCTGCTCATGTATCTCCGTGATGTATTTCTATTGAAGGCATTTCTACTGAATTGAATGGAAATGGCTCTTGGCAAGTTTGTCTCTGAATGCACCCAGAATCTTCTTCATGAGTGATGGAGTTAATAGTCGTAGACATAGTGGGGAGGGGCACTTGCTATTCCATCCAGGTAAAGATGCTTGGTTTCAAAGCTAAAGACATCTAGACCAATTTAAGGCTAAAATTGGAAGCTGTCTGTTGACTAACCATGGGGCCCAAGTAAGAAGATAAGAGGCCAAATTCCACCAGTGGTCCTGCTAATGTCCACAATTCTATTCTCCCAGGGAACCTGGACTCCCTGTTCCCTCCAGTATGACAGAGGGGCGACCAAATAACATGATGAGCATAGGAAAATGATACTTGGAAGGTGAGCCAGCTCCGCCAGAGGGCGCTGTGGGCAGACTAGCCTGCGGGTCTCTGAGGACCTGCAACAGGTGACACAACGCAGTCTGTGCCCCTTCAGATGCTTAAAGCTGAACTGATACATTTGATTGCTTTCATCTGGGTATTATGTTCTTGATAGCAGGGAAACCATGAGAGGCAGGACAGCGTAGCATCTGGAGCCAAACTACCTGACTCTTGACACTTACAGATGTTGACAACATACCTGAGTCCTCATGTCTTCCATCCCCAAACCTATAAAATAAGGTAAATTAAAGTGCCCACTGCCCGAGTTTGCAGTGATGCGGAATGAGTAAATATGGCCAAAGCTCTCAGAACAGCATGGAGCATAAAACCTGCAACTCAATTAAAAAGTGGACAGAAGATCAAAATAGGCATTCCTCTAAAGGAGACATACACATGGCCAAAAGCACACGAGACGATGCTCAGTATCACTAATTATTAGAGAAATGCAAATTAAAACTACAATGAGGTGTCATCTCACACCAATCAGAATGGCCATCATCAAAAATGTCTACAAACGAGAAATGCTGGAGAGGATGTGGAGAAAAGGGAACCCTCCTACACTGCTGGTGGGAATGTAAATTGGTACAACCACTATGGAGAACAGTATGGAGGTTCCTTAAAAACTAAAAATAGAGCTACCATATGATCTCACAATCCAACTCTTGGACATATATCCAGACAAAACCATAATTCAAAAAGATACATGCCCCCCTCCAATGTTCATTGCAGCACTATTTACAATAGCTAGGACATGGAAGCAACCTATCTAGGTCTATCAACAGATGAATGGGTAAAGAAGATGCAGTACATATATACAATGGAATAGTACTCATCCATAAAAGAGAATGAAATAAAGCCTTTTGCAGCAACATGAATGGATGTAGAGATTATCAAAAAGTGAAGTAAGTCAGACAGAAAGACAAATACCATATGATACCACTTATATGTGAATCTAAAAATACGATACAAATGAACTTATTTACAAAACAGAAACAGATTCACAGACTTAGAAAACAAACTTACAATTACCAAAAGGAAAATGCTATGGCAGGGGGCAAGTAGAGAGGGATAAATCAGGAGCTGGGGATGAACAAACACACAATACTATAAGATAGATAAGCAACAAGGACCTACTGTATCACACAGGGACTCGACTCAATATCCTGTAATAATCTTGTGAAAAAGAATGGATATATGTATATGAACAGCTGAATCACTTTGCTGTATACTTGAAACTAACACAACATTGTAAGTCAACTGTATTCCAATATAAGGTAAAATTTTAAATTAAAAATAAATAAAAATAAAATTTCTAGAAATGAAAAACAAAACAATGCCATAGGTTAGCAGCAGGTGTGACAGTGACAATGCCATATTTCAGAGACAGTCCTGCCTCCCTGGCATATAACATTCCCAGGTGCCAAGCTCCACCAAAAGCTTTTATAAAGCCAGGTTTCCAGCTATTTTCTTTTGGTGTAATTTAATTTTTAATTGGAGGATAATTACAATATTGTGATGTCTTCTGCTATACATCAACATGAATCAGCCATAGGTATACATATGTTCCCCACTTCCTGACCCTGCCTCCCACCTCCCTCCCCACCCCACTCTCTAGGTTGTCACAGGGCACTGGCTTTGGGTTCCCTGTGTCATACAGCAAATTCCCACTGGCTATCCACTTTACATACAGTAATATATACGTTTCAATGCTGCTCTCATAAATCATCCCACCTTCTTTCTCCCCGACTGTGTCCAAAACTGGTCTCTATGTCTGCATCTCCACTGCTGCCCTGTAGATAGGTCATCAGTACCATCTTTCTCAATTCCATAATATGAATTAATATACAATATTTGTCTTTCTCCTTCTGACTTACACTTCACTTTGTATAATAGGCTCTAAGTTCATCCACCTCATTAGAACCAATTCAAATGCATTCCTTTTTGAAGCTGAGTAACATTCCACTGTGTATATGTACCACAACTACTTTATCCATTCATTTGTCAATGGACATCCAGGTTGCTTTCATGTCCTAGCTGTTGTAAATAGTGCCACAGTGAATATTGGGGTACAGGTGTTTTTTCCAATTATGGTTTCCTCAGGGTATATGCCCAGTAGTGGGATTACTGGGTCATATGGTAGTTTTATTCCCAGTTGTTTAAGGAATCTCCATATTGCTCTCCGTAGTAGCTGTATCAATTTGCATTCCCACTGACAGTCAAGCAGGTGAGTCACTTTACCAAGCAGGTGTGCAGGATCCCAGCTGTCCTGATGCCTGAGCTGAATCCACTGGCCAGTCTAGAAGGAGTGGACACTGCCCCTCCATCAAGGCACCATGGACTCCTTCTCACTGTATTTACCAGCATCCAGGGCACCATGAGAAGACTTGCTCTGAGTGAAAAGTGAGCAGCATCCATAAAACATTAAATAAAATACACCAAGAAAAAGAACTCTAGAAATAAGATTGCTCCTAGATAAAAAGCCATCCTATTTTCTTCAGGAGCTCAGAATTCTCAGAATGAAGGAACTGTGGTTTGAAAGGTTACCTTCGGGAAACCTGGAGCTTTTAAAGCCCTGAGTTTTAATTAAAGCTCACTCATGCACAACTCATGTGTGAGCCCAGAGGTCCCCTGAGTGCTCTTCTGGAAAGCAGGCCAGATAAGGGCTTTCATGAGATGAGAAACTCATGAGTCCTTGGCACGCACGTGAGACCTGTGTGCCCCTGTTCCCGTTTGCACTCTTTAGGAAAGGCTGCACTCTCCACTCTTCAGAGGTGACTGCACCCGGCCATCCAAGTGTCCCTCATTCCTGCAACTTGTGTATGATGGCTGCTATGGTACTACCCAAATGGACCACAGTGTGGCTGGAGTTGATGCATAGGTGGTAATTTTTTTAAACTCTCAATTATTAAAATAAAAAAAAATAGGTTCAGGCACCATCTACGAAAATCCTGTGTGCGAACCAAATGCTGCCAACTGGGGTTTCCTGCTCCACCCAGGTTGGGTCCCCATCTGTCACCACTTTGCCATCGCTGCTCCTGTAGTTCACAGAGATGGTTCAGATGATTGCAACATTTAATCCTGCTGCATATGATCGTGTTGGTGAAGTCTGTTACTATATCCTCATCCACCAAGGGACTCCACATACTCTGTTTTTAGGAGCAAATGCAAGTCATCATTTCCCGCAACAGCTTCACCCCAAATACTGTCTTTGTTCCAGGTGTCATGGGGCTTGGGCTATTGGGTAAAACTGCCACCACCTTGAAAGATTTCCAGGGATAAAGCTCCTGTGGGCTAAATTTGGCCTGAAGACATGCTTGCTTGACCTGCTTGATATTTCAAAAAATGTGAACTACTTGCTGATATGTAAAATTCAGGAAGTTTATATGCATCAACTCAGATTCATCTCAAAAATCAGGAGAGCTAGCAATCTGGGCCAACAAGGCAACAAATGTTGGGTCCACTTTCCCTAAGAGCAGACTGTCTTCAGCTCACCACAGTTGCAGGGCCCCTCTGTCTTACACACTGCTGCCTCACTTGAATTTGCATCCTATTTGGTCTTGGGGTAGGTCTTTCCAACCCCCAAAGTAAGAACTAAATAATGAGCAAACGGACTTCCCTGGTGGTCCAGTAATTAAGAATCCACCCTGCAATGTAAGGTGTGTAGTTCGATCACTGTCTGGGGAAATGAGATTCCACATGCCACGGAGCAACTAAATCTGAGTGCCTCAACTAGAGAGTCTGCGGGCTTCAACAAAAGATTCCCCATGACACAGTGAAAATCCTGTGGGCTACAACTAAGACCCAAAGCAGCCAAGTAAGTAAATAAATATTTTTTAAAAGTTAAAACAATAAATGAGTGAACAAATGTTTATGAATGCCTGGATGGCATCGAGAGCACCACCCCCAGATCCCTAACAGCTTTGCAACTAAGGGGATGTGTGAGGTTGCTTCTTTGCTTACACAGCATGGATGAATGCAGGCAGAGAAATAGCAATTTTAATGATTCCGAAGTGTTTTGTTCCCAAATACTGGAGAGGGTTAGTCGATCAGTCCCATTTGACTCTTTGTGACCCAGTTGACTGTAGCCTGCCAGGTTCCTCTGTCCATGGAATTCTCAGGCAAGAATACAGGAGTAGGTAACCATTCCCTTTTCCAGGGGCTCTTCCAGACCCAGGGATTGGATGTGGGTCTCCTGCATTGCAGGTGGATCCTTTACTATCTGAGCCTGGGACGTCCTGGGGGCTCAGATGGTACTGGACTCTCTCAGCTAACAGTGGTGGTCATTTTTCTGACAAGAACTGGGAAATTTCTGCTGATGAGAAAAGTTTAGTTATGCAGACATTCCATTTTTACAGAATAATAACTGTTATGTTTCTTATCAACATTTATTTAGTTTTGTTTTCATTTCCTGAGTTCCAGCTCCTTGATGAGCTCTTGAAAAATGACCACAGGTCCTATAAATGGTCATTTCTCTGCTTGAGGCAGACAGAAAATGGATCAATTCTTCTATGCTGAGTCATTAATTAAGACTTCGAGAAGGGTCTGGTTCATTTCAAGGCCACGTGAGTTGCTAATACGCTTTGGAGCTAAAGCAAAACATGATTTGGTTTCTTCCTTCCTTTCTGCTTTAGAGACATTTAAAATTTAAAGCATAATTTCCAAGCTTCCTCTGTACTTGACATTTCTTAAATAAGTTTCATTTCCTAGCCCAACAAGAGCGTTCTTGCTTTCTAAGGCAAATATGGATTTTTTTTTTATTTGCTTTAGAAAAGCATCTGACTGGGAGAAAAACCAAAGGTGAGGGGAGGCGATTAGAAGAGATGTGCTGCCTTCAAGTCCTAGGACCAAAACCCTCTCTCAAGACGCAACCATTTCTATTCCTTTCAGATCTTGAAAAGGTACAGAAAATATTGTAGAGCAAGATTTATTTTGCTTTTTGCATTTTACTATTTTTACATTTTTGTCAGGCACAAAGTAATTAACAAAACTGTATTTTAATGGTGACTATTTAATGATGATCAGTTTTTCCTGGATCTCAGCAAACCCTAGGGGAGGTGCCACTGTGGGCTGAATGGGAATGAGTTCTAATAGGAAAAATCAATTCTCAGGGCAAATTATAACTCTGCTCCATGGACAGCTGTCCTGGGACAAAGTGGCTTAGTTTGGCTTGTCAAAGTATTTTTGATCAGAGAAAACATCCCCAACCTTGGTCCCAAATTGCTTTTAGAAGAGCAAAATAACAACCTGTGCTTTAAAAATAACCTTTTCTGTAAGGATACAGAAATCAAACTGGTGCATAATAGACCCTCAGCTCCAACCAAAGCCAGCTCCTGGGTAATTATGAAGTCAGCCAACTCCAACTGGACATCCTCTCCTTTCTCTGTTACCTGGCAGTTAAGAAACTGACCCCTAGAGTCATGTTGTTTAGTTGCTAAGTCATGTCTGACTCTTTGCAATGAACTGTAGCCCTCCAGGCTCCTCTGTCCATGAGATTTCCCGGGCAAGAATACTGGAGTGGGCTGCCATTTCCTTCTCCAGGAGATCGTCCCAGTTGGGATTCAAATCCTATTTACTAGCAATAGGACACTGGGCAAGTTACTTGCTTGCAAGTTACTTCTCTGGACCATAGTTTCTCATTTGTAAAATGTAATAATAGTACCTCCCACATGGGCTTTTGTAGAATGAAGTAACTTAGTGCCTGTAAAGCCTTTACACTAGAGCCTGGCACATGGTAAAGTCTTGAATGTGTCAAATTATCTATGGACATACTTACACTCTACTGTCTGTTGGTTTCCCAGGTTTTCTTATCTGGTCTTGGTCTTATCTGGTCTTGTCAGGGCATATTCCTCCCACTTCACTCCCATTACCATCAAAATCTAATACCTGCTTGGAAGTTTGAAGTTGACAAAAGGCTCTTACACTCTAAACCTCATGTGCTCCTTATATCAACCCTAGGTATCATCCCCATTCTGCCTGAGTAGTATGAACAACTCAACATCACTTTATCTCCTCTGAGTTTTGTCTTGCATCACAGGCCTAGAGTTCTGAGAAGTAGATTTCCTTGAATCTTTACCAGCAGATAACAGATTTCTATCTTTGTAAAAGCCGAGAGGCATATGTTGGAGAATTTGAAGGTAGAGGAGGAGCAGAACCTTATTGCTCCTGAAGCCATGGCGGGTGGGCAGACATATGGGCTTTCCAGGAGAGATGGATGGACTGATGCCAGGAGCACTGGGCATCCTCCTGCAAGTCACCTCTGCTGGTGCTGTAATCCCTGAGTTCCAAAATGCTAGTGGTGGCTTTCCCTTTCTTTCACCTCACAGCTCCTCTAAAGACCTTATATCTTCTAATCCCCTCTATGAAATCCCTTCCTGTTGGAAACACAAGAAGTATTTGCCATTTTCTTGACTAAACCCAGACTGATACACCTACTTTATATTGGGTATTACACATTGTTATAATTCCCATTGTTATATACCGAGCACTGTTTTAAGCTTTTCATACAAAGTACTTATTAAATCTACCAATAATGCAGTTTGAAAAGCAGCACTGTTATCTTGATATTTCAAATTTAAAAAGTGGGGCACAGAGAGGTTATGTTACTTGTGCATGATCATCACTGGACGCTCCTGACTCTTAATTGATGGCGTGTTTGTTCTATGCCTGGCATTGTGCTAAATGCCAACATGAACAATGAGTCTCAGGTTTCCTGAGCTAACACAGGTGGTTAAGAGCCAAGCAAGGAGCCCCATCCCTCCCCAAATCTACATCCAGGGTTTCTTTCTCTCAAACCACTGATACCTCTTGCACAGAGACAACCTTCCTGGGGATGTGTATGTGTGCGTGCTCAGTCATGTCCTACTCTTTGCAGCCCCGTGTACTATAGCCTGCCAGGATCCTCTGTCCATGGAATTTTCTAGGCCAGCATACCAGAGTGGGTAGTCATTTCCTTCTCCAGGGATCTTCCCAACCCAGGGATCAAACCCAAGTCTCTTGCATCTCCTGCACTGGTAGGCCGATTCTTTACCACTAGCACCAGCTGGGAAGCCTATCATGGAGATAAAGACAGTCAAACTGTTATGGTTAAAGGGTGTCTGGCTAAGAACTAGTTGTCTCCTCCTGTTCTGTGTGCTCCTTGATAAAACAGAGGAAACTGTTTTATCCCAAAGAACAAGCCTGTAGTGGTGGGACTTGAGGGCAAGGGAGAGTTTGTGATTGGCATAGAAAGAAGTTGGGGGAAACAGGGAGAGAGAAAGGGAATGAAGAGAACGGGAGGTGAATGGTGTAAGAGGAGTAAAGGAAAGAGTAAAGGAAAAGGATGAGGCCAGAGGAGGAAGAGGGAGGGAGAAGGAAGGCAAAGTGAGGGGCAGCTTTCCTGATCCTCAAAGCTAACAGTGGCACAGAAGAGCGAGGGTGGAAAGAGAATCTTCCTACCTCTTATTTCTACCAGGGGATCCAGGTCCCTGTCATTGCAAAGACTAAGTGCAGTTACTAAAATATTCATCCCTCTGCCCTAGATTTACACCATAATGCACAATCCATAAGCGTTTGTTATTTTGGTTGCTTGATAAAAATTTGATACATTCGGATTAACGCACATAAAATAAATAGTCTAATTTTATTATGCTATATAAAGACTTCCAAAATATATGGTGTCTGTGATTTTCCAAAGTGTAAGAAAACAGATAAGGCTTCAGACAGTCAAAGAAAGATTGCTTTCATTAAATTATGCAGTTATTGAATTTCTCTCCTGTGCTATACTCTCCCTGGTCTCAAAGCTGTCTGCCACATGAGCAATCACTTGGGGTGGGAATTTTCCCTCGATCTCTGGATGGGATCCTTGAAAATAACATTTAAATAATTGGGGAATTCTTTACTGAAGACCTGCAAGCAGTGAGGATGTGTCAGAAAGAGGTCAGACAAGCTGGTAAGTGTTGTGCCCAGGCTATTTGGAAAGGATGCAAGCTCTGACTCTAGCCCTGGGATATCTTGAAGTTAAAGAATGTTGACCACCTACTCTGTGCTGGGCAGTTCGAAAGCCCTTTCAAAGTAGGTGGGCATGTTCATCTCTCCCTTTTTTAAAAAAATATATATAATATATAAGAAAGCTGGGGCTTGGATAACATTATCTAAGATAGGCTTAGAAAGGCTCTCTTGGGATGTCCTATAGTCACTGTTCCTTATTTTAGATTGGAACTATGAACCAAACTGCCAGGCCAACTGAACTTTCTGGATCACCAAATCTTGAATAGATTGTCTCAAGGATGGGAATTAAATTTGGACCCTCAACCTTCTTTCTGAGAACTCAGGGAGGGTGTGTGAGTTCCTTCTACTCTCATATTCTTCCAGTAAATCCTGCTCTGCTTCAGCCAGCAGGGTCTGTTTCTGTTGCTTGCAACCAAAGTGAGCTGGGTGATAAGAGAGCACAGCTGGATTTGAGATCTGATCTTCATGAAGCCAATACTAACTCTCTGTGAAAGAAATGAGACTCCTCCTCCTGCTAATTCCACCAGGGGCTCTACTTTCACATTACAAGTTCAGACCTTAGACTAGATGTTCTCCTGGACCAAACAGAGAGGAGTAACTGGGCACCAACAGTTACTACCCAGGACAGTGCTCCTGCCTGGTATTCTGGGCATCTCTGGGTACCATGGGGTAGGTGCGCCTCATTTTACTCTGATAAGAATCAATAGGCATCACTACTGCCTTGGAACTGGCTTCCCCCATGGCTCATGCCAAGTACAATGATCTGTGGGAGAGATCATGCTCTCGGTCCCCTTTGCTCACTGGCATTTTCTATAGGCAATCAGCATCTTCCTGTCCCTCCCCACTCCCCCAGGCCTGCATTCCAGGGGAACAGGTCTCACCTAAGGTCATCAGGTACCCATTCCCAAGACCAAATCTGCTTATCCTGCCTCCTCATTCTTTGGGGCCTGAAGCTATGCAGATACCAGTGGACATAACCCAAATCTAGCGGTGAGATGAAGGGAGAGGATAATCCCAAAGAGCTGAGAGCTGGTTTGGCTTTATCTAGCATGCTGCATTCCCTCCTAAGAGTGACACTTTGAGAGAGGATTTTCCAAACTGTCTGCATTCAGGAGGCTGCCTGATGTTCAACGAGTCTAGAAATCAAAGGGCAGAGGATTTGGCAAAAGTCTAAGAAGAATTGTTAGTGGGAGACACATCAGCTCCCATCATACATTCAGAGGGCAAGTATGGTGATGGGGAGGAGGTACCCTTAGTGGTTGAGGTTCCAGAGGACAGAACTGAGAAAGAACGGTGGGGATTACAAGGGGGAAGATCTTTGTTTACTGCAGGAACAAATGTTCTAGTTAGGGTTGCCTTCTCTAGTACCGAGCATTCTGTTTCTTACAGTATCTGAGCAACAGCAGGAGATGTCTGACCAGGGATGCTACTGGAGGGACTCCAGGTTCTAGAGAAGATCTGATCATATGATCCCTGATGTCCCTCTCTCTTAAAGATTCCAGGATTACAACATACTTCGATGTTGATGGACAATAGGGGAGTAACTAAATAAACTTTTCTATCCATGTTGGGAAATCCTGATGGCCTCTAAAATGAATGAATCAGAGCTAAGGGTGCTGAAGCCAAATTTACAACATACTATACATTTCCAAGGGAGAAGGCAATGGCAACCCACTCCAGTTCTCTTGCCTGGAAAATCCCATGGACAGAGGAGCCTGGTAGGCTGCAATCCATGGGGTCGTGAAGAGTCGGACATGACTGAGCAACTTCACTTTTCACTTTCATGCTTTGGAGAAGGAAATGGCAACCCAATCCAGTGTTCTTGCCTGGAGAATCCCAGGGACAGCGGAGCCTGGTGGGCTGCCGTCTATGGGGTCGCACAGAGTCGGACACGACTGAAACGACTTAGCAGCAGCAGCATACATTTCCAAAAGCAAGCTGCAAAGAGATGTTTCCATTTAATAATGTACATTTTGGAGGGTATAGGGGTGCACAAATACAAACCTGCAAACACACACACACAGGTCAGGAAAAATAATATGAAAAATAGTTGAGGAGCCTGGGACTGGAAATGGTATGTAAGAGGAGTTTAGCCTCATTTGCAATGTTTCTTTTCTTTCTTCTTTTTAGTTTTTTAAAAAGGAGAATATATTAATACACTCTTTCTGGTATTAAAAATGAAAGGAAAATTGCTGATGGCTATCAGGTTATAAAAATGAAGGAAAAAATTTCTTTTCATGCCGATGACTATGAAACTATTTCTTCCAGTTAGGGAATTTGAAGTTTAGCCTTGGGTGATGGTTGGTTGGTTGGATGGTTCATTCATTCATCAATAGCCATTGAGTACCCCTGCGCACTGGCAGTGTGGGGAGATAGAGCATGGTGGAAAGACAGACGGGGTTCTACCCTCAAGGAGCTTATAGTAGAGGAACCAGAGACTACAACAGAGAGTGTGGAGAGCACAAAGCCCAGGCAGAAGGCATCAGAACCAGTTTCCCAAAGACTGAGGGCTGAGGTGTGGGGTGGGGGATCAGAGAGTGGTGGACGAGGATCCTTGACGTAAGCAATATTATGTGGCAAGGTCTGGAGTGAACAGAAGGGCAGTCTATTTGCGGATGTGAAATAAGTTTGTTAGGCTGCTGGGAGGTAAGGGGAACAGAGGGAGATGAAGCTAAAGATAGAGAATGCAGATACTAAAAGGACTTATGGGTCATGTTAAAGAGTTTAGACTTCAGCCAAAGTCAGCAGGGATTCACTGAAGAATTATAAGCAGATAAGAGGTGGAACTTCCAGCTAGTTACAGGTGGTTTCCAGGCTGGGTGGTCCTCAGAACACAACACATAAGCTTTCTACTTATATACATCACAGTCTGGATTTCAAAGAGGTACAACCAAATCAACCTGTAATTATCTGTATGCAGATTAATTGCTTTGTAGATTACCAGTGGCAAATGAAAAATGTTAACCTGTAACTCATGTTCCATTCTTGCACAGGACACCGATGGCTGCTTTTCTGTCATTAGTCACCAATTCCCCTAGGCCTGCAAACTCATTTTAATGCTGGATGGAGCTAAACCATATGCAGAAAGAGAATATCTGCTGAAAATGATTAAAATAATGCATAAGAAAGCTAAGCATAACTGACTGATTATTCAGAGGAATGCCCACAGCACACACCCATCACGTTCCTGAGGAGTCCAATGTCCATGGTGGATTCTGCTCAGCCATGCAGAAAGCTGGGGACAGGGAAGGGGTTTCATCATTGGTGTCACTGCACTTGAGTCCTGGCTGCTCACTAGATCCTTAACCCCTGGGCATCAGTCTTTTCATCTGATAGCTAATAAGGGTGATGCAGGGGAAATCTATGCAAATTTAGAGTCAAAAGTCAACAGGCATGCTGAGAACTGAAAATTAAGCACAATCAAAATTACTTGAAAAATAAAACAACAAAACCTTACATCCTCTTTGAATTATGAACATCAGGCACTTGGAAACCCAAAAGATCTCATATTTTT
The DNA here is from genome assembly GCF_029378745.1 of Bos indicus. Classification (NCBI taxonomy): domain Eukaryota; kingdom Metazoa; phylum Chordata; class Mammalia; order Artiodactyla; family Bovidae; genus Bos; species Bos indicus. The sequence continues at coordinate 129,169,201 of NC_091760.1, forward strand.
TCTTCTTCTTTTCCCATGTTTTCCTGATTACTGGAGGTGAAGGTCCAGTTTGAAAGGCTGAGGGAGAGCTGGTGAACGGGGTGAGGGGCAGAGGATGTAGAGGTGAGATAAAGGCGGGTTCTGTCTCACAATTCATGTCTGCTTTCATTCAAGTAAATTAAATGTGTATGATGACTCAGCTCCACTGTACCACTGTAGGTATTAAAACAGAAGTTTTTTGTTGTGAGGAAGCATATCTTATGTGGTTTGGGATGTCTCCTTTTCTCTACTGGTCATAGATAATTGAGAACAGATTTCTTATCCCTGCAAAACAATCACTCTAGAATGGATCTTAAATAAAAGATCTGGAAGTTTCTTTAAAATAATCTTAACTGAACTGCTGAATTTATAGAGGAGGAAACTGGGGCCAGGCAGAGGGCTGATGTACCAGAGCCACACTGCTGGTGAGTGACAGGCCTGAGATGAGGCCCCGACAGTCAGATTCTGGTTCCACCAGGCAGAGTCTGCACAGGAGCCTGGCTCTGTCTGATCGGGGAATGAGGCAACTGCTTTCAACTCTTCTTAAAAGTTATGCTTATATTGATATGGAGAAGGAAATGGCAACCCACTCCAGTGTTCTTGCCTGGAGAATCCCAGGGATGGCGGAGCCTGGTGGGCTGCCATCCATGGGGTCGCACAGAGTTGGACATGACTGAAGCGACTTAACAGCAGCAGCATATTGATATAGACAGCAGAGGCTCTGGTTACTGTTGATGAAGTACTTGGGAATGGGGGAGGGGAAGGGTATTATGAATTTGGAGACTTGAAGCTTCCTAGGAATGTGGTATTCTTAGCTTCATAGATCCTTAAGTATTTTTTTTTCTCATAAAACCCTCCCTTTTCCACCATTTTCACCCCAATTGTTATATCAATAAATAGGTTTATTCTGCAGATTTCTGTAAATACCTGTCTCCATTGAGCCCACTGCATGGACAGGGCCCATACCAAGACCTACTTGAGAATAAACATCCAGGAAAGTGACACTTTCCCTTGGGAATGGGGCAAAGACAGGTCAGGACATGGATGGCTTCACTGCGATGAATTATCCAGAAGAAAAGCAGCTTGATGTCTTCTAGATCCTCTATGAGCTCAGCTCAGGCTACTGCACAATTTCCCTGAAGATTACAAGAGCAAAACTGAACACTTCTCTCAGACTTCAGGAGTCTATCCTCCAGCCTCTTTCCTGCTGGGGATGTGTCATATCAGCTGACTGGCTCCTTGATGCCTAACACCTGCCTGAGAGTGAGTAGTATTTCCAGATGTTTCTTAGCATCCAGCTGTACGGCATCCTCCAGCTACTGCTGCTTCTATCAATGTGAACATCATGGCTCTGTTTCAAGTCACATCCTTGCAAATATATTCTCATCATTCACAGGATTTCAGGATTGGTGGATTTAGGGAGCATGAGGGAAGGGCTTTAGAGTCAGGCAAATAGAAGGTCAAATCCTGTTTCTCCACTGACACAACCAGCAAGTTCCTTTGTCCCAGGTCTTCATTTGTGAAATGGAGACATGGTAGCAACCTCCTAGAGTCATTACAGAGATGCAGTGGTGATACATGTAAGGCTCCTAATAAAAGAGGATGAGGGACTTCCCCGGTAGTCCAGTGGTTAAGATTCCACCTTGCAATACAGGAGATGCAGGTTCGATCCCTGGTCAGGGAACTAAGATCTCACATGTTGTGGGACAACTAAGCCCGAGTGCCACAACTACAGAAGAAAAGTCCATGTGCTGTAATAAAGACCCAGCACAGCCAAAACAAATTTTAGGAAGAGAGGGTGACATGGTAGGTATGCAGTGAAGGATGGATTTTCTCACAGGAGACAGAGAAGGTTCTGTCTTGTTCACCACTGTATCCCCAGTGCTTAGCACATGGCAGACGCTTAATAAATATGAAAAAGGGAGGAAATGAATGAGTAACTGAATGGCCTCTGATTTGCAGCCCTATGGCTTCCATCTATGGGATAGCACAGAGTCAGACACGACTGAAGCAACTTAGCAGCAGCAGCAGGTTCTTAGAAAACCCTTGAAATCTGTGTGAGAACTCCAATCATTAAGGCTCCAACTTACACTTATAAAGTTAGAACCACTTCAAAGTTGAACCACTGAAGAGCCCTCTTCCTCCACCACTTGAACTAAGAGTCCACTGCCTCTCATCATGTTGGCCTCTTTATGCCACTGCTCCTTTCCAGCTTCTAGCCCCCAGGAGAGAGTGGTGTGCAGGGGCCTGGTCACCTTCTCAGCCACTAAATGCCAGGGTTCTCTGCTAGCTCAGCCTGGGGAGCTTCAGGTTCACACAGCAACACAGATGTTGCTGTACTTCAGGCATCTATCTTCTGGAAGGGTCCCTGATTAGCAGCAGCTGGTGCAGTCTCCCTCGGTACCCCCATGGAAGTGTGTACGAAGACACAGCAAGGACCACTCATTAGTTCAGTTCAGTTGAGTTCAGTCGCTCAGTTGTGTCCAACTCTTTGTGACCCCATGAATTGCAGCACGCCAGGCCTCCCTGTCCATCACCAACTCCTGGAGTTCACTGAGACTCACGTCCATCGAGTCAGTGATGCCATCTAGCCATCTCATCCTCTGTCGTCCCCTTCTCCTCCTGCCCCCAATCCCTCCCAGCATCAGAGTCTTTTCCAATGAGTCAACTCTTTACATGAGGTGGTCAAAGTACTGGAGTTTCAGCTTTAGCATCATTCCTTCCAAAGAAATCCCAGGGCTGATCTCCTTCAGAATGGACTGGTTGGATCTCCTTGCAGTCCAAGGGACTCTCAAGAGTCTTCTCCAACACCACAGTTCAAAAGCATCAATTCTTCAGCGCTCAGCTTTCTTCACAGTCCAACTCTCACATCCATACATGACCACAGGAAAAACCATACCCTTGACTAGATGGACCTTTGTTGGCAAAGTAATGTTTCTGCTTTTGAATATGCTATCTAGGTTGGTCATAATTTCTTTCCAAGGAGTAAGCGTCTTTTAATTTCATGGCTGCAGTCACCATCTGCAGTGATTTTGGAGCCCCCAAAAATAAAGTCTGACACTGTTTCCACTGTTTCCCCATCTAGTTCCCATGAAGTGATGGGACCAGATGCCATGATCTTAGTTTTCTGAATGTTGAGCTTTAAGCCAATTTTTTCACTCTCCACTTTCACTTTCATCAGGTACAATGAATTGAACCCTTTCTGTGTGCCAGGCATGGTTACAACCTCTTTATGAGTACCGATTCATTTTATTCTCCTTATCGTCCACTGAGAAGCAAAGAGAAGTTACGCAGCTCACTTGAAGTCACAAGGTCTTTAGTTGCAGAGCTGGGTTAAAAAATAAATAATGTGAAAACCCAGCAGAGTTCATTAAAACAAGATGAATAAAATATGAAAGAATTGCAACAGAACCTCAAAATGCAGATGACAATGAAAATTTGTATTCATAGCACAGAAAAGCAAAATGAACACTGGAAAACTGTCAGGGATGAAAAACATAAATAAAACAGGAAGATGTCTAAGAAAGCAGATAAATGCCAAAGCAACATAGGACAATATCAGAACACACAACATGCAGAGGGCAGAGGTCCTAAGAATTATCTATATTTGGGAGAAATGGAATCAGTAAACAAACATATTGTAAATTCTTCCTGGCTAAGATGAAAAAAAAAAAAGCTGAAACAAACAAACAAAAAGATTCATCATAGTTGTAAGGTTAAAAGATCTTATTTTATTCCATAATCAGTAAAAAGAAACTTTTTCTGGATACAGCCAGCTAAATTTACTAAGTTGGGGATTAATAACATTATTATTAATAAATAATTAATAAAATCATTTTTAAGACAGTTAGTACTTTTACCCATAAGAAAATTTTAAATAGTATTTATATATTTATTGGCTGTGTTGGGTCTTATTTGTGACATGGGGATATTGTAAAGCACGGGCTTCTCTCTAGTTTCTGTGTGCAGACTCAGTAGCTGTGGCACATGGGCTTAGCTGCCTTGCAGCATTTGGGATCTTAGTTCCCTGACCAATGATGGAACCCACATCCCCTGCATTGCAAGGCAGATTCTTAACCACTGGACCACCAGGAAAGTCCCCATTTCATAAAGAATTAAGTTAGAACCTCATCAATCCTACATCAAAACAAATTTCAAATACAGGTATCTCTGCTTTTCAAAAGTTTGCTTTATGCCACTTTGCTTTTTTGAAAGACCTACATTAGTACCTGATTTGCTAACTGAAAGAAATCCAAAGAGGGTTTTAACCTTTGCAACAACAACAACAAAAAAAAAGAGTGAAAAGTGAAAATAGTGTCTAGGGTTTGTTTTGCAGGGAGGCTTTATGCACTTGGACCAGAATGACACCACCAAGCTCTTTCCCATTAAACTAGACTCAGTGCCTCAACATCAAGGCACCATAACTTTGAGCCATGTCAATGAGCATCTGTGCTTCATCTTGATTTATTTTGCACATCTGTTAGCAAGATAAGTCCTAAGAATTGCTCTTTGCATTATGCCATTTTGGCTTATGAAAGTCTTCAAAGAAATGCTCTACCTTCGGATAGTGGGGGAAACCTGTCATCGCAGCACTGTTTAGAATAGCCACGACATGGAAGCAACCTAGATGTCCATCAGCAGATGAATGGATAAGAAAGCTGTGGTACATATACACAATGGAGTATTACTCAGCCATTAAAAAGAATACATTTGAATCAGTTCTAATGAGGTGGATGAAACTGGAGCCTATTATACAGAGTGAAGTCAGCCAGAAGGAAAAACATAAATACAGTATACTAACGCATATATATGGAATTTAGAAAGATGGTAACAATAACCCGGTGTACGAGACAGCAAAAGAGACACTGATGTATAGAACAGTCTTATGGACTCTGTGGGAGAGGGAGAGGGTGGGAAGATTTGGGAGAATGGCATTGAAACATGTAAAATATCATGTAAGAAACGAGTTGCCAGTCCAGGTTCGATGCACGATACTGGATGCTTGGGGCTAGTGCACTGAGACGACCCAGAGGGATGGTATGGGGAGGGAGGAGGGAGGAGGGTTCAGGATGGGGAACACATGTATACCTGTGGCGGATTCATTTTGATATTTGGCAAAACTAATACAATTATATAAAGTTTAAAAATAAAATTAAAAAAAAATAAAAATAAAAATGAGCCACGTATGACCTTGGGGGGAAAAATGTATTCGTATTGTTTGGATATCTGGATGAAGAACCTTTTTTTTTTCTTTTTGCTTAGAGCAAAAAGTAATGGGAAAAAAATCACAAAAGCAAACATCAATGGAATTGACTAACACAGTTTAAAATGTATATCCAAAACAAACTAATCAAGATTTAAAAGCACAAAAGAGTAATATTTCCTACAAAAAATATAGCAGTGGATTACTATTAAAAAGAGGAAATTAGAGCTAGATATTTTGCATTTTAATAGGGAAGCAATAATCACTTCATTTACAAATATATATGAATATAAAACTTATAAGACAAAATAATATACCCATAAACATTTTGTAAATGTTCAAATTCCTCAGTAATCAACAAAATGCAAAACAAAACTGCAGTTTTGCTTATTAAAGGGGCAGAACAGAAGAGACAGTAGTTTGTTTCTTAACTGTTGGTAAGTCAGTTCCTTTCTGGAAGCCACTTCTGCACCAGGGTACCAAGAATACGAACAGTGTACACATTTGACCCACAAATTCGACTCCTAGAAATGTATCCAATGCACCAATAAAACAAGTGCATCAGGACTTCCCTGATGGTCCAGTGGCCAAGACTCTGAGGTCCCAATGCAGGGGGCCTGGGTTTGATCCTTGGTCAGGGAACTAGATCCTACATGCTGCAACTAAGAATTCACACGCTGCAACTAAAGATCCCTCATTCCATAACAAAGATGGAAGGTCCCGAGCGCCACAACTTAGACCCAGTGCAACCAAATAAATAAATAAATATTTAAACAAAAACAAGTGCATCAGGACTTCCCTGGTGGTCCAATGGCTAAGATTCCACGCCACCAATGCAGGAGGCCTGGGTTTGACTCCTGGTCAAGGAATTGGATCCCTAAGAATTTGCATGCTGCAGCTAAAGATCCCACATACCACAACAAAGATTGAAGATCCTGAGTGCCAAAATTAAGACCCGGCACAACCAAACAAATAAATATTTAAACAAAAAGAAGTGCATTAAGGGGTGTCCAGGAGGATTTCTTCAATGTCAGGATGCTTGTTCTAGATTATTTTTAAAACTACCATCAACCTCAGTCCTCACAGGTGTTTTGACCTTCTGAATTTACGGATCATGCTCCCAATGTCATCTTCTTTAATTTTTGAAACAACTCCCCGAGGAAGGCATTATCGTTATCCCCACTTAAAGACAAAAAGGAGAGTTCAATGTAGTCTGAATTAAAGGTCACAAAGTTTTCTCTGCTGGCTGAAATCATGCCACCAAGACATGAAAATATAATGATAGAATGGGAAGCATGGGGACCTAGACCAAATCCTTTCTCTTACAAATTAACAGCTGGCATTTAGAGAGGGGAAGGTTCTTACTGAGATTCACATGGTGATTCTGGAACACTAACTCTTTGAAAAGCACAAACATTCCTGGAGAGGAGGACCTGCTCTCAAACCCTTCTCTTTACTGTTTGCTAGATTATTAGTTAAAATGCAGACATCCGAGAAGTTGTAAATAGGACATGGAGATAAAGGAGGTTAAGGAAGGTCTGAGAAGAGGTCTTGGAATCTCCTAACTTTCCATCTCCACCCGGGAGGGCTCTGGTCACTCAGTGATCCTGGGGATGGATAAAGAAGGAGGAACAGAAGAAAGAGAGAACCAATCTCAGCTGCTCACGGAACGGCTCAGGCCAGGGCAGGTTCTGACATCTCCCAGGACTAGGAATTCCTGCTTCAGGCAGCTGTGTTGTGGTCCCACATCTGCCATTTCAGGCCAACCAGTGCCTGCTGAGCCCTGAGATTTGCCTGGAAGGACCCTGGACAGCGCTCCACCAGCATTCCAAAGAGAAAAACCCATCAGACCCTCCCTGACTGGAGATGCTAACAGGGCAAGTAGGGATGTCTCCTTGGCAAGTCTGTGGGGAGGTTCCCTGAGAGATTTTAAACCTGACCTCAGCCTCTCTCCTGGGCTTCTCAGAATCCACCTGGTAGTACATTTATGGGATCCTTCATTATTTAAAAGAAAAAGCCCTGAAGAATTGGTTTGGGAGCTAATTCGGGTCTGGAAGATGGGTCAGGTTTGGCTTTTACTGTCAGGTGTCCTCCTCTTTGATAAGAGCAGATGGGTATTCACAAAGCCAGACCCCGCCTGGAGTGCTTCAAGCTCATTTCCCGATGGCTGGGGCCACAATTCCTCCAGCAGTTCCTTTAGGGATACTTTGCTGAAATCCCTGCCCTGCCACTCAGCCTTAGCTGAGCCTCTGCTCCCTAGCTGGGGAAGGGTGGCCCCATCCACCAGAGCATGCCCTTCCCTCCAGACTTCCACTCCTGCTGAGCCCAGGTTTCCACCTGGAGAAGGTGTCTTGTGGGTTCCTTCCCTACCTCCCTCAACTCCCCAACTCCACTATGGATAACCCACCCTGCCCCCACCCTTCCTACTCCTGTGAACAGACTAATTTGGAGTTGTTTACAGCTGTGAATCCCAGCAGCAGTATTTCCACAGACAGTGATTTTTTACTAATAAAAGCAAACATTCTTTAGTTTGCAAATGATTTCCTTTCTATTTTTCTTTAAGTAGGAGCAGATTCAAAGTTGTATCGATTATAAAATCTCTTACTCCTGTGCATTCTGGTGCATTTTTTTCCGGGACAGAAGATAGAGCTCCCAGCCCCCAGGGGCAAAGCACACACTCCATCCACCGCCTTGGGCTGACTAGTGAGTACTGCTGGTCTGGAGCTTTTCGAGGCCTGGCTGTTTGCATTGATCGGGGAGTAAGAGCTCATTAGGTCAGGGACCTTGCCTCATTGTTCTCTGGGCTCCAGCCCCAGACACGGTGCCTGCATGCAGTGGGTGCTTAGTCGTCATGGAGTGGCAGAGGCAGTGCTTTGACTGATGAGCTCCTGTACTGACCAAGCCCTGTGTCTGGGCATGCACAGAACACAGCTAGGTGCAGTCAAGTCCGAACAGCAAGGACACCAAATCTTCAGTCTCCCCCCACTCCTTCTGTGAACTTCCTCACCTTATCTGCTTTCCAAACTCAGTTTAATATGGCTCTGATACCCCCACCTTTGTGACCCAGGAGGTACCTATAATGGCCTTTCTCTGAATCTCTGCTTTATGGCTTCCCTAGTGCCTCAGACAATAAAGAATCCACCTGCAATGAAGGAGACCTAGGTTTGATCCCTGGGTTGGGAAGATCCCCTGGAGGAAGGCGTGGCAGCCCATTCCAGTATTCTTGCCTGGAAAATTCTCATGGACAGAGGATCCTGGCGGACTATAGTCCATGGGGTCAAAAATAGTCAGAGACAACTGACTAAGCACACGCACAAAAGTGCACAGCACACACTGCTTTATGGCTTGGCTCGCCTGACCGTGCATCGTGTGCTCAGGGGCTCCCTGAGTACAACCTGCCTTCTTGGCCTACACTTAGCATGCCTCATGGTGGGCATAATGTCTTCTGCACTCACATATGTTCTGCCTTCCAGCATCAAGGACTCAGTGTGAGCTCCATAAGCATTTGAATTGAGTTTAACCACACTGGGGAATAATGAAAAAGAAATTTAAAAAACATAATATTTGGCTGTCAGCAGGCTTGGGTTCAGAGCCCAGAACATACCTTTGGATACTATGTGATCTTGGGCACTTTACAGGCTCTCTGACTTTCATTTTTCTTAACTTTTTTTTTAAGAGCCCAATTTTATTTTATTTATTTATTTGGCTGTGCCAGGTCTTAGTTGCAGCATGTGAGCTTTTCGTGCAGTGCATGGGTTCAGTAGCTGTGGCAGGAAGGCTAAGTTGCCCCGCAGCATGCAGGATCTTAGTTCCTTGACAGGGATCAAACCCAGGTCCCCTGCATTGGAAGGTGGTTTCTTTACCACTAGACCACCAGAGAAGCTCCCACTTTTCTCAGCTTTTAAGATGCACATGATTATGTTTACCCTGTCATGGGCAGGACAGAGGTCACATCTTATAGAAAACCTCTGCCCTTTTCTCACACGCCTCCTGACTCCCCCACCCCTACCATATTTTGAGCCTCCAAGAATCATTGAGTGAGTGAGTGAAGTCGCTCAGTTGTGTCCAACTCTTTGTGACCCCATGGACTGTAGCCTACAAGGCTCCTCTGTCCATGGAATTTTCCAGGCAAGAGTACTGGAGTGGGTTGCCATTTCCTTTTCCAGGGGATCTTCCCGACCCAGGGATTGAACCTGGGTCTCCCGCATTGCAGGCAGACGCTTTACCATCTGAGCCACCAGGGAAGTCCCCAAGAATCATTAGCAGGTCAATAATATCATGATCAATGCACTATCAGTAGGTATTATCAGTCCCTTCCAATGCCTCATAGAGCCAGAACTGGGGACAAGCAGGACTGGCCCATCAGGAACCTACTACAGCGTGGCTATCTGTGGGGCAGTGACGAGGATAATAAGACCCCAGGTGCTGCAATAACCTCATGATTGGTACATGTGGCCCCTCGGATGAGGCGGAGACCCATCCGCATATCTAGTTTCCCCCAGGAAAGAACATTTGGACATACCTCAAGTGACAGGCACTGTTATTCAGAAGTAACAGATCTGCAAGTTTCAGATCCTTTGCCGCATTCCGAGGTTCTGCCCAGGTGCCATGTTAAGCAAAACCAACCAGACAAGGAATGTGTCTTTTTCCAAATGAACACAAAACCACACACATGTGCAAATAATTCTAAGAACTAATTCATTAGGAAGGTATGATGCACCAGATACTCTTTTCTATGTATTCACTCATTAATAAACCCCTCCAATCTGGGGCATAGGTGACAACCTCCACATATGGATTAGGAGAGGGATGCACAGAGGGCTCAGTAACCTGGGCAAGGTTGGAGAGAAAGAACAGGATGATAACCCATTAGATTATCTTCTCTGGATCATCACGTAGATCCCCTACTTGTAGATCTCTGCCTCATGCCAGAAGTTATTTTAGATATTACAATCTCCATACTTCAGAAGGGGAAATTGAATATTTGAAAAGTTAAGTGACTTACTCAAGAGCAGACAGGCAGAAAGTGATGAAGCGGGAATTTAAAGTCAAGCCTTTCTAACATGCCACACTGCATCCCGAAGGACACCTTCTTTTGGTAAGTGGAGAGCAATGAGAGACCCATGGAGATTAACCGCAAAAGGAAGTATTCTCTATTCTCATAGGGCAGTCCTGGCTGCCTCCTACTAACCAAGACCCTTCTCACATGTCTTCGTTCCCTCTGCCAGCTTCTACCAGTTAGGCCGAACCTGGGAGCTTATTTCCTTCCCACGTTAAGTTCAGGTTCCATGTTAAGTAAAATCTTTTCATTGTTTCCCTCTTCCTCCTTCTCCCTTCCCCTCCCTCTCCCCCCACCTCCTCCTCTTCCTCCTCCTCCTCTTCATCCTCTGTCTTTGAGCATAATGCTGTTCATTACCATCCCTGGAACCTCTCCAAGATAAGCACTGCCAGGAGAAGCCATTGTCTTGTCAGAAAAGTCCATTAAGGCTGTCAGGTTCCCTAACAAATCAATCAGGCACCACGAGGCCTTTCAAAACGATATCATTTGCTATTCAGGCGGAAACAAATAACTCTCCTAGGTGAGTGGCAGAGGCATGGGCCACGGGCCAAATTGCACCACCGTCTCAGCAAAGAGCTGACATTTTCCACCAACAAATGGCACAGGGTGTGCTTATTTCTCCCATATTAAAACAATCCTTTTCCCGACCCCTCTTTCTCCAACAGAGAGCAGGTCTAGACTCATGGTCATCAATTTTTTTCCTTTTCTTTTCTATTGGACCAACTCCAATCAGACTGTCCTTCACTCTCCCCCTGAGACTACTCTTCTCAAGGTCATCAAAGACCTCCACGTTGCTTCATGGGAGGACCCTTTCTCAGTCCTCACTCATCTTCCTTGACCATGTGATCAGTCTCTGTCTTTTTCAGAGATACTAAATGCTGTAACAACCAATTCCTAAATCTCTGTGGCTAAAACTACAAAGGGTCATTTCTCACCAGTGATAGATCCCAAAGGGTGTGGCTTGTATGTGTACGGGGCTGGGAGTGCTGTTCCACAGAGTCATTGGGGGCCTAGATCCTCCCATCCAGTCTCTATTCTCCCCTCAGGCCATGGTCCTCCGCTGCTCTAAGGGAGCAGGAGATGTTAGTGGCCAGGCCTGGAGGTAGCATACATCACTTCCACCCACATTTTACTATCCAGAACTCAGTCACGTGGGTGCATCTAATTTCAGGGGAGTGTGGGAAATATAATCCCATTCTGTGCCCAGAAACAAAAGGAGGTGGTTTGGGAGCATCTCCCCAGTCTTCGGAGAAGGCAATGACACCCCACAGTACTCTTGCCTGGAAAATCCCATGAACAGAGGAGCCTGGAAGGCTGCAGTCCATGGGGTCACTGAGGGTCGCACACAACTGAGCAACTTCACTTTCACTTTTCACTTTCATGCATTGGAGAAGGAAATGGCAACCCACTCCAGTGTTCTTGCCTGGAGAATCCCAGGGACGGGGGAGCCTGGTGGGCTGCCGTCTATGGGCTTACACAGAGTCGGACACGACTGAAGCGATTTAGCAGCAGCAGCAGCAGCAGCCCCAGTCTTATCCATGTTCCTCCACGCTTTCTTCACTTTATCTCCAGATACTTTTTTCTCTTGGTTTTTTCCTAATGCACTGGCCATTTCTTCTCAGTCTCCTGTGCTTATTCCACTTCTTCTCTTGAACATCTTAATAGCCCATGGCTTAAAAGACTAGCTGTATACCAGCAATTCTTAATTTATTTCCCCAGTGAGACTTTTCTCCCAAACCCCAAATTTGGGTATCCAGTTGCTTACTTCACCTCTCCACTTAGTGGCTAGAAGACATAGCAATGGAATGTTCTAAAGCGTATGCCCAGTATTGCTTCCCGAATCCACTCCACCCACAGTCTTTCCCAGCTCAGGCAATGGCACCTCCATCCTTCCAGTTTGGGCCTGAAAACTTGGTGCCATCTTAGATTCCTTTATTTCTCTCACTTGTCATATATCACATCGGGAAATCCTGTTAGCTCTACATTCAAAGCATACCCACTCTGCAAAAGTAAATCCCACTATTTCTTACCTCCTGTTAGAAGCCACCAACATTCCCAGCTGGATTATAGCAGTGGCCTCCTGCCTGGCCTTCCAGATACTACCCATGTCCTCCTACAATCCATTCTCAATGCAGCAGCCAAAGGGATCTTACCAGAAGGTATATCAGTTCATTCTATTCCTCTGCTCCAAAGCCTGAAATGGCTCCCACTTCACTCAAAACAAAACAAAACAAAACAAAACAAAACAAACAAACAAACAAACAAAAGCCAAAGTTCTCACCACGGTCTACAAGCCATGCTTGATCTTCCTCACCCTCATCATCTTTCTGACCTCCAGCCTTTCCTTAAATAGTCAGGCATGCTCCCATCTCCAGGGCTCTGTACTAACAATTCTCTCTGTTTGAAATACACCCCGGTCCATGACACAGGGCATAGCCCCTCCTTCCTTCAATATCACTCTCACAGTGAAGCCACCTGACACTCCCGATCTCCATCTCCCTGCTCTGCTTTCTCAGGATTCTTTCCCTTTTCATTTTTCTATCTAACCTACTGTATAATTTGGGCTTCCCTGGTGACTCAGACAGTAAAGAATCTGCCTGCAATGCAGGAGACGTGAGTTTGATCCCTGGGTTGGGGAGATCCCCTGGAAAGGGGGATATCAATCCACCTCAGTGTTCTTGCCTGGGAAATCCCATGGACAGAGGAGCCTGGTGGGCTTCAGTCCATGGGGTTGCAAAAGAGTTGGACATGACTTAGCAACTAAACAACAACACTATATAATTTACATATTTGCTCTATCTGTTGTTTTTGTCTGTCTTTTTCTTACCTCTGCTACAATGTGAGCTTTACAGGGGCACAGGACTCTTTGTGGTTCAGTAATATGAATCCTGGGCTTCACGGGTGGCTCAGAGGGTAAAGCATCTGCCCACAATGTGGGAGACCTGGGTTCGATCCCTGGGTCGGGAAGATCCCCTGGAGAAGGAAAAGACAACCCACTCCGGTACTCTTGCCTGGGAAAATCCCATGGACGGAGAAGCCTGGTAGTCTACAGTCCATAGGGTTGCAAAGAGTCCTAAGTTTCTAGAACAGAGCTGACTACATAGTAGGAACTTAATAAATAGTTTTTCTGCATAAACAATTAATTTTGCAACACCAAAATGTATAGAGTATTCCCAGCAACTCTTGTAGTAGCCAAGATTTTGACTTCCCAAGCCTCTATTCCAGTCCTGTTAATCAAAAACCTTCCTGGCTCCCCACTGAGTACACACTCCCTGGCTGGCGGAGAATGTGCTCCACGTCTTTGTTCCGTTGTTCTTTCTTGGCTGTGGCTCCCACTTCCGCTGTATGCAAAGCCTGTGCGCCAGGCAAAGTAAAGACCACACATTTCTCCCCCTGTGTCTCTGCTCCTGGCTTCCAGTCTCCTTTTGAATGAGCCTCTGGAACTCAGTTGTTTTTCAATGGCCATTTCAAGAATTACCTTCCATGATAAAGCTGAACTGAGGCCATATCACTCTTTAAAGGCCACAGCAGAATTGAGGGCCTCTCTCATGTCAGCTTTCTCTCTGAGTAAATGTTTAGAGGGCAGGGCTTTTGTTATGCTCACCTCAAGGAACAAGGACAGGACTTTAAACTCATTCATTTCCCTTTGATTTAACAAACATTTTTGCTCTGTGCAGGTACAGGGGACCTAGAGGCAAGCAGGTCACCCTCCCCGACTTCAGAGTGGTCCCTGTCGGGAGAGGAGAGAACTGGATGAATAAGCAGTTCCAACGTCATATTGCCAAGGTTCTGTAGAGGAAGTATCAGGTGATGGGGCAATGGGATGGGTGGGGAGGGGCTGGGAAGGCTTAGCAGAGGAGATGATGCTTCAGTTATGGCCTGAAGACAGTACAGGTGCTGAAAAGAAGAGCCAGGTGGTAGAGGAGTGGGCATTCTAGACTAGAGACCAGAGAGGGACTCAATAATATTTGTTCTGGATTTCCTTCTTGGTTCAATGGCTCAGACTCCATGCTCCCAATGCAGGGGACCCAGGTTCAATTCTCAGTCAAGGATCTAGATCCCACGTGCCACAATTAAAACAGCTCGCACGCTACATCTAAAACCCAGTGCAGCCAAATAAATACATAAATAAAAATATTTAAAATAATACTAGTATTTGTTCAATTCAATCTTTGAGAAATGCTCTGTCTTTGATGTGTTTTCAAATGTTTGAACATATTCATACAATGCCTTAATGAGATTGAAGAATAACTCAGTTGCCTTAGAACCAGACACTTTTTTTTAAAGCAAATAACAGGATCTTGCATTTCAAAATAGCCTCTTTAATGCTTCCAGATGCTTTCACATTCATTATACATTTTGATTTTTATTTTTCACTATTATTCTGTAGATATTAAGAACACTCCCATTTCACAGATTTAGAAATAAACTTGGAAATGTATGGCATGCTAACGTTGACGAGCCAATTGCTTTAAATAAGGGTCCACTCTCTTCCCCTCTGAAGACTCTCTGCTATGTTTGGGGGTTATTATCTGGAGTCTAAGGATGGAGTGGTTTAGGGGTTTCATGAGTCCCTGAAAACTTATATGAAATTCTCTCAGTATTTTTCAGGGTACTAAATTCTCTATCATTCATTAGATTTCACAGGGACTGTGATTTTAAAATATGTACAAACTTCTGCACCATACTACAACCAAGTTCTATTTAGAAAGAACACGGACATCTTGGCTTTCAGGATGACCTTGCCCAAGGACAAACCTGGGACCAGTCTGTACAGCTCATACCTAGAATGAAGCTCCAGGTGAAGAAGCAGTAGGCTACATGTAGAGTATAGACGCCTTGGCGCTGAACTGCCTTTGTGCCTACACTACAGGTCCCCTAGGAAGTACCCAGAATGAGCCACCCACTGGCCCAACCCTAACATGCATAACGCCCTTCAGCCAGAATGTGAACTCTATTTGTGCACTGTGTTTGCGTTCAATGCCACTATATTTAAAAGACCTTTGCAATTTCTAACACTCATTGTCTGAGCTGGATGAAATGTCTTTGAAGTCTAACTAAGTGATTGCTGGAGGTGAACTCTGCTGCATCCACCTAATGGCCAGGTACACATGTTTCGTTCATTCATCCTGGCAGGTCTCTGGAGAACAACTTTGGAGACCATCAGATTCACCTGCAGTGCTTGTCAGCCATCTGTCCAAAGCTCAGCCAGGCCCACTGACCATATCTCTGGGAAGGCCAGCTTCAGGCAAGTGTGGGGACTCTGGGATGGAAAAGATGTCAGTGTGTCCCCATTATCCCTGGTGACAATAACCACCTGGGGCCTGAGTGGCTTCAAGTTTGAAAAGCACCCAGCTGATCGGAAGCACTGATCTATTTGGTGATTTTTAAATATGACTCTGCATCAAATTTCCTGGAAGGTCTCAAGACAATTCTGATCCTCAGGGTCACTTCAGGCCTACTGAGTTGAACTCTTTAGGGATGAAACCCATGAAATATGAGTTTTAGATCTGTAGTTGATTCTGATGTTCATGTAAGGGAACGGATGATTAGACAAAGCATTACTTGAACTAAGCCTGGCCAGGCACGAAGACCACACGACTTGTATGTGGTAGATGGATTCTCCACCTCTGGCCCTGTTGGCCTTGTGGGGATTGAGAGAAAGGGAGGGAGTTAGCATCCAGATGGAAGATGAGCAGAAGATAAATCATTGCACATGCGGCTTTTGATTAGCTCTTGGAGAACCAGATGGATTGATTAGGTCTGGGAACCAGAACCAGATCTACCTGGAAGCTGACAGTCAGGCAATAATCTAAAGCCCCTGTGTCTCCATTTACTCATCTGGGGGATGCGTATTAACTTCAGCCTAATGAGATTATTAAGAGCA
Source organism: Bos indicus (assembly GCF_029378745.1). NCBI lineage: Eukaryota > Metazoa > Chordata > Mammalia > Artiodactyla > Bovidae > Bos > Bos indicus. The sequence continues at coordinate 129,185,368 of NC_091760.1, forward strand.
AGGAGCAGGCACACTAGTAAATTCAGCCAGCTTGCTTTTTATAGCCCACAGGCTAAGAATGGCTTTTGTATCTTTAAATAGTTGCATTTTAAATAGTTACATTAAGTACCTAACTAATAGGTTTGATGTTGCTTGTTGATCTGCAGTGCCTAAAATATTTACTACTGGGCTCTGTAAGAAAGTTTGCTGACCTCTGGTTTACAGGGTTAAATGAAATAATCAATGTGAAAAGCCTGGCACATATTACATTACTCACAACAACTTTTAGGAGCTGAGAACATCTCCTGGGCTGGCAGCCAGCAAGAAAGCAGGGACATCAGTCCTACAGCCACAAGAAGCTGAATTCTGCCAACAATTCAGGCAAGCCTGGAGGAAGACCCTAGCTCTGGGTGAGAATACAGTCAAACTGACACCTTGGCCTCTGCTGGGTGAGACCCTGACCAGAGGACCCAGCCATACCATGTTCAGAGTCCTGACTCTAGGAAACTGAGATTATAAGTAGACATTGTTTTAAGGCACTAATTTGTGATCCTTTGTTAAGTAGCAGGTGAAAACTCAGATACGCTCTAGACACCAAAACTCTGACTTTTCTCACCAGATAAAGGCACTCTGACTTCCCCTTCACTCTCTAGAAGTCTCCCGCCTACTTCTCTCTGCCTCATCTTTCAGGTTCCCTGCCACCCGTGGAGCCACACTTGACTATCCCTCACCCTCAGGGAGTTTGCCGTCCTTGGTCTACAGGCTCTTGGGCATGCCACTCGGCCGTGCATGACTTATCCATTCCTCAGGGATTCCCTGGGCCAGGTGCAGAGGATACTGACACAAGCTAGCCAAGGCTCTTCCCTCAAGGAGTTGCTAGTTCAGGCAGAGCAGGGTGTGGTAAAGCAATATACATGGAGCAGGAGCGAGAACTGTGTTGGGTCTATTATGTTCAGCAGTGTTCACTGAAGTCTCTATCTGCCTGTCACTCCACTCAGCCATGATGATGCAGAAGTAATTCAGCCTGCAAAAAACTCACCCAGTCTCGTGACTCTGGCCCAACTCCACAGCCTCGATGGCTCCAGCAGTGTCACTTACCTCCAACCCAGCTCTAACATGCCTCCCTACCAAGACGTGACCAGGTCCTTGAAGGCAGTAACAGAATCACGCCTATACCTCCATCCTAACCTATGACTCAGAGAGAGTTTAGAATTTAATTTACCAATTCTCAAATGCCCTCTTCTCTAAAATTTAAACAAATCCCTCTTTCTTTCATTGACCTTCACAAAAGCATTAGCAATGAATCTTTAAAACACTGAAGGTCTGCTCTCCACGATTACAAAACACTGAAGTTAAATCCTCATAAAATAAACACAAGTGAAGTGGTTGAAAGGTTTAATCCTTTGCCAAATGTGTGGGTTAATCTGTGCATATGTTGGTGTATATGTGTATAGCATGCTGGCAAAGCAGTAATTTTTTGGCCTTGGAGTAAGTTCTTCCTCTGACCTCCCCTGGCCAGCTGAGCCAGTCAGGGTCATGGTAGGGTTTATGCGGTCTGTACATGTTAAGGGCTCAGCCATGCTTGTGGCTGTCACAGTGTGTGTGTATGTCCATAACACAGTTGTTGGTAGCATGAGTACCTTAGTCCCACTGTTAGCTGCTCTGTCTTCCCCAAAGGCAGCAACATACCATGAAGCACAAAGCTGGGCCAGCCGTGGTGACACAATCACTGGCTGGCATAGAACAGGCAACTTAATTACGGCAAGAAGTCAACATTTAACAGGATCCTCAACGAAGACCCAGATACAATGAGGTGAAGACAGTTTTTTCTACTGAAGAATGCATAAAGCGTCCACACTATATAACATATTGAGGCCATCAAAACTCTCCTTACTTTTGCTTAAAGCCTCAGTCCATTTGATAGGCATTTTTAAGATGACTTCAAGAACCACAAATAAAATTCTAAAGTTTTTCAGGATCTGTAGTGTGTGAAAGTTGGAAATATCTTAGAGGTAATTCAGTCTAACCGTCTAGTCCCTTGATTTACACACAAGAAAACTGAGGCTCAAAGAGAGGAAGTCACTTTTCCAAAGTTAAATTCTGAGCTAGATGCAGAATAGAAACTAACACTGAAGCTTCCTGCCTTCCTGACCAGGGTTTCTCAATCTCAACACCATGACCTGATGCTTCGAGTCAGATAATTCTTTGGTGTGGGGAGCTTTCATGTTTACTGTAGGATGTTTTGCAGCATCCTTGGTCTCTATCCACTAGATGCCATAGCAACCCTCCATCCCATTAAGAAAACCAAAGAATGTCTCTGAATGTTGCTGAGTGTCTCCTGGAGGGCGGGGGGCAAAAATTGCCCCAGTTAAGAACCAATGACCTGAACAAATGATGCCAGCTTATGTGATTTTTGGCTCTAAGATGTACCTGGCTGTGTAATCTCAACAAGTCACATAATCTTTCTCAGACTGAGTTTCCTTATCTTTAAAGTAAAAATAGTACCAGATTTATAAGTTCACATGACTGGAAAATGTAAATGAAATCATGTATGTAAGTTTGTCAGTAAAGTGCCAAGCACATAGTAGGCAGGCAACTGCTATGATTTGTATGAGACCTGACTGTATGACGCCACTCTATTTCCAGCAAGGTTCTTCCTCTCTGCAGTTTGCTGTGAATGCCAATGAACAATCATTCCCTAGTGGAGACAGCTGCCTTGGCTGAGACTAAGGCTGGGGACTCTTCACATTTGGAGGAAAGGGAGAGTGCTTGCGAGTCAGGTGGGGTTGTACTTGCTATGCAGGAAGACAAACTATGAGCTCTTTGTTTGTTTTCATCATGTCTTTAAGCTTTCTTATCTCCAGCTGCAGGATTCTGCAAAATAAAATTCAATTAGTATTTATCATCCTTTTCCTAGCTGAGTAAGTCAACTTCTTTTATGGGTGAAACTCATAAAAAATGAGGAATTGCCAAAAAGCTCTGAAGATTTCAAGGTTTTGAGATGGAAAGGCCCAAGAGTAAAGGGAGAGAAGTAATTTTTTTCATAAGAAAATAACCACGCTGTCATTGGGATCACAGATACTGTTCAGACACGAATGTAAACAGAAAGTTCAATGCTGAGGATTTTAAACTTCAGCTTCACCACAAAATCTGTGTGTGCAGAAATATAATACTGCATAATACATGTGAGTGGGACAGCTTGTGCTGTTCAGGCTGCCTCTCTGTTTCCACCCCACCATGCATGTTTATGCTGTTTGGGATATCAAGGGACTCGAAGACACATAAGCATCTTCAGAAGCAAGACTAATCTTGCATCCACCCTAATGACCAAAAAAGGTCAAAAGAGTTTGTAACAGTGCCTTCTGTGGTTCAGCCCTCTGTCCTTTCTACCCTGGAAATGGCAAGTGGTACCCACTCCATTCCAGCCCCTGGTTTGACCAGACAAGTGCATGCTGAGACAGCTGTTCTTAATTTTCACTTCTATCTCTAGCCCCTCCTATCCATGCAGTGGTAACTCATGCCCTACATCCAGAAGTCAGACCTCCTATTTCCTTGACTTGCATTAGTGTGACTCTGGATATTTTTCCCCAAACCACCATGAAGTTTGGGAAAGCTCTGCTATCTCTGACTATGGCCAGTTTCCAGGTCAGGGCACCCTAATAGCTAGGAGACACTTGTTCCCTCTCTTTTCACTGTCACTGGAGCCAGTGGGGCTGCCCCCATGTATTTCTCTTGAACAACAAGAAATATGACTTTGGATTCCTGAGGAAATTCACTAGGATTAACTATTATAAAGATGGTTCACCTAAGAAGCTGCCCACAGAGTCACATCTTTTTAAGAAAATCTTTTCTCCATCATGATGTCCACTATAGGAGGGTGTGTTTTGTTTGCGCATGTAAGCTCCATGGTGAGAAGCCCTTGACTGGCTCATTCACCACTGTAATTCATGTGCAATAGTCACTCAAAATTTTCTTATGAATTAATCAAGGAACAAATGTGGGATAGGGCAAACATCCCTCTTTGACAGTGTGCAGACCTCCAAGTGTACCAAACTCACAGTCCGTCATCCCTCATTGCCTGGGTAGCCTAAAACCAGAGGTCACAAGCTGGTGGTCTTGGGAAAAATTTAGCTAGCAGTGATGTTTCATCTGTAGACTGTATGTCCGCACAGTGCTCTATAGACAAAATTGAATTATTTACTTTTTAAAAACCGTTTTGGAAATTTCACACAAAATTCTGGATTTCTGGCTTCTTTTGGAAAATGCTAAAACTTGATAGATTTGAGGTTACATTTGTAGATGAAAAATACTACACTTTTTCCTGTTTTTCCCACTAAGCATAAAGATCCTAGAATATATATAAATAGAGATATATACATGTATACATATATGTGTCTATATATAAAACATAGGAAGATTCTTAAAGTTGGAGAGAAGAAAACAAACCAGTCAGGGAGCTCAGGAGCAGAGAAACAGCGTGATAATGAGTTCCCTGGGTTTTCATTTCACCTCATATATCCCAAAACTGGAGCTGAAGAAGGCTGCAATTCAGAAATGCCAATAGACACGGGGAAAAAAACAAAAAACAAAAAACCTCCAAACAAAAGTTTACTTTCTCTAGCCAAAGGACCAGAAAAAAAGAGCTGCCTAGCAAAATAGATACGGAGAAGGCAATGGCAACTCACTCCAGTACTCTTGCCTGGAAAATCCCATGGACAGAGGAGCCTGGTAGGCTGCAGTCCATGGGGTCGCTAAGAGTCGGGCATGACTGAGCAACTTCACTTTCATGCATTGGAGAAAGAAATGGCAACCCACTCCAGCGTTCTTGCCTGGAGAACCCCAAGGACGGCGGAACCTGGTGGGCTGCCGTCTACGGGGTCACACAGAGTTGGACACGACTGAAGTGACAGCAGCAGCAGCAGCAGCAAAATAGATAAGCTTTGAACAATTACCACTCTACTCTACATTACTCTACAATAAATGCTACATAAAAAACTGTGACCTCACCTCTACCTATGCCAAAAAAGGCTCAGTAGGGATCCTAGACCTCCACTCTCATGAGGCTATACTGAGGTACCCAACATCCTGGCTGAAACATTGTCAGAGAAGATTAAGTAGGGAGCTGGGACTTCCATCTTCAACAGCCAGTAACAAGGACTATCCTACAGTGTCAGTGAAGACCATGTGGGGCGCCTGAGTGTCTACCCTCAGCTGGCAGTAATGAGGAGCCCTCCTAGCTCCCCACTGCCAGAATAAACTTAGGAAAAAGTGAGGTCTTTCATCATTTCCCCACTGTAATGAGGCCATCTCCATTGCAGTATCACTGGAGATGATGTGGGAAGCTGGAGCTCCCACCTCAACTTGGCAGTAATAGACAGCCCCCTCAGGTATCAGTGAAAGCCAAGACTCTCTAGACTCTTACCACCAGATGGCACTAAGGATATAGAGCCCACCCTCCTCTCTTGCTCATTGTCAGAAAAAGCCAATTAAAACACACGGTATATATAGGATCTAAAGTTTCAGAGAATAATTTTAAATGTTTAAGGTTTCAATAGGAAAAAACTAAGAAAATTCCAAACTGAATGAAAAACAGAACATCTATAGATAGTACTGCTGAGAAAAAAGACCTATGAGATTTATCTGACAAAGATTTTAGAGCAGGCATGATGCAAATGATTGAAAGGTCAATTATAGACATGCATGAATCAAAATAAAGTAGAAAGCCTAAGTAAGGAATTAGAAAACCTCAGTAAAAAAAAAAAAAAAAAAACAGTAGATATAAAGGACCAAATGGAAATTTTAGAATGGAAAATCCCAGTGAATTAAAAGTTCACTTGATGGGCTTATCAGGAATGGAGGAAGAAATCAATGCATTGGAAGAGAGAAAAACAGAAATGCCTAACCTGAGCAACAGAGGAAAATGTACTTTAAAGAGAGAAAGAGAGAGAGAGAGAGAGAGAGAGAGAGAGAGAGAGAGAGAGAGCTTCAGGGGCCTGTGGGGCCCTACAATGGAAGATCTAACATTCATGTCACTGGAGTTCTGGAAAAAGAGAGCAGTGGTGAAAAAACATTCAAAAAAATAATGGCTTGGAATTTCCCTGGCACTCCAGTGGTTAAGACTCCATGCTTCCACTGCAGGGGGCATGGATTTGATCCCTGGTTGGGGAACTAAGATCCTGCATGCCACACAGTGTGGCCCCCAAAAAGCGGGGGGCTGAAAAACTCCCCTTTCGTACAAGAGACACAAACCTACAGATTCAAGAAGTTGAGTGAATGTCAAACAAGATAAACTCAAAGAAGCCCAATCCAAGGTGATATAACTAAACTGAAAATATAAGACAGAAAAAAATATGGAAAGCAGCCAGCACAACACTTCGCTTATAAGGGAAAAGTAGTTAGAATGACCAAGCAAGTCAGAGGGAAGAAGCACAAGGTTATTCAAGGGCTGAAAGAAAGTAACTGTCAACCTGGAATTTGATATTCAATGAAAATATGCTTCAGGAATGCAGGGGAAATAAAGATACTCTAACAGGAAGAAAAACTAAGAGAACTGGTCATCAGAACACCTATTCTGAAAAACTGGCTAAAGGAAATTTTTGAAAAAAAGAAATAAGAACGTGATGAACAAAAATCCAGGTAAACATAATAGCCTTTCCTGAATTTTCTAAATTATATTGAACAGTTAAGCAAAAATCATAACATTATCTGATGTGATTATAAATGCATGTAAAACATTTAAGACAATTATAAACAGGGGAGTAAAGACACGTAAGTGGAGATAAGGTTTCTGTATGCCATTTGAACTGATAAAATAACAACACCAGTGGACTTGTGACAAATTATGTATATATATATATATATATATTAGCCAGAGCAACCAACAACAAAAACTATACCAAAAGATACACTCAAAATACTATAAATATATCAAAATGAAATTTGAAACATATACAAATAACTAACTGGAAGGAGGACAAAGCAAACAGAAATATAATAAGAACACACAGAAAACAGCAAATAAAATGGCAGACTCAAAACCTAAAATGTCAATAATTACGCTAAATGTAAATGGTGTGAATACATCAATTAAAAGACAGAGACTGGGAGAGTAAATTAAACAGATTGGACCAATAAATGCCCAACACATGGTCTATGAGAAATTTACTTTAAATATAATGAAAGAGGAAGATTGAAAGTAAAACAGTAGAAAAAGATGTAGCATGCAAACATTCATCAAAGCAAAGCAGAGTGGCAATGTTAATATCAGATAGAGTAAACTTAGGAGGGAAAGAAATGCTAGAGGCAGAGAGTAACACTATATGATTAAAGGGGCAACCCAGCATGAAGACATAGAAATTCTAAACATGTATTCAATAGACAACAGAGATGCAAAATGCATCAAACAAAAAGTGATAAAACTGAAAGGAAAAATAGAGAAGCTGAAGCTCTCTACAGTCCTATCTCAACAACTGATAGAACTGGACAGAAAATCAGTTAGGATATAGAAAAAAATCAGCAACACTATCAACCAATAGGATCCAACTGACATTTTTAGAACAGTTCACCCAACAAGAGCAAAATATATGTTCTTTTCAATTGCCCAGAGAACATATACAGAGATATATCCTGAGCCATAAAACTAGCCTCAAGTTTTTTTTTTTAATTAAAATCATACAAAGTATGCTCTCTGATCAAAAAGGAACCAAAGAAGAAATCAACAACAGAAATATAACAGAAAAATCTCCAAACATTTGGAAGCTTAGCAAGACTCTTCTAAATAACTTATGGCTCAAAGAGGAGGTCTCAATGTAAATAAAACTAATATATCAAACTAAATAAAAATGCATCAAAACTTGCAAGGCACAGGTAAAGCAGTGCTGAGAGGAAAACAGATAATACTTAACGCATACATTAGATAAGAGAAACAATCTAAAATCAATAAAGTACACTCTTACCTCAAAAGTCTAGCCAAAGAATAGAAAAATAAACTCAAACGAGCAGATAAAGGAAATATTAAGACAGGAACAAAGTCAATGAAATAAAAATAGAATAACTATAGAGAAAAAATCAGTGAAATAAGGAGTTGGTTCTTCAAAAGGATCAAGAAATGATAAACTTCGAGCAAGTTTGACAAAGAAAAAGAGTGAAGACATAAATTTTCAATATCAAGAATGAATTAGTATATATAATTACAGTGTGACATAGATATCAATAGATAAGAAAAGGCAAAAGATTCAATTTGAAGAGAAATATGAGTATGAATTAGATAACAGGATACTAAAAACAATACTCCACACACATACATCTGCCAACTTATATAAAATAAACCAATTCCTTGAAAAACATAATCTATAACTAGTCACACAATATAAAATAGATTATTTGAATAGCCTTATAACTACTTAGAAAACAATTTATAATTGTAAAACTCTCTAGAAAGCATTTTCAACTGGAGGACTCTACCAAATATTTACAAAAGAATTAACACCAATGCTACACAATCTCCTCCAGAAAACAGAAGGGAGAAAATATTTCTGAATTCATTTTATGAAACTAATATTACCCTGATATAAAACCAGATAATGGCAATACAAATAAAGAAGATGAAAGACTTATATCCCTAATGAATATGGATGGAAAAATCCTTAGTAAAATATTAGCAAGTACAGTACAGCAGCACATAAGTAGACTTATACACTATAAGTAAACTGGGTTTACTTTACAGATGCAAAGTAGAGTCATATATGAAAATCAGTCAACATCATCACCATATTAACAAACTGAAGAAGGAAAAGCACACATTCATAACAATCCATATTAGAAAAAAATTGACAAAAATCAAAACCCATTTATGATAAAACAAAAAACTCTCAGAAACCTTGGAATAAAAATCTGCCTCAACTTGATAAGGAGACTCTACAAAAACCCTGTTGGTTATATTATACTTATTGGTCAAAGAGTGAATGCTTTCCCCTAAGATCTGGAACAAGGCAAGAAAATCTCTCATCTCTAGTCAGTGCAGTAAGGCAATAAAAGGGAACAGACCTGTTCTTAATTACAGATTACATGTTTGTCTATGTAGGAGTTCATTAAAGTTGTAGGACACAAAGCATAAAAACAAACATATGAAAGCAACTGAATTTCTACACAATGGCAATGATACATAAACAACACAATGAAAAATAGAATACCATTTACAGTCACTGTAAAAATGAAATATTTGGGTTTAAATCTAACTAAACCTGTATAGGATTTGTATGCTAAAAACTACATAACACTGCTGAAGGATATCAAGGAAAAGTTAAACAAATGGAGATGTATACCAAGTTCATGGATTGGAAGACTCAACTTAGTAAAGATGTCAATTTCCCCCAAATTGATATGCAGGTTTAACTCAATTCCTATCAAGTATTAGCAGGATTTTTTTTTAGATGTTGACAAAATTATTCTAACGTTTATATGGACAGTGCAGGAAGCTCAAGATGGAGGGGATATATATACACACACATACACACACACACACACACACTCCGATACTTTGGCCACCTGATGCGAAGAAGTGACTCATTGGAAAGACCCTGATGCTGGGAAAGATTGGATGGGAGAAGGGGACAACAGAGAATGAGATGGTTGGATGGCATCATCGACTTAATGGACATGAGTCTGAGTAAGCTCCAGGAGTTGATGATGGACAGGGAAGCCTGGTGTGCTGCAGTCCACGGAGTCTCAAAAAGTTGGACATGACTGAGTGACTGAACTGAACTGATATACACACAAAACACAAATCAGTCATAAATATATATATGTCATAAATATATAATTATGACTGATTCACATTGTTGTGCAACAGAAACCAACACAACATTGTAAAACAATTTTACTCTGATTAAAAAATAAAGTTTATATGGAAAACTAAAGGAACTGAAATTAATAAAAATAAACAGGGAGTCTACCCAATTTTAAGACTTACTGTATATTTACAATACTCAAGACTGCATAATTGTTATGGAACAACATACCAATTAATGAAATAGAAGAGAAAACCCAGAAACAGATACACACAACCATGCCCACCTGATTTTTGACAAATGTGCAAGAGGAATTCAATGGAGGAAAAAAACTTTCCAACAAATGACGTAGGAGCAATTGTACATCCGTTGGGGGGGGGGTGGCAGGAATCTCAACCTAAGTGTTTCATTTTACACAAAAATTAACTCATAATGGATTATACATTTACATATAAAATGTAAAGCTATAATATAAAATGTAAAGCTATAAAACTTTTAGGAAAACACATTGGCAAATATCTTTAGAATCTAGAGCTATGCAAATAGTTCTTAACCTGGACACCCAAAATACAATCCCTAGAATGAAAATCGGACTTCATGAAAATTTAAAGGTCTTGCTCAGAGAAAGACCTTGTTAAGAGGATGAAAAGGGAAACTACATAATGAGAAAAAGTATTTAAAACCAGATATCTGACAAAAGACTTGTTTTTAGAATACGTAAAGAATTTTCAAAGCTCAATGTTAAAAAAATAAAAAGCTCAATAGTAAAAACACAAACAATCCAGTTAGAAAATGGACAAAAGATATGAAGAGACAATTCATGGAGGACATACACACATACGCACCGGAAATAAGGATGTGAAAAGATGTTCAACATCAATAGCCATTAGAGAAATGCAAATTAAAAGCACAATGAAGTAACACTGCACAGCCTATCTGAATGACTATAACAACATAACAGTGATAATATCCAGTGTCAGTGAAGATACAGAGAAACTGGACCACTCATACATTGCTGGTGGGAAAATAAAAAGGTCCAGACACTTTGGAAGATGCTTTGGCGGTTTCTTAAGAAACTAAACAGGTGACTACCATACCACCTAGCAATTGCACTTCCTGACATTTATCCCAGAGAAGTGATGACTCGTGTTCACACAAAAATTTGTATACAAATGTTTAGAGCAGCTTTATTTTTATAATAGTTCAAAACTGGAAACAACCCAGATGTCCTTCAGTGAGTGAACAGTTAAACAAACATTGAGTATGACCCAAACTGGTACGTTTATCTCACTGAATTCCACCTGGCAATGAAAAGGAAGGATAGATTATTGACACAGGCAACAACCTAGATAGACTTCCAGAAAATAATGTTGAGTGAAAAAAGCATCAATTCTAAAAGGTTGTCTACTCGGTGATTCAATATATACAACATATTCAATATACTCAAAATAACAAAAGTATTGAGATGGGAACAGAATCATGATGCCAGGAGTTAAGGAGGGACTGGGTGGAGGAAAGTCAGTGTGGTTATAGCTGGACAACATGAAAGATCCTTGTGATGAACGAAATGTTTTGCATCTTGATTACCAATGCCAATCCCTTGGCTGTGATATTGTGTTATCTTTCCATGAGTTATCACTGTGGGAAACTGGGTGGTATACACAGGATCTTCCTGTGTTATTCTTTACAACTGCATGTAAAACTACCTTTACCTCAAGATAAAGCATTTAATTTACAATCAACTTAAAATAAATTAGCTAGGCCTGAGTAGCAGCTACATCCTCCCTTAGGCAAGGTAACCCTCCACTGGCACAAAGGATCTCTCTGGATCACCACAGTTCCCTCTGGTCCAGATCCACCTGAGCCAGGGCTCTTCCGTCACTGGTTCCATGGGTGTGGGTGTAGCGATCTGGGCAACACACAAGGTGGGGTGACTTTTCTCCAAAGTAAACCAGAGGGCCACCAGGAGTCGGCTTTAGCCTCTTTTGTGGCAAAATGATGATACTATATCCCTATCCTTATGCTGCTTAGCAGTAGGTTTCAAGCCACTTGGTTCTTTCAACTCAGATCAGCAAATATTTCCCAAGAACCTCTAAGTTAGATTATGTGCCAGAACATAGGGATAAACAAGCCTGCTCTGAAATAGTTAAGTAGTTCATTCGTGTCTGACTCTTTCAACCCCACGGACTGCAGCACGCCAGGCTTCCCTGTCTATCACCAACTCCTGGAGCTTATTCAAACTCATGTCCATCAAGTCAATGATGCCATCCAACCATCTCATCCTCTGTCGTCCCCTTCTCCTCCTACCTTCAATCTTTCCCAGCATCAGGGTCTTTTCTAAGGAGCCAGTTCTTCATATCAGGTGGCCAAAGTATTGGAGTTTCAGCTTCAGCATCAGTCCTTCCAATGAATATTCAGAACTGATTTCCTTTAGGATGGACTGGTTGGAATTCCTTGCAGTCCAAGGGACTCTCAAGAGTCTTCTCCAACACCACACTTCAAAAGCATCAATTCTTCGGCACTCAGCTTTCTTTATAGTCCAACTCTCACATCCATAAGTGACTACTGGAAAAACCATAGCTTTGACTGGATGCACTTTTGTCAGCAAAGTAACATCTCTGCTTTTTAATATGCTGTCTAGTTTGGTTATAACTTTTCTTCCAAGGAGTAAGCGTCTTTTAATTTCATGGCTGCAGTCACCATCCGCAGTGATTTTGGAGCCCCCAAAAATAAAGTCTGTCACTGTTTCCACTGTTTCCCCATCTATTTGCTATAAGGTGATGGGACTAGATGCCATGATCTTAGTTTTCTGAATGTTGAGTTTTAAACCAACTTTTTCACTCTCCTCTTTCACTTTCATCAAGAGGCTCTTTAGTTCTTCTTCACTTTCTGCCACGATGGTGGTGTCATCTGCATATCTGAGGTTATTGATATTTCTCCCGGCAATCTTGATTCCAGCTTGTGCTTCATCCAGCCCAGCATTTCTCATGATGTACTCTGCATATAAGTTAAATAAGCAGGGTGACAATATACAGCCTTGATGTACTCCTTTCCAATTTGGAGCCAGTCTGTTGTTTCATGTCCAGTTCTAACTGTTGCTTCTTGACCTGCATACAGATTTCTCAGGAGGCAGGTGAGGTGGTCTGGTATTCCCATCTCTTTCAGAGTTTTCCAGTTTGTTGTGATCCACACAAAGGCTTTGGAGTAGTCAATAAAGCAGAAGTAGATGTTTTTCTGGAACTCTCTCGCTTTTTTTGATGATCCAACACATGTTGGCAATTGGATCTCTGGTTTCTCTGCCTTTTCTAAATCCAGCTTGAACATCTGGAAATTCACGGTTCACGTACTGTGGAAGCCTGGCTTGGAGAATTTTGAGCATTAACTTTGCTAGCGTGTAAGATGAGTGCAATTGTGCAGCAGTTTGAACATTCTTTGGCATTTCCTTTCTTTGAGACTGGAATGAAAACTGACCTTTTCCAGGCCTGTGGCCACTGCTGAGTTTTCCAAATTTGCTGGCATATTGAGTGCAGCACTTCCACAGCGTCATCTTTTAGGATTTGAAAAAGCTCAACTGGCATTTCATCACTTCCATTGGCTTTGTCTATAGTGATGCTTCCTAAGGCCCACTTGACTTCCCATTCCAGGATGTCTGGCTCTAGGTGACTGATCACACCATCATGGTTATCTGGGTCATGAAGATCTTTTTTGTATAGTTCTTCTGTGTATTCTTGCCACCTCTTCTTAAAATCTTCTGCTCTGGCCTGCACATGAACCCTCCATCTCTGAGAAGGGAAGATTTTGTAGCAAAACAGAAAGAGATGTCAACATTAGGAGTCCAAACAATGTTTCTGCGGGAACCCTGAGCACAAGTGGACCAGAAGAGGAGAAATGCTACTTCTTCCTGGGCTGAGAGAGAGGTGGTGAGGGGAGGTGATGAAGCGCTATTACGTGGGCCCATCAACAGTATAGTGGACCACCTGAGGACAGTGGTAGAGTAGCAGGCATCCATAGGTGGGGGGTGATGGAGCACCACTGGTGGAGGTCAAGGCGGAATACACCCCAAATGGTATGGCCAGCCCAGGGCAGATACCATAGGAACAGGGAACAGCACTAAGAAGGATGGCCCAAAGGTAGCCCAGACAGAGACATGGCAGAGGGCAGGCAGCAGGGACTGTACATTTGGCATCTTAAGGACCAGAGGAGAGACACGAAAGAAGGGAAAGGGCCAAGGGGTGTTCCTGGACACTGAACTTGGGTCCAAAGAGTGTCATGTTTTTACCCTTGCAACCTTCAGCAAAATGAGCCAGGAGGCGGCTTTGCAAATATGCCCACACTCTTCAAATAGGGTTTTTTTTTTAACTCTTCCCTGACCTTGAAATTTTGCTAATAGTATTATTAATGAGTAAAAAGAACTCCTGCCACACTGAGATTCTCCTTTCTATAAAAAAAAACACAAAGTATTTGTATTTTAATAAAGTCAACAGCCACCCAAGCTGACCATTGCCAGGGATGTCATTTACCATGGCACTCAGCTGGAACTTAGATAAATAATGATAATTTTTTAAGTTTGTAGATCATATTGAACTCGACTTAATAGGCTCTCTCTCCAAACCTCTGAAAGGATGGCTCATAAAAAACTAATTAGTTTATACAGACTGTCAAGGTTCATGGAGGACAGCTGGCCTTTGATGCCTCATCTGTGATTACAGGCAGCTACAAGATCATAAAATCGAGCTCTGAACTCACGCCAAGGTATTCCGTGATCACACGCTGGACACTGTGCCAACGCAAAAGAACTGAACTATAAATGCCTGCTTGTGCTCCTGTTCTTTGATTTGGAATCTCAAAACAAGCTAAGACATTTAGGATTTGCATTCATAGGCCCCTGATTCCTGTTAAAGTCAAACCACTGACTTTACAAATCCATGTTCATAATTAATATTTGTGATGGGGCTCAATTCCAGGCCTATTCAATATGGCCGCTGTCATAAGCTGCAGAAATAGCTTCTAGAGAAGGGATTAGAATCAGTATTAACTTGTCGAAGCTTGGCTATTAAATGGTCCAATTACAGACAGTTGGAGATAGTTTTCAATCATCATTGATTTCACCGTGATGATTGCTGGTTACAGCTTTTTAAGAGGATTTCTTCAGTGTTTTCAAATTCCCAGTTCATTCCTCTCTATGCTGTTCCCTTATCCTAACTGTCTTGGGCTCTTTTCTCTCCTGTAGCTCAAACAATGCCCCATGCCCTCAACACAGAAAATCACATTGACAGGTGGTTTTTATTTGGCCTCTGGTTTTCAAAGACAGAGACGTACTCAATTATATCAGAGCAGAGATTGGAAATACAAGTTCAGCAAGATCACCAGGACACCAGGCAGGACCACTCAGGAACTGAGGCCACAGTTCCCATCAGGGACCACTTAGACTCCATTCCCTCTGGTCACGTCTGTTTCTCTCTAGGACAGCTGCCTCCTCTCAGTCTGCTGACCAAGCTCTTATACTGTGATTTGCATGTGTCACAGAAGGTTTACCTGCAACCCCTACCCTGTAGCATGGCACCTCAGCATGCAAACAGAAGCCAACCGGCCCACATGGTCTTTTCTATCTAGGTAGCAGGTCACAGGATGGAACTAGCTGATTCATTGGCCAACTACAGTCAAGTGTCCACCCTGTGTCCAATCACAGCCAGGCAAGGGGGCTGGGTCATGTGGCCTGGAATCTAGCCACCAAGGGCAGTGAGTGTGAAAGTACCATAAACTTGTGATATCATGCTTGTCAATAAGGCCATAGATCGGGAGTCCTTTATGTTCAGATATCTTTGGGATTGAAGCTTGGTGGATGGCTGTGTCTTCTGAATTGGTTCTCCAGTAGAAAAAAAAAAAAGGCTTTTATTTTGTGTGTTTCTTATTTATTATATAAGGAGACCCTAACTTTGGAGTTAGGTTTGGCCCATTGTCTTTGGTTGACCTGGACAGAGTCAAGGACACTTACATAGAGATGAATGAAGCTAAGAGTGTCCCCAGGGACTGAGGCCAGGACCTCGACCTCAGGGGCACTGAGGCTACTTCCACTGAGTCCACTAGTCACGGGATACGTTCAGATCAGTTCAGTCGCTCAGTCATGTCCGACTCTCTGTGATCCCATGAACCACAGCATGCCAGGCCTCCCTGTCCATCACCAACTCCCAGAGTCCACCCAAACCCATGTCCATCGAGTCGGTGATGACATCCAACCATCTCATCCTCTGTCATCCCCTTCTCTTCTCTTCCTGCCTTCAATCTTTCCCAGCATCAGGATCTTTTCAATTGAGTCAGCTCTTCGCATCAGGTGGCCAAAGTATTGGAGTTTCAGCTTTAACATTAGTTCTTCCAATGAACACCCAGGACTGATCTCCTTTAGAATGGACTGGTTGGATCTCCTTGCAGTCCAAGGGACTCTCAAGAGTCTTCTCCAACACCACAGTAAAGCACCAATTCTTCAATGCTCAGCTTTCTTTATAGTCCAATTCTCACATCCATACATGACTGCAAAAATCATAGCCTTGACTAGATGGACCTTTTTTGGCAAAGTAATGTCTCTGCTTTTTAATATACTGTTTAGGTTGGTCACAGCTTTCCTTCCAAGGAGTAAGTGTCTTTTAATTTCCTGGCTGCAATCACCATCTGCAGTGATTTTGGAGCCCCCCCAAAATAAAGTGAGCCACTGTTTCCACTGTTTCCCCATCTATTTCCCATGAAGTGATGGGACCAGATACCATGATCTTCATTTTCTGAATGTTGAGCTTTAAGTCAACTTTTTCATTCTCCACGTTCACTTTCATCAAGAGGCTCTTCAGTTCTTCACTTTCTGCCTTAAGGGTGATCTTGATTCCGGGCAATCTTGATTCCAGCTTGTGCTTCCTCTAGCCCAGCATTTCTCATGATGTACTCTGTATATAAGTTAAATAAACAGGGTGACAATATACAGCCTTGACATACTCCTTTCCCTATTTGGAACCAGTCTGTTTTTCCATGTACAGTTCTAACTGTTGCCTCCTGAGCTGCATACACGTTTAACTAAATGACGGTGAAAGAGAACAGTGGTTCGCAGGGAGCAGTAGAGAACAGTGAACTGAGGAGCCCTCCTACAGAAAAGAATCACCCTCAGAATGGGGGAACCTGGCACTATTTTTCTGGCAGGAATATCAAGATTGCTACAGGTAAGTCAAGTGATGGCTATGTGCCTCCATCTCTCCCCCTTTTGATGAGTTTACTGAGGTTTGCCTTTCCCTGGAGGCTTTGTGAGGGAAGAGAAAGTTCACAAGTCTCTGGATCAAGAGGAGCTACATCCAGACTTGATGAGGATCACAAAATCTTGGGCTTCAAGCCAGATGCCTGATTGGATTCCACTTTGGGGAGTTCTGGGATGCAGTGAGCATATTTTGCATGAAGAAGGGATGTGAATAATTGCAGCCTAAGGGTAGGGAGAGAATGACCACACTGGTGTCCCTAAGTTGTCACCTCTCCAGGCCCTACGGTAGTCTGCTCCTACTCTGGCTTAACCATGTGACTTGTTTAGCTAGTGGGACAGTAACAAACTGTCAAAAGTTTTTGCAATCAGCACAGGAATATATATGCTCCGGCCAGCCTGCTGACATGCTAAGCCAGTGTGCTGGAAGATTTCATGGCAGACAATGGTGTCATCCCAGCCAAGGCCATCCTAGCCCAGCCAGCCTACAATCTACCCACCAGCTGTCCACAGATACCGGAGTGAGCCCAGCTGGGATCAGCTGAGTGACTCAGAAGAACAGAGCTGCCCAATCAATAAGTAGACCCATGGGAAAGAGTTAATGGCTCTTGTTCGATGCTCCTAAGTTTTGTAGTGTCTGTTGGACAGCAATACTTAAAGGAGGCATCAACTTCACCATTTGGATTACAACTTCACCTTTATTACTGGGTCTGAGCAAATCATACAATCTGATTTAACTTCAGTCTCTCTTTCTATAAAATAGGGATAAGGAGAATGCCTATTTCAGAGAATTGCTGTAAAAAGTAAATAATGCAGTGTATGTAAAATACCTACTACAGTGCCTGATAGGTAGTGTGGGCTCAGTAAGTGTTAGTTAAGGGACTTCCCTGGTGGTCCAGTGGTTAAGAATCTGCCTGCCAATGCAGGGGACATGGGTTCGATACCTGATTGGGGAACTAAGATCCCACACGCCACAGGGCAACTAAGCCCACAACCTGCCACTACTACTGAGCCTGCATGCCTCAACTATAGAGGAGTCTTCACGCTGCAACTAAGACCCGATGCAGTCCCCCACCCCCTCAAAATACCCAAAACCTCCCCATAATAAATAAACAAATGTTACTTAACTTTCAGTGCTGTGTGCAAGCTGTTTCCTATATGAGGATGTATGATCAAGGGGACAATTTAGGGTTAAAATCCACCTCTTCCTCTACTTGCCAAGTCATGTGCTCTGGTGCAGGACAGTGTCTATCTGAAAGGAGGGGTACCTGTTTTCAAATGGCACAGTTACCATATGGCTGGCAACAACTCTGCTTTAGTACTGATTTCATTATTCACTTTTCATCTTGTTTTAGTATATTGTCATTAATCCAGAATCCAGGAGACTTGAAATTCTCACATCAAGATTTCTCCTATGGCAAGTTTTCTCCAGAATGCAAGTTTTCCAACCTGGGACTCCACCTTCCTCCTATTAGGGTGACGAACTCACTCCAGTTTATCAGGACCTTCTCAGTTTTGGCACCAAAAGTCCCACAACCTAGGAAACTTGTGGTCCTAGGGAAGCCAGCAGCATTTTTCTCCCTGAATGTCCCTTACTCTTCAGTCTTATTGATGGAGAACACCCCACAGTATCCACTGGTTCCCCCTTAAGTGTTAGGTTTACCTGGAACATGACCTCGCCAGTTTTCTCATCTAGAAGGTCAGGGTTATTGGTGAATTGTTTCCTACCTCCAGTCAGACCATGAAGTCCATTCCCTGTTGTCATCCCCTTCTTCCTCCTTGACTGACCACCCCTTGGCTCCTGTGCTCCTTCCCCTGTATTCTGGCTCGAATTCCTCCTCCAGCCATCCTTGACCCTCCAACACCAAGACAGCTTGTGTGAGCACACCATAGGGTCTCTAGCTGCTGCCCAAGAACCTAGTCCAACCAGGCTCCCGTGGAGAGGCCTGGGATACCAGGATTAAGCACAGAGTGTGATGGAGGGGAACTGACCAGTAGAATCTTTAAGATGAGATGGGCCATCTGAAACCTACCAAGGCTGAGCAGACACATAGCCTGCAACATGACACAAGTTAAAACCAACAACCACAAAAGGCCACATGGCAGGGGACACACAGACAGCTTCAGTTTCGGGTGGACAAAGAAAGAGAATAATTAACAAGAAGAAAAAAGTGGAAGCCTTTGTCACAACTGAGAGAAACAATTCAGGGCAAAGACCCCAAAGTCATGGGAAACAGAGATCCAGGGAAGTTCCTTAGTCTCCCTTGGGCAGAGTGGCTTCACCCTACAAAGTATGGCAGGAGGAGTGCTGTGTTCTCTGCTCAGTGAGTGAAGGCTTCGTGCCCAAGTCTCCTGGCCTCTGAGGATGATGTGATGGCCCCTGTCCACCCCCGTGGAGCTAAGATCTGCCTCCTGAAGCACTCGGCCCTCAGCAGACAGAAGGGAGACTGAAAATTCATGAAAGGAGAAAACTGGAATGGATGCAGTGCCTGTGAAGGGATGACCAAGAAAGAACCCCCATTATGCCCCCAATTCCACATCAATCACTGTCAAGGCTGGCAGCTACCAAGTGGGTAGAACAAAGAGAACCAAGGAGCAGAGATAAACAACACTTTAATTCCAGAGTGATGGATGCATCAGGTCTTTCTTTCTCCCAGTCTGCCCAGCAAACCCCTCCAGCAGCAGCAGAATCAGGAGCACAGATGCAGTCTGATAAGCCTTTCTACTTCTGGGGACTGCACATGAACCTTTTCATAGTCACCTCCCACCCCATCTCCCCAGTGATCCCAAGCATCAACTTGACCAGATCTTCTGGTTTACCGACTGGTTGTTGCACCCTCACTTTTTTTTTGGCTTTCAAATAACTCCTGTATTGTTCTCAAATCACAGCTGACCTATAGCTGGAAACTTTCAGATCACGGTCACTATAGTGAGGGGGAGACTTCACCATAGGGATGGAGGCCTGAAGACTACAGAGATGGGACCAAGGACTCTGCCACAGGCTGCAAACAGGTATGGGACTCCTGTCTAGCCCTTACTTCCCTGTCTATGTCTAATCTGAACCCTGCCATCTGCTTGGAAATTGGGCAAACACAGATTATATCAGCAAAAACATTTGACAACACAAGCTCAAATCTGTCACTGAAAAGAGAACACATCTGTTTTTTTCTATTTATGAATTAAACCATAAACATAAAATCCTGACTCCTATGTTTATATAAGAAAGGTGTTTTAAACAAACTTGCCCACGGCAGTGTTATTTTTTTAATGGAAAAATCGTGTAAACAACTCAAATATACAAAACATAGTGGAAAGGTGAAGTAAACCATGATATGGCCATATGATATATAATTATGCCTACATGTTAGTATTTTTGAATATGTTTCAATCTGCTTGGAAAATGTTCTGTGAAAAGAAAAAAACACAAAGACTGAACCATATATACTCCAGATGAATAAGAACTATGTATCTAGACATGAATAAAAATAGTCTGGCAGGGTTTTAGAAATATGGGTATACTGTTTTATTCTTTTTTATTCTTTTTCTTTTGTTCTTTATTTTTATTCTATTAACATGTATTGGGTTGGCCAAAAAGTTTGTTCAGGTTATTCCTGTAGCCTGTCAGGCTTCTCTGTCTATGAGATTCTCCAGACAAGAATACTAGAGTGGGTAGCCATTCTCTTCTCCAGGGGATCTTCCCAACCCAGGGATTGAACCTGGGTCTCCCACATTGCGGGTAGATTCTTCACCATCTGAGTCACCAGGGAAGCCCAATGCCATCTCCTTCTCCAGGGGATCTTCCCAACCCAGGGATCAAACCCAGGTCTCCTATATTGCCTGGAGATTCTTTATGAGCTGAGCCACCAGTGAAGCCCAGGAATACTGGAGTGGGTAGCCTATCCCTTCTCCAGTGGATCTTCCTGACCCAGGAATCAACCTGGGGTCTCCTGCATTGCAAGCAGATTCTCTACCAGCTGAGCTACCAGGGAAGCCTAAGATGTTAAGTACTTGAATGCATAGATGCTGGTCCATATTCTTCTGTTTCCTGTTTATGCTAGATTCCAACTCTGTGAGGTCCAAGGCAACAGCCCACATTGTAGATTCCAGAGCTAAGTCTGAACCCAATTCTCTGCCTGGCCTGCACTTCACTGAACTCTGGTTGAGACCAAGTGATGCTCAGAGAACAGGATGTGACCCCAGCCTCTGGTCCTCAGGAATAACCCCGTACACCAACCATCTTGGAACACAAAGGCACATCCACGGTGAGGCTGACATAGACGGCCCCTCTGCTGCTTGGGCAAGAGCTCAGAGAGTTGTGGGCTGAGACAGACTGAAGATGGCTGTGTCCAGTACAGGTGGTCCTGAGGTTGCTGGATGGGGCAGTGATGCCCAGATGTGGCTGTTCCACAGTATCCCATGTGGTACTCAGCCAAAGACTTCTTTCACAGATTTTGCTGCTGCCATAAACTACCTAAATACTTACTTACTTAAACTTTTTCTTTAAATTGGGCTTTTAAAACTTCAGTAAATGTAATCAGAAAGAAAACTAAAAAGCCAGCAATATGTGCCTCAAATAGAGTATAATCTAAATAAAATACAACAGAATGTTATTAAAATTCTAGCACAACGTGGTTGCCCATGGAGTGCTATGGGATGGACCTTGCTCTGTCTTTGTCAAAAAAGACAGATTAGCAAGTATTTGAGAGTGCTAAAGACATTTTGATCCTCGCAACTGCACATTTCTCCTTGATAGATTCAGAAAGATTCGAAAAATAACTTAAATGGGAATGACTTAACATGGAATTCAACTTTCTTTAACAGTATGTCCAGGTACCATGGGAATCTTGCACTGCCAGTGAGATATGCCTCGCACACTGGAAAACTGGCAGAGGGGACAGGAGGCAGGACTTGGAGTCTGAGGGTCTGGAATTGAGTGACAGGGCTTAGCTTGGCAACCTAGAACAGTTACCTAATTTTTCCAAGTTTCAATGTCCTTATTTGCAAAACAAAATCATAATAGCTGACCCACTTGTTCTACAAGGTTGGTGAAAGGCTTGGATGTAATTCTGTGCATGGAGCACCTTGCACACACACACCTCTGTATGTGTGTGTGTGTGTGTGTGTGTGTGTGCATGTATGCATTTATAACAAAGGAGCACACGGTTCACAACTAATAGGTTATTCCACAGGGATAAATGATAGGTAGAACATAAGGACATTACTTTTCACCTAAAATTTCCAGAGTTCCACACAATTCATAAATGATTTTCCCCAGCATTAGTCAACTGGTTGCCACAAAAGCAGACAATCCAGGCAGCATAGCTTGATGGTACAAGTGGGTGACTACATCAAGCCTTCCAAAAATCCCTGAACTTGCTTTTCTTCCTTCCTTAATATCAGCACCACATATTATATCACTTCATTATAATCAAGCTAAAATGAATAAAACACAGCTTATTGATGATTGTGAGAATTATTGTTACTCTTGATTACTCTCACTACTACCATTGCTAGGATTATCAGAACCATGATACACTGGGCATCCTTTGGCTGCTAGTGCTCTTGGCACTTGGTATTAGTATCTTATTTAATCCACATATTAACCCAGGAGTAGGTACTATGTTCGTTGTCATTCAGTCTCTAAGTTGTGTCTGATTGTTCTAACCCAATGAACTGTAGTCTGCCAGGCTCCTCTGTCCATGGGGTTTCCCAGGCCAGAAAAATGGAGGGGGTTGCCATTTCCTTCTCCAGGGGATCTTCCCAACCCAGCGATCAAACCTGCATCTCCTGCATTGGCAGGCAGGTTCTTTACCACCCAGCCACCTGGGAAGCCCCAGGTACTGTGTTTACCCCTATTTTATTAAATATAAATAAGCTACCCCTCAGAGAGGAGAAGGCAATGGCACCCTACTCCAGTACTCTTGCCTGGAAAATCTCATGGATGGAGGAGGCTGGTAGGCTGCAGTCCATGGGGTCACTAAGTCAGACACGACTGAGCGACTTCACTTTCACTTTTTGCTTTCATGCATTGGAGAAGGAAATGGCAACCCACTCCAGGGTTCTTGCCTGGAGGATCCCAGGGACGGGGGAGCCTGGTGGGCTGCCGTCTATGGGGTCACACAGAGTCATACAGGACTGAAGCAACTTAGCAACCCCTCAGAGGTGTTCAGTTCCTTATCTGAGACCATACACCTTGTCAATGGCAGAGCCTAACTGTGAATCCATGTGTATCTGATCAGAGCCTGGGACTGTTCACAAGTAGGATTCCTTTATCATCATAAGACACCACTGCTGTACAGACCCCCGAGGAGGGTCTCTGCCTCAGGCAGCTGTGGAGTCCAAAGCATGAACAAAGGCCCTGGCTGGGTCCAAAGACAAGGAGGGAGATAGATTGGTAGATGCTGAGCAGAACAAGGAGGACCCAGAGAGATAACCATGGAGGAAAAGTCCCTTCTGCTATAACCAGCTAATCAAACCAGGCCAAATAATATCCCAGGCAATTTTCTGGGCAGCCTTCAGAGAGTCACCCAGGCTGAGAAGCCAGCCAATTATGCCTGATCATTCTCTGCAGCCCTATCCTCACAAAAGACAAGTCCAGACTGGCCCAATGTAGACAAATGAGCAATTCTATTATCTCTGAAAGGTAATCTAATTCCCTTCAAATTTAAAAGTCTCCACAGTTTCCTAACAGGCCTCAGTGGGGCTCATGCAGAATTTAATCAGTTCACGGTGTGCCCAGCTTGCTTTCATTATCATTTTTTTGCCATGCACTGGACAGAATTTTCATTATGATTCAAGGATTCTTCTGTATCTGATTCTCTAAGATCGTGTCTGCTGAGCTTAGACACCAGGTTGAGAACTGAGTTGGGTCTAATGGACTTGATTGAGGTCTGAGAGAGGTTTCATTGACTGAGAGAGAGTGTCTCTGCTAATCAGCTGGGGCAGGGATCAAACAGAAATATCACAGGGAATGGGAACTCCCAGCAAGTATGAGTCTCCACACTCCCCTCCCAGCCCCACGGCTGGCCTACTCTGGGACACAGCAATTTTCTCCGGCTGCCTGTGAGTTAGTGATCTCCTCTATGAAAGGAAGACAAGCATTGTGAAAAGGAAACTCAGATCAACAAAAGGTTTACTATATCTTGAACCATTGCAACATTCTTTAAATTTAACCAATACAATAATCCTGGTAAGCTTATATATTTATTCGACAAAAGAAAAGAGTGAGACTACTGGGACCGCCCTGGTGGCCCATTGCTAAGATTTCACGCTCCCAATGCCGGGGGCCTGGGTTTGAACCTTGGTCAGGGAACTAGATCACACATAACACAACAAAAGATCCTATGTGCTGCAACTAAGGCCCGAAGCAGCCAAATAAATAAACACTTAAAAATAAAAAAGACTGAGACTATGTAATTGGTGATTGCATCTTATTGCCATAAAATAAGATTCCACACCATTAGAAGGAGCCATATACGGTCAGGGAATGAGAGATTTGTGTGGATGTGACTGCAAGTGCATTCAAATTTTCTGGAAAGCAATTTAATGTGTTTCAGAACTTTAAAATATTTGACCAATTAATTCTAATCCTGAAATCCATCCAAATGATAGAATCAGAAATACAGACACATGTTGTAATAAGAAAGATCAGAAATCGACAAATTGTCCATCATCTCATACCAGTTAGGATGACCATCACCAAGAAGACAAGAGTTAATGAGTGTCGGTGAGGGTGTGGAGAAAAAGAAACCCTAAAGTACAGTCGATGGGAATGTAAATCGGTATAACCATCACAGAAAACAGCATGGAGGTTCCTCAAAAATTAAAACCCGAACTACCATATGATCTAGCGATCTCACTTATGGTTATATATCCTAAGGAAATGAAAGCAGTCTTGAAGAGGTATCTGTACTCCCAGGTTCATTGCAGCATTATTCACCATAGCCAAGATACAGAAACTACCTGTCAGTCAGTGGATGAATGAATAAAGAAATATACACAGGCATTATTCAGCCATGAAGGAAAGAAGGAAATCCTTCCATTTGTGACAGTATGGATGGACCTGGAGGGCAGTAACGCTCAGTGAAATAAGTCAGACAGAATGACAAATACTGAGACGTCACTTATATATGGAATCTAAAAAAGTTGAACTCATAGAAACAGCAGAATAGTGGTTAAAAGGGGTTGGAAGTAAGGAAATAGGGAGATGTCAGTCAAAGCATACAAACTTCCAGTCATAAACTTGGGGGATCTAATGGATCACAGCATGGTGATGAAAGTTATACTGTATTATGTACTTGAAAATTGCTAAGACAGTAGACCTTAAATATTCTCACCACAAAAATAAGTGGCAATTATGTGAGGTGGTGGAGATGTTAGTTAACACTACGTGGGGGTAATCGTTTTGCAACATGCAACTGTATCAAGGCAACACATTGTATGCCTTATATTACACATTATATGTCAATTATATCTCAATAAATTTGGAAAAAAATAAAATAACAGTAAACTATAGAATATTCATTGAGTCAGAAATCATGCAGCCATTTAATGAGTTGCAGAAGAGTACTTAATAAAATGGTATATATTCCTTAGTTTAGCAGGAAAAATAAGTTATAACATTGACTATGAACTGTGATCAAAATTTTTAGATTAAAACAAAGTAGAACAATGACTGGAAGGAAATATGCTATAATGTTACCGAGGCTCTTTCTGGGTGTAAGAAATGTTCACATATTCTATAATAAACATGATTGTCATAATCAGGAGATACACAGTAAAAGCTGTTTTATACCCCTGGATTTTGCATTTATCCACAAAATGCAATCATGATTTTTATTTAAATGAATGATACCCTACATAGGAATTTTTTATTAAAAAACTTTTTTTAAAGGGGGGACATCTCAAGAGAAACAAGACAGAGCAAAAGTGACATGGTTGGAACCATCCCCCCATGAGCTTAAAGCTCATCTCACCGGCTAAGTGGAAATAAAGACCACTGGGATGAGGGTGGAAACCTGACACACAACACCAGAGCAGTTGCTAAGGGACACCAGAAGCTGCAGTTGACTTCGCGAAGTGATGGAACTGGTAGATACGAATTTTTCAATTTTATGAGAATGATAGGAATCTGAAATAAATCTTCAGTATTTTCTTTTTAAGATAAATGTTTTAAAATAAATGCCTGCAGCATGGATGGATGGTTAGTGTCTGTGTCCTGTCTTAGAGCCGATCATAAATAATGCCGAGAAAAATAGCTTTGACCATTCTCAAAAGCACCTTTATTTTTCACTCTTAAGAGCTTGGAAGATTATATTTTTGATGCGTTAAGCTAGATTTTTTAAAAATTCAGCCATAAGTATCAAGAGGAGTGTAGAAATTGTCTTGAGAGAGACTACTCAGGGCTTCACTTAGAAGTCAACCTTACATTCAAGAAATGTCAGAAAACCTGTGGTCACATTTAATGGTTACAATTCAACTCCAAGCTTAGAGTATTTGATGGATTTAGAATTGAAGAAAATCCTTTAGTCAATCTTCAGGTGAAATGATTAAGTGTCTTTCAGGTCAACAACCAAGGAAGGTAAGTCATTGTAAATCCAAACTTCCCAACACCAGATTTGCTTAAAAATTTTTTTTCCCACTTTGGTCTTTACATTACAGAGTCTCTAACTTAACTGTAGAACAGCTTAATCAACAACCTCAGTTTCCTAGTTCACTACTGGACGAGAGCAGGGTTACACTGATGCAGACGCAATGAATACTCAGACGCATCCTTCATCTTTTTAAGTGTTAGCCCCACTACACTACAGTGACTTAACAGCATCCATGTACTTCTCATTTAATATGTCGTTAGTTTTCTCTCTTATGTCTTAAACAGGGTTCACACACTTGAATGGAAAGATAAATAAAGGACCTGTACATACTCCATCTAACCAGGGAAGCCACAACTCAGTACTTCAGATACTTCAGATATGACTCATCAAGATAAACCAGAATCCTGCAGTTTTATGCAAAACATCTCAACTTCTAAATGTTGTCTCTACTTCATTTTTAAAAGCACACGTCACATGCCAATTCAAACATTCTCATAACCCAAACAATTTTGCTAGTGTTTGTTTCCAGAGGGTTGGTGAGAATTGCTGATTAATCCCAATATAGTTTAGTTATGTCCAAGAAAGGGATGAGTTGGAATATTCCCGGGACTGGCAAAGAAGGTCTGGGGAAGACACTTCATCTTTTGTGGAAAAGACAGCATGGGATTTACACTGCCAAGTGGCATTTGGTTGAGTTGGGACCTCTGAGGATGGCTGGAAAATATATGGAAATGCCCCAACTCTAAACACCATGGAAGTCACAGTTAGGTACTCTTTGTGGCTACCATTCTGCATAAAATAAAGATGAAGCCTTCTTCTGAGAGTCTCCCCCATGCTCTGCAAGAATACTTATGGGTTTATCTTCACATAAGGCTGAATTTCCCTATTTTACTCACCCCTCATTCCTTACTTTATAAAATGTTCTGTAATGAAGAAAAGGCCTTCACAAAGCTTATCTCTTAGAAGTGTGAAAGAGCCAATTTTTTTCTGCCCAAGCAGCTCATAAAGTAACAGACAAACTGTCAGGAAAAATAGACTTCATCACGGTGAAAACCTCAGCTTGGCACCCATCTATCATAAAGCAATCTTCCAGAAATCTTGAAAACCTTCATTAAATTTCCTGTCTTCCTCCTGACAGTTATAAAATGTTAACAATATCACTCATGATGTAGGCATCTTCAGAAATTCTTTGTCCAACCCCTCCTCCCGCTGCCATCACCCATCCCCTTTTCTTTGCCAAAATCTATAGAAACATGAGACATAGCCATCTTCTTTACACACCCTCCTGGGGACTTGGCCCTTGCAGGAGGTTAGAGGAGGAAGCAGTGGTCATCTTGATGACACTGAGAAGGCTCTTTAGTTACAAGCTGCAAGGACAAAATGGCCCTGCCTCCAGATTCCTTCTCCAAATGGGACATCCATTTTGAAGCTCAAGGACATGACCCTTAACAAATAACTCCTGATACTTTTTTCTTTCCTTTTTCTCTTGTCAATCCACCAAGTTACAAGTCTTCATCTGCCCATGATCGTGAGTAGTGGGGACAGTGGGTCTCACATCTTCTCATGTGTATGAGTGATCTTTCTAGAGAGAAAATTCCCCTATGGACCTTGTTGGCCCAACTTTTCCAACTCTAGGGACCATCTTAGCAATATATCATACACCATCTCTCAGAAAAAGAAGATATAAGGGTCTTGCATTGGCGGCAACACCAAGGAGAAAAACCATAACGAGGTACAGAATTTACCAGAAATCAGAAGAAACCCAGCTTTGAAAGCCCAGCTTTGAAAGCACAAACTCATCTGTGAAAGGCACAGGTGGTGACAACAGCAAAAAAATCTTCGTGGAGGTTTCTTGACACATCTCTCAAGTGAGTGGGGCCCGACCATGCAAAGCCATCATCTCACCTGCAAAAGGAACCGGTGCATCTTTATCCAGGGCGACCAATGGTGGGTCCAAAATGACTGTGTCATTGTTCTCTGTTATGACTCCATGATACGAAGTCTCAATCCATGGTTTGTGCTTGTTCACTGGAAAACAATGGAAACAATAAATCAAAGACTGACTTTTAATATCATCATTTGAATAACTAATCCATAATACTATTATGAATTTGCTAAAATCCCATTATTTCTATTTCTAGATGCCTAGCATGTGTGTGTATGTGTGTTAGTCACTCAGTCACATTCAACTCTTTGCAACTATCCAACCCGTGGACTATAGCCTGCCAGGCTCCTATGTCCATGGAATTCTCCAGGCAAGAATACTGGAGTGGGTTGCCATTTTCTTCCCAGGGGATCTTCCCAACCCAGGGATCGAACCTGGATCTCCCACATTGCCGGCAGATTCTTTACCATCTGAGCCACCAGGGAAGCACGCAGATGCCTAGTGTAGATATTTTAAATAATTGATCCAAAGCTTTATTTCTCAAATGCTACTATTCATAGATGTTTCAGAGTAAAAGCTTGTTATCAATCAACAAAATAGCAGATTACAACTGCATATGGGGATTTTTTTACCTCAACCTTATCTGATCCATCATTAGGAGTTATTACTGAACTTTCAGTTCAGTTCAGTCGCTCAGTCATGTCCGATTCTTTGCGACCCCATGAATCGCAGCACGCCAGGCCTCCCTGTCCATCACAAACTCCCGGAGTTTACTCAGACTCAAGTCCATCGAGTCAGTGATGCCATCCAGCCATCTCATCCTCTGTCGTCCCCTTCTCCTCCTGCCCCCAATCCCTCCCAGCATCAGAGTATTTTCCAATGAGTCAACTCTTCATATGAGGTGGCCAAAGTACTGGAGTTTCAGCTTTAGCATCATTCCTTCCAAAGATATCCCAGGGCTGATCTCCTTCAGAATGGACTGGTGGATCTCCTTGCAGTCCAAGGGACTCTCAAGAGTCTTCTCCAACTGAACTTTATATTCATATATATGGATAAGTACCAAAATATGTGTGAAGATATAGCACACATTTGAATATTTTCTGATCAATGAAAGATTGAGTCTATCTAAATTGTCTAAATCACCTAGCATCTGAAGATGCTCTTCAATAATTTGACCAGCTGAATGATACACTATATAATATACAATTAATACACTTAAAATATGTTAGTAGTTGAGGTATATCCTCCCAGAACATTGTATTCTTAACCTCCAGTACCTTGGAATGTGGCCTTATTTGAAGATAGGGTCTTTATGGAGTTGGTGATGGATAGGGGGGCCTGGCATGCTGCGATTCATGGGGTTGCAAAGAGTCGGACACGATTGAGCGACTGAACTGAACTGAATCAAGTAAAGTGAGGTTATTAGAGTGGGCCCTAATCCAAAATGACTGGTGTCCTTATGAAAGGGGGAAATTTGCACACAGAGAGGGACAGACATACACACAGGGAGATCACCATATGAAGACTGAAGCCGTGCTTCCACACCTGAGGAACTACCAAAAGCTATCAGGGAGACTTTCAGAGCAAGCATGGTCCTGCTGACAATCTGATTTCAGACTTTTGGCCTACCAGTGTGAGAAAATAAATCCCTGAAACCTATCTCTGAAGGTTGAATCAAGCCCAGGGAAGAGAGCCTCTCTGCCTAGAACAGGTCTGAATGTGGCAGCGGGCTCATCCCTGCTCACACGTTGGCCTTCAAACAAGTACTTCATTATGGACTCTGGAAGAATTATAGCCACTCTGGGTTGTCCCCATGCTCGTCTGCTCTTTTATTAGCCATCAACACAAATGAAATGTAAATAATTTGCAACTGTTGGGAAAAATAATTAATCTTTTTTTTTTCCTTTAATTAAACCCAGGGGCCTATTCATTAGAAATGTGTACAAAAGATATGCCAGGAGCTCACCCAATGCTTCAGATTCACGTGCCACTCGGCTCAGTGGCAGACAACAGAATCTAGAGTCATAGTTGCTGGGTTTCCGCCCTGGCTTAGTCACTTGAGGGCTGATCCCCTGAAAGTCTGTTGGCCACTCAGAATCTCAACTCTCTCAGTTGTAAAATGGGGATGATGACGCCACCCATAGGGTTGTCATGCCATTCAGGTGTCCTGGGCTGGATACATAGCCCCTGACTTTTCATCACTCAGATTCACCCCTGCTCTTTGGGCAGTGACAATGTCTTCAGGAAAGGTGCTTTATAATTTTGAGAAGTTGACGCCTCTTCCTCATTAGTGAGGATTTTCCTCTCTATTACTACTACTGTTAGTTGAGTACCTACCACACATCAGGTAGTTAAGATACATTCTTTAGTCTTCCCAACAACCCCTCTAGATACCCCTTCATATCACTGTACAGGTGAGGACCTGAGTCTCAGAGGGCTTTAAACATTCCATTTTTAGAAAATAAGAAGGTTCATTGTCCTAAAATTTCTTCATTCCTCTACTACTTTCTAACTTCTTTCAGATCTATCTCAACTTCTGTTTTGTCAACATTGATAAACATTTGCATCTTGATGAGTAACCCAAATGAAATCTTTGTTTTGTGTATAGATCAAATCCTCAGGGTTGCAAATCAGTACTTAAAATTGACATTATTTTGATTATGAGGATACAGTTCATGGCTAATCCAAGTATTGGGCAAGAATTACTTTTCCTTCTTAGAGGTCCACCAGTTCAAGAACACCATTCCTTGTATCCAGACCAGTTGGATTCTTGATTCATTTATTCCATCAAATGGCTGAGTTGTCCTCCATTTTAATTTGCATCTTATTTGGAACCAGCCTCCTTTCTATATTTTTGGTGTTCTGAACTTAATGACTGTCTTTTTTTATTTTTGTCAAGTAATGAAACACAGAAATTCCTCCCCACATCCTGACAATATTATAGATTTTAATCTTTCCGTACATTACTTTTCCCTCATTTGTAAAATAGAGACACTTCATTGGAATAGTGTGAAAAACTGCATGATCATTTAGTCAAATCTAGTACCCCTGGTACAACGAGGCATTTAAATACTCTCAAGTCCCCCTAGCTCATCTCATGCTCTGAGTGGCTGAGATGTACCTAACACTTCAGAGGTGTTTAGCTCAGCTTCATTCATTCAACAACTATCTATGGAGTACTTACAATGTGCAAAAAGAGTCTAAACATTGGCAGTCAAATGGGGAAAAATGTCGCTGAAAAAAGCATTTGACAAAATTCAACATCCATTTATAACTAAAGCCACTGGCAAATAAAGAGTAGAAAGAA
Source organism: Bos indicus (assembly GCF_029378745.1). Lineage (NCBI taxonomy): Eukaryota > Metazoa > Chordata > Mammalia > Artiodactyla > Bovidae > Bos > Bos indicus. Next base: position 129,217,151 of record NC_091760.1, read on the forward strand.
ACTTACTCAGCTAAAGAATTTTTATAAAAACCTATAGCTAACATCATAATGATTAAAGAGTGAATGTTTACCCACTTGGTTTGGAAATGAGAAGGTTAAATTGTTTTTATTCTCAGAGAACATGCTTATCAGTGAAGCATATTCTATGGAATCTACAAACGTGCCACTAGAACTACTATATGAGTTTATGAAAGTCACAGGTTAGAAAGTTGACCTATAAAAATCAATTGTATTTCTATGTATTAGAAATAAACAGTTGGAAGTTTAAATTTAAAAATATGAATATTATAGCATCAAAAACACAAACATTTAGAAATAACTTTCACAAAATACTAAAAAACTTTCACAAAATACATGTAAGATCTGTATATTGAAAACACTAAGATATTTCTGAGAGAATTTAATGAAGACCTGGAGAGGTCTTAGTTGTAAGATAGGCAATGTTCACAATTTAGTAAACTTGATATAGTTAAGATGTAAACTTTGTCCTACTTGATCTGTAAGTGTCAGTGCAACCCAAGTCAAAATAAAACGGATAAGAAGCTAATCCTAAAATTTATATGGAAAAGACCTGATATAGTCAAAACAATTTTGAAAAGAAGAGCAATGTTAGAGGACTTAAACTACTTGATTTTAAAACTTCTTATAAAGCTACTTTAATCAAGACAGTGTGATACTAACATAAAGATAGACATATAGATCAAAAGAAAGACTGAAGAGTATAGAAACAGACATACATACATATGGTCAATTAACTTCTGACAAAGGTTCCAAGATAACTCAATGGGGGAGAAGATAATCCTTTCATTAAATGCTGCTTTGGATATCCATAAGCAAAAACAAAACAAAACAAAACCCTTCAATCCTACTTACCACACATCACACACAAAAAAGTGTCTCTAAATAGATCATGGTCTTAAATGTAGGAGTTAAAACTACAAAACCTTGAAAAAAAAAGTATAGGAAAAAACCCTGAGAGTCCTTAGGTTAGGCGAAGATTTATTAGAAGGGACAAAAGCAAGTATGAATTATAAAAGATAAAATTGATTCATTCAACTTTATAAAAGAAATAGGAGAAAACATTAAATAAGCACATCCCATAAAGGGCTTGTATCCAAAATTTAAAAAGAACTCATGCAAAACAAAGACAAATAATCTGCTTTCAAAGGGGCAAAAATTTGAACACACTTATCACCAGAACAAATACATAAACAGCAAATAAGAATGAGAAGAGATATTCAGCATTAATAGTTATCTGAGTACATAAGCTAAAGCCACTGTGGGATATCACCATGTCACTGCTGAATGGTTAAAATGAGACTGACAACACTAAGTTGTGATGAAGATGTAAAGCAATTGAAACTCACCCATTGCTGGTAAGAATGTAAAATAATAAAACCACTTCGAAAACAGTTTAGCAATTTCTTATAAAATGGCTCAGCAACTCCATTCCTAGTATTTGCCCAAGAGAAATGAAAACACAAATTACATAAAAACCCTTGCAGGTAAACTTTCATAGACTTTTTGTTCAGAATTGTGCCAAAGTGGAAACTAAAGTGGCCATCATCTAGCAAATGGATAAACAAATTGCAATATATCCATATAATGGACACCTACTCAGCAATGAAAAGAAATCAACAACTGATCCAGATGACAAAATAGGGGAATCTCCAAAGTATTTCACTGGTGAAATGAAAGAAGTCAGACACAAAAGACTACATGCTGTGTGATGCCATTCATATGACATTCAAGAAAATGCCAAAGTATTGGGACAGATAACAGATTGGTAACTGCTAGAGTCCGCTTGCCAAGGAGTACAAGGAACTTTCTGGGATGATGGAACTATTCTGTATCTCAATTGTGGTGATGGTTACACCTCTGTGTGCCTTGTTGAAACTTACCAATATGCATATTTAAAAAGAGTGAATTGTATTGTGTGTAAATTATACTTCAATAAATACGGGACAACAACAAAGGCCTTATTCTCAAGGGACTCTCAGAGTAGAAAAGGATCCATGAAACCAGGATAGTAAGAGATAGGTAGGAAGAGGAAAAGAAGAGTACTATGGAAAAAGAGAGGAGAAGCACTCATCCAACCATGGTAACCCAGAATTAACTCCTGGAGAAAGCAGATTTGAAGTCAAAAGCAGGAGGAATTAAGCAGGGATACAGGATATGGAGGGTCCCAAGCAAAAGAACATTGCATGGGCAAGGACTCAATAGTAAAGCACCTGTTACACCATGGGGAGTGGGTGGAGGGAGGAACACGAATAGTTACATTTGGTTGGAGACTATAGTTTGAGGGGCAAGGCCAACCAAGAGGCGGGACTGATGGATATCATCTACATCAACTAGGGATTACTGTCTTGCACACAATCATCCAAGAACTGCCTCCAAACTCTGTCTTCAAGCTACACTGGAGAACCATCTCTTTTCCAGAAAGAAGTAATAGATACCGACAATGGTGGCTTGGCCATAATTTCCTATTTAATCTCTTCCCTTCCCTGACAAATGTTTTGTTTTGTGTTTCAACAGACTGAGGCCAGTCAGCACATACTTTGCTCCATTTGGTTGTAACTTCAGAACTGACTTCTTATCAGTTCATAAGACAACATCCCTGTTGGCATTACAACTCCTCTCGAGGTTGAACCCTGTCCTTTCCACAACATTTCAGCCTCTGGAAAATGCCTGCATCTTTACATCAATATAGAGGAAACACCAGTGTGATATTTCTGCTCCATTTACACAGAAATTAGGTCTTGCCCCCCTCCCTCAACGTGCCTTTAACTAGAGCACAGATGCACCCTGAGAATACTCCTCGGCTCTTGTCTCTCTGCTTCCACCTCTGAAACACTGCATTAACACTCAATCTAAGCCCCAGCACCAAGTGGCTGATGATTCATCCTTTGAATCTTCCTATTTATACCCTACAGTTGACCCTCTGGCCATTGCCAGGCAACTTGAACCTCAGAACTACAATATTTTCTCCTGGGTAAAAGTGCATTGTAAGTAAAAACATACCATACTGCTTGCAAAATATTCCAGTGAGGTTACTACATCCTACTAAACAGGTCACTCTAATGACAGGCTGTTCTTTTGCTTGTTATGTCCAATTTTCCCTTCTCACTTCATCCCCTGGTAGAGCTGCCTAGATCAGGGAATCCGTGGGTGGAGTAGGCTGGGCCAATTAATTGGATCTTTAAACTTTCATTTAAGAGGCTGAGAAACTATAATGTGTTTGGTAATGGGTACTTGAGGTGAAAGTTCATAAGGAGTTGGGGCTGGTGTTCATGTAGTGATCACCCAACCCAACATTTAGAAGGAGCTGGAAAGCTATTAAAATCCAAGAAAGCTAATCAGCCAGGAGACAGAGGATCTGGGAGCCAACATACAGAGAGAAGAGAAGCACCCCAAGAGGCTGGTGGGAACATACAGGCTGCTCCCCACTCCTGTTCTCCAGTCCAGGTCCTGCTCATCACACCTTCACTAACTTGCCAGCCTGCTTGCTGCAGGGTGTCTGAGGCTGCCATGTGAAGCCTGTCAGTAATTCTTCCCCCAACCATAATTTTTGAAAATTTGTACTAGTTTGAGTGGGTGTCCGTTCTTACAATAAAATGCTTCCTAACTACAATAAATGTCATAGCATTTCAAAAAGTATTTTTATTCCTTGCTTGGGAGTGAGGGTGGGATAGGATCTCTGTCTCGGTGGAGGTAAGCCTGCCTAAGGGCAAATCTGGTCCTGTGCTTCCCTGCCTTGGGTCCATCAGCAGTTCTCCTAACCACAAGATCACGGAAGCCACCCAAAGACTCTGGCTCCCTGCATGACCCATGGCTTTGCCCTCATGGTGTTGACTACCCCTCTCCTCATACTCCTTTCTTCCTGCCTCCTGTCTGTTCAACCTCCCAGATGCCCCACCTCCTCCAATGGCCTTCCTCTGAACCCTTCATCCTCCTGCACTGCCTGCTCTCAGGTTATAGGACTGCTGCATTGCCATTAACTGGTTCCTTGCCTCTCCTTCCCCCAATTCATGGAGAGGGAGTATCCTAGTCACAGTGATGTCCACAGGTCCTGGCACAATGCCCAGCACCTTGACAAATGAAGTCAGCGTTCATTTGCTTTCCCAGCACCTCCAACGCCTAAAGCAATTAGCAGCACTTCAGTTCCAATGAGCAGGTATTCTGACATCACCCAAATAGAAAGAGGGTGTGTCTCTCAAAACAGGGTGGCATTTGCCATCACTTAATTAGTGGCAATATATATCTCTTGCTAGAGGTACCAATTAGAGAGTTTTAAATGCAAATCCCATATGTGTGACTCACACATGGAAAGATTCACAAAAGATGAATCTTAAGTTACACTGTTTTAATTGGGTTGAAAAAGTGAGGAAGAGACGGTTGAGTCATTAATCCTTATCTACTTGATGGCTGCAATCAGTGTGAGTGGACCAGCGCTTTCCTTCCCTTCCTCTCTCCTTTTGATAGGGACAGAGTAAAGGGACAAAGCAGATCATTCTACAGTTAATCTCATTAGAAGACCTAAGTAGGAAAAAAAAAAGTATGGGAAACCCCTGTACGTTAATGATTATTCAAGAAAGCAGGTTTACTTAACCACAAAACCAAGCAGGCTTGCTTAGCAACAAAACTCTGCAATAGAAGCAAGAGACAGGCCCCAAATAGTAAAATAATGGTGGCAGGAGACCCACATCCTGCCCAGGAAGGTACGTTAATGACCCCTAGGATATGCTCTCTGCACACATAAAAAACAATAATTTATGGAAAGGCGACATCTCAAAGTCAAAGACCCTCACTGTACTGAGACCTGAAATAATTTTTCCACAGTGCCATGACAGTCCTGGCTGGATCATGGATCAGGGACAAAACAACTCCTTTATCCAACCTGGGAGAGGAGCTGATGATGGAAGCATGACATCTACTCAAGAATGAGGAAGAAGGTGGTTTCTTCCCTCTCCCCACTCTTCCTTTGATCATAAAACGGTAGCCCATTAAGTTCTCAGGGCATGGCATCGCTCACCTACCTGTAAGCCTCACAAGCCTCCTATTCTAATAAATCACTTCTTATCTATCATCTTGACTCTCACTGAACTCTTTCTGTGCTGAGACATAAAGGGCTGGAGCTCCTCATAGTCCCCCTACCCCTGAAAATGCCATCTGATGGTTTCACTTTCCTTCTGTCCATCTTTCCATACATGTATCCACCATTCCTATTTTTTCTTTCTTTCCGTCTGTCATTTGCTATCCATAAATACTCAATTGTTTAGTGTGTGGGTTATCTCAAAGTCATGAACTAAATTGCCCCAGCCTGAGGATGACCCATATACCACTATTCCAGTGCATACTGGCATGTGGATCAGGAGAGAGGCTAGCAAGCTCTGTGTGTGTACAGGAGAATTGTAGAATCTCACAAAAGTGAGATTTTTCAGTTGTCTCTAAAGAAGCCATCCAAATAAAGCCAATTACCCAAAGCTTGCCCTAAGACAGATCTTGAGATTGGGTTCAAGGGGTTCTGGGCTTAATGCCATGGTCCTGACACTATGTAACCAATAGATTATCTTAGTCAGTTCTTTCAATCTATCTAGACCTCTGCTTGCCCTCCTTTATAAAATGGAGGTAATACCAATCTCACAGGGTTATTGGGAATGTTGACTAAAAACTTATTCACAACTTAAAAGTTCAGAATTATGTTTTATTTTGCAGGAATTTTTAGGACATCAAGCCCAGGAGGCAGCATCTCAAGTAACCCTGAAAGGGACTTCCCTCGTGGTCCAGTGGTTAAGACCCTGCACTTCCAATGTAAGGGACAAGGGTTCAACTCCTGGTTGGGGAACTAAGATCCCACATGCTATGTGGTGTAGCCAAAAAAATAAAAATGCTATACAGTCAAGTCACCCTGAGAGAATTGCTCCTAGGAGGCAAGGGGGAAAGCCAGGAAACATAGGAGCTTTGCAACAAAAGGCAGGTAGTCAGAGCATCAGAAGATTACTCTCAATTAAAGATAATTAATTAAACCACATATCTCAAGTTAAGGAATTTAGTGCTCTTCTATGTATAGAAGAGTGCAAGATCTAGACTCACTGACATCACTCCTTTGATATGCACCTCAGCTATCTGGGGCCAGTGCCCTGTGCTTTCTCATCCTGAGTTTCCCTAGGCAGCAAGCACCTTAGGGAGGTGGCTACAGTCTGATAGCCACTAGATGGCAGGTACTCTCCCTGCTGAGCTTCCTTAGAGCTTTCTGGCTCAAGTTGGAGGGCTGCAATCGCTGATGACTATGACATCCTTTGTTTACTGATATGGCAGGCAATATTCCATTTATCAGGAGGAAGATAAAACAAGGTGTCAGATCAGAGCTGACTCAGTGGAGATGAGCATCTTACATGTCCCCAGCAGAGGCCCTTTTGATTCTGAATCTCAACACCCACAGCCTGTCAAGACCCACATGGGACCCAGCATGCCCCCAAATAGATGGGGAAACAGTGTCAGACTTTATTTTTTGGGGCTCCAAAATCACTGCAGATGGTGACTGCAGTCATGAAATTAAAAGACGTTTACTCCTTGGAAGAAAAGTTATGACCAACCTAGATAGCATATTGAAAAGCAGAGACATTACTTTGCCAACAAAGATCCATCTAGTCAAGGCTATGGTTTTTCCAGTGGTCATGTATGGATGTGAGAGTTGGATTGTGAAGAAAGCTGAGCACTGAAGAATTGATGCTTTTGAACTGTGTTGTTGGAGAAGACTCTTGAGAGTCCCTTGGACTGCAAGGAGATCCAACCAGTCCATTCTAAAGGAGATCAGCCCTGGGATTTCTTTGGAAGGAATGATGCTAAAGCTGAAACTCCAGTCCTTTGGCCACCTCATGTGAAGAGTTGACTCATTGGAAAAGACTGATGCTGGGAGGGATTGGGGGCAGGAGGAGAAGGGGACGACAGAGGATGAGATGGCTGGATGGCATCACTGACTCGATGGACGTGAGTCTGAGTGAACTCTGGGAGTTGGTGATGGACAGGGAGGCCTGGTGTGCTGTGATTCATGGGGTCGAAAAGAGTCAGACACAACTGAGCAACTGAACTAAACTGAACTGAATAAACACTTTACTTGTTTCACTGATATCCATCTTCATGAGAATTCTTTTCTGCAAAACTGAAGGGCCAAGGCCTTTTCACTGACCTCTGGTCTAATGGCTAAGATTTGGTGCCCTCATCACTTCAACCTGACCTCAGTCTCTACCTGAGAATGAAAACCCTGCTTCAAGCCGCTACAGGCTGAGGCTACCCGAGATCAAGAAGATGGGGGGAAGAGACTGTGAAAGTTTAATGTTCCCATCAATTGCTAGAGCCAACTGGATTTTCCACACAAAATGTCTTACCTACTGAACAACATTATCAGACTGAAGTGTGCACTAAATTGTTATATCTATAATTCCCCAAGATTGTTATTACTTCAATGTCTCATTCTTCACTGCATTTTAGCATCTCTAACCCCTAAAACTAGCCTGTAACTTACTTTAGAATTGGTGCTACTAAATATGTGTCTACAACTCTTTCTGTAATAGCCATTGTTCAACCACAACCACCATGTAACCAATTAGGAATGGCCATTCTGGAGGGCCTACTATGTGCCAGACTTTATAGTTGTGATCTCATTAAATCCTTCCAACTGCGCCTGTGAGGGCTGCAAGGACACCATTTCATAGATGATGTTATGGAGGCTCAGGAAGCTTCAGGAAATCATACAAGGCCATGGTCTCTAATGGAAGAACTGAGGTTCCCATTCCTTGGGTCATTCCTCTTCCAACCAGAGGTCAAGGCAGCAGCACATATTTGTTTCCATTCCAACCCTGGGGGTTGAGTCTTGGACCAAGTGCTCTGAGTGGACACAGAGTTCTCCAGAATAGAGTTCTCTAGAACAGCCAGAGTTCTCCAGAGACATAGAACCAGTGGGAGACGGAGAGACAGAGATAGATAAAGAGGTAGAGTATACACATACATATACAGATATATGCACATGTGCATATATATATGCATGTATGTATGTATATGAAAGTGAAGTGAAAGTGAAAGTTGCTCAGTCATGTCTCTTTGTGACCCAATGGATTATATAGTTCATTGAATTCTCTGGGCCAGAATACTGGAGTGGGTAGCCTTTCCCTTCTCCAGGAGATCTTTCCAACACAGGGATCAAACCCACGTTTCCTGGATTGCGGGCAGATTCTTTACCAGCTGAGCCACAAGGGAAGCCTATGTATGTATATATATAAATATATACATATAAAGGAATTGGCTCACAAAATTGTGGGAACTGGAAAGTCTGAAATCCATGAGGTAGGCCTGCAGGCTGGAAGGAGTTAATGCTAGTCTTGAGGAAGTCTTGGGCTTCCCTGGTGGCTCAGATGGTAAAGAATCTGCCTGTAGTATAGGAGACCTGGGTTCAATCCCTGGGTTGGGAAGATCCTCTGGAGAAGGAAACAGCTACCCACTCCAGTATTCTTTCCTAGAGAATTCCATGGACAGAGGAGCCTGGCGAGCTACAGTCCATGGGTCCCAAAGAATCGGACATGATTGAGCAACTAACACACGCATGCACACACACACACACACTTGAGGCAGAATGCTCTTAAAGCCTTTCATGTGATTGGATGAGGCCCACCCACATTATTGAGGATCATCTCCTCTACTTAAAATCAACTGCCTGGAGACATTAACCACATCTCTAAAATGCCTTCACAGCAACACCTACATGAGTGTTTCATTGAATAACCAGGTATTATCACCCAGCCAGATGGAAACATAAAACAACCATCATACTCACTGAAGAATCTTTTAAAATGTTATATTCAAAATGAGTGAGAAGATTGGATGCAGCAGTGCAAATTCCTTTTAACCTCAGATAGAAACACAAAATTCTTGTTTCTATACTGGCAAACTAAAAAAAAAAAAAAAAAAACCTTTGTGGCTTTTGCTATCAACTTCGTTCTAGAGGGTAGCCAATGTGTGATACATTTTTATTGCAAATTCCATTTCATGCCTTTGATCCCAAGATGTTCAGAACAATGAATGGCAATTATCTGGTTTACAGTATATTCACTGCAAAATGCTCACCTGCTTCTCAGTGCTTCTGAAAGAAAGCACTGGCAGGTCAATTTCACTTCTTATTTATGTGGATTGTTATCTGCATTTCTCCAGCTCTGGCTTCTTCCCAGGAAGTTGTGAAATACCAGAGGTAGAGGATAGGCAAGAAAAGCCTCCTTTCCATCACCACCAAACACACAATCACCATAAAGCCACAAGCCAAATGCCCTAGGTCAGTCTCAGGATCAGCCCTGAGTATCAAGGTATCAGACAACATGGTCTATTTGCATTCAAATTTAATTATCTGCTCAGCTCAGGCACCACTGACTCAAGAAAGCATTTTTGACTTCCTGTTCCTCTCCAACCTGAAAAACACCACCAAACTGAATTAGCTCTCTCCTTGTCCTCCCACAGCCCCCGGCCTATCCCTGGCATAACAACGACTAAACCAGGCTGTAAATACCATTTTGTGTCTTTCCACTACCAAATGGTAAGGAAAGATGCCTGTATCTCTAATCCTAGTACATCAGTTCTCGAAGGATAGCCCAGGAACCCTGAGGGGTCCCTGAGACTCTTTGAGATTCACAAGGTCAAACCTATTTTCATGCAGTACTAAGATACTATTTGCTGTCTTTTCTTTCCCTCTCTCTGCAGTTTTCCAGAGGCTATATAAGAAGTACCATAACAGATTAAATCCAGAAACAGATATGAGAATTTAGCTGTCTTCTAAAAAGCCAGACATTTGTAAAAATGTAAAACAATGGTACACTCCTCATTATTTTAAAATTTTGGATAATGTCATTCTTTTTTAATAAAAAGTATGCCATTTTCATCGACATGTGATAGGTTTTTAAATTATTTTAACTGAATTAATAGATATATATGTTAAATTTTATTACCTCTAATTACTAATGAAATAAATAGTAATAGGTGTGATCCACAAAAACTAAAGCTCAGGGGCTGTTAATGATATTTAAGAATGTTAAAGTGGAGGCTTCCCTGGGTGGTCCAGTGGTTAAGAATCTGCTTTCCAATGCAGGGGACACTGGTTTGATCCCTGGTGGTGGAACCAAGATCCCACACGCCACAGGGCAACTAAGTCAGCACACCCCAACTAGAGAAAGCCCATGTGCTGCAGTGAGGACTCAGTGCAGTCTAAATTAAAAATAAATAAATAAAAATAATGTTGCAGTGTTCCGAGACCAAAGAGTTGGCTGTGAGACCTGGCAGTGGACTTAAAACACAGAACCTACTACTCATATAAGAATAAAAGGTGTGAGCTGAGGAACTGAGGGGAGAGAGAACAAAGAGACAAAGTTGAAGGAAGGAAGAAAGAATACCTGAAGTTGTTGAGGACAGAGTCACATAATCAATTCTTAGATTCAAATTAGTTAGGTGAAAGTCCATTAACATGGTGACAAGATCAATCTTTTCTCTGGTTCTGAAAGACAAGCAACGGATTGACTCAGCAGTTTGCACACCAACTGTTGCAATGCAATGGAGGTAACAGAGCCTCTGATTTTTCTGGAAAAAAGAAAGAGGAGCATCCTCTCTTGCTGTATGAACTTGAGCACATGCTGTCAAGAGAATAACTGTCTGAAATTACAATCTTTATATCACTTGCAACATGGTTGGAGAAACTGCCATAAAAAGAAACAAACTTCATAAATCATTCCTGCAAAAGGCATCAAAGGTTAAACGCATCACGATGAATTTCTGAAATAAATCTGGACTCTGAATTTTCAGAGAGCTGGGGAGGCAATCATTGTACCTCAATAGAGAAATCATGATCTCAGCAATTTTAGAGGGTAACTCCACTACTAAGGTATCAATTTCCCCTGGAGGTAAGTAGAACAGGTCTTTGGCAACTGGAAGAGTCTCTCAATGTTTAAGGCACCCTTCTCAAAAGAAATCTAAGGGATTTCTGATCTGACGATTTCCAAAGACCCTGAGGACCTGATATATGGCAGGTACTCAACAAATGTAATTAAAAGATCAATGAATGAATATGCTCTTAGTGTCAATTATCTGCACAAAGACCCACATAGCACTCTACATGGAACCACTATTCCCTCACAATTATAAATTTTCTTAACCAAGATTTCTAGTTTCAATATATTTACTTCTGAATATGAACAATTTACTTCTTTGATGAACAATGCATAAAAATAGGGGAAAACAACAGAAAGGGAAAGACGGGAGATTTCTTTAGGAAAATTGGAAATATCAAGGGAACATTTCACCAAAAGATGGGCACAATAAAGGACAGAAATGGTAGAAACCTAGCAGACATAGATGAGATCAAGACGAGATAGAGAGAATACACAGAAGAACTGTACAGAAAAGATCTTAATGAAATCGATAACCATGGTGATGTGGTTAGTCACCCTGAGCCAGACATTCTGGAGTGTGACGTCAAGTGGGCCTTAAGAAACACTGCTATTAATAAAGCTAGTGGATGCAATGGAATTCCAGTAGAGCTATTCAAAACTCTAAAAGCTGATGCTATCAAAGTGTTGCATTCAATATGTCAGCAAATCTAGAAGACCCAGCCATGACCACAGGACTGGCAAAGGTCAATCCTCATCCAAAGAATGTTCAAACCAAACATTCAAAAACCAGAACAATTGCACTAGTCTCTCATACTAGTAAGGTCATGGTTACACTCTTGCATGCTAGGCTTCAGTATTACCTGAACCAAGAACTTCTACACGTACAAGCTGGGTTTAGAAAAGGCAGAGGCACCAGAGATCAAATTGCCAACATTTGCTGGATCATAGAGAAAGCAAGGGAATTCCAGGAAAACATCTACCTCTGTTTCATTGACTATGCTAAAGCCTTTGACTGTGTGGATAGTAACAAACTCTGGAAATCTCTTAAAGAGATGGGAATATCAGACCATCTTACTTTTCTCCTGAGAAACCTGTATGTGGGTCAAGAAGCAACAGTAGAATCCTGTATGGAACAACTGATTGGTTTAGGATTGAGAAAGGAGTACGGCAGGGCTGTCTGCTGTCTGCTGCCTTGTTTAACCTATATGCTGAGCACATCATGAGAAATGCCGGGCTGGGTCTGTTACAAGCCGGATCAAGATAGGTGGGAGAAATATCAACAATTTCAGATATGCGGATGATACCACCCTAATGGCAGAAAGTGGAGAAGAACTAAAGAACTTCTTGATGAGGGTGAAGAAGGAGAGTGAAAAAGCTGGGTTAAAACTATTTCAAAAGCTAAGATCATGGCATCCAGCCCCATTACTTGATGGCAAATAGAGGGGGCAAAGGTAGGAGCAGTGGCAGATTTCCTCTTCTTGGGCTCTAAAATCACTGCACACAGTGATTGCAGCCATGAAATCAGAAGACGATTCATTCATGGCAGGAAAGCTATTGAAAACCTAGAAAATGTGTTGAAAAGCAGAGACACCACTCCGCTGGCAAAGGTCTATATAGTCAAGGCTATGGTCTTCCCAGTGGTCATATATGGTTGTGAGAGCTGGACCATAAAGAAGGCAGGACACCAAAGAATTGATGCCTTCAAACTGTGGTGCTGCAGAAGACTCCTGAGAGTTCCCTGGACAGCAAGGAGATCAAACCAGTCAATCTGAAAAGAAATCAACTCTGAATACACATTGGAAGGGCTGATGCTGAAGCTGAAGCTCCAGTATTTTGATTACCTGATGTGAACAGTCGACTCCCTGGAGAAGTCCCTGATGCTTGGAAATATTGACGGCAGAAGGAGAAGAAGGTATCAGAGGATGAGATGGCTGGATGGCATCACCGACGCAATGGACATGAACTTGGGCAAATTTCAGGAGATGGTGAGGGACAGGGAGACCTGGCGTGCTGCAGTCCATGGGGTCACAGAGTTCAACGTGACTGGGCAACTGAACAACAACAACTTCTGAATAACTTTGGTTGATCAAGAGAATGTTGGTTTCCACGTATACTGACATTACTTCTGGGGACAACTAAGCAAGGAAGAAATAAAGAAAAGCAAAGCAGATTGATGGACAGGTAGATAAAGGACATTGGCAGAAGATAAACATCAGCCTAGAACAGTTCAGTATGGAAAGAGAATTCAGTGGAATTGAGAAAGGAAGTTCCCAGGAGGAACTCTGACTTATGAAATCTAATTGTCACAGAACATTTGGTGGGAAACAAGACACACATATCATCTGTAACAAAGCACATAAATGTATGAGCAATGAACTGATTTAGGGTTGGGAAAGTCTACAGGATTCTTCTGAGTACAGAATGATAAATGGAATTAATTGTGCAGAGTTCATTATACTGAATTTAAGGTGGCTATTGATGGTGGATTATTTGCAGTGCTGCATATTAGTGAAAATGGAGAGATTTATTTTTAAAAGTTACACATTAATTCCCAATATCATTTTCTCATATCCTTTTTTAAAAATAAGGATTGAATTCCTCAACAGTGATGCTTCCTCCCGTTGTTCATTTCCAAGAACTCAATCCACTTCACAAAGGGCATGGGCAAGCCCTCCTCTGCTGCCCTGCTGGCGTATGACCTTTGTCTCTTTCTTTTTTTTTCTTTTTTTTTTTTTTAAATTTTATTTTATTTTTAAACTTTACATAATTGTATTAGTTTTGCCAAATATCAAAATGAATCCACCACAGGTATACATGTGTTCCCCATCCTGAACCCTCCTCCCTCCTCCCTCCCCATACCATCCCTCTGGGTCGTCCCAGTGCACTAGCCCCAAGCATCCAGTATCGTGTATCGAACCTGGACTGGCAACTCGTTTCTTACATGATATTTTACATGTTTCAATGTCATTCTCCCAAATCTTCCCACCCTCTCCCTCTCCCACAGAGTCCATTAAGGTGTGCTGGTCCAGGCTCTCCAAGAAACAGATCCCAAGACCCAAGATGGGACTCAGTGTGCAAGAATTTTATACGGGAACATGTAGATTTGACCTTAGTGCAAATGTATTCCCAGTGCAGGAGAAAGGAAAGAAAAGGTCCAATGGAAGTGTCTCATACTGTCCTGCAGCCTGTGTGGGACTATACAAAGCCAAAGCCTTTGGGCTTCCTCCTCAAGCCAAAGTGGGCAGTGAGAGCAGACCCATGTCTCCCAGGACACTTGGTGTCCCCCAGTGGCCCCACACTCCATAGGAACAACTGATGGAAGATGTGGTCAGATACTCAATTCCTAGCCCCTGGTTTTGTGAGAAAGGAAGGGCAAGGATGTTCAGCCCCTGAATCTGTTACTTGCTCGTGTCTTAAAGATGAGCCCCTTACCAGGTATAATTGACCCATTCAGATGTCCAGGAAGCCCTTCCCTCTGGTTGCCACTTGAAAACAGGAAACAACTTTTAATTTCTTCCCCAGACATGCTCCCCACCAAATGGGCACCATCTCGGAAAACGGCACCATTATAGATGCTCAAGCTAAAACCCCAGGAGGTGCCTTCATTCCTGCCTTTTCCTAACCAATAGTCCCTTCATATACACACAGAATCCATCAGCAGGTTCTGCCATTTCTACACCAACATATTACAATGTGGATGGAACCTCTCTTTCTTCTACCTGCCATGATCCTATCCCCAGCCAATACCATCCTTTGCCTGAGCCTCTGCAAGAACTCTCAACTTTATCTTTGTGTTTTCACTCTTTTCCCCTATAAACTCTTTTCCACAGAGCTTCTGGAGTGATGGTTTCAAACAGAAAACCTGATAATAAAGCAGGCCATGGCTATTTCTGCTGAGATCCTCTCAAAGCGGCCCATCATACTTGGAATAAAGTTCCAGTTTCCTCCCATGACCGATTAGGGCCAGCCCTGACTCATCTCCCATAACCTTTTCTCCCCCTCGATGCCCCACCCACAGTGGTTTCCTTTTTATTACTTAAATTTACCAAACTGGGTCCTACCTGTGATACTTGCTCTTCCCACTGTGTGGAATACTTTGCCCCAACAGCATGACTAGCTCCTTCCCATCACCTCAAAGAGCCCCTTCCTGATGACTTCATCTCAGCTATCTCTCCCTGCCCCCACAACCCATCCTTTAGTCTTTCCATCACAGAAACCACACCCAGCATCACCTTCTGCAAGACTCTGTGATTGTCTGCCCTCTCCAGAAAGGGCACCCTGTCTGTCTTGCCCTTCACTGCTTCTTCTGAGCTGAGACAGTGTCTGGCCCAGAATAGGCTCTGATAAACACATACTCAGTGAATAAACTGGAACCATCAGGACTGTCAGTGACGTCGAGGAAGTATCTTTTTTTAATTAATTTTTTAACTGGAGGAAAATAGCTTTACAACACCATGCTGCGTTTCTGCTGTACAACAGTCATAACCATATATTTATATGCAGACCCTCCCTGTGGAGCCTCCCTCCCCTCCCCCATCCCACCCTTCTAGGTCATCGCAGAGCACAGGGTGAACTCCCTGCTACACAGCACAGCTTTCCACTAGCCATCTATTTTACACGTGGCAGTATGTATATGTCAATGCTACTCTCTCAATTTGTTCCACCCTCTCCTTCTATTAATGCACAAATATGGAATCTAGAAAAATGGTGCCGATGAACCTGTTTGCAGGGAAGGAATGGAGACAGATGTAGAGAACAGACTTGTCGACACAGAGAGGGGAGTTTCTGACAGGAGCCCCCTCCTGTCGAGCCCTTTCCTGGCTCAGCCCAGCTCCCTCCAGCTCCCTCCCGTCCCCACACAGAGTTCTCCCCGCCCCGCCACCAGCTGGCATCCCAGCACTCTGCTTGCCCTCCCCGCTGCCCCGCCCCCACCATCACCTGGCCCCATTGGTGGGTGATGCTAAGACTTTCTCCGTCTTCAGGCTCTCATTTTCATCCAGAGGAAATCTGAGAACTCCAAAGGCCTTTTAACCGCCAGAGGATACGGCTCTCAGAGGAGGAACTCAGGGGCAAGGTGGTGATTTTGAGAATGACTTCTCTGACTCACCTGTGCTTTGACTTCTTTTTTTGTTTTTTATTTATATTTATTTTTTCATTTGGCTGTGCTGCACAACTCGTGGGATCTTAGTTCCCGGACCAGGGACTAACCCTGTGCTCCCTGCAGCGGAACTGAGGACCACTGGACCACCAGGAAGACCCTTGATTTCCTCTTTAACCCTAATCCCAAATACACACAGGCACGCCCAACCCTCACAAGCTCTTTCCACAGCAGCCACAGCCTGAGCTGGCAGAGGCCAGCAAACAGGGCTCACCCCAGCACTGGAGAGGGCAGGCCTGCTCCGCACGGCTGCTAAGCAGACTGCTGAAGCCCCAAGCCAGAGCTCTGGCCATTTTCCCTCCACAGGGAGGTGGCTCCAGGCCTGAAAAGTGACACAACCAAAGGCAGAGCATCCCCATGCTTTTGTGAAGGGTGATTTATGTTTATAAGAGCCTGGCAGCCCCTTGTCTTCCCTGTGCCAATGGGCACACCTGCTCCTCCACCCCTACAGCTTTATAAAGCAGCTTCTGTCTACACAGGCTGAGGGACAGGATCCAGAAACAAAGCTGAGAGGGGACCTGGAGCTAACAAGGTGTCAGGACCTGCCCCCACCTCCCCCGGCAGTGAAGGCTGAGGCCTTGTCTCTTTCTCTGCAGGAGTTTAGCAAGCCCCACCCCGTGAGCTGGCATGCAGTTCTGAAATCCTCATAAACCAAGCTCTTGGACATGCCACATACACCAAGCAGGCACCCAAGCCTCACAGCCTTCATGGCCCCAGTCACAGGTGGATCCGGATTCCTTCGGGAACATCTGAGCTGGAGTCAGTGCTGATGGGGACACTCCTTGGCTCCAGGGACTGTCGCTAGGGGTTGTACCTACCAAGCTCTCTTTCAATACCTGCTGGATTCATAAAGTATTTATGAATCTACATTGGGTACGTAGATTACCTCTAACTCCACTGAGCATGGAGTGGGAGAAAATGGGATTTCCGACAGCACAAGGAAAGAGAACTAGCTATGAAGCATAGCTTTATGATATGGGGCTGCTTCATCCTGGGGGCTGAAAGAGACCATAGAGTCATCCCCCTGAAAATAACTTTCAAAATGGTTTCCAGCCACACTTAATGCTGCTGCTGCTAAGTCGCTTCAGTCGTGTCCAACTCTGTGCGACCCCATAGACATAGCCCATCAGGCTCCCCTGTCCCTGGGATTCTCCAGGCAAGAACACTGGAGTGGGTTGCCATTTCCTTCTCCAATGCATGAAAGTGAAAAGTAAAAATGAAGTCGCTCAGTCATATCCAACTGTTCGTGACCCCCTGGACTGCAGCCTACCAGGCTCCTCTGTCCATGGGATTTACCAGGCAAGAGTACTGGAGTGGGGTGCCATTGCCTTCTCCTGGGGCTGGACTAATGGAATGTGAACACTGTTTGCCCACATACACGGCGGAAGCAACAAGTAACAGTTTCAATCAACAAGTATCTGCTTAATGAGTAACTATTGAATGTGGGAGGGACGATGCTAGGTATTGGAGAGACAAAACTAAGGAAGTACACTAGTAATTAAAATAGGATCAGTGCTGAGAAGGACAAACACAGGATCCCATGTGGATACATGTCAAGGGAAGTGACCTGTTTGAAGTTGTTGGAGGGACCACTCTTCAGCAGAGACAGGTGAGCTGAGATCTGACAGTTAAGAGAGAGAGAACATTCCAAGAGAGAATCACACAGGGAAAAACCAAGAGAAGCACAGTTGGTTAATGTGAGAAAGAATTACAAAGAGACAATCAGGTGTGCTTAGGATGATAAGGGTGGCTTCTTCTTGGAGAAGTTCCCAATGGCATAAGAAAATGAGAACAAGATTCAGAACTATGTGATTGGGAGACTCAGATGTAATTTTGTAGAAATTCAGCAGAAGGGGAGCTCAATAATGACCTTCAGGAGATGGAGGCTGGAGCTCAGCTGGGTCTTACATGATGAGCTGGGTAGGTAGAGTGGTGATGGAAGGTCAAAACCCTGCATACCTACCTCCGTGGCTCCCTTCTCTTTCATCTGTTGATTCATCTTTACTGTACATATTATATATCATGTCCCTCACAGAAGTGACTCCTGTGTGTCTGCTTTCCATCCCCACCACCTAGGCCAAACACTGGTCCCTTAAGCATTCTCCCTACTGTGGGCAGAGTGACCTGTAAAATACAGGTTGGTCCACACCATCCCCTGCTCCCCTCCTTCTAGTAGCTCCTGTAAATAAAGGAGCTCCCTTCCTTCGAGTAGCTCACCCTGTGAATAAAGATCACACTCCTTAGCCTGGCCCAGGGCTTCTCAGTCTATAATCTCCATATGCCTGACTTCTGCTCTCTCTCCAGCCCTGCCTGTAGTCCAGAGCTTCTCTCCCATCAATTCCCGAGTCTCTGGGGAATCCATCACTCTTGCCTCATGACCTTGTTTTGTGGACCAAAGGTATCCTCAAACCCCACACTCCCATGCCACACCCACTCATGTATCTCTTCCACACACTCTCCTAAAGCTATTTATATCTGTAAATGACTTTCCCCCCCAAAAAATTACTATTCCTTTGAATCTTCTGAAGCCAAGCAGCTAAATGTTGCCCAAACATTTATTGAGCACCTCTGTGTTTCCAAGCCCATGTCAGCCACCAAGAAAGGCATGGAGGCAGTCATGGGCCTTGCACTGATCACAATCTAATGTCAAATGACATCACCACCAGCAAGGAAGCTCTTTCTAAGAAGGTGCAGGAGCTGCCATGTAAAATTAGATCCATGTATGTAGTTGTATCGGAGAAGGCAATGGCACCCTACTCCAGTACTCTTGCCTGGAAAATCCCATGGATGGAGGAGCCTGGTAGGCTGCAGTCCATGGGGTTGCTAAGAGTCGGACATGACTGAGCGACTTCACTTTCACGTTTCACTTTCATGCATTGGAGAAGGAAATGGCAACCCACTCCAGTGTTCTTGCCTGGAGAATCCCGGGGATGGGGGAGCCTGGTGGGCTGCCGTCTATGGGGTCGCACAGAGTTGGACACGACTGAAGTGACTTAGCAGCAGCAGCAGCAGCAGCATGTAGCTGCATGTCTGACTCTGCTGCTGCCATTCTTGGGCTGTTGTCATCCATGTTTCCATGAGTTGAGCACCTATGCTGTGTGCCAGGAATGGTGCCAGGAATGGTACCAGGCTGTGGCGGGAGGGGTTTCCTGGGACATAGACTCTAAGACATAGTTTATTGTGCAGCATATTTTGTTAGCAGTGGCCCTAGGGTCACAGATGTGGAAGAGAAGGAAGAGAAAGTAGGAAGGGCAGAGGGGAAAGTGATGCAGTCTCAGTGACCCCCCTCAGTGATGCTCTAGGGCTTAATGGCCCTTTCTGCATTGTCCTGGGTTAAGCTGAAATAGATAGGCCTTCAGACTCTTGCATCCATCAGTCACTGGATGGGGACATTCCAGGAAGGAACATGATTCTCTGTAGCTAAGGCAGGGCCTGAAGGGGCTGAAAGCTGGAAGCTGTTTCTGTCAATAGTTCTCGCAGCAGTTGGGGCAACTGGTACTTTACTGAAGAGGAGTCTGGGTGACACAACATGGGGTTCACTACACAGCTGCTTTCCATATCTCACTTTGGAAACTCATGACAACCTGAGAGGTAGATATTATCTCTGTTTTACAGACGCGAAATTGAGACATGGAGAGAGTATCCCACGACTAAAGTTCTACAGTTGGATTTGAACTTAGTTCTGATTTTGCAGCTTATGCATGCTAACTGCCATGTTCATTCCTACCAAGCAAGTGCCCCTCCCTGATCAGAGCCTGGACTTACAATAGACCAGGAAGACCTCCTCTTCACTGAGATAACCATGTGGATGAAGGCGGAAACAGCATGTTCAGATCAGCCCAGGCACAAGTGGGCTGGACCATTATGTCTACTCACCTGTACCTGTGTTGCTAGGATGGGGTCTCATCTAAGCCACAGTCAGGACCCCAGGGGATGGTACCAAGCCTAGGACTCATTGCTGTTCAGTCACTCAGTTGTGTCCAACTCTTTGTGACCTCATGGACTTCAGCACTCTAGGCTTCCCTGTCATTTGCCATCTCCTGGAGCTTGCTCAAACGCATGTGCATTGACTCGGTGATGTCATCCAACCATCTCATCCTCTGTCGTCCCCTGTTCCTCCTGCCTTCAGTCTTTCCCAGCATCAGGGTCTTTTCTAATGAGTCAGCTCTTTGTATCAGATGGCCAAAGTATTGGCACTTCAGCTTCAGCATCAGTCCTTCCAATGAATATTCAGGATTGATTTCCTTTAGGACTGACTGGTTGGATCTCCTTGTAGTCCAAGGGACTCTCAAGAGTCTTCTCCAACACCACAGTTCAAAAGCATCAATTCTTCTGCACTCAGCCTTCTTTATGGTCCAACTCTCATATCTGTACATGACTACTGGAAAAATCATAGCTTTGATGATACGGACCTTTGTTGGCAAAGAGATGTCTCTGCTTTTTCATACACTGTCTAGGTTTGTCACAGCTTTTCTTCCAAGGAGCAAGAGCTTTTAAATGTCATGGCTGCAGTCACAGTCTACAGTGATTTTAGAGCCCAAGAAAATTCCCCATCTATTTGCCATGAAGTGCTGGGACTGGATGCCACGGTCTTCATTTTTTGAATGCTGAGTTTTAAGCCAGCTTTTTCACTCTCCTCTTTCACCTGCATCAAGAGGCTCTTTAGTTCCTCTTCACTTACTGCCATAAGGGTGGTGTCATCTGCATATCTGAGGCTATTGATATTTCTCCCTGAAATCTTGATTCTGGCTTGTGCTTCATCCAGCCTGGCATTTCACATGATGTACTCTGCATGTAAATTAAATAAGCAGGGTGACAATATACAGCCTTGATGTACTCCTTTCCCAATTTGGAAGCAGTCCATTGTTGCATGTCTGGTTCTATTGCTTCTTGACCTGAATACAGGAGGCAGGTAAGGTGGTCTTGTATTCCCATCTTTTGAAGAATTTTCCACAGTTTTCTGTAATCCACACAGTCAAAGGCTTTAGCATAGTCAATAAAGCAGAAATAGATGTTTGTTTGTTTTTTTTTCTGGAATTCTCTTGCTTTTTGTATGATCCAACAGATATTGTAAACTTGACCTCTGGTTCCTCTGCCTTTTCTAAATCCAGCTTGAACATCTAGAAGTTCTCAGTTCATGTACTGTTGAAGCCCCGCGTGGGGAATTTTCAGCATTACTTTGCTAGTATGTGAAATGAAAGCAATTGTGTGGTAGTTTTAACAGTTTTTTGGCATTTCCTTTCTTTGGGATTGAAATGAAAACTGACCTTTTCCAGTCCTGTGGCCACTGCTGAGTTTTACAAATTTGCTGGCATATTGAGTGCAGCACTTTAACAGCATCATCTTTTAGGATCTGAAATAGCTCACCTGCAATTCCATCATCTCCACTAGCTTTGTTCGTAGTGATGCTTCCTAAGGCCCACTTGACCTCACATTCCAGGGTGTCTGGCTCTAGGTGAGTGATCACACCATTGTGGTTATCTGGGTCATTAAGATCTCTTTTGTATAGTTCTGTGTATTCTTGCCACCTCTTCTTGATATCTTCTGTTTCTGTTAGGACCATACCTTTTCTGTCCTTTATTGTGTCCATCTTTGCATGAAATATTCCCTTAGTATCTCTAATTTCCTTGAAGAGATCTCTAGTCTTTCCCATTCTATTGTTTTCCTCTAATTCTTTGCATTGGTCAGTTAGGAAGGCTTTATCTCTCCTTGCTATTCTTTGGAACTCTGAATTCAAGTGAGTATATCGTTCCTTATCTCCTTTGCCTTTCGCTTCTCTTCTTTTCTCAGCTATTCATAAGGCCCCCTCAGACAACCATTTTGCCTTTTTGCATTTCTTTTTCTTGGGGATGGTTTTGATCACTGCCTCAGTTCTTCAGGCACTCTATCAGATCTAATCCCTTGAATCTATTTGCCACTTCCACTGCATAATTGTAAGGGATGTGCTTTAGGTCATACTTGAATGGCCTAGTGGTTTTCCCTACTTTCTTCAATTTAAGTCTGAATTTTGCAATTAGGAGTTCATGATCTGAGCCATAGTCAGCTCCCGGTCTTGTTTTTGCTGATTGTATAGAGCTTCTCCACCTTCAGCTGCAAAGAATATAATCAATCCGATTTTGGTATTGACCATCTGGTGATGTCCATGTGCAGAGTCATCTCTTGTATTTTTGGAAATTGGTGTTTGCTATGACCAGTGCGTTCTCTTGGCAAAACTCTGTTAGCCTTCGCCTTACTTTATTTTGTATTCCAAGGCCAAACTTGCCTGTTACTCCAGGTATCTCTTGACTTCCTACTTTTGCATTCCAATCCCCTGCGATGAAGAGAATATCTTTGTTTTTGGATCTAGAAGGTCAAGTAGGTCTTCATAGAACCATTCAACTTCAGCTTCTCTGGCATAAGTGGTTGGGGCACAGACTTGGATTACTGTGATATTGAACTTCCCAAGACTCATGGATGAGGTTATCTAACTTAGATAAAAATACAGGAAGTCCAGTTAAATTTGAACTTCAAATGGACAGCAAATGATTAATTTAGTATCATTGTGCCATGCAGTCTTTGGGACACATTTCTGCTAAAAAAAATCACGTGTTGCTTATCTGACACTAAATTGATTGGGTGCCTAGTATTGTATCTGTCGAGCTTTGTCATGGGTGAAGTAGAAGCCTGCATCCTTATCTGCAAGATGATTTCAGTGACACGAAAGCTTCCTCAGACCAAGCTCTCTCCCAGTCTGCAATCCATTTTCCTGCATCCAAAGTGTTTCATTGCACGCTTAAAGTGAATGTACCCTGGGAGAGAGGACCCCTGAGCTACACTTATTCACTCTCAAGATATTACTAAGAGCAGATTTTGGGGACTACACACAGAAAACACAGATGGGGAGGAGGAATACCAGGAGTATGCATCCCTAAGGGGTGAAGGGCTCAGGATGAAAGAAAAGGCTGTTGGGGTGTGGGACAGCCTGCTGAGAAATGGGAAGCCTCCATTTTTCTCAGTCAGACTGCCTGAGAGGGGGGTCTTAGTCTTCTAGAATTGCTCAGTGGGTTTCTGAGCTCTTCTCTCTCTACTTGGAGAAGACTCTATTCCCACCCCCACAATAAACTCCTGCCCACTAGCAACCAGCTGTACCCATGGCCTATTTATGGACCATCAAGGGTCCAGTGGCCTAAATGTGTCTGAAATGGACCCAAGTATTGCAAACCTCCCAGCTTTCTGCTCAGTCTCCTCGTCCAGTCATTGGCCTACATCCTAATATTTCTTAGCAACTCTGTGATAAGTAAACAGTGTGTAGATCATCCAAAAAGCATCAGAAGTGACCTGAACATCTTTCTTTTCTCCCAGCTTTCCAGATAAGCCATTCCCTTTTTTATCCAGAGATTCACAAAAACACGTAAGTGAAGGCAACAGCTTAAACAGTTTTCTTTTAGGAGTTTTGGCACTAAATACATGAAATGAATTCCCTCAGCCCTTGGACAAGAAGCCATTAGATATGGACTATTACTTATGTTATCATTACATTAGAGGGTCATTATGAAAAATAAAAGTTCTAATCAGCATGAACATTTATAAAGTGCCATGGTGAGGAATATGCCAGGCTGGGCTGTCTCAAGTATCCAGATGAACCACAGTGAGTAATGACTGGACAAAAGGAGGCTTGAACACAAAGAATCACTTTAACAAATCCCATTTAAAGTCATTAGCAATTAAACACTTTAGGCAAAAGGAGACGTCCACCCCCACCTCTCCAGCTAAGTGAGAGTTCTCTGAGCACTCCTCACTGGCCTGTGACAATACTCACTGTCTTTACCTTCCTACTCAGCCTCCAGCTGGAAGGAGCAGACCCTATGAGGTCCTCACAGGGTTCCAGGCAGCCTGGCAACTGTCAGAGGACCAGAGTGGGTAGTAAGGAGTCACTGCTCATGTAGTGGGCACGAGCAGCGTGATGGACCCTCAGCCCCTCTTTAATCCTGTCCTTTATCACTCGTATGTCTGTTTCTACTGTGATTCCCCTTTGTGAGTTCTAGGTGATTCTAGAATGAGCTGCATTCACCGTCCCCTAACACAGGATGATTTTTAAAAAATATTTACTCGTATCTATTTATTTATTTGGCTGTACCAGGTCTTAGTTGCGGCACACAGGACTGTTAAATACAGCATTCAAACTCATAGCTGCAGCACGTGGGATCTTGCTCCCTGACTGGGGACTGAATCTACGTCCCCTGCATTGGGAGGGGAGGGTCTTAGTCACTGGACCACCAGGGAAGTCGACACAGGATGATTGTAAAGTGAGCACATTACCCCCTTGTCATCTTGCTGGGGACTCTGTCACATTCATGGGAAGTGTGGGTCAACCCCGTGTGCAGACACAAGGGTCAGTTTACTCGGGAGTGGCCAGAAAGAGACTGAATGAGTGAGAAAGGGGTAAACCATGCAAGCAGTCGGGCCAACAGTCCAGTGGAGAACCATTCTTGGATGCTGGGGCTCACTGAAGCGGGGCCTGGGGACAGGAGGGTCATTTTGGCAGATGGTGCCTCAGGACGCCTTCCATCCTTCTCAGGGACACACTCGCTGACTTCCCAAGGTGAGCAGCCCCCACCCCAGGGCACTCAGTGGGTCCTGCACAGACTCCTACCTGAGTTACCTGGAAACAGTTTAGCTGAACTTCCTTGTTCCCGGCTATTAGACCCTGGCCTCTGCTAGGGTAGGGGAGTATCAGACACTCTCACTCTTCCATCCATCCCTCCATCCATTCACCCATTCAGTCATTAATTCCCTCAGCAGATTGGCCATCAACAAGTTCCTTTCACAGTGACAGGTGTCTGTCTCTGTGCCTCCAGCACTGGAAACAGAGTTTGGCACATAGTAGGGTCAAGGGAAATGTTGATGAATAAATGCACAGGTGCCTGAGGACTTGTTCTGCATCCCCAGTTGATCCTATTGCTGAAGGGATGGAGAAAATGGCCGAAAAGGATGTCACTATAGCTAAAGCCTCAGATTCAGGACTGACATAAACATCCCAGCTGACCAGCAGTGTCTCTCTCGCTGTTCCTCCCAGCACACAGAAACTCTTTTACTCTCAGCACCATCACTCTTTTGGATTAAGAAATTTTCTTCTGTGCATTGCCAGTAAAATGTTTACCAGATTACCCCTGCCACTTTGTAGGTGCAACACGATTTCTTTTGAATTTTCGTTTCCCTCAGTTGAACTTCCTCTGAATTACCCACCTGCTTTATTTAGTAAAACCTCAAGGGGCTTTCGAGGAGAAATGCTGGCCCATTTGTCTCCATGGCACTGCCTGCTTGGCGAAATCCTTACATTTCACTTCTCCAGTGCTGCGACTCACTCTCTCGCTTTGTCTGAGCGATCTCACCCTTCGGCTTTTCAGCACCATCCTGACAACGGTCTGCTGAGTTTTTGATATTTCTATAATACCCCTTTCCTAATAAAACCAACCTGCATCGCACACTGCATTTAACTACAGTTAAATTCCTCTTCCCTTATCGTGTGTTCAGCACCTTTTGGGCATCCCAGTTATTGTAAGTTATCAACTTAAGAAAGAAAGTAAAAGAAAATGAAGTCATTCAGTTGTGTCCAGCTCTTTGCAAACCCATGGACTGTAGCCCACCAGGCTCCTCCATCCATGGAATTTTCCAGGCAAGAGTACTGGAGTAGGTTGCCATTTCTTTCTCCAGGGGATCTTCCCCACACATCCGAGTCGCTCTAACCAGTTCCCAGAAACAAAGCAGGTTTCTTGTGGGAAAGTGTTTTGAAATGGCAGGCCATCATGTAGGGAAGATCCCCTGGAGAAGGAAATGGCAACCCACTCCAGTACTCTTGCCTGGAAAAGTCCATGGATAGAGGAGCCTGGTGGTCTACAATCCATGGGGCTGCACAGAGTCGGACACAACTGAGCGACTTCACTTTCTTTCTTAAGTTGATAACTTACAAGTCTCCTGTTTTGTTTATTTTCTTTTCTGTAAAGGAGTCTGTGCCCCATGGTTTATAGTTTTATACTTTTCAACAGGCTTTCTGAGCCAGCAGGGGTCACAGGGAATTATACCTCACCAGGGATTGACACTTGGGCTCCGGGGGGTCCTGGGGATAGGACTTCCCAGAGTCTGCCCTGTGGCACCACACATCCAAGTCCCTCTAACCAGTTCCCAGAAACAAAGCAGGCTTCTTGTGGGAAAGTGTTTTGAAATGGCAGGCCATTGTGAAAGCTGTACCATCTTACTCATGGGCAATGGTTTTCATCAGATAGACTGTTCTGTAATGCCATCTGTCCCACATGGGCGAGACGTGTCAGAAAGATCATCCTGCCAGCTCCAGGAAAGATATTCTTTGAACCTAAGAAACCCTCCTGTGCTTGGAAGAGGCACTGGAATCTTGCCTGGAACTTGTTCAAATGCAGAAGGCTGAACAGAGCATGCAGATGAAGTTGAAAATGTGTTAGAATTTGCCACTGGGGCTCTTGGATAGGGGGCTGGGGCAGCCCTGGGCAGGCTGTTTGATCATGAGCCTCAGCTAGTGGAAAGGAAAGCTGTATTTCCCACCACACACTAGCATCTGCTCAGACCGTTCGGAGAGATTTCTTCTAAGTAGTCCCTTGAGAGCCTATATACTTATTCCAGAAATTCAGCCTTGCTGGACCATTTGGAAAGCTTCTCTCTGAGAACTGCCTTGAGAAGCTATGATCCTTCCAGCAAATGTTTTACACAGCCTGAATGTGCTGTGCAGAGCACCTGGCCCATGCCATTCATTTCTCCTAGAAACCCCACACCTTTAGCAATCATTTTCTCCCTTCTACGGATCAAGAGGTATTAGGCTCAGAAACGCTGAGTCTTTCCCTGTGCCCCCTGCCCCATTCTTATGGGCCAGGAAGGAAGGTGACATTGAAACAAGAGAGAAGAGGGCAGGGCACAAGCTCTAAAAGAATAACATAGCCCTTGAGGATATGACATAAGCTGGTTAGAATCAACTAGGTTCAAGATGGCATAAGATTCAACTTCCACTAGACCTTGAGCCTCATTATGCACTTATGTAATACATCGGTGGTGGTGGTGGTGGTTTAGTCACTAAGTCGTGTCCGACTCTTGTGACCCCATGGACTGTAGCCTGCCAGACTCCTCTGTCGATGGGATTCTCCAGGCAAGAATACTGGAGTGGGTTGCCTTTTCCTTCTCCAGGGGATCTTCCCGACCCAGGAATCGAACCTGGGTCTCCTGCACTGCAGGCAGATTCTTTACCAACTGAGCTATGAGGGAACATCAGTGTATGCTACATGACATGCCCACAGTGCCATGACAGTCCCAAGGCTGATCATAATAAGTAAAATGTGAGCAGAGGCCCAACTCCTGGAAATCTCCGCCCCTTCCCAGAAATAGTTGGAATATTCTTCCCATTCATTAGCCTATGAATTACCCAGCCCATAAAAACCAACCATGCCATATTTCGGAGCCTCTCACCTCCTGAGATGGCCCACACTCTGTCTATGGATGTGTTTCTCTCAGAGCTGCTTTCACCCTCTGAGATGACCCCACACTGTACGACCACTCTCACCTTTGAAACCGACTACATTCTGTTTATGGAATGTATCTCTCTCTAACTAAATTGTTTCTGAGTTCTTTCTGCCATAAGACATAAAGAACCTGAGTCTCATTAAGTCCTGAGACCAGGTGTGTGATCTTAATTAAAAGATAGTAGATTCAAGTCCCAATCTGAGTTGTACAGCTACAAAATCAAAGCTGTCTCATGTCAGAGCCTAAACTCTTCCGATTTACCCATGCTTCTAAAGGTCTAGAGTTTTGAATAAACATTTACTGAGCTGACATCATGTGTTGGATGCTCCACTGGAAGCTGGATTAAGAGGTTTAGTAAAGATCTGCTCTCTGATCTAAAAGAAAGCACAGTGTAAGGAACAATGCCATACTGCAACTCTTCTGAGATGACAAAGCTGCCAAGGAGTAGACCAGGAGCAGCAAGGATACAAGGGCAGGAAATATATTTCTTGGGGGAAAACTGGAGTTGTGAATCTCATTCATGGGAGAAATGAGTTGAAATGACTCTTCAAAGATGACAAGGAGTTATCAAATTCCCACAGAAAGGAAAGCTGTTTCAGGCCAAAAAAAAAAAAAAGTCACAAGTAAAGACCCAGAGAAGGTGAATGTACAGCCTATTGGGTGAATAAAAATGGTTTAGCATGATGCAAGCTAGCATGGGGCTGGGGATGTAAAAGAGGAGCATAGTGCATCTTCTTTATCCCTTAAGATGCGGCCTTTCAAAGGAAGACAATCTTGCTATTTGTGACACCATGAATGAACATAGAGGACATTATGCTAAGTGAAATAAGCCAGTTACAGAAGGACAAATACTGCATGATTATTACTTACACTAAGTGTCTAAATTAGTCAAACACATGGAAGGAGAAAATAGAATGGTGGTTGCCAGGGGCTGCAGGGAGTGGGGAGGGGGGTTTGTTTTTCAACGGGTAGAAAGTTTCTATTATGCAAGATGACTAATCTCTAGAACTAGAGATTGGCTGTGCAACATAGTACCAATAGTTAGCAGTACAGTATTGTGCATTTTAAAACATGCTTATATGATCGATATTGATTTAAATGTTCTTACCAAATAAATAAATAAATAAATAAATAAACCCACAAAAGAACATAAGGAAGTTTTTGGAGATCATAGATATATTCAGTACCTTGGCTGTGATGCTGGTTTCATGGGTGTGTGCATATTTCCAAACCAATAAAGCTTTAGAAAAGATATGCTCCAGTAAAGTTAAAAAAGAAAGAAAGAGCCCAGCATCACTATCTTCAAGAACAAATAACACTTTGAGCTAATCTGGTAAATCTAAACTGTACTACTTTGGGATTTTTCATATTATGGACTCTGAAAATAATCTTTAAAAAAATGAAAAGAAAGAAAGTCATTTTAAGTATGTTCAATGTAATCAGAATAAGTGAACCATCTCCTAAGGGGATGAGTTTTAACATCAACCCTCATTTGGGGGCCTGCTCACATTAACAAGGATCATATTTCTCTCCAAATCTCATAATTTTTACCTATTGTTAGAAAGACCTAGGAAAATGTCGATTCTCTTGCTAGTCAGCTAGCAGCCCTGTTGACAAGCATCCAAGCCCCTAATCTCCAATCAGACTGAATTCTTTGCCTTTCAGATGAACGAGGAGGCTCTTGCTAGCAAGACTCTCTCCCAAGTCTCAGCCTCAAAAGAATGGTCTTGAAGGCTTCTGTTAATTTTATCTGGCTAGAGCGCTGGGGAGCACGTCCAGCTCAAAAAGACATCTATTAAGTTGTCAGTCATGATATCATTTGCCTTCACAGTGTTTAGTATCTACCAAGCAGAAGCTGACAGGCAGCACAAAGGCACTCTGGGAGGGAGCCGGCAGGCATGCTAATGAGCACAGCACTCTCCACGTGCCTTCATGGGTTAGGAGAGCTGGAATCATAACAACTCTTTCTGCTCACTTCCCTCAAAGATCTCAGGTAAAGAAGTGATTGAAAGTTTGCTATCAGAGCATCCTAAATTCCTACACAAATCATTAAGCTTTCTGACCAGAGCTTGTCCTGCCTCGTAGGGTGATGGGCTCAGCCAGCATGCAGAAACATCTTCCCCTAAATAACAGAATGGGGTGAAATTCAGAGAGAGTGAGCTGTGGACCTCTAGAAGATGCTCTTCATCCAGGATTTAAACAGATGTAGTTTGTTGTTGTTGCTCAGTTGCTCAGTCATGTCTGACTCTTTGTGACCTCATGGACTGCAGCATGCCAGGCTTCCCTGTCCTTCACTATCTCCCAGAGTTTGTTCAAACCCCTGTCCATTGGGTAGATGATGTCATCCAACCATATCATCCTCCGTCATCCACTTCTCCTCCTACCCTCAATCTTTCCCAGCATCAGGGTCTTTTCCAATGAGTCAGTGCTTAGCATCAAGTGGCCAAAGAATTGGAGCTTCAACATCAGTCCTTCCAATGAATATTCAGGATTGATTTCCTTTAGAATTGACTGGTTTGATCTCCTTGCTGTCCAAGGGACTCTCAAGAGTCTTTTCCAGAACCAGAACTAAGAACCATTATACTGAAAGGGGAGGGGAGGGAATTCCATGAAAGAATTGGGTCTACTGGCAAAAATACCTGAATTCCTATCTATGAAGATTATAATCAGCCTAATGATGACAATCATTATAACAGCTGCTGCTGTTCTGGGTTTGTAACTTATATGCCAGGCACTTGTTAGAGTCTATACACACATTATCTTAATTCATAGTGGCCTAACAGTCCTGTTGTGATGAGGGAATTATTATCTTTATCAGACCGATGAGAAAATGGGACTCTGGGAGCACATTTGTCATAATATTAGCAAAAAGTGAGGGCTTCCCTGGTGGCTCAGATGGTAAAGCATCAGCCTGCAATGCAGAAGACCCAGATAGGATCCCTGGATCAGGAAGATGCCCTAGAGAAGAGAATGGCTAGTCACTCCAATATTCGTGCCTGGAGAATTCCATGGAAGGAGGAGCCTGGCGGGCTATAGTCCATGGGGTCACAAAGAACTGGACACAACTGAGCAACTAACACTAGCAAAAAGTGGAAGTGCATTCAAGTCCAGGTTGATCAGCTGCTCCTTACATTTGTAGAGTTTAAAGTTGCCTGCAAGATTCCAGTTCCCTTTCAAAGGCATCATCACCTCTGGCTTCCCATGAAGTGAGTGGGGCAGGTGTTATTCCCGTATTACAGTTGGGGAAACAGGCCCAAAGAGATAAGGTACTTATTACCTTAGATCACAACAGGCAAAACCAGAATGCTACTCCCTGCCTCTCAGGACTTCTCTCCAGGTCACACAAGGGCCCTGCAGCATTAGAGCAGTCACTACTTGAGCAGGAATATCCAGAGACAAAGACAGGATGATGGCAATTCTTAGCACGTGAAAAGGAGTTTGAAAATAAGAAGGAAAAGAATCACAGAAATCCAAGTGTATCACTTGGTCACTCCTGAAACTTTCTGTAATTCATGGAGATGGAACCTAGGGGTCTCTGGCATCTGGTGTGGGTTTAGCTGGGGGCTAGGCCTGGGACAACTCCTCGACTTCTATCATGGTCATCCAGCTCCCTCAAACCCCTGGGGCAGACACTTCAGGCTGAGAGGTCCCCCAGACTGGGCGGCCTGGATAGTAGTGTGGTCCTCAAGCACCTGACCCTAGGCTAGGGGTCCTCTGTGAGCAGCCTTCTTGCTCTTAGGTGTCCCGTGTTCCCAACAACTGCTTCCACAGTCCTGATGACATCATCAACGAGCATCACCTGGGAACTTGTTAGAAATGCAGATTCTTGACTCCAAATCCACTGAATCAAAAACTCTAAGATGGTGCCTAGCATTTATTAACAAGGCTTATGGGTGATTTCGATACACCTGAAGGTTTAATAACTTTTGTAGGTACTCAGTAAATAGTTTGTCCTCAGCCAGACCTTCTTCTGAACTGACTTTCAGATATAGAACTGAAGGAAGGAAGTGGCCAGTGGCCAGACCAGTCATAATATAATGGTGATCATTTGGGACAAGTCATTGGCTACAGGACGAGAGTCTGGTTCTAATGACTTGAACATGAGTCAAGAGTACATTCAACTCAATCTAATCCAGTAAGATTTTTGAGTGGTTGCTATTACACAGAGTAATGAACTCACCTTAAAGCAAGTATTCCATACACTCAGACAGAGTTAGAGCCAGTTAAATATGGGATGCCACTTACATTTCTTTAGATCTGCTTCCCCTCAAAGCAAAGGCTTTCATCCCTCACTACACATTAGTATCACCTGGGGAGTTTTGAAAAATCTGGATGCCCAGGCTACACCCCAGACCACTCACATCAGCATCTCTGAGAGAAGGTGAGACCAGGCCTGAGTAGTTTTTAAAGCTCCCAAGGTGACTGCAATGTGCAATACAGGGCTACAAACTACTGAACCAGATAGGTCAGTATGCAATGCTGGCAAGCTGAAGGCAGGCAGGAAGCAGAGGGCAGCCCCTTGTCTTCTTCATCCCCACCGCTCCATTCTCTTGGTCCCCAGTCTCAGGTCATAGACTCATTCATTCTCCCTGTAGAGGCAGAAAGTCGGCTCATGAGTTGGAAGAAGTCATTTGGACTTCAGAGAAACCTTTGGAGAAAGGAAGGGCAAGTATTATTTCAATGTTGTGGATAAAAATAACAACAACAACACTGCCCTTGTGAGATTCTGAGATGTGTTCAGTACTTCACCTGAGTTGTAGGGTGGTCAGAACTGAGCTGAGACTCGACCCCTGGCCGTGGTTCTCTATATCCCCAGACTCTGCTCTATCCTGACATGCTCTCCTTTCATCTAGAAAGCAGCTATATACTGAGCGCCTACCATGTGGCAGGCACTTGACTCATCTCTAATCCAGGCAACTATGGTGATTCATATTCTATAAAGAGAAAACCCAAGTGCAGAAGGAAAGCAATTAACTTGCCCAGTCTCACACTGATAGTAAATGATGGAGCTGAGATTGGACCTGGATCTTCTGCGTCCTTAGTGCTCTTTCTGTGTCTGGGTGGGAGGACTTGAGAAAACTCCAACAAAGCCTCTCAAAATGGACTTTGATTTGGAGCCATCACAAAAAAGTCACTCAGTACCAGAAAGAGGCCCATCAATTTTTCTAATTTTGCACCTTTTCTTCTACCTTTTCTACAAGTCCTGGGTGAACCAGGAGCAGAGAAGGACCTCATATGGCCATACTGACCAGGGTGAGAGTAGAGGACAGACCAGGGATTGAAGGGTTCAACGAGAAAGCCATTCATATGCATCCAGGGGCTGCCAGGCTCCAGGAGTAGGTGTTGACATATTTTCCAGGGTCTCCCAAAATGAACTTGTCATTCAGAGTTGACATTCAGACTGAGCTCCTCAAGTCTACCTGGCTTCACTCAGCCTTGATCTCAGCACATCACCAGCCACGCTGCCTCAGGGCACCTGGACAATGCACCTACCTCAGGTGAGTCTGACTCAGGAAGGATGCTCATTCTTATACCCTGGCCCAGCTGCTGCATGGGGTCCTCATTTGCTGGACAAGGACCAGATAGGTGGTCTAACCGAGCAAAGGAGCTGTGCGTGGGAAGCAGCACTGTGGAGGCAGTAAAGCTGGTTCCCTCTTCTGTCCTGTCCCTTGTCACACAGCACTCTGTCCTCCCTTCAAGCACAGAGTCTCAGGAGAAATCTTCTCTCTGCATTTTGGGTATTTGCAATATTCACAAGCCAAACACTATTGTATTATGTTAGACTTCAGTCCCAGTGGAGAGAGGCCAGGTCTCAGGAAACTAGGCAAAGGTAAGTAATGTAAGGGAAGGAGAGCAGCCAGCTGGTGGAGCCCCTACTGGTGGGTCCGGCACCTGCCGCACTGTCTGCTGGAATTTGTGTTTCCAGGTGCGTATGGCCTGTGTGTCCTTTCCTTAGGACTTCTGTTAAGCAAGAAAATTAACAAACAAATGACAATAGTGAAGCTTCAATACTTTGGCCACCTGATGCTAAGAGCTGACCTGATGCAATACTCTGCTGCTGGGAAAGATTAAGGGCAAGAGGAAACAGGGCTACAGAGGATGAGATGGTTGGATGGCATCACCAACTCAATGGACATGCGTTTGAGCAAACTCTGGGAGATAGGAGATAGTTAAGGACAGGGAAGCCTGGCTTGCTGCAGTCCATGGGGTCACAAAGAGTTGGACACAACTGAGCAACTGAACAACAAGAGGAGACAAAAGGATTTGGAACCACACAGAAGTGAATTGAATTCCAGCCCTGACATACCAGAGCCCACCCTGTCAGTCTTTCCTCAACAGTTTGTCTGCAGGGCAGGGGACAGACAAGCAGGTTATTCTGTTCTACTCAAGTTGTCTGCCTTGTGGTGTTGGGTGAGAACTCAGTGAAGAAAGACCAAGGCAGTGCTTTGTGAACTGCAAAGCTTTATGTAAATATTGGCATAGTTGTAATAACAGCTACCATTATTACATATATCTCTTTGTGATTTGCAAGTACATTATGCCACACACATTCAGATCACATCAGTACTGCCCCTAACACATTACAGTTCTTGGGCTGGGGACAGTCTTTGCCATCAAGAGCTTATAGTCTAGGAGAAAGAGGTTCCCTTGCAAGAGGACACAGAGTAATGGGCACTAAAAATGTTAGAAGGGAGAACAGGGAGGGAATTCAGGTTCTGGTAGAGGGACACCTGACCTAGACTGTGTTCCAAGAAGGCTTCATGGAGGTGGTGACCCTTGAGCTTCGCCCAAGAGGATGTATAAATGTGACACAGCTTGGGAGGCTGGGGATGATGGGAACTTTTCAGGCAACCAGATAGCACTTATATGAAATAGAAAAAAGACCAAGTATACTACAGTAATTTGCTATCTGCAAAGGACCCCAGCTCTCATCTAAGTGATTTTATATCACTAGGCTCGTGAGCCCTGTTGAAGCTAGGACAGAAGGAAGATGAATTTCCCCTTGCTCCTGATTAGACAGCTAGCCCTCATCCTCTGATATACAGATGACACCACTCTTATGGCAGAAAGCAAAGAGGAACTAAAGAGTGTCTTGATGAAGGTGCAAGAGGAGAGTGAAAAAGCTGGCTTAAAACTCAGCATTGAAAAAACAAAGATCATGGCATCTGGCCCCACCACTTAATGGCAAATAGATGGGGAAAAAGTGGTAACAGTGACAGACATCTATTTTCTTGGGCTCCAAAATCACTGCAGACTGTGACTACAGCCATGCAATTCAAAGATGCTTGCTCCTTGGAAGAAAAGCTACAGCAAACCTAGACAGTACTAAAAAGCAGAGACATCACATTGCCAACAAAGGCCCATATCGTCAAAGCTATTGTTTTTCCATTAGTCATGTATGGATGTGAGAGTTGGACCATAAAGAAAGCTGAGCACCAAAGAATTGATGCTTTCAAACTATGATGCTGGAGAAGACTCTTGAGAGTCCCTTGGACAGCAAGGAGATCAAGCCAGTCAATCCTAAAGGAAATCAACCCTGAATATTCATTGGAAGGACTGATACTAAAGTTGAAGCTCCAATACTTTGGCCACCTGATGTGAAGAGCCAACTCTTTGAAAAAGATCCTGATACTGGGAAAAATTGAGGGTAGGAGGAGAGGAGGGCAACAGAGGATGAGATGGTTGAATGGCATCACAGACTCAATGGACATGAGTTTGAGCAAATTCCAGGAGAGGGTGAAGGAAAGAGAAGCCTAGCATGCTGCAGTTCATGGGGTTGCAAAGAATCAGACACACCGTAGTGACTGAACAACAACAACCTCAACAATGATTTCTTCAGAATAAATCAATGCACCCTCAGTACCTAGCCCAAATCCTGGCACATTGTTGGTTCTAAATAAGTATTTTTTGAATAAATTGCATCTTCAGCCTTCAATATAAGATAGAAGTAGCAGGCTATGGTTATGATAAAATGGAAAGTAACTACAGAATATCAAACAGCTCTACATTTTTATAGCCATATCATTTAGAACCTGAATTCAGCTATCTTTTCAGTGACCTGTCATATTTTCTGCTATTCAATCTCCACAATTTGTATCTGACATTAAACCCAGGTACCCTGGCTCTATCAGCCCACAACTCCCTCTTCTTCAAGTGCAGAGTAAGAAGAGTAGTCATTTGTCAGCCAGGACTATGCTCATGGGGTTCCCTAAGTTTTTCCATCCAATTCTTCCAAAAATTTTGCAGGGCAGTTGAAAGGTTTAGAGTCACTATGTCTTCTAGACAGACAAGCTAAAGCTCAGAGAGGCCAAGTGATTTTTCCCAAAGTCATACAGCTTTCACCCCTAAAACCTGTGTTTTTTTTTGCTACATCCATGGTCAAGTTTCCACTTGGGCTAAAGTTAGGAGGTGTGGCCAAGGGACCAAATAATGATAATGACAGTAGCAACAAAAATAACCAGTATATTTCAAATCTCACACCTCTCATCGACAAAGCAACGTACTAATTGTCATCTTACTTAATCCATACAATTTCCTCAAGATAAATACCACTGTCCCCACTTTACACATGGATCTTCACATTCAGAAAGGCTAAGTAACTTTCTCTAAAGCCAACTACTAAGTCGTGACACTAATTCTGCAGAATTCCGAAGCCTGTCTTCCCACGATATCACTTCAGTGCCAGCTCCAAGCACAGCAAGACTTGAGGGGGAGATTTATCTATTTTCAGTAGGAATTCAAGATCCTATTGGGGCTTGATGATGAATAGTGATATATATTTTTAATTACTAGAGCACTGTTATCCATCAAAATCATTTCAGGGAAGCTCAGCTTATAGACATAATCAGCCTCACTCTATTTGATAAACTTTACAGGAACTGTTCATTAAGAATGACACTGACCCTCACTCTGCCTCTCTGGATCTAAAACCTTCGAATCTTCTCAAGTTCAAGGTAAATAAATGACTTACCCATATTAATGCTCCAAGATAGAGACATAAGTCTCCTGCACGCATGCCTGCATTCACCAGCGCTCTCAAGGCAAAGAGCAGAAATATAATTTGGTTTGGGGTTATACAATTTTAAAGATTAGGATTTAAGCCAGGTTCTAAAATGGAGGGGCTCTGGAGAGAAAGAGGCTCATACAACACAGGTTATTTCTTTTATAAACTGACTTAAGCTATCAAAAAAAAAAAAAAAGAAGAAAGGAAGGAAGAAGAAGAAAAACATTGAGATACATACACCACCAGGTTAACAAGTCCATTTGTCAAAAAGCTAAATCTTCCTGCTCCAAGTGTGATCTTGGTTACTTTGCTATATGGCTCTGCTCTCAGGGTAGGAGAAGACAATGCCATGGGCTATCCACACAATCCTGTAATATCTGCTTTCATCCCCTCTCCAAGATGCTTTTCTTTGATGTTCCTAGAAGTTTTGGTGCTCATGAATTTCTCCTAGCCAAACTCACCTATGTTTGGAGAATGTGAGACTAGAAACACACCAGAAGGATACATCATATCAACCTCATTCTCCATTCAGCTCTAAATCCCTCTTCTGAATATGGCCACAAAGACAACTCAGAGGAACACTGTAGTGAAAACTCTCCAGGTTTCCCAACTATGTGCCCCCAAAGAGGAGAGGAGTGTGATTAAGGACATCAGAAAATTTCAGAATCAATAAGTTCAGGAAACTCCGAATGAAACAAAATTAAACAGGTATCTTTACTACAGGTCTCAGAGTCTTCTATATGCAAATAGGCACTGTATAACTCCAAGGAAGTATATCCCTGATATATCTTTTTAAAAGCATCACATTGGACTGTTGTTATTATGAGGACTACTCCCACACCCTCATGAAAATGCTATCTAAGCCTTTCTTGAACCCATTCTTGTTTGCAAAGAGATCACACCTGGCACAAGAAATTCCACATGTTCTCCATTCTAAAATGTTCTTAAATGTACCTTCCAACCTTCTTTTATTGCAACCTAGCTTGGGAAACTCTTCACAAGCCATACTCTAGGGTTTGCTGCAGGTATTTATGTATTTTGGAGCTTTGACAGATGTTTCCTGATGGATTAGTGGAATGGCAGTGTGTGCATCTCGGGCACCAGGTGACAGCTGCTCCCCGCCCTCCCGTCTTTGCCCCAGTTCACTTGGCACTGGTGGCCTGCATCGCACAATGTGTTGTCTGATGCCCTTTGTGCTACACTGGGAGAAATCCATAAAGATGATGTTCACGAGGGTCAAACTATCTTCTCCTAAGCTGATGCCCAAGTGATAACTCCCTCTGACCAAAAGGTCTAATTAGAGATCTAACCTTTCTCAGTTTGAACACAGTCCAGGTTTCTATGAAAATATTATTTTAAGGAGTATGTCTTGAGTCAGCTCTCCAGACCTTTTGCAGGGTCATATGAGCCTCATTCATGCATGGTTGGTTTTCGCAAGAAGTCAGTTGTTTGGGATGGAACTGAACTGTCCTGAGTGGAGAAGAGCAATCCAGTCTGATGTTGGCCAGGGAGCAGACAGCCATCCAAACAGGAGACTGAGACAGAGGGGCTGTGACAGCTCTGGGGCTCTAGGGGAAAGACTTCTACTTCCAGAAGGAAAACACCTTCCGAGTACATGAATACAAGCAAGAGGGGAAAATAAAGGCGCCTTCTGTGCTCACCACTATATGCTTGAGGAAACAGAGATTCAGAGGCAGTTAAGCTATATGATGGACATGGGGTTCCAGGCCAGGTGAGAGCTTTAATTTCAAGTCAGTGGCTCTTTCCACTCTTACTACCTAAGGGACGTGGGGAGGAGGACATCCCATCTAAAGCTCCGACCACCTGAGGTCCAAATTCCAGCCTTAAGTATCCTATTGCCTCCATGGTGGGCTGCAGCTCTTCCAGTGAGAACAGATACTATTCCCACATTTCCAGGGAGAATAACCCAGGTTTTCTATGCTTTGCTGAACGCCATGCATGGAGTACCTGGCTTCCAACCTCCCAAGGTTTCTTCAGTGCTGTG
Organism: Bos indicus; assembly: GCF_029378745.1. Classification (NCBI taxonomy): domain Eukaryota; kingdom Metazoa; phylum Chordata; class Mammalia; order Artiodactyla; family Bovidae; genus Bos; species Bos indicus. Next base: position 129,255,760 of record NC_091760.1, read on the forward strand.
TAATCTGACTGATCTCCTAGCAGCATCTGTGCATGTTCTTGAATCTGGCAATAAACCTCTGGTTACCCCACCTTTGCCCCTCTCCAGGAGTCAAGCTTCAGATGTGGCAGTGACCTGGGTTTTTCCAGACATAATCTTGGCCACACTTCTAACCAGTTATTGATTTGCCAAGTGTCAGCTGACCCCAGGTCTCTCTAGAAATACCTTGGCTATAAACACAGTAGATGAGGTATGGACCAAGACCCTGTCTATGATTCCACTGAAAAAAAAAGACTTCTACGTGGTCTCCAGGTCAACAACTTGCTCAATTAAGCAAACATTTTAAGAAGTTACCCCAAATATCCATTTTAAAATCCTTTAAAATGATGACAAAAAATCTATCATTTTCCAAAGACACTGAATATACTTTTCACTACAATATCTTCAAAATGAGACTTCCCTGGGAAGGACTAGGGGCTGTAACTATCTCCACAGGGACACAGACGCAATTACAAGGGACTAATCATTTTCTAGCTGTTGAGCTGAGTTGCTCTTATAAGAACTGTCTGAGATGCCCATTGGTATCAATCATGCATTTCAACTTGAAGAAATACAAAATGTTTTAGAAGAGCTCACTTCACTGGAGCACCTATTTTGTGCTGTACTTTCACATGTCATCTCTTTGAATCCTCAAGGCAGCCTAAGGTGCTCAATGTCCAGCCAGGAAACTGAACTTCAGACACAATAAACAACTTCCCACACCTAGAGAGAAAGAGAACCGAGATCAGAAGTTGGGTCTACCAAAGCCAGGGTCCAGGCATTTTTCCTTTCCATGCCCCCTCTCCTCTGCATTTCATAGCATGGGAGAATTACTTTCTTTTCTTTTCCTGTGTAGTGTGATATGAAGTTGGTTTACAGAGTACTTTTATTTATTTATTTATTTGGCTGTTTCCAGTCTGAATTGTGGCATATGCAATCTTCATTGCAGCATGTAGAAACTCATTGTGACCCTCAGGCTCTCTAGTTATGGCACACAGGCTCCAGAGTACGTGGGTTCAGTAGCTGCAGTGAGCAGGCTTAGCTGCTCCATGGCATGTGTGACTTTAGTTCCCCAGGAATGAAACCACATCCCTTGCATTGCAAAGTGGATTCTTAACCACTGGACCACCAGGGAAGTCCCTAAAAAGAACTTTTAGATTTATGCGTTCTAAATGAGGTTACCTGTATTAGCTTGAAAAACTAAGAAGGAAGCGATATATGGATATATATATTATTCACCTTTAAATGCAGAAGAAAAAAGAATTCTTTAAGTGCTACCAGTAAAAATCATAGAATTCAAAGGAAGGCATTTCCCCTTAAAGTGAAGTGTCTTTTACACTCTTTCCTCCTGTTAAACTTCAACCAACATGATAAGTTACACGGGCCTGCCATGCAGAAAAGCAATATGTATCAAAATTGCAGCTCTCCCTGTGAGCTATCTATCAGAAAACTTAATGTAATTGCCAGACTGAATCTTAATTCATCTCTGAGAGAAGCTTATTACTTTGGGGGTGTTGTATCACCTGCTTTTAAATCACACACAAGTATAGCTTCAATGATCTATTTAGTCGTCAATGTTTTAAACATCACTACCTGTGTCTACATTAATTCCCCATCTTGTAGCCAATTCAGAAGACACTGGTCCACCGAAGAGCAATTTTAGGGCCTTCTCTGTGCTTTGTTCTTACCTCTGTCTTTTCCCTTCCGGTCCATCTTCCTCTACACAAATGGCACAGTGAGCTTACTAGAAGGCAAAATCGCTGGGCCATGCCCTGTGCAAAAGCCTTGAATGATTCCCCATCATCAACAGGATACAAGACCTCTCACCATCCAGACATCACCTACACCTCTCCCCATCCTCTCATACCTCTACCATTTCCAGACAGAAGCAGAATTAAAGACAACACCAGAACGTCAGGCTAGTTAACATCAGGCTAAAAATTGTCAACAAGAGCCAAGACAACCTGTTGCCTCTAAGAGGCTGTGACAACTCTGGATGTAAACCACAAACTTGACAACTTCCCTTAGAATACAGGAAGAAAAGACAAAAAGATAAAAGTTAAGATGGAGAAAATGATAAATACAGACAACTACAATCATCAAACACACACGTAACTTGCATTCCAAAAGAAAACACCAGTAGAGTTCACAGCATAGAAGCAACAAATAGATATCAAGAAAGAAAACATTTGCTGAGCCAAAAAAATTACCTAAGAGCATCATTGCATTAAAAAAAAAATTCTTTGAAGAAACTCAGTCTTAGTAACCTGGGAAATTTGGATTTGAAAGGACAAAATATGGTCTAATAAGTACCTGAGCAAAAAATTATGATATGCTGCCAAAGAAGTAGAGCCAGGCACCCTTAGACTTCACCTTTGATTCACTAATGCCAGTCCCAGATCTATCAAGTTGTGAGGGACAAAGTGGTTGTGACCCAACAGAGGAACAGAAGCCACGTTTTCCTTCATGGAGGAAGGAAGTGGAAAGATCAGCTTTAGTTCAGAAAGCCTGCCCCTGATGTGCATTTCCTGGGGGATGCAGTATCAAAGTATGTCTATGGGAATGAATTCGTCCAATCAAATCAACAGGCATAAAATTAAGAGCCTAGATAGGGTATAAAAGGACTGTCCATTCTGAAAACAGTTAATAACAGAATTCAATCATTGCCTTGAATTGGGCCACAAAATTGCAAGTGCCCAAACTTCTTGAAAATAAAGATACAAAATATAAAATCAGCATCTAGAAAAGCATCACCCCTCCAGCTTCCTGCTGGCTGGATCAGGACCCCTCCTCCCTGTCCCCCTGCTTCCCTCCATCATAACACTCATCTCACCATGTGTGTTTCGTGTTTGTTCCTTTATCCTTAGAAAGTGAGCTCCTATGAGCAGGCATTATTTTATTTGTGTCTCCCACCCCTGCCCCACAATGCGGCATATAGATTGCAATTGTAAATGCTTATTGAAGGAATGAATAAGGAAAAACACGATGTTCCTTTATTATACCCCCAGGCAACCTTCTGTAAAGGAATCTTTGATTTCTGGCAGGGCTTCAGGGAGGATTTCATGGCATGTGCATCTAATACTTTGTCTAAGAATCAGTGGAATTTCCCTCAGCATCTTCCTAAAAAATGCAAGGGGGCGCTCCTTACACAAGTCTGTTATTGCCACTCCCAGGAGGCAAAGGTGGCAACTGAGGCTCACCAGGGTTGTGTGAGCCTCATACATCCCCAAGTGTATGTTGTGAGGGGAGCATGAAAGCTGACTGCATCTCTCTGGCTGTGAAATCTTCGCTCTGCCTCTATTTTCTTGCCCTGGTCCTTGTCTGGAAACCCGTGTGAGAGATGATCACATTATGACACACAGGACTTTTATCTCCTGGATGTCAGGCCACACTCAGCATCCATTCCAATGCGCGCCTGGCTCAGGCTGCTCAGTATGCTACGGAACTTGTGTTCACTGTACATTAGGCAGCTGAGTTTACCAGGAGAACACGCCATCCCCTTGATGAATGGGGTCCGTGTTGCATTTACATGAGAGTGGGCTTCCCAGACGTGATAAGGGGCTGGGTGATGCATCACTCGCTGTGCCAGCGTGCGCGAGTCAGAAGTGATGAATGGGGCTCATGGACAAACAGTGCCGAGCTTCAACACACCAGGCTCAGCTGATGTGGTACCTGTTTAGGGGTTCCAGAACACCAACCCACTCAAGACCCAGTCATTCATATACCCTTCCTCTTGTCAACAACTGACTGAGCACCTTGTCTGAGCCAGTGCTGGCCAGATGCTGCAGATAGAGAGGGAAGGTATGATCCTTCCCTACCATCCAGTAACAAGAGCATCAATTATTGAGCATTTATTGTTTACCAGACTGTATATGGGCTTTGTTTCCTTGAATCTTCATCACTTCCCTATGAGGTAGGTATAATCCTTGCTTAAAAAGTGGAAAACCTAGGATCCCCTGGTGGCTCAGTGGTAAAGAATCCACATGCCAATGCAGGAGACACAGGTTCGATCCCTGGTCCAGGAAGATCCCAAATGCTGGGGAGCAACTAAGCCCATGTACCACAACTACTAAGCCTGTGCTCTAGAGTCCAGGTAGCCACCACTACTGAAGCCTGTGTCCGACTCCTTTGTGACCCCATAGACTGTGGCCCGCCAGGCTCCTTTGTCCGTGGGGTTTCCCAGTCAAGAATACTGGAGTGGGTTGCCTTCCTTCTTCAGGGAATCTTCCCAACTCAGGGATTGAACTTGCATCTCCTGCATTGGCAGGCAGATTCTGTACCACCAGGCCACCTGGGAAGCCCTTTAAAGTCATAGGAATTAATTCAACTTGACAAACACTGAACACTCAAATTGGATCAGCTCAGTGCTGCTGTCAGGGAAAAATGACATGGCTACTCTGTTTCTAGGATCGCAGTATTTAGATATAAGATTCACATTCCACAAAATATGATGACTTCATGTTCTCAAATCTTCTGACTGTGGAGATTCTATTATTAATACTTTTCCTGCTGAGAATTTAATTATACAGGGTGTCTGCATTTCTGATGATCTTATGTGTTAATCTCACATGATCCACTCAGTAATCTCACATGATCCACTCAGCCCGTCCCGTCTTCCCAACAAGGTCCCTGTGGACATCTTCAGCTTCCCCTCCAGATGGACCTTTCTTTCTCTGCCCAGTTTTGTGCTCCGTGAGACAATAGACCATATCAGGATGGGGAACACATGTACACCCATGGCTGATTCATGTTAATGTATGGCAAAACCACTACAATATTGTACAATAATTAGCCTCCAATTAAAATGAATAAATTTATTAAAAAAATAATAAATAGATCATATCAGAGAGCTTCCCTGCCTGCCCCCTTGTGGTTGGGTTCAGCCATAGGGGTTGCTGCAGGGATTGAGGAAGGGAGGGGAGAGGTTGGGATATTTACTGTTCTAGCAATCACCCCCTAGGTCCCTGAAATGTGGCCAAGTCCCTCCCTGAAAGGAAGGTCACAGCTTTTAGGAGATCCTCTCTGCCCAACTTTATCTTCATGGACAGAAGTGAATCCCTCTCCTTCAAGTCTGAAGGTGGTCACATACTCCACCATGTCTAGACCAGGGTACCACACTCTCTTTTTGTTCACACCATCCTGTCCACACGCTTGTAAATAATCCCTTTGTTAGCCTTTCTTCTAACTACCTAATTTGAATATGCCATCTGTTTCCTATCAGGATGCTGTCTGATGTCATCTTTGAAAGCAGAAACCATATTTAATGCATTGTTTCATCACCTACAGTATCAACCGCAGAGCAGTCAGGCCCACAGTTGGTGGGAATTGCCTGACTGGACATCTCCTCACTTGCCCATGAGCTGGACTTGTGGCAAATCTACTTAAATTGATTTTCTTTTTTTTTTGCAAATGAAATTCTATTTTAATTGGGAGAGCTCAATGTTTCCTAAACTATTATGGGGACATGGATATTTTTTAAATATCTGATGAAAGCTATAGACCTTCAACCTAGCAAAACATACAAATGCATGTTTTTGCAAATGTTTGCATAAATTTTCAGACAGTTCATAAAGCATAGACTAAGAACCCCTGCAATCGATCCATTATTTATTAAACAAAGACTCTCTTATAATGTATTTGCTTCTTAATTCTAAGACATAATCAGTTTTAAATGTTTTATGATGATTATTTAGTATTATTACTATTACTATTAAATGGAAATGGTGCTTGGATTTACAAGTCAGTGTGGTATTCCCAGGATCTGAGATGAAACACAAAATTTCTAGACTCATAAATGACCAAAAAGAAAAATAACAACAGGAACACTTAGATAGCCCTTACTCTGTGCCTGGGACTCTCCAAACTGCTTTACAAATATTAATTCATTTAATGCTCACGATAACCCCACAGTCTCCTATTCTTATCTCTCCCTAGTCTCCTCAAGCCCTTGATATTAGCCTGGCTCTCTTCATTCATACGTGTCAGGGAAATCACTTCTTGACTAGGGAATCAGACTCAGGAGGGATCTGAGAGCCATGATTCCTGATGGTCTGCTCATCCTACTTCATTCCTCTTACATTTTGTTCAGTCATTGCATTATAGTCATCTGTTTGTGCTCTGCCCTTGCCATCACACCAGTGGTTTTCCAAATCTTTCCCACAGTCATGCACCTGACTCATAATACAGACTGTAGCATGTTAATAAGGATAATAATTAAACCTACCATGTTTTGCGACCTTACTTTGTACAGGACTAATCCTATCCTTAGAGTTTTATAGACATTACCACTTAGTTAGTCCTCATGACAAGTCTATCATTAGGAATATTACTATTCCCATGTTACAGATGAGGAAGCAGAGGCTTAGACAGGTTGCTGCTGCTAAGTCGCTTCAGTCGTGTCCGACTCTGTGCGACCCCATAGACGGCAGCCCATCAGGCTCCCCCATCCCTGCGATTCTCCAGGCAAGAACACTGGAGTGGGTTGCCATTTTCTTCTCCAATGCATGAAAGTGAAAAGTGAAAGTGAAGTCGTTCAGTCGTGTCCGACTCTTCGAGACCCCATGGACTGCAGCCTACCAGGCTCCTTCATCCATGGGATTTTCCAGGCATGAGCACTGGAGTGGGGTGCCATTGCCTTAAGAGATCTCAAATGACTAGTAAGTATGGGACCTGGGATCTGAACCCTAGTAGGTTTCCTCAGATTATTACTGCCTTCCATGGGTGAAATAATACTGTGGGGGCACTCCCATATACCCCAGCCCTCTGCCCCTAACATCACCCTGATCTCCCCCACTCAAGAATGCATCCTGGTATGCAAGTGAAGAAGACTGACACTATCATGATAACTCTGAACCTGCTCTGAATTGTTTTAAATTCAACAATTCGCTATTTGCACTATTTTAACCATTTCCAGGAACACAGCACTTGCACCTCCTGACAAATGCAGCTTACTTGTGTATCTGTCCATGATGCCAGGGATCCACTATATTGGGCGGGATCCAGATATGACCATTTCTGTGACCCCAGCACAGCTGAGGCTCTCATTAAAATGAATGCATGCAAGTGTACATGAAGGACTTTTCAGGTGGCGCTAGTGGTAAAGAAACTGCTTGCCAATACAGGAGACACAAGAGACACGGATTCGATCCCTGGGTTGGGAAGATTCCCTGGAAGAGGGCATGGAAACCCACTCCAGTATTTTTGCCTGGAAAATCCCATGGACAGAGGAGTCTGGTGGGCTATACTCCATGGGGTTGCAAAGAGTCAGACACGACTTAGTGACTGAACAACAAAAACAAAGATGCATGAATGGATGAATGAAGTTAAAAATCAGATCCTCAATTTTCAGAAGCCAGCTAATAAGCAAAGAAAAAAATTGCAAAAGGATTAGAAGGAGAAGTAAGTGATGAAGAGACCATACTAGCCCATTGCTCCCCTTAATCCATCCAGAGTCCTGTCCTAATCCTCAAACACATTGGCCAGCCCCTGTAGAACTCAGATGATATCGAAAGCAAACCCACTTCAATCCTCAGCTTTGGATGGTTCCTTCACCTTTTTATTCTAATGGAAACCCAGAAGGCCTTAGGGTCTTTCTACAGGACTTTCTAGTGGTAGAGGTTAATTTTTCACAGCTCGGAGTCTGGAAGAGGGAAGCCGCTTTTTGGTTCCTCACTGTCACTTTCAAACTCTGTCACAGACTTCCTCATTCAAAACCGCCAGCTCTTTTGAAGCATATCATCACACTGCTGTCATCAGCCAAGGCCCCAGTCATCCCGTGCCTTGTCACTCACCAATGACTTCAGACCTGCTTCCCTGTCTTTATGTGGGTGGACCTGAACATCTATGGGAATGCTCTGTCCATTACAAGGGCCTCTGAGTTCCTTGACCTCCTTGACTCAATCTTTTGCTTCCTCACACCTTGAGCACCCAATCCTAAGGTCATGCATCATCAGTCACTGAATTAACTACAAAATTTCTATTTATCATCCATTCCTGACCATCACCTCCTACCCTTCCTACTCATTCACTCTGGCATAAATGCACTAACAATTATTTGACCCCCCACAGGGACCTACATTGACCCCATTGACTCTGACACTTTGTTGCTGTCAACCATGCGCCCTCATCTTTATTTCTATCTTTGTTCTGTTTAGAACCCAATGGTAAGCACCCTAATCCCACCCTCACAAACCTGCCTAACTGCCTTGGCTCTATTTCCTTCTTCCTTACCTGCCCTACTCACCCTCAGTTCAGTTCAGTTGCTCAGTCATGTCCGACTCTTTGCGACCCCATGGACTACAACGCGCCAGGATTCCCTGTCCATCACAAACTCCCGGAATTTACTCAAACTCATGTCCATTGAGTCAGTGATGCCATCCAACCACCTCATCCTCTGTCGATCCCATCTCCTCCTGCCTTCAATTTTTCCCAGCATCAGTGTCTTTTCCAATGAATCAGTTCTTTGCATCAGGTGGCCAAAGTATTGGAATTTCAGCTTCAGCATCAGTCCTTCCAATGAATATTCAGGACTGATTTCCTTTAGGATGGACTGGTTGGAGAAGACTCTTGAGAGTCCCTTGGACTGCAAGGAGATCCAACCAGTCCATCCTAAAGGAGATCAGTTCTGGGTGTTCATTGGAAGCAATGATGTTGAAGCTGAAACTCCAATACTTTGGCCATCTGATGCAAAGAGCCAACTCATTTGAAAAGACCTTGATGTTGGGAAATATTGAGGGAATGAGAAGGGGACAACAGAGGATAAGATGGTTGGATGGAATCACCAACTCGATGGACATGGGTTTGGGTGGACTCCGGGAGTTGGTGATGGACAGGGAGGCCTGGTGTGCTGAGATTCATGGGGTCACAAAGAGTCGGGCATGACTGAGCGACTGAACTGGACTGGATGGATCTCCTTGCTGTCCAAGGGACTCTCAAGAATCTTCTCCAGCACCACAGTTCAAAAGCATCAATTCTTTGGTGATCAGCTTTCCTTATAGCCCAACTCTCACATCCATACATGATGACTGGATAAACCATAGCTTTGACTAGACAGAGCTTTGTTGGCAGGGCAATGTCTCTGCTTTTTAATATGCTGTCTAGGTTGGTCATAGCTTTTCTTCCAAGGAACAAGCATCTTTTAATTTAATGATTGCCATCACCATCTGCAGTGATTTTGCAGCGCCCAAAAATAAAGTCTGTCACTGTTTCCATTGTTTCCCCATCTATTTGCCATGAAGTAATGGGACCGGATGCCATGATCTTAGTTTTCTGAATGCTGAGTTTTAAGCCAACTTTTTCACTCTCCTCTTTAACTTTCATCAATAGGCTCTTAGTTCTTCTTCACTTTCTACCATAAGGGTGGTGTCATCTGCATATCTGAGGTTATTGATATTTCTCCCAGCAATCTTGGTTCCAGCTTGTGCTTCATCCAGTACAGCATTTCTCATGATGGACTCTGCTGCTGCTGCTGCTGCTAAGTCGCTTCAGTTGTGTCTGACTCTGTGCGACCCCATAGATGGCAGCCCACCAGGCTCCCCCATCCTGGCGATTCTCCAGGCAAGAACACTGGAGTGGGTTGCCATTTCCTTCTCCAATGTATAAAAGTGAAAAGTGAAAGTGAAGTCACACAGTCGTGTCTGACTCTTAGCAACCCCATGGACTGCAGCCTATCAGGCTCCTCTGTCCATGGGATTTTCCAGGCAAGAGTACTGGAGTGGGTTGCCATTGCCTTCTCTGATGTACTCTTCATATAAGTAAAATAGGCAGGGTGACAAAATACAGCCTCAACGTACTCCTTTCCCGATTTGGAACCAGTCTGTTATTCCATGTCCAGGTCTAACTGTTGTTTCTTGACCTGCATACAGATTTCTCAGGAATTTTCCAAAGTTTGTTGTGATACACACAGTCAAAGGCTTTGGCATAGTCAATAAAGCGATGTTTCTCCAGAACTCTCTAGTTTTTTTGATGATCCAAAGGATGTTAGCAATTTGATCTCTGGTTCCTTTGCCTTTTCTAAATTCACCTTAAACATCTGGAAGTTCACAGTTCATGTACTGTTGAAGCCTGGCTTGGAAAATTTTGAGCATTACTTTGCTAGCATGTGAGATGAGTGAATTGTGTGATAGTTTGAACATTCTTTGGCATTGCCTTTCTTTGGGATTGGAATGAAAACTGACCTTTTCCAGTCCTGTGGCCACTGCTGAGTTTTTCCAATTGGCTGGCATATTGAGTGCAGCACTTTAACAGCATCATCTTTTAGGATCTGAAATAGCTCAACTGGAATTCCATCACCTCCACTGGCTTTGTTCATAGTGATGCTTCCTAAGGCCCATTTGATTTCGCGTTCCGGTATGTCTGGCTCTAGGTGAATGATCACACCATCGTGATTTTCTGGGTCATGAAGATCTTTTTTGTACAGTTCTTCTGTGTATTCTAAGCCATCTCTTCTTAATAAGTTCTTCTTCTGTTAGCTCCATACCTTTTCTGTCCTTTATTGTGCCCATTTTTTGATGAAATGTTCCCTTGGTATCACTTATTTTCTTGAAGAGATCTCTAGTCTGTCCCATTCTATGGTTTTCCTCTATTTCATTGCACTGATCACTGAGGAAGGTTTTCTTATCTCTCCTTGCTATTCTTTGAAAGTCTGCATTCAAATGGGCATATCTTTCCTTTTCTTGTTTGCCTTTCACTTCTCTTCTTTTCACAGCTATTTATAAGGCCTCCTCAGACAACCATTTTCCCTTTTTGCATTCCTTTTTCTTGGGGATGGTCTTGATCACTGCCTCCTGTACAATGTCACCAGCCTCTGTCCATGGTTCCTCAGGCACTCTGCCTATCAGATCTAATCCCTTAAATCTATTTGTCACTTCCACTGTATAACCATAAGGGATTTGATTTAAGTCATACTTGAATGGTATAGTGGTTTTCCCTACTTTCTTCAATTTAAGTCTGAATTTGGCAATAAGGAATTCATGATCTGAGCCACAGTCAGCTCCCAGTCTTGTTTTTGCTGACTGTATAGCATTTCTCCATCTTTGGCTGCAAAGAATAGAATCAATCTGATTTTGGTATTGACCATCTGGCAATGTCCATGTGTAAAGTCTTCTCTTGTGTTGTTGGAAGAGGGTGTTTGCTATGAACAGTGAGTTCTCTTGGCAAAACTCTGTTAGCCTTTGCCCTGCTTCATTCTGTACTCCAAGGCCAAATTTGCCTGTTACTCCAGGTATTTCTTGACTTCCTACTTTTGCATTCCAGTCCCCTATAATGAAAAGGACATCTTTTTTGGGTGTTAGTTCTAAAAGGTCTTGTAGGTCTTCATAGAACCATTCAACTTCAGCTTCCTCAGTATTACTGGTTGGGGCATAGGCTTGGATTACTGTGATATTGAATGGTTTGCCTTGGAAATGAACAGAGATCATTCTATCGTTTTGAGATTGCATCCAAGTACTGCATTTCGGACTCTTTTGTTGACCATGATGGCTACCCCATTTCTTCTATGGGATTCTTGTCCACAGTAGTAGATATAATGGTCATCTGAGTTAAATTCACCCATTCCAGTCCATTTTAGCTCGCTGATTCCTAAAATGTCGATGTTCACTCTTGCCATCTCCTGTTTGACCACTTCCAATTTGCCTTGATTCATGGACCTAACATTCCAGGTTCCTATGCAATATTGCTCTTTACAGCATCAGACCTTGCTTCTACCACCAGTCACATCCACAAATGGGTGTTGTTTTTGCTTTGGCTCCATCTCTTCATTCTTTTTGAAGTTATTTCTCCACCGACTTCCAGTAGCATATTGGGCACTTACCGACCTGGGGAGTTCATCTTTCAGTGTCAGGCTTTTCATACTGTTTACAGGGTTCTCAAGCCAATCCTAGTTTAACCCAAATATCCCCTTCTCAGATCCTGCACCCGCTTAGAAGTGTTTAGAGAAGAACAAGTAAACAATTCTAGCTTAGACTATGAGACCAAAGTTCCAGTAGGTAGTCAGAACCATGGACAGTGCTACAGGCTTTCCCCAGTAAATTCACTGTCTAGTTCCCCTTCTGATTATTTCACACCTTCCTCTCTCTACTTAAAAACTTCAACACTCTCTCCCTACTCCTAACTCTCAGCTGTTAAGTCTGCCTCATATTTCATGAAGAAAAGAGATGAAATCAAGGAACTACCTCATATTCCCACTCCTAAACTCTAGCTCACTGGCATCTGTTCTCACATACTCTGCTTTCCCTCCTATCACAGTAGAAACCTCCCTGTTCCTAAGATCAAGCTCTCTCTGTAGACCTTAGACATATCCCTCTTGTCCACTCAAGGTCTTTGCTCCTCCAAGTGTCCTCTTTCTCCCAAATAGTCAACTTTGTTCTCACCATGCCTTGACATTGACTCTCTGAAACATTCCACACCCTACAATTCCACTCCCCACTTCAGATACTGCCTCATTTCCATGTGTCTGTTCATGCAAACTTTCTCAAAGGAGTTGACAGTGCTCGTGGTTCTCACATCTTTCCCCTCATCTGACCTCAAACCCACTCCAGTTGGGCTGTCTCCACTGCTCTACTGAGGCCAGTCCTCCATGATCAAGAGTTACCTCTGTCCTGCTAAATTGAATAGTTCTTGAGCCTCACCTTATTCAGCATGAGAAAAGATCACACTGAATCATGGTCTCCTGTGGGTCACCACATGCTCTTGGGAGTCCTCCTACTTTACGGCTGCTGCTCCCTCCTCCTTGGGTGAGTCCTCTCTCTCACCTGGACTCAGTGTTGTCCTTGGCCCCCTTCTCTATACGCACCCACTTCCTGCGTGTTCCCACCCGGCAGGGAAACTTTACCTCCTCTGTGCTGCTGATGCTAACATTTCATCCCCAGGCTTGACCTTCAGACTTGAGTATTAACTCCCAACTCTGCCAACGGCTCCACTTGGATGTACCAATGTCATCTCAACATGCTCAGGATTAGATGGCCTGAGTGATGGCCTGATGGCCTCTATCAGATCCGCTCCTTTCCCAGTCTTCTCTATGCCAGTTACTGGCAACGCTTTCCATTCAGTTGTTCACGCCAAACACCACTGGGGTGCATGCATGCATGCTCAGTTGTTTGGTCGTATCTGACTCTTTGTGACTCTATGAACTATGGTCTGCCAGGTTCTTCTGTCCAAGGGATTTCCCAGGTGAAAATGCTGGAGTGGGTTGCCATTTCCTCCACCAGGGGATCTTCCTGATCCCAATGCATGAGATGCAGGAAACACTGGGAAGTCATACTTTACTTCTCTTTTCAGGTTGCTTACATATCTCATTCATCAGTAAGCCCTGTGGCTCTACCCTCAAAAATTTCCATAAATTCACCCATTTCTTATCATCTCTTACTGCTTTTACCCTACTGCAAGTCACTTGCATGGGGCTTCCCAGATGGCTCAGTGATAAAGAATCTGCCTGCAAAGCAGGAGACACAGGTTTGATCCCTGGTTCAGGAAGATCCCCTGGAGTAGGAAATGGCAATCCACTCCAATATTCTTGCCTCAGAAACACCACAGCAGAGGAACCTGGTGGGCTACAATTCAGGGGGTCACAAAGAGTCAGACATGACTTAGCAACTAAACAACTAGCATCCCCTTGCCTGGGCTACTGCAGTAGAGAGAATCTGATCTCCCTGCATTCATCACTGTCCACTACATTTCAACACCTCTGTAGTAGTCTGCTTAGAACCCTGCTAGCTTCATACAGCAATATTAAAAACCAGCTGTTATGAGGCACTCCCTGATTTTACCCTGGCTTCCCTCTGTCTCATTGTCCACCCAACCCCAAATATGAGTAGGCTTATTTTTCAATACACTCAACAGTTTTTACCCAGGGTCTTTTTTCATGTGCTGTTCCTTCTTCCTGGGATGCTATTCCCTCTATCTTTTCATAGTCAGTATCTTAGCATTCAGATTTCAGCTCAAGTGCCATCTCCTTAGAGAAGCCATCCCTGACCACTCACCCTTGGTGTCATTCATCTTATTTATTTTCTATATAGCAGTTAACAAACACTTACAAAGCACTTACTATGCTCTAGGTACTGCTTTAAGACTGTTACAAATAGCAACACATTTAAACTTCCCACTAACCACATGCTATTTGTTATATTATTATCCCCCTTCTACGATAAAGAAAATGAAGCACTAAGAAACTAAGTTACTTGCCCAAGGTCTTATATCTGGCACATGTCATGGTCAGGATTACCACTGAGGTGAAGGCATTGGAGTGTATGACTTCCAGAGACCCTGCCTGGTGGGGGTAACTCTGAAGAGAGGTCCTTAGCATAAGAGTGAAGTGGTCTGATGTGCCCTGGGCTAGGAGTAGAAAGAGCTCTAAGATCTACTGGGTGACCTTTCTCTCAAATGCTCTTCATCAGTAAAATGAGGACTTTGGACTTCACTTCATTGGCCTTCCAACCATAACAATGATTGTTTGGCAGCCTTGACATAATGGACAGATACTCTGGGATCTTAGCAACTAGTGCTCTAGGCACTACTAATACCACCATCACTATGACTGCTAACACAACTTATAATATCATGACGATGATGATGGTATCTGGAACTTTGTATTGAATGTCTCCTGCTGTGGTCCTGTGCTTCATAGGTTCATCTAGTCCCCGCAAGTGCCCTTGAAGGTTACCCTCATTTTATAGAAAAGACAATTTGAGACTCAGAGAGGTGAACAAAATCACCCAAAACCATACAACTAAGAACCAGTCAAGAAGGATTTTGAAAGAAGGGAGACCCAACCCCTCTCTCCCCTACCTGCTTCCTCTAGCAGTTCCTACTTTTCTATTTATATTTACTTCTTAGCACTTATCACCCTCCTACATACTTATGTTTTTTTCATTGTCTCTCTCCACTACAATGTGACCTCACAGGGCAGAGGTCCTTGTTTACTTTGCCCACTGGCATATCCCATGTGTCCTACAACAGTGCCCGGCATGCAGAAGGGGCTCAGCAATGCACTGCCTGAGTGACTTCCACACAGGCTCCACGGGCTGTGTCCCCCACCTCTGAGGCTCCTGAACTGACTGGCTCACCAACCTCTGTGACAAGGATGGGCAAACTACCTCCCAATGGTCATACCCAGTCTGTGGCCTGGTTTTTCGCAGCCTATAAGCTAAGGATAGTATCTGCATTTTCAATGAATTGTAAAATAAAAAGAGGAAGAGGATGATGAAGTAAAATAGAAGGAGAAGAAAAAGCAGCAGCGGTAGCAACAGCAACCAACCACAAAAAATAAACAATTACTATGTTATATAACAGGAACTAACATAATGTCATAGGTCAATTATTGCTCAAAGACAAACTCATAAGAAAAAGGGATCAGATTTGTGGTTACCAGAGGCAGGGGGTGAGGGGACATGGAAGAGGATAAAGATGGTCAGAAAGTACAAACTTTCTGCTTTAAGATAAAAATAAGTACCATGATGTACAACATGATAAATATAATTAACTCTGTTGTAAGTTGACTCATAGGAAAAGACTCTGATGCTGGGAGGGATTGGGGGCAGGAGAAGGGGACGACAGAGGATGAGATGGCTGGATGGCATCACTGACTCGATGGACGTGAGTTTGAGTGAACTCTGGGAGTTGGTGATGGACAGGGAGGCCTGGCATGCTGCGATTCATGGGGTCGCAAAAAGTCGGACACAACTGAGCGACTGAACTGAACTGAACTGACTGATTTTGCATATGAAAGCTGTTAAAAGAATAAGTTCTAAGAGTTCTTATCACAAGGAAATTTTTTTTCTATTTCTTAAATTTTGTATCTATATAAAATAATGGATGTTCAGTAAACTTACTGTGGTTATCATTTAAAAATAATATGTGACAGAACTAAGGGTCACAAAGCCTAAAACATCTGGCTCTTTACAGAAAAAGTGTGTGGACCCTATACTAGGAGACCAAACGTGAGTGGTGTATGCGCCTTTCTCTCTGGGCCCTCTGCAGAGCATGCTGTGCCAATGGCTTTACACACTTCAGACAGATACTTGCCTCCCAATGACCCCAAGTGATGCACACTCTCCTTGCACCATTAATTCATGCTTTCAGACCACTGGGGAGCTAATGTGGTGCAGGGCAGAGTGCTCAAGAGGGCTCTTCAAGGGAAATTTCCAAGGAAGCCCTTTCTTGGGAGTAAAGGCATTCTTTATCATCTAATATCACAGTTACGTTGTGAATCATTCAGGAGTCTAGTTTCTGCTCTGGACCCAACGTTCTGCCCTTCACACCCATCCAGTGTGTTTTGCTGGTTTTGAAGTGAAGAGGAGCTATTCAGGTTTGCCTCCTCATAAAGCTATCCAGCCCTGTACAGCTAATAGATTAATTCTGTTAAGGATGCATTGACAAGCTGATACAGTGGGGAGAAGCATCCTCTGGCCACAAAACCTGCGCTGAAGGGGAGTGCACACCCATGGACATCAGCATTGTAATCACACCTAAGCATTTTGAGGGGTGTGAAGAAGTGTCCTCTGCAAGACAGTAAGAGAGAGAGCCACTGGGAGGTGCCTCATGCTCGGCTTTAATACTGCTCCTGAATGAATCAAAACTACAATTAACAACCCCCTATTATGGTTGTATTCTCAGATAGCATCACCGACTCAATGGACATGAACTTGAGCAAACTCTGGGAGATAGTGGAGGACAGTAGAGTCTGGCGTGCTCCAGTCCACGGGATCGCTAAGAGTCAGACACAACTTAGTGACTGAACAACTACATTATGGTTGTATTATTGTGTTATTACAGCCGTGTTTACTCTCTCTAAAGTTGGTGTTAACTTCAAACAGCAGACTTGTATATTTGCCCACCAGTTCGTTTCCTCAGGAGGGAAGGTGAGATGAGCCACAGGACTACTGTGCTGGCCCACTTGGGCCGGCAGCATCGTCCTTGCCCTGAATGCCCAGGTTTCACTCTTCCAGGGCTGATTTGAAGGGCTGGGCCTTCCCCTGCTGGGGACAGTCCTCCTACCAAGGAATTCTCCAACCCTGAAGGGGAAGAGCACTTCCCCTGAGAACGTGTGGAAGTGCAGAGAAAAAGCCCTGAAGGCATCCATTTTATGTACCAGCAAATCGAGGCTATGGGACCATCCTTCCACTCAGCACCACGTGGTGTCTGAAAACTCCAAAGGCAACACTCTCTCTGAGGTGCAGGATGCCTGCTGCCTATGCGTTCCAGCAACTGACTGCACTCATGTGGCTTATATAAACCCAACATTTACTATGTGCTGTCTGGTTTGCACCCACTGCTTCACTGAACTGTCCTGTCTGGACACCTCACCCATCTCTCTGGGATGACAGGAGGGACCCAGGTTTCTCGCTCCTCCCACTCCTCGGTGTCTAGAGCTAGACATGCCCCACCCACCTCCAGACCACACCCCTAAAGCCTTCTTATCCCCACCTGTAACACAGAGCTAGCAGTGCCTCTGCCAGGGAAATGATGAAGATGTCATGAAGCTTTGCTAATAAGTTCATCGGTACCACATGTATGCACTAATATATGATACTTGCTTTTCTCTTCCTGACTTACTTCATTATGTATGACAGACACAGACATAGAGAACAAATGTACGGATACCAAGGGGAAAGGGGAGGTAGGATGAAATGGGAGATTGGGATTGACACATATACACTATTATGTATAAAATAGATAACTAATGAAAACCTACTGCATAACATAGGGAACTCTACCCAATGCACTCGGATAACCTAAATGGCAAGGAAATCCGAAAAAGAAGGAGATAAATGTATATGTATAGCTGATTCACTTTGCTGTACAGCAGAAACACAACAGTGTAAAGCAAAGATACCTCAATTTACAAAAAAAAAAAGAAGATGTCATGAAGCAAAACCGAGCCTGAGCCTGCCCATGACAGCTCCCATAACTGCTCGCTCCCCTGGAAAGGGGCTCACTGAAGAGCTGCTATCTGCTCAGAGTAGGGAGAGGCAGCAGAGACCAGTTTCCTGTAAACTACACTTATCATCCCCCTTCTCATTTTAGTGAAAACTTTATTATCAACCACATAGGTCCAATGTTTTTAGCTTCTCAAAGAGTTTTTTTTTTTAATTTTTTTAAATTTTATTTTTAAACTTTACATAATTGTATTAGTTTTGCCAAATATCAAAACGAATCTGCCACAGGTATTGATAATCATGAATTTACAGGATGAGCAGAGCAGCTCTGGGACAGGAGAAGAAGGTGGAGACATACCCATTTTACAAACGGGAAAATCAAGGAGGTGAAAGGACTTGCCCCAAATCACAAAGAGAGCTCGAGGCACACATTGATGCTCATTACTAAGGACTAGCTGACCTGGGTTGACTCAATCCTGGGGTTCTCCTGAGTGCGGGCCAGGGAATCCTAGCAGGAGTTTTCTGCTCCTGATCCAGGAGGAAGCAGTACGGAGAGACAGGCAGTGGGAAGGGAAGGAATGTGAGCATGAGCTGTGAAAACTCTGAGCTGTGACATGCCCACCCTACTTCCTGAGCCAACATCTGACCCCTTCTGGCCCCACAACTAGTGGAGAGCTAGGTCCTATCTCTCCCTTCCTTATGCCCTCTTTGGCTCCCTGCTGTCTTCTCTGCTGCAGTCACCTGTGGCTCTGCTGTGGCTCTGCTTCTCTACCTTCAGCCCCAGCACTCCTACTCAGTGTCCCGGGAATGCAAGGGGACCACCAGAGGAACTCGGCAAATGAAGCGATGATAACAACTGCACCACTGCCTCTTCTCTACCCCAGATATGACCCCTATTTCTGTCTTAGGAGAGAATATATTGTCCATCTTCTAAAGATAAGGAACCTGAGCCTTGAAGAGGTTGAGTAACTTGCCAGTGTCTGAATTCTAGCCTGGGGGTACCTGAAATTGAACCCCGTGCATCCTCATGCAAACTTCCCAACAGACCTCATTCTGAGGCCCATCACCCCTCCGTCCTTTTACCTGGCCTGAGACAAGACCCAGACTACTCCACTGAATTATGTCCATTTTGCCTCTTCTAACCACTGTCGACTCCGAGAGAAGACCTACAGTGTCCTCCCCAGGACTCAGCATTACCAAGTGCTCCAGAGCATTTAGCTTTTGGAACAACATCAGAAGGTCCCAGCAGTGGTGAGACCAAATGATGGCTCAAGGGTCTTCTCTGGAACTGGGAAGTTCTTCCAAGTTTTTCTATCATTCCCCTTGCCCAGGAGGGGAACATAAATAAATATTTATTTATTGTCTTTCAGTTCCAACATATGACTGTATTAGTTAGCTTGGGCTGCCATAACAAAACTTGGTGGCTTAAACAACGAAATCTCACAATTCTGGAGGCTAGAAGTCCTAGGATCAAGGTGCTGGCAGTTTTGGTTTCTTCCAAGACTTATCTCCTTGGCTTACAAATGGACATCCTTTTGCTGTATCCCCTCATGGCTGTCCCTCTGTCTGTGTCCTCATCTCCTCTTTGTAGAACACCATTAACACTGGATTACAGCCCACCCATATGACCTCAGTTTGCCTTCATACCAATTTAAAGGCCCAAACTTTTAATGCACTCAAAGCATGCAAAGATGGTGCTACTGGGGGTTAGGACTTCATTCAACACGTGAATTTGGGGGGAAACAATTCAGCCCATGGGATTCCTTGGTGGCTCAGCAGTAAAGAACCTGCCTGCAATGCAGGAGAAGCAGATTCAATCCCTGGGTCAGGAAGATCCCCTGGAGAAGGAAATGGCAACCCACTCCAGTATTCTTGCCTGGGGAATCCTATGGACAGAGAAGCCTGGTGGGCTACAATCCATGGAGTCACAAAGAGTCAGACATGACTTAGAGACTAAACCACCACCAATTCAGTCCATATCATAGCCTAAGAAGGAGGCAATTAGCAGCAGGACATCTCAATAATAAGGTTTCCTAGAGGCAAAGGGACCAAATGCAAGAAATATGGAACCTAGTTCGGAGCACAGAGGCCCAGGCCTGGCTCTGCCCCAGCTCTCTTTGCGATTTTGGGCAAGTCGTCTCACCTCCCTGATTTTTTCTTTTGTAACGTGGGTATGTCCCACCTTCTTTTCCTGTCCCAGAGCTGCTCTGCTCATCCTATGAATCTATGTCTATGAAAGTTCTTTGAGGAGTTCGAAGCATGGACCTATGGAGTTGATAATAAAATTCCCATCAAAAGGAGAAGGGGCAGTGATACGTGTGGTTTACAGAATGTGGGTCTCTGCAGCCTCTCCCTACACTAACCAGAGTCCCACTTCTTCAGCAAGCCCCTTTCCGGGGGAATTAGCACTCAAGGGTGCTATCATGGGCAGGCTCTGGGTCAAGGGATTCTGCCTGTTTTACCTCATGACATTTTCATCACTTCCCTGGCAGAGGCACTGCTAACTCTGTGTTACGGGAGGGGAAAATCAGGCTTCAGGGGGTGTAGGTGGGGTGAGCATGCAGAACCCCCACTGTCTGATTCTAGAGCCTATGCCCCAGTTCCTGAGCTGGACTGAGCCCTGGTTATTGGCACCATGTAAGACACATGTCCACATTCAAGGACTTCCAGGCTGCAAAGGCCCCCATGATGTAACACCCAGTACAGAAGAAAAGAAGTGGACTGAGCAAGGGTCACTTTTCGTCGTGTGGTGGCAGAGGAACACCCAGTCGGGGAGCGGGGACCCCTGAGCAGGGCTTTGAGGGCTAAGAAGGAAGCAGACTGAGAAAGGCATTTCAGACACAGGAACAGCATAGTGTATACTCAGGACCATCCTAGCAGCACCATCCCCCTGCCTGCATGGGACTCCAGAGTGGGAGGAAGGGTGGAGGGAGTCAGGGGCATAGGAGTGATGCCAGAAGGACCAAAAGCAAACAGCATCCAGGTTCCAAAAGGGGCAAAATGATAGATGCTGGAAAACCTGATGAAATCACTCTGCATCTGGCAGGCATGAGTGAGGTCTTAGCAAAGGGCTTAACCACAGCTAAGAATTACCTGAGTACTAACACACTCACCCCAACTCTCTTCTGATAGCATAGGAGGTTGGAAGGAGTCAGTGTTCCCCACGTCTTTGGCTGGTTCTCCATGAACAAATTTAAGTGGTAAGGGGTCCAGATGATGAATGATGCCCACCCACAGAGGGCTGGGACCAGAGTAAAGCAAAGAGAGGGAGCCAAGGAACAAAATTTAAGGAGGTGCTCCCTCCCTGCATTGGTATAAGTGCAGGGCCATCCCTGGGATCAAGTGCCTCCTTAATTATGTGCTCAGGAAATGCACTGATCTCACCCCATGCTTGGCCCAGCTGGAAGGGAGAAAATTGGTCTTTCTCCACTTCAGAATCAAGTCTGTCTGATGGCCACAGGTCTGAAAACCTGTCTGCCCTCTGGCTTTGAGCAGTCCTAATACTTTCAACCTCTAGCACACCAGTGTCTGGCTAGAATTTAATACTATTGCTTTGATTTCACCATATTTACTTTCATAGATTTATAGCGAGTAGTATTAATTTTCCACTCATGACCAAAACAGAAAGTTCCTTTTTAAAATAACTTTGAATAAAAAAAGGCTTCCCTGGTGGCTCAGTGGTAAAGAATCCACCTGCAATGCAGGAGACACATGTAGGAGACTCATGTTCAATTCCTGGGTTGGGAAGATCCCCTGGAGGGGGAAATGGCAATCAGTTCTAGTATTCTTGCTTGGAAAAAATAATAATAAATTTGAATTTTAAAAAAGTAAGTGCCTCTGAAGAAAAATATCGGGTTGGCAAAAAACTCTGTTCAGGTTTTTCTTACAATGATATGGAAAAACCTGAACAAAGTTTCTGGCCAAGCCAGCATTAAGTCAATAATAGATCAGTGGATCTGCAGATGAGAAGTCTCAGGAGGTGGGGACTATGGCGCTGGGGCTGGCAAATACCAGGATTTCCCACTAAGTTGTTTTCCAATGGAACAGGTTGGTCTTCCAGGGTCCAGGAAAGCTCATGTCTCTGGCATTAAGCACCCACACATCAGACACTCTGTCCATTGAACTAAAAGGCATGACTACCATGACAGAGCAACGCAGGCTTCTGGTCCAGCGGTGACGCTGGGTTTACATATCCCACAGAAACAATGCGGGAAGCTGGCTGCTTCTAGACCTTGTCAGTGTAAGCAACCAGACCAGTCTTAGTCACTTTAGCAAGTTCCTCCATGCAGATTTCTGATCAAATCTGCAAAGCTACTTTATCTTTCCTGAAGAGTGAGCATCTCTGATAAGTGGCCGTTCATTGAGAACAATATAATGGGAACAGCTTCTTGGTAAAGACGTCTTTATTGTTTCAACCCATCTCTTGGGGAATGACACCCTGGGGACCAAAGAGGGTATGACTCCAGTGTCTTCCCTTGAAAAGAATCCCAAACACAAAAATCTTTTGTCCCAGGCTGTCCTGCCAAGGTGCAGAGATCAGAAGGGGACAAGCTGGTTTGGGGAGCAAAATCTAATCAGAAGCAGGGACTTCTTCTGCTTGCTCTTTGTGGATGACCTTCTATTCATACTTTCCTCCTCCATCTCTGCATCAGTGGAGTGAAGAATGAGCTCTTTCTAGCCTGGTGAACCGAAGAAGGGATGGGGGTCCAGGAAATATGTGACACCCCCAAAGAAGCAAGGGATGAAACTGCCCAGCAGTCATGACTTTATACCTTTGAAAATTGTAAACACACACAGAAAAAAGTCACGCATGTTTTAGGGAAATGTCCTGCACCCCACTACAGAATCCCTGTAACTGGGAAGACAAAACAGAATTGCAGAAAGAAAATAAATAGGCACAAGGATCTACTGTATAGCACAGGAAACACTACTCAATAGTCTGTAATAACCTATATAAGAAAAGAGTCCAAGAAGAGTGGCTATATGTATACGTATAACTGATTCATTCTGTTGTACATTGGAAACTAAAACAACATTGTAAACCACCTATACTCCAATATAAAATAATTTTTAAAAAAAAAGAAAAGAAATAGGCTTAGGGGCTGAAGACAGTGTGCTGTTCCCACATCCACCTCTCACTTGCTCACAGTATATGATTTCGCACGAGTTGTGACCTCTAGGAGCCTCAGTTTCCTCAACTGTAAAATAGGCTGGTGCTTCCTCCCTTCTGGGAACAACTGATATCATCCACAGAAAACTTACTGGAAATGAAGATGTGTTGGCCAAACCAGTTAACACTTTCCTTATTATAAATAAGGAAAACAAATAGAATGCAGGCCCAGGAGTGGGTCTGGAAAAGTCAAGATATAAGTTCCCTCAGGGCAGGTGAGAGGAAGGTGCAGCTGTTTTCACCGAGAAGGTTCCAGGGATGGCTCCTGGAAAAGCTGGCATCTGGCACCAGGGAAAATTAAACATGTTAATATTAGATGGAGGAACTGTGGGCAGAGGGTGATGGTCTTTGTGCTGCCAGGATGGTGAACAATAGCAACCTATTTGTTATTTATTCACTGTTTTGGTTCATTCAATGAATACTTGAATGGCACACCTACTGTGTGCCAGGCACCAGGAATAGAAATAATAGACATATGATATCCTACCTCCAAGATCCTTATAATCTGGTAGCCCTATGGAGGGGTGTATTCACTTGACTGCACAAGCTTTGTCATGGAAATCAGATGGATCTTATTGTAAGAGTTATTACCCCTCTGTCCAAGACCATCTCTTTATCATCCCAACACAACATGTACTGAGTAGTTTGGGCTGGGGGATGAAGCTTTAGAAACTAGACTCATTCAAGCCTGTTCCCCAGAGCTTACAGGATGGACACAAACAGATGAGAGAGAAGACAGGGTGCTACGTCATGAGGGTCGTGACAGATGCAGGGGGCAGTAGGAGCACCAAAAGTTAGACACTTAAGAGTGAGTGCACCGTCCTTACAACACAGTATTGTTCATGCTCAGTCATGTCTCACTCTGAGATCCCATGAACTGCAGCCTGCCAGGCTCCTCTGTCCATGGGATTTCCCAAGAAAGAACACTAAAGTAGGTTGCCATTTCCTCCTCCAGGGGATCTTCCAGACCTAGGGATCGAAGCCATATCTCCTGCATTGGCAGGCACTTACTTTACCACTGAGCCACCTCGGAGCAGACCTAACCCAGCACACAGGTGAGGACAAGTCTAGTAGGGAGTTTCTTTACCAAAGAACCAACGGATGCCAAGTTCTAAAGCAGTTCAGTAGAGCAGGGGATGCGGCAGAAGTGATGAGTACAGTCACCAAGATAGGGACTCCCAAGGCAAGGAAAATTGACATGAGATCTGCCAGAGAGGGTATAATGTGGAGCCTCATGGGCAGGGGCAAGGGATCTGGGATATATTCTGAAGGCCAGCAAGAAGTGGATGGACTGTAACTAGCAACATCTTCTCAGAGGCAGCTGTAAGTGACCACAGGCCATCACGGGGCCCAAGAACAGGGTCCCAGAACATCCCCCATTCACTGGCCGGACCTTCTACAGCTATCCCGTGCAGCTGGTACCTTCCCAGGGTTGTAAATAACTTCCCACATTTTATATCATGATTCGTATATGATAAACACACAATATCTTCATTCACTTTATTTTAAAAATTAAACTCTTGGCTCAATCTGAGTCCTGCGTTACCACCGATGAGTAGCATAATTTTGCACAATCTCTCCATCCATTCACTCTCTGCCTTATTGTTTTTAACTGAAAGAGAGGCATGGACGTGCCCAACTTAACCTGGAGGGTTATTAAAAGGGAAATAAGATGCTTTTCAGGAAACTTTCAGGAATCTGCCCACAATGCAGGAGACCTGGGCTTGATTCCTGGGTCAGGAAGATCCCCTGGAAAAGGAAATGGCTACTCACTCCAGTATTCTTGCCTGGAGACTCCCATGGACAGAGGAGCCTGGCAGGCTACAATGCATGGGGTCGCAAGAGTCAGACACAACTTAGAGACTAAACCACCACCACCAGGAAACTCTGACAAATCTGACCCCAGGTTAGTGGAAGTGTATGACTGAAACTCTGCAGTTCCACTCCCACCTGTGTGAACGGTGCAGCACTGTGGGTTGGAATCAGGGCACCAGAATGGCACGGCCCTGAGACAGGAGCTCAGGTGAGTACAGTGGGAGCACCGCTGGCCATGCTGACTGACGGGCAGCTCCCACCAGCAGCTAGAGTGAAGACCCACAGCCATATCACTGAGGGAGACAGTCAGGGTCTGAAGCCAGCCTGCAGGCTCTCTGTGGCTGGGCCCCCAGGCTCACAGGGTCTCCACAGACCTCTGAGGAGCACAGTCGGGGTGCTGCTAGATGTTCTGAATTTGATATCAGCTGGCACACGGGTGTGCTAGGAAACCAGCCCTCCAGAAAACAAAAGCAAAACTCTCCATCTGTAGTGTTGACCTATTTCCACAGTATAAACAGTCCAAACTTGGCCAGTTTCAAGCCACCAGTGGTTTAAGAACTGACTTTCAAAATTCAGACTGCTTAACAATCGGATTCCCCACGCTGGCACAGCCAGCTCCAGCAGGACTCTGAGGCAGACATCAGAAGGATGGAGTTGGCATCACACGGCCTCTCCAGAAAATTACCACCAGCAGATTATGAGCCATTTTCTGTGATAAGCATTTGTACTTCACTTTGGTTAAGTGAAAATCAGCCTCAAAGGGATATTTTTCACTTCTTATTTTATATTGGAGTATAGCCCGTTAACAAAGCTGTGATAGTTTCAGGTGGACAGCAAAGTGACTCAGCCATACGTATACAAATATCCATTCTCCCCCGAACTCCCCTCCCATCCAGGCTGCCACATAACATTGAGCAGTGTTCCTTGTCTATACAGTAGGTTCAAAGGGATTTTTTTTATGGTCTGTTTTTCTCCTGTTCTGGCTCCAAAAGCATGTTTGCAAAGAGAAACTTTCTACCATGATTTTTCCATAGCATCAATAAGTAGGCTCTGCCCAGAGCCCTAAAGAGCAGACAGCTGCCTTTCTCTCATGATGCTTGCTCAGTTAGACATGGAATCTTAGCCCAAGTTCCTCTCGCCTTTGCTTAGAAGTCAGCACTTGCCCAGGTCTATATTCATCTATGAGAAGCTCTACTTAATAGAGGAATGAAAGGCTCCCAATTGCTGAGCTTACAAAGGAAGTTATGGCCCTGTACACAGTATACAGTGTGTGGCTGTCTGCATCTCCACCACATTCTCCTTGAAATTTCTCCATGAAGATGTGTTCCTGTGATTTATAAGACTCCTATTACTGCAGGTTTCAAAGATGTATATATCACACCAAGAAATTTAGGGGAAAAGCAATTATTTGGAGCATAGTGAAAAACATGCTTTTCATATTTGCACCTCTTCCCTGTTACTTCGCTTCATTGGTGATTTCAAAAGCAAAATAAGCTTCAAAAATACAAGTATTCCTGAAATCTCTTAGAAGATAAGCCATTAGAGTAAACTTTCTCTTTTCTTTGCCACTCCTCTCAGAACAGAGGTGAATATCCTATCAAGATGGTACTTTATCTTCTTAGGCAGGAAAGGAAAGCAGATTCTGTGTTCAATAAAGACAATGGATTCAACAAACTAAGAATTCCTCCCATTTCCTTCACTGGAGTTTTGAGCTGAGCCAGGCCAATGACGCTCAGCATCTTTATTCCTAGTTTTGCACACACTTTTGTATAGTGAGGGTTAATCCATACAGGCCTTAGAAAGGATGTGGAGAAAAGGGAATCCCTGTATGCTGCTGGCGGGAATGTAAATTGGCGAAGCCACTGTGGAGAACATTATGGAGGTTCCTCAAAATACTAGAAGTAGAACTACCATATGACCCAGCAATACCACTCTTGGGTATATATCTGAAAAGCAAAAACAAAAACACTAAATCATGCACCCCAATGTACACAGCTGCACTATTTACAACAGCTCAGATATGGAAGCAACCTTACTGCCCATCGACAGATGAATGGATAAAGAAGATGTGGTACATATGTACAATGGAATACATACTCAGCCACAAAAAAGAATGATAGTTTCTCACTTGCAGCAAATTGGATGACTTGGAGGGCACTATGCTAAGTGAAATAAGTCAAAGAAAGACAAATACTGCATGATATCACTTACATGTGGAATCTAAAAAGTACAACAAACTAGTGAATATAACAAAAAAGAAGCTAACTAACAGATACAGAGAACAAACTTGTGCTTACCAGTGAGAAGACAGAGGAGGGAGGGGCAACATATGGGTAGGGGAGTTAGAGGTACAAACTATTAGGTATCAAATAAGCTATAAGCGCTTTTGTACGATCCAGCGAATACAGCCAATATTCCATAATAACTATAAATGGAGTATAACCTTTAAAAACTGTGCATCACTATTTTATACATGTAACTTATATAATATTATACAGCAAATATGCTGCTGCTGCTGCTGTTAAGTCGCTTAAGTTGTGTCTGACTCTGCGACCCCATGGACAGCAGCCCACCAGGATCCTCTGTCCACAGGATTCTCCAGGCAAGAATACTGGAGTGGGTTGCCATTCCTTCTCCAATAGAGCACCTATTCAGTTCAGTTCAGTTCAGTCACTCAGCTGCATCCAACTCTTTGCGACCCCATGGATCACAGCACACCAGGCCTCCCTGTCCATCACCAACTCCCGGAGTTCACTCAAACTCATGTCCATCGAGTCAGTAATGCCATCCAGCCATCTCATCCTCTGTCATCCCCTTCTCCTCCTGCCTCCAATCCCTCCCAGCATAAGGGTCTTTTCCAATGAGTCAACTCTTCACATGAGGTGGCCAAAGGACTGGAGTTTCAGCTTTAGTATCAGTCCTTCCAATGAACACCAAGGACTGATCTCCTTTAGGATGGACTGGTTGGATCTCCTTGAAGTCCAAGGGACTCTCAAGAGTCTTCTCCAGCACCACAGTTCAAAAACATCAATTCTTCAGCACTCAGCTTTCTTCACAGTCCAACTCTCACATCCATACATGACCACTGGAAAAACCATAGCCTTGACTAGACGGACCTTTGTTGGCAAAGTAATGTCTCTGCTTTTGAATATGCTATCTAGGTTGGTCATAACTTTCCTTCCAAGGAGTAAGCATCTTTCAATTTCATGGTTGCAGTCACCATCTGCAGTGATTTTGAAGCCCAAGAAAATAAAGTCTGACACTGTTTCCACTGTTTCCCCATCTATTTGCCATGAAGTGATGGGACCAGATGCCATGATCTTCGTTTTCTGAATGTTGAGCTTTAAGCCAACTTTTTCACTCTCCTCTTTCACTTTCATCAAGAGGCTTTTTAGTTCCTCTTCACTTTCTGCCATAAGGGTGGTGTCATCTGCATATCTGAGGTTATTGATATTTCTCCTGGCAATCTTGATTCCAGCTTGTGCTTCTTCCAGCCCAGGGTTTCTCATGATGTACTCTGCATATAAGTTAAATAAGCAGGGTGACAATATACAGCCTTGATGTACTCCTTTTCCTATTTGGAACCAGTCTGTTCCATGTCCAGTTCTAACTGTTGCTTCCTGACCTGCATATAGGTTTCTCAAGAGGCAGGTCAAGTGGTCTGGTATTCCCATCTCTTTCAGAATTTTCCACAGTTTATTGTGATCCACACAGTCAAAGGCTTTGGCATAGTCAATAAAGCAGAAATAGATGTTTTTCTGGAACTCTCTTGCTTTTTTGATGATCCAGCGGATGTTGGCAATTTGATCTCTGGTTCCTCTGCCCTTTCTAAAACCAGCTTGAACATCTGTAAGTTCACGGTTCACGTATTGCTGAAACCTGGCTTGGAGAATTTTGAGCATTACTTTACTAGTGTGTGAGATGAGTGCAATTGTGTGGTAGTTTGAGCATTCTTTGGCATTGCCTTTCTTTGGGATTGTAATGAAAACTGACCTTTTCCAGCAATTATACTTCAATTTAAAAAGACACTTACGAGAAAAAGGGCATAGGTCTGGGGGTCAGACTTTGGTTTTGAGGCCAAATTTTGCAGCTCACAAGCTATATGGCCATGAGTAACTCACTTGTACTCTCTACACCTCAGTTTGTTTCCTCATCGGTATGGGAACATTCCAAGGGTGTTCTATGCATGCATGCATGCATACTAAGTCACTTCAGTCATGTCCCACTCTGGGAGACCCCATAGACAGCAGGCCACCGGACTCCTCTATCCCTGGGATTCTCCAGGCAAGAACACTGGAGTGGGTTGCCATTTCCTTCTCCAATGCATGTATGCATGCTAAGTAGCTTCAGTAGTGTCCAACTCTGTGTGACTCTGTGGACAGCAGCCCACCAGGCTCCTCTGTCCACAGGATTCTCTAGGCTAGAATACTGGAGTGGGTTGCCATTTCCTTCTCCAAGGGATATTCTAAGGATTAAGCAAATAAGAGAGTGCATATAAAGCCCTTAGCACAGTGGCTGCTGGTACAGAGAGAGAACTCCATAAACTATGATGTTGCTTCTGGCTAGCTGCTCCAATACATGTACCTTGTCTTTAAACCTTATTTTGATTACTTGAAGGGATGGGCCATTTTTCTCATCTCATAGATTCAGGAATACATGAGTATAGGTACTAAGCAAGGTCTTGCAGACTGATGTGTTGTTGAATCAGGAGGTAGGGGAAAGAAGAAAGAAAGCTGAGCCTAGGTAAGAAGGAAGCCCTCAGGGAGGGAAGGGGGTGTCTTCCCTGCAGAGGTGGTGAAGCTTTCCATGCTGAGACATCCTGGTTTAGACCTAAACCTCTACCACATGGCTTTAGACTTGTCTCAAAGCAACCTCTGCTTAAGGGGCCTCCCCAAGTCCCTGGTGACCCAAGTTTTCACTGGAGAGATCATCTCTCTGACTTGGCTAACAAAGATGGAGTCTTTCTGAGCCCACATCCATGAGCTCATCCCCATGGTCTGGGGGCATGTCAGGAGGAGATGAACAACGAAACACAGTCTCCAGTGGGGAGGGCAGAGCAAGAAGAACTGACACATGGGATAGGACATACTCTGTGTCTGTGGGGACAGGGATAATATAAAGCATAAAAAGAAAGATGTCATCTCTGGGCACAAGATTATTTCAAACTATCCAGCAGAATCACTGTCCATCCGTGGAGCTCAGAAAGCAAGCCCATGAGATGGGAAGTGACAGAGGCTGAGCCTTAAAGATGCAACTTAATCCCTTGAGAAGAACGGAGTTGAGGATCCCAGGACCTTCTGAGAGTACAGTCTGTAATTCTATCCTGGTCTAGGAGTTAGCAGGGGAGCGAGGCAAGAAGCCATCACCTGGCCTTCCAGAGGGTCACTGTCTGGCTGGGAAGCCAGTGTGAACAGAGGTTGAGGGGCATCAGAGAGAACTCAGGACTGAGAGTGAGTCAAGTCCTTCCTGCCTGCATGATTGAGGTCGGTGAACCTTGAGGAATGCTGGTTTTCCTATATTTACAATAGAAACCATCTTATTGGCATATAATTGTTGATAGTAGTCTCTTATGATCCTTTGTATTTCTGTGTTGTCTGTTGTGATCTCTCCATTTTTGTTTCTAATTTTGTTGATTTGATTTTTCTCCCTTTGTTTCTTGATGAGTCTGGCTAATGCTTTGTCAATTTTATTTATCCTTTCAAAGAACCAGCTTTTGGTTTTGTTGATTTTTGCTATGGTCTCTTTTGTTTCTTTTGCATTTATTTCTGCTCTAATTTTTAAGATTTCTTTCCTTCTACTAACCCTGGGGTTCTTCATTTCTTCCTTTTCTAGTTGCTTTAGGTGTAGAGTTATGTTATTTATTTGACTTTTTTGTTGTTTCTTGAGGTGTGCCTGTATTGCTATGAACTTTCCCCTTAGGACTGCTTTTACCGTGTCCCACAGGTTTTGGGTTGTTGTGTTTTCATTTTCATTCATTTCTATGCAAATTTGGATTTCTTTTTTGATTTCTTCTGTAGAACTGCCTTATGATCCAGCAATCCCACTGCTAGGCATACACATTGAGGAAAACAGAAGGGAAAGAGACACGTGTACCCCAATGTTCATCACAGCACTGTTTATAATAGCCAGGACATGGAAGCAACTTAGATGTCCATCAGCAGATGAATGGATAAGAAAGCTGTGGTACATATACACAATGGAGTATTACTCAGCCATTAAAAAGACTACATTTGAATCAGTTCTAATGAGGTGGATGAAACTGGAGCCTATTATACAGAGTGAAGTAAGCCAGAAGGAAAAACATCAATACAGTATACTAACGCATATATATGGAATTTAGAAAGATGGTAACAATAACCCGGTGTACGAGACAGCAAAAGAGACACTGATGTATAGAACAGTCTTATGGACTCTGTGGGAGAGGGAGAGGGTGGGAAGATTTGGGAGAATGACATTGAAACATCTAAAATATCATGTAAGAAACGAGTTGCCAGTCCAGGTTCGATGCACGGTACTGGATGCTTGGGGCTAGTGCACTGGGATGACCCAGAGGGATGGTATGGGGAGGGAGGAGGGAGGAGGGTTCAGGATGGGGAACACATGTATACCTGTGGCGGATTCATTTTGATATTTGGCAAAACTAATACAATTATGTAAAGTTTAAAAATAAAATAAAATTTAAAAAGCAAAAAAAAAAAAAAAAATAGAAACCATCATCATCATATGATCATCATCCCAGTGGTTGCAGCAATACATTTACCTTTCAAGGGAATAATTTTAGAACATTCATAGTTAGCTTTTTAATTTTTCTTTAATAAGAACAAATAAAAGCATTCAGAGGAATAGCAAAATGAAAAGTCCTGATCTTAGAATTAAAGCTCTCTTCTCTCTACTGAAGTGTAGAAATTAAGTTCTTTTTTTTTTTTTTTGAAATTAAGTTCTTAATTCAGTAACATGGTGCACCATTGTGTTTAATGTTTACATTTCCTCTTTGCTTATTGCCAAGATATTACTGTGCAAATATGCTCCGGGGTTACTCTTGCAAAATGGTCCATTCCCTGATCTTTTGCACTTCCTGTATTAGTGGTCAGAAGTGGGCAACTCTTTAGAGGAGGCTAAGCATCTTAACATCCATTTGGAACTCAAGAAGTTCATCCTGATTACTCATCCTGATTACAAAGCCCAAGGAAGCACAGACTCATCTAAGTACCATGCTTTTCAAAATAAAAGAATTGAGAAATTCAAGGTAAAACATGAATATTAAGGGGGAATTATTTTGATATTTGCAGATTTGAAGATGAGTGGTGAACATGACTTAAAATCTCCAGCCCTTTAACATAAAGAAATATTTTAGAAAACCTGGACATAAAATTGGCATACACAAGTCAGAGAGTCACGGTTCTGGGAAGCGGATGGGGATTAGAAAAACAAGGGAGTTAGAGGGATTCAGTTCAGTTCAGTTCAGTCACTCAGTCGTGTCCGACTCTTTGCGACCCCATGAATCACAGCACACCAGGCCTCCCTGTCCATCACCAACTCCCAGAGTTCACCCAGACTCACATCCATCGAGTCAGTGATGCCATCCAGCCATCTCATCCTCTGTCGTCCCCTTCTCCTCCTGCCCCCAATCCCTCCCAGCATCAGTCTTTTCCAATGAGTCAACTCTTCACATGAGGTGGCCAAAGGACTGGAGTTTCAGCTTTAGCATCATTCCTTCCAAAGAAATCCCAGGGCTGATCTCCTTCAGAATGCACTGGTTGGATCTCCTTGAAGTCCAAGAGACTCTCAAGAGTCTTCTCCAGCACCACAGTTCAAAAGCATCAATTCTCCCGTGCTCAGCTTTCTTCACAGTCCAACTCTCACATCCATACATAACCACAGGAAAAACCATAGCCTTGACTAGATGGACCTTTGTTGGCAAAGTAATGTCTCTGCTTTTGAATATGCTACCTAGGTTGGTTATAACTTTTCTTCCAAGGAGTAAGCGTCTTTTAATTTCATGACTGCAGTCACCATCTGCAGTGATTTTGGAGCCCAAAAAAATAAAGTCTGACACTGTTTCCACTGTTTGCCCATCTATTTCCCATAAAGTGATGGGACCGGTTGCCATGATCTTCATTTTCTGAATGTTGAGCTTTAAGCCAACTTTTTCACTCTCCACTTTCACTTTCATCAAGAGGCTTTTTAGAGGGATTACTGTGATCAAATGGCCAAACTGGGAGGAAACCTGGAAAGCTTTAACAAATTCCTTTCACTTATTACAGAGGAAAAGGAGCCCAGAGAAAAGCATGGCTTCCTAGGTCCCATGGGTGTTGACTGCAAAGTCAGAACCAAGCACGGCCTCATGACTAGGTCACATGAAAGCCAAGTCTTCACTGTCACTTTTGCGCTAGGCTGAGCCTTTGGTTCCTGTCTCTAGGCTGCCAGAAATTCTTCTTCTGGGAATAGGGGGCCTTTCCACCGCCCTGGGAACTTTCTCAGTTCCCTCAGAATTTTCCCAGCCCTTCTGAAGAGCTATACAGAAGCCAGTGTTTTAATAGAGCAGAGCCACCATGGGGAATTCCCTAAACTTCAATAGCCTTGGAAAGACCAAGGAGCCATCTTTTCAGAAAAGGCTCCTGGCCCCATCACACTCATCACTCACCTCCAGAGCCAGTAAGGAGGAGCCTCTCCACCCACTTCTTCCTAATCTGGAGCCAAATATCCCCTCAGTCAGGCAGGAGCACTTGTCTCATGAGAACAAATCAAGGCTCCTCAGGGAGCACAGGTGTCTCTAAGGCTTCCCCCAAGTATGAGCCCTAGACTTTCCTGGGAAGAAGAGACAGCCTGCCAGGAGTTCAGTTGTCTCAGAAATACCTGACTTTCTGGGGCAGCAGAGAGTGCCCCCCTGAGGCTAGCAAGCACACAGCAGGGATAAGACAACGGGGCCATGGTTTCCTGTTCTATTTGGGCAAGGAAGAGACAGCAGTCTTGTCCATATATGATGTGCTGAGAGCCAAGAAAGGTCCATGTGTCCAGAACCAATGCCCTTAGCCATGAACCACAATGCCTGGGATTCCACCTGTCCTCATCTTTTGTGTTCAAATCTGAGCTTTACCATTTCACAGCTGGCTGGCTTGAATAAGTTACTGGACCCCTCTGAGGTACACTTTCTCCATCTTTAAAATGGGATCATGATATTATGATGCCCAGCTCATAGAGCTGTCCCCAGGACGAGAGGCATAAGAGGAGCTCTCCCTGGCATCCAGTAGGAATACAACCAATGCTGGTCCCTTCCTTTTCCCTTTGGCTGAAGGGCTTCCCTTTCTGGGCCTATCTTTTAAACTGTGTATGTCCAAAGAGGGTGATACATGGTAAGTGTATTCAGGTGAGGGTTTCTTGCAAAAAGAGATTGGACTCCAATCTCATGGGCACCATTGGGCTGGCAGGAGAGAGAACTGTCTGGAAAAGGGATGCTGGAGAGGGGTTGGGGGTGGAAGGTGACTTAGCCTCACTGCTACTGTGGCAGCTGCCCAGGTTCCATTGGCTCCAAGAATCCCTAAAGAGCTTTCTCCCTAAGGCTTGGGCAGGTATGATGGAGGCTGTGATGTTTAAATAATCACACATAATATGATATTAAGTGCTGAAGTTTAAAACTTTAAAGAGCAAACATAGTTAATGCCAAACACCCTCCAATTTCTCCTGAGAGCTAAGATGGAAGGTTTGAGATGGCCCGTGTCAACTTCCCGACCTGTTGATATGGTAGTTCTACCCATATGTGCATAATTACTGAAAGAGTCAACATTAACATTTCAGAAGAAGATGCCACGTGGAGAATCCATTTCTATATTTTCTGCAAACTGGAAACACCCAGAGCCTGGAACACAACATACACGCACGTTTTCTCCCTGGGCACCCTTATCTATCCTCCACTGCTCTGATATGGCAGTGTAATGGGAATGGTGGGCTCAGCTCAGTTGTCTATCCTCAGGGAAGTTCCTTAACTTTTTTTAACTTCCTTTTTCTGAGCTATGGAATTAGGAGAAGAACGCCTATGCTCCTGCATTTTTGTATTAAAAGACCAAGGAGAAAAGAAATCATTTTATTAATTCCCAATAGAATGCTGAATCGTTTCCTCTCAGGGTAACAAGGGGAGCAACCTTAGAGAGTGTTCTGGCTCCTGCATCCTTCCTTGGGTTCCACTCCAAGCAGAAGGGGTGAGGACCGAAACCCTCCCCTGCCTTAGGACTTCAGAGAAAAGAGGAGCCACTGTCTAATGGGAGAAGCAGGGAAGCTTGCTTCTGCTGGAGGGTTTAGGTACAGGTGTACTCAGAGTATTCCTGTCACGCTGGAGAGATGAATATGCAGACGTCTGATCCAAGAGTCCCTGCTTAAGGCACCAAGCAAGTCTGCACTGATACTGGGCACAGGGAGCGCTCCCCTGAAATCTGGCCCTAGGAGACTCTTCCCTGGAGCTGTCCTCAGATGTCCCAGAACAACAGGCACACCCAGAGCCCCTCCCCTCTGAAGGAGGGAGACTTTAGGAGAGCTGGGGAAGAGGGTCCAGGGAAAGCGCCGCCTCCTGTGTTAGAGGAAAAGGGTGGGAAAGACTCTGATAAGAGAGTGGAGAGTCAAAACCAAAGAGTCCAAAGTACAGGCTACTTTTGGGGAGTCATGGCGGGATGTGGGGACCCTCCGGACAGATGCCTTTACCAAGAACCACGTCACTGTCAAAGTGCCCTGTGGACCATGCAGAAATTCTAGTTGTTCTCTCGCCTTTTCCCAGCTGTTTCAGGACTCAGCAAAAGACCCCATCTAGAGTGCTAGTCCTTTTAGACAGTCCCTTTCTCATCACTTCACAACACTGAGAAAGTAGAAGTGTAAAAAAGGCAAAGTTGTCACATCACTAATCGAACAAAGTGAGTTCCCACTTAAAAGCCTCCCCTCCCCTACCCCCACCCTCCCCACTTAACAAGAGAGTCGGGGAAAAATACTCAACACTTGCCTTAGCACACAGGCGCAGTCATAACACCATTTTTATTAAATATAAGAGAAAATGAGCATGCTTCTATACTTTTTAATTCTATTTTTCATGACAGTGTTCTAAACGCCCATTCTGAAATTTTGCTATCTTGTTTTTACAAAAGTCCATTTTGAAAGTGGCCTTTCTTCTGTATAAATTATACAGGGCCTTGTGCGCTGTCCACCACAGTGTGATGCTTTGGGGAGACTTAACTGACCCTCCCATCTCCTTGTGGGCCATCCTGGAGAGGGACTTTGCTTTTTAGAATTCCAGGCAGAAACTAGAATGTGGTGCCATGCCCAGGACATAGGACACAGGGACAACTGAGGCCAGACCTCCTGCTCCATCCGACTGCAGGGAGGCAGCCCTCAGAATGACAGGTGTCCAGCGGGCACAGTCCAAGTGGAGGACCTGGACACAATTCTGGACTCTCTTTGCCATGGGAAGAAAGCTCTTTTGGATCAAATCTGCCCTTTCCTGTGGGAGTTCCAGCAGGCTTTGAAGAGGTTTCCTGGAATTGACTCGCTGGAAGAAATGCATGCCAGGGATGATGTGGGTTCCAGGGGGACCTCTCTCCTGAGCAGAAATGGGCCTGGTCATCTATCACTTGGAGAACCTGTCCATCTGCAAGGTGTGTTGCTCAGGGTTGGATCATGTTACGAGAAAGAATAGGTGGAGGCTCTAGAGACCAGATCTGACATGGGAAGGCAGCCTCAAATGCCTGCCATACACATGAAAAGGCAGGAAACCCTGCTAGTTTTCCCCAAGGAAGTGACCATGCTCTACAGGTGCTCTGTAGGTGACCCCAGGCCTGCCACCTTGGCCCCCACAGACTGAGTGTGGCGGGGGGTGCTGGGGGTTACACTGAAGGAGATGGGACTCAGGCCCCACCATCTCTCAGATCACAGAGCAAGATCTGTGTTCAAAGGGGACCCTATGTGCTGCATGGCAATGGATGGACCCACAGCAGCCTTCTCTCGGGGGTGGTACAGATGTCAAAGAATGAGGGAAAGCAGGTCTTGTTCCCAGACACAGAGGTCAATGCCAGGAGTATACAAGGCCTGCTACATCCTCCAGTCTTGGGTTAGCAGGAAGCCAGGGTACCAGGGGTCTGGTCAAACAGCATCGACACAGCCTGCCATTCCTGGGGAAGGCTCCCATTTCATGGAAGAAGCCTGGCACAGGATAGATGTTCAGCAAATATCTGTCTGATGAGTGACTCTATGAAATCAGCCTGGTGTTGATTCCAGGGATCAAACCTTTCACTGTGGTCTGAGGACAGGAGAGAACGAAGCTCAGTGGCTTGGGAGAAATGTAACATGTTCTCTCCTGGACTAGGGGACTGCAGCCTGGATGAGGAGGAAAGGCAGTTACCATCCATGACCACCTATTGCAAAAAGAACCAAAATGTGTGTCATGTGTGGGACCTTCAAATGTTTGAGTTGAGACAGTTTCCAGCTGACTTAGGATACAATGCCTTCATTCCAGGAACTCTGCTCATACTTGAGGTGTGAACTTTGACAAAAACCTGACATTCAACCAGGTTGCCATGAGCATGGTTATTAACAGGTGCCTGAATGCACTTCATCAAGAACTTTAGTAAAATAGCTAAGTCAGAGAGATCAGAGTATTTAAAGATGATGCATCTTAAGAGGATGAATTTAAAGAAATAAGTCTCTGAATAAAAGTGTTACTTATCTCACTAACTCTTAACTGCTCTTAGTCACTGCTTAACTTAAGTCTGGAACTATCTCGAGCCTTGAAGAGAGCATCTCTTTCTAAGTCACCCAAGTGCTTGCCCTGGAAAAAGATTCCTTCCATGTTACCAACAAAAATTCAGGTTTTGCCTTTTGTTTTCTGTTTGAGCAACAGCTTCTTTTTTTATCCTGGCTTCGGGCCTTTCCTCAATTATGAACAACTCTCTTGGGGATCAATCAATGTGTATTTTGTATGAGCAGAATTATCACATGTTGTGTAATTGATGTGGCTGTAAGATCAGCCCAAAGGACCCTGCTATACTGTGAAGCCAGCAGGCTTGGGGTGGGAAGCAAGAAAAGCGGGGGGCTTCTCCCGCCAGCCATCTCTTAGTTGGCAACAATGAAAGAATCCCAGGTCTTTCCTCACATTTGTGCTAGGAACAGAAGAGAAATGTTTACAGCTGGCAGCTATCCATTGGAGAACAATGACCACCCTGCAGGTGTGGGTGGTACACTGCAGAGAGTAGAGGTCTCTCTTTCTCCCATGCCCCGAGCTTGCGGTTCTGTAAAAAAAAAAAAAAAAAAAAGGGCAGGAGGGAGGGACTATCTCTGGAAGAAGCCAGGTTATCCTTTGAAGGGGGCCATTCAACCCTTATCTCGGTTGGAGTCAGCAGGGTGACAGATATCCTTACTATCCTTACCAACTGCATGAGAGTGAATTGCACAAGTTGGCAATATCCTGATTAAAGTCGTACACTTCCTTCCATTCTGGCTAAAATGACCAGTCTTTACTATGAACAAGTATCTCCTTGTTCCCTTATAAGAACAAGGTGAAGATAAAGTTCTAATCGGCTTCCACGATTCCTGCCACCATCTCCATCCATCATGTTCCAGCTCCCTGGAGATCAGAATACTGTTTGTACCACAGTTTTTCAAGGACTGGCAGGTATTCTGTTCTCTATG
This sequence comes from Bos indicus, assembly GCF_029378745.1. NCBI lineage: Eukaryota > Metazoa > Chordata > Mammalia > Artiodactyla > Bovidae > Bos > Bos indicus. Next base: position 129,294,295 of record NC_091760.1, read on the forward strand.
GCTGCAAGGTCTTGGTATTATGAAGTCTTTTTGCTTGTCTTTATCTTCCCTCCCCAACTAGTTCAAAAACTTCTTGAGAGTCCAACTGGGACTGAGTACGCAGTAGGTCCTCTATAAAGGCCTGCCCCATTGACTGTGATTCTCAAAGACTTCAGCAAAGCCATGGAAAACAAGAGGAGAGAATATCTCCCCCACCCTCTCCAGAATATGACACTGTATTTTATTTTTGACCGTCTAGATATGGCTGAGTATACTTCCTGGTTCAGACTTCATTTGATATCTCCTAACTAAGATTCTGAGATCACAGCTAAGATGCTTTCTTCAAAAGGAGGTGAATGCATAAGTCACTTATCCATGCAGCTGATGGAAAGATAAATGTATAATGTCTAAATGATGCCACAAAGAGCCTGTGATGATGGAGCTAGAGGCACTGTGGCAGGAGGGGGAGGTTGAGGGAAAATTGTGAACAGAGGCTTCCTGCGTCCCCTGAGAGCTCACTGTGGAAGATGTGGCTGCCTCCCCTCTACTCACAGTAAGCCAGCTGTGCATCACTTACTCAGTTCTGCAGCAGGTGTGTGAAGACAGCGTGAAGGCAATGCAGAAATTAGCAACCCCTGGCTTAGCTAAAGGGACAGCCAGCATCTTGTCAAAAGGAGATTTCTCCAGGCATTCCATCCAGCTGCTGCAGACCCCAAACTGAGCTATAACTGATGTCTGGACTCTGTGAGCACGGTCAGGCCCAGGAGACGTCTGCCTTCAAAGGACTGTGAAATCATAAAGTCAGCTGCTACCTTTAACGGAGCATCTATTCTCTTTCAGGCAATGAGTTACGTGATTTTCATACTTTATTTCAAATATTCACAACAAAGATAGTAATATCCCTATCTGACAGGTGAAGAACCTGAGAGTCAAAAGAACTGAGTAAATTGTCGATCACACAGTATGTTTTAGACCTTAGATATGGAACCCCAACTTGACTCCACTGCTCTTTTCAATGACTGGTCGTTCTGTAACAATTACACCTACTAATTCTTCATTTATTGCATGTACCTCAGTTCTGAATCCTATCTTTAGAGTTCTTTTTCCAAGTTCTCCAACTCCAGCTGGGTGGAGCTGAGGTTTCTATTTCCCAGCTTCTAACACCAGTATCATTAAGAACATGAAATAACAAAGGAGCCATCTGGGTCATGGGAAGACACTGGCTTCCAATGGAGATTTTGTTTTCTTTATGAGGAAATTACCTCCCACTTACAGGAAATCTTGCTAGGCAATGCACAGTATGATTATTAAAGTTTCTGCTTAGAATTAGAGGCAAGATTCTCTGCAATATGTCTCTCAATCTGCACCTTGCCCTACTTTCCGAGGTCCTGAAGTAGGCTACTTAGTCAGCTCAGAGACCTCTGTGTGACATGTGTGGTCTGGCTTGAAATCACCAACAAAAGACCAGTGCCCATGGAAGCTGTGGGTTGGCTGAAAGGACACCTGAGGGGAAAAGTCCAACACTTTCAGCCTTTAGTCCAACACTTTAAAAGTCCCTGCAAGATCTGATTGCCAAAGAAATTAGGAGCAAGAGCAGCATGCTCTGCCTCAGCGACATCTCCTCACAGGGTCTCCCAGAGCCCTGCCAACAGAACTCCCCAGTCTCCTCAATCCATCTGTGGTCCCTGTGTTCACCTCACCCCTTAACCAGAGACAGTCATTTTATTCAAGGTTGGCAAACAGATTTCTTCTACTCTGCCAGCTCTAATTGAACCTGCAGCATCACACTGTGAGGAATTCATGACAGAAATGCTTTAGACAGCTAAAAATGTGCATCTCTCACCCTTCCTTGCAGGCAGGGATGGCTGTGGGCCCAGTTCTTACAGTTGAAATGGAAGCAGGAATCTGGCGAGTGTAGTAGATTGAATACGTCCTCAAAGATATGGCCATGTCTAGGACCCCGTGAGGAATCCCTGGTGGCTCAGATGGTAAAGAATCTGTTTGCAATGCAGGAAACCTGAGTTTGATCCTTGGGTCAGGAAGATCCCTTGGAGAAGGGAATGTCAACCCACTCCAGTATTCTCGTCTAGAGAATTCCAGGGACAGAGGAGACTGGTGGGCTACAGTCCCTGCGGTCGCAGAGTCAGACACGACTGAGCAACTAACACTCTCACATTTTCAGGACCCTGTTACTGTGACCTTATTTGGAAAAGGGGTCTTTGCCATGTACTTGAGTTAAGGATCTAGACATAAGACAATCCTGAATTATCCAAATTGACCCTAAACCTAATGACAAGTGTCCTTATAAGGACACACAGAGAAGAAAAGGCCAGGTAGAGATGGAGTCAGAGATGAGAGTGATGCAGCCACAAACCAAGGACTGCCTGGAGCAACCAGAAGCAAGAAAGGATTGTTCCCTAGAGCCTTGAAGGACCCCAGATCTACAGATACTTTGATTATAGACTTCTAGCCTCCGGGGTACGAGAGAAGAAATCTCTGTTGTTTTAAGGCATCAAGTTCACGGTAATTTGTTACTGCAGTCCTGGAAAACAGGTGGGTCTTGCAGGTTGCTGTTTTTGCTGTTCAGTTGCTAAGTCATGTCTGTTTCTTTGCAACCCCATGGACTGTAGCCCACCAGGCTCCTCTGTCCATGGAATCTTCCAGGCAAGAATACTGGAGTGGGTTGTCATTTCCTCCTCTAAGGGATCTTCCTGACCCATGGATTGAACCTGTGTCTCCTGCAGTGGCAGGTGGATTATTTACCACTGAGCCCCCAGGCAAGCCTGGGACTTTCAGGAAAGCTCCTTAAAAGCTAGCACAGATCATTCAAATCTGCCCAAGGGAAGAAAGCCGCTAGTGGATGAGACTGTCTGAGCCATGCATGGACCTATGTCCTTCTCTGGGCTCTGGCATCTGGCTCACCTCTCACTCAGCTAATTGTCCCAACATTGGACTCTTCTTGCCTCAAGTGTCTACATACGATCTCACCTCTAAGTATCACTTGAATCTGGTTTAATCCTAGGTTTAGGATCTGACCCAGAAAGTGTTTGTTCTTTTCTTTTTGACATGGCAGTCCAGTGAATTTCACCTCTCCCCCTGCTACTGAGTGGGTTTTCCTAAAGCTTCTGTATAAAAATAATAATAATAAATCATAATACTTATAGGAGCACAGAGTTTATAGCTAAGTAATTTAGGACCATGGAATAAGTTCTTTGGAAGCCAGATAGGAAAAAATCAAGGGACTTCATGTCTACTATGAAACAGTGAACTACATCCAAAGAGGATTATATGTTTTTTAGTATTTTGTAATTTTCGCCAAAGCCAGAGGAATGAACAGAATCTCCAGGAGAAAAAAAAAAAAATATTACTTTAAAAATAGTAAATATGCAGTGTCAATACATTTCCAAACAAACATATTTTGATTAAATCATTAATGTCACATAATAGCTCTTTTTCTCTCTCCCCTATGTCCTGCTGAAGGATTTAACATCAAGCAATTCAACAGTGACAGCTGGCGAGAAATCAGCTTTGAGATTTCTCATTAAAAGTAATGCTGTGTTAGTAGCCAAATACTCGGAAATGTGAAATGTTAAAATTTAATGGTGTGGAAAAGGCTTATTCTAACTTTGCAGATTGTACCATATTTTTGGAAGTTGGTAGAAAATACCAGTTTGGATTATGGAAGGCCAAGTGTGGTTGTAAAAACAACAGGGGTTTGCAGAAGTCCGCCCCACCAAGCTGTAGACCTGAGGGTGGTTTGCTTTGTGAAGTTCTTAAAACTTCCCATTGGCTCTTACCCTTGCACAAAATAAAGTTCCCACTGGTCTCTACTTCTTCTCCCTATGCTCTTCACCATTATTGGCCTTTAAGCTGAATAGGCAAATTTATTCAGTTTATATTCTCTTCCCAATGGTGTTTTCAGAAATAGTCCTCCCAATATCTTATATCATTGCATTGTGCAAAGCATTTGGGAAATTCATTTCTCTAAGAGGAATAGCAGGAAATAAAGTTTCATTGTATTTTACACGAAGAATAAAAATACTAGAACTCCCATCCAATGTAATCAAAGCTTCCTATTTGCATTTGGGGGACATAATTACATTCTTTATTTCCTGATCTTAAATCACTTCCTGAAAACCTCCAACACCTGTGACAATGAAAATGTACAACCACACAAAGTAGTCAGTGAATCCCATCTGTGGACTTTAAATACAGTGCCTTCCAACCCTGTAATTGCACTGGAATTGAGGATAGATGGGAATAGGGGGTCTGTGTGGGCCCTCTGGCCCACCCCATCTAGTTCTTTTAAAGAATTTGAAAGTGTATGTGCAACTACGTATCGTTTTGAATAATTTGTGTGCTTTTACCTACATATTTCACATTAGCATGTCTTATCTCCTCAATTTGACTGTAAGCTGCCCAAGGGCACATAGTAAAGGCTGAAGAATATTAGCTGCTATAATCATTATTACGACACCGGTAATTCCAAGAGAAATGGCAGTCCCCTAAGTAAGGCTGGGCAAAGAAGTCCCTAAGCAGAAAAGCAAAAAGTTTAGATCAGACAGTGGGTATATCTGTCCAGTTTAAAGATGGAGTAGAGAGAAAAAAGGACTGCTGGGCTTGGAAACAGGAAGTCACTCTAATCTTGGAAAAGTCATTTAAACCCAAAGTTTGGAGTGACTTTCATTCACTGTAAATGCAACCACCCAAACCTTCTGAGACTTGTCATCTTTATGTGTAAAGGGAAGGTGATAATAAAGTTGTTATTATATGTAATGATGTATATGCAATACTCTATAATAGCATAGTTGTTATTTATATTAGAAAAATATACATAGAGTCCCTGGCACATTATAGGTACTCAAAAAGTATCCATTCATTTGAGATGATAAAACTATAATATACCCAATACTGGGGCTGGAAGAAATCTGAGACCTCATCTGATCCAAACTCCCCTCTAATAAATGAAGAAAGCATGGCTCAGAGAAGGAAGATGAACTGCCCAAGTTTAACCAGGAACTAGACTGCTCAGGGTTAATGGTTGAGCAAGGGCTAGAACCTCAGTGTCCTGCACTCACACCCTGGCTCTGTTTACCCTGCCCATTACTCTTCTCACTTCATGCCTCTTCCAAAAGTATACCAAGTCCAGGAGAATTAGAACTTTTCCTTCTTTTGTTTTCCCCATAGCATAACAGACCAGTCCAGGCTAAGAGATCACAGATGTCTTGTGAGATGAAACAAGACCAACTCCGAGTCAAGGGCCTGAGTCCCCTGCCCAGTGTCCAACATGGGCCATTTCTATCTCTGGGGATTTTCAAAGGAGGCTTTGATGGATCTCCATCAGCACTGAGGCACACATCAGTTAATGATCCTAACTGATATGGTCCTGGGTCAAGACTTAGAAGATTTCCCACAACCTATCACCCCCAGAAGAAGCCATGGGATGGGAGCCAGTCATTCATCAGAAGAGCAGAATACCAGGAAGGTTTTTCTGCCTAAGACCCTCTCCCAGCACCCTACCACCAATGTCACAGTCTACCAGCAGAGCTTCATCCCTCCCTTTATGCCATTTATCCTCAGGCACATCACGAAAGCTTTGAGGAGATGAAATGTCCTGTAGGGCTTCCCAGGTGGCACAGTGGGTAAAGAATCTGCTTTCAATGCAAGAGATGTGGGTCTGATCCCTGAGTCAGGAAGATCCCCTGGAGGAGGGCATGTCAACCCACTCCAGTATTCTTGCCTGGAGAAACCCATGGACAAAGGAGCTTGGTAGGCTACAGTCCACAGGTTGCAAAGAGTTGGACACGACTGAAGCAACTGAGCATGCACGTGTGCACACACAATGTCCTCTAAGCCATTAATGTCAATTGGGATATCAGAAATCTTCCACCGAGAAAGCTGGGAAACTTCTAAGTAAAACAGCATGTTCATTAGATAGCACCAGCTTGAAAGGGGCAGGAGGGGCAGCAGAATCGGTTATGCCCTGAGCTATTTGGGGAGCTGGAGATGGAGGGAAACCACTGGACAACAGAGAGAAAATGAGATTTCAGAAGCAGGAAGGCAGGAGGAAATATGATGCGCTCTGAGAACTCTGAAACTACACTTTGGAGTCATTTGGTAAAATCAAATGGCTTTCTCTTGGCTTTAGCTTTTTCAAGAAGTTGACTAAATTGTCATCCAGCATCCTTAAATTTCCTCATCTACCCATTGTGCTTTATCTCCTAGGAGAGCAGCTTGACACAACTGCACAAGCATTAGAAACAAGAGCCATCGCAGACAAATCAACAGCAACCCACTCACCAACAGTGTGGGTGCCAGCATGTAGCTCAATTATTTCCAAGTCCTAAAGCTAATTTACAGGGTTTCAAGTGGCTGTCGCTGCCCTTGGAAAACACATAGCACTAAAGAGACACAGATGTTGGTTACCAATCACTGCCATGGTCTCCAGCCACCAGGTGTTCTTTCCCACTTACTCTTTCTCCCCTATTTCTGCAGAAATTTGAGAATAGCATGACCAGTACCTCCCAACACCAGACAACGTGTCTGTCTTCTTTCTGAGAATGGAGGGGTGTTTGTAGCTGAAGAGGAAAACTATTAATAATCATACCAAGGCTTGATGCTAATTATTGTGTAAGGCAGAAAATGCATGTCACTTGCTCTCCATCAGCTGACACTTTCAGGAGTTCAGTTCAGTTCAGTCGCTTAGCTGCAACTCCATGAATTGCAGCACGCCAGGCCTCCCTGTCCATCACCAACTTCCAGAGTCCAACCAAACCCATGTCCATTGAGTCGGTGATGCCATCCAACTATCTCATCCTCTGTCATCCCCTTCTTCTCCTGCCTTCAATCTTTCCCAACATCAGGGTCTTTTCAAATGAGTCAGCTCTTTGCATCAGGTGGCCAAAGTATTGGAGTTTCAGCTACAACATCAGTCCTTTCAATGAACCCCCAGGACTGATCTCGTTTAGGATGGACTGGTTGGATCTCCTTGCAGTCCAAGGGACTCTCAAGAGTCTTCTCTAATGCTGCAGTTCAAAAGCATCAATTCTTCGGTGCTCAGCTTTTTTTATAGTCCAACTCTCACATTCATACATGACCACTGGAAAAACCATAGCCTTGACTAGACGGACCTTTGTTGGCAAAGTAATGTCTCTGCTTTTCAATATGCTCTCTAGGTTGGTCATAAAAAGCAGAAAATGCATGTCACTTGCTCTCCATCAGCTGACACTTTCAGGAGTAGAATAGTTGTTAACAGCCCACTGGTTCTGTCCATTCTCCAGTGACACTGGGCTTCCCCATGTACACACACTGTCCCTGTTAGAAGGAGATTATTATTGTTGCTTAGCCACTCAGTTGTGTCCAATTCTTTGCAACCCCATGGACTGCAGCACCCCAGGCTTTCCTGACCTTCACCTTGAGTTTGCTCAAACTCACCCACTGAGTTAATGATGCCACCAACTCATCCTCTGTCTCCTCCTGCCCTCAACTGTGATATCTAAAGAATGTTTCATGTTTGACTTAAGGACATCAGGGAGCACAATCAAGCACCCTGCAGCACCAAATTAAGAATCGGGGCCACATGACAAGACAGTTTCAGAGACTGTCCTCCCTGGGTGGTGGTCATTCACGGAGAACCTTCAGAACAAAAGGCAATGTTGCAAATTCCATGTCTTCCATTAATTCCATCATGACTGCTCCAAATCCCAAATACTCCTAATATGCAAGCAGCTTTGATGTGGTATTTGGAGAAGGGACAGAACTCAATTGGAAAGGGACAGAGAAACTGAGCTCATACAATCTCACAAAATCTTTGTGCAAGGCTCCTATTGGGTTGAGGACACCACCTGCCTCCCATAATGTGGTGACCTCATGCAGTCAATAAAACCTGCTTTAGTTTTTAGAATCCATCTGGGTCTTAACTGAAGGAACTTCAGGACCTCAAAAGGTCACTGAAAGTCACACTAGTCCTGGCAATGACTCCGAAGTCCTGGCTGCAGTCGAATCACTGATGTATTAGAACATCATTCACGCAAAGTTAGTTTGCTACACATGAAACCTGCCACAAGGAAAAGACAGCATGCTCACAAGATCTCAGAACATGGCCAATTTCCTTACTCAAAGGGAGCATCTGGACATTACAACCTGGGGACACAGACCTTACAGTGGGGAGTTTTTTCCGACTTTTTCCGATGTTTGTTGTCATTGCTGCTGCAGGCTGAAGGATATAGTATTGATATTGCACAGCACTCTAGTCCCTTAATTTCAGCACTTAAGATGTTACCTTTTTAAATTAGAGTTTTGAGCACTGAACAGTTCACTTGCTAATGTGTTTTCCCCTTCTTCCCTGCAGAGGCTCCTGCACCATTTGAAATAAAAACTCATTTCCTTGAATACATGGAATGGATGCTAATTAAAATGTCTGGGAGAGTTAAAGGAATCAGCCAGCCCCAGAAAAATAGGTCAATTTTATTTTTCAAAGGGCATGGAGAGAAATTAAAATGCCCTTAATTCAAGTCATAGACTTCATAGAGTCTGAAGCTCCTCTTGGAAAGTAAGAGAAAGAACATGGACTCTGAAGTCAGATAGATGCGGGTTTGATGCTTGACTCTGGGTCTGCCTGATTCTGTGACCTTGAAAAAGATCCTCAGTTCTCTACCCCACTGGACTGGGAAGAGGTTTTAGGAGTGACTGTCAAGTTCATGCAGCAGATGCTTCTGCTTCTCCTGTGTCCTGATGTTGGGGGTTGAGAACTGGTGTCTTTCTTATAAGAAGAATAATATTAGCGATGGAAAATGCAGTTCAAGCTCAGGTAATTGTTTTAATTTCTCCTATGGAGCAGATGGGCTGGCTTCAGAAGAAACTACACGCTCTGTAGTGGGTCCCCCTGGGCACAGTCCCCAACACTTAAGCTCCACCCAGATTCCCTTCTCAGGTTCTTGCTGTATCTGGACACTCTTTGTACTTCTATTTGCTCCTTGTTCTTATTATTGACTTATCAACTCACTTTATTGAGTTATCCTTAAGATATTATTACTTGTATCTGAGAAATAATTGACTTGGCATGTTCATTGCATGTATTTTAATATTCAATGAAATCAACACAGAACTATAAATCAGTCACATTCAGCCTGCACTATTCCAAATGCTTTTGCACACTGCTTGTTGGGACACTTCTTCTCAAGGAGAGAGTGAGAATGGAAGATTATCATGGTTTCTTCCCAGCCAACCCTTAAAATGACCAGATCTGTGCCCCTCCCCCAGCCTATGTGGATGCTGAGTCAGAGACCACCCTGCACCCCAGACCCTCAGTTATTGGCTTTGGGAGACAATAGGACTCAACATCTAAGGATATGAGATGTGCACAATCCAGAGAATCAGTGGGAACTTCACTGGACTCTGTTGTTTAAGGACAAGAGGGAAGGAGGTGGGAAGAGAGCCTGGGGGTCAGTGGCAAAGAGGTTAAAAGAGGAGACTGAAAAGCGGGAGGCAGAGAGGACACCTTCAGGCCAAAGAGGGTGTGGACTGGAGCTGGGTCCCCTCAGCTGTCTGGCCTGGCACTGCTACTTATTACTTCTACTGTCACTTACTTGACTGGCTTTTACCTAGGCTTAAGTAATAATATAATCAATCTGATTTCGGTGTTGACCATCTGGTGATGTCCATGTGTAGAGTTTTCTCTTGTGTTGTTGGAAGAGGGTGTTTGCTATGAACAGTGTGTTCTCTTGGAAAACTCTATTAGTCTTTGCCCTGCTTCATTCTGTACTCCAAGGCCAAATTTTACCTGTTGCTCCAGGTATTTCTTGACTTTCTACTTTTGCATTCCAGTCCCCTATAATGAAAAGGACATCTTTTTGGGGTGCTAGTTCTAAAAGGTCTTGTAGGTCTTCATAGAACCATTCAACTTCAGCTTCTTCAGCGTTACTGGTTGGGGCATAGACTTAGATTACTGTGATATTGAATGGTTTGCCTTGGAAATGAACAGAGATCATTCTGTTGTCTTTGAGATTGTACCCAACTACTGCATTTCGGACTCTTTTGTTGACTATGACAGCTACTCCATTTCTTCTAAGGGATTCCTGCCCACAGTAGTAGATATAATGATCATTTGAGTTAAATTCACCCATTCCAGTCCATCTTAGTTCGCTGATTCCTAAAATGACGATGTTCACTCTTGCCATCTCCCGTGTGACCACTTCCAATTTGCCTTGATTCATGGACCTAATATTCCAGGTTCCTATGCAATAGTGCTCTTTACAGCATTGGACCTTGCCTCTACCACCAGTCACATCCACAAATGGGTGTTGTTTTTGCTTTGGCTCCATCCCTTCATTCTTTCTGGAGATATTTCTCCACTGATCTCCAGTAGCATATTGGGCACCTTACCAACCTGGGGAGTTCATCTTTCAGTGTCCTATCTTTTTGCCTTTTCATACTGTTCATGGGGTTCTCAAGGCAAGAATACTGAACTGGTTTGCCATTCCTTTCTCCAGTGGACCACATTCTGTCAGACCTCTCCACTATAACCCATCTGTCGTGGAACAACAGACTGGTTCCAAATAGGAAAAGGAGTACATCAATGCTGTATATTGTCACCCTGCTTATTTAACTTCTATGCAGAGTACATCATGAGAAACCCTGGGCTGGAAGAAGCACAAGCTGGAATCAAGATTGCCAGGAGAAATATCAATAACCTCAGATATGCAGATGACACCACCCTTATGGCAGAAAGTGAAGAGGAACTAAAAAGCCTCTTGATGAAAGTGAAAGAGGAGAGTGAAAAAGTTGGCTTAACGCTCAACATTCAGAAAACGAAGATCATGGCATCTGGTCCCATCACTTAATGGCAAATAGATGGGGAAACAGTGGAAAGAGTGGCAGACTTTATTTTGGGGGGCTCATAAATCACTGCAGATGTTGACTGCAGCCATGAAATTAAAAGACGCTTACTCCTTGGAAGAAAAGTTATGACCAACCTAGACAGCATATTAAAAAGCAGAGACATTACTTTGTCAACAAAGGTCCGTCTAGTCAAGGCTATGGTTTTTCCAGTGGTCATATATCGATGTGGGAGTTGGACTATAAAGAAAGCTGAGGGCTGAAGAATTGATGCTTTTGAACTGTGGTGTTGGAGAAGACTCTTGAGAGTCCCTTGGATTGCAAGGAGATCCAACCAGTCCATCCTAAAGGAAATCGGTCCTGGGTGTTCATTGGAAGGACTGATGCTGAATCTGAAACTCCAATACTTTGGCCACCTGATGCGAAGAGCTGACTCATTTGAAAAGACTCTGATGTTGGGAAAGATTGAGGGCAGGAGGAGAAGGGGATGACAGAGGATGAGATGGTTGGATGGCATCACCGACTCAATGGACATGAGTTTGGGTAAACTCTGGAAGTTGGTGATGGACAGGGAGGCCTGGTGTGCTATGGTTCACGGGGTCGCAAAGAGTTGGACACAACTGAGCGACTGAACTGAACTGAAGTAATAACAGTATCTGTGAAACAGTGGTTCAGGGAGCAACCACAGGGGGCAGTGCCCCTGCAGCCCTTCACTGAGGAGGCTTGGCCAGGCTGTGGTTGAAGGAGTCAGGTGGCAGAATGGACACATAGCCTGTGACCTGTATCCATTCTCCCCCTCTCTCTCTCTCTTTCTTTCTGGTTCAGAAGCTCCCATCTGAACACTTTGGGTAGCAAAGTGCTTAAATCCTCTGGGTGGTCCAGATAGTATAGACACACCATGGGGAGGACTGATGGATCTGGTGGCCTCCAGAAGGGCAGAGTGGTGTCCAGTCATCCTTCATTCCTGGTCCTTGGCCCCCTCCAGCCTGCTCAGAGAGGAGGACCCCTGCTAGGAGGAGCATCCACCCACCAGGCAGTGCCCAACTCACCCTTCCCAGGTGATGTTCAGGGACACACTGTGGAGCTGCGTGGGGGCAAGGGGTTGGTGGAGGCTCTCTCAGGATTATCTTTTCTCTGGTGCACAGTCCCCTCTCTGTACCCCAGGGACAGTAAACACACAGTGAGCTGACAGCGAACAGAGCTTTCACTGTAGGTGCTATCCCCTTGTGTAGTAATTAACTTGCTTGATGCCATAGAGACTGGAATAGACATAGGTCATCTGACTCTCAGCCCACTGCTCTCTGCAAAGTGACTTCATCTCTGCCTCTGTCACCCAGCCCGGCCAACCTGGACCACTGCAGTGCCTGTAAGCACTGGCCCCAGATGAGACATCCTGGTGGGGGATTGTAGGGGGAGCCCACTCTGCCTTCCAGCTCTGAGACCTTAGGAAAGACCCTCAGCCTCCTAAAGGCATGATTCCCCATGAGAAAAACAATGACACTTCCCACTAAGGTTCCTGCCAGGAAAAAAGGAATAATGTATGTAAATACCAAGCACATGCTAAGTGAACACCAGTTTCTTGTCATGAACTACTGCCCTGGGCTCGAGCCACACAGGGCATCAGTGTCATCTTTATTCTCTTATCAAGGTGCACGCTTTTCCCAGTGGGATTACCAGCTTATCTAAAGGTATGTTCATAGGGGGATGGGTTCTGGGAAGATTCCTCAGTGAACCAGACAGCAAAATTACACCTCAGCTCTAAACATTGCTAAATAGCGCCAGGAGGGTTGAGAGGCACACTGTGCTCTCAGGAGCCTTGAAGCCTCACCCACGACAGAATGTGAATCACTCCCCCAGCAGGGTGATCAGGGGTCAGGAAGGAAGCCCAGGGCATGCTGTCTTTAAATGTTCCATGGGTGATAGCGAGGCACTGCCAGCCTGGAACGACTGCATCACTATTTATTTACCCAACATTTACTGAGCACCTACTATGTGCTGGGCACTGACTGAGAACTGGGAATAGACAAAACAAATGGAAATCACAGGATTGTGTGATGAGGCATAAAGGAAAGGTGAACAGGGGCTCTTGTTTCCATTCATAACAGAACTTGAAAGTGTAACAAAAATTTTAAACACATAATCAACAGAATTTCTCATGGGATATTTTTCCTTTTGTGTTTGTTTCCGAGGCTTTGTGCTTGGCTGAGAGGAATCACAGAAGACCTGGAGTCATGATGGACCATGTGTGTTCTTGAAACAAAACTTTTAAGCACATAATCAACAGAATCTCTCATGGGATATTTTTCTTTTTGTGTTTGTTTCTGAGGCTTTGTGCTTGGCTCAGAGGAACCACAGAAGACCTGGAGTCATGGAGGGACCATGTACATTACATTTCAACAATAAAAAGTGAGGAAAATGTTCCCATTCACAAAGTGACTTAGGAAAATGATTTCATACGGAAGTGCAACAAGTCAGCAGAAACAGTTTCAAAATGTCTTCAAACTGTAAACAGATTTTGGAAATGAAATGCCCTGTTTCTTTCTCTGATTGTCACATACTGCCCAGCAGGCCAGGGTGTTTACCAGGAATGCCTTCCCTCAAGGACAGCTGGGGACTGACACAGACAGTGGGTGAAACGGGAAAACCTGTTCACTGCTCCAGCTCCTGGGAAGCCAGCCTTCTGAGAGCACCGTCAAGGAGATTTCCTTTTTTACTTTTTTGAAGTATAGTTTATTTACAATATTCTGTCAGTTTTCCATATACAGCAAAGTGACAGTATTTGCGCCTGGAGAATCCCTATAGACAAAGGACCCTGGCAGGCTGCAGTCCATGGGGTTGCAAAGAGGCGAACACTACTGAGCGACTCAGCACAGCACAACACAACATAAATATATCTTTTTTCACCTTCTTTTCCATTATGGTTTATTAAAATATATTGAATATAGTATACTCCTCTGTGCTATACAGTAGAACTTTATTTCATATCTAGTAGTTTGTATCTTCTGATCCCAAACTCCTAATTTATCCCTCCTCTATTCCCTTGTCCCTTTAGATAAGTGTAATTTGTTTTCTATGTCTGGGAGTCTTTTTCTGTTCATAAATAAGTCCATCTGTGTCATATTTCAGATTCCACGTGTAAGCAGTATCAGATGGTATTTGTCTGTGTCCATGGGACTTACTTCACATAGTACGGCAATCTCTAGGTCCATCCATGTTGCTGCAAATGACAGTATTACACTCTTTTTATGACTGAGTAATATTCCATTGCATAAGCATACCACATCTTTCAGATCTTCTTTTGTCTCTAGATTCTAGCCCATTTTTTTCAAACTGAAGACTGTCTGTTGAAGTCTCATCATGAAGGTGTCTTCTTCAATCCAGCATGGTGGTGCCCTGGGTATGTCTGGTCCCTGCCAGCCACTCTGTACACAGTCTATTTCACACCCAGTGTTTATGGAGCACTAACTATCTGTTAGTTATTAAAGAGATGGGAATACCAGACCACCTTACCTGTCTCCTAAGAAACCTGCATGAAGGTTGAGAAGCAACAGCTAGAACCAGACATGAAACAACAGACTGTTTCCAAATGGAGTAAAGAGTATGCCAAGGCTGTATACTGTCACTCTGTTTATTTAACTTATATGCAGAGTACATCATGTGAAATGTCATGCTGGATGAAGCACAAACTGCAATCAAGATTGTCAGGGGAAATATCAATAACCTCAGATATGCACATGATACCACCCTAATAGCAGAAAGTGAAGAAGAACTAAAGAGCCTCTTGATGAAGGTGAAAGAGGAGAGTGAAAAGGCTGGCTTAAAACTTAACACTCAAAAAATGAAGATCATGGCATCCAGTCCCATTACTTCATGACAAATAGATGGGGAAAAAAATGGAAACAGTGGCAGATTTTATTTTATTTTCTTGGTGTCTAAAATCACTCTGGATGGTGACTGCAGCCATGAAATTAAAAGACACTTGCTCCTCGGAAGATAAACTATGACAACTTAGACAGCACATTAAAAAGCAGAGACATCACTTTGCCAACAAAGGTCTGTCTAGTCAAAGCTATGGGAGAAATATCAATAACCTCAGATATGCAGATGACACCACTCTTATGGCAGAAAGTGAAGAGGAACTCAAAAGCCTCTTGATGAAAGTGAAAGAGGAGAGTGAAAAAGTTGGCTTAAAGCCAAACATTCAGAAAATGAAGATCATGGGATCTGGTCCCATCACTTCATGAGAAATAGATGGGGAAACAGTGTCAGACTTTATTTTTTTGGGCTCCAAAATCACTGCAGATGGTGACTGCAGCCATGAAATTAAAAGGCGCTTACTCCTGGAAAGGAAAGTTATGACCAACCTAGATAGCATATTCAAAAGCAGAGACATTACTTTGCCAACAAAGGTCCGTCTAGTCAAGGCTATGGTTTTTCCTGTGGTCATGTATGGATGTGAGAGTTGGACTGTGAAGAAGGCTGAGCACCGAAGAATTGATGCTTTTGAACTGTGGTGCTGGAGAAGACTCTTGAGAGTCCCTTGGACTGCAAGGAGATCCAACCAGTCCATTCTGAAGGAGATCAGCCCTGGGATTTCTTGGGAAGGAATGATGCTAAAGCTGAAACTCCAGTCCTTTGGCCACCTCATGCAAAGAGTTGACTCACTGGAAAAGACTCTGATGCTGGGAGGGATTGGGGGCAAGAGAAGAAGGGGACGACAGAGGATGAGATGGCTAGATGGCATCACTGACTCGATGGACGTGAGTCTGAGTGAACTCTGGGAGTTGGTGATGGACAGGGAGGACTGGCGTGCTATGATTCATGGGGTCGCAAAGAGTCGACACGACTTAGTGACTGAACAACAACTATCTGCTAGGCACCAGGCTGTTCCTAAAGTTCATCCACAGCAATCCTCACAATTGCCACAATGGGTCACTGTCATCAGCCCACCTTTAAAATCAAGAAACAATGACTGGCTCTGAGTGAAAAAGGCACCAGAGCTGATGACAAACCCATCACAACCCACCAGGAAGAGTCCAGTATCGTGGAGATTCCTCCACCAGCTTGCTCGGCCTCCATCCTTCAATGCTCCCAATTGGTTCACACTCCCAACCTGGCACATGAGAGCCTCCAACTTCCTACTACAAAGCTCAGTTCCACACCCCCTGAACCTCTGCTCTCCCACCTCTTTTCCTGCCTTTCTTACCCATATTATTTCTAGCCTGCCACAGAGCCCAAATTGCTCCCCCTAAGGGGAGCATTCTAAAATTCTAGAATTCTAAAATTCTCTCCTCTCCCTAGGCTAATTTGCCCCTTGCCTTGCCCTTCAGGGGCCATATTAATCCAGGGGTCCTTCAAGAAGACTTCTCTGCTGATCTTGCCTTCTTCTCCCAAGAGAATTCACTGTGCCCCACTTGTGGTCTGTGTGTTTGTGCTATGTCTCCAACAGGGGTCAAGTTCCCAGAGCAAAGGTGTCAGGACTTGACCTCATTCTTCCCTCATATCTCCTGACACGACACTAGACACCAGGAAGCATATGACCTGCATTTGCTCATTCTTTGATAACATCCCTGTTTTTTCTCATTGATCCTGGATGGAGTAGATCGATTGATATAAAGAAGATGAAAAGGAAGACTGCCAGAACTGAGTAAGCTTCTTCACTGCTCTCTCAATGTCTTGGGTGTTTTGACCTTGCTTCATGAATATGTCCCATTCTCCCCTGGGCACAGCAGAGGGCTGGCCTGGGAAAGAGTCTTCCTGGAGATGCCAGGGTTGGGGCCTAGACTCAAAGGACTGCACTTAGGGGAACCACCTAAGTGTTTAATCAGGACACTCAGAGACCACATAAAGTGAAAGTCACTCAGTCATGTCCATCTCTTTGCTACCCAATGGACTATATAGTCCATGGAATTCTCCAGGCTAGAATACTGGAGTGGGTAGCCATTCCCTTCTCCAGGGGATATTCCGAACCCAGGGATCGAACCCAGGTCTCCTGCATTGCAGGTGGATTCTTTACCAACTGAGCTATCAGGCAAGCCCTGGGACCTCGTAGTCCAAGGTCAAATCTGAACCTTGGCCAAGAAGGAAGCCAGAGGTAAACCCCAAAAGACAGGACTGTGCTTTATTTCTGAAGGGTGCACAAGGTCATATGTAGGAAAACAAGTCCCAGGTAAAACTCCCAAGAGGTCTGAGCAAGTGGAACAGAAAGTCAAGGGGTGAGAGGGGACCACTGAGTTCAGACTGAGTGGTACATGAGTAGACTCTAAGCTGACAGGCCTCAGGAAGTTTGGACACAGACTAAAAGGCTGAGAAAATAGGAGAATGGGCAAGCATCCATGAATTCCCGACTGTGGGTCTTGCCTCAGATAACCTACTGCAAGGTGTGAGGGCCTCTTCAGCAGCGCAGGGGGAGCCCCAGGGATGAGGCATGACATCGCCACATCCATTGTGGCGGACCACATCACCCTGGTAATGAAGTTCTCCCTGGCACCTCAGAGACATTGGGTGGAAGATTTGGTGTCGGGGGAGCGATAAGAAGGGGCCAAGTGACAGCTGCCCTGGAGAGCTGGCTTCTTTTGTTTTTCTGCAGTTATAATTCTGGGAAGGTCAGTTCAAATTACCTTGAATGTCAGTGTAGACTTGGTGCACATAATTGGGAAATGGGATGGGGCTGTGGGCTCAGCTGTAGTCTAGATTAAAAAATATAAGACTTTGAGAAAAGTGTCTCCCCCAACAAGTTATGCCATGTCCAGGTGTCACATAAAAGTGAACCTTGATGTATGTGCTCTGTACAAGAATAAAGGAGACTCTAGATTATAAACTGTGCCTTGAACTCATTGTCTGGCCATTATCAGAACAAATCCCATTCTCAGATAATGGACATCTGTTAAATCTTCTGCTGCTAATAGAAAATGTTGCCTGTGGGACCAAGACGTTTATGGTCACACCATCTCTTCTGTGATAAAAGTGTTCTAAATCTTATTTTAACCAAGAGATTCTATTTGCATCTGATTTTCTTAGGAGAAAAAGAATAATGGGCCCCCAAATCCAATGTGTCTGAGATGTCAGAGCATAACAAAAGGCTGACAAGAAAACAAGCTTTCTTGCCTTCAGCCTTTCATTCAACCCATGGAGATCAATAGTTCCAAACTCCTTAAAATTTAGACTCCTTAACCTGGACTCTGAGACTTGTAGGGCTATGGTCTGAGTCTTGCTCCGTGGTCCTGCCACTCTTGAAATTTATACTCTAACTACACAAGCATTTTGAAGTTTCCAAATATTTCACACATCACCATACCTCCCTGCCTTGCCACCTACAAAGAACTTAACCTTACCTGGTTAACTCAAAACTCACCTCTTCTGAGACACCTTCAGTAACTTTCTTCCCCCCATTTCTGGTTGGGTTAGGTGTTTCCTTGGGAACCTTACATAAATTAATGGTGGTCTCCATATAAGCCTCACCTTACTCTGCAGATGTTTTTACCTATTTTGTTTTCTTTCTAAACTTTAAACGTGCATTCTTCAAACAGCAAGTCTATCTTCTTCACTTCTTTATCCACAACACAACTACCAACTCAGAGATGCCTGGATGGATGAAGTCTTAGATGGATAAAAGGGTGAACTCATCCTGACAGAATGATTCTGGAAGGTAGAGAAATGGACCCTTCCGATGCAGGACACTAAGAGCTATAAAGGCAGGAGATAATATAATTGTTCTTGTCCATGAGATTTTCCCCACAAGAATACTGGAGTGGGTTGCCAGGCCCTCCTCCAGGGGATATTCTGACCCAGGGATGGAACCCACATCTTCTGTGTCTCCTGCATTGCAAGAGGAATCTTTACTACTGAGCTACCAGGGAAGCCCATAAGTTGAACTAGGATATAAAAAATATAAATTCATTTACAAGCATGGCCACAATTCATATTTTTAATCTCTAATTGGCTTATTAGGGCTTGCTTGATAACTTAATCATCCATCTACCTGGACTCTATCTTAATCTCAATGACCTTCCCCTTGACCTATTGAAGAAACTTAATCTAAATCAAAGTCTTCCTTTTACCCCCTTCCCTTAAACTCAACAAAGAGAAAATGAGCATACCACAACTCCTATCTGCTTGGTCTTCAATGACACTGGCTCCTGATCCAGAACTTCACCCCAGCTTCCAAATCCTGTTTCAGATATCAGCTGGGATCCTCTTCCTTCCACTTCAAAAATCTCCACCA
Source organism: Bos indicus (assembly GCF_029378745.1). NCBI lineage: Eukaryota > Metazoa > Chordata > Mammalia > Artiodactyla > Bovidae > Bos > Bos indicus. The sequence goes on from NC_091760.1 coordinate 129,313,334, forward strand.
AACAAAAGGTCTTCAATTTACCTTTGACATGAGCCATTGATCTGAGTTTGAATTCAGCTTTGCCATTTGCCAGCTGAGCAATCTCAGGCAAGACATTGAAGTTCTCTAAACCATAGATATATTTAAAAATCTCCAAGCCATTTAAGTGTTCTCATTTGTAAAATGCAGATGATCACAGTGTCAACTTGAAAAGACTGTTGTGAGGAGTAAATGAGACAACAAAAGAGAAGCTCTTAAAACTGTTCGTGATACACAGTGACACTGCATATGTCACCAGGATCTGTCAAAGACAGCTGTGCAATAACAGAATGAAAGCAATTCCTAAAGATCAAGTAATGGCAAAAGTCTTAATTTTTAAGAAATGAGAAAGCATGAATCCAAAAATACATGTCATGAGGTACATAGTAATGTCCAAGAAGATTGTAGAAAATATCTTATAGAGATTTATAAGCACTGAAAAACACAAAACAGAAATCCTACGGACCCGAAATGGACTTTTGATGCTAAATACATCAGGTTAACCTTAATTTTTTATTGGATAGATGGTCAGGGATATGTGTTAATAATTTCAATAATAGCAAATGGATGGTCAGGGATATGTGTTAATAATTATAATAATAGCAAATACTTATTTTACACTTACTCTGTGCCCAGGAACCATTCTAAGTACTTGACACATTTGATTCAATTGATGGGAAAGCCCTATGAGGTAGGTACTGTCAGTATCTTCAATTTACAGATGAAGATACTGAAGCACAGAAGGTTTAAGTGATTTGCTTAAGATATCTGAGCTAGGATGTGAATGAAAGTGTAGCTCCAGAGCCTATGTTCCATGCATTACACTAAATTCAGCACACATGCTGGGCTTCTGGAATGGCTCAGCAGTAAAGAATCCTCTTGCAGTGCAGGAGATGCAGAAGACATGAGACGTGGGTTCGATCCCTGGGTTGGGAAGATCCCCTAGAGAAGGGCATGGCAACCCACTCCAGTATTCTTGCCTGGAGAATCCCATGGACAGAGGAGCCTGGTAGGCTACAGTCCATAGGGTGGCAAAGAGTCAGACATGACTGAAGTGACTGGGCGTGAGCATGAGCATACATATTACTACTCGGCTACCACACACCCACAGCAGACATTGCTAATCAATCCAAGCATTCCCTGTCACTGCACAGAGATACAGCCTCAACAATCTTCACCAGATAGTACTTCAGAGGGACCACACCTACTCTGTGGTCTGGTCACACCAGAGGAAATCCTTTTGCCGTTCCTGCCTTTGGCATAACATGTCCAAATGTTGACAGGGTCATCAGCAAAGTCTATTATGATATTTTTACGAATTTGGTGGGGAGGAGGAAGCCCAAAAGTAGATTTGCAGTTGGATGAACATATTTAAAAATTTCATACATCTGAATGAGGGCTCAATGCTCATCTGAGAGGATCTCTAGGAGTTACCCCCAGTGACCTGTACTGTAGCTGGTTCTATACAACATGACTGATTGTGGACTTGTACAAGCACAGGATCTGGAAGATACACAACGGAGTTACAAAGGAGATCAAAGTTCAAAACCTCCCTTAAGGCTACAAATTCTAGGGTATGTGCAGGGGCCAAGTTTTCAGACTCTAGACCAACTTCTATTAAGCCTATAGTCACTCAAGCTTGTGTGAGATCCTGAGTGCAACAAAGGATGGATAAAGCACAAAAGGAAGCAGTCAAGATGCTGGGAGGCAGGTATATCACAGTGACACCTGAGTCTCTCATCAGATGGACCCCAGCACCCAGCCATAGACCACTGGTCATATCAACTCTCTGGGGAGAGTAGCTGACCCCAGAGGATTTGGACTCTCATGAAAGATGCCCACAGCCCACTGACTCTTCCCCACATCAGGCCAGGGTGGTCCCACTAGGTAGCACAGTGAGCAATGTTTCTAGAGTGTTGAATACAGCTCATATCATGGCCCTATCTGCACTGATGTAAGGAAGAAAGTAAGTGGGTTGAATGCTGGTCAGAAGGACTGTGCGTGGGAGACAGAAATACTTTCCAGTTGCTGGAAGGAAAAGACTTCTTGTGCTAAGAGTAGAACAAAATGCTTTGATCTATCATTTTTCTTTCAGTGCAACAATGTAACAGCAATGACACCCATATGTTTGTTGATTTCTTTCTATAAGGCAGGAAATGAGATGTCCACAGAGACTCTGGATGAAGAATGCATAATATTTGCCAACAGAATCAGCCCTCAATTAACTGTACTAGTGGAGGGAGGCTATGCTGCTGCTGTTGCTAAGTCGCTTTAGTCGTGTCCGACTCTGTGTGACCCCATGGATGGCAGCCCACCAGGCTCCCCTGTCCCTGGGATTCTCCAGGCAAGAACACTGGAGTGGGTTGCCATTTCCTTCTCCAATGCATGAAAGTGAAAAGTGAAAGTGAAGTCGCTCAGTCGTGTCCGACTCTTCACGACCCCATGGACTGCAGCCCACCAGGCTCCTCCATCCATGGAATTTTCCAGGCAAGAGTACTAGAGTAGGGAGCCATTGCCTTCTCCGAGGGAGGCTATAAGAATCCAAAATACTGACAATCCTAGAAAGATTCTGTTTCTCATTGGAAATTGTGGGGGGCATGTGGGTAAATGGTGGGAGATCCAGCCATACACGCTGGAAACAAACTCATGGATTACACAAAGTGTGTATAAGCGCACTTACACTCACATCTACACACTTACACTCACTCACACATACACATTGATTGAGTCCTACCTAATTCCAACATCAGTAAGGCTTCATTAGGAGGGTATTGCATTCCCTGTCATTGGAAGGTGGTAGGCAGGGATGGAAAACACTTATTGCAGATGTTGGAGGGGGATTCAAAGGTCTGATGGGAGCACTGCCTCTAGGCTTCCCTCAAGCCCCTAAAATCTCTGTTTCTGGAACTTGTTCAAGTTCAACAATAGACTGTGTCCTGCATCAGTGTGCCCTGGACTGTGTAGTACATCAGAGAACCTACAAATGTGGTCTCCTTGAACCTAAGAACTGAGTAAAATAGCCTTAAAAACAGCAGCATATTCTGTTACAGTTGTCTGCAGGCTTGGTTTCTGACAGATGTTGGCAGATTCTCAGCTACTGTAGGAAATAAGATTTTGTCAGGCAGCTGGAATATGTATGAATGAACATTCATCAATACATACCCCTGTTCCTTACCTTAGCAAAAGCCCACAGATACTAAAGGACTTGCCCAAGTTCACAAGGCTGGTTAAGGGCTTCGCTGAGCAGGAACCTTATCTTCCCATGCCCTGTCCAATACTGCAGCTGCTTCCCTGGGCTGATAAGAAAGAAGGATGAGCTCATTCACTTAGCACACATACCGCTCTGTCTTTTGGATGCCAACACAGGCAGTGGTGCTGCAGGCATGTGTTGGTGCCTCTTGGGAGGCAGATGGGAGATGTATAACATGCCCAGTTTGCCACAAGAAAAGCAGAGAGCACAGCAGAAATGCTGACTCATTTGGATTTGGCCTCCCATTCCTCTGGGGTCATACACAACATCAGGAAACACCTACACTTCCACACCAAGAGAATTTATTACTTCCCTTTGGTAAGAACTTTCTAAATGTAATGAAGGATGACTTCCATTGACCTCTAGCTTCTGTGACACATCAAAAATATAAGTATCAAGTTCACCTTTGATGAGTACAGAATGGAGGCAGAGGGTCAAGGTAAGAAAGGAAGAAAGAAAGAAGGGAAAGAAGAAAGTGTGAGAGAGGGAGGGAAGGAAGGAAGAGAAAGAAGGAAAGAAAGACAGGAAGAAAGAGAAAGGGAGGAAGGGAGGAAGAAAGAAATCCTCAACAAAGATCACAGAGCTTAGGACACATGAATGCTGATATTCTTCCTCCTGTTCATCATCTGTGGCTGCATCCTGCACACAGAGGCCTATCAGCCAGAGTTACCACTAGAACTGGGTAGCATCTCTGTACTGAGCAAGAACTCCTTGGGACAGATGTGCTAAAAACCCTACACTGAAAACACAGACTCATCATGTACCACTCAACACAAGAACCAGGTTTCTGCCCCTGAAATTACAAAGACACTCAGGATCAAAGAGTCCAAAAGTGATGAAAGACTGGAGGACAAAGCTTGGCTGGAGAGGAAAAGAAAGGCAGATATGTAGATGTCACTGAATGACCATGGTTGCTGTTTGTGAATGCTTAATTTTATTTTTTCAATCATTCATTCAACCAACCATCCATTCATTCATCCATCCATCCATCCCTCTATCCATTTCTTCTGCCATTCATTTGATACAAATTAATCAAAGAGCAACATAGTGGATTTATCCCTGTACCAGGTCCTAGGCATAGAGTGGTAAACAAAATAGATCACATTCAACACATAGCTTACCATCTTGAAAAGGAGACATAAAATAGTCAAAACATCACACAAGCAGATCAGTAAAAACTGTGATAAATGCTATGATAGAAGAGTTCAAGAAGTTACAAGTGCTTATAAAAATGACCCTGATACAGTATTCAGTGATCAAAAGGATTCTATGGGACATAACATTTCACCTGAAATTTAAGGGAGTTTATTAGCCCAAGGAAGAAGAAATAGCATGTGCAAAGGCCCTGGGATCCAAATGAAGATGCTGTCCATGGCTACATTGATGTAGAAAGTTTGTACATGTTCTGCATGATCCCCTGATGGAAAGCCCTGTGCTTGTTACTGAGACACACATGGTGGATGTACAAAAGATACAGCCTGGATGTAAGTTCACCATAATCAGGAACCATGTTCAATTCCCCCATATACCTCCAGCACCTAACCATAGCCTGTGGTAAGAGTCAGGCCCCAGAGTGAGTTTATTACTTACTTACTGTAGGAAACTACAGTAGATCATGAGAAGGTTCATGGATAAGTTGAAACAATTGGAAGTAGTACATAAAAGCAACAAGAGCACCCCAGAAAGGGGATGTAGGAAGACTAGAAAGCAGTCACACACACACAGGGTATGATAGGGACCAGAAAGCCACTTCTTTCTTTGGAGTGGTTGTGTAGAAACATTAGAACTACACTGAGCGGTTTGGAGAAGTAAACAGAGGTCAAGTTCTGGAGGATCTTAAAATCCAGAGTGAACCTAATTCACTCTGATCCCCAAAATGAGGCAGAATGGAGACATATATTTCAAGGATGCATTTCCCAGACTTGGCTTGCCCCCTGCATAGCAAAGCCTGGAAGCACGGTCCACTCTGAAACTTCTCAATAGAAAAAGCCCAGTGCAAAAAGCAATAGGCATTCCCATTATTTGCCCCTTCCAGCCCTCCAGATACAGCACACAGCTCTCTGAAGTCAAGGAGTAGGAGAAAAGGAGGTGGGGGGAAAGCCACAGGAGAGGAGCCTAGAGCCCTCAAATAAGGTCAGAAGAAAGATCACAGGAAAGAATTAACATTCCGGCATTACTCCCCAAGCCTTGGGCCCAGAACAATGATCATAAATCCTCTCCTTGGACACCCACCTGCTGGGAGTCTGGACTGTACTGGCCCCTCACCAGTGGCTCCAGTTACGGTGTTTGGTCATTGCAGTGCTCCTAAGAGGCTTGTTATCCACCAACAGCTGGGGAGAAATGTCCTGCGTGACATTAAATCCAACAGAAGGGCTTACACTTAGTTAAATGAATCAGCCAATAGGTAGGTATATCTCCATTTTATATAAAAATAATAACAAGCAAGCTAACTCCAGGGGGGTTTAGCAACTTGCTGAAGGCCAAACAGCTATTAAGCTGCAGAGCTTGACAATTTACCTCCAAGCTGTCTTTGATCTCTAGAGCAGAATACAGGCTAAACCTAGTAGATGAAAATGAACAAAGTTCTACCTCTCACTGGACAGTCTTGAAGACTTCCTCTCTGAAGTGTTCAGAAGTGCTGCTCGGTGCGTGGTGATGACTTCGATGTGGCAGGGTGGTAGGGGTGGAGGGGTGGAAGGAGGGGATATATGTACACTTACGCTGATTCATGTTGTACAGCAGAAACCAACACAACACTGTAAAGCAATTATTCCCTAACTAAAAATTAAAAAAAAAAAAAAGAAGTGCTGCTAAAGGAGATAGAGGTGGCTGGGGCAGCTTGGAAATGGGAAGGAGAAAGAAAGAAGAAAGAAAGAAAGAAAGAAGTGGCTGGAAGGGGAGGACAGAAGTCAGGATGGGGTCAAGGGAAGGGATCTAAGGAGTCTGGATGACCTACCAGCGCCTGGGGCTGCAGCCACAAAGCCAGCAATTTCCTCTCCCCATTCCCTACTAAATAAAATCAATGTCTCTGCCTCCTGTCACAGTTTGCATTTTCAATCTGATTCACAGGGAAAGCATTGGCAGGTAATCTTTATCCATTTCAAGTGTTTAACTTTTCACGCAGAATACTAATAGCAAACTTGAGAAAGGAGGAACATCAACCTCGGCGCCAAGAAATTAATCTTTCAAAACAAAAGAACACATGAAATTGACCCATGCTTTCAACACTGTGGTATTCTCTTTTCTTTGTCCTTCATTTTTAGCAGTATCTTGACAGCTGTGAGGAATTTGCCCTAAGGGGAGGAAACAAACCCAACTGGAAAATGTTGGTATAGGACAAAACTCCCCCACTCAGGGTGTCTTTGTTCACAGAGAACCATCTCTCTCTCACACAGCTTCACCTCTTGTCCTAGGCTGTCATCAACAGAAGCATCTTCTTGTCTCTTGGAGATCCACACTCCACAAAGAAATAGCATGTTTAAGACATCTTTAGAATCGCTGTGTATGTTGTGAAGTTGAGGACAGGGGAGTTAAGTCAGCCTCGATCTACACTTCAGTAATTCCCTTCCACACACAGCCTCCTCACAATGCCAGAAACCAACCCGTGCTTTGGTAAACTTAACTGCAAAATATGTATCTTTAGCCCTGTTGTAGAGACGAGGGGAAAGAGGCTAAGAGAATTAGGGGTCCCCTAGCTGATAAGTGACAGAAGTAAACTGAAACTCCCCCCATTACTAGTAGGATCTTGTGGAGCCCTCCAAGGTATAAAAGCCTTTCCTTATCTCTTGTTTCTTGTTTGTAGGAAAAAGGCTTCAGACTCCTATCCCTTCCTGGAATTCCAAAGGGCAGATTCAAACAGCTCCTCATTAGGGAGGTGAGGGAATGCAGAAACAAAGGAAAAGAAATCAGGAAATAACAGTGCAGCAATAAAGCTGCACTATTGCCTTCACAAGGGATATATGTAACAATATATTTTTTAATTCTTCTACCAATCAGAAAAGTCACACACTTTGCAGCCTGCTTCCTCCTCTAAATTCTCCCTATAAAAACTCTTCCCTGAAAACCATCAAGGAGTTTGTACCTTTTGCACATGAGCCACTCAAACTCCTTGCTTTGCCCTTGCAATAAACCATTCTCTGCTCCAAACTTTGATGCTTCTATCTATTTGGCTTGACTGCATTGGGGCCCAAAATCTCAAGTTCAACAACAACTGCACTTATCCTTGTCGCTGCTGCTGCTAAGTCACTTCAGTCGTGTCTGACTCTGTGCGACCCCATAGACAGCAGCCCACCAGGCTCCCCCATCCCTGGGATTCTCCAGGCAAGAACGCTGGAGTGGGTTGCCATTTCCTTCTCCAATGCATGAAAGTGAAAAGTGAAAGTGAAGTCGCTTAGTCATATCCGACTCTTCACGACCCCATGGACTGCAGCCTACCAGGCTCCTCCGTCCTTGGGATTTTCCAGGCAAGAGTACTGGAGTGGGGTGCCATTGCCTTCTCCATATCCTTGTTACACACCTTGTAATCATCTCATTCTTATGGCAGACCTTGGTTTGCCTCATCCAGGTGGTTCACAGAGCTCCAGCCCCTGGGAGAACACTGATTTGAAGGTGTCTGGGGCAGTACCGTCATCAGTGAGGGATGAGCAAACACAGCCAAGAATTCGAGCTGCAGGTGGAGTTGTGGAAGTCGAAGAAGGGGGCAACACTATGGATGGAAACAATCAGAGGAAAGCTGGAGAAGTGGAGGATCCGGGAAACCTCAGTAGTCAGTCTGGGAGAGCTTTAATCTTGATGAGAAAAACCCACGGGCCAGGGAAAGAAGGTGGAATTGGGAAAAGCATGAGCCCAAACAGGACCCTGAACAGATGAGGCTAAGACTCAGTGCGGCTCAAAGGAAAAGCTGAGACCCAGGCATGTGGGGATTATCTTCTCACAGCATTCAAACGTTTCTTAGGCACCCATGATGTGCCAGCCTCCCACAGGAAGGTCCTGGAGGTTTAGAGGTGAAGAGTACCCAGTTTTTTGAAATTTTGGAATTCACTCTAGAGATAAAGTCTAGTTAAGTCTAGTGAAGAAATGAGCACACTAGAGTGAGTTAAGTGGGGTTGTTGCAGGAAAGAAAGGAAGGGCGATAGAGGAGAGGATGGTCACCACCCAGGTCTCAGGCAAGTCCCGGGAACGGCCATCAGGTGTGAGTTCTTCGCTTCACGCAGGAAAGGATTCAAGAGCAAGCCACAGTAAAGTGAAAGAAGGCTTATCCAGGGAGATGCACACGGCATAGACAGACTGTGGGCCATCTCAGAGGCAAAGGCACCAGGGTACAGGGTTGTCATATTTTTATGGGGTGGGTAATTTCAAAGGCAAATGAGGGGGAGGACTATTCCAACTATTTTGAAGAAGGAGAGGGGATTGCTAGTAACTTAGCCTTCTATGGTCAGCCTTAGAACTGTCATGGTGGCTATGGATGTGTCAGTTAGCTTTCTGATGTATTTCAGTGAGCATATACTGAGGTTCAAGGTCTGCTGCTGCTGCTGCTAAGTCGTTTCAGTCGTGTCCGACTCTGTGCGACCCCACAGACGGCAGCCCACCAGGCTCCCCCATCCCTGGGAGTCTCCAGGCAAGAATACTCGAGTGGGTTGCCATTTCCTTCTCCAATGCATGAAAGTGAAAAGTGAAAGTGAAGTCACCCAGTTGTATCCGACTCTTAGTGACCCCATGGACTGCAGCCTACCAGGCTCCTCCATCCATGGGATTTTCCAGGCAGGAGTACTGGAGTGGGGTGCCATTGCATTCTCCGAGGTTCAAGGTCTAGTGGAGGTCGATCACCTACCATCTTGGACCTAGGTGGTTTAAACCAGTTTATGTAATATCCTCAATAGCTGTCATTCTTTTAAAGCTGTTCCCTGCCATCTTCCTACCTCAGGGTGATGGCAGAGACCCAACTACTGTCAGAGCATAAGGAAGGGCACCCACTGGGCCTGGGAGGGGAAGAAGTTTCAAGAAGATTTTCCAGGTGCCAACATGTTCTCCCTTCTATAAGGCAGCAGGAGGATCATGTGGAGTGTGAACCCTGGCCTCACTCCAGCAATGCAACTTGAGTCTATGTTAAATATTTTATTTTCAATCTCCTCATCTGTAAGATGTGGATAAAATACCTCCTATCACTGAATTGTGAAAACAATGTATGTGAATACATCTGCCACAAAGTAGGTATATATTAATTCCTCCCTACCAAATAATCAAGAATAATCAAGCTTATATGCCTTGGTCCAAAAGGCTAAACATGAAAACCAATGTATTCTTCCTCAGATTTTTTCCTAGCTTTTTAAAAATAACTTTTTGAACTTCATTTTGGAGAAAAAAATATCTATTTATAGACTTATTTCTCCTTTTCATCCACCCAGGTAATGTTTTCTATAGCACCCATGATAGCTGAGCCTTCCATTTCTGTGTAAGTATTTCCAAGGCTTATTATTATCTTTTGGATGAGGTTTCTATATCTTTTAGAGACTTGAGCTTGCTCCTTCAAATGGAGACTAATATGATTACTGTTAATCAAGAGACTCAAAAATCAAATACGCCACACATTTCCTTCTTGGCCTGTGGCTGAGACCACGGAACTGTGTGACTATAACGAAATAAGAATACCAAGTTGGTGATGGCATTAGCAAACCAGAGCCACGGTTTATTTACTGAGTGTAGCTGTTTCCTACCAGGAGCTGAGATCCCTTTACAAATACACATGATGCTATTTGAGCCTCATAACCACCCTGGCTAGGGAGATATACTTATCCCTTTTTACAGATGAAGTAACTGGCCAATAGTCATGCAGCTGCTAACAGGCAGAACCAGGATGCAAAAACAGGTCTAACATCAAAAATCTCCCTCTTCCCCCCAGCATCCCCGGAGCTCCTCCATCCATACAAACATTCATTCCTCAGTTCTCCTTTTCAAAGACTACGAAAACTGCAGACTTATTCAACCCAACATAGCTGCTATGTCTACCAGGAAGTTGGATTTCTTTCCCCCCCAATTCTCATTTTCTTCAACCAAGTTATAAACTGAAAGGAAAAAGTATCAAGTTCATAACAAGTTCAATAAAAACCACCCCAGAAATAAACGACTGCATTTATTATCATGACCCTGCTAATACTATTGATTTCTCCCCCCTTCATCATTCCCCTTTTCTTTGCTCTCTTTACAGACCACTAGCAGGAGGAAAACTCACCATTAACCCCACAGACAGCACTAATCCATCACTATGCTGCCACCCCCGCCCTCTTTTGTGATTGAGCATAATAATTCTAGGCTGCGGCACAGCTTTTCCCCTATCAGTCATCAAGGCCCCCTGTTGGAGACAATATACGCGTTACATGGAGCTCCCCAAGCTGCTGTCGGCTTGCAATCCTGGACTGAAAAGTCACCTTTAATTTTCTAATACTACTAGCAGTATATTGTATCACACTTGGCTCCACATTGGCAAGAAATAGGTCAGCTCTGCCTCAGCCACCTCCCCCAGACCTTGGTGACACACATCATGCACTGGACAGCTTCAGGGTCAAATTCCCAATTCTGTAATCATGAACAGTCCACCAGCAGAAGCTAGTTTAGTGCCTCTGCACTTACCACCTCATTGAGAAAATACGTCAAGCACAGATGCACAGTCTATCACTGAAGAGCTGCTCTGAGCATTTCCTTACATTTATCTGAAGGAGGACGGGGTGTGTGGAAGGGGGACGGGTTCCCTTTTGGTCTTCTGTCCTTCCTCTCCTCCCTTGCAACCCCCTATCAAGCTTCTCAATTGACCTTTTGCAGGGGAATTTCTTCACCAATGCCAGTGACTTCTCATATTTGATTCATTTCCCTCTAGTTTCAACCACTTCCCCTGAGATGGAGCTATAGGCTTTCGTATCACAATCTGGACTGGATTCTAGGAGACGCCACACATGAATTGTCAATGAGTTACATTCCAGCAGAGGAGTGATTCAGCCATACCAAACACTGGCAGTGGCAGCAGGTGGACATTTGATGCTAGATGAAAGGGCATGGGAAGAAAGGGCTGCGTGGGCAGTGGGTGGAGGAGGTTCTAGGGTTGAGCATTTTCAAGTCTTAGGAGTTGAGCCATTTTTTTCTCACCTCCCAATGAAGGGGATGCTGACAAAATCCCTCCCACTGCAAGCCTGATGGGGTTTGTAGGAAGGCCACACCAGCTGTGCAGGGCAGGCCTTCTGTTCAGGGCATCATAAGGGTCTGCCTCCACTGAGAAGAGGGAGCTTCCCCTATCTCTCACATTTGAAAACTTCTGCATGGTACCAACAGACATAGAAATAACTAGTGCATAGAAATACTGGTAGAACTCTTAGGCTCTTTAAGAACCTTGCTTTAAGGAAGGAACATTTACCAGGTGTTCACAGAAAGATGGAGAACTTGACGATGTGTATGAGAGCTCTCTGTGAGGAAACCAGTCAGCCAGCCTGGGATGGCCTGATACAGATCAGAGGAGAGGACATTTTGGCAAAGAATGAAGGAAGAGTCAGCAGATAGCAGATAACTATTAGGACAGAACAGAGCCAGAACACAGCTAGGACCAGGAATCCAGCTCCAGCCATGACTGTCTAAGAGAACTTTGAGCTGACAATGTAGATTCTCCTATTTCATTGAATTTTCCCTTTCCTAGTCATCTTTGAGTTAGTTGTCCTTAAAGTTCAGAGATGAAAAATGCAATTCAAGTGTCAGTCCTGAGGAGCCGGAGTAGAGAAGAGGTGTAACCAGCAGCTTCAGAGCACAGTGCCTGGCTGGGAGGGCAGAGCATCACCCTGTAAATCAGCTCTGGGCAAGGCAGCATTTGGCGCCATGAACCCATGGATGCAGAAACTGTGGCCTCCATTTTCACGGCATCCTTACCCTTCAAGATGTCCTCAGTTTGGCCAGGGAGGCTATGAGCTGTAAAAATATAGAAAACAATTCACACTGCACAGACAAAATGTCAAATAAATCATGCAGGCATTCACTGCTGTTAAGTTCACAGGAAGCACAGCGGGGTCAGGGAAGACTTCAGAGAGAAGTTGGGCCTGAAAGGGCAGAGAAACCATTGGCGGTGAGCAGGCAGTCATGGACCACACCGCTCAGGTCTACAAATGCTCCATAATAACAGGGATGTTAATCTGCTTCACTCACTGAGGTTTCCCTAGGGCCTAGAACAGCACCCAGAAGAGAGTCAGTACTCAATAAATATTTATTAAGTGAATGAATGAAATAATATTTACTGAGCTCCCACTAGGTACTAGGGGTTGGGGTTGCAAGACTTAAGAATCTTTCACTCCAGGAGCTTTTAGTCCAGTGGAAGAGACAAAAGAGTAAGCAAATGACTCTCATTTAGAGTGTTAGGTGCTATCACGAAGCTGTACTCAGGACACACAAACCTCCAGTCCTGGGAATATTCACAGAGTTTGTTGTCCTGTATTGGGAATAAAAGACATAGAGAGTCCTCATGTTTAAACTATTGATACCGAGCAGAACCCTGCAGGGTTGGTTCCTGGGCACAAAAGCCTTTCTGTACCTCTCTATTTCTTGATTATAGGAAAAAGACCTCATTCAGCCTTGACAACCTTCCCTGAGTTCCAATGGGCAGGTTGAAACAGTTGCTAATTAGGGAAGGGAGGGGATGTGAAGAAGAGGGAGGAATAGTCAAAAGAAACAGTAGTGAAGCCTTGGGGCAGGTCCTGGTTCCACCCCAAGGGATACACAACAATATCTTTGAGAAGTAGGGCTTCCCAGGTGGCGCTAGTGGTAAAGAGCCCTCCTGCCAATGCAGGAGACTAAGACACATGTGTTCAATCCCCAGGTCAGAAAGATCCCCTGGAGGAGGGCATGGCAACCCACTCCAGTATAATTGCCTGGAGAAGCCCATGGACAGAGGAGCCTGATAGGCTACAGTCCATGGGGTCTCAAAGAGTCCAACAAGCCTGAAGCAACTTAGCATGCATCCAGATACTGAAACCCCCACCAGGTGGGAGAAGTTAACCCTATGCTGCCCACAAGCACTCAAACCCCAAACTGCTTGAAACCAGAAGGTTGATGATGCTGATTCTGACTAACCTCACCACCAATCAATCAGAAGAATGTCCACAACCTGATCATGCCCTGTTTGAACCATTACTATGAAAGTCCTCACCACACCCTCCAGGTTGGGACATGCACTTTTGAAGGCATTAGCCTGCTGTGGTCCCCTTTGCCTGACAAAGCAATAAAGCTATTCTTTTCTACTTCACCAAAAACTCTGTCTCTGAGATTCAATTTGGTGTTGGGGTACAGAGGCTGGATTTGTCTCCACCATGGGAGTGAGAACATAATGGGTTTGGTTCTAATGCAATGCTCTTACACTCTTACGCAGTGTAGATCAAAAGCATTAGAAAGGAAGGCCTAGCAATGGGCCCAACAGTCCTTCTAGGAATTTATCCCAGGGTTTGAAAGATTAAAGGTGTGCATATCAAATTAACTCAGAGGTTGTTAATTGCAGCACTGTATACAGCAAAACAAAAAGAAAGAAAAGGAGCCCAAACAACAATATTGGTTAAACAAATTGTGGTACTGTCAGACAATGAAATACAATGCAACCATTAACCACTATGCCAGAATATTCACTGACACAGAAATACGTCTCCTGTATACACTTGAAAATGTAAGATTCAAAGAAAATGCATACTGTTAAGATCTGTTTTTATTTTTATAAGTATATGTTATCTTTGAGAAATATTTGAAAAAATATACTCAAGAAAGTTAAAGTGATTGTAAATGATGAGATTATAACAGGGTTATCCAGAGTGAATATGCATTATTTTTGTATAAGGGAAATATGTCATTTTAATAAAAAATGAACAGTCCTTCCCATCCCATATACACTCACCACAAACTAAACTGGCCATCTAGCTCATGTCAAGCGAGTGAAGATTCCTCGGCATTCAGGGTTGTCTTCCCCGGGGGCAGCCCTGTGGCTGGGATCAACTGCCCCAAGTCTGCCCCAGCTCCTGGCCAATTTGTGAATACAGCATTGAACTCCATCATTTACAAGTTTTAAAGAACTGACAACAGGCAGGTTAGATCCCTAACACTCAGAATATCTGGACCATATCCTCTTTGCATTTCTCCTTAAAGAACTTACCCTCTCACTACTTGGAGCTCAAATTACCTCATTATAGAACAGAAGGCTCCAGAAACTCCAGAGTTTGTTTATTATTTATTGATGATCTCTGGAAAGGACATGTGAAGAAGCAAATTCTCTCTTCAGCTGCCTTGGATAATTTGACAGCAAAGAGATTACCTCCAGGAAAGCAGAGAAAAAACAGGCCAGGGGACAATACAATAATGAAAGCCTGTGTGCCAAATAATGATCAGAGTCCTCATTTTTCCCCTTAATATTTACTAAGGATGAACCACCATGATGAACTTGCTTTATGATGGAATCATAAAGGAGCTGCTTGCCAGCAATCCTGCTCATCAGGTGGGGAGTGGGAGGCAGGCACTGACATCCATCGGCTGCTCAAATGACATGTCACTCACATCCTGAGGCAGGCCCTTCCCTCTAAGCTATTTTTGCATTTTTATAACTCGCTTTTTGCTACTCTGATGGTAGGAGCCTGACTGGGTGGCTGAAATGAAGAGAGCTGGTGACCAGAACATGAATTTGTCAAAAGTCACCTGGGCAATCTGAAGTGAGAACTTTAATTAGTGAAAATGAGTGCAAGGCAGGATATAAAATAAGTGCAGGGCAGAAGAAGCTGGTGCCCACCCGAGGGATGATGACATGGACCCCCCAATCCCTCTACCAATGCCAAAGCCTTTATTCGTTTACAATTTCTGTGACTGTGAACTGGAGATGAGATGGTGGCAGAACTAAACTTCAGAGCCAGGAAGAACTGGGTTTCAGTGGACTGCTTTCCTCTCTCTGCCCTCACAACTCCAGCTCACACATACTAACAGTGTGACATCAAGTGGTCTTCATCTGTGAAATGGAGACACTGATACTCCCTGAGCAGGATGGGGGTAGGAACTGAGAGAAGGAGTAAGCTCCCACCCCAGGGTCAGGCCTGATAAATGGGAGGTGTTTCTGTTTGGATATAAGAGTATTAGCCTTTAAGCAGAAATCAATCATCAAAAGATAAACCCGAAAAATCACCCATTTATGTATAGTTAAGACATACACTTCTAAATAACCTATGAGTCAAAAAAGAAAACATGATAGGAAGAGAAAATACTCCGAATTCAAGGACATAAAAAGTACATGTCAACCCATGCAGCATTCAGCGGAAGGAATATTTAGATGAAAATACACAGCCCTAAGTGAAGAAAGGACAAACATTAATACGTTAAAATACCCTTCTTCTTAAAACAGGTACAAGAGGAGTAAACTGAACCCAAAGAAAGTAGAAGGAAAAAAAAAAAAGATGAAAGCCACAGCTTATAAAATAATCAGCATAATGTAGAGGGGATTGAGAAAAGGCGAATAAAAATGATCAACTTCTGTCTGGTGTTGCTGATAAAAAGAAGGAGGAAATAACTGGCATCAGGATACAAGTGAAGGCATTTTGCTGAGTGTGACTGCTACTCCCAGAGTTGGCCTCTACCTCAGGATGGTGACTATGCAGAGGAGAGACAAGACATGTTCCATGAAAAAGCACCAGGATGAGATTTGGGGCAAGTGAGGGCTCCAGGCAGGATGTTCAGGGCAGAGAGAGCTTCCGACTGGGAAGCCAGAGAAGGGACTTCAACAGGGCCGAGAGCAGAACCCCTACTACTTCCTGCAATAAGACCACATCTCATATGGGCCACGAGTGCAGGTTCGAGAGTCAACTGGAACTGAGTCTTCATCTGCAACTACCTAGTTGTGACCTTGTGCAAATCCACTTTGGGCCTCTATTTCTTAACCGCTCTGGGCCTCTATTTCTTCATCCATAAAATGGGAGTAATAAAAGGACCTCTCTTACAAGGCTGTTGTGAGCCTTAGAAGTTGGTACAGAGAACATGCTCAGTTGCACTAAGTATTACTAAGGTTATTATTACTGTATTTACACCTCTATGAACAGAGCTTAATGTACCAACTTGGGCAGAGAGGCAGAACTGCATTTCTGTGGACAAACCCAGACAAGCAGGGACCACTTACCCGCCATGCCCTGAGCAGTTACCTATGAAGCAACTCGAATGTGCCAGTAACAGTTACCATTTCCACCAGGTGGTCCAGGAGCTTCCCAGAAGGGAAGAACATCTTCAGTCACTGCCCAGGCCAAGGCACACTGCCAACTGGGCCTGCTGTGCAACCCCCTCATAAGCAGGGGGTAGGTAGGCCAGGTGACAAAATCTCTCTCAGATGCCATAGGGCCAAAGAATCAAGACAAAAATGGGTGATAATAGTCCTGAGCAGAAGTGGGCAATTCTTTTGAAATTACACATATTAACTAAAGAAAATCAAAGGTCACATTATAGATGAATAAAGAAAAAAAAAACAGCAGCTTTGACCTCAGTTTTTATGCCGAGAACTTTGGGGCTGGTGTTTCCTGTGCCAAAAACAGAGGAGGATAAGCTGCCTGACCAGCCACCGCCAGCAGCATCACCAGCACAGGGACCTCATGCCTGTACCTTCAGAGAGCCTCCAGAGAGCGGGGCCAGGCAGGGGAGGACTGAGTTCACAGCTTTTCAGGCGAGTTCTGCCAGACCCAAGGGCCATAAATCCCAGGAATGGAAAACAGGAGTAAGAAATAAAACCCTTGGCTTCTAGTGAACAGCCAGCCACTTGCTTAGGGCCATAAATAACCACAGTTAAACCAAGCACCCCTTGCACTTCTCGGCAGGGAAGTGCATGAAAACATCTGATGTAAAGATTTTAAATGCTTAACTGCTCTCTGCCAACATCTACTTGACCATCCAGAGATGCCTGGTCCAGATCTTTGAAGTGAGCCTGGCATATCTCTCCCTCCATGGCCCTGACCACTGCCTCAGGGAACTCTGACTGGTGGAGTGCTGGGTAGCATCATGGGTGAGGAGGAGGGGTCAATTAGGGCCTGGCAGAAGGAAGTGGGTAACCCTCAGCTGTGGGTCCAGGTGCCCCAGTGCCAACTCTGGCACTCACCATTCTGCAAGCCCTAAATCAGTCGGCTGGTGAGTAAGTGGCTGAGCCCAGATCCAAGCCTGTGTTGTCTCTGCTCCAAAGCTCAGGCACAGTTTCAACATGCACATCAGAGGCTCCCAGGAGAGACATCCCAGATGGTAACCGTGACTACGACTTTGGAGCTGGGACTACTTATCCTCTTACCACCTTCTCCAGCAACTTCTCTGGAACTCTTAGATTTCACCACCTTACAGTGAGCCTGGTGCGGTAGGCGCTCAGACTTTGGGGATTATGCATTTTCATTTTTATGGAATCTCCGAAGTCAAGGAGTCAAAGCCATGTTTGGGATCATCTGGATGGCCATCTTTTAACCACAAAGTGCCCAAAGATGCAGCCCTGTTGTTTGAGTCACAGGGTCATTGAAAATGAAGGTCAAATGACATTATAGCAGTCAGTGGAAATAAGGATGTCAAAGTAAGTCAAAAAGAGAAAAATGGTGGGGAAATTGAGTCCTTCTGCGTGTAGAACACGCAAAATCGCAATTCACACGGGCCGCAGATGTCTGCATGTGTGCAAGTGTGCACAGCCCCGCCTCTCACTCATTAGCAGTGAGTGTGGCAGTAAATACCCAAGGAAGAATGTTTATGGTCTCAGTTCCAGTGATAATTAGATTTATTACTATTTAACACACATTTCAATAAGCCAGGATGCTAACCTTATTTTCAAATAAACTGGATAGCTTCACAGTATTATCACTGACAGCTCATTAAAACTGGCATTTGAAGGTTTTGATTAATCATGGATCTGAATAGCTTGAACTCACAAGCAAAACCAAAATGTATTTATATAATTTAAAAGCCTATTTATCTAAATAGGCCTTTCTTTTATTAGTATTATTGAACTGAAAGTATAGATTTTACATATAAAACTGAATGTGTATGTATACAACCCATTGTTAATACACTCAACATTCAGTTTTAGGAGAATACAGACATCTTATAAAATTAATAAAACTCATAAACATTTTTAATTTATATGATAATAAGAACTATAAATGTATGAGGTTTATACTTAGTTCAATAGTTCCACATTTTAGAGAAACCTCATAATTAAGGTCTGTGTAGTCAAAGTTGGGGCTTCCCTAGTAGCTCAGCAGTTAAGAATCTGCTTGCAATGCAGGAGACTCAGGTTTGATCACTGGGTCAAGAAGATACCCTGGAGGAGGGCATGGCAACCATGCTAGTACTCTTGATAGAGAATCCCATAGACAGAGGAGCCTCAATCCATGGTTTGCAAACACAGAGTCTGACATGACTGAAATGACTGAAGCAGCAACAGCAGCATATTCAAAGCTATGGTTTTCCCAGTAGTCATGTATGGATGTAAGAGTTGGACCATAAAGAAGGCTGAGCACCGAAGCATTGATGCTTTCAAATTGTGGTACTGAAGAAGACTTGACCATCCCTTGTCTGCAAGAAAATCAAACCAGTCAATCTGAAAGGAAATCAACCCTTAATATTCATCAGAAGGACTTGCTGAAACTGAAGCTCTAATACTTTGGCCACCTGATTGGAAGAGCCAACTCCTTGGAAAAGACCATGATGCTGGGAAAGATTGAAAGCAAAAGGAGAAAGGATGGCAGAGGATGAGATGGTTGGATGGCATCTCCCACTCAATGGACATGAATCTGAGCAAACTCCAGGAGATAGTGGAGGACAGAGCAGTCTGGCAGGCTACAGTCCATGGGGTCACAAAGAGTCAACAGGACTTAGCAACTGAACAACAACCTAATAATTAAATTCAGTAGAACAAGTTTCTGAAAATTTATTTTTACCTTAAATGGAATGGATGCATTACTCATTTGAGAAACACTGACACAATGAAACCTTAATGATGGATATTTAGGTCCTTTCCTGTTTTGCTTTTTTTTTCTGATACAATGTGCAATGAATCTCCTTTTCCAAGTAGCTTTGTGTGTTTGACAATATCTGCAGTATAAGTGTCTAAAAGTGGCAACACAGGTCAAAGTGTAGATGAATTTACAATGCTCATAAGAGCAGTCAAATTACCCTAGAGTGAGACTGCAATTGCTCTTTCCAAACTCTGTATGCAAATATCTGCTTCCAGACACCCTTGACACTTTTTATGTCTTTGCCAAGCTGCTAATCTGACAGGTAAATTAAGATACATCAGAGTTGTTGTACTTTACACATCTTTAATCAGGAGAAGGATGAGCATTTTTCCATCTGTTTATTTGAATTTTTTCATTTCTTCATTGTCTGTGTAGGAACTGTGTGTTGATGCTCTTTGCTGATTAGATTGTTTTATTATTTTCTCATTGATTTGTTGGCACCCTTTGCTTACAACCTCTTTTGGTCATAGTGAGGATATTCTGCCTTGTTTTTCAAGTGTTTTTGGCTTTGCTCTAGTAAATTTACTGGGAAGGCTTCAAAAAAAATTTTAAGTAAAATATATCAGCTTACTTTCCTTTGTACCATTGTTTCCTTTTAGCTTTAAATGATTCCACTGATTATTATTAAATGTTGCATTCATCTGCAATTTCTTTGATATAAGGCATAAACAAATATTGAGACTTTTCTAGATACCAAATAGTTTATTGAATAGTTCATCTTTTCCTGCTGATTTTAAATGTCATCTTATCTTACACTCAATGTAAGTTCTACCAATATTGGGACCTATTTCTGCACTCCTTCATAACATTGAGCAATTTTCTATTCATATGTCAATACCAAACTGATTTAAGTATTTATCAAGCACTCTGAAATTTGGTAAGGTTGGTCTGCCCATATCCATCTTTTCTTATGTTTAAATAGATATTTTTATGTGTTTAATTCACTGGATCAGAAGTTGCAAACTTTTTGTTAAACAGACAGTAAACATTTTAGGCATTTTGTGGGCTATACAGTCTTTGTATAGTAACTACTCAATCCTGCCTTTGTAGCTGGAAAGTAGTCACAGGTCATATGGAAACAAGTTTTGAGTGAGGCTGTGTTCTAATAACGGAGAAGGCAATGGCACCCCATTCCAGTACTCTTGCCTGGAAAATCCCATGGATGGAGGAGCCTGGTAGGCTGCAGTCCATGGGGTCACTAAAAGTCGGACACGACTGAGCGATTTCACTTTCACTTTTCACTTTCATGCATTGGAGAAGGAAATGGCAACCCACTCCAGTGTTCTTGCCTGGAGAATCCCAGGGATGGGGGAGCCTGGTGGGCTGCCGTCCATTGGGTCACACAGAGTCGGACACGACTGAAGCAACTTAGCAGCAGCAGCAGCAGTGTTCTAATAAAACTTTATTTACAAAAACAGCAGTGGGCTAGATTCAGTGAGCCCTGGTTTGCCAACCTCTGTTCTAAATAAACTCTTGTATCATTGTTGAAAGTTTTCCCACCTAAGCAACCAAACCAATTTTAGACTATTGGTTGGGATTGTTTATAATTTAATGATTAGCAGTAGAAGAATTTACGTTTTTAAACGTTGACTCTTATCGTCCAAGAACATTTTTTTCCTTTCTTTAATTTACAGGTTCATTTTTGTCTTCATATGACCATGAAGTTTTTCTCCTAGCTACCTCACATTTCCTTAACAGCTCCATCAGGAATTAGACATCCCATCAGAACTGGTCATCATCAGAAATCAGTCATTCCATCAGGATAACTTAAACAGGTCATGTTCTAGCTAAAGTCTGCCCAGAAAGCAACGTATCACAAGGTAGCCTCAATTCAATAAATATGTGTTGTTCCTCAGTGGAAAGAGAAATGAAGCATACTGCTCCCAAATGCATTTAAATCCAAGTACTCAGGGAATCTGAAAGTCCATCTGGATGCAAAGAAGAACAAAGAGACATAAACTCAACATGAACAGTCCATATGGAACCTGAGGGCAGTCAACCACGTGCCAGCCACAGTGCCAAGAAGCTCCCGGTATCAGTTTATCTGCGCTTAACTCTGAAAGGCTTCTTTGAGTCTATTTATTTGTAGGTGAAGATCCCAAAACCCAGAAAGGTTAAGTGAATTGTCTGGATTCCTGGTGCTTATAGAGTTGCTTGGTTGTGTCTGATTCTTTGCGACCCCATGGTCTATACAGTCCATGGAGTTCTCCAGGTTAGAATACTGGAGTGGGGAGCCGTTCCCTTCTCCAGGGGATCTTCCTAACCCCAGGATCGAACCCAGGTCTCCTGCATTGCAGATGGATTCTTTACCAGCTGAGCCACCGGGGAAGCCCTTATAAGAGGTAGTCAAAAACAAAGGCAACCCCAGGCACTTTCTTCCAGACTTCAGGACCACTGTCCACTTGGCTGAAACGGATCCCACAAAAATAGTGCATGTGCCCAGGACAAATCCTGCCTCCTGCATGACTAAACAAGGCTGGCCCTGCTCTGAACCAGACTATCTGCCTCACTTTTAAATCATCTTCCAAGGAGTGTACCTGGTTGTACATGTCTGCCACTACCCTGGACTTGGGAGTCTGAGAGAAATAGAACTGTGTCCACAGTGCCCAGAGCCTGGAATAGAACCAAAGTCTCACACAAACAGTGTCCATATTGCACAGACACAACCTCTGCCAAGAGGACAGAGCATTCATGTCGGAGAGAAGATAACAAACATCACTAATTTTCATCCTTTTTAGTGAAGCAGTGGGATGAGTTGAAGAGACTCATTATTTCAAGAATTCCATTTCCTGAAGCCAGTGAGGCAAAGACACCAACATCAAAACAATGGAAGCAGCCCCATTTTTCCCAGGGAAATATCCTTCCTCAAATGGCTACCCACAGGGGAGCCCTTGTGATCAGGGGGGATGACAGCACCTGCGATCTAGGCATTTAAATGTCAGGCACACTCAAATTTACATCCATCCTTTGTAGCTCTGTGTGATCATTGGGAAATCATTTAACTTTCTGAGACTCCATCTTTTCCTCTCTCAAATAAATGTGATGCCTACTTTCCTGGACTTTCTGGAGATTCAAATAAAATCATTTATGCAACATGCTTGCCACAAAGAGGTTCTCAATGTGGCAATTTCTTGCTCCAGACTGAAGTAGCATCAGCAGAGACCCCAGGGACATTATCTGTCTGAAATTATGGGAAGCAGATGAAAGTTGAGCATCACTCCATCAACAGAGCTGGATAACTGAGCAAGAATTTGATTAGGAGTTTGGGATTAACATATACACACTACTATATAAAAACAGATAACCAACAAGGATCTACTGTATAGGAGACTATACCCAATATTTTGTAATAATCTATAAGGGAAAAGAACCTGAAAAAAATATACACATGTATAACTGAATCACTTTGCTATACACCTGAAACTACTTCAATAAAAATAAATTAGAAAAAAAAATTTTGATAGCTACAGGGAATGACAGCAGTCACTTCTAAAAACAAAAACCAAAAGAAATAAGGAACCCATGTCCATTCAGCCCCAACCATGTGATGGCCCTGCACTGGGAGCTTTACCCAATGATCTTCAGAACCATCCTACAAGCTGGCGACTAAGTCCCCAATTCAGAGAGGAGGAGGCCAAGACCCACTGAGCTTGTGGAGCATCATTGCGCCTGCTCTGAGCTAGTAAGACACCTTCCATTACCCTACACTACCCTGTTTAATCCTTCATGGAGTCACACAGGCTGGGGGTACAGGGAGAGTCGGGGTCAAACCTCTCCTCCCTCAAGATTGATGAAATCCACTCCAGACATCTCTTGCTCTGATTAAAAATAACAGATGATAAATTACCAAACTCCTTTATGTAGAAATGTGAGTTACAGGAGTGCTGCTAGCAACTGGTTCAGGATGGTTATCACAGAAAGAGAAGGAATAGCCATCCACAGCCTACCTCCTTGCCATTCTTTTCTGACTCCTATGCATCTGTGAGTGCCTGCTGGCAAAGGACAATGAATGAGATGAATTGATGCATTAGAAGAGGATATGGAGGTCATAGCGGTCACAGATTAACATAAATCAACAACCTACTGCTTTGGTTTAATGTACCAGAAGCCTAAGCAGAGGGTTGTTTCCTGCAGGCAGCAAGAGTCTGGAGAGCGTCTTGACAACCTTCAGCCTCTCCTGTTTTTGTTTCTTCCTTTCTGATGGAAACATTCCTGCACAAAAGTTTTGGTGCATTCAGCCCTATTGACTTTCCTGTCTAGCCCTTCTTCCCAGAAAGTATCTCTGAAATCAGCCACACTTCTATGTTAATATACACCTGCTTATCTTCTTTCAAAAGATCATATCCTCCCTTAGCCTTTTCTCTCATTATGGAACAAAAGTTTGGTGCCTACAAACAATACTTCAGGCATCAGAGAAAGATTAGAGAGACAGCCCTGGAAACACATTAGGACAGAGGCTGTGTAGCCTCCGTGCAGAAGCAGAAAGTGGGAGACTACTTCTCCAGCTCCCATCTGTCCATGCAGACAAACAGGCTGCTCTGGGACTCCTAACAGGTGCGGTGAAGAACAGGACGGAGCATTTCAGAATAGATTCTTTCTGGGCACGTGCCTATCTGAAATCGTTAGGTGATGGAGAAGAAAAGTCAAGGATATCAAAATCAAGGTGTAAGTCTCATCTCTGGTACTTTCTAGCTCAAAGAGCACTGGCAAGTTATTTCACTCCTTCATTGACCCATTCTGTTGAGTGAGGATAAGAATATTTGCATATCAGTTGGTGATGGTGAGTGTTATGTAGAACAGTGAGTGTAACACGGGTGGCAAATCATGGGAACTTAAAATACATTAAGTTAACATATGAGGGGTAACTTTCTCTCTCCATCATGGCTGGGCAGAGCATTTAAGATTAATTCTTCCATGGGATAGTTCAGTTCAGTTCAGTCGCTCAGTCATGTCCGACTCTTTGTGACTCCATGAATCGCAGCACGCCAGGCCTCCCTGTCCATCACCAACTCCTGGAGTTCACTCAGACTCATGTCCATCAACTCAGTGATGCCATCCAGCCATCTCATCCTCTGTTGTCCCCTTCTCCTCCTGCCCCCAATCCCTCCCAGCATCAGAGTCTTTTCCAATGAGTCAACTCTTCACATGAGGTGGCCAAAGGACTGGAGTTTGAGCTTTAGCATCATTCCTTCCAAAGAAATCCCAGGGCTGATCTCCTTCAGAATGGACTGGTTGGATCTCCTTACAGTCCAAGGGACTCTCAAGAGTCTTCTCCAACACCACAGTTCAAAAGCATCAGTTTTTCGGTGCTCAGCTTTCTTCACAGTCCAGCTCTCACATCCATACATGACTACTGGAAAAACCATAGCCTTGACTAGATGGACCTTTGTTGGCAAAGTAATGTCTCTGCTTTTCAATATGCTATCTAGGTTGGTCATAACTTTTCTTCCAAGGAGTAAGCGTCTTTTAATTTCATGTCTGCAGTCACCATCTGCAGTGATTTTGGAGCCCAAGAAAATAAAGTCTGACATTGTTTCCACTGTTTCCCCATCTATTTCCCATGAAGTGATGGGACCAGATGCCATGATCTTTGTTTTCTGAATGTTGAGCTTTAAGTCAACTTTTTCACTCTCCTCTTTCACTTTCATCAAGAGGCTTTTTAGTTCCTCTTCACTTTCTGCCATAAGGTGGTGTCATGGGATAGTAAAAGTAGTCAATTAAGATCTAACATTCCCCCACAGCATTTTGTCACTCATGGGTCTGGTGCCCCTCACTCCCAAGGCTGTATTTGCCAACATCATGCTTTATATGAATGAAGCAAAGCATGATGATGCATTTAATGGTCTCTGGGAACTGAATCTTTAAAATCCCCACATCTTCTGACCTTCTGGTTCCAGATAGACTATAAGGAGAGTTTGGGAGGCCAGTTAAGTTTAGATGGTGACTCAGAAAAATATTTTCTTCCCGGAGAATCTCCCTCTGTCCCCAGCCCTCTTGACATGGCCTCTCAGGATAAAATATTCAAGTCCATGGGAAGTACCTGAAAGTCTTGAAGCTATCAACATAATGGCTTCATAGGAATCAATTTCTTGACCATGATGAGAGTAGGCCTTTCTCTCAAATTACTGTTACAATTGCATCAGTATAAGCACTCAAGCTTTGCAAAACCCTTTCCCATCGATAGTCACAAAACTCAGGGGTAAGGAGGTGGTGAGGCTTTCTCTCAGGATGACCATGAAGATAAGGGTAGGATCCAGATGGCCAGATCTGAGCCTCAAAAGTAGCACACTTTGGGTGGGTCTCTAGATCCAATCTGTCCCAGACTTTGACTCGTCTGCTCTCACCTCCCACATACCTGCCCTTGGCCTTGATCACCTGACTTCATTCTGATCTCTGTGTCCCTGACCATGTCCTGCTCCTTGTGTTGCCCATCCATGCACCTGCTCCAGTAAAACCCTGACTCAGTCTGTTCTGACCCTTCTCTGAAAATTTCTGTATTTTTCTTGATAATTCATTAAACATCATTTTAAATTGCTTCCATGGCTATTAGCCAGGTTAACTTTTTGAGTCAAATCTGATCATATACATTTTCTCAGAATGCCAAATATTTCAGAATCTTCCTAATAATTTAGCTTAGAGCTGAAAGTTTTATGACCTTCTAATTTAATCTATTCTATAATCATGGTTATATTCCATTTCTCATCTTAAATCTTCTGTATTTGCACTTGCTCTCTTACTTTATTGATTATATCTAAGAAGAGTGTGTCTGTTTTATTGGTTTCTCCAAAGAATCAGCTTCTAGATTCACTTATAAATTCTAAGGTTTTTCAATGTTTCTAATACATTAAGTGAAAGTTGCTCAGTTGTGCCTGGCCCTTTGCAATCCCACAGACTACACAGCTCATGGAAGTCTCCAGGCCAGAATATTGGAGTGGATAGCCTCTCCAGGGGATCTTCCCAACCCAGGGATCAAACCCACGTCTCCTGCATTGCAGGCAAATTCTTTACCAGCTGAGCCACAAGGGAAGCCCAAGCATACTGGAGTGGGTAGCCTATCCCTTCTCCAGCAGATCTTCCCAACCCAGAAATTGAACTGGGGTCTCCTGCATTGCAGGCAGATTCTCAGTTGGTAAACTGTGTTATCAGGGAAGCCCTGGCCCAATTCTATAATCATAGTTATATTCCATTTCTCATCTTAAATCTTCTGTATTTATGCTTTCTCTCTTATTTTCTTGATTATATCTAAAGAAGAACATGTCTATATTATTGGTTTCTTCAAATAATGAGCTTTTAGATTCACTTATAAATTCTAACGGAGAAGGCAATGGCACCCCACTCCAGTACTCTTGCCTAGAAAATCCCATGGATGGAGGACCCTGGTAGGCTGCAGTCCATGGGGTCGTTACAAGTCGGACGCGACTGAGCGACTTCACTTTCACTTTTCACTTTCACACAATGGAGAAGGCAATGGCAACCCACTCCAGTGTTCTTGCCTGGAGAATCCCAGGGACAGCAGAGCCTGGGTGGGCTGCCGTCTATGGGGTCGCACAGAGTCAGACACGACTGAAGCGACTTAGCAGCAGCATAAATTCAAATGTTTTTCAATTTTTCTAATACATTAATTTCTACTATATTTATGGTTTATTGTTCCCTAATTTCCTTAGATTTCTCCTTTTTAACTTGTACTGAATGCTTTATCTATTTTCATTCTTTCTCATTTATTATTAAGCATTTAAGGCTATAGATTTGCTTTGAAGGATAGCTTTGGTCACATTCCATAAGTTTTGGTATACAGTGTTGCTCTATTAATAGCTTGTAATTGTGATTTTAATTTTCATTTGTACACAAAAGTTGTTTAAGAAAGTTTCAGGTTTTTTTCTTTCCATGTGATTAGGTTTCATTTTGCTTTGATTTTCCTGGTTAATCCTGCAACATAGTACATTTTTTACAACATATCTTTGTACTACAAAGATATAGTACATTTACAATGAAATATTACTCAGCAATAAAAAGAATGAGTGATTCCCATTTACAGCTCCATCAGCAGGAAAGACATTTTATTTCACTTTTCAGAGAGGAATAACCAAAAGCACAGTGAGGTTAAGCAACCAGCCTGAAGCTTCTGAGACAATAAACAATAAAATCAGAAATGATATCCAAAATGTTTTGCATAAGAAAGATAATTCCCCAAATCTTTATTCAGCAACAGGGAATGCGTACAATCATCAGTGGACTTTTCTAGGGCTGGGGAGGGATGTGAAGAGTTTCCAACAGCTAGAGATAAGGTCTTTACTAACAGGGCCTTGGAAGTCCTCCCTTAGCGATATCCGGAGGACACCTCCCAGAGTGCTGTATGCCTTGTTCATGCTCCATCACTGCTCAGGGTACAAGGTGGTGAATGGTGGTGCTCCATCTTCCAGATCAGATCCAGAGCAGCAGGAGCAAAGGCCCTGGAGAGTCTCAGGATACACGTGTTCCAGATGCAAGACTTCCAGCACCCAGAGGCCACAGCTAGACTCATCCACGCGGGTCCAGTGCCCGTATCACTGCGGGTGTGCTTCTGACGATTGTGTTTGTCATTCGATCCTATGGAGTAGTTCGCAGCCCCCTCCACTGAAAAAGAATCCAAGGTTCAGAAAGGGAACATATCCAGCGCAGGGTTGATGGTGCAGGACGGCACTTCTTCAGAGGGTGACCAGACACGGCAGAACACGGTGGTGGCTGAGATATTCCTATTGTAGAGCAAGCTTCTGGTAGAAGTTTAGTCAGGGTTTTGAACCTCTGTTTATGTATTTATCTTTTATATGATTTAACACTCCTCTCCTAAGATGAAGGAGGACTTTATCCAGCCCTAACGATAAGTTTAGGGTGACACCCAGTAAGCGGCAGGTCAGTTAACATGAGGTTGGGAGGGTTCCATCAATCCTTTTCTCCTCTAGCTTGGGGCTCAAGCTGGAAGGGCATGGCCTACCTTTGGCAGAGTCTGACACCAGTAAAATGCTATGATTGGAAGAGCCCAGAGAAACCATGAAGTCCAGGGCTCACTACTGGCATTTCTGGGTACAATTCAGGGGGTGCCTAAAATTTGAATAGGAAATATTTACATCTTTATCCTCACTAATCTCACAGCAGTTCAGGATTTTCTTCACTGTGCATGTAGGCAGCAGACCCCAGCAGTCCTAGCTGTGGACAAATAAAAATGACTTTGTGACTAATAGAAATCATAGGTGCTTGTGTGTCCCATCACAGTTATCACAGACATCTCAGAATATCATTTACATCCATTGCTATTTGAGAATTAGGATAGGTATTATACTCACAACTAGATTTTGTTGCTTAATGTGTTAATAAATAAGCATATATATTACACCATCACAATTTATAAATCTTTGATAGTTATTTCAATATTAGTTCCCTTTATAATCCAATATATTTTACTTTGCTAATTAAAAACCATGACTCTGAGAAAGGGTTTATATGTTTCACCAGACTCCTCTAGAGGTCTATGGTGCAAAAACATGTTTAAAAACTCTGATGGTATAACTATTAGAGAAATGTAAATCAAAAACACACCGAGGTATGACCTTACACTGATCAGAATGGCCAGGATCAAGAAGTCTATAAGTAATAAATGCTGGAGAGGGTATGGAGGGAAGGGAACCCTCCTACACTGTAGGTAGACATGTAAATTTGGAGAAAGAAATGACAACACACTCCAGTAATCTTGCCTAGAGAATCCTGTGGACAAAGGAGCCTGGTGGGCTGCCGTCTATTGGGTCATAAGGAGTTGGACACGACTGAAGCGACTTAGCATGCATGCATGCATTGGAGAAGGAAATGGCAACCCACTCCAGTATTTTTGCCTGGAGAATCCCAGGGATGGAGGAGCTTGGTGGGCTGCCGTCTATGGGGTCACACAGAGTCGGACACGACTGAAATGACTTAGCAGCAGCGGCAGACATGTAAGCTGGTGCAGCCACTATGGAGAACAGTATGCAGGTTCTTTAAAAAACTAAAAATAGAGTTACCATATGATCCAGAAATTCAACTCCTGAGCATATACCCCCAAAGATGAAAACTCTAATTCAAAAAGACACATGCACCTCAATGTTCAAAGCAGCATTATTTACAATAGCCAAGACCTGGAAGCAACCTAAGGGTCCATTGACAAATGAATGCATAAAGATATAGTACATATACAATGGAATATTACTCAGCCATAAAAAGAATGAGAGATTCCCATTTACAGCTGCATACCTGAAACTACCACAATATTGTAAATCAACCAAAGTTCAATTTAAAAATAAAAAAGAAAGCCTTATAGATAAGGTTATAGACAAGGAAACAGGCCCAGAGAGAAGAAGTGATCCAGCCAAGGTCACGGCAGAGTTGGGACCAGACACCATCTTCCAATCCTACCAGCATAGGATGACTTTACAATGAGGGGAACCTGGGGGCGAGGGTGGGAAGCACGGAGCTTAGTCCTACGAGGACTTGTGACAGCTGTGGGAGGAAAGGTCAGGCTGAGCCAAGGCAGGGCGAGGGAACAGGGAAGACTGCACAGTCTGCACTGCCTGCTCAGCCAGGGAGGCCCTCAAAGCAGCAATTACAAGTATTTATTATTTGTTTTCCCGAAGTCTGCTCACATGGAACCAAGCAATAGATTAAATGATTCTTCAGTGGCCACACGAGAAGATGGTGGGGCTTGATTTGTCTTTGCAATTAAAACCCACATCACATGCATGTGTTCTTTATAACTGTATTTGAGCAGCTTAGGGAGAGAATTTAATCCCTCAGTATAATACCTGGCAGGGGGTGAGGGGCGTGCTTGTCTACAGAGTAGGAAGTTTTCTGCTTGGAGAATGCGCCTTTTCCTGGCTACCTGTGACTTGCTGAGGCTGGTAACTTAGAATCAGATAGAAGGTGCTTCTCAAAGAACAGTGTTCACATGTTTAGAGGGGACTAGGTCATTGCACCCAGCATTTTGCAAAATGGGTGCCTGGGACTCCCGATACACACCCACCATTCTCTTGGCTTTTCCCAAATGCCCGACTCATCTCTTGATGAGCCCTCACTTGGAATTCCTTCTCTACACTTCATCACTACCATTATTAATAATAATAACAACTGTTATTATTGTTGTTGCTATTGTTATAATTGCATGCATGCATCGCTTCAGTTGTTTCCAACTCTGTGTGACCCTATGGACTGTAGCCCGAAGGCTCCTCTGTCCATGGGATTCTCCAGGCAAATACTGGAGTGGGTTGTCATTTCCTTCACCAGGGTATCTTCCTGAACCAGGGATCAAAACCACGCCTCTTAACATCTCCTGCATTTGCAGGCAGCTTCTTTGCCACTTGTTATAATTATGGAGTAGCAATTCCTACAGCTTGAGGACTGCTAATAGGCAAGAACTCTCAGTCTGTAAGGCAAGCTGCTGCATGCTGCTGCTGCTGCTGCTGCTAAGTCGCTTCAGCCGTGTCCGACTCTGTGCGACCCCATAGACGGCAGCCCACCAGGCCCCGCCGTCCCTGGGATTCTTCAGGCAAGAACACTGGAGTGGGTTGCCATTTCCTCCTCCAATGCATGAAAGTGAAAAGTGAAAGTGAAGGCGTTCAGTCGTGTCCGACTTTTATCGACCCCATGGACTGCAGCCTACCAGGCTCCTCTGTCCATGGGATTTTCCAGGCAAGAGTACTGGAGTGGGGTGCCATTGCCTTCTCCAAACAGTTAGCCGGGGCAACAACAAATCTCATTACCCAAAGAGGGCAGCCCACTGGTGGTGAGCTCAGACTCTCAAGGGCTTGCTCTAACAGCCAGATGGGGAGCACTTCCTCTGGACCAGGCATCCTTGAAGCCCCATCACATTAGCTATCTCATCTGGCCCTGCCACTGCGAGGCTCAGTTACTCAAATAGCCAGAGCCGAGACCCCTGAGATCCAGGGTTTCCCCATGTCTGGGAAAGCCCAGGCTGGCTTACTGAGTTCACTTCTAAAAGGACTTTGGGGATTTTATCAAGGTAAGCCCTCAGCAATTTAGCAGGTAAGCAGCCGGGCAGCCCTGGTTATAGTCCTAAAGAGCCTTCCTCTCCTGACCCAGGTTCCTCCATCCTCACACCCCACCTCCCCAGGAATATCACACCCTCACTGCCATGTTTCTTCTCCTACGGCTGGAGGACTAGCCTTTCTGCTTTCACAATAGTACATATATTATTCCCTCGAAGCCAGGCTATCTGCACAAATAAGGCATAATAATAGAAGAAAGAAGGATAACAACCCTTTATTGAGCTCTTCCTATATGCCAAGAACCTTGCCGAGTTATTTATAAACATGTTATTTAGTTCTCCTAACAGCCGTGAAGGAGTCTCATTATCCTCATTTTATGGATGAGGAGACCGAGGCTCAGCAAGATGAAGCAGTTTGTCAAAAGCCACAGAGCTGCTCGGGCAGGGCTGAGGCACGATGCCAGCTCCTCTTGAGTTCTGCCTGTGACAATGTTATTCTTAACCCCATCATTCCGTGAAACATTTAGATCCTGAATAAGCTCTTTCTGCATTACTATGAGCCCCTAATTTTTGTTGTTTACTATTGGTACTCTCTTTGGACATTTTTTTTTTTTAGTAAACTAAATGCTTCTGTTGCAACTTGGGAAATCACAGATTGAGGATCCAAAAAGCAGCATGGGATGGGAAGACCCAGGGCCAAGAAGCAGCCCACCCAGCTGCCTCCAAGCCAGTTCCTTCACTGCCCAGACCTCAGCCTCTCCTCTGAAAAATGGGGATGATCATATTTATCCTGTCATGCTCAGAGGAGGCCACTGGGAGGACTGGACATGATGGTAAGTGTGCAAGGGCTCGACACACAGTCCTGAGGAGGCTAGGGTGAGGTCACATGGTCCCCTAGGACCCTCTTGTGTGGCTTTCACTTACCCCCTGCTCAGAATCACACTTACCTCCAGCAAGAGAATGCCTGTGTCCCAGCTCCTGGCATATCACCACGAGTCATCTATTCAGCACTGAACACACTTTTTGGACACACATCTGTGTCCCAGGCATGGTTTCAGGCCCTAGGGAGATAGCAGTGCAAGAGCACTGAAGCCCTGCCCACATGGAGCTGCTGGCATCCAAGGGATGAGAGCCCAGGCTCCCTGAGCTCTCGTCATGGCTGGTCCAGGTACCTAATGCTTCTCTGTCCATTTGATGCTTGCCTGCAAAACTCTGAGGGAGGAGTCAGTATCACAGATAAGGGAACCGAGGTATGGAAGGTTAGGTAAGCTGCCCCAAGTTGCAGGGGTGGAAAGCAGCAGAACTTAGTTGGAACTTGGCGGTCAGGCCCCAGAGCTCACACACCACCATCACTCTCTGCTTCTGCATGTCTACCTGCTTTTCCTTTGACACCAAAGCCTTTCACCTTGTCCTCCACAGCTTGTCCAGTCTTCTCCAGCTCTACTTTCTGGTAGCCTCCTCTCCCTGGCCCAGGCCCTTGTTTGTCCTTCTAGAACCACAGAAACCTCCCTCTAGCCTCTCTGCTTCTTCCAGCCTCTGGCCAGCTCCTGCTTCTCTCACCTCTACCCTATCCTGCCTCCTACCCCAGCTGAGTCCCAAAAAGTCCAGGTGTGGAACCATGGCCTCAAGGCCACCAAGGTCTGCTGAAAACGTGAATTTCTTTTTTTTTTTTTCCTTCTTTTTGATACAGGCCATTTTTAATTTTTTAATTAATGAATTTATTTATTTTACTTTACAATATTGTATTGGTTTTGCCATACACTGACTTGAATCTGCCATGAGTATACATATGTTCCCCATCCTGAACCACCCTCTCACCTCCCTCCCCATCCCATCCTTCTGGGTCATATCAGTGCACCAGTGCCAAGCACCCTATCAGTTCAGTTCAGTTCAGTCTCTCAGTCATGTCCCACTCTTTGCGACTCCATGAATCACAACATGCCAGGCCTCCCTGTCCATCACAACTTCCGGAGTTCACTCAGACTCACATCCATCAAGTCAGTGATGCCATCCAGCCATCTCATCCTCTGTCGTTCCCTTCTCCTCCTGCCCCCAATCCCTCCCAGCATCAGAGACCTTACCAGTGAGTCAACTCTTTGCACGAGGTGGCCAAAGTACTGGAGTTTCAGCTTTAGCATCATTCCTTCCAAAGAAATCCCAGGGCTGATCTCCTTCAGAATGGACTGGTTGGATCTCCTTGCAGTCCAAGGGACTCTCAAGAGTCTTCTCCAACACCACACTTCAAAAGCATCAATTCTTCGGCGCTCAGCCTTCTTCACAGTCCAACTCTCACATCCATACATGACCACAGGAAAAACCATAGCCTTCACTAGACGGACCTTTGTTGGCAAAGTAATGTCTCTGCTTTTGAATATGCTATCTAGGTTGGACATAACTCTCCTTCCAACGAGTAAGCGTCTTTTAATTTCATGGCTGCAGTCACCATCTGCAGTGATTTTGGAGCCCCCAAAAAATAAAGTCTGACAATGTTTCCCCTGTTTCCCCATCTATTTCCCATGAAGTGATGGGACTGGATGCCATGATCTTCATTTTCTGAATGTTGAGCTTTAAGCCAACTTTTTCACCCTCCACTTTCACTTTCATCAAGAGGCTTTTTAGTTCCTTTTCACTTTCTGCCATAAGGGTGGTGTCATCTGCATATCTGAGGTTATTGATATTTCTCCTGGCAATCTTGATTCCAGCTTGTGTTACCTCCAGCCCAGTGTTTCTCATGACGTACTCTGCATATAAGTTAAATAAGCAAGGTGACAATATACAGCCTTGACGTACTCCTTCTCCTATTTGGAACCAGTCCTATGTTCCATGTCCAGTTCTAACTGTTGCTTCCTGACCTGCATACAGATTTCTCAAGAGGCAGGTCAGGTGGTCTGGTATTCCCATCTCTTTCAGAATTTTCCACAGTTTATTGTCCACACAGTCAAAAGCTTTGGCATAGTCAATAAAACAGAAATACATGTTTTTCTGGAACTCTCTTGCTTTTTCCATGATCCAGCGGACGTTGGCAATTTGATCTCTGGTTCCTCTGCCTTTTCTAAAACCAGTTTGAATATCAGGAAGTTCACGGCTCACATGTTGCTGAAGCCTGGCTTGGAGAATTTTGAGTATTACTCTACTAGTGTGTGAGATGAGTGCAATTGTGCAGTAGTTTGAGCATTCTTTGGCATTGCCTTTCTTTGGGATTGGAATGAAAACTGACCTTTTCCAGTCCTGTGGCCACTGCTGAGTTTTCCGAATTTGTTGGCATATTGAGTGCAGCATTTTCAGAGAGTCATGTTTCAGGATTCGAAATAGCTCAACTGGAATTCCATCACCTCCACTAGCTTTGTTCGTAGTGATGCTTTCTAAGGCCCACTTGACTTCACATTCCAGGATGTCTGGCTCTAGGTCAGTGATCACACCATCATGATTATCTGGGACATGAAGATTTTTTGTACAGTTCTGTGTATTCTTGCCACCTCTTGATATCTTCTGCTTCTGTTAGGTCCATACCATTTCTGTCCTTTATCGCGCCCATCTTTGCATGAAATGTTCCCTTGGTATCTCTAATTTTCTTGAAGAGATCTCTTGTCTTTCCCATTCTGTTGTTTTCCTCTATTTCTTTGCACTGATCGCTGAGGAAGGCTTTCTTATCTCTTCTTGCTATTCTTTGGAACTCTGCATTCAGATGCTTATTCTTTTTCTCCTTTGCTTTTCGCTTCTCTTCTTTTCACAGCTCTTTGTAAGGCCTCCCCAGACAGCCATTTTGCTTTTTTGCATTTCTTTTCCATGGGGATGGTCTTGATCCCTGTCTCCTGTACAATGTCATGAACCTCATTCCATAGTTCATCAGGCACTCTATCTATCAGATCTAGGCCCTTAAATCTATTTCTCACTTCCACTGTATAATCATAAAGGATTTTATTTAGGTCATACCTGAATGGTCTAGTGGTTTTCCCTACTTTCTTCAATTTCAGTCTGAATTTGGCAATAAGGAGTTCATGATCTGAGCCACAGTCAGCTCCAGGTCTTGTTTTTGCTGACTGTATAGAGCTTCTCCATCTTTGGCTGCAAAGAATATAATCAATCTGATTTCAGTGTTGACCATCTGGTGATGTCCATGTGTAGAGTCTTCTCTTGTGTTGTTGGAAGAGGGTGTTTGCTATGACCAGTGCATTTTCTTGGCAAAACTCTATTAGTCTTTGCCCTGCTTCATTCTGTATTCCAAGGCCAAATTTGCGTTACTCCAGGTGTTTCTTGACTTCCTACTTTTGCATTCCAGTCCCCTATAATGAAAAGGACATCTTTTTTGGGTGTTAGTTCTAAAAGGTCTTGTAGGTCTTCATAAAACTGTTCAACTTCAGCTTCTTCAGCATTACTGGTTGGGGCATAGACTTGGATTACTGTGATATTGAATGGTTTGCCTTGGAAACGAACAGAGATCATTCTGTTGTTTTAGAGATTGCATCCGAGTACTGCATTTTGGACTCTTTTGTTGACCATGATGGCTACTCCATTTCTTCTAAGGGATTCCTACCCGCACCCTATATCATGTATCAAACCTGGACTGGCTATTCGTTTCACATACGATATTTTACATGTTTCAATGCTATTCTCCCATATCATACTGCTCTTGCCCTCTCCCACAGAGTCTAAAAGACTGTTCTATACATCTGTTTCTCTTTTGCTGTCTCACATAGAGGGTTATCATTACCATCTTTCTAAATTCCATATATATGGGTTAGTATACTGTATTGGTATTTTTCTTTCTGGCTTACTTCACTCTGTGTAATAGGCTCTAGTTTCATCCACCTCCTTAGAACTGATTCAAATGTATTCTTTGTAATGGCTGAGTAATATTCCATTGTGTATATGTACCACAGCTTTCTTATCCATTCATCTGCTGATGGACATCTAGGTTGCTTCCATGTCCTGGCTATTATAAACGGTGCTGCGATGAACATTGGGGTACACGTGTCTCTTTCGATTCTGGTTTCCTCAGTGTGTATTCCCAGCAGTGGGATTGCTAGATCATATGGCTGTTCTATTTCCAGTTTTTTAAGGAATCTCCACACTGTTCTCCATAGTGGCTGTACTAGTTTACATTCCCACCAACAGTGTAAGAGGGTTCCCTTTTCTCCACACTCTCTCCAGCATTTATTGCTTGTAGACTTTTGGACAGCAGCCATTCTGACTGGTGTGAAATGGTACCTCATAGTGGTTTTGATTTGCATTTCTCTGATAATGAGTGATGTTGAGCATCTTTTCATGTGTTTGTTAGCCATCTGAATGTCTTCTTTGGAGAAATGTCTGTTTAGTTCTTTGTCCCACTTTTGGATTTGGTCTTTTTGTTTTGTTTTGTTTTTTAATTTTTTTAAATTTAATTTATTTTTAAACTTTACATAATTGTATTAGTTTTGCCAAATATCAAAATGTATGTATTCCATGTATCCAGGTATACATGGAATTGAGCTTCAGGAGTTACTTGTATACTTTTGAGATTAATTCTTTGTCAGTTGCTTTGTTTGCGATTATTTTCTCCCATTCTGAAAGCTGTCTTTTCACTTTGCTTATAGTTTCCTTTGTTGTGCAGAAGCTTTTAATTTTAATTAGGTCCCATTTGTTTATTTTTGTCAATATTTCCAATATTCTGGGAGGTGGGTCATAGAGGATCCTGCTGTGGTTTATGTCGGAGAGTGTTTTGCCAATGTTTCCTCTAGGAGTTTAATAGTTTCTAGTCTTACATTTAGATCTTTAATCCATTTTGAGTTTATTTTTGTGTATGGCATTAGAAAGTGTTCTAGTCTCATTCTTTTACAAGTGGTTGACCAGTTTTCCCAGTACCACTTGTTAAAGAGATTGTCTTTTCTCCATTGTATATTCCTGCCTCCTTTGTCAAACATAAGGTGTCCATAGGTAGATTTATCTGTGGGCTTTCTATTTTGTTGCATTGATCTATATTTCTGTCTTTGTGCCAGTACCATACTGTCTTGATGACTGTGGCTTTGTAGTAGAGCCTGAAGTCAGGCAGGTTGATTCCTCCAGTTCCATTCTTCTTTCTCAAGATTGACTTGGCTATTCAAGGTTTTTTGTATTTCCATACAAATTATGAAATTATTTGTTATAGTTATCTGAAAAATACCATTGGTAGCTTGACAGGTATTGCATTGAATCTATAGATTGCTTTGGGTAGTATACTCATTTTCACTATATTGATTCTTCCAATCCATGAACATGGTATATTTCTCCATCTATTAGTGTCCTCTTTGATTTCTTTCACCAGTGTTTTATAGTTTTATATATATATATAGGTCTTTTGTTTCTTTAGGTAAATATATTCCTAAGTATTTTATTCTTTTCATTGCAATGGTGAATGGAATTGTTTCCTTAATTTCTCTTTCTGTTTTCTCATTGTTAGTGTATAGGAATGCAAGGGATTTCTATGTGTTAATTTTATAGCCTGCAACTTTACTATATTCATTGATTAGCTCTAGTAATTTTCTGGTGGAGTCTTTAGGGTTTTCTATGTAGAGGATCATGTCATCTGCAAACAGTGAGAGTTTTACTTCTTCTTTTCCCATCTGGATTCCTTTTATTTCTTTTTCGGTTCTGATTGCTGCTACCAAAACTTCCAAAACTATGTTGAATAGTAGTGGTGATAGTGGGCACCCTTGTCTTGTTCCTGACTTTAGGGGAAATGCTTTCAATTTTTCACCATTGAGGATAATGTTTGCTGAATTTTTTTCATTATGTTGAGGTATTTTTATTATGTTGAGGTATGTTCATTATGTGCCTGCTTTCTGGGGTTTTTTTGTCATAAATGGATGTTGAATTTTGTCAAAGGCTTTCTCTGCATCTATTGAGATAATCACATGGTTTTTATCTTTCAATGTGTTAATGTGGTATATTACATTGATTGATTTGAGATATTGAAGAATCCTTGCATCCCTGGGATAAAGCCCACTTGGTCATGATGTATGATCTTTTTAATATGTTGTTGGATTCTGTTTGCTAGAATTTTGTTAAGGATTTTTGCATCTATGTTCATCAGTGATATTGGCCTGTAATTTTCTTTTTTTGTGGCATCTTTGTCAGGTTTTGGTATTAGGGTGATGGTGGCCTCATAGAATGAGTTTGGGAGTTTACCTTCCTCTGCAATTTTCTGGAAGAGTTTGAGTAGGATAGATGTTAGCTCTTCTCTAAATTTTTGGTAGAATTCAGCTGTGAAGCCGTCTGGTTCTGGGGTTTTGTTTGCTGGAAGATTTCTGATTTCAGTTTCAATTTCCGTGCTTGTGATATGGGCCATTTTTAAAGTCTTTATTGAATTTGTTATAATATTGCTTCTGTTTTATGTTTTGGTTTTTTGGCCTTGAGGCATGCAGGATCTTATCTCCCCCACCAGAAATCTAATCTGCACCCCCTGCATTGGAAGGCAAAGTTTTAATCACTGGACCACCAGGGAAGTCCCTAACATGTATTTCTGCATTTTTCTTCCTGCTCCCCAAATGCTCAGTTCACAAAAACTGTCCTCCAGGCCAGAGAGCCTAAACTTTAGGGGAATTGCTGGCCTTCTTGTGAAGATAACCACAAGTTACAGCATCCTTCCCCAGGAGAATAAACATGTATGAACATTTCTTGAAATCTGCACCTGTCTTCTGCACGGTCACAAAACCACCATGAAGACCTTGGTGCTAGACACTCGAATCTTAATACTGTCCCTCTATTCCTTAAACATGTCTTTTCATCTCTCTCTCAACATCTTCTCCCACCTGAGATGCTTCCTCCATCTTCTCTTTTGTCTAATGAAATCCTCATGACCCATCAAAACCCAGCTCCATTGTCACTAGGCTAGGCGAGTGTGCTTCCTTGATGCTTTCACTGAGAGCTGCCCTCAGGATTTCAGTCATCCCTCCCTGGAATTTGGGACCACACCTCATTTCCACCTACTTAAATGGACCCCTCTAGGGCAAGGAGGCTGGTTTAGCTACCTGACAATCTTTCACCTCATGCAGCACAGAGCTCTTGTAAACAGCAGGTATACAGTGTCTATTTTTTGAAAAACTGAAAACTGAAAGCAGCAATCCTTATTTTCAAATGGTAGATTCTAGAATGCTAATGAAATGGATGCTTCATTATCTGTGTCCCACTAATAAGGCTCTGCGGACAGTGGGTTTCTGGAAAATTTCACCAGACATAAGCTTAGGAAAATGATCTCTTGCCTTTGCCATTTGTTAGAAATATAAACATTTCATACCCACTTGTTACCACAGTTCTTGAATTCCTATTTAAATCTCCATGTATTTACTAATGGTAACCTAGTTTATAGGAATCTATGGCTTCTAAAGAAGGTCAGATCCTGATTAATTAGTTGTGATCCATATTTTGTATCTGATAATTAGCTTACAGCTGCAGTGAAAATCGGGCCCTACATTTTCAGAAGGTGGAATATTTTAAGAAAGCAGATATTCTTTGTGTGTTCTGATCTCTGCTTTGTTAAAAGGCTGTTAAAGAGAGAACTATAACATAGGGGGAAAATGAATACATTTGCTCTCAAGATGCGATTAAAACAGAATGCAAATATGACTAATGAGACAATTAACTTTTCTAGAAATATTATGCAAGAGTATCAACTCCTGGGATGTAACATTTCTATACTAAAAAATTCAGTTTGATAGCATCAGTGACCAAAGGGATCTGGGAAGAAAAGGCATTGCTACTGTCAGGGAAGGCTGAGGAGGGCATGAAAAGTGCCCATTTCTTTCTAACTTGATCTACTCAGCTATGGAACAGATGCTGTTGCAAATGCTCCCATGTGGCTCCTACATGTGGGCTGCTTCCAGCAATTCTTTTCAACATGGCACCACGAGAATGGCATTAATTCAGGCGTCAGGAGCCCTTAGCTCAAATCTCAGCACCACCAGCTACAGCTAAATGACCTCGGATGGTCCATATTATGGTTGTGGGCCTCAATTTCTTCCTCTGTGAAATGAAGACACCTGTCTCATGAGTTATAAGGCTCCATGAGCCAATGTATATAAAGTGCATGGTATGGAGATGAGCAGGCTGGTGTGTCCTAGAGAAATTGTTGTTGAAGCTGCAGAGTTAGGGGGCAGGGCATGGAAACACCTTGTTCCAGTAAAAGGCTCTGGCATGAGGTGGGGTTCTAGGAAGGAGGATTAAAGAGTCAGGATCTTAGGCCCTACCCTGTATTTCAAGTTCGAGCCAAGTGATCTTGGGTTTTAGTATCATGCTTTCAACATTCATAAAACAGCAGCCCTTTCCTAAGTGATTTCCAAGGAGCTGTCCTAAGAACCCAGCACTGTTCAAGGCTACAGAAGAGTTCACATTTTTTTTTTACAAGTAGTTCATTACTAACTAGCCTGAATTTCTCCAAATATGCCCATTCGCCACTTTTTCGGTTTCAGTCCACAGCTAAGTTGCCTGTATTACACTGCAATTAAATAGTCCTATTAGGAGCTCTACAAGAACTCCATTTGGAAAACTCAGCCATGGCCACAGGACTGGAAAAGGTCCATTTTCATTCCAATCCCAAAGAAAGGCAATGCCAAAGAATGCTCAAACTACCACACAATTGCACTCATCTCACACGCTAGTAAAGTGATGCTCAAAATTCTCCAAGACAGGCTTCAGCAATATGTGAACCGTGAACTTCCAGATGTTCAAGCTGGCTTTAGAAAAGGCAGAGGAACCAGAGATCAAATTGCCAACATTTGCTGGATCATCAAAAAAGCAAGAGAGTTCCAGAAAAACATGTATTTCTGCTTTATTGACTATGCCAAAGCCTTTGACTGTGTGGATCACAATAAACTGTGAAAATTCTGAAAGAGATGGGAATACCAGACCACCTGACCTGCCTCTTGAGAAATCTGTATGCAGGTCAGGAAGCAACAGTGAGAACTGGACATGGAACAACAGACTGGTTCCAAATAGGAGAAGGAATACATCAATGCTGTATATTGTCACCCTGCTTATTTAACTTATATGCAGAGTACATCATGAGAAACGCTGGGCTGGAAGAAGCACAAGCTGGAATCAAGATCACTGGGAGAAATATCAATAACCTCAGATATGCAAATGGCACCACCCTTATGGCAGAAAGTGAAGAGGAACTAAAAAGCCTTTTAGGAGAGTGAAAAAGTTGGCTTAAAGCTCAACATTCAGAAAACTAAGATCATGGCATCTAGTCCCATCACTCCATGGGAAATAGATGGGGAAACAGTGGAAACAGTGTCAGACTTTCTTTTTTGGGCCTCCAAAATCACTGCAGAATATGACTGCAGCCATGAAATTAAAAGACGCTTACTCCTTGGAAGAAAAGTTATGACCAACCTAGATAGCATATTAAAAAGCAGAGACATTACTTTGCCAAAAAAGGTCCGTCTAGTCAAGACTATGGTTTTTCCAGTGGTCATGTATGGATGTGATAGTTGGATTGTGAAGAAAGCTAAGCACCGAAGAATTGATGCTTTTTTTTCTTTGTTTCTTTTTTTTAAATTTTATTTTATTTTTAAACTTTACAATATTGTATTAGTTTTGCCAAATATTGAAATGAATCTGCCATTCATTATCAGAGAAATGCAAATAGAATTGATGCTTTTGAACTGTGGTGTTGGAGAAGACTCTTGAGAGTCCCTTGGACTGCAAGGAGATCCAACCAGTCCATTCTGAAGGATATCAGCCCTGGGTGTTCATTGGAAGGAATGATGCTAAAGCTGAAACTCCAATACTTTGGCCACCTCATGCGAAGAGTTGACTCATTGGAAAAGACCCAAATGCTGGGAGGGATTGGGGGTAGGAGGAGAAGGGGATGACAGAGGATGAGTTGGCTGGATGGCATCATCGACTCGATGGACATGAGTTTGAGTGAACTCCATGAGTTGGTGATGGACAGGGAGGCCTGGCATGCTGCGATTCATGGGGTTGCAAAGAGTCGGAAACGACTGAGCAACTGAACTGAACAGAACTGAACTGAATGCTGTAGTGGTTTTCCCTACTCTCTTCAACTTAAGTCTGAATTTAGCAATAAGGAGTTCATGATCTGAGTCACTGCTCCCAACAGCTGGATTAATACAGATGTGGCATATATACATATATGCAATAAAATATTACTCAGCCATAAAAAAGAATGAATAATGCCATTTGTAGCAATACGAATGGACCGAGAAATCATCATACTAAATGAAGTAAGTCAGCCAGAGAAAGATAAATGTGATACTGTTTGTATGTAGAATCTAAAATATGACACAGATGAACTTATTTACCAAACAGAGGATAGACTCACAGACATAGAAAACAAACTTATGGTTACAAAAAGGAAAAGGGGGCATTGTTGTTTAGTCGCTAAGTTATGTTCAACTTTTCTGCAACCCCATGGACTGTAGCCCGCCAAGCTCCTCTGTCCATGGGATTTCCCAGGCAAAAATACTGGAGTGGGTTGCCTTTTCTGTCTGCAGTTTATGTTTTCTTATCTAAGGTATCAAAAGGAAAAAGGCATCATTTACTGAGCATCTACTATGTGTCAGGTACTATACTGGATATTTTTGTTTTACCATTCATTTTAATCTTCCCCCTTATAAGTGTGCAGGCAAGCATTTTTATTTCCTCATTGCAAATACAGACCAAGGCTTAGCGGGTAGGTTAACCTGCCCAGGGTCTCACCACTAGGAAGAAGCAATACAAGATTTAAACACAGCTCTGTGTTTCTGAAATTTAAGCTCCTCTTCCTCCACCAAGCTTTTCCTCATGAACACATACCTTTTTCTACTTCCAAAGCCCTGCTTAAATGCTGCAATCTGAAAAGATACATAGAGCTCGTTTGCTGTGTGATGGTGGCTCGAAATCAGGTGAAAACCCAAGGCCTCCTCAAGGGAGAGGAAGGCCCCCTGAGCCAGGGTTTAAGCAAACAAGATAAGAAGAATAAGAAAATGGTTTCTGGACACTGCCATCCATCTCTGTGAAGCCTGAGATAGCAGGCATCAGGTGATGAAGTAGAATGAAATGAGAGAAAAAAAAAGATGAAAATGGAGGTTTACACATGACTGCACTGCCTTCCTATCTAGAGGGAAAACCCAACATTAATAAAACAGAAAAGCTTCAACAAAATCAAAGCCAGTTTTTCTGTCAAGTTCAGAAACAACAGTCCATAAACCTATAGGCATTTCCCAAGTGTGTTCCAGAAATAGCCAGGTTTCTGAGAAGTTGAGTGGAAATCAAATTCAGGGTAAGCTCAGTCCCTGCTACTCAAGAATTCTGTGAATCAAGCTCTGCCAATAAATTTGTCCATGATGAACATGTGTGTGTGCACAAACACATACACACACAGTGTTCAGGGTCTCCTACAGACAGACCAAGGCAGGTCTGCACACTCAGTCTTCTCTGTCCATGGGACTTTCCAGGCAAGAGTGCTGGAGTGGGTTGCCATTTCCTACTCCAGGGGATCCTCCTGACCCAGGTCTTGCATCACCCTCATCTCCTGCATTGGCAGGTGGATACTTTACCACTAGGGCCACCTGGGGATATCCACTCTTTTAGATTCTTTTCCCATATAGGTCATTACAGAGTAAGACTACAGCAGGTAGGTCCTTATTAGTTAAACTTTTACATACAGAAGATATTAAGAAGAGGTGGCAGGAATACACAGAAGAACTGTACAAAAAAGATCTTCATGATCCAGATAATCACCATGGTGTGATCACTGACCTAGAGCCAGACATCCTGGAATGTGAAGTCAAGTGGGCCTTAGAAAGCATTACTACAAACAAAGCTAGTGGAGGTGATGGAATTCCAGTTGAGCTATTTCAAATCCTGAAAGATGATGCTGTGAAAGTGCTGCACTCAATATGCCAGCAAATTTGGAAAACTCAGCAGTGGCCACAGGACTGGAAAAGGTCCATTTTCATTCCAATCCCAAAGAAAGGCAATGCCAAAGAATGCTCAAACTACCACACAATTGCACTCATCTCACACACTAGTAAAGTAATGCTCAAAATTCTCCAAGCCAAGCTTCAGCAATATCTGAACCATGAACTTCCAGATGTTCAAGTTGGTTTTAGAAAAGGCAGAGGAACCAGAGATCAAATTGTCAACATCCACTGGATCATCATAAAAACAAGAGAGTTCCAGAAAAACATCTATTTCTGCTTTATTGACTATGCCAAAGCCTTTGACTGTGTGGGTCACAATAAACTGTGGAAAATTCTGAAAGAGATGGGAATCCCAGACCACTTGACCTGCCTCTTGAGAAACCTGTATGCAGGTCCGGAAGCAACAGTTAGAACTGGACATGGAACAACAGACTGGTTCCAAATAGGAGAAGGAGTACGTCAATGCTGTATATTGTCACCCTGCTTATTTAACTTCTATGCAGAGTACATCATGAGAAAGGCTGGGCTGGAAGAAGAACAAGCTGGAATCAAGATTGCCAGGAGAAATATCAATAACCTCAGATATGCAGATGACACCACCCTTATGGCAGAAAGTGAAGAGGAACTAAAGAATCTCTTGATGAAAGTGAAAGAAGAGAGTGAAAAAGTTGGCTTAAAGCTCAACATTCAGAAAACGAAGATCATGGCATCCAGTCCCATCACTTCATGGGAAATAGATGGG
Organism: Bos indicus; assembly: GCF_029378745.1. Classification (NCBI taxonomy): domain Eukaryota; kingdom Metazoa; phylum Chordata; class Mammalia; order Artiodactyla; family Bovidae; genus Bos; species Bos indicus. Next base: position 129,358,242 of record NC_091760.1, read on the forward strand.
GAAACAGTGGAAACAGTGTCTGACTTTATTTTGGGGGGCTCCAAAATCACTGAAGATGGTGACTGCAGCCATGAAATTAAAAGACGCTTACTCCTTGGATGGAAAGTTATGAGCAACCTAGACAGCATATTAAAAAGCAGAGACACTACTTTGCCAACAAAGGTCCATCCAGTCATGGCTATGGTTTTTCCTGTGGTCATGTATGGATGTGAGAGTTGGACTGTGAAGAAAGCTGAGCGCTGAAGCATTGATGCTTTTGAACTGTGGTGCTGGATAAGACTCTTGTGAGTCCCTTGGACTGCAAGGAGATACAACCAGTCCATCCTAAAGGAGACCAGTCCTGGGTGTTCATTGGAAGGACTGATGCTGAGGTTGAAACTCCAATACTTTGGCCACCTCATTCGAAGAGTTTACTCATTGGAAAAGACCCTGATGCTGGGAGGGATTGGGTGCAGGAGGAGAAGGGGATGACAGAGGATGAGATGTCTGGATGGCATCACCGACTCGATGCACATGAGTTTGGGTGAACTCCAGGAGTTGGTGATGGACAGGGAGGCCTGATGTGCTGTGATTCATGGGGTCACAATGAGTCAGACACGACTGAGGGTCTGAACTGAACTGAACTGAACTGATTGTGTAAATGTCAATACCAATATCCCAATTTATCCCTCCCCACCCTTTACCCTCTGGTAACCATAAATTTATTTTCTACATAAAGGCCCTGCTTACCCTCAACTCCTCCAGGAAGCCTTTGCTGACTATATGAGTCCCCAAGGATCTCTTCTTCCCATGAGCACTATGGAACTGTTGGTTACCATCAGCCCCTTGTGGTCACTCACCACCCTGTCCTGTGTTCTGGGAATTTTCAGCCAGACAGAGAACCAACTGTGGCCATCCACTGGGATCAGTGTCAAGCCTTCTTCTGAGCAGATAATTAGAACACCTGGGTCTTCAGAGAAGGCATTCAATCACCCAAGAAGGGTTTCCATGGAGAAGTTCCTCACGTTCATTAACTCTGACTATATCCAAGCACTTGAAAGCAACCATCTCACTCTATTCTACCACATCCCTCTGAGACAAGTATTATTGAGTCCATTTCCCAGATGAAGAAACTGAGGCACATGGAGGTGAGCCAGTTGTCTGCCCAAAGCTGTGAGGCTCTGAGGGACAGGAATTGAGGCAGAACCATAAGGAGTAAGGGGAAGAGAGATGGGCCATGTTGAATGGGGCAGACGGAGGCAGAGGGTTAGACAGGAGAGAGGACTCTTCCCTGTGGAGACCCTGTTATGAGTAGCTCTCAGATGGCCCCTTCCCTTTGGGCTCCCTGCCACATTAGAGGCATCTAGTGTTCTTGGCACTGGCTCACACTTGTGCTTATCACACCCAGAGAAAGCCAGTGAGAGAGTAACCATGGCCCGGACCTCTGTCCCTGCCCAGCTGAGCAGCTAGTTTATCCTCGATACAATCCAGTAACTCTAGAGAATCAGAATAGGAACTAGATTGCTTTCCTCTAATAAAATTTACAGCGTATACAAATTCAATTACATCATTGTGTGCGCCAACGGTGGCTGAGGGGCCAAGGTCACTTACACACATCCATCACTGGGGTGCAGAGAGTCAGGGGCATGAAATTCTCTCCTATTCAGGGCCCAGAGGATGGTAGAGGCACAGAGAGGGCAACAGTGGGGCTGCTGATTGGGAGGGTCAGCCTCTGGGGCAGGGCCTGCTGTGTTCAATGCCCATCTTCCCTGCACCCAGGAGTGACAGGGAGCCCATGTGGATGTACTGGGAGACCTGACTGCAAGCCCCACCCGTAGGAGGGGTCAGTGCCACTCTTGCAGGCCCATGGTCGGCTGTGCTTTCCTGGTGGCAGCTATGTCTGTCCCTACCACACAGCCTGGGATACGGGACAGAAATGAGGTGCTGTGCCCACACCCAGGGCATGCTATTTTATGTCCCCATATCCTGCGCAGAAGTAGAGCTGTCAGAGAAAGAAAGTGAGCTCAGAGAGGTTAGGTCACCTGTCTTGGACCACAGAGCCTGTGAACTGACAAGCTGTACTTGGAACCCAGGTTTGCTAGGCTCCAAGCCCATGTCAAGGATCTTTCAAGCAGGAGAAGGGAAAGGCAACACTTTCAAAGAGAAGTTCAGGAAGGCCAATGCTTCCCTTGGGGATGTTTCCAAATCCACTTCATGATGGTGGGAGACACAACTGGCTAGAAATAAATATTTTAAAAAGTGCTTCCCTTCCCACTCTCCCCCACACCGGGATTCTTATGATCTGTTAAGTTTAGTAAACACAAACTTAAAAGACTAAATCTAGAATGGGATGGGGAGCAGGTTTGGCTCCTGTGATAATCTGACACCAGAAATAGTTGAAGAAAATATTGGCCCACTGCACAGGCTCAACCAGCCAGGCCCGAAGAGGAACAGACAGACTTCAGTTCTCTGTCCACCGAGCATCGTTTGACCTCAAGCAAATCCTTTAAACTCTCAGAACCTCAGTTTCAACTAAGGTAGTAGTTCTACCGTGTGGTCCCCAGACAAGCAGCATCAGCTTTGCCTGGAACTTTAGAGAAATTCTCAGTCTCCACCTCAGATCTACTGAACCAGCAACTCTGAGTATGGGGCCCCACAATCCAGTTTTCCAAGCCCTGCAGGGGTTTCTAATGCAGCTCAAGAGTATCCCTGCTTGAAGACTGTGATCCTCATGCTGGGTACACACTAAAGTCACCTGGGGAGTGTCTACAACAGTCCCAGAACCCAAGTCACCCTCCAGCCAATGGCATCACCATCTCTGATGTAAATGAGGCGAGACCTAGGCCTCAACACTCTTGAAACTTTTCAGGTTATGCTGGGTATACTGTTCTCTGGAAATAATCACACGGTCCTTGCAGGAAGGGAGTGCCACATCAAAAAGCACAGTTGGAGAAACAAGTGTGAACGAAGCCCCCTCATGGCCCCTGCAGCCCACAGACAGCTCACTGCTCCTCCCTCTTCCCCTGACTGTTGGTCAGGGCCCAGCAACTGTGCAGGTAGGGTATGGATGAATGATGAGAGCACTTTTAGGAAGAGTCCCAGCGGCCATGCCAAGGATGGATCAGACACTGGCCAAAGGCAGGAAGGGCTTCAACTCTGACTGTAATGGGGCTTCATCAAAGCCTGTAGTGTCGACCTCCCAGGTGGCACATTGGTGAAGAATCCACCTGCCAACGCAGGAGACACAAGAGACATGCATTCAGTCATTGGGTCAGGAATATCTCCTGGAGGAGGACATGGCAACCTACTCCAGTACGCTTGCCTGGAAAATTCCATGGACAGAGGAGCCTGGCTGGCTGCAGTTCACGGGGTTGCAAAGAGTCAGACATGACTGGGCACACATGCACAAAAAAGTCTGTGATATTTTATCTAGGTCCAATTGTTTTCCATTCATCAGAAAAAGTCCTGAAGGTCTGCAAACTTGTGCAAACTGCAGAGGCCCTAAGATTGATGGCTTTTCTTGACAGCCTCTCTCTGGAGCAATTTGCCATTTAAAGCCCAGTTCTACCGAAGACCTTGAAACTGTTTACACCATCAGCTGGTGCCTGGACTTTGAATGAGGATTAGATGCTGCGTTTCCTGCCTCCTTTGGCCTTGGGTCCTAGCCAGGGAGTGCCAAAGCCTGTGTGAAATCCAAGACAATCTCTAAAGGCCTCTCTATGTGGATTTTTCTTGTGGTTGGTCCAGTGCTGTTTCTTTCTTTGATGTTACTGAACCTCTGCATCCCTGTTCACCGTGATTGATCTTTAATCCCCCCAACAATAGTAGGGATAAGGATGATAAGGAAGCAGCCACCCACTGTTGGGCTCTCATCTGAACAGAAGTATGGGAGCTGGTGACTCCCCTCTCCTGCCTGCAGATCCATTCTCCACCTCTCCTTCATGTCTGGGAGGCTGATGTCTATGGTTTGATTCATCCATGCCCCTGGTGCCCTTTGTCTGGTTGGATTTAACCAGAGGGAGGTGCCAGAAGAATTCAGAAAGGGCAGCAGGAGTGAGCAGCAGGGGTGTTCATTTCTCTGTCCCTTTGTTGGTCCCAGTGTGGTCCCTGCTCCTTTACAGAGGGTCTTGGCTGCTGGGGGCTGGCCTGTCTCAACAGTCACAGCTCTGGGCAGGGCCCAGTAACCGCTACTGCTAACCACTCTCCCCTGACCCCTCCAGCTGGGGCGCTATGGCTGCCATGTTGCTAGACCTGGGTGCTTCGCCCTTCCTCAATAGTGACACCCCTTTAACACTGCTCACACTTAGGAACCACGTGAAACTGCTGTGTCTGTAGGTCAGAAATGGCCAAATCACTGGCGATTCCATATGGTCCATGTAGTAAAGAGTCCTTTCCTTAACTCTTTTCAGTCAATCCCTCAAGTGGGTCTCCATGTCCTACTCAACCCACACAGCAAGTCTGGGAGATACTCTTCGCCTCCATGTACAGGTTGAGAACAGAGGCAGAAAGGTCTTCGCTGACTCATCCCAGGTCATCTAGTCTAAGGCTGAGAAAACCATACAGTCGAGACTTTACTGTGGGTCAGTCACTGTGCTAACAGTGCACACAGGTATTCTCATTTAATCCTCAAAACTCTGAGGTAGAGACTGGTATCCTCCCCCTTTAACCAATGGAGACATGGAGGCCGGGGTAAGTCAAGAGCAGGTAACTTCTTCCGGTCAAACTCAGCCAGAAGCCAGAGGGAAGGGTACTTGGAGGAACAACCTCCAGAGGTCAGTCCCCCAGGGCTCAGGATGGGACAGAGACAGTGGAGACGGGCCTGAAGGGACAGGAAGGGGCTAACAAGCTCCCGTGCTTTGAGTTCAGATAGAAGGAGAAACCTTGTGGGCCCAGCTCTGGGCGGTCGCCTTACCCTTAATCACAGCCCAGCTGTAACCTTCAAGCCTGTGCTGCTCCTGCCATTCCTCCCTTTGCACTGCACTCTCTTCTTTCTGCCTGCTCCCTCCCACCAGAGGCCCCTGACATATTTAGTACAAGACTGAGTAAGTAATACAGCTTTAGCAGGTGACTGGACCACAGGTGAGAGTGTTTGAACCTGGAGAATGCCAAGTGGGAGGCTCACCACCCCAGGGCCACTACTATCACCACCGTCTCAAGACTCTGAGCTGGGGCTCAGCCTGCCTGCCTTCCCAAGACTTTTTTTTTTTTTTTTTTTTGGCCTTTCTGTGCTGCATGTGGAATCTTTGTTACCCATCCAGGCATTGAAACCGTGTCCCTTGCATTGGGAACATGGAGTCTAAACCACTGAACTGCCAGGGAAGTCCCCCCATGACCCTTTTAAGTTCACATCTAGCCCCTGGGATCCCACTGGGCTCCTCCCAAACCAATGCAATTGACAGGAAGCTTTGGAGTCATGAAGACCATGGCCCAGGGTTCTCTTAGCTCTGTGCCCTGGGTCCCTCACCTGGCCCCCTACACACAGCATCCGCCCCTTCAGGGAGGTGAGGTGCCCCCCCTTAGAGAGACTGAAATAATGAAATAAGATAGCAAAGGTAAAAGCTCATGTAGTCCCTATGAGCATTTGAAAAAGGGCTGGTTTTGGTCTCTCCTTCTGGAAATAATCACTCTATTCTGGAGATTATAAGTGATGGTTTAAAAAGAGAGGCTAAAACCGTTTATCACACATTGATTTTATGCACCTGGGATTAGAAAACTTGCCTTAAAAGATGGTTTCTTGGTTTTACTGTGAAGCTTCAGAATTTCCTTGGCAACAGCCTTCAGGAAGACAAAGAAGTCAGTCAAAGGCCACCCAGAGAGGGGTGAGTTGAAGGCGATTTATTCCTCTTCAGAGCTGGCCCTCTGCAGGGCCTGCTGGTCACTGTGTCCTCCGTGGAGATGCCTTCTGTGCCTCGGTCAGAATTAACTCCCTGCTCTCCGTGTTGCCAGGTCCCTTTGATCATTTCTCTGGCTCAGACTTGAGTTCCAGCCAGTACCACCTGTCTGGGCTTCCCCAAGAGATGGGGCAGTGCTGGCCAGAGAGGTGAAGCTGGTCAGACTAGGAGGGAACAGAGACTTGAAGTAGGTGGGGCCAGAGGCCACGAGATGAGTATCTGGGAGAGCCGGAGTGGCGGGCGGGAGCTGAGTCTGGTCATTGTCCCCAGGCTGGCGGGGCTGGGGTTGCCGGAGGCCGTTGGCCCCAGCAGGAGTGGACGCTAAGTTTGCCAGTGCCCTCTCCAACCTGCACTGAGGCCTTAAACACAGGACCAGCCCAGAAGAGGGGCTCACATGGCTCCACTAACGGGACAGAAGCCCAGCGGAGCAGAGGGAAGGATCCAGAACCCAGTGTCCCCCTTCTCAGGTCCACAGCCAGCTCTGCTACTCCCTAGCTGTGTAATCCGAGACAATCTATTTAACCTCTCTTTATCTGTTTCCTTATTCGTACAATGAGGAGGATCATGAGAGTATCTATCTGTTAGGGTTGTTGTGAGAAATAAGCTCATATATGAGAAGCTCCTATAAGTGCTACTTCGGGTTGGTTGCCATTCCTGTTAGCAGGACACTAGCCAAGTCTGAGGGCCATTCCGTGTGGAGCTTGAGGAAGCCTTTGAGCTCACCACAGATCGCCTGTGGATTGTGGGCATGACGCCTGAAATTCCACTGCAGACCATTCATTCTTGGATGTATTCATTCATTTGATCATTTAACTCTAAGCCGTATTTCCCAAAGCAATTTCCACGTACAACCATGGCATACAAGCTGACAGCAGGGGTTACCCTGGAGAGTGTTATTTTAATTTTAAAGGCTATGCATATTTTTAATTTCCTTATATCAATATTTAAGGCAAGCCCTATCAGCTTTCATTTAAATAAATAATGCTAATATTTCAGACACATGTGTGTCCTTTTAGATCATGATTCTTAGCTTTATTCCCTCCCCGCTCCTGTGCAGTCATCATGGGAACAATATTCTTCTGGTCAATTTTTTGTACTTCATACTTCAATTTTAATAGCCATGCTTTTCTTTATTTCCTTGTAACTTTATTTAAGGCAAGCAATAATCATTTTCCATTTATAGAGGTGACACAGTTTCCTTCTTAAATTAATTTCCATAAGAAATGAACTTGTTAACAGAAAATATTATGTAAATGAAAAGTACAGGTGGAATACTATATGGCAGTTAAAAGAAGGAACTATGAATCTATATATCAACATAGAGAGTTAAGCTAAAATGAAAAGAATGTTATAGACTCAATATATACTTTGTAGCAGCATTAAAAAAAAAACTTAAAATATACCCTAAAGATGACTACTGATATTTTTCATGACTACATGTATATAACTGAATAGACACACAAAATTAACAGGATGATGTTTCCCATGGGAAGGGAAATAGAGGGAGGAGTATGACCAAGACTAATGGTCAAAGGGGATATAAATTACTCAAAGTTTTAAATCTTTTTTTTTTTAATTCAGGAGAGACAAAGTGACTTGAAGGAAATATGAGATGATGCAGCAATCTGGATGGAAGCAACACAGACATTTACCAAATATTCTTGCCTTTTCTTTTATTTTATAAATTTCTCAATATAAATAACATAGAAGGTAGGCATTTGTGAAAAAAAAAGTTACTCAGAAGGGACAGCTGGAGGGGGCAACACCAAGGGCGGCTGGTCGCTAAGCATGCAGAAATGATAGATGAGTCCTAGCTGTTACAGTGTCCTCCTCGCGTGGTAGATGCAGAAAGCAAACTGTCCCAGAACTGAGTCAGAGACGAGCCAGGAAAGGCTTCCTGGAGGAGGTGACAGCAGAGCTATCATTAAGAACTGCAGCTGGGACTGGTGGTGCATGGACTGGTGAATGGATACATAAGAGGAGATATATCTACACAATGGAATGTTACTTGGTAATAAAAGGAATGAAGTCCTGAGACATCCCACAACACAGATGAACCTGAATGATGTTGTGCTAAATAAAAGACACAGACACAAAAGGCCATAGACAGTATAATTCAATTTTTATGAAATGGCCCAAATAGGCAAATCCACAAAGAAAGAAAGTGGGTTAGTGTTTGCAGGGGTCGGGGCGGGGGCACGCTGGGGAAGTAGTAGGGGGGCTGCTAATGGGTATGTGGTTCTTTTTAGTTTCAAATGTATAATGAAGCAAATGAACTTAACTGTGTATTGACTGCTAATATGCACGGAGTTCTTGTTGATGAAAATGTTCTAAAATTGATTGTGGTGATGACTGCACAACTCGGTGAGTATAATAAAAATTACTTAATAGCACTTTTTAAATGGCTGAATTCTATGACTTGTGAATTCTATTTCAATAAAGCTTTAGACTCAGGACTAGGGTGTGGTGGAGCAGTAGGGATCATGACCAAACAGCTCAGTCTGTCTTCCTTCTTTAGCAAAGGTTTCTCTGTCTGGCTCTGCATAATCTAGGCTGGGAATGTTAAGACACAACAGATACCCAGACAGACAGGACCCCTGCCACTGGTGCTTGCCTGGTGAATAGAGAGAAGCAATGGCACTGATGGTCTACAATGACACAGAGATGCTTTAAAAACCTTGTGGGAGATGGTCAGACTCAGAAGGTGGAAGAAACATTGTCAGGCAGGGGAACAATGTGTACAAAAGTGTGGGAACCATGGGTACAAAAGTGTGGAAGCAAGAGAGACTGAGGCTTTGCAAGGATTTTAGGCAAAATTTAAGCACTGAAAGGAGCTGCCTGTAGAGAGACAGGCCAGGGGCAGAAGAGCCGGGGACTCGCACGCCATGAAACCTCAGACAAGACCTGGCTTTCCATCTTTCCTCCTGTACCACTTACCCTTCCCCACAAAGCATAAAAGGTAAGCTGTATTTCCTCCAGGACTGCCCTCTACAAAGATCTTGTCTAAAATGGAACTGAGTTCTTGTAGGCTCCAGACCTCCTAGAGAGACCAGAACCTTCCTGGAGTCTTTTTTCTATAAAATGAACTCTCTATATATGAGAGTTCATTTTCCAGAGAGTTCATTTCCCAGGTGTCTCAGTGGGTAAAGAATCCTCCTGCAATGCAGGAGACACAGAAGATGCAGATTCGATCCCTGAGTCGGGAAGATCCCCTGGAGAAGGAAATGGCAACCCACTCCAGTATTCTTGCCTGGAGAATCCCATGGACAAAGGACCCTGGCGGGTAACTGTGTATAGGGTCACAATGAGTCAAACTTGACTGAAGTGACTGAGCATATCATATATGAACCAGACAGTCCTTCCTGCAAAGCAGATGGCCTTCTCAGCCACAGCCAGCTCCACGTGGCCTAGTGACCCTCACAGACAGTACTTACACAGCCTTGGGAAGAGACTCTAAATAAACTTACTGTGAGTCCGTTAATTAAAGTCACAACCACATCTTGTCTATCTCAAGATGATAAAAATGAGCTCTTATGTCACCCCACTGCTCTACAGATGTAACGTGATGAATGGCACTGCAGATATATCACATGGAGAGCTCACGGAAGCACAAAGGAAGGTATCTCCAATCTTTATTACATTGCCTCTTCTCCACACGGGCTGCCTGCCTTGGAAGGTGCTCAGTTCCTTCATTTATCACTGCTATTGGCAACTGGAGTTGGATGACAAAGCCCCATTTTCTTCCCTCATCCCCCCATCATGCCAGACATGACTGATTAATGGCTAGGCCTGCCTAACAGCCAGATCCTGCACGCTCCACCTTGTAATCATGAAAAATACTCTCTCCCCTCATCGGGACTGTCACCTGCACTGCATTACCAACAGCCTCTGAGGCAAGACTTGATTCTTTTCCTTTCGCCACTGGGTTCAAACTAAATGAGAAGTAAAAACACGTTTCTAAAGAAGGGGTCCATTTTATTTAATCTCTTCAAACTGCTTGGCCACTCGAACTTTCTTTTCACCAATGGGAAAAGACATCAGCACTGAATAAAACATCCAGAGCCCTGGCAGCATCTGCATAAGGTCAGACTGAGTTGCTTGGGGAGGAATACTAACACGGGCAAGCGTGGGCACATTAGTCACTGGCCTTCCTCTTCCCACCTTCCAGGCAGTGAGACAGCATATGAAAATAATACCAGGGGTGGAAATCTGCAGCTTGTAACAGTTCTGTTGGATGAGCTGACTCTATTTAACATATACAATGTATGGTCTGGCACCTTGAAAGAGTTCGGGCTGTTCTTTTCTTCGCACACCGGCACCCAAGGATGTAGACTACAACTTCTATTGTGTTTCTATGACAAATGGTACAGAGAAGTTAGATTGAGGACTACAGCCTGCCTCAGGCCAGGACTGCCTCAGCTGTGCTCAGGAGAGCAAAGCATAAAAAAGATACCAAAGGGAATGAGGTGAGGAAGGCACAGCTACGGAAAACAGTTCATGTGCAAGGCACAGGAGAAACTGACCAGGCGAGTGCAAAATCCGGCAGCTTTAGCAGCTCAGAAATCAATGGTATGAAGTGTGTAAGCTCACCTACAATGCTTGGCTTACAGGATACAAATAATGAATTTTATTGGACAAAGGAATATTGATTGAATACTGGAGCTTTGATTTCTTCAAATGGCTTAAAATGAAGGAAAGTTCTAATTTATCTAACTCCAAATAATTTAGGCATAGTTTGATGTTTTTTACATTTAGAAGTTGTTGCTGTTATCTTTTAATCTGTTCCTACTTATTTAATAAATTAAATACTTTATAACATACATATGCATTTACTTTCTATATATGTCCAAACACATGTAATATACATCTACACACATAAAACAGAATTTTCCTCCCCCTTAGAATCCCAGTTCTCAAGTTGTTTTCAACCCCACAAATTACCTGGTGGCAGGGGAGAGATATAGGGCATGTTGTGGAGAAAGAAATCAATAGTGTTTCTAAGATAGGCCCTAAATCTGAATTAGCTATAGGAATGCCATGCATGGTTATAAACTAAAACACTAATTTATTTACAAATAGAGTCACATGCTTTTTTTTTTTTTTTTTTTACTATTGTTAGTACAATAGTAAATAACACAAGTATTCATGTGCAAAAGATGGACATACAAACTAGAAATATACATCCTACTAGGAATGAAGATCTGGACCAAAACCTTCCAGTGGTGGAAGCAGGAAAAGAAAGTAAGTTGGCAAAATGTACCCAGGAGCCTTAAAAGGCCTCTACCTCTTGACTCAGAAATTCCACATTCTAAGAGTTCATCTTGTGTGCGTGCTAAGTCGCTTCAGTCATGTCTGACTCTTTGCAACCCCACAGACTGTAGCCTGCCAGCGCTAGTGGTAAAGAACCTGCCTGCCAAAACAGGAGACAGAAGAGATGTGGGTTTGACCCCTAGATGGAGAAGATATCCTGGAGAAGGAAATGGCAACCCACTCCAGTATTCTTGCCTGGGATAATCCCATGGACAATAGAGTTCATTTTAAGGACATAATCAGAAATACACAAGAGTACTTCCCTGGTGGTCCAGTGGTTAAGAATCCACCTGCCAATGCAGGGGACATGGGTTCGGTCTCTGGTCCAGAAAGATTCCATATGCTACAGAGCAACTAAGCCCATGTGCCACAACTACTGAGCCGCCACACCCTAGGGCCCACACTCCACCACAAGAGAAGCTGCCACAGTGAGAACCACAACTACTGAGCCATCACACCCTAGGGCCCACACTCCACCACAAGAGAAGCTGCCACAGTGAGAGGCCCATCACCACAGCTAGAAAGTAGCGCCTGCTCTCTGCAACTAGAGAAAGGCCATAAGAAGCGATCAAGAATCAACGCAGTCATAAATAAACAAATTATTCTTTTAAAAATGAAAGAAATACACAAGAAAGATTTATATTCAAACATATTCACCACAGCCACATTTATAATGAGAAAAAATAGAACCAAAATATTCAGGAAAAGGAAATGGATCAAATAAATTATGGTGGATGCAAGGGACAGATTTGTAGCCATTACACAAGGATGGAAGGAAAGAAGGGAGGGAGGGAAGGAGGGAGGAATTTCAAAATCATCACTAGCCCAGAAACCCTTAAGCGAAGAAGAGCAGTTAGTAGGAAGTGGCCTCACCAGATATCTGGGGATAAGTGGCTCAGACTGTCAGAATCAATGAAGTTAAGTAAAGACAAATTCACTGGAACAGATCAGTTTGGACTCACAATGTGTTTCCTCTAAAAATAGGTTAAGCCATGTGAAATTGCCAATATTGGATCACTTTAAACAATAACATGACAATTTCATAGAGCTTAACTAAATACATTTCCTCAAGCTCTAGCTAATGAAAAGACAAGAAATAGTGAAAAACCCAGCAGCAATGGCATCCCTACTACCTAAAAAACATTTTCCAATAAAGACTCTTTAGAGAAATGTCTAATTCTAGGTCTGGGACAGGAGATGAACAAGAGGAGCCACATGCAGCCTATGTATACTGCCAGGACAAAAAGCAAGGATGTCATCAAAGTCTATGGAATTGTGTCTCAGGGAACCCAGGCACCAGCCTGAAGCTATCTTTTCAATGGCAGTAGGTCTGATTTCCATTTATACAGTTCCTCTAGGAGAGAGATGGACACGACTGAGCGACTTCACTTTCACTTTTCACTTTCTCGCATTGGAGAAGGAAATGGCAACCCACTCCAGTGTTCTTGCCTGGAGAATCCCAGGGATGGGGGAGCCTGGTGGGCTGCCATCTATGGGGTTGCATAGAGTCAGACACGACTGAAGTGACTTAGCAGCAGCAGCAGCAGGAGAGAGAAACCAGTGCTGAAAGCCAGCCCAGGTGCCAACTTGCTAAGACTCCTACTCATGGAGCCTCCTCAGGTAGGAACTGGCATTGAAGACCGCCTCAGTCATCCCTTCCCCTGCTTGCCTGATGGAAAAGGACATTAAGCAGAGGCTTTTTGGCTGTGAAGACACCTTCTTGGCAGGGAATGCAGCGCCAGCCTGAAAGTGCTATGCTGAAAAATCCAGATTCTTGTATCTTCTTTGCAAAAAGAAATCTTGGGGGAGTATCTGTTCCCTAAGAAAATGAGGTCTGACTAAAGGTGTGACCTGGAGGCAATCGCTCACCTGATTAGGTCAGGTCTGGGTGGCTTTTGGTTCTCTTAGTTTATATGAATTTCTGTCTGGCAGAGCCTCTATCTTGCTCCTCATCTCAGTCATGGTGAGACTTTCTCCCCAGCAGAGAATACATGTATCTGGATTTCGTCTTTCTGGCTGTTCTGCTGCCTAACATCTCTGTGTTGCCATGAAAGGAGGAGGAAGTGAGTCTGGAGGGAGGCCTGGAATTGGAACATCATGGATATAAGAGGTAAGGGGTGTTACATTGGAAGGTGCTTGACTTATAGATGAAAAACAGTCCCTGTTCTAGAAATGTCTCCAGGGAAGCTGGGAGACTAGGAGAGGGAAGGGAGGGTGATGTACTGACCACAGATGGGACAATTTGAGTATTAATAATAATGCTAACTGAAACATTATTATCTGAATTATTACTGAAAAGCACATCAAATGTGCCTCAGTCATGTGTTCACAGAACATAAAACACATATTAGCTACCTTCAAGTAAGGAAGATTAAGGAGCCAGCTCCTTACTTTAAACCTCCCAAACAGTTACTAAAGGGAAACTTATCTTAATAAAATTATTTTGGCTAATAAGTGCAGAAGGAATGATAAAACTGGAATATCACTGTTCCACAGGCCCTACTGAAATAATTACTTAGGCAATAATCATTAGTGACTGCCAACACCACAAAATTAAGGACAATCAGACATTACATACCATCTGATGGATATTTGCTATGCCACACGAGGTTATCTTGCCAAAACTTCAAGCCAGAACCCAGCAAAGTTCTAGAGCTAACTAGCAATTTACAAGAAATAAAGAGGAGAAAGGAATATGTTATAAGGATACCACAGGGACATAATTTCAGACTGTGGGAAACTCTATAGAAAAAAATTAACATATAAACTGCAAGGAAAAAGGCAGGGGGCATACGTATACGCAGGGGAACTTTTAAATTAAAAGACACTTTTGAGACATATCAGCCAAATGCAACGTATGGACTTTATTTGGACCTTATTCAAACAAAATGAACTGTAAAAATCTTTTATAAGTCAATTGGGGAAATTTGAACAGTAAATGAACGTTTCATGGTAATAAGGAATTACTATTAATTTTTAAGTGAGATAATGACACTGTGGGTATGCATTTAATAAGACAAGCCTTTATCTTTTAGAGATCCAGGTTCACATCTTGATGAAAGAAAGGGTATGATGGTTAAGAGCTCCTCAAAAATACCTCCATGGTAGATGAATCCAAAGTATTGAACCTGAGAAACAGGTACGTGAAGGTTAATAACAGTGGTGTGTTTCTGGTCGTATCTGTTTGAAGTTTTCCAATCTCAAAAAGTTCTTTAAAAGTGTGAAAATAATAACTAAGATTGGTAAAATGTGTCCCTAAAATATTCATTTTCAGAAAAAAGAAGTTACAAAATTGTATGCATTGTATAATTCCAAACTGGTATATAAGTATATACATATAACACAAGAGAAAAACTAAAATTATATACTCCAAAATGCAAACTGTAATTATCTTAGGGTGCAGGGATTATGTAAGACTTTTATTTTCTATATACATTTCTGAATTTTGTACTTCTTTATAATATACATTTTAATCCAAAAATATTATTTCTCTTTACCTCTCACAGTGTACACAATGTTTAGGAATTAGATTAAATATACTCTCATTTAATAAATATGATCTAAAATGTAGTCAAAATTAATGACAACATGCTAAATGCTGGAAACATTCTGATGAGTGACAGAATGTCTTGCATTTTATCTGATCCTCAACCTCCTGTAAAAACAGATCTAGTGTCCTTGCTGACATGATCAGAATAATGGAGGTGCAGTGGTTAAGACTTCACCTTTCAATGCAGAGATGCAGGTTTGATCCCTGGTCAGGGAGCTAGGATTACACATGCCTCATGGCCAAAGATCCAAAATATAAAACAGAAACAATATTGTAGCAAATTCAATAAAAACTTTAGGGAAAAAAAAAGGATAATGGAGGTGGACAGAGCATTTGATGTGATATTGTGATTTGGACATTAATACTATGTCCACTTCATGCATAATAGGGGAAGGAAAGTAGAATTTTAAGGTAAAAATCCAAATATTTCCAAATGTCTTAGCTGTGCCCAGATTTGGACTTTTTTAAAAATTAATTTTTATTGGAGTATAGTTGATTTATGATGTTGTGTTAGTTTCTGCTGCGCAGCAAAGTGGATCAGTTATACATATACGTATATCTACTCTTTTTCAGATTATTTCCCATATAGGTCATTACAGAGTACTGAGTAGAGTTCCCTGTGCTCTACAGTACGTTGGAATTTTTACCTACATACCTGTATTTTTATATGTATCCCAGGATATCATTAATTCCCACTTACTTCAAACAGATTTATCAATAAGGAAAGGCAGCGATGTATAATGCCACCTGAATCTTCAGGGCAAACACTTGACAAGGCCATGGGATTCTTCTAGACTTGAGCCAAGCTGCTCAGAGCAGATTCTAATTAAAGGCAGTGTAAATCACTCTATGGATTTGGGACTGGACTGGGAAAGTTTTAGATACAAGCATACCTCAGAGATACTGCAGGTTCAGCTTCAGACCACTACAATAAAGCAAATATCTCAATAAAGGGAATCATACAAATATTTTGGTTTCTCAGTGCATATAAAAGTTACATTTATACTATTCTGAAGTCTATTAAATATGTCTAAAAAATCCATATACCTTGATTAAAAATATTTTATTGCTAAAATATTCTACCCATCATCTGAGCATTCAGCAAGTTACAAAAGCAACATCCAAGATCAGTGATCACAGACCACTATACAAGTATAATAACAATGAAGAAGTTTGAAATATTTTGAGAATTACCAAAAGGCAACACAGAGATATGACGTGTGCAAATGCTGTTGGAAAAATGGCGCCCATAGACTTGCTCAACAAAGAACTGCCAGAAACCTTTCAATTTGTAAAAGGAAAAAAAAAAAAAAAAAGAAATATCTATCTGCAAAGTGCAATAAGGCAAAATGTAATAAAAAGAGTGATGCCTGTAATGGAATGGAAACCATTCTGAAAAGTGAAACAAAACAAAAGTGGAATGTATATGCTTGCCAGGACTTCAGAAGGTAAATGTTTAGCCACTCATTCAGTAGATACTATCCAGCATATAGTTGGTGTTGAGCCCCAGGCCAGGCACTAGGAAGCAAAACAGGCAAACAAAGCTATCCCCAGCCTTGTGGAGCTCACAGTTTACTGGGAGAGACAGATTTTGATCAAAGAAAACACAAAAGTATAATTACAAGTGGTGATAAATGCACCAAGACCAAAGACCAAGCTACTTTGTGAACCTAGGATGGGGGCCTGGTCAAACG
The DNA here is from genome assembly GCF_029378745.1 of Bos indicus. Classification (NCBI taxonomy): domain Eukaryota; kingdom Metazoa; phylum Chordata; class Mammalia; order Artiodactyla; family Bovidae; genus Bos; species Bos indicus. Next base: position 129,374,666 of record NC_091760.1, read on the forward strand.
CTGTGGCTCAGGGCAGGGGCCGTCCAGCTGAGATGCAAAAGATGTAACAGCATGTGGCACACACACAGTTGGAGAGGTGAGTTGGGGAGAAGATGTACAAAGCAGAAAGGAGTTGTCTTAAGGTAGTACTTCCCAGGGATGAAGAGGAAACAGATATGACTGGATGCCAGGCAGGGAGCTCAGGAGGAGGTTGAGGGGGCAGGCAGAGGGTGGTGGATCCTCTCACTTAACCCACAGAACAGCCCTGGGAGGCAGGTTCTATTATTATTCAAGATGGAGCAATTTTCCACAGCTAGTAAGATTTAGAGCTGGGACTCAAACCCCAAATCCAAAGTCCACCCTCTCGCCCATGCTGTCTCCTCTGTGTTCACAGTGCTGCTGTGTTGGGAATGACTGGCAGGGGCGGAGGGCGGGGGGAAGGAAGGTCTTCTAGGAGGCTCTCATCCTGTATACTTCACAAAAAGCTTACAGTATCATGGAAGAAAGACATTCCAACTAATGGGCCATCCTACATACTTAAGTGATTCCCTTGACAAAGTGCCACTGGGATCTATAAGCTCTCTTCCTGTCTTTTTTTTCCCCTCCTCTTCTAGTCTTGAGATAGATTAGAATTGCAAAGGAGGCAGAGATTCAGTACAAGTTCCTTAGCTGACATAGGCCATAGGACTAGCATCTAAGCTGGCCAGAATTGAAAATTCCTCAAGGAATTTTTTTTTTTTTTCATAAAGAACTTCCAACATGTATGATTAAGAAGAAAATGATGTCTTTCATGTGTCAATTAATTCCTAAACCAGGTAAGAATTGTTCAGTCACTAAGTCATGTCTGACTCTGCCCAGCTTTGCCCGGACTACAGCATGTCAGGCTTCCCTGTCCTTCACCATCTCCCAGAGTTTGCTCAGACTCATGTCCATTGATTTGGTGATGCCATCAAACCATCTCACTCTCTGTTGACCCCTTCTCCTCCTGCCCTCAATCTTTCCCAGCATCAGAGTCTTTTCCAACGAGTAGGCTCCTCGCATCAGATGGCCAAAGTATTGGAGCTCCAGCTTCAGCATCAGTTATTCCAATGAATATTCAGGGTTGATTTCCTTTAGGACTGACTAGCTTGATCTCCTTACTGTCCAAGGGACTCTCAAGAGTCTTCTTCAGCACCACAGTTTGAAAGCAAAAGTTCTTCAGTGCTCAGGCTTATGGTCCAACTCTCACATCTGCACATGACTACTGAAAAAACCATAGCTTTGACTATATGAACTTTTGTTGACAAAGTGACATCTCTGCTTTATAATACGCTACCTAGATTTGTCCTAGCTTTTCTTCCAAGGAGAAAGCATCCTTTAATTTCATGTATGTCTCTACCCCTAGAATAAATGAATTACTGAATGAAGAGATTGCGGACTGGGGGGAGTTGATTGATATCAATGGATATCAAACTCTAAAAACATTCCCTTGCCCTTCCTCCACACCCCTCTCTCTCTTGGACCTCCAGAGGCTAGAATTCCAGCTGAAGGAAATATTTTGATGAAGGAGAGGAAGGCAGGGCAGGCTTCCCTAAGCCTGAAAGGCCCCTGGAGTCAGCATTTGCAGACATGCTATCCACATGGGATGCCTTATGGCAGGACGGGGATCATTCCCAAGGAAACAGCACAGGGAACCTCTGTAGGGAGGACCAGCCTTATTTCAAACTTTGATCTCAATTTGGCATCTAAGACTCCTGTGGTCTCTGAGATTTTTACTTCCTCCTTCTCTGACAGGATGGTGACATCCCTATTCTAGGTTAATGACTAAAATATGAGAATTCCCATTAGATGCTCCCCCATAGCACCTCTCGCTCCCCCCACTGCTACAGACAACCTCTACAAAAATCATTTGCTCCTTTCCAAATGGCAGAGACTTGGATTTAAGCATTCAGTCAGTTGCCTCAGGCTGTCACCCAAAAAATTACTTATTAATTTCTATGTGCTGCAAAGCCATCTCTAAAACAAATAGAGAATTGACTTGAGACTGTCAGCATTAACCCCCATGTTCTGCCTTTGTGCTTTCTGTCAGCGTCTCAAAAATTTTATAATATAGAGTAATACACATTTGATCACATTTACAAAATGCAAATTTACTCAACATTAATTGAAAACATTCACTGAAGTCTTGAAAGTTTGCACCCTTTCAAGTTGTTAAAGGGCAATGAGAGACATTTTCTTCCGTTTATTATGATACAACTAATTATTTCAACCTCCTCCTGTCTAAAAAAAAATAGTGACTCAGTAGATTAATAGGCTGCAACCTTTTGAGCTTCAGCCCTTTAAGAATATGAAGAGTGCTGGTATTTCACCCAGTATACACATGCACACAACACAAAAAGGGAATTTTGCGCAGACATAAAACACAATTTCAGATATTTCCTGGCTCATCTAAGATCCCAGGAGCCCTGAGGAATATTCTGTCTCTCTCTTTTTTTTCAGTCTACTCAACTGTTTATTAAACGATGGCTGCCCGTTTCATCAGTGGTATTAGAGTGAGCAACGGAGGTGTGCAGAATGATAAGCAGTATTTGTGTTTATTTTCTGCTCTCACACTAAATTATCGGGTGTTTTGCATGCACTTTAAGAAGATGCTCATGGCCTCTGGAGAAGACAGACAAATGCATCACTGAAATGAGGGATGGGGGTGGGGAATAGCATGCCTGACATCCCAGGAAAGGTACAGCAGAAAAGGAAGGCTCTTTTCTGAAGCCCAGCACCTGGCCCAAGGTGGGTGTTGAATAAAGCTGCCCTGGCTATCACTGTGAAGCCATTGTCTTTGAGAGCACAGCTATAGACTGCTGCCTGGCCCCTGATGCGGTTAGGCTGACCCCGCCACCACGCTATGTCCCTTTGGTCTACAAAGGAGGTCTGTGCAGCCTCAGTGTTCTCTTCATCTGTGTCCCAGAGCATATTACAATTTTTATATGCTATCTGCCATGTGCCAGGCCTATTTCTTTTTTTAATATTGAAACAGCTCTCTAGAGTAGAGGTCATGATTCCAATCGTACAAATAAAGAAATCAAGGCTCAGGGAGGTAAAGGGACTCATGCTGGCTTACAGGCTGGTAAGTATTGCAGCCAGATTCTACTGGACCAAGGGCCAGGCTGTCCCTCCCATCTTAACCGCACTTTTCACTTTGCTCACACACACACCCCCACTCATTCTCAAAAACTAACCCAGAGGAGTATTCCATTACCTTTGATTTGGTAAATGGGGAACATGAGGGGCAAGGAGACCAAACCACTGTCCCAATGTCATACATATGTAGATGTGGGGCTGGAGGCCAGGTCTCCTGGGTCCTGGGCCACCGCAGACCCTGTACCACATCTGATGCCCAGCTGGCCGGAGGCAGACAGGTGTGCCCACACTTCTGCCACCTGCACCCCCTGTGAACTACCCAGAAATGGTACTTACTGGCCCTGGAACCTAAGCTTGGTGGGAGCAAAGACAGAGCAGGAGAACAAGAATAAATCTGACACAGACTCATAAAAAGGCTACATGGGAAATAGATGTTTCACAAATTAATTTTTCCCCTGAGTATATTTATGGGCCCATTCGCCCCAGCAAGCCTGTTCATTTTGCACAGACATAATTTTCAGGACAAGCCCCATGCAGTATTTCCAGGGGCAGCACTCTCCTTTCGTCTGGGGTCGGGGAGAATGAGGTGAAAGGATCCCTCCCACTTACTTGAGCTTGCTCTGGGCTCAGGGAGGCTTGCCACATTGTCCCCTCAGCTACAGAGCACCAGGACAGTTGAGCAGTCTGGAGCTCCTGGAATCTAACCTCTGCATTTTACAGAGGGGTCTTGAGACCCAGAAAGAGGAGGAATTTATCCAAGGTCCCCAGTCAACTGTGCAGTGGCTGTGGACACAGAGAGTAGAAGCAGACTGCCTGGGTTGAAAGCCAGCTTTGCCTCTCTAACCAAGTTTAGACAGATCATTCCGGCTGAGCAGAGAATTACTTGAAGACATAGGAATCTTCCCCAGGGCAATATCAAATCATGCAAGCTGCCAGCCACCTGATTTCTTCCCAAGGTCAGCTTTGGATGACACCACTCCACGGTGTAGTAGCAGTGAAGACCCAACTCTAACAAACAGCTTCTTGAGTCTGTGTCCTCTCCATTATACCAAGTTCCAACCCATGGATGCCATCCTTGTCATGAGCTGCCTGGAATTAGGAAACTACAAATATCCCTTGATCTTCGAACTCACACACTTAGATATTTCTTCCAGCTACTTAGATGCTTCTCTCAAATACAGATGCACACTTAATTATCTGAACTGATTTGGTTCCTGAAAGTTAGACAGCAAAGTATCAAGACGTCGGATAGCAAAAGATATGTCCTAACTCAGAACTTTTATCCAAATGATTAATCTCTTCACTTAGGACAGCAAGAGTTGATGTAGTAGGGACTCCTCCCCAGGACCCTTCCAGGTGGCCACCAGGACTTGGATAGCCCACACCTCCACCGCCCCAGGGAAATGGTGGTATACCCCACCCCAATCCATTGAGAACTGTATGTTGCTCATTAGCAAATAGCCAAAAAGGACAAAACAAGGCTCTGCCCATCTTCCTAGTCCAAGACTGTCTTCCCTCCAGATACCACATAAAATTCAGTTTGATTTGTAGCAAAATGAAACTGAAGCAAAGCATGACCCCTCCTCCCCACTGGCTTCCTAAGAATATCAGTCTTTTACCTGGATTTATTTGAGCCCTTTAAAAAACATCAGGCGTAGCTGTTGAGGTCTTTGGCAGAAGGGTGTCCTAACCTTTTGACATGGGGCTGTCAAGTTGTTCCAAGATGAATAAAAGCTAGAAGAGGCAGTGTCAAGCTGACATCTCCACAGAAGAAGGGCTGACATGAAAAAGGAAGGAAACGGAAGGAAATGCATCCACCATTCGTCCAGGGCTGCTCATCCTGAGCCTAATTTATGCTGCAGAGCCCTTAACCCTGTTTCTCTGACTGTAATCTTGTGTCCCACCAAGGGGGCGTAGGAAGAAGATGCCATTTATCTGCCATTCGCGGTCCTTAGAGAAAACGTTGTTGGCATGCAGTTTTAATGAACAATTCCAAAAGTAGATTCAGGAGTGTAGATTTCAGTTACATCATCTCCAGTGAGGGGACAAGACTATTTTTCTTATAAAAAGACTGAAGAGGGGTAGGAAGGAACACTGAGTGTCAGACACCCATCTAGCCCTGTGTCCTCCCCCTGTGGGGCTGTTTCAACAGAGGAATGTAGGGGGTGAGTCTCCACCACCCCTTCAGCCTCATGTTCTCTGAGTCTTCCACCTGCCTGCTGAGAGATCTCCTGGATCCATTAGAAGACAGGGAAAATGGAGGCTGCAAGTGTGGCCCGCACTCCCCACTTCTGTCTACTTCTTAGTTTCCCAATGATGCAGCTCAGCATACACCCAGCTTTCAAGAGTCAGCATTGGTGAGAAATGCAAATCAAAACTACAGTGAGATTATCACCTCACACCAGTTAGAATGGCCATTACCTAAAAATCTATAAATAATAAATGCTGGAGAGGGTGTGGAGAAACGGTAATGCCCCCTACACTGTTGGTGGGAATGCAAATTGGTACAGCCACTATGGAAATCAGTATGGATGGTCCTTAAAAAACTAAAAATAGAGTTACCATACCAGCAATGTCACTCCTAGGCACATATCTGGAGAAAACCATAAATCGAAAAGATACTATTTAAAATAGCCAGAAAAAAAAAATTTCCAGGACATAGAAGCAACCTAAATATCCATCAACAGAGGAATGAATAAAGAATAGACACACCATGGAATATTACTCAGCCTGAAAAAAGAATTAATTAATGCCACTTGCAGTAACATGGATGGATCTGGAGATTGTCATACTGAGTGAAGTAAGTCAGACAGAGAAAGACAAATATCATACTATATCATCTATATGTGGAACCTAAAAACTTGTTACAAATGATATTGGTACAACAGATACTGAGTCACAGATGTAGAAAAAAACTTATAGCAAAGGGGGAAGGGATACGTTGGGAGACTGAGATTGACATATACACACTACTATATGTAAACTAATAGATAACTAATAAGGACCTACTGTGTATCACAAAGAACACTGTTCTGTGCTCCGTAGTGATTTATATGGGAATGAAGTCTAGAAGAGAGTGGATATTTACATACGTATGGGTGATTCACTTTGCTATATAGCAGAAAGGAACACAGCATTGTAAATTAAGTCTACTCCAATTTAAAGTTAATTTAAAAAATTTTAAAAGAGAGAGAAATTATGAGGGAAAGAAGAAAGCACGGGGACTCTGTGAGCAGTCACTGTGGGGCATATACGGTACCTCTAACCAGAGGCCTAACACTGGGGAAGTGACCTAACTCTCCAGTCCCATCTCTGTACTATTATCTTCCTCACAAGTGGATGAGGTGGCATGGAGTATGGCATGCAGCTAGTATGTGCCTGGTACTCAGCAAGCCCTCCAGACAGGAAAGGGTGACTTCAGCCCAGCTCTGTTGCTGCACCCCACTCTACTGTTTTTGCCAGCACACAGCTGCTGACAATTCTTAGTGGTGCCAGGTGCAGTGATGGACAGTGTGTTTTATCACTGAACAAAAAACAGAAAATGCAGGGCCAAGGTGAAGTGCTAAGAGAAGCAGTTGAGGCTGTGACCTCTCGGAAATAGCTTTGGCTTCTCTGAACTTGGCCTTCGGGAACTCTATCTGCTGCATTGTGGCAACTTTGAAATTCATTGAGGTCTCCAACCTGAGTCTTTGGAGAACTCAGTATTAGACTAACCAGGTGATACAGAGGGAGCAGCAGATGGGGAGCAGAAATAAGGGGGAATCCTTGAAGAATCAAATGGTAATGATCCCAACAGAAGAGACAAGAATAACACAAATGTCAAAGCTCTGAGGGAAATGTAATTTCAAAATTTACAATATTTAGACATCAGCATTATAGCACGTCTCATCTGTGTGTTTTGTATCTGTGCATTTCTTACATACAGGTATTATCCAAGCCTAAATTCCCTACCGGGTTCGTAACTCATTGAGTCAGGTAGTTTGGGGAAGACTATTCTAAAGGCCTGATGACACTTTTATGAGGATGACTTCAAATTTCAAACAAGAAAGTTAAAAGTCAACATGCAGGGCACAGACCTTGCATGTGTGGGCCTGACATCTTCATGGGTGCTCTCTTTTCCCTCGGCATCCTTTACAGACCCAAATTCAGCTGTGAATGTTAAGAACACTTACATACCATATGGACACCAGACTTTGAATCACAAAACTCATTATTTCTGCCATACTTAAAATGTAAAAATGCAGGGGAAAAAACAACAAAGGAGAGAATTCATTTATCTTCAAAAATTAACATTTCCTTTCTATATTTACTACAGACCACCTCCTCTCTCACTCCAGACAGATGGAAAAACCTGAGAGAATATACTGGAGTCTCAGAATGAGAATGTTCCAGATCCTAGAAGTTTGGGGAGGAGGCAGAGAAAAGAGGAGATGGAAACAATTTTAAGATGAAACAGCATGAATATGGAAGTGATCCACTGAACTCATTGCACAGTTTCAGAAGGAAGCCCTCAGCTCGGAGTCCTGAAAAGTCAGCTGCCCCATAACTGTTAGTGGGGCTTTTTAAAATGTAACATGGGAGCCCCACCACTCACTCTGCAGGGACCATGCTTAACCTAGCCGCAGCTTCTAAAATGGCTAATTCTGTGTGTCAGCTTGACTGGACCTCAGGGTGCCCAGAAAGCTTTCAAACATCATTTCTGAGTGTGTCTGGGAGAGTGTTTTCAGATGCAATTACTGAGAAGTCATTTGCCCATCAGTGCAAGTGGGCTTCCCAGGTGGCACCAGTGTTAAAGAACCCACCTACCAAGTACTGGCAGGCCTAAGAGAATGGGTTTCATCCCTCCTTGGGAAGATCCATTGGAGGATGGAATGGCAACCCACTCTAGTATTCTTGCCTGGAGAATCCCATGGACAGAAGAGCCTGGTGGGTTATAGTCCATAGGTTGGCAAAGAGTCAGACATGACTGAATCGACATAGCACACATACAAGTGGGCATCAATCACTCCACTGAGGGCCTAGTTAGAGCAAAATAGGAAAAAAAGAAAGAAGAAAATACAGACTTTATTTAAAAAAAAAAAAAAAAAAAGGCAGAGGGAGGAGGGAGGCGTCACCTCCCACCTGGTTGCTAGAGCTGGGACATGGAACTTTTGCAATCTGAGCTCCTGGTTCTCAGGCTTCAGATTCAGACTCAACTATACCCCCGGCTTTCCTGGGTCCTCTGCTTGCAAACAGTAGACTGTGGGACTTTTTGGTCTCCATCTTTGCATGAGCCAATTCCTCAAAACAAATCTTTTCATGTGTGGGGGGGTGTGTGTAAACACATCCTATCAGTTCTGTTTCTTTGGAGAACCCTGACTAACACAGCCTCTGAGATAGAAAACTCAGTTTGAAGCATTCTCATTTCCTCAAACTCTATCCCTCAGCTAAACCCCTACACCCCATCTGCTTTCTTCAAAGAGGCAGATCCAGGAGCAGCCCCTCTCTACCTGCGGAGATTCCAGGGTAGTGGGAACAAACTGCCAGACACTGAGTGGGTTAGAAACTCATTCTCTCACAGTTTTAGAGGCTAGAAGCCCCAGATCAAGGTGTTGGCTGGGACTTCTGAAGGCAGAAGACCCTAGGGAAGGGCCCCGCCTTGCCTCTTCCAGCTTCTGGGGGCTCCCCATTTCCTCAACTTGGGCTGCCTGCCCTGCATCTCTACATCCTCTCCTCATTAAGATGCCAGTGGGTGGATTTATGCCCCACTGTAACACAGCAGAACCTCACCTTAACGAGGTACACCTGCAAAGATCCCATTTCCAATTAAAGCCCTTTAGGGGGACTTCCCTGGTGGCTCAGGCAGTAAAGAATCTACCTGCAATGCGGGAGAACTGGGTTTGATCCCTGGGTCGGGAAGATCCTCTGGAGAAGGGAATGGCAACCCATTCCAATATTCTTGCCTGGAGAATCCCATGGACAGAGGATCCTGGTGGGCTACGGTCCATGGGGTCACAAAGAATCAGACGTGACTGAGCAACTACACTTTCACTTTCTTTTCTGGGGTTCTGGGTGGACATTAGGCAACCCACTGCTGCATTTAAGCCAAAGCTGTGTCTCTGGCTCCTCCACTCGGCCTGCAGGCTCAGGTGGGCTCTGATGAAGCCCCTAGGCTGAAAGCTGCAGAAGGACTGACATTTGTTTTTCCAGGTTCTCCTGAAACATACAGCTGAACAGAAATCCTCATCACGGTTCCGAATCTAACCTGCAATACCTGGGCCTCCATCCAGCAGGGGGAGGTTATCCCTGTGGGTGCTTGTGTGCTGGGGCTCCCAAGGTCACTGTCACAGGTCTGAGTCAGGAATCTGGGCTCTCGGCCAGGAGGCAGGGAGGCACCCCAAGCAGGGTGGTGTGGAGTAGGGAATGAGATGGGGGCCTCCCCACCTCTATGTGGGTCCCTGGTACCCATCTGTGAAACAATGAGCTGGCTCTGGATCTCAGACACTCCAGGGGGAACAGTGAGCGAGTGAAGGAAGGGGAACTATAGGGACACAGGTCCCATTCAGCCTCCGAGTGTCACCTTGCAGTAGGGCACTGGGCCCTAAGGGGCGGGAGCTTCAATTCCAGCCACCCTCCTCCTTTCTCAGCGACCAATCCAACAAGAAATAAGTGGCAGTTCCATTCCTCAAAGCTGGTAACACTATGTGACACAGAGACGAAGCAGAGGAAAGATGGCCCTTTATGGGAAGGCACATTTTTTTGTCTGTTTAGTTCTTTTTCTGCTTTCTGGGCCTTGGGACACATTTTGCACATACACACCCCGCACAGAACATAAAGGGCGTGGTGATGTATTTGCAAGTACTTCTATATACTATTTATTTTACCTACTGAAATATCATTTCTGTCTGGGAAAGATATTGGGTATGGTTGGCCTTTATGCTCTCGGCACTTTCCCCCCTAACAAAACCCTTCCCTATAAATCTGTGGTCCACAGCCTGACTTCAGAAAACACTTTAATAGTTTCCAACTCCAATATTTTCCATAGCGATATATCCTCATGTCAAGAATACTGAAATGCAGAGGCTTGAATTCATCCAAGAGGGCTCATCAACACCCTGCCAGTGGGGTGAGGGACTCAATCTCATCCCACCCCTCACCAGGGAGATGCAGGGGGTGAGGGGAGATGCTGGAGAGAAGGTGGTCCACAGACACTGTCCCCCACTTCCACCTAGGAAGCAGGATGGGCTGCCTAGAGAGGGGAAGGAGAGGGATGCCCTTCACTATTTTTAAAAAATACTTATTAAGGGTGCACTGGGTCTTCCTTGCTGCATAAGGTCTTTCTCTAGTTACAGAGAGAAGGGACTACTCTAACTGTAGTGCGTGGGCTTCTCATTTTGATGACTTCTCTTATTGTGGAGCGCAGGCTCCACGGCACATGGGCTCAGTAGCTGCGGCTTGCGGACTCTAGGGCGCGTGGGTTTCGATAGTTGTGACTGACGGGCTCAGTTGCTCCGCGGCATGTGGGATCTTCCCGAACCAGGGATTGAACCCATGTCCCCTGCACTGATCACTGTACCACCAGGGAAGGCTGCCCTTCACTATTATCAACAACAATCATGACCACTGTCCTTGATCCCAGAAACTCCACGGAGGTACCGCCTCTGTTCCCATGAGCACCCAGCTCTGAGTCATGCATCCTTTCCCTCTTGCATGACCTGTGAGTTGCTTCCATGCCCATCCCACAATCAATTCCATCTTTAAACAAACCCATCCTCAGGAAGGACACCCAGCAAGATGGACATTACTGAAGATCTCAGAAAGGCCTGCATCATACATCATACTGAACACATCTTTGACCTCTTCCTCGCACAGCTCTCATTGCCCTCTCCTCCTCTTCTTGCTGTGCTCATGAAGAATGATTTAACCCCTCCTCGTCATCACCCACCGACATCCATTGGGAGGCAGTGGAAGGTCAGAAATAACCATCTGTAATATCGAGGAAAACAAAACCCTGCACAGATATGCTATTTGTTTGTTTTCATCTCCAATGGGGAAGCTGAGGCTCAGATGGAATGAGCACCTTGCCACAGTCACACAGCTGGAGAAGATGCAGAGGCAGAGCCAAACCCCGACCTCCACCTAACAAAGCAAACACTTGGAAAAAAGTGAATCCTCTCTCTGCACACACACCCCCGCATCTTTGTGGGTGTACTTTAAGACCTAGTGCTGGATGGACACAGCTTTAGTTTGGGTGAGCATCCCCATGAATAAAATTTTGCTGATCAAAATTCTTTGTTTTTAATATAAATGTATTTATTTTAATTGGAGGTTAATTACTGATAAAAATTCTTATGTATCCCACATAGTAAATGAAAACAAAACTAAATGACTTGAGGAACAACACTGTGGTCAGTTTCAAAGTTCCTGTTTACTGACAAATAATACACAGCTAAAGGAAAAGAATTCGAGAAACAGCAAGGTTCCTGACTGGGTAGATCCTAGGTCCTTCATTTCTCATCTGCCAAATGCAAGCAGTTGAGTAGGTTTCTTTCAGCATTACAATTCTTAGCCTAATTCAAATCATTTTGTAAGTGATCACAAGAGTATATTCTAAAGGGCCAAATCCTTAGCCTTGGGTATATTCATTTAAGAAAAATAGCAACCACTATTTATTGAGCAGCAAATATGAGTCAGATGCTTTACATGTAGCATCTTGAGACAGAAAAAAATCATGCAAGATAAGGGTTATCATCCCCATTTTATAGATTACAAAACTGAGTCCTAGAAAGCCCAAGTAACTGGTTCGAGACCACAGAGCTGAGATTTGGATCCGTGCATCTCTAGGTGCAATGTTTGTGTCTCCTTCACCCGCAGCACCACTGTGAGACTTAAAATGAATAGCCCTATAGTAAAAAGAAGCCATCACACAGACCCAGCTATGTGAGGTCTAGCTATGTGAGGTCTAGCCCACATAGCTATGTGGTCTAGCTATGTGAGGTCTAGCCCACATAGCTAGCCCTCTAGCCCAGCCTGCTCTCTACACCACAGAGCATGTGCTGGTGACCAACCCTCCACTGGGGCCAGGCTGAAGATGCCAGAGAGCTGCAGAAAAGTTATTCAACCCATCGGTGATCTCCAGGAAAAGAAAACCTTGTTGCGTGGGGGAAAGGACACATGGCTGAGGTGGGCCCTGCCTGCAGCTCTGTCCACATCTCCCGGGGCAGACTCCCAGGCTGCCCACATGTGTGAGGGACTGACATAGGGGAGGACAAAGGGTGGGCCCCTGGGCAGGAGGCCCCTAGTGCTACGGGATGCTCACATGTGAAACAGAGCATGGACGCCATCTCCATGCTCAGCCTTTACACATCTTATTAGTAAACAGCCAGAAAGTAGCTGGAGTTTAATGAACGTCAATGCTGTATCAGGATGTGTGCTGAGAGCTTTGCACGGACTCCCTCACTGAATCATCTTCATCACAGTAGGTATCCTTACTTATCCCCATTTTGCAGATGAGGAAACTGAGTCCCAGACTGGCTACAGTCTACAATGAATAGAGCCAGGGTTTGAACCCAGGTAATTTGGCTTCAGAGGCTGAGTGCTTAACCTTTGCTGATGGCCTCCAACCCCCATCAATCTCCAGAGGACCCTCCCTGTCACTGTGAGTCAGGGAGGAGGGTAGCACCAAAGCCCCGAGCAGGGCCCAGAGCCCTAGGTCTAGGGCCAGGTGGAGGCCACACCCAGGCTCAGCAATTTCAGTCCGAGCTCTCTTCACTTGGGACCAGACTCCTGCCAAGAAGTAGCGGTGCCTAAGAGGAGCAGGGCAGGGTGAGACATACAGCATCCCTGGAGAGCCGCCGGGTAAACAAGGAGTCAGCACTTCCCTGGGACCCCCGCCCCCAGGAGGGTGCCCTGGTGCCCAGCTTGAGCACCTCCCGGGGCAGTAGATGCAATTCATACCACTGAAAGCTGTACCAGCAGCCTCCTTTGTCCCGTGAAGCCAGGGCAGTGCCCCCCGCAAAGCTACACGTGGGCCCGGGACCTGTTGAGGGCTTCAGGTGGCCCCTAGATGGGGAGGCCAATGCTCCAGAGTATCAGGGACCCAGAGCAGCTCCACCCTCAGAGGACCACCTAGTCTGCTCTCCATATTACAAAAGGCGACACAGGCTCAGAGAAAGCAAGGGCTGGTCCAGGGCCAAACAGCAATTTTTCTTTCATACTCAAAAGAACACCACAAAGTTTCCTGTGTTAGAGAGATTTCCATCTGATCTTCAATGCAGTTGCATTTCAGGAACACAACCAGTCCCAAGCCAAGAAGGAAAGACCAGAGGCAGCCCAGTTCTCAGGTCGGGGGTGTGGTCCTTATTGAGCCTTGCTCTGGGTCCTCACCCATCATTACAGACCAGCAGGCACCACGTTCCCTTAGCATCTTGTCCGGCTACCGCTTCAGAAGCTCAGTGCCTGGGTCCCAGCTCCGCCCACTGCCTGGCTGGCTACACTGCACTCTGGCTCTGGTTTTGTGCTTCTCCCCACAAGTGTGTTGGATGGCCTTTTAAAAATGGTTTTAACGATCAATGGCTGCACACTGTAATCTGAACTAATCTATTTTTTTAATTTTATTTATTGTTTTTGGCTGCACTAGGTCTTTGTTGCTGTGCACAGGCTTTCCCTAGTCTCAGCGAGCAGGGGCTACTCTTCGTTGCAGTCTGTGGACTTCTCATTGCAGTGGCTTCTCTCATTGCACAGCACAGGCCCTAGGTGTCTGGGCTTCAGTAGTTGTGGTGTACGGGCTTCACTACTCTGAGGCATGAGGGATCGTCCCTGAACCAGGGATTGAACCTGTGTCCCCTGCATTGGCAGGCGGATTCCTAACCACTGGACCACTTGGGAAGTCCCTGAACTTGAATGTATGAACAAGGGAGAACTCCATTCTGGACGTGAAAGGGGGTCTTCTTGCCTTAAATCCCTAAGAAATGCACCCCTTATGGGTAGAATAGCAGGTACAGTGGCATGTGGGTGAGAGAAAGTATTTGGACCCATAAGGACAGGGCACTTCATGGGGCTCCCTCAAATCATCCCAGAAAAGTCCCATGGACTCCCACAGTGCTCTTGGAATACAGAAACTAGCCCCAAAACACAGAGACACACTCATGTACACACAGCCCACACAGCCTGTACTAAAACATCAGGTAAATACCTCTGATGAGGAATTTTCTAACAGAATAGGGCTTGCAGGTGTCCCAGGGCTAAGCGTAGAAAGAAAGAAGCCTGGCTCCTGGCGAGGCTGCAGGTGCACTGCGTCACTGAGTCACCTGCGTGGACCTGGCTCTCCTGACTCGCTTTCAGCCCATCATCACCGCAGCCACCATTAGAATCCACTTCTTCTCAGGGCTCTGTGCTGGAGTTCAGTTCTTCTGGAAGATTCCAATCCCTTCAGCCCTCAGGAACATTAATGAGCACAGGGGCAATAACTCAGAGTACTTAACAGTATGCAACACCATCAAAGTACTTAAGAGGCAGGGGACTGTCTGCGTAGCTACAAAGGATGCTTTCCCCATGGAGAGAGACCTGGTGAAACCATGGCTCCAAGAAGGACTGAGGGCATCAGATGGGAGAAGCTGGGAGCCCCGCATCATAAAAGTTATTATCTCACACGAGAGTAGTTTTTTTCTCCGATTTGTATCTAAATACGAGGTGGAAATGAGTGCTGGGTGGGGAAGGGAGCATGCAAGTGTTTAAGTCATTTATAGTTTACATTTTTATGGCACAGCAGAGATCGGCATCCGTTTTCCATCTGCAATTAGAAGACGGAGCAGGCTGCCAAGTCTCCGTGTAAATTGTGCCTATTAAAAGAGTCGACGCCACGCGATGATTGATCAACATCGAGGATTTATTCACTGAGCTAACAGCGGTTTTTACTTTTGCCATTACCCAGGGTGATACATAACAATTTAGATAATGCACCCAGACAGAAACATTTATAACCCCAGTGTCAGAGTCCTGCCTCAGAGGCCGGCCAACCTGCGGGAGGAGGGATGCGGCTCCCAGTCACAACAGAAAGCCTGCTGGCCTTGGACCTGACATCTGGGAGGAATGCAGCCCACAGGGCACCCAAGGGGGAAGACTCGGGCCAGAAATGCTGCCTCCCAACCCCCATCACAGCACTCTGAGCCTGTCTACAGGCAGGGGGCCCTCACTCTCCTCATGTGTCAGTAGAACAAAACAGCTGTCAAAGCGGGCAGAGAGAGGGGGGTCTGTGAAGCTAAAATGAGCTACTTGATGGCTGGTTTACAGACACTCAGTTATTCATAAATGATGTGTGTCCACAAATGAGGGTTCTACCTGAGTACACATGTGTGCACACACGGAAAACCCTTCCCCTACTCCTTCCAGCACAAGCAATACACTGCCTCCCTCTAGGGTGGGGTTGTCTCAGAGTCTTTTTTCATTTGTTTTACTTGGCTGGCATCAGATGGTGTTTAATGCCTTTGCTGAGTTCTGGCGACAGGTATTGAATTTCCCCCTCAGCATTAACTGGCTCTTTGTGTTTGGCCCTTGGGAAAACTAGACTGAGCGAGGCGGGCAAGGCGCTCAGACAGGTGTCCCATGCAAATGATGCTCTGGGAGCAACACAGCCAAGCTCTACATCCGCCGCAGGGTTTCAGCCCTCCAAGCTGTGACATCTCCCAAACCCGTGCTCCCTGGGCATGTCCCTCAGGATAAGGGAGCACAATTTGACATGCCCCCCAGAAAACCCATCACATTGCTCTACCTACCACCCCAGCCCAATCCTCCTCCTTCTGTACCGTCAGGCAGTGACATCCCCAAGATACCCAGGAGCCAGATACACCCTGACTTTCTCTTCGTTCCCCATGCAATGGGGGGTGAACTAATCCCTATTAGTTCCTCTGGCTAAATATCTCCCCACTCCAGACCTCCTCTCCATTCCCACATCTGCTACCAAATTCATCATTTCCTACCTGGATAAATACACTGGTTCCCCAGCCCCTAGTTTCCCCACCCACTGTCTGACCCACTGAGCATCCTTCTAATATATAAATCCAATCATGACCTTCTTTTGTTTTAAACTCTTTAATGACTTGCAGTAAAAACAAGATGAAGCTCAAACTGCTTTGCCTGGGAATACGTATTTAAGAAATTTTTATTTTTTTTATTTTTTTAAAGACCAAGCCAAGCCATCTATATTAAACAGACTTCTCCAGAATAAATAAGGGGTGGGTGGGTGCGTGTCTGTGTGTGTGGATGTGTGTGTGTGTGTGAGAGAACAGATAGGGACTTCCCTCATGGCTCAGATGGTAAAGAATCCACCTGCAATGTTAGAGACCTGGGCTTAATTCCTGGGTTAGGAAGATCCCATGGAGAAGGGAATGGCTCTCCACTCCAGTATTCCTGCTTGGAGAATCCCATGGACAGACAAGCCTGGCAGGCTACAGTCCATGGAGTCGCAAAGAGTCAGACGCAACTGAGCGACTAACACACACACACGCACACACAGATAGATATAGACAGAGACAGATAGACACAGAATTGGTTCACGGGATTATGGAGACTGACAAGTCCAAAATCTGGGGGTGAGATAGCAGGCTGAAGTCCCAGGGAAGAGCCAGTTCAGGTTTGAAGGCCATTTATGCAGAATTCCTTCTTGCTCAGGGGAGGTTGGTCTTTAGTTTTAGGTAGGCCTTCAGCTGATTGGATGAGGCCCAGCACACTAAGGAGAGCAATCTACTTTACTCAACGTCCACCAACTTATACACTGATCTCACTGAAAAACACCCTCAGAGAAACATCCGGATTAATGTTGGATCAAAAATCTGGGCAATGTTGAAACATAAAATTAACTATCACATAGTCTCTCTTCTGTATCGATGGGTTGAGGCTCAGGAAGCAAGCAGGACTGACCTTTCTCCTGTATGACCAGGGCAGACTCCTCTGAGTGGCTCTATACACCAAACTGTCAAAGATGGAGAGACCCCCCCACCCCAGGATCATCAGATTGGACCCCTCATGAGGCAACAGGAAGAGAGGAGCCAGAGAGGCTCAAGGTTTCACAGACATGTAACAATTCATTAACTTGGAAGATGCGGCATCTTGTACATCAGTGCAATAAGCACTTAAAACATACATAAAAGAACCTGAAAGCTGAGGGTCCCATATGATGTGGTACTTATCACTGAGTACTCATCATTGAGCATTACCTACCAAGTGCCAGGCTGTGTGCGGTACATGTGGCACAGTGTGTGCACAGTGGGGATGAGAGTTCCTTTAAGGCAGGGCTAAGGGTAGCCATCCAGTGGGAAGGGGACAGTACAGGCAGCAGAACCTGACCTTAAGCTGTGTCTCCATCACCAACACACACTTTCTACTCAGGTGTCTCCTTACCTGGAGTGATGCACAGATGACCAAAGAATGTTAAGACAAGAATGAGCCCCAGTGACACCTTCCCAACTTGGAAGGGTCACTGCTGACACACAAACCGGGGAAGAATTCCAGACACAGATGGAAATAGCCACTTAAAGCCACGCAGGTGGGAAGGGAGGAGCTCAGCCTTGACCCTTAGCTGACCTCAGGCTCTCCTCTTTCTTCTTCCCGTTCCCCTCCACATTCTTGCCCAGAAAGCCACCAGAGCATACTGATTCTTAGGGACCCACAGCTCCCCAAGGCATCCTTCACTCTGCCCACAGAAAAGGGCACTCCTTTAACTGACTCCAATCAAATGCCTCCCAGCTTCATACAAGTTTCTTATCACAGTCAACCCCCAACCCCTCCCAGGAGAGGTACTTTCTTCAGCAAAGTCTGCTATAAATACCATCATTCTCACAATTACCACTAAATGCACCCCCTCAGACTGAGGGCTCAGGGAGGGAAGCATCATGTCACAGCTGTGAGTCAGTTTTCATCTGGGGATTAGACACCTGTGAATGGATGCATCACACCAGATTAGAGCATCTTCCAGACACACATCTGATGTGACCACAGCCAATCGCTCAGCAGCTACAATGGAATATCAGGAAATGATTTTCTTTAAAAATGTGGGGAAAGGAGTATCCTGAGATTATAATTTATAATCATAGATCAACCTGAAAGGACAAACCACTCTATTCCTTCCTTTCTTAGGGAAGAAAACAAACACAAAAACAAATATAAACACTGTGCATATAGATTACATATATACTGTGTGTATATATGTGCATGTGTGCGTATATATGCTATATATATTATGTGTGTTTGCTCAGTTGCTTAGCCATGTCTAACCCTTTGTGACCCCATGGACTACAGCCCACCAGGCTCCTCTGTCCATGGAATTTCCCAGGCAAGAATACTGGAGTGGATTGCCACTTCTTTCTTCAGCGTATCTTCCCAACCCAGGGATCAAAGTCACATCTCTTGCATTGGCAGGCAAATTCTTTACCAATGAGCCACCATATATTTTACATACATACACTAAGTTTTGTGCTCAGTCGTGTCCGACTCTTTGCAACCCCATGGACTATAGCCTGCCAAGGTTTTCTGTTCATAGGATTCTCCAGGCAAGAATACTGGAGTGGGTTGCCATTTCCTCCTCCAGAGGATCTTTCTGATCCAGGGATTGAATCTGTGTCTCCTGAATCTCCTGCACTGAGGCTGATTCTTTACTGCTTGAGCCATCTGGGAAGCATATATACATATACTAGTTGGTCTGCAAAGGGACCAAGATGAGCCTCTCCCCCTACAGTTGGGCTCAATGGGAAAAGCAATCTCTGGCTTAGGTCTCATGTTTATAAAAAGGATGAGACAACAAAAGTACTCCCAGGCCCTGGAACAGGCTCCCTTTGAGGGACACTTGTCTGCATCACTTGCAGGTAGAAGGAAAGGCCCAACTCAGTCCTGTGGCCAGCTGTGCTTGTGCGATTGGCTCTAGCAATGAAGAACATCACATTCCAGGTCTCCTCTCCATTTGGCTGCCTCTGGAACACTGTCATCTTCCTCCTTCCTGGGAAGGCATCACTTGACATTTAACTCCAGGGGCTGATGGGACTCGACTCCCCATTCCTGACCCTGTGCCTTGAGTCTCTATGGGTTTCTGGCCTGTGCACAGCCCTCCATGTATGCCTGGGGGCTGGGGGAAGTGTCTGGATCCTGAAGTTGTTGGAAGACTCAAGCTCTCATTCCCCTCCAAGCCTTTGTGCAAGTCACTCCCTGTCCAGGAAGCCCTCCCCACTGCTGCCCCTGGATAACAGCCCACATCCTCCAGATCCCACACAGCATAGCATACCTTCCCAGACATGCTTCCTCCTAGACTGATGTGGTACCCTGCTCTGCACCTCCTGGCACAGCCCTGCAGGGGTCAGATGGGGAACTGAAAGGGGAAGTCTACTCCAAGGCTCAAGAGGATAGGTGACCAGAAAGTTGAAACAGCCACTGAGAGCATCTTCTGCCTGGAGTCCTCCCCCACAATCAGAACAGCAAGGCAGACAGGTCAGCTCAATGGTCTCTGGGCTCCGTCTATAGTCTTGCTCTCTGAGCTGTTTCAGTTCA
This sequence comes from Bos indicus, assembly GCF_029378745.1. Lineage (NCBI taxonomy): Eukaryota > Metazoa > Chordata > Mammalia > Artiodactyla > Bovidae > Bos > Bos indicus. The sequence continues at coordinate 129,394,274 of NC_091760.1, forward strand.
GTTCTGTTCAGTCACTCAATCATGTCCAGTTCTTTGCAACCCCATGAATTGCAGCACGCCAGGCCTCCCTGTCCATCACCAACTCCTGGAGTTCACCCAAACTCATGTGCATCGAGTCAGTGATGCCATCCAGCCATCTCATCTTCTGTCGTCCCCTTCTCCTCCTGCTCCCAATCCCTCCCAACATCAGGGTCTTTTCCAATGAGTCAACTCTTCGCATGAGGTGGCCAAAGTGTTGGAGTTTCAGCCTCAGTCCTTCCAGTGAACACCCAGGACTGGTCTCCTTTAGGATGGACTGGTTGGATCTCCTTGCAGTCCAAGGGACTCTCAAGAGTCTTCTCCAACACCACAGTTCAAAAGCATCAATTCTTTGGCACTCAGCTTTCTTCACAGTCCAAATCTCACATCCATACATGACCACTGGAAAAACCATAGCCTTGACTAGACGGACCTTTGTTGGCAAAGTAATATCTCTGCTTTTTAATATGCTGTCTAGGTTGGTCATAACTTTTCTTCCAAGGAGTAAACGTCTTTTAATTTCATGGCTGCGATCACCAACTGCAGTGATTTTGGAGCCCCCAAAAATAAAGTCTGTCACTGTTTCCACTGTTTCCCCATCTATTTCCCACGAAGTGATGGGACCAGATAGGCAAATCACACACAACATGACCAGAACGTCTGGTCCTCCCACCAGGTTCCTCCCACCATGTTCCCGCTGGGTTGATAAAAGTTTCATCCTTCCACTGCTCCACCCCCAAACCTTGGAGTCCTCCTCATCTCTTTCTTCTCTCACAGACCTCATCAGACCTGTGAAGAAATCCTGTGACTTTACCTGCACTATATACCCAGAATCTGGCTTCTATTTCTCACAACCTGCACTGCTATGACCCTGTCCAAACACCATCATCTTTTTCCAAGTAACATCCTCTTGCTGGGTCCTCCGGCTTTCCCACCTCTTAGTTTACTGTCACCAGACAGCGGGGGAAGGTGGTAGTTCTTCATGCTAATTCCATGTGTTCTGTGACAGTTTGTCCTGGACTATCTTTTCAAGGATGGTTATAGAAACAGACTTCAGAGGAGAGAGACAGTACCTCCTCCCTAGACAGAGGGCAGACTGTCGTCTGAACAAGGTAATAAAGATGCTGTCTCACTCCAGGACAAACTTGGGGCTACTTTGCCCAACAACCCCTCATAAGACTATGGGTTCCTAAACGTGGGATTCCTCGGCTGTGATGCAGACCTACTGTGTGCACGGCATCTACCGAATGGCCCCGGTACAACTCAGGGAGCGAACAAGAGGCAGGAGCCATGCTGCCTGCTATCCTGTGAGTTATAAAACCCTTTATCTCTGATCGGGAGGCTTGTATCTGCCAACATCTATGAGACTGTGGCAGGTAAATCTGTTAGCTTGGAAGTGGATCCTTCATGATTTGGTGGGCTGCAGTCCCTGGGGTCGCAAAGACTCATACACGACTGAGCGACTTCACTTTCACTTTTCACTTTCATGCATTGGAGAAGGAAATGGTGACCCACTCCAGTGTTCTTGCCTGGAGAATACCAGGGACGGGGGAGCCTGGTGGGCTGCCGTCTATGCGATCACACAGTCAGACATGACTGAAGTGACTTAGCAGCAGCCCAAGTACTCATTTGTTATCTAAGTCAGGTCATGTCATTCCTCTATTCAAACTCCTGCAATGACCTTCATCTCACTCAGAGGGAAATGCAAAGTCCCTACACAATGACTGCACAGCCCTGCAGAAGCCCACCCTCCATCCCCATAAGACCTCTTTCATTTCCTCTCTTCCCCCATCTTTCACTCTCCTCTAGTCCCAGTAGCCTCCTTACTGTCCCTCAGACACATGCCAGGCACATGTCCTACTGTGGCCTTTATACAGCCCGATGCTCTTCTCCCACACCCATGTAGCTCCCTCCCTCCCTTACCTGCTTCATGTTCTTGCTCAATGCCAGCTTCTCACTGAGACCATCCTGAACCCCTACTTAAAACCACGTCCTCCCTGCCATTGCAGACCCCCAAGGCTACCTCCCTAAGCCCTGGATCCCCAGTGGACCATCCGCCTCCCACCTGCATAGGTCCCTCCCCTTCTTGGGGCAATTTACAAGTCTCACTGCCACCCCTGCCTCCGACTCTCCCACCCCCCACAATCCTGCCCTGGTCAGAGCCCAATCCTGATAACATCTGGATGATTTAGGAGGGCACCCAAGGTTCTCTCAGCTGTGGGGGAGGGAAAGGCCACCAGGCATATAACAGCAGATAGAAGGAAGCAGCTACCCACTCAGCAAAAGGGCAGAGCACTGGCTGGTCCTGGATGCTGGTGGAGGGAGCAAGGGGTGATGGGCACTGGCTGGTATAAACATCTGCATCACAGGAGCATCAAGGAATACTTGAGGAGGGCGATGAAGCCCAGGGTTGAGCTCTAGCCAGGCATCTGGAAGGAGGCTGTAGTGATTCAAGCACACGTGGACCCTGCCCCGACCCCCTGACCCCCTGGCACAGGTTGGGGACGTCTGGGAGACTCAGCTTATTTTTCCAACTGGTCCATTTTCTACAGTACCTCATACTCTTTCTAGTTCACGATTTTGAGTTTGGTGATGATGACAGGCCTGCTCTGCTATTTATGTTTCTGATTATTTTTAGTGTTTTGCAATTAAATTTTCTTAAATTAAAACTTTAGACCCAAGCATCAGATTGTCTGTCACATGCCACGGTGTGTTCATATAGGCAGTTTATATATATTTGGGTTGCAAAAGCCTCGGGAAAAGAAGACATTTCAATAGTTGGCACCCAAAGCCCTTATTTCCATATCACCCACCCATTTCCATGCACTTCTTTCCATTCCCACACTCAGTGATACCCTCCAGATCCTTGTGAGCCCAAACACAGAGCTGGGTGAAGCATCTAGGTCTCTCACTCAAAGCCATCAGAGCTCAGCTGCCTTTTCGCACCACCTCAGCACCTCCCATGGGCCAGGCCCATGGACAGCACAGCCTGCAGACTCTAGCCTCAGCCCCAAGGCCCAGAGCCCCTTCAACTGTTTTCCCTCACCCAGAATTAGATTCATCAACTCCAAGGAGGATGCCTGAAGTGACACGGCTTGCCTCCTGACTCAGGGCCCGCCACACTTCCCAGTGATGCTCTCCTGACATGGCTCCCCTCCCACAGCCATGCCTGAACCATCCATCCACTTGACTCCTGCCCTGATAACCCCGGTTTGTCACCCTCCTGCCACCTTGATTCGGACAGCAATCTTTCTGTGTTCACCAACGGTTGTGCCACCTCCAAGACTCTATGCCCACCTCCAAGATTCTATGGCCATTCTATGGCCACCTCCAAGACTCTATGCCCAGCCCCACCTCCAGGCTGCATTTCCAGGGCCAGCTTTGCTTCTGTAGAGATGCACTTTGGAATTTCAGGCTCATCAGTTTCCCTCTGAAGTGCCTCTTGCCTCCTAACCTCCTTCACTGGATTAATTCAGCCTGCAGCCACTCAGTCATCCAGGGTAAGTGCGTGGGATCAAGGGCACTGGCTGTCGCTCACCCCACACTTTTGCCAACCCTTCTAACTCAACTGTCTCATCACAGAGGCAGCAAAAGCTAGTGACTTGCCTTTCTTGCAGCCGGAGATTGTCAGGAGACACAGTTCCATCCAGTGAGTTAGAAACAGATGTCTGCTTGGGTGTCTGAAAAAGTTTTTACTTTCCTGAAAATATGGACCAATGCAGCTAGTTACCCCTTCTTTCAGCTTCCCCTTCCCTCTACATCCCCCCAACCCTGATGAGTATCTGGAGCCGAGGCAGCAGCCTTGAGGCCCCAGGGACAGCAAGTATACGATCAGCAGTTGAAGAGAGAAAGAGAACACCAGGGACTTCAGTGGCATGGCTGAGAGGTCCCTCAAGCTCTGGACAGCCTGCCTCAGATAGCTTGTCCTGAAAGAGAAAAAGAAGTATGCATTGTGTTTTCTGATGCATCCTTTTGTTGTTCAGTTGCTCAGTCATGTCCGACTCTTTGTGACCCCATGGACTGCAGCACACCAGGCTTCTCTGTCTATCACCATCCCCGGGAGCTTGCTCAAATTCATGTCCATGCCATTCAACCATCTCGTCCTCTGCCATCCCCTTCTCCTCCTGCGTTCAATCTTTTCCCAGCATCAGGGTCTTTTCTAATGAGTCGACTCTTTGCATCAGGTGGCCAAAGTATTGGAGCTTCAGCATCAGTCCTTCCAATGAATATTCAGACCTGATTTCCTTTAGGACAGACGCTTTGATCTCTGTGCTGTCCAAGGGACTCTCAAGAATCTTCTCCAGCACCACAGTTCAAAAGCATCAATTCTTTGGAGCTCAGGCTTCTTTGTTTTATTGATGCACTTGGTTTGCTCTTACCTCTTCTCCCTCTGACCCCACGCCCTTGCTCTCAGCAGACCTTCTCATTCAGTTGTTCTCTCCCTTGTTTCTTTCCCTTCCTCCCTCCTATCTCTCATCATTGTTTCTGTAAGCACTTGCTTTCTGAGCACCCATCCTGGACAGGCTCTGTACTATGAGAACACTGAGGCCGTGGCATCCTTAGTGCAGATGGTACACAGAGGCAATGTGATGGGCTAGGTGCCCTGGCACATCTTCTGCTGGGCTGAGCATCATCACATCTCCCATTGTGGTTCCATCTGCCGCTTCCTGCACACCCCCAGCCAAAGCAGCACCTCGGATTTCCTCCATTGATGGACAGCAATGCCCCTCAGCTCCCCCAGAGGCGTTTTTGGCCTCACTCTCTTGACCAGGATGGTTCTGCATCCCAGATCTGGAGTCGTCTCCCTCATAGTCCCCTCTCAGGCCACCCCCACTGCCCTGGCCACCTGAGCCCTTAGATCCCACTTCCCTAGACACTCACCCCTCCTGGACGGACTCTGTGAAACCCTGGTGTGAGGGTGGCGGTGGCCAGAGAAAGGGCCCCCAGTGGTTCAGGAAGGACCAGGGTTACATTCTGGCACACCATCTGCAGCCAAACAGTCCTGTGGGAGTCATCGGAAGGACCAAGCCAGGGAGCTCATGAGTGATAAGCAAACATACAGTCTATGCTAAGCCTGGAGCCAGGTGGCATCCACGTTCTATCTCATTTTAAAGTGCACCATTGGGATGGCTTCACAGAGGATGGATTCCAAGGTTCAGAGAGATTCAGCAGTGGGTCTGAAGTCACATAGCAAGTAATGGGCAGATCCACGGTCTGAGGAAAAGTGAAATGGAGTTGGAGGAACAGGTGGTCTGCAGGTCAAGGGTGCAGGGAGGTACATCTGGGAGTGGAGGATGGCCCTTTCCTCGTGCTCTATCACCAGCTCTTCAGCTCTGCTGGGACCCCCTTCCTGACACCAGACACCCACTAAAATGCCAGCAGAGTAGCTGTAACAGACCTAACTCTAATACAGCCATCCCACCAATCAGGGGACAACTGATCCCTGGACATGTTGCACTCTAACCTGCTGCCCTATTAGCAGTGCCAGGGCTCCAGCCCAGACAGGGTCCCTGACTCTGCCCAAGAGGGTCTGAGGAGGCCTGGGCTAGAGCTCAGGCTCTAACTGTGGGGAGACAGGAAAGGGACCAGGTTCTCTGAGCACAGATCCCTCCCCCAGGGGACACCTCTGGGACACACAGGCCACCCAGCTGCACCTCTGGGGCAAAGCCAAAGGGATGTCCAAATCAACAATGTTTTTAGAGCCCCTTCCTTTTTCAAATTGTTTTATAAACACTGAAGTGCTTTCATATCCACTTTCCATATCCATATATCCATATCCACTATTTCATCAGGTTTCCACAGCAATCAAACCAGCACTATTTTTCTAATGTTCTGCATGAATAGTTTCAACAATAGCCACAAAGCGAGGTCCTAAGAAGTCAGACATGCTGAGGACCAAGATATCTTAGAGTGCAGTGGAGTGGACAGCAATAATGGGCAACTTTATCATCCTGACTTTCCTTCCATTTCCCAATGGGACCCCAAGCTCACAGGATCTCACCTCCTTGGGCCCAACAGAGAGTTCAGGGAAGGGCTTGGGACCCTAGTCAGGCCACTCAGAATCCTCCACCCATGTTTGATGGACTTCTCAGGAAAGAGCAATAGAGCAACTGAGAGTCACCGCCCTCCCCAGAATACCTGGCAGAGAATGAGGCCAGGTTACAGGCCTGGAAATGGGAAGATTACTCTCTGGGAACCATCATGGAGCACAAAAATCCAGCCATACCTGAAGCCCATCCCACCGCTAGAATTGTCATGCATGTGACAGTATCTTCTCATCTTAGAAAAAGTCTCTACACCAACACAAAGAAGAAGAACAAGGCCTCCTAACTGGGGGCAGAGCGTAGAAATCTCCTGAAAGATGGAAGTGAAAATCAAAGAAAAACATAAGACAAGCACAGAGAGGTACTTTCACTCATCTAACAAATACTTGAATCCAACCAAGCGCCATACTAATTGGTTAGAAAGACAGCCCGACAACAGGATCCCTGTCTTCAGGGATCTTAATAGGACAGGAGAAGTACAGAACTCTGGAAGGGCTGGGGGTGGTTGCAATAATAATACAGAACTAACCTAATGAGGTGGAGAAGGAAATGGCAGCCCACTCCAGTGTTCTTGCCTGGAGAATCCCAGGGACGGGGGAGCCTGGTGGGCTGCCGTCTATGGGGTCGCACAGAGTCGGACATGACTGAAGTGACTTAGCAGCAGCAGCAACCTAATGGGGAGTCAGCAAAGATTTTCTGAGAATGTCACATTTAAATAGAAACTGAAGGATGATCAAATGCAAACCTCAGGAAGCTGAGTCTGGGCAGGTACAGCAGCACAAGTGAGACTACATTGCTGAGACAGCAACTTCACTACCAGGGATTCAGGCATACTGGCCCATTTGTGTGTGGGGATGTGGGGGCAGCAGGGCAGATTCTACACCTTCTTTTATAATTTGGATGTAAATACAAATATGAAAATCTTTACAAAATAATCAGGTAAGTGTTCCAAGAAATAATGACATGAATCTTTGTGGCAGCAATGTTTATAACAACAGAAACTTATAATAACTGAAATTTTAAAATAACAGAATGTATCGATATGCACTTAGACTTGAAAAGTATTTTAAAAGATGCTGTAAACACACATTTATTGACTTGAGAAGATGTACATGCTTAGGAGAAATAAGTGGGCCTCAAAAATATATAGAGAGGATGATTTCACGTGTATTGAGTACAAAATAGGAATTCAATAAATATTTACTGAGCGAACGGCAAATAAATACCTCTGAACAGATTAACACCAAACAAGATGTTTGCAGTCATTATTTCTGGGTGATGGGATTATTGATGATTTTAAATTGTTTTTTAGATCTGTTTATCTGAACTAACTTTTTTTTGTACTGTGCACATGAATTACATACACTATAAAAAGGAATAAAAAGAAATCTTTCCAAAGCAAGCAATGACTCAACAAGGTCAGTTTTAAGATCAAGATGGATAATTAGGAAACAGAACCTTAAGACAGAAGAGAAAACAGTGTGGCTGGATAAGCATAATAGATAAGAACATATTCCTCCTCTAAACATTGGAGAGAAATGAACCTTTCTTCAATGTCACAGCTAGAATTTGTTTAGCAGAAGTCCATGATATATTTCATATTTGTTCAGCTATCTGTAACACAGCACATTAGTTAAATATTGGTAAAGGAAAATATTTACATTGATGCAAAAATGAAGTAACAGGCTTGTATTTGTACAATGCCAACAAAGTCATTTAAAAAAAAAGTTTATGTATGCCAAACAATTAAATATTTGGGCAAATCTGCAAACAAATGTCATTTGAATCAATTTCTGGGGTGACTGATTGCATCATCCATGTTTCTCCCAGAGGTTTCAGGAGAACACAGAATATGGCCTTAGACAACCAAGCCAGTGCCTGGGCAGAATCACGGCCAGCTAGCTCCACTGTCACCATCACTAACAGCACGGCTAGGCAATTAACACTACCCACTGATGTCTTTTGCAGCCAAACTGTAATCCACTGCTTGTTCATATCATTGGAAAATTCTGTTAACTTTGAAACTCTGGGGGTCCTGATGGAGGCAAAGCACTGGCTCTGATCCTGGCAGATTTGAAGAAAGCCGACAGCAAGTGCTATGGACAGCCTGCCAAATTCAGCCCAGAACCCTGTGCTGTGCTTCGCCACTCAGTCGTATTTGACTCTTTGTGATCTCATGGACTGCAGCCCACCTGGCTCCTCTGTCCATGGGGATTCTCCAGGCGAGAATACTGGAGTGGGTAGCCATGCCCTTCTCCAGGGGATCTTCCCAACCCAGGGATCGAACCCAGGTATCCTGCATTGCAGGTGGATTCTTTACTGTCTGAGCCACCAGGGAAGCCCCTGAGCCCTGGGGACCCCTATAAGTTATAAGAACAGCTATCTATATATTAGATGGCCTTCCAGGTCCCACAAACTTCTCAGGGTGCCTCACCCACCAGGCTGCACCTCCTCACTCAGAAAAGCATGAAAGGAGCTCACAGGAGGCTGAAAATGTCATGAGATGTACACTGCAGGAGCGGGAAGTGAGCTGAGCCTTGGAACACCAGCTGAAGGAAAAAGGATGCCAGGGGCATGATAAATCGGCCACTGCCAAGACAAGGTTGTAGCTCTTGGGATAGCTGGATGGCTTATAACTGCTCCCTTAAAGAAGCATGGGACACTCATGGGACAAACACAAGTACCTGGGAAAGAAGAAGGGCCATCACCCCACAGAACCATGACTCCAACACTACCTGCCCCATGCCGGAAGCAGCCATTTACATGTGGTCATTCTCCACTGAAACATGAGCTCCTAAAGGTCAGATAGTATCCTACTAGGCTTGGAATCCTCGAAGCTGACATAGTCTCTGACCAAGAGTCTTCACCCAGTAACTACAGGCAGGTAAATGAGTAGATGAATGCTTACAACAAAACTCGCATCTCCCCCAGTGCTAGGTTCTAAGCACACAGAATATGCTATGAAACTCATGGATGGTCAGGCAGGTAAGGTTCTGTGTGTGATTCCTCGTGTGCCGAGGGTGAAAGAAGATCTAGGAGAGTGGTAGGATAATTTAGGGAAGCATGAGGAAATGAACCAGAAGCTGGATTAACAGGAAATGCCTTAACCTGTCCAGACGGCACACAGAACCAGCCAGCATCCTTCCTCCACTACTGGGCAAGGTCACTGGTTCTTGCACTGAAGCCAAAGGGAGTGGTTACCAGTTCACTGAGAGTTACCACAGTGTACAGCCTCCCATATACACACACAGGTACACAAACACAAGGACACAAGGGTCTGCAAGGTTCTCACACCATGGTGGGTACTTGGGAACCTAGGCTAGCCTGAGCCTCCTACTGCCCCTGGATCTGCTCACTCTGTAGCCCACCTGCTTGGAGTGGAATGGTGGGATCCCCAGCACTAACTCAACTGATCTCTTTCTCTGCTTTTTCAAAATTGCTGGAAGCATGAATAAATGAAGGAATTAAATTCATATACGATGGGACTCCATATGCCTCTACTTGGATTACCATAAACTCAAAAAGAAGATGGGATGGGATGGGATGCAGGAGGGAAAAGGCTACTCCCTGAGAGGGCAGCCAGGGCCAGCGGCCCTCTGGGTACCACTCATGCTGTGCTAACCACACGAGCTGCCAGAACACCTACCTCTCCTGCTTCCTTGTGTCTTGTTTCCACCCCGCACCCTGGCCAGGGCTTACACTTTGAACTATCCAGTCCCAGCTCAGCCCTGCATCCTCCTAGACACACCTATGCTTTTCTGAATGCTATTTCTTCAGCAAGCCCAATGGCTTGGGGGAACCATCCTGCAAGATGAACAATCCCTCCACCCCATTCTATTTCACTTTCAGATCCCCTAGTGGATGATGGAGGAAGAGAGGCTTCATGGTGGGCCAAACAGGAAAGAAGGGCAGTAACAGGCATAGATATATAGATGTATAATTACATACCAGTGCCATGCCCAGCTGTACTGGAGTCAAAAGGAAATAATCAGTAACACCAATCTTATATCTATTTAAACATTTGACATTTTAAATCCTGAATTTTAGCATTAATTTTGATTTTCTAAAATGTAGCACTGAAATAGTATTAAGCTTTATTTCCAAGGTTTAGTGTGTGTGTGTGTGTCTCCATAAGTTTTACACCTCAGATGGTCCTTTATTCATCTCACCCTAGTTCTTATGATATATCTACTGCTGCTGCTGCTGCTGCTACTAAGTCGCTTCAGTCATGTTCGACTCTGTGCGACCCCATAGACAGCAGCCCACCAGCTTCCCCCATCCCTGGGATTCTCCAGGCAAGAACACTGGAGTGGGTTGCCATTTCCTTCTCCAATGCATGAAAGTGAAAAGTGAAAGTGAAGTCGCTCAGTCATGTCCAACTCTTCACGACCCCATGGACTGCAGCCTACCAGGCTCCTCCGTCCATGGGATTTTCCAGGCAAGAGTACTGGAGTGGGCTCATTTCCTTCTCCAGATATGGCTACTATTTATTATCATTCCTAACCAGACACTGTGCTTAAAAAGTAAATACAATCCTCACAATACTCCTATCAGTGCTTATCAGCCTCACAATACTCCTATTATTCCCATGTGACAAATGGGGAAACTGAGGCACAAAATGTTCACAGAATAGAAAATGTCACACACCTGGGAAGAGGTAGTGAAGCTATAAATTCAAGAGGCAATCAAGTGGACCGTGCTTGATTAGAAAACATCAGCCTACTGTGTATCTTATTCAGGGGAGAAATGGCATGCAGCAGACATGGTGAGGTGCTCTACAGCCAGCCAGAGAGATGTAAATGGATCCCCTGCTGCCTGCAGGCTTCCCAGGTGGCTCGGTGGTAAGGAATTCACCAGCCAAGCAGGAGACGTGGGTTAGATCCCTGGGTCAGGAAGATCCCCTGGAGAGGGAAATGGCAACCCACTCTAGATTCTTGCCTGGGAAATCCCATGGACAGAGGAACCTGGCAGGTTGCGGCCCCTGGGGTTGCAAAGAATCAGACACAACTGAGCGACTAAGCAGCAGCAGCAGTATGATATGTGCTAAGGCTCCAGAGACTTGGAGAACAACTTCTTCCATGGACATTTGCACAGGAACCAAGGAAGGTCTTCCCAGCTAGAGGATCCACATACTGAAGAAAGCCTGATAGATTTTTAAGAAACCAGGTTTTGGATTTTTCATAAGATTATTTTAGATTTGTGGGACAAAGATTATTATAAAATCTGTGGCCAAGAGTTTTTTTCTTGCAATTTAAATTTTTCAGAAAGAAGAAAACAAAATATCTCACAAGAAAAATGTCTGATTTGATTTAAAGCCATCGGTCAGCCTTCTTTATCTGCTCATGAATACCACATCCTCATTAAGACCCAGGGATCCATGGAAACCCTACTGAGAAACCGTGAAAGCTCCACAGGGATTGCACTGGGAGCCACTTTTCCGAGAATGTGTCTGTTATATTGAATATCAACTCTGGCTCCTGAACCATCATTTTGCTAATGTTAGTAGCAGTAGCTTGAATGAACTTAGATATTGTTAACTCCAGGCTAAATCAAATATACAATATTGCTCCAACGAAGCTGTCAACAACAGAGGCTGTGAGTGATCACCATGCTGGTATGTGTCAGTTGGCACACCTACAACTCTGTTTATCATGTCATTTCTTTTACTATAGCTGTTTGCCAGCCACCTTGCCAGTTGGAGATGACATTGGTCAAAGACCAACACTCAGGGAAGACACATCTGTCAGATCAAGATCTACTTCTCCCATTTCAAACTATATTTAATTTTCCCTCATCAGATTTTCTCCAGCACTTATCAGCACCACACCATTTAGCACATAATTAAATATAGCTCCATAAACCCTGAGAAAACTGTAATTCAAAAAGACATATGTACCCCAATGTTCACTCCCTGGTGGCTCAGTGGTTAAGAATCCACCTGCCAAGCAGGAGACATGGTTTCAATCCCTGGATGGGGAAGATACCCTGGAGAAGGAAATGGCAACCCATCTCAGTAGTCTTGCCTGGGAAATCCCATGGACAGAGGAGCCTGGCAGGATATAGTTCATAGAGTGGCAAAAGAGTTGGACATGACTTAGAAACTAAACAACAACCCCAATGTTCATTGTAGCACTATTTACAATAGCTAGGACATGGAAGCAACCTAAATGTCTAAGAACAGATGAATGGATAAATAAGATATGGTACTTACACACAATGTAATATTACTCAGCCATAAAAAGAACAAAATTGGGTCATCTGGAGTGATGTGGATGGACCTAAAGTTTGTCATATAAAGTGAAGTAAATCAGAAAGAGAAAAACAAATTTCTCATATTAATGCATATGTATGAAATCTAGTCCTGGGTGTGCTTTGGAAGGAATGAAGCTAAAGCGGAAACTCCAGTACTTTGGCCACCTCATGCGAAGAGTCGACTCATTGGAAAAGATTCTGATGCTGGGAGGGATTTGGGGGCAAGAGGGAAAGGGGATGACAGAGGATGAGATGGCTGGATGGCATCACCGACTCAATGGACGTGAGTTTGAGTGGACTCCGGGAGTTGGTGATGGACTGGGAGGCCTGGCGTGCTGCGATTCATGGGGTCGCAAAGAGTCGGACATGACTGAGCGACTAAACTGAACTGAACTGATGAAATCTAGAAAATGGTATAGATGAACCTATTTGCAGGGCAGAAATAGAGTCACAGATATACAGAATGGACACGTAGACACAGGCAGGGAAGGGGAGGGCGGGACGAATTGGAAGAGTAGAATTGATAAACATACACCTTGTTGTTGTTTAGTCACTAAGTCATGTCTGACTCTCTGTGACCCCATGAACTATAGCCCACCAAGCTCCTCTGTCCGTGGGATTTCCCAGGCAAGAATACCGGAGTGGGCTGCCATTTCCTCCTCCAGGGCATCTTCCCTACTCAGGAATAGAACCCACAACTCTTGCATTGGCAGGCAGATTCTTTGCTACTGAGCCACTAAGCTACTGGCTTCCCCATATTGTAAAATAGATAGCTGGTGGAAAGCTGCTGTATAGCACAGGGAGCTCAGCTCAGAGCTTCGTGATGACCTAGAGGGGTGGGATGGGAGAGAGAATCAGAGGGAGGGGATATATGTATACATATATCTGATACATGGTGCTGTGCATTAGAAACTAACACAGCACTGTAAAGCACTTATACCCCAATAATAACACTTTTAAAAAATTCTATATAAATAATAAATAAATAACTGAAGCCCCATCTTTTTAAGAACTGAGAAATTTGTGTCTCCTCAGGTAGAATGTAGCTCTGCGGCAGCATTTTGAATTTTAGAATTTCAGCATCTTGTTTTACTTACACAGCACACAGTGTAGGATAAGCACGTATTAGGCTGTCAGTTCAAAGGTTTACTGGGGTGGAAAGGAGACACAAAAAAGAGCAGATGGGGGGCTCTGTGCATGAATCCTGATGGGCAAAGGGTGAGAGGAGGTCAGGAGCCTGGCAGGACTACCTGGGGACCCAGAGAATATGTAGTCAGAGGCTGGACTAACACCAAAGACAGGGAGAGAAGTTAGAGAACAGATAGGAAACACTGTGAAGAGGGGAACCAATAATCACAGGACACACTGGGAGGATCTGGACTGAGGAGGGGGACAAAAACCAGCCCACGCATGTAGTTTAAGACCAAGACCCTGTCTGACATGAGGGTATTGGTGGTCACAGTGATAGCCATGGAATTATGGGGCACTGTCCTGCTCAGGACTATTCTACCCAGAGCTACCGCCATCCCCAGGCCAATGGCTGTAGGGTTTAGCTCCCCTACTCTTGGGTTCTTGGGGCCACCTTTCCCAGTTGTAGTAATACCCAGGGCTGGCTACTGGTTATCATTCTCTCTTCCACAGCCTTCTCCAATGCCCTTAGGATGTGGGGGCTGCCTGATGTAGTCATACTCATTTATGAATCACTACCTTTGGTTCCAGTGTGCCAAGAGAAGGGGCATGTTAGATGGCCAAGTTGTGGAGATTGAACAACAGTGTCTGCTCTGGGATGGAGAAGAGTTTTGGATTTCAATACTTTGCTCAGCACCCAAAAAGAAACTATGGAGTCCCCACAAATAAATCAAATGGGTCTTTCGTGAATTGACCAAAGGTCAGCTTCCCTGGTGGCTCAGATAGTAAAGAATCTGCCTTAAATGCAAGAAACCCCAGGTTCGATTTCTGGGTTGAGAAGATCCCCTGGTGAAGGGAAGGGCTACCCACTTCGGTATTCTTGCCTGGAGAATTCTATGGACAGAGGAGTGTGGCAGACTACAGTTCATGGGGTTGCAAAGAGTCAGACATGACTAAGTGACTAATACTTTCACTTCTTCTTTTCACTTCATAACCAAATTATTACAAGAAGCCCATCACACTGCGTTTTACTTGTATTAGCTGGAGAGGCTACAAACCAGTTCTTCCTGCCTAAAAAATTTTTTTTTTTTTTTTTTTTTTCTTTTTTGCAGTTTGGACATCTTCCTGAAGTGCTCATTCCCAGATGAAGAGCTTCATCTTGCTAGTGAATTACTGGAAGGGCATGAAGGCAAGAAACTTGGTCCCTGAGAGGGCCCCAACCTTAGAGAAAGACTCTAGAGAAAGACCTCCCAAATAATTCTGAACTTTCACCCTTCCTGCTGCCTCTATGAATGGCTCTTAACACTGACTGCTATTCCTGCTTTCTGGAGAGATTTTATCATAAATGGATGTTAAATTTTGTCAAAGGGTTTCTCTACATCTATTGAGATAATCATATGGTTTTTATTTTTCAATTTGTTAATGTGGTGTATTACACTGATTTGCAGATATTGAAGAATCCTTGCATCCCTGGGATAAAGCCCACTTGGTCATGGTGTATGATCTTTTTAATGTGTTGTTGGACTCTGATTGCTAGAATTTTGTTAAGGATTTTTGCATCTATGTTCATCAGTGATAGGAAGTTTTGGCCACAGCAATCAGAGAAGAAAAAGAAATAAAAGAAATTCAAATTGGAAAAGAAGAAGAAATACTCTCACTGTTTGCAGATGACATGATCCTCTACATATAAAACCCTAAAGACTCCACCAGAAAATTACTAGAACTAATTAATGAATATAGTAAAGTTGCAGGATATAAAATCAACACACAGAAATCCCTTGCATTCCTATACACTAATAATGAGAAAATAGAAAGAGAAATTAAGGAAACAATTCCATTCACCATTGCAACGAAAAGAATAAAATACTTAGGAATATATCTACCTAAAGAAACTAAAGACCTATATATAGAAAACTATAAAATACTGGTGAAAGAAATCAAAGAGGACACTAATAGATGGAGAAATATACCATGTTCATGGATTGGAAGAATCAATATAGTGAAAATGAGTATACTACCCAAAGCAATTTATAGATTCAATGCAATCCCTATCAAGCTACCAACGGTATTCTTCACAGAGCTAGAACAAATAATTTCACAATTTGTATGGAAATACAAAAACCTCGAAAAGCCAAAGCAATCTTGAGAAAGAAGAATGGAACTGGAGGAATCAACCTGCCTGACTTCAGGCTCTACTACAAAGCCACAGTCATCAAGACAGTATGGTACTGGCACAAAGACAGAAAATAGATCTATGGAACAAAATAGAAAGCCCAGAGATAAATCCACGCACCTATGGACACCTTATCTTTGACAAAGGAGGCAAGAATATACAATGGATTAAAGACAATCTCTTTAACAAGTGGTGCTGGGAAAACTGGTCAACCACTTGTCAAAGAATGAAACTAGAATACTTTCTAACACCATACACAAAAATAAACTCAAAATGGTTTAAAGATCTAAATGTAAGACCACAAACTATAAAACTCCTAGAGGAGAACATAGGCAAAACACTCTCTGACATACATTACAGCAGGATCCTCTATGACCCACCTCCCAGAGTATTGGAAATAAAAGCAAAAATAAACAAATGGGACCTAATTCAACTTAAACGCTTATGCACAACAAAGGAAACTATAAGTAAGGTGAAAAGACAGCCTTCAGAATGGGAGAAAATAATAGCAAATGAAGCAACTGACAAACAACTAATCTCAAAAATATACAAGCAACTCCTACAGCTCAATTCCAGAAAAATAAATGACCCAATCAAAAAATGGGCCAAAGAACTAAATAGACATTTCTCCAAAGAAGACATACAGATGGCTAACAAACACATGAAAAGATGCTCAACATCACTCATTATCAGAGAAATGCAAATCAAAACCACTATGAGGTACCATTTCACACCAGTCAGAATGGCTGCTGTCCAAAAGTCTACAAGCAATAAATGCTGGAGAGGGTGTGGAGAAAAGGGAACCCTCTTACACTGTTGGTGGGAATGCAAACTAGTACAGCCACTATGGAGAACAGTGTGGAGATTCCTTAAAAAACTGGAAACAGAACTTCCTTATGACCCAGCAATCCCACTACCAGGCATACACACCGAGGACACCAGAATTGAAAGAGACACATGTACCCCAATGTTCATCGCAGCACTGTTTATAATAGCTAGGACATGGAAGCAACCTAGATGTCCATCAGCAGATGAATGGATAAGAAAGCTGTGGTACATATACACAATGGAATATTACTCAGCCATTAAAAAGAATACATTTGAATCAGTTCTAATGAGGTGGATGAAACTGGAGCCTATTATACAGAGTGAAGTAAGCCAGAAAGAAAAACACCAATACAGTATACTAACGCATATATATGGAATTTAGAAAGATGGTAACAATAACCCTGTATACGAGACAGCAAAAGAGACACTGATGTATAGAACAGTCTTTTGGACTCTGTGGGAGAGGGAGAGGGTAGGATGATCTGGAAGAATGGCATTGAAACATGTATAATATCATATATGAAACGAGTCGCCAGTCCAGGTTCGATGCACGATACTGGATGCTTGGGGCTGGTGCACTGGGACAACCCAGAGGGATGGCATGGGGAGGGAGGAGGGAAGAGGGTTCAGGATGGGGAACACATGTATACCTGTGGCGGATTCATGTTGATATATGGCAAAACCAATACAATATTGTAAAGTTAAAAAATAAAATAAAATTAAAAAAAAAAAAAATATTTCCAAGGGAAAAAAAAAAAGAAAAAAAACACTGACTGCTAGATGAGGTTTCCTTGTTGGGATCCAGATGGCCAGAGGTGAATTTCTACTGACTTCTCCCACATCCCACCCCATCAGTGTCTGCCTTCCCCTGGAGGGCTCTCCAGATGGCACTTGTCATAAATGGAAATCAAGGTCAAAATCAGTCATCTGCTTACATTAAGAAAGCCACCTTGCAACTGATTGACTATCTCTTTCTTTGTCTTTAATTATTGAATAAACAAGAAGACTGCATATTAATGAAGGTACTTGTTTGATTATTTGGCACAAGAGAAACTGTAGCTTCATCTTTACCATGAGGGAAACTGCCTGAATATGGAAACATCAAAGAGGTACTGAGCACTGATTGATGCATTACATATGAATGTATATGTTTTACTGGATTGAAGTCATCATTTTCTCACCTTATCTACCTAAAAAAGAAAGGGAAGTGCTCTCTGGTAGAAAATAATTTTAGAGCTTCTACAGTTTTCTACATTCAATGACCAGCATACAATAAAAAATTACAGGACATATGAAGAGGCAAGAAAAATTGACCAACAATCAAGGGAAGACAGATCACAGAAATAGACCCATGTACTATCCCAATACTGAGTTAGCAGATAAGGACTTTAAAAATAGTTGTGATTAACAATGTTAAAAATAGAAGAAAAGATGAACAAAATGAATGAAAAAATGAAGAATTGCAACCGAAATTGGAATGTGTAATAAAAAAATATAAAGGTATTTTAGAACCAAAATATGCAATGTATCAAGAATTCATCAAGTGTATTTAACAGCAAACTGGACACAGGCAGAAGACAAGATGAGTAGACAGTCACACTAACATGCAGAGAGAAAAAAGAATCATGGGAAAAATATGTGGGAAACATCGAACAGGTCTAGCACACACGTAATTAAGGTTGAACTATGCTTTGACCTTCAAGAGACTGGGGTTGAACCTCATCTTCCTCTGAGGTTACTTACTGGGTCACTTACTGGATGAGTGAATAGTGTGCTTAGTAAGTGACCTAACACCTTTGAGCTTCAGTTTCTGCGTGTACAAAACAGGAACAAATAAGCCAACACTGTATGCTTTTTAAGATTTCTTTTTGATGTGGACCATTTTTAAAGTCTTCACTGAACTTGTTACAACAATGCTTCTGTTTTATGTTTTTATTTTTGGCCACAAGGCATGTGGGATCTTAGTTCCCCAATCAGGGATCAAACCTGCACCTCATGCAATGAAAGGCGAAGTCTTAACCACTCGACTGCCTGGGAAGTCCCTGTATGCTTTTTTAAGTGAGTCAGGAGGATAGTTTGAAGTGTTCATTTGTGTGCTTCTCCCAACCTTCTCTGCCCCAGAATCAAGAAACATGCCAACAACTGCAAAAACCTGGTATAAAGGTCCTAATACTGAACTCTTAGGCTTATAAGACCTCAGTCAGAGTGGAAGATGGAAAGAGAGGGATGAGGACTCATGAAGTAGCTTCTTCTATCTCCCAGGCATGATGAGAGAGCACAGGATGGGAAAGTGAAGAAAGAAGAGAGAATGCTGGTCAGGGAAGAACAAGATGAGAAGCCCAGGCTGCTCCACCAGAGCAAGTGTCATCCCTTCCTAGGACCCAGAGATCACACAAAAACAGCTCGGCTCTTAGAGATGCTTTGCACTGCTATTATCCAGTGAAGACAGCTGCAACAGGGCCATCTATAGACTCCAGAAGGAACAAAACTCATCTGGACCCTGACGCTCTGTTAAGTCTCTTATCTGATCCTCTCCATTGGGTCAACCCCTGTTTTATGGTTTGAGACATAGATGAAATGAGACAACAATTTCAATATCTGGTAACATTATTCACAATTGTATTAATTACTGATGATTATGACTTACTATATATTATTTAATTTATGCTGCTGCTGCTAAGTTGCTTCAGTCGTGTCTGACTCTGTGCGACCCCATAGACGGTAGCCCACCAGGCTCCCCCGTCCCTGGGATTCTCCAGGCAAGAACACTGGAGTGGGTTGCCATTTCCTTCTCCAATGCATGAAAGTGAAAAGTGAAAGTGAAGTTGCTCAGTCGTGTCCGACTCTTAGCCACCCCATGGACTGCAGCCCACCAGGCTCCTTCATCCATTGGATTTTCCAGGCAAGAGTACTGGAGTGGGGTGCCATTGTGTTAAATGAATGTATACTATGTGCCAGGCACTATCTTAACATTTCATATGTTTACTAATTTCATTAATTCATTATATTTATTTATCAGAACAGTCTTCTAAGGTATACCATATGATTTCACCTGAGGTGGTTTAGTCACTCAGTCATGTCCGACTCTTTTGGGACCCCATGGACCATAGTCCATCAGGCTCCTGTGTCCACGAGATTTCCCAGGCAAGAATACTAGAGTGGGCTGTCATTTCCTTCTCCTGGGTATCCTCCCGACCCAGGGATCAAACCTGGGTCTTCTGCATTAAAGATTCTTTACCAATTGAGCCACCAGGGAAGCCCCTTTTAAGGTAAGTACTCACTAAATCGCTTCCTCAAGGTCACCCAAGCTAACGAGGTGTCAAAACTTCAATACTGCCCAAGGGATGGGTACTATCTGATGAGTGTCACTGTATATTAGCAACTTTCTCTACTTGGGCTGATTGAATCCAAACAGCAACATCTGGGGCTCAGCCCCTTCTCTGCAATGCAGTTCTGTTGTTAACCATCACTGCCCCTGCAGCACTGCAGTGAAGCTTTAAGGAGATGATTATATAAAGTGCCCATCACAGTGATCAACACGTTGTCAACTCTCATTAGATGTGCTGTCTGTTACCTTTCATTTTGTGTGACAACAGAGAGCTCAGAGCAAAGGGAAGATCTGGAATTTTTAAACTTCCATCCATAGACTTCTCATGGTAAGTTGAAAATGAAAGTTGCAAACATCTACTTTTCTGGTTGCACTTTTTCCTCTATTTAATGAAAGTGAAATAAATAACAAAGGTGTCCATATCTGATTTGGTTAAGGGTTGTCAGCGACAGCATCAGAGCTCACCAGGATATATCAGACATACTATCTTAGCTCATCCCATCCTGCCCAGCAGGCACATCTGAGGTCCATTTCAGGTGCCCAAAACATCTGCTTTTCTCTGAGCAAGCTGATAACCACAGAGGCCCCAGTCAAGACTCAGCTTCCTCCTTACAGAGCTGCACAGTTCGGGGAACAGCCCTGGGGCCTGAGGTGGGCAGGTACAGGGTGCAGATGTATTGCCCATGCCCAGGAGTCAGGATCAGAAAACATCAGGGCTCCTCAGGCCATCACCATGGAGACTGCCCCAGGTGGCTGATGCCTGGAGACAGCTCCTCTCCAAAGGGCAGGCACAGCAGCACGTCTGCCCCAGGCAGGGGAGGCCATGGGGACAGGCAAGTAATGGGGCCACTGGAGGCCTCAGAACACAAAACCACAAGGTCCAGCAGGGAGAGGAAAGCTGAGTCTGAAGCTCCTGCTCTTCCCATCAGAGGCAATTTCGTTCGAAATTTAGCCTCAAGGTTTCTAGAAACCTATTTAGATCTGGTGTCACCTCTGTATGTGACTAGAATATAAATCAGAACATCAGTTGAGGAAATAGGGCTTCCAGCTTCTGAGACCCCTCTGGACCAGGGCAGGGCAGATGGCAGGACCCTAATGGGAAGGGCCCCTGCAGTTCCCGAAGCTGAAGGAGAATGGTCAATGTCCTGAAAGTGAAAGTGTTAGTCACTCAGTCTTGTCTGATTCTTGCAACCCCATGGACTGCAGCCTGCCAGGCTCCTCTGTCCATGGAATTCTCTAGGCAAGAATACTGGATTGGGTAGCCGTTCCCTTCTCCAGGGGATCTTCCCAACCCAGGGGTCAAACCCTGGTCTGCTGAATTGCAGGCAGATTCTTTACCATCTGGGCCACTAGTCTGACCATAATTCAGGGAAGGGAAGCATTCTTTATTGACCTCCCATCTTTGCCAAGTGCCAAACACTGAACTGCACACCTTACAGAACTTTCCCAGGGCCTTGTGTGATGAACTCTACTACCCCAGTTTCCATAAAGGAAACTGATGCTAGGAGACCTGACCCAGGTCAGGTCTGATGAGGTCCCTGACCCAGGTCTTTTAGCTGGTAGGTGCAAAGATGCAAAGCCAGGTCCACATGATTCTTAAGCGCAGGGAGCCCCATTTCCTGGCAGCATACTCTTCCCATTACTGAGATAGCACCCTGGGCCAGACAATGCACCAGGCACTCTATAGACAGGGTTTCATCTTAATTTTCACAATCTATCTCCCTGGGAACAGGAGAGAAAACTTTAAACCAGATGGCCATAAATGTTTTTTTTTTTTTTTTTTTCAATATAAGACCATAAATACCTCTAACTGGCAAGAAGAAAGAAGGGGTTATTGTGTTCTAAACATGTGCCCTGTACTTCCAGGATCCTGAGAAAACTATTATCTCCAGGCTTCTCCTTCTTTGAGACATATACCACATTCATGGAAAGGACGTTTTCATCATTAGGGAGATGTCAGTATTCTCCAAAATGGCCTATAAATTTGATGCAACTCTATTTGAAAACAATAGCAAACTTTTTTAAGGGATTTGACAAACTGACTAAATGTATATTCAGGAGAAATAGACAAGGCACAGCCTCCACCACACTTGCAAAAGGATACAGTGAAGGAATGTACCACATACAAAGACTACAGAGATTAAATATAGAGGTGTGATCACTAAGACAGAAGGGCATTGATAAAGGACTAGAAAAATGACCAATAAACCAGAACAGATGGCTCAGGAAGAGATCTTCACATACGTGGAACTTTAATATTTTAATGTATAAAAGAGACAGCATGAACATACAGGGGAAAGGAGGGTATAATTCAGTCAACAGAGCTGGAAAATGTAGTTTTCTATTTGTAAAAATTGAAACTGGATCTCTAACTCATCATTCACAAAATCAACACTGTGCATGTGTGTGTGTTTAGCTATCTTTCTATTTGGGGAACAGAAAATGATTTCTTAAACAAGATTAAGAAAGTTCTAGCAATAAGAGAAAAATTTATACATATGACTTCATCAAAATGAAAAACTTTTGTTCATCAAAAGATAACCCAAAGAAAGAAAAAGGACAAATCACAACCCAGAGAAGGTATCAGTGGAATAGACAACCAACAAAGGGCTAGTGTCATTATAAAAAGTATCTACAAAAAATTTAAAAAACACAAACAACTCAATAGGAGAATGAGCAACAAACATTACCAGGCATTTTCACAGAAGCAAAAACACTTACAGCTAATAACATGTGAAGAAATGCTAGGCCTTAGCAGCAATCAAGAAATTGGAAATCAAGGTCATGAGATTTCATTTTACATTTGTTCAATGGAAAAATAAGAAAGTAGTCAATATTCCATGTTCAAGAAAATGCAGTGTAATGTGGCTATTTTATACACTGTCAGTAGGGTTATAAAATGATACAAGTATTTTGAAAAGCAATCTGGAATCATCTTGCAAATCTGG
This sequence comes from Bos indicus, assembly GCF_029378745.1. Taxonomy (NCBI): domain Eukaryota; kingdom Metazoa; phylum Chordata; class Mammalia; order Artiodactyla; family Bovidae; genus Bos; species Bos indicus. The sequence goes on from NC_091760.1 coordinate 129,416,993, forward strand.
ATAGTCACCCACCCAAAGGCCATCAACAGCAAAATGGACAAATAAAGTATGTATATGTCAAACTGAAATATAGATACACACAGTAACATCTTAAAGTTGGCCAGAAAAAAAAGTCCCAGAAGACAATATCCAGTAAGATGCCTTTTTATAAAGTTCAATACAAGTAAAATCAAACAGTTTGCAGTTAGGCATCATGTGTGATTTGAAAAACTTAAAAAAAATAAACAAGGAAGTTTAATAAACTCAACCTTCAGAATCACGGTCACCTCTCTGGGGTAATGGAGGCATACAGCTGAGGTAGGGGAGGAGCACATGGGCAGGTGTAAGTTATTGATAATATACAATTCTTGGTTAGAGTTGTGAGTTCATAGTGTTTATTATATTTTTAATAAATAAAAGAGGGTGAATGATAACAGTGTGTCATGAAAAGAACTATGATTAATCTAATTCTGTATATCTAAGGCCCAGTTGTAAAAATCTGGGTTACAAGTGCAATGGAATATTGATGACTGCCAGACACTGCCATCTATAAAAAGTGCCAATCTACCACCCACAGTGCTGCAGATTAGAAAACTGTATGCAGAGATTTTTCCATCCCCCTTCATACCTTAACACAGATAGCACGTATAGCTACTTTTCCTTGTTATGCCCATGACAGACATCAGTGATCTGCTAAGACTTCAAGCTCCTTCTTCACACAGCTCTTCCCATAGTCACCTGGGATGAAGCATGTGGAAAAGTGGCTGAATTCTGTACAAAGAAGCCCAATCAGGATGTCAGAACCACAGACAATTCAGAGAAGAAAAATTCAAGGGATCACATGCAAGGAGAAAAGTCAGCTGATGTAGCAAGATGCAAAGTCCATAAAACTGCCATGTGGCTCCCTGGTTGACAAAGCCCTGGGCACAAGCCCCTCCCTGCTTGGTTCCCAAGAGAAAGGGAAAATCAGAATAAACAACAGCATATTTAACTTGACATGTGGGAAATATGCTATTCTGTGAGGTGTGGAGGCTGGAAATGACAACCAATTTCCCAAAGAAATATCTCTGTTCATGGGTGACTGGGTAATTTGGGGGTCCCAGAGGTTTCGGTGCCCATTTGCTCATTATCTATAAGCTCAGGATTAGCTGGCTACTAGCATCACTTACCCCTCTTCTTCCTTGCAGATCAGGAGAAGCAGCAGCAGTTATGGAAAGAAATGTAATCCCTCTAACCCTGAATGCTCACTGCAAGCACGACTTCAGCCTGGATAGATGGAGTATCGGCATTCAAGTCTCCAAATGCCCCCCAAAAGCTCCTCAAAGTCAGAGACACAGCTAAGAACAGGCACCCCACAAAGGTCAGGACACCAGTAATGAACGGTGTTCTTTTGGTTCCAAGCCAAAATCTTGTGCCTGAGACCACAGTCACTTAGGAAGGATATCAGGATCCCAAAGAAGGAAAGAAGAGGAAGAAATCATATGGAAGGGACCATCTCTCTCTCTCTTGTAAACTCCCCAGTGGCAAAGAAAACATCTCATAATTCTTATAACACCTTTACTTCCTAGCAGAGTATGGGACAGAGTATATTTTCACTAAATGCTGTTGACTGCCTAATTAACTTCTCTAATCCCAAAGTCTCAAGTAAGCAAAAACAATATGCAGAAAGGATGCACCTGGTGTCAATATCATATAAGCATTGAATAGGAGCAGAGGCTGGGGGAAGGGTGGTTAGCAAGGGGGGAGACAAGGAGAACCAGTCCTCCCAAGAGCACTGCACGTTCTAGAAGGTTTGCTTACAGTCCAGGATCTCAACTAGGGCAGAATAATAAAAGTCTTAAGACCTCATAAAACATCGTCTCCATATAAGAATAATAAAGACAGAATACCAGATGTGCGACTCAGAGTAATATAGTAAACATGAGATCAGAAATTAGGAGATCTAAAGTAAGACATCATGTTTCAATTTTCTCAGCTGTCAAATGGGATAGTATCGACCAAGGTGCTGTAAGGATCAGGTAATGCAGATGTGAAAGTATGATAAAAAGTATGGGACATTACAGAAACACAAGGAGAGGTTACTGGCAGTTTCTAAGCCAAATCAAAGATGAAAAAGAAAGTGAAAGTATTTAGTTGCTCAGTCACGTCTGACTCTTTGCGACCCCGGTGGACTGTAGCCTGCCAGGCTCCTCTGTCCATGGGATTCTCCAGGCAAGAATACTGGAGTGGGTTGCCTTCCTTTCCAGGGTATCTTCCTGATCCACGGAACAAACCCAGATCTCCTGCATTGCAGGTGGATTCTTTACCATCTGAGCCACCAGGGAAGCACTTTAGGTAGGACTGGGTAAAAGCAAGCTGAAACTTCTGGGAGGCAAATACACTTCTCTACAGGAAGACACAGAGTCCAGTCCCAAGACTTGGATGGTTTCAAGAACAGCACAAAAGTTCTGAGTCTGTCCAAACACCTGTGAGTGAGCTTTGCTCTTCATCTGGACCCTGGCAGGTACAAAGGTCAGATAGGCCAGCATCCTTGGGGACTGAGCCAGGCTAAGCCAGCATTCCACTGGGAGACTTTGCTGAAATCCCAGGGAAGATCTCACCACAGACGTCCTTGGTTGCCCAGGAAGCCCCAGCAAGCAGCTTGTGGGGACAAGTCCTCCTTCTACAGATTCCCAGCACCAGCCACAAGTCTCTGCTGCAGCTTGCATTTACCATTCACTTGTCACACACTTTTGTCTTCCAAGGCCACCAGGCCAGTATTTTCAGCCTCATTTAACAGATGAGGAAACTAAGATACAAACTGGTCCAAAACCACAAAATTGGTTTGTTGCAAAGTCAGGATTTAAATCAAGATACACTTGTTCGTAAAGCCCACAATTGTGTCCACTGTTTAGGGAATTTGTGTTAATAAATCAATCAGTTTGAATAAATTAACACCCAGGTAGGTGCAGGCACAGTATATGAGTTTCGTGGGAGAGGTGGGGACATATTCGGGCAAAAGGCCCTTCAGTAGAGGGCATGCTGGAAGTTAAAGTGAGGTTTTGGTGCCCAATTGCTCATTATCCACAGATTCAGGATTATCTGGGTACTAGCATCACTCACTGGAGAAGGCAATGGCACCCCACTCCAGTACTCTTGCCTGGAAAATCCCATGGATGGAGGAGCCTGGTGGGCTACAGTCCATGGGGTCGCTAAGAGTCAGACACGACTGAGCCACTTCACTTTCACTTTTCACTTTCATGCATTGGAGAAGGAAATGGCAATCCACTCCAGTGTTCTTGCCTTGAGAATCCCAGGGACCGGGGAGTCTGGTGGGCTGCCGTCTATGGGGTCGCACAGAGTCGGACACGACTGAAGCGACTTAGCAGCAGCAGCAGCACTCACCCCTCTTATTCTTTTCAGGTCAAGAGAGGAAGCAGCAGTAATGGGAAGCACAGGGTCCCCCAGGGCCCCCAATGCAGAGGTCTGTGGTACAGGCTGAGCTGGGATGTAAGGCAGAAGCTACATGGCTCTAGAGTCACATGGATCAGAATCTTGGAACGAGTATGTTCCAGAACCTCTACAGGTAGAAACAAAAAGAGGAAGGGAGACCCCAGGCCCAGAAGAAGGATTTGGCTTAAATTATCCGTGAGGTATTCTTGGAAAAGGAGAAAAGACTAGACTAGATCTCTCTATGGGAGAAAAAGATAGAAAGAAGGCCTGCACCACAGCCTTTCCCCACTTTTGCTGCCAAACCATGCCCAACCACACAAATATGAGGAACCGTTCCCCAATTAAGATCTCAGGCGCAGGCCATCAGCCTTCCTCCCTTACAGAGGACTTAAAGATGGGCTTGGGAAGAGAAGCCATACTGTAAGAACAGAAGATGCAAGAGTAGACCTTAAAGGATATGTGAGCACCCTGAGGTAGAGCAACAAACAACAGTGGAAGTGGAAGAGGAGAAACAATGACTCTCCTGCACTACATGTGGTCTTGAGCCCTGATTGATGCTACTGTGCTCTGAGATTCTTCTCAGTGGACAGAATCTTGGAGAGTAAGAAGACAGTAGAGCAGAGAGATGGAGGAAGCCATGTCCCAATAACATTTTCTGAGCACCTGGATATTGCCATGCCTGAAGCCTACCCTTAGGCTTTTCATTGTGTGAAATTATCAATCTTTTGTCTATTTGTTTGAGCCAGTTTGAGATGGTTTTTTCATTATTTGCTCCTGAAACAATTCTGCCTCACATTAACATCATCACTTCCCCAGAGATCTAACAGCATGGCATACAGTGGACATTCTATAAGTTAAGTTAAATCTAACAACTCTGTGGCAGTCTATTTAAACACTGGCCTCCAAAAGTACAGCTTAACATCTCTCTATGCCCTCTTGGGAAAAAGAAATTCCCCATTTTATTTTGATTTCTAATCTCATTGCAACATCATTGATTCCTCAGGAACTGCTATGGAGAGAAGCTTATTGTCTTCTAACTTTTGGAAGAGCACGTCTAATTAAGGCAATATTAAACAGTAATAACTGTCTTATAATTTTATGGCAATGCCTATGATCACATAAATAAGCATTTTATATCCAATTAGCATTTTATATTTATTCAATCCTAAAACAATCTAGCATTTTTATTAATCAAATAAAATAGCATTTAATAGATACGGTTCTTTTAGCTTCTGAAATTAGCCACATATAAAATAGCAGTACATCCAATTATGCAATATATTGCCCCAAAAGGACAATATGTGCTTGTCAGGATTTCCATCAACATGACACCCATATTTACCTAAACAAGCTAAAACCAACATTTTCCAGAATACTATCATTTGCATAACACTCTCATGATTTCTACTATAGCCATGTGCACCTGTAGTAGCATTTACTTAAAATATTTCTTTAAATAGAGCCACACTGTTCATTTAAATAATTTTATTTTAAAAGGGAACTTTATATCATGAGTTTGATATGCTAGCTATGCTTTAAGACAATATTAAAATAAAGACACAACTATTAACATAAAGCCAGTTTATCGCTGCTGCTGCTAAGTCGCTTCAGTCGTGTCCAACTCTGTGCGACCCCAGAGACGGCAGCCCATCAGGCTCCACCGTCCCTGGGATTCTCCAGGCAAGAACACTGGAGTGGGTTGCCATTTCCTTCTCCAATGCATGAAAGTGAAAAGTGAAAGTGAAGTGGCTCAGTCGTGTCCAACTCTTAGTAACCCCATGGACTGCAGCGCACCAGGCTCCTCCATTAGGCTAACAGTCTAAAACTCTTTTCTAGGTATCCTGGTAGTGCTTTAGTCACTAAGTTGTATCAGACTCTCGTGACCCCGTGGACTGCAGCCTACTAGGCTCCTCTATCCATGGGATTTTCCAGGCAAGAGTACTGGAGTGGGTTGCCATTGCCTTCTTTGCAGTTTATTGCTACACTCACTTAAAGCCATTCTGTGTCCCAACAATGGTCACCATGGCATGTTTAGGGGAAATATGAGTTAAACCATTCCAGTGAGAACTCCAAGGGCATTCTGTCTGGCACCTTCCTCAGCTCACCTGTTTCACACAGCAGCTACCTTTTTGCCTCTAACTTATCCAGGTAGGGCCTTCAGCTTGGACCTCCCGGTAGTGAGCCTTCTTCTCTTTATGAAGCATTTCATTATTTACTGATAGACCACGAACTTGGCAGTAAAAGGTTAGGCTCATCTTCTACATGGTGGGTAACTTCTTTGATTTAGCAGGACAATTGCAAAGGGTATAATTCTGAAGGTTTCAGACAATTTAAATCAGGTACATTTCCAGACCTATGGATAAATACAAAGTAAGGGGGATGAATCCTAGAAGCACATAAATCTGCAAACACTCTTGCATATTTTATTTTGAGGAAGCTTTTTATTTTCTCAGCATGGTTATAATATTCCATGGAGTGGTCACCCTTCTGTTACCATGCAACGTATTATGGCAGTAGCCTGGCCTTCTCCTGGTATTTTATCAGGCCCAAACCTATTGATATTTAAATGCAACTTTCTGGACAAACAATGCTTCCTAATGAACACATCCATGACATTTACACTCCCACAGGGTATTTTAAAAAAGGATTCCAATGATAATAACAGTGAAAGTTAAAGTAACAGCACAAGGGTTACCGAAAATGCCTTACAGCCTGCAACCAATGGAAGGATCCCCAGGATGCGGACATTTCTGTGTTCAAGGGTGAACACAGTTTATAGTTCAGCCATCTGGCTTGGAAATCAAGCAATTTGTAAGAAAAAAATATATGGAAGGGCAAAATGATTTCCGAATTTATACATAAAGTGACATTTTTAAAACTCATTCTTTATATCTGCTTTATATATCTTTATATCTCATTCACTGTTCTCCTCATTGCCCTCCACATGGATTACACTGTTGCTGGCAGGAACCTTTCAGAAAGGAAAAAAATGGGAAAAACCATGGACTGCAGGGTGGATGTGGAGAAGGCGATGGCACCCCACTCTAGTACTCTTGCCTGGAAAATCCCATGGATGGAGGAGCCTGGTAGGCTGCAGTCCATGGGGTTGTGAAGAGTCAGACACGACTGAGCAACTTCACTTTCACTTTTCACTTTCATGCACTGGAGAAGGAAAATGGCAACCCACTCCAGTGTTCTTGCCTGGAGAATCCCAGGGATGGGGGAGCCTGGTGGGCTGCCGTGTATGGGGTCACACAGAGTCAGAGACGACTGAAGCAACTTAGCAGCAGCAGCAGCAGCGGCAGGGTGGGTGGGAAAAGCTTTGTGGTGGTACTTTACAGAGGAAACTTGGCCCAATACAACTTAATCTGTGCCCTATGTTATTTTACCTTCAAAAGAAAACCACTATGAAAACCCAAGGAACTCCATGGTGTTCTCCACAAGTGGTTGACATTTGACTACTTGTTTGAACTCCATATCGAAAGTCATTGGCAGTGTGGGTTGTTCCAGGGGTTGACTTGGCTTTTGTTTTCATTTTTGATTCTGAGTCATTGCATCCTGTACCAGCTATTACTCTATCATTATGAAGTGGGGACGAAATGTGGTATTGCTGTTTGTAAGCTTTTGTTATTATTTTTTAATTATAATTATTAAAGGTCTGACTTAAAAAAAAAAGGAGAGAGAGATTGTCACTTGATGGCCCCTCAGATGTAGTAAGGCTCCGTGCACAACTGGTGAGTACATGATCCCAACTGATTCTCACTTCCCCCTTTTAGAGCTAAGAAACCAGAAGGCTCAGAAAGTTCAGGGACATGCTCACCTGTATAAGTCCTAAGAACTCTGGTTCCTGCAGAAAGAAGCCTTTACTTCAGGCAGGAGAAATGACAGCAGACAGAGCAGAGAGAGATTCAGAGCATGGAGAGTGAAATAGCTCAGTAATAGGCTATGCAGAGGGAAGGAGCACAAGGATTACACAGAGGCATTCTGCAAGTGGGGAGCAGAAAACCACACTGGAGTGAAAACCCTCAAAAAGGGAGGAGGAGAGGAAAACCACAGCCCCAGAGCATGGGAGAAAACTGAGCAGAAGAGGAAGCATGTGTCTGTGACGTGACACGGAAAAGCAGCATCACAACCATTCAGTTCAGTTCAGTCACTCAGTCGTGTCCAACTCTTTGTGGCCCCATGGACTGCAGCACGCCAGGCTTCCCTGTCCATCACCAACTACCAGAGCTGTTCATCTCCACCCAGTCGGTGATGCCATCCCAACTTCTCATCCTCTGTTGTCTCCTTCCCCTCCTGCCTTCAATCTTTCCCAGCATCAGAGTCTTTCCCAATGAGTCAGTTCTTCATATCAGGTGGCCAAAGTATTGAAGTTTCAGCTTCAGCATCAGTCCTTCCAATGAATATTCAGGACTTATTTCCTTTCGGATTGACTGCTTGGATCTCCTTGCTGTCCAAGGGACTCTCAAGAGGCTTCTTCAACATCACAGTTCAAAAGTATCAATTCTTCAGCATTCAGCCTTCTTTATGGTTCAACTCATATCTATACACAACTACTGGAAAAACCATAGCTTTGACTACATGGACCTTTGTTGGCAAAGTAATGTCTCTGCTTTTTAATATGCTGTCTAGGTTGGTCATAGCTTTTCTTCCAAGGAGCAAATGTCTTTTAATTTCATGGCTGCAGTCACTATCTGCAATGATTTTGGAGCCCAAGAAAATAAAGTCTATCACTGTTTCCATTGTTTTGCAATGGAAACAAACCAGATATCATAATCTTAGTTTTTTGAATGCTGAGTTTTAAGCCAGCTTTTTCCCTCTCCTCTTTTATTTTCACCAAGAGACTCTTCAGTTCCTCTTTATTCTCTACCTAAGGGTGGTGTCATCTGCACATCTGAGGTTATTGATATTTCTCCCAACAATCTTGATTCCAGCTTCGGCTTCATCCAGCCCAGCATTTCTCATGATGTACTCTGCATATAAGTTAGAAAATCAGGGTGACAATATACAGCCTTGACATATTCCTTTTCCAATTTTGAACAAGCCCATCATTCCATGTCCAGTTCTAACTGTTGCTTCTTCACCTGCATACAGATTTCTCAGGAGGCAGGTAAGGTGGTCTGGTATTCCCATCTCTTTCAGAATTTTCCACAGTTTGTTGTGATCCACATAGTCAAAGGCTTTGGCATGGTCAATAAAGCAGAAGTAGATGTTTATTCATGACCTTCATCTTATTTGTCCCAATTAGACTCTGCCTTTTGTTAAAAACGGGCTTCCCTGGTGGCTCAGCTGGTAAAGAATTCACCTGTATATATATTCTATATATATAACTGAATTTCAGATTCTTCACATTATAGGTTATTACAAGATATTAAATATAGTTCTCTGTGCTATACAGAGGTCCTATTACCTTAAATACAGTAGTGTGTATCTGTGCTTAATAAACTTTTAAGTTTATTAAGAGAAGTGAAACTGACCATGACCAGGTTTCATGAGAAGTGAAAACTGATAATGCACTGAAGCCCCACAAATACTATGGGATATGGACCTTGGATGGAGTCATGATATTTGGAGGTTCCTTTCATTATGTTGGGACTTTGCTCTCAACACTGTAATGTACTTTAAAATTCCACCCAGCTGAAGACTGCCCATCTTTTTGAAGACTAGCATGATTTGTTTTTCTTGTTTTCCCCCTCTTGTTTCTTTGATACTTGTTTTTAATGAAAGTGAAAGTCGCTCAGTCAAGTCCAACTCTTTGCGACCCCATGGACTATACAGTCCAGGGAATTCTCCAGGCCAGAATACTGGTGTGGGTAGCCATTCCCTTCTCCAGGTGATTTTCCCAACCCAGGGATCAAACCAGGACTCCCACACTACAGGTAGATTCTTTACCAGCTGAGCCACCAGGGAAGCCCGTTTTTAATGAAAGGCAAAGGGACAAATAAGATGAAGGGAATGCTTCTCACACCAGGTGGTGGCTCTAAGTCAGTTGCTTCCTTGAGAGAAAAACGGAGCAAGGTGGCAGGACAGGAGCTACAGCAGTTCCATCCTCCTCAGTAAACGCCCTAAGGCCCCCAAACAGAATTCCTATTCATATGTCTTTAGAAAAATGCCAGTTCTACAATGTTAATACAGATAGAAAAGCTGCGAGCTGGCTAGCATCACCCTCCCAGTGCTAAGATGGAATCTAATTCAACTTAGAGAAAAGAGAATCAAGACTCCACCCTTATGGCAGAAAGTGAAGAAGAACTAAAGAGCCTCTTGATGAAACTGAAAGAGGAGAGTGAAAAAGATGGTTTAAAACTTAACATCCAGAAAACTAAAGTCACGGCATCTGGTCCCATCACTTCATGGCAAATAGATGGGGAAACAGTGGAAACAGTGATAGACTTTATTTTGGGGGGCTCCAAAATCACTACAGATGGTGACTACAGCCATGAAATTAAAAGACGCTTTCTCCTTGGAAGAAAAGCTATGACCAACCTAGACAGCATATTAAAAAGCAGAGACATTACTTTGCCAACAAAGGTCCATCTAGTCAAGGCTATGGCTTTTCCAGTAGTCATGTATGGATGTGAGAGTTGGACTATAAAGAAAGCTGAGTGCTGAAGAATGGATGCTTTTGAACTGTGGTGTTGGAGAAGACTCTTGAGAATCCCTTGGAATGCAAGGAGATACAACCAGTTAATCCTAAAGGAAATCAGTCCTCAATATTCACTGGAAGGACTGATGCTGAAGCTGGAACTTCAAAACTTTGGCCACCTGATGGGAAGAACTAACTCATTTGAAAAGATTCTGATGCTGTGAAAGATTGAAGGCAGGAAAAGAAGGGAAAAACAGGATGAGAAGGTTGGATGGCATCACTGACTGGATGGACATGAGTCTGAGTAAGCTTTGGGAGTTGGTGATGGACTGGGAAGCCTGGTGTGCTGTAGTCCATGGGGTCACAAAGAGTTGGACATGACTGAGTGACTGGAGTGAACAGATTCAGGTAAATACTAGAGTATATTATAGATTACTAGTGCAGTACAAGTCCAGGAACAATTGTAGCTGCCACACAGGTAGGACAGGTTTCCCAGGACAAAATCAAAATCCTTAATTAATTCCAGTTTCTGCAGCCCAAACGCTGAACTCAGAGGAGTTTGGTGACTTTCCTGTTGCCCTCAAGTGTGCAGTTTGTTTTTGTGTATGTGTGCCTGGCACCTCAAGAAGCCTCACCAGGAGGATCAAGGGTGCTAGAGGCAGGGTACCTGCTAACCTTCTACCACTCAAGCTGGATAAATTCCACCACCAGCAGCAACATCTCCATCCTGTTTGCTAGTTTGCAGAAAAAATTGTATTAATGACGTGCTTTTCCTTTTCTATCTCAGCTATCTATAAAATGTAAGTTCCAATCCAATGACAAAATGACACGCAGCCCTTGGATAGAGACCCTGGATGGTGAGAAAGGTGGAACTACACAGGAGGTGAGCAAAAACATGGGAATAATGAATTTTATTGACTATTTTTGGGGGGGATGTTAGTTCTAAAAGGCCTTGTAGGTCTTCATAGAACCATTCAACTTCAGCTTCTTCAGTGTTACTGGTTGGGGCATAGACTTGGATTACTGTGATATTGAATGGTTTGCCTTGGAAACGAACAGAGATCATTCTGTCACTTTTGAGATTGCATCCAAGTACTGCATTTTGGACTCTTTTGTTGACCATGATGGCTACTCCATTTCTTCTAAGGGATTCCTGCCCTCAGTAGTAGATATAATGGTCATCTGAGTTAAATTCACCCATTCCAGTCCATTTTAGTTCGCTGATTCCTAGAATGTCCTATTTGGAACCAGTCTGTTGTTCCATGTCCAGTTCTAACTGTTGCTTCCTGACCTGCATACAGATTTCTCAAGAGGCAGGTCAGGTGGTCTGGTATTCCCATCTCTTTCAGAATTTTCCACAGTTTATTGTGATCCACACAATATATCACACACAATAAATCCACACAATGCATCAGAGGGCAAACACACTGAAACCATAAGCACAAAAAACTAGTCAATCAAGTTTTGACCACAGCCTGGTCTAACTCAATGAAACTAAGCCATGCCCTGTGGGGCCACCCAAGACGGGCAGGTCACACTGGAGAGGTCTGACAGAATGTGGTCCACTGGAGAAGGGAATGGCAAATCACTTCAGTATTCTTGCCTTGAGAACTCCATGAACAGTATGAAAAGGCAAAATGATAGGATACTGAAAGAGGAACTCCCCAGGTCAGTAGGTGCCCAATATGCTACTGGAGATCAGTGGAGAAATAACTCCAGAAAGAATGAAGGGATGGAGCCAAAGCAAAAACAATACCCAGTTGTGAATGTGACTGTTGATAGAAGTAAGGTCTGATGCTGTAAAGAGCAATATTGCATAGGAACCTGGAATGTTAGGTCCATGAATCAAGGCAAATTGGAAGTGGTCAAACAGGAGATGGCAAGAGTGAAGGTCGACATTCTAGGAATCAGCGAACAAAAATGGACTGGAATGGGTGAATTTAACTCAGATGACCATTATATCTACTACTGCGGGCAGGAATCCCTTAGAATAGGAAAAGGAGTACGTCAAGGCTGTACATTGTCACCCTGCTTATTTAACTTATATGCAGAGTACATCATGAGAAATGCTGGGCTGGAAGAAGCACAAGCTGGAATCAAGATTGCCAGGAGAAATATCAATAACCTCAGATATGCAGATGTCACCACCCTTATGGCAGAGAGTTGAAGAGGAACTAAAAAACCTCTTGATGAAAGTGAAAGAGGAGAGTAAAAAAGTTGGCTTAAAGCTCAACATTCAGGAAACAAAGATCATGGCATCTGGTCCCATCACTTCACAGCAAACAGATGGGGAAACAGTGGAAACAGTGTCAGACTTTATTTTTGGGGGCTCCAAAATCATTGCAGATGGTCACTGCAGCCATGAAATTAAAAGAGGCTTACTCCTTGGAAGGAAAGTTATGACCAACCTAGATAGCATATTCAAAAGCAGAGATATTACTTTGCCAACAAAGGTCTGTCTAGTCAAGGCTACAGCTTTTCCAGTAGTCATGTATGGATGTGAGAGTTGGACTGTGAAGAAAGCTGAGTGCCAAAGAATTGATGCTTCTGAACTGTGGTGTTGGAGAAGACTCTTGAGAGTCCCTTGGACTGCAAGGAGATCCAACCAGTCCATTCTGAAGGAGATCAGCCCTGGGATTTCTTTGGAAGGACTGATGCTAAAGCTGAAACTCTAGTACTTTGGCCACCTCATGCGAAGAGTTGACTCATTGGAAAAGACTCTGATGCTGGGAGGGATTGGGAGCAGGAGGAGAAGGGGACGACAGAGGATGAGATGGCTGGATGGCATCACTGAGTCGATGGACCTGAGTTTGAGTGAACTCCAGGAATTGGTGATGGACAGGGAGGCCTGGTGTGCTGCAATTCATGGGGTCGCAAAGAGTCGGACACGACTGAGGGACTGAACTGAACTGAACTGATTGACTATTTTTAGTGGTTCCACTTTCCTTATCATCCAGTGTTTGCTGTTACTAGATAATGCCATAATTAATATTTTAAACATAAGTTTATGGCCATGTCTCATATTCATTCCTTAGGGTAAATTTTTACAGCTTCAGTTACTGAGTGAGGGGTAGCAACATTTTAAGAACCAGTTAATCCATACTGCCAAAGCACTCGCCACCAACAGTTTGTAAGGCCCCAGCACCAGGCACATCAATTGCTTAAGATCTTTGCACATGTTATAAGCAGAAAAGAAAAGGCAGCTATACTTTCAGATTGTATAAAATCTTGTATAAAGATTGCATAAAGTCAAAAAATTTTGACTTTCAGATTCAAAAAATACTTGACTCTCCAAAAGACAGAGGAACTGATTCACTAAAGGTGACTTCTCTTCTTAGGATTGCTATGCCAAGGGGTCTCTTTTCAAGAACTTCAAGCTAGATAATAGGCATGTATGATCTATCCTTAAGTCAAGGAGGGTACATAAGTACAGTCACTGAGGATAATCAGATGTATCTTTTTTTTTTTTTTTTTTCCTGGCAGGTACCCATCTCTCAAAGCAACTCGGTCTCTGGTATCTCTGCCACCTTTCAAATATGGTCCAGGAACACCAGCCCATAGCCAGCCCCTGAGTGTGCAACAGATGCTGCTGACAAACCCAGCTATCTGGTGCTCTGTGTTCTGATGCCAGAGTTGTGTTAATCACAAAAGAATTATCACTCCTTACACCCAGACAAGAATGCCTCAACACTGACCTGCTGCTAAGGGCAGAGCTGAGCACAATCAAGCAGCACAGAAATGAAGAACTTCATAAAGAAACACAGGGAGAGGGAGCCCTGCCCAGAGCAAGTTTATCAGGTTCTAAATAGCCTGGGCTAAAGGGGAGGGAAACCAGTCTCCACTACTAGACTTGAAAGAAAGAGCCATGTGCTCCACAAACAGGGCAGCAGGGTAAACAGAACATCCCTATAGTCTGCCAGACCCAGAGTCAAGTGAAGGGGAGCAGGGGGCCTGAGTCTGCCTACAGGAGTGTGACAACCCACGGTTAGATGCTCAGCTCTGCCACTTACAGTAAGCAAGATCTGAACCTCTCTGGGCCTCATCAAAGAGGTGGGTGAAAACTAATTAGCACAACATAATGCCCAGGAACATGTAACTATCTAATAAAGACATGTAATAAAGGGTAGTTGTTATTTTTAATAATTACAGTAATGATTCATAACAGAAACCTTTATGCACATGTAATAACTTACTGTAAAATTTTCAATACATCCTGGAACTTACTCTATAAAAATTCAGTCATCTCCTAGAAACCCAGGCGAATCATGCAAATGTCAGTGTGTTTCCTCAGTAATACCAGAGAAGACCACATCTACCTGCCAGGGTGAGGATGACATGAGAGGAGAGATGTTGAGGAGTTGGAAGGGCTGAAGTGGTACATGACACCTGGGTGATCTATTCATGTCTACTACACTTGGACAATCAGGCTTGAGGTGGCACTGTCTAATGTGCTAGCCACTAGCCACATGTGGCTCTCTTAATTTAAATTAAAATTAGATAAATATAAAAGTTCAGTTCCTCAGATGTACTAGTTACATTTCAAGTGAACATAGGAGCTGTCATACTGAATGACACAGATGTACAATACTGACTTCATCACAGGAAGTCCTACTGGATGACACAAGCTTGACCTCAGGGCAATCAGGCCCCAAACACAGACACCTAAATGAACCTCAGGGCAACCAAGATTCTACTACCTGTTTTCCTTGACTTTATCCCTAAGTTAGCTTCCCTGGTGGTAAAGAATCTGCCTACCAATGCAGGAGACACAGGTTCGATCCCTGGGTCAGGAAGATCCCCTGGAGAAAGAAACAGCAACCCACTCCAGTATTCTTGCCTGGAGAATTTCATGGACAGAGGAGCCTGATTGCCTGTAGTCCATGGGGCTGCAAAGAGTTGGACACAACTTAGCAACTAAACAACAACAATAATATCCCTAGGTCACTATATTTAAATAACCTACTTTTAGTGACAGCTATAGACCTCTTCTAGAAGCTGATGAAAGTAGTGAATTCTCCCTCCAGGAAAAAAAAAATGCACAGGAGAACACAAACACAATCACATACACACACACAATTTTGCAAACACTGTCAAGAGTTTCAGGAGGTACACACCCATGGACTCCTGATTAGAAACCTCAATCTAGAGAACAACACAGAAGGCCTGTTTATCTAATGACTGACTGATGTAAGGCTGGGAGGAATACCTAAGAAAGTGTTAGTTACTCAGTTGTATCCGACTCTTTGCTACCCCATGGACTGTAGCCTAGTAGGCTCCTCTGTCCATGAAATTCTCTAGGCAAGAATACTGGAGTGGGCAGCCAGCCATTCTCTTCTCCAGGGGATCTTCCCAATGCAGGAATCAAAGCTGGGTCTTCTGCATTGCAGGTAGATTCTTTGCCATCTGGGAAGGTTTTTTTTTTTTTTTTTTTTTTTTTACAAGAAATAAAGCTCAAAAAACTCGATTTCTGTTCCATACCACTTTATTTGGGATGTTCCTTCCTTTGTCCTTATTTAGACAGAAATGGCGGAGAAGGCAATGGCACCCCACTCCAGTACTCTTGCCTGGAAAATCCCATGGATGGAGGAGCCTGGTAGGCTGCAGTCCATGGGGTCGCTAAGTGTCGGACACGACTGAGCGACTTCACTTTCACTTTTCATTTTCATGCATTGGAGAAGGAAATGGCAACCCACTCCAGTGTTCTTGCCTGGAGAATCCCAGGGACGGGGAAGCCTGGTGGGCTACTGTCTATGGGGTCGCACAGAGTCAGACACGACTGAAATAACTTAGCATAGCATAGCATAGACAGAAATGGTCAGTTCCTCACGCTAAGCTTAGTCTACTCCACTCTGCCCTTGTGAGCCTCATTTATCTCAGCTGAGTATGGACTTTAGGCAGAGTACAGTAGGCAGCCACTGAAGAGTTTTAAGCAGTAATGTGAGATGATCTTATTCTTCTTTAAAAAAAAAAAAATTAAGATAGCCACACATGACCAGTGGCTAGCACACTGGACAATGCAGCCTCAAGCCTGGTCATCCAAGTGTAGTAGAGGGTAAATGAATCACCTGGGTGTCACGTAGCACTGCAGCCCTTCCAACTCCTCAAGAGCTCTCCTCTCGTGTCATCCTCACACTGGGAGGTAGATCGGACGGACATGTGTTCCTCTCTGGTTATTGAGGAAACACTCTCATATTTGTGTGATTTGCCTGGGTTTCTGTTGTGGGACTACCCTGGCAGTTCAGTGATTAAGATTCCACACTTCCACTTCAGGAGGCACGGGTCTGATCCCTGGTCAGGGAACTAAGATCCCACATGCCACTGAGAATAGCCAAAAAAAAAAAATAAAAAACCTGTTGAGTGGACAATTATCTATGGCTAATGGTTGTCAATGGCACCCCACTTCAGTACTCTTGCCTGGAGAATCCCATGGACGGAGGAGCCTGGTAGGCTGCAGTCCATGGGGTCGCTAAGAGTCAGACATGACTGAGCGACTTCACTTTCACTTTTCACTTTCATGCATTGGAGAAGGAAATGGCAATCCACTCCAGTGTTCTGGCATGGAGAATCCCAGGGACGGGGGAGCCTGGTGGGCTGCTGTCTATGGGGTCACACAGAGTCGGACATGACTGATGCGACGCAGCAGCAGCAGCAGCAGCAATGGTTGTCAGGGGCTTCTCTGGTGGCTCATTGGTAAAGAATCCACCTGCCAATGCAGGAGACACAGTTCAATCCCTCACCTGGGAAGATCCCCTGGAGAAGGAAATAGCAACCCACCCCAGTATTTTTTCCTGGGAAATCCTATAGACAGAGGAGCCTGGCAGACGACAGTCCATGGGTAGACTACAGTGCATGTTGAGAGGGTGTGGAAATCAGAAGCAGGAGACCAGGTAACAGGTGATGCAGGTGAATGTGGCAGAATACAGGGACTGGTACTTGGTTGTGGCAGTGGAGGTAATGAGAAGTGGGCATGCACATTTTAGAGGCAAAGCTGATGGCATTGTTGCTGGTTTGGAATATTTTTTGAAAAGTTTTTTGACTGGAGCAAGGATATGGTGCAAATACGAAAAGGAAAATGCTTGAGGCTGAGGATGGAAAATAGGTGAACATGAGCTCTGTTCAGCTTTGAGATATTCAACTGGGACCCAAGTGGAAATATCAATCAGACAATTAGAGATGGAAGGCTGGAGTTAGAAGTGCAGCTTTTGGAAACTTTCATGTAATGATTATATTGATGTCTTATCAAAGGAATGGATGGGGTGAGGTGGTACAGGGAGGGCTGAGAAGAGCACCATGGAGAGAACCTAAGAAAATGCCACATGAAATGGTCAGAGGAGTTGGAAAGGGGAAAGTTTACAGCATGGAGGAGTGTGGGAAGGAAGAGGAATGCAAAGTCTGGGGCCCCAGCAGGCAGCATTCCAGGGAGGAAGCGGTGGTCACCTATATTTAAACACTGCTGTGAAGTCCAGCAGTACAAGAAAGGAGAAGGCCCACTGGATTGAGCTGGTGGCAGATGCATGCTCAGTCACTTTAGTCATGTTTGACTCTTTGTGACCCTATGGACTGTGGCCTGACATGCTCCTTTGTCCATGGAATTCTCCAAGCAAAAATACTGGAGTGGGTTGCCACGCCCTTCTCCAGGGAATCTTCTTGACCCAGGGATCGAATGTGCATCTCCTGCAACTCCTGCATTGCAGGTTGATTCTTTGCCTCTGAGCCACCAGGGAAGCCCAGCATCGATGGTGCATGACTACAGAACTGAAACTGGAATGGCTGAAGGGGAAATGCAGAGTGACCAGACACATCTCTCTGTGTCTCTTTTGCTAGATGACACTCTGCTGTCTTGGAACAGCATCTTTGATGCTACTCCTCATTTGTGAGGGACTCTGACCATCCATAGCCCCCATAACCACGGATTGTCCTGGAGAATAGTCCCAGAGTAAGAATCTGTGCTATTGGGCAAGATCACAGTGTATTGGTCTCCTTGGTTGCCATGCACTGGATACCTGCCAACCTCTGTCCCCACTACTTCCTCAAACACACTGCCCCACCAGGTCCCTCCTGCTCCCTGCTCAATCTCATGACTAGGATTTCTTACCATGCCATTGTCATCAACAACCATCACTTGGCTCATTAAAGAGATGGATTAATTTATGGAGTGACTCCCGTGAGTTTTACTTTTGGCTCTGAGAGAGAACCCAGAGAGGAAAAAAAGAAATGTAATGAAGGGAGACCATTCGGGAAGGCTGAATCAAATTATAAATGATTAAGAAATAATACTGCTTTATATATTCATTTTCAGAAACATTAGACTGCTGGATCTGAATTTCACATTATTACAAATATGCAAAGTTAATAACATGCTATTGATTGGGTAAGCTCCCATTTTAAAATGTGAAACACTTTACACAAAACAAAACACGATACACAGTATCTTCTAACTAATCTGGGAGTTGACTGTAAAATACATTAAAAATTATATACTAAATTATTACCATTTAATACTATAATGCAGCAAAAGAAAAGTGGCATTTTGACTCTGCAAGAAATTTAAGTCACACAGGCATTTGAAGATTTAATAAAAATGAACTCTACATGTAAAATTCTGTATTTTTAGAAATCCAAAGGAAAATAGTCTTAGTAATATGCAATAATTTCTCCTGTCCCTCAAGTTCATAACATGTGGATTTTTGTGACTATAGGGTTAAAACAGGGGATTATTTCAAGGCCTTGAAATGAATATGTGAACCAACCAAGTTATGATACTGAATTAAGGGAAAAGCTCATTTCTCTCTTAGGAGTGCTTTAAGGCATATTTCTCCAGATGAGACCCACAGTTTAAAACTTCTTTCCTAATTAAGATTTTAATGTGGTTAGATTATATTAAATCACATGAAAACCACCCTTCCCATCTTTTTTTTTTTTTTTCAGACTGCTCTTTTTTTGTAAACAGATTTCCACATGAGTGGCTGCTTATGAAAGGTGAATAACACACACATAATCAAGTTTCACTGATCAAAACAGATCATGTCATAACCAACACCAAGTCCTTTCAGTAACATCAGAGGAAAAAATAGGAGATTAGACGCAGACTTTACATTAGAGAGAACTCACCTCTGAGGTTTTTATTGGCTGCTTTTGTTTCTTAAGTTTTCATGATGCTCTACAACAAAGCTAGTGGAGGTGATGGAATTCCAGTTGAGCTCTTTCAAATCCTGAAACATGACTCTAGAAAGTGCTGCACTCAATATGCCAACAAATTTGGAAAACTCAGCAGTGGCCACAGGACTGGAAAAGGTCAGGTTTCATTCCAATCCCAAAGAAAGGCAATGCCAAAGAATGCTCAACTTACCGCACAATTGCACTCATCTCACATGCTAGTAAAGTAATGCTTAAATTTTTCCAAGCCAGGCTTCAGCAATATGTGAACCATGAACTTCCAGATGTTCAAGTTGGTTTTGGAAAAGGCAGAAGAACCAGAGATCAAATTGCCAACATCCTCTGGATCACTGAAAAAGTGAGAGAGTTGCAGAAAAACATCTATTTCTGCTTTATTGACTATGCCAAAGCCTTTGACTGTGTGGATCACAATAAACTGTGGAAAATCCTGAAAGAAATGGGAATACCAGACTACCTGACCTGCCTCTTGAGAAACCTATATGCAGGTCAGGAAGCAACAGTTAGAACTGGACATGGAACAACAGACTGGTTCCAAATAGGAAAAGGAGTACGTCAAGGCTGTATATTGTCACCCTGCTTATTTAACTTCTATGCAGAGTACATCATGAGAAACACTGGGCTGGAAGAAGCACAAGCTGGAATGAAGATTGCCGGGAGAAATAGCAATAACCTCAGATATGCAGATGATACCACCCTTATGGCAGAAAGTGAAACTAAAGAGCCTCTTTATGAAAGTGAAAGAGGACAGTGAAAAAGTTGGTTTAAAGCTCAACATTCAGAAAACTAAGATCATGGCATCCAGTCCCATCACTTCATGGCAAATAGATGGGGAAACAGTGGAAACAGTGATAGACTTTATTTTTTGGGGCTCCTTTGGGCTCCAAAATCCCTGCAGATGGTGACTGCAGCCATGAAATTAAAAGACGCTTACTCCTTGGAAGGAAAGTTATAACCAAACTAGACAGCATATTCAAAAGCAGAGACATTACTTTGTCAACAAAGGTCCATCTAGTCAAGGCTATGGTTTTTCCAGTGGTCATGTATGGATGTGAGAGTTGGACTATAAAGAAAGCTGAGCGCTGAAGAATTGATGCTTTTGAACTGTGTTGTTGGATAAGACTCTTGAGTGGCCCTTGGACTGCAAGGAGATCCAACCAGTCCATCCTAAAGGAAATCAGTCCTGGGTGTTCATTGAAAGGACTGATGTTGAAGCTGAAACTCCAATATCTTGGCCATGTGATGTGAAGAGCTGACTCATTTGAAAAGACCCTGATACTGGGAAAGATTGAGGGCAGGAGGAGAAGGGTACAACAGAGGATGAGATGGTTGGATGGCATCACCAACTCAATGGACATAGCTTTGGGTGGACTCCGGGAGTTGGTGATGGACTGGGAGGACTGGCGTGCTGCGGTTCATGGGGTCACAAAGAATCGGACACAACTGAGTGACTGAACTGAACTGAACTGAGTGTATTGTTTACTAGGGAACCAGCAAAATACATATTTTTCTTTGAACCAAAATCTGGTATCTGCCTAATAATATTAATCAAGTTATCTCAATAGTATCTGGTTATGTGTAGTTCCTATTAATTTTTATTGAGTCCTTAATGATTTTTTTCTCTTGTGCCTTTGTTGTAGGCACATTTCTTCTTCATAGGATGCAGCAAAATCTACTTTTAATCTTTAGCTATGGTGTAATTACAATACAATACATTAAATGCAATGATTTAATTATATTACATTGCTAATAAAGTCACAGGAGGACTTTAGTAGCAACTCAATGAACTGTAGATGGATGACTACTCACAAACGGCTTACATTTGAGATCCCATCACTCAGTGGCGGGGCAGGGTGGGCAGTCTTTGCCCTGGCGCACAGCTATTTCTCAGATCTATGACAGCTTGTTAGGTTGCAGATATCAAATAAAAGAAGCCCTTCCAAGCATTATTAAATGGTCTTACTCTCAACAGTATTCTTTCAGCAGAAATAACTCCCCACATAAGTATTTAAACACCAAGGACAGTATATTCGCTTAGTGGCCAGGGTGCCACAGCCTGGGAGACAGAACTGCTATCTCCACCTGTGAGCCCCAGCCTAAGCAAGCAAACATTAGTCGTTCAGTCGTGTCCAACTCTTTGCGACCCCATGGACTGTAGCCTACCAGGCTCCTCCATCCATGGAATTTTCTAAGCAAAAATACTGGAGCAGGTTGCCATTTCCTTCTCCAGGGGATCTTCCCAACCCAGGAATAAAACCTGGGTCTCCCGCATTACAGGCAGACACTGTACTGTCTGAGCCACCAGGGAAGCACTTAGGAACCTACAAAAGCTTTTAAATTGAAAAAATATTAAAATGTTTTAATATTACTATGATACACTGTCATTCACAAGTATAAACATAAAAACCCTGAAAACCACCAACTCTGTACACTTTAAATAGGTGAACTGAATGGTATGTGAGTTTTATCTTAATAAAACTGTCATTTAAAATAGAAAAAAAAAAAAAGACTTCTCTGAAGTGTAACTGGAGCATATGATAAGTTCATTAGGCCACTCATAATCTAAAAATAAAATAATCAGAGTTTTTGTAGGTCTTTTGCCTCCTTAGATAGGTTTAGTTCTAGTTATTTCTTTTTGGTGCACTGGTACATGGGATTATTTCTTTAATTTCTCTTTCTGATCTTTCACTGTTAGAGTAGAAACACAACATATTTCAGTGTATTAATTTTGTATCCTGCAACTTTATCAAATTCAATGATGAGTTTTAGTAGTTTTCTGGTGGCATCTTTAGGATTTATTAGGTATAGTATCATGTCATCTATAAATAGTGACAGTTGTACTTCTTTTCTAATGTGGATTCCTTTTATTTCTTTTTCTTCTTTAATTGACATGGCTAGGACTTCCAAAACGATGCTGAATAGAAGTGGCAAGAGTGGACATTCTTGCATTGTTCCTGATCTTAGAAGGAGTGCTTTCAGCTTTTCACTGTTGAGTATGATGTTAGCCGGAGTTTTGTCATACATGGCAATAATAACAACACATGTTTTGAGGTATGTTCTCTCTATGCCCACTTTCTGGAAAGTTTTTTATCATAAATGGATGTTGCGTTTTATCAAAAGCTTTTTCTGCATCTATTGAGATGATTATATGGCTTTTATTCTTCTGTTAATGTGGTGTATCACATTGATTGATTTGCAGATATTGAAAAATCCTTGCATCCCAGGGATAAACCCCACTTGATCAGGGTGTATGATCCTTTTAATGTATTGTTGGATTCCATTTGCTAGTATTCTGCTGAAGATTTCCGTGTCTATGTTCATCAGAGATATTGGCCTGTAATTTTCTCTTTTGTGTGGTATCTTTGTCTGCTTATGGTATCAGGGTGATAGTGGTCTCATAGAATAAGTTTGGAAGTGTTCCTTCTGCAATTTTTTTGAATAGTTTTGGAAGGATAGGTGTTAACTCTTATCTGAATGTTTGACAGAATTCAGCTGTGAAGCCATCTGGTCCTGGACTTCTGTTTGTAAAATAGAATTACCATATGATCCTACAATCCAATTCCTGGGCATACATACTGAGAACACCATAATTCAAAAAGATACATGCACTTTGATATTAATAACAGCAGCACTATTTACAATAGGCAAGACATGGAAACCACCTAAGTGTCCACTGACAGATGAATGGATAAAGAAGATGAGGTGCATATATACAATGAACTACTACTCATTCATAAAAAAGAATGAAATAATGCCATTTGCAGCAACATGGATGGACCTTGAGATTATCATACTAAGTGTAGTAAGACAGAAAGACAGATACCATATGACATAGCTTAGATGTGGAATCTAGAAAAAGGATACAAATGAACTTATGTACAGAACAGAAATAGACACACAGACACAAAAACAAATTCAGGGTTGCCAAAGCGGAAGGGGAGAGGGATAAATTAGGAGTTTGGGATTAACAGATATACACTACTATGTATAAAATCAATAGCAAGCACCTACAGCATAGCATAGCAAACTATACTCAACATCTTGTACTAACCTATAATGGAAGAGAATGTAAAAAAGAATATGCACGTATATACGTGTGTGTGTATATATATGCATATGTATATATGTATATACACGGGCTTCCCTGGTGGCACAGATGTTAAAAGAATCTGTCTGCAATGTATGTAGGAGACCTGGGTTCAATCCCTGGGTTGAAAAGACTCCCTGTATATATAACTGAATCACTTTACTGTATACCTGAAAGTACCACAACACTGCAAATCAAGTATATTTCAACAAAAATTAAATAAATAAAAATTAAAACAATAATACGCCCTCCCCGCCCCCCCCCCACCCCCAGAAAAAGAACTCAACCAGAAACACACACACACAGAGACAAGAAATTAGCCGTATATTTTAATTTGCTGATGAACACTTAAAACTTGGTTACGAAAAGCTGCCCACAGTATATTCAACTTCTCCTAAATGGAAAACAAGTTATTATAGGCTAAATTAGCAAGTTCCTCATCACTTAGGGCCTATTCTTCTTTGTTCTGCCAATAGCAGGAAAGGAATACACAAATCATGGCAACTCTCCTACAGGCCATGTCTGAATACTGAGGACAGATATTGACCAGCAAGAGAGGGAGGGGCCAGGGTATGGCAGCCTTGGAGACAGAATTGCCATCTCCACCTGTGAGCCCCAGCCTAAGTAAGTAAGCGTTAGTCGCTCAGTCACGTCTGACTCTGTGATCCCATGGACTGTAGCCCACTAGGCTCCTCTGTCCATGGAATTCCCCTGGCAAGAATACTGGATTATGTTGCCATTTCCTTCTCCAGAGAATCTTTCCAACCAGGGATTGAACCCGGGTCTTCTGTATTGCAGGCAGATTCTTTACTGTCTGAGCCACCAGGGAAGCCCTTCCTTAGAAACTTACTTTTTTATCTCCTTACCTTGCAGCATGAGCCCAGGCAAGACATGGAAATGTCTTGTCCATTTGTCCATGAAAATGTCCAAAGTCAACATGGATGACTGGGAAGAGCAAAGATTCTCTCTGAAAAGCCCAGACTCTCTTGTTCTTTTAATTTAGTCTGCCTAATCTCTTTCACCATTTAATTCTAATTATATATATCCAGAAAACTGAGCTGAGGAATAGTCAGTGACCATTAATTAATGTCTAGTATTCCATTTGTTGAAGAAGAAACTCCAATTAATGGGAACTTAACATAGCCACCCTGAAGTATGGGCAATGATAAAAGTTATGGGGGAGGACTATACTTTCAAAGGGCATTAAACCCAGATAGACTTATGCTCTTTTCCATGGGTCATTTTAGCCCCTATAAAGAGGCTAATTCTATCCACACCTCTATTTCCTAGAACAGAACTATGAATACAGCAGATGCTCAAAAATATTTGTTAAATATCACTACATTTTCACAAAGAGGTCAATCTGGGAGTGGGGGCTGTATCACTTCCATGCACACAGCCAAACTGTCTCAGAAAGTCAGTTGAGAATATGACATTTTCCAAAAAGCTTGAAAGAAAAGAGATGATGCCACAGAGAAACAACAGTAAGACTCCAATATGTGCAGGTGACCCATAGACAAGATCACTTTGATCTGTCCAATCAAATATTCACATAAAGGTTTCTCAATGGCAGGATATTCTTGGCTCTATTTTCTGCCCCACCCTCTGTAATACCATACACTGTTCATTCCAGAAATCCAGGTGAGAGTTACACAAGGAAACTAAAAAGGCTACTCTACATCTACAACTGCTGCTGGAAATTAGTAAGGATCACTCTCCATGGTCACTGGGTGTTATGAATCATTTGCATGGCACAAGCCCAATGCCTATATATCCTATAGTCCCTGGAAGTGCTCTTTCCACAGTGGGTGCACAATTCACTCAATGGGATAGTCAACAAATATCTACCAAGTGCCTAGTGTGTGCTGGCACTGTGGCTGTATCAGGGATTGAAATGACAAATGCTCTCATGGAGATTATTGTCAAAGAGGAAGATAAATATATTTGTAATACAGCATAGAAATGGAAACCATTCTCAAGAAATATAAAGTAGAAGGGGCAAGACCATGATGTGGGGGAGCAGCATTGCCATTTTACACATGATAGTCATGGAAAGCCTGTCCGATGAGCTTCCATGGAAGCTGAGATCTATTTGAACAAAAGCACATGATTATCTAGGGGATGATTCTAGCAGAGAACTGAAAGTGCAAAGGGCCTGAGGCAGGAGCAAGCTCAAAGTGGTCAGGAGCCTCAAGAAGGGCAGGGTGGCTGAAGAACAGTGAGCTAGGAACAGAATGACAGGCAATGAGGCCAGACAGGTGGGCAGGTCACACAGAACCTTGCTAATCATTGTGAGGACTTTAGGTTCTGCTCTAGGCACCCCTAGAAGGCATTTGAGTTTTAAGATTTCCTTTTGCAGACTGTAGGCCCCAGGTGGGAGCAGGGAAATGTCAGGAGACTACTACAGTAATCCAGGAGGATGATGATGGCCTGGACCAAGGTAGTGACTGGTGGGGTAAGAGAACTGGTTGTTGGATCACGGATGCATTTTCAAAGCAGAACTCACAGAATTTCCTGATGGATGGGATGCAGAGTGAGGGGAACAGACGAGAGTCAAAGGATATGACTGAAGAATGGCTTGGACAAGTGGGTGAATGGAAACGCCATTGATGACCTGATGACTATGACAACAATGGTGGTGATGCAGCACTAAAATGAAGAGTTTCACACCAGTCAGAATGGCTGCGATCCAAAAGTCTACAAATAATAAATGCTGGAGAGGGTGTGGAGAAAAGGGAACCCTCTTACACTGTTGGTGGGAATGCAAACTAGTACAGCCACTATGGAGAACAGTGTGGAGATTCCTTAAAAAACTGGAAATAGAACTGCCTTATTATCCAGCAATCCCACTGCTGGGCATACACACTGAGGAAACCAGAAGGGAAAGAGACACGTGTACCCCAATGTTCATCGCAGCACTGTTTATCATAGCCAGGACATGGAAGCAACCTAGATGTTCATCAGCAGACAAATGGATAAGAAAGCTGTGGTACATATACACAATGGAGTATTACTCAGCCATTAAAAAGAATTCATTTGAATCAATTCTAATGAGGTGGATGAAACTGGAGCCTATTATACAGAGTGAAGTAAGCCAGAAGGAAAAACACCAATACAGTATACTAACGCATATATATGGAATTTAGAAAGATGATAACAATAACCCTGTGTACAAGACAGCAAAAGAGACACTGATGTATAGAACAGTCTTATGGACTCCGTGGGAGAGGGAGAGGGTGGGATGATTTGGGAGAATGGCACTGAAACATGTAAAATATCATGTATGAAACGAGAGGCCAGTCCAGGTTCAATGCACGATACTGGATGCTTGGGGCTAGTGCACTGGGACAACCCAGAGGGATGGTATGGGGAGGGAGGAGGGAGGAGGGTTCAGGATGGGGAGCACATGCATACCTGTGATGGATTCATTTTGATATTTGGCAAAACTAATACAATTATGTAAAGTTTAAAAATACAATAAAATTAAAAAAAAATAAATAAAAATAAAATGAAGAGTTCGTCTCAGCTTTCCAAAGTTAAAAATCAGTGCTCACAGAACTGAGCAAGAAACCCATATGCAGCTCTCTGTAGGAAGCAAGTAGTCTTCAGCTACTTGCTCAATGCACAAGAACTGAACCAGTTATCTTGGGCTCCACGAACAAGGAAATGTAAATGACAGACGACAGCAGCACTGCCCATATTTGCCCTGCACACCCTCAGAGAACAAGTGAAAAATCTTCAGGGCTCTGCTGGGCTGGGCAGTGGGCAGTGGTTTTTGCTAACAAGGCCCTCACAGAGGAGGCAGGGAGACCCAGCAGGCACCACAGCGTAGTCTGGAGCCCTGGTCATTTATCATGGATCAGAGGCCACTGCTAAACAGGCCTCAGAAGTCAGGGGACCAAGCTTCAAAGTTTGCTACCTCCTAAGTGGGGGTTCACATCCTGGGGTGTGAACAGGTAGGATCCACTAGGTGCTGTGTATCCATTTTAAATATTTTCTTTTTTAAAATGTGCGATTACCTTTCATCAAAATCCAAAATACACGGAATTAAGAATCAAATTGTGCTACAAGGCTTTTTACAAAACAGCAATCACCCCTAATTTTCCCTCAGCCCCACTGCCCGCTTCCCAAAAGCAACTGCTTCTTTATTTACCTCCATACCTCCAAACGTATTTAGGTTGCTACCTCATTTTTCACCTCTAGGCAACATCTTTCCACCTTGGAAGAAGAGAATTTATCTCTTGTTCTCTCTCCACACCATACACCTAAATATGGACACACACACACGTGCATAAACACAACACATACATACATGTGCACACATACATATACACACATAAACATCATCCCCAGTCTTCCCAACAGAGCTGGCTATGTTACACTCTGTTTGGCCCAAAGTTGTTGTTCAGTCACTAAGTCATATCTGACTCTACAACCCCATGGACTGCAGCACACCAGGCTTCCCTGTCCTTCACCATCTCCCGGAACTTGCTCAAACTCAGGTCCATTGAGTCGGTGATGCCATCCAACCATCTCATCCTCTGCTGCCCTCTATTCAGTGTTTACATAATTATGATTGTGCAAATGTCATTCCCAACTAAATCATACAGATGCCTCACTTTTCTTTTTCCTGTACAATGTTTTGTATTTTCCAAACATAGTAACTATCTTGATTTCTGCCTTTCTTGTTTTCTACCCACTTTCAGTAAGTTATTAAGCAGAATCTAAACCTGTAATCTTTAAGTGCATAAGTTCATTCTCTTTCTGACTCTGTGGCTCCTGCACTCAGGAAGTTTTTAGTGGGAAAGGAGACAGTAGCCCCAGAGCAACATTTCAAAAACAAATTCACAAGTAGCTCCTGAGAAGACAGCTTTCCCCAGTCGTGTGGGAAAGACCCAGCTGAGCACCTGGCAACAGTAGGTATTGCATTTCACTGGACTCAAGTTTTCGGAACAATTGAATAGGTGAGCTCAGAGGGTCCCTTGCTTTTTTCTGCTTTTCTGCTCTGTTGAGAAAAGGGTCCCTTTCAGTACTCCTTCAACTTGGCACCAGCCCTTCCTCTGGTGTTTGAAGTCCACATAGAACTGATGCTATGTCTGGGGGTCTTCCTCAGAACCAGTCCCTCCCACTGTCAAAAGGAGAACTATCCGTGCCACTGCCCCTTGGGTCACCACATGTCATGGAAACAGGTCAGCCAGGGAAACACTGGGAACACGCTGAGCAAAGAGCATGGGAACATAACCTCCAATCCAAAGCTTTATTTTTCTCAGCAGGTGAAGAATAAAAAATAATATGATTGGTCTCTTCCCTGGCCAGTACACAGAAGCAACTACAAGTCTGTTCTTTGCTGGGTGATGGCTTTCCTGCAGTGCCCAGGCTGCCTGGTTGGGTGCATGGCTCCCAGTCTCCAGGCCAAACAGACCTGGTAAAAAGTCAGCACAAGGGAAGGACAGTCCCCAAAAGCCTGCAGAGCCTGCGACTTAGAAGGATGCCCTTGGAGTTTGGTAATCCTGATAGAATAATAATCTAGCAGGTGCCTTGGAGAGTCACAGGTGAGGGGAAAAGGCACAGGTATAAAAATCCACACCAGCTGACATTGCTTATGACTAACACCATCATTTTGCTCAAGACCACTGTGGGATTCTGAAAGGAACAAGAGAAAAGAGGGCAGATGGTGAGTCTCAGGTCTTGTGGTGGCTGGGGCCCCAGTGTTGTCAGCAATGCCCACTGGGAGCTGGTTTCCTCAGTGGTCCCTTCTTTCTTCGGTCCCTGTCCCATCCCTGTCCAAACCTCCTGTGGGCTTGCCCAAGGGGCTCTGAAGCACTGCCCAGCCCTTTGTTTTTAAGGAATTGCAGTGTGAATGAAAGATCAGGTAAGGATGCAGGAAGAAGACAGAAAACAGCAGGAAACACACCAACTCCCATTCTCACCTACAAATCACAGTGTTAGTGCTGCCAGTCAGGCCCTGGAGGATGGAAGGTATTGTCCTTTCTCTCCCACTGATTCCTATTTGCAAGCAACTGCTGCTCCTTCCCAGGCCCCACGCCCAGGCAGCAAGAGGCTGGAGCAGGAAGAAGAGGCAGATGGAGGGGGCGGGCACTTCATTACTGGAGGTCTCCAAAGGAGCAGACTGCATATTTGCATTCTAGGAAGTCTGTCTGCTGGGGAGGGTTTTAAGCCTCTAACTCGCCAAGGCACATGCAGGCGCTTCAACAGACATATAGCTACAGACGCGCACCCCCAGAATCATCAACCCAAAGCATATTTAGCTCCCTTTATACTACAAATAGGGGCTTCCCAGATGGCGCAGTGGTAAAGAGCTCACCTGAAAATGCAAGAGATGCGGGTTCAATCCCCCAGTCAGGAAGATCCCCTGGAGAAGGAAATGGCAACCCCCCCGCTGCAATATTCTTGCCTGAAAAATCCCATGTACAGAGGAGCCTGGCAGGCTACAGTCCATGGGGTTACAGAGAGTCAGACACAACTTAGCATGCCTGCATGTACCCATACTACAGATGTGGAAAAAAGAGGCCTGGTGAGGTGAGGGGACCTGATCACGGCAGGCTGCATGCTAGACAGGATCTGAGACCATATGTCTCTTTCTCCCTCCCCAGCCATCTGCCTGCTGGGTGAATCCATCACAGGCCTGCTGGTGGGCACACTGGGGTGGGGGTAGGTGGAAAAGGCAGGGACTTTAGGCTCAGACAGACTCCATTGGAATCCTGGCTCTGTCTCCACTGGCTGAGTGGCCTTGGACGAGTTACTGATGCTCCCCAAGCCTCCATACACTGAGGACAGTATCACCTCCTCCCTGCATTGTTTCAAGGATTCTGTGGGATTCCACGTCTGTGCACTTGGCCCAGTGCCCCAAGCACAGCACCTGTTCCTTTAAGTGGTAGCTGTTAGTAATTCTCACCTTAATATTCAGATTTGTGGCAAATTTAGATGGTGTGGTCCATCCTGGCTGAGCCCTCATCTCTGGATTGCTCCAGAGAGGGAGGCAGCTAATGGCACCGTCACTGGAAAGGCTCTTGACCGAACAGGAGCAGAACACACTCTCACTGCAGCTTCCAGGTGGGGCTGTCAGCTCTGACTGCTCTGCAGAAATATTTGATGACAGTCTGGGATAAATTATAAAATATCCATAATATACACGGAGCAGTCACGGTCATTTATTCCATGTATTGTCATGTATTCCTCAGCCTTTTGATGTGAACTCATTCCATGGCTCCATGGAAAAGTCAGTTTAACGCTACCCCGACTCTCAGGCTCTGCATCCTAACCGCCGCCTCCTGAGTCATGAGGATTACATGGTGTCAGATGTTCAAAGCCCTCAGCAAGTGCCTGACACCCTATGAGAGCTTGATGAAGACTTCTGGCTGTGCATGTTGCAAAGACTGTAGCAGTGATTCAGCTGGCTTCCCAGAGACCAGGGAGGAGGGTCCACACATGTGATACAAGGCCTTCTGACTCACTGAGGATGCGCCCAGTATGGAAGAGTAATGGGGGAACAGTCCATTCATCCATCCACTCACTGGACGAGCACTCACAGAGCCCCATGCTCTGTGTCTGGCCTAGATGCAGGAACCCATGGATAACCAAGACCCAGTACCTGGTCTGCATGACCTTGCGTTTTGAGAAGTCTGAAGCTTTTCACTCCTATCACTGCACCTAAGGGTCGGATCCCACAGGTCCTGTCTTAGAATCAAGATCTCCTGGGTGTTACTTTGGAAAGTCCATTAGTTGCTTAGTTCTGATTCAGTTGAATGACCTCTACTTAGGGTGCCATTTCACATTTGCAATTAATACTGAGAATAACAGTATCACTCTCTGGCTCATGAACACTTAACGAGCGCCCACTCTGTGCTCTCCAGGGCCAAGGGGCCCACCACAGCTGTGGTTTCTGCCCTGAGGGAGTTCACAGTCAAGCACAGCCCTCCCCTCTCCCCACCGGAGTGCCTGGCTCCCTCTGAGTCTCTCTCCCCGCCGCTCCCTGTTGCCAAGTGCAGCCTAGCAGACTTCCTCAGCCCCATCCCCAACTCCTGCACTTCCTACACTGGAAACTGTCCCCTACCCTCATTAGGGCTCCTAAAAGCTCTAGGTCCAGGCCCAGGGACTATCACTTCCAGCCTGTTTCTAGGCAGCTGAGAGGCTTTTCAGGAGACACTTGCTCACCTAGAGTCTCAGCTTCCTCTTCTGCAGACTCAGGAGCCTGGGGATTAAATGAGACACAGCATGAACTAGGCCGTGCTCAGAAGAGGCAAAGCCCCACCTTCTTCTTAGAGCCCTGCACTCTTGGGCCTACTGAACCCCTGTGCCCAGCACACCCTCTAAGCCCTCCTCCTCAGTTTGCCTCTCTAAGATAAATATCTGGAGTCTCTGTACCAGGGCAGCCAGCATGCAACCTGCCCCCTGCCTCCCCTGCCAGGCCTGGTCTCCTAGAATAAATTATAGCAGGAGAAGTTGGGCTCATGAGCAACTGATTTTATATATCATTTGGAAAGAGAAGAATATTATTGTACTTTGTTTTCTTATGACTATTATCCCCATAAGAGCTCATTTCTACCTCTTAACAGGGGTTCACTTAGACTGATGAATAGGCTAAAAGCCTTTCTGCCCAATTTCAATTTATTCAGTGCAATGCATGCTGTAAAACATTCAGCGAGAGCATAAATGCTGTCACTGCAAGATGCTGCTGTTCTTCCCCGGAAACCTCCTCTCTGCCTCGGGGGGCTCTGTGGAGATCACCCAGTGACCTCCGGGGAAGCAGGAAACAGCCTGGGTGTGTCACCTCTCCCCACCCCAAGCAGGACAGCTGACAATGTCTTTGGGACCTTGTCTAGTGGGGGCAGGAGGGCAGAGGGAGAGTCCTGTGGCTGAAAGTATCTTGGTTTCATCCAGAGGACCAGAAATTTGAGTCCTTTACCTGTGACTCCCCTTCCCAAACCAGTTCTCATAGGATGGACAGCATCATCTTCAGGCCCTAAACCTGCAGCTTCATGTGGCTTTGCAAAGCTTCCCCAAAATGTTTATATCAAATTGCTTTCTCTCAAGTATTTCCAGTAGTCATGGATGGATGTGAGAGTTGGACCATAAAGAAGGCTGAGCGCCAAAGAATTGATGCTTTCAAACTGGTGTTGAAGAAGACTCTTGAGAGTCCCTTGGACTGCAGAGATCAAACCAGTCAATCCTAAAGGAGATCAACCCTGAATATTCATTGGAAGGACTAATGCTGAAGCTGACCTCCAATACTTTGTCCACCTGATGCAAAGAGCCTACTCACTGGAAAAGACCCTGATGCTGGGAAAGATTGAGGGCAGGAGGACAAGGGAACAATAGAGGATGAGATGGTTGGATGGCATCATCGACTTAATGGACATGAGTTTGAGCAAACTCCAGGAGATAGTGAAGGACAGGGATGGGGTCACAAAGAGACACGACTGAGCAACTGAACAACAAAACAAGCACCTTGGTTTGGGTAGAGCCACAAAATCAGCCACTTGTGACAGGAACAACAAAAACAGTGTCTTGGACAATCCAGCCGCTTTCTGCCCAGTCCCAGCACCTGATCACACATATTCCAAGCTGAGCTCTTCCTCCCAACATAACCACAGGCTCCATCCTTTCCCAGAAACCTGCCAGTGAGTAATATCAGCTTCCTGGAAATGTCACTTTCCCAGCCAAGCAGGGCTGGGAACTCCAAGTTCCTGGTCTCCTCCTGCCCACAGCTCAATTTCAGGTGTCATAGGCCATCTGATAACCCTTTGCTCCCGAGGACAAGTCCTTCACCTCGTTGCCCCCAACACCATGTCTTTAGGTAGGACAGACGTCCCCTCCTGAAATCATCGCCTAAGAGGAGGCCACCAGTCCTCGGAGTCTGATGTGGACAACTGCCAGAGGTGTGGGCATGGCTCCAGGCAGACCACGCCCCACCAGAGCACCCAACTCAGGGGTGCAGCCTCAGAATCAAGGGACCCTGCATTCAAGGACCTGCCCCTGGCATCCATCAGGAAATGCCCAGCTCACAGCAAGCACTGAATAAGTGTAGGTTCCCTTTCCCACCAATCTGATCAAGAATCCAACATCTCACTCATAGACAAAACTCTGCAGGAATCCTTTTCCTTCTTCAAGGTAGAAGAAAGGAACTGTTGATTTCTAACAATAAAGACAGATGTGCTAGCAATGTTTCCTAGCAAAAAATACCAGATGGCCAGCTCTGGATTTTTACTCATTCATTCATTCATCCAGTCATTCATTTAATAACCACTGCTGGGAGCTAACTGAGGGCTGAGGCAGGAGAAAGTAGTGGTTCTACAAACCTCACACTCTCCCTGATGGAGGCAGTTGGGAGCACCTCCAGCATCACCTCCAAGTTCCCCATCAGGCACACCCTGCACCATGGGATTTGCACAGGATAATGGATGCGGCTAACCACAATTTACTGAGAGATGGCAAGGGGCGAGGGACCTTCTGCTAAGGGCTTATATTGATAGTTAAGAAATCTTCATAAACCCTGGAGTAACTAGGGTTGAGCTCATTTTACTGAGGAGAAAGCTGGGCTCTGAGAAGGAGCTGGGCAGTGCTGTCAGCAACTGACGGAGCTGACCGTGCAGCCCACTGTTGGGATCCATGGCTACACTCTTTCCTCTCACTAAACTTAGCACTTATGGGGAACTCAAATCCTCAGAAAGATGCTCATAATCACGTGACTCCAAATAAATGAGGACCTTCCAACCTGGGCCACCTGCATCCCTCAGGGCACATCAGGCCTTTTCTTTCAGGAAGCCCCTGCAGATGCAGAAGGTCTCCAACCCTCTTCAGCCCCCAAGGACAGCAATTAGGAGACGGTCAGAGGCTGCACAGATGGTGATGGTGACACTAGAGCCTCGTTGGCTGAGGTCATACGCAGGCATGAAGCAGAGCTGGGGCTGGGACGCGTGTCTCTTGTCCTCCTGGTCCACTGCCTAGTGATGGAGGAGGCTCAGTCCTGTCCAGGCTGCTAACGGTGGGCCAGGTCTGCAGTCTGCAGTCTGCAGCCATGGGTGGGCTCAGAACCCAGAGCACCGGCCCGCCTGTGAAGGCTGTGTCCTTGGGTGAGCCCAGCTCACCAAGACAGAGACCTCTTACTCCTTCACTGGGTACAACCCCTCCCCTTCCTTCAAGCCTGGCTGAGGCCACAACCTCCTCCAGGCAGCCCGTGCTGCTGTTCACCCCCAGGAGACAGTCATCTCTCCACAGCCAGCAACTGTAGCTCATTCCTCTGAGT
Source organism: Bos indicus (assembly GCF_029378745.1). Classification (NCBI taxonomy): domain Eukaryota; kingdom Metazoa; phylum Chordata; class Mammalia; order Artiodactyla; family Bovidae; genus Bos; species Bos indicus. The sequence goes on from NC_091760.1 coordinate 129,451,514, forward strand.
GTCTCCAGGCCGCAGCCCAGGGCCTGGCACAGAGGAGCACTTGATAAATTACTGTTGAATAAATTTTGTTGAACACACCAGAAATGATACAATGGCCTCAGGCTCAAATAGATATTTCATTATCTGGTGAGGAATTAAAAGATGCCAACTCATCTTTAAAATAACTGACTGCTCTTTTATGAGGCCTCTCATCTCATTCCTCTCCAGCCCTGCAGAGTACTGAGGCTCCTCAGCAGCCCTCCTAATCAGGGGTGTATTTATTCTATAAGCATTTCATTTAATGAGAGCCCAAATCTTCAGTGGTCATTCCTTTTCTCTGGCTTCAGGAAGGACTACTAATAGCTATTCAGCCCTGAGAAGAGCATATGCATGCCAGGAAGAAAGCCTGATAATTCTAAACCATAATCTTCCCCTTGATTGATGTCCTCAAGGCAAGAATTTACCATTAAAGGCAGTGTTGACTGCTCAAGGTTTTTACAGAGTCCACTGGCCCTCCATAATGTTGTGCAACGCATCTGACACGGGGCAAGGGGCAGGGGTTCGATGGAGCTTATCATTATTCTTTTAGCTTTTCCGGAAAGCTTTTTCCCATCATTATGTTTAAGAACTATTTCTAAAAGGAGTATCCTCTCAGCCACTGGCCCATCATGACTTAGTAAATACTGAGAGAGGCCGCAATTCCCCTCAGAAACCATAGCATCAGCACCTGTAAACTCCTGCCTGCCCAGTAGGATTGCAAGATTTCAGCTCTTGCTGAAAGATTGCAGCTTTTGAGGGGAGGGGCTGTGTGCAAATCCTGCAGGTGCTGCCAACAGGGGCCAAGCGTATGTGTGTTCAGGATAAGCCTCACTAGGCAGTTCAAAGGCCACTGCGACAAGCACTGTCACCAAAATGGTCACCAGAGGTTACTGACACACCACACCGCCCTCACAAAGCACACACTGTTCCCATGTTTCATACTTTAGAACTGGGCTTTGAGCACCTGCCTTGTTCAGGCCAGGGTGTGAGGTGCTGTGGAGGCTACAATGTTGAATCATTGTTGTTATGACCTTCATGTACTGGCAGCATAAAGAGAGCTGCTGCTGCTGCTGCTGCGTCACTTCAGTCGTGTCCAACTCTGTGCAACCCCATAGACGGCAGCCCACCAGGCTCCTCTGTCCCTGGGATTCTCCAGGCAAGAATACTGGAGTGGGTTTCCATTTCCTTCTCCAATAAAGAGAGCACCTCACACCAGATGCTTTATACATGTGGTTGCCTGCGATGCCAAGAACTCTGGGCAAGAGCCATTTTAATCTGTTTGTGTGTGTGTGTGTCTGTCTGTGTCTGTGTGTGTGTTAGTCACTCAGTCATGTCCAACTCTTTGTGACCTCATATACTGTAGCCCTCCAGGCTCCTCTGTCCATGGAATTCTCTAGGCAAGAATACTGGAGTGGGTAGCCATTCCCTTCTCCAGGGGATTTTCCTGACCCAGGGATTGAACCCTGGTCTCCTGTGTAGTAGGCAGATTCTTTACATCTGACCAGGGAAATCCCAGTCTATCTGCTCAGGCAGAGTTAATCAGTGACTGTCAACCCGTACTGCTCATCAGACTTGTCTGAGGGCCTTTTAGGATCCTGATGCCCTGGCCACACTCCAGCCCAACCTACAGGACAATCTCAGAGTGGGATGTAGACCTCTTTTTCTGGAAACCCTGCAGGTGACTCCAGTAAAGACCTAATGACTGCCTGAAATCCCCATGGCTGTAGAGGGACCGAGTGACTTGGTCTGACTCAAAGGCTGGCATCCCATGTTTTAGGTAATCTATACCAAGGTTCTTGCCTTCTGGTTTCTCTATAAGGGGAACAAAGCCAGTCTACAGCGTTGCAGGAGACAGTCAATCAATTCTACAATGTGGGTACAAAGAGATGAAGGGAGGAGAGATCCTTGAATCTGGGGCAAGTGGATGATGGTTTGTTTGGGAAAGTCTTGTTTGCCTCTATGCCCAGAGGCACAGATCCATAGAGTGGTGATGCAGGTGGACTGTACATCACGTATGACACAGGAGAGCAAAGCAGGCAGGACCCAAGTGAGGACAATCGCTCAGGCAGGCTGGACTGAGAGGCCTAACAGAGAGAAGGGGAAGCAGGGCAGAAAGACAGGTAGGGGCAGGAGGATATGATTATATGGTTGGCAACAGGAAGCCCCTGAAGACTCTCCAGTAGCGATGAAGGTGCTCTTGCAAAAGACATCTGGCTGTCGCACAGCGGAGGCCCTCAAGGCCTACCATAGAATGAGAAAATGACCAAGAGATCAGGTGGATTGGGATGGTGTTCAACTAGGAGGAAGATGCAGCCTTCCCAAGAATTAACAACTGAGCCAGGCTAGGACAATGAGACTAGAAGGAGTAAGGGCTATCTGATGGCAGAATAGACAGGACTTGGCAGTGACTGACAACTCGGGAGGCCTTGTTTTTGGTGGTGGCCCTGACATTTACTTCCCAGGTGGCTCAGACAGTAAAGCGTCTGCCTACAATGTGGAGACCTGGGTTCGATCCCTGGGTCAGGAATATCCTTTGGAGAAGGAAATGGCAACCCACTCCAGTACTCTTGCCTAGAAAATCCCATGGACAGAGGAGCCTGGTAGGCTATAGTCCATGGATCGCAAAGAGTTGGACACGACTGAGCAACTAAACAAAAAACTGACATTTACTAGTTAGGTGACTTTGGGCAAGTCATTTAACTCTCATGGCTTGGTATCCAGCTCTGATGAATGGGAATATACAAACCTTCCCTGCCCATCTCACAGGCAGGTTGTGAGAGTCTCACATAAGAAAATGCATAAGAACGTGTTTGAAGGAGTAAAAAGAGCATTATATACAAAGCTCTATACAATTTCATGATGACTTTAATACTCTGCATGTTCTTACTTTTCCAAGCTCTTAAACTTAAAGGCTATGCTACCATATGAGAAAAAAATGTTAATAATGATCTTTTTTATAGCTCAAAGTTATGAACAAATAAAAAGAGTTTATGTCTTTTGCTGCTGCTAGAGAACAGACTTACCAACATGAATTTGAATTAAAATGTCAATAATTTTTCATTGGGGTTTCTTAAAATATATTTAATTTATTTTTATACTTTTCCCTGACTTTATACAGCCATATATTCCACATATTGAGTTTCTGGACTACTTCAAGATTCAAACTAACCAGAACACAAAGTCATAAAAAAGTTACCTTCTGTCTTCTATTTAAGAAGAAGAGAAAAGAAATAAATTAATGGAGCTCTCAGAAGACTGTGGTCATGAGGATCATGTTTATGCCAAGGGTCCTCAATGGATTATTTTTCTTGAAACTTTGGTAACTTCCTAAAGGGACTGCAGAAGAGAACAAGTCTGAACATTAACCCTCTATTATCCCTAGAATTTCATTAACTAATATTCCATAGTTCCAAGGAGCTCAGTTCTTACAAGTGTGGATTTCTAGTTAATGCTAACCTCCAGTTTACTTTGTGGCCTCCAGTTAATTCTTTGGTCCCCATGGCCTCCAATGTGAGTGCTAAATTCTTTGAAGACTTCATATGTTCAAGAAGGCATACAATGCCGCCCGAGTGGAGAGACCCATTTAGGTTTCTCAACCTATTTTAAACCAAATAACCAATCATTAAGTACTTTGATTATACTAAATGTTTAATAACATTTGCTGCTATACAGATATATGTGTGTTTATAAATCTTTATGTATATACATATATACACAGATATATGTATATATGTGTGATACCTATATAGATACAGACATCATTATTTTATTTTCACAACAAGCTAGGCTTTTTGTTGCCCACTTTACAGGAGAAGAGATTATACAACCTGCCAAGGATAACATAGTATGGCTTTTATGTTACAAAACATTTCCGCACACCCAACACCCTGTGTTCATGCCCCCATTTCTAGAGAACCGGAATGTGAGACCCTGGGCCCTAAGAGGTGTGAGTCATCTCATGTGATTCTCTTCACTTTCACAGAACCAGCGGGCCCACTTGACAAATGGACCGTCTGACAAACTGGTAGTGACTGCATGCGTGTTCTCACGTGTCAACATTAGTCCGATGTGTAAAAACACGGAGTGATTTCATCATTTTTAAACAGCTTTTTGCTACAACTTCAAAATATCCAAAACACAATTGGAGTATAATATTCCTGGCAAACTGGGAGGTCTCATTTTTAGGCAAAGAATAAATTGGCAGCCACTTTTAATAACAAAACAGCTTTTCCTAAAGCAGAGGGAAGAGGGAAAGGCATCCACAGTTTTGGAAACATAATTATACAAAGGAAATGTAATTAGGCTTCCAGAGAACGTATGAGGTTTTGTCCTGTAGCCACCTTGAGTCTCAGAGGCCAAATTCCCTTGGCTTGTTCCTTCAGGACACACGTGGGTGACGGCCGTGACCACTCTCTGGTGGTCCTTCCTTGGATGCCTGGGTGTTGTGATGCAGATGGGAGATGACAGTGGCCACTGCTGACAGATGATCTGACCTCAATACCTAAGACCTCAAGTAGAGGCATAACCAACTGAAAAATTATCTACATCCTAATGGGTGTGATTTCAAAGCTTCAAAAGACAAGGCCATCTTTCAGGTTGCTGTTGGACCAGTCACAGAAGAAGGGAGAGGAATGGCAGGAGGCCTCCTACTCACAAGATCCCTCAAAAGTAGTCCTTGTTCTTCTCTTTCAGAAATCCATCCCCTTTATCCAATATCCCTGCGTAATCCAGCCAGTCCCTGACTCCCACCATGATTGGGGCAGGTGTTCAGGAGCACTGGCCCGAAACAAGCCCCGCCAAGGCCATTACCAGGGGTGGTGGCAATTATCAGGCTGAAACTTAAAGAGCTACAGGCTTCCTCCACCCTCAATGTACTTACAACACGTCCGTGCCCCTTCACATTCTCCTCTCCTGATTTATATTCTGGATTCCCAAGTGCGGACAGTCTGGGAACCTGAAGTGGGGGCAGACTCCCTATCTCACTATAACTAGTAACCTCTCAGTCCTTTGCTGCTGGCAGGCCCCAAGCACAGACAGACACCCAAAAGTCAAACCACATGCCTGACTCTGGGCATCTTCCCTTCACTCATTCTGTCCATCAACAAACACACATATACCTTTGAGGATTGTAGTCACTGATTCAAGGATCCCATGCTAGTAAGATCTAGACAACAAATAAACTATCAGAGTGCAGTGTGGTCCATGCTCCAAGGAACTGCAGGGTTCTGGGCCAGCTCAGAGAGAAGGTCCCCACCCCAAGCTGCAGCACCCTGGGAGGGCTTTCCAGAAGGAGTGAGGCTTCACCTGGTAAATCTGAATAGATGAATAGGAATTAGCAGGCTATGTGAGTGGGGAGGGGACAAATGGCCATCCCAGACAGAGGAAACAGCATCAGCAGAGCAGGAGGTAATAGCAGTCATGGTATATGTGTGGGAATGACACTCACAGGGTCCAGTGTTGGGCTGGGGCTACTTCATAAAGGACCAGAGAGATGCAATTAAGGAGCTTTGACTCCACCCTCGATATGATGAGAGCAGCTGAAGGGATGCAAACAAAGAACTGCACACTGGGATCTGGGTTTGAGGACAAAGCTTACGGCTGCAGAGAAGGTAAAGGGGGTTAGAGACTGTGAGGGGATATAGTGCTATGGCCTGAGTAGGAGGCTGCTGCAGTTCCCCCAGGCACAGAAGGGCTAAGACTGGAATTCGATATCATCCCTACCCAGAGCCAAGACTGACTCAGATGGCAACGCTGGCCCCCCAAAGCCCAGGGCTTTGGGGGCCTTCTGTCTTTTGGTCACAGGAAGTCAGAGCCCAGGGCACCCCTTCCACTACCTGGTCCATGCTCCTGGTCTGAGCTCCCCCAGCACTTCCTGTCCTCTAGGAGCCAGTGCAAATAAAGTGCCAGCATCTTACAGAGGAAATAAACAGCAGAACAGTGGATCAGCCATCATACCATCACCCAACAGGTTGTCAGGGCAAGTTGATTATGAAAGAGAGCAGCAGCGTGAGCAGGACGTGGGATTTACAGAGGCAGCAAGAGAAGGGCGCACTGCTGAATACTGTGGGAGCATCCTGGGACTTCAGTGGGACGTGGAAGCGGGGTGTGGCATGTGGAAAGAGCAGGAGACTATGGGAGGGTCTACCCTCCCTGCCAGAGGGCAAGCAGGTCCCTGGATGGAAGAAAGCTGGAAATCTGGTGCCTTACCTAGCTGTCAAGAGGGCTGGCCCAGCTCTGAGAAAGGCATGTGTTTGACTCCCCGTCTTGATACCATAAACCAGAACAGGCCACCCTGCCTCCAATCTGGATGAAGCACTGCCCTGTATCCCCCTCCCATCTCCCTCCTCAGCACTCAGCAAAGCAGAAGCCCCAAGACCATAAGCAGAAGCCCCAGCCCCAGGTGTGATGGGGGCTGCTCTCACCCACAATGAGAGGAGAAGCAGATCAGCCTGGCTTCTGCTCAGAGCTGCAAAGGACCCACGGCTCGCTCACAAATCCACATGCTCCTCCTTTCCAGGTCACAGACAAGTTTGAGAGAGGTATTGCCCCAGATACAAAGGCAGAGAGGTGGGTTCAGACAGTGCAATTGTCAGAGGATCAATGGTTGCCTCACCTGCAGGACCAAACTTGAGAAAATGATAGAGCCTTTCATTCATTCATTTCATTCATTCTTTTAAACAGCCATTGAACCAAATTGCAAAAGAATATTTTCTTTACTAAATGATACCGTGTAAACTTGCCGGAGACCTAGAGAAGGTGGCAGTAAACGCAGAAGCATGCAAAATAAAATCACTGAAGAAAGTCTCAAAGTAAAAAATATCCACCGTGGCGGTGTTGTCTGAAGCCTGCCATCAAGATGAATGGAGGTCCCCAGGAGAAGCATCAGATGGCATTTGTCAGCTGGTGGTTCTGAAGGACAAAGCAGGTCGTTCCCGAGAGAAGAGAAGGGAGGCGGCTGCCATGGGCCAGAGACGTGTGGCTGTGAGGTGGAGTCAACCCTCCTGCAAACAGCAGTTGCTACCATTTGTTAAAATGCCTTTCTCATTTGTTTAAAGAAAAGGAAGAAAGAGAGAAGACAAAGCATCCCAGGAAAGGTTTGGGGTCACACAGACTGCAGGACAGGGGAGAGGACACAGAAGTCTGCCCTTCAAGGCATGAGCCTCTGTCTCACTGCCCCTCAGACGGCATCCTGACCAGGAAATGTAGACCAGACCATCCCTCCCCACCACCCCCTGGAGCCCCTTCTGGGTGGCTCTGCCCTCAAGTCTGGTTCAAGGCAGCAGCCCCTTCTCCTGGAATGCCTCCTCCAGCTCTTGCTTTGAGCCCAAGCTCAGACATCACCTCCACCCAAGTGTCCTCTGGCTCTCCGGGTTGTTAGAACACATGCTCACACCAAGTCCCACACCACCCTTCCTCGTCCTGTAATCACGCACTTTCTTAGATGAAACGGGCTCTTCCTCTGCCATGGAGAACAACTGCCCTGACCCCCGACCTGGTCCAGATTACATTCTATGAAGATCTTCCTCTTCTTAGACCAGGAGGCATTTGAGAGCACTTCCTGCAGGGTTCCACCCCTGAGACAAAGGACACTGTTAGCATCCACCCGACACCAGGGTAAGCTGGGGGAGGACAGTGATACTGCAGCTATGGTTCCCAAACCGTGTGCCAAGACACCCTGGGGAACCACCACAACCTCCCAGAGATGCCCCTGGATGTTTTGGATTTTTCTAAATATGTGACATCTGCCAGGTGCCACGCAAACAACCAGCTTGAGGCATTTCAGTTTCAGCGTTAGATGGCTGCCTTCCTTTCATGATGCCATCTTTGTGAACTATGAATTTCAGGATTATTATGATAAAAGGCAGAAACTGTGTAAAAATTAATCTGGAACAAGATACAAGGATGGCAGTGTCCAGTGTGATTCTATGGCCTGAGACATCATGTGGCACCTTGCAGGCACTACATTGTTAGGGCATAAATAGTTATTAAATTTGCGGGACAAATCAATTTAATAAGCAGAACTGGTCGGTGTTTTTTTGGGCAGGGGGTGCTATGGGAAAAAAGTCCTGAGCTGGGAAAGTTGGGTAACCTCTGCCCTGGTGATGTCATCCAAGCCAGCATATAAGACTATTCAGTCCCATAGCCATTGAGCTGCTACCATGTGCCAAACATTGCATTCAGCCTGGGATGGGCTTCTTAGGGGTGAGTCTGCTCCAGTTCCCAGACCAAGACACTGTCCACTGACAAGCTCCCTGACAAGCTGTGTTGAGAGACTCATGCACCACAGATAGTGTCCTTCCCACAGGCCAGAATGCAAAGCAGAAAGCAAAGGTCTTCTGGATCTAACTGTAGTTCCCAAAGAAACAAACCCTAAAACAATAGTAGATGGAACTCAACGGGAGTTCTTATCAGATGCATCAGAACTTCTCTCTAGGATCTTCTCTCTCTAGGATCAATGTGGCGAGTGGCTCAGAGAAAGATGAGGACAGACGAGCATGGAGTCAATCTGTCCATCTTCATGGCTCATAAGTAAACCCAGAGATGGCTGGGGTGCAGGGCCCCAAGACAGGCCATGCGAAAGTTGGCATCCTGGGGCTGCCACAATGGGCAAAGGGGACAGTCTCAGGCCACACCTCACTACATACTGTGCTCCTGGGAGGAAGGGCAGAAGAGGACTTCAGGCCCTCTGGCCACAGCCAGCAGAGGACAGGGGTTCACATCTGCAGGAGTGGGGTGCCATTGCCTTCTCCGGATACCTTGGGCAGGTTTCCCCTAATCTCCAAGTCTTGGTGGCTCACCAGAAAAATGGATATAATTCTAGCCCATATGTTTGTATAAGCTTTCAATGTCATGGCATGTGCAATTCCCCGCCTCTACTAATGCTTTCTGAAGCACACAATCTAACATTTCATATTTTATCTTGTATTGCATTCTGTGTACCATATCCTTCCAGAAACCTTCTCTGACTGCCCCAAATAAGTAGACTTGATCATTCTGTCCTCTGATCACTGATGACACTTAGTTTTCCCCTTATGTAAATTCATGTATTCGTTTGTTCAACAATTTTTTTTTATTGAATATCTTGTCTCTCCCAGCCAAGGACAGAAAGCAGGAAAGACCAGACTGGCTTCATGGAATTCCCAGTCACTCCTGCAATGCGGTTTCTTCCGCAGTCCCTCACCTACCACTTCGATTCTCCTCTTAATACTAGAAAGGGTAGTGAGTGCAGAAGAGGGAAAGAAGGTGATGTGATTGGAAGAGGACTATGTCATTTCAGCACAAAGTATTGTAAAGAGAGAGAAAGTTGAATTTAAGCAGAACATGCCAATCAAAGGCAGGAAGAACACAAGTCTACTCTTCTGAGGAAAAGTGGAGGGGGCTAGGGTATAATGAGCAGAGACAGGGCTACAGACCCAGTGTGAGAAGCAAGGTTTAGAAACCACTTTGTGCACAGAGGATCCCTCTTGGTTACTCTCTGTTCAACATCTAAAAGAGTGACAAGAAGGAGGTCTCTATCTCCCTCCTCATTTCCACTCCTCCTCGACCTCAACTTTGATCAGGGAACAAGTGCAATGTTCAATGAGATAGTTAAAACAGTGACAGATTCTATTTTCTTGGGCTCCAAAATCACTACGGACAGTGACTGCAGCCATGATATTAAAAGACACTTGCTCCTTGGAAGAAAAGCTATGACAAACCTAGATAGCATATTAAAAAACAGAGACATCACTTTGCTGACAAAGATCCATCTAATCACAGTTTTTCCAGTAGTCATGTATAGATGTGACAGTTGGACCATAAAGAAGGCTGAGTACCAAGGAACTGATGTTCGCAAACTGTGATACTGGAGAAGACTCTTGAGAGCCCCTTGGACAGCAAGGAGATCAAACCAGTCAATCCTAAAGGAAATGAATCCTGAATATTCATTGGAAGGACTAATGCTGAAGCTGAAGCTCAAATACTTTGGCCACCTGAAGCAAAGAGCTGACTCACTGGAAAAGACCCTGATGCTGGGAAAGATTGAAGGCAGGAAGAGAAGGGGACAACAGAGGATGAGATAATTGGATGGCATCACCACTCAAAGAACATGAGTTTGAGCAAACTCCCAAGAGATAGTGAAGGACAGGGTATCCTGGGGGCTACAATCCACGGAGTCACAAAGAGTTGGACATGACTTAGTGACTGGACAACAACAAATAATAATCATAATCATAAGTATTATCATTATCATTTTAATGCATCAATGTTTTGCCCTAAGAGATAATTACTACTAATGAAAGACACCAATTAGTTAAACATATAACTGCCATACAACTCATCTATTCCATTTCCAGGTACTTGCCCAACAGAAAGAAAAACATATGTTTACTAATAGCTGATATATGAATGTTCACAGCAGCTTTATTTGGAAACAACCCAGATGTCCATCAGTTGAATGGATAAACTAATGTTGGTCTATCCATACAATGGAATACTATTCAGCAATAAAAAGTAATGAACTATTAGTACATGCTGCTGCTGCTGCTAAGTTGCGTCAGTCGTGTCCGACTCTGTGTGACCCCATAGACGGAAGCCCACCAGGTTCCTCTGTCCCTGGGATTCTCCAGGCAAGAACACTGGAGTGGGCTGCCATTTCCTTCTCCAAATTAATACATGCTACAATAGAATAATCTCAAAATCATTATGCCAAGTAAAAACAGCCAGATGGAAAAAAAAAAAAGTAGATTTTGCATAATTCCATTTATATAAAATAAAAAATGCTAACTAACCTAGAATGATAGGAAGCAGAATAGTGGTTGTTTGTGGGGTGGGAGGGCTTCCCAAGTGGTGCTAGTGGTAAAGACCTGCCTGCCAATTCAGGAGACATTAAAAGATATGGGTTCGATCCCTGGATTGGGAAGATCCCCTGAAGGAGGGCATGGCTACCCACTCCAGTATTCTTGCCTGGAGAATTCCATGGACATAGGAGCCTGGCAAGCTACAGTCCATAGCGTTGCAGAGTCAGACATGACTGAAGCGACTTAGCATGCATGCACACACATGGGTGGGAGCAAGGTAGGGAAGGCCAAACAGAGGAGAAGTTTGCAGGGGCAGAAAGAATATTTTCAAAGTGTTAGATTTGTTCATTGTCTTGGTTGTGGGGATGGCTTCATGGGTGCCTATGTATGTCAAAACTGATCAAACTGTACACTGGAAGTATGTGCAGTTTTTATAGCTGTTAAGAAAATGATAATAGAGGCTAGGGAAATAAAGCGATATAAATAGGAAGATAAACCATGAGCCCCTCTTGGAAAGCAGTTTGGCTAAATATATCAGGGACCTTAATATGTCCTTATCCTTGGATACCTCTTCTAGAATTGTACCTTAAGGACACAAAAAGAGATACAAAATTTCCACTACAGAATTATTTTAAACAACAACAAAAAAATTGAAACCACTAATATATCTGAGAAAATGACTGCTCAAATAAATTACGGTATACTCACATACTGAAACACTATGTAGCCACTAAAGGCAATGTTTATGAGGCATTTTTAATAACCTGGAAAAACAGTTATGTGATAATATTAAGTTGAAAATGTAAGATATAAGTGGTATATATGATATGAATTAAACTATGCAAAAATATGCACAGAAAAATCTCAGAAATACCTTGGGGATTATCTCTGAGTGATGGGAAATATGGTAATTTTTAAACTTTGAATGTAAAATTGTAAATGTTCTTACTATTTTTTATGCTTTTCCTTAATTTTCTAAAAGAAGAAAGTATTTTTTTTTATTACAAAAGAAAATAACATTCAAGGAAACATCTAGTCTCTCCTAGCTGCTATAAGGATAAGAACCAGATTGCATTTCTCTAATCCTCCCATCTGTGAAAATGTAGATGTGTCTTTAAGGCAAATTGCCATTCTGGAACTTGAATCCATGTTCCTTCCTTTTAGGAAACCTAGAGAACCAGCCGAAGAACACCATATGTTGTCACCTACTTGCATTTTCTATTTTGTTAGCGCTCCACTTCTCTCCACATTTTGAGTGTAAGCCATGTGAAGGCAGAGGTGGGGTCTTTCCCTCTGTTTATACCTCCCCGTCTCTCCCACCCACTGGACCATAACATCCAGGAATGAGGGAGAGAGCAGGGACACGCATACATACACACCGTAATGACATAAATGAATAATAATGTCATATCATGTTCTTATGCAGTCAGCTTTTCAGAGTCATCTAATTTAATCAAAACACCAACAAAACAGGAGCCCTACGGTGTTGCAAAGAGTCGGACACAACTGAGCAACAACAAAAACAAGAGGTGGGTGGTAAGGTTGGGGGGATTTGGGTTCCATTTTTAAAGAGAAAGATGAGACCAAAGCACTAACTACCCTTGGCTGAGATCAATTCCAGAAGCCTTTCCCTGACACCTCTAAATGGATAGTAGACAGAGTACTAGGACTCCGTGGTCATTCATGAGTCTGTGAGGGTCAGCCAGGTCCTGCTCTTCCCTGTATTGCCACTGTCCAGCCCAGGGAGATATTCAGCCAATTTGTGTTATTTCTAGAAGAAAGGGTTAGCCATTGGAGAAAGGGAGAGCTATGTATTTGAACCTGTTTTCTCTAATGTAATATCCTGGGTTGGCCAACCCAATATATCCAAAAGAATCTTCAGGTTTTTAAGACTTCTTTAATAATTTCCCAAAGATGCAACCCTCTAAACTGTCATTTATTTCATAAGCATCTTTGCAGGTGCCTAAAATGATGGACACACTGAGATCTGCCCCTTATATAAAACTGAGAGCCCCAGACACAAAACTGACTCACCCCATGGCTTCTTCCATGGTCACTGTCACATATAGCCCAAGCAAATATTCTAAAATGACTGAACACCCAAAACAGGTAAAATTGCCGGGAGCTGGCGAGAAACATTCCACTCGTGACAAAGGTCATGAGGAAGGGGGCTCGGCATACGCAAAGGCGGGATCGAGCCTTGGGAGTCTCCCTGGATATTCTCGAGCATCTTCCCCCAAAAAACCAGAGTCTGCCTACTTTATTGCTTTGTGCTCTCACCTCTGACTTTACTGGGGGCTGTCCCCCACCACCATCTCGCTCTCTCTGTCAAAGAGTTAACTTACAGCTCCAATTAATAAAGTTCCTGGGCAATTAAGAGTGTTTAAATCCAAACCCCTCAGATGGCTCTCTAATTCGCCTGACAAGTTTACCCGGACTCCTAGCTATGCATACGATTGTTTACAGTCTCCCAGCCTCGAGAGGCATGGGAAGCTTAAGATATTCAAATAGTTTAGAGCCTCTCAGAGAGTTAGAAACTGTCAGAATAAACTAGTAAAGGATTTCATTGATGAGCCAATGATTGTTGCCAAGTTTTCACATCCCCTGAATTGTATCCTTGAATATGTGTTAATTAATAGTTGGTATGTAGAAAAAATAAGTAGTGGCCTTGGTGTTAGTAACTTTAGACCCTTAAGGTAATAAATTCTTTTCTTTGTTGTAAACCCATTACACATCCACCCTATAGGAATGCAATTTTATCTTCAGAAGATGGCGCCAAACCTTAAAATAATTACTCTTAGAGAAAATAAGTCTTTGTTGATAAGTCCTTGTCAAGAGTCATAAAATGTTAGTAGGCCTTCTGGCCAGAAGATGATGTAAATCACCTAAACCATTTGTATACGATAAATTTGCAGGAAAGAAACCCTGGTTTTTGATAAGAATCAAAGACTGCTGACTTTGCATCCCCTATTATCCTCTATGTGTAACTTAGGGTATATAAGCCCCTGTTAAAAATAAAGCTACAGGCCTTGCTCACCAATGCTTGGTCTCCCCATGTCATTCTTCCCCTTAACTTCCGGCTGAAGTCTCCATCTGGAGCGTGGATATCCTCTGCGACCACTTATTTGCCTGGGCTTCTAAGACCCACTCGAGAAGGTGTCTAAGGTGGGGCACCTTCCACTATTCGAGAGGGCGCCTGTGGCCTCCGCGGTCAGAGCTAACCTGGTGTCACGGGTTATATTGATTTTCTGCGTAAACCAAGCTACTCAGCCTCTTTTCTCCACTGAATTTTCCTACTGAGCTATCCTCATTCTATTACTCTTTATATCTCTAATTACCATTTGAATAGGTCGCCGACGCCGTCTCCCCTTCGTCTCCCCTTTGTCTCCCCTTCGAATACCCTGGATCAGCCGGGGCTGGTCCCCGGCATAAAATGATCGGTGGTAAGGAAAAGGAAGGCAAAATGTCAAGAGAGTCAGCAGGTGTATCCTGGCTCCTTGGGGGCTCAAGGTCAGTGTTAAGGCTGGGAGGAGACCTAAGGGTGGAGAGGTTGCCATGTCCTCCAGAATCAAGGCCAAGCAGACTCTGCCTCTGATATTTTTCTAAGCCATGGAAAACTCTCAAAGCTTTTTACTTGGGGGTTGATACGCTCCAATCTGGTGAAGGATGCCTGCAAGGGGGAAGATACATCAACAGAGGCTTGATGAGGCTGACAGAGAAGATGGGGATAAGAGGGTGGATGCAGAGCTGGCTCAGAATAGCTCGCAAAAACTGACTGTGCACATCCCTTCCCAAGTCCACGTTCAGCGATGTCACAGTGGTAGCCTGCAATTACAGCCATGATGGGAATATCAGCAAATGCTACAAATCAGAGAAGTTACCTACCCGCGTCCAGGATTGCTAGTTAAATAATTATACACACCACCAGATACAGAGTTTGGAAACCAGCTGGACTGAGGAGGTGAAGTGAAGAGAAGGGTCCACAATAACCCCCTGATGATTCCAGTACAGATTTCAGGATGAATGAGGCTATATCCCTTGAGACAGTGAACACAGGAAGATGAGCTGGCATGTGGTCAGGGTTGAAGAAGGTGAGTGCAGCCAAGAACACTTCAATTTTGAAGGATGTGAAGACAACCCAAAGCATGTGGCTAGGGGAGAGTGGAATTCTGTGTCTGCAGCTTGGGAGACAGTTCCATGCTGTGGAGAGAGTGTATCTTAAGCCACAGGTGTGGGCAGGTAAAGGGCAGAGGGATGACCCTGGACTTTGCAGTACCTGACAATACACGACTTGCAAAAGAGATGACTGGGCAAAGGAGACTGAGGAAATTCACAAGGCAAAGAGAAGGAGGGGTGGATGTACTAAGTCATGGGAAGAGGGGAGATTCAATAAAGGGGGATGCTATACTGCCAAATACTGTAGATCTCAAAGTATCTTCTGAGATTGGCATCAGAGGGGCCACTGGTGACCTGAACATGACCAGATTTAAGACAATGTGGGGATCTGGGGAAGAGTAATCATGACTCCTCAATGTTTAATCATGTGATGTTGCATCTTTGTGTCAGTCAGGGTCTAACCAGGAAAACAATGACTAGATACTTCAAAAAGAGGAAATTTCATGCAGAGAATCAGTTACCCAAGTGACAGAGAACAAAGAACCTAAACAGCAAGTGGCAAGACAGGAAGCCACTACCACCCAGGTCTGGAAGGGGCAAACAGAGGTGGCAAGGTCACCAGAGCCCAGGGTCTGGAGCCACATGACAGAACCTGGAATCTTGGTGGGGCCATTGGCAGGGACAGGAGCTGTGTGGCAGCGGGGAGACTGCCCAGGACAATAAACAGAGGGAGGAACTCTCTGGCTTCTCCCTTCTCCACATTCTCCAGTCTTCCACTAAGGTCTCCCATGGGTTGTTCTGAGGCAGAAGCAACTGGCAAGGCCACTGGGGATCATGGTGCCCTCCCTACAGTGCCCAGCAACAGGAAGGTAAGGACAGATCTGACAGCAAACAGGCAAAGGAATGTCACAGTCACTTAACACATTTCATCATCACCATCCATCAGAAGACCCGTCTTGATTTCAGAGATGTTAATATTGGAAAGAACAATCATCAGCTTGAAATTGATGAGACATGGTATACCTGTGCAGACACGGCATGAGGTCACAATGCTCCATGGAGTATCTATTTTCCCAGATGTGTTGGGTTTGTTTGACATTATTGTCTAATCCTGACTCTATGGGGACACATACTGATCCCTTAGGAGGAGCACAGAGTTGCCAAGTGTGCATCTCTGCAGGTTCTTAGTGGTATCTCCCTTTCCTAATGCTCATTTCCCCAGCCCACCAAGTAAATTATGACCTAAGTGTGTGTATGTGTGTACAATTTCTATATATTTTATTATATATTTTCATATATGTATGTATATATAAATATATATATATATTCATTTTATATATATTATATATCATGTCTTCAAGTTCATCATGACCACTTGGGCAGAAGTCACATGTGTTATTTTATCTAGGTGGGGTGATTATTTTAACAAGGTGGGGTGATTGCCCCACCTCGTTCCACAGTGGATTTCCATCTTTTGTACAGAAATGCATACTGTGCCAAAGGAGAAAAGTAACGACTGAGCCAGAAGAAGAGACCACGGGGACAGCAGAAAGAGAAAGCTAGGACGGTGTGAGCACACATCACTTGCTTCCACACCTCCTAGACAAGTGCAGGAGGAGGGGCAAATACCCCATATGGCCAATAAGCCCTCCCCAGAGTGGACCAGCAACATTCTCAGTCCTCACTGACAGTCCCCACCCCCCAGCCTCCCAGGAGACATCACTGTGCAGCAAGGGTTCCAGAGGCCATGATCCTGTCTGGGTGCAATACTGCATCCAGACTCCAAATCAGACAGGAGCAGCTATTTGCTCTGAGCAACCTTCTGAGTGACAGTTGGCCCCAGATGCTCCCTGTGAAGGAGCGCAAGCAGCCTGGGCACTCTGGCTAAGCCCTATTTCCATGTGGCCCTGGCTGCATCTGTAGTGTAGATCAGTATCAATCACGGGGTTCCCCATTGGCAGGTGACTCAGCAGGAGAAAAGAATCAGAAAAACAAGGAAAGTCCATAACTCTGAAGAGTCTGACAAATGGGCTCCCATGGGGTTCCTGAGACCCTGAGTGCCTGAGGATGTTTCCTGTGCTAGCCTAGCCCCTCTAGCCCAGGGCAGTGAGGTTCACCATTAGAAAGGGGGTCCCTGTACTCTCCAGGCCTTCAGATAGCAGCAGTGGCATATATCCTGGTCTCAGCTTGTGTCTGACACAGCACACACACTCTGCTGACTTTGGGTCTCTCCCTGACATCGTTTGCCCTCTCCAGAACTCTCAGAGGCCCCACACCAAAGCATCTCATTGAATCAACAAGTCACTCATTCCTTTGTCCACTCACCCACCCAGTCAACAGTTTGCCAGTTACCAGGTACTGGGGAACAGGGCTGGAGAAGGAAATGGCAACCCACTCCAGTGTTCTTGCCTGGAGAATCCCAGGGACAAGGGGAGCCTGGTGGGCTGCCGTCTATGGGCTCACACAGAGTCGGATACGACTGAAGCGACATAGCAGCAGCAGCAGCAGCAGCAGCAGGGGAACAGGGCTATACTAAGAGATGAGCAGTGCTCCTTTATAGGCTTCACTATCTGGTAGGCAAATCCAGATTTTCAAATTAAAAAAACAAACAAACAGCAAGTTTCTATTTGAGTACAGATTACAGTCAGGATGGGCTTCCCTGCTCAGACGGTAAAGAATCTGCCTACAATGCAGGAGATCTGGGTTCGATCCTTGGATGGGGAAGATCCCCTGGAAAAGGGAATGGCTACCCACTCCAGTATTTTTCCCTGGAGAAATCCATCGACAGATGAGCCTGGGGGCTACAGTCCATCGGCTCGCAAAGAGCCAGACAAGACTGCGTGACTAACGCTTCTCACTCCTAGAGCTAGGACATGACTGTGGGAGAAAGGCAGTCCCCAAAGAAAAGTCCCCAGTGAGGAGACTTGATCTCTCTCCATGGAAGTCTGGGATGGAGGCTGTGCACGGGGAGGAAGTGAAAGCATCCCATGCCCTTCAGGGGAAGAAGTAGTGTTGCCTGAAGGGGTAAACACCTGGTTCCGTCCCTGACCTCAAAGTACCAGGCCGTGACCGGAGATGAGGCTGGAGAGCTGGGCAGCCCCAAGGCAGGGAGGGCCTCCTGCTCAGAGCACTCATCACCTCCCTCCATCACCTCCACCAGCCTGACTCTCCAGTCTATTTCAATGTCTGTGTTGCCCTTCTCCCCAGAATCATCTATTTTTATCTATTTTTGTCTCTCAGCTTGTTGGGAGAGACAACATTCACCAATCAACAACATTCACCCAAGACTTTTTTTTTTTTAATATTTATTTATTTGCCCGCACCATGTCTTCCTTGCAGCACAAGGGAGCTTTTAGTTGCAGCATGTGGGATCTAGTTCCCTGACCAGGGATTGAACCTGTGCTCCCTGCATCGGGAGTGTGGAGTCCTAGACACTAGACCACAAGAGAAGTCCCTCACCCAAGACTTCTGTACTCCAAACAGCCTGCTCAACCAGGAACAGGAGCTGGTGTTTTGGGATCAGGGCTGAAACAGACCCAGCCTTGGTGAAGTGAACTTTACAAAGAGCACTATTCCAGCCTGAGAAATTCCTAAGGCAAAAGGACACTTACCAGCAAAAATAAATTAAGTGATTTTTTTTTTTTTTTTTAAATTAAGAGCTTAAGCTTATCAGGGAATCTTATTACTGGTGATTGACAATCAGCATTGTGCTCAGGTTTTTGTCATGTAAATTCCACATTTATCCAGCAGCTTTAACCTGTCAGAGCCATTTACGAATTCTTTGGAGGGTTTCCTTTCTATTTGCTTCCTGGTTATTGCTTTTAACCTGAAAACAGCAGGGAAAAAAGAGAGTGCATTCCAAATGGGACATCCCTTTAGTAGACTTTCTGTGTTTCAATTTCAAAATCAATACTTTAACAATAAATGAGAAGAAAATTTCCTTTGAAGACTAGAGCATAAACAACAATGCCTTCGCTGCACTCAGTGCACCGGTGGCCAGTTGATGGGGCTCATAAGAGAGAGGATTGCCAGGGGGGCTCCTGGAAGTCATGGCTGCCTCTCTGCCCGGCCCCAGTGCAATTTTCTGAGGGACTCCCAAGTGCACAGGAGGGGTATGTAAGAGGAGAAGACATGCTTTTGCCCTCAGTGAGTAGAGAATGGAGTCAGGGAAAAGGATGAATGCACAATAAATAGAGAACAAAACATGGAGAATGTCACCAAGTAGGAGGCTGCCACCTGAGTGATACTAAGAGCCTAGACCCAGAAGTCACAGATCCAGTTTAAGTCCCGAACACCATAGTTTAGGGAACTTATTGAGAGTTTTCAGAGACTCTGCTTCTTCAACTATAAAGCAGGGGGTTATCAGACTACCTCACAGAGTCCCTGGAGGAAGAGCTGACCTGAGTTGATGGGTGTAACTATGTTCAAGGTCTGGCTACCCCACCACCTCCTTCCCTCTAGCCTTTGGATAGCACCTCCTTCGGGGCCCCATCTTCCCCCCAGAGACTCCGCTGTGCATGCTGTCTGCCTCGTAGTGTGGGCTCAGGACCTGATGCCTGGGAAATGAGTGTCCTCCATCCTCTGTCTCCGGGCGTGAGAGAGTAAAGACGACTCTAGCTAAAGCCAAAGTCAAGGACACAGAGTGAGGTGGAAATCCAAGTCACCATCTAGTGAGAGAACCCCTGAGGGGAGCAGGGCATATTTCCAGACGACGTAGGAAAGGGACGCAGCCGGTCCACAGGAGGCCCTGCAGCTTCTATTCTGCGTACTGGTACAAAGTGTGCCTGTCCTTCCTGCAGGGAGCAAGCTGAACCACGTGCAGCCTCTGTTCAGTAGCTCCAGCTAAATCCAGTTCAGAGTCATCCCAGCCTAGGCACCAGGCCCGGGAGTGAAGAAACCTCCAGGTGATCCCAACCAAGACCTGGTCATTCAAAGCCACCGGCATCACACAGCATTGACAAGTTAACCCCCCACCCCACCCAACCCGTAAATTCCTAAGCCACAGGCTCTATGAGAATAAATTGGAACTCACATATATACACTACTATATATAAAACAGATAACTAACAAGGACATACTGTATAGCACAGGGAACGCTATTCAATATTCTTATTCTTAACAACCTATATGGGAAATGAATCTGAAAGAGATGGATATATGTATAACATTCACTTTGCTCTACACTTGAAACTAACACAGCATTGTAAATCAACTATACTCCCAAAACAATTTAAAAAAACGGTTTCTGCTTTATATGCATTAGTTAGGGGTAGTTTGCTAGGTGGGCTTTCCTGGTGGCTCAGAGGGTGAAAAATCTGCCTGCAATGCGGGAGACTTGGGTTCAATCCCTGGGTTGGAAAGAGACCCTGGAGGAGGGTAAGGCAACCCACTCCAGTATTCTTGCCTGGAGAATCCCCATGGACAGAGGAGCCTGGCGGGCTACAGTCCACAGTGTTGCAAAGAGTTGGACACAACTGAGCGACTAAGCACAGCACACAGTTTGCTAGGTAGCAATAGATAATCATACTCCAGCCCCTTCTATGCCAAGGTTTTTATGTTCTTGGCTTACATTATTTTCCAACGGTGTCTCAAGGTAGGATTTAATATTGGCATTGTAAAGATGAGAAATCTGACCCTCAGAGAAGTTTCCAAGATCCCACTGTTCTAAGTAACATAATCAGGACCAATACACCAAATCAAGATTTACACACCATTCACACACCATGAATCAGTCAATCACCCAGAGTTAAGACAACTTTTAAAATAAATCAGGTGTTGTCCTCAGCACCTGAAATGGCCTATTTACATATATTTATATGCTGAGAACACTCACCCTGAAATAAAGTCATTTGGCTGTCAAAAAAATAAAAAAACACCAAATCGCATACCTTTGAGCCGACCCATGTGACTGAAGCTAAGCGGATGGACTAATTCCTGTCAACCCGCTCAGCCGACAGTGGCTCAGTGCACTAAGTCTCTCAGAGAAAGGGCAGAATTTGTAGCCACCGGATTTTTCTCTGCCTTCCCTGAAATGACAGAATGACCATAGTCATCCAGACACACAGGCAAGCCAGGGTGGGTGGAGAGGAGAGATTTTCAGCTCTACCGGCTGTTTCACATCAGTGAAGGAAGCACTGCAGACAGAGGTAACTGCTTTGCAAATTCACTCATAGGTGCTCTGGGAGAATGCTGAAAATAGACTCTCGAGAATCTGGCTGCGATCAGAGGCACCAGATGTTGCCCCAGACGTGGGGATGATGTGTGCTGCGGGCATCAGCCTAATTTAACTCATTCCCCCTAGGGTGGGGGCAGGGGGAATCTGCCTTAGCCCAGATCTTAAGGAGCTGGGGCAACCTTGTCCTCAGGGGACCTTCAGTGTCCCGGGCCTCTGCTCTCCAAAGAAGAGCTGCCCACCCCAACCAGGCCCAGGGTTGTTGGGCTGCAGAGCCTAGCACACAGCCTCACTGCAGGGAAACCTCCTCACTCCAGGTTGGATCAAAGACCAGGTAAAGTACAGCATGGAAACGCCCCAAGTTCAGTGAAGGGAAATACCAGTCAGGGATCGCATAGGCCTCCAAATGCCCCAGAAGACCTCACAGCTACCAAGCGAGTCTGACTAAATGTGCAAAGGAATCCCAGCATTCAGATCCTGTCAGATTTATTATAGAGAACAGCAGGGAAGTCCACAGAGAGCACACAAATGCTCCCTATAAAATGCCTTCTCTTATTCGCTCCTTCTATCTATTTGGGTTCCCTCAGGATTTGAGTGCAGGTGGTTTATCTGGAGACTTCTCCGATGGCGCTAGTGGTAAAGAACCCACCTGTCAATTCAGGAGACATAAGAGACTTGGGTTCAATCCCTGGGTTGAGAAGATCCCCCGGAGGAAGGCATGGCAATCCCCTCCAGTATTCCCGACTGGAGAATCTCATGGACAGATGAGCTTGGTGGGCTACAGTCCATGGGGTCACAAAGAGTGGGACTTGACTGAAGTGACTGGGCATGCACACACAATTTATCTGGAGATGATCTCAAAAAGACTAGTAGAGGAGAGGAGAAGTGACTCAGGAAGAAAGAGTGGAAACTGGACAAGTGGAACCCAGATCTCATAGGGACCTCTGAGAGACCATGTGAGAGGCTGTAATGTTCTCCCATCTGAGGGACCAGGGAGCGGGGTTACCGATCCACTACCTCCTGTCAGTCACTGGCAGAGGACCTTTCCTGGGGGTGTTAATTCCTTGGGTCTTCTGACCTGGCCCACACAAGGGCAGAGGAGGGTCTTCTGGCCAGTGAGAGCACACAGGCATAGGGCCATTCATGCTGAAAGTTGGGCCTGAATCCATGAAAATGGCAGGAGCAGAGGGAATGTGGGCAGGGCACCCTCAGTGGCCACACATACCTTGTGGCCACTGACTAGCCTCTACCCGACCTGCATGGTATCGAGTCTGTTGCCAGTGTACACTGCAAGAGGGCAGGGTTGACAGCTGCTGTGTGGTCCAGCCTGGAGTTCACATCCCCTCTGGGCAGGAGGCCCCTAATTCTAAGTCACTGGTAGCAGGCCCCACTGAACCTGACAGCTATTCTATTCATCCAGCCCAGCTGGGTGGTGGGGACAGGGTGAAAGAGCCAGCCTTTCCCCCATCCTGGGCTGACTATGGGTAGAATACCGGGCCATCATGGACCTGGTTTTGTGACTACCCTCTGATAGAAGGAGGTCTGCTCCTGAGCCTCCTGGCAAAACAAAGAAACAACAACAAAAACAACACGGAGTAAATAGGCATAAGGGATCTTACTGGGGTCACAGGAATGTTTCAAAACTGACTGATGATGACAGCTGCACCACTTGGTAAATTTATTTAAGCAATCATTGAAATATACACTCAAAATAGATTATTTATGTAATATATAAAATTTGCCTCCACTAAAAAAGAAAAAAAAGATGAGGGGTGGGGCTTCCCTGATGTCTCAGTGGTAAAGAATCAGTCTGCTTTTGCTTGCCAATGTAGGAAATGTGGGTTTGATCCTCGGGTGGGAAAGGTCCCCTGGAGAAGAAAATGCAACCTACTCCAGTATTCTTGCCTGGAAAATTCCATGGACAGAGGAGCCTGGCAGGCTACAGTCTATAGTATAGGGTCACAGAGAGTCAGACATGACTTAGCAACTAAACAACAAAGTTATAAAAATAAATTTATTTTTTTAATTAAAAAATTAAAAGCAAAACCCCACAATACTCCACAAAACCACTGCATCCTAGAACTACCTGAGTGCAACCCCTGACCTGAATTGCTGCCTACAAGTGATATATCGGATTCTTGATATAATCTATTTAGAGCATTGTTTTCCTTCAAGATTGAGCTAATGCTGAAATGAGAAACAAATGTAGAGATGGTCTGAATTATCTAGAAATGCCCAAGAGATACCAGAACACCATGCCCTAGACATCTCTTTTACTCGCCAAATTTTGTTAGAAATACTTTTGTCTGGCTGTCAGAGCAATTTCATACAACCTCAGGCTCTTCCTGCCATTTTACTTTTTCCAAGTTCAACCATTTCAGGTGACTTGGGATGTAAATTCTCCATGAAGTTAAAAAAGACTCCACTTTCTAAAAGAATCTCCAAGGAGCCAATGTGGAGAGAAAAAAATCAAGGAGCCTTGGAGAAGGGAGCATTTTAGTAAGTTAAGTTGGAAGAGTGAGCGTGAGAACTCTCCCTTCCCAGCTGAGTCAATGCTGGGAGCTTGCAGGGAAAAGGTTTTTAAATGCAAGGCCCAAGGTCCATTATGATTGAAAATATGGTGACTCATAAGAGATGATGTTGATTTTAGAATCAGAATGTCAACCAGATCTTCTCATTTCAGGAAGACATACAGCCCTTAGTGCCCTGAAGTTACTGTTGGGCTGAAATTTTTATAAACTCAACTCCAAGTCAAATATTACAGAACTACCAAATGTCACTGAACTACTTATTATGGGGATATACCATTTCCCATTAAAACAAAATACTAAAATTCACTTTCATCTCAAAGTTACTGAAACTCTCTTTGGCAATTCAGCTTCTCTCTTAGGAGCACCTTCAAGCTTATGTGAAGAAAGGAAGAAAAAATAAACAGACACCTAGGGATTAAAAACAAAATAAAAACTCTATTCCCTCTAAATTATCAATGAAAACACTAAGGAAGAATTTTCCACCCAAGAGGATAGCGTTTTACCTCTGAAATATCAGCACTGACCATAATAAATACTCTAGGCAGTTTGTTAGCATTCAATCCATCTGGATATGAACATGAAACACTGTTATTTTTGCCCCCAATAGTACTGTCAAGCTCCTCCCTCCCACTGGATTGCAACTGCCTTAAAGAAACTCCAGCCCAGTTCTATAGCTTTTCATTCAATTAATAAGATTTAGTCCAGTGCATTTTGAAACTCCAATCTCCTATCTGATCCACAGACCTTCTGCTCCCCATGAAAAGGCAAGTCATTCTAGTCTCCTGAAGAAGGGGCCCAGTGTGGTCTGCTCCCCTGTCCTCCTCCTTTTCCCTACTCTTCTGCTTGTGAGAAAGAGAAGCAGGAGAAGAAAAAGAAAAAGACATGTCTTCGTACTTAAAGCAAAATACGTTCTCCCAAATAGCTGGTATTCAGTGCTATGGATACCAGAGGGAGCCCATGACTAAGCTTTCTCACTGATGGGAAAGTTAATTTACATTAATTATCCCGGAAAGATGTACATTCTGGAAACGGCCCCCAGAATCATCAGCCTCAGAGGTCCACGGCCCTAAACCATCTCATATTCAACCTGCATCACCCCCAACATGTCACCTGCTCCCAGTCTGTCTCTGTCTTAGGCAAAGAAGCGGTCCTCTTTGCCACTAGTCTATCCCCTTAAATGATGCTCCAGCACACGTTTGATGTGGTCTTTCAACATGCCCCCTGGAAAGACCTTATGCTTCAGAAAGTCTTCCTGTGAAACGGGACAACCTCTTTCAGTTGTCTACCAGTTGGTAACATTTTCCCCTAGGTCCCAAAAGGTCCCCAAAAAGACTACAGTTCCAGAAGTTGTCTATGCTTGAAGGTAATTTCACCTGCAAGCATATATGGAATCCAGCTTAGAAGCAGAAACTTACAAGCGTGTGTGTGTGTGTGTGTGTGTGTGTGTGTGTGTGTGTGTGTGTGTGTGTGTGTGTTGGGGAGGGGGGGCGGGTGTGTATCTTCCAGGCACCTCTTGGCCTGAACATCCCCCAGCATGCCATTTAGAGCTCCACTGTTCTCTTCTTTATACTAAATGGCACTAGAATGAGTCAGCTAAATATTCTTTGTGTAGCTTTAATAAACTCTAAGTTTCTCAGGAATATAACCATCCTATGAATTAAGACCAGAGTATACTGTCTTGTTGAAGAAGGCAATGGCACCCCACTCCAGTACTCTTGCCTGGAAAATCCCATGGACGGAGGAGCCTGGTAGGCTGCAGTCCATGGGGTAGCTGAGAGTCGGACACGACTGAGCGACTTCACTTTCACTTTTCCCTTTCATGCATTGGAGAAGGAAATGGCAACCCACTCCAGTGTTCTTGCCTGGAGAATCCCAGGGACAGGGGAGCCTGGTGGGCTGCCATCTATGGGGTCGCACAGGGTCGGACACGACTGAAGCAACTTAGCAGCAGCAGCACACTGTCTTGTTCAGAACTTCACCAGAAGAATGTCACCATTTCTTAACAGCGCATTCCCCCAACACTGACCATGGTATCTGACTTGCAGATACAACACACCTGGATCCATCTGCATTTGTAACTGTGGAATTCACAGCAAGCATCTAATTCACTATCTCCTCTAGCACAAGCTGGGTGCAAGCATTATATGTTATTTTATAATACATTATTTTCCTTTTAGTTTCTTTATATTTCAGTTAAGGCATTACACTGATTTGTTAGATTATGTATACAAGCAAGCAATGATATCAGCAGATTTCACTTCAGGATAATAATGGGAGAACTACAAAATATGTGTTGTAAAAAGGAGCCATTGGTTCTGAAGCAATGCAAACCAGTGGTCTAGAATCATGTTCCTTTCTGCTTATTTCCCTGTTACGTGCCCTGACCCTTTAGTCGAACTCAGTTGGGTCCAAGCTCGAGGGTAATGTTGTTTTCCCTTGAGCCAGAGTCATGGGAAGGGGGCAGCTCTGTCCTGTCCAGGTCCCTGCCCCAGCAGCATAAATGACAGAAAAACTTGGGGCTTCCCAGGTGGAACAGTTGGTAAGGAATCCTCCTGTCAATGCAGGAGACACAGGTTGGATTCTTGGGTCAGGAAGATCCCCTGGAGAAGGAAATGGCAACATAGTCCAGTATTCTTGCCTAGGGAATCTTACAGTCAGAGGAGCCTATCAGGGGGCGGGGAAGGGGGTGCTCGCAGAGTCAGACCTGACTGAGTGACAGAGCACACAAGGAGAAAGGGGGTTTCAGGGTCAGAGGCAGGGCTATTAGCCTCCTGCACACCCCACCCTCCCCCTGCACAGTCCACATCGCCAGGAAGAACCTCAGGAGCTTCCCCTCCCAACACCAGCCTCAGAAGCACTGGATCTGGGTGTTTCCCTGTGCAGAGTATCAAAGCCTTAATGCTCAGAACTGAACCAGCATATCCTTAGAACCAGAGTAAATGTTTTGACTTTAACAGATTCCCACTTGCTCATTTTTGGTGAACTATGTGTGCAGCCTGGGAATCTCAGCCCAGCCAGAAGTCAGCATCTCTTCCTGCTTGCCCACTTCCCTGTTAGGGGCAGAACTCCAAGGGCCTTATCACATGGAGCCATCTCACTCTCATTGATGACAAAGCTTTTCCAACTAAAAACTCATTCTTGCCTCTCAATACATATGCATCTGATATCATCAACTGTAAATCACTTTTAATTACTTGTTTTGGAAAAGGAGGCATGCTTTATACATGTAGGACTTCTACATTCTAGGGCTTAAGAGGATACTGACAGGATCGAGGAGGATCCACTGAGAAACACAGGAGAGTGCACTGGGCAGAGCATCAGACCTGCAGTAGCTGATGGCTGGGCATCCAGTGGTACCATCCTGGTGGCTCAGTGGTAAAGAATCTGTTTGCACTGCAGGAGCCACAGGAGACTCGGGTTCAATCCCTGGGTGGAGAAGATCCCCTGGAGAAAGGTTTGGCATCCCACTCTAGTATTCTTGCCTGGAGAATCCCATGGACAGAGGAGCCCGGCAGGCTGCTGTCCATAAGGTCCCAAAGAGTTGGGACATGACTGAAGTGACTTAGCATGCACACACACAGCTGATGGTTACAACTTAATTCTCATCAATGCAAGGACAGAAGATGTTCTCCCAAATAGGCTGCATTCAGTGCTACAGATTAAAGAGTGAGCCTCATGACTAAGCCTTTTCATTGATAGGAAAGTTAATTTAATTATCCCAGAAGGATACACACTCTGGAAATGGCATCCTGAATCATCAGCCTCAGAGGTTCGAGGCCCTGAGCCATCTAGCTTCCCAATCCCAAACCTGTCTCATCCCCAAAATGTCATCTGCCCCAGCCTGGCTCCAGCTCCTCATCCCGGAATGCACAAGTTCATGCCAATGACAGCAGTACCTAGACTGTACTGACTTGCTAACCAAATCCTCATACTCCATCAACCCTACTCAGGTGGGCTTGCACTGGAAAGATGGGCCTGGGGGCCCAGGGATAAAGAAGAAAAATGAGTCAAGGGAAACTCCACCCCAGTCCTGTATCCCCACAAAGCAATGAGCTGGGTTCTAGGGAACTCCAGCCATCACCCACACACCTACCTGTCAGTCACTTCAGTCACTCAGTCATGTCCGACTCTTTGCAAGCCCATGAACCGCAGCGCGCCAGGCCTCCCTGTCCATCACCAATTCCCGGAGTCCACTCAAACCTATGTCCATTGTGTCAGTTATGCCATCAACCATCTCATCCTCTGCTGTACCCTTCTCCTCCTGCCCTCAATCTTTCCCAGCATCAGGGTCTTTTCAAATGAGTCAACTCTTCGCATGAGGTAGCCAAAGTACTGGAGTTTCAGCTTCAACATCAGGCCCTCCAATGAACACCCAGGACTGATCTCCTGTAGCATGGACTGGCTGGATCTCCTTGCAGTCCAAGGGACTCTCAAGAGTCTTCTCCAACACCACAGTTCAAAAGCATCAATTCTTTGGTGCTCAGCTTTCTTTATAGTCCAACTCTCACAGCTATATATGACCACTGGAAAAACCATAGCCTTGACTAGATGGACCTTTGTTGGCAAAGTAATGTCTCTGCTTTTTAATATGCTGTCTAGGTTGGTCATAACTTTCCTTTCATGGAGTAAGTGTCTTTTAATTTCATGGCTGCAATCACCATCTGCAGTGATTTTGGAGCCCAGAAAAATAAAGTCTGCCACTGTTTCCCCTGTTTCCCCATCTATTTGCCATGAAGTGATGGGACTGGATGCCATGATCTTCGTTTTCTGAATGTTGAGCTTTAAACCAACTTTTTCACTCTCCACTTTCACTTTCATCAAGAGGCTCTTTAGTTCTTCTTCACTTTCTGCCATAAGGGTGGTGTCATCTGCATATTTGAGGTTATTGGTATTTCTCACGGCAATCTTGATTTCAGCTTGTGTTTCCTCCAGCCCAGCGTTTCTCATGATGTACTCTGCATAGAAGTTAAATAAGCAGGGTGACAATATACAGCCTTGACGTACTCCTTTTCCTATTTGGAACCAGTCTGTTGTTCCATGTCCAGTTCTAACTGTTGCTTCCTGACCTGCATACAGATTTCTCAAGAGGCAGGTCAGGTGGTCTGGTATTCCCATCTCTTTCAGAATTTCCCACAGTTTATTGTGATCCACACAGTCAAAGGCTTTGGCATAGTCAATAAAGCAGAAATAGATGTTTTCCTGGATCTCTCTTGCTTTTTCGATGATCCACTGGATGTTGGCAATTTGATCTCTGGTTCCTCTGCCATTTATAAAACTAGCTTGAACATCTGGAAGCTCACAGCTCACATTTTGCTGAAGCCTGGCTTGGAGAATTTTGAGCATTACTTTACTAGCATGTGAGATGAGTGCAACTGTGTGGTAGTTTGAACATTCTTTGGTATTATCTTTCTTTGGGATTGGAATGAAAACTGACCTGTGCTAGACCCTAAACCTCTGCAGACACAGGATGAGCATGCCACAGACCCTGACTTCAAGGATCAGGCAGTTTAGGAGCAAGCAGGTAGGCAAGCTGCTAAGTGCCACAATGAAAGTACATATGGGAGCTATGCAATGGAGGCGGCGGTCGGGAGTGGTAAGAATACCCTCCGGGACAGCCCAGGGATGCATCCTAGAGGAGGCACCAGGCTGCCAGGCAAGGCAGAAGCAGATAGAGTAGGGTGTGTGCACTCTCAGAGGCACAAGAAGGCCCAGGAGGCAGGGAACTGAGTTCCTTCCTTGGGTCAGGCTGAAGCATGAGGAGAAGATTCACTCATCCGCTTGCTTAGGCACTCTGCTAGGAGCTGGGCCCTGTGCACATAAGCACACCTTCTAGTCCAGGAACAGGTGGGCACCCACTAAAGAAAGCCTTCTGGGATAAGCCAAGCAAAGTAGGGCTTTGCAAGTGGCACTAGTGGTAAAGAATCTGTCTGCCAATGCAGGAGACACAAGAGACACAAACTCAGTCCCTGGGTAGGAAAGATTCCCCTGGAGGAAAAAAAATGGCTACCCAGTCCAGTATTCTTGCCTGGAGAATCTCATGGACAGAGGAGCCATGTCCATGGGGTCGCACCGAGTCAGAGATGACTGAACATCTGAGTGCACACAAGGAATAGACATTATTCTGAAATTGATGAAGTGACACAGAGGAATTCTGACCCGGAGGTGATGAACTAGGTGTGACAAGGGCTGCATAGAATTGGATTAAAGAGGAATCAGTCCATGAGCTGGAGGGATAGAGAAGTACAGTCAGGCCAGGAGAATCCAAATTACCAAGTGCTCTCTGAGCAGTGACGCCCTGCCTCCCCACCACCCCCCAGCCTCACCCTCCGTCCTGAGCTGGCTGCAGTAGAAAGAGTCAGGGGTATAGATGGTGCCTGTCACAAGAAGCAAGGACCAGAGGGAAAAAAAACAGTCCAGGGCACTGAAGAACACATGGAGAACAACAGATGGAGAAGGATTAGGGTGCTACAGACTGCTGAGTGAGGTGTGCTGGCCGCTGCTCAGGGGATACCCTGCCCTGCCTTTCAGCAGATGCAATCAAGCTAGAGAACTAGGTTGAGTCCTTGCAGCTAATGGAGGGGAGACACTGGGCTGGATGACCATATTCAGGCAGTGCTTCTGTGGTTGAGTCTGAGCACCCCATCTGCACACCTGAGGCTCTTGCATTTCAATGGACATTGACTTCCTCCCTTGCCTCTTGGGGTACCTACTTAAGTGTTCAGGTGGGTTGGCTGGGGATTAGCAGGGCTTGAATTTCCCAGAAATCAAGGTTGCCTTAGTTCTGAAGGGGAGAAAGGATGTTCAAGTGCCCGTTTTCACCCACAGCCATGGAAACCACACACACTAAGCCCCATGGTGTCTCCATGCCAGGACCTAAGAGCGAAAAGCCAACAAGACCCAGTAGAGCTGGCAGTCAGCATGGGCAGGAGCCCAGATTTTTAAGGATCTGTAGCCACTACTGCCAGCTTTTGGATGACATAAGGTGGGTCAAATAGACTCATCCCTGGAGGGCTTCCACAATTTGAGCACAGGAGCTAAATCGCTCTAATACAGTTTGAGTGCCATGACAGAGACCCATCTGTCTCACATGTCCCCCAGAGCCTCCAGGCAGCCTACCATGCTGCCCCAAATGCCACCAGTGTGCAAATGCTTAACCCTAGGGGTGGAGCTGTGTTCCCTCTTTCTAAATGCACACATCACCAAGTGAGATCATACATCATGTCCCATTACCTTAGCTTACAGGAAAGTCAGAGTGTTTCCTCTCTGATAAGATGATGTAAATAGAGCTTTAGGGCATCAGGTCTAGGAGACTTGAGATAGGGGTAGTGGCACCTCCAAATTCCCTCTATCAGGGCCCATATGGTTGGGAGTATGAACAGGTGACTTGTTTTGAAGCTGTGACTGCATGGTGAGCCCTGTGTCTTTAGTAAGATTAGATGGTTCTGATCCACAGAAGTAGCCAAGTCTTCTAAAGATACTTCTATTAACATTTCCCATGGGACTGAGAAAACAGACTGTAAGATTAGGAGGAAGATGATTCTCATTAATATTGGTGGTATTTTAAGCAGTGGCTTCCAAGGAGCAGCCAAACCTTACCTCCAAAAGCAGTTCTTAGTCCTCCAAGGTCTTGAAGAGAGAGATCCTGGTGGAAACCGGGAGCAGGAAGAGATATCTCAGGAGGGAAAACGGTGGATGAGAAGGATGCTAAAGGCGACCCAACAATTCCATCAGCCCTCCCCTTCTCCCTCATAGGCTCTGAGACAAGAGGTGGGATACATCTGAAAGCAAAACTCCAGAAAAACATCTTCAAGCAAAGATGCTTGGCTAGTGTCTGACTTGAATTCCTCCACGAAAGAGGGCTGGAATTTAAGTACTAGCAGATGGGTAGAGAGGGGAGGCAGGGGGCTCTTCAAGAAGAAAATATTTTATTCATGATCTCTAGTCAAAAGAGGAATCAGTTCAGTTCAGTTCAGTTCAGTCCCAGAGGAATAGACCACTAAAAAGACTTAAATGTCATTTTTAAATTAATACACAAGAAACAACCATCTTGATAATTCTGATGATGGTGCAATAAAGCCAAAATCATTGGTTTGCTTTTGGGAAAAAAAATAGCCAATAAAAAGAAAGTAAAATCTAGGTCGTGAATGTAAAATTCTTTTTAACTCTTAAATCTCTGATCAGCCTCCTTCCCTGTTCCAAATGATAACATACGCTCCCACAAACAAACAAAAATACACAAGAAAGGAAGAAATGAAGATGAAGGAAGGAAGAAAGGAAAGTAGGAAGGAGTGAAAGAAAGAAACTTAATACAATAAACTGTAAACTCAATATCTTCTCTCATTGCCTAACATTTCTGTGAATTTCCTGAGTGATGGCTTGTCTTTTAGCTCTTGGCTGAGAGTCCTGATTCTTAATCCCTCCCATACAGGGTATGGAGGAGAGAATTTCAAGCATTTTGCAGCAGATAAGTGTGCCAAGAAGTGCTGGCAGAGCACCATGAACTGAGATTCTAGGACTGAGTGGGTTCTGTCCTTGCGTGAGGACCAGAGTATGTTAGCTCCAGAAACACGGAGAAGCAGTCGCACACTCCAACACTGCTCTCCCACATTCTATGTGACATCTAACCATTAGTGATACATTCCTTCCAATTAACATTATCCTTGGTAGGTCTGGAACCACTAGCTCCAGGGCAGGCTGTGGTTATCTGAAACACACTGCCTTTCAAAGGGTTTGTGGAACAGAGTGAAAATCTGTCCCTAGGAGAGCATTTGCAGGTTGGAGAACTCAGAAGCAGAAAAGAGTTGGAAAAACAAACATTCAGAACCACAAACCACCAAACACATCCAAACACACAGTCAATCAAGTTAAGGAAATGCATACAGAGTCTCCTCCACAATTCCTTTTTTTTTTTTTTTGACGTGGATCATTTTTAAAGTCTTTATTGAATTTGTTACAACATTGCTTCTGTTTTGTGTTTCGGTTTTTTGGCGGCAAGGCCTATAGGCTCTTAGCTCCCCAGCCAGGGATCAAACTGAACCCCCTGCATTGGAAGGTGAAGTCTTCACCACTAGACCACCAGGGAAGTCCCTCCCCTCATTCTTCGAAAGTGTTTATACTACGCCCTGCTCCCTCTAGCCTTTGTGCAATCTCCATGGTCCCATGAGAGAGGGACAGAGCAGGTGACAAGCTACTCCAGAGACCCCAGTCCTCACTCAACAAACTTTCCTTGAAAAGCAGGCTTTTAACTGGATGACTAGGGACTCCTCTTCTCTCACACTCTCACTCTCCACCCCGGCAGGTAAAAGGACAGCGATCTTGGCCCCCAACCTGACAGGTCTGAATAGAGATCCCAGATGAAGAGTCTGGGTCCGTTCCCATCCACCTGACCCTCCTTTCTTTTCCTGATCGCCTCCCAAGGTTTTGTTCACCAGCCTGTCCTCAGCAATCAGACGGTCAAAGGCAGACTGAAAAGGAGGAGCTGCAAGGGCCCAAGGGCAAGATGACCCTTGACGCCCCAATGGGTCACTAACTTTCCATTACCCACACCCACTTGAGGCTGCCCTGTCCACACCCAAAGCTGGGCTGCCTTCTGTGAAATAGGCAGAAGCTTCCTCAGAGCACCTAGCCTGAGCATCAGGCAGAAGCTTCTCTGGCTTCAGGTGTGGATTGACATGCTAAGTGTTTCCTGACAGCCCAAGAGAGCGTGAATACCTAGCCATGTTCTCAAGCTATACAAGTCTAGCGCCAACTGTACTGATGCAGAGGAAATCGCAAATAATGCACTTTAAGGCCAGAACTCCAATATTTTTGAAGGGTTTCATTTCTCCTCCTTTCCAACTTTGATATACATACTTACTTAACAAGGGTCTGGGGAGGGTTAATTGAATTAATGTATGTAAAGTGCTCGAGGTTTGAAGAGAATACGCAATATAAATGGAAGTGTCACTAAAAAGGTTAATCTAATTTACATCTAACACTTTCAGTTCATGGTGTTAATGAACTATATCCTTTTAGAGAGTGATTAATTTATAGAAATGTGATTATTTTTCCTAATGCTTTATATGGGTCAGCTTCTTCTCTTACTGTATCTAACTTTATAGGAGAATTCAGCATTTTATAAATTAAAATAGTAAATCATATACCCCTATAATGGTTATATTTCATTAATTACAAGGAGACATGCATTAGATTAACATTTATCTGTTTTAATTAATTTGCTGCAATGCAGTTATCCATGCAAATTGGAAAACGACACATCAACTTGACATCATATTAACAGTTTTGACTGGTTCTACCCTGAAAATTTATGGGCCTGCAACTGCTGCATAACCATGGTGACCACCCACTGTGCACCATATGCAGACTAAACACAAAAGAACAAGAGCCTTAACGCTAAATGCAGACTTCTGAAAATATCATTAATTGAACTGATAAGACAGTATAAAGGCAGAAAGATGTAGGGCTTTGTTTGAGGGGAGTTTGAGCCCTGAAGTCTCACAGGCAATTTCTTAAATCTGATCACCTTATTTGCTTAAACACTTGATCCTTCCAAAGGGCATTCAGAGCCCTTAGCAAATGGATACTCAGAACTTTCTTGAGCAGAGGAGGGAGATGCCATGGTGTCCTTTTGGCACAGGAAGAAGCAGATATCAGAGGGGCTGCGTGATGTGTCCTGACCCTCACACTGACCAGTGAATCGAAGTCAGGAGACTGGGAAAAAATGCCTTTCCTACCTTCTCCACGATGATTTCCTTGTCGCACTTACTTGGAAGACTGCAGATTTGTTTAACTCTATAATACAACAGGCAGTATGGAAATGCAAAGTGGCAGAAGTCACCAAAAATGATGTGTTGTGGGCTTTTTTTTTTTTTAAACAGCAAAACTTAAATTAAATTTCAGCCAATTAAGCATTTTTAGAAGCAATGAGAGTAGTGTTCACAGGCTTTCTCAGTGAGAATTCCAACAGCATCTGCCACACCTGATTCCCTCACACATCTTGGTGTGCTTAAAGTTCTCCTGATTCATCTGTAGAACAGAGTGTTTTCAGTACCATGTGCAAAACAGCTAGTGGGAAGCCGCTCTATATATAGTACAGGGAGCTCAGCTCAGTGCTCTATGATGACCTAGAGGGCTGGGATGAACATATTCTATGATGTTCATTTACCAGTGTGTAAAATGAGTACTTGTGAAAAAGACAACTGATATGTGTAAAATCCAGCCATGACAGCAGAAGGAAGGGTGGCTTTAGGAGCAGTCAGGTTACCTGCTACTCCATCTACACTATCTCTCCCACCCTTGCCACACTCACCTCCTCATTCTACCGAGTCCAGGCTTCAAGTATAACTAATACACTTGAAAATGTCTGTGGTAGCTTTCTTTGACCCTGGCTATTTAAAAAAAAAAAAGGAGTCAGAGGAGGGCCATGATTAACCCAAATGAACGACTGCTGGGAGGCCTTCCTGGCCCAAGAGACCCGGCCAATGGACCACGCAATGCAGACAGCTGCCTTCTCTGCTTGAGGCCAAGCATGATGGGGGTGGGTGAGGAGGATGGAGGAAGGCCTCCAGCTCCCCGGGTGAGGACAGAGAGGCTATGTTCACTCTTGATGGGGAAGTCAATCAGAGAGTGAGCCTTCCAGAAAAACAATTCTTTCAGCAATTTTGTAGTGAAACCCAAATGCCCTTGGACTGTGAGGAGATGCCTTCCAGGGCAGCAGAGCCTCTCTGGCTCCACTCAGAGCTTCCCTCAGACTGAAGACACATCACACTGCTAGGTATGCTCACATGACATGGGAAGTCCGTGTCTGCCACACTGTTCTGGGTTTACATCTCAGCCCCACAACACTAAGCTGCGGGACCTTGGGCAAGTTACTTCCCTTCTCTGAGTCTCAGTTTTCTCCTCTGTAAATACAGGATAGTAATTCGAACTACATAATCAGTGGATCAATCCAACTGGGGTTAAGATCAAACCAACTGTCACATGCAAAGTGCTTAAAATAGTGCTTGGCACAGGGTATGCATTCAATAAACACGCATTCCTTTATTAGCTCTGTAATCTCTGTGCAGAAATATATTTTTCCATGGCTGGGCTCCCTCCTCACTCCTGCCCATGCACCAACATGGGCATTCTTTCTTTGCATCTACATGTCCTACCCCCCAACCCCATCTTCTTACAAATGCCTACTCACCCATTAAGACCTCTTATCTTTCCTAGTTTCTCCTATCCTTGCCAATTTCTGTCTTTCCTGAAAGACTTTTTCAAGGTCTTTCACGCACAGTCTGACCTCTCCCCAGAAGCTATAGAGTTCTTCAACAGTTTGCGTCATGTGTGATGTTTGCCCTAGACAGAGTGTGAGCTCTCTGACACCTGAAACTTGCTTTATCTTTTTTTTCCCCTCACAGAATAACAGGAGACTGAGAAATGGCTAGCTATTGGCTGATATGGCTAAAAATGGGCCCCAGTTTATGTTTGGGTTGGTCTCACTCTCTCAGGCATTCTCCTCTGATCACTGCCCTCTTCTGCCTTCTGCCTATTGCTCCCTGATGGAATGGTGTGGACGAATGTCAGTGTTCTCCCAAAATTCACCTGTTGAAACCCTTCCCCTCAATGTGATGACATTAGGAGAGAGGGTCTTTGGGATACCCTCTCCTTAAAACCCAAATCCTAGCATACTAGGATTAGAAGAGGTCTTGAGGGTGGGGCCCTCATGAATGGGATTAGTGCCTTTATAAGAGTCATGAGAAAACTTGCTTCCTTTCTCTGCATTTCACACATCAGACACAATGAGAAGTTGGCAGTTTGCAACCCAGAAAAGAACTTTCACCAGAACCCAATCATGCCAGCACCCTGATCTTGGACTTCCTTCCTTCAGAACCATAGAAATCAATTTCTGTTGTTTATAAGCCACCCAATCTATTGTATTTTTTTTTTTTTTTACAGGAGCTCCAGCTGACTAAGATAGCAAACGTCTGTCCTATTCAGTGCCTGTGTCTTCAGTTCAGCATGCTTCCCCCAGCTCAGTCTTCTCATGATCTATCCACAAACCCACCATTCCAATTTCCACAGGCTCCAATTAGTAGTGGGCTAAATAATAAATTATAAAATAATAATCTGTCTCAAACTGTCATTTGGTTATCACAGCTTCAGTTACCCCTTTCCACATAAACATGCGTCATCACAGAAATCGTCAATATCTTAAACAAACAAAAGAATGCTTCTCTGTTTCCTGGGACAGCAAGGCTGGGAGGAAAATATTCACTGGTCAGGGGACTTCTCTTAACAACCCAAATCACACCAGAGACCAGAATCCCATACCTTCAGCACCAGCATTGATAGATGTTTAGATAACATACATTGCCGAGTCCTTCCTCAGAGCTCACCCTGCATTAAGTGCCAGGGCTTTAGAGATTAATGAGATGAGATATGGGTCCCAGCCTCAAAGGCATTCATAGAGTAGTATTTTCACAATTCAAGTCAAATGTCTCTGCGTACATGTATTTATATATCACTATGTGCACATACATGGAGAGAGACAGAGAAAACAGAGTTTGAATGGAGGGAAGGTATGAACAAAGCTACTGAACTGCCAAGAGGTCAGTCAGAAGGGGAGAATCTCAAATGCTAGAACCCAGTGTTTAAATGATCAGAAATTACAGTCACCATATATTTAATTTTGTTTACATGCCATGAACTGCACTAAGTGATTTCTAAACACTATCCTGCCAACTACTCGGCAAGGCAGATCTTTGTATCCCCATTTGATAGATAAAGAAACTGAGGTTCAAAGGGATTAACTGATTTGCCCAAGATTATCTAACTGGGAAGGGGTAGGGCCAGGATTAGAACCCAGGTTTCTCTGGTTACTAAGCCCAAATTTTCCTTCCTAGAGGACAGGAGAAAAACAAAAATATCCAAAATGTCTGTGAAACAATACCATTGCAACTGCAAACAGGTGGCTTCACTAAGCCAATCACTGCTGATTGTTCAGCTGATATTCCAGAGGCCAGGCAGAAGGATAACCTTGGAGATGCAGGGAGAATCAGGATGTGATTCCAGCTCGGGGGCTTACAGGGTGGTGATGGACCAGCCTAGGAGCACAAGGTACTCCGGAGGGAAAACCGCAGCCTGGGGGACCAGACTGGGGGACCAGTCAGGGGAGGCTCCCAGGGGAGACCATGTCCAGCCCTGGCCATGTCTTGAGTCACAGAAGGAATCAGGATGAGGAAGGTGACCTTACAGCCCAAAGAATAGTCCAAAGGGCCCAGGGCAGGAATGAGCCCATCCTGGCCCAAGAACCACAGGTACTCTGGGATGAGTGCAGGTCAGCACATGCCCTCTGATGTGCTGCTGGGGATGTTTTGTCACTGTGCTTCAGTTGTTGGGGAAACTACTGCCACATCGCTAGAAGTCACATGCTACTTTCCCAGAGATGATACAGGACAATTCACCATAAAAATCCCACACCACTTTCGCCCCTGTAGGAGGTTCTGCATGTGCACTTTTGAATAGACAGGGATGGTTTTTGAATCTGTTAGAGGGAGGGTGAGGCTGCTCAAAGCAGGTTTCTGTGATTAAGAACAAGGCCCACTCCCTTCACCTCTTGACAGGCCCCTCGAGACAACAGCCTTGGACTCTCCTGCTGCTGGCAGGACCATAGGGCTCCTAGGGATCTCAGAGATATAGTCAGCTTCCTCATGGCTGCCAGATCTGCCTTTAAACCCAAAGGGGAGAACACTTGATGAATAGTCAGGGGGGCACTGGGTGTAATGAGCCTTCTCATTCTCACCCCAGTGTCACAACCTTCACTGATAGTCCTGGCAAGTCATTTGCCCTCTTTCAGACTTAGTTTCTTCTCTGTGAAGTGGGCTACCAACATCAGCCCTGCATGGCTTGTAAATATGAGACACAGTCCAGGTAAAGAGATTAGCAGAGTGCCTGTTACTCTAAGGAGAGGTTCCACAAACTGCAATTACTACAATTATACAACTCTTGCTACAATTCCGCTCTGTCCTCTCCCCTCCTTACTACCAAATGCTGCACTTGCAAGCCCTTTCCCACCCCCATCTCCCTTGTCTGCATCCCCATCATATGGTACTATGCTTGGTACAAACTCAGCCGGCTGTTATTCTTTTAAAGTTTTCACATAAAAATCTCATCTCTTCAACCAGATCAAAGCTCTCAAAGCAAGGCAGTAGTGAGATGGGAATGGGGGTGGTCTTCTTATATTTTCTAAGAACCCTCCAAAGCACTGAGCCAGGTTCTGGAAACATAGGCAGACACAACATCAGTTATTACTGATGGTCTATACTCAAGTATGGGTTTCTCTGGTAGCTCAGCTTGTAAAGAATCTTCTTGTAATGCAACAGACCCTGGTTCGATTCCTGAGTTGGCAAGATCACCTGGACAAGGGATAGGCTACCCTCTCCAGAATTCTTAGGATTCCCTGGTGACTCAGATGGTAAAGAATCCACCTGAAATGCAGGAGACCCCTGGGTTAGGAAGATCCCCTGGAGGAGGGCATGGCAACACACTCCAGTATTCTTGGAGAATGAAAAATAAGCCTTCTATTTTTTTGAGAATCCCCATGGACAGAGGAGCCTGGCGGGCTGCAGTCCATGGGGTCACAGAGTCAGACACAACTGAGCAACTAAGCAAAGCACATACTCAGGTATTGTTCTGAACAATCAATGCCTGGATCTTGAGAACTGAAAAGGGTTTGCGTACCAGGCTCATGAGACCTGAGACCACTGACATATCACCAAATTTGACACATATCTTAAGGTGTTTATTGTATTTCTTTTTCCCCTGGATAAGACATGTCTTTCTCTGCCCCAGAGGCTCCTTGGGTCCACAATGCCCTCTCAGCTTTGCATAGGATCTGGTTCCTTCAAGGCGTCCTGGAAGTATTTGCCTATTTTGAATAGCCAAGACACAGAAAAGTAAAAGGAAGGTGTTATAATAGCTCTCTGGCCACTGTATTATTTCTGAAGTCGGGGATACGTTTGCACTGAAATTGCAGAGATCCTGCAAAAACGGTTCCCAGGGCTTAGCTGCTCGATTTGCTACAGGCAAGAAGCAAGAAACACAAAGGCAAAACCAGCTGTGTGCCTCAAACACAACATCATACAGGAGCCCACACCAGGAAGATGTGCTTCCAGACAGTTGTCCAGAGGGTGTATTCAAGTCTGCCAGGACACTCCACTCCCAATCTTCCTCTACACGTGAATTCGGAACTGTATGGGAAAAGAAGGGTATTTTTCATTCAATCTTCTTCACATGCCTCCCTGACTTTTCTGCTCTTTAGTAATATGGGAATAATAACAACATGGACGTGTTAAACTGCAAAGTCAGTGGCAGGATGCATCATATACAAAGCATAATCTTCAGTGTCTCAAACATTCTTCAGAGATGATTTGAAATTTGGAAACGTAAAATGAATGTACATTGTGATAAGGAAAGTCAGCCCTGTACTTCCCAACTGAAGTGTTATAGTAAATGTCTCTGTTTTGATCAAGTATTACACATTTGTCTTTAAAAAAAAAAAAAATGCGGCTAACAACGCCCTTTGCAGCCCCCCAGTGGTAGGAAAGAGAAAGAAGGAAGACGAGGGATTCAGAAAGCAACTCGCACTCAGCAGACCAATCAGCTTTTTACTCCAGAAAGACAAATGGCTTGTTTTCAGCACGAAATGAATATGTTCTAACTGAGGAAGATGAAAAGTGTTGGTTAAAATGCACATAATTATTCATATAAGCGTGAATCATTGAGAGCCTGGATTTTTTTTTTTTTTCTTTTCAATCTTTCTCTTTTATCTGTACCGTTTTCCATTCTAACCTGGGAACCCCGCAACGCATTAGCATACCAGGTCTTCTTCTCAAACAAGTTTTCCCTTCTTTCTTCACTTGCTGTGAGCCCCCCTGTTTGCAGACATCTGCTCATACATACACAATTTGCTCTACTATAAAGTGAAGAAAAAATTCAATAGCTATCACTCGCCTGTTTAACAAAGTTTTTATATTGGGGAAGGACAGTAAAAGCTTTGGAACTTCATTAATTCCGTTTTCACAAAAACAACAGTCTCTCGGGGTGATGGGCGGCTTCTTTACACATTTCTTTACCTTTGCCACATGTTTGAGAAATCTTCATCAGTTTTCCGCTGTCTTCCGCCAAAAGAAACTACTTCTCAAGGATGGGGGTGGGGGGATGGGATGAAAAGAAATAGGATGCCTACTTATAAAATCATGTCACCAAAAACCATGTCATCAAAAAACTAAAAGGTTACAGGATGAACAGAAACTCTACTATCCTCAATTGTATCATTCTCAAGTTGCGAGAGAGGCATTTCCGAGGTTCTCAGGAGTCGAACTGTGTGCCTCATACTCTCCCCACCCTCCAAGGGTAATTAAACACAGAAAACATTCCCTCCTGAGCCAAGTGGAAGCTACAGTGCAAAGCCAGCTTGCAAATCAAATTGCCTCTAATAGGGCGTCTCTTTATCTTCTGGAGCAAACTCCTTCCTCTGACAATGGTCACTGACCACGATCCTCCCGGAGCTGGTTAACGGGCAAATTTGACCACAACCATTAAACCAAGCGCACGCTCTCCCAGTTAAAGCACAGAGAATCAACAAGTTAGCATAAAGCTGGGCGCCCCAGCCCAGAACTGCCTCTCCGGCGCCCACCGCCGCCCACCCCTCGCTCTGCTCCTCCCTTGCCTCGCCCACCACCGTCCAGCAAGCACGTGACCTTCCGTTTTCAGTTCACCCTCTGGTCTCCCCCACCCCAGCGCTCCTCCCCGCACTCCAAGGCAGCAAATTCCGCGGTTCGCCAGCCTACAGCCTCTCGACCTCGCCAGGCGTTCGCCCGGATCTTGCTTCCTCCGAGGCGCGAGGAGCCGAGAGGTCAAAACTACAAGCGAACCAGAATAGCCGGGAGGGAGGTCACCCGGTTCTGCGCCCGGGTGCCGAAGCACAGTCGCAGAGGCTGTGGGGAACATCACATCCCGCACTTCTCCTGGACCCCGAGGGCGCGCATTCCCAGGGGAGCCAGAGCCGCCCCGGGGGAGCCTGAGGCCAGCCAAGGGGAGCCTTCTCTGGAGCCCACAAGTTTCCACCCCATCCCCGAGCTGGGAGACGAGCCCTGCTCTCTCATTAGAGGCGCCGCCGCCAATTCCTCTTTCTGGGCTGAAGCAAACAACTGCCTCTGGGCTGAAGCAGACAACTGCCTCTCCGCGTCGCACCAGCGCCCTGCTCGAGTCGTCTCCCGGCCAGAGCCCGCGACTCAGACAGTACGCCCCCATCCCGGGGCAGACAGCCCCGAAACTTATCCCGACTCCCCAGACCTCGCCTTCCCCAGGGTCCCTAGGCCCCGCCCAGGGCTTGGGTCGGCGTCCGCAGGTGAAATCTATCTAGTCCACGGCGCAGGGCGCTCACTTCGGGCAACCTGGGCGCACGGGCGCCGGGAAACTGCGGCAAGGAAGGGTGTGCAAATCCAGCGTGAGCCCGGGTGCCCGCTGCTTACACTCTCAAGCCCGCCCTGCTTCCCTCCTCGAAGACGAAGAAAGTTCCCCAGCACCCACCTTTAGCCGCGAGGAGGCGGCGCCGCCCGCTCTCCCCGCCGCCGCTGCCGCTCCCCACGCCCAGCGCCAGCAGGAGCGGCACCCAGCACAGCCTTCCAGTCAGCATCCTCGCCGCCGCCGCCGCCTCAGAGCTGCCGCCGCCGCCTATTCCCCGCACCGACTCTCCCCTCCCGGTGCGCGCCGGGCCGCGGGCCGCCTCGCCCTGCCGCTGGGTGCGCTTTGGGAGCCGCCGCGCTCGGTCTCCGGTGTCCACCGCCGCGCCGCTAGCCCGCCGGCAGCAGCCGCGCTCACTGGCACGGACCTGGAGCGGCTCCGGCGCTCACCCCGGGACGGCCCGTGACGTCACGGACGGGGGGAGGCGGCTCCTGCATATTCATGAGGCGCGGACACCGGCAGCGGCCGTGAGCTCGCGGCTCCGCGGCCCCGGCCCCCAACTTTGCCCGCCGTCCTCGAGCTCTCGGGGCGCTCCAGCTCCAGTTTTCCTGCTCCAGGCAGGACTCGGCTCCCAGAGGGCCAGGTGGGCGGCTGCGGGGAGCCCTCTGGCCGTGCACCCTTCTCGCTCCGGCTCGCAAATAACTGCCTAAAGGGATGACTGGCTCCCTCAGAAGTGGTTCCCGGGAGCCTGAGCGTCGCCCGCGGGGACTCAGGGCGCCGGGCCCCGCCACGCCCTTGAAGCTGACATCCGCTCCAAGAGAAGCGGGGGCGTTGCTGCCAGTCCTGCCCGTGGCCGGAACTCTGGACGTTCTATGCCGCCTGGTCTGGGGAGGGCGCCCGGCCCACGCTAGAGTTGGAGAGCGCGAGTGCTGCGAGCGCTGGTCGGAGTTGCGGGGCCGTGTGCATCACCGCGGACCGGAAGGGCAGTGGCCGGAGTCCGCACCATCTTGGAGATGCAGGGACAGCCAAGGCTCCTGGAGGCTGATGGACCAGATCACAGAAGGCAGACTTGGGGCGCTGGGCCTGCCGAGGCTACAGTGGGACAGAAACTTCGCTGCAGTATGGTGGCAAGGCAAGAAGTTACCACCTTTCTGTTTCACTGCACGTATCTTAAGACCTGGCCACCTGACGTCATGCTTGGTAACACCTCGTAATTGTCAGATCCCAGAGTGCAAGGGCCATGCACTCCTGACGACCCTCCCCAACCCCAGGCCACAGAGGTTTCAAAGAGGTACTCCATAAACACTAATTAATGGCTCACAATAAATCCTTGACCATATTCGCATACATGTGTGCAGTGCCAATATCACACACAAGTCAGGGTTCAAATAAGGACGTAGAGAAATCCAGAGAGAACCAAAAGTTATTTATTCATTGATTCATCCCTTTTACTGAGCACCTAGACAGGTAATGTCACCCTGCCACTGGACACTAAATTAGACATTAGACCATCCAAAGACCCAGGAGAGTTGTCTGTCCTCTCTTTAAAGTCTTTGTTCCTGTGAGAAGCCAAAAAAGGCAGTAAAAGGCAATTACTATGCTTTGTGGTAGGCACATTATGTTGCTAGATATGAGCCTATACAAATCAATTAACAAAATGTATATGCTGCAACGGTGTCTAAACAGCATCCTATAATTAATAACTGTAGTTTGGGGTACTCAACAAAGCCATAAAATCCATTAACAGCCCTCCTGCTGTTCAGTCACTCTGCACCCAGCCTGGCAGCTCACCCAGAGCTACTGCCATTGTGCGGGTGGACTCTTCTGCATTTCCAGGCACTGAGAGGTGCTTGGAGTGCAGCCATGAATCACACTGGCTACAGAAAGCCTCAACCCAGGAAGGGTGCTTCACCTGCACATCTCCTTTAACCTGCACAACCCATGTCTGTGCTGTTA
This sequence comes from Bos indicus, assembly GCF_029378745.1. Taxonomy (NCBI): domain Eukaryota; kingdom Metazoa; phylum Chordata; class Mammalia; order Artiodactyla; family Bovidae; genus Bos; species Bos indicus. The sequence goes on from NC_091760.1 coordinate 129,495,535, forward strand.
CTCTCCTTTCATACAGGAGTAAATGGAGCAAACTTCCTTGTCCAAGGTCAAAGGGCTAAAAAATCCCTCAGGCCCACACTAGGTTCTTGCCCTTTCCAGACTTGGTGTCGGAATCCAGAAAGAATGGCGTGCAGAAGAAGGAAAAGCTGACCCAAGCAAAATCAGGGAGGCCAGCAAATAGAGGAAGAATATAGACGTGTCTCATTTTCTTCCATTTATGCTACACCCAGGGCTTCCCAGGTTGGCTCAGTGGTAAAGAATCCGCCTGCTAGCGCAGGAGACGCCAGTTCTATCCCTGGGTGGAGAAGCTCACCTGGAGAAGAGAATGGCAAACAACTCCAGTATTCTTGCCTGGGAAATCTCATGTTCAGAGGGGCCTAGCAGGCTACAGTCCGTGGGGTCACAAAAGAGTCTGACACAACTTAGTGACTAAACAACAACTTCATGCTCCATCCAATTATATATCTGCTTCCCCTTCATTTTCTAATAAATAAACTTACTTTACTGACCTACTGTCATTCTATTGAGCTTTCTAAGACCATTTGGCTAGTTCCCAAAATTTTGCATGGACTTTCAAATCAGACCAAATAATGAAAAAGAAGAGAACATACAGTTGATGGGGAAGCATCCTCAAACCCATGCAGCAGATCACCAGAAAGAACACAGCAGAGAAAGATACCAGGAGGTAGGCCAGTTGCTAACAACATTGCTAACCTCTATTTCCTCCTCTACGAATAGGGGGGGATAATTTATGCCTGTTGTAAAAAATCAAGTGCACTAATGGCCCCTATTTGTTTATACACCCCTGGATTCATTCCCTTTGGATATATTATCCACATGATTTGCTTTGGCCAGTAAGACAGCAGCCATGCATGTTTTCTATTCCTCTACCAGGTCAACCAAGAGGTGACCTGCTGGAGGGTGAGACCACACAGAGTGGAGCTGAGCTATCCATCCAGCCACGGTCATCCTAGACTAGTCAGCACCAACTGACCCACAAGCTGAATGCAGACAACATGAGCAAGCCCAGCCAAGACCAGCCAATCCTGACCCACATCAGAGCTGCCCAACCGACTTATGAAAAGTAATCAGTGGTTGCATTCAGCCACTACATTTTGGGGTGGTTGATTAAGGAGCATTTCCCTTGTGGCTTAACTGGTAAAGAATCCACCTGCAATGTGGGAGACCTGTGTTCAATCCCTGGGTTGGGAAGATCCCCTGGAGAAAGGAAAGGCTACCCACTCCAGTATTCTGGCCTGGAGAATTCCATGGACTGTATAGTCCATGGGTCGCAAAGAGTCAGACACAACTGAGTGACTTTCACTTTCACACCTACTTCATAAGTAGGTCATTACAAGAAGTAAATGAGAAAATATATGTAGAACTCTTAGTGTGTTGACTACGTGTTGGCACATAGTCAACATTCAATAATTGTAAAAATGTCTCCATTTCATCCTTACTTCCCAAGTCTCTGAAATGCCAGTCATAAACCTGAGTTATGTCTTTTGCAAGAAAGGCACCAACAACCTAGCATGGAGGGGATGAAAGTAAGTTCAGCCTTGGAAATTCTCAGGCCACAAGAGCCTTGAGCCCACATAATCTGTATGGAGCACAGCTATGCCCTCTGCCTGTGCTAGGCCATTGCAGATACAAAAAGTGGATAATATAACCCAACAGTTAATATGTTCCGGTTCACTCCATGCCAGGCTTTGCAATAGGGGTTTTGCATCCCATACTTAATTTAATCCTTTCAACAACAGGTGTTATTTTCCTGCTTTGTTCTGACCAGTTTACTGTCTAAGAAAGTTTGAGTAATTTATCTACACTAACTTAAATGTGCAGGATATGAATTAATGTCTGCCTAATAGAAATTCTTTCTATGTGAGAGAAATTCTTTCTCTCACACATTATCATTTTGAGAGAAGCATGTAGGATAAGTAAGCAACCAAAAGTAATTTCACAGACTCACAAACATAGAGAACAGACTTGTGTTCCCAAGGGGGAGGGAAGGATTGGGAGTTTAGGGTTAGTAGATGCAAAATATTATATGTAGAATGGATAAACGACAAGGTCCTACTCTATAGCACAAAGAACTATATTCAATATCCTGTGATAAGCCATAACAGAAAAGATTATGATAAACCATATATGAAAAATATATATATGTATCTGAATCACTTTGCTGTACAGCAGAAATTAACACATTGTAAATCAACTATACATCAATAAAATAAAAAAAATTTTTAAGGTAGTTTCAAATCAGAAGAGGTAGCTTCGGGAATTCAGCTTTTTAAAAGGTCTTTATCCACCATCATTTCTGAATATTAAACAATTATTTAAATAACCAATTGAAACCAAAGTAGTGATACAAATCTCTGAATTTGTTGAGGCTGCCCCCTTTATTCTTGACTAGCTATTGTGGTGTGTTCTATTACAGATCTTGCTCAAAAATGGTAAGCAGATGATGTAAGGCTTTGTTCACTTTAAGCTCCACGCCCAGGGCCCCACCTGGCAAAGTGGTATTGAATCTCAGGCAATTTATTTGGGTCAATAGTTTTTAATAAATAAATAACTCTACTGTTTCAGAAAATAGAATCTAACGGGAACAGGCCTGACATAAACACAGCCATTCCCTCTCATTTTCACCAGGGTCATTAATGCTTTGCCCAATTAAGTACCAAAACACAGCCCCTGAATAATTTAAACTGGATGATTGAGGAAAATAAATTATACCAGCTTATGGAAACTTATTTTTAAAAAGAAAATTAAACTGCGGCTTTCTACATGACCTAAATTGAATTTAACTAAAAATACTTAACTTTAAAAGAAAGGTCAAAAACCTGATTCTTAAAGAACTGGAGTCATTTATTGCTCCCCTCCCCCACTTGGCAGGCAAGGCTAAGTCTTCATGACCCACAAGCAACTGGACATGTTACCGAATTTTCAACATCTCTCAGATGCTTTACTGCTCCTGCAGACGCTGCCACTGCCAAAGGAGCTTTTTAAAGTTTACACATTTATCTTCAAGAGAAAGTGAGACAAGCTTGTTCACGACCAAATCCAGTTCATGTTCAACATTGTTTAGACATGAATGTTCTATGCTTGGCGAGGCAGAGTGCCTGACTGAAAACAAAGATGTCATTGATTATACCAAGGAATTATTCCAGCACATTCTCTTATACTTTCCTTGGACCTTTATACCCTGCGGTGTTAAAAAAAAAAAAAAAGCCAGAAAATTCAATGACTTCTCCCGTTGACAGATGGATCTATCTTTTCTCTCCTTGAACCTGAACAGGCTTGAGACTGCTTCCTCAGATAGAATTTGGCAAAAGCGATGCTCTGTGACTTCCCAGACTAGATCATAAGGGCAGTGAAGCTTCTGCCTTATTCACTGGGATGCTCACTTTTGGAACCTAGAGACTCCATTGGCAAAGTCCAATGACCTGAGGCCACCAGCCATGTTGTGAAAGTACCAGGCCACGTGAGGAGGCCACGTGTAAGTGCACTGACCACTCCAGCTGAGTCTAACATTTGCATCATCCCAGAATCTCCAGGTAATTCCACTTCCTAGGTGCTGAGTCACCTTCAGCTGTTTGAATCTTTCCATCTAAAGCCTGGGACACATGAAACAGAAACATCATGAAACAAGTCATTTCCACTATACCCTGTCTGTATTCCTGACGCACAGAAACCAATAGTGTGTGTAACAAAATTGTTGTGAAACAGCATGTAAAACATTGCCCAGCTTACACTGGTTTTGCCTCCTTAAATAGGTTGCTGATTAATCAAATCTTGACTTATTTTACAGAGACAGAACTGTGAATGTGCAAGACAGAAACCCCTGTCTCCAGAATGAGCCCAGAACCAAGAATCTTCCATCTGCAGAACTCAAAGAATAGAAATGTTGCCACCAAAGCTCTTTATGAAGCAGAAAGTCCTTCAAAATCCAAAAATAAGGAAAATCCAGGTACCAACTAGCAAGTAGCTTGTAGGGACTAATTCAAGATGAGCCAAACAGAATCCCAGTTTGAAATCCCCTAACTCCTTAAATTTCACCCTTGAACCCCACATCAGGACAGATTTGAGAGCCTTGTCTTCTGTCTCCTTGCTGGTTGATCTCCCATTAAAAGTTCTTTTCTCAAAAGCTGATGCCATATTCTATGCCTATTAGGCAGTGCATCTTTGCTTGGTAACAGTTTTTTATGCCACTAAGTTTTCGGGTGGTTTGTAATGCATCAAGAGTAACTGCTGCTGCTGCTGCTGCTTAGTCTCTTCAGTCATGTCCAACTCTGTGCGACCCCATAGATGGCAGCCCACCAGGCTCCCCCGTCGCTGGGATTCTCCAGGCAAGAACACTGGAGTGGGTTACCATTTCCTTCTCCAATGCATGAAAGTGAGAAGTGAAAGTGAAGTCAAGAGTAACTAAAACATGCTTATTCTAACTTGGTCCCTACAACAAAGACCGGGAAAAGGAAAATGTGGTGAGGTAAGTCCTGTGAGTAATGTGTAATTATCCCATGCTGTAGCTCAAATGTTGAGATTTGTATGGCCAAGAAAAGGAAACAATGGGGCTTAATGGAAAAAGAATGATTTCTAGAATTGCACAAGCCTAGATTCCAAACCCAGCTCTATTATTATCTACCTAAATATGACTCAAGAAAACTGCTTATTCTGTTTGAGCCTAGTTTCCTCATCTACAGATGGAGGTGCAATATGTAACCTAATGTAACAAGACTATTTTTAGGGTTAAATGAATTGTAAAGAGGTAAATCCTTTCCCTCCCAAATGGTAGAGATGCAGTAAATGAAACCATCCCTGGTGAGAGTGTGTACTCACCTAGACCCACTCTTGCTTATGGTGGGCTTTTTTCTGACTCTTCAGTATTTGGTGTTATCTATGCAGGAAAAATGTGAACATATATGGGCGCCCATGAGACCACATCAGTGCCAGACCCACCAGACCCACTGGCACAGGAAGCACCAGTTCACATGCCCTGCCAGACCAATTCAGGTGTGCTGTATCTAAATCTACCTGCTCTGTCAGCCTCATGCTGGAAAACTCAAAACATTCTTACTGGTGTGGATGTTGGTAAAGAGTAAGAGAGTATGGTGATGGGTGTGTGGTGAAAGTATTGTTTTCACTTTATACAGAAGGTAATGGAAGCCCAGAGAGGTTACGCTGTTGGCTTAATGTCACACAGCCTGGGGTAGATTCTAATTTTCTTGATTCCTGCTCCAGAGCTTCATCTAGACCATGTCCAGTTACATGGAAGTTAATAAGTATACAAACATCAGTGCTTAAAATGCCTGGAGCCAACCAGACCAGGAGCCAGGAATTGCCTTCCACACCAACAGCCCAGTGGAGAGGTCCTAGTAAGAGAGAAGTGAAAGGGTAAACACTTATTTATTTTCCTAGTTCAGAGAAAGAGGCTACCTATGCCTCCTCTTTCTCATTCACAGCCATCCAAGCTTGCTAGACTGCTCCAAGGAAATCATTTCACCCAAGTAATTTTAAAGTTTTATGTCTTTCATATTTCTCAATATTTAAGAAATTCTTTTCCAGGTTGGTATGGTAATGTGTAGTGAATCATGTGTCCAAAGGGGACAGGATATATTATAGCACCTTCACATGATGTTCTACAGCATCTGGGAATGTCAAAAAGCAGTGTCATGTGGTTGCACATGATAAACGGTATATATTTGCCAGCAGAGGAATTGAAGGACATTAAAAACCTGATGCTTTTCCTAAATGGCAAAGCGTGATTCCCTTCCTGCTTTCATCCATGAGCAACTGAATGTTGGAAGCTGACTTTATTGTAAAAAATATCAAGCTGTTTTTGGGATTTAGAGTTAGGAGATGAATACTCTTAAATCAGACTACTAAAATCCAAAGTAAATTCATTTTGCTAAAATTGGTCTAAAGGTTGATTTAATACTGCAGCTACCTGCAGCAGGGGAGGGAGAGAGGGAGGAAGGGAGGGCAGGAAAAAGAGAGAGAGCTTTACAAAGAGCAAATGTGCAAACGATTAAGGATTTTGAAGATTTATGTAACATGATTCATATACATGAATATGAAATTGTACTTTACAAACAGAGATTAGGGCTTCCGTTAACTCTTTATAGAAACTGATCAGATGCCTGTATCTTCAAAGTGCTTAAAACATGCCTGTAATTAATACATTCTTTAAATAACTGAGCTGTTGTTGAAGAATAAATATGAAACAAAGATGCTTTCAGGCACCCACTGATAGGTTATCAGCTGTCTCTCACAGAAGGAAACTCTAAGACAGAAGAAGGACGAGTGTACAATAAAAAACATGTGCTGCTAAGTTGCTTTAGTCATGTCCGACTCTGTGCGACCCCATCGACGGAAGCCCACCAGGCTCCCCTGCCCCTGGAATTCTCCAGGCAAGAACACTGGAGTGGGTTGCCATTTCCTTCTCCAATGCATGAAAGTGAAAATTGAAAAAGAAGTTGCTCAGTCATGTCCGACTCTTAGCGACCCCATGGACTACAGCCTACCAGGCTCCTCCATCCATGGGATTTTCCAGGCAAGAGTACTGGAGTGGGGTGCCATTGCTTTCCCCCCAAAAAACATGTGGATATATCTAAATAAGATCTAAGCAATGAAACAAACAAAAAAAGTTAAAATAATGAGTAATTTGCGTGACCTAAAAACAAAATAGCAGCAAAATACTAGGCAAAAATTACATACAAACCAGAATAGAAAGTTCAGAATTAAAATGTTTTTTGCCCACAAGTATGCTTGTTAAATCCCTAAAGAGGTGGGAATATCAGACCATCTTACCTGTCTCCTGAGAAACTTGTATGCAGGTCAAGAAGCAATAGTTAGAACTGGACATGGAGCGACAGGTTGGTTCAAAATTGGGAAAGAAGCCTGTCTAGGCTGTATATTGTCACCCTGCTTATTTAACTTATATGCAGAGTACGTCATTCAATATGTTGGCTGGATGAATCACAAACAGGAATCAAGATTATCAACAGCCTCAGATATGCAGATCAGTTCAGTTCAGTTCAGTTACTCAGTCATGTCCAACTCTTTGCAACCCCATGAACCACAGCACCCCAGGCCTCCCTGTCCATCACCAACTCTCAGAGTCCACCCAAATCCATGTCCATTGAGTTGGTGATGCCATCCTACCGTCTCATCCTCTGTCACCCCCCTTCTCCTCCTGCCCTCAATCTTTCCCAGCATTAGGGTCTTTTCAAATGAGTCAGCTCTTCACATCAGGTGGCCAAAGTATTGGAGTTTCAGCTTCAGTATCAGTCCTTCCAGTGAACACCCAGGACTGATCTCCTTTAGCATGGACTGGCTGGATCTCCTTGCAGTCCAAGGGACTCTCAAGTCTTCTCCAACACTACAGTTCAAAAGCATCAATTCTTCGGCACTCAGTTTTCTTTATAGTCCAACACTCACATCCATACATGACTATTGGAAAAACCATAGCCTCGACTAGATGGACCTTTGTTGGCAAAGTAATGTCTCTGCTTTTTAATATGCTGTCTAGGTTGGTCATAACTTTCCTTCCAAGGAGTAAGCATCTTTTAATTTCATGGCTGTAATCACCATCTGCAGTGATTTTGGAGCCCAAAAAACTAAAGTCTGACACTGTTTCTACTGTTTCCCCATCTATTTGCCATGAAGTGATGGGACCGGATGCCATGATCTTCGTTTTCTGAATGTTGAGCTTTAAGCCAACTTTTTCACTCTCCTCTTTCACTTTCATCAAGAGGCTCTTTAGTTCTTATTCACTTTATGTCATAAGGATGGTGTCATCTGTATATCTGAGGTTATTGATATTTCTCACAGCAATCTTGATTCCAGCTTGTGCTTCTTCCAGCCCAGTGTTTCTCATGATATACTCTGCATACATGTTAAAAAAAGCAGGGTGACAATATACAGCCTTGACATACTCCTTTTCCAGTGGTTTGGACTCCACTTGACACTGTGGAGGGTGGAGTTCAGGTTTGATCCCTGGTCATGGAGTGGAGTGGGGAATGGAATCCCACATGCCTTGCAGCCAAAAACCAAAAACCAAAACATAGAGCAGGAGCTGTATTGGAATGAATTCAATGAAAACTTTGAAAATGGTCCACATCAAAAACAAAATAAAACAAAACTTAAAAAGGAAAGTTCAACACATATGTAAAAAACAATATATTCTTTGAGGTTAGGGGGGAAAGGAGAGATGATGAGTCAAGCAGCGGCAATGAAAGATCTTCAGATGGAACAAAGGCTTCATCTGAAAAATGCAAAATTATAAATTTTAAAAGAAAGTTTAGGAGAGTATTTTTATAGCTTAAAAGTAGGGAAGAATTTCCTAAGCACAAAACAAAAAGCACAAATCATGAAGAAAGGTATTGATGTATTCAATACTTTGAAATTAGGAACCTTTGTTCATTAAAAGACACCCTAAATAAAATGAAATGTGAAACCATGAGGTGAAAATTGATATTTGCAATCCTTATTACTAACAAAAGATTGGTATCAGAATATATGAAGAATTTCTACAAATCAATAAGAATAAACTAAGCAATTAAGAAATGAGGGTGAATTTATAAACTGGCAATTTATAGAAAAATAAATCTGAAAGGCAAATTAATACACTAAAGATGCTCAATACCACAGGTCATCAGGGAAACAGAAATTAAAAATGATAAAAGATACTGCTGTGATCTGAATGTTTTCCTCCACCCCAAATTAGTATTGAAACCTAACCTCAAAGATGATGATTTTAGGATTTGGGGTCTTTGGAAGGTGGTTAGGTTATTATTAGGTGATTAGACTCCACCCTCATAAGTGCAGTTGATGCCCTTAGAAAAGAGATCCCACAGACGCCCCTGGCTCTTTTGGCCATTGAGGATACAGAGAGATGGCAACCCAGATGAAGGCCCTCACCCAACCATGCTGGCACCCTGATCTTGGACTTCTGGCTTCCAGAACTGGGAGAAATAAATTTCTCTTGTTTAGACGCTACCCAGATGTGATGTTTTGTTATAGCAGCCTGAGCGGACTAAAACAGATACTATTTCACACTTTCCAATTTAGAAAAGTTGTTAAAGTCCAATAAAACCATACACTAGTGAGATTGAAGAGCGATGGTAATATTTATACACTGATAGTGGAAGTGTAATTGCACATTAGAAAGCACTGGGCAGAACCTACTAAAACTAAATACTCAAACATACTCTGGGATCCGGGTTAGTTTCAGAGGGCTACTGTAGCAAAGTCCCACAAGCTGGCTGGCTTAAGCAAATTTATTCCATCACTCTTCTGGAGGCTAGAATCTGAAATAAAGGTGTCAGATATGTTCTCTCTAATGCCTTTAGGGGAAGGTCCTCCACTTGCCTCTTTCAGTTTCTGGTAACCCTGTTCCTTGACTGTGGCAGCATCACTGTAATCTTTGCCTCTGTCGTCACGTGGCCTTCCTGTGTCTCTGTGTCTTCACATGGTTGTTTACTTATGAGGACACCAGTCGTAGTGGATTAGGAGCCCACCCTACTCCAGTATGACTTCATCCTAACTGAACTAACTGTATATGCAAGACACTAGTTCCAAATAAGTTCAGATTCTGAGTACTGAGAGTAAGGGAGACTTTTTTTGAGGGGGGATACAATTCTACCCATAACATCTAGCCATCACTGTTAGTTATATATTTTAAAAATACACACATGCACGTGAAAACATGTATATATAAATATATATATGTATATATTCATTGCAGTATTTTTCAAGATTAGGAAAACAGAAAACTAGAAATATCCTTCAACAGAAAATGTGTTCAATTATGATATAGTCATTCAATAGAATATTAATTAGCATCCAATACAATATTGTAAAGTAAAAAAATAAATAAATAAAAACAAATAAAAATAAAAAGTAAATAAATAAAAATATTAATTACCAGTTAAATTAAATTAAGTAGAAATAACAAATGGGAAAACCAAATATATCATGGCAAGAATAAAATACAAGTTGTAAGTTTCTGTTTTCAACAATATGATAATTAGATATAAAAATAATAGGCAAATCAGAAAAGTTTTAAATACACTACTGAGCTGAAACAAAAATAAAGATTCTGCAAAATAAAAAATTCAGTGAAATGTGAAACCCTGGGAAGTATGTGAGCCGAAAATCTGGCTCTACCCTGGTGACTTTGCCAGTCTTGTAGACCTTTAATGTCTGCCTGTCCTGTGATATTCAGAACCTAAATTCTATATTCCACTTTAAGAGGCTACACCTTTACTATGAGGCTGAGGAATAAACCTCACAGAAAGGGACAGCAAGGACACCTGTCTGACTAAACCCTAGCCCAGGGTAAGTGAAAAAAATCTCTCCTGAGCATCCATAGATATAAACCAGCCCTTTCATGTATTTGTGCCCTTAAAAAAGGTTTTCTGTTTAATGTTTGATTTGTTTTCAAAACTCCTCTGTCTATGGGATTTCCTGGATAAGAATACTGGAGTGGGTTGCCATTTCTTTCTCCAGGGAATCTTCTTGACCCAGAAATTAAACCTCATCTCTTGCATTGCAGGCAGTCTCCTGCATCACAGATTTTTTTTTACCTCTGAGCCAGCAGGGAAGCCCCAGTATCACCTATAACTAGTGGAAAAAATATACTGAGGAATAAAATTTTGTGTAGCCCTCAAAGAATTACCACAGGTAAAGTCTGGAATAAAATGAACAGCACAAGATAAAAAAAACTACATATACATATATGATTACAAACCAGTACATAGGTAGGAAAAGCAAATACACAGAAATCAAATATTGAAATTTAGAGACATAAAAATCTAAATACATTTAATATACATAAAGAAATATTCTTAAAAGCTTGAAAAGAACAGAGAGGAAACCACTAATGAGTAATCTTTGTTTTAGAAAGAACAAAATAAACCTTTAGAAATAAAAATGTGTGATTATTGAGATATAAAACAAAATGAACAAATTAAACAACAAATTATATGTATCTGAAGAGAGAAATTTGGAACTCAAAAATAGATGCAAATAATTACTCAAAATTCAGGCCAGAGAGATTATGAGTAAAAAACATAAAAGAAAGGTCAAAAGACATGTGAGATAGATGCAGAGTTCCAGAAGAGGCCAAGAGAGAAAAAAGGAAGAGACTTTAAAAAAATAAATAGTTTCTGAAAACATTCCAGAATTATTGACAGTCATCAAGTCTTTAGTTCAGAAATTCTAATAAATTTTAAAAAGGATAAGTACTTTAAAAAATCTATACCAAAATACATCTAAGTGCAACCTGAGAACACTATACACAAAGAGAGATTACCTACAAATAAACAGCAATTTGATGCTGACCTTTCTGTAGTAATAGTGGGTGCCAGGACACACAATGCTGAAAGAAGAGTACTGCCAAAATTGTTATTCAAAAAATGAAAATAAAAAAATGCTTTTTTCAGACAAAAATCAATTTATCACAAAAATTATTCTTATGAACATAAAGTTGCAAAGAAACAGGGAAATAATCTAAAATGGAAACTCTGAGTTATAAGAAGAAATGATATGGTAGGCAGAATAATGCCCCCAAGGATGACCACATCCTAATCCTTGGAATCTGCAAATATATTACTTTACATGGCTAAGGGGAATTAAGGTAGTAGATGGAATTAAGGTTGCCAATCAGCTGATCTTAAAATAGGGAGATTACACAGGATTATCTGAGGGGGCCCACTGTAATCACAATCATCCTTAAATGTGGAAGAAGAAGACAGAAGAGGAGATCAGAGAAATGAGAGCATGGCAAAGACTTGTCCTAACATACTAACATTGAAAGTAAAGGAAGAGAGCCACCAGTCAAGGAATGAAGGACAAGAAAATGGGATTCTCCCTAGGGCTTCTAGATGGAATGCAGGTCTGCCAAAACCTTGATGTGGATCCAGTTGAGACCCATTTTGTACTTCTGAACTACAGATCTATAACAGAATGAATTTGTCTTGTTCTAAGCCACTAAGGTTGTGGAGTTTGTTACATCAGCAACAGAAAACTAAGACAAGTGGGGAAGAAAGGTGTTAATAAATGTTTAAATATAAACCAACATTCACATGGTAAAGTAACAAGTGCGGTGCTAAATTTGAAGGAAATCGGATAGGACTAAAATACTGGACAATGGGCGGGGGGAGCAGTCCTAAGATGGCAGAGAATAGGACAGGGAGACCACTTTCTCCCCCACATATTCATCGAAAGAACATTTGAACGCTGAGCAAATTCCACAAAACAACTTCTGAATGCTGGCAGAGGAGATCAGGCACCCAGAAAGGCAGCCCCTTGTCTTCAAAAGGAGGTAGGACAAAATATAAAAGATAAAAAGAGAGACAAAAGAGGTAGGGATGGAGATCCATCCCAGGAAGGGAGTCTTAAAAAACAGAGAAGTTTCCAGGAAACACTCTCACCGGCAGGTCTGTGGTGAGCCTTGGAATCTCAGAGGGCAACATAACTGGGAGGAAAAATAAATAAATAATTAAAACCCACAGATTATGTGCCTAATGGCAACTCCCAGTGGAGAAGCAGCCCAGACACTCACATCCACCATTAGCAAGCAGGGGCTGGACGGGGAGGCGTGGGCTGCATTGCTTATTGCTCAGGATAAGGACCCGGCCTAAATGCCGGCAATCTGAGGGAACTAACTTGAGATAGCAACTAACCTAAGACACTGCCAGGCCCATTCATAGAACAAAGGACTGAGCAGAGCCAGTTGGCTGTGGACTGGCCCATCCCCTGCCGGAGACATGCAGGCGAGGGCTGCCAGAGCCGGAGGGGGGCAATCACAGCCCCAGAGAGGCATCCTCTACCAACTGCAAGCAGGCTTCATTGCTAATCAAGACTTCTTGGGATTCTGGGTGGTTGACATCCACCAGCAGGGTCACAGCCAGAGATCAGCTCCCTAGAAGAGACACACAGCACACCTGAGAAGGCGTGCCTGTTTTACACCCAGAAAACCAAGTGGCTGGGATGGGGGAGGCGATAAGATGCAGCCTCCAACTGGGGGCAACTGCACTCGCCAAGCACCTGGTCACCTGAGCTGCTCAGACCTGGGAAGGGCACAAAACGCAGGCCCAACCAAGTCTGCACCTTTGTGGAGTACCCGAGAACCTGAACCTGAGAGGCTTAGACCTGGGAAGTGCATGCAACACAGGGCCCGCCTCAGACAGTTCCCAGCAGAGCAACCTAGAGCCTGAGCAGTGTAGACTGGGACAGCACACACGCCGTGAGCAGGGGCAAACCCAGTATGGCCGAGACACTGAGAGCACTCCCTACAAACGCCAGTGATATTTGTTTGCAGTGTTCCTCCCTCCCCACAGCACGAGTGAACAAGTGAGCCTAAAAAAAGTGACCACCATCGCCCCCTTGTGTCAGGGCAGAAATTAGACACTGAAGAGACCAGCAAACAGAAGAAGCTAAAATAAACAGAGGGAACCGCTTTGGAAGAGACAGGTGCAATAGATTAAAACCCTGTAGTTAGCACCAACTACATAGGAAGGGGCCTATAGATCTTGAGAAGTACAAGCCGGATCAAGGAACTATCTGAAAATGAACTGACCCTACACTGTCTACAACAGCTCCAGAGAAAGTCCTAGCTATATTTTTACTATTATCATTTAAAAATTTAAAATTTTTTTTTACTTTTAAGCCCTCTAGTACTCCTTTAATTTACATTTTTATAACCTACTGCTGCTGCTAAGTCACTTCAGCCGTGTCTGACTCTGTGCGACCCCATAGACGGCAGCCTACCAGGCTCCCCCATCCCTGGGATTCTCCAGGCAAGGACACTGGAGTGGGTTGCCATTTCCTTCTCCAATGCATGAAAGTGAAAAGTGAAAGTGAATTCACTCAGTCGTGTCCGACCCTCAGCGACCCCATGGACTGCAGCCTATCAGGCTCCTCCGTCCATGGGATTTACCAGGCAAGAGTACTGGAGTGGGTTGCCATTGCCTTCTCCAATAACCTACTATTACCTTGCAAAAAAAAAAAAAAAGACCCTATTTTCAAAGCAAACTTCATATATATATATGTGTATATATATATTTTTTTAAATAATTTTTCTGATTTTGTTTTCTTTTTTTAATATTGTATTTTTGAGAATCTAACCTCTACTCTAGATTTTTAATCTTTGCTTTTTGGTATTTGTTATCAATTTTGTACCTTTAAGAACCCAATCTTCAGTATCCATTTTTACCTGGGAGCGAGATTACTGGCTTGACTGCTCTCTCCCTCTTTGGACTCTCCTTTTCTCCACCAGGTCGCCTCTATCTCCTCCCTCCCGCTTCTCTTCTCTACCCAACTCTGTGAATCTCTTTGTGTGTTCCAAGCTGTGGAGAACGCAGGGAACTGATTACTGGCTGGATCTGTCTCTTTCCTTTTGATTCCCCCTTTTATCCTCCTGGCCACCTCTGTCTCCTTCCTCCCTCTTCTCTGTGTAAATCCATGAACATCTCTGAGGGATGCAGACTGTGGAGAGCACATAGGGAAGTGATTATTGGCTAGCTTGCTCTCCCCTTTTGATTCCCCCTCTTCTCCTCCTGGTCACCTCTATCTCCCTCCTCCCTCTTCTCTTCTCCATGTAACTCTGTGTACCTCTCTGGGTGTCCCTCACATGTGGAGAAACTTTCCATCATTAACCTAGATGTTTTATCATCAGTGCTGTATAGACGGAGAAGTCTTGAGGCTACTGTAAGAATAAGACTGAAAACCAGAGGCAGTCCAAATCCTGAGAACATGAGAACTCCTGACTCCAGGCAACATTAATCGATAGGAGCTCATCAAATGTCTCCATACCTACACTGAAACAAAGAACCACCCAAGGGCCAAAAAGTTCCAGAGCAAGACATACCACACAAATTCTCCAGCAACACAGGAACATAGACCTGAGCTTCAATATACAGGCTGCCCAAAGTCACACCAAACCCACTGACATCTCAAAACTCACTCTAGACACTTCATTGCACTCCAAAGAGAAGAAATCCAACTCTGCCCACCAGAACACTGACACAAGCTTCCCTAACCAGGAAACCTTGACAGGCCACCCATCCAATCCCACCCACAGAGAGGAACCTCCACAATAAAGAGGAATCACAAGCTGCCAGAATACAGAAAGGCCACCCCCAAACACAGCAATATAAGCAAGATGAAAACGAAGAGAAATACTCAGCAGATAAAGGAACAGGATAACTGCCATGAAACTAAACAAAAGAGAAAGAGATAAGGAATCTACCTGATAAAGAATTCCAAATAATGATAGTGAAAATGATCCAAAATCTTGAAAACAAGATGGAGTTACAGATAAATATTCTGGAGACAAGGATTGAGAGATGCAAGAAATGTTGAACAAGGACCTAGAATAAATAAAAAAGAGTCAATATACAATGAATAATGCAATAAATGAGATAAAAAACACTCTTGAGGGCTCCAACAGTAGAATAATGGAGGCAGAAGATAGGATAAGTGAGACAGAAGATAGAGTGGTAGAAATAAATGAAACAGAGAGGAAAAAAGAAAAAAGAATTAAAAGAAATGAGGACAACCTCAGAGACCTCTGGGACAATGTTAAACGCCCCAACATTCTAATCATAGGAGTCCCAGAAGAAAAAGACAAAAAGAAAGACCATGAGAAAACACTTGAGATAATAGTTGAAAACTTCCCTAAAATGGGGAAGGAAACAGTCACCCATGTCCAAGAAACCCAGAGTCCCAAACAGGATAAACCAAAGGTGAAAACCCCAAGACACATATTAATCAAATTAACAAAGATCAAACACAAAGAACAAATATTAAAAGCAGCAGAGGGATGCTATGGGGAGGGAGGAGGGAGGAGGGTTTGGGATGGGGAACACATGTATACCTGTGGCGGATTCATTTTGATGTTTGGCAAAACGAATACAATTATGTAAACTTTAAAAATAAAATAAAATTAGAGAAGTAAAAAAAAAAAAAAAACCAGCAAGGGAAAAACAACAAATAACACACAAGGGAATTCCCATAAGGATAACAGCTGATCTTTCAGTAGAAACTCTTTGGGCCAGAAGGGAATGGCAGGACATACTTAATGTGATGAAAGTGAAAAATCTACAGCCCAGATTACTGTACCCAGCAAGGATCTCTTTCAAATATGAAGGAGAAATCAAAAGCTTTACAGACAAGCAAAAGCTGAGAGAATTCAGCACCACCAAACCAGCTCTCCAACAAATGCTAAAGGATCTTCTCTAGACAGGAAACACAGAAAGGGTGTGTAAACTTGAACCCAAAACAACAAAGTAAATGGCAATGGGATCATACTTATCAATAATTATCTTTAATGTAAATGGGTTGAATGCCCCAACCAAAAGACAAAGACTGGCTGAACGGATACAAAAACAAAACCACTATATATGTTGTCTACAAGAGACTCACCTCAAACCTAGGGACACATACAGACTGAAAGTGAAGGGCTGGGAAAAGATATTCCATGCAAATGGAGACCAAAAGAAAGCAGGAGTAGCAATACTCATATCAGGTAAAATAGACTTTAAAATAAAGGCCTTGTAAAGAGACAAAGAAGGACACTACATAATAATCAAAGGATCGATCCAAGAAGAAGATATAATGATTAGAAATATATATGCACCCAACATAGGAGCACTGCAATATGTAAGACAAATGCTAACAAGTATGAGAGGGGAAACTAACAATAACACAGTAATAGTGGGAGACTATAATACCCCACTCTGGAGAAGGAAATGGCAAACCACTCCAGTACTCTTGCCTGGAAAATCCCATGGATGGAGGAGCCTGGTAGGCTACAGTCCATGGGGTCGCTAAGAGTCGGACACGACTGAGTGACTTCACTTTCACTTTTCACTTCCATGCATTGGAGAAGGAAATGGCAACCCACTCCAGTGTTCTTGCCTGGAGAATCCCAGGGATGAGGGAGCCTGGTAGGCTGCCGTCTATGGGGTCGCACAGAGTCAGACACGACTGAAGAGACTTAGCAGCAGCAGCAGCATAATACCCCCCACACACCTATGGATAGATCAACTAAACAGAAAATTAACAAAGAAACACAAACTTTAAATGATACAATAGACCAGTTAGACCTAATTGATATCTATAGGACATTTCACCACAAAACAATGAATTTCACCTTTTACTCAAGTACATATGGAACCTTCTCCAGGATGGATCACATCCTGGGCCATAAATTTAGCCTCAGTAAATTTTTTTAAAAAATTGAAATCATTCCAAGCATCAGCATCTTTTCTGATCACAATGTAGTAACATTAGATGTCAATTACAGGAGAAAAACAATTAAAAATTCCAACATATGGAGGCTGAACAACACGCTGCTGAATAACCAACAAATCACAGAAGAAATCAAATATGCATAGAAACAAATGAAATGAAAACACAAACCCCAAAACCTATGGGACACTGTAAAAGCAGTGCTAAGGGGAAGGTTCATAGCAGTACAGGCTTACCTCAAGAAACAAGAAAAAAGTCAAATAAATAACCTAACTCTACACCTAAAGCAACTAGAAAAGGAAGAAATGAAGAACACCAGGGTTAGTAGAAGGAAAGAAATCTTAAAAATTAGGGCAGAAATAAATGCAAAAGAAACAAAAGAGACCATGGCAAAAATCAACAAAGCCAAAAGCTGGTTCTTTGAGAAGATAAATAAAATTGACAAACCATTAGCCAGACTTATCAAGAAACAAAGGGAGAAGAATCAAATCAACAAAATTAGAAATGAAAATGGAGAGATCACAACAGACAATACAGAAATACAAAGGATCCTAAGAGACTACTATCAGAAACTATATGCCAATAAAATGGACAACTTGGAAGAAATGGACAAATTCTTGGAAAAGTGCAACTTTCCAAAACTGAACCAGGAAGAAATAGAAAATCTTAACAGACCCATCACAAGCATGGAAATTGAAACTGTAATCAGAAATCTTCCAGTAAACAAAAGCCCAGGTCCAGACGGCTTCACAGCTGAATTATACCAAAAATTTAGAGAAGAGCTAACACCTATCCTACTCAAACTCTTCCAAAAAATTGCAGAGGAAGGTAAACTCCCAAACTCATTCTATGAGGCCACCATCACCCTAATACCAAAACCAGACAAAGATGCCACAAAAAAAAGAAAACTATAGGCCAATATCACTGATGAACATAAATGCAAAAATCCTTAACAAAATTCGAGCAAACAGAATCCAACAACATATTAAAAAGATCATACATCATGACCAAGTGAGCTTTATCTCAGGGATGCGAGGATTCTTCAATATCCGCAAATCAATGTAATACACCACATTAACAAATTGAAAGATAAAAACCATATGATTATCTCAATAGATGCAGAGAAAGCCTTTGACAAAATTCAACATCCATTTATGATAAAAACCCTCCAGAAAGCAGGAATAGAAGGAACATACCTCAACATAATAAAAGCTATATATGACAAACCCTCAGCAAACATTATCCTCAATGGTGAAAAATTGAAAGCATTTCCCCTGAAGTCAGGAATAAGACAAGGGTGCCCACTCTCACCACTACTATTCAACATAGTTTTGGCCACAGCAATCAGAGCAGAAAAAGAAATAAAAGGAATCCAGATAGGAAAAGAGGAAGTAAAACTCTGTTTACAGATGACATGATCCTCTACATAGAGAACCCTAAAGACTCCACCAGAAAATTACTAGAACTAATCAATGAATATAGTAAAGTTGCAGGATATAAAATCAACACACAGAAATCCCTTGCATGCCTATACACTAACAATGAGAAAACAGAAAGAGAAATTAAGGAAACAATTCCATTCACCATTGCAACGAAAAGAATAAAATACTTAGGAATATATCTACCTAAAGAAACTAAAGACCTATATATAGAAAACTATAAAACACTGGTGAAAGAAATCAAAGAGGACACTAATAGATGGAGAAATATACCATGTTCATGGATTGGAAGAATCAATATAGTGAAAATGAGTATACTACCCAAAGCAATTTATAGATTCAGTGCAATACCTGTCAAGCTACCAATGGTATTTTTCACAGAACTAGAACAAATAATTTCACAATTTGTATGGAAATACAAAAAACCTCGAAAAGCCAAAGCAATCTTGAGAAAGAAGAATGGAACTGGAGAAATCAACCTGCCTGACTTTAGGCTCTACTACAAAGCCACAGTCATCAAGACAGTATGGTACTGGCACAAAGACAGAAATATAGATCAATGCAACAAAATAGAAAGCCCAGAGATAAACCCCACACCTATGGACACCTTATCTTTGACAAAGGAGGCAAGAATATACAATGGAGGAAAGACAATCTCTTTAACAAGTGGTGCTGGGAAAACTGGTCAACCACTTGTAAAAGAATGAAACTAGAACACTTTCTAACACCATACACAAAAATAAACTCAAAATGGATTAAAGATCTAAACGTAAGACCAGAAACTATAAAACTCCTAGAGGAAAACATAGGCAAAACACTCTCTGACAAAACCACAGCAGGATCCTCTATGACCCACCTCCCAGAATATTGGAAATAAAAGAAACAAACAAACAAACAAATGGAAACTAATTAAAATTAAAAGCTTTTGCACAACAAAGAAAACTATAAGCAAGGTGAAAATACAGCCTTCAGAATGGGAGAAAATAATAGCAAATGAAGCAACTGACAAAGAATTAATCTCAAAAATATACAAGCAATTCCTGCAGCTCAATTCCAGAAAAATAAATGACCCAATCAAAAAATGGACCAAAGAACTAAACAGACATTTCTCCAAAGAAGACATACAGATGGCTAACAAACACATGACAAGATGCTCAACATCACTCATTATTAGAGAAATGCAAATCAAAACCTCAATGAGATACCATTTCACGCCAGTCAGAACAGCTGCTATCCAAAAGTCTACAAGCAATAAATGCTGGAGAGGGTGTGGAGAAAAGGGAACCTTCTTACACTGTTGGTGGGAATGCAAAGTAGTACATCCACTACGCAAAACAGTGTGGCTGCTGTTGCTGCTGCTAAGTTGCTTCAGTTGTGTCCGACTCTGTGTGACCCCATAGACGGCAGCCCACCAGGCCCTGCCGTCCCTGGGATTCCCCAAGCAAGAACACTAGAGTGTGGAGATTCCTTAAAAAACTGAAAATAGAACTGCTGTATGACCCAGCAATCCCACTGCTGGGCATACACACTGAGGAAACCAGAATTGAAAGAGACACATGTACCCCAATGTTCATTGCAGCACTGTTTATAATAGCCAGGACATGGAAGCAACCCAGATGTTCATCAGCAGACAAATGGATAAGAAAGCTGTGGTACATATACACAATGGAATATTACTCAGCCATTAAAAAGAATACATTCGAATCAGTTCTAATGAGGTGGATGAAACTGGAGCCTATTATACAGAGTGAAGTAAGCCAGAAAGAAAAACACCAATACAGTATACTAACGCATGTATATGGAATTTAGAAAGATGGTAACAATAACCCTGTATGCGAGACAGCAAAAGAGACACAGATGTATAGAACAGTCTTTTGGACTGTGTGGGAAAGGGCAAGGGTGGGCTGATTTGGGAGAATGGCATTGAAACATGTATATTATCATATGTGAAACGAATTGCCAGTCCAGGTTCGATGCATGAGACAGGGTGCTTGGGGCTGGTGCACTGGGATGACCTAGAGGGATGCGATGGGGAGGGAGGTGGGAGCAGGGTTTAGGATTGGGAACACATGTACACCTGTGGTGGATTCATGTCAGTGTATGGCAAAACCACTACAATATTGTAAAGTAATTAGCCTCCAATTAAAATAAATAAATTTAAAAAATAAAATAAAAAGAGAAAAGTTCAAAGCAAAAAAAAAAATTGTCTTTTCATAAATAAATAAATAAAATACTGGACAATAATAGCTTATGTATTGCTCAGAATCCCATTAGGAGATAGAATCCTCTCAGTGATTTGAATGCAGGAAATTTAATAAAAGGAATTATTAACAAGGAAGTAGAGTAATATGCAATTGGCTGATGAGCATGGAAGAGAACTACAAAGAATATAGGAATTGCATATACAGGAAATAATCTCTATCCCTTGGGTAAGTTGAAGTATCCAGAGAAGTGGCACCTATATCTTCCCTTGGACTGAGATCCAAACATCACTGGGAAGAGCAAAACTTGGCTCACTGGACAGCAGAGAAGTCTATACAGCACTGGTGGGACATACAAGGATCCATCCTCTGGGGTGACAGCAGAGACCACAATCAGGTAAACAGCAAGCCTCAGAATTTGGGAGGTGTAAGAGGAAGCTGCTGACAGAGGAATATGTTTCAAATGAAGGAAGAAGACAAAACCTCAGAAAAAGAAGTAAAGAAAGTGGAGATAAGCAGTTTACCCAATAAAGAACTCAAGGTAATGATCAAAAAATGTTCATTGAATTCAGAAAAAGAATGGATGAACACAGTGTGAATAGCCTGACAGGCTCCTCTATGCATGGAATTCTCCAGGCAAGAATACTGGAGTGGGTTGCCATTTCCTTCTCCAAGAAAATATAAAGAAGAGCCAAACAAAGTTGAATAATAAAATAACTGAAATAAAAACTAGACTAGGAGGAATCAATGATAGAATAAATGAACCAGAGGAACAGAACAGTGAACTGGAAGACAAAGTAGTGGAAATCACCCAAACTGAACAGAAAAAATAAAGAAGAAGGTTTAAGAGACCCCTGGCACAACATCGTGTATTATAGGGTATCCCAGAAGGAGAAGGGGGCGGGGGGGAGAAAACTTATTTGAGAGATAATAGCTTAAAAAAAAAAAAAAAAAACCCTAACTTGCAGAAAGAAAGAGACATCCAGATTCAGGAAACACAGAAAATTCCAAACAGGATGACTTCAAAAGAGGTCCACAAGAAGACACACTATAAATAAAGGCAAAAATTAATAAAGAAAGAATCTTAAAAGCAAGAGAAAAGCAATTATTTTCATACAAGAGAACTCCCATAAGGCTATCAGCTGACTTTTCAGCAGACACTTTTCAGACCAGAAGGAGTGATACAATACAGTCAAAGTGATGAAAAACAAAAATCTACCATTAAGAATACTCTACACAGTAAGGCTATCATTCAGATTGAAGGAGAGATTGAGATTTTATAGACAGGAGAAAGTTAAGGGTTA
Source organism: Bos indicus (assembly GCF_029378745.1). Lineage (NCBI taxonomy): Eukaryota > Metazoa > Chordata > Mammalia > Artiodactyla > Bovidae > Bos > Bos indicus. The sequence goes on from NC_091760.1 coordinate 129,517,735, forward strand.
GGCACCACTAAATCAACTTTATAAGAAATGTTAAAGGGACTTCTCTAAACAAAAAAGGAGAAAACCAAACTAGAAATATAAAAATTACCCCCGCCCCCCCCCAAAAAATCTCAATGGTAAAGTTAAACACACAGTAAAGATACTAGATCAATCAATTATAAAGCTAGGAAGAAGGTTCAGAGAAGGCAATGGCACCCCACTCCAGTACTCTTGCCTGGAAAATCCCAAGGACAGAGGAGCCTGGTAGGCTGCAGTCCATGGGGTCGCTAAGAGTCAGACATGACTGAGCGACTTCACTTTCACTTTTCATTTTCATGCACTGGAGAAGGAAATGGCAACCCACTCCAGTGTTCTTGCCTGGAGAATCGCAGGGACAGGGCAGCCTGGTGGGCTGCCGTCTATGGGGTTGCACAGAGTCAGACATGACTGCAGCGACTTAGCAGCAGCAGCAGCAGGAGGAAGGTTAAGAGACAAAAGTGATGAAATCATCTATTGTCCATAAGTTGTTAGTTCAGTTCAGTTACTCATTCATGTCCAACTCTTTGCAATCCCATGGACTGCAGCATGCCAGAACTCCCTATCCATCACCAACTCCAGGAGCTTACTCAAAATCATGTCCATCGAGTTAGTGATGCCATCCAACCATCTCATCTTCTGTCGTCTCCTTCTCCTCCCGCCTTCAATCTTTCCCAGCATCAGGGTCTTTTCCAACAAGTCAGTTCTTCACATCAGGTGGCCAAACTATTGGAGTTTCAGCCACAGCATCAGTCCATCCAATGAGTATTCAGGACTGATTTCCTTTAGGATGGACAGGCTGGATTTCCTTGCAGTCCAAGGGACTCTCAAGAGTCTTCTCCAACACTACAGTTCCAATAACAAACCATCAATTCTTCAGTGCTCAGCTTTCTTTACAGTCCAACTCTCACATCGATACATGACTACTGGAAAAACCATAACCTTGACTAGATGGACCTTTGTTGGCAAAGTAATGTCTCTGCTTTTTAATATGCTGTCTAGGTTGGTCATAACTTTCCATACAAGGAGTAAGCGTCTTTTAATTTCATTGCTGCAATCACCATCTGCAGTGATTTTGGAGCCCCCCAAAATAAAGTCAGCCACCGTTTCCACTGTTCCCCCATCTATTTCCTATGAAGTGATGGAAATGTATGCCGTGATCTTAGTTTTCTGAATGTTGAGCTTTAAACCAACTTTTTCACTCTCCTCTTTCACTTTCATCAAGAGGCTCTTTAGTTCTTCTTCACTTTCTGCCATAAGGGTGGTGTCATCTGCATATCTGAAGTTATTGATATTTCTCCCAGCAATCTTGATTCCAGCTTGTGCTTCATCCAGCCCAGTGTTTCTCATGATGTACTCTGCACAGCAGGATGACAATATACAGCCTTGGTGAACTCCTTTTCCTGTTTGGAACCAGTCTGTTGTTCTATGTCCAGTTCTAACTGTTGCTTCCTGACCTGCATACAAATTTCTCAAGAGGCAGGTCAGGTGGTCTGGTATTCCCATCTCTTTCAGAATTTCCACAGTTTATTGTGATCCACACAGTCAGAGGCTGTGGCATAGTCAATAAAGCAGAAATAGATGTTTTTCTGGAACTCTCTTATTTTTTCAATGATCCAACAGATGTTGGCTATTTGATCTCTGGTTTCTCTGACTTCTCTACATCTAGCTTGAACATCTGGAAGTTCACAGTTCACACATTGCTGAAGTCTGGCTTGGAGAATTTTGAGCATTACTTTTCTAGTGTGTGAGATGAGTGCAATTGTGCGGTAGTTTGAGCATTCTTTGGCATTGCCTTTCTTTGGGATTGGAATGAAAACAGACCTTTTCCAGTCCTGTGGCCACTGCTGAGTTTTCCAAATTTGCTGGCATATTGAGTGTAGCACTTTCACAACTTCATCTTTCAGGATTTGAAATAGCTCAACTGGAATTTCATTACCTCCACTAGCTTTGTTTGTAGTGATGCTTCCTAAGGCCTGCTCAACTTCACATTCCAGAAAGTCTGGCTGTAGGTCAGTGATCACAGCATTGTGATTTTCTGGGTCATGAAGATCTTTTTTTGTACAGTTCTTCTATGTATTCATGCCACCTTTTCTTAATATGTTCTGTTTCTGTTAGGTCCATATCATTTCTTTCCTTTATTGAACTCATCTTTGCATGGAATGTTCCGTTGGTATCTCTAATTTTCCTGAAGAGATCTCTAGTGTTTCCCATTCTATCATTTTCTTCTATTTCTTTGTACTGACCACTGAGGAAGGCTTTCTTATCTCTTCTTGCTATTCTTTGGAACTCTATATTCAAATGGGTATATCTTTCCTTTTCTCCTTAAGAACTTAAGAGAGCATCAACTTAAAATAATCATACACACAGAGACATAGATGTTGTTAAAGATGAGCCTCATGATGACCAAAACCCCCAAAAAACTGTAATACATATACATACAAAAAAAATCAAGAAAGGAATCCAAATAGGACAAGAAGATAGAAACAGAAATCTACAGATATAATCAATGAACAGTGAACAAAATGGCAATAAGTTTATACTCATCAATAATTGCTTTTAATGTTGAAAAGCTAAATGTTCCAATCAAAAGACATAGGGTGGGTGAATAGATGGAGAAAACAAAACCCATATATATGCTGCATACAGGAGAATCATTTCAGACCTAAAAACCCTCACAAGTTGAAAGTGAGGGATAGATTAAAGTCAAACAAAATAACATTCCATGCAAATGAAAACAAAAAGAAAGCTGGGTAGCAACACTTTTATAAGATAAAGTAGACTAGTTTTTTTTTTATATCTCTCCTTTTTAAGATGCCACATATAAATGACATCATATGATACTTGTCTCTTATTTATTTTCACCTTTTGGTTTTTTTAAGGTTTTGGCCGTGCCGTGTGGCTTGTGGGATTTTGGTTCCACAGCAAGGGAAAGCGCCAAGCTCTGTACCACCAGGGAATTACCCAAACAGACTTTAAAACAAAGACTGGGTGAAGGACGTTACATAGTGATAAGGAGAACAGTCCAACCAGAGTTAACAATTTTAAACATATATGGACCCATTTAGGAGCATCTAAATACATAAAGCACATGTTAACAAAGATAAAGAGAGAAACTGACAGTAACATAATAACAGTAGGCATTTTTAACCCCTCATATACATGAATGGGTGGACTTCCCTGGTGGCTCAGATGGTAAAGCGTCTGTCTACAATGCGGGAGACCCGGGTTCAATCCCTGGGTTGGGAAGATCCCCTGGAGAGGGAAATGGCAATCCACTCCAGGACTATTGCCTGGAAAATCCCATGGACAGAGGAGCCTGGTAGGCTACAGTCCATGGGGCCGCAAAGAGTTGGACATGACCGAGTGACTTCACTCACTATACATGAATGGAGGGCCTTCTCAGATGACTCAGTGATAAAGAATCCACCTGCCAACGTAAGAGACCCAGAAGACTTGGTTTCGATCCTTGGGTCAGGAAGATTCCTTTGGAGTAGGACATGGCAAGCCACCCCAGGTTTCTGGCCTAGAAAATCCCATGGACAGAGGTGGGCTACAGTCCATGGGGTCTCAAAGAGTCGGACGTGACTGAGCACAGCACAGCAGCATACATCAATGGACAGATCACCCAAACAGTATTAATAAGGAAACACTGGACCAAAATAACAGGTTAGATCAGACTCTCTCTTTCTTTCTCTCTTTCTGTATATGGAACCTTGCCATTTGTGACAATAAGGATGGATCTAGAGGATGCCAAGCTCAGTGAAATAAGTCATATAGACAAAGACAAATACCATATTATCTCACTTATATGTGGAATCTAAAAAACAAACACCCAGAGAACAAATTTGTGGTTCACAGAATGGAAGGGGGTAAAGGTAGTGGGTGAAACAGGTAAAGGGGGATTAAGAGTTACAAACTTAGTTATACAATAGATAAGACAGGGATGTAATAAATGGTATTGTCAATAGTATTTACCAACTATGTGTACAGGTACTAGACTTATTGTATGCAGATACCAAATCACTATGAAGTATACCTGAAACTAACATATTTAACTATATTTCAATTTTCAAAAAGAAAATTAAAAATTACTGAAATAGGCAAAACCCTGCCCTGATTAATTCAGGAAACAAAGAAAGAAAAACACACATGAACAATATTAAAAATGAAAATGAGGGCAAAACCATACGTGCTATATACATTAAAAAAGACAATAAGATGATATTATGAATTATTTATTCTGATACATAGTTTTATTTGAGTTAGACAAGGCTGTGGTCCATGTGATCAGATTGGTTAGTTTTCTGTGATTGTGGTTTTCTGTCTGTCTGCCCTCTGATGGAGAAGAATAAGAGGTTGATGGAAGCTTCTGGATGGCAGAGACTGACTGAGGGGGAAACTGCATCTTGTTCTGATGGGCAGGGCCATGCTCAGTTCAGTTCAGTTGCTCAATCATGTCCAACACTTTCGACCCCATGAATTCCAGCAAGCCAGGCCTCCCTGTCCATCACCAACTCCTGGAGTTCACTGAAACTCACGTCCATCAAATCAGTGATGCCATCCAGTCATCTCATCCTCTGTCAGAGTCTTTTCCAAAAAGTCAACTCTTCGCATGAGGTGGCCAAAGTACTGGAGTTTCAGCTTTAGCATCATTCCTTCCAAAGAACACCCAGGACCAATCTCCTTTAGAAAGGACTGATTGGATTTCCTTGCAGTCCAAGGGACTCTCAAGAGTCTTCTCCAACACCACAGTTCAAAAGCATCAATCCTTCGGTGCTCAGCTTTCTTCACAGTCCAACTCTCACATCCATACATGATCACTGGAAAAACCATAGCCTTGACTAGATGAACCTTTGTTGACAAAGTAATGTCTCTGCTTTTGAATATGCTATATAGGTTGGTCATAACTTTCCCTCCAAGGAGTAAGCGTCTTTTAATTTCATGGCTGCAATCACCATCTGCAGTGATTTTGGAGCCCAAAAAAATAAAGTCAGCCACTGTTTCCACTCTTTCCCCATCTATTTGCCATGAAGTGATGGGACCAGATGCCATGATCTTAGTTTTCTGAATGTTGAGCTTTAAGCCAACTTTTTCACTCTCCACTTTCACCTTCATCAAGAGGCTTTTTAGTTCCTCTTCACTTTCTGCCATAAGGGTGGTGACATCTTTATATCTGATGTGATTGATATTTCTCCTGGCAATCTTGATTCCAGCTTGTGCTTCTTCCAGCCCAGCGTTTCTCATGATGTACTCTGCATATAAGTTAAATAAGCAGGGTGACAATATACAGCCTTGACGTATTCCTTTTCCTATTTAGAACCAGTCTGTTGTTCCATGTCCAGTTCTAACTGTTGCTTCCTGACCTGCATATAGATTTCTCAAGAGGCAGGTCAGGAGGTCCAGTATTCCCATCTCTTTCAGAATTTTCCACAGTTTATTGTGATCCACACAGTCAAAGGCTTTGGCATAGTCAATAAAGCAGAAATAAATATTTTTCTGGAACTCTCTTGCTTTTTCAATGATCCAGCGGATGTTGGCAATTTGATCTCTGGTTCCTCTGCCTTTTCTAAAACTAGCTTGAACATCTGGAAGTTCACGGTTCGTGTATTGCTGAAGCCTGGCTTGGAGAATTTTGAACATTACTTTACTAGCGTGTGAGATGAGTACAACTGTGTAGTAGTTTGAGCATTCTTTGGCATTACCTTCCTTTGGGATTGGAATGAAAACTGACCTTTTCCAGTCCTGTGTCCACTGCTGAGTTTTCCAAATTTGCTGGTAATAATGAGTTCAGCACTTTCACAGCATCATCTTTCAGGATTTGAAAGAGCTCAATTGGAATTCCATCACCTCCTCCAGCTTTGTTCACAGTGATGCTTTCTAAGGCCCATTTGACTTCACATTCCAGGATGTCTGGCTCTAGGTGAGTGATCACACCATCGTGATTATCTTGGTCTTGAAGGTCTTTTTTATACAGTTCTTCTGTGTATTCTTGCCACCTCTTCTTAATATCTTCTGCTTCTGTTAGGTCCATACCAATACTGTCCTTTATCAAGCCCATCTTTGCATGAAATGTTCCCTTGGTATCTCTAATTTTCTTGAAGAGATCTCTAGTCTTTCCCATTTTGTTGTTTTCCTCTATTTCTTTGCATTGATCGCTGAGGAAGGCTTTCTTATCTCTTCTTGCTATTCTTTGGAACTCTGCATTTAGATGCTTATATCATTCCTTTTCTTCTTTGCTTTTTGCTTCTCTTCTTTTCACAGCTTTTTGTAAGGCCTCCCCAGACAGCCATTTTGCTTTTTTTGCATTTCTTTTCCATGAGGATGGTCTTGATACCTATCTCCTATATAATGTCACAAACCTCTGCCCATAGTTTATCAGGCAGTCTATCAGATCCAGTCCCTTAAATCTATTTCTCACTTCCATTGTATAATCATAATGGATTTGATTTAGGTCATACCTGAATGGTCTAGTGGTTTTCCCTACTTTCTTGAATTTAGGTCTGAATTTGGCAATAAGGAGTTCATAATCTGAGCCACAGTCAGCTCCCGGTCTTGTTTTTGCTGACTGTATAGAGCTTCTCCATCTTTGGCTGCAAAGAATATAATCAATCTGATTTTGGTGTTGACCATCTGGTGATGTCCATGTGTAGAGTCTTCTCTTGTGTTGTTGGAAGAGGGTGTTTGCTATGACCAGTGCATTCTCTTGGCACAACTCTATTAGCCTGTGCCCTACTTCATTCTGTATTCCAAGGCCAAATTTTCCTGTTACTCCAGGTGTTTCTTGACTTCCTACTTTTGCATTCCAGTCCCCTATAATGAAAAAGACATCTTTTTGGGGTGTTAGTTCTAAAAGGTCTTGTAGGTCTTCATAGAACCATTCAACTTCAGCTTCTTCAGCATTACTGGTTGGGGCATAGACTTGGATTACTGTGATATTGAATGGTTTGCCTTGGAAACGAACAGAGATCATTCTGACATATTTCAGATTGCATCCGAGTACTGCATTTTGGACTCTTTTGTTGACTATGATGGCTATTCCATTTCCTCTAAGGGATTCCTGCCCACAGTAGTAGATATAATGGTCATCTGAGTTAAATTCACCCATTCCAGTCCATTTTAGTTCACTGATTCCTAGAATGTCGATGTTCGCTCTTGCCATCTCCTGTTTGACCACTTCCAATTTGCCTTGATTCACGGACCTAACATTCCAAGTTCCTATGCAATATTGCTCTTTACAGCATTGGACCTTGCTTCTATCACCAGTCACATCCACAACTGGGTATTGTTTTTGCTTTGGCTCCATCCCTTCATTCTTTCTGGAGTTATTTCTCCACTGATCTCCAGTAGCATATTGGGCACGTACGGACCTGGGGAGTCCCTCTTTAAGTATCCTAATCATTTTGCCTTTTCATACTGTTCATGGGGTTCTCAAGGCAAGAATACTAAAGTGGCTTGCCATTACCTTCTCCAGTAGACCACATTCTGTCAGACCTCTCCACCATGACCCACCCATCTTGGGTGGCCCCACATGGCATGGCTTAGTTTCATTGAGTTAGACCAGGCTGTGGTCCATGTAATTAGATTGACTAGTTTTCTGTGCGGAGAAGGCAATGGCACCCCACTCCCGTACTCTTGCCTGGAAAATCCCATGGGCGGAAGAGCCTGGTGGGTTGCAGTCCATGGGGTCGCTGGGAGTCGGACACGACTGAGCGACTTCACTTTCACTTTTCACTTTCATGCATTGGAGAAGGAAATGGCAACCCACTCCAGTGTTCTTGCCTGGAGAATCCCAGGGACAGGGAAGCCTGGTAGGCTGCCGTCTACGGGGTCACACAGAGTCGGACACAACTAAAGCAACTTAGCAGCAGCAGCAGCAGTTTTCTGTGATTATGGTTTCAGTGTGTCTGCCCTCTGATGCCCTCTCGCAACACCTACTGTCTTACTTGGGTTTCTCTTACCTTGGGGTATCTCTTCACGGCTGCTCCAGCAAAGCGCAGCTGCTGCTCCTTACCTTGTAAGAGGGGTATCTCCTCACTGCTGCCCCTCCTGACCTTGAACGTGGAGTAGCTCCTCTCAGCCCATGCTCAGTAAATCTTTAATCCAATTTTCTGTTGATGGGTGGATCTGTGTTCCCTCCCTGTCATTTACCTGGAGCCAAACTATGGTGGAGGTAATGAAGATAAGGGCGACCTCCTTCAAAAGGTCCCATGAACCCACTGCTACACTCAGAGCCCCTAACCCAGCAGCAGGCCACTGCTGACCCACATCTCTGCCAGAGACTCCCGGACACTCATGGGAAAGTCTGGGTCAGTCTCTTGTGGGATCAATGCTCCTTTCTCCTGGGTCCTGGTGTGCACAAGATTCTGTTTGTGCCCTCCAAGAGTCTATTTCCCCAGTCCTGTGTAAGTTCTGGCAGCTCTATGGTGGGGTTAATGGCGACCTCCTCCAAGATGGCTTATGCCATACCCAAGTCTGCTGCACCTAGCCATACCCAAGAGCCCCTGCCTCTGCAGCAGTCCACTGCTGACCCATACTTCCACAGGAGACACTCAAACACAGTTCTGTCTCAGTCTCTGGGACATGCAAAAATGAGCACAGTAAAGGACAGAAATGGTATGGACCTAACAGAAGCAGAAGATATTAAGAAAAGGTGGCAAGAATACACAAACTATACAAAAAAGATCTTCATGACCCAGATAATCACAGTGGAATGATCACTCATCTAGAGCCAGACACCCTGGAATGTGAAGTCAAGTGGACCTTAGGAAGCATCACTAAAACAAAGCTAGTGGAGGTGATGGAATTCCAGTTGAGATATTTCAAATCCTAAAAGATGATGCTGTGAAAGTGCTGCACTCACTATGCCAGCAAATTTGGAAAACTCAGCAGTGGCCACAGGACTGGAAAAGGTCTGTTTTCATTCCAATCCCAAAGAAAGGCAATGCCAAAGGATGCTCAAACTACCGCACAATTGCACTCATCTTACACACTAGCAAGGTAATGCTCAAAATTCTCCAAGCCAGACTTCAGCAATGTGTGAACTGTGAACTTCCAGATGTTCAAGCTGGATGTAGAGAAGGCAGAGAAACCAGAGATCAAATTGCCAACATCTGTTGGATCATCGAAAAAATAAGAGAGTTCCAGAAAAACATCTATTTCTGCTTTATTGACTATGCCACAGCCTCTGACTGTGTGGATCACAATAAACTGTGGAAATTCTGAAAGAGATGGGAATACCAGACCACCTGACCTGCCTCTTGAGAAATCTGTATGCAGGTCAGGAAGCATATGAACTGGACATGGAACAACAGCCTGGTTCCAAATAAGAAAAGGAGTTCACCAAGGCTGTATATTGTCATCCTGCTGTGCAGAGCACATCATGAGAAATGCTGGGCTGGATGAAACACAAGCTGCAATCAAGATTGCTGGGAGAAATATCAATAACTTCAGATACGCAGATGATACCACCCTTATGGCAGAAAGTGAAGAAGAACTAAAGAGCCTCTTGATGAAAGTGAAAGAGGAGAGTGAAAAAGTTGGTTTAAAGCTCAACATTCAGAAAACTAAGATCATGGCATCTGGTCTTATCACTTCATGGCAAGTAGATGGGGAAACAGTGGCTGACTTTATTTTTGGGGGCTCCAAAATCACTGCAGATGGTGATTAAAGCCATGAAATTAAAAGACGCTTACTCCTTGGAAGAAAATTTATAACCAACCTGATAACACATTAAAAAGCAGGGACATTACTTTGCCAACAAAGGTCCGTCTAGTTAAAGCTATGGTTTTTCCAGTGGTCATGTATGGATGTGAGAGTTGGACTGTAAAGAAAGCTGAGCATGGAAGAATTGATGCTTTTGAACTGTGGTATTGGAGAAGACTCTTGAGAGTCCCTTGGACTGCAAGGAGATCCAACCAGTCCATCCTAAAGGAAATTGGTCCTGAATATTCATTGGAAGGACTGATGCTGTGGCTGAAACTCCAATACTTTGGCCACTTGATGCGAAGAACTGACTTGTTGGAAAAGACCCTGATGCTGGGAAAGACTGAAGGCAGGAGAAAGGGACGACAGAGGATGAGATGGCTGGATGGCATCACTGACTCCATGGACATGAGTTTGAGTAAACTCCAGGAGTTGGTGATGGACAGGGAGGCCTGGCGTGCTGCAGTCCATGGGGTCACAAAGAGTCTGACACAATGAGGGACCGAACTGTACTGAACTAAACTTATCCTGATACATTTTAAAACTCTAGTGAATAAATACATCCTTAAAAAATTGAGAGTTGTCTTCAAAATGTCAGTGTTATGATAGATATATTTTTTAACAGGTTTGGGAATTATTCTTGTGCGTAGGTGACTAAAAGAAATGAATGAGAAATGAAAAATGTAATGTGATATTTTCTTGGATTATAGGTCAATAAACATTTTTTTAAAAAGCCTATAAATGACACAATTGGAACTTTAGGGGAAATATGAATATAGATTGCATGTCAGTTAAGAGAGTAATATCAATTGCAAATTACCTAAGAATGGTAATAAGAAAACACTACTCAGTGAAATACTTAGGGGTGAAATATAGCTATAATACAACTAACTCGTAAATGGCACAGAAAAAAATATGATTATGTATATATATAGCATTATGTATCTGTGTGTGAAGGAGAGATGGAGACAGTGAGACAGAAAAAGGAAGCAGGAAAGCACAAATGAGTCAAAATGTTAACAATGAATCTAGGTGAAATATTAATATATGAATTCTCATCGAGGTATTTTAGACTCTTTCAAAAGGTTTGAAAGGCTTCATAATAATTTAAATACACATTAACAATATAAATATTATCTATACCAATACCAATACAATAAAATACCAATACCAATACAGTACCAATACAATAAAAACACAAGAACATTGACTCAAACAATATAGGAAGTGACCCAGTAATTTAAACCTCTCATAAAAAGACTAGGCTAACATTTTAATAAACATTTAAGAAACCCATAATTCCAATCTTAAATAAAATTTCCTAAATTTTAAAAAAGGCAAGAATGGCTCCAAGTTTCTTTGTAAGTTTACATTATCTTGATAACCAAACCTAACAGTACAGAAGAAAATAAAATTATAAGATAAACCGCTTCAGGAACATAGATGCAAGTAGTCTCCTTCCCCAGAAAAGAAAATTATCAAGCTGACTTAACAGTATTAAAAACTGGGACTTGTTTCAGAAACACAAGGTTCATTTAATTTTAGAAAATAGAGTAATGTAATTCACACATTAAAGTATTTAAAGAAATAAATGGATGCTAATTTAAAAGATGCATAAAGGTCTTTTTAAGATTCAATATATATTCATAATTTCTAAAAAATCTCAGAAAACTATGAATATATGGAAACTTCCTCATCTTTTAATATGAATGTATATACTGCTGCTGCTGCTAAGTCGCTTTAGTCATGTCATCTGTGTAAATATCTCTATATGTGTATTATATATAAATCTATATGTTATATAATAATATACATATTAGTCATGTTAAAAGTCATATTTAATTGTTAAACTTTGAAAGCTTTTTCTTCTGTGACTGGGAATGAGGTGAGGATGCTAGTCTTATCTCTTTTGTCCAGTTTTGCATTAGAGGATTTAGTGAGCATGATTTAAAAAGAAAGAAGAAAAAGAAGATAAAAAGATTGAGAATAAAAAGAAACAAACTCTTACTATTTTCAGATTATAAGACTGTGAATGCAGAAAGTAAAAGACTCTATAGAAAAATCATTAGAATCATTAAGAGCTTCTAGCAAGGTTATGGGATATAAAAATAATATGCACAAATCATTTACCTTGCTATATAGCAGCCACAAATAATCATTTTAAAATAGAAACATCAAAAAAAACCTCAAAAATAATTACAGTAAAAGACCTCTACAGATAATATGATAAAACATTATTAAGAAACAGTAAACAGACCTAAATAAATGTCTGGAGATAGCAAGTTATGAGATCAAAGTTTTTTTATTTTATTTTAAAGATGTTTCTCTCCAAAAAAACACACCAATTCAATGCAATCCCTATAACAACTCAGAAGTGCTGATAATATATCAATATATAATACATATATCTCACTTTTTCTTTATGCATTTATCCATTAACGAACTCTTAAATTTTTTCAAATAATGCTATAATGAACGTGCATGTCGTAAAGACAAAGTGCAATGGTGATTGCCAGGGACAAGGAAGTGGGGAAACTGGGAAGATGTGGTTTAAGGCTACAGACTTGCAACTAGAAGATGAATAAGTTCTGTAGATCTAATGCACAGGGTACCAATTACAATTGACAATACTGTGATATAAACTTCAAAGTTGCTAAGAGACTAGATTTTAATTGTTCTCAATACAAGAAGAAATGATAAGTATTTGATGCCAGAGAGGTGTTAGCTAGCATTATTATGGTAATCAGATTACAATATATAAATGTATCAAACCAACACGTTGTACACCTTAAGCTTACAGTGTTACTTCCCTGGTGGCTCAGACAGTAAAGCGTCTTGCTTACAATGCAGGAGACCTGGGTTTGATCCCTGGGTCGGGAAGATCCTCTGGAGAAGGAAATGGCAACCCACTCCAGTACTCTTGCCTGGAAAATCCCATGGACGGAGAAACGTGGTGGGCTACAGTCCATGGGGTCGCAAAGAGTCGGACATGACTGAGCGACTTCACTTTCACTTTCACATGTCAATTATATCTAAGTTTAAAAATCCAAAAAGAGTTATTTATCTCTTGATTTTATGGAGCTTTACAAGCTAATCTAAAATATATTCATAAGAATGGCCAAAAAAGCCCAAGACAATTGCATACCTTGTTGGTAAATCTTGCCTTATCTTGTATTAAAATGTATTGCAAAGCTATAGTAATTAAAATAGAGGCAAACAGTCTAGTGGAGTAGAATTGCGTATGAAGAAGCATACCCATGCAAATGGGCTTACCAGGTGGTGCTAGTGATAAAGAACCTGCCTAGCGAGACATAAGAGATGTGGGTTTGATCCTGACTCAGGAAGACGACTTGGAGGAGGGCATGACAACCTACTCGTATTCTTCCTGGAGAATCCCATGGACAGTGGAGCCTAGTGGGCTACAGTCCAAAGGGTCACAAAGAGTTGGACACGACTGAAGTGGCTTAGCATGCACAAACACACCCATGTAAATATGGTTAAAACAATATTGGATACCAATGAAGACATAATGCCTTTCCATAAATTGTAATGGGACACAACAACTCCAAGCACATAAAAAAAAAAAAAAAAAAAACTACATGAAAGGCAAAATTATATTTAAAAGATAATATGGGAGACTAGCTTCATGACCTTGAGTTAGAGGAGGTTTTTTTGTTATTTTTTAAACAATACATAGGAAGTGCTAACCACAAAGGAAATGATTAATAAGTGTGGTTATATTAAATTAAAAGAATGTATTCATCTAGTACCATAAAGAGAGTGAAAATAGGAGCCTTAGCTGTAAGAAGATATTTGTGGTATTTCTTAGTGACTAAGGTCTAAAATCCCAAATATATGTAGATCCTTATTTATTATGAGAATTACAAACCCAGATTGCCCAAGATTAAAAGCCTGATAGTACCTAACACTGATGACAATGTGGAGCAATGGGAACTACCTTATCCTATTGGTGGAGGTAGAAAGTGTCACAATTCCTTGACAAAGCATTAGGTATAAAGTTTAAGATGTATATCCTATGACCTAGGAGAACCACTCCCAGATATTTAGCCTAGAGAAACTCTTGTACACATAGAACCCAAGAGTGTATTATCACTCTGCGATAGTTCCAAACTAGAAACATTCCAAACATCAATCCACAGTAGAAAGGATAAATACATTATGACATCTTCATTCAGTGGAGTATAGTAAGACAATGAACGTGAACAAACCACTGCTATACTCTTGAAAACCATGGATAAATCTCCAAAACATCATCCCAAGCAAGAAAAGTCAGGCACACAGGACTGACTATATGTGGCATTATTCAGTTCATATAAAACTTCAAACCTAAGCAAAAAGGAAAATTATATGTCTCAAGAATGGATTCATATATGACAAAACTACGATGCAAAGCACAGAGGTGATTGTGATAAAAACCAGGATTGGCTTTCCTTTGGAGCTAGAAGCCCCCTGAAGCCAGGAGCCACATCTTTTCATCTTTATCCCCAGCATCTAACACAAGCCAGACACACAGGTGGCACTCAAGACATTATTCTTTTCATTAGATACTCTGGGTGGTATCTACAATTTAAATTATTAAAGTGTAATTGTTAAACATCTTTATGGCCTAAACTTGTCTTCTTTCCAGGCCACAGGTCCCAGACAGAACATCACAGAACTATCCCTGCTGGTCTTGACTCCCTTGGCAGTGTTTGTCAAGAGCTCTTTCAATTTGTTGTTGTTTTTCAGTCATTAGGTTGTGTCTCTTTGCAACCCCATGGACTGCAGCATGCCAGACTCCTCTGTCCTCCAAAAATTAAAAATAAAATTTAAATGACTCATGGCTCTTCCCTACAAGGTTCACATCATGACAAAAGAGTGTAACATGTAAAAGCATTGCTAATGATTAAATACATACATGACACATCCCGTGTGAGAATGTTTGGCTTTCACCAGGATTTTTCCATCTTTTATCCAGGCACTCCCCCAAAGGAGGTTGGTATGTGGTAATTCAGCTAGGGAGGACAGGAGAGATGGGCTGGTATTCCAAATCTTAGCACTTCTGTTTACCACACTACTTGCTGCTTACCACTGGATTGCCCACCCCCGCCCCCCAAAAAAGGTGTTTGGGTTTTTCCATACCAACAAACACGAGTGAACTTTTTGGCCATACCACTACTTCTATTTGGCCAGACCACTTGGAGGAGGGCATGACAAGTGCTGATTTCACCTACCTCTCACCTCCACCTCCCCCCACCCACCCCACTCCTGGGTGTTTGCAGGAGAGGCTGGGAATGTGTGTTGGATTTTGATAATGAGGGTCAGGGACCAGGAAACCTGAGAAGGAGAGTGAAGGGCATTCCCCTTGGACACAGACGCTCCTCTGACAAGATACTGTATCTTAGAAAAAGAACCAGGGACTGAAGAGGGGCAGTGTCCATAAAAGAGCCTAAAGAGGAGGCATTTGGGTGTGCTGACCAGGGTGGGAGGCGGAGATGGCCTCCAGCTACGGGAGGTTGTTCAGGAGGCATCTCATGGGACACCTAGATGGATTGCGCTGCCAGTTACTGTGTGTGCTTATTTCCCTAGTCTTATTCAGAAGCTTGTAGTGGAGTCTTGGTTAAATATTCCTGCCTGTTACCAGGTGCTGTCCACAGGGAAATAAGCAAAAAGCTGCAAGTCATTAAAATTTAGACAGGGAGTGGCACCACCTGAGGCCACCATGGTGATGGCAGCAGTGACTTGCCAGGAGTCCCCAGGGAGAAGCTGAGCATCAGAAGACAGGAATCAAGGCTGCTAAACCCTGCATTCCCTCCTCAGCTATGCCCACATGACAGATACTTCCCCCTCCCCTGGTTAGTTTTATGAAGGGACTCAGAAGGTTTTGCTTTGTCAGGGCAGCTGGCTTTGGGCCAGCGCAGGGTGGCAGAGGGACTCTCTGTTTCTCACCAGCAGTCTCCATTTCCCCAGGAAGCAGGAGGACCAGGAGGACGTTGGAGTAAGTGGCACAGTGGGTGATCACAAAGCAGGACACATGGGACTTGCGAAAATCTGCCTTCCAAATATATCTCAAAGGGTATTGGAGACAACTGTTGGTGGCTCCCCAGGACACGGGTGTGGAGTGCTGCCTAAAAAGCCCACTGCTCTCTGAGGCCTAATTTGTCACACTCAGGTCTGGGACAAATATGGGCATGTTCTTGATTTAGTCTCTGTTTTGTCACTTTCCGAGGGAGAGATTTCCCGAGTCCAGCAGATCTCCACCACCACCCCACCCCCCACCGTTGTGTTTTCACAGCTGTGTGCTGTGTTGCTGTCACCAGTTCATGGAAGAGAGACTTCCAGCATAGACAGGACTCCTGGTTGAGCTGAGAGCAAGCTGAGTCCTGGATGAGGTTTTAGAGGCAAAAACAAACAACTCAGGTAGGAAAGCTGGGGCAGGACCATTTGCAACCAAGGCTGACTCAGAAGAGAATTCCCTTCCAGAATCCAAGATTCCAGACCCCAGGGTCTAACGTCCTGGAATCGGGCTCAACATGTAATCAAGGCTATGAAAAAGGAGACCATCTTTGCCTGTCAGTTTTCACTAAATTGTGGGGAAGTGATGATTAACTAGAGCCCATGACAGACAGTTTCTTAAAATACCAGGGAGAGAAGCCACATACCGCTCGGAGGTGTACTGCTACTGCGGCCACAGGAACAACAAAGGCATCTCACATGTAGCTCCCATCTACAGATCCAAGATTTCCTCCTGCCAGCTGGGCTTTCAATCCAAGAAAGGACTGAGAGGCATTGATATTCCAGTTCTGGATTATCCCTGCAAGTGCTGCCTCTCCAAATACAGCTACAAAGCGGGGTCTTAGGAAAACAAACGGTCTTATAAACCTGAAAATAGCCAAAGCAGCACATTATTTTGAGTCATATCATTGCAGTTCTGCTGAAACTCTTAGTTTATTTCCACCTGGGATTTTTGCACAGGATGAGATTGGTGGGGAGTAGGTGGAAGCCTCTCCAGGCACTGTTGAGATGAGAGAAGAATAGAATGGAGTGGGTGCTGAGAAAATCCACAAGGCAACTTGACTTAATTCATGCCAAGACCTTTCCCTCCAGATGACCTCCACTCCTGTGAACTGGAGATGGCCCCAGCTGGTGAGAAACTCTAAATCTCGCACTTGTCCAAAGACTAAGGAGGAAAATATACTTTCATAGATGGCAAAGGCACTGGAGAGAGGCACAAAATTTTTACTTTTAATAAAAATAAAATTGGATACTGTGTTGAAGGAAATGAAAATGGACTTCTGAAAAGAGATACATTGGTGGTTCTGAGCAATGAAACATAGTCTTCTGGGTTTCATAGACTGAGGCACATATCCTATAAAAACTGATAACTCAAAAAAAAAAAAAAAAAAGGAGAGAGAGAGAGATGGGAATTCTGGACAAGCTGTGCTCCTGTCGCCTGGACAGAGATCTCCAAATTAAATTGCTTACATGCTGGCTGTGCTTGACAAGTGTCTGATTTGGCCATTTCCACCCAAGTCCTTGGTGGTAAGCAGTTTGGAATCCACACTGTGCCTCTGTCCTCAGACCATGATGTGCTTTGCTGGCCATCAGATCCTTTCATTTGCCAAGTGCCTCGTGGCCTGGTCCAGCAGAGTGCTCTTTGCCAAGCTCTAGGCTTTCCGCCCTCCCAACTATAAAGTCCTGCCTCCCTTTGAGTCCAGTGCTCTACCCAAGCCACTTGGCAGCTTGGAAATAAATGGAAGTCCACAAATCGGCAGTGTGAGCAGCTGGCCTCTTACTCTACCTGCAGATAAGGTCATTGCTAATGCAGTTCACTCCAGAGGAAGCTAAAGAGGACATATATTGGGAATCTTTCCTCTTCTTGGAAATTATTCTTCTTATTGCTTTTCAAAAAAATAATTACAATTAAGGGGACTGAATTACAAGTGTCTGTAAGATGACCATCAATTAGATCTTGAACAAAGAATCATATTTCAGATATTACAGTCTTAAAACTTATATCCACAAAACCCCCTAAGAATTGTGTGCTCCCGGAGAAAGCAGTGGCACCCCACTCCAGTACTCTTGCCTGGAAAATCCCATGGATGGAGGAGCCTGGTGCGCTGCAGACCATGGGGTCATGAAGAGTCGGACACGACTGAGAGACTTCACTTTCACTTTTCACTTTCACTTTTCACTTTCATGCATTGGAGAAGGAAATGGCAACCCACTCCAGTGTTCTTGCCTAGAGAATCCCAGCGACGGGGGAGCCTGGTGGGCTGCTGTCTATGGGGTCGCACAGAGTCAGACACTACTGAAGCAACTTAGCAGCAGCAGCAACAGCAGAGAAGTTAATCCCTTTAGCCCTGAAATATTCAACATGCAGACACACACACAATTTTTTTTTCAGGATGCCCAAACCTTTACAAAAACTGAGATTTGATTATCTGATGTGGAAATAAACATGAGTCAATCCTGCTTCTTAACAGACTGCCATGTGTGAAAATGGTTTCAATGGGAACAATAAAGGTATTATGATGACTTTTTTCTTGTATTAATCTTCTGGGTCTCATGGGGAGTTTACCCTTCCTGGACTCTAGGAGGCAGAGGCAGTGGACATCTCACACAAAACCCCCCTTTTGGGAATGGCTGGAACATCCCCCAGCAGGCTAGACAGTAAATCACTGGTCTCTGCTTGCAGGATGGTTTTCAATTGAATTCAGCAAGTATTTATCGAGCTCCTTGCTGTGAGCAGGATGAAAGATGGAGAAGTACCTCCACCTCCCTCGCCTTGGGGCAGGGTGGATTGATGGCTCCAGCTGGAGAGCAGGATGAGCCAGGCTGTGGGGAGAAGCTCCCTGACCTCAGCAAGGTCAGGCTTTGGGATGAGTCAGGTTTTAGGGTTTGTTTCTACACTCTTCACCCCGAGTCCCCAGCAAGTTACATCTGAGGCAGCTTGGAAGGAAAAGGTAATTTAATACTCCCATCCCCAGACCAGAGGCAGAGGGAAGAGGAACGGTGAGACATGGCTGGCTATGGTCTAAAGAGCAGTCAGACTTGTGGCCCGGGAGTAAGGCAGGGAGTGGATTAAAAATCCACTCAGTTCCCCAGCTATTGAAGGCCAACCAAGAAAATCCCCTGAATCCATTGGATCCCCCAAATTTCATTTCCAGAGGGCAATTACTCCACAGTGACAATGGTCCTAGGGATCTCAGCTTTCTTCAAAATGGTATTGGATGATTTCAGTTATGATAAAGAACACAGGCTCCAGGGTAAGTCTTCTTGAGATTAAATCCTGGCTCTGACACTTGTAAACCTCTATTTTCCCACCTATAAAGAAGGATAAGAGTAATAACACCTCCCTGATAGGATAATATGAAGCACAAAGAGATCATCTAAGTCAAGTAAGCACAGGACCAGGCACCAGGATTCAGTAGTGTTGCCTACTGTTTCATTTATTTCTTCAGCAAATATGTAAGTACCTACTAGGACTGGTGTCAAGCCTCCATGTTCTTTAGACCTCACAGAAACAAATGCAACAGAATCCTGTTCTGTGGGAATGTATGAAGAGAGGAGTGAAGCCAATTACACTGCCATTGAAGAGTGCTATGAGAAAGGAAGCCAGGAGGCTGTTGGAACATGAAGGTCCCCTGGCCCAGTCAGGTTTCTTGCAGGGTTCAATTCCTAGTTTGCCTTAAAGGGGGAATAGAACTCACTTGGTGTAGAGAAATAAGAGGAATCAGAAGGGCACCTCAGAAAGGTATTATTGACAAGCTTCCAACACACAGAGCCTATAGAGGCTCAATAACTAGGAATCTCTGGCGGTAACTCAGTCCATGGGAAACAAATGCTGGGATTGAGGGCAACAGAGTCCAGAAATATTTAGGAAGTAAAATTGGCAGAACTCCAAGGTTGGTGGGATATAGACCATGGAGGGAAAAATCAAGACCGGGCTTCTAGTGTGGGAAGATTAGTGGAGACTGGTGCCAATGTCAGAAACAGAGAAAGCAAGAGAAGGGCAGGAGGGTAAGGAGCTTGGGTCTGGAGCAAGTTGGATTGGGCCAGAGGTAGGACAGTCAGGATGCAGGGCAAGGTGACCATGATGATGGGGGCTGAAGTGGGTGACTGGGCAGACAGAGTGCCCAAGCAGGAAGGGCTTCAGTCTGCTTCTGTTGGAACTCTAGAGGAATCCCTCTGCCATCCAGCACTGGCTCCAGCCGTGATGCTGGATGTGGCTGCTGAACATCCTGCACACACCTGCTGAAGAAATGTGAAGGCATCATGACTTTTCCATTACTTGCAGATGGTCCATGAAGACACTGGTTCTCTTACACTGGTTCTCTTGCCTCCTGCCTCTGCCCTCAAATACATCCTCTCTACCCCTGCAGACTGACCTCTTTACAAGACTACATAAACCAGTTTATTTCCTTGCTTAATAATCTTCAATGGCTCCCCAGTGCCTTCACAATACAAGCAAATCTCTACAGAATGGAGATTCCATAACTTTCTGTTCAAATAGTGTCTACATGGTTTCCAAACAACTCAGGGGAAAAAGGAACAAGTGCAATCAGCTACCTGGATACTTTAGAACAGGTAGAGATGGTTCCAGAATCCTTTAGTATCTTCAGCCCCTTTATCACATTGAGCAATATTCCAGCCCCCAATATTGCCAGGCACCTGTGTGTTCTAGAATTTCAGTAAAGGCAAGGCTCAGATGCCAGAGGACTCCCTGCCTTATGCAAGGTCTTCATGTTGTGGGCCCTGCCACTGCTCTTTCTCTCTTTCTCCTTCTTCACACCCACTGTCATACCCCAGGAAAACACACAGGAGCTGCACATATCTGATGCCATCCCTTTCCATATCAGACATCCACACATGCCTTTACTTTTTTTTTCTATAACCCTAATGCTCTTTCATCAACTCCCCTCCCTTTTTTTTGCCAGACTATTTAAGACATCTTGAAATTCACCTCCTTCAGATTATTCCAGAAATCTCTGATGCTTCAGGTCAACTAGGTATCTTGCTTCTCTACTCCTACACCGGGGCTTCCTTCCCTCCACCATGTCACTTCCCACACTGCTGTCCTTGCTGTCTCCTCCTCTAGCTGGTGAGTTCCTTAAGGCCAGAGGCTGTGTCCTGTCCCTCTTTGTGTCACTACTGCTTAGCACAGAGACCCCGCATGGAGTAGTGTTGACCCAGTAAGGCGTAGTAGCTAAAATAAATGCACCACCTAAAGCTGAGAATTATATTTTATTTTGTTTGGTGGACTTGTTGAGGACTCAAGCCCAGGAGGCAGCCTCTCAAATAACTCTGAGTGACTGCTTCCAAGAGGAAAGGGAGGAGCCAGGATACACAAGAGTTCTGCACAAAAACCACGTAGTTGCAACATCAAAGATTATCACTAATTAAAGAAACCAGACATCCCCAGTTAACAAATTAAGTGTTTTTCTCTGCATGGGAACATGCAAGAGTCTAGGCTCAATGAAATCGTTCTTTTGATAGGCACCTTGGTATCCTGTATTTGTCCATCCTGAATCCCCTCAGTAGGCACAGGTCATGTCTGCAGTGACTGCTAGCTTGATGGCTACAACATCCTTTGTTTACTGATACAGCAGGCAACAGTTTTTGTCCACAGAGGCATCCAGAATAGATAAACTAATTTCTCTAAAAACTCCTGACGGAATGTGTTTCCCTGGCATGAGTTTCATCTAAATGCCAGACAGCTGCTCAACAGTTGTAGCAGTCAGCAAGGCCGGCAGTAGCATCCATTGCTGAGCATGAGGCCTTGTTAACACACCAAGCGGGGCGTTGCTGTAGGAAGTACTGTTTGCTAAAGGATAGGAGAAACAGGATTATGAAGTGGAGCAAGTGGCCTTTTAGGAGTGGCACCATTTAACTGTTTTATCTTGTCTTCTCCATTATTCTGAGAAACTGGGGTGGAAAATGAATATTAGACATTCTCCAAAGAAAATACGTTCATAACTTTCCATTTAGACAGTATCTGCATGTTTTCTAAAGTAGATGGAAAACTGGAAAGAAAGTCCCTTGCTTAGCTATCTTGACTGAGTAGGTATGGTCTCAGAATCCCCCAGCATCTTCAGCCTTTTCATTCTGGTGGCTGACACCCTGGCTGCACACAGCCCAATACTCCAGGAGGGAGTCCTTCCTGGCATTTTAGAATTACTAAAGAATCTTTGAGACCACAGAATCCTATAGTCTCATTACAAATATCAAAAGAACTAATGCTCAGGCACACTTTAAAGTACATGTGTATTTCATCCGATTAGAGTAGGAAATGGCAACCCACTCCAGTATTCTTGCCTGTGAAGCCCCATGGACAGAGGAGCCTGGAGGGCTGCAGTCCACGAGGTTGCAAAGAGTCAGACACAACTGAGCATACTCCATCCGATTAAGAGCACACCTAAAATATCAAGAAACTCGACAGTATTCCAAGCTCAAAGGATTAAAGATGCATTCCTTTAAGGGTTTTGAATACGAGGTCCCTCCCTCCAGGAGCTCAAAGTCTGGTGAGGAAACAGATAATTGAAACTGGAAATCATGAGCAAAGTACAGGAATTAGTGTAAACACTAGCAAGAGCGGGCAGTCAACTTAGAACAGGAAAATCATCCTAGCCTCTTACAATTGGAAATATCTGGACTGAGCCCTCGTGTATGTGTAGCCAGGTAAAGAGGTAGGGTGAGTAGGCAGCACGGTGTCCTAGAAAAAAAGGTACTGCATATATTACAAAAGCCTTGAGATAAGAAATCATAGCAAGTTTTGAAGATAACAAATGGTTCAGAAAAACTGAACCTTGGATTCAGAGATTAGGTAAGGAGGGATGAGCCAGGAAGCTTGAAAAGGGAGCCTAGGCCAGACTGAAGTGACTTGTATTGTATTGGTAAGACATAGTGACGCTGAGCAATTCAGACCTTTTTTCTAAAGTCGATGGGGAGAAATTAAAGAGGAGTGATGTGAGCAGAGAAGCATTTTAAATCACTTCAGTCTGGCTGCAGGGGGAGAAAGGACTTGAGAACCAATAGGAAGCCACAGCCAGACAAGAGAGGAGCTGAGAAGGGGCAGCAGGAATGGAGGAAGGGGGCATTGAGAAACATATAAAGGAGACTTGAGGGTTCTTGGTTATTAATTGACATGAGAGGTTAGGAATAGGAAGCAATCAAGGGTGATATTAGGTTCTGAGTTGAGTGACTGGTTGATGTCAATTCTGTGAATGAAGAATACCCAAGAGGAGACACCAGGATGGGATCAAGATTTAAGAACTATCATTTATTGAGCACTTGCTATATGCCAGGATGAAGATCAATGCTTTTCATGTTATCACCTAATGTAATCCTTGAAAAGTAGTGAAACTGTTGGTCACTCAGTTGTGTCCAACTCTTTGTGACCCTATGGACTATAGCCTGCCAGGCTCTTCTGTCCATGGAATTCTTCAGGCAAGAATACTGGAGTGGGTAGCCATTCCTTTCTCAAGGGGATTTTCCCGACCCTGGGATTGAACTCAGGTCTCCTATACTGTAGGTAGATTCTACACTATCTGAGCCATTACTGTAAATGTTATCAAGTAGGTGATATTTTCTGCCTAGTTTACAAACAAGATACTGCAGCACAGAGATACTAAATATTTTTTCCCAATATCTCACAACTCCTAAGTGACTGAGCCAAGATTCAGACATAGGATTGGGTAGAAATCAACAATTCTGTTCAGTTTTGAATGCTAATTAGACACACAAATGGAGCTATCAGATAGATAGCCAGAGCCCAGATTTCAGGAGAGAAGTCCACCCCAGTATCCTGGATGTCAAGAGGAGAAAGGGCTTCAAGAAAGAGGGAGTGATTGACAATGCAAATGCTACTAAGAGATCAATGCCAAGACAGAGACTGGATCTTAGATTTGGGAACATGGATGTCATGGATCACAGCAAGAGTGGAATTAGGAAAAGTGAAGACAAAAGCTCTTTGAAGTGGGCTCAAAAATAAAAATGGGAGGTAGGGTCATGGAGACAGTAACTATACACTTTTTCAAAGAGCTTTGCTACTAAAGGGATCAACTGGGCAGAAGAGAGGACGTTTTGTTGTTAAAACAACACATGCTTGCATGCTATTGAGAATGAGCCAATAGGGAAGGGAACTTTGATATTTTAAGAGAGAGAGACTGGAAAAGTCTAGGAGAAAAACTCAGATTCAGGTGGAATGGTTGGCTTCAGACAGGAACAAAAGGGATGCCTCCATTGTCCAAAGTGGAATGGCTGAGTCTTTAGAGGCAAAAGGTTGCTGGATGTTCTGATGGAAATTTGAAGCTGTCTTCTCATTTTTTCTGTTTTATCAGTGAAAGAAGAAGCAAAATTACAGACTTAAGGTAAGGAGATACCAGAAGTTTGAGAACAGAGAAATGTGTGAAACATTGTGTACATCTGGGGACCTACTTGAGATCTGTGATGATGAATTCAAAATGAGAGCTGATGTTTTTCTCCAGCTGTGTGTAGCTTCTAAGATGCAACTGTAGAATGGGTAGAAAGTTGACTTTATCCAACAGGAATCAGATTCTTTTCAGGGAAGTGCAATGAGAGGAATGAGAAGCAAGGGTATACTCAAGAATAAATAGTGATGAAATTTAAATTTGAAAATAAGGGAAACAGGGGTGACGGACAGTGAAAGTGACTGGGCTCCATATTAGGATCCCAGGGAGTCAAGGAATTGCTGGAGTGAAGTCAGGAAAGGAAATGAATGGGAAAGTTGGCTGAAGTCAGAGTTTGCTAAGCTTTAGGCTAAGACTTTGAGGTTACGGTCATTACTCACAAGAAGGTCTTCAATGTGTCCATGAGAGTGGATGAAGAGGTGGAGTGGAGGATGATCTCAGTGAAGATGAGACAGGTAAGCAACTGAGAGTTCATGAAATTGGGTGCCTCATTGCACGAAAGTCAAAGTTACCAAAAATGATGGCAAGTGAAGAAGATAAATATTGTGAGCCAGATGGATGACTTATATCTGAAGAAGAGTAAAAGGACAGTATGTAATTGCAACGAATCAGATGATAGGCAAGGGAAACAGGAAGAAGGAAGAAAGGATCATTAGGATACGTCAATCAGGAGCGAGGAGGACATCTGACTCAAATCTAGGCTCTGACAGAGAAAAGACAGCCTCCACTTGAAAAGGCTTCTGAGGAAGCCAGGTCCTTGGGGGAAAGTCAGCTATTGGCACAAGAAAGGAGGTGAAGGGACCATTCAGAGACAAGGTCTTTCCAGGAGGCTCAAGGCACATGTAGAGGGGGTTAGCCAGTAGGGAGTGGGCCACCCAGAGCTGTGTGGATGAGGAAAGAGATCCAGTGCCTGGGGTCCACAGTGATGAGATTGATCCTGATTGTCCTTTTGGATTTCTGTGTCACAAGTCCTCTTTGGGGTGTACTGAATTTGAGGTGCCTGCAGGGCATCCAGGACCCATTGATGTCCAGTGGGTGGTGGCAGCTACAGGTCTGAGACAGAAAAGAGAGCACCAAGCTAGAGATGGAGTATTTCTGAAGAGTAGGCTGCTGGCAGGTGACAGTTGAAGCCACAGGAATGTGTCAGACCATCCCCAGGTGTGGGCACTGTGAGAAGAGAAGAGGACCCAGCACAAAGTTCCTGGGAACACCAACATAAAGAAGTGGAAGAGATTAGGAATGTCACTCAGGAGACAGAAGGAACATCCAGAGGAGATGGAGGAAAACTCAAAAGGCCATGGAAATGTTGCCTGTTGGAAATGCTGCAGAGAGGTCAGATGAGGTAAGGAAGGAAAACTTTCCATTGCATTTAGCTACAGTCACTGGTGCCCTTGGAGAGAACCATTGCAGTGGATCCATGAAGGAACAGACTGGGCTGGAAATTCCCCACCTCTACCGCCACCCCTTGCAGCAGTACCTTAAAAAATCTTCTTGACTTCTGAATCTTCATTTTTTAACCTGGAAATAGGGCCACTGATCCCAATCATATGAGGTTGTGATTAAGTAAAATCAGGTACAAGTGTGTTTGGCAAAGAGCAAATATGGAATAAACAGTAGTTATGGTAAACAGGACAAAGAGTAGGTGTGCAATAAACAGTAATTATGGTAAACACTATAAGAATTTATTGCTGCTGCTTGGCTATAAAGGATCTGAGAAATAAGATTGGAGCCAGAATGTATGTTTCATAAATTTTTAAATGTCTTTAACATGGAATAGATTCAGTGAATCTATTCACTGAAGCATGTTTAGAGATAGAAAATATAGCTGTAGAAAATGAAGAAAACTGTCCCTTGTTGAAATGAACCCATGACCTTGGCTGTATTAGCTCCATAGTGAGGAACAGAGCTGACTAGAACATTTTCAGATACATTTGGAAAAGCCACCAAGGTTCCCAGAAAGTGTAGCTAGCTGTTCGGAAACCTTGGGAAATGCCATCCATAGCTTCATTAGACCTTATCATTCCGGCTAGAATATGCTTTCTAGAATGGAATGTTGCTGATTATACAGCCAGGCTATGATTTTCTGATTTGTGCAACAACATCTCTCTGGGAAGAAGATAGATTGTCATGCGTTGAATTCCTAACCAGATGCCTAATTTTGTCCACGGTACTGTAAATCTTGATGCGTTACCTGAAAAGAAACCTTTGATTTCTAAAAAGTGAATATTATAGAGCTTTCTACGACCCAGAGAGACTTGTGGAGCAGGCATAAGCCATGTGGCATGGATTTTTGCCAGCTGCATTCAGGTGCTGAATAGAGAAAACAGCAAATGCTGATCCTGGCCAACTGTCACCCTGGGTCCAGTGACCCCTCACCTTCAACAACTTCAATTGCTGAAAGTCTGAATTAGCACCAGGAATTAGTGAGGAGACGATGCTACTCTTTAGCAAATAAAGTACAAAAGAGTTAATAATTCACATCTGAGTCATCAGGGTATTTTTGGTCTCTAAACGGTCTGCAGGAGAACCATCCAAATTTCAGTCACCTCTCCAGGCCTGGGGGAAGAGGAAAGGTGAGATCCGAAGACTACAAAAGCAGCTTGTAGGCTATCAGGAAACAAACTCAACCAGAATTTCCAATGTTAACTCAGTTTACCTCCTTCAGGAAGTCCTCCTTGATACGCTTAGGAGGTTGGCTCTGTGTCCCCATGGTCTCCCCTGCTTAAACTCTCAAAGCTCTTATTTATTGAAAGTTCCAGAACGTCTTTATAAAAATGGATGAATGTGCCTCAGTCTGGTGAGCAAAGGCCCCTTGGAACTGTAGTTCCCTATCCTTTTACAGAAGATTGAGGAAAGACCAATTGTCCCTGTCAACAACTGTGGGGGGAGAGGCCACTGGAACATTAAGAAAAACCTCCAACTGGCACATGCCTGCATATTCCAAGTTCTCAGGAGGAGTTTGTTGAAATTATGTAATTGATGGAATGTTTTGTTTGTGGCCTGAATCACCTCTTGTCCGTCAGTTCTTTGAACTCATATCCCAGCGCTTGTATTTCCCTCTCTGCTGTGGTCTTTTGTCTGCTGCTTTGAGAAGCTCTGGAGGGAGACTCTAGAGAGCAGGTTGAATTGGTATCAATCAGAAAAGGCCTTTAAAAGAGGTACTGAGGTTCTAGACTGGTCTCCAATAAAAAGTTAAGAGTTTTTAGAATAAAATCGAGGCAAGAACATTGTAAGTAGTAAGAGGCCTGAGCACAGTGGAGAGCAGAGGGACTCGGGAGAGCTCTGATGTGACTACAGCACGAGGCAGGACAGGGTGTGTATGCGAACCACTGACCATGTTCTGAGGGGTCTGGAGTGCAGCTCCAGGACTGTGAATATAATTTAGCGGGCAATGAGAGCCAAGGAAGGTTCTGAAGGGGAAAAAGTGAGAGTGTTAGTCACTCGGTTGTGTCTGACTCTTTGCAACCCCATGGACTGTATCCCATCAGGCTCCTCTGTCCCTGAGATTATCCAGGCAAGAATACTGGAGT
Source organism: Bos indicus (assembly GCF_029378745.1). Classification (NCBI taxonomy): domain Eukaryota; kingdom Metazoa; phylum Chordata; class Mammalia; order Artiodactyla; family Bovidae; genus Bos; species Bos indicus. The sequence goes on from NC_091760.1 coordinate 129,545,417, forward strand.
GGGTTGCCATTCCCTTCTCCGGGGGATCTTTCTGACCCATGGATCGAACGCAGTTCTCCTGCATTGCAGGCAGATTCTTTTTTTTAAATATAAATTTATTTATTTTAATTGGAGGCTAATTACTTTACAATATTGTATTGGTTTTCTGAGCCACCAGGGAAGCCCTCTGAAGCAGAGGTTTCTGACAAAAACTGTTACTTACAAGACAAGATTGCCTGAATTTGCATTAAAAGGATAACTTTCTTAAGTATCCATTGTTTAAATACTAAGCACTTTTAGGAATAGTCACTATTTCTTGAAATTGAGGCATGTGGTTCTCTTTCATAGGTATACACACAAGGTCATTTATCTGACAAATTTGTAATTGAATCCCTACTGCTCACATCACACTGAAGCAGGCATTATGAGGTTGCAAAGATGTCTAGAAGCAGATTCCCGCCCTCTGGAGGCTTAACACTTAGAGGAAAGATGAGGCAACTATAGTAACACAAATATCTGTGTGATCAGAAGTAGCAAAAACCTACCCAAGTTAGCTACAACTGGTAACAGACTTAAGCTGTGAAAGTGTTCATGATAAAGATACAGAGGTCTTTGTAAACGTACAAGGACCCAGGAAAGGGCAGAACAGCTGAGGGTCCCCAAGGGCTGACAGGAGAGACTAGGGCCAGCTCACCCTGCCCCACCACCCCATTCTTCACCTGTGGCCACCACACTGCAGCACAGATGGCTGCCACTTGAAGTCAATGCCTTTCGGACCCAAAGTAGGATTTCCAGGACACAGAACCCAGTTGGCCTGATTTGGGTCAGGTGTCCAGCCTGGTCCAATCAGCTGTGGGGTGGAGATGGGTCACCTGGTGTAACCATGACCCCTCCCCTGTGGCAGTGGGTAGCACTCTGTCCAAACAGGAGGCCGTTGTGGGGTGGACAGATATCCCCTAACACTCCACCCTTGCCAGAGTGATCTCAGGACTTCAGAGGGCAAGTTGTCTGGGGTTCAGAGGAGGATAAATCACTGCCAGCTGAGGGGTGCTTGGAACCTTCGTGCCTTCAAGGATCAAGGACCTACGGGAGGGGAAGAGCCCACTAGCAAGATAGACTTGGGAGGAGGGAGCTCACACCACATCCAATGGGTGCAGCTTTATCTCTTCATGAAGGACTGAATGCTGTTCTGTTCACATAAAGTCTGCAAATAGAGTCAAATTAAAAGAGGTGGAAAACAGAAAATGACTTCACCATTGACGGTCTCGACACCAGCCTTTTTGTATCTTTGCCCCAGAAGGAAGGATACATGTCTCAAGGAGACAGTCTGGGAGACTTTGTGGCACAAGATGACCAGCCACAGTGGGATCCTCAGAGATGACCATGCAGGCACCCAAACTGGCAGCAGAGAGGGCCCCAGAGGGGCAGCTGGGTCTCTAAGGCCTTTGTGGGATGGGAGGGTTGGCACTGGCAGACTCTGCTTTGCCCAGGGGTGGTCCCAGCACAGAGATGAGGAAGCTGAGGGTCAAGCACCATCCCCACACAGTGTGTAATTCTAAAAGATACAACATGTGCTTTCAGACCTGAAGGCACCATAGAGGATGTTCAGGGCTGGGACCTAGCAGTGACCACAGGCATCATCCAGCGAAACCACAGGAATTAGCTGGGCCTAGAGGGGCGTCTTCCAGACCCATGGAGTGCTGCTTCCTCTGTGCTTACTGCCTCCATGACACAGCCTTGCTGGAGCTGACCTTCTGTAGTGTCACAGGTACTTGGTGTTGGCCAGGACCAACTTCACAACCACTCAATCCTCATTCAGTGTCACACTTTCCATCTTAGGGCTTCTTCCTTCATTACTTTTTTTTTTCTTCCCTCCTTTACTTATTCATTCATCAAATAGTATAAAACTCCTATGTGTCAGGCACTGTGTGAGGACCACATGATTGAGATAGGCAGTCCCTCTCCTCATGGACTTCTTAGATGATGAGAGCAGAAAGAAACTCACACACACAGAATAAACAGACCAGCAAAGGTAAAGATGTTTCCCTAGTGGCTCAGACGGTAAAGAATCCATCTGCAATGTGGGAGACCTGGGTTCGATCCCTGGGTTGGGAAGATCCCCTGGAGGAGGGCATGGCAATCCACTCTAGTATTTTTGCTTGGAGAATCCCCATGGACAGAGGAGGCTGGGGGGCTACAGTCCATGGTGTCACAAAGAGTCAGACACAACTGAGTGACTAAGCACAGCACAGCAAAGGTAGAGATAAGTCCCATGAAGGAAAATATCAAACTGTAGAAGAAACGGGCTAGGGGCTATTTTACATGATCTTACACAGATGGTAAATCATCTCACCAATCTCTCTAAGGAGAGGACACTTAAGACCTAAATGATAAGAAGCTGGCCCTGGTAAGTGTCATTTCAGGCAACACTCAGCATGTGCAAAGGCCCTGAGGTCAATGTGAGATTGGTGGGTCGGGGTGGAGTCCAGTGACTGAGGGAGGGCCATGTGAGGTGAAAACAGAAATGGACAGGGGCAGGTCATGGAGGCCTGAAACCATGGTAGGAGCTGAATTTTGTGCAACATGAAATGGGAAGCCTTTAAAGGGTTTTAAGCAGATGTGTGTTACCAGACAATTTAAACATTAAGCAGAAAGTTTCAGCAGCTGTGTGAAGAGTGGATGAGAGAGAGCAAAGTGACACAGGAAGATCAGTTAGGAGGCTTCCATGGTGTCTCTATGTGAGAGAAATGGTGCTAGATCAGGAGGAGGACTGTGGAGATGGGGAAATGTGGACAGATTAGAGATACAGATGACAAGATAGTGCTGTGTGCTGGTTGGCTGTAGAGGCTAAGGGACTCTTAGGTTTCTGGGAAGGTACTGTGTTCTGGAGGGAATAATTAAGAGTCCCAATTTGGAAGGGTTAATTTTGTCACGTCTTTGAATTTTCTAGGTACAATCAGGTTTGTGCAAAACTGGAGTGCCAAGGAGACCTCCAGGGAGAAGCCTCTAAAGTAAGCTTCCATAAAGTGGCTTTGTTGAGAGGATTCAGAGGACTCTCACCAAACCTGAGGGCACAGATTGCAGACAGGCTTCCCAGGGAGCTGCAGCCAGCAAACCCTGAGGACAGAGGCCAGGAACCTGCAGTGTCTCTGCCTCTGTGACTTGATGGATGCCTGTGGACTCGCTAAGTCTGGGACTCTGGTCTGTCTTTATGTCCCTCTTTCTCGATGTCTGCTGTGTGTGTTTCTGCATTTTTCTCCACATCGCTGTTTGCCTCTGTATGTCTGTCCCTCTGAATGTGTGTCTATGGGAGTGGGTGTGGGCTTCTCCTTGGGTTTTTGGTCTCCAGGATTAGTTCTCTCCTTTCTTCTCTTCGTGTTCAAGAGTATCTGTGTGCTTCTGTCCCTGTCCTGTCTGTCTCTGCTGGTCTGTCTCTCCAGCAGTACTCTCTCTTAAACTGCTTTCTTTTCCCTTCTCTCTCTGTTCTGTGTGAAGGTGACTTTAGTCTCTGCCTCCATACAATGTTTATACCATTTTCTGATTTGCCTGCACTAGCCGAGACTGACCACCAACTCTGAATTCCAATTCCAAATTCCTGGGAAACAGGATCTGATTGGCCCAGCTTGGCTCAAGTGTTATTTTCTTGTTCAATCTATCCATGGACAGGAAAGCTTGAAGCTGGAGCAAGGAAATGTCAGGTAATATAAAACGACTGTGTGCTACTGATGAACAGAGCACAAAGGTCCTGGCCAATGGAAAAGAGAAAGAGGACAAAGACTTAGCAAAAAAGATAAAATGACCACTATTTAGAAACATTATAAACATCTAACTAGAAACACTAGCAGGATCGAACAGTATAGGGAAGCTTGGCAAAATGCTGGATTAAAGGCAATCCAGTAATTAAACCCTAAAAATCAGTATCATTTCTTTACATGTTTCTTTATACCAGTGATAACCAATTAGCAAATGTAATTTTTAAAAAATATAAGGCATCTGTGAAAAAGCATACAGTTAATAATTACTTTTGATGGTGAAACACTGAATGCTTTCCTGAAGATTGGGAATAGTTCAAAGATTTCTCCTCTTGCCAATTTTGTACAACGTTTTACTGCAAATCCTTATACACAAAAAATAATTTAAGAGAATTTAGATCTACATGTAAAAGCTAGAAACATAAATTTTCTTGAATAAGATAAAACATACAGTAATATCTTTGTGACCATGAGTAAGTAAAGATTTTAAAATTGAAACTCAAAAGGAACCAACCATAAAAGGAAAAAAGATAAATCAGGCTTCCATAAAATTAATACTTTTTTCTCATTAAAAGTAACCATTAAGAAAATGAAAATGCAAAATACAAACTGGAAAAAATATTCATAATATATTTATCTGACAAAAGGCTCATATCTAACAGACTGAAGTGGGGAAGATGTGCTGAGAATTTCTACAAGTCAACAATGAAAAGATAATTCAAGAAGAAAGATGGGCAAAGGATATAAAAAGTCACTTCACAAAAAATTAGGCAATAAGCACATGGAAGGGTGCTCAACATCATTAGTCATAAGAAAACGCAAATTAAAAATCACAATGAGACACATTTTGTATTCACTAGTATCAGTTCAGTTCAGTTCAGTTCAGTCGCTCAGTCATGTCCGACTCTTTGAAACTCCATGAATCGCAGCATGCCAGGCCTCCCTGTCTATCACCAACTCCTGGAGTTCACCCCAGACTCACGTCCATCGAGTCAGTGATGCCATCCAGCCATCTCATCTGTCGTCCCCTTCTCCTCCTGCCCCCAATCCCTCCCAGCATCAGAGTCTTTTCCAATGAGTCAACTCTTCGCATGAGGTGGCCAAAGTACTGGGGTTTCAGCTTCAGCATCATTCCTTCCAAAGAAATCCCAGGGCTGATCTCCTTCAGAATGGACTGGTTGGATCTCCTTGCAGTCCAAGGGACTCTCAAGAGTCTTCTCCAACACCACACTTCAAAAGCATCATTTCTTCGGCGCTCAGCCTTCTTCACAGTCCAACTCTCACATCCATACATGACCACAGGAAAAACCATAGCCTTGACTAGACGGACCTTTGTTGGCAAAGTAATGTCTCTGCTTTTGAATATGCTATCTAGGTTGGTCATAACTTTCCTTCCAAGGAGTAAGCGTCTTTTAATTTCATGGCTGCAGTCACCATCTGCAGTGATTTTGGAGCCCAGAAAAATAAAGTCTGACACTGTTTCCACTGTTTCGCCATCTATTTCCCATGAAGTGATGGGACCGGATGCCATGATCTTTGTTTTCTGAATGTTGAGCTTTAAGCCAACTTTTTCACTCTCCTCTTTCACTTTCATCAAGAGGCTTTTAGTTCCTCTTCACTTTCTGCCATAAGAGTGTTGTCATCTGCATATCTGAGGTTATTGATATTTCTCCCGGCAATCTTGATTCCAGCTTGTGCTTCTTCCAGTCCAGCATTTCTCATGACGTACTCTGCATCCACTAGTATAGCTTCTGTCTAAAACTGATAAAAACAAGTATCAGTGAGGTTGTGGAGCAACTGGAACTCTCAGACACTGTTGGTAGAATGTAAAATCCTACCTTAATTTTAAAGGATAATTTGGCAATGTCTTATAAAGTTAGACACAAGCCTACACTAAGACCCAGCAATTCTTCTCCTAGGTATCTATCAAAAAGAAACAAAAACCTATGTCTACAAAAAGACTTCAATGTTAATGTTTATAAAAACTTTTACATAATATATAAAAATAGAGATCATCCAATTGTTTGTCAAGAGACAAATGAAAAACAAATCAACTCAGCAAAAAGGAATGAAAAGCTAATATTTACACCAATGAATAAAATACAGTAGATATAAAAGAATTCAGACTAACTCCATTTATATAAAGTTCTAAATCACATAAAACTAATGATAATAGTACAAAACAGAAAACAATCATGGTTGGGGTGGAATTAACAGAAGAGCTCAGGGAAATTTTCTGGGGCACTAAAAAATACTCTACATATTAAAGTTGTCTTAACTAATTCTGGAATTTTATTCTTCCACATAAATTATTGAGATATAATGTTACATAGAAAGATCCCAAGTATTCAGTTAAATGTTAAATTTTGAAAGCTATATGTAAATGTTGATGTATACAAGTTACAGCTCAATAAATCTTACTGAAGAATAAAAACCTATAGTTAAATAGGATAATCTTAATAAAGAAGTATAACAAGGAAAAACATTCTTTATCAGATAACAAAATATACTATAAAAACATAGTAATAAAAACAGCCTGGCATTGTTCTACAAATAGATTGTGGATCAATAGAACAGAATAAAGAGCCAAAATAGACCATTATCATACCTTTTGCATAACAAAATAACACTATAAATGAAAGCAAATGTTGGTTTAATAACAGTGTTAAAAAATGGAATATAAGAAAATTAAAGCTGGATTCCTGTTTAAATGTCACTTTATTCCACATAGATAAAAGATGTAAGAATCTAGAACATTGTTATGACATAGAAATAGAATAACAATTCCTAAATAATGCTTCAAAAATACAAACCATGCAGAAAATTAGCTGGATTTGATTATGTCAAAATTACATATTTTTCAACTCAGTGAAAGACATTTTGGAAAGTTATTAGATGACAGAAGGAAAGCATATATTTGTGGCATTTAATATCAAAAAGGAATTAATTATTTATAATACACAAGAAGCTCCTATAAATCAAAAGGAATATAGATAGCAATCCCATATTAAAAATGTTCAAAGATACAATTTAGCAATTTATAGGAAAGAAAATTCAAAATGCTCAAATTCATTATTGATTAGGGAAATACTAATTAACAAAAGAACTATCTCTTTATACTTAGTGACTGGTAAAAAATGAAAAACTGGATAATGCTAAGTACTGGAGGAGACTGGGGTATGGAAATTTCTGTGTACTGCTGGTGGGAAGGGTGCAGCCATATAAAGCCAATAAAGTCTAGTAATATTAATTTAAATTAGATATTGAAATACCTATGACCCAGCTACCCTGTTTCTTCAGTATATATCTTAAGAAATTCTCACACAATCCAAGTTGCACAAGTATGAGGATGCTGAGTTGTTGCCAGGGGGTTGGAAGAGTGGTTAGGTATATCATAGCGAATACACAGCCTGACGTAAGTACCAGTTAGCTGTTAGTAGCAATGGATCAACTTGTGTACATGGCAACAAAGATGGATCTGGAAAACACAGAACTCAGTAAAATAATGAGAATTGAAATATATGAAACACTAGCACTTAGGTAAATTTAAAATACAGGAGCACAAAATGATAATATGCCATTTGCAAAAGGTATTGCATTAAACAAGCTTCCCTTGTGGCTCAGCTGGTAAAGAATCCGCCTGCAATGTGGGAGGCCTAGGTTCAATCCCTGGGTTGGGAAGATCCCCTGGAGAAGGCAAAGGCTACCCACTCTAGTATTTTGGCCTGGAGAATTCCATGGACTGAGTAGTCCATGGGGTTGCAAAGAGTCAGACATGACTGAGCGACTTTCGCTTTCACTTTGCATTAAACAATTTAGAATGAATGACTGGTTGAAAGGAAAGGAAAATGGAGAATAAAGAAGAAAATTAAACAATAGAGAGACCTTGTAAGGACCATGTTGATTTTGACTCACAGATAAAAAAGACTAACTCAAACCTCTACACCTACAACTTAAAGCTAGCTCTAAGAATTCCTTCTTGGGGAAAGGACAATTATCTGGAAGGGAGAGTGAGGGCTATAGAGTCAACAGGTTACCAAGAGCCCGCCATGAACCAAATGATGACAAAGGCAGTGTCTTCATCTTCAATTTTTTTAGAAGAAGGAATTGAAGTTCAGGGAAGTTAAACAACTTGTAAGAAGCTGTGCCTGATTTCAGACTCAGTATCAAAATGAGTCATCACTTGACTGTTACTGCCTTGACCAAGCCAACACGGTTGCTCACCAGGACTGCTGCCCTAGCCTCCTCACCATTCTCCCTGCTCCCAGCCATGCCCTATATTCTACTCCTCACAGCAGCTGGAGCATCATTGTAAATCCCTGCAAATGTAAGTCAGATCATGTAAACTTCCAGCTCAGAATGCTGCCAGGCTGTCCCAGTCTCACATCATTCAGAATGACATCTGAAATGCCTGTGTCTCACAAGACCCTGGATGGCCTGGCCCCTGTCTAGCTTTCCAGCCTCATCTCTGATCAGTCTCCATCTGACTCTTTCAGCTATCACACTGACCTTCTTGCTGTTTTTTTAAACATGCCCAGGACAGTCCAACCTCAGGACTTGGCACTAGCCTAAACTTTTCCTTCATTCTCACATCATATTATCAATCCCTTCATTCTGGTCTCTGCTCAAATATTACCTGCTAATAAAGACCTTCTCCGACTACCTTATCAGTCATGTACCATCTTCTATTCTTCATTTTTAATGCCTTACTCTGCTCTGCTTCTACCATTTATCCCTACCTGACAGCACATTATCTATATTTTTGTTGGTTGGTTTATATTTGTCTCCCACATTAGGATGAGGGCAAAATACTGCTCTGAATCATGTGCTTTGTACAATCCCTTGCCCAGGGAAAACCCAGATCCAGTGTGTGTGGATGGGTGTTTAGATGTGTGAGCCTAGACGCATGTTCTTTCCACTGTACCACTCACAGCTCCCAAACAGGGCTTGGGGAAGGGAGTATGGTAAAAATAGGGACAACAACAAAGGTCTAGGTGGCAGGTGTGTGGGTCAGAGAGAGGAAAACCCAGAACCTGATGCGGCTGGACAAAGCGCAGATAGGAGGAAGAACCAGCAGGCGTTGAGATTTTAGGATTTTAGCCTCTCTGATCTTTCTGTTTCCAAAAAAGATGAAAACCAAACTGACCAATCAGTTGCCCCAGCCTTAGATCAATGCCTGAACTTGATCTAACGCCTGAACAATACCTGACCTATGAACCTCAAGGGAGAAAGACTTCACCAGGGCTGTACAAAATTCCTTTCACAATAAGACCATCACAATAAGAAATCTGGCCATATTACAGGTATTAATGTCTCTTGCTACAATTTAATCCCATTTCTTCCAAGAAATGTATTGTGTAATTGAGAAATAAATAAAGAGGTAAATTTCTATGGAAATCTAACATCATTTACACAATCAGATAAGAGATTTTCCCCTGGATCGTAATTATGTTTCTTGTTAATCCCAGCTAGCTCTCAGAACCTAGCTCTTGGGACTGAGCTTAGCAATCAGCTTCCATAAAGATGTCACTTAGTGTGTGTCTTTCTTAAGGGACACTATTGATAGAACCATTAAGAGGAGAGATTCCTTGGTGGAAGGAGAGAAAACTCTTTTCCCAAACAATTCATTGATCTTCTGCTAAAAGCACATTCAATATTCATTTTTACCCACACTCAATGATGTTCTTAGGAGCCCTGGAAGAACTCTAGTCGGGCTACAAAATCCATCTGGTTGGCAAAAAAAGACCAGACTAGTCTCCCTCCAGCATCACCTGAAATGCCATCCTATGGATTAATTCCTTTTGAATGAAGCATTGCCCCCTTCAGTTCTGCATCTAAAATCTCAACAACTGAAGATGAGAGAGACAAGTCCTTAATGTCTTGGTGTACTGGGCCTGTGTTGCTTCTGCTGCATCCTTCAGTCATCCTTCTTCTGATAGCTGCACACATCTCATACACCCATCTCAATTTTCTTGCAGCAACCATCATCAGTTGTATCAGTTATTTTTTGTTGTAATAATGCTGCATAACAAACAATCACAAACCTAAGTGTTCACAGAAATAAGCATCCATTGCTGATATGTCTGCAATAACTGCAATTTTATCTTGCATGGGCTTGCTCACACTTCTGGGGACCACCTAGCTGTTTGCTATTCCAGGACAACTGGAGTGATTTGACTCTGTTCCATGTGTTTCTCATATGCCTGGATATAGTCTTCTGTTGATGACAGAGGTACAAGAGAGCATGCTAAACATTCAAGGTCTCCTGAGGCCTTGGCTCAGAAATGGTACAATCTTACCAGCTATCGAATAAATGCAAACTTAAACAAAGACAAGGTACCTTTTGCACTTAGCAAACTGGGAAGATGAAAAAAATGTTGAGGCACAGGATTGGTGAAATGGAACTGAATCATCCCATTCTTGGTAGAGAAAGAATCAGTTGGTAAATCTCCTCTATGGTGACTTGTCCCTTTGATCTGGACACAACACTTCTCAGGGTTTATTCTAAGCAAACAGAGAAATGTACCAAGATGGGTGTACAAGTGCATTTAGTACAATAGGTAAAAATTGGGACAAATTAAATATCCAATATTAGGAGATGGATGAAATATAGTACTTACATGAAATGAAGTATCATATATTACATATGGTATTATATAGGATAAGTATCGAATGTTGACTGCTCCTACTTTTGTTAAGAAACCACACACATATGTAGATATATAGTCATCGGAAAAAAAAAGTTTAAAGAATCCAAAACGTTCATTGCAAATATCTATATCTGGGTAGAGAATTATAAGATATTTTATTTCTTTTTGCTTGTGTTATCTCACTTTTCCACAGTAGGCCTGTATTAGGCATTTAATTTAAATCTTTAAAATTGTTCCAGGGAAGAACTGACTTCATGCTGGGTCTGTTTATTTTACTTTAACTTTTGCTTCCCATTGCTTTTGTCCTCTAAAAGCATACTGTCCATACATAATGGCCTGTCTCAGGAAACCCCCATCCCTCTGCCTGCATGTTAAACCAAAATGCCTTTGTTCAAGACCCTGCCTGCCTGTAGATGGCTACAGAAAGGAAGAAATTAACACATTCCCTCCCCCAAGGCTTGCTATTCCAGGAGATATTTGTAAGATTAATGGCCTTTTGTACTTTACCTCCTCACAGCCCTTCTTCTCTGTTCTGTAAAGGAACCTGGTATCCAGACCCCAGTAAGATGGTTATTTTGAGACATTAGTCTGCCATCTTCTTTGTCAGTGGGCTTTCTGTAAAGTCATATTCCTTGCCTCAACATCTTGTCTCAGTTAATTGACCTGTCATGTGACTAGCAGAGTGAGCTTGAATCAGTAACAAAATGTGTAGGGTTGTCCATCCTACTGAAAATCTCTCTAGCTTGCAACTTTTTCAGGGGAATTTTGCCCAAAGTAGACTCCAAACTCCCCTGTCCCCTTGACCTAGCCCTGCTTATCAAGGCTGGCATCATAACCATAATCCTCTCCAGTTTCTTTACTGCAGCGGGTTTATAGCCCTGTAACTGTCTAATTAGGGCTTCCCAGGTAGCTCAGTGGTAAATGCAGGAGACTTGAGTTCAATCCCTGGATCAGGAAGATCCCTTGGAAAAGGAAATTGTAACCCACTCCAGTATTCTTGGCTGGGAAAGCCCATGGACAGAGGAGCCCGGTGGGCTACATTCCATGGGATCACAAAGAGTCAGGCACAACTTAGCAACTAAACAACAAAAATCATCTAATTCAAGAGAAGAAACTGCAGTGCCAGTGGCTCCTGGATCCCTAGCACCATGTGGAGTGGGTGGCCTGGTGACAAGGCTCACCCCAGGCTATGGTTCCATTCCCAGCTGCAGGAAATTAACCTGCTTCTTTCTGCAGGAAGCAGAGTATCCCAGGTGAGGAGTGCCTTTCCAGCCCCAGAATTGCTGCTGAGTACTCTTGGGAACAGGAGCCCTGTGCAGAATGCACTGAGGAGCTCATTACTCAAATATGCCTGGTGGCAAACCATTTGCAAAGCAAGCAAGCTGTTTGTAGAGTGAATAATCACTCTAGCATTTGAGATTCACTCACAAGGAATGTTAACAGCACATTGTAAACATTATTCATGTTAATATTGTTTTTTTTCAATCCTTCATTTTCAGATGAAACATTTCTTTCATCTGTCCCAGATCCAAAGCTTATATATATTGGAGAACATGTACCTGGTTAGCAAATAATGTTTTCCAATTTGTATTCCAATGTCTGTATTGGCTTTGATTTGGCCTTAAAGACTTGGCTGACCTTTCAAGCCAGTGAGGTGACAGATTTTTTCAGAAACACAACTAGGATGAGCTGAGAGCAAAGATCAAATTTAAGGCTTATATGATCTTCACTGAGATGTCCCTGGAGGTGACTGGACCTCTTTGTTCCCTCCCCTTCTATCTGCATGAGATTTAATCCACTAATCTACTATTAGGAAAATACCATAGACACAAACCATAGAAATAAATGCACATTTATTTCTCATTTGTTCTCTAGCCTGGAAAGTCCAAAGTCCAATATCCAAGATCAAGGCAAGGAAGGAGAAAGGAATCTCTGGGTCTATATTATAAGGTCATCACTTACTTTCATGAAGGCTCTATCCTCATGACATAATCACCTCCCAAAAACCCCACCTCTGTATATGATTATATTGGGAATTAGGTTTCAGTATACAAATTTGTAGGGACACAAACATTTAGTCTAAAGCATTGCACCTCTGTGCATGGGATTCAAGGGCCCTAAAGCCTCTAAGTTTTGTTTTCTTGATCCATCAGTCTGTGACAGCTCTGTATTAATATCTCCCACTAGGACTTGGGACCATCCATTTCTCCTTGTAATCCTGCCTATTTTTAGGCCTTGTTATTAGAAGCGTGAGGTCATAATTATTATATCTTGATGAATTACACCATTTGTCATGCACCATCTTAATGCTTTCACCTTAAAATCTATTTTGTCTGATAGAACATCTTTTTTTGGGCTAGCATTTGCATGATGTGCTATTTCCATCCTTTATTTTTACACTTTCTATATTCATTTTATTTATGACTCTTAGAAGCAGCAGATAAATGGATTTTAAAACATGGTTTTGATTTTTAGTCAACATGATAGTAGATAGTCCTTGCATTTTAATAGGTTAGCTGAATAAGTTTACATCTGGATTTCTAATTTTTTTAGTTGTTTCCCATGGTCTTTATGTCAATTTTTTCTCTTTCCAAACTTCTCTTTTCCCATTGATTTGATTATGTTTTACTTCTCTTAATCCTCCCTTTATCCCTTAATGGTTACAATATCTGTTTTTATTATTTTAATGGTTGCTCAAAAAATTTAATATGGATCTTTAATCCAACCAGTGCATCCTAAAGGAGATCAGTCCTGGGTGTTCATTGGAAGGACCGATGTTGAAGCTGAAACTCCTATACTTTGGCCACCTGATGCGAAGAGCTGACTCATTTGAAAAGACCTTGATGCTGGGAAAGATTGAGGGCAGGAGGAGAAAGGGACGACAGAAGATGAGATGGTTGGACGGCATCACCGACTCAATGGACATGGGTTTGGATGGACTCCGGGAGTTGGTGATGGACAGGGAAGTCTGGCATGCTGAGGTTCATGGGGTCGCAAAGAATCGGACATGACTGAGTGACTGAATTGAACTGAACTGAACTGAATTTTGGAGAAGGCAATGGCAATCCACTCCAGTACTCTTGCCTGGAAAATCCCATGGATGGAGGAGCCTGGTAGGCTGCAGTCCGTGGGGTCGCTAGGAGTCGGACACGACTGAGCGACTTCACATTCACTTTTCCCTTTCATGCATTGGAGAAGGAAATGGCAACCCACTCCAGTGTTCTTGCCTGGAGAATCCCAGGGACCAGGCAGCCTTGTGGGCTGCCATCTATGGGGTCGCACAGAGTCAGACACGACTGAAGCGACTTAGCAGCAGCAGCAGCAGAACTGAATTTTATATATTTTTAACACTGTCTAAGGGCTTCCCTCATAATTCAGTTGGTAAATAATCTGCCTGCAATACAGGAGACCTGGATTTGATCCTGGGTCGGGAAGATGCCCTGGAGAAGGAAATGGCAACCCACTCCAGTATTCTTGCCTGAAGAATCCCATGGACAGAGGAGGCTGGCAGGCTACAGTCCATGGGGTTGCAAGAGTTGGACAAGCGACTGAACCACCACCACCAACAATACAGTCTAAAGTTTGGGGGTATTATACCCTACTCCTTCCTCTAAACCACATGAAATCATCTTCATTGGTGATACTGTTTAGAATTTCAGCTCTACCTCTGTTGAGGAGGTAGGAGAGAAGAACCAGTAGGAGGTAGAGGGTAAGCCCCTTACACTAGAAATATTAATAATGCTCATTCACATTTCTTTATTTAACACAATTAAAATCATTTTGTTGTATCTTTCGATTTTTTAGAATATATGTTTATTGTGAAATATTTTCAAAACTGTACAGAAAAGTATAAGGGCAAAATAAAAGTTACCCAAAATCCCTCTACCATGTAATGACTAGATTTTGATAACCAACCACTCATATAGCTTTATATACATATGCACATTTTCATAAATGGATTTATATATTCACTTTTAAAATCAAATGACTTACTTCACTCTGTATAATAGGCTCCACTTTTGAGTTTTGCTTGCTTCTCTCTTAATCTAATACACACAACTTATATAACCAATATATTAACAGCTTACCTAAATATCCTATCTGAGTTTTTTCCAGGTTCATTTAATTAGAGATTAATAAGATGAAGGGAAGAAAGGGAGAGAGGGAAGGAGAGAGGGAGAAAGAGAAGATGGGCAAGCCGATAAATATATAAAACTTCAGTCACTGTGTATTTTATAAAACTAGGGTTATATTACTTACATTTCTCTGAAGTTTGCTTCTCCCACCTTATAATTCATCATGTAAATCCTCTGCAGTCAGCCCCAGTAGACTTAACTCATTCTTTGTAGACTTTTATTATGGGAATTTTCATACATACACAAAAGAAGTGAGAAAAATATAATGAACTCTCATATTTCCATTTCCCAGCTTTAATAATTATCAATATTTACATTTCACCAATCTTCTTTCATTAATCCTTCCTACTGTAGGTAGAAAGATGCCCCCAAAGATGTTCACATTCTATCCTCTAGGACTATGTTACCTTCCAAGGCAAAAGGGATTTTGAGGGTGTGACTAAGTTAAGTACACTGAAATGAGATTTTCCTGAATAATATAGATGTGCCAAACCTAGTCATGTGAATCCTTAAAATCAGAGAAACTTACCTGACTGTAGTTAAAAAAAGAGATGTAACTAGGAAAGAATGACCAGAGAAATACAACTTTGCTGGCTTTAGTATAGAGGCAAAGGGATTCACTGGTAGTCCAATGGTTAAGAATTCCCCTTCCAATGCAGGGGGAATGGGTTTGATTCCTGGTTGGGGAGACAAGATGCCTTGGAGATCTTGTGCCTCAGGGCCAAAAACACCAAAACATAAAACAAGCAATATTGTTACAAATTCATTAAAGACTTTGTGATCATTTGTATGGCAACAACAAAAACCTGACACACCTCTGCCTCCTTCCTCTCTCCCTCCTTCCCTCTTTCCTTCCATTCTTCCTTTCTTCCTAGTGAGGGCTGCAATATTTTTTCTTTTTACTAAATTCCAAATATCGTCACATTTTGCCTACAAATACTTTACCATATATTTTTATCAGATGAGGATTTTAAAAAATAATCACAATACTTAATACTTAATTCATCTTACAAAATAAACGTTTGTTGAATATCATCCAATTTATATTCAGATTTCCCTTTTTGATTTCTAGAAAAGGTTTTTTTATACTTTGTTTAATCAGGTTCTAAATAAGGTCCTTGAATTATATTTCACTGATATTTCTCTTAAGTCACTTTTAATTCATAAGTTTCCCCTTCCTCCCTTTTAAACGGCTAGTTTTTGAATAAAGAACCGATATGCATCACTCCAACGGACATTTCATTGGTTAAAGCAAGTCATGTGACCAAGCTTTATGTTAATGGAGTGGAGCTGTATAATTCTCTTAGTAGGAAGGGGAGCAAATAATGGAGAATAATACAGTCAGTCACTGTCACTGTCTGATGTGACAAAGAGAGCAGCAACCTTCGTGGGCCAGCTCTGCGCTGGTGTCCTGCAAGTCGTCCCTGAAAGCTCAAGGTAGACTCACTCCTCCAAGCTTCCAAGCATTGTGTGCCTACCTCATCCCCGACATCAACCCACTTTATCTTCAAATTAGCTGTGATTGAACTCTACAGACACAGTATGGATGCATCACAACTTATTCATTCCACACTGATAATTAATCATTTTGTTTCCAGGTTTTTTATAAAAGAATTTGCTACTAAATATAAAGCTGTAACAAAATCCTCTAAAATATATACTTGAATGCTGTATCTTTATTCCTCAGGAATATCTTTTTAGGTGTGGGATTACAGAGCCAGAAAATATAGATCATTTTAACTGCAGTAGTTTTTCACAATTCTTTATAAAAAAAATGCTAAAATAAGTATTCCAACTTTCTTCCTAAGTCTTTACCAGGGGTATGTAATTTAACTCTTTAGTATTTTGCCATATGATAGATCACAAAGTTATTGTTAGGCCCCTTAATTTGCATGTCTCTGAACACTAGTGAAGCTAGGCATTTTTCTTTTTTTTTTAAACAGATTTATTAAGGTGTAGATAACATACCAGGCTTTCCTGGTAGTTCAGTTGGGAAAGAATCTTCCTGCAATGCAGGAGACCCCTGCATTTGATTCCTGGGTCAGGGAGATTCACTGGAGAAGGGATAGGCTACCCACTCCAGTATTCTTGGGCTTCCCTGGTAAAGAATCCACCTGCAGTGTGGGAGACCCAGGTTCAATCCCTGGATTGGGAAGATCCCTGGGAGAAGAAAATGGCTACCTACTCCAGTATTCTGGCCTGGAGAATTCCATGGACTGTCACAAAGAGTTGGACACAACTCAGTGACTTTCACTTTCAGATAGCATAAGATTCACTTATTACAATTGTACAATTGAATGATTTTTTAGTAAATTTGTAGAGTTGTACAACCAGTGTGCATGTTCAGTGGCTCTGTCATGTCAGATCCTTTGCAACCCTATGGACTATAGCCCGCCAGGCTCCTTTGTCCATGGGATTATCCTGGCAAGAATATTGGAGTGGGTTGCCACTTCCTTCTCCAGGGGACCTTCCCAACCCAGGCACTGAGCCTGAGTTTCGTGCACCTTGTGCATTGGCAGGCGGATTCTTTACCACTGAACCACCTGGGAAAGCCCCATTGTAAATAATGCTGGTATGAAACCCTGGATACAAGTCTTTGTGTGAATATACATTTGTGTTTCTCTTGGTCAGATATCTGAGTGGAAGTGCAGATATGGTAAAATTATGTTTAACTTTTTTAAAAGTGTCAAACTTTTCCAAAAATGGCTATACACATCCATTCTTCCTCCAGAGATGTATGAGGCTCTCTCCACAACTTTTGATTAGAGATACTCTGGTGGATAGGCAATGATATCTCATTGTGGGTTTTTTTTTTTTTCCATTTTTTTAAATTGAAGGATAATTGCTTTACAGAATTTTGTTTTCTTCTGTCAAACCTCAACATGAATCCTCCATAGATATACATATATTCCCTCCCTTTTGAACCTCCCTCCCATCTCCCTCCCCATCCCACCCCTCTAGGTTGATACAGAGCCCCTTTTTGAGTCTCTTGAGACGTACAGCAAATTCCCGTTGGCTATCTATTTTATATATGGTAATGTAAGTTTCCATGTTACTCTTTCCATACATCTCACCCTCTCTCCTCTCCCCACGTGCATAAGTCTATTCTCTGTGTCTATTTCTCTGTTGCTTCCCTGTTAATAAATTTCTCATTACCATTTTTCTAGATTCCGTATATATGCATTAGAATACAATATTTCTTTCTCTTTCTGACTTACTTCACCCTGTACAATAGGTTCTAGGTTCATCCACCTCATCAGAACTGCCTCAAATGCATTCCTCTTTATGGCTAAGTAAAAGGTCAGTTTTCATTCCAATCCCAAAGAAAGGCAATGCCAAAGAATGCTCAAACTACCGCACAATTGCACTCATCTCACATGCTAGTAAAGTAATGTTCAAAATTCTCCAAGCAAACCGTGAACTTCCTGATGTTCAAGCTGGTTGTAGAAAAGGCAGAGGAACCAGAGATCAAATTGCCAACATCTGCTGGATCATGGAAAAAGCAAGAGAGTTCCAGAAAAACATCTATTTCTGCTTTATTGACTATGCCAAAGCCTCTGACTGTGTGGATCACAATAAACTGTGGAAAATTCTGTAAGAGATGGGAATACCAGACCACCTGATCTGCCTCTTGAGAAATTTGTATGCAGGTCAGGAAGCAACAGTTAGAACTGGACATGGAACAACAGACTGGTTCCAAATAGGAAAAGAAGTACGTCAAGGCTGTATATTGTCACCCTGCTTATTTAACTTCTATGCAGAGTACATCATGAGAAACGCTGGACTGGAAGAAACACAAGCTGGAATCAAGATTGCCGGGAGAAATATCAATAACCTCAGATATGCAGATGACACCACCCTTATGGCAGAAAGTGAAGAGGAACTAAAACGCCTCTTGATGAAAGTGAAAGTGGAGAGTGAAAAAGTTGGCTTAAAGCTCAACATTCAGGAAACGAAGATCATGGCATCCGGTCCCATCACTTCATGGGAAATAGATGGGGAAACAGTGGAAACAGTGTCAGACTTTATTTTGGGGGGCTCCAAAATCATTGCAGATGGTGACTGCAGCCATGAAATTAAAAGACGCTTACTCCTTGGAAGGAAAGTTATGACCAATCTAGATAGCATATTCAAAAGCAGAGACATTACTTTGCCAACAAAGGTCCGTCTAGTCAAGGCTATGGTTTTTCCTGTGGTCATGTATGGATGTGAGAGTTGGACTGTGAAGAAGGCTGAGCACCAAAGAATTGATGCTTTTGAAGTGTGGTGTTGGAGAAGACTCTTGAGAGTCCCTTGGACTGCAAGGAGATCCAACCAGTCCATTCTGAAGGAGATCAGCCCTGGGATTTCTTTGGAAGGAATGATGCTAAAGCTGAAACTCCAGTACTTTGGCCATCTCATGCACAGAGTTGACTCATTGGAAAAGACTCTGATGCTGGGAGGGATTGGGGGCAAGAGGAGAAGGGGACGACAGAGGATGAGATGGCTGGATGGCATCACTGACTCAATGGACATGGGTCTCAGTGAACTCCGGGACTTGGTGATGGACAGGGAGGCCTGGCATGCTGCGATTCATGGGGTCGCAAAGAATCGGACACAACTGAGTGACTGCTCTGATCTGAACATTCCATTGTGTATATGTACCACAGCTTCTTTACCCATTCATCTGTCAATGGACATCTAAGTTGCTTCCATGTTCTAGCTATTGTAAATAGTGCAATGAGTGATGGGATGCACATGTCTTTTTCAATTTTGCTTTCCTCCAGGTATATGCCTAGGAGTGGGATTGCTGTGTCATATGGTGGTTTTATTCCTAGGTCTTTAAGGAATCTCCATACCATCTTCCATAGTGGCTCTATCAATTTACATTCCCACCAAGAGTGCAAGAGCATTCCCTTTTCTCCACACCCTCTCCAGCATTTATTGTTTGTAAACTTTTTGATGATGGCCTTTTGGACTAGTGTGAGGTGATATCTCATTGTAGTCTTGATTTGCATTTCTCTAATAATGAGTGATGTTGAGCATCTCTTCATGTGTTTGTTAGCTATCTGTATGTCTTCTTTGGAAAAAATGTCTGTTTAGGTCTTTTTCCCACTTTTTGATTGGGCTGTTTGTTTTTCTGGCATTGAGTTGTATGAGCTGCTTGAATTTCTGAAAATCAATCCTTTGTCAGTTGTTTGCTAGTATTTTCTCCTATTCTGAGGGTTGTCATTTCACCTTGCTTGTAGTTTCCTTTGCTGTGCAAAAGCTTTTAAGTTTAATCAGGTCCCACTGTGATTTTAAATTCTGCTTCACTAATGATTAATGATGTTGAGCACATTTTCCTGTGCTCATTAGCCATTTGCATTTTTCTTTTGGTAAAATGTATACTTAAAACCTTTTACCTGTTTCTAAGTTGGCTTGCTTATCTTCTCATTATTGAGTTATAAGACTTCTTTATATATCTTAACATAAATCATTTACATATATATGATTTACAAATATTTCTCCCAGCTGTGATTAAGCTGTTGGTGTTGACGCCCCATCTCATCCTGGTAGAACCAAATTAAGACAGAAGGAAATAATGAGGAATAAGAACAGTCCCAGACAAGATGCCTTCATACCTGAAGGTCAGTTGGTTTTGCATGAATAAATATTTCTCAATATCTGGTCAATTTTAAGAAGTCTCAAATGATTGTTTGGGCCACATATTTTAGTTGTGTTTTGAGGAGAGGATTCACCAACCTCTTCACTCTATGCTGAAAGTTGCTAGGCAGCCTTTGTTATGTATATCATGATTTGGAGTTGGGTTTCTTTCTCAACAGTCCCAGCAAGTGCCAAGGCTGTATTCTATTTTCTGGAATTGGGATTGGGTCCTGCAACCATCCCTGGACCACTCACAATGGCCAGGGAAATGCAGTGCTATGATTGGTCACACTTGAGTGCCCCACCCACTCCCAGAATCTCAGAGGGAATGAATTCCCACAGCACCTAGCGTGAGAGTGGAAAAGATTGATCATCCAGAAGTGACTTGGGGTAATTTTTCCTACAGACTCTCTTCAGAGTTGATTCCCCAGGGTGAAGCTCTTACATCACAGGCCAAGGACCAGAACCTACAATGTCTACCAGACTCATAGAGACCCTCCTTGACCATTCACCTTGCTGAGTTCTGAATGATCCAGACATTCAGGTGTGTGTGTGTGTGTGTGTGTGTGTGTGTGTTAGTCATTCAGTCATGTCTGACTTTACGACCCCATGGACTATAGCCTGCTAGGTTCCTCTGTCCATGGAATTCTCTAGGCAAGAATACTGAAGTGGGTAGCCATTCCCTTCTCCATGGGATCTTCCCAACCCAGGGATCAAACCCCGATCACCTGCGTTACAGGCAGATTCTTTACCATCTGAGCCAGCAGGAAAGCCCCAAGATAGAGCCTTCCACAGTGCAGGCAGAGAATTCTGGTTTAGGATGTGAGTAGATTTCAGTGCCCTCTAAGATCTCTTCGTACCCTGAACCTAAGAACCTAGAGTTCTAAATTTCTGTTTTGTTTTACATTGCATTTTTTCCTAAAATTTCCTCGTAGTGTCTTGTGCCTTCTATTCAACAACGTTCTGTTTAAACATCCTGTACCTTCCCATCCTAAAAACTCTGGTTGTTGTCTGGCATTCTCTGCTGCTTTATCTTTCTCTCTCACTCTCTCTCTTTCATTATGAACATCTATATATTGAACCCCCACAACAGTCAGGTAGTGTGCACAGCAACAATGGTGTGAAAACAAAGATGTATTAGTTACAATCCTTTGCTTCAAGTTTACAATGTCTTTGCCAAAGAGAACCTATCATTTTTGGTGAAGCTTAACCCAAAAGTCTAACATGTAAGTGCGACATGAAGGATGCTGACAGTGCAGTCTTTGCATTCTTCCAAAGCTGGCCTTGCACACAGACAGATTACCAGAAAGCTTCTGTAACTACAAGAAGGCATCTGAGCTCCAGGATACCTTCCTCTTCCCAGGACTTGAAATAACACACTTCATTTCTTTACACTTTTGAAAAATGCCAGTAACGCGAGAATTACTAGGATGCTGGACACCAGGCATTTGTAATGAAAGACAAATTCATTCCAAAAGGTAGGTTGCTTCTTAAGACAGAAAGTATCACTTTAAATAAAGATGGCAGTTTTGATGTGGTGGGGGAAGGATTCTGGAGCAAGGATACATGCTGGGGTGGGGGGCTTGCATGGGGCTCCCCGAGGGCATTGTGTGCCTGTGATGCAGGATAAGGTAGGTACAGAGGAAGAAAGAGGACCCATAGAAGGGGGGAACCTCCAAGTGTTGATTCTATATACTTCTCTTCTGTGCCAAGGACCACTCAGAATCCCATCCATTATCCCTTGTTTAATTTTCTTCCTCCTTTCTGTTCCTTTCCCACTCAATTGCCAGTTGGTGGGCAGTAGTTTGTATGTGATTTAGAGCTCAGGGCTCTAGACAAAGCATTTTGACTTTTGTTGATGTTTAAAAATTGTGCAGTTCCTGTGATCACTAGTTGCTAATGTCACAGGCTGGTGAGTAACTATAAAGAAAAGCCAAATCTTCCATTCCATCGTGGGTTCCTTGCCATCAGAGTGAATTATTACAAGGGTAAGCCAAGTGCAGAAACACCCTTTGGGGGAGGGGGAAATGAATAGGATTATTCTTGCTATGGAAATTTTTAAAAACTGAAAAAATAGACCCTGGAAAGGGGTGGGGGAAATCACACAATAAGAAGAGAAAAAAAGAATACTATCTCACCTTCGAGTGTGAAATTAGTTTACCTTCGTTAAGACTCCAATCCCATGAAAATTATAAATATAGCATCCTGATTATTTAAGAGAAAAACGCTAATTTTCAAGTTTGTGCTATTTCTAGCGATTCCAATCTGCTGTGCAGGAAGTGTGAGAGTGCTGATAATTAAGGAACACTATGTTAGGCAATGATAACACACCGCCTCTGGATCCCAGCTCATGGTGCCTTGTAAATGTGACAAAATCAGATTTGATACTGCTAAAATGTCAGGGCTACATGTTAGCAATTCTCTTATTTCAATACAATTCAGTGACACCTAACTTCCCACTGCAATTCTTGTGTCAGTGTTCCTTGTCATAGATTATGTGAAATCAAGATAATTATTGCAAGGAAGTATCAAAAAGCCACAAGCTGAAATCATTAACAAATCACTTCTACCCCGCCCCCCCACACACACACCCCTGCTTCTTGTCACTGGCCTCCATAAATTGCACAATTAGTAGTCAGGAGAATGAGGGGAGTTGATGGATCTCCTCATGGCCTTCAAGACTGTGAAACATCAGAGAATGAACTTGTGATGGTCTTCACCCTGTCACCCATCCCTAGATGCTGTTGATGACCCACTAGCTGTCACCCAAGTGGGTTATATTTCCAGATTCTTCTTTGCCTCATGCCAATCTCACCAAATCCTAACAATTTTACATATACTTCTCCAATACCAGGTTCTCCCTCAGATCTCCCCTGTCTTCTGAAGTCACCTCCTGTGTCCCGGCCTGAGCCCCATCTGGCTGCCTGAGTGAGGTATCCCAAAAGGCAAATATAACCACACCTTTCTGGAAAAACCTGCAGTAGTCCCCTTGCCTTCTATGTTGAGGTTCTAGTTCTTTGGCGTGCGTATATGGTGCTTGGTGATCTGCTCTATGCATTCCTCTAAACAGATGCCCCCTCCTCCTTTGCTGTCTGCACCTTGTACTTCCTGCCCAAACCAGAAATACCAAACTCTGGTATGGTATGCATGGTGGAGGGTTCCATGCACTTCTTGCTGCTCCAGTTGCATGTTTTTGTCCCTGTCAGCATCACCCACCACCTTCACCTAGACAGCTACACTCATCCTTTAAGACTGTGCAGAAGGCATTTTCTCCAGAAAGTCTTCCCTGAGCTCACAGAGCGGAATCAGTGTGCTTTCTCAGAGTTTTCCAACCTTCTATCTGTTCCATCATTTGTTGACCTTTCCGTCAGCCCCGAGAGCTGAGAGGTCCCTCATGACAAGAGCTAGGGCTCATTCATCTTTCTACTCCCAGCACAGAGCAGCAGCCCAGGACTGTTGGAGGCATCCTGTGCATCTTCTTAAATTTGAATCTGATTGTCAGTTTGATTAAGTTATTGGTAAAAGTTGTACAAATTCAGATTTCATGGGGGTGGGGATCACTTCCTTCAACCCCTGCAATTCCTGTATTAAAGCAGCAGTGGTTGAATTGAAGCATTTATTCAAATAGGTCATTAAATTATGAAGTCATGGACTGTGTATTTATTTATCTGCAATATTATATTGTTCTATGTTCTAGAACTTACATAAAAGAATCATTCTCCATGTTTTGAGATATACCTTGTTTTTTCACTCAATGCATTTTTAAATTGATTAAAGATGATACATTTAAGATCTAGCTCATTCAATATATTCCACTGGATGACTATATCATGGCATATGTGTTCATGATTGTTGTAATTTCTTGCTAGAATATTTGACCTATATGGGGGTTTTCGTTTTATTTTTAATAACACTGTTTCCATTAAATTAGGTTTTCTCTTATATTGGAAATTCCTCATAGTTTGCTTTCTTTCTATCTGTATTTTCAGGTATAGTTTGCCCTTTTTATTTGTAGATATTCACTACGATTTTATATTTGGGATGCTTTAATGAAAAACAAAAAGTTAGATTATTATTATTTGTAATCAATCCATTGTTTTTTCTTTTGATAGGCAAAACCTATGAACGATGAGATTTAGAATGAATGGATCTAATTTATTTAGATTTAGTTATTACCAGGAAATTTTTAAATTTACTTTCTTCAGTTTCCTTTCTTGACTTTCTTGCCATCTATTGAATGAATACATTTTTCTTTATTTTTTCCTTTCTCCTCTTAACTGGTTTACATACTATAGACTTTTAAAATTCGATTTTATTTTACTTTTAATTTTTAATAAAAAATTATTGAGATACAATTCATATATAATTCACCCATTCAAAATGTACAATTCAGTGCTTTATAATGTATCCATGGAGTTGTCCAACCATCACCTTAACATCCCAATACGCTTTAGAATATTTCATCACCTTACAAAGAAACCTCATACTCATTAGCAGCCACTCTCCATTTTCCTCAGAACCCTCCCTCCCAGCCCCAAGCCACCCCAATCTATTT
The DNA here is from genome assembly GCF_029378745.1 of Bos indicus. Taxonomy (NCBI): domain Eukaryota; kingdom Metazoa; phylum Chordata; class Mammalia; order Artiodactyla; family Bovidae; genus Bos; species Bos indicus. The sequence goes on from NC_091760.1 coordinate 129,570,114, forward strand.
TCTGTCTCTATGGATTTTCCTGTCCTGGATATTTCTTATAAATGGAATCATACAATATGTGGTATTTGTGACTGGCCTCTTTTACTTAGTATAATGTTTTCGTGGTTCGCTGATGCTATAGTATGTTAACACTTCATCTCTTTTTAGTGCCAGGTAATATTTCATTGTATGGATAAGCCACATTTTATTTATTATTTGATCAATGATGTACTTTTGAGTTGTTTCCATTTTGGCGTCATTATGAGTAATGCTACTATAAACAGGTACAAGTTATTAGATGGACAAATGCTTTTATTACTGGGGTATTTCTAGGAGAAGAATTTCTAGATCATGTGGTAATTCTATATTTACCCTGTTGAGGAACTTTGGACTATTTCCCAAAGTAGTATTTTGCATTCCCACTAGCAGTGTGGGACGGCTCCAATTTCTTCACATTCCTACAATATTTGTTGTCTGATTTTTTAATCCTAGCCATGCCAGTGGATGGGAAGTGGTATCTTGTTGTGGTTTTGAGTTCCATTTCCCTAATGGCTAAGGATGTCAGACATCTTTTTAAGTGCTTTTGGTCATTTGCATATCTTCTTTGGACAAATGTCTGTTTAGATCCTTTGCCCATTTTAAATTGGGTTATTTGTCCTTATGGGGTTTCCCTGGTGGCTCAGTGTAAAGAATCCTGGAAATGTAGGAGATGCGGGTTCAATCTCTGAGTCAGGAAGATCCCCTGGAGAAGGAAATGGCAACTCATCCAGTATTCTTGCCTGGGAAATCCCATAGGTAGAGGAGCCTGGTGGACTACACTCCATGGGGTCACAAAAGAGTTGAACACAACTGAACAACAATGACAACAATTTGTCCTTATATCATTGAGTTGTAGGGGTTCTTTATAAACTCAAGATACAAGTCCCTTATCAGATACATAATTGGAAAAAATATTGCTTTTCATTCTCTTGATGATGTCCTTTGCAGAACAAAGAATTTTAAGTTTGTTGATTTCTAGTTGTCAATTTTTTTTTTGTTTTGTTGCTTATGCTTTTGGTGTCATAAAAGAAAATATTTCCTAACCCAAGGTCATAAAGTTTTACACCTGTTTTATTCTTTTAATTTTTAAGATGCATACTTCATTATGCCACAATTTCCTTTATTCTTTGTTCTGAAAATCTAACTCACTTTACAGTTTCTCCATGTCTCCTAACTGATTTTTTATTTTAATGTTGTTATGCCATATTCTGAATTAATTTGTCTACTCTCTTCTAATTTTTTCCAATCTAAAGTTGATTCCATCAAACATTTTAATATTCCATTTGTTTATTTTTCCAGGGTTTCAAATAGGGTTGTTTTTTTTTTTTCATATCCACTGGTCCTGTTTCATTTTACCTATTTAATTCCATCAGTTCAGTTCCGTCACTCAGTCGTGTCCAACTCTTTTCAACCCCATGAATCGCAGCACGCCAGGCCTCCCTGACTATCACCAACTCCCGGAGTTTACTCAGACTAATGTCCATCCAGTCGGTGATGCCATCCAGCCATCTCATGCTCTGTTGTCCCCTTGTCCTCCTGCCCCCAATCCCTCCCAGCATCAGGGTCTTTTCCAATGAGTCAACTCTTCGCATGAGGTGGCCAAAGTATTGGAGTTTCAGCTTTAGCATCAGTCCTTCCAATGAACACCCAGGACTGATCTCCTTTAGAATGGACTGGTTGGATCTCCTTGCAGTCCAGGGGACTCTCGAGAGTCTTCTCCAACACCACAGTTCAAAAGCATCAATTCTTCGGCGCTCAGCTTTCTTCACAGTCCAACTCTCACATCCATACATGACCACTGGAAAAACTATAGCCTTGACTAGATGGACCTTTGTTGGCAAAGTAATGTCTCTGCTTTTTAATATGCTATCTAGGTTGGTTGTAACTTTCCTTCCAAAGAGTAAGTGTCTTTTAATTTCTGCAGTGATTTTGGAGCCCCCCAAAATAAAGTCTGACACTGTTTCCCCATCTATTTCCTATGAAGTGATGGGACCAGATGCCATGATCTTAGTTTTCTGAATGTTGGGCTTTAAGCCAACTTTTTCACTCTCCTCTTTCACTTTCATCAAGAGGCTTTTTAGTTCCTCTTCACTTTCTGCCAGAAGGGTGGTGTCATCTGCATATCTGAGAGGTTATTGATATCTCTCCCGGCAATCTTGATTCCAGCTTGTGCTTCTTCCAGCCCAGCGTTTCTCATGATGTACTCTGCATAGAAGTTAAATCAGCAGGGTGACAATATACAGCCTTGACATACTCCTTTTCCTATTTGGAACCAGTCTGTTGTTCCATTTTCAGTTCTAAATGTCTTTTATTCATGGAGATCTTTTCTTTATCTCTTTGAGGAACCTAAATATGCCTTTTAAAATTAATTTTCCCATGGTCAGATTTATTTCACCTGGAGTTAATTCAGCTCACAATTGTCCACCTTTCTCTTATTTTCTCTTAGCTTTGGGAATTTTTATTTAAAATCTCACCTTGAGTGAGGAGGTTTATTTTTCTCAACCTCTGTCTCTGAACTCAAAACTCATAATTGTTCACAGTCCCTCTCCAATGGTGATATTTTGGATATTTCCAGTCAGGCAGCAAATGTCAGCATGGCCGGGACCAACCTGGGCCTGCATCCCTGGGCCTCATTGGCAGCGCAAGAAAGCTTTTCATCAGTCATTTCTCCAAGCAGCAGGAATTTATATATCAAATTTCTTTCTAAATGACTAGAAAACCCAGGCTCAGTGATATCCTCACAATATTCGTTATCTGTGAACAATCAGAGACATTGTGAGGCTAACTCAGCTAAGAAATTATGATACTGGGATTTAAATCTAGTTCTCTGACTCCAAAGCCCAGTATGCTTTGTGACTCTGAAGGAGGGTGGCAGCAAGTCATCTTCACACAGCCCCTAGGGTCCCATTCAGAGAAATTCTCATGGACTGAGGAAACAGAGGCCTGCCCGTGAAGCTGTTGCATATAAATATTCCTTCCTTTGAATGAATTGCCTGCAAATTGGTTCCACTCCCTTGAACAGGTAAACCATGCCCAGGAGACTTTGAAGGGAGTGGGTGAATGACTCTGAAACTGTGCAACTCAAATTGAGAGTTGAACCCATAGTCTTTCAATTGAGGTCACACACCTGGTTTCAGGACTTAATGAAGCCCAGGTTCTAACTGTCTCATCATAGAAACAATTCAGTGAGAGATAAAAGTGATAGGTAAGAAGTGAATTTACTTAGAAACACACTCCACAGACAGAGTGTGGACCATCTCAGGAGGTGAGAGCAGTTCCAGGATATGGGGTTGTCAGTTTCTATAGGGGTGGGTAATTTCATATGCTAATGAGTGGGAGGAGTATTCCAGCCATTCAGGAAAGTTCAGTTCAGTCACTCAGTTATGTCCGACTCTTTGCGACCCCATGGACTGCAGCATGCCAGGCTTCCCCGTCCATCACCAACTCCTGGAGCTTGCTCAAACTCATGTTCATTGAGTCAGTGATGTCATCCAACCACTTCATTCTCTGTCGTCCCCCTCTCCTCCTGCCTTAAATCTTTCCTAGCATCAGGGTCTTTTCAAATGAGTCAGCCCTTCACATCAGATGGCCAAAGTATTGAAGTTTCAGCTTCAGCATCAGTCCTTCCAATGAATATTCCCGGTTGATTTCCTTTAGGATTGACTAGTTGAATCTCCTTGCAGACCAAGGGACTCTCAAGAGTCTTCTCCAACACAGTTCAAAAGCATCAATTCTTTGGTGCTCAGCTTTCTTTATAGTCCAACTCTCACATCCATACATGACTACTGGGAAAATCATAGCTTTGACTAGATGGCCCTTTGTCAGCAAAGTAATGTCTCTGCTTTTTAATATGCTGTCTAGGCTGGTCATAGCTTTTCTTCCAGGGAGCAAGCGTCTTTTAATTTCATGGCTACAGTACCATCTGCAGTGATTTTGGAGCTCAAGAAAATAAAATCTCTCACTGTTTCCATTGTTTCCCCATCTATTTGCCATGAAGTGATGGGACCAGATTCCATGATCTTAGTTTTCTGAATGCTGAGTTTTAAGCCAACTTTTTCACTTTCCTCTTTCACTTCCATCAACAGGCTCTTTAGTTGTTCTTTGCTTTCTGCCCTAAGTGTGGTGTCATCTGTGTATCTGAGGTTATTGATATTTAACCCAGGAATCTTGATTCCAGCTTGTGCTTCATCCAGCCCAGCCTTTCCCACGATGTATTCTGCATATAATTTAAAGAAGCAGGGTGACAGAATACAGCCTTGAGGTACTCCTTTCCTGATTTGAACCAGTCTGTTGTTCCATGTCTGGTTCTAACTGTTGCTTCTTGACCTGCATACAGATTTCTCAGGAGGCAGGTAACGTGGTTTGCTTTTCCCATCTCTTAAAGAATTTTCCACAGTTTATTGTGATCCACACAGTCAAAGGCTTTGGCATAGTCAATAAAGCAGAAGTAGATGTTTTTCTGGAACTCTCTTGCTTTTTCAATGATCCAGAAAAGAATTTGGAGGAAACGGATGGAGATTTCCTGGAATTGGGCCACTGCCCACTTCTTAACCTTTATGGACTTAGAACTGTCATGGCATCTGTGGGTGTATAATTTAGCTTGCTACAATAAGCAATGCAGGAGACCTGGGTTAGATCCCTGGGTTGGGAAGATCCCCTGGAGAAGGGAATGGCAATCTACTCCAGTATTCTTGCCTGGAGAAGTCCATGGACAGAGGAGCTTGGCAGGCTATAATCCATAGTATTGCTCAGAGTCAGACACGACTGAGCAACTAACACTTTCACTAACACTTTTACTGAGGCTTAAAGTCTAGTGGAAGTCAACTCATCCTCCATCTTGGATCTATTTGGTTCGAATCAGTTTATGTCATGTCCTAGGGCTATGTCATTCTTTTAAATGTTGTGCCCTGCCCTCCCTTCTGTTTCAACACAAGTTCCAGTCCCAACTCTGCCACTTACTTTCAGGGTAACTTAGGTTATGTTACATCTCTGACTCTATGCCCTAGGTTATGAAGTGGGGACAGTAACACTATCTCACTGGTCATAAGAAGGATTCTGTGAGAAGACTCACAGAACAGTACTGTCATAGTGGGTCACCTTTCCCTTTCTATGGACATAGTCAGTTTCACATAGGGGCCTGAGTATTGCTGGGACCATGCTTCTTCTCCTCCTATGCCTAGAATCTGGAAAACACACACACACTAGGAAAATCTAAGGCACAGTACATAGACTATGTCACACTCTCTGCTATGAGATACACTTCCCTACTGGCCAAGACCATGAGACGGGTAGAAGGGGGCAATGAAACCAACAAGATCCTGTGGGACTCCTGGGCATGGAAGCCTTTCTATGTCTACCATTTCTTGTTAGTAGGAAGAATGTTTCAGCCCCCACGACCTTTGCTGAGTTCCAAAGGGCAGATGCTTGGAACAGCTGCCAATCAGGGAAGAGAGAGGATGAAGATACAGTTGGAGGAGCAGCCAAGAAAAAATAGTGCAGCCTTGAGGTAGGGTCATGGTTCACCTGAAGGGATACACACAATATCTTTAAGCTCTTTATAGAATTAAAATCCTCAAACACATGGAAGATGCTCACATTCTTCCTTCCAAAGAAGATCATCTGAGACCAGGTTAAGGAAACCAGAGAAACTCATCAAGAGACTACCCTACAACTAGAAACTAGATTAAAAGCATGCAGGCCCTACATATATGTTAATCTTATCAGCAATCCCACCCTTGAACCATTGCTATAAAACTCCTCACCAAATCTTTCCAGGTTGGGACACAGAGTATTTGAGGCAGGAGTCTTCTGTGTTCCCCTTTTACCTGGCAAAGCAATAAAGCTCTTCTTTTCTACTTCACCCAAAACTCTGTCTCTGAGATTTGATTCAGCAACAGTGCACAGAGGCTGAGTTTTTGGCCTCTGTAGCATATGAAGGCAAGACCTGTGAAGGCCCCCATTCTAGTCCTCAACAGAGAACACTTTCCCTTGATAACCTGGAACAGAACAGAGCCTCTGGGAGGTGATAATTCTGGGTGACAGCTCCATAGGCTGATACAGACTATGAAGCAAGTCTCCAGAGAATGCTTTTGTTTCAAAGAAAATAGGAGTAAATCAGAGACTTGGGATTTTCTGTGAATAATGCATCTGAGCTTCAATTTTGAGCAGGCTTGAACACCATAACCTTCTTAAAATAAGACTTATGCCTTGGGTGAGACAAATATTTCTTAAATATGACAGCAAAAGCACTGTCTATAAGAGAAAAAATTAACAAATTGGACTTCATCAAGATAAAACTTCTGCTAACATTGTTAACAGAATGAAAAGAAGCAAATCATATGTCTGATAAAGGACATGTATCTACAATATATTAAATAAGAAAATAAACAATGCAACATTTTAAAGGGACAAAAGTTTTAACAGGCACTTCACCATAAAAGATATACGGGCAGCTAAGAAACACATGAAAAGGAACTCAACAACATTTGTCACTGAGGAAATGCATATCAAACACACAATGAAATACTACCACAAAGCTGTTAAAATAACTAAAATGAATTATATACACTATGGCAAGCACTGGTAAGGAACTAGAAGTTTCATACACTGCTGGTGGGAATGTAAATAGAAGAATCCTTTTGGAAAACACTTTGGCAAGAAGTCAAACTTAACTTACCATGTAATCCAGTCATTGGACTCTTAAGGATTTATCCAAGAGAGAAGAAACTTGAGCTCTTACATGTGCTCCTAGCTTTACAAATAAACCTACTATGTGCATCATAGTAACTTAATTTGTAATAGCCTCAAAGTAAAAGTGACCTAAATGCCCTTTAACAGATGCCTTTGTCATCAGATGAACAGATAACAAATTATGGTATATCCATACAGTGGAATATTACTTAGCAATAAAACAGAATGAACTTTTGATACATACAATACGGAAGACTCTCAAAATAGTTTTGCTGAGCAAAAGAAGCCATACAGAAAAAAAGGAGTATGTATTGTATGACTATTTATATAAAATTCTAGTAAATGAACATGTAATAACAGAACGTAGACTAGTGGTTGCCTGGAGCTGGCAGGCAGGAAGATGCAGAATGAAGCTTTTGTGGTTTATTGTGGTGATGCTTTCATGGGTGCGTACATATGGCAAGGCTTACCAAAGTTTACACTTTAGATATATGCAGATTATTGTACATCAACTACATCTCAATAAAGCGATTAAGAGAAGGAAAAAGGACGAGAAGGAGCCCTGAGTTCTGTGATTCTTACTGTTGACCAGTCCCTCCAAGACACTAGCAAAAGTTCCAAAATATAGGAATATCTTTCAAATTTGGAAATTCATACTGGAAATTCAAGATCACATAGGGTCTTTCAGGGTCTTTACAAGTTTAAGGAGTTTTTGAAACTTGATGCTTAAAGGTGTTTTTTACATGAAGCTGTTATCCCAGGTTTTGGAGTTTTTGGTGGAACTATCATTCAAGTCCCCACCTCCATCTTTTCCAGGTTCCAGTCAGTTTCCTAGTCACCTTGCTACTTGTATAGAAAGTGTGGTGTCTCAGCTTCCTGGTGAATGGCCTTGCAGACACACCTGCTCCCACTCCAGCCCGCTCCCTTCAAGTTCCTAACCCCCAAATCTTGTCTCTGCCTGCCATGCTTGACCTGCTCCTGCCTTCTAAGCACTTGGCTTTTCATCTCTACTCTATCCTTTGTCCTCTGGCTCACTCATCCTGGTCACCCATGCAGATCCTTGGCCCTAGTTGTGGTTATACAGGATTCAAACACTGACCAGACACATCTGGTACCTCTGTGGGGTTAAGGGCAGAATTGTGGGGAGGTTGTTCAGATTCTTGCTGGCTGGATTTTCCTCTGACCTGCAGATAGTATCACAGGTTCCTTCAGCTAAGTTTACACAAGTGGCTCAGAGTATCTCCGTGGAAACACTCCTGACCCCCATCCCAGGCTGGGTTGAGGGCCCATTTTCTCCTCAAAGATCTCATGTTTCCCTTTATCATTTCATTTACTTGCTTTTCTTTTTATTTTCTTGCCTTTCCCAAATTCATATCCCTTTTCCAATATGAGAGACTCTGGAGAAAAGGAATTTGTGTATTAAACATCTCTGTATTCTCAGTACACAATGTAGATCCAGGCACATAGAAGACAAACAGCTAAACAGCTAATTTAACTTAGAGCAGTGATACCAGCAGGGCCTGAGTTGGTAGGTCCTGGAGACCATCTGTTTGTTTCAGCTTGCATTACAAATGTGGTTCCAAGACTTTCGATTTTTATCAGTGTGGTTTGGAAGGAAGCAATGACCCTGTTCTTTGATAAACTTTAAAGAATATCTAAGTCTTGAAGACATATAAATGCTAAAGAAGGATCAATTTATTCCTCCCAGATGAACTCTAACCTGCTTTCCAAATATATCACATTTCCTACCCAGCAACCAGAAAGCTATGTGCATTACATTCCTTGAAAAGAGAGATGGCTGAGATTCACATCCCGAGTCCCTGGCCAATCTTCTTCCCACACTGTACGTGATAGGTCTCCATGCAGAATAGGAGAATAATCACTCCAGGAAAGTTTGCTTCTGAAAAATGTTGCTCCCCATCTACTTTCCTGCCTGCCTGCTCCCCATCTACTTTCCTGCCTGGGGAGTAGGCTAGAGAGTGAGAATCATGTGGGACCCCTCCTACCTCTCTGATTTGAGGTCTCTGCAGAAGCCCAGCCAAGTGTCCTAGTCTGCCCTAATTCCCTCCAGTTCCTGTTTGGATACTGTCCACTAAGCAGGAGGCATTCTCATACTTGTCAGACTGCAGTGCTCCTAAGAGGTAGATAATGCATGGTGTCCATCTTTCCTCCCTTTCATTTCTGGCCCTAATCCCTTTATCCCACCCCACTCCCCAGGTGAGAAGGTGATGGTCCCTGAGGGCCCTTGTTCTCATTGGGTTTTGCTCAGACCTGAGCTCATCGGCCCCAGGAATGAAGCTGGGGGCAGGGGTGAGGCCAACAGAGGGAGGGTGATCACAGTTACACATAAAGCAGGATGACGGAAGAGATGTGAGGAATGGCAGCTCAAGCCCTTATTTCTGATGCCCTCTCTCACCACAGCCCCTGCAGGAACTCAACAAGGAAGCAAAAATGACACATAGGTGGGAGAGGTCCTAATCCTCTTTAGGTCCAAGTCCTAAAGAGAGCCAACACATGTCTGAGTTTTCAGGTTCCCAGGGACTGGATGGTGGTCAACTTCTGCTCTGTGGGACCTGCTTCAACCACCTGGAGGAGGTAGGATCCAGTGGAAGGAAAGTGGAGTCCTTTCTGGCCAAATCTGGGTGAAGACATCTGACCACCCAGCAGGATGCATTGGCCCAAGACATCGACCATGAGCTACGAAAGGCATAGAGAGAAAGGCCACTGTCTTTAGTACTGAGAGAAAACCAGTCCTTTATGTCCTCTGCCTTGCTCTTCCATCCTCCACTGATGCAAGACCATCAGCCTGACCTGCTCATGTGCTGGTGGGAGTCACGCCCACAGACAAGGGTATGGAATGAATGAGTCCAAGTGAGGAGCTTGAAGAGGAGCCAAGCAAAGAGCCAGACTTCTTCCCAAGGAGGAACTTAAGTGAAAGAAACAAGAAAAATTAAAGAGAATTTCATAGAAACTGCAGAAAGCTATACAACTAGAAAACCAAAAAAGAATTTGTGTAAGTTTTTTAAAAACATCTGAATTGAAAAATACAATTGCAGAACTAAAAAAATATTGTAAACAACTACATGCCAATAAAAATAAATTTTAAAAAGTGTAGAAAATTCTAAAAAAATAAGCTGAAGGAAAATTAAGAGATCTCACAAGGTCACAGTCATATGATGCCAGTAACATTTTAATTTTTGTGTTGTATTTCCATATATTTACAGAAAGATGTCAAGCTTTAAAAAAGAACTAAAAAGTAGAACTGATGCAACTGAAAACTAAATTAGTAATCAAAAACATCAAGTAGAGGAATGATCTCACTACACAAAAGCAGAAAATATAAAGAATAAAAGAGTAAAAAGAATAAGAGATGTGGAGGATAGATCTAGGAGACTCAAGATGCAAAGTGCATAGTTTCAGAAAGAGTTAAATGAACAGAACTAAGAGAAGCAAAAAGGTTAAAAAAAAGAAAAACTCTGAGTTGAAAACAATACAAACTTTAAAGATACATTTGAAAAAATTTCTAAACTTTGAAAATAAAGAGATTGGCTTACAGGCTTCCAAACATGGCAAGAAGTTTCATTTCAAAGGCAAGAGAATCAGAGCACAACAGATTTCTCATCTGCAACTTTAGATACTAGAAGACAGTGGGAAAATGTATGTTTAGTTTTTCAAGAAGAGCATTGTGATCCAAGAATCTTACACTGTTCAATAAAGTATTCCTTAGTGGCTCAGATGGTAAGGAATCCACCTGCAATGCGGAAGACCTGGGTTTGATCCCTGGGTCGGGAAGATCCTCTGGAGAAGGGTATGGCTACCCACTCCAATATCCTTCCTAGAGAATCCCATGGACAGAGGAACCTGGAAGGCTACAGTGCATGGGATCACAAAGAGTCAGACATGAGTGAGCGACTAAGCACACACACATTCATGTGGGAAGAGAAAGAATTTTTTCAGCTTAAGAAGATTCATAATGGATGCCACCCAAGTATATTTCTAAGTAAATTACTTGAGGGAGTGCTCTATTTTTTTTTTTTTTACTTAGAACAAAAAACTCTCAGATGAAATATTCAAAGAGTAGGAGTTAGGGAAAAAAAAAAAAGAAAAAAGTTAAGCTCTCATTTTGTTCCAGCATAAAGTGGTGAGCAAGACAGGGCTCTGCCCTCCAGAAGCTGCTAATCAGATGCTCAGTGTTGTGAAGATTTGATGGGGGTGATCTGCGGGAAAAGGAACTGATATGCTGGTGCTGCTTTGGCAGAATTGGGGACGGCATTTGAGTTAACTGAACCCAGGTCTCCCACATTGCAAGCAGATTCTTTACCAGCTGAGCCACCAGGGAAGCCCAAGAATACTGGAGTGGGTAGCCTATCCCTTCTCCAGCAGATCTTCCCAACCCAGGAATAGAATCCTGCGTGGCAGGTGGATTTTTTACCAGCTGAGCTACCAGGGAAACCCCTTCTAAGGAGGAGACAACCTTGCATACTTATAGGAGAAGAACATTCTGAGCAGAAAAAAAACACAGTCTTAGTGAGGAAAATAATGATGGTATGTTCTGCTCATTCAGACATGGTATGTTCTGCTCATTCAGACAGAGTGGGTGGCTAGGCATAGGGAACATGAGCAGGAACGGAGGAAGAGAAAGTCAGGGAGGCAATGGAGCAGAGACTACCACCAACTTGCTGAAATCTAGGTTGCTTTTATTCCAGGACACGTTAGATCAATCCTCCAGCCTCCTGGGAAAGTGTGTGTGATCATGAGAGTTCCAGCAAGTGCAACATGAACAGAAGTGACACTCAATTCTGCCCCATCAATGCCACCCATATGCACTCCTTCCTGCTTTTTTCCCTTCTTCCGGCTAGTTAGAATGAAAATGACCCCCAGGCTGACTTTCAAAGAGACATAAGTTGAAGATGACAGCAGCCTGCACCCCTGATGTTTACCAATCAGTGCTGGTATATGAGCAAGAAACAAACATCTCCACACTTTTGTAACTGAAAGTGGGGTCAGTCTTGCTGCTCGCCACTCAAAAGCCAATAAAAAGGCAAGGTTGGTGAAAAGGAAAGTTTGCTTTATTTTGAATGCTGGCAATCAGTGGGGAGGGCAGATGCCTGTTCAAAGGCTGACACCTGCCATTGACAATCAATGGGCAAGAGCTTTTACAGGCTGAGAAAGTGAGTTATAAGCAGAAACAGTACCAGGACATCTTGAAATTGGTCATTGGTGGTGTGACCCGTGTCATCTTTTTTTTTTTTTTTGGCTGCACTGGGTTTGCATTGCTGAGCGTGGGCGTTCTCTAGTTGCAGTGAGCTGGGGACTGCTCTCTAGTTGTGGTACAGGGGATTCTCACTTCGGTGGTTTCTTTGCTGCAGAAAATAGGCTCTAGGTGCTTGGGCTTCAGTAGTTGCAGCACATGGGCTTAGTTGCTCTGAGACATGTGGAATCTTTCCAGACTAGGGATAGAACCCATGTCCCATGCCTTGGAAGGTGGGTCCTTATCTACTAGACGATCAGGGAAGCCCCTGACCAGTGTCATCTTGATTGTTACAAGTACAGTTAGACTTCAGTTCCAGGGTCAATTTGTTACCATTTCCTTGAGGTCAGTTCTTGGAACTGTAGCAGCTTATGTCATGGCTACAGTCTGACCATGATGTAATTAACTTCTTAAACCTGGCGGAGGTTTCAGTGTCTATGATATAGCTCACAGGATACTACCTATAGCTCAGAATATTGCCTATAGCTCTTGAGAAGCAACTAAAAGGTCCTTGACTATGTTTAACTGCTGTTTGTTCTCCTTTGACTGTTTTCTTTTGTTTCTGCATGTTTTCACTTCTTTCATTAAACTTATTCTTTGGCTAAAGTTTTTCCACAGACAAAATACAAGCAGAGGACATGTGGGACAAGGACCATAGGATCCTGCTCTGTTTCAGTGAGCCATTGTTGAGAACTGGGGTAAATTTGTTTCAGCAGTTAGCACACTCTGACCACCACAGGCAGACAGGATCTTATGGGATCATAGTCCAGAGCTGAATTTTCTCACCACATATAATCAGAAAGGCCAGAGGTATCATGGGAATGGGAGGAGTAGGAAGTTCAAGGAGGAAATATCATGACCAAACTTCTAAGTTCTAAGGCCAGGGATCAATCAAGAGACCATTTCCATGGTCTTGGGGAGAGATTGCTGTGTCTTGGAGCAGAGATTCAGAAATTGAGAGGCCATAATGTGATTCAATTAGGAGAAATTTTGGAGGTAAAGTTGATATTTTGAATGTGGGATAAGTGAGGAGAATAAAGGATGATTCATGAGTTTGAGGTATTTTACTGAGATGAGGACAGTTAATCAAAAGCAACTTTGAGGAATGGAAAATTCAGATTTCTGTTTATTCCTGTTAAATCTGAGATGTCTACTAGATATCCAAGGGAGATTTTAGATATATGAATCTGGCATCTCACACAGTAAATGGGAACCCTCAGTGTCTGTTTTTCTGACACCTGTGACTGGGACCTCTTAGGGGAGAGTGCTGGTAGAAATGAGTCTGGCACTTCGGTTTTGTTGGCTAGGAGGAGCCAGCGATGGGGACTGAGGTATGCCAAGAGGGTAGGAGGAGAGCCTGTGAAGTGTGGATTCCCAGAAACTTGGATGAGGTTTTCCCAGCACTGTCCGACTGTACTGATGTAAGTGAGGAATAAGCACACACAGTAAGTCCTGTACATATGAACCTTCAGGTTGCGAACTTTTAAAGATGTGAATGTACGTCTTTATACCCAATCACATCAGGCATGAATGAAATTGAAGCTTGCCTTCCATCTCCAATTGCTGATGACCTTTCATCTCTACCATCTCCCACCTCCTCTCTTTCCTCTGGTCAGTGACTCTTCTTGCCTGCTCACTCAATGCCAGCTCCTGTGTGCCAGCTGTTGTACCGTACTTTTCAAGGTACTGTAAGATTAAAAATGTTTTCTTTATTTTGTCTGTTTTTTATGTATTATTTGTGTGAAAAATATTATAAGCCTCTAAGTTCAGTTCAGTTGCTCAGTCATGTCTGACTCTTTGCAACCCCATGAATTACAGCACACAAGGCCTCCCTGTCCATCACCAATTCCCGGAGTTCACCCAAACTCATGTCCATTGAGTTGGTGATGCCATCCAGCCATCTCATCCTCTGTCATCCCCTTCTCCTCCTGCTCCCAATCCCTCCCAGCATCAGGGTCTTTTCCAATGAGTCAACTCTTCACATGAAGTGGCCAAAGTATTGAAGTTTCAGCTTCAACATCAGTCCTTCCAAAGAACACCCAGGACTGATCTCCTTTAGAATGGACTGGTTGGATCTCCTTGCAGTCCAAGGGACTCTCAAGAGTCTTCTCCAATACCACAGTTCAAAAGCATCAATTCTTTGGCACTCAGCTTTCTTCATAGTCCAACTCTCACATCCATACCTGACCACTGGAAAAGCCATAGCCTTGACTAGATGGACCTTTGTTGGCAAAGTAATGTCTTTGCTTTTGAATATGCTGTCTAGATTGATCATAACTTTCCTTCCAAGGAGTAAGCGTCTTTTAATTTCATGGCTGCAATCACCATCTGCAGTGATTTTGGAGTGCTAAAAAATAAAGTCTGACACTGTTTCCCCATCTGTTTCCCATGAAGTGATGGGACCAGATGCCATGATCTTCGTTTTCTGAATGTTGAGCTTTAAGCCAACTTTTTCACTCTCCACTTTCACTTTCATCAAGAGGTTTTTTAGTTCCTCTTCACTTTCTGCCATAAGGGTGGTGTCAGCTGCATATCTGAGGTTATTGATATTTCTCCCGGCAATCTTGATTCCAGCTTGTGCTTCTTCCAGCCCAGTGTTTCTCATGATGTACTCTGCATATAAGTTAAATAAGCAGGGTGACAATATACAGCTTTGACGTACTCCTTTTCTTATTTGGAACCAGTCTGTTGTTCCATGTCCAGTTCTGTTGCTTCCTGACCTGCATATAGGTTTCTCAAGAGGCAGGTCAGGTGGTCTGGTATTCCCACCTCTTGAAGAATTTTCCACAGTTTATTGTGTTCCATACAGTCAAAGGCTTTGGCATAATCAATGAAGCAGAAATAGATGTTTTTCTGGAACTGTCTTCCTTTTTCCGTGATCCAGAGGATGTTGGCAATTTTATCTCTGGTTCCTCAGCCTTTCCTAAAACCTCTTAAAGTACAGTAAAGACTGTAAAGAAAGCTGAGCACCAAAGAATTGATGCTTCTGAACTGTGGTGTTGGAGAAGACCCTTGAGAGTCCCTTGGACTGCAAGGAGATCCAACCAGTCCATCCTAAAGGAGCTCAGTCCTGGGTGTTCTTTGGAAGGAATGATGCTAAAGCTGAAACTCCAATACTTTAGCCACCTGATGTGAAGAGCTGACTCATTGGAAAAGACTCTGATGCTGGGAAAGATTGAAGGCGGGAGGAGAAGGGGTAACAAAGGATAAGATGGTTGGATGGCATCACCAACTCAATGGACATGAATTTGGGTAAACTCCGGGAGCTGGTTATGAACAGGGAGGCCTGGCGTGCTGCAGTCCATGGGATCACAAAGAGTCGGACACTACTGAGCAACTGAACTGAATTGAACTGGAGTACAGTACTATACAGCCAATTGTGTTAGTTGGGTACCTAGGCTAACTTTGTTGGACTTATGAACAATTTGGACTTATGAATGTGCTCTCAGAATGGAGCTCATTCACTGTGTAGGGGGTTTATTCTAGTCAGTTTTAAGCAATTCATGATTTTTCCAATCAAAAAAATGGATGAGTTAAGCAAAATGGATGAGTTTCCTAGGGCTGCCATAATAACATGGTGGCTTAAAGCACTAGAAATTTACTTTCTCTCAGTTCCATAGGCTACAGGTCTAAAATCAAGGGGTTGGCAGGGTTGCATGCTTCTGGAGACTCTGAAGGAGAATTCACTCTATGCCTCTCTCCTAGTTTCTGGTGACTGCCATAAATCCTTGGCAAAAATTCTTGGTTTTCTTTGGTTTGTAGACACAGCACTCTCTCTGATTTCTGCCTCCCTCTTCTAACTCTGCGTGGCTCCTTTTCTCTTATAAATAGTGCTTGTCATTGGATTTAGAACCTGCCCTAATCCAGGATATTTTATTACATCAGCCAAGATTATTTTTTCCAAATAAGGTCACATTTGAAGATTCTAAGTAGGTGTGCCTGTGAGAGGGCCATTATTCAACTCACTACCAGGAGTGAGGGGCAAGTTGGTTAAAAGGATGTGCAAAGGGGCAACAGAGCTGAATCATGGAATCCAAGCTAGATGGGGAGGGAAAGAAGCATAGGAGACAGTCATGGAAAAATAGAGACTGCTGAGATCAGAAAGGGGAGTGGTTGAGCAGAAGAACCAGACAAGGAAGATGAGGAGGTGGGGTGAAAGGATGGCAGACGGAGTTCAGTTACTGATTATGACAGTCTGGGGAGTGGGCACCTGAGACGGTGACAATGATGGCATCTGAGAACACTCCATTGGAGGAGAGGAGGGTGTGAGGCCCTGAGAATGTAGTCTGGATCACCAGTGCGCATGATGAAGCCCGCAGAATGATGATGAGAGTGGAGAAGGGGGATGAGCAAGGGGTAGACAAGGAGTAAGGACAGCAGCCAGGAGGACTGAGCAAGTGATAGTGATGGCTAAGTCAGAATAGAAGAGTGTAAGGGATTGAAAGATACAGGATATTCTATCAAAATAAAAACTAAAAGCTGGGAATCAAATTCCAAATGATTCCAACAAAACCCAGTTGGTGGGGGAGGAACAGAGACAATGGTGAAGTAAACACATACTAACATTTTCATTTTGATGTGGAATATGTGGTTGGAATTGGGTTGAATGAAACTATACTAAAAAGTCTTCTCTTAAAAAATGGGGACAGTTAGTACATTGATAGAGAAGTACAGATTTGAATATACACTTTATGTATACATATATGTGGGCTTCCCTGGTGGCTCAGATGGTAAAGAATCTGCCTTCAATGCAGGAGACCTGGATTTTATCTCTGGGTCAGGAAGATACGCTGGAGAAAGGAAAAACAACCCACTGCAGTATTCTTGCCTGGATAATTCCATGAACAGAAGAGCCTGGCAGCCTGCAGTCCATGGGGTTGTAAAGAATCAGACACAATTAAAGAACTAACACACACACACACACACACATACACACATACACAGATATACACATATACCCATTAAAAGAGAGACACATGTAGAAAGGCATCCAAATCACCAGAAAGCAAAATACTAAATAAAAATTAAAACTTTTCAATTAAAATTAATTATTGGTTAGGGATCAAATTAAAAATTTAATTAGGAATTAAAAATTGGTTAGGGAACAACAGAACAAATAATATATAATAGCACAAAAAGCACACAATAAGATAAAATAAGGCCAAACATGTCTTTTTTCAATTATGGACACGGTATTTAATGTCCCTATTAAAACATCATTAGGCAGTTATTTAAAACAATCATTTTGGTGATTATTTCATGTATGTACACTGTGCACTTTAAATATGTATAGTCTATTGTATATCAATTTTACTTCAGTAAAGCTGCTTTTTGAAAGAAACAATGAAGACTCTAAGAGCGAATGAAAAATAAAATTCTAATTTTATGTTTTATGCATATACCTAAAAAAGACAGACAAAGGTTGAAAAGAGGAGTGGTGAATGCAAACAAATAGAAAGCAGGCACACACACACATCACACAAAGTGGATTCTGAGGCTAAAATTACTGTAAAACAATGTAAGTATATTTTAATGATAAAAGGTAACATCCACAATATTCTACAGACACAAAAAGCTTTCATGCACCAATAACATAATTTTAAAATATGCAAAGCACTGAGTCTTCCCTGGTGGTCCAGTGGCTAAGACTCTGCACTTCCAATGTAGGGGGCCCAGGTTCGATATCTGGTCAGGGAACTAGATCCCACATGCGACACCTAAGAGTTTGCATGCTGCAATGAAGATCACATGTGTGCTGCAACTAAGACCCGGCACAGCCAAATATAAATATTAATATATATGTGTATATATATATACATATTACATATATGTATATGAAGTATATACATATATATGTGTATTAACTCCTAGAGATACAACAGACAGGCGAATCTACAATCATATTAAGAAAATCCAAGCTAGGTTTCAATAGTATGTGAACCAAGAACCTCCAGATATTCAAGCTGGATTTAGAAAAGGCAAAGGAATCAGAGATCAAATTGCCAACATCTGTTGGATCATAGAAAAAGCGAGAGAATTCCAGAAAAACATCTACTCTGCTTCATTGACTGTGCTAAAGCCTTTGACTGTGTGTGAGTGAAGTGAAAGTTGCTCAGTCGTGTCGGACTCTTTTTGACTCCATGGAATTCTCTAGGCCAGAATACTGGAGTGGGTAACCTTTCCATTCTCCAGGGGATTTTCCCAACCCACAGATCGAACCCAGGTCTCCCGCATTACAAGCAGATTCTTTACCAACTGAGCTATCAGGGAAGCCCCTGTGTGTGGATCACAGCAAACTGTGGGAAATTCTTGAAGAGCTGGAAATACCAGACCACCTTAACCTGTCTTCTGAGAAACCTGTATGCAGGTCAAGAAGTAACAGTTAGAACCAGACATGGAACAACAGACTGGTTCCAAATTGGGAAAGGAGTACATCAAAGCTGTATAATGTCACCCTGCTTATTTAACTTATATTCAGAGTACATTATGAGAAATTCTAGGCTGGATGAAGCACAAGCTGGAATCAAGATTGCCAGGTGAAATATCAATAACCTCAGATATGCAGATAACACCACCCTTATGGCAGAAAGTGAAGAGGAATTAATGATCCTCTTGATGATAGTGAAAGAGGAGAGTGATAAAGTTGGCTTAAAGCTCAACATTCAGAAAACAAATATCATGGCATCCAGTGCCATCACTTCACAGCAAACAGATGGAGGAAAAATGGAAACAGTGACAGACTTTATTTTCTTGGGCTCCAAAATCACTGCAGATGGTGACTGAAACCATGAAATTAAAAGATGATTGCTCCTTGGAAGAAAAGCTATGACCAACCTAGACAGCATATTAAAAAGCAGAGACATTACTTTGCCAACAAAGGTCCATCTAGTCAAAGCTATGATTTTTCCAGTAGTCATGTATGGATGTGAGAGTTGAACCATAAAGAAAGTTGAGCACCGAAGAATTAATGCTTTTGAACTGTGGTGTTGGAGAAGACTCTTGAGAGTTCCTTGGACTGCAAGGAGATCCAACCAGTCCATCCTAAAGGAAATCAATCCTGAATGTTCATTAGAAGACTGATGCTGAAGCTGTAACTCCAATACTCTGGCCACCTGATTCAAAGGGCTGACTCATTGGAAAAGACCTTGATGCTGGGAAAGACTGAAGGAAGAAGAAGGGGATGACAGAGGATGAAATGATTGGATGGCATACCGACTTGATGGACATGAGTTTGAGCAAGCTCCAGGAGTTAGTGATGGACAGGGAAGCTTGGTGTGCTGCAGTTCATGGTGTCTCAAAGAGTCGGACACGACTGAGCGACTGGACTGAACGGAACAAATCTTAATATACTTCTCTCAGAACTTATAAAATCTAGTAGATAAATATGAAATAAATCTATAGAGGACTTGAATAACAGTTAACAAATGACTTAATACACACAGACATGGAGCTTAATCCTCAACAAATAGAAAATGTAGATTCTTTTCAAATACCTTAGAACTTTGTATATTAGCACACAAGGTAAACATCAGTTGCTTACAAAATAAATAGAAATCATAAAATAAAACTAGCAAATGTCAAGAAAAACTTAGCCCATAAAATGTAAACAAACAAAAATCCACTTGGGGATTTTGAAGTTTCTTTTCTAAATCATCTTGAATTAAAGAAGAAATAAAAACTTGGATTTTATTTAGAAATAAGTGAGAAAATTATATGCTAAAACCTTGTGAGAATAAGCCAAATAGTGATATTTAATAGAAAATGTTTTTACTTTTACTGTTATGTTAGGAAAGAAGGATGTTTAAATCACGAACTAAAACCTAATTCAAGAAAATAAAAAGAATTCAGAATAAAACAAAATGAGATAGAAGGAAATAATAAAATTTAAAAAGTAATTATCAAAATAGAAAAAAAAGAAAACCCTATGGTCCTTGTTCTTAGGAAAAAGTTTCAGCTAATTGAGAGGTTATGCCTTTGACAAGAAAAAAGGCAGTAGATCCACCAGGAATGACCAAAAAAGATAAAATTGCAAACAATAAGAAGGCTTAAGAATTTTAAGTCAATACACTGTAAGTACTTAACCAAGCCAAAGGTGGATGATTTCCTAAAAAAATATAAATTACCAAAACTGACTCAAAAAGTAGAAATCCTAAACAGTCCAGAAAAAGTTAGGATGCCAAAGATATATCTCTAAAAAATGCTTACATACAGAAGTAGAAATATAATGTTGAACACATAAATCTTATGTAAGGTTATATACCTGATGTTAACTCAATAAAAACAAAAGCAAACACAAAATATTTCCTCTACCTTACAAAAAAAAAAAAAAGAGAGAGAAAAATGCTTGGCACATTGATAATTCACAGTGCAGTAAAGGCTGTGTATTCTTCCTTGCTCTGCCTCTTACTGGCCATGTCACATTAGTATAGTGGCCAGATTTAGCAAATAAAACTACAGTACACCGAGTTAAATATGAATTTCTTATAAACAACATATATATTCTGTATCAGGATTCCCATTCATAAGTTGGAGATTTTTCCACTTCAGAGTCAGCGACCTGTGGCCTTGTTGAGATAACTTGACTCTTCCAGTCTCTGTCATGTCAAACAGGCATTTAAAAAAGAATAAATATATGTAAGGATCCATCATACCTCAGAGACCATTTGCTTTTCCTTCCACTGAAAGCACTGTGGTGGGTGTCAAGCCTTGGGTGCTTTTGCTTGCATAGGTTTTTCCCTGGAGTGAATTTTTATGTGTGCTCTTTCCTGATGAGAAACAGTAACTGAGACAGAAAAACTTTGCCTAGTCTCTACTTTTGTCTGCTGTGGTTGTTCCATTTCCCTTGGTGGCCAGGCCTCCAAAACCAGATGCAAAACACCAGCTGCTGCTCCACGTCTCACCCCCTCCCCAGGGGACCCCTTGCCCTTTGAGCCTACCTTAGTGCCTCCCCACCTTTCTCCTTCAGCTTCCCACATGCCCGCCTGTGGCCTCCCCTCTCCCCCCAGTTCCATCCTACCCTGAGGCATTCTGCAAGGGTAGGAAGGGTATGCTTGGCTTTGTCTCAGTCTCTGGGCTGCAGAGTCCTTTGGGGCCAACTCCGAGGAAGAAGTGTCCCCACATCCTTAGCCCCATCTGCTTCCTGCATGCTGGCCTCTGCTTCTGCTCTCCGCAGCAAATGGTATCACGTCCCAGCATGCCATGCTTTCCTCCAGTGTCTTTTATTTACACTTTACAGTGGCTGCTAAACAATGAGGCCACTGCATTAAGGATTGTGGGAAGAAAGGCTTTATTTCTAGAGCAGCTGAGTTCCTACTATGTCCCAGACACTGGGCTAAGACTCTGACTATATATTTTTCCCATTTAATTCTTGAATAATGTCATGAAAGAGGTGTGTCTCCCTCCATTCTACAAATTGAAAAGCACAGATTCAGATAGTTTGTGTCTAGTCCAAGGTTACCCACAAGTCAGTGGCTGAACTGGAATTTAAATTCAAGTCTCTTTGACTCTGAGATGATGACTCCATCTTTTCCATGACCCCACACTGATTGCCAGCCGTGGAAAATTTGATTCAATAGTTGTGTGTATGTGTGTGTGTTTGTGTGTGTGTGTGTGTTTGTGTGTGTGTGTGTGTGTTAAGATTTTTAAAATGCACCTAGATCTGAGTAAGTTCTGGTTTTTCTGGCCTCCTGGTCTCCTTCCTGCTCTTGTTTATGGGCCTGTCTCTTTGCCTTCCTGTCTATTCAGTCTCCATAATCAGCTAGTTCAGAAAGCACGGTGTGAGCTAAGGGAAAGTAAGGTGGGCGCTGCCTCTCGCTGCCATGGTGAAGCAGATCCCATAATAAAAGCCTGAATCCCCAGACAGTGTCTTGCGTGAAAGCACAGACCCTTGCTGAGTGGGGAGCAGCCAGGCTGGGATGCAGCTGTCAGCTGCCAGGTCATGTCCACATGCTGGCCAGACCCGGAGCTTTGTCTCCTCTTTCATTTTGTTTCTCTCCCATCTTCCCTCTCCATCTTTTCTAGTAGTTTCTAGGGCTGCCATAACAAAGTGCCATGGACTAATTGGATTAAACAACAGGAATTAATTTTTTTTTTTCCACAATTCCAGGGGCTGAAAGTCCAAGATCAAGGTGTCAGCGGAGTTGTTTCTTCTGAGGCTTCACTCCTTGGCTTGTAGTGTCAAGAGTCACAGGTGACACTCTCGTGTGTCTCTCCTAATCTCTTCTTATAAGATCATTAAACTAGAAACTTCCCTGGTGGTCCAGTGACTAAGACTCCATGCTCTCAAGGCAGGGGGCCCAGGTTTGATCCCTAGTCAGAGAACTAGATCTCACGTGCTGCTACTAAGAACCCTCATGCTATAATGAAGATCAAAGATCCTGCATTCTGCAACTAAAACCTGGCACAGCCAAATATCTGTATCTATCTATCTATGTAAAGGAAGATTATTAACCAGCCGCATTGGGTAAGGGCTATCTCAATGATCTCATTTAATCTACTAACTTCTTTTAAAGACCCTATCTCCTAATATAGTCATATTTCTGGGGTGCTGGGAGTTAGGACTTCAACAGAAGAATTTTAAAGAACAAACAACAACTCATTACACACACTCTCTCTTTCAGACACATACACATACACACACCTATTAATAGTTGAGACTGAGGCTGGACCTGTCTCACTGGAGATTCCTGAGTCCCAAGTTTTCTCCAGAAGAGAAACCAGTGCCTTAGTCACTGTTTCCTTATTACTAAGAAGGAGGAGTGATGGGTGCTGGCCAAGGGCTGGTGGTGGGGAAGGTTTCCATGAGTGTGGAGTACTTGCAAAGGATCCTGGAGATTTCAGGAATGGACTCTTGGACCAGGTGCATTTCTGACTTGTGAGTGTGAAAAGAATGAAAAAAAAAAAAAAAACAGGAAAATTGGGACCCATGGTTGAGCATTTTCAAGAGCTGGAGTCCATGGCCACTTTCGTAGAGTTTTGAAATCCTCAACAAGGATAATTTTTCAAATTTCTATTTTCATTTGAATAATCATCTAAGAAATTAACATAAATACATCCTGAAATATCAAGATGACCACCCAGATGCCAGGGCTGCCATTTCAGTGCCTACATTTGTGTTCATTTCTATCACTGTGTTAGTGCCAAAGAACACTATTCTAAATGCTCAGAGCCCAAAAGAAAAGAACATATTTGAATCTATGCATAAATATAATGTTTATGCAAAGTGAAGTCCAAATAATGGCACAGCTCATGGTATAAGTTGGAGTTTAAGTTATTTAGTTGCTAGAACAGAGAAAAGAGAATTGAATCATCCCACAGCACAATTAAAATCTGACATTTGCAGGTAATCACATACCTTAATCCACTCACTTATAATACTAACTTAATTAATTAATGTTGCTAGTTTTGTTTGCAATCACTTTTTAAAACTGGTTAAATTTGTTAGCCAAGATTTTAGTAGGTTTAAATTTCTTAACTGGTTTTGAATTTTGTTTGTATAGCCTATTACTATAAGAATTGGAATCTAGCTTTATATTGATACACATTTAAGAAATATATTAAATTTAAGTCCAGACTCATACTTTTAGGTGAGACTGAATAGATTGTATCAGACTAATTTTCCAGCTAAGATAAAAATGTAAGAGGAGGCTGAAAATCCAAAAATAGTGTTTGATGGCATCAGAGAATAAATAAAGTATCCAGTATTTGAGGGAAATGCTTTGTGGTGAGTCCTGCATTCAACAGTTTTTTCTCCTTGAGTCATTTATCAATTCCTAGCTGAGACTATAGAGTCAGGAAAGAAAATCAGGGATCTAAAGCATCCAGTAGCTTCTCTGGGCTGGATGGATACAAACTGGAGTTGAATTTGCCACAAAGAAACCACACAAAATCCAAGACTTGTAACCCAAGATCCTGGAGAAAAAGAACAACAAAGAGATAAAGCTGACATTAAATCTGAATTTCTCCTTGAATCATTTTACAATTTCCAAGCTACATGTTGGATGAGACACAGAGCAACCAAGTGGAAAGAAGTTGCCAAGACAGTAAAAATCTAAGCACGGAGTGTTGGAGCCTCATGGTGCTTTCAAGACAAAAATTGAGGCTTGGAACCTGTAATAAGTGAGGCCCTGGTAAACACTCAGGGCTTCAGTTGAGACCCCAGAAAAGCTAAGTCTCACAGTTAAGGACAAACAGAAGCAGAAAGTCCTGCATTGAATCAAAGTGATCTTGCCATATCCTATCTATTTGCAAGAAGATTTATTCTCTTTCTATTTCCAGTCTGGCGAGAGCAGGTTGGGGTCACATGGAGCTGCTCCCCTACAACCTGCTGAGCTCACATGTGGGAACTCCATGGCTTCTCCCCCCACCTCCAGTTCACCAGGGTCCACACCAACCCTGAGGAGTTTAACCCTGGCTTTGTGGCACATTTGATACCCAAGGTAGAGTGGGTGGCCCATCTGGAGGTGGCTGATATCCTGCATCTGGTCGAGCTGTCCAGAGAGGCCATCTGCAGTGTGAGTGTGATGAGAAATTTCAGAGGAAGATATACTACAAACTACAAATATATTACAGGGAACTCCGCCACATCCATAGCCTGGACATCTCTTCCCCATCAGCAGTGGGATTCCCAGCATGCTTGCTGAGTGATGAGGAGACTGAGATTCAACTATACCAGGCACAAAATTTTAGTTCTGTGACCATATGTATCTTTGTTTATATGTATCGTGTTTTCTGGTTCTATCATGTACACCCCAAGACTTGGCCCCATAATACCTCAAACAACATTTTCTTTAGCTCAGTGTGTATATATATATATATAGTTATAGATATATATTCTCATTAAAGTTTCAAAAAAAAAGGAAGAAGAAGACGGTGATGATGACAATAACATATTCTTCTTTGGAGGCAGAAAACATCATCTCAAGTCTCTAAAACTTTTTAAACTCAATGTCCAGAATTAGATAAAGAAAATTACCAATTATCCTAGGAAACAAGACCAAATCAGTGAAATCCAAGAGAAAAATAGTCCATATCAATAGCCCCACAGGTGCTCTGGATATTGAAGTCATCAGAGATATGCTTTCAAATAACTATATCATGTTCAAGAATGTAATAAAACTATAGACCGTTTTACCAGAGAATTGCAGTAAAAAAAAAAAAAAAAAATCAAATAGGAATCCCAGGTCATCAACCTCTCTAAGCTATTGTTTAGTCTAGAAACTTAGGTCTTATTTTTGATTCCTTCATCTTCTTCAGCCTATGAGTACACCTCTGCTTCACTATCCATTGCTAATGTCACTTCCCTAATTAAGGGCAACCTCATGTCTCACCTGGAGAAGGCAATGGCACCCCACTCCAGTACTCTTGCCTGGAAAATCCCATGGGCGGAGGAACCTGGTAGGCTGCAGTCCATGGGGTTGCTAAGAGTCAGACATGACTGAGCGACTTCATTTTCACTTTTCACTTTCATGCATTGGAGAAGGAAATGGCAACCCACTCCAGTGTTCTTGCCTGGAGAATCCCAGGGACGGGGGAGCCTGGTGGGCTGCCGTCTATGGGGTCACACAGAGTCAGAAATGACTGAAGTGACTTAGCAGCAGCAGCGGCGGCATGTCTCACCTACACTCACACTCCATTCCACAGAATGAACTTTCTCTACTGTAAATCTGATCAATCTTCATAAACTCATTTGGTGGCTCTGCTCTTCAGAATAAGCTCCAAGCCCTTTCCTGTGGGCTACTTGGCTCTGGTTTTTCTCTTGAGAAACAGAATATTTTCTGCCATATCAGTAAACAAGGCTGTCACCATCATCAGCAATTGCTGCCCTCTAATGTGAGCCAATGAGCTCTAAGGGAGCAAAGGAAGGAAAAGAACATCTGCCATCTAGCAGCCATCAGATGCACCCACTCCCTATGGTGAGCCTCAAGGAAGCACAGGATGTGAAAACACTGGCCCCAGACAGGAGAGGTGTGTATAAAAGGAATGATATCAGTGAGCCCAGACTCTTGCATCTTCCCTTATGTAGAAAAGCACTAAATTCCTTAACTGGGGAGATCTGGTTTTCTTTAATTAACAATAATCTTTTGACATTAAGACCACCCACCCTTTGTTGCAAAACTTCTCTATAACCTAGCTCATCCCTCACCTCCTCAAAGAAGTTTTCTTGGGGCTACTTGAGATGCTGTCTCCTGGGCTTAAGTCCTAAAAATTTCCACAGAATAAAGCATGCCTCTCAACTTTCGGGTTGTGAGTATTTTTTAAGTCTACACTCTCTAGTATGCACCTTGCTTCTTCAATACCCCAAACCTTAGCAAACACTTGTCCTTCAACTACAGTAAGTTAATTTCAGTCATCAAATGTACTGTGCTTTCTCCACCTCCTGAAAAGTGCATATACTGTTTCCTTTTTGTGACATGTTTTCTTTCTCTTCACTTAGCAAATTCTACCCACCTTTCAAAAATTGTCTTCCAAGAGGCTCTCTCTGAGTCCTCAGGACCTCTTTAACCCTCTCTTCTAACATAACATGTCCTTTTTCAGAGCATTTATCATGCTAGAAGGTAATTAAACATCTACACATACATCTCCCCCATAAAATTCTTTGATGGAAGGAACCATGGCCTCTGAGAGTTTGCATAGTAGCTCACATATTATAGGATAGCACTTGTCCTGGGAGATGGCATTGCAACCAGGGTCCTGAGAACAAAGATTCAGCGTATTTTTTAAAAAGATTCAGCCCACCAATGAGCCCAACTAGGACCCAAATAATGACCTTGAGACTGTAGCTGTTTGCCTCCACCCACTAGGGTTCCTGGGGTGAGATCAGTCTCCATGGAGAGCTGGTAATTACCATCAAGCCCAGAGCCTCTGGGGCCCCACACCCCTTCACGCCAACCCAAGGACAGCTAAATGCCAGTGTTCCATTTCCAAACCCCGTGAAGGTCGTAAGTGTAAGGAACACAATCCCCAAGGGCCTGTCTTCAAACCACAGGCAAAGAGTAAAGCTAGCTGTTCTCCGGCTGTGACTGCTTTCCAAATGGCCTATAAACGTCTATGTTCTTCCCCAAAGTGATCTTTTCTCTTAAAACTTAAGTGCCTAATCAGTTTTGTCCTACCCACAAACTGGAGTAAGAAATGTGAGTTTAGAAAAGTTTATTTGGAGTGATTATACAAACATAAGGAGCAGCTAATACTCTTCTGTGATTGTCACATAGACCAGAATAGATGAGGCTGTTCCCATCAATAGTGAACGAATCTAAGATGCTCTTCAAGCCCCAGCTTTTTTTTTTTTTTTTTTTTTTTTTGATGTGGACTATTTTTAAAGCCTTTATTGAATTTGTTACAATGTTAATTCTGTTTTGTGTTTTGGTTTTGTGGCCCTGTGGCCTATAGCATCTTAACTGCCAGACCAGGAATTGAACCCACATCCCCCTCCACTGGAAGGGGGTGTTAACCTCTGGACCACCAGGGAAGTGGTGGCCCTAGCTCTTAAAGCCCCAATACATTGATCCCTAACAGCATGAGCATCTTCTCAGATGGCAGCTTTAAAAACAGCTGAAACTAATAATACTGGTAAATAACCACTACTCAAATTTTTATACAGCTTAGTCTTTCATCTTCACAATGAGCCTCCAGATTGAGACTTATTATCTCCATTTTGGAGGTAAGGACAATGGAGCTGAGAGGCTCAGTAAGTTGTCTAAGATCACACAGTGACATGTAGCTAGGATTCAAACTCATGAATCTGACGGACGCACTGATCTGAGGATTATTTTCTCTAATGTGGAAGCAACTGCTCCAGGCACAAGTCACTCCTGGTCCTCTGGACTCTGCTTGCAAACCACGTGCCTGGGAAGAGGCAAACACGATTTTGAATTCTACGCTTATAAAACTAAACTAAAAACAGTGGTACTATCAGAATAGGTCAAGGGTCAAAGCTATTTAACTCCAGGACACTGTCTGCTAAACAGGAATCTGTTTCTCCCCCTTTTAAGTCTCTCTTTCCAAGAGCATCTTTGCTACCTGGATGACTCCCTAGCATAAAGAGTTCCAGGGCTCTCCCAAGACCAGTAAACCAAATGTTTATGTGCCGCAAATCTCCTTCCAAG
This sequence comes from Bos indicus, assembly GCF_029378745.1. Lineage (NCBI taxonomy): Eukaryota > Metazoa > Chordata > Mammalia > Artiodactyla > Bovidae > Bos > Bos indicus. Next base: position 129,598,176 of record NC_091760.1, read on the forward strand.
GAGCTGAGGCGCCCCTGGTCCTCTGATTACACTTGATGGCACAAGATAAAGTAAAAAAGAAAGCTTCATAATGATGATGCACTGCTTCCTGCCTCAGCCATAAGGAAGGAAAAGCTCACTGCTGCCTGATTCACAAGACATTTGCCCAAGTTCATATCAAGGTAGAGACATTATTAACTCATGACCTAGCCTAGGACCCAGGCAGCTGTGAAATGTTTCAGTTAGAAAACAAAAAAGAAGAAAGAAAGGGGAAAAAAAAAACCTCCAGGATATATTGCTGATAAAATGTTTGCAGTCGGTTTAACAAATTTTATAGTAATGATGCTTTAAAAATGTGTTTCTCATGAATGACTTTGTGATACTGAATGCAAATAAAGAAATAATGAGACTTGGAATTGCAAACAGATTATCTTTTCCCTGGAGTTGATGGTATCCACACATTCTCCCCCACCAGCCCTCAGCCAAATCCATACACATGGATTTGCCACTTGACTCCTGGCAGATCCTGTAAGTTGCATTTTAGTCACCTTGTCAAGTGGCATGGTGACAGCTGGATGGTTCTGTATGGCTGTAGGTGCCACAGCAACAGATCAGACTTTTCTCATTTCACTTATATTAAAAAATAACCAAAACATCCTAGAGGTTTGGGAGTTGGCCATGTGAGCACCATGGAAACGAGAGAAACTGAGGAAAGCAACACAACTCTTAGGCTGACCTCGGAATGTTTGACCTGGAATAAATGTGAAACAGAGAGAAAGACCAATCTTGCATGGAATCAGCAGAGATGTGATTTTAACCCAGAGAAATAGCAGTGCAACTTGTAAGCATGATGAGGCTGGATGCTGAAGTGAGAGCTAGGGCACACCTGAACCAGTCTTTCAGGCAGGACCCTGCAGACCCCAGGGAGAACCTTAGTCTGCAAGGCTTTGTGTCCCCATAGACTCTGGACACATGGAAAGGGAAAAGCTCAGTTTCATGATCTATGGTAACTTACATTCAATATCTCCAGGTAAGCACTGTAACACAGCCCACTCAGGTCTTAGCTGCTGGCTGGTGGGGAGGGCTAGAAAGTAAAAAGGTGGCATTAGAGTGAGCAAAGAACTCTCATCAGGGAGCAGAGAACACAGATGCTGGAATGAAGGGAGAGTCACAGCATTAGGTGGAGTGACCAACCCACCTCTGATTGCTCAGAACCTTCCCCGTTCTAGCACCGAATGTCCTGGTCTCAGGAAACCTCTCAGTCCCTGGCAAGCCCTGGCAGCAGGGCACCATGCATAGAGAGAAGCAGAAGCTGCAGCCTTAGCAGTGATTCCTAAATGAAACCCAAGACGAATCATGCAAAGCTCAAGGGAGGATTGCAAAGCCTCTTTAGAGGCTGTGCTCATGATGGATGCAGAAGGTTGGCTGAAAGAAAACCCGACAGCTTGGCACTGAATGTCTGGAGGGAAAAAGTGTGGGCAGCTCTGGAACCCAGGAACACAGAGTTATCAATAGGACCTTTGGAGAAGGACCAGTCCAGGCTGGCCCCTGGGTTCTCCAAAAATTCCTTTCAAGGCTTAGAAATGGTGATCAGAGATCACCATGTATCTCTTATAGTTTATGTATATGACAAGAGTACTTCTTTCTCCCCTCTGTGTGTGCACCATGCTCCATCGTGTTCAATACACTTTTCTGTCCATCTCACAAAGCCTTTAATTAAAGAACCTTTCTGGGATCATGTCACATGTGAGCAGGCTTGGTTTGACCATTGCGATAACATTCTGGTTCAAATTCTGCTTTAATCTCCCCTGGTCTGTCCCCACCTCCACATCACCCTGATGGAGCTGTCCCTGTTATGCAAATAGGATTTCACAGCCCAGACAGTGATAGGGTTCAGGCAGAGAACAGAGTGATTTCTCTCATGGATCCAAGTGAGGGTTTACACGTCGTTCATTCCTGACAGAGGCCATGATATAAAATTATCTTTAAAAAAGGCTTTGAAGACCATGAGACTCTATGTTGGTATTATACAAGGGACTGCTGCTGCTGCTTGGTCACTAAGTCATATCTGATTCTTTGCAACCCCATGGACTGTAGCCCACCAGGCTTCTCTGTTCATAGGATTTCCCAGGCAAGAATACTGGAGTTAGTTGCCATTTCCTTCTCCAGGGGATCTTCCTGACCCAGAAATCGAAGCTGCATCTCCTGCATTGACAGGTGGATTCTCTACCACTGAGTCACCTGGGAAGCATTATATAAGGGACAATTATTATTAGCTAGCAAGGCGATGGCACTCCACTCCAGGACTCTTGCCTGGAAAATCCCATGGACGGAGGAGCCTGGTAGGCTGCAGTCCACGGGGTCGCGAAGAGTCGGACACGACTGAGCGACTTCCCTTTCACTTTTCACTTTCATGCATTGGAGAAGGAAATGGCAACCCACTCCAGTGTTCTTGCCTGGAGAATCCCAGGGACAGGGGAGCCTTGTGGGCTGCCGTCTATGGGGTCACACAGAGTCGGACACAACTGAAGAGATTTAGCAGCAGCAGCAGCAGCAGCAGCATTATCATTAGATATTAGAGTGAAGTTTGATACATTATTCCTCTCATATCTCCTGCCTTTTCTGGCAGAGAGACCATCACAAGATATGCTAGCTAGGAAGGAACTTGCTGAGGTTATACTCTTGGGTCAGAGAGGAGCCCACTCACCCCAAAAGCACAAGAGCCCCCTGAACAGTCTGGATTAGAGAGGCTGCTTTCTTCACCGCCCTTCTGTGACTTGAAGAGCACAAGCCCCAAGAAGTTGAACAGAGAGAGCACTATGAGTCAGGGACAGACCTCATCTAGGGACCCCTTCCCAAGTAGAGACTTTCAAATGCAAGCGCCCTAGTGACTGGAGGTTGGGCAACGCAAGAACAGGAAAGGGTGTGCAGAGCAGCTGTGCGTGGTTGTGTAGGCTATGCAGGGTGTGCACTGCACACAAGTGCTCCCTGCCAGGGCACGTGAGCACTGAAGTCTAGGCCCAGTCCTGCTCACCAAGCATCCTATGGAAGGGGAAAGAGCATGTTTGTTGTTTGTCTTTGTGACCTGTTATCTATTCACCAACCTCTGTTTCTGTTGGTCCCTGCCTGCCCAGATGGGGCATCATTTTCAAATTCACACAATCACACTTTGAGCTAGTCTCTTGCTGTAAGCATTAGTCTGCAATTTCTGAACACTCCCACTTTGCTTCCTAGTCAATGCATGTCCTTCTGATTGTTAGCGGCTCCACTGTCCTTGATGGGACAGAGGTAGCAGATGGCAGGAAGAAGCCTCTTCTTTGTGGAAATGGGAGGCAGGCAGGATCAGGGTTCTGCACTAACTCCACCCTGAGTTTGCCCACTTATCTGAATAGGCTAAACAGTCAAGGGTACAGTCAGCCCAGAGACACCTGTCCTTGTAGGGAGGGAGGCCAGCAGAGGAGCAGGACCTTCACAACTTCCGGACACACCAGGCATCACTCACCAAGGGCCATTGGTATGGGCAGTCAGCTGTTACCCCCAGAAGCTTCCAAAATGGTCAGAACAGGGTATTAAATAAAATCGCTCCAAGGCCCCACTACAGTCAAGGCCAAAAATTCACCCCAGTTATATTTCCCATCTCAAATTTCAAGCCATGCTGTCAGATATAGCTCGGTAGAGGAAGCCCAACCACAAACACCACATGATAGCTTAAAAATACTCCAAGGAGCAATTTAAAAATACCCTGAACTCGAGCTCTGTGGAGCCCTCTCCATTATTAAATTCTAGCAGAGAAATTGGAGTTCAAAATTGTAGTTCTCGTCCTTTTGCAAATTAAAATCCCAGCAAATCAACACCTTTCCTCCCAGATTTGAATTTCTGGAGTCTTGGTCAGTGGAGCTCCCCCAGCTGGAGTCTGAGTGTCTCGCCCCCTCCCCCAGAGCAGCTGCTCTTCGCCTAGTGTAGCCACAATGGGTGTGTCCTCCCACCCCCCAACCAGGAGATGGGATTTATCCAATCCCCAAATTACTCATATATCCCACTTTTCAAAGAGTTTGAAAGTCAATAGGGCACACAAGAATAAACCAGCCCCAGCCATACACCCACTAAATTTAGCCAAGCCATGCAATGTTCTCAGAACCCATGTTTCTGCTGCAGGCCAGACATCTGGGAGAAAGAAGTTAGAGCAAACAAATGGAGACATAGAAAGAATATATTCTGCATCTCAGACTCATTAGAATTGCCAAGAAGACTGGCATGTGCAACCCCCCTGCCTCCAGGTCTTCTTTGAGGTGCCATCACCTCCACATCTAACCCATATTTACAATACCTCCAAAAGCCACTCCAGTATTACCTGGAGAATTCCATGGACAGAGGAGCCTGGCAGGCTACCGACCATGCAGTCACAAAGAGTTGGACATGGCTGAAGTGACTGAGCATACATGCACAAATTCCTGTTGGCCCTTTGAGCCTTCTGTTCCCGGCAGCCCTGGGGCTGCTACAGGAGATCAGTCCTGCCTGCCCCTTCCTTCTTGTGAGCAGGAACTTGCCCAAGCCAGGTGTGTATCGCTCTGCTTTCCTGACACCCCCACTCCTCTATGGGACTGTCACTTGTACCTGAGTATTTCCGGTCCTTCCCTGTATTCCCTGCTGCTTCTGCCCCTTTGCAGGCCTTGTAAAGCCTGTCTATTGCGGCCTTTTCCATCTCCCTAGTTTCTGACTCAGTTGAAGAAATACCAGGAACCGAAGCTGCTGTTAAGACATCTGGAGAAGACCCACTGTCTCCTTTCCTGCGGCAGTGGGATAGCCCTCTGGAATCTCATCTCCTTCTGGACTTCCCTGACTCTTTTTAGGCTGAGTTTTACAGTGTATACCCTGCTGCTTCAGCTTGCCCTTTTCCTTCTCTACTATGGGTAGGATTAACATTGCTTCTGGGTCCTGGTGCTTTGCTTTATTTCCCTATTTCTTTGTTTTCAGGGCCAGATGTTTGTGGTCATGAACTTCTCCTGAGTTGTCATGTATGGCCCCACAGAGCAAGGGAAAGTCAGAGACAGAGGCAAAAGTACCCATTACCCAAACATATCCTGCCTATCTTTGTCACTTCCTCTCTGAGAAGTTCAAGTCCACCAGGATGCAACTTCTCAACAGTCATTCATCCAACAAATATCCACAGAGGACCCACTGTGTGCCAGGAATCACCCTGGATGATGGACATGGTAGTGAGCAGGCCCTAGCAAGGCTCTTACTCAGGACACCAGTCCAACACTTAAAGTGGACCTCACTCAGCCATGAGTCTCCTACCTTCAGCTTCCCTTCCAACCATACTCGACACACTATCTGACCCATTTCTTCAAAAACCTGTGCCAGGCCCACTTTCTTGCTTGCAAAAAGTATCTTATTTTGAAATTTGCCTTAACATGCTGGAATCATTCTTCTGGGGTCATTCTCATCTTTCCTCTCAAATCTATGCAAGCTTTCTTTAATCCATCTTGGTCTTCAGGCAGGAATTCCCCAACTGCTTTTAGAACAAGTTCTTTCTAGCTAAAGCTTCCAATTCCTTTCTTAGGCATGAGGTTTGTAATAATTCCATTTAGTTTGTTGGCATCTCAGTCCAAAAAAATGAAACATCATCTGGAGAAGACCATCTGAATCCTTATATATCTGAATCTTTATGCCTCTACAATCTTTATACCTACAATTCAGGGACTATATGATGATTAACTCAGACAACATATATCAGAAGTTAATATATGTGTTTAGTCACAAAGTCATGTCTGATTCTGTGCAACCCCATGGACTGTAGCCAACCAGGCTATGTCACACTTTGAATCCTTAATCCTCTTTATCTATTTACAGATAAAAATCTTCTATTTTTTGAAATGTCTTGGTATTCCTGGTTAGGACTCCCTGCTCTCACTGCCTAGGGCTCAGGTTCAATCCCTGATCAGGGAACTAAGATCCCACAAACCTTGTGGTGTGACCAAATAAATAAATACTATTTGTATTTCTCAAAGGAAAACCCCACATTTCACATCGCTGAATCCAGAATCCTAAGCCAGATCCTGGACCAGGTGCTGGATATGTAAAGATTAATCACAACTAAGAAAGTAAGGAGGACATATATCCATTGCTGCTATTTAGTTGTTAAATTATGTCCAACTCTTTGTGACCCCATAGACTATAGCCCACCAGGCTCTTCTGTTCATGGGATTTCCCAGGCAAGAATACTGGAGTGGTTACCATTTCCTTCTCCAGGGTAATCTTCCCAACCCTTACACTGAAACTGCATCTCCTGCATTGGCAGGCAGATTCTTTACCACCTGAGCCACACATGTCCATTAGGGAAATAGAAATCACTCTCCATATTTCAAGAGGGAGAGATTTATTGCAAGAGATTCAATATTTATAAAACTGATGGGAGATCTGGGGAAGTAATGATAATGGGACATTGATGCTGGCTTTCGGAAAATGAGGAAGAGAAAGAATGTCCCAAAGCCACTGTCTGCTCATGCATGGGTCTGCCATTCCTGGAAGTAAATAATGACTTGTCCTCTTCTTTTAACTTCCAAATCCCATGCACCAGCCTTTTGTTTGAAGAATTTAAACTAGAACTCTGCTGGCAAAGGAATCTGGATAATATAGTTTCCAGACTTCCAGCCTCTATGATACAAGGACAAGCTTTGAAAGCCAGAGGTGGTGTTAAGCATCAGTGGACATTTGGTAGCACGGCACACTAGTTCTAACCAGAAGGGTCAAGAAAAGTCTCTTGCAGGGTGACATCAACTAAGCCTTGAAATATGAAAAGGTGGGTCCACCAGAGGGAGTGATGTGAGTGAAAACAGAATGGCAGAGTCTCCTAAGGAATGTAAAATTAATGAATCCAGTTAAAGCAAGTGTGTGTGTTAGTCACTAAATCATGTCCAACTCTTTGTCACCCCATGGACAGTAGCCTGCCAGGCTCCTGTGTCCATGGAATTCTCCAGGCAAGAATTCTAGAATGGGTTGCCATTTCCTTCTCCAGGGGATCTTCCCAATCTAGGGATGGAACTCAGGTCTCCCACATTGCAGGGGAATTCTTTACCATCTGAGCCACCAGGGAAGCCCTAAACAAGGAGACCAATGAGAACACTTTGCCAAGTGCCAGATGATGGTGGACTGGAGCAGTGGCCATGGGGAGGAGGACCAGGGGCTTGTTTGGGAGGTGGCAGGGGTAGGACTGAGTGATTCATGGACTGTGGGTATAAGAGAGAAGGAAGAGTCAGCCATGCTTCCAGTTTGCATGATTAGAGGATGCTGAAACCTTTCGCTGAAGTGGGAGCTTGGGAGAAGGGTCATGTTTAGAAGGTAAGGGAGATGGGGATTGCTGAGTTTGGTTCTGCTCAAGCTGAGTTTGAAGTGCCTGGGTGATGGAAATGATGTTAACACCAATATGGTGTGAGCTGACATCCTAACCAGAGGCCAGACCATCTGCTCTGTGCCAGGAGCACATAGCAATACCTGTCTTGGAGGAGCTCTGAATTCAGTCCACCCTGAAGAGACTCAACAATGGAAATCCTTGGGGAATATTCAAACTTCACTTGAGGCAAATGTTTTCTGTTCTACAATGTCTGCAAGTAAAACTATCCTGAAAGTGAAGTCACTCAGTCATGTCTGACTCTTTGTGACCACATGGAGTATAGCCTACCAGTCTCCTCCATCCATGGGATTTTCCAGGCAATAGTACTGGAATGGGTTGCCATTTCCTACTCCAGGGGATCTTCCCAACCCAGGTATCAAACCCAGGTCTCCCGCATTGCAGGCAGATGCTTTACCATCTATGCCACCAGGGAAGCCCTATCTAGGAAAACTATCCTAGAGATACTCAAAAGCATATTGGAAATGAGTGCTCATTTTCCTTCCTCTGGGCCCCACCCACTGTGGGTTAGAAATCATAAGAGGGAAGGAGAATACTCTTCTGCCATTTGGTCTTGATTAAATCCCCAGCCTCTCTGAGTTCTAGTTTATCTATCAAACAAAATGATCGGACTTAAAACATTTTTAAGTAGGCACAGGGTGATTTAAAGAGTTTTCTTGGTGGCTCAGTGGTAAAAAATCTGCCTGCAATGCAGGAAACCAGGGTTCAATCCCTGGGTTGGGAAGATCCCCCGTAGAAGGGAATGACAATCCCCTCCAGTATCCTTGCCTGGGAAATTCCATGGACAGAAGAACCTGGAGGGCCACAGTCCATGGGGTTTCAAAAGTCAGATATGACTAAAGTGACTAAACCACCACCACCAAGACAAAGCTGGAGCCCTGGACAGCCAGTCCACTCTGTATGGCTGGCTGAGGGCTCTCTGGGACCGAATTACAAATAAGATTCTACTGAAGCACTGGCATGGGCTAGGGACACGCTTTACCCCCATTTCCCCAGGTTTTAGCTCTGAATTTCCCATGCCCTGGGAATCCCTCCATCCCCGATAACCTGGGACATTTGGTCATCTTATGTGGGATCATGTGCATCTCATTGAATTGAGGTTCCCCAGGAAGACTGGGATAGGGGTCTCAAGACATCCTGGGGCAATTTTAGCCACTTCCCTCAGACCTACAACGGCTGGCAACCAGGAGAGTGAAAAGTCACCTAAACACAATGTATGTCAAGTTCACTTTCCCAAGGAAAACACTTGACTGCCTTACTGTTGTGCAGCACGGCTCCTAATTCCCAACTCTCGAGCTCCTTTCCCCTGCTTTCATTTTAAAATTTATTCCACGGCATTTTCCAGCTTCTGTCATACTAGACTATGTATATAGTTATTGTGTTTATTGTCTATCTCACCTGCTAGAATGTAAAGTCCTTGAGGGCATGAATCTTTTGTGATATTTGATTCTCCATGTGTCACATTTATTTGGAACATTGTAAGCCCTCAGTCTACACTTGTGGAATGAATGAATGAGTTAAATGTGCTCTCGATCTATAGGATTTTAGACAGACCATGAACCAATCTTGACTTTTTAAAATTCAAACGAGACTAAGGAGACATTTGCATTATTTCATATTCAAAGCCGACTGTTGACACATTTAATCTTGCTAAACTCTCCAAGTGTGGCAGCTTTCTTCTGCCAGCAGGTTACATAATCTTCCAGGCACACATTTGAAGCACCAAGCTAACCCTTGCGCATGGCAGCTGTGGAGTGGTAATTGCGAGGGGGTGTCTCTGAAGGGCTGGAGAAGGCAGGCCATCTGCCGCCGCGTCGGAGACAGCCAGGGGCGAGGATACCTGGCCTCCTGCAATGTCTCATCTGCCAATTAGCTCTCCCCAGGCTGGCTGAGTGTAGGCTGCAGGCTTGGCTGGCCAGAACCATGGATGGAACAGAGAGGCCCCAGCATAGGGACCCATCAGCTCACCTGTGCTGGGGCCCGCATGGGACTGGCTGGATCATATCCTAGGGAAGCAGGCAGGAAGCTCTTTCCATTTTCCCACCCACAAGCCTGAGGAGGGGAAGGACTAAGATATCCAGAGAGCAGCTGGTCAGGCTAGCATGGGGCTGCCTGACTCTCTGACCACCCCACACTGAGCCTCTTTCCCAGCCTCCTGCCAACAGAATTAGTCACTCCTTAATCTGAACAACTTCAATAAAAATAAAAATAATAATAACCATAGCAGCAGTGACTGTCAGCACTAGTCACTGTGCTGTGCCTTACACACGGTGCTATCCTTCCCGTCCCTCATGTTTCTGTCTTCACATAGTGACAGGGTGTCTCCACACTGGCTCCCACTCTTCCAGGTCTCAGCTCCCAAGAGACAGGATCTGTGTCTATTTGATTCTCCTCCATAGGCTAAGCCATACCAGCACTTGGCATATAGTAGATGTGCAGAAAGCATTTCCTGAATTAAATAATAATATAGGTAAAGAGCTGGCACCATGGTAGCTGGACTCAAACTGATCTCACTAATTAGGTTAACTAGGAGGAGAAGCAGGCGGCAGAGGATGAAAGGTTGGACGGCATCACTGGCTCAATGGACATGACTTTGAGCAAACTCAGGGAGACAGTGATGGACAGAAAAGACTGGCGTGCTGCAGTCCATGGGTCGCAAAGAGTCAGACACCACTGTGCCACTGAACAACAACAACGAGGTTAATTAGGAGTATCGGGAAACTGATGGGTTTGAATCCATATCTACTGACTCAGTCTGCATTTTCTTAGTGTCCCGAGGTATTACAAATCTGTGAGAAGGCCCCAGACTCCCCAGGAGCAGGGATGCCAATGGCCACTGAAGCCTCAATCTCCTGAGGGTCCTCAGTGCCCTGTGATGCCCAAGGCCATGTGCACAGCGGGAGTCAGGGGTCCAATAACTACCCCCAGAAGCTGCCAACTGGGTTGTAAATTTATGAAAATGTAAGTACCACTGAGAGAATGTCCCAGAAGCACCAGATCTGTGTGGGAGCCCAACTCAAGGCAGTAGGGACCTAATCAGTGACGATGGGTGTTCATGGTCTACATCAATGGCGGTTCTCCTTTCCCCATATTTCCTTATCACATGCCTTGTCCACAGGGCCCCAAATCATCTAACTTAGAGCCCAAGGTTCTGACGAGACAGAACATGGGAACATGAGATGTGACACCTAACAAACAGTTCTGTAAACCATTCAGTCCTTCTCCCTCAGACACAAAGAATGCCAGAGAATCCTTCTCTTCTTTTGCTACTGAAAATAGCATCCAGCCTGGCCCAGCATCAGAACCACAAGACACCTGAATCCCAGGATGCTGGAAAACACAGGAAGTAGCCCGGCAGGGAGGAGTCATCTCACCCATGCTTGGCCAGGGCTCCCTGGCTGCTCCTCTCTGTGGCAGCCAAGGTCAGGTTTCCCAGAGGAATCAGAACAGTGGAATGCCTATGACACCAGCTGCTCTCCTCTTGAGAGCGCATCTGCTTCCCCTGTAATACTTGCTCCTCCAAACATGGCTGGAGATGGACACCGCCACCCAGACAATAATGACTCGGGTAAGAGTCATATTCACGTCACACCTACCCTGTCCCAGGCCCTGTTCTAAGCATTTTACACACAGCAGCTAATTTAAACCTCACAACAACCCCTGAATGCTTTGCTAAGTCATTTCAGTCGTGTCTGATTCTGTGCGACCCCATAGACGGCAGCCCACCAGGCTCCCCCGTCCCTGGGATTCTCCAGGCAAGAACACTGGAGTGGGTTGCCATTTCCTCCTCCAATGCATGAAAGTGAAAAGTGAAAGTGAAGTCACTTAGTCGTATCCAATTCTTAGCAACCCCATGGACTGCAGCCTACCAGGCTCCTCCATCCATGGGATTTTCCAGGCAAGAGTACTGGAGTGGGGTGCCATTGCCTTCTCCAGTATGCATTACTATACCCATTTCATAGATGAGGAAACTGAAGTACAGAAAGGCTAAATATCTACAAAGTCATCCAAGGGCCCTAGGAAGTTACTCAACGCAAAATACCTCTTCCACTAGTAGCCACTTTTACGATTAGTACATTCCTTTGCAGAACAAAGAGGAGAGCTCTTTTGCAATGTTCTCAAAAGAAAAAGCCTAGAGTAACCACTACATTGATGAGAGAAGTGGTTAATACTTTAGGTTCATATATTGGTTTCCTTTCCCATCTTGCATCAGCTGTGTGACCCTGGGCAAGTTGCTGAAGTTCTCTGAGCCTCAATTTTTTCTTTATGCAAAATGAAGACAAATTTGAGTTGCCTCAAGGATAAAATGAGACAATCCCTATATAAAGCTTAGAACACCTGAGCATTCAGCAAATGCTGGCCCCTGTCATTGTTATGAATACTGGTGTTACACTACTGAGAATCTGTTTTTCTTTTCCTCTTCTCAATGTCTCTAGCAGAGAGTGAAGTCTTGCTAGGCTGGGAGGGAGACAGTTTTAAGGAGAGGTGAGCAGGCAGAAATCATCTCACCATCTTGGTTTGTGCCCCAGGAGGCCTGGTATGAAAAGGGGAATGAGAGAGCAGGTCTCACGAGGACACAGGTCCCACAGCAGAGGCACCAGAGGGAGCAGGAGCCCACGGAACGTGGTGGGATGGTCCAGACAGGAAAGTGTGGCCAGACGCAGAGGTGTGCAGTTATGTCTGGGCTTTGGAAGCAGCAGAAGCACCCTCAACAGTCTGGTGCTGCCAGCTTTTTGCTCCCAGACAAGCTGCAGAGGCAGATAGGATCACCCCACTTCAGCAGCACCAGGGGTCTGAAACGGCAGTCCTAGGCAGAGAACTCACTTCTGTTCCCACGTCCAGGGCTCAGGAGGATGTTTTTCTTTCTTTCCTTTGGGAGGAATGTTCTTCCAAGAGATGGTTGGGCCATGAGGCCAGAGAGGAGGCGGAGTTGCCCAGATGGCACTGTCTCTTCTGCCACCCGCCGGTTCTTATATAACATAAGGTCCCCCCAGCACATTTCCTCCCAGGATTATGAGCCAGGAAAGGCGAGTGGGCCGACCAGGCACCCTGTTTACAATAACAGCCTTCATTTTCCAGATAAGAAACCTCAGACTCAAAGAAGCTAAGACCTTGACCAGTGTCACACCTGGATCTCAGGCCTTTGTCTCTGAGACACTTCTGTCCCCTCCCATATGGCACATCACCCCACTTCAGGAGATGTTTACTTCCGGGGGGCTTGCTTTTCTCAGGTACATAGAACTACATAAACAATAGTGCTCCCTTTTGCCTAGGGATGCCATGAGTTTGAGCTAAATTTAGAGAACCCTGTCTCTTATTTTGATTTCCTGATGCAAGTTTCTCCTTTCCTTCTTTGATGTATTTGCAGCAAGTTCTTTATAAAATCTTTGTCTTAACTGCCCTAACGCATGTGTAAGCTGCTCAGATCCCTATTGGGAATAGGTATAGGATAAATAACAAATTTCAAATGTTTACATTTAAACATAGTGTCTACACGACCCTCTGATACGGAAATGTGTCTGGGAAATGAGATGTTCTGAGGATTAGGAGATTCTGATGGATGGAGATGGGCAAACCCTACTCACAAGTGGAGCAGGAGGCTGGCAGCTCCCCTGGTGTGATGTAAGGGGTGCGTAGAGGCTGCACGTGTAGGGGACAATACTTTCCTACTCCTGGCTGGCACCCGATACACCAGAGTGGGAATTTCATCCTCCAGCTAACCATTTTGAAATCCCTAGGGAAATATGGAAGGTGGTAAGAAGGGTCGCCTGCGAGCTGGTTTCAGGCATGGCCGCCTTGGTGCTCCTCTGTTAAATCAGATCATCTTTCGGGGCAAGGTCATGGTTTACAGGGGATGAGGCTGCCCTGAATGCGACACCGCGGCAGCCTGCCTGCACCGTGTCATCTGCCAGTGTCACCCCTAAAAACACTAGTGCCTCAGGGTTAGTTCTCACCTCTTGACCCCCCCCCGCCCCTCCCCCACCTCCAGCCCGCTCTCACCCTCCCAGTTTCTGACCCCCTGGCTTAGGCTGCCATTGTTACCACCATCAAGTTGGTGACACTTGCTCTTCCCCCTCCCAGTTTCCTGATTCTGGGTCCCTCTTTTCCATGCCTGCAGCTTTCCTTTCCCCAAAGGCCCCATGCCTGCCCTCAATGTTCCCCAGAAATGCCCCACCCTTCCCTAAACTGCTTCCTAGAGGTGTGGACTAGAGGAGTGGGAAGACATAGTGGCTGGGTGGGGAGGGGTGGCTTGTAAGGTGACATTGATCATCTCTGGGGCCACTGACCTGCCACTACTTCTCTTGGAGCCCCAGCAGTACAAAAATCAAGTTGGATTTAGCATCTCTAATGCCCTCCCAGTTTAGACATTCTCTGGTTTTCTAAAGTTACCATAGTCTGGGCTGTGGTCCAGCTTGAAACACCCTAATGGTGCTCATCTCATCTCCCCAGACTACACAAGTGTGCATCCCAGCCCCGCTTCTGAATTTCCATGTGATCGTACACAGAAGGGGGCTCCCAGGATCATTGAAACCCAAGTCCAGGTCCCTGTGACTAATTCCTCCACCAGAGGAATTATGAAGAGCTAGTTAGACTGAGGTTCTGGAACCACTAGTGCAGTAGGCTCCCACGAATGCACTTGCAGGACAGCTGAGAGCCCCATTTCCCAACTGGTACCTCATAGGAAGGACAGGTGAGACAGGTGTCCAGTCTGAGGAGGAGGGGAGGGAGGGGCTTCTTCTGGTCCTGCGGCTCTAAGCCATCACTCCACCGGCATCCCCAGGGCAGGCTCTGCTCCACACCTCCACCCAGCATATTCATATCCATTTATTGTTGTTCAGTTGCTCAGTCGTGTCTGGCTCCTTTTGACCCCATGGACTGCAGCACGCCAGGCTTCCCTATCCATCAGCTGCCGGGGACCAGCCCCGGCTGATCCAGGGTATTCGAAGGAGAGACGGCGTAGGCGAAGATCAGGAAACAATTGCTTAATTAAATGTTAATTAAGGATATAAAGAGTAATAGAATGAGGATAGCTCAGTAAAATTCAGTGAAGAAAAGAGGCTGAAATAAGGATAGCTCAGTGAGGAAATTTAGTGCAGAAAAGAGGCTGAATAATTCAGCCAGAAGGTAAGAGAAAGAACGACATGGTGAGACCAAGTTTCGGTGAACAAGGCCCGCACTTTATTTTTCAAAGTAGTTTTTATACCTTAAGTTATGCACAGAGGATAATGGGGGAAGGGGTAGAGTCTTGCAGCAAACCAGGCTTTCTTCCTGCAAACTTATCATATGCAAAAGCTTAGGTGATTTGCATCATCTTCTGGCCCGGAGGCCTGTTAACATTTTAAGACCTTTTCTTCAGAAAACTTATTTTTCTCTAAAGGTGATTGGTCAGGAGCCACCCTCCAAAAGCATTAGATACAGTTGCATTCCTACAGCGCAAAGGTGTGGTGGGCTACAACAAGAAAAAGAATTAACTCAAGGGTCCCAGGTTACAAACATTAAAGCTACTATTTACACCAATTATATTAACCAATACACTGCCAGGGACACAGCAGGTAAGGGATATGGAAACTTAGCAGCAAACATTGGCCCAACAAGTGAAAATCCCTTCACCAATACAATTTCTAATCAATCTTTTAACTACTCAAAAGAATCTGTGTTTAGACAGTTTAGAACATCTCCTGCCTCTCACAGTTGGGAGGCTCTGAACGATCACATGAGGCCGGAAAAACCTATTCAGGCAGGCTAGAGGATTTCCAAAGGAGTTTGTAGGTTAAACACTGTCACACCCAGGAATTATTAACTGGAGCTGTAAGCTAACTTTTTTCAGAGAGGTAGTGGGGGACAGCCCCGCGTAAAGTCAGAGGTGTAGGTGAAAGCACAAAGCAGAAAGTGGGCAGATTCTGGTTTTGGGGGTATATGCTCGAGAATTTCCAGGGGGACTCCTGAAGCTCGATCCCGCCTTTGCGTATGCCGAGCCTCCTTCCTCATGACCTTTGTCATGGGCGGAGTTCCTCACGCTGGCTACCGGCAGTGATAGAATTCCAGTTGAGCTATTCCAGATCCTGAAAAGTGCTGCACTCAATATGCAATATGCACTCAATATGCAATATGCCGGCTCCCGGCAATCAGCAACTCCCAGAGCTTGCTCAAACTCATGTCCATTGTGTTGGTGATGCCGTCCAACCATCTTGTCCTCTGTTGTCCCCTTCTCCTCCCGTCTTCCATCTTTCAAAACATCCTTCATGGACTCAGCCAATGTCTGCCCTCAAGAGGTAAATTTTAACACATTTGTTCCCCTCTGCTTCTACCAAGTGGGAGACATGTAGCAAGTTTCTTCATGCCGCTTGCCAAGAGCTGGGTGGGTGGAGAGGAAGAGGGCTTTTCATTCTGGGTCACAGTCAGCCCTCTAGGTATCCAGCTCCTCTCTCCCCTCGGGCCTGTGGGAAGCAGAGTGCTGACTTCACGTGGGTAGCATGGAGACTTAGTGAAGCCTCGGGGCCCGGGGCAGCATCACTCCTGCTAGTTCACCAACACTGACCTGCTGACTGACACTGAAGAGTGATGTCTCTGGCCACATCTGAGAGGACAACCAGCACGGCTCCTCGGCTGGAGCAGTGTCCTCTGTTCATTCACAAAAGGCCTCACGGCTTCCCTGGGGTCACTGATGGCCCTGCTCAGATAGGGTTCCAGTCTGAGGGTTCTTCTGGTTGGCTTGGGGGCAACTTCACAGAGCCTGCCCTTCAGAGCCTTTGTGTAGTTTTAGGGTCTGTGTGAGTGAGTGTGTGAGTGAGTGTGTGTGTATCTGTTGGATTGAGTAGGAAGGGGAATGAAACTTCATAGAACCGCAAAGCTTGCTTTTTTTGTCGGGGCTTGAATTTTCAATTCCAGGGCCAAGAATTTGACATCTCTATTCCCTGTTGTTCTCTGAGGTCCCCCTTCCCAAGGGCAATGAGATTCCAATTTGATTTCCTGAATTAGGGAGAAAACCTCAGAATACAAGGAATACTTCATGTCAGATGAAGTTAGTTGAAACAAAATGTTATTTTAACATGATCCAATCTGAAGTTAATATGAATAACTCACTACATTACAAGGCATGACTAATTATTACAGAAACATTTATTGACCATGTACTATATACTTTATGCCAAGAAATATGCTAAGATCTTGAGGGAATGGGGAGAGATGGCATAAAGATAAATAAGACAATCTTTACTCTTAGACAATCTACTAAAAGCAATAAAATACATAGACATTACAATAATTCAAGACAGGATATAAAGGCAATGGATAAATTACAAAGTGTTTGATGGGGTTATTAGGCATAAAAAGAAGAACAGCTTAAATACAACAAGGAAGACAATCTGATTCTTTACTTAGAAAACTCAGGTTATTGCACTGAAGAGCCATAAAAACCAAGTGAGTGTAGGAAAGTGATTGGATACAAGATCATACAACAGCCAGAAGCTTCCTCGACACTAGTAATAGCCAATTACCAAATGTCATGGAAGGAAATACCTTATTTACATCCACAACCAAAACTGTAATATATCCAGGAATAAATCTAACAGGAAATGTGCAAGACATGCTTGAAGAAAGTCATAAAACTTTATTAAAGGACATGAAAAAGAATTGAGTAAATAGAGAGATATCCCAAGTTGTTACATAGAAAGATTTGCTATTGCAAAAATGAAAATTCTTCTCAAATTAATTCACTATTCAATGTAGTCCAATCAAAAACCCCAATAGATTTCTTTTTGGAATTTGATGAGTAGATTTCAAGTTTATCCTAGAAAAGAAAATATGCAAGAACCCCCCACCCCAAAAACAATGTATTAAGAAAAAGAGAGAGGAAGAAGAGAAAAAGGGAGAGGGGAACTTCCTCACCATATATTATAATAGCCTCTAAAGCTAAAGTAATTAAAGCAGCATGATATTCACGCAGGGCTAGATAAGTAGTTTATATTGGGGAGGGAAAAAAATCCCAGAAACACATCCCATGTGTCTGAGAATTTAACATGTGATAAAGTAGTCATTTCACTAAGAGAAAGAATGAAATACTCCAGTGAATGACATTGTCCTTGAGTCCATTTTTTCCCTTGAGAAAGACATTGTGCAGAGTGGGGAGGCTCCTAGCTTGGGAATCAGAGAAACCTAGATTTGAATCCTCGCTCTACCAGTTAAAGCTGTATCACACTGAACATGTTTCTTCAACTCTCTGAGCTTTCTTTGAAAAAAACAGAGAAGTCAATTCCTATCCACCCACATCACAGGATTGTGATGACAAATGAAACAATGTGTGTATCTAAACAGAGCTTCTGTGTTGTAATTCTCAGGATTCTAGAAATGAAGGCCCCGGGACTAAACAAAACCAAACAAAAATAAAAATGCCTCATTCATCTAAAGCCTGAAAGGTCGCCATTAGAGTATCTTCCTTTATTTCATGGTCTTGGTCTATGTTACAGTGTAGATTCTCTGAGAGGCAGTTTAAAGAAACTATTGCCAATCATGGACATCTAGAGAAAAAGAATACTCTGGGAGTAGGCTTAAATGATAAAGACAAGCATGAAATAACCAGCAGAGGACAAGCCCAGGGGAAAAGAAAGCTTCAAAGACTAAAGACCGTCTTGACCACCTTCCAAGGACTGCAGCAAGTGAGCTCTGCGGCCGTTATGAAGAATAGTGGTCATTGGCTTGTTTGCCCTCCTGTCCATTCCCGTTGTTTTGCCTTCTCTGCTTGGCACATCCAGAATTGCTTTTCCCAGGCCTTCCTGCCAGCCTATTCCCAGGTAGGTTCAGATAATGGGAGGCATGAGCAGAAGACTGGAGGGTGGCAAGAATGTCTTGCCTCACCTCTGGTGGCATCTCAGCAAGGGTTAGCAACCTTGACAGCTTTTTCCTATTATCCCAGCTCCGGAGACACGGACTCTTCCTTTATTGTCTCATTTCTCACTGTACAAGACGCCACTGACAGCAACACTGACAGGTGTTGCTAAACTCTGGGATTCCTCACTGTCCCATTGTTTGGCTCCTCAACTCTTCTATTATTTGCATGGCCAATTCCCTGAGTTAATTTCCTGTGCTCCATAAGATTCCAAGTGATTTCTGTTTCTCCTGTCTTGGAGAAAATATTAGATACTTACACTAACATTAATACCAACAGTAGTCTCAAAGTTATTGAGTATCTATAAATGCCAAGTGTTGTGTCTTGAAATTGTTTTATTCATTCCTCACATCAACCCCATGAGATAGGCTCCTTTTTACCCTGATATTACAGATTATACAAACAGACCTATATGCAAAATCGAAATCTTTCTTCCTCAGAAATACTTACCTGTGAATGGCTAGCTAATTTTGAAAAGAGGAGAGATCTGAGTCAACCCACAAATCTCTGTAGCTCATAACACTGTCTTTCATGTTTCAGGAGGCTCTGTGGTGGCACGTGCCCCCTTCCAAGCCCTCATCCTAAATTGCAGCCCCTCTGGAGCCTCTGTGTGGGATTGCAGACACCCTCTGGCTACTTCATCAGCTGAAGTGGGCACTAACTCTGGCCAGTGACATTTTCATCTATTTCCTCTCTGCATAGGAAAGCATGGTCATGACAAGCAGATGGTCATCTGTCCCTTCTAACAAACATCTGTGTGGTGGCTTTGAGGGAGAGGGCTCATGCTGACACCTCAGCCATTTCCAACCATGGAATCTTTTATCAACAGCTCAGAACCTTTGCAAAAGGTTAGGCTGGTTGGGCCTTTTACTTCCTGAATCTTGTCTTTTATCATTTTTGCAGAGAAAATAGGAGGTGTTATTCAGACTGCACAAAAAAAGGCTGTAAATTGCTCTTCTTGTCCTGCTGCTGCTAAGTCACTTCAGTCGTGTCCGACTCTGTGCGACCCCATAGACGGCAGCCCACCAGGCCCCACCATCCCTGGGATTCTCCAGGCAAAAACACTGGTGGGTTGCCATTTCCTCCTCCAATTCTTGTCCTAATGCTTCTCAAAAACACCATTTTTCCCTATCACTCCCCTTCCCATCTCACCCCACCCCCTGCCATCACCACACCTATTATTTTAATTATCTTCCCAAGGTAACAACATTGAAAGCCCATGGAGGCTGACTTCTGGGAGATCTTCTCTCTGCCTCAGCTCTTTTCTTCCAATTCAAGGAAGGCACTTATAATTTTCCCCTGTGCTCCTAGATACATCTCTTCTCTTTATCACATCTTGAGATCAAGAGTTCTTGGACTCAACATGCAAAAATTCATCATACTCTTTTCCTAATACATATGCCTATCCCCTTCTAGAGAACTCCATGCCTAATCTGCTTAGTGGAAGCACTTAATTCACTTCAATTGATTACACATTAAAAAGATAGATAGATGATTGATGATAGATACAGAGTGTTTCTGAGGACCACTCTCCTTGGAGAACTTCAGTTTTAGAGAATATAAAGAATCATCAGAACACCAGCAGGGTGAGCCTGTTATTTTTTGTTTGTTTGTTTTGAATTTATTTTGTTTTGTCTTCTGAGGGAAGAAGGTCCCTAATGTGTTCTACAGTTTGGTTTAATAATAAGAGGTTAAGCAACCAAAGGGCTTCCCTGGTGGCTCAGATGTTAAAGAATCTGCCTACAATGCGGGAGACCTGGGTTCAGTTCCTGGGTTGGGAAGATCCTCTAGAAAAGAGCATGGCAACCCAATCCAGTATTCTTGCCTGGAGAATCCCCATGGACAGAGGAGCCTGGAAAGCTACAGTCCACGGAGTCACAAAGAGTCAGACATGACTAAGTGACTAAGCACAGCACAGCAAGCAACCAAAAGTTTATCTTCTGTTCAGAACAGACATCTCCTTTTTTCCATATCCTTGGGGCCAAATGGAAACTAAGTGTGGTTCTATGTCATTCAGCTTCTTATAAACTAGGAGTCACTCATGTCTGCTTATAAGAGGATCCAGTTGGAGAACGGACTCAACTTTTAAGACTTGTCCCTTATTGAGTTCTGTTCCCTTTTAGATGCACTTAAGCAGAGAAAATTGAACAGTGTAAGCAATTACTCTAAACTAATGTAAATTCTTATCATGTCAAGGAATCTATTTTGTAATGGAGGACAGTTGCTAGTGAAAAATCAGAAATGTAAGGCCATCTCTTCACCATCACTCAGTCAATTCATCTTGAAAGTCAAGTGTGAGCTCAACTTGCCTGCTGGGCCCTGGGAGCAGGCACGAAGTGGCTGACCCAGCTCTTATACTCTCTGGATTTACCATAAGTTTGGGGAGATATGGTTAGTAAGGGTCACATCTTGATCTCCAAATGTACTCCCCTTAAAGTAGTCAGGAGGGCAGTTGGGCTGTGCTCAGGAGGGATGTGAAAGCTCCTGGTAACTGTGGCAAAGCACCCAAGTTTGCCTGTGGATAATGAGCTGGTTTGGCACTGGGGCAGAGTTAATGAGGGATTCTGAGTGTAGCTTGACTCCTGAGCGTGGTTCCTGTCATAGAGATAACTCATTTGAAAGCCTGGGAGGAGAGGGATGAAAAAAGGCAAGGCATAAATTAAAGGAGTAATACCATGTTCAGGCTTCCCTGGTGGCTCAGTGGTAAAGAATCTGCCTGCCAACACAGAAGATGTGGATTCTATCCCTGGGTCAGGAAGATCCCCTGGAGGAGGGCAAGGCAACCCACTCCAGTATTCTTGTCTGGCAAATCCCATGGACAGAGAAGCTTGGTGAACTATGGGGTCACAAAGAGTCAGACACAACTTAGTGACTAAACAACAACAAATACCATGTTCATTAGGACTCTTCGGTTGCAGGTAACAGAAACTCACTGAGGCTGGATTAAACAGCAAATGAGAATTTGTCTTAAAGGCATGGGTCAGCTCTCAACACTCAAGGGTCAGAAGCAACTGGAAACCAGAAAAGTCTATAACCAGAAATGGAAAACTAGCAGGAGTCCAAAAGCAGTGTTTCTGCATCTGTCTTCTCTGCTTCTCTCAGCTCACAGGGGACATCATTTCTCAGAAAAGTGTCATTTAGCTACAAGAGGGTAACCTTGAAGTTGGAGAAGCTGACAATGAATGAGAGTAGAAGAAAATTCTGCAGAAACACTGAGTTGGAGCCCTGATGAACTGCTCCTGCCAGTGGATATTTTTACTTATACGACCCAGGAAATCCTCTCTTTGTTTTATAATCCAGTTTACGTCAGCTTTCTCATTAATTGCAGTGCCCAAAGAACACTGTCCCCAAGGAAATTTTATTATTTCCTTACATCTGGACAGCACCTGAAGTTGAAGAACTCTCGGAGCTCTTATCTCATGTGTCCTCCCAGTGAGCGTGTGGAAGCAGCTTGGCAACTTTGCCTTTACTCTGTTTTGTGTTCAGGAGGAAGGATGATTGAGTTGATTGGTTTTTTTAATTATTGTGGTGAAATGTGCATAACATGAAATGTACCATTTTGAAGCGGCATTGGGTACATTTACATTGTTGCACAACCATCACTGCCAAATATCCCCAGAACTCTTTCACCTTCCCCAGCGGAAACCGTACTCATTAAACTAAAACTCCCCATTTGCGTCTCCCCTCAGCCCCTGGCAACTATTGCTCTACTTTCTATCTCTATGAATTTGACCCCTCTAATCACTGGATATAATTGGAATCATACAATATATGTCCTTTTGTGACTGACTACTTCCACTCAACACAATGTCTTCAAGGGTCATCTATGCTGTATCACATGTCAGAATTTCCTTCCTTTTAAAGAATGCCTAACATTCCATTGGGCTTCCCTGGTGGCTCACATGGTACAGAATCTGTCTGCAATTCAGGAGATCCAGGTTCAGTCCCTGGGTCAGAAAGATCCCCTGGATAAGGAAACGGCTATTCACTCCAGTACTCTTGCCTGGGGACTTCCATGGACAGAGGAGACTGGCAGGTTAAAGCTCACGGGGTTGCAAACAGTTGTGTAGGACTGAGCAACTAACACTTTCACTTTTAACACTCCATAGTTTATCTGTGCATTTGTTGAAAGACAGTTGTTTCCACTTTTTGGCTATTGTGAAAATGCTGCTGTGAACATGGATGTACAAATATCAGTTTGAGTCCCTGTTTTCAAGTCCCTTGTGTACATATCCAGACGGAGGAGCCTGGTAGGCTACAGTCCATGGGGTCGCAAAGAGTCGGACACAGCTGAGCGACTTCATTCACTCACTCACTCATAGTAATTCTACATCAAATTTGGGGGGGAGGGGAACTGATATAATATGCTCTGCAGTAGCTCACCATTCTACATTCCCACCAGCAGTGCACAAGTGTTTCAATTTCTCCACATCCTTGATAACATGTATTTTGTTTTGCTTTGTTTGTTTTATAATAGCCATCCTAATGGGTATGAACTGTGAGCTGCTTTTTATCATTAGTAGCCCACCCATCAGCCAGGCACATGCACCTAGGAGATGTCATACCTTAGTGCTGTGGTGCTGTGGGTGCACAAAGCTAGGACACCTAACTGAGCATGGATCAAACAAACTGGAGCTGCTCTATAAACAATTGTTAAAAGAGTGAGTGGATAAGCAGCTTACTTGAATGAATCCCCCACTGAAAAAAACCCCAGAATACTCTACTGCAGGGCTGGGAAAGCAGAATGGGTGGTAGGCTAATGGCAGAAGGTATAATGTGGGCACCAAAGTGAGGGATGAGGGTAAGAATGGGGGGCGAGGCCAAGCTTCTCAGAAAACTTTCTAAGGACATCTGGTCCGGGCACTCTCTGAAATGCTTGCCCTAGTGTTATGCCTTTATCTATGTCTAGCATCCTCCTTTTGATGTTTTCAAGCCCCTGTCTCCTAGAGTAGTACATTATAATCAGAACATCAGTGACACCAGCCCTACGTGTTGTGTGTGTGTTCAATTGCTCAGTCATGTCCAACCCTCTGAAACCCTATGGACTATAGCCCACCAGGCTCCTCTGTCCATGAAATTTTTCATGCAAGAATATTGGAGTGGATTCTTATTTCTTCCTCCAGGGGATCTTCCCAACCCAGAGATTGAACCCGCATGTCCTGCTTTGGTAGGCAGATTCTTTACCATCTGAGCCATCTGGGAAGTTGTTTAAGTATTATTGTGAGTATGTCCCTTTTTCAATCCGTATCTTCTCCAGCATTAGCTGGAGAAAGGTTCTATAGGGGCCTGAATCTCAGCAAATTTTCCAGAAAGAAGCTACAGAGAATTGTTCTCAGGACATGAGATCAGGGTTGATCAAATCCACACTGTTTCCATTGGGAAGAGCCTGGGGGGTTAAATACAGAGAAGTTTCATGTAGCACAAGGAACACTTCAAAGCAGCTGGAAGTTTTGCCTACCAAACCGTTAAAACTAATCAGATATTTCACTAAAGCTTGTCCAAACCACTTTGGTCTGGAGACAAGGTTGGAAATCTCCTGGAGAAGCAGTCTCTTTCTAAAGTTTGCTTTTTCTCTTTCTAGGGAGGATGAAAATAGTAAACAAACAGCAATGTGACCTTGATAAAGTGATTTTCTCCCCAGTAATCAGGCTGGAAGGAGGTTGGCACGTTGTTTTCCTGTTTGCTGATCTCTGTTCTGGAAACCCTGGATGCTGTTTCCCTGACATTTCACTCCTCCCACCAGTTTCTTCCCCGAGTCACTGATGCATCTTCATCTTTCCCTCTTCTGCCCCCACCTGCGCACTCTGATCTACAACCCAGCCAGCAGCAGTTAGTGGCAGCAGCGGGGTGGGGGTGGGGGGAGGCGGTCTCCTCGGAATAGGTGGACAACCCAGTCCCTCCTAGGTAAGGGAACAAAGGGCAAACTGAACATGCACCAAAGCCAAAGTGAAGTGAAGCCGCTCAGTCGTGCCCGACTCTGCAACCCCATAGATAGTAGCCTGCACCAAGCTCCTCCGTCCATGGGATTTTCAAGGCATGAGTACTGGAGTGGGTTGCCATTTCCTTCTCCAGGGAATCTTCCCAACCCAGGGATCGAACCCAGGTCTCTCACATTGTAGACAGATGCTTTGCACCAAAGCCAAGGTATCCAAAATATCCAATGAGCTCCTATTCTCAAAATATACTGTTCTGGCCTAGGTGGTTTTGCTGGAAAACTCTACTAAAGGATTTAGAAAGAAATAATACCAATTACACAAATTCTTAAAGAAAATAGAAATGGCAGAAATAAAAAGGAACAAAATACTGACACATGTAAAAACATGAATGCATCTAAAAAGCATTATGGTGAGTTTAAAAGCCAGGCACGAAAGGCTTCATAGTGTATGATCCAGTTTATTCAACATTTGAAAAAGACAAAATTATAGGGAGAGGTAGAAGATGTGTGGTTTCCAGAGGCTGGAGGTGGGAGGAGGAGATGGTTGCAAAGAGGCACACAGAACCTTTTGGGATGATGGAGTTACTCAATATATTGATTGTAGTGTGGCTATGACTGTATACATTTGTCAAAACTGAGGTGTACACTTAAAATGGGTGGATTTCACTGTATTAAATTATACCTGGAATATACTGACTTAAAAAAAGAAAATCCTAACTTTCAAAGCATTAACTTCAATTTATTTAAAACTAACTTTAAAAAACACATTATTTATTATTAAATAATTATTATTTAAAAACACAGTATTTATTATTAATATATATGTATCCATTTTATTGGAGAAGGCAATGGCACCCCATTCCAGTACTCTGGCCTGGAAAATCCCATAGACGGAGGAGCCTGGTGGGCTGCCATCTATGGGGTCACACAGAGTTGGACACAACTGAAGTGACTTAGCAGCATGCATTTTATACATACATGTATATGTACATATGTATGTTCACATATACACATTCTTTTTCTTCTCATGCTACCATGTTACCATAGCATCCTCAATGTTGGGAATAAGAACAGCTTCTCCCCTGGACTCCCTGTCTCTAGTTGCCCTTGCTCTCACCCATCTTTTTCATCTCAGGCAAGTGGATCTTCCCTAAGCTCAGTTTTGTGCATAGACACAGCAATAACTCAACCAACGTCAGAGTCAAGTCCTGCCCTCAGGAAACTCACAGCTTGGCAGGCCTCAAGGGGATCTATGCTACTGATAGGCAGTAGGTTTGTGAATTATGTTGTCCTTCTAATATAGTAGGGATATTTTGAGGATTCAACTGATAAAATGCGTGTGGAGAGCATTTTCCACACCTAAGTACCTAAGAAGACCCCAACAGAAATGAAAATCACTGTTATTTTTATCAATATTTCCACTCTTTACTTCCTATCATAAGGCTCCGTTTGATTTTCTTGTTAATAGGTACCATTTCTGGAAATAAACTAGCCCTGTCCCTGTCATCACCTGCAGAGTTGAGCAAGGAATGAGTGGGAATCTTACATTGTATGTATACTGAAGCATGAAGACTCTCAAGTGATAATCAGTTAATTCTTCTGACATGGTTCTGGTATCATTTTTACTGTGTCCAGGTCCAGGGAATGCCACCACTAGTCTTACATGTTTCAATTATGAACAAATATTCTTCGAGCACCTAAGATATACCAAACATTCTTCTGTGTACTGAGGATACAGCAGTGAACAAAACTCCCTGCCTCAAGGGTCCTGCTTTTTCATTCTAATCCAAAGTGATCTAATGTAAAAGAGGGACTTCACTGGGGTAGGACCATATGGCCAGAGTTTCAGACATTTCCTCTACTTCAACAAAAGCAGGGGATTTGAATCTATTTTATATCCTGGAAACTAACGTAAGATTTTCAACCAAATATTCTGCATCTAAAAACAAAAACATTAAACCAGTGAACCATATCCCAGAGTCTGTGCCTCCCAACTTGAAGCAAGCTTCATGAGTTTGTGGGTTCATACTGGAGGTGTGGAGGCAGTTGATGATGGGGAGAGGCCCCATGGAGCCCCAGACTCAACCAGGGTCTTGTTTCTGCCATTCAGCCATGCTGATGTGTGCGGGAATGATGCGGTGAGGTCAGGAGGGATTGACTTAATTTCTTTTTCCAGTGGGTGCCTGTGACTTTAGAAGAGAAACAAGGGCCCAACTTACCCAAGGTGCTAAGCCATGATGTGGTTTTCTGAGTCCTTCCTCGCCACTTTGGAGAGAAAAACAGTTTCAGCACCAAGGACAGTGCCAGAATGTTTAAACTCTGTACTGTTCTTCAAGGGGAGACTCAGCAAGAGAATTCAACTTCATGCCCCCTACCCGTGTGAAAGCTGTACCTACATCTTTCCAGTTGATGAAAATCCCAATTCTACATCTAGGCTTCTTTGGGTCCCCATCTTACTAGAAAATCAGACTCTGCCACACTTAATCATTTCCCATCTAATCTGAACATCCTCCTTTGATTCAAAGGTAAAATTAGCCTTAATAACATGCTAAATATAAAGGTACACCACTCACCTCCAGGACATGACAAATGAAAAGAGAGCTGAAGGACCCTAATATTTTCTGTGTTCTCTACTAAATGCTAATAAAGCAGCCAATAAACCACACTTAGAGATACTGGAGTTTTGCTAGTAATGGGGGAGTTCAGCAAAAGGAATCACCTCAGAGGTCAAGGTGAAAGTTTACCCCCACAGTGTAAGAAGGAGACACTATGAAACAGTGTGATGGACACCTACATCTGGCCTCCAACATTCCTCAATGTCTTGGCCACACCCTTGGCTGGTCACTTTAATTCCCCAGCCACAGTTTTTTTTTTTTTTTTTTCTTTCTTTCTTAGGTGAAATGAACATAGTGTCTCCCTTCCTTCAGGATCATAGGAGGATGAAATGAGAAAACGGGCGTGAAATCATCCAGGACAGGGCTAGGTGCATAAGTAGGCACCATAAGTATTACATTATATCCTCCACACTTGGAAGACATTGTTTCTCTTCAGAGTAGATTGATATGGTTTCTAAGTGGCTTATTAATGACCGTTCAGAAAGCATAAGCCTCTCCTTCCATCTGCTGACTTTCTGCAAAGGCAGGCAGACAGGTTTATGCCAGGTTCTCGGCCCAGTCTTATCTAAACTGACCCTTGGCACCATCAACTCCACATGCTCCAGTGAAGTCAGAAACAGGTCAGTAAGTTTTGCATAGGGGTCCAAGATGGCTCTTCCAAATCACCAGTTTCTCAATTACAAAGGAAATGAGCCTGAAAAATGTCTATAGCTTAATCATTAAAGGTGCTTTAGCTGAGAACCAAAATCCATAGTGTTCTTCCCTTGACTAGAAAGTGATGGCTAAGCATTTACCACACTGAGTATTGTGCTACACTGAACTACACTGAGTATTAGTTCATTCTGGATTGAAAGTGAAAGTCACTCAGTCGTGTCCAACTTTTTGCAGCCCCATGGACTATACAGTCCATGGAATTCTTCAGACCAGAATACTGGAGTGGCTTGTATTAATTGCCGACTCTGTGCCAAGCACAGCTCCTACTGGCCTTGGGTCTTTGTCTGGTGGGATACCCCTTGTTCTTAGAGACTCATCTCAGGTATCACCTCCTCCTCCAGGGAGCCTTCACTGCCTCAAGGTGACCTGGGGCCGCTCTCTGTGTCCCCCTTGTCTCCTTCACCCAACCAAGCTCCCTAAGAACAGGATCTGAGCCTGACATTTTTTTGGCTCCAGTGTCTGGCACAAAGCCTGAAATGGAATTCAGCTGCAAGCAGACTGTTGAATGTTGAATAAACATGTATGAGATCTCCTAGTTTAAAAATATTCAAAGTCTATTTCATAGAATCCTGGTTCCTGGGGTTATTACTAGCTATGATATGAAAAAAGATTTTCGTGGTCACTTAAGTTTGAGAAATCGCAACCTTAAAGAAGTTTCCTTGTTACGGAATTCTGAGAACTATATGCTATGCTTATGTGCCCTGTGAATTTCTGAGGATAAACCAACATCAAGGCCTGTCAAATTTGTTTAAACTTGGGACACCAAGTCAGTGCAGACGGGGCGGGGGGCGGTGCTGAGAAAGAAGAGGGAGAACCTCAGACGACTAGGGTTCTCTGGAACACACTTCAGAAAACACTGTCCTGGACTGGCTTGCATCTCAAAAATTTAAGAATCTGAAAGAGGAAGCAAAGCGTGCTGTCCCTAGGAGAGATGGCATATGGGGAGCTTGAAGAGATGGGCCAAGCGTCCCAACCGCCCCTCCTCTATTGGAATGAGGAAACACAGGTCCCTGTCACAGGAGCCCGTAACCAGGGAGCTGAGTTTCTTCTGCTTACAAATCTGGGGTTTCATCTGCACCAGCTTCCCTGGAAATGCAAATTGAGAGCAGCTGGCAAGTCCCCATCAACAGCTGGACAACCTAGTTCCCCTATAGTCTCCTTACCAGGAAAATGCTTCTGAAGGCATTTAAGCCTTCTAAGAAACCTCCTTATCAGAAAAAGGCATTGCTATTCAGAGGGGATGTTTGGGAAGGAAAACTCAGGTGTGGAAGCATGGCTGTGGTGTCTCTGCCGTCATTCCTTCTATCTTGTCCATCTTCCCCACTGTGCTCTGCACATTCCCCTGTGGCCTCTTGTCACTTATGGGCCAGATGCATTTGTACTCTCCAGGCAAAGCTCCAGGCAAAGCTGCTGATGGTCTAAGCTGACAACCATCCCCATTGTTAGGCCAGCCCTTCATTTCTGATCAGCTCTGGGCTCTTGGCACTTTGTAAACAGATTTCTCCTGGATCAAGGGCTGAAAGCTGGTCCAGTCAACAGCACACCCCTCCCCTCACTCTGCAGGAGGTGCCACACCACACTGCTTCTTCCACCAGAGGTAGGGCAGAGCCCCACTGGCTGGAGAAGGACTCT
This sequence comes from Bos indicus, assembly GCF_029378745.1. Lineage (NCBI taxonomy): Eukaryota > Metazoa > Chordata > Mammalia > Artiodactyla > Bovidae > Bos > Bos indicus. Next base: position 129,627,347 of record NC_091760.1, read on the forward strand.
GGCCACACAGATGCCATGATGGGCATGTCCAGGACAAATCCTCTCTGATAGCATTGCTAGCTGTATCAATGGGGGAGATGCAGGCAGAACCACTTCCTGAGTCTTTCACAGCAACACAGAATGAAACTACACATGAGAGCCCTCTGAAAACATCTGTGTTTGCTCACACTTGCAGAGCAGGGCTTAAGTGCATAGACTTTGCAATGGACTGTCTGAGTTCAGCTGCATCCTTGAGCAAGTTACTTCGCCTCTCTGTACCTCAGTCTTCTCATCTGCAAAATAGGGATAACAATGAACCTGATTTCCATTGATCAACCACGTGTAAAACACTTAAAATAGTGCCAGACACTTAGTGACCTAACTACTATCACTACTCTCCTTGGAGGCAAATTTCCTGAGTGGAAAACTCTGGGGTGTTCCCCACACCTAGAACTCACCGTAAAGGGGAGAAGGGTTAAGTATTTGGAAACCACTTGGTTGCTTAAAGCCAAATCCAGAATGCAGATGTTAGTCTGCAGACACTGACCCCTCATTTGATGAGGCTTGTGGGTGCAGCAGGGTCAGAGGGCTTCTTTCTGGAAAGGGGAGTGATCCAGAACATTTAAGAAAGGAAGAGCAAATGTCGCTCTCCACCAGGGACTTGGCTTATCTCAGGCAGCAACATGCAATTGAAACATATTGTAATCATTGTGCCCAGTTGGTTCTACCTCCAAATATATCTCTGACTACTTTTATCCTTCTCTACTGCCCATCCATGTCCTTCCTCTATTCTATCTTATCTGTGCCATGGTCACCAAGTCCTCTTCATTTACTTGTTTCCTCCACGGTCAGCATCGGGTAGGGGATGGGGGGAGCGGCCCTTGAGACACATTCATCAGATCAGGTATCTCCTGCTGAAATCCCGCCTTGCCTTCCAAGGGCCTTGCCTTCCAGGTCCCTGCCCCCAGGTCAGTTGTTTTCTCTCCTGCTCTCTCCTCAGGCTCTTGCTGTGCAGCCCTTCACTCCGTCATCAGGTTCCTCAGCCTCGTGCGGTCCTGTACACATGCTCCTCTGCCCAGAAGGCTCTCCCTCCTCAGCATGTGGGTCTCCTCAGACCTTCTCTGACCATTCTCCTCAGTCTAAATCAAACCCCCATTACATTCCTCCCCCCTGCCTCTGCCTTCCATTCTTGGCACTTATCATGAGTTATCTTGCATTTATTAATGTAATTAGCTGTCTTATGCACACCTCCCAGCACACTCCAAGCTCCTAAAACCATAGAGCGCGTCTGTCCTATTTCCCACTGTGTCTTCTGTGCTGACCTCAGCTCCATAAATACTGGTTGAATGAATAAAACCAATATGGTCTCTGAGATCAGAGGCAGCCAGCAGAAGAACTCCCTCGGGCTCCAAGCACTGCAGCAAGGACCACCCCAAAACTCCTCAGACTGGGTGGAGCTGGTTTGAGGGAAAATCTAATTTTATAGGAGTTATCCAGTGGCTTGTCACATAACGTGGCCCAAGAGGTCTTTGTGGAGATAACATACTGGTGGTCTGAGAATCCAGTGAAATCACAAACATATTTTTCCTGCCTGCAGTGTTAGCAACTAATTTGTTTTTCACTTTAATACCCAGACTTTTAGATGAAAATCTGAAAGATCCAGCATGGCCTAGCCCACTGGACCTATACTACCTGCCTTTCCCAGGTAACTTTGAGCTTCCCACCATCTTCATTGTGCCTCATTCATTGTTTTTGGATTCATGGGTTTTTTTTTTTTTTTTTTTGTAGCTCTTCTATATTCTTATGTCTTATATCTATATTGTGAAATTTTAACTGTGAGCTACATGTTGACAGACACAAGCAAAGTTTTACTGTCTACAAATTATTTTTTAAATTAAAAAGTATTTTATATGCCTTTGGTTTATATATATATTTGATTTATATATATATATGTGTGTGTGTGTATATATATAATATATATTTCAAATATGCAATATTTGACTATAGTCACCGTGATGTACATCTCCAGGAATTATCTTCTAACTGGATATTTGTACCTTTTAATCCCCTTCAGCCATTTCACCCCCTTCCACACCCCACCTCTGGCAAACACCAACCTGTTCTCTGCATCTATTATGGGGGAAATTGTTTGTTTATTTTAGCCTTTTGTTTTTGTTTTTATTTTTTTGTTTTTAGAGACCACATAGAAGTGAGGTTGTATGGTATTCATTGTTCTCTGACTGACATTTCACTTAGCATGATGCCTTGGAGGTCCATCCATGTTGTCAAAAATGACAAGATTTCATTCTTTTCTGTGGCTGAAAAACAGTGTATCTCTATCGCAACTTCTTTATCCATTCTTCCATTGATGGACACCTCATTTTTTTCTGTAGCTTGGCTGTTACAAATGAATACGTGAATGCACATATCTTTCACAGTTTGTATTTTTATTTTCTTCATATACATACCCAGAAGTGGAATTGTTGGATCACGTGGTAGATCTACTCTTAATTTTTTTGAGGAACCTCTATACCATTTTCCATAGTGAATTTACTACTTTACATTCTATTAACAGTGCACAAGGGTTCCCTTTTCCCCACATCCTCTCCAATGCTTGTAATTTGTTGTCTTTTTGATAATAATTAAATGTGAGGTGGTATCTTGGGTGGTATTTTGCTATGGTTTTGATTTACATTTCCCTGGTGATTAGTGATGCTGAGCATCTTCTCAGGTACTTGTTGCTCATCTGTATATCATCTTCAGAAAAATGTCAATTCAGGTTCTCTGCCCATTTTTAAATCAGATTGCTTCTTTTTCTTTTTAAACTATTGAGTTGCATAAGTTCTTTATATATTTTGGATATGAACCCCTTATCAGGTATATGGTTTGCAAATATTTTCTCCGGTTCCACCAGTTGCCTTTTCATTTTGTTGATGGTTTCCTTTGCTATGCAGGAGCTTTTGATTTTGTTGTAGTGCCACTTGTTTATTTTTGCCTTTGTTGTTTTTGCTTTTGGTTGCTGCTAAGCTGCTTCAGTCATGTCGGACTCTGTGCAACCCCATATATGGCAGCCCACCAGGCTCCACCGTCCCTGGGATTCTCCAGGCAAGAATACTGGAGTGGGTTGCCATTTCCTTCTCCAATGCATGAAGGAGAAAAGTGAAAGTGAAGTCACTCAGTTGTGTCCAACCCTCAGCGACCCCATGGACTGCAGCCTATCAGGCTCCTCCGTCCATAGATTTTCCAGGCAAGAGTACTGGAGTGGGGTGCCATTGCCTGGTATTCAAATCCAAAAAATCATCACTAAGACTGATGTTGAAGAGCTTTACTGTCTATGTTTTCTTCTAGGAGTTTCATGCTTTCACGTCTTATAGTCAAGTCTTTAATTTGAAATATTTCAAGTTAATTTTTGTGTATGGTATAGAAGAAAGTGAAAGTAAAGTTGCTCAGTTGTGTCCAGCTCTTTGCCTACCAGGCTTCTCCGTCCATGGGATTTTCCAGGCAAGAGTACTGAAATAGGTTGCCATTTCCTTCTCCAGGGGATCTTCCCAACCCAAAGATCAAACCCGAGTCTCCCACACTGCAGACAGACGCTTAGCCATCTGAGCCACCAAGGAAGTCATATGGTATAAGATGGTGATCATTCTTTTGCATGTAGCTATTCAGTTTTCCCGGAGAAGGCAATGGCACCCCACTCCGGTACTCTCGCCTGGAAAATCCCATGGATGGAGGAGCCTGGTAGGCTGCAGTCCATGGGGTTGCTAGGAGTCGGACACGACTGAGCGACTTCACTTTCACTTTTCTCCTTTATGCATTGGAGAAGGAAATGGCAACCCACTCCAGTGTTCTTGCCTGGAGAATCCCAGGGACGGTGGAGCCTGGTGGGCTGCCATCTATGGGGTCGCACAGAGTCAGACACAACTGAAGTGACTTAGTAGCAGCAGCATTCAGTTTTCCCAGTGCAATTAATTGTTTTTCCCCCATTATATATATTTGATTCCTTTGTTATAAATTAATTGACCTTACACATGTGGATTTATTTCTGGGTTCTGTTCTATTCCATTGATCTATGTGTCTGTTTTTATGCCAATCCATCCTTTTTTAATTACTATATCTTCATAATATCATTTGAAATCAAAGAGCTTAATGTTTCAAGCTTTGTTCTTTTTTCTCAAGATTGCTTTGGCTATTTGGGGGTCTTTTACAGTTCCATACGAATGTTAGGGTTTTTTTTTTCTATTTCTGTGAAAAATGCCATTGGTGTTTACATTAAGATTGCATTGAACTTGTAAATTGCTTTGGGTAGTATGGTCATTTTGACAATATTATTCAGTTTTTTGTGTGTCTTTTTCATTTCTTTCATGAGTATCTTATAGTTTTTAGTGTATAAGTTTTTGCCTCCTTAGTTAAGTTTATTCCTAGATCTTTTGTGTTTGATGCAATTGTAAATGGCTTTACTTTTTAATTTTCTCTTTCCATTAGTTCACTATTAGTGTATGGAAGGAAACACAACAGGTTTCTGTGTCTTGATTTTTTATCGTATTACTTTACCAAATTCTGTTATTAGTTCTAACAGGTTTTTTGTTTATTTTTTGGCTGTGTGTGTGTGTGTGTGTGTGTGCATGGTCTTTCTTCACTCCTCTTTTTTTTCCCCTGATGCCATGGGCAAAACCCAGAAAGCCGTTGCCTCATACCTCAGCTTTTTGTCGCGTAGATGTAAAACCATGGATTCACTCACTCACATCCTAGCTCCATTATTTATCACAGTGTGACCTGGGCCACAATACTCAAACTCTCAGACTCTAGCTCGTTATTTGTAAAAATTGCCTAATGAAAACCTAGGACAAGTTGTTGAACCTCTCTGTACCTCAGTTCCCTTATATATAATAGTACCTCCTTCACAGTTTCACTCTGGGAACTCAATGTTTGAATACACGTAAAATTCTTCAGAGAGTGTCTGACCAAGCGTAAGCTCTCAATGCTGCTGCAGGGATTTTAAATTAGATGATACACATGAAAGCACTCAAGACAGTGCTGAATACATGGTAGGTGCACAACAAAGACTATTTCTTCTCTATTTCTCTCTTTCCCTCCCTCCCTGCTTTCCAATGAATCCTGGAATAGGGTATAGACCCTGAGCAAGCAAGGTCTAAACCATTAATAACCAAAGCCACTTTAATTAAGTTTCAATTAAAAGTTCTACATTCTACGGCCAGGGTTTGCCAGTTCTTATATATTCAATGCAGAAAGCTTTCTTTGGCCTCAAAATATCTTCTAGGAAAAACCATTGAATACCCGCAGAAGCCTCTTAAAATCACACCCTCAAAGCAGACCCTTCTGCTACTCCACCCTAGGACTCCAGTCTCAGTTAATGGCACTTCCATCTACCTAGACAACCAGAAAGAGGGGGAAAAAACCTTGACTTCACCCATCCTTCCCATTATACGTTCAGCTAGTCCCCAAATCTTGCCATGTTTTAGATATGACACACATGTCCACCCACAGTCCCCGGGAAGAGTCCCTTCAGCTCTAACACAGATGACCACAGTTGCTTTCTGGCTCTTCTCCCTGTCTCTGAACTTGTTCTCTCTACATGACCACTAGAATGACCTTCCCAATTCCCACATGAGCTCCTGCTGGCCATCCCCACCACCTACAGAATACAGTCCAAGCTCTCAATGGCTATGCAATCAATATCCTCCTTGGTCTGGCCTGTGCTTCTCCACCCAGGTGAATTATACCTTTTGTCCCTAAAGCGAACAACTTCTAGTTCCTTAACTAGTCCATGCTGATCTCAGCCCCACAGCTTTCCTCATGCTAGTCCTCTAACCTGGAATGCGCATCATGGCAGCCTAACCCAAAGAGTCCCACTCCCTGACAGTTATGCCCTCATGTAATCTCCTCCCATATTGAACAATGCTGATTGTATAATCAACAGGATATAACAGAAATGACAGTAGGGAGATTTTGAAGCTAGGTCATAAGAGACATTGCAGATTCTGACTCACTCTCATATCACTCATGCTCAATGAAGCTGCATTATGAGGACTCTCAAGCCACAGAAACCTCCTGCTAACAGCCGTGTGAAGGACCCATCCTGGAAGCAGATCCTCCAGCCTCAGACAAAGCCTTCCTGAAGACTGCAACCTCTGAGAATCCACAAGCCAGAACAATCCAGCTAAGCTGTTCTTAAATTCCTGACCCACAAAACTGTGTAAGATCACAAATGTTCATTGTTGTTTCACTCCACTAAGTTTTGGGGTAATATGTTGCATAACCAGAGATATCTAAGTGTATCTTTTCTACTCTTCTCTCCCTGCTTGATTCTTACACATCCTTCGAGACACTGGTCAACCATGAGCTCCTTCAGGAAGCTCTTCCTGTCTATCCTTTATTGAGTAGGCATCCTCACTTGTCCTTGGAGCACACCTGCCAAAATGCAGTTTTCTCTTTTCTTCCCCACCAGACTTTGGATGCTTCAGAGCAGTATCTAGACCTTGCCTTTACTCCCCTTCAATTTTCAACATGCTGTGAGTCATTCATTTACTTTGATGAATGAATGAGTGGAGGATGTCAGATTAATAAAGGAGCCAGGAGTGGAATGAAAGTTTGTTATTCCATGCCCTGTAGTCTTTCTTCTACCATCAGTGATTCTCTTCTTTTTCAGCAATGAGGTGCTTTTGGAAAATTCTTCTTCTATTATTGTATGGATTGCATTTGACCACCATCATTCAGACTCTGTTTCACCCAAAAAGAATCTCTTCCTTAGCACAGCCTCACCTGTGGTCCAGCCCTTTCCTGGGACGGTTGCTAAATTCTTCCTTCTCTCTTCCTCTTATCTCTTTTCTTCACCATCCAAGGATGGGCCAGTGTGGGAAGACATTTTTTACAGAAACACTCCACCCCTCTGCTTGACTCTGAAATGACCCTTAGCTCACCTTCTTCTGGCTCTGTGGCTTAAAGATGCAGATGAGGAGATGGCCAGATGTAGTACAGAGCCCATCATCATGTGTGGAGCCCAAGTGTCCCACACAGGCATCCAGAAACAGCAGAGCCCAATGTGGGCTGCTCTTTGGATCCTGGGGCCCCATCAGACCCTTGGATGCTATCAGACTCTCCCCTGGCTGGTAGATGCAGCCTACGCAGCATCAGTTAAGAAGACTTGTTAATTATAATTCTCACATGCAGGTTGTTCAAAATTGGTGTTCATCCATCTGGAGGATGGATCTGAAAGTAAATCACTTTTGTTTGCTCCTTCCAGTGGCTTCCTTTCTGCACCCCCATGGTTTGGGTCTCCACAGTAGCATCCTTGCTGACCTTGGCCTTTCCTCTCACACCCCACCCCTTCCCCACCATGCAGATAAGTGTTGTTTCTAACCCTCTAATGGTTTAGGATTGAAGCCCAAATTCTTGATCATGAGGATAGAGTCACTATAGTCTGGCTGGACTGATTGCTTCACCCACATCTCCTATTACCCATTTCTAATCATCCCTTAGCACTTACCTCTGCCCAATGCCCTGAGAAGGCTCAAAGCCTCTCCAATCTCCTTCCTTCCTTGAGCTTCAGAGCCTATGCTTCTCTGTGTTCTGCTTTTGTCTATTACTTTTGTAACAAATTACCACCAAGACGCTTGCTCCTTGGGAGGAAAGCTATAACAAACCTAACAGTGTATTAAAAAGTGGAGACATCACTTTGCCAACAAAGGTGCATATAATCAAATCTTTGGTTTTTCTGGTAGTCATATACAGATGTGAGAGTTGGACCAGAAAGAAAGCTGAGCACTAAAGAATTGATACTTTTGAATTGTGGTGCTGTAGAAGGCTCTTGAGAGTCCCTTGGACAGCAAGGAGATCAAACAAATCAATCCTAAAAGAAATCAACCCTGAATACTCATTGGAAGGACTGATGCTGAAGCTCCAATACTTTGGCCACCTGATGCAAAGAACTGACTCATTAGAAAAGACCCTGATGCTGGAAAAGATTGAAGGAAGAAAGAGAAGGGGAAGATAGAGGATGAAATGGTTGGATGGCATTACCAACTCAATGAACATGAGTTTGAGCAAGCTCTGGGAGTTGGTGATGGACAGGGAGGCCTGGCATGCTGCAGTTCATGGGACTGCAAAGATTCGGACACAACTGAACTGAACTGAGTGACTGAACTAAACTGAACTGAATCTCCTTATATCAAGATCCTTAAGTTAATCACATCTGCAAAATCCCTTTGCAGATACTAACTAAAATATTTCCAGATTCCAGGCATTACATGTCCACATCAACTATTCTGATTGCCATACAGCCCCAGTTCAAATTCTTCTATTCTCAGAAGATATTCATCCCAATTATTTTGGTGCAGAAAAATTACTAATTGTAATTCAAGGTCACTTTTCTTCTAGAGCCCTGAATTTCAGGCATCTCATGGGTATGCTCAAGCTCTAACCCCTTAGAGACAACTATTCCTTCTACTCAGACAACTCATGAAGGGCTCATGCAATCCATCAACAACTGAGCACTCATTTTCCATTGATACCTTTACTCAACATTTACTGAGTTCTCTGAGCTGGACCATGTGATAAACCTGGGATACAGAGATTAACAAGAAAGAAGGACCCTGCCCTTGAGTGGCTTATGGTCTTCTCATTTTCCCTGTGTCTTGTTCAAAGCTTTTTCCTGAGACCAATCCCTGTCTGGTGGATGGCACATGCTTGGCAAAAAGTCTGTTGAGCTGAGTGATCTGAGATGTCACTCAGCAGCATCATCCTCCCATAATTTCTCTCTGCCACTCTCTTCCTCTCTCATCATCATTCATGGTTCATGGTGAGAAGTGTCTGTCACTAGACTGGAGCCCCTGCTGAAGGCAGGAAACCTGGGGTGTATGTGTGTGTGGTGTGTTCGCTCTACTCAGAGCCAGGTTTCTGATGGCTAGAGAGCCCTCTCCCATGTGATGCTCCACAGCAAAACACCTGGCCATTGTGCTATGTGGTTCAGACCCACAAATACTTGTGGCATAGAGCAAGCGCCTGCCTGATCCGGCAGACACAGAGGGACTCTGCACTAAAGGAATGTGCTTCTGCAGCTGAAGTCACATGAAATATTTATGCCTGAGAAACCTGCGTTTTCTCCCACAGAGAAAGAAGTCAGGAGCAAACTCTAGAATGGCGGTATCCTAAACAACAACAAAAGTGGTAAAAATGATGTCCACAGCCATACTTTGTCAACGAAGGGGTTCAGAGAACCGTTCATTTGTTCAACAGGTGAATGAGGGCCTCCTGCATACCAGGCACTGTTGCAGATACTGGGGGATTGGCGGTGACCAAGGTAGTCAAAATCTCTGCACTTCGAGAGCTTGCTTTCTGGTAATAACTGATATTTATTGGATGTAAATTGTGTGCCAGGCACTGTTCTAAGTGTTTTACCTGTGTTAATTCCTCCTGGTGACCTAGGGGATGTTATTGTTAGTCCTGCTAACAAAGAAGGAAACTGAACACAGAACAATCAATTAACCTGCCTGACATCATAAAGCATCAGAGTGGACAAGCTGGGACTTGGTCCCAGGCAACCCTATGAATCCTACACTTAACTACTTCCTGGTTCTTCTCATGTTAGAGGTGGAGAATTTAGGAAAAAGTTTTATCCTCCAAACAGTGCAGAGAGAAAGAAAGATTCTTTGGCCTCTGGGATTTAGGACAAAAGAAGCTGAAAATACGTAAGAAGAATAGAAGGTATTAGGTTCCTTATGGGTCTCCATGAAGCCTGACATGCCATCATTAAAGTTTATGTTACTCTGGACAAAACATCATCATGGTCTACATTAAGTAGCCTATGAATGGACCTAATGTCCTCTGAGCTTTCAGAGGCCAAGAAGGCAGCACTTTGTATAATATATCTTATTTAATCTTTATATCAACCTTTAAGGTCAATATAACACAATTCATCAAAGGAGAAAATCAGGTTAGGCTATTGGATGAGTGAGGTTTCAAACTGAGGCCTGTGGAAAGCCCTGTCTAATGCACTTTCCAAGACCTAGCCCTCCCTTTTTTGCTCTCCACCATCAATATTTGGACTGCAGCCACAAAATTAAAAGATGCTTGCTCTTTGGAAGAAAAGCTATGACAAACCCAGACAGCATATTAAAAAGCAGAGACAGCCCTTTGCCAACAAAGACCCATAAAATCAAAGTTATGGTTTTTCCAGTAGTTATGTATGGATGTGAGAGTTGGACCATAAGGAAAGCTAAGCACTGAAGAATTGATGTTTTCAAACTGTGGTGTTGGAGAAGACTCTTGAGAGTCCCTTGGATAGCAAGGAGATCAAATCAGTCAATGCTAAAGGAAATCAACCCTGAATATTCATTGGAAGAACTGATGCTGAAGCTGAAGCTGCAATACTCTGGCTACCTGATGCAAAGAGCTGACTCATTAGAAAAGACCCTGAGGCTAGGGAAGATTGAAGATAGGAGGAGAAGGGGATGACAGAGGATGAGACGGTTGGATAGCATCACTGACTCAATGAACATGCATTTGAGCAAACTCTGGGAAATCGTGAAGGACAGGGAAGCCTGGCGTGTTGCAGTCCATGGAGTTGCAAAAAGTCAGAAAAAATTTAGCAACTGAACAACAATGATCAATATTATTTCAAACATTCGATTCTTTTACCCCAGAAAATCTACTTCTAAAAATTCTGTTCTTAGAAAACAGTCAGATAAGAATAAGAATGTTTATTGCAGTCTTGTTTACAATAGCAAATTTTAAAAGTGAGGAGAGGAAATAACACAAATATCAAATAAAAAACTAAATAAATGGTGGGACTTGTTTAAAAAGATCTATGCAATACTTTCATTAAAGATATATTTAAACATGGATAATTATTCCAGAGATATTAGGCAAATATAATCAAGTTTTGAAATAAGTATGGAGGCTTTTATGCATATGTCTATATGAGGTGGAACCATTGAAACTGCCATCTTGTAAACCAAAAATGATTGACTATCAACAATTTCACACAGTTCAACCTAAAAGGGAAAAAAAAAATTCTTACGGATATTCACCAAAATGCTCATTGTGGGTCTCCTTTTGGTGCTTTCAAATGGATTTTTCATTGTTTGTGCTCTTTCATAGTTACGTTTCATCCACAATGTGCATGCATTGCTCTTGATCACAAAAATATATTAAAATAAATGCAAATAATCAGAGACATTAAAAGACTATTCAACACATTTTGAAGGAGTATGCTAGGTCTCTCAGATGTTATGATCTAAGAATAGGTTTTTTTTTTAATGATCCAGTTCCAGTGATTAAATTGAGAACTCATGAAAAGAAAGTTGAACAAGTGGTGAAATTGATTTGTCAGATGACTTTTTTCCCCCTATTGACAACATTTGAGCTCTGGGTTATCAATCAAATTTTGTGCAAGCTTTTTTTTTTTCTTTTTAATTTTATTTTATTTAACTTTACATTATTGTATTGGTTTTGCCATATATCAAAATGAATCTGCCACAGGTATACATGTGTTCCCCATCCTGAACCCTCCTCCCTCCTCCCTCCCCATACCATCCCTCTGGGTCATCCCAGTGCACCAGCCCCGAGCATCCAGTATCGTGCATCGAACCTGGACTGGCGACTCGTTTCATATATGATATACATATTTCAATGCCATTCTCCCAAATCATCCCACCCTCTCCCTCTCCCACAGGGTCCAAAAGACTGTTCTATAGATCAATGTCTCTTTTGGTGTCTCGTATACAGGGTTATTGTCACCATCTTTCTAAATTCCATATATATGCGTTAGTATACTGTATTGGTGTTTTTCTTTCTGGCTTACTTCACTCTGTATAATAGGCTCCAGTTTCATCCACCTCATTAGAACTGATTCAAATGTATTCTTTTTAATGGCTGAGTAATACTCCATTGTGTATATGTACCACAGCTTTCTTATCCATTCATCTGCCGATGGACATCTAGGTTGCTTCCATGTCCTGGCTGTTATAAACAGTGCTGCGATGAACATTGGGGTACATGTGTTTCTTTCAATTCTGGTTTCCTCAGTGTGTATGCCCAGCAGTGGGATTGCTGGATCATAAGACAGTTCTATTTCCAGTTTTTTAAGGAATCTCCACACTGTTCTCCATAGTGGCTGTTCTAGTTTGCACTCCCACCAACAGTGTAAGAGGGTTCCCTTTTCTCCACACCCTTTCCAGCATTTATTGCTTGTAGACTTTTGGATCGCAGCCATTCTGACTGGCATGAAATGGTACCTCATTGTGGTTTTGATTTTCATTTCTCTGATAATGAGTGATGTTGAGCATCTTTTCATGTGTTTGTTAGCCATCTGTATGTCTTCTTTGGAGAAATGTCTATTTAGTTCTTTGGCCCATTTTTTGATTGGGTCATTTATTTTTCTGGAATTGAGCTGTAGGAGTTTCTTGTATATTTTTGAGATTAGTTGTTTGTCTGTTGCTTCATTTGCTATTATTTTCTCCCATTCTGAAGGCTGTCTTTTCACCTTGCTGATAGTTTCCTTTGTTGTGCAGAAGCTTTTAGGTTTAATTATGTCCCATTTGTTTATTTTTGCTTTTATTTCCAATATTCTGGGAGGTGGGTCATAGAGGATCCTGCTGTGATGTATGTCGGAGAGTATTTTGCCTATGTTCTCCTCTAAGAGTTTTATAGTTTCTGATCTTACATTGACATCTTTAATCCATTTTGAGTTTATTTTTGTGTATTGTGTTAGAAAGTGCTCTAGTTTCATTCTTTTACAAGTGGTTGACCAGTTTTCCCAGCACCACTTGTTAAAGAGATTGTCTTTAATCCATTGTATATTCTTGCCTCCTTTGTCAAAGATAAGGTGTCCATATGTGCGTGAATTTATCTCTGGGCTTTCTATTTTGTTCCATTGGTCTATATTTCTGTCTTTGTGCCAGTACCATACTGTCTTGATGACTGTGGCTTTGTAGTAGAGCCTGAAGTCAGGCAGGTTGATTCCTCCAGTTCCATTCTTCTTTCTCAAGATAGCTTTGGCTATTCAAGGTTTTTTGTATTTCCATACAAATTGTGAAATTATTTGTTCTAGCTCTGTGAAGAATACTGTTGGTAGCTTGATGGGGATTGCATTGAATTTATAAATTGCTTTGGGTAGTATACTCATTTTCACTATATTGATTCTTCCAATCCATGAACATGGTATATTTCTCCATCTATTAGTGTCCTCTTTGATTTCTTTCACCAGTGTTTTATAGTTTTCTATATATAGGTCTTTAATTTCTTTAGGTAGATATATTCCTAAGTATTTTATTCTTTTCATTGCAATGGTGAATGGAATTGTTTCCTTAATTTCTCTTTCTGTTTTCTCATTATTAGTGTATAGGAATGCAAGGGATTTCTGTGTGTTGATTTTATATCCTACAACTTTACTATAATCATTGATTATTTCTAGTAATTTTCTGGTGGAGTCTTTAGGGTTTTCTACGTAGAGGATCATGTCATCTGCAAATAGTGAGAGTTTTGCTTCTTCTTTTCCAATTTGGATTCCTTTTATTTCTTTTTCTTCTCTGATTTCTGTGGCCAAAACTTCCAAAACTATGTTGAATAGTAATGGTGAAAGTGGGCACCCTTGTCTTGTTCCTGACTTTAGAGGAAATGCTTTCAATTTTTCACCACTGAGGATAATATTTGCTGTGGGTTTGTCATATATAGCTTTTATTATGTTGAGGTATGTTCCTTCTATTCCTGCTTTCTGGAGAGTTTTTATCATAAATGGATGTTGAATTTTGTCAAAGGCTTTCTCTGCACCTACTGAGATAATAATATGGTTTTTATTTATCAATTTGTTAATGTGGTGTATTACATTGATTGATTTGCGGATATTGAAGAATCCTTGCATCCCTGGGATAAAGCCCACTTGGTCATGGTGTATGATCTTTTTAATGTGTTGTTGGATTCTGATTGCTAGAATTTTGTTAAGGATTTTTGCATCTATGTTCATCAGTGATATTGGCCTGTAGTTTTCTTTTTTTTGTGGGGTCTTTTGTCAGGTTTTGGTATTAGGGTGATGGTGGCCTCATAGAATGAGTTTGGAAGTTTACCTTCCTCTCCAATTTTCTGGAAGAGTTTGAGTAGGATAGGTTTTAGCTCTTCTCTAAATTTTTGGTAGAATTCAGCTGTGAAGCTGTCTGGATCTGGGCTTTTGTTTGCTGGAAAATTTCTGATTACAGTTTCAATTTCCGTGCTTGTGATGGGTCTGTTAAGATTTTCTATTTCTTCCTGGTCCAGTTTTGGAAAGTTGTACTTTTCTAAGAATTTGTCCATTTCTTCCACGTTGTCCATTTTATTGCCATATAATTGCTGATAGTAGTCTCTTAGGATCCTTTGTATTTCTGTGTTGTCTGTTGTGATCTCTCCATTTTCATTTCTAATTTTATGCATTTGATTTTTCTCCCTTTGTTTCTTGATGAGTCTGGCTAATGGTTTGTCAATTTTATTTATCCTTTCAAAGAACCAGCTTTTGGCTTTGTTGATTTTTGCTATGGTCTCTTTTGTTTCTTTTGCATTTATTTCTGCCCTAATTTTTAAGATTTCTTTCCTTCTACTAACCCTGGTGTTCTTCGTTTCTTCCTTTTCTAGTTCTTTAGGTGTAGAATTAGGTTATTTATTTGACTTTTTTCTTGTTTCTTGAGGTATGCCTGTATTGCTATGAACTTTCCCCTTAGGACTGCTTTTACAGTGTCCCACAGGTTTTGGGTTGTTGTGTTTTCATTTTCATTCGTTTCTATGCATATTTTGATTTCTTTTTTTATTTCTTCTGTGATTTGTTGGTTATTCAGCAGCGTGTTGTTCAGCCTCCATATGTTGGAATTTTTAATAGTTTTTCTCCTGTAATTGAGATCTAATCTTACTGCACTGTGGTCAGAAAAGATGCTTGGAATGACTTAAATTTTTCTGAATTTACCAAGGCTAGATTTATGGCCCAGGATGTGATCTATCCTGGAGAAGGTTCCATGTGCGCTTGAGAAAAAGGTGAAATTCATTGTTTTGGGATGAAATGTCCTATAGATATTAATTAGGTCTAATTGGTCTATTGTATCATTTAAAGTTTGTGTTTCCTTGTTAATTTTCTGTTTAGTTGATCTATCCATAGCCCACTATTATTGTGTTGTTGTTAATTTCTCCTTCATACTTGTTATCATTTGTCTTACATACTGCGGTGCTCCCATGTTGGGTGTATATATATTTATAATTGTTATATCTTCTTCTTGGATTGATCCTTTGATCATTATGTAGTGACCTTCTTTGTCTCTGTTCACAGCCTTTGTTTTAAAGTCTATTTTATCTGACATGAGCATTGCTACTCCTGCTTTCTTTTGGTCCCTATTTGCATGGAAAATCTTTTTCCAGCCCTTCACTTTCAGTCTGTATGTGTCCCCTGTTTTGAGGTGGGTCTCTTGTAGACAACCTATGTAGGGGGTCTTGTTTTTGTATCCATTCAGCCAGTCTTTGTCTTTTGGTTGGGGCATTCAACCCATTTACATTTAAGGTAATTATTGATAAGTATGATCCTGTTGCCATTTACTTTATTGTTTGGGGTTTGAATTTATACACCGTTTTTGTGTTTCCTGTCTAGAAAATATCCTTTAGTATTTGTTGGAGAGCTGGTTTGGTGGTGCTGAATTCTCTCAGCTTTTGCTTGTCTGTAAAGCTTTTGATTTCTCCTTCATATTTGAATGAGATCCTTGCTGGGTACAATAATCTGGGCTGTAGGTTATTTTCTTTCATCACTTTAAGTATGTCTTGCCATTCCCTCCTGGCTTGGAGAGTTTCTATTGAAAGATCAGCTGTTATCCTTATGGGAATTCCCTTGTGTGTTATTTGTTGTTTTTCCCTTGCTGCTTTTAATATTTATTCTTTGTGTTTGATCTTTGTTAATTTGATTAATATGTGTCTTGGGGTGTTTTGCCTTGGGTTTATCATGTTTGGGACTCTCTGGGTTTCTTGAACTTGAGTGATTATTTCCTTCCCCATTTTAGGGAAGCTTTCAACTATTATCTCCTCAAGTATTTTCTCATGGTCTTTCTTTTTGTCTTCTTCTTCTGGGACCCCTATGATTCGAATGTTGTAGTGTTTAATATTGCCCTGGAAGTCTCTGAGATTGTCCTCATTTCTTTAATTCGTTTTTCTTTTATCCTCTCTGATTCATTTATTTCTATCATTCTATCTTCTAATTCACTAATTCTATCTTCTGCCTCTGTTATTCTACTATTTGTTGCCTCCAGAGTGTTTTTGATCTCATTTATTGCATTATTCATTATATGTTGACTCTTTTTTATTTCTTCTAGGTCCTTGTTAAACCTTTCTTGCATCTTCTCAATCCTTGTCTCCAGGCTATTTATCTGTGATTCCATTTTGATTTCAAGATTTTGGATCAATTTCACTATCATTATTCAGAATTCTTTATCAGGTAGATTCCTTATCTCTTCCTCTTTTTTTTGGTTTTGTGGGCATTTATCCTGTTCCTTTACCTGCTGGGTATTCCTCTGTCTCTTTATCTTGTTTAAATTGCTGAGTTTTGGGTGTCCTTTCTGTATTCTGGCAGTTTGTGGAGTTCTCTTTATTGTGGCATTTCCTCACTATGTGTGGGTTTGTACAGGTGGCTGGTCAAGGTTTCTTGGTTAGGGAAGCTTGTGTCGGTGTTCTGGTGGGTGGAGCTGGATTTCTTCTCTCTGGAGTGCAATGAAGTGTCCAGTAATGAGTTATGAGATGTCTATGGTTTTGTATATTGGAGCTCAGGGCTGTGTTCCTGTGTTGCTGGAGAATTTGCTTGGTATGTCTTGCCCTGGAACTTGTTGGCCCTTGTGTGGTGCTTGGTTTCAGTGTAGGTATGGAGGCATTTGATGAGCTCCTGTCAATTAATGTTCCCTGGAGTCAGGGTTTGGACTTAAGCCTCCTGCTTCCAGTTATTGGTCTTATTTTTACAGTAGTCTCAAAACTTCTCCTTCTATACAGCACCATTGATAAAAAATATATATTGAAGGTTAATGGAACCTTCTGTGAGACGAGCTTACAACCAAGTAACCATTTCCTGACAAAGTGCTTCGCTTCTCTGCAGTCCAGGCCACCCAATTCAGCTATTCCTACTTCCATGCAAGCAGGTGATTCCTCCTTAGCTCATGGCCCCCTTCCCCTATCCTTAAAGACAGTAACACTGCATCTCTCTGACCCCTCTGTGTTAGTCATGTCTCCCTCTCTGTGCAAGCTTTAAGGTAGTGAAATCACTGGACCATCTTAAAACTTCATGAGATGGATCTGGCATCAGATTAAAAGCTAAACCCTTGCCTGTGAAGAATACATAACTGGCTGACCTAACTGTAAACCAGTTAATCTTGTATACCATAAGGATCTACGAGTTCAAGGTTGGGAGGATGAATCAGTGCATGTCCTGAGCAGAAATGATTACAATAACTGGAAGTCAGAGTTTTGTTTGTATTTTCCTTGGAAAAGTCAGATATTTTTTAGCTTAAGTGAGGCTTCAAATTTTGAGCCACGGGAAAACACAGGCAGAACCAGAATCTTTGCTAGGAAAGCCAAGAGAGTATACAGTATACTATATACAGTGAACAGTAGTAATAATGATTCTAATACAATGGAGGCAAATGAAGGAAACCCCAATAAACAATTTTGCTTATTATATGAACTTCAATATTACAAATATATGGTCTTTAGCCAGGACACTGAAGCAACTGTTCTTTTTTGAGTCTTTATCTCCAAGCTCCATTCCATGCTGGAGATTCCATGCTCCAAAGAAATGAGACAGGTCCTCCAGAACTCTACTCTCCTGCTTGATTAGAATAACTAGTTTTGGCCATTGATTTCCCTTACAGGTTTGGTGATTTTTTAAAAAACTATTTAGATTATTTCTTCTTTTGTTAATGGTGAGCTCCACAAGGAAAGAAAACATTGTTGACACAATTCTATGCAAGCTGCATAATCACACACACTCATAGACAAAATAAGAATTCAAGGACTTCCTTGGTGGCCCAGTGGTTAAGAATCTACCTGCCAATATGAAGGACGTGGGTTTGATCCTTGGTCCAGAAATATCCCACATGCTGGGAGGCAACAGAATCCATGTACCACAACTACTGAACCCTCTCTAGAGCCCCTGCTCTACAACAAGAGAAGCCACCATAATGACAAGCCTGTGCACTGAAACTAGAAGCAGCCCTTGATTGCTGCAACTAGAGAAAATCCACACAGCAACTAAGACCCACAGAAGCCAAAAATAAATAAATGATTTTTAAATAGTCAAAGACAGAATTCAGAAAATATTAAGCTAATATACTTCTCACCCTTTCCTTCATAAACCATGTTTCTCAGCCTCCAGTCAGCCACTGTTGTGGAAGAAGGGAAGGGAACAGAAATGGCATAAGGGAAACTCCCTTTAAATAGGAACTGGAAGCAGAAATCCCACTCTTAGTGAATAAGAGAAAGAGAAAGTGAAACAAGTAGAAGAAGATGTGAGATGCTTGTTCTGAAATCCCCCTCCAGGTGGGGGAGGACTGTACATAGGCTAAGGGGAAACTAAGGTAGAGGGGCCTTTGTCCTGCTCCCTGTTCAGGTCTCAGGAGGTCCCACAGCAAATCTGGGAAGCCAATGATAGATTCCAAGTAGCAGCTCAGAATGACCCACAAAGGGAGCCTGAATTAGCATTCCTAACCCTGCTCAATGCAAAGAAATAGAGGAAAGCAACAGAATGGGAAAGATTAGAGATCTCTTCAAGAAAATCAGAGATACCAAGGGAACATTTCATGCAAAGATGGGCTCGATAAAGGACAGAAATGGTATGGACCTAACAGAAGCAGAAGATATTAAGAAGAGGTGGCAAGAATACACAGAAGAACTGTACAAAAAAGAGCTTCATGACACAGATAATCACGATGGTGTGATCACTCACCTAGAGTCAGACATCCTGGAATGTGAAGTCAACTGGGCCTTAGAAAGCATCACTACAAACAAAGCTAGTGGAGGTGATGGAATTCCAATCGAGCTATTTCAAACCTGAAAGATGATGCTGTGAAAGTGCCGCACTCAATATGCCAGCAAATTTGGAAAACTCAGCAGTGGCCACAGGACTGGAAAAGGTCAGTTTTCCTTCCAATCCCAAAGAAAGGCAATGCCAAAGAATGCTCAAACTACCACACAATTGCACTCATCTCACACACTAGTAAAGTAATGCTCAAAATTCTCCAAGCCAGGCTTCAGCAATACATGAACCATGAACTTCCAGATGTTTAAGCTGGTTTTAGAAAAGGCAGAGGAACCAGAGATCAAATTGCCAACATCTGCTGGATCATGGGAAAAGTAAGAGAGTTCCAGAAAAACATCTATTTCTGCTTTATTGACTATGCCAAAGCCTTTGAGTGTGTGAACCACAATAAACTATGGAAAATTCTGAAAAAGATGGGAATACCAGACCACCTGACCTGCCTCTTGAGAAACCTATATGCAGGTCAGGAAGCAACTGTTGGAACTGGACATGGAAAAACAGACTGGTTCCAAATAGGAAAAGGAGTACGTCAAGGCTGTATATTGTCACCCTGCTTATTTAACTTCTATGCAGAGTACATCATGAGAAACGTTGGGCTGGAAGAAGCACAAGCTGGAATCAAGATTGCCAGCAGAAATATCAATCACCTCAGATATGCAGATGACACCACCCTTATGGCAGAAAGTGAAGAGGGTCTAAAAAGCCTCTTGATGAAAGTGAAAGTGGAGAGTGAAAAAGTTGGCTTAAAGCTCAACATTCAGAAAACTAAGATCATGGCATCTGGTCCCATCACTTCATGGCAAATCGATGGGGAAACAGTGGAAACAGTGTCAGACTTTATTTTCTTGGGCTCCAAAATCACTGCAGAGGTGATTGCAGCCATGAAATTAAAAGACACTTACTTCTTGGAAGGAAAGTTATGACCAACCTAGATAGCATATTGAAAAGCAGAGATATTACTTTGCCAACAAATGTCCATCTAGTCAAAGCTATGGTTTTTCCAGTAGGCATGTATGGATGTGAGAGTTGAACTGTGAAGAAAGCTGAGCACTGAAGAATTGATGCTTTTGAACTGTGGCATTGGAGAAGACTCTTGAGAGTCCCTTGGATTACAAGGAGATCCAACCAGTCCATCCTAAAGGACATCAGTCCTGAGTGTTCATTGGAAGGACTGATACTGAAACTGTAACTCCAATACTTTGGCCACCTCATGCAAAGAGTTGACTCATTGGAAAAGACCCTGATGCTGGGAGGGACTGGGGGCAGGAGGAGAAGGGGATGACAGAGGATGAGATGGCTGGATGGCATCACTGATTCGATGGACATGAGTTTGAGTGAACTCCAGGAGTTGGTGATGGACAGGGAGGCCTGGTGTGCTGTGATTCATGAGGTCGCAAAGAGTCGGACACGACTGAGCAACCAAACTGAACTGAACTGAACCCTGCTCAGGGGCTGTGTGCAGAGAAGAGACCCAGCATTACAACAGAGGGAGTCAGATTTTATTTTCTGGGCCATTCAGGAATTGTTCATTGCCTGTCAACTTCTCCCAACTAGCCTTGGTTCTCAAGCTATGCCATCTTCCCTGTAGATCTACTCACTTCTCCTCAGGCTTAATCTTCTCCCAGAATACCAAAGGGACATCTATTATCACCCTAACTTTACTGGTTATATCTACCTCATTCTGCAGATGTCTTCCCAGACAGCCACTACTGGCAGAAGCCAGAGGATCAATAGCTCAAAGTGACTCCCCTCTGTCACTATCCCAGGGGCCCCCTGGCCAGAGATACAGCGTCACCTCCGGGGGAGTCTTTAATTAACCTCAGGTGGTCACAAGTAGTTGGCTCCTATAGCAATCACCCTGCAGGGAAGAAAAAACCATCCCATTCCTACACATGCATGTCCTTTCAATTGAGCCAGAATCAAAACCAAGCGACCACCATACTGGCACATGTGTCAATACCCAAACCATCGGTCTTCGAGACGTTGGATTATGACTCTGTCGAGAATGTTGATGAATTCTGTGACACTGACCTCCACATCATCTCCAGCTAGCTGTGCAAAGAGCCTCTGGAACTGCAGGACTACCTCACTCTCATTGGCCTTGATGTTGGAGGAATGGGTGCGAGGGGACAGGGCTGTAGGTTGTACTTCGCAGCCACCTCACTATTGGCCCCCGGCTCAGGATGCTCAAGGTGGTTCCGCCTCTGCAGCCTCCGCAGCCAGCTTACCACCGCTGCTGCAGGAAGTGATATGCTGCTGCTGCTGCTAAGTCGCTTCAGTCGTGTCCGACTCTGTGCGACCCCGTAGACTGCAGCCCACCAGGCTCCCCCGTCCCTGGGATTCTCCAGGCAAGAACACTGGAGCGGGTCGCCATTTCCTTCTCCAGTGCATGAAAGTGAAAAGTGAAAGTGAAGTCGCTCAGTCATGCCCGACTCTGTGCGACCCTATGGACATCAGCCCACCAGGCTCTTCTGTCCACGGAATTCTCCAGGCAAGAATACTGGAGTGGGTTGCCATCTCCTTCTCCTAGGAAGTGACATGGCTCCCCAAATGTTTATGACTTTTGGAATGTAATACAGCTGCTCTGCTTGAGCTCCAAAAGATTCAAGCCATGTCTGTTTGCAAAACCTGTGACCAGGAATGAAGGCTGCTCTGTCAAGCACAGGGACAGAAGCAGAACTTACATAGTCTTCCAGCCACTAACACTTTGTAAGATTCGTGGCCATTCTGTGTATGCATTTCATCCATCCATTCTGCAGGCATCAGATGAGCACTCTCCTCTGCCAGACCCATGCTCCCTCGTGGTGAATTGGATAGGATGCTGATCCCTCCTGTAGCTAACCATCTGTAGTGGGCAGAATGGTGGACTCCCAAAAAGACACATGCATGCTGTGATCCCTGAAACCTGTTACTATTACCTTATAAGCCAAAGATGTGAATAATTAAGAATCTCAAGAAGGGCATTCCTGGATTAGCTAGGTGGACCCTAATTTCTATCATATGCATTCTTATGAGAGATACATAGAGGAAAAAGTGCAGAGGAGGAGGCAGTGTGACCATGGAGGCATACATTAGAGTGATGTGGCACAAGGCAAGGAATCTAGAGCCACCAGAAGCTAGGAGGGCAGGGAAGGACTCTTCCCTAGAGCCCTCAGAGGAAGCATGGACTTGATTTCAGAACTGTAAGGGAAATACATTTTTGTAGCTGTAAGCCACCTGGTTTGTGGTAGTTTATTTCAGCAGTCCCAGGAAACTAACAGAACATGTAATAAATGAAATATCCCAGTTGGCTTTTCTAGGGGCAAGTGAGGGATAGGGGTCCCTTCTCAAGTCTCTTTCGCTGAGGAAGGACCCAGGGTCCCTCCTGAAGGCAGATGTAGGAGGGTTTAAGGCCAGTCCTGGTGGGTCAGGTTAATCTTCTTCAATATGAAAGACTCTAGAGGGAAGGAATCCACTCCCAGGCCTTGTATTCTAAGCAAGAGCTCATGGTTTTTTCCAAAAAGCAGCTATTAAGAGAACAATCTCAGTCTTGGACACCATTTATACTGTCTCCCCAAAGAGTCACCAGCCTGTGAGTTTTCTCATCTTAGAACCTCTGGTGGAGGAAGTGAGTACCCGCCTGTGTGGCTACACGGTCATGTAACATGACACTAGATGAGTCTCACACAAGACTGCCTGTCTCTGGGAGGGCAGTGGCTCCCATCAGCAGGGTTGCAGCCAGCCACAGCCAGGAAAAAAAGAACAGAGCGCTGCAGGGCCAGGCTTCATGACCTCTGAACAGGTGCTGTCCCTGCCCTAGGGTCCAGTTGAAGATTGTGTTTGTCTAATTTAGTTTAGACTTTGCTGATGGATAGATACTAAGACATTTCAGTCAACCAATGAGAGATCCCCACTTATGGAGTAAAAGACTTCATTATTGCTCATAATAATCAGGAAGTGAGATGTTACCCCTCAAGGGGCAGGGCTACCATACTGATGTGGCTGTTAGCCACTCTTTTCTTCTCCCGACTTTGAGTGAATAGAATTCCCTGAGGTTGTGCAAGGTGAAGGTCCTGTTTTGGACAGCCAGGGCAGCTCACTAAACTGATGAAAAATCACAGAATTGTCACTCTGGGCAAGACATAACATAGGGACGGGTGACAGGGCTTAAGAGGGATAAAAAGCCCTGAGAATGGCTCCTGGTCATCAAAGAAGACAGGAAAGATTTCTGGGAACAGGGGGACCTCAGTTGGACATGAAAACTGAACTGTTTGAGAGGAGGCTGTGTCAGATATCTGGGCTCACCATCTGGTTTATCAGTAGCTTCTGCCTTGAGTTGCTTGTGACAGTCTATATTTTTTAAACAATGAAATTCCTACTGCTGCTGACCCAGAAGCATGCTATATGACATTACCTGTGTGGGAAGCAGCTTAGTCACAAACCAATGTGTGTACTTGGAAAGACCTGCACTGGGGATTTTTGATTTGAGAGTGTGTGTTGGGAACTTATGTCTGCTTTCTGGGACTGCAGTGTGTTATTAGACAGGCCATGTGTCCTCCAGCTGGCAGCCCCTGGGCCTCTCCTTGTACATTTTTCCAGCTATTGTAGACCAGTCTGCATTCTACCCTGAGCTGCCCCCTAGGGCCCCCGAGGTTTTTACGGAGGCCACATGGTCAGTATTTTAAGACAGTCCATCCTAGAACTGTAAGTTTGGTGAAAAATCAAACCTACCACTTTTATGTTTTAAATAACAGATAAGCACATGAAAACTTACTTTCATTTATACAAATTCTGTCTAAGAATCAGGAACGTTTCGTGGAATCAGAATTTTCACCAAGGAAATTGGAGGGTGTTTACCAAGGCCACCAGACAACATGGTCAGCTCCAAGAGCTAGATCTGCTCTCCCAAGGCCCTACCTTCAAAGCAGGGAAAGAAAGGGTAGAAAGAGGAGAATAAACTTACAGGTCACAGCCAAGAGTATGAGGAGGCAGAAAACAGCAGGTATGAGAAATAGGTTGGGACAAACTGTTCAGAACTAAAGCTATGAATGCTGAGAATGTGACTCAATGCCAGATGGCTCAACAAAAATACCTGAAATGCCTAATAAAAAATGTGTCAGTTTCAAAATATATGTATACCTGATTTAGGATGTTTATCGACAATTAGCATTACCTATTTTTACTTTATATAGCATCAAATGGTTTTTAACCATTCTTTGTTTTTCATTCTACTAAGAAAACATTCATCTAAAGAAAATAAAACAAATTGTACTAGGAAGACCCATATAACCTTAACCTATAATCAAATTATTTTACCACCTAATTGCATCATATGTACCCACCTCTCTCTCTCTAATAGTTTGACTAAGCTGTCTGAAATAAGGTGAAGAGTGAGGGTTTGAGATGGTAGCATAAGATCCTTAATTCATCTCCTCCCATGGGTAAAACAAACCCACAGCTGCATATGGAATAAGTCCTTTTGAAAAGGACCTGAAAAGCTGCATGAAAAGAGTTTCCACAACAAAGAGTAAAAGGATAGCATTAAGAAGGGTGGAAAAAACATAGACACAGACTCACCAAGGGAAAAACTACACCCCAGTCACAATAATCCACAATCAGGAAGGAATCAGGAAGGAACACAAAGGTGTGCCCCTTTTCCCTGAGGAGTGAGAAACCTGAGCTCCACATCAGATATTCAAACCCTTACATTCAGCACAGGGAAGACAAGCCCCAAAACAACTGGCTTTGAAAACCAGTGGGGAATACATCCAGAAAAATTATAGAACTACAGGGGATGAAAACTCCACTCTTAAAGGGCTTGTGTACAGACTCACTCAATCAGAAAAACAGTACAAAAACTCTGGGTTGAAAGACTCATAGATTATAGAAAGGAGCCCACTTACTAACCTTGAAATGTCTGCCAGAGTAGCAGGAACCAATTAGGATACTCAGTATCCAGTTAAGATACTGAGACACTGATGGGAGCCATCTTTGCAATCTTAGGTTATCATGCTAATGCAAGCACCAGTGGGTGCCATTTGGGAATTCCCTCTAACCTGTTAGCATCAATGGGAACACTCTGCTGAGAGCCTGAATCACCCCTGTGTCTCCACTGGGATTCTCCACCTGCACCTGGCAGCAGCCATGACAGAGCTAACACCTGTTCCAGAGGGCAGCTCTGCCCACCAGCATACCACTGCAGGACACTGCCGCAGCAGCCATGGCCCCCACCACAAGAAGAAGTTGCATGCAGCCTGAATAAGGGATACCCATGAATGCCTGGCTCTGGTGCCCTGGTGGGATTCTGCTTCTAAGCCCCACGAGACATCTACATAGGCCATGCTCTCAACACTAGGAGAGGTAACTAACTTAACTAATACATAGAACCAAGCACAGAGAATTAGACAAGATGAGGAGACAGAGGAATATATTACAATCAAAAGAACAAGATAAGAACCTCAGAAAAAGACCTAAACAAAACAGAGATAAACAATCAACCTGAGAAAGAGTTCAAAATAATGTTTATAAAAATACTCACAGTGAGAATTTCAACAAAGTGGTGAAAAATATAAGAAAATATCAAACAGAAGTTATAATGGACCTGAAAAACACAGTAGAAGGGTTCAACAGCAGATTGGATGAGGTAGAAGAACAAACCAGTAAGCTAGAAGACAAAGCAATGGAACTCACCCAGACAGAGCAGCAAATTGAAAAAAAAGAAAAAAGATCAAATCGTGAAAAAACCTTAATTGAACTTTGGGACAATATCAAGCAGAATAACTTTTTTATTATAGGGGTCCCAGGAGGAGAAGAGGGAGATAAAGGGCCAGAAAAATTATTTGAAGAAATGAGGGTTATAAAATTCTCTAGCCCTGTCAAGGAAAAGACGTCTAGGTCCAGAAATTCCAGATAATTTAAAATAAGGTGAATTCAAAGAGATACACACCAAGACACTTTAAAATTAAAATGGTCAAAGTTAAGGATAAAAATAGAATCCTAAAAGCAGCAAGAGAAAAACAGCTATGTACAAAGGAAACCACATAATACTCTTAGCAGGTTTTCCAGCAGAAACTTTACCAGCCAGAAGAAGTGGCATGATGTATTCTAAGCGCTGAAAGGACTAAACTTACAACCAAAAATTCTCTACCCAGAAAGGTTATCACTAACAAATGAAGAAGAGATTAAGACTTCCTCAGATAAGCAAAAGCTAAAGGAATTTACCACCACTAAATTGGCTTTATAAGAAATGTCAAAGACTCTTTTCAGCTGAAAAGAAATGGCACTAATTAATAATAATAAGATGCAGAAAAGTGAAAGTCTCACTGGAAAATGTAAATATATAATAAAGGTAGTGAATCTATCACTTGCAAAGCAAACAGGATTAAAAAACAAAAGTAGCAAAAGTATAGTTTTCTATATATAGGTCTTTAGTTTCTTTAGGTAGATATATTCCTAAGTATTTTATTCTTTTCGTTGCAATGGTGAATGGAATTGTTTCCTTAATTTCTCTTTCTGTTTTCTCATTATTAGTGTATAGGAATGCAAGGGATTTCTGTGTGTTGATTTTATATCCTGCAACTTTACTATAATCATTGATTAGTTCTAGTAATTTTCTGGTGGAGTCTTTTGGGTTTTCTATGTACAGGATCATGTCATCTGCAAATAGTGAGAGTTTTACTTCTTCTTTTCCAATTTGGATTCCTTTTATTTCCTTTTCTGCTCTGATTTCTGTGGCCAAAACTTCCAAAACTATGTTGAATAGTAATGGTGAAAGTGGGCACGCTTGTCTTGTTCCTGACTTTAGAGGAAATGCTTTCAATTTTTCACCATTGAGGATAATGTTTGCTGTGGGTTTGTCATATATAGCTTTTATTATGTTGAGGTATGTTCCTTCTATTCCTGCTTTCTGGAGAGTTTTTATCATAAATGGGTGTTGAATTTTGTCAAAAGCTTTCTCTGCATCTATTGAGATAATCATATGGTTTTTGTTTTTCAATTTGTTAATGTGGTATATTACATTGATTGATTTGCGGATATTGAAGAATCCTTGCATCCCTGGGATAAAGCCCACTTGGTCATGGTGTATGATCTTTTTAATGTGTTGTTGGATTCTGATTGCTAGAATTTTGTTAAGGATTTTTGCATCTATGTTCATCAGTGATATTGGCCTGTAGTTTTCTTTTTTTGTGGGATCTTTGTCAGGTTTTGGTATTAGGGTGATGGTGGCCTCATAGAATGAGTTTGGAAGTTTACCTTCCTCTGCAACTTTCTGGAAGAGTTTGAGCAGGATAGGTGTTAGCTCTTCTCTAAATTTTTGGTAGAATTCAGCTGTGAAGCCGTCTGGACCTGGGCTTTTGTTTGCTGGAAGATTTTTGATTACAGTTTCAATTTCCGTGCTTGTGATGGGTCTGTTAAGGTTTTCTATTTCTTCCTGGTCGAGTTTTGGAAAGTTGTACTTTTCTAAGAATTTGTCCATTTCTTCCTCGTTGTCCATTTTATTGGCATATAATTGTTGATAATAGTCTCTTATGATCCTTTGTATTTCTGTGTTGTCTGTTGTGATCTCTCCATTTTGGTTTCTAATTTTATTGATTTGATTTTTCTCCCTTTGTTTCTTGATGAGTCTGGCTAATGGTTTGTCAATTTTATTTATCCTTTCAAAGAACCAGCTTTTGGCTTTGTTGATTTTTGCTATGGTCTCTTTTGTTCACAATTTGTATGGAAATACAAAAAACCTCGAATAGCCAAAGCGATCTTGAGAAAGAAAAATGGAACTGGAGGAATCAACCTACCTGACTTCAGGCTCTACTACAAAGCCACAGTCATCAAGACAGTATGGTACTGGCACAAAGACAGAAATATAGATCAATGGAACAAAATAGAAAGCCCAGAGATAAATCCACGCACATATGGACACCTTATCTTTGACAAAGGAGGCAAAAATATACAATGGATTAAAGACAATCTCTTTAACAAGTGGTGCTGGGAAATCTGGTCAACCACTTGTAAAAGAATGAAACTAGAACACTTTCTAACACCATATACAAAAATAAACTCAAAATGGATTAAAGATCTCAACTTAAGACCAGAAACTATAAAACTCCTAGAGGAGAACATAGGCAAAACACTCTCTGACATACATCACAGCAGGATCCTCTATGACCCACCTCCCAGAATATTGGAAATAAAAGCAAAAATAAACAAATGGGACCTAATTAAACTTAAAAGCTTCTGCACATCAAAGGAAACTATTAGCAAGGTGAAAAGACAGCCTTCAGAATGGGAGAAAATAATAGCAAATGAAACAACCGACAAACAACTAATCTCAAAAATATACAAGCAACTCCTACAGCTCAACTCCAGAAAAATAAATGACCCAATCAAAAAATGGGCCAAAGATCTAAATAGACATTTCTCCAAAGAAGACATACAGATGGCTAACAAACACATGAAAAGATGCTCAACATCACTCATTATCAGAGAAATGCAAATCAAAACCACTATGAGGTACCATTTCACACCAGTCAGAATGGCTGCGATCCAAAAGTCTACAAATAATAAATGCTGGAGAGGGTGTGGAGAAAAGGGAACCCTCTTACACTGTTGGTGGGAATGCAAACTAGTACAGCCACTAGTGTGTGGAGATTCCTTCAAAAACTGGAAATAGAACTGCCTTATGATCCAGCAATCCCACTGCTGGGCATACACACTGAGGAAACCAGAAGGGAAAGAGACACGTGTACCCCAATGTTCATTGCAGCACTGTTTATAATAGCCAGGACATGGAAGCAACCTAGATGTCCACCAGCAGATGAATGGATAAGAAAGCTGTGGTACATATACACAATGGAGTATTACTCAGCCATTAAAAAGAATACATTTGAATCAGTTCTAATGAGGTGGATGAAACTGGAGCCTATTATACAGAGTGAAGTAAGCCAGAAGGAAAAACACCAATACAGTATACTAACGCATATATATGGAATTTAGAAAGATGGTAACGATAACCCTGTATACGAGACAGCAAAAGAGACACTGATGTATAGAACAGTCTTATGGACTCTGTGGGAGAGGGAGAGGGTGGGAAGATTTGGGAGAATGGCATTGAAACATGTGAAATGTCATGTATGAAACGAGATGCCAGTCCAGGTTCAATGCACGATGCTGGATGCTTGGGGCTGGTGCACTGGGACGACCCAGAGGGATGGTATGGGGAGGGAGGAGGGAGGAGGGTTCAGGATGGGGAACACATGTATACTAATTAAATTATTAAAAAAAAAAAAAAAGAAGAAAATAAAAATGTGTCTAAACAAAAAAAAATAATAAAAAAAATAAAAAACAAAAGTAGCAAAAGTAACTGAATAAATTAGCTGAGAGACATGTAAAATAAATATATAAAATAGGCACATAAAATAAGTACATAAAATGTGTATCTCTTAAAACATTAAATGTGTTATCAAAGAATGAAATGAAGATTGCTTCCAGTTCAAGATGGCAGAGTAGAAGGACACGCACTTATCTCCTCCAGAATGAGCACCAAAATTGCAACTAGCTGTTGAACAGCCATTGATAAGAGGAGTCTGGAACCCACCAAAAAAAGATACCCTATGTCCAAGACAAAAAAGAAGCTACAGCAACGGTGGGAGGGGCATAATCACAATAAGATCAAATCCCATACCCACTGGGTGACTGACCCATAAACTGGAGAAAAATAATAACAAAAAATCTCCTCCAATATTGTCAACATTCTAAACCCCATCCCAATCTTTCCAGCATCAGTTCAGTTGAGTTCAGTTGCTCAATCATGTCTGACTCTTTGCGACTCCATGAATCGTAGCACACCAGGCCTCCCTGTCCATCACCAACTCCCGGAGTTCACTGACTCATGTCCATCAAGTCAGGGATGCCATCCAGCCATCTCATCCTCTGTCGTCCCCTTCTCCTCCTGCCCCCAATCCCTCCCAGCATCAGAATCTTTTCCAATGAGTCAACTCTTCGCATGAGGTGGCCAAAGTACTGGAGTTTCAGCCTTAGCATCATTACTTCCAAAGAAATCCCAGGGCTGATCACCTTCATAATGGACTTGTTGTATCTCCTTGCACTCCAAGGGACTCTCAATAGTCTTCTCCAACACCACAGTTCAAAAGCATCAATTCTTCGAAGCTCAGCCTTCTTCACAGTCCAACTCTCACATCCATACATGACCACTGGAAAAACCATAGCCTTGACTAGACGGACCTTTGTTGGCAAAGTAACGTCTCTGCTTTTGAATATGCTGTCTAGGTTGGTCATAACTTTCCTTCCAAGGAGCGTCTTTTAATTTCATGGCTGCAGTCACCATCTGCAGTGATTTTGGAGCCCAGAAAAATAAAGTCTGACACTGCTTCCACTGTTTCCCCATCTATTTCCCCTGAAGTGATGGGACCAGATGCCATGATCTTAGTTTTCTGAATGTTGAGCTTTAAGCCAACTTTTTCACTCTCTCTTTCACTTTCATCAAGAGGCCTTTTAGTTCCTCTTCACTTTCTGCCATAAGGGTGGTGTCATCTGTATATCTAAAGTGATTGAGACAGCAAAAGAGACACTGATGTATAGAACAGTCTTATGGACTCTGTGGGAGAGGGAGAGGGTGGGAAGATTTGGGAGAATGACATTGAAACATGTAAAATATCATGTAAGAAACGAGTTGCCAGTCCAGGTTCAATGCACGATACTGGATTCTTGGGGCTAGTGCACTGGGATGACCCAGAGGGATGGCATGGGGAGGTAGGAGGGAGGGCGGTTCAGGATGGGAAACACATGTATACCTGTGTCAGATTCATTTTGATATTTGGCAAAACTAATACAATTATGTAAAGTTTAAAAATAAAATAAAATTAAAAATAAATAAATAATAAAGTGATTGATATTTCTCCCGGCAATCTTGACTCCAGTTTGTGCTTCTTCCAGCCCAGCATTTCTCATGATGTACTCTGCATATAAGTTAAAAAAGCAGGGTGACAATATACAGCCTTGACGTACTCCTTTTCCTATTTGGAACCAGTCTGTTGTTCCATGTCCAGTTCTAACTGTTGCTTCCTGACCTGCATACAAATTTCTCAAGAGGCAGGTCAGGTGGTCTGGTATTTCCATCTCTTTCAGAATTTTCCACAGTTTATTGTGATCCACACAGTCAAAGGCTTTGGCATAGTCAATAAAGCAGAAATAGATGCTTTTCTGGAACCTCTTGCTTTTTCAACGATCCAGCGGATGTTGGCAATTTGGTCTCTAGTTCCTCTGCCTTTTCTAAAACCAGCTTGAACATCTGGAAGTTCACGGTTCACATATTGCTGAAGCCTGGCTTGGAGAATTTTGAGCATTACTTTACTAGTGTGTGAGATGAGTGCAATTGTGTGGTAGTTTGAGCATTCTTTGGCATTGCCTTTCTTTGAGATTGGAATGAAAACTGACCTTTTCCAGTCCTGTGGCCACTGCTGAGTTTTCCAAATTTGCTGGTATATTGACTGCAGCACTTTCACAGCATCATCTTTCAGGATTTGAAATAGCTCAACTGGAATTCCATCACCTCCACTAGCTTTGTTCATAGTGATGCTTTCTAAGACCCACTTGACTTCACATTCCAGGATGTCTGGCTCTATGTGAGTGATCACACCATCATGATTATCTGTGTCGTGAAGATCTTTTTTGTACAGTTCTTCTGTGTATTCTTGCCATCTCTTCTTAATATCTTCTGCTTCTGTTAGGTCCATACCATTTCTGTCCTTTATCGAGCCCATCTTTGCATGAAATGTTCCCTTGGTATCTCTAATTTTCTTGAAGAGATCTCTAGTCTTTCCCATTCTGTTGTTTTCCTCTATTTCTTTGCACTGATCGCTCAGGAAGGCTTTCTTATCTCTTCTTGCTATTCTTTGGAAATCTGCATTCAGATGCTTATATCTTTCCTTTTCTCCTTTGCTTTTCACTTCTCTTCTCTGCACAGCTATTTGCAAGGCCTCCCCAGACAGCCATTTTATTTTTTTGCATTTCTTTTCCATGGGGATGGTCTTGATACCTATCCCCTGTACAATGTCACGAACCTCCGTCCATAGTTCCTCAGGCACTCTATCTATGAGATCTAGTCCCTTAAATCTATTTCTCACTTCCACTGTATAATCATAAGGGATTTGATTTAGGTCATATCTAAATGGTCTAGTGGTTTTCCCTACTTTCTTCAATTTAAGTCTGAATTTGGCAATAAGGGGTTCATAATCTGAGCCACAGTCAGCTCCCGGTCTTGTTTTTGCTGCTGTATAGAGCTTCTCCATCTTTGGCTGCAAAGAATATAATCTATCTGATTTCGGTGTTGACCATCTGGTGATGTCCATGTGTAGAGTCTTCTCTTGTGTTGTTGGAAGGGGGTGTTTGCTATGACCAGTGCATTTTCTTGGCAAAACTCTATTAGTCTTTGCCCTGCTTCATTACGTATTCCAAGGCCAAATTTGCCTGTTACTCCAGGTGTTTCTTGACTTCCTACTTTTGCATTCCAGTCCCTGGTAATGAAAAGACATCTTTTTTGGGTGTTAGTTCTAAAAGATCTTGTAGGTCTTCATAGAACCGTTCAACTTCAGCTTCTTCAGCATTAATGGTTGGGGCATAGACTTGGATTACTGTGATATTGAATGGTTTGCCTTGGAAACGAACAGAGATCATTCTGTCGTTTTTGAGATTGCATCCAACTACTGCATTTCGGACTCTTTGTTGTCCATGATGGCTACTCCATTTCTTCTGAGGGATTCCTGCCTGCAGTAGTAGATATAATGGTCATCTGAGTTAAATTCACCCATTCCAGTCCATTTTAGTTCGCTGATTGCTAGAATGTCGACGTTCACTCTTGTCATCTCTTGTTTGACCACTTCCAATTTGCCTTGATTCTTGGACCTGACATTCCAGGTTCCTATGCAATATTGCTCTTTATAGCATTGGACCTTGATTCTATCACCAGTCACATCCACAACTGGGTATTGTTTTTGCTTTGGCTCCATCCCTTCATTCTTTCTGGAGTTATTTCTCCACTGATCTCCAGTAGCATATTAGGCACCTACTGACCTGGGGAGTTTCTCTTTCAGTATCCTATCATTTTGACTTTTCATACTGTTCATGGGGTTCTCAAGGCAAGAATACTGAAGTGGTTTGCCATTCCCTTCTCCAGTGGACCACATTCTGTCAGATCTTTCCACCATGACCCGCCTGTCTTGTTTGGCCCCACAGGCATAGCTTAGTTTCATTGAGTTAGACAAGGCTGTGATCCCAGTGTGATTAGATTGACTAGCTTCCTGTGGGTATGGTTTCAGTGTGTCTGCCCTCTGATGCCCTCTTGCAACACCTACCATCTTACTTGGGTTTCTCTTACCTTGGACGTGGGGTATCTCTTCACGGCTGCTCCAGCAAAGCGCAGCCACTGCTCCTTACCTAGGGATCCAACAAAGGGACCAGGAATCCCAGGGAGTCTGACCTTGAAGGCCACCAGAATCTGATTATGGGACTTTCACAGGACTGGAGGAAACAGAGACTCTGGAAGGCACAAACAAAACCGTGCATGCACCAAGATCCAGAGGTAAAGAGCAGTGACCTCACAGGAGACTGAATCAAAACTACCTGCTAATATTGGAGGGTCTCCTCTGGAAGCATGGGTTAGCAAGGGATTGATGCAGAGATGGGGGCACTGGCAGCAGCAGTCTGGGAAGCTCCCCCTTGGAGTAATCCCTCTTGGAAATCACCATTAACCTTACCATAGAGCCCTTAGACCCCAGGGCTGGGTTGCCTCAGGCCAAATAACTACCAGGCAGAGAGTGCAATCTCACCCATCAGCAGATGATTGAATTAAAACTTTTCTGAGTAAGGCTCTGCCCAACAGAGCAAGACCCAATTTTTCCCACTGCCAGTTCCTCCCATCAGGAAGCTTACATAGGCCTCTTAGTCTCCTCCATCAGAGGACAGACAGACAAAGCTAGAAGAACCACAGTCC
This sequence comes from Bos indicus, assembly GCF_029378745.1. Classification (NCBI taxonomy): domain Eukaryota; kingdom Metazoa; phylum Chordata; class Mammalia; order Artiodactyla; family Bovidae; genus Bos; species Bos indicus. The sequence continues at coordinate 129,661,342 of NC_091760.1, forward strand.
CACAGGACTAAAACATAAACCACATTACAGAAAGTTAATCAAGATGAAAAAGCAGAAAATTATGTCCCAGATGAAGTGACGAAATAAAACCCCAGAAAAACAACCCAGTGAAGTGGAAATAGGCAAATTTCCAGAAAAAGAGTTCAGAATAATGATAGTGAAGATGATCCAGGATCTTGGGCAAACAATGGAAAAGATGCAAGAAGTGTTTACCAAAGACCTAGAACAACTAAAGACCAAACAAACAGAGATGAATAATATACTAGAAGGAATTAATAGCAGATTAACTGAGGCAGAAGAATGGATAAATGACCTGGAGGACAGAATGGTGGACATCACTGCCACAGAACAGAATGTAGAAAAAAAGAATGAAAATAAACAGCTTAAGAGACCTCTGGAACAACATTAAATGCATGAACATTCACATTATAGGGGTCCCAGGAAAATAAAAGAAAGAAAAAGGACCTGAGAAAACACTTGAAGAGATAATAGCTGAAAACTTCCCTAACATGGGAAAGGAAATAGTCGACCAAGTCCAGGAAGCACAGAGAGTAGGTAGGATAAACCCAAAGAGGAACGCATTGAGACATGTACTAATCAAACTGACAAAAATTAAAGACAAGGATAAACTATTAAAAGCAACAAAGGAAAAACAACAAATAACATAAAAGGGAACTCCCATCAGACTATCAACTAATTTCTCAACAGAAGCTCTACAAGCCAGAAAAGAATGGCACCATATATTTAAAGTGATGAAAGAGAAGAAATTAAATCAAGAATACTCTACCCAATAAGACTCTCATTCAGATCTGATGGAGAAATCAAATTTTTCCAGACAAGCAAAAGATAAGAGAATTCAGCACCACTAAGCCAGATTTACCACAAATGCTAAAGGAACTTCTCTAGGCAGGAAACACAGAGAAGGAGAAGATCTACAGAAAATAAACCCCAAACAATTAAGAAAATGGCAATATGGTCAAATGCACCACCAAAAGACATAGACTGGCGAGTGGAAGAAAACATGTGCATGTATGTACTTCCACTTAACACATCACTCTGCTTGACCACTAGATTGTATGTAACTATTTTATATTGTTAGGTTAACCATGTTCCCATTATGGCTTGAAATTGTGATTATCTTTTATTTTTTGATTGGCTATTGACTGGGAAAACTGATAAACATCTTTTACTATTGTGATTCTGTAACTATTACTCACTTAATACCATTGTATCATGATGGGACAACAGGAAAATAACAGAACTCTGTATCACCAAAACTACAACTTAGTAGAAAAACCTGTAATCACTTTTTAAAATCTAGATGCATATCAGAATTATCTTGGAATTTTTTGGAAAATACAAATGCCCAGGTATTGCTTTTTCTTTTTTTCCCTCCAGAGCTCCAGATATGTTTTTAATGAGAGTGCATGCTAAATTGTTTCAGCTATGTCCAACTCTGTGCAAACCTATGGACTGCAGCCCACCAGGCTCCTCTGTCCATGGGATTCTCCAGGCAAGAATACTGTAGTGGGTTGCCATGCCCTCCTCCAGGCAATCTTCCTGACCCTGGGATTGAACTTGTGTCCCTTATATCTCCTGCATTGGCAGGCATGTTCTTTACCACTGAGCCACCTTGGAACTCTTCTAATGAGCAGTCATGTTTAAAAACAACTGGACTATATCATGATCTTTTACTTTCAATTTATCTATTTCATACTGAGTGCTCCTATTTCATTTAGTTTATGTTTTCCAATTTCTCCATCTCTGCTTTTTTTTAATGTTCTTTCTCAAGCCATTATCAAGGTTAGTAGAATAGCTTTTATATACATATATATGTAAATAATATGTATAATTATATATTTTAGAAATCTTATGAATTTTTGCCTAACTGAAATATTTGACATCTTGATTCCACCTATTTGACTTAGTATGAATAGAATGCTAGATTTCTAACTTAAAAATAGATATGCAACAAAGGATTACTGTATAACACAGGGAACTATAGTCAATATCTTTTAATAACCTATAACGGAAAATAATGTCAAAAATAATACACACATATATGTATAACTGAATCACCTTGCTGTGCACCTGAAGCACTGTAAGTCAACTATACTTCAATAAAATGTACATATTAAGAAAAAAGAATAAAACATAGAGAGAAATAAAGATAAATCTTTGGAACATCTTCAAACTGAAGTTGCTCTCAACTTAAAACAGATTGCTATTTACACAGGATGTTAGATGTGAACCTCAGGGTAATCACAAGGAAAAAGTACTTAGACTAAGTACACAAAGAAAATGAGAAGGAAATCTAAATGTGCTCAGTCATTCAAGCATGTGACTCTTTCTGACTCCATTGACTGCAGCCTGCAAGACTCCTCTGTCCTTGGGTTTCTTGGCAAGAATAATGGATTGAGTTGCCATTTCCTTCTCCAGTGGATCTTCCTGACCCAGGGATCAAATGGGTGTCTCCTGTGTCTCCTGCATTGCCAGGCAGATTCTTTCACCACTAAGCCAACAGAGCACTAAAGAAAACCAGCAAAACATGAAAGAAAAGAGAAAAAAGAAAGGAACAAAGAAGAGTCAGAAAACAACAAATGGCAATAATTATATACCTATCAATAACTACTTTAAATGTAAGTGGGTTAAATTCACTAATCAAAAGACACAGAGTATCTGAATGGATTTAACAAATAATAATAATAAGACCTAACTATATGCTGCCTACAAGAGACTCACTTCATAAGTAAAGACACAAATAGACTGAAAGTTAAGGTATAGAAAAAGATATTCCATGAATATGAAAATGAAAAGAAAACTGGAGTGCCTATTCTTATATCAGACAAAATAGAGTTTAAAACAAAGACTGCAATAAAGGACAAAGAAGGGCAGTACCTGATTAAGGGATCAATCCAGGAAGAAGATATAACAATAAGAAACATATATGCACCCAACATAAGAGCACCAAGTTTTATAAAATAAATATTATTGAACTTAAAGGGAAAATTGAAAGCAATACAATAATATTAGTGGACTTTAATACACCTCTTACAGCAAATAAACTCATTTGAGATTCCATTCAAAAAGCAGCAGAATACACATTCTTCTCAAGTGCATATGGAACATTCTCCTAGATAGATTATATGTTAGGTCACAAAGAACATCTCAATAAATTCAAGAAGATTAAAATCATGTTAAGCATCTTCTCTGAACACAATGGTGCAAAACAAAAAATGAATCCCAAGGGGAAAAACCATAAAAACATGGATATTAAACAACATGGTACTGAATAAGCAATGAGTAATCAAAGAAATCAGTGATGAAATGGAAAAATACCTAGAAACAAATGAGTACAGAATATGACATACCAAAATCTATTGGGTGCAGCAAAAGCATTTCTGAGAGGGAAGTTCATACCAATACAGTCCTACATCAAGAAACAAGAAAAATTTCAAATAAACAATCTTAACTTTACATATAAATGAGCAAATGAACCCCCAAATTAGCTGAAGGAAGGAAATAATAAATGAAATGAAATAAATGAAACAAATGAAATACAGACTAAAGCAATAAAAAGATCAATAAAACTAAAACTTGGTTCCTTGAAAGAATAAATGACATTAACAAGCCCTCAGTAGACTAACCAAGAAGAGAAGAGAGAGGACAAATGAATAAAATCTTTAATAAAAGAGGAGAAGAATAAAAGAAGTTTCTACTTTGTAGAAATACAAAGTATCATAAGAGTCTACTACAAACAAATAAATTGGACAACCTAGAAGAAATAGATTAAAATTTTAGAAATATACAATCTTCCAAAAATGAATAAAGGCATTAAAAAAATCTAAATAGACCAATTACTAATAAGGAAATTGAAGTAGTAATTAAAAAGGCTCCCAACTAACAAAACCCCAGGGTGAAACAGTTTCACTGGTGAATTCTACAAAACAGTCAAATAAGTTTTAATATCAGTCCTTCTCAAACTCTTTCAAAAATTAAAGAGAAGGGAAATCTTCTAAACATGTTTTATAAAGTCAGCATTGATACCTAAACAAGATAAGGACACCAGATGAGAAAGAAAACTAGGAGCCAACATCTCTGATGAACATGGATGCAAAATTCCTCAAGGAAATATTAGCAAACCAAATTCAACGATACATAAAAAGGATAACACACCATGATTAAGTGAGATTTAGTCCAGGGATGCAAAGGTGGTCCAATATTCACAAATCAATCAATGTGATATACTACATTAACTAAGGAAGGATAAAAATTATATGATTATCTCAATAGATACAGCAAAAAGCATTTGACAAAATTCAACATTCATTTGTGATTTAAAAGTTCTCATCAAACTTGGTATAGAGAAAACATATCTCAATATAATAAAGGCCATTTATGACACACCCACAACTAACATCATATTCAATAATGATAAGCCTTTTCTCTAAAATCAGGAACAAAGCAATGATGCTCACTCTTGCCACTTCTATAACATAGGACCGTAAGTCCTAGCCACAGAAATAGACAAACAAAAGAAATAAAAGCATCCAAATTGGAAAGGAAGAAGTAAAACAGTCACTATTTACAGATGACATGGTATGATATATAGAAAACCCTAAAGACTCCACCAAAAAAACTATTAGTAATAAGTTAATTCAGCAAAGTTGCAGGATACAAAATTATTATTTAGGAATCTGTTGCTTTTCTATACATTAACAGTGAACTATCAGAGAGAAAAAATAAGAAAACAAATCTTATTTATAATCACATCAAAAGAATAAAATAAGAATTAATCATGGAGGTAAAAGACCTGTATTCTGAAAACTATAAAACTTTGATGAAGGAAATAAGAGAGACAACAACTATGCCAAAGCCTTTGACTGTGTGTATCACAATAAACTGTGGAAAATTCTGAAAGAGATGGGAATACCAGACCACCCGACCCGCCTTTTGAGAAATCTGTATGCAGGTCAGGAAGCAACAGTTAGAACTGGACATGGAACAACAGACTGGTTCCAAATAGGAAAAGGAGTACGTCAAGGCTGTATATTGTCACCCTGATTATTTAACTTATATGCAGAGTACATCGTAAGAAATGCTGGGCTGGAAGAAGCACAAGCTGGAATCAAGATTGCCGGGAGAAATATCAATAACCTCAGATATGCAGATGACACCACCCTTATGGCAGAAAGTGAAGAGGAACTAAAAAGCCTCTTGATGAAGGTGAAAGAGGAGAGTGAAAAAGTTGGCTTAAAACTCAACGTTCAGAAAACGAAGATCATGGCATCTGGTCCCAGCACTTCAGGGGAACTAGATGGGGAAACAATGGAAACAGTGTCAGACTTTATTTTGGGGGGCTCCAAAATCACTGCAGATGGTGACTGCAGCCGTGAAATTAAAAGACGCTTACTCCTTGGAAGGAAAGTTATGATCAACCTAGACAGCATATTCAAAAGCAGAGACATTACTTTGCCAACAAAGGTCTGTCTAGTCAAGGCTATGGTTTTTCCAGTGGTCATGTATGGATGTGAGAGTTGGACTGTGAAGAAAGCTGAGCACTGAAGAATTGATGCTTTCGAACTGTGGTGTTGGAGAAGACTCTTGAGAGTGCCTTGGACTGCAAGGAGATCCAACAAGTCCATTCTGAAGGAGATCAGCCCTGGGATTTCTTTGGAAGGAATGAAACTCCAGTACTTTGGCCACCTCATGCAAAGAGTTGACTCATTGGAAAAGACTCTGATGCTGGGAGGGATTGGGGGCAGGAGGAGAAGGGGCCGACAGAGGATGAGATGGCTGGATGGCGTCACTGACTCGATGGACGTGAGTCTGAGTGAACTCCAGGAGTTGTTGATGGATAGGGAGGCCTGGCATGCTGCAATTCATGGGGTCGCAAAGAGTCAGACACGACTGAACTGACTGACTGACTGACTGACAAAGAAATAGAAAGATATCCTTTCGTGGATTGGCAGAATTAATGTTAAAATGTCCGTACTACCCAAAGCAATCTATGGATTTTATGCAATTCCTATCAAAATACTCATGATATTGTTCACAGAACTAGAACAAGTAATTCTAAACTTTGTATGGAACCATGAAAGACCATGAATAGCCAGACCAATCTGAAGAAAACAGAACAAAACTGGAGTTATACCATTCTCTGACTTCATAAAGCGAAGTGAAGTCGCTCAGTCGTGTCTGATTCTTTGCGACCCCATGGACTGTAGCCTACCATGCTCCTCCATCCATGGGATTCTCCAGGCAAGAGTACTGGAGTGGGTTGCCATTTCCTTCTCCACGGGATCTTCCCAACCCAGGGATCAAACCCGGGTCTCCTGCATTCCAGGCAGATGCTTTAACCTCTGAGCCACCAGGGAAGCCCCTCTGACTTCATAAGATAATACAAATCTACAGTAATCAAAGCAGTGTGGTACTGACACAAAACAGACATAGATCCATAGAGCAAAACTACAGACCCCAGAAATAAACCCACATACTTATGGTCAATTAATCTATGACCAAAGGGACAAAAATATACAATGGGGAAAAGACAGAATCTTCAGTATGTGGTGCTCAGAAAATTGGACAGATACATGTAAAAGAATTAAATTAGAACATTTTGTTACACTGTATGTAAAAATAAACTTGAAATGGATTAAAGACCTAAATATAAGACCAGAAATCATAAAACTAGAAGAAAATATAAGTAGAACACTTTGATATAAATTGTAGCAATATATATATATATATATATTTTTTTGGATCTCTCTTCAGGCAAGGGAAACAAAAGCAAAGATGAACTAATGAGACATAATTATACTTAAAAGCCTTTGCACAGCAAAGGAAACCATCAACAAATTGCAAAGACAACCTACTTAATGGGAGAAAAAATGTTTGCAAATGATATATCTGATCATGGGTTAACCCAAAATATAAAAACAGTTCATAGAATTCAAATTTTAAAAACCCAACTTAAAAATGAGCAAAACTCAGAATTAGAGAAAAGAGTTGTGGACACACCAGGGGAAGGAGAGGGTGGGATGAATTGAGAGAGTAGCATTGAAACATATTCATTACTATATGTGGGCCTTAGAAAGCATCACTATGAACAAAGCTAGTGGAGGTGATGGAATTCCAGTTGAGCTATTCCAAATCCTGAAAGATGATGCTGTGAAAGTGCTGCACTCAATATGCCAGCAAATTTGGAAAACTCAGCAGTGGCCACAGGACTGGAAAAGGTCAGTTTTCATTCAAAGCCCAAAGAAAGGCAACGCCAAAGAATGCTCAAACTACCGCACAATTGCACTCATCTCACACGCTAGTAAAGTAATGCTCAAAATTCTCCAAGCCAGGCTTCAGCAATATGTGAACTGTGAACTTACCGATGTTCAAGCTAGTTTTAGAAAAGGCAGAGGAACCAGAGATCAAATTGCCAACATCCGCTGAATCATCGAAAAAGCAAGAGAGTTCCAGAAAAACATCTATTTCTGCTTTATTGACTATGCCAAAGCCTTTGACTGTGTGGATCACAATAAACTGTGGAAAATTCTGAAAGAGATGGGAATACCAGACCACCTGACCTGCCTCTTGAGAAATTTGTATGCAGGTCAGGAAGCAACAGTTAGAACTGGACATGGAACAACAGACTGGTTCCAAATAGGAAAAGGAGTACGTCAAGGCTGTATATTGTCATCCTGCTTATTTAACTTATATGCAGAGTACATCATGAGAAACGCTGGACTGGAAGAAACACAAGCTGGAATCAAGATTGCCGAGAGAAATATCATTAACCTCAGATATGCAGATGACACCACCCTTATGGCAGAAAGTGAAGAGGAACTAAAAAGCCTCTTGATGAAAGTGAAAGTGGAGAGTGAAAAAGTTGGCTTAAAGCTCAACGTTCAGAAAACGAAGATTATGGCATCTGGTCCCAGCACTTCAGGGGAAATAGATGGGGAAACAGTAGAAACAGTGTCAGACTTTATTTTTCTGGGCTCCAAAATCACTGCAGATGGTGACTGCAGCCATGAAATTAAAAGATGCTTACTCCTTGGAAGGAAAGTTATGACCAACCGATAGCATATTCAAAAGCAGAGACATTACTTTGCCAACAAAGTTTCGTCTAATCAAGGCTATGGTTTTTCCTGTGGTCATGCATGGATGTGAGAGTTGGACTGTGAAGAAGGCTGAAAGCCGAAGAATTGATGGTTTTGAACTGTGGTGTTGGAGAAGACTCTTGAGAGTGCCTTGGACTGCAAGGAGATCCAACAAGTCCATTCTGAAGGAGATCAGCCCTGGGATTTCTTTGGAAGGAATGAAACTCCAGTACTTTGGCCACCTCATGCAAAGAGTTAACTCATTGGAAAAGACTCTGATGCTGGGAGGGATTGAGGGCAAGAGGAGAAGGGGACGACAGAGGATGAGATGGCTGGATGGCATCACTGACTCGATGGACGTGAGTCTGAGTGAACTCCGGGAGTTGGTGATGGACAGGGAGGCCTGGTGTGCTGCGATTCATGGGGTCGCAAAGAGTTGGACACGACTGAGCGACTGATCTGATCTGATGTAAAAGTAGATAGACAGTGGAAATTTTCTGTATGATGCAGGGAGTTCAATTCCAGTGCTCTGAGGCAACCTAGAGGGGTGGTCTGGGGTGGGAGGTGGGAAGGAGGTTCAAGTGGGAGGGGACGTACATATAAATCTGGCTGATTCATGTTGATATATGGCAGAAACCGACACAATATTGTAAAGCAATTATCCTCCAATTAAAAATAAGTTAAAAGAAAAAAATGAGCAGAAAACCTGAATTGACATTTCTCCAAAGAAGCCATACAGATGGCCAACAGGAACATGAAAAAATGCTCAACATCACTAAATTTTAGGGAAACATGAATCAAAACTACAATGAGATATCACCTCACACCTGTCAGAACAGGTATCATTAAAAACACAACACACAACAAATTTTGGCAATGATGTGGAGAAAAGGGAACCCATGTATACTGTTGGTGGAGATGTAAATTGGTGCAGCTATTATGGAAAACAGTGTGGAAGTTTCTCAAAAAATTAAAACTAGAACTACCTTATGATCCAACAAATCCTTTCCTGGATATATATCCTAAGAAAGCAAAAACACTAATTTGAAAAGATACATCCACCCCAATGTTCATAGCAGCACTATTTACAACCACTAAGACATGGAAGCAACCTAAGTGTCCATCAACAGATGAATGGATTATATATTTATACACAATGAAATATTACTCAACCACAGAAACAAATGAAATGTAGCCTCTTGTAGCAACATGGATAGACTTGGGGGAAATCATGCTTAGTGGAGTAAGTCAGGTGAAGACAAATACTGTATGTTTTCATTTATAGGTGAAATCTAAAAACTAAAACAAATGAATCTAACAACAACAAAAGAATGAAATTCTGCCGTTTGTGACAACATGGATGGACCTTGAGGGTATTATGCTAAGTGAAATAGATCAGACTGAGAAAAATTAATTACCATATGATTTCACTCATATGTGGATCTGAAAAAAGAAGGAGTGAGAGGAGAGAAAACAAAATAAAACAAATACAAAAAACCAACTGATAGATAGAGAACAGATCAGTTGTTACCAGAGTGAAAGGGGATTGGAGGTAGGCAAGATAAGTAGTTGGGGCCAATTGACTGGAGATGCATGGTAACTAGACTTGTGGTGGGGAGTACACTGTAGTGTATAAACATTAAACTAGTGCTATATACCTGATATAGAAATAAATTTTAAATAATAAAGTAATGCACAGATATTAGAACAATTCATCAAAAAATACGTATCTATTTTTTAATATAAATTTATTTATTTTAATTGGAGGCTAATTACAATATTGTGGTGGTTTTGCCATACATTGACATGAATCCGCCACGGGTGTACATGTGTTCCCCATCCTGAATCTCCTTCCCCATCCCATCCCTCTGGGTCATCCCAGTGCACCAGCCCTGAGCACCCTATATCATGCATTGAACCTGGACTGGCGATTCATTTCACATATGATAATATACATGTTTCAATGCCATTCTCCCAAATCATCCCACCCTCGCCCTCTCCCACAGAGTCCAAAAGACTGATCTATACATCTGTGTCTCTTTTGCTGTCTCGCTTACAGGGTTATCGTTACCATCTTTCTAAATTCCATATACATGCGTTAGTATACTGTATTGGTGTTTTTCTTTCTGGCTTACTTCACTCTGTATAATAGGCTCCAGTTTCATCCACCTCATTAGAACTGATTCAAAAGTATTCTTTTTAATGGCTGAGTAATATCCCATTGTGTATATGTACCACAACTTTCTTATCCATTCATCTGCTGATGGACATCTAGGTTGCTTCCATATCCTGGCTATTATAAACAGTGCTGCAATGAACATTGGGGTACACGTGTCTCTTTCAATTCTGGTTTCCTCAGTGTGTATGCCCAGTAGTGGCATTCCTGGGTCATATGGTAGTTCTATTACCAGTTTTTTAAGAAATCTCCACACTGTTCTCCAGTGTAAGAGGGTTCCCTTTTCTCCACACCCTCTCCAGCATTTATTGCTTGTAGATTTTTGGATAGCAGCCTTTCTGACTGGCATGAAATGGTACCTCATTGTGGTTTTGATTTGCATTTCTCTGATAATGAGTGATGTTGAGCATCTTGTCATGTGTCTGTTAGTCATCTGTATGGCTTCTTTGGAGAAATGTCTGTTTAGTTCTTTGGCCCATTTTTTGATTGGGTCATTTATTTTTCTGGAATTGAGCTGCAGGAGCTGCTTGTATATTTTTCAGATCAATTCTTTGTCAGTTGCTTTGTTTGCTATTATTTTCTCCCATTCTGAAGGCTGTCTTTTCACCTTGCTTATAGTTTCCTTTGTTGTGCAAAAGCTTTTAAGTTTAATTAGGTCCCATTTGTTTATTTTTGCTTTTATTTCCAATACTCTGGGAGGTGGGTCATAGAGGATCCTGCTGTGATTTATGTCGGAGAGTGTTTTGCCTATGTTTTCCTCTAGGAGTTTTATAGTTTCTGGTCTTACATTTAGATCTTTAATCCGTTTTGAGTTTATTTTTGGGTATGGTGTTAGAAAGTGTTCTAGTTTCATTCTTTTACAAGTGGTTGACCAGATTTCCCAGAACTACTTGTTAAAGAGATTGTCTTTTCTCCATTGTATATTCTTGCCTCCTTTGTTGAAGATAATATGTCCATAGGTGAATGGATTTATCTCTGGGCTTTCTATTTTGTTCCATTGATCTATATTTCTGTCTCTGTGCCAGTACCATACTGTCTTGATGACTGTGGCTTTGTAATAGAGCCTGAAATCAGGCAGGTTGATTCCTCCAGTTCCATTCTTTCTCAAGATTGCTTTGGCTATTCGAGGTTTTTTGTATTTCCGTACAAATTGTGAAATAATTGTTCTAGCACTGTGAAAAATACTGTTGGTAGATTGATAGGGGTTGCATTGAATCTATAGATTGCTTTGGGTAGTATTCTCATTTTCACTATATAGAGTCTTCCGATCCATGAACACAGTGTATTTCTCCATCTATTAGTGTCCTCTTTGATTTCTTTCACCAATGTTTTATAGTTTTCTATATACAGGTTTTTTGTTTCTTTAGGTAGATATATTCCTAAGTATTTTATTCTTTTGATTGCAATGGTGAATGGAATTGTTTCCTTAATTTCTCTTTCTGTTTTCTCATTGATAGTGTATAGGAATGCAAGGGATTTCTGTGTGTTGATTTTATATCCTGCAACTTTACTATATTCATTAATTAGCTCTAGTAATTTTCTGGTGGAGTCTTTAGGGTTCTCTATGTAGAGGATCATGTCATCTGCAAACAGTGAGAATTTTACTTCTTCTTTTCCTATCTGGATTCCTTTTATTTCTTTTTCTGCTCTGATTGCTGTGGCCAAAACTTCCAAAGCTATGTCGAATAGTAGTGGTGAGAGTGGGCACCCTTGTCTTGTTCCTGACTTTAGGGGAAATGCTTTCAATTTTTCACCATTGAGGATAATGTTTGCTGTAATTTTTTAAAAAGCTTATTTTTTATTACCAAAAGCCTATCTTTAAGGAATGTGAAACTCATTGATAAAGACTTCATGCCAGTACGTTATGTTCTTAGATGCACAGATTATTGCCTAACAACTTCCCACACAATGCAACTGGAAACAGAACACTTAATCTTTTTACACAATTCTCTGCAGAAAGAACATACTCAAGTATCTACATTATCAAGCCTTTAAAATGTGGGATGGCATCAGGTGGAGTCATCTCAGCCCCTCTGAGATGCAGTGGGAGGACAGGGTGAGAGACGGGGGCAGTGGAACGGGAGACAAGCAGTGGCCAAAACTCCCAGTGACCTGCCTGTCTCCTCTGTGTAGGTGATGCCATAAGGACAGGGGTGCAGTAAGTGGAGGGGAGAACCAATGTAGAGACTAATAACAAAGACCAGAGATATGAGAAAACCAAGAGAAGGGCTAAACATTCATGGGATGCTGAGGATGCTGCTGCATTATTACTAATTATGCTGGCATCACTCCTTGAGCCCTTAATATGCCCCAGGGGCTGACTCCAGACTGTCCACACTCCAGTTTGCTTGATCCCTGCTGTGTCTCCTCTTGCCATTGTTATCTAGTCTTGAAGTTGTGTCCATCTCTTTGCAACTCCATGGACTGTAGCCTGCCAGTCTTCTCTGTCCATGAGATTTCCCAGGCAAGAATACTAGAGTGGGTTGCCATTTCCTTTTCCGTGTATCTCCTGAGATAGGTTGTATTGTCCTCAAGGACAAGACAAAGTTAAGAAATTTTTCAAATCCACGGTGTTTGTCAGGATGACATCTGATAGGAGCTATTCTCAAACCGGTTTGTATTGGCTCACATGGGGTTTGGGCTGTGCCCCACCACAAGGCCAGGCTGAGGTGTTTCATCTCGTGCTCCTCCTGGAACCCCACAGCAGAATTGGAGACCCGTCATGGGTGTAGGTAGGCAGAGATCAGAAAACCAGTCTCAGGAAGGCCTGTAGGGGCTACACATGGGTTCAAGAAAAGAGGAGCAGAGGACTTGAGACAGACCTGGGACCCGGGAGCCTTTGCTGCAGTGCTGCAAAGCATGGACCTGGACACACCTCTCCTCGAGCTGCAAAATACAGAGACTACATGGGACTAAAAATAACTATGTGCATGTGCAGTTGGGGCAAATTTTGGACCAGAAGATACAAAAAGATATAAAACAAACAAACAAACAAAAAACCCCTAACTGCCATTTCTGAAGAGCTGGGAGCAAAAACAGGGTGTCTGGAGCAAAAGCAGGGTTCTGTTCATGACCCCTACACTTAACATCACAAAAGGGTGGGCAAACTATCTAAGCCACCCCTCTGGCCCAACCTCTGGACACAACCCCACCCTCACCCCATATAAGGAAGGAACTTGCCCCCACCTGGGGGGAGCGAGCAAGAGAACATGTTACTTGTTTTCACTCCTTCTGGCCACAGGAGTAGAGGGCCCAATAAAGCCTGGCCTGAATTTCTTATCTGGTTTCTAGTCAATTTCTCTTGATTGGGGAAGGTCAAGATCCCTAGTCAGTATCACAACCAGGAGTGTTAGAGGATCTAGGTCAGACCATCAGGCTCTAAATATCTTCCTGCTGCGGGGACTGGTGCTTTTCAGGAATCTTCTGCTGAGACGGGTGGGTAGCATCTTCTTGGCTAGTGCTTCAGCCTTGGAGCAAAGATCGTTAGCCATAACAATCTTCTTGGAAGCCCCAGGCAGTGTTTGAGTCACCCCAAACCCCCACCAGACTCTTGAGTTCATCTCTGTATTAGAAAGAAATAGCCATAGCTAGAACCCCAGCTTGGGTCCTCCCCCAGCTCCCCAACACTTTCCAAGGTCACTGAGGACTAGGCCAAGGGGCTATTCCCGTCCAATGACACCATCCCTCTAGCTTAGCCCCATGCCCTGCACAGGCACCCTCGTGGAGCAGAGTGAATCCTTTTGCCAAGGATAGAGACTCGTCTGGGCTTCCCTGGTGGCTCAGATGTAAAGAATCTTCCTGTAATGCAGGAGACCTGGATTCGATCCCTGGGTCAGAAAGATCCCCTGGAAGGAGGCATGGCAACCACTTCAGTATTCTTGCCTAGAGAATCCCATGGACAGAGGAGTCTGGCGGGCTAGAGTCCATAGGGTTGCAAAGAGTTGGAAACAACCAATCAACTAAACAGCAGCATCAGAGACTATCTAAACTGATCTGACACAAGCAGCCCCAGCAGCTTCAGTACCGCATTCCCCAGGCCCACGGCCCAGTACTGACCTGCAGGGTCTTCTTACTCCCCCACTAGCCAGAGTTGCTGGCCTAAACCAGGTACTACAGCCCCCTGTATGAGTGATCTCTTAGTTGGTTTCTGCTTGGCTTTTCACAGCGAGGCAAAGAGAGGTGCATACTCCCACACTGAGGGGACTCTGGGCTCCTCTGGTCCCACTAGTCAAACCAAAGAAGAGCGTCCAGCATAGGCAGTTCTCAAAAGAGTACTTACTGCAGCTGAGAGAAAGCACACCAGAGCCTAAAAATTTGTGTCCATCACCACAAAGCTCCATCCCTGGTACATAAGTCCTTACCACTATCCTCTGGATGGAGCAAGAGAATGAGGGGGCCTCACTGGCCTTGGCCTCTGGGGCCTATCCGACCCTCCTGACTGAGCCCTTTTGCCCATGTCCTGTTGTGACCTAAAGGGATGGACACCCCTGTATCAATCAGCTCCAGTTGCCATAACAAAACACCACATATTGGGTGCTTCCAGAACAGAAATGACTATTCTCACAGCTCTGGAGCCTGGAAGCCCAAGATCAAGATGCTGGAAGTTTGGGTTTCTCCTGCGGCCTCTCTCTTTTTTTTTTTTTTTTTTCCTCTAATTTTATTTTATTTTTAAACTTCACATAATTGTATTAGTTTTGCCAAATATCAAAATGAATCCGCCACAGGTATACATGTGTTCCCCATCCCGAACCCTCCTTTAACTGGTAGGTGATCATCTTCTCTGTGTCCTCACAGGATGTCTCATCCATGTGCACACACTCCGGTGTCTTTTCCTCTTCTTAAGATACCAGGGCTGTGAGATTAGGGCCCATCTTTATGAACTCACAACCTTAATTGCTTCTTAAAAGGCCAAATTTCCAAATACAATGACACTAGAGGTTAGGGCTTCAGCATGAGTTTTAAGGGAACATAATCCAGTACTTACCAGTTACGTCTTCCCTGACTTCTATCTCTCCCCATTCCCATCCTGCCCTGCCCTTGGATTCCAGCTGAGAGGTAATACAGGATTCAGGTCTCTGAAGACAAGACGCATGCACACTCACTCCCCACACTCAGTCACGTGTGTAAGAGAAATAGCAGCCAGACCACGTCTGAGTCTCCTCTCTCTTGGGCATTTCTGTTGAGAGCCTGGAGGCTTCCCGAAGCCAGGTTTTTGTTTCTCTCTCCTACTTAATTAAGACAAGAGGCCAAACGGTGCTTTTTCAAATATAATGACTGTTCTTAATTAGCATCATCCAGCAAATGACTTCTTAAACTGAGGACCAGAAACCACCTAATTCTCTGGATATTTACAGTCACGTCTAAAGCAACACAGCTGCCACTGAGCCTGTGATTCCCAAGCTCCCACTGAGATGGGAGGCAGGCGACACGGGTCTCCCAGCAGTGAGACTTCCAAAGGAAAATAACAACTATCTGTCGGTCTCAGGGCTGATGAGACCACAGCCATTCTCCCAGACCCTCTGCATGCATTCCAGGGGTTGCTGATCCTCCAGACCCTGCCAGGCACAGCTGCCAGCTAGGAGAGGCAAGAGGGAGGCATCTGATCTGGGTTCAGAGCCCACACTCACCTCCTTCCAGTGAAGCCCTGCCCCTGCTCCATCCCTGTCCTGAAACTAAGAAAAATGCTTCCTTGTAGGAGAAATCAGAGATGGTGCATGTGAGACACCGCGTCAGGGTTTCTTTTGAGCAGAGAGGCTCCAGATCGAGAAGAAAAGCTGAGTTCAAAAGTTAGACTGTGTGCCTACCTGGAAACACTTGCCTCATTTCTGCATTTCTGAATATCTGATGGGAGAGACAGGGTGAGGTCTCGTGGCCTCTCTGTTGCTGGAGAGAGGAGCCAGTGTCACCTCCTCTAAGTTGCTCTGAACTATCTCCTCCCTCCTCTGTGGCGCAGAGCAAAAGCATTTTCTCCAGTGATCAAGAGAACTCCAGAATACGTTGGCTGTAGCCAAGGCTCTGAAAGGAAGGACTGTCCATAGGCGGTCTGAGAACTCGACAGGTAATAATATTTCAGCCTCCAGCTGAACAGAGTCGCCTCTTGCCCTGTGGGCTCCAGGGAGGCTGTGGAGATGATAGCTCCCATTCCAGGAAAAGCACCTCAGTGCCAAGCTGGTCTGGCACCAACAGTACCAACAGCACAGACCAGTGTGCCTGCCCTCCAGACAGCATCCGCTCTCTACAGTCATTCTCTACTCAGAGTGCTTCTCTAACTTCTCTGACGTGGCTTCTCCTCCCAAGCCCAGAGGAGATGGGCGCCTACTCAGTCTGCTCCAGGCACCAAGTTTTTCTCCACTGAAGCTCTCACCACCCAGAATGGAGAACTGCCTCCTTCATCCCCCTCCTGATAGCACTCAGACACCGCTCTCCCTTTCACACCCTCTCCCCATGCCTCATCCTGCTGATTCTACCTATGTAACATTTCTCATCCTACTCTCCCTCTCTGCCTCACACTATCCTTCATGATCTGTCTGAGTCTACTGTTGACTGGCATATCTTGCCACACTCCTTCCCCTACTTGCCCCAGAGCTTTGCCCTCTGGCTACAGTGAGCCATTTTCAATTTCCTAAAGGAATGATTTTTCTCTCCCCTCCAGGATTTCGCCCTCTGAACCCTCTCCACCCCATAAATCTCCCATTGTATCACCTTCTTTGACTAATTTCTTTGTCATTCAGGACTCCACTTAGATGCCTCCTCCTCCAGGAAGCCTTCTAGGACTTCTCCAGGCAGATGAAGCTGCCCCCTTTGGGGTTCCCATACCCTTTGTGCTATCTCTACCAGAGACAGAGATATCATCACACAGGGCCAGCATCTCCTGAGTCCTGATCACATGGTACCAGCTTCATCTGTTCCATCTGGCCTGTGAATTCCTCAAAGGCAGGGTCTGTGTTCCCAGTCCAGCCAGGGCCTGGCTCACAGCAAACAGTGACAAATGTGGGCTGGCAGTGAACACAACAAATGAATCACCTGCCACTCGCCTGCACCACCAGCTGCCACACGTCCACTGTGCCTGTACATCCACCCGTCGGATTTAAGACTGTGCTCTACTATTTCTGGCCAGGGCCTGAGGCTATAACCCCTGCTTGCTTGAGTCTATTTCAAAGATACAAATAGCACTGGGCTCCAAAGGCTGTTGGACATGGGTAGTTTTCAGGAAGGGGCTGAATAAACAAAGCTCTCCTTCCCCATTCCCCCACCAGACATCCATTTGTTTATTTTGCCTGGAATGTCTCCTCCTCTTTTCCAGCTACCTAGTCCCTATCATCCTCCAAGACTCAAGTAAGTTGTCACCTCTGCCAGGAAGTCTTTTTTTTAAAAACTCATTTTGTATTGGAATATAGCTGATTAATAATGTTGTCACAGTTTCAGATGAACAGTGAAGGGACTCAGCCATATATATACATGTATCCATTCTCCCCCAAACTCTCCTCCCATACAGGCTGCCACATAACACTGAGCAGAGTCCCATGCACTGCACAGCAGCTACTTGTTGGTTATCCATTTTAAATATAGCAGTGTGTGCATGTCCATCCCCTCCTCCCACCTCTGGCAAACATAAGTTGTTCTCTAAGTCTGTGAGTCTGTTTCTGTCTGTTTTGTAAGTTCCTTTGTATCATTTCCTTTTGGTTCCACATATAAGGGGTGTCACATGATATTTCTTCCTTTCTGTCTGTGTCAGGAAGTCTTTCTTGATCCCCAGGTTGGACTGGACACCCCACCACTGTGCTCACACAGCTCCCATGCTCCCCTGTATGACACACTTTGTCCCCTGTGTTTCAATTTCCCACTTACTCTTTGTCTCCCCAACTAGATGTGAGCTGCTCTGGGACCAGACAAAGAGTATGTGTAACCCAGAGTGCAGGCCAGAGCAGCCTGGGCTCACTGCAGAGGGACTCCATTGAAGGAACTGGAGCCATGGGGTAGCAAAATGAAAGAGAAATAGATCTCCATTCTGTCTGTTTTTAACAGCTCACTTTAATGGCTAAAAGAAAGATTCACTTGATGAACTAGGGTCCTGAAGATGCTTAAAAGATAAATATTTTTGAAACAGAGAAGCTACCCTTTCTACCCTAGATTTGGAAAAAATCAAAGCCTTACTTTCAAGTCAGTTTAAAAGATTTATGAGACCTGCTCCTTGCTGTGTCTCTGGGTAGATGTTCCCTACAAATGCATTAATAAATAGTAAAGAAATGTCGCAGCAGCTGTGCTAAGTATATGCCAACAGAATTATCTCATGGTGACCCTTGCCAGGGGCAGGGGCTGATTCCTGGGGTCATGACCCACAGAATCAAAGCTTTTGGACAAGCCTTTATGAACACTGTCTTGTTATAAATAAACCCTGAACTTGGAGTCATGGGAAGGCCGAATGTAGGCCTTTGGTGTGCTTGCTACCCTATGTGTCACCATCCAAATGGATATAAGTGTCAGGAACCCAACTTAAATTGCCTGAAGTATGACAAGGACTTTATGGGCTCACAAAACTGCAAAATCTAGTGGTAGGTCTGCCTGCAGACCTGCCCAGACTCAGAGCTCAACCTAGGCTGGCAGGCCCCAGGCGCTCTGTCACATTGCAAAGCCTTCCTCTGAGCTGCCGTTCACTCAGATGCTCTACAAAGTGCACCCTGAGAACCCCAGGCTTTCATCCCACAAGTTCAGCAGTCCTGGAAGATAGTGACAGGTTGTTGCTGAACCACGAAAAGATGTTGGGATTCTTGGCCTCAGGAGGAGAAGAATTAAATCCGGGGCCAGAGATGAGGCTTGATCACTCAGAGCTTTTGTGCAATAGTTTTATTAAAGTATAAAAGGGATAGAGAAAGCTTCTGACATAGACATCAGTAGGGGGCAGAGAGAGTACCCTCTTGCTAGTGTTAACAATGGAGTTATATACTCTCCGATTATTATTACAATGAATCAAAAGAATGTCTGGAGGTTGTAAAGACCTCACTAGACCTACTCCCATAATTTACATCTTAAGATAACAGGATTAGCCAGAAGGTTTTTTCCAGAGACTGTCCTCAAGCAGGATACATTATTGTTATATAATCCTAAGGAATGTAGAGGGAAAAAAGTTTGTCCTTTCTTCCTCCTTGAGAATTCCAGATCCCTCTCTCCTTGGGGACCCCTGGACTTCTTATCAACCTGCCTAGGAAATGACTCTCTCATTCCCCTCTTTTCTTTTAGGAGAATTACGTTGCCAAGGGAATGGAGCATCGTTTTCATTCCATAACTACTTCCTGCTGTTGAGTGCCATGGTCCCTAAATTGTTGAGGCAACATATTCTCCTAACCCTCATATTGAGGGTCTCTGACCCAGGGGCCCCAAGTAATAGTTGGAGGAGGCTGTGGCACTCGTAGAGCTTGGACAACCATTTGTAACTTAAAAACCTTCATGTGACTAAAAACAAATCCAATTACACAGTTACAGATGCAGGGAGAAAACAGCAAAAACAGAACAATCAGAATTATTGTAATTAAGATAGTTTTCCAGCATGAGGAACTAGTTAACATCTCCCAAAGTGAGGCAATTGAGGCTTCAGGAGTATCCATAGCCTCAATCATCTTGTTCATATGTTTAGTAAAATGAGTAACATTCGTGCTCATATCAGGTATATATGTACAGCATTGGGTATGAATAATGGCACAAGTTCCTCCTTGTACAGCTGTCAGAATATCTAAAGTCAATCTGTTTTGTAAGACCACCTTTCTAATTTGTGCTTGTTCAGCATTAAGAGCTGAAAGACTTAAGACTTTTTGAGAATCTTGTAATGCCTGTTGAGTAAAATTAGCCAAAGCATCCACTCATAGCATAACATCTGTAGTTCCCAGAGAGGGAACAAATACTGCAGCCAAATAATCATACCAGTGAAATACAGACCTTGCCCACCGAGTTTTAAGGTATGGTAAATTAGCAGGCTTTTTTTGGAAGCTCTGAAAATATAAAGCTGTGAGTAAAAGCTAGACCTAGGGTGCATGTCCCTATCCAACCAAGGGGAAGCCATGCCCATAGGTAAGAGCCACATATCCCATAGCTCCCTTTTGGAGCAAGTCAGCATGACTGAGATATCCAGTCCCAATCAGTGCCTGGCCAGGCAAAGGGAGGACCTGAATTGAGGTTGGAAAACACAGGAATGATTACATTCCATATTTCCAGAGACAAAAATCCCAGTGTTTCCAATCATTATAATTAAGTTGTTGACTAACTTCTGGGGATGGCTTTGTTTGTTCCCAGCATATAGGGGCAGCAGATATTAGATGTCCTTTTTCAGGAGTTAACCATATAACCCCATCCCATATTTGATAAATGTCAGATAAAAAACCATTAGATCTAGATCCATTTACCTTATATGTAGTGAAATAGTCATTAAACTGAGACAATGTATAATCAAAATTAAAAGTCACGTTATATCCATAGTTAAAGTACAAAGTGTTGCACCAGTCCATCCTAGGGTTGTTAGATGTCATCAGTTTAAGAAGAGGCATCACATGCGATTGTTGTTGAAGGTATTTGCAGACTTGGAAAGTCTTTTCTTGAAGTAGAGATGTCCACCACAGGAAGCCTTCTACTGATGAAGAGGGGAGCGCTCCTACGCTGCATTCCACAATCCTGGATCAAATAGAGGCTTGCTTGACTCAGAGGCTGGGTCAGGAGTCATCTCCCAGAGTTCCGTTAATGCCTGTTGAAAAGCTGAGAGCTGAGTTACATAATTAGTTAATTCCAAGGTGTCAGGATCTAGAACAATGTCTGTGCATAAGAAAGGCCTTCCATAAATACATTCAAAGGGGGACAGTCCCTCCTTTTTGGAGGCAGTCCGAGCCCTCATTAAAGCTGTGGGTAGAACTTTAATCCAATTGTCCTGCATCTCTTGAGTTAATTTGCGCAGATGTCTTTTGATAATATCATTAGCCTTTTCAACTTTTCCTGAGGATTGGGGTCTCCAGGAACAGTGTAAGTGATATTCTATTCCTAGAGCTTTAGATAACCCCTGAGTTACAGCAGCTTTAAAGGGGGAGCCATTGTCACTCTGAAGGCTCCGTGGCAGCCCAAACCTGGGGATAATTTCATGGATTAAAATCTTTATAACCTCCTTAGCCTGTTCACTATGACAGGGAAAAGCTTCAATCCATCCAGTAAAAGTATCCACCCAAACTTGTAAGCAAGAATACCCATTAGCTTTTGGCATATGAGTAAAATCAATTTCCCAGTCCTCTCCAGGATACTTTCCACTTCGCTGTAACCCAGATTTTGCTAGCTTTCCAGTCTTTGGGTTATTTTTCTGACAAACCTCACACCTTTTGATAATATTCTTTAAAGTTTTCATTACATTTTTACCTTCATACAAACGAGAAGCCATCTGGTAAGTACTCCCTGCACCCAAATGAAAACTCTGGTGTAAACCCTTAAGAATTTTCCATTGAGCATTTTCAGGAATTATTAATCGTCTATCCTTGGACTGTAACCATCCTTTATCAGTAATCTTTGCTCCTCTTTTCTCATATCTTTCTAATTCTTCCTCAGTATATTGTGGTTTTTCCTGTTTCACAGGACCTGTCCAGATCAAAGGCGTCTGTAGTGAAGGGGTTTCATAAAGTGCCGCTTTTCTGGCTTGACAGTCAGCCAGCTGATTACCTTCAGCTACTGTACTCCCATGCCTGTTGTGTCCTTTGCAATGCATAACAGCTACTTCTTTAGGACAATATATAGCAGTTCAAAATCTCTCGATCTCTCTGAAATGTTTAATAGGTTCTCCTGTTGCTGTTTTAAACTTTCTTTCCATATTGCAGCATGAGCATGTAAAATCAAATAAGCATACTTAGAATCAGTGTAGATATTTACTCGCTGCCCTTTGCTTAACTCTAGAGCTTGGGTCAGAGCCACAAGCTCCGCTAACTGAATACTGGTTCCCTGGGGGAGAGATTTTGCTTCTAAAACCTGTTCAGCAGTCACGGCATAACCTGCTTTATGCTTTCCATCTCAAACAAAAGAACTGACATCTGTAAATATTTCCATGTCAGGATTGTCTAATGGGGTATCCATTAAATCTTCCTGAGCTGCATAGTTCAAAGTTAGAAATTGGGAACAATCGTGATCAGGTGTTTCATTTTCCTTCTCAGGAAGGAAAGTGGCAAGATCTAAATTTCCACAAACTTTAAGCTTAGTTACTGGTCCTTCTAACAACAATGACTGATATTTAAGAAGCCTACTGTGTGTCATCCAAATATTAACCCTAGAATTTAAGATTCCACTCACATCATGAGAAGTCAATACAGTAAGGTTTCATCCATTAATTATTTTTAAAGCTTCAGGTGTTAATAAAGCCGTTGCCCCAATTACTCTTAGACAGTGGAGCCACCCACATGAAATTACATCTAATTCTCTGCTTAGATAAGCAATGGGTTGCGGGTGAGGCCCTCGGGGTTGTGTCAAAACTCCCAAGGCCATACCCTTACTTTCAGTGACAAACGAATTAAATTCTGACCCTGTGGGCAAGCTCAAAATGAGAGCTTGCAGGAGAGCAGTCTGAAGAACCTTAAAAGCCTTTTTACTATCTGGAGGCCAAACCAGTTTGTCGGTTTGAACCTGCTGAGTCTCAGCTATCAGTTCAGGTCAGTCGCTCAGTCGTGTCCGACTCTTTGTGACCCCATGAATCGCAGCACGCCAGGCCTCCCTGTCCATCACCAAATCCCGGAGTTCACTCAAACTCACGTCCATCGATTTGGTGATGCCATCCAGCCATCTCATCCTCTGTCGTCCCCTTCTCCTCCTGCCCCCAATCCCTCCCAGCATCAGAGTCTTTTCCAGTGAGTCAACTCTTCACATGAGGTGGCCAAAGTATTGGAGTTTAAGCTTTAGCATCATTCCTTCCAAAGAACTCCCGGGACTGATCTCCTTCAGAATGGACTGATTTGATCTCCTTGCAGTCCAAGGGACTCTCAAGAGTCTTCTCCAACACCACAGTTCAAAAGCATCAATTCTTCGGTGCTCAGCTTTCTTCACAGTCCAACTCTCACATCCATATATGACCACAGGAAAAACCATAGCCTTGACTAGACGGACCTTTGTTGGCAAAGTAATGTCTCTGCTTTTGAATATGCTATCTAGGTTGGTCATAACTTTCCTTCCAAGGAGTAAGTGTCTTTTAATTTCATGGCTACAGTCACCATCTGCTATGATTTTGGAGCCCAAAAAAGTAAAGTCTGACAATGTTTCCACTGTTTCTCTATCTATTTCCCATGAAGTGATGGGACCAGATGCCATGATCTTAGTTTTCTGAATGTTGAGCTTTAAGCCAACTTTTTCACTTTCCTCTTTCACTTTCATATAGAGGCTTTTTAGTTCCTCTTCACTTTCTGCCATAAGGGTGGTGTCATCTGCATATCTGAGGTGATTGATATTTCTCCCGGAAATCTTGATTCCAGCTTGTGCTTCTTCCAGCCCAGAGTTTCTCATGATGTACTCTGCATAGAAGCTAAATAAGCAGGGTGACAATCTACAGCCTTGATGTACTCCTTTTCCTATTTGGAACCAGTCTGTTGCTCCATGTCCAGTTCTAACTGTTGCTTCCTGACCCGCATATAGGTTTCTCAAGAGGCAGGTCGGGTGGTCTGTTATTCCCATCTCTTGAAGAATTTTCCACAGTTTATTGTGATCCACACAGTCAGAGGCTTTTGCATAGTCAATAAAGCAGAAATAGATGTTTTTGTGGAACTCTCTTGCTTTTTCAATGATCCAGCGGATGTTGACAATTTGATCTCTGGTTCCTCTGCCTTTACTAAAACCAGCTTAAACATCAGGAAGTTCACAGTTCACATATTGCTGAAGCCTGGCTTGGAGAATTTTGAGCATTACTTTACTAGCATGTGAGATGAGTGCAATTGTGCAGTAGTTTGAGCGTTCTTTGGCATCGCCTTTCTTTGGGATTGGAATGAAAACTGACCTTTTCCAGTCCTGTGGCCACTGCTGAGTTTTCCAAATTTGCTGGCATATTGAGTGCAGCACTTTCACAGCATCATCTTTCAGGATTTGAAATAGCTCAACTGGAATTCCATCACCTCCACTAGCTTTGTTCGTAGTGATGCTTTCGAAGGCCTACTTGACTTCACATTCCAGGATGTCTGACTCTAGGTCAGTGATCACACCATCGTGATTATCTGGGTCGTGAAGATCTTTTTTGTACAGTTCTTCTGTGTATTCTTGCCACCTCTTCTTAATATCTTCTGCTTCTGTTAGGTCCATCATTTCTGTCCTTTATCGAGCCCATCTTTGCATGAAATGTTCCCTTGGTATCTCTAATTTTCTTGAAGAAACCTCTAGTCTTTCCCATTCTGTTGTTTTCCTCTATTTCTTTGCATTGATCGCTCAGGAAGGCTTTCTTATCTCTTCTTGCTATTCTTTGGAACCCTGCATTCAGATGCTTATATCTTTCCTTTTCTCTTTTGCTTTTCACTTCTCTTCTTTTCACAGCTATTTGTAAGGCCTCCCCAGACAGCCATTTTACTTTTTTGCATTTCTTTTCCATGGGGATGGTCTTGATCCCTGTCTCCTATACAATGTCACGAACCTCCGTCCATAGTTCCTCAGGCACTCTATCTATCAGATCTAGTCCCTTAAATCTATTTCTCACTTCCACTGTATAATCATAAGAGAGTTGATTTAAGTCATACCTGAATGGTCTAGTGGTTTTCCCTACTCTCTTCAATTTAAGTCTGAGTTTGGCAATAAGGAGTTCATGATTTGAGCCACAGTCAGCTCCTGGTCTTATTTTTGCTGACTGTATAGAGCTTTTCCATATTTGGCTGCAAAGAATATAATCAATTTGATTTTTGTGTTGATCATCTGGTGATGAGTCTCAGCTATAAGTTTATATAAAGGCGGAGCAAGTTCCCCATAACCCAGAATCCAAATGCAACAGTAGCCTGTGATTCCCAAAAATCCTTTCAATTGCTTTAAAGTCATAGGTAAGGTATGATTTAGTATAGGTTTAATTTTCTCAGGGCCTAAGGCCCTAGTCCCCTCTGATATGATTAGGCCCAGATATCGAACAGATTGTTGACAAAGCTGAGCCTTTTCTCTTGATGCCTTGTAACGGCCTCCTGCCAGAAAGTTTAAGAAATCTGGGGCTCATGCACAAGCTTCCTCTGTCTCAGCACAGAGCAAAATATCATCTACATATTGTAACACCACCACTTGGGAGCTATTAAAGTTTTGTAGATCCTGTGACAAACTTTGTCCAAATAAGTGAGGACTGTCGCAAAATCCGTGGGGCAAAACTGTCCAGGTTAACTGAGAAGCTGGCTGCGTAGGGTCCTCAAAGGCAAATAGAAATTGACTTTCCTTTACCAAAGGCACAGAATGGAACGCATCTTTTAAATCAGTTACTGAGAAATATTTGACTTGTTCAGGAATTTCAGACAATAGAGTATAAGGATTAGGCACCACGGGGTGTAAAGGAACTACAGCTTCATTTATTATTTGTAAATCTTGAACTAGTCTCCATTTACCATTTGATTTCTTTATACCCAAAATAGGAGTGTTGCATGGACTGTTACAGGGAATTAATAGTCCCTGCTCCTTTAAATTTTCAATGATGGGTTTTAACCCTTCCTTAACCTCAGGTTTCAGTGGATACTGCTTCTTATGTGGAAGTAAGTGTGGGTCTTTGAGCTTGACAACTACAGGAATAGCATTTTTCGCTCGACCCACAGATTTTCCATCAGCCCATACTCTAGGATTTACATTTTGTTCAATTAAAGGGAGAGAAAGGGAAGGCTCCATATTCATGAAAACAGAGGCATGGACCTTGCTCAGTATATCCCTCCCCAAACGGACTGAGGGAGACTCTGGCACGATCAGAAACTCGTGTGAAAATAGCACAGAGTAAGTCACAACTTACAGAGGAACTGAAATAATTCCTTTTGGCTCATCCAGACAATCTCATTACAGAAGTGGATCGGGAAGAAAGTGGGCCAGGGGCTTCAGTAAGCACAGAGTAAGTTGCACTAGTGTCTAAAAGGAAATAGACGGATTGGCCCCTCACAGTTATTAATACCCGGGGTTCCTCAGGTGTAATTGGGACAGGAGCTTGTGTGGGGACCCCAGGGCACCTTCAGTCTTGATTGTCTTGAGAGTCCGGCCCCTAAAACCTACGCCTCTGGGGACAGTCTCTCTTCTAGTGTGGTCCTTTGCAGACCTGACATGGAGCCGGGGGCAGCTTAGATGCCTGAGGGCAATCCCGCTTGAGGTGCCCCTCCTTTCCACAGTAATAGTAAGCCCATCCCTTTTCACCTGGGTCCCTCTGGACACTTTTCTCAGGCTGTTTAAGAACGGTTCTTATAGCCACTGCGAGGGCTTCTGCCTGTTCCTTTGTCTTTTTCTGCCTTTCTTTCTTTTCCTCATATTCCCTACCATAATAGACTATCTGAGCCAATTGTAACAGACTGGTATCTAAAGACTGATTTGGTCCATATGCTCATTTTAATAGCTTACAGCGGATATCTGGAGCCAACCGAGTGAGAAATCTATCTTTTAAGATCACTTTTGGGATCAATCTCAGTGAATCTGCAAAGGGCTTCTCTCAGTCTATCTAGGAATTTACCAGGAGCTTCCTCCTCCTGTTCTATGTTTGCCAATTTGCCATAGTTTAAAGGCTTAGCATGCGCCTGCCTAAGGCCTTCAAGAATACATCTGACAAAATGACTCTGATCCCATCTTCCTTTAGCTGTGTTGTAGTCCCAGTCTGGTTCTATAATTGGGGCCCCCTGATTCCCAGTGGGAAGGGAGTTATCTCATCCTCCCTTTTCCCTACTGATTCATTACCAAGCCATTCATCTCCATAAGCAACCGCTTTACCCAAAACTCAACTTTTTGAGTCAGGAGTCAGCGTTTGTCCCAAGACATACATCACATCCTTCCAAATAAGGTCATAAAACAGAGTAACACCTTTAAAAGCTCTAATATATTTTTCTGGGTCCCCTAAAAAGTCTCCCAGATCCTCCTTGATTCTTTGTATTTCTTGATAAGAAAAAGGCTTATTAACTCTCATAGACTGATAATTTCTCCCGGTGGGTGCTTCATGAAGAGGCAAGTGTGGCTGTTCCTCAGTCTCTCTGGCTGCTCTGCGCATATGATCCCAGGGATAGATTGGAGAAATCTGCTTTATTTTGTCTCTTTGTCTCCTGTCCTCCATCACATCTCTTACTTCGATGGTCTGAGTTTCTATTGAAATCAGAGTAGTCTGAGGTCGTACTGAGACAGGAGTTGTTTGGACCTCTACTTGGGCAGTTTGAATCTCAGTTTGGGTTTTTACTGAGACCAAGGCAACCCTTCTTGGGGGCATTCTCTGACTTCCAGTTTGCACAGTTTGGAGCCCCGGGTATGGGGGCAAAGTAGGAGAACAGGAGGGAACTGAAGGTGTCACATCCAAATCTATACCCTTAGGACATAAGTCTGGCATATTTCGCAGAGAGAAAAAGGGCAAAACATATGCTACTTCTACCCATTTCCCTTGTTTTCTACAGAACCAGTCTAATTGTAAAACAGTATTATACTTAAGAAACCCTCCAACCAGCCACAGTTTGCCATCCTCCAGTGGGTACCGTGGCCATGCAGTATCACATAGGAAGACCAGGTGTGTCTTCTTTAAGCCCTGGGGATCAAATCTATCCCAGTTTTTCAGGATACAGTTTAAAGGAGTGAGGCTGGAATAGCATATTGAAAATCAGAGACATTACTTTGCCAACAAAGGTCTGTTTAGTCAAGGCTATGGTTTTTCCAGTGGTCATGTATGGATGTGAGAGTTGGACTGTGAAGAAAGCTGAGTGCCGAATAATTGATGCTTTTGAACTGTGGTGTTGGAGAAGACTATTGAGAATCCCATGGACTGCAAGGAGATCCAACCAGTCCATTCTAAAGGAGATCAGTCCTGGGTGTTCTTTGGAAGGAATGATGCTAAAGCTGAAACTCTAATACTTTGGCCATCTCATGTGAAGAGTTGACTCATTGGAAAAGACTCTGATGCTGGGAGGGATTGGCAGCAGGAGGAGAAGGGGATGACAGAGGATGAGATGGCTGGATGTCATCACCGAATCGATGGACATGAGTTTGAGTGAACTCCGGGATTTGGTGATGGACAGGGAGGCCTGGCATGCTGAGATTCATGGGGTCACAAAGAGTCGGACACGACTGAGCGACTGAACTGAACTGATCTGTAAGAGAGAAAAAAAGCGACCAGTGCCATCTTTCTACTGGGGGCATCCCTCCTTGCTCTAGATGGAGGTGTAGACAGACTTTACACCAAAGCTTTTCTTTCCTGGTCAGACTTAGTCTGTCCTTTACCGACACAGGCGCCGTACTCATCCTTCCCTGTTCTACTACCAAGACAGGGTGGGGATGCACCAGGGGTAGACCTGATGGCATCCCTGACTGACGTCCAGTTCCTCACCATTAAAACCTTGCTTGCCTCTGATGCCACCCGGGGTGCAATCAGAGTAACCTTCCAAAATGCCTCCCAAGCTAAGGCTGCTTGGGGAAACATTTGTCACCTGAGTGCCTGTGCACGACCCTGAGTATATTCCTGACCACAATAAGACCTATACGAACATAAAACTGAAATGTCCCTTCCAAGCATCACCACACCAGTATAAGAGCCTCCTCTGGTCCACTAAGAGCCAGTGCCACCAAAGGAAAAAAAAAAAAATTGCAGTTCCAATCTAAGTAACCTTTAACCTCAGAGATGCTCTTGTAGCTAGAGCTCCATCTAACTTCTGAACTTTCGATTCCTAGCGAGTTTAGGTGCTTCCTGACTACCAATCCAAGTTTGGGACCTAAGTCATAGAACACAGTAACAGCATAGATCACAAGTCCCCTGAAAGCCTATGATCCAACAGATTAGGATAGTACTTCTAATTCCCAAGGAGTTATGAAATGGTCAAAGAAACTGAAAAGTTTGACCGAGAAAGGAGAGTTCAGTCCACATGCTTTTCCCACTTCTGGTTGGTCCCCAAAGGAGACATTGGGTGCCTCTTGGCATTGGCAGGTCGGTATAAACCTCTGACAGGTTTCTGCCATAAGCCATATGAGGTCACCGTGGAACCGCAGAGCAGGGCTCCTCACTTGCTTCGCGAAGGGCGTGTCATTCATTCACACAAGCCCACCGTAGAGTTAGTAAAATACGGCATAAAACATGTTTGCTAGGAGAACAAAGAACTAGAGCTCCAAGCATCCTTCGCTTGTCCTGAAGAATCCTGGACAAGCCCCCAAGATGAAAGGTTGTTGCTGAACCATGAAAAGACATCGGGATTCTTGGCCTCCAGAGGAGAAGAATTCAATCTGGGGCCAGAGACGAGGCTTGATCACTCAGAGCTTTTGTGCAATAGAGTTTTATTAAAGTATAAAAGGGATAGAGAAAGCTTCTGACTAGACATCAGAAGGGGGCAGAAAGAGTACCCTCTTGCTAGTGTTAGCAATGGAGTTATATACTCTTCAGTTAGTTATTACAATGAATCAAAAAAATGTCTGGAGGTTGTAAAGAACTCACTAGACCTATTCCCGTAATTTGCATTTTAAGATAATGGGATAAGCCAGAAGGTTTTTTCCAGAGACTGTCCTCAAGCATGATACATGATTGTTATATAATCCTAAGGAATGTAGAGGGGGAAAAAAGTTTGTCCTTTCTTCCTCCTTGAGAATTCCAGACCCCGCTGTCCTTGGGGACCCCTGGACTTCTTATCAATCTGCCTAGAAATTGACTCTCTCATAGGGATCGAACCTGCATCTCTTATGTCTCCTGCATTAGCAGGTGGGTCTTTACCACTAATGCCACCTGGCAATTTAAAGGTAAGTAGTCAAGTTTATTTTAAAATCATCATTGTCACTAGTCATAATAATACATTTGTGGAACATCATTGCCAGATTGTTTAATGATCCCTGTGAATTTGGTATCATCATGCCCACTTGACAGATGAGGAAAATTGAGGCTGAGATTCATTGACTTGCTCAAGGAACCTCAGCTGGGAGGCTGAGGTAAGACTCAAAGCCAAGTCTGTCTGACACTGAAGTTCCTGTTCTCGACACTGAGTCACCACTCTTTCTCCGTAGGCTGTTTCACTCCACATTCTGCTTCCTGGTACCAGCCTCTGCTGCTGCTTTTCCTCAGGAAACCCACAGAGAACCCAGACTGCATGTTTTCATTAAATGTTGCTCAAATGATAACTGCTTTTGGAAGACCCTGTAGGGCTGCAGAGTCCCCCAAGCTTGGGACACTGCTGACAGGCAGAGCATGTTACTTGTTCTATGTTCACTAAACTGGAGGTGACAGTCTCAGTGAACCCAGAGGAGTGCACTCCCAAATGCTGACAGCTCCAAACTGAATTCCCATGATTCAGAGATGCGAGCGAGCAAGGCAGCCTGGCCAGGGGCAGCTGGCCCAGGCTCGCTTCCAAAGAGTCACATCAGATAAAAAATCCACTTCTGATAATCAGAGGGCGAGGGCTGAGAGATAATGAGCAGATGCCCACAGGCTCCTCCTATTACCAGGCAGCTGGGCCTAATGAAAAACCCACGTGCCTGGAATCAGGCGGTGGGTTCTCATCCTGACTGCTAATGCCAGGAGTGACCTTGAGCGAGGCCGTACCCACAGCTCTTAGGCTCCCCAGCTGTCGAGTGGGAAGAGTAAGCCCACCTGATCTACTTCTAGCAGCAGCTCTAGGCATTTCACAGACAGCCTCTCTCAATGTTCTGCTCTCTCAGGAAGCATCTTCCAATTACTCCAGGCTAATGTTCTTTCCCTTCTCTGGAATGCCAAAGTGGCTCAAATAAGCTGATTAAAAATATGGTATATGATCATTGTAGAAAATCTGGAAAATGCATACTAGAAAAAAAAACCTTAAAATTATGCATCATCCCACCATGCATACACATATATTTGTAACATTATAACATCATACATATATATGTGGTAAAGATAATTCTCTACAAACACTTATGCATTTTTCATTTAATTCTGTATCAAAAGAATTTTATTACTAAAAAACACCTTTGTAAGTATCATTTTACATTCTGTAAAATACTCTATTGTACGAGGGGGTCAATCTACTACCCACCTTGTTGAACATTTAGATGGCTTCCATTGTTTCAGTATTATAAATTATATTGCACGAATAGCTTTGTTCATAAAGCTTTTTCTTCTCCACTTCTGATCATTCCCTTAGACAGATTTCGAGAAATGACACCATCTGGTCAAAAGGTAACAGCATTCTGGAGGCTCATGTGGCATACAGAAATGTCGCAGCAATGTTCATACCCATCGGCAGAGTGGGACACAGCCAAGCTCCCACAGCCTTTCCATCATTTGATTATTTTCCCTTTAAAAAGTCTTTCTGTTATGATTAGATCAACAAGAAATTGCTGCTTCATTCAGATGTTTAGAATTACTTGTTAGGTGTTCTGTTCTTTTTCTGAGTGGGTTTAATTCTGCTCTGCAGATTTGTTAATTTTCTACTGCATAAACCTGTAGCTTACATCTAACCTCCTAAGAGACAAGATCTCAGTCCACAGTCATGAATTGAACTGAAATTCCTTCTCCAGACCTTGTTTGAATGTTTCGGTATGTTCCTGTCACTTTCCTACCTTGATCCCACTCTCTGGCTTCTGAGAGGGTGGCTTCTCATTTTACTGACTCAGGATCTTAAGAGGTCTCCTGGAGAGCATCACACATCAGGGTCTGGCAGCCATGATAGGATGCTTCAGGGGCTCATGGTCTTCCTCTCCCACTAGACTGTAAGCTCCTTGAGGGGCTCTGTATCCTTGGCCCAAAGTAGGAACTCCAACCCTAAACTCCAGCCAGAAGTACCACTCAGATATGTATATTTCTCCCCATCCCTAGTCACTCCTGCCAGTCTGTGAGCTGGGAAATGGGTAAGAATGGCTGTGTGTGGCTCAGGCCATACTCTCGGATCTCTGGTGGGGCTGCCTGACCTCCAGATGCCCATGCTTCTCCACACCTGGAGTATGAGATAATCTGACACAGGCAGGCTTCTTCCCTGTGGATGGTACTGACTTTGGCCTAGTACAAGAGAGATGAGGAACAAGAAGGCCCCAAATGATTTCTGATGCAAAATGATTTCTTTCTGCCATCTAAGCTCACCATCCATAATGCTGATGCTTATGCCACTCCCTAAACTCTGGACACCCCAGATTCTGCAATACCCACAAAAGTGATTTAGTACCAGTAAAGGCTACACCAATGGTCTTTCCACCCTTTTCTAGAGTGAGATGAGAGGCTTCTGGAATTAACAAATAAATAATTTCCCAAATCCATGAAGTTGACTTTTTCTCTTCAACCATTATTTCCCAAATCTGTTTCTAGATTCTATGGCTATAATTGGGGTACACATATAAAGTATATTCTCTTACCAGTTTCCATTAGAGATACATGGCAGAACAAAGTCAATAAGACTGTCACCCATAGGACTCCTCATAGCCTTTAATATACTAGTATACATCAAGGCTGTATATTGTCACTGTGCTTATTTAACTTATATGCAGAGTACATCATGAGAAATGCTAGGCTGAATGAAGAACAAGCTGGAATCAAGAAAATATCAATAACCTCAGATATGCAGATGACACCACCCTTATGGCAGAAAGTGAAGAAGAACTAAAGAGCCTCTTGATGAAAGTGAAAGAGGAGAGTGAAAAAGTTGGCTTACAACTCAACATTCAGAAAACTAAGATCATGGCATCTGGTCCCATCACTTCAGGGCAAATAGATGGCGCAACAGTGGAAACAGTGGCAGACTTTACTTTTTGGGGCTCCAAAATCACTTCATATGGTGACTACAGCCATGAAATTAAAAGACACTTACTCCTTGGAAGAAAAGTTATGACCAACCTAGACAGCATATTAAAAAGCATAGATATTACTTTGCCAACAAAGGTCTGTCTAGTCAAGGCTATGGTTTTTCCAGTAGTCATGTATGGATATGAGAGTTGGACTATAAAGAAAGCTGAGCACTGAAGAATTGATGCTTTCAAACTGTGGTGTTGGAGAAGACTCTTGAGAGTCCCTTGGGCTGCAAGGAGATCCAACCAGTTCATTCTAAAGGAAATCAGTCCTGAATATTCATTGGAAGGACTGATGTTGAAGCTGAAACTCCAATACTTTGGCTACCTGTTGTGAAGAGCTGACTCATTTGAAAAGACCCTGATGTTGGGAAAGATTGAAGGAAGAAGGAGAAGGGTAAAACAGAGGATGAGATGGTTGGATGGCATCACCGACTCAATGGAGATGAGTTTGAGTAAACTCTGGGAATTGCTGATGGACAGGGAGGCCTGGCGTGCTGCAGTCCATGGGGTCACCAAGAGTCAGACAGGACTGAAGACTGAACTGAACTGAACTGATACACTTTACCTCTTTAAGAAGACGTTAATTTAAGGATTGTGTTTCTCAAACATCTTTGACCTCTAAACCCTCTTTGATCTTATAGAACTAAAGTTCTGTAGAACATGCCTTGGAAAACCTGTGTTATGCAACCTTGGGGATGCCTCTGTCAGATGTTTATGATATTTCCCAGGAGAAGGGACTTTTTGTCAGAAGTGAAGTTCTGACTCATTCAGTCCCTGAACCAATTCCATCTCCAACCAGTGCCAGCATAGGATCTGGTACTAGTCTGCCTATATGCTATAGGGAAGAGGTAGGCAAATTTTTTCTGTAAAGAGCTAGACTGTCAATGTTTAGATTTTACAGCCATATGGTATCTGTTACAACTACTCTGCTCTGCTGGCATAGTAGGAAAGCAGCCATAGACAATTTGTACACAAATGGGCACAGTCATGTTCTAATAAAACTTTATTTACAGAACCAGGTGGTGGCATTAAAGAAACTCATGGGGATTTTTCATGGCATTTGAAATCTCAGAGAATAAAATGGTGGAAACTGATCCAAATTTTTGGAAAGGAGTATAAAAACCCTTCAAAGACTTGAGGAGATACTCTCCTGGTATTGTGCATTACCTGATGATAGGGAAATGCAAACATTGATCAAAATATTCTTAATAAATAATTTTACAAAGAAATAAAGCAGTAATTCTGAATGGAAAAAAAAAAAAAAAAGGTGGTGGGCCATGTTTGGCCCATGGACAATAATTTTCTGACCCTTGGTGTAAGGGAACTCAGACCAGGGAAACGGGTCTCTGGATATTGAGAGTGAAGAAGCAAGTTGGAAAGGACAAAGTCATGACAGCTTTCCAGAGGATAACCCACTCCTCAGTGAGGAAGCTTCCCCCACGGCCAGCCACAGTTTAACTGATGGGGAAACACTGTATGCCCTTCCAGCTCGGAGGGCACAGCTAGTACTCCAGCACCCGATGCTACCACTGTGGGATCAGAGAAAGCTTCTGAAACTCAAAAGCTCCAAGAGAAACCATGTGAGGCCTGTGTGAAGTCCCCAGCATTCCTGAAGAGGTATATTTATGTAGGTGAACTCAGGGTCAGTGGCCTCATCTGAACCAGGATGCTTAATTGGAGAGCAGCTGCTCAGCCCTCAGGGCATGAGAGCAGGGCTGAGTGTCTGCCTGCATTCCACAGGGCTTTTCCCCTTCTGGGCTGGCTATGGAAGAATGCACAGGGAATCCGATCACTGTCGGCCATGCCAACCCCCAGGTGGTGGGCCATGTGGGCTCAACAGGCTTCAGAGACACAAAGCAAGCCCCATTCTCTGTAAACTGGATCCTCATCCTCCAACCCACCATGGAGGGAACTTCATAGCCTCGTCATTCAGGATCAAGGGCTTTGTGAGCAGCATGTGTGGCTGGACAGGGAGGAGCATGGCTGAGGACAAAACCAGCATAGAGAGTTTGACCCAGAAATACAGCACTGGCTGACTATCAAGAACCAACTAACATCAGGTGTCTTATTTAAAGCAGCACAGATTCTTATCTGCAGGGTCCATATTACCCCATCTTACAGTAGAAAATAGAGGCTCAGAAAATATCTGTGAGTTGTCCAAGTTACCAGAGTTAGGGAGAGGGGTGGACTAGAATCTGACCCCAGACTGTGTGACCCCGTTGGTTACCCCAAGGTGCCAATCTTCCTGGTCCTCTCCAGCTTCTAAACCTGACTGCTTCTCAGTTGGGTTGGAGGTGTTCCCCATCTCTACTCATTCCTACCTACACCAGCTAAGCCATGCCTGCCCTTGGAAAGGCTGGTAGTGATGGTCAGATTTATAGTATGTGAGGTCTCCCCAAGATCTGTGATTCCCATTTACAGACCTCACAAGCACCAATATAAGAAATGAGTGGAAAACAAAAGCTCTGAGAGTCATCAGGGTAGCCCTTACCAAGTGGCAGAGCTGATGCTCAACATGCCTGGGTATGCCTTATAACAACGGGAACATTTTCTCGGTGTTTGCTGGACAATAATTTGCATACATTATCACATTTCATCTTCCCAATGACCCACTGAGTTAGGTACTGTCATCACGCCCATTCTTACAGATAAGGACCGGGGCTCAAGAAGATTAAGTAGTTGATTCTGATCACATAGCTAACGCAACCTCCTTAAGGGTCCCATGACCTCGCCACTATGCCATGCTCCAAACCCACTTCTCTTCCAATGTGTAACTTCGACCCAGGCAATCTGGTTTCAGTTCCTGCAAATAGGGGGACCCAAAGGACCCAGCTCCCCAAGAAATCAGCCCCATACTTCTGCCCCAGAACTGGACACCCATCACTTCTTTAGGCGACCCCCACTTGAGCCTATTCATCAATAGTTGTCTGCATTGAGGAGCAGAGCTCATCATGACAGCATACCCTGGATTTGCCTGGAAAATCCAGATTCAAAATATTCTGCTCCATTTTTACCCTGAGTCCTAATTTATAACTCAAAAAATGCACAAAAGTTACCATATTGGGGGAAATAAGTTTGGTGACCTGAGAATTGGGGAGTGAGATCTATACAGAGGAGGCAGCCTGGGAGGTTCATGTTGGAAAATGCAGAAATATTGAACTTCCTGGATCACCTCCAGAATGAAAAGAGACTACACTACAAGTCATCTAAAATAAGATGCTGCTAAAACATCTGTACATGGGTTGATAAGACCTTTTTTTATTAAATCTTCCAAAGATCCTGGGCCAGAACTAGCAACATAGAAGGTTGACTGAATAGATCATTTTTTCCCTGATAGATTAAATTAAGTCAAACTAGAATAAAATGCAAACATCATTGTTTGTGATTATGCTCCCTAGAAGCAGAACCCTGAGATGGGGTCTTTACTGGTCTATATTCTCAGAGGGAGAGGAGTGAGGGAGGCACACAGTTCAGGCGATGAGCCCAGCAAGCTGTGGTTTCAGCTGGAGTCTGGCTTCAGCCTGATCCCATGGAGCACACTGGAGCACAGATTGTTTCAGAAAGCCAGTCCCTCCTTGAGCCAAGGGGGTAGGCCTTTTGTATGCTGCTGCTTCTGCTGCTAAGTCACTTCAGTTGTGTCCGACTCTGTGAGGCCCCATAGATAGCAGTCCACCAGGCTCCCCCATCCCTGGGATTCTCCAGGCAAGAACACTGGAGTGGGATGCCATTGCCTTCTCCAGGCCTTTTGGATATTCACCCCCTAAACCAGAGTCTGTCAGTCTTTGGTAGACAGTCCTGGTGGGACCTCCTGGACAGTGTGGTTCCCTTTAAGCTGAGGGCAATTCCCTGAAGAACAGTGGCTATGACACATGGGCAGCCAACACCAACGGTGCTGGGGGGACGAGTTAGGGTGAATACCTGCCTGGTGAAGGGGAGCTTGTCAGGGCACCAACAGCACCCATCATGATTGTCCAAATGACAAATTGAGTTTGCAGGCCAGAACCAACTGGGTGCCAAGCACTTCAAAATTAACAGTGATTGAAGAAAACAATCAAATTATAGAGGCCTGTCTACATCCTCTTCAACAGACTTATATTAAAGGCCATTTGAGTAGGAAGCCTCCTAGGGAATGTAGGGCAACCAGAGAACTTACCCTTGAGGAGCTTATAATTTACATAAGGAGTCGAGTGGTTGTGAGATATTGATCTACCAACAGTATATTAGAATAAAAACATAACTATCATTACATAAGTACTTTGTACTTGCAAATGGGCCTGAATAAGAAAGAAGCAAAACTAAAAAATTTCCTGAGCTGAAAGAAAGGGAAGAAGAATGTGTTTGGGCCAAGTCTGGGAACATTTCATGGAGAGTTCTCTGTAGGCCTGAACTGGAGGAGATCTTCAAGACCATCCAGCCAAGAATACAATTATCAAATGTGAGCCCCTCTATTGGCCATGGTGGCACCACTAAGCAACCATGGGACTATTTTCAACAGATCCCAGAAGTGTACTGCTCCAAATCACAGTGAACAATCAATAGAAAGCACAGCCAATCAACAAAAATGGCACAGATTTGATAACAGCCAGCAGCAATAGAGGAGAATGCACAGCAAGTTCCATGATGGAGGCCTCATCCAGGGAGCTAACAGGTGGGCCCAGACTAGAGCCCAAGGCCCTGTCTTTGCATCCTGGTCCTTCTCTGGCCCCAAGCAGAGGCACTCCCTAGTGTGTGTCGTGTGCTGGGAGCCCCAGGTCCCCCAGCATTATTTCTTTTCCTGCTGCACTGGAATTCTTCCTTTACAGAAACCTAGACCCTGAGCTGTCCCAGCCTAGTTCGCAGGAACCACAAAGGACCCTTCCTCAAGGATGACCACCCCCATCCCAGGACCACCCCAAATAATGGTTGTGGTCCCACAGAGAAAGTGGTCCCTCCTTTCTGAGAGGATAAAGGTAT
The DNA here is from genome assembly GCF_029378745.1 of Bos indicus. Taxonomy (NCBI): domain Eukaryota; kingdom Metazoa; phylum Chordata; class Mammalia; order Artiodactyla; family Bovidae; genus Bos; species Bos indicus. The sequence goes on from NC_091760.1 coordinate 129,699,463, forward strand.
GGCATATGAAAGGAAACACAGCTCCATCTGGCTGTAGAATATAGGATTGAAATCAGCCTGAGAGGTGTGAGGTTGTACCCATCCCTGCTGCAGTGAGCGTAGACTGCTAATGGCTCAGGATAACCCTCTCTCTCTTGAGATCTCTTTAAGAAAATGAGAGATACCAAGAGAACATTTCATGCAAAAATGATGGGCACAATAAAGGACAGAAATGGTATGGGCCTAAAAGAAGCAGAAAATATTAAGAAGAGGTGGCAAGAATACATAGAAGAACTGTACAGAAAATATCTTCAGGACCCAGACAACCACAATGGTGTGATCACTCTCCTAGAGCCAGACATCCTCAAATGCAAAGTCAAGTGGGCCTTAGGAAGTATCACTATGAACAAAGTTAGGAGAGGTGATGGAATTCCAGTTGAGCTATTTCAAATCCTGAAAGATGATGCTGTGAAAGTGCTGCACTCGATATGCCAGCAAATTTGGAAAACTCAGCAGTGGCCACAGGACTGGAAAAGGTCAGTTTTCCTTCCAATCCCAAAGAAAGGCAATGCCAAAGAATGTTGAAACTACCGCACAATTGCACTCATCTCACAGGCTAGCAAAGTAATGTTCAAAATTCTCCAAGCCAGGCTTCAACAGTACATGAACCATGAACTTCCAGATGTTCAAGCTGGCTTTAGAAAAGGCAGAGGAACCAGATATCAAATTGCCAACATCCGTTGGATCATCAAAAAAGCAAGAGAGTTCCAGAAAAACATCTACTTCTGCATTATTGACTATGCCAAAGCCTTTTACTGTGTGGATCACAACAAATTGTGGAAAATTCTTAAAGAGATGGGAGTACCAGACCACCTGACTGGCCTCCTGAGAAATCTGTATGCAAATCAAGTAGCAACAGTGAGAACCAGACATGGAACAACAGACTGGTTCTAAATCTGGAAAGGAGTACATCAAGGCTGTATATTGTCACCCTGCTTCTTCAACTGCAGAGTACATCATGCAAAATGCTGAGCTTGATGAAGCACAAGCTGGAATCAAGATTGCCAGGAGAAATATCAATAACCTCAAATACACAGATGACTCCACCCTTATGGCAGAAAGCAAAGAACTAAAGAACCTCTTGATGAAAGTGAAAAAGCAGAGTGAAAAATTTGGCTTAAAACTCAACATTCAACAAAACTAAGATCATGGCATCGGGTCCCATCGTATCATGGCAAACAGATGGGGAAACAATGGAAACAGTGACCGACTTTATTTTGTTGGACTCCAAAATCACTGCAGATGGCAACTGCAGTAACAAAATGAAAAGATGCTTGCTCCTTGAAAGAAAAGCCATGACCAACCTAGACAGCATATTAAAAAGCATTGCTTTGCCAACCAAGGTCCATCTAGTCAAAGCAATGGTTTTCCCAGTAGTCATGTATTGATGTGAGAGTTGGACTATAAAGAAAGCTGAGCACCAAAGAATTGATGCTTTTGAACTGCGGTGCTGGAGAAGACTCTTGAGAGTCCCTTGGACTGCAAGGAGATCCAACCAGTCCATCCTAAAGGAGATCAGTCCTAAATATTCATTGGAAGGACTGATGCTGAAGCTGAAACTCCAATACTTTGGCCACTTGATGTGAAGAACTGAGTCATTGGAAAAGACCCTGATGCTGGGAAAGACTGAAGGCAGGAGAAGGGGACTACAGAGGATGAGATTGTTGGATGGCATCACAGACTCGATGGACATGAGTTTGAGCAAGCTCCAGGAGTTGGTGATGGACAGGGAAGCCTGGCGTGCTGCTGTCCATGGGGTCACAAAGAGTCAGACCTGACGGAGCAACTGAACTGAACTGAATCCTCTCTCTAGAGAACCACCCTTTGCTGGGTCCCAGAGGCAACAGCCCCACCCTTTGCTGGGAGATGGGTGCAGCACTGTCCCATGGATGGAGCCTAAAAGGTCGCTCAATTATGTTCATTTGCAACCTCACATTTATTTAATCCATGGTTCTCAAATTTGAGAGTACAGAAGAATCACCTGGGGGTCAGTAATTTTACAAATTGACTTGCCCCCTGTACCAGGAGACTGAGGGATTGTAGTGAGAGCAAACAGCCTGGCCTAGCACAGGAACGCCTCCACAATAGAAGTGATAAAGACCCAACTCCTAACCCATGGCCTTACAGACTATTCCAGGTGTGGTCCCCACCTCTGACAGCGTCCTTCCCAACTCTCTCCTCCACTGTCTGCGCTCCAGCCACACAACAGAAATGAACCATGCTTCCTCCCATCTCAGAGCCTTCACAGAAGCTGCAGGAAAACTCGGACCCCACTGTCGACCCAGTTAATTCTTACTTCATATCTCATTTTAAAAATCCCTTCCTCAGAGCCTTCCCTAATTCCAGACTTGACCCCACCCCAAAAAACTGCACTGCATGATGATCACCTACTGCCCACCTCCCCCTCATGATCTTTTGTGGTTTAACACAAAGTTTAGAATTACTTGTTCTAGTTCTGTGAAAAATGTCATGAGTATTTTGATAGGAATTGCATTAAATATGTTTGGACAAATTGCTTTGGATAGTGTGGACATTTTAATAATATTAATTCTTTCAATCTGTAAGCACAGGATACATTTCTTTGTATTCTCTTCAATTTCCTTCATCGAGGTAAAGAAAATGTATATTATGCTACCAATCATCTGTAAAGGAGGATTTATAAATTCATAAAACAGTCTGCATTTGTTCACTATCTTAGCCCGGTGCACAGCACAAGGAAGTTGTGCTTGCCCGTGTGCTCCATTGCTAAGTCATGTCCAACTCTTTGAGACCGTGGACTGTAGCCTGCCAGCCTCCTCTGTCCATGGGATTTCCCAGGCAAGAATACTGGAGTGGTTTGCCATTTCCTTCTCTAGGGGATCTTCCTGACCCAGGGGTCAAACCCACATCTCCATCATTGGCAGGCAGTTTCTTTATCACTGAGCCACATGGGAGGCTCAATAACAATTGTCTGGCCAATGGCCTTGCCATCTTATTACTGTCCTTGCATGGCTGAAGCATTCCTCCTCCTTGTATGTGTGCTGTGTGCCAGGCTTGGGCCAAGTTCTGGGCACAGCAGAACAGATAGGTCATCTAGTGCACACGATCAAGTTAATTGGGAATGTTTGGCTTGTGGGCACTAAGACCTATGGATATGACCTCTTTGGATATTCAAAGGTTGAAATATGCTAATCTCTGAGCCTCACTCAGGGGCAGGCAGGAACTTTCATTTTAAAGCATGGTTATATATCCAGACTGCAATGATGTACCCACCTCTCCCTGGTCATAACATGGGTGGTTTGAGCTGAGCAGTGGTTTCTCTGGGAAGACAATGAATGGGAGAGAACCAGCCACTTTGGTAAAATGCCCTCTCTCTTGTTTTCTCTCTCTGTCAGGTTTGGATGGCTTCCTTGACACCTGTGTCCCATCCAACACTCAGTGCTGAGAATTTTTCCCAAGCTGCTACTTCCTTCACAGCAGTTCATTCTCACTTTAAACTGCCCTCGACCTCCACCACCCACAAAGTACGTGTGGCATCCCATGGTGTGGCCTAGCCATATCACTCTACTATTGGAGGCCTTCCTCATGTCACTCTGTGGCTTTGGACCACCTGGTCTAAATAAGCTCAGTTCTTCTAGAGCCAGAAATGAAGCATCAGAGATAAGTCTGATATGGAAAAACAAAGGAAGCAGTGCCTCTCTCCCAGGAAGGGGTGGTGATGGGCAGCTGGGAAGAGGAAACTTGGCAAGGCAAGGGGAACTCTGATGGACGTGGGTGTGTGAGCACCTCCCACCTTTCAGAACCAGTCCCAGGCAATGCTGACTGCTGAGGCTGCTGAAGAGAGCAGGCAGGGAGTCGGGCATCCAACTGGCCTCAGATGCCTCAGCCAAGGCTGGCCTTCTAGGAAGGCAGGGGAGGTGGGATGGAGTGTCATGAGGCACCCTCTTTTCAACCACCTGTCTCTCTGGCCTGCCTCAGAGTCCAAACTGCCCTTACATGCCCCTCTGGGCCAGGGTTCCATGGGCCATGATTCAAACATCAAGGCATCATGGAGCCCACCCTGGAGAGTCATCATTTATTCTGTAAACTGGAATGTGCCCTAACTGCACAGCAGTAACACCTAGGGAGATTCTGAAAGTCCAGGACCCAGACAACACCAGGTCAATGACATCAGCGTCCCTGGATAAAAACTCAAGCATGAGCTTTTTAACTCCCTAGGTGTTTTCAATGTATTCTCAGGTGAAGCCTCACTACCCATGCTTTGGTGCGGATGAGCTTCTCAGGTAAGACCAATCTGAGAGCAAGGGGATGGCACACAGATGTGGACGAACAGGCCAGGTACTGGGTGCTATATTTATCATCCCCACACCAGACACATGGGGGAGGCGTTATCACTCTCATGTCCACAATGAGAGGTCCAGAGCTGGGGAAGTGAAGGGGTGGGGCACAAGCCAGGCCAGTGGTTCCCTGGAGCCTTCATTTTTCTCAGGGTTCTGCCCTGCCACTGAGGAGGGAGGACAGGAACCAGCAAGTCACTGGGGACACCTGGGGACACGGCAGCTGTCCTGCTGTCAGGGTATCTCCAGTACAGGTGTGCTCCCAAGGGAACCTGGTCCGAATGGGTGTGGCACTTTTACAACCCAATGAACCAGCAGAGCCGCGGTGTTTTGTTTGTTTGTTTGTTGCCTTGGAAAAGTCATGATTTGTCTGGAATCTCCTCTCTGCATCCCCATGCATTTATCTTGGGCAACTCTGACCACAAACTTTTTTTTTATTATTATTATTAATTTATTTATTTTGGCTGCACTGAATCTTTGTTGTGACACACAGGATCTTCATTGCAGCATGCAGGCTTACTCTGGCTGGGACTCTCTAGTTATGGCATGCTGGCTTAGTTGCTCCCTGGCAAGTGGGATCTTAGTCCTCTGACCAAGAATCAAACCTGTGCCCCTGCATTAGAAGGTAGATTTTTAACCATTGGACTGTCAGGGAGGTCCCAAGACCAGCTTTTAAACAGAGTAGGTAACCTCCCAAATTTCATAAAAATCTGACAAGCACAAGACAGATAGCTAAATGCCTCCTGCACCCACCTTCCCCACTGCCTGAAGCCCCACCACTAGGGCACCTGATCTTCCTAATTAAACCCCTGGTTCCCAAGCTTTCTGAACATTAGAAGCACTTGGCTGCAGTCATGAAATTAAAAGATGCTTGCTCCTTGGAAGAAAAGCTATGATAAACCTAGGCAGCATATTAAAAAGCAGAGATATCACTTCGCAGACAAACGTCCGTATGGTCAAAGCTATGGTTTTTCTAGTCATCTTGTATAAATGTGAGTTGGACCATAGTAAAAGCAGAGCACCAAAGAATTGATGCTTTCAAATTGTGGCTCTGGAGAAGACTCTTGAGAGTCCCTTGGACAGCAAGGAGATCAAACTAGTCAATCCTAAAGGAAATCAACCCTGAATATTCATTGGAAGACTGATGCTGAAGCCAAAGCTCCAATAGTTTAGCCATCTGATCCAAAGAGCAGATTCATTGGAAAATACCCTGATGCTGGGAAAGATTGAGGGCAAGAGTAGAAGTGGGTGACAGAGGATGAGATGCTTAGATGGCATCATAGACTCAACAGACATGAGTTTGAGCAAACTCTGGTAGAGGATAGGGGACAGAAAATCCTAGCACACTGCAGTCTATGGGGTTGCAAAAAGTCAGACACAACTGAGAGATTGAACAACAACAAGAAGTATTGGGGAACTTTTAAAATTCCCAATCTTCAGGTCACCCCTTGTATCGATTAAATCAAAACATCTCAAGATGGGAGTCAGGCGTCAGGAATTTTTAAAGGTCTCCACAATATTAAAACATGTGGCAAAGTTGGGGACCCACTGGTCAGGCATTGTTCTTGGTCAGCACCTCACATAGTGCCAAGGACAGAGGACCTATCACTGCCTACCTGCCCACCCCCCACCACCACTCCCACTCCCTCCTAGGTTCCAGTATGATCCAGGTGCTCAGTTCTCTTCCCTCCTGCCCAGGAAGGCTGCTCACATCACAGTTTTCTCCCTCATCAGGGAGCTGAGACCAGCTCTGAAAAAATGCTCCCTGGGCTAACTCCCTGGCTGTCTCTTTCTCCCCTCATCTGCAGCTTGGTTTTCAAACTGGATCAAGTATCAGAATCCCCTAGAGGGCTTACTAAAGCCAGGCCCCTGGCTTCCACCCTCAAGAGTTTCTGGTTCAGTGTGTCTTGTGCTGGGGCCTGAGGATTTGCATATCCAAAAACTCCAGAAGATACTGATGCTGCTGGTCATTGAAGGGTCACACGTGGAGAATGATTGGTCAGAGGAAAAGAAACAAAATGGGTTCTCAAAAAAGTTAACAGAACAGTAGTTGGCAGAGGCTTGACATAGGAGACCCCCAGGGGTGCTCAGAAAAAATGCAAAATGATTATTTTATAAATTAATTTTTATTGAAATATAGTTGCTTTGCAATATTGTGTTAGATTCTGCTATAAAGTGAATCAGTTGTACATATACATATATCCACTATTTTTTAGCTTTCCTTCCCATGTAGGTCACTATAGACCATTGAGTAGACTTTCCAGAGTTATACAGGAGATTCTCATTAGTTATCTATTTTATACATGCATGCATATGTGAGGTTGCTTCAGTCATTTCTGACTCTTGCAACCCTATGGACTATAGCCTACCAGGCTCCTCTGCCCATGGGATTTTCTAGGCAAAAATCCTGGAGTGGATTGCTATTCCCTGCAGGGAATCTTCCTGAACTAGGGATCAAACCCATGTCTCTTATGTCTCCTGCACTGGTAGGCAGATTCTTTACCACTAGCACCACCTGGGAAGCTCATTTTATACATAGTAGTGTATATATGTCAATCCCAATCTTCCAATTCCTCCCACACCAGCCATAAGTAACCATAAGTTTGTTCTCTGCTTTTGTGATGCTATTTCTGCTTTGCAAATAAGCTTATCAGTACTATTTTCCTAGATTCCACATGTAAGCAATGTTATACAATACAATACTTGTTTCTCTCTTTCTGACTTACTTCACTCTGTATGACAATCTATAGGTTCATCAGTGTCTCTGCAAATGGCATGTCATTCCTTTTTATGACTGAGTAGGATCATCAAAAAAACAAGAGTGTTCCAGAAAAACATCTAATTCTGCTTTATTGACTATGCCAAAGCCCTTGACTGTGTGGATCACAACAAACTGTGGGAAATTCTTAAAGAGATGGGAATACCAGACCACCTGACCTGCCTCTTGAGAAATCTGTATGCAAGTCAAAAAGCAACAGTTAGGACTGGACATGGAACAACAGACTAGTTCCAAATCAGGAAAGGAGTACATCAAGGCTGTATATTGTCACCCTGCGTACTTAACTTATATGCAGAGTACATCATGAGAAGTGCTGTGTTGGGTGAAGCACAAGGTGGAATCAAGATTGCCAGGAGAAATATCAATAACCTCAGATATGCAAATGACACCACTCTTATGGCAGAAAGCAAAGAACTAAAGAACCTCTTGATGAAAGTAAAAGAGGAGAGTGAAAAAATTGGCTTAAAACTCAACATTCAGAAAACTAAGATCATGGGATTAGGTCCCATTGCGTCATGGCAAATAGATGGGGAAACAATGGAAACAGTGACAGACTTTATTTTGGGGGGCTCCAAAATCACTGCAGATGGTAACTACAGCCATGAAATTAAAAGACTCTTACTCCTTGGAGGAAAAGCTATGACCAACCTAGACAGCATATTAAAAAGCATAGACATTACTTTGCCAACAAAGGTCCATCCAGTCAAAGCTACGTTTTTTCCAGTAGTCATGAGTGGATGTGAGAGTTGGACTATAAAGAAAGCTGAGCACTGAAGAATTGATGCTTTCAAACTGTGGTGTTGGAGAAGACTCTTGAGAGTCCCTTGGACTGCAAGGAGATCCCACCAGTTCATTCTAAAGGATATCAGTCCTGAATATTCATTGGAAGGACTGATGCTGAAGCTGAAACTTCAATACTTTGGCCACCTGATGTGAAGAGCTGACTCATTTGAAAAGACCCTGATGTTGGGAAAGATTGAAGGCAGGAGGAGAAGGGGACAACAAAGGATGAAATGGTTGGATGGCATCACAGACTCAATGGACATGAGTTTGAGCAAGCTCTGGGAGATGGTGACTGACAGGGAAGCCTGGCATGCTGCAGTCCTTAGGGCTGCAAAGAGTCAGACACGAATGAGTGACTGAACTGAAGTGAACATTCCATTGTATATATGTACCACATCTGCTTTATCCATACCTCTCTTGATGGACATTTAGTTTACTTCCATGCCTTGGCTATTGTAAGTAGTGCTTCTATGAAAATTGGGGTGCATGAATCCTTTCAAATTATGGTTTTGTCCAGATATATGCCCCAGGAGTGGGATTGCTGGGTCATATGGTAACTCTATTTTTAGTTTTTTGAGGAAGAAATTGATCCTTAGTGATTAGAAACCTCATCTCTCCAGATCCTTCAAAACTCATGAGAAGGAGAGACTGAAAGAGGGGCTGAGTGAGGGATGGCTGGTCAGGGAAGGTCTGATTTGGCCATAATTCATGGCTCCCTGTGTTGTAACACAGGGAGGCATCCCTGCAGGGTGTGGGGGTCTGAATTTTAGATCCCTTTTGTCCAGACGAAAGTGTCCATGCAACTGGTCTTCTAGGCAGAGAACCTGCATGAAGCAGGCAGTTCTTTAATTTCCTCTCTGAAGGCAGAATCTCCCTTGTACCCTCAGCTTCATTTTCTGTCACTCAAAGAGGCAGCAATGAAATAGTGCTCAGAAAAATTACATTCCCAGCAATTTCAGAGTGTGCCTAGATCATGAAGCATGCACATAATTGCTACTTCATAAAAGTTTGATAAATGAGACACAAAATATACAGTTACTGCCTCTGAACAGGGTAAGGGGCCTTATTCCAGGGGTCGTTTTCGATAATGAAAACCACAACTAATGAGTTTGATTACAGGATTCATTAATGGTAGTGAATGTTAAGAAACTAAAAATAAGCCACTCATCCTGGGGGAATTGAGCAAGCCACATCAGTTCAAAGCCTGACTGGCCATGGGTTTCAAGGGAACTGGCTTCTGGACTCTGTTCTGGACCTCTGACCTTCCTGGATGACTTTGGTTAAGTCCCAGACACTTTTTCTACCTCACTCTCTCCAGTAGGAGAGCAGAGAATCACATTTCCCTCTTGATTCTCAGATACTAGTTCTGGGCCTAGGTGGTGGTGGTGGCTTAGTTGCTAAGTCATGTCCGACTCTTGCAATCCATGGGCCGTAGCCTGCCAGGCTCCTCTGTCCATGGGATTCTCCAGGCAAGACTACTGGAATGGGTTGCCATTTCCTTCTCCAAAGGATCTTCCCAACCCAGGAATTGAACCCGGGTCTCCTGTACTGCAGGCAGATGATTCGTCAACTGAACTATTAGGGAAGCCCTCCGGGCCTAGAGTTTGCTGCAAAACAGGTCCCTTGGGTTGGAGCCATAGAGGGCCTGCTGCCCAGTGGACTGCTCAGGATCAAGTTAGTGGCAATAACAGACTTCCTATCCAGTTGTCTGGTTTCTCAACATAGCAGAGAGGAGAGCAGTGGGGAAATAGGAGCATTTCCATCTCAAATAACAATTTCAAACTCCATAATGATGAAGAATGGTATGAGTGTATGTGTGTATTTGAGCCTAGGTGGGAGTGTGTGGATGTGCGTATGAATGTGTATTTCATGAGTGTTTATGGTGAATGTGCATGAGTATGTGAGAGTATGGGTGGGTGGGTGTGTGTGTGTGTGTATCTGTGTATACTTGTATTAATTAGGAATCTGAGTGTGTCTATGTGTGTGTTTATCTGCGTCTGTGTGTATACCAGTTTTGAGGTGTCCTGACTTTTACCCTCTCTTAGTGGGCTTGCCTCCTGCTTGTCTTTATCTCCTTGGACTATCCTCACAATAGTCCCAAGAGGCAGTTCAATAATGCAAGCTGAAAGACACGGAAACAACCTAAATATCCACTGGCAGATGAATAGATAGACAAGATATGGAACATATATACAATGGAATAGTACTCAACCATAATAAAGAATGAAATGAACCTAGAGATTTATCATACAAAGGGAAATAAATCAAACAGAGAAAAACACCGTATGATATCTTTTACATGTGTGCATGCTAAGTTGCTTCAGTCATGTCTAACTCTTGCGACCCCATGGACTGTAGCCCACTAGGTTCCTGTGTTCGTGGAATTTCCCAGACAAGAATACTGGAGTTGGTTGTCAGGCCCTCGTCCAGGGGATCTTCCAGACCCTAGATTGAACCTGCATCTCTTATGTCTTCTGCATTGGCAGGTGGCTGCTTTATCACTAGCACCACCTGGGAAGCCCATGATATATGGTACCATATGATATATCAATACCATATGATATCTCTTATGTGTGGAATCCAAAGTATGAAATAAATGAACTTATTTATGAAACCCAGACAGACTAACAGACATAAAAACAAAACTATGGTTACCAAAGGGGAAAGAAGTAGAGAAAGCATTAATTAGGAGTTTGGGATTAGCAGATGTAAACTATTACATATTGAACGGATAAACAACAAGGTCCTACTGTATACTTCAATTCAGTTCAGTTCAGTCGCTCAGTCGTGTCCGACTCTTTGCAATCCCATGAACTGCAGCACACCAGGCCTCCCTGTCCATCACCAACTCCTGGAGCCTACCCAAACTCATGTCCATGGAGTCGGTGACGCTATCCAACCATCTCATCCTCTGTCGTCCCCTTCTCCTCCTGCCCCCAATCCCTCCCAGCATCAGAGTCTTTTCCAATGAGTCAACTCTTCCCATGAGGTGGCCAAAGTACTGGACTTTCAGCTTTAGCATCATTCCTTCCAAAGAAATCCCAGGGCTGATCTCCTTCAGAATGGACTGGTTGGATCTCCTTGCAGACCAAGGGACTCTCAAGAGTCTTCTCCAACACCACAGTTCAAAAGCATCAATTCTTCGGTGCTCAGCTTTCTTCACAGTCCAACTCTCACATCCATACATGACTACTGGAAGTGCAGGGAACTATATTCAATATCCTCTGCTAAACCATAATGGAAAAGAATATGAAAAAGAACATATGTATATGTATAACTAAATCAGTTTGCTGTACAGTAGAAATTAACACTATAAATCAAATATTCTTCAGTAAAATTTAAAAAAAAAATGCAGGCTGAGGTGTGTGTGCAGCAATTTGTAACAGCCTTTCAAAGCAAATCGTTTGAGGCAGAAGACCACAGCATTATAAAAGCAATACTATGTCCAGTCTGTTCATATGTTGTTGATTCTGCAGAGTCCAAGGCAAGCTGTGGCCCAAAACTGAAGACCCTGTCAGCTGGAGAAAACAGAAAAGTTTTATGCTTACAAAAGGGCCAATTATTTCCAGGCCACAAACAGCTACATTATTAATGCTTAGCCAATAAAAGTTTTCATTAAAAAAAAAATGCCCAAGTATTTTATGAAGACCTGAATATACTGGACCTGAGTCCATTCAAGATTTAACTATGAGATGTGAACAGATGCTTTCAGCAGGATGAACTGAGGCTGAAGATGTCCTTACACCCAAACAACTGTTTGCAGACAGTAGCAGTCTTCACCACCCCCAGGGTTTCAATAGGCCCTTCAGTTCAGTTCAGTCACTCAGTCATGTCCGACTCTTTGTGACTCCACAGTCTGCAGCACCCCAGGCTTCCCTGTCCAATACCAACTCCCAGAGCTTGCTCAAACTCATGTCCATAGACTCGGTGATGCCATCCAACCATCTCATTTTGTCATCCCCTTATCCTCCTGTTTTTGGATGAAAAAAAGCCCTTATCAAAGAAGGAATCACCATCTGAGACTGAGAATAGACAGGTCGTGTATGAATGTTCCATGAAGACGAGGAATGATGTCCATGGGCTGAGAGGGCAAAGTGAAACCTCCTCAGTTCCAACTTCCAACTTGGTGTCTGGATGTAGCAGATGCACAGAAGCTTTTATAAATTAAGTGAACACATGATTAGATGAATCAATCAACCAAATACTGTTAAGGAAGAAAAACAATGAATCCCATCCTGGTTTATGGAATACTTTTATTAAAATGAATCTTGCCACATGATGCTTTTATCCTTAAGCCTGCATGATCCCAGAAATGATAGGTTTTTCCAGAAGAAATTCTAATAACAAAATAATGATTTTCAAGTACCAATGTCTTTGCTGCCAAAGGGACCAAATGCTATGAATAAGTCTGATGTGAATGTAGTGCTTTCTATTGCACAGTGACTGCTTGTTGTAAAGATATCTAAAACATTTTGATACAATTCAACTACTTTTTGTTGAGCAACAAGTGTGCTGGGGGCTCAGCAGCCATAATACCTAGCAGAAAGACAAGATCCATTCCTTACTATAGAGCTCCATGGGTCCTTACTCAGAACCTATTAACACACAATCTTTGTAATCTGGGAGATCTGCACTCCAGGGCACAGTTTCATCACTTTATGGTAGAAGGTAGATTGCTAGAGATAGGCAGAGTGAAACTGACAAGAAATGGTATCATACATTAAAAGGAAGAAGAAGTGAGTCAATGGAAAAATCTCTAAGATGTATTAGTGTGAAAGGCAAGGTAGAGAAAATGTGTAGTATGCTACCAATATCTACAAAAGGAGGGTTTATAAATACACAAAACATATTTACTTATATTAGGAGCTAGCTATCCTTAAATATACCTTGCTTTAGAGATTTAATTTTGAAACCATGTAAATATTTTACCTAAGTATGAAATAAAATTGAATTTTAGAAAAGAAATCCCTTAAAATCAAAATGAAATAAGTGAATTTAACTCTGTACTCAGTTGTTAGCATAACCACACAGAGAGGGATTATTCCCTGTGATTCTAAAACACAGCAATTTGACTCTACATCCATCCTTAGTGAAATATATCTTAAGGAAAAAAAGAACTCCAAAAGATTTGTATTGCTATTCTCAGACTGTTGTGTACGTGTTGTGCAGTAGAGCAAATGAGTCATGATCTGGTGACTGAGAAATAGTATTTGCAATATGATAGGAAAAAACATATACATGTAAGATCAATGAGGTTCAAAACTCACTACTGGACACTTCATTGCACTCCAGAGAGAAGAGATCCACCTCCACCCACCAGAACACCGATGCAAGCTTCCCTAACCAGGAACCTTGACAAGCCACTTGTCCAACCCCACCCACAGGGAGGAACCTCTACAATAAAGAGGAACCACAAACTTCCAGCATACAGAAAGACCACCCCGAGCACAGCAATATAATCAATATGAAAAGGCAGAGAAATATTCAACAGGTAAAGGAACATGATAAATGCCCACCAAACCAAACAAAAGAAGAGGAGGTAAGGAGTCTGCCTGAAAAAGAATTCAGAATAATGATAGTAAAAATGATCCAAAATCTTGAAAACAAAGTGGAGTTACAGATAAATAGTCTGGAGACAAGGATTGAGAAGATGCAATAAATGTTTAACAAGGACCTAGAAGAAATAAAAAAGAATCAATCAATAATGAATAATGCAATAACTGAGATCAAAAACACTCTGGAGAGAACCAACAGTAGAATAACTGAGGCAGAAGATAAGATAAGTGAGGTGGAAGATAGAATGATGGAAATAAATGAAGCAGAGAGGAAAAAAGAAAAAAGAATTAAAAGAAATGAGGACAACCTCAGAGACCTCTGGGACAATGTCAAACACCCCAACATTCAAAACATGGGAGTCCCAGAAGAAGAAGACAAAAAGAAAGGCCATGAGAAAATACTTGAGGAGGCAATAGTCAAAAATTTCCCTGAAATGGGGAAGGAAATAGCCACCCAAGTCCAAGAAACCCAGAGAGTCCCAAACAGGATAAACCCAAGGCAAAACACCTTAAGACATATATTAATCAAATTAAAGAAGATCAAACACAAAGAACAAATATTAAAAGCATCAAGGGAAAAACAACAAATAACACACAAGGGGATTCCCATAAAGATAACAGCTGATCTTTCAATAGAAACTCTTCAGGCCAGAAGGGAATGGCAGGACATACTTAACGTGATGAAAGAAAAAAACCTACAACCCAGATTACTGTAACCAGCAAGGATCTCATTTAAATATGAAGGAGAAATCAAAAGCTTTACAGACAAGCAAAAGCTGAGAGAATTCAACACTACCAAACCAGCTCTTCAACAAATGCTAAAGGATCTTCTCTAGACAGGAAACACGGAAAAGGTGTATAAACTCGAACCCAAAACAGCAAAGCAAATGGCAACGGCATCATACTTATTAATAATTATCTTAAATGTAAAAGGGTTGAATGCCCCAACCAAAAGACAAAGACTGGCTGAATGGATACAAAAACAAGACCCCTATATATGCTGTCTACAAGAGATCCACCTCAAAACAAGGGATACATACAGACTGAAAGTGAAGGGCTGGAAAATATATTTCACACAAATGGACACCAAAATAAAGAAGGAGTAGCAATACTCATATCAGATAAAATAGACTTTGAAATAAAGGCCATGAAAAGAGACAAAGAAGGACCTTACATAATGATCAAAGGATCAATCCAAGAAGAAGATATAACAATTATAAATATATATGTACCCAACATAGAAGCACCACAGTATGTAAGGCAAATGCTAACAAGTATGAAAGGGGAAATTACAGTAATAGTGGGAGAGTTTAATACCCCACTCACACCTACAGATAGATCAACTAAACAGAGAATTAGCAAGGAAACACAAACTTTAAATGATACAATGGACCAGTTACACCTAATTGATATCTATAGGCCATTTCACCCCAAAACAATGAATTTCACCTTTTTCTCAAGTGCACATGGAACCTTCTCCAGGATAGATCACATCCTGGGCTAAAAATCTATCCTTGGTAAACTAAAAATACTGAAATCATTCCAAGCATCTTTTCTGATCACAATGCAGTTAGATTAGATGTAAACTACAGGAAAAAAAAAAAACTACTAAAAATACAAACATATGGAGGCTAAAGAACATGCTTCTGCATAACCAAAAAATCACAGAAAATATCAAAAAAAAAGAAATCAAAATATGCATAGAATCAAATGAAAATGAAAACACAACAACCCAAAACTTATGGGATTCAGTAAAAGCAGTGCTAAGGGAAAAGTTCATAGCAATACACGCTTACCTCAAGAAACAGGAGAAAAATCAAATAAATAACCTAACTCTACACCTAAAGCAACTAGGAAAAGAAGAAATGAAAAACCCCAGGGTTAGTAGAAGGAAAGAAATCATAAAAGTTAGGACAGAAATAAATGAAAAAGAAACAAAGGAGACCATAGCAAAAAATCAACAAAGCTAAAAGCTGGTTCTTTGAGAAAATAAATCAAATAAATAAACCATTAGCCAGACTCATCAAGGAAAAAAAAGGAGAAGAATCAAATCAACAAAATTAGAAATGAAAATGGAAAAATTACAACAGACAAAACAGAAATACAAAGGATCATAAGAGACTATTATCAGCAATGATATGCCAATAAAATGGACAACTTAGAAGAAATGCACAAATTCTTAGAGAAGTTTAACTTTGCAAAACTGAACCAGGAAGAAATAGAAAATCTTAACAGACCCATCACAGGCACAGAAATCAAAACTGTCATCAGAAATCTTCCAACAAACAAAAGCCCAGGACCAGACAGCTTCACAGCTGAAGTCTACCAAAAATTTAGAGAAGAGCTAACACCTATCCTACTCAAACTCTTCCAGAAAATTTCAGAGGAAGGTAAACTGCCAAACTCATTCTATGAGGCCACCATCATCCTAATACCTAAACCAGACAAAGATGCCACCAAAAAAGAAAACTACAGACCAATATCACTGATGAACATAAATGCAAAAATCCTTAACAAAATTCGAGCAAACAGGATCCAACAACATATTAAAAAGATCATACATCACGACCAAGTGGGCTTTATCCCAGGGATGCAAGGGTTCTTCAATATTTGCAAATCAATCAATGTGATACACTACATTAACAAACTGAAAGATAAAAACCATATTATTATCTCAATAGATGCAGAGAAAGCCTTTGACAAAATTCAACATTCATTTATGATTAAAAAAAAAAAGCCTCTAGCAAGCAGGCATAGAAGGAACATACCTCAACAAAATAAAAGACATATATGATAAACCCACAGCAAACATTATCCTCAATGGTGAAAAATTGAAAGCATTTCCCCTAAAGTCAAGAACAAGACAAGGGTGCCCACTCTCATCACTACTATTCAACATAGTTTGGGAAGTTTTAGCCACAGTATTCAGAGAAGAAAAAGAAATAAAAAGAATCCAGATTGGAAAAGAAGAAGTAAAACTCTCACTGCTTGCAGATGACATGATCCTCTACATAGAGAACCTTAAAGACTCCACCAGAAAATTACTAATTAATGAATATAGTAAAGTTGCAGGATCCCTTGCATTCCTGTACACTATCAATGAGAAAATAGAAAGAGAAATTAAGGGAACAATTCCATTCACCATTGCAACGAAAAGAATAAAGCACTTAGGAATAAATCTACCTAAAGAAACAAAAAACCTATATATAGAAAACTATAAAACACTGGTGAAAGAAATCAAAGATGACACAAGTAGATGGAGAAATATACTGTGTTCATGGTTTGGAAGAATCTATATAGTGAAAATGAGTATACTACCCAAAGCAATCTATAGATTCAATGCAATCCCTATCAAGCTACCAATGGTATTTTTCAGAGAACTAGAACAAATAATTTCACAATTTGTATGGAAATACAAAAAACCTCGAATAGCCAAAGCAATCTTGAGAAAGAAGAATGGAACTGGAGGAATCAACCTGCCTGACTTCAGGCTCTACTACAATGCTGTACTATACTATAGTCATCAAGACAGTATGGTACTGGCATAGAGATAGAAATATAGATCAATGGAACAAAATAGAAAGCCCAGAGTTAAATCCACGCACCTATGGACACTTTATATTTGACAAAGGAAGCAAAAATATACAATGGAGAAAAGACAATCTCTTTAACAAGTGGTGCTGGGAAAACTGGTCAACCACTTGTAAAAGAATGAAACTAGAACACTTTCTAACATCATACATAAAAATAAACTCAAAATGGATTAAAGATCTAACTGTAAGACCAGAAACTATAAAACTCCTAGAAGAAAACATAGGCAAAACAGTCTCTGACATAAATCACAGCAGGATCTTCTATGACCCACCTCCCAGAATATTGGAAATAAAAGCAAAAATAAACAAATGGGACCTAATTAAACTTAAAAGCTTTTGCACAACAAAGGAAACTATAAGCAAGGTGAAAAGACAGCCTTCAGAATGGGAGAAAATAATAGCAAATGAAGCAACTGACAAAGAATTGATCTGAAAAATATACAAGCAGCTCCTGCAACTCAATTCCAGAAAAATAAATGACCCAATAAAAAAATGGGCCAAAGAACTAACAGACACATGAAAAGATGTTCAACATCACTCATTATCAGGGAAATGCAAATCAAAACCACAATGAGGTACCATCTCACACCAGTCAGAATGGCTGCTATCCAAAAGTCTACGAACAACAAATTCTGGGGAGGGTATGGAGAAAAGGGAACCCTCTTACACTGTTGGTGGGAATGCAAACTAGTACAGCCACTATGGAGAACAGTATAGAGATTCCTTTAAAAACTGGAAATAGAACTGCCATACAACCCAGCAATCCCACTGCTGGGCATTCACACTGAGGAAACCAGAATTGAAAAAGACACATGTACTCCAATGTTCATTGCAGCACTGTTTACAATAGCCAGGACATGGAAGCAATCTAGAGGTCCACCAGCAGACAAATGGATAAGAAAGTTGTGGTACATATACATGATGAAATATTACTCAGCTATTAAAAAGAATGCATTTGAATCAGTGCTAATGAGGTGGATGAAACTAGATCCTATTATACAGAGTGAAGTAAGTTAGAAAGAAAAACACAAATACCATATATTAAAGCATATATATGGAATTTAGAAAAATTGTAACAATGACCCTATATGCAAGACAGAAAAAGAAACACAGATGTATAGAACAGTCTTTTGGACTCTGTGGGAGAGGGAGAGGGTGGGATGATTTGGGAGACTGGCATTGAAACATGTATAATATCATATATGAAACGAATCGCCAGTCCAGGTTCGATGCACGATACTGGATGCTTGGGGCTGGTGCACTGGGACGACCCAGAGGGATGGTACAGGGAGGCAGGTGGGAGGCGGGTTCAGGATTGGGAACACGTGTACACCCATGGTGGATTCATGTTGATGCAAAACCAATACAATATGGTAAAGTACTTAGCCTCCAATTAAAATAAATAAATTTAAATTTTAAAAAATCATTGAAAAGGATAGGAGAAAATATACTAGAATGTTTTAACAACAACAACAAAACCACTACAATATTGTAAATCAATTAACCTCCAATTAAAATAAATCAATTAATTTTTTTAAAAGATTAATGAGGTTAAGTAGTTCTATAGTCCTAAAACTGAATTGGTAGCTGCAGTATTAACTTCTAGTATATCTTAAATATATATACATATGTATGCATTTTTCCTATATGAATTCTTTGCCATCTGAGCCACCAGGGAAGTCAAGAATCTTTAGAGAAATGCTTGATTAAAGGTCTGGGGCAGAGATTTCATAAGTCTACGAAATCTTTAGGGAAACTATATAACTCTCAAAGGGTCAGGTCAAAAGAACTCAGGAGCAAATTCAAAAAGGCTCCAGCTGGCCAAGCGGAGGCAATTTGAGCTTCAATAATGATAATAACTGGAATAGATTTCATCATCAGATACATTTCATCATCAGGTACATTTCAATCCACAAGTTCATAAAAATCAAAAATAAACCAGTCATCACTAGAAGATACAAATGAAAAACTAATATCTTAAAAACTGGTGAAGAGAGGGGGAAACAATCAAGCATTAATTTGCTTTTCTTAAACGAACTATCCCTCAGGTAACTGTAGAGTTGACAAAGAGAAGCATCTATTTACAGACATTTCCAGCTAATAAACAAAGATGGCATCATCAAATTGGTGTATCAACATTTTGCCACTATCAATGAGTTAATAGTGTAAGCAATGAGCGTCACTGTCCCAGAGAGACTGTCAGGCACTGCATACTTTCTGATAAAACACAGCACTACCTGTGAAGTGGTCCTATAAGCTGAACTTAAAAATATCAAGCCTCTAGATCTAACTTCCAATTTACAAGAAATACAGGCAACAGAGGAACTATTAAACTGGACCACACAAATACAATCAGCAAAATTCACAGTATGATAAACTTTTCAAGACAAAAGATCCAGACCAGACTTTCTCACAAATAAATCACAAGAGAAAAAATTTATAAGGAAATCTGTAGATTAAAAGAGACTTAAAATTTTATGTCAGCGCATCACTTACTTCAGTCTTGATGCAAACAAGGTATTAAAGATACATAGGAAGCATTCAGGGAAATTTGAGCACAGATTGGTCATTTGATGAAGTCAAGGAATTATGGCTAATTTTTTGATGTGATAATGGTACTGTGTCTAATTTTTTTTATTCCTTATCTTACA
This sequence comes from Bos indicus, assembly GCF_029378745.1. NCBI lineage: Eukaryota > Metazoa > Chordata > Mammalia > Artiodactyla > Bovidae > Bos > Bos indicus. The sequence goes on from NC_091760.1 coordinate 129,719,179, forward strand.
GAGATATAACCTGAAATATTTAGCAAGAAAATGATACAATAGCTGGAGTTCACTCTAAAATAACCTGGAGTAGGGTGGAAAGGAAGTGGGTAGAGAGGATAAAGAAAAAAAGACGAGCTCTGAATTGATAACTATTGAAGCTGGATGTTGGATAAATGGGAGCTAATTATACTATGTTCTCTACTTCTGTATATGTTTGAGATTTTCCATAGTGAAAAATATAAGAAGAAAAGCAACTGACAGCCTCATAGTGAAAAGAAACAAAAAGATAAATAAAACAACAAAAAAGCAATAAGCAGTAAGCAGTGTCTAAGAAGGCAGAAGCATGGAATAGACTGTAAAGAGCCTTCTCAATAAAACAAGGAACCAGAAAACCCACATAAGTTCCACCCACCTGAAAAATTTAATTCAGGGAGGACTTTACCCTAACAATGGCCATAAACAGAGCTTCATCAAAATTTTTTAATTAATTAATTTATTTTAATTAGAGGCTAATTACTTTACAATATTGTGGTGGTTTTTGAGACAGGAGTTCACCTTCCCTGCAGAAAGCTTGAGTTTCCCCCTCTTTACATTGGTTCCTCTCTGGGAAGGACATCAGTGTCCCTTGATCGACCCAACAAGTCTCTCCCTTGGAGAAGTGACACCCTGCTCCCCAAAATAGCATATCCTGCCTGAAATAAGCAAACCTCCCACAATCCACTGACTCTCACATTCCCAGGGAACCCCTGTTTCATTCAGTGTGCCATCACTGTCCAATTTCACCCAATCACATTATTAATGTTGAAGGATGTTTTCATTAGCATTTGAGGCTTCATGGGCTCATTAGACAGAAATACTCACTTGCAGGTGGCAGCTGTCAGCTCCTAAGGAGGGTGGCTGCAGTTCAGCACACTTAACACAGTGCCGTGGGGTCTCGTTTCTGCAGTGGCAGGTGTGAAATGCCACGTGCTCTAGTCCCACCTCTGGCCTTCACTCTGTGGGAAGAAAGGCTTCCCTTGGTTTAGTGGACATTGGAGCTGGAGAATTTGCAATAAAGGCAGCTAAACTGATTCAGTTCCTTGATGCAGAGTGAAAAGCAAAGCCATCCACTGAGAAGGTTGGTAATGCTGTATCACCCTACGTGCCCAGGAACACAGAGGTCCTTCCATCAGGTCAGGAGGTAGGGGGCTTATGTGGCCCTCTGAGCCAGTCCCTTCATCCTCTAGACTTCACCACTTCCATCTCAAAGATATGGGTGGCAATCCCCACCAAACCTAACCCTATGGGAACAGAGAAAACCATGCGGGTGACCTGGGATCGCTGATGTCACCACCAACACGGATATCTTGGATCTGCTACTCTCGGAGCAGGGACTCCAGTAATGTCAGCCTGCAAGTGCCAGCTGCTTGCTGGGCATACATTTTCCACAGTTCATTCTCACAGAGACTCTGTACAGAAGGCTGCACTGTGATCCCCATTACAGATGACCACTGAGACACAAAAGGGAAATAAATTTTTCAGTCACCCCACGAGGGGGTGGCAGAGTTAGGGTTAGACCCCAAGTCTCATTGATGTCAAAGCCACGCCCTTAACTTCCTGCTACTCTGACTTTGTTCCTTTGAATCCTAGAACAAGGGTTTCAGTTCAGTTCAGCTCAGTTCAGTCCCTCAGTCGTGTCCGACTCTCTCTGACCCCATGAATCACAGCACTCCAGGCCTCCCTGTCCATCACCAACTCCTAGAGTTTACTCAAACTTATGTCCATAGAGTTGGTGATGCCATCCAGACATCTCATCCTCTGTCATCCCCTTCTCCTCCTGCACCCAATCCCTCCCAGCATCAGGGTCTTTTCCAATGAGTCAACTCTTCACATGAGGTGGCCAAAGTATTGGAGTTTCAGCATTAGCATCAGTCCTTCCAAAGAACACCGAAGACTGATCTCCTTTAGGATGGACTGGTCGAATCTCCTTGCAGTCCAAGGGACTCTCAAGAGTCTTCTCCAACACCACAGTTCAAAAGCATCAATTCTTCGGTGCTCAGCTTTCTTTACAGTCCAACTCTCACATCCATACATAACCACAGGTAAAACCAAAGCCTTGACTAGACAGACCTTAGTTGGCAAAGTAATGTCTCTGCTTTTGAATATGCTATCTAGGTTGGTCATAACTTTCCTTCCAAGGAGTAAGCATCTTTTAATTTCATGGCTGCAGTCACCATATGCAGTGATTTGTGATCCCCAAAAAATAAAGTCTGACACTGTTTCCACTGTTTCTCCATCTATTTCCCATGAAGTGATGGGACCAGATGCCATGATCTTAGTTTTCTGAATGTTGAGCTTTAAGCCAACTTTTTCACTCTCCTCTTTCACTTTCATCAAGAGGCTTTTTAGTTCCTCTTAACTTTCTACCATAAGGGTGGTGTGATTTGCATATCTGAGGTTATTGATATTTCTCCCGGCAATCTTGATTCCAGCTTGTGCTTCTTCCAGCCCAGCATTTCTCATGATGTACTCTGGATATAAGTTAAATAAGCAGGGTAACAATATACAGCCTTGACATACTCCTTTTCCTATTTGGAACCAGTCTGTTGTTCCATGTCCAGTTCTAACTGTTGCTTCCTGACCTGCATACAGGTTTCTCAAGAGGCAGGTCAGGTGCTCTGGTATTCCCATCTCTTTCAGAATTTTCCACAGTTTATTGTGATCCACACAGTCAAAGGCTTTGGCATAGTCAATAAAGCAGAAATAGATGTTTTTCTAGAACTCCCTTGCTTTTTAGATGATCCATTGGATGTTGGCAATTTGATCTCTGATTCCTCTGTCTTTTCTAAAGCCAGCTTGAACATCTGGAAGTTCATGGTTAGCGTATTGCTGAAGCCTGGCTTGGAGAATTTTGAGCATTACTGTACTATCGTGTGAGATGAGCACAATTGTGTGGTAGCTTGAACATTCTTTGGCATTGGCTTTCTTTGGGATTGGAATGAAAACCGACCTTTTCCAGTCCTGTGGCCACTGCCGAGTTTTCCAAATTTGCTGGCATATTGAGTGCGGCACTTTCACAGCATCATCTTTCAGGATTTGAAATAGCTCAACTGGAATTCCATCACCACCACTAGCTTTGTTCATAGTGATGCTTTCTAAGGCCTACTTGACTTCACATTCCAGGATGTCTGGCTCTACGTGAGTGATCATACCATTGTGATTATCTGGGTCGTGAAAATCTTTTCTGTACAGTTCTTCTGTGTATTCTTGCCATCTCTTCTTAATATCTTCTGCTTCTGTTAGGTCCATACCATTTCTGTCCTTTATCGAGCCCATCTTTGCATGAAATGTTCCCTTGGTATCTCTAATTTTCTTGAAGAGATCTCTAGTCTTTCCCATTCTGTTGTTTTCCTCTATTTCTTTGCACTGATCGCTCAGGAAGGCTTTCTTATCTCTTCTTGCTATTCTTTGGAAATCTGCATTCAGATGCTTATATCTTTTCTTTTCTCCTTTGCTTTTTGCTTCTCTTGTTTTCACAGCTATTTGTAAGGCCTCCTCAGCCAACCATTTTGCTTTTTTGCATTTCTTTTCCATGGGGATGGTCTTGATCCCTGTCTCCTCTACAATGTCACAAACCTCCGTCCATAGTTCACCTGACACTCTGTCTATCAGATCTAGTCCCTTAAATCTATTTCTCACTTCCACTATATAATCATAGGGTTTTGATTTAGATCATACCTGAATGGTCTAGTGGTTTTCCCTACTTTCTTCAATTTGAGTCTGAATTTGGCAATAAGGAGTTCATGATCTGAGCCACAGTCAGCTCCTGGTCTTGTTTTTGCTGACTGTATAGAGCTTCTCCATCTTTGGCTGCAAAGAATATAATCAATCTGATTTCAGTGTTGACCATCTGGTGGTGTCCATGTGTAGAGTCTTGTGGTGTTGGAAGAGGGTACTTGCTATGACCAGTGTGTTCTCTTGGCAAAACTCTATTAGCTTTTGCCCTGTTTCATTCCGTACTCCAAGGCCAAATTTGCCTGTTACTCCAGGTGTTTCTTGACTTCCTACTTTTGCATTCCAGTCCCTGATAATGAAAAGGACGTCTTTTTTGGGTGTTAGTTCTAAAAGGTCTTGTAGGTCTTCATAGAACCGTTCAACTTCAGCATCTTCAGCATTATTGGTTGGAACATAGGCTTGGATTACTGTGATATTGAATGGTTTGCCTTGGAAATGAACAGAGATCATTCTGTCATTTTTGAGATTGCATCCAAGTACTGCATTTTGGACTCTTTTGTTGACCATGATGGCTACTCCATTTCTTCTAAGGGATTCCTGCCCACAGTAGTAGATATAATGGTCATCTGAGTTAAATTCACCCATTCCAGTCCATCTTAGTTCGCTGATTCCTAGAATGTCAACGTTTACTCTTGCCATCTCCTGTTTGACCACTTCCAATTTGCCTTGATTCATGGACCTGACATTCCAGGTTCCTATGCAATACTGCTCTTTGGTTCCTATGCAATACTGCCCTTTACAGCATTGGACTTTGCTTCTATCACCAGTCACATCCACAACTGGGTATTGTTTTTGCTTTGGCTCCATCCCTTCATTATTTCTGGAATTATTTCCCCACTGATCTCCACTAGCATATTGGGAACCTACTGACCTGTGGCGTTCCTCTTCAGTATCCTATCATTTTGCCTTTTCATACTGTTCATGGGGTTCTCAAGGCAAGAATACTGAAGTGGTTTGCCATTCCCTTCTCCAGTGGACCACATTCTGTCAGACCTTTCCATTATGACCCGTCCATCATGCATTAAATGCCCAATAAACACTTTAAATGAATAAATGAAAGAATGAATGATTAGTAACCCCCAGAGAGAATGATGTTCATGCTGGTGTGGAAAAGATTGTTCAGCCCAGTACACTGAATTTGTGTCTTGGGCACTGCTGTGTTGGAGATGCCCAGGGTTTTGTAAATACATTTTTCTGCTTATAATGGCAATAATACATATTTGCAGTAGAAAATTAGGGAAGTGCAGAGAAGTGTAAAGAAGAAAATAAAACTCATCCATAATCCACCCCTGGAAAGGTAAGTACTGTTGGCATTTGGGCATATTTCACTCCAGGAAAAGAAAATCTTAAATAGTGCAAGGCCAGAGGCAGCCCTTGTGGTCTCCACATCTGTACCAATAACACTCAAGTCAAGGGGGTTCAGAAGAATTCCAATGGACCCCTCCCCCTGACAGCAATAATAATAATAAGCATTTCTATAGCACTTACCATGTTGCAGATATTACTGTAAACATTCCTCATATTAACTCATTTAACAGCAGGAGAAAGAGCCATTTTACAGGGTAAGTTTCAAGATTTTATAGTGTCATAAAATTCAGCCAATAACATTAAACACCTCTCTTTCCTTACCCTGCCACTCACAAGGAAAAAAAAAATCTTTTCCAGGTAATAAAGGAGCAATGACTTCTTAAACATCTGCTTTTAACAAAAAACCACGGGCAATGTTCTTGATAAAAAGAGTCTCTCATTCCCACAGACTCTTACTCAGTCATCAAGGAAATGGTACAAGCCCACTGAGCAGTAACCATCACTTTAGACTGGAAGCATCAGCAGTATCTGGGAACTTGTTAGAAATGGAAATTCTTAAGCCCCATCTCAGACATATTAAATCAGAAACATTGACTTGGGACCCAGCTGTCTGTGACTCAACATGCCCTCTGGGTGACGTGACACACACCAAGTTTGGGAACCTACACTTTAAATATCTTACTCCTGCGATTAAAGCATTGATGCCAAGCACACCTGATGTCCAACTAAAGGGGGAAAAGCCACTGTGGGGCTGGAACAATCAGGAAAGCCTTTCCGGAGGAGGCAATTCGTACCTAGAGCTCAAAGTTGTTCCTTTTGGAAGAAGGAGAAGCAGTGTGGTGGAGGTGAGGGAGCATTGGTTGGCCTTCAGACTCAGACAAGAGATGGACACCTCACCTTGCTGCATCTGGAGCAGCACAGCCAGACGTAAGGGAAGTGCTCACTCCCTCACCTTCAGATTTCAGCCCTGTCATCACCAGTCAATAGCTGTCAATGGTGATTACTGTGAAGAGGCAGGGAAATGCCGACTGGGCAAATGGGAGTGAGAGGTGTCAGCAGCAAGGAGTCCAGAGGGGGTGGGGAGGTGAGTCCTGGAGCACGGGCAGGCCTTCATTGATCATCCTGTTCCTGGGGTTACTCCCCATGTCCTCAGTTGCCACCAGCCCCCAGGACCCCAGAGCCCCCACATATGGCACCTGAGGACCAGAGCAGAAGAGGCAAGCTATCCATCAGCCCACAGCAGCGTATCCACAGAGGATCTGTCAGTTGGACAGGCATGGACTGGGGTGGGGCATGGGGGGCACTCACAAAACAGGCCCACACTGGTCTTGCTGGTTTCCCTCAGATCATTATTTCCTCTTCCCTGACTCTGCTCTGTGGAACAGAGGGGCTGACCCCCTTAGGCTGCAATTCCCAGCTCTGAGATCCGCTCACTTCCAGGTGGTTTATGCCCTGCTCTCTCTGCTTCAGGGGAATGGCCAGCCATAGTCGCCATGGCCTCAGCACCCGTGCAGCCCCATTATGGGATGGCAAGCTTCTTCCTTGTGTCCCCACCCCTGCCTCACCAGTGCCTGCAGCCAATGGTATAACCATATCCAATTTGCCCCACAAAACTGCATGGTGTGAGCTCTCATTCTCCCTTGGACCCTCTGACCCAGGGCCCACACACCCTGACCACCTCTGAAGTCCATCCTCCCGTGTTCATAGCCCTCCTGGGGCTCTCAGTTCCATGAAGGCCCAGATTCCTTGGCAGGCCCCAGACCTCCTCCTCCCATCTGCTCCAGCTTTGCCTCATACACTCCTCTGGTCAAAGAGAAAACCTTGCCAGTCTGAGCCGCATCTTGTGCCCTAGGCCTAGTCCTTCCAGGTGTCTTATCCCAGCCACTTCACCTTAACTGTATTGACTTATCAGAACCTTCTCCTTCCTTCCATGTGAATACCCTCTCCATCAGGAAGCACACCCCCCACACTGCTTATACACCCTGTCCTCTGATCTTGAGGTCTCTTCTGCCCCTCCCTTGATCTATCTCACCTACAACGTTTGAACATCTATGAAGGATTTGCCCAGACCTGGTCCCCAGCTCTGTAAGGATGGGACCAATATATTCCAAGCCTTTTCCCCCACAGCACCTGGCATAGAATCTTCCATGGAATAGAGCCCTAACTGATAGCATACAGCCTTGACACCTCTTCCATCCAGTGGTTTTTCTGAAATTATTTTAGCTGGACCTCCTGTGAACTCTGCAGCAGCCCTCCTGCCCCTAGGGGAGAGTCTGCACTTCTCTGTGTGCCCTACAGACCCACTTCGATATGACGAGGGCTGTGGTGGGTGCCCCAGACCAGCTACTGACTGGGCAGTTTTTCTCTTTCTGAACTGGTCCCCCCCTACCTGTCCCCTATTCCTGCTCAGCACTGGACACTCATCAGGAAACAGTCAGACGCCCCCCTCCCCACCCAGCCCAACAGCTCAGCAATAGGCTCATGCCCTGAAGATTAGAGCATGGAGAGTAAAAAATGAAACCTTGGTAGAGCACCTCAGGCATTCTAGAAGCATCTGAGCTTTGGAAAAATTGCTTGCAGCTTGACCCTCTGGAATTCTGATCCCTTGGTCCATCTCCCCATGGGCGGCTCAGCCCTGAGGGTTGAGGTCCCAGAGCACAGAACAGAAGCTTGAAGGTGTCTGTGAACCAAGGGATGATGGAAATGAAAAGACGTGGGAGGTTCATCTCCCAGGAAGTCAGAAGTATCTCTTCAGCAGAAACCTCAATATAGATCACCAAATAGTTAGGGAGTGGCTACCATACACCAGGAACTAGAAGAACCAAGATGGTGGGATTTTAAGAACACTGTCTCTTCAGCTATGCATCCTCTGGTCTTTGCATAGTGACTGTGCCTGCAAAGGCTGGGGGAGTCAAAGGGGAAAGGCCGGAAAAGAGGAAGCAGGAAGCAAAGTTCCTGTGTGTGCACCAGCATCTGGGATCCAGAGATGGACAGGGAAGTTCCCTGGCCCTCCAAGACCTGAAGCATCCTGATTGCTCAGACAGGACAGTCCTTGAGATGGTCTGTCTCCCAACTTGTTGCTTGGCTGTTGAGAACAGGCCCTCCTGTTGATTTTTCTCAAGTGGGGCCATGAGTGCCCCTCACCATCAGGAGGCCACCTAAGAGAGACTCAAGGAAATATAAAGGCAGCCAAGTGTGAGGACTTGACATCCAGGGCTCTTGCACTCCCAGATGGAAAGGAAGATTCTCACACAGCAGATACAGCAACATCCCAGGTGGCTTCCTGGAGGAGGAAGGCATGGAGTAGAGACTGGAAGCATAGGGTGGATCTATCTGAATGGAGAGGGAGGAACAGGAGCATGTGCGCAAGTGGACAGGGCAGGAATACACACAAGAGCAACATAGGATGCAGAGTGAGAAGTTAGGCAACAAATACACCAAGCGGAGCTTCCTTATGAAAGTCACTCAGTCGTATCTGACTCTTTGTAACCCCATGGACTGTAGACTGCCAGGCTCCTCTGTCCATGGAATTCTCCAGGCAAAGAATACTGGAGAGGGCAGCTGTTCCCTTCTCCACAGGATTTCCTGACCTAGGGACCGAACCCAGGACTCCAGCATTGCAGGCGAATTCTTTACCATCTGAGCCACCAGGGAAGTCCAAGAATACTGGAGAGGGTAGCCTATCCCTTCTCCAGGGGATCTTCCTGACTCAGGAATCTAACTGGGATCTCCTTCATTGCAGGCAGATTCTTAACCAGCTGAGCTACCACGGAGCTTCCTTATAGAAAAGCATTAGTGTGTGTGTGTGTATGTATATAATAGATGCTTAAGCACAGGGACCTACTGTATAGCACAGGGAACTACATTCAATATTCTGAAATAACCTATAATGGAAAAGACTCTGAAAAAGAATATACTGAATTACTTTGCTATACACCTGAAATTAATATAACATTGCAAATCAACTATACTTCTTTCAGTGAAATAAAAAAAAATAATAATAATAAAATATAAAATTAAAAAAATAAATTCTTTTAAAAGTGTTGCTGCTGCTGCTGCGTCGCTTCAGTCGTGTCTGACTCTGTGCGACCCCATAGACGGCAGCCCACCAGGCTTCCCCTCCCTGGGATTCTCCAGGCAAGAACACTGGAGTGGGTTGCCATTTCCTTCTCCAATGCATGAAAGTGAAAAGTGAAAGTGAAGTTGCTCAGTCGTGTCCAACTCTAGCGACCCCATGAACTGCAGCCTACCAGGCTCTTCCGTCCATGGGATTTTCTAGGCAAAAGTACTGGAGTGGGGTGCCATTGCCTTCTCTTTAAAAGTGTTAGTAGGTGCCTATACAGCTGTAGCACAAACTGACCGTGCCATCACCCTTAGCTGTTTATCACCTGCTGTCCCATGCATGGCTTCCTTCAATTGTTCCAACGATCCTCTTAGCCACCTCTGATCAATGGCTTCTCACATTCTCCACTCAGTCATTTCACACCCTTCCCTTATCTTGTAAGCTCCTACCATCTCCTCATGGCCTTGCTTTTAGCACATGATCTGTGTCCTGCCCCACACAGAAATGGAGACCTTCTAGGAAGTTTCCTTTGTAGCCTCTCGAGCTAAGTTAGACATTCACTGCTGGCTGCCTGAAGTCCCAGCATGAATGCCTGTTTATGGGCTGCCTTTCCTGCTAGCAGGCTTCCCTGGTGGCTCAGTCAGTAAAGAATCTGCCCGCAATGCAGGAGACCTGGGTGTGATCCCTAGGTCAGGAAGCTCCCTGGGAGAAGGAAATGGCAACCAAATCTAGTATTCTTGCCTGGAAATCCCATGGACAGAGGAGCCTGATGGACTATGGCCCATGGGGTCGCATAAGAGTTGGACACGACTGAGCGACTAAATCACCATAGGTGAGATCATACGGTATTTGTCTTTCTCTGACTTATTTCACCTAACATAATGCCCTCAAGATCCATTTATGTAGTTGCAAATAGCAACATTTTCCTGCTAGATTGGACATTCCTTGAGGGCCTGTCTTATCTCTTCCTGGTCGCCTGGGCTCAGCATGTAATCTAGACCAGAGTAACTGCCTAGGACGTGTTTGCTAAGAGGATAAGTGACTCAGACTTACTTATCAGGTGGGCATTATTTTCTCCATTTAGTTAGGGGAAATCAGGTCAGAGAAATTGATAGAACTGTCTAAGGCTCCCCTTCCAGTGAAAGGCAGAACAAACTCCTAAACCCACCACTCCTGATCCCAGTGTTGACACTCTTCAGACCCTAAGATTGTCAAGAGAGGAGCCAGCAAATGCCCCCAGGATGGGTTAGCCTTCGCATCTGGCCAAGAGGCTGCCCTGCACACCACCGCCCAGGGCAGCACAGACGGGAGAGATGGGGGCCTGTGGCGGCAGTCACTGTGGAGTCGATGCGTCTGCTCATTTCTGATCCGTATGTGGGCTTTCCTGCCAGTCATCTGCAGACGGCGCTGGATGAGCGGCCGGCTTCTGGAGGAGCCGCGTGGGTGGAGCGTGGCCAACATATGGCTCCTATGCCTTCCTGTTTATGCATGTTGACGTTTCCCCACGCTGTGTGCTGAGCCCGTATCTTCTGTTTGTTTTGAAGTTAGTGTAATTAGTGAACTGGGCTTGACTTCTCTCTCTGTGCCAGCTCTTGGCTCACTTCTCACTAAATGGTTGAGGCTTTTCCGGGGATGCGTTATCAATGCTGTGATAGCATTCGCCCTTCCAGGGATGTGCCAGCCAGCTGCCACATACTACCTAGAGAGGGGGATGCAAAGTCCACAGCAGCAGAGAGGACAAGATGCCACGCTTTCCCTCATTTCAACCCCTCCCTACAACCACAGTTGGTAGACATAGGGTACCCAAAGGGTGTTTTTAGGGGCCTTTCAGCACATGCGGGCGGCAGTGCTTCCTGTGACTCTGCCACCACTTTGTTCAAAACCTCTCAAAGAGCCCCCTTGTTCTACAGGGAACTTCAGAAGCACCCTTCATCCAGATCCATTGCATTCCAGCCCTATCCTGCACTTACCTCCACACTCAGGTCTCCCCCGATCCTGAGGTACCACTCACCTATGCTCTCTCTGCTTCTCACACCTGGAACGCCTTTCCTGCTCTGCCCCATATGCGGTCATATGTGCTTCTGCAGATGGGAACTGTTTTGTTACTGCCAAGTATGGTTTATCATAACCATTCTACAGATGAAGAAACTGAGGTATAGAAAAGTTGAGTAACGTGTCCATGGTCACTCAGCTAGCAAGAGGCAGGGCTAGGATTTTGGCCTGATATCTCTTTCACCACAAACTCTATGATTTTAAAAGTTTGATGCCTCCATACCAGGCTCTCATCTCTCAGGATTCAATTCCTGCTTCCTCTCCTCTCTGAGGCCTCTTCTGAATCCTGTTTACCCTGCCAGAACTTCTCTGTTTCCCTCCCCACCATTTCTCTAGGCAGACTTCACGCTGAGCACATGAAATACTGCACAGCCCTGGGTCTCTGTCGCCCCACTGGACCAGGAGCTCCGCAGGCAGGGAAGGGCTCACAGCCTGCTCGTGCCCCTGGTGCTGCTAAGACACGTGGACACACCTGTAAGTGATCACTACACTGTTTCAATTTTTATTTTTTAAACTTAACTTTTTTATTTTTAATTTTTATACAATTTTTACAATTATTACAACATGTTGGCTATATTCTTGTGTTGTACAACACATTCTTGAGCGTATTTTATGCCAACAGTTTGGGCCTCACCCCACCACTACCTTGTTTTAAAATGAGCTAATTAATGGGTGACAAAAACTTTAAGTGCAAATGGTGGCAAGAGCTAAATGTACCCTGCATTTGGAGGGTCCCACACTTGGGGCTTAATGCTCTGTGTTGCTGTCTTGAAATTCACAATAATCAACTTTCGAACCTGTATTGTAAGTGAAACATGTGGGTACATGGAACAGTGGAGCCTGGCACTGGGCTCTACCTTTGGTGATAATTTCATTTGATTCTTACCCAGGTTGTTACTTCTCTTCTCATTCTATTTTGCAATAAAGGAAGCTTAAGGAGTGAGTCCCCAAGGCCATCAGAAACTAGGTTCACTGCTTGCTGGCCCCGTGACACTGAGGTTCACTTTGGTCCTCTCTGGAGAGGAGATGGGGGGGCTTCCCTGATAGCTCAGTTGGTAAAGAATCTGCCCACAATGCAGGAGACCCCAGTTCCATTCCTGAGTTGCGAAGATCCCCTGGAGAAGAGAAAGGCTACTCACTCCAGTATTCTGGCCTGGAGAATTCTATGGACTGTATAATCCATGGGGTCTCACAGAGTCAGACATGACTGAGCAAGGAGAGGAGATGAAAACATTTGCCTAATTTGGTTGTGATGAGAACTAAATTAAGTTCTGAAATGAACCTGGTATATACTAGGCCCTTGTCATACCCAGCTCTTTAGCAGTAACACGTGTTCTGTGACCTTCTGTGGGTCCTGCTCACCCCCAGCTGTGATTATTCGCAGGACGAGGTTCCTGTATCATTTCTCTCTGGCTCTTAATTGCCACATCTCTCTCAAAGTCCCACTAAGAAGAGAGAAACAGATTCCCATCATTCCCCAACTTTTCCCTGTAAAGCAGCTGAGCATGGCGTCTGGATTTTCCCCATTTCTTGGCTGTTTTTCTCTTTGAAGAAGGTATATAAATATTCAGAGAACACTGGCATTTAGATGCCCTACAATTTAAGGATCTATTTAATATTAAGCATGCTGAATAAAAGTCCTTTATGAGGTGTTCTAAACCCCTATAAAATACCATCACCGACACCTCAGCAAGCGGGTTATTTGCAGCATCATAAACAGAGCAAGTAGAGGGTGTCTCAGCTGTGCCTGGCTCTACCCCGGTTCCTTCTCATAAATGTGGATGGACCCTTGGAACACTGTGTTTATGAGCCTGGCAGAAGGCACCACGCCCAGCCTAGGGTTGAGGATCCATTCAAGAATTATATCCTGGGACATGGGTAATCTCTAAGCGGAGGGGAAAAGCAAACTGAGACAGGGTTTAGGAAAAGCAGCACATCAATCTCAAGGTCTGAAATGTCTTTCTGCCTTTATATCCATTTATCTGCTTGTCTGCTAGTGAGAGCCGGTTGGTCTGGAAACTTCCCTACAGTCCTCCTGCTGGGGCCTCCTGTGGATGTGAAGGGCTGAAGCACCCCATCCCAAGACCTACAAAGGGGCCTTTGGGCTGTGTCCAATGACACCTTTTGCCATGCTTTCTCAGATAAAATAAAGTTACAGTTCAAAGGAAGACTTACACACACACACACACATTGAACCAATGTTCTCTCTTGGTTTTTATATTATTTCAATACTACAATGGCATAAAATGTAACTATGGGGAGAAATTGAGTGAAGAGGATGCCAGACTTCTCTGAACTCTTTGCAACTTCCTGTCAATTTATACAGTAAGTCCCCTACCCTTGCAAACTTTCAAAGATGTGAACCTCAGGCATGAATGAAATTGTTTCTTGCCCTGTGTCTCCTATTGCTGATGATACTTCAGCTCTACCATCTCCCACTTCTCTCCCTCATCTAGTCAGTAACTCTTCTTGCCTTTCCACTTGATGCCAACCCCTGTATGCCAGCTGTTATACTGTACTACTGTACTTTTCAAGGTACTGTAGTTTATGTTTTCTTTATTTTTTGTGTTTGTTGGTTTTTTATGTATTACTTGTGCAGAAAGTATTTTAAACTTATTACAGTACTATATAGCCAATTGTTAGTTGGGTTCCTAGGCTAACTTTGTTGAACTTATGAACAAATTAGACTTACGAACATGCTGTTGCAACAGAACTCGTTCATATGTAGGGGATTTACTGTAATTATTTTTAAACAAATTCAAAATTAAACAAATTAAACAAATTCAAAAGGAGACACTAGGTTTTGAAGAGTGCATTCTAGGCTGCTTGGTAAATGGCACATGATGAGAAGGGGCTATCTCTACTTGCCCCAGGGAAGAGTTTCTTGAGTGGACTTTGGTGATTAAGGTTTTTCATAAGATGATCTTTTTAATTCAAACTATAGGAAGGGAATTTGATTCACTAGATATTTGCCAAAATGTCTACTAAGTATCCTACTCTATGCTGACTATTGAGTTTGAAATTTATCAATTATAATTATAGTAAACACCAATAAAGCATTATAGAGAGTCCTATGTTTTATACTATACCAAGACCTATAAATCTCCACACAGGCTACTCCCTTAGTCAGCACATAAAATTTTCATCGACTGGTTGGCTGATTCAGTGCTGCTTTTACTATATCAGTTCAGTTCAGTTCAGTTGCTCAGTCGTGTCCGACTCTTTGCAACCCCATGAATCGCAGCACACCAGGCCTCCCTGTCCATCACCATCTTCCAGAGTTCACTCAAACTCACGTCCATCGAGTCAGTAATGCTATCCAGCCATCTCATCCTCTGTCGTCCCCTTCTCCTCCTGCCCCTAACCCCTCCCAGCATGAGGGTCTTTTCCAATGAGTCAACTCTTCGCATAAGGTGGCCAAAGTATTGGAGTTTCAGCTTTAGCATCAGTCCTTCTAATGGACACCCAGGACTGATCTCCTTTAGGATGGACTGGTTGGAACTCCTTGCAGTCCAAGGGACTCTCAAGAATCTTCTCCAACACCAGAGTTCAAAAGCATCAGTTCTTCGGCACTCAGCTTTCTTCACAGTCCAATTCTCACATCAATACATGACCACTGGAAAAGCCATAGCCTTGACTAGATGGACCTTTGTTGGCAAAGTAATATCTCTGCTTTGTAATATGCTATCTAGGTTGGTCATAACTTTCCTTCCAAGGAGTAAGCATCTTTTAATTTCATGGCTGCAGTCACCATCTGAAGTGATTTTGGAGCCCAGAAAAATAAAGTCTGACATTGTTTCCACTGTTTCCCCATCTATTTCCCCTGAAGTGATGGGACCAGATGCCATGATCTTCGTTTTCTGAATCTTGAGCTGTAAGCCAACTTTTTCACTCTTCTCTTTCACTTTCATCAAAGGATTTTTAATTCCTCTTCACTTTCTGCCATAAGAGTGGTGTCATCTGCATATCTGAGGTTATTGATATTTCTCCCGGCAATCTTGATTCCAGCTTGTGTTTCTTCCAGTCCAGCGTTTCTCATGATGTACTCTGCATATAAGTTAAATAAACATGGTGACAATATACAACCTCGATGTACTCCTTTTCCTATTTGGAACCAGTCTGTTGTTCCATGTCCAGTTCTAACTGTTGCTTCCTGACCTGCATACAGGTTTCTCAAGAGGCAGGTCAGGTGGTCTGGGATTCCCATCTCTTTCAGAATTTTCCACAGTTTATTGTGATCCACACAGTCAAAGGCTTTGGCATAGTCAATAAAGCAGAAATAGATGTTTTTCTGGAACTCTCTTGCTTTTTCGATATAAGTCTCTATTAATTTCAATTCAATAAATGATTCCACAAATGCCTATTGAGCACTTATTATGTAAAGTCTGGGGCTCAACAAATACCATAAATCAATTGCATGCTCAGCGCAGAGGGATGTGATGCTAATTCTGGTCAAACTTCACTAATCTTAATAATGGGAGTCACAGGGCACTCAGCCTGTTGTTCATTGCAACCACTGTGAGGTAAGTAGTATATAGTCATAATCATCATCATCCCCATCTCATAAACAGAGACTCATCCAAGTTCACACAACTAGTAAATAATAGAGTTGGGATTCAAACCCATAGAATGGTTGGAGAGTCTAAGTTTTTGACCATGATGCCTCTTTCTAAGACACAAAAAATCTGTACAAAGGGCTAGGTAAGAACAACTCACTCTGTGTTGAAAGATGAGAGAAGATTTCCCAGATGAGGTGACACCAGAGCTGAGTTCTGAAGAGTATGAGCTTGGTCAGCAGAGCTGGAGGTCAGAGAAAGTGAGTCACCTGATTGAGCAGTCAAACCTGGTGTCCTACTTAGCTCTGTATACCAAGCCCTGCTTCCCTTATCATTGGCTGGTGGTGCCTGTATTTCAAAGCCCTAGGAATTCAGGTCCTATGAAACCCTATATGTCCACCATTCATGCAGCCTGGCCCTTGCTTTGTGAGCTCTCAAGGAGAATTTGCTCTCACCATCTGAAAGTGCTGATTTGTCTTCTACAGCTAGCCTAGTCATCTGTCCTACTTCTCTGGGTGGCAATGACTTTTTGGTACCCAAATGTGACAAAGATAAATTTAAGTGCTCAGATGAGAAATTTTTTTTTTTTTACTGTGGGAAAAAAATGACCTAACTTGAAATCTACCTTTTAAATCAATTTTTAAGTGTACAATATAGTATATACATACTGTACAGCAGATCTTTAGAATTTTTCATTTTAAATGACTGAAATTTCAGTAAGAATTTTAAGATGGAGACTTGAATCCCAAGCAGTGGTTGGGCACTGTCCAAGGTCCTAAAATACTAATACCAGAGCTGCAGTTTCTCCATGAGTCAACAGAAAATGCTGGAACAGAAAGAGAACCTTAGCCACTATTTTATTCAACTATCTTATCAGTGTCAAAAATGAGATAGAAATCAAAGAGATAAAGGCAGAAAGTGAAAGATTTTCCTCAAATCAAATAAGCTAGAAAAAACACATACAAGACCATTTTGGAAATTTCAGTGTTGAAAAGGTAGGTCATTTTTCCAAAGAGGACACGGTGGCCTCAGTCAAATGAGCACTAGATGGGGTCCACCGCACCGTAGTCTGGATCCCAGTTCTGTTCTTCAGATAGTAATGCCTTCCATTCCAAGCTCACAATGATCAAAAATAAACATGAGATACTGCATGAGAAGGCACTTTGGTATCACGAAAGCATAAACACATAAGAAACTGTTATTGCTAGTGGAGTAATAAATAGTGCAGCAAGCATTGCTGTGTTAGACAGATTTATTCCTACCAAATAAAATCTCTTAAGTTTCTGATTCTATCCCAAATGTATAGAGTAAAGCTCTAAGTGCTCTTTTTATGGAATCAGCCAAGCCTGTTAATAAAAAAGGCCAGCTCCCATTGGAACAACACTCATCCCTGATGTATCCCAAGTGATAAAGCAGAATATTTGACAATGACCTAATGACAGGACAGGACATTCACCTTCTCTGGGACAGATAATGAGGTGTCAGAACATGCAGAGAGGTTACAGGCCTGATCCTGTTAATCTGAACAACAGGACCCAGAAGTGATGCTGGGCGGGAGGTTATGTTTTCCAGCCCCAAGCTAAAAGCACACTCAACTTTATCACATCTAAGAGAATCAAAACATGTATATTTACTCCACAAACACTGTGGAGTCCCTGCATTCTGTGATCTCTACCATCCAGTAACTTGCTGGAAAGGATGTCAAGAATATGGTTATGAAGTATCTTGAGCTTTCATCTGAGGACTTTAAATATCATTCCTAAAATTTGCCTGACAAATTTAAATAGAAGAATAGAAAAATCAGTTTTTAGAAAGATGGTGGGACTTCCATGGAGACCAAAAAAGCAACTGAAGGCAAGTATCTCAGCAAGAGAGAATGAATTCTAACCTAAGAGGGAAAAGAGATGAAGAAGGTGCCAGTTCCAGAAGTAAATTAATAAGAGACTCTTGTCTGATAGGATAATGGAAAATAAGGGAATTCTAGAATGTTATCTAGATTCCTAGACTGGCACTTTGAGATGACATTTGGTGCCATTTATCAAGCTACTGAATACAGAAGGAGAAGGAGCAGGCTTGGGTGGGGGGGTGAGATGGTGAGGATGATGAGACCTATTGGCATATGATAAGTTTGGAGGCCCTGGGAGCAGGAGCAGTCCTTGGTGGAGATAGGTCTCTAATGCAGGCAGAGATCTTGGCTGGACTGAGAGTAGTTAGCAAGTGAATGGTAGTTTAAAAAGTGTGGGAGCTTGACCAGGCAGGAAGCAGACATTGAAGACACCACAGATCAGAACCTCAGGGGAGCCAGGCCACATTGAAGCAGAGGGGGTCTCATGGGAGATCAAAAAGGATCAACCAAAAAAGTGGGAGGAAACTCAGGACACAGTGATGTCAAGCGATGTCCCACAGAGCCCGAATCCCCAGAGGTAGGGTTCCAGTCAGGTTTGCCCAGAATGAGAAAGGCCAGCTCTTCAAGTTCTAAAATTCCCAAATAAATAAATAGTAGAATGTTTCATATTAGCCCTTTCTGAAAAGTCTGCTCAGGAACCAGAGAATCAGAAGACACAACTCCTGCCCTCAGAGTACCTCAATCTAGAGTATGGACCCTGAGAGCTCTGAGGAGTCAGAGAAGGTTCAGGGACTATGGCAGTGCCTAGGAAGGCTTTGCAGAGAGGGGCCTTGACTCTAAAAAGGTGGGAAAATGTTGAAATGTAGACTGGCAGACCATGAAACATAAACAAAGACTAGAATGGAAGGAACAAGATCCCTGCGGGATGAACCTTGCCTGAATGCACTGGGTTTTTACCTATACCCTGCCTTGCAGTTAAATTAAATGACATGAAATTCCTCTAAAACTCCAAGTTCTGTCTGCCTCCAGGCCTTTGAATGTGCTGTGTCAACTATCTGGGCTACTTTACACCCTTTCTTGCCTTACACTGCTTCTACGGTGCACATGCTGCCCCAGACTGATCAACAGTCTGTGAACTCCTTGAGGACTGAAACTATATCTAATCTATATATCTCTAGCTTAGACTTAATGCTATTAAATCCACACTATCACATTTGTTAACTGAATCAATGAATGCTAAGAAGCAGAATGAAGTTGGCTGGAAGAGGCAGGGAAGATGCTCTGAGAAGCAATGTGGTTTTTAACTGATTAACCAGGTGCTTGAGTTTTTAAATTTACTTTACATTATTCCAGTCTGAGACCAACTGACAAATCAATAGATTTTATAGTGGCAGTGTGAGGCTTGAATTAGATTTGAGGAGAAGCAAACATCATCTCTAGATTTAGAAGTTTTTTATTGTTTTTTGTTTTAGCCTATCAGTATTTTACAGAGAAGGCAATGGCACCCCACTCCAGTACTCTTGCCTGGAAAGTCCCATGGACGGAGGAGCCTGATAGGCTGCAGTCCATGGGGTCGAGAAGAGTTGGGCACGATTGAATGACTTCACTTTCACATTTCACTTTCATGCTTTGGAGAAGGAAATGGCAACCCACTCCAGTATTTTAACCACAAAATGCACTTTAATCCAAAGTAGGCTAGGTAATCACTCTGAAACTTTCTAGTAACAGATCTCTGAGAGCCTAGCTTTATGAAAAGATAAATCTTTCTCTCCTTGACTTTTTAATATTCAGAGAGTTCCTCGGTTTGGGAAAATTGTGGTTGACCAGTTGCCACTTCCTGCTGATCTGGGCTGAGCCTACCCAGCTATCCAGCCCTATTCAAAGGGTATTGATAGGAAATGACTTCCTTGGAGGCTCCAGGCTCAGCACCATTTCTCCTTACCTCCTAGCTGAAGTCACTTCTCTTCCCTTCACCCGCTCATCCCTCCTCACCATGATGAAGAATGCAAGATCTGAAGCCAGACTACTTGGATTCAAAACTTCTTGTTACCCTTTCTAGATAAAGAATTATGGAGAAAGCACTTAATTTTCCTGAGACTTAATTTCCTAACTTGTAAAGTAGAGATTTTAATTCACTTACCTCATAAGGGCAGTTGTTCTCAGCTGGAAGCTCCAAGAGACATTTGAGAGTGTCTGGAGACGTTTTTTGGTGGTCATAATTGGTGGTAAGTGCTATTGGCATCTAGGAGATAGAGGCCAGGGATGCTCCTAAACCTCCTATAGGACATCCCAAGGGACAGTTCCCACCACAAAGAATTATCCAGCCCAAAATGTCAACAGCACAGAGATTGAGAAACTCTGTTCACAGGGTTATTATAAAGCATTTGATACTTACCACCTCCTCCCCAACTTCATCTTCAAAATCCCATCATTTCCTTTGGCCTCTAGCTCCATATTCAAAATCCTTCCTTCATCTGTTCTTACCCCCATCACTGCCACAAATATCCTGATGAAAGCCCACATCTCTTTACACCTGAGACCTTCATCTAATCCCTAATTTACCTTCCTTGGTTCCCCACTTTGGAGCAAACTGTGGGCTGCTCACCACTGAGGCTTGGTATTTTCCTCTGTGTGTCTTATGTACCAACTGCAATGCCTGAGACATGGTGGGTGCTGAGTGAATGTTTGCAGGACCAGCTTGAGATCCATGCCTTGCTGAACAGCCAGATCATCTGTTTCAATACATCGCTAGGCACTAATCTCCAAAATGCTGTTCAGAGATAAACTTTTAGCCATCTCACCCAAAGTCCCAAGCTTCACTTGTAGCTTCATTTCCTATCACCCTACATGAACTTTTCTTTCCAACCACATTGTCATGTTCACTGTCTACAAAGCACATCTCTATCTAGTCTTGTCTCTTACTGTACATTTGCTCAATCAGTGTTCCCTACTTTGGTTCCTCCTTCTTTCTTTTCATATAATCAAATTATTTCCATCCTTCAAAACCAAACCCAAACCCAAACTCACCTCCTCCCAAAAGCTTTCCTTGTGACCCCAATCCATCAGCCACTCTCTCTTTCACTTTCTCTACACATGGTCACCTTGAGCATGATGCTTCTCCTTCTGAGACTCAGTTTCCAAATCTTTGAAGCAAGCATTGATGAAGTGTTTTATCCATCTTCAAATCCACAAAATTTCTCCAACCAAGTATTAAACCTACAAAGAAATAGAGCAAAGTTTGAGAAATAACTCTGCAGTCTGCATCTGTAGATGTTATTATTTGAGTATATCTCCTAGGTGGTTCTTGAGAGTTCTTGTTGCTATTCAGTTGCTAAGTCATGTCCAACGCTTTGCAACTCAATGGACCACAGTACTTCCTTGTCCTTTATCATCTCTCGGAATTTGCTCAAACTCATGTGCATTGAGTCGGTGATGTCATCCAACCATTTTATCCTCTATCTCCTGCCTCCAGTCTTTCCCAGCTTCGGGGTCTTTTCCAATCAGTCAGCTCTTCACACCAGGTGGCCAAAGTATTGGAGCTTCAGCTTCATTATGTCCTTCCAATGAATATTCAGGACTGATATCCTTTAGGATTGACTGGTTTGAATCCTTGCTGTCCAAAGGACTCTCAAGAGCCTTCTCCAGCACCACAGTTCGAAAGCATCAATTCCTTGGCCCTCCACTTTCTTTATGGTCCAACCCTCACATCCATACATGACTACTGGAAAAATGATAGCTTTGACCAGACAGACCTTTTTTGGCAAAGTGATGTAAAAGCTTTTTAATATGCTGCCTAGGTTTGTCATAGCTTTTCTTCCAAGAAGCAATCCTCTTCTAATTTCATGCTTGCAGTCATCACCCTTTTTCTTGGAGCCCAAGAAAACAAAGTCTGTCACTGTTTCCATTGTTTCCCCATCTATTTGCCGTGAAGTGATGGGACCAGATGCTATGATCTTCGATTTTAGTTTGGGGGTTTATTTTTTTTTAGGGTTTTAGTGACAATTTATTTATTATATGTAAATTACTTAGAACATTGTTGCCATGTATACTCAGCCAGCTTTTTCACTCTCCTCTTTCACCTTCATTAAGAGACTCTTTAGTTCCTCTTCACTTTCTGCCATTAGAGTGGTATCATCTGTATGTCTGAGGTTGTTGATATTTCTCCTGGAAATCTTAATTCCACTTGTGAGTTACCTAGCCCAGAATTTTGTATGATGTACTCCAAATATAAGTTAAATAAGCAGGGTGACAATATACAGCCTTGACGGACTCCTTTCCCAATTTGGAACCAGTCCGTTGTTCCATGTCTGGTTCTAATTGTCACTTCTTGACCTGCATATGGGTTTCTCAGGAGGCAGGTAGAGTGGTCTAGTATTCCCATCTCTTTAAGAATTTTTCACAGTTTGTTGTCATCCACACAGTCAAAGACTTTAGCATAGCCAATGAAGCAGAAGTAGATGTTCTTCTGGAATTCTCTTGCTTTTTCTATGATCCAAGAGATGTTGGCAATTTGATCTCTGGTTCCTCTGCCTTTTCTAAATCCAACTTGTACATCTGAAAGGTCTCGGTTCATGTACTGTTGAAACCTAGCTTGATGGATTTTGAGCATTACCTTGCTAGCAAGTGAAATTAGTACAATTGTGTAGTTTGAACATTCTTTGGCATTGCTCTTATTTGGGATTGGAATGAAAATTAATATTTTCCAGTCCTGTGGCCACCTGATGCAAAGAACTGACTCATTGGAAAAGACCCTGATGCTGGGAAAGATCGAAGGCAGGAAGAGAAAGCGACGTCAGAGAATGAGATGGTTGGATGGCATCACTGACTCAATGGACATGAGTTTGAGCATTCTCTGGGAGTTGGTGATGGACAGGGAAGCCTGGCATGCTGCAGTCCATAGGGTTACAAAGAGTCAGACACGACTGAGTGACTGAACCAAGTCCTGTGTCCACTGCTGAGTTTTCCAAATTTGCTTTATAATGGCATCATCTTTTAAGATTTGAAATAGCTCTTCAGGAATTCTATACCTCCACTAGCTTTGTTGGTGGTAATGTTTCCTAAAGCCCACTTGACTTCACACTCCAGGATGTCTAGCCATCATGGTTACAATGATCACACCATCATGGTTATGTTGGTCTTTAAGACCTTTTTTGTACAGTTCTTCTGTATATTCTTGCCACCACTTCTTAATCTCTTCTGCTTCTGTTAGCTCCTTACCATTTCTGTCCTTTATTGTGCCCATCTTTGCATGAAATAGTCCCTTAAGTGAAAGTCACTCAGTCGTTTCTGACTCTTCTGTGACCCCGTGGACTATACAGTCCATTGAATTCTCCAGGCCAGAATACTGAAGTGGGTAGCCTTTCCCTTCTCCAGGGGATCTTCTCAACCCATGGATCAAACCCAGGTCTCCCACATTGCAGGCGAGTTCTTTACCAGTTGAACCACAAGGGAAGCCCAAGAACACTGAAGTAGGTAGCCTATCCTTTCTCCAGAGGATCTTCTCAACCTAGGAATCAAACTGGGTCTCCTGCATTCCAGGCAGATTCTTCACCAACTGAGCTATCAGGGAAGCCCACAGATATAGTTCCTTGGTATCTCTAATTTTCTTAAAGAGATCTTAGTCTTTCCCATTCTACCGGTTTCCTCTATTTCCTTGCCTTATTCATTTAAGAAGGCTTTCCTATCTCTCCTTGCTATTCTTTGGAACTCTGCATTCAGTTGGGTAAATCTTTCTTGAGTACTTCTTGATTTAAATTGTCCAATCAGTATGCTTAAGGTAAGAAGAAGAGATCATTTTATTTAACTATTTGAGTAAGGGTGGGTCAGGAAAAACCAAATCGTTATCAAAATTCCAGTCCCTTGTTTCCCTGTGGTCCTCAACCCCAGGTTCTCAGAGTGGAAGGTTGACCATATGTTCCCATAAGCTTCACCCTCAGAAGATTTAGCTTCCATTAATAAATGTAACTGGGAGCAATGAAGCATGTGGATCTCATTTTAACAAGTCAGCACATGTAAATGAAGATTGTGGTTAGCAGAAACTTTTTGTCGTGGAAAATGAGACATCTCTTCCTGCTGCAGCATGTTTGGGGGAGGAGCTCAGGATGGAGGATGAGAACTGCTGAGCCTACGTATAGACAGCCATCTGCAGACAAGGTTTGAGGAGCCCTAAGAAACCACTATCCCCCTTTAATCTCTGCTGTCCATCTGATACAGCACCTGAAATCCCACTAGTAGGGGCTCAATTCAAGCCCACACACATTTGGCTCCTCCTTCAGGGTTCACTCTTAATTCTGTCTTCAAAACTAATCCTGTTTCTCCTCTGGGAGAATTTAAGAAGGTTGAGTGGAGAGTATAGAAAGTTTCAGAAACTTTTGCATTCTTTGGAGAACCTGATAAAGCTGTCTTTTTTACATGGTAATAATGCAATAATTGGGCTTCCCCAGTGGCTCAATGGTAAAAAAAAAAAAAAAAAAAAAAAAGAATCTGCCTGCAATGCAGGAAACACAGAGAATACAAGTGTGATCCCTGGGTTGGGAAGATCCCCTGGAGGAGGGCATGGAAACCCACTCTAGTATCCTTACCTGGAGAATCCCCATGGACAGAGAAGGCTGGCAGGCTGAAGTCCATATGGTTGCAAAGAGTCTGACATGACTGAAGTGACTGAGCACAATTAAGTAATTAATTTATAGTCACACACTCACTGAGAAACCCCAGCCTCAAATTGCCACAGCTGAAATGTACTGGAGGAAGGTGAAAAAGTGTTTCCTGTCCCTGGGTCTTCTTCTCTAATCTGAGAGGCAATCCCATAAAGGAAAATCCATCAGAATGAAGCAAAGGAACAGCCTTGGGGTTGGGGGCCTGGCGGCTGCCATAACAACCTCTCCAATGTCTGACCAAGACAAGTGGTTCTTTCATTCACACATTCTACAAACATGGTGTGCCAAGCCTGTGGATCATGCCAATGACTATTTCAAATCTCTGAGATCTGATGTACCCTAAATCCTCTGGGGTTGTTGGAGGGCAGAGGCACACATCCTTGACCCCATAATCTCACGTCTAGATATTTATCATACAGATACACTTACACATGTACAAGATGTGTAAGATGGCACACAGGCAGCCATATTTGCAACAACATTGTGATAGCAAATAATTAGAAACAACCTACATGTCCATCAAAACAGAAATGGTTAAATGGATTATAGTACTGCAAGAAGGAGGTCATGATGACTACTTAAAACAAGAGCAATCCAGCATGTTATGTTATATTGAGAAAGCATGACAGTGTGTGGAGAAAAATACTATTCTAAGTATCTGCCTGTATTTGCAAATGCATAACCCCTGGAAGGACACACAAGGAGCTCATAATAGCGGTCAAATCTGGGAGAAAAACTGGGTGGAACAGGAACCAGAAGGATGGCTTACCCTTTTTTGTGTGTTTCCTATTTGCCTCTTTTGAATGTGAGCCAAATGCACATTTGCAAAGAATAAATAACTTTACAGAAGGAAAGAAAAGCAAGGGTTTTGTATGAGAGTGCGAATGCAAGCCCTTCCACCAACTAGCTATGTACTTGGGGTAGGTACCTGGAGTGGGCTGTCTAACCTTGCTGAACTTTAGTTTACTGAGATTCTAGGCAGGGATGATATTATCATTCACATCACATTATCATGAAGACTAGAGGATATAATGAAGACTAGTGGTCCATGCCAGAAGCTCAATATCGTCACCCACAGCCACCAGCATTCTGGTTACCCTCATCACAACAAGAGAAGAGCAGCAAGTGTCTGCCAAAAGGCTGGTGAGTGCCTGCATCAGAAGATGGTGTTTCTCTCTCCTTGGTCATCGGGTGATCTCTAACCCTGACCAAGGCTGACCCTGACCTTGAACTCACTGTACTCCTAAATCCTGTTCAGATAATTCCCTAGTCATGACCCTAGTCATGACCAGGGCGGATGTTGGCCTAAGTGGAGCCTGCAGGAGAATCAGAAAAACAGTGGAGAGTCAGGCTAGGGGTGTGGCTGTGACAATTTTGGTTTAAAGTCTCTGCAGTAAAACTGCCCTCACTGTTGGCAGGAGTGTGAATTGGTCCAACAGTTTACAAAACTGTTAGTATTGACTAAAGTTAAACACAAACCTACCCTATAAGCAGCAATCCCAGTTCTCTATATATACCCAACAGAAATGAGTACATATGCCCACACAAAGACTTGCACAAGAATGTACATTCATAGAACTTTATTTATAATAGTCAAAAAATGATAAGCACAGAAACACCCATCATTAGAAGAATGGATAAACAAATCATGGTATATTCATGCAATGGAATACCACTCGGCATTAACAAGGAATAAATTATTGTATTGAATAAAATACTGAATAAATTATTTGTACCCAAAGCAACATGGACAAATCACACTGATGTAATATTGGGTTTAAAAAAATCCAAACACAGAAGTAAACATTCTGCATGTATTCAACAACTGGCAAAATAAATCAACGGTAGTAAAAGTCAAAATAGTCCTTATCATAGGAGGGTAGGTACTGAGTGGAAAGGGGCACTAAGGAAACCTTGAGTGCTAGAAATATTCAGTATCTTGACTGGATGGTGTCACATGGGCATCCACATAAGTAAAACACCATGAAACTGTGCCCACAAGATCTGTGCATTCAATACATTTTATGATGTGTATAGTATATTTCAACTAAAAAGGAAAAAGTGTAATAATAAAACACATCTCTCCCATAAAGTTTTCCGGGCTTGTCTCTGCTCTGACCCACCCTCGCTGGCCAGAAAGTCCATACAGTTATTTAAGTTGTTGTTCCTCCTATGTGGGGCTGGACCTCCCCTTCCTGGCTCTGTTCAGATTGGTCCCGGAAAACGGCCTCCTTCCAGAGGTGGCACCATGTCCCTCAGTGCCTGGTGGTGCAGCCAGTTCCCTCCAGTGCGGAGACAGCAGCTCCCACTCCCCACCTTTCCACACACATCAGCTTGGGCAGGATTCACCAGCACGGAGCAGGGAGGCAGGCTGCTCTCCTCAAGGTTGACCTGTATCCTCCTGGGAAGCCACCCCAAAGTGGAGCGGTACTTCTAGGCAACCGAGGAGAAAAAATCCACCTGCAATTTCTCAGAGGGGTCCTTTGCTATTTATTTGGTGTCAAAACCAGAGAGGAACAGCTGGAATCAGAATTGCTAATGTTCCGGTCTGAGGTCTTCAGAGGCTGCTGGCTTCCACTCTAAGCTCCCTCTGCTGGTTCATTGGAAAATGTATCTGCTTGGCCACAATCTCCGTTCCGACTAAACTGGCCACATCCAGGGTACCCCATGCTGGAAAGCTCCTTTCATGTGTCCTCCTCTTTTCTCGATCTTCCCTGAGGTCCCCAGGGTGAAATCATGGATCTCCTGATCAGTCTTAAAGCAGGAAATCCAGGCAGCCAAGGGAAGCAGAAGGGTGGCCTCTAGACAGATGATCATTTGGGCATCATCCCTGCCCCCAACACATACACAAACACACACATACATACACACACACATTTCTGATGACTCTGGTTCCTCAGGGAGAGACTAAGAATTTCACTTACAGAATAGTTTTCCCCAAGAGTTATGGAAAACCACCCAAATTCCACTGTCTTCCAAGTCCTAATTTACCCAGAGTTGAAGGTGGCCTTGGAGGCCAGGGTTACAAGCTGCTTAAAATAAATGCATCTATTTCCATCTCTGGGCCCCTCTCCAGGGAACCTTGTCCCTCAGGAATTCTCAGGACTGTTTTTAACTGGAGAAAGCTAGGAGATTTGTGAGCTATGCCCAGCTGAACATAGGCCTCTGCTTTTGTTCCAGCCTAGGGCTTCAGAATTCCCTCCGGTGTTATTAAAACCACTTGAGTTGTAATTATAGTTCTTTGGCCCATTGACCCCTTGGAGTGGGGGGCACAGAGGCGAGAAACAGAATGCACTCTTTTTAGACTCTTCAGCTCTTTTCCAGTAATAACTATTTAAAGCCCTGTCAAGCTAACCAATTGCTGCCAACTTGTCAGAAAGGTCTTTTTTCATCTTTCCAATTGCAAGACAAGATTGGATGTAGGTAAAACTTAGCTTTAAAGTCCTTAATGGCTGTTTGAAATGACAAAGAATATAGGAGCATCAATACACCATGCACAGCCTGCCTCTGCTCTGGTTTCTGTCTGGGTCAGCTTTTCCAGCACCTTTGGTATTGGAGAATATATTTGTTCAGATCCACAGAACCTAGTAGAACAAAGTATGAACATCATAATAGCCTGGACTTTAAGGCAACAAATTTGAAAACATCTAGTTGATTGTTTAAAACACCACCCAAGTAATAACTGCCATCATTTGTCCAAAGCAGCTGGCTTTCTATTATATGCACTTGGACCACATGATGGCTGAGAGTCACGTGGGTACCACATTTCCAGGGCTTCCCTGGACCACGTGTGGTTCCCTTCCCGACTCCACCCCAAGCCACTGCCGTCCTCTCCACTAGAGGAAGCCTCTCACACTGCTGGGGAGTAAGCATGATGCTGTCATGAGGATAGCAAGAAATCTGCTCTCATCTGCTCAAAAAGTGATTCATGTCACAAATCATGATTTTTAGGGGCAGACTGAGTTGAATCTTGGGCAACCAGGAAGCCACCAGCCAAGTGGGTCCAGGGTCCCCTTCACACACATCATGCACCTGGTCTGTCTTTCGCTCAGTTAGTACCACTCAGCCTTGGCATATTCAACATGCTGGTGCTAGCTGGGAAAAGGGCATGCAGGTGCAACATTCCAGGTAGAAGGTGTGGCTCCAGGGAAGGTCAGGAACTGGCAAGAGGAGGCAGAGGAGGACCTTTGGGCGGAAGAGCCAATCAAGGAAGGAACCACTGTCTGGGAGGTGGGCATGCCAAGAAGAGCAGGAGAGTGGATATTGATACCAGGTTGCATAATTGCTACACCCAGGACAAAGAAGGTTTGAGTGGCCCAAGAAGTTTGGGAAATGTTTGATCAAAGTTAAATGGGTTTCTTTTCAGTGAGACTTTAAAGAGGCCCTTTAACCTGCAAATAATGAAAATTATGAGATCCAACTTTCCATCCACAACAGATCTATAGGAAGATTGATCAGATCAGATCAGTCGCTCAGTCGTGTCTGACTCTTTGCGACCCCATGAATCGCAGCACGCCAGGCCTCCCTGTCCCTCACCAACTCCCGGAGTTCACTCAGACTCACGTCCATCGAGTCAGTGATGCCATCCAGCCATCTCATCCTCTGTCGTCCCCTTCTCCTCTTGCCCCCAATCTCTCCCAGCATCAGAGTCTTTTCCAATGAGTCAACTCTTCGCATGAGGTGGCCAAAGTACTGGAGTTTCAGCTTTAGCATCATTCCTTCCAAAGAAATCCCAGGGCTGATCTCCTTCAGAATGGACTGGTTGGATCTCCTTGCAGTCCAAGGCACTCTCAAGAGTCTTCTCCAACACCACAGTTCAAAAGCATCAATTCTTCAGCGCTCAGCCTTCTTCACAGTCCAACTCTCACATCCATACATGACCACAGGAAAAACCATAGCCTTGACTAGATGAACCTTTGTTGGCAAAGTAATGTCTCTGCTTTTGAATATGCTATCTAGGTTGGTCATAACTTTCCTTCCAAGGAGTAAGCGTCTTTTAATTTCATGGCTGCAGTCACCATCTGCACTGATTTTGGAGCCCAGAAAAATAAAGTCTGACACTGTTTCCACTGTTTCCCCATCTATTTCCCATGAAGTGGTGGGACCAGATGCCACGATCTTCGTTTTCTGAATGTTGAGCTTTAAGCCAACTTTTTCACTCTCCACTTTCACTTTCATCAAGAGGCTTTTGAGTTCCTCTTCACTTTCTGCCATAAGGGTGGTGTCATCTGCATATCTGAGGTTATTGATATTTCTCCCAGCAATCTTGATTCCAGCTTGTGTTTCTTCCAGTCCAGCGTTTCTCATGATGTACTCTGCAGATAGTGACTCTTTATGATCCTCTGGTTTCCCCTTCCAGAGTGTACTAGTTTGCTTGGGCTGCTGCAACCAAGTACCACAGGCTGGCTAACTTAACAGGAACTTATTGTCTCGCAGTTCTGGAAATTAGAAAACTGAGATCAGCGTATCAGTCAGGCTGGTTTCTTCTGAGGGCTCTCTCCTTGGCTTGTCGATAACAACTTTTCTCTCTGTCTTCATATGGTCTTCCCCCGTGTGTCTGTGCCCTAACCGCCTCTTCTTATAAGGACACCAGACATACTGGATTAGGTCCCACTCTCATGGTCTCCTTTCATTTTAATCATCTCTTTAAAGACTGTAACTCCAAATACAGCCATATTTTGTGGCACTAGAGGTTAGGGCTTCAAATTGCCTAATTAATTCATATCACCCTTATGAATTTGGGGCAGGGAATGATTCAGCCTGTAATGCAGACTTTCTCTTCCCAGCTTCTCCCACAATTGTGCAAAGTCTATTTCTTGTCATAAACCCTTTATTCTGTGACATGCACAGTGGCTCCACTTCCCCAAGTTCTAACACAGAAATTGGTAGTAGAAGTGGGATGATCCTGTAAAAGAGAATGAAAACAAGAGACGTTGGTTTGGGACTGTATAACAGTAGCCAAAGTAGTGGGATCAGTGCATGTTCAGTTGTTCAGCCATATCTGACTCTACAACCCTATGGACTATAGGCCACCAGGCTCCTCTGTCTATAGGAGTTCCCAGGCAAGAATACTGGAGTGGGTTGCCATTTCCTTCTCCAGGAGACCTTCCCAACCCAGGAATCAAACCCATATCTCCTGTGTCTCCTGATTTAGCAGGCAGATTCTTTACCACTGAGAAGTGCGATCAGGGAGTGCCTCAAACTGCAGTCTGTCTCCAGCCTGAAGAGGGATAGCAGGGGGTTCTGGCTATGGGTGGGCTGGAGTCCCTCAGGATCAGGAAATACCCTGGACCAAAACTTCCCCTGCCAGCCCACCCATGACTCACTGTGTCAATGACTGAACCCAGAATCTGAAAAGGCAGCCCATATCAAGGATGTCCAGCCTGGTCCTGCCACCAAGCACAGCACCAGACAAGAGGACCCAACCCCAAGGAGACAGCCATCTCCTCCAGATGACCAGACACACATGCAAAGCAATTAGAGAATCACCAGTAAGAATTATGTCTGTGTGTATGCCACAGACAAGCACATTCTTCCTTTTCTCTACATTATGCTCCAGTCAAACCAAACCACTTACAGCTCCCTGAAATGTCAGGCTATTTCACGCCTCAGGGCCTTTGTTCTAATACTCTCTCCTAGCCGGAAGCCCTGCCAGGGTAGCAGCCCAGCAAACATCTATTCATCTTTCAAGCATCACCTTTGCTATGAAGCTTTTTCTCTTGCCCCCCACCCCAGGGTGGCTGTCATCTATTAAGCACTTGCCAAGTGCCAGCAAATGTGCATGGTAATTCATTTCATCCTCTTGATAGCCCTATGAAATAGGTGTTCTTGGCCCCCTGTTGACAGGTGATAAAACTAAGGTTCAGAGAGATTAAGTGATTTGCCAAGTGTACCTAGCTTATAGGAGGTGCAGCTGGGCTTCAAACTCAGCTGTTGTGATCTAAGTCTGGCTCTGCACATATTCATATATGCAGTATAGACTGCTTCTCTGAACCAGGTTTGAGCCAGAGACTGAGGCCATGCTGGGATGCATATCAGCATCCCACTGTGCATTACAACAATCTAGAGGTCAGCAATCACATCTGAGAGCAGGCCTTTCTAACCATTGTACCTATTAGCATCCAGATAGACACAAGATTCTGTGTCCATGGACAGGACACAAAAAAGCTGGTCAGCATTAGGAGGGGCACTCTCCACAAACAAACAGCTCCTGTTATGTTTTTATGGGAACTTTACAGATGATCAAGGTGGTACTATAGACAGTGGGAGAAGGAAAGATTGCTTAGTCAGTGGTGTCAGGAAACTGGTTTGTCAGGAGGAGAAAAAGAAAGCCACATTATTACTTTATAGCAAAAGATTCTAGATAGAATAAACACCTAAGCATGGAAAATAAAGCTATAAACTTCACAGAAGAAAATATAGATGGATTATTGTTGTTGTTTAGTCCTTATTGTGTCTGACTCTTTGCAACCCCATGGATTTCAGTACACTTATCTCCTCTGTCCTTCACTGTCTCCCGGAGTTTGCTCAAACTCATGTCCATTGAGTCATTAATGCCATCCAACCATCTCATCTTCTGTTGCCCCCTTCTCCTCCTGCCCTCAGTCTTTTCCAGCATCAATTTTCCAATGAGTTGGTTCCTCTTATTAGATGGCCAAAGTCTTTGAGCTTCAGCATTAGTCCTTTAAGAGAATATTCAGGATTGATTTCCTTTAGGATTGACTGCTTTGATCTCCTTGCAGTCCAAGGGACTCTCAAGAGTCTTCTCCAGCACCACAATTTGAAAGCATCAATTCTTTGGTGCCCTGCCTTCTTTATGGTCCAGCTCTCACATCCATTCATGACTACTAGAAAAACCATAACTTGACCATGACCTTTGTTGGCAAAGTAATATCTCTGCTTTTTAATACACTGTCTAGGTTTGTCATGTGTGCTGTGCTTAGTTGCTCAGTTGTGTCCAACTCTTTGCAAGCCCATGGACTGCAGCCCTCCAGGCTCCTCTGTCCACAGGGGTTCTCCAGGCAAGAATACTGAAGTGGGTCTCCATGCCCTCCTCTAGGGGATCTTCCCAACCCAGGGATTGAACCCAGGTCTCCCACATTGCAGGCAGATTCTTTACCAGCTAAGCCACCAGGGAAGCAATATAGCTAACTATTATCAAGTACCCCAAAGCACAAACAAAATAACAAAAAAAGTTAGATATCACAACTTGGTAGTCATGGGGTTTAACAAGAGCATCATAGACAAAATGAACAGATCAATGACAGACTAGAAGATATTACAATATCCAGTGCCATTAATGGGTTAATATGTACTCTAGACTCTACCAGGAACTCCAAGTCGTCAAGAAAAAAGGAAATCCAATTAATTTTTTAAGAAGCAAGGATATGAATATATGAATTTACAGAAAATGAATAATGAGTTCATATTCTTACTCCCTGGTAATCAAATATATGCAAATTAAATCACAAATGAGACTGTACTTCATAGCCATCAGAGTAGCAGAAAAGTGGGTAATCCAAGTCCAGGTGAGGAGGAGCGACGATAAGAACATTGTGTGCTGCTTGCTGGGAGTTTAAAGTTGTTACAGCTGTTTTGGAAAGCAATTTAACATAATTTAGTAAAATTATGTGTATTTATGTCCCATGATCTGGCAATTCCACTCCTGTTTGTACAACCCAGAGATTTTTGCGCAGATCTAATATGAGAACCATATGAGCTTGTTTGTCAACAGTGTTGTTATTTCTGAGAGCAGGAAGTTAAACTTTGGGGTCCATCACTGGAGGGATAATTAAGTGAAATGTGCTGGAGAATCAAATCCCAGGCAGTAGTGAGAAGCTGTGGACTAGAAACACATAAATCAGCATGAATGGGTCTTAAAAGCATAGATTTGAATGGGAAAAGTCAAAACCAGTTTGGATTTTACGGTGCAATACTCTTTAAATCAATTAAAGCCAGGCATGCATAAAACAACTTCAGGTATTTTACAAGGTGACATGCATATTTAAGATTTTTTACATAAAACTCATTAGAGTAATAGCTTATGGGGAGATAGGTGTGGTGATCAGAGGTGGGAGAAATAGATAAGTAGTAAACAAACAAATATCTAGAGAGGGGTCCTTCATGGATGGATGGTGATGTGAGGTGTGAACTAAAGGATGTGAGGAGCTGCTGAGGCCAGATCAGAGGAGGAAAGAACAAGACAGAAGGCGTGGGAGCAAGAGAACCGTTTCCCCAGCAATGGCCCTGGAGTAAAAGGCTTGGCTTCTTATCCTGATTCTGCTACTTGATGAATTTGACTTTGAGCAACTTACTTCACTGGACTCTGTCTCAGTCTCTTCAGCTGTAAAACGGAAATGCTAGCAGTACCTACATCAAGGGATCATTTGAATGATGCATTAGACAGCATCCATGCACAGCACCCATGAGTAGCCAGGGCTGAATGGACAGAAGCCATGAATGTTTCTATATCAATTCTGTGCTCAGCAGTTATGCTGTGTACTTTAAAAGCCTAAAATGACATGACAGTGAAGACACACTCAGAGTCTTTTAATCAGTCATTGTGCATGGATCGTTCTACCAGCAGAACATTCATTCCACCCTAGACATTGTCACAATCATGGACACCACAGTATCCTCCACTGCCACCTCTTTTGTATTGGACAAGACCTGGGCAATGCTGCTGAGAGCTGGATAGGAGAATGGGAAGGACGTGGCTCTAGAGTCAGAGACTACCTGGTTTCCTGTCCTGGATCTGTACTCATTCCTTAGCTCTCTGTGTCTTCTTGTCTTCATCCATAAACACAGATGAGAACAGCATCCCCATAAAGTTCTTGTGAGCATGAAATGTGATCATTGGGCAAAATGCTCCTAACGCATAGCAAGTGCTTTGTAAATAATAGTTGCTATTACTTGTGGCAGGGGACAGAGGGGACATTCTGAATTAGGTGAGAACACCTTGCTGCTGCTGCTGCTAAGTCACTTCAGTCGTGTCCGACTCTGTGCAACCCCATGGACTGCAGCCTACCAGGCTTCTCCGTCCATGGGATTCTCCAGGCAAAAACACTGGAGTGGGTTGCCATTTCTTTCTCTACCCTAGCAAAGACCAAAAGACGAGGGAATAGTGTGTGTAAAACCTGCAAGGAGCCCTTAGTTATGTCCTAGTTACTAGTTAGAGTGTGTGGTGGGCTTCCAGTGCTGAAGGACCCCAGCACTTAAAGGAGGAAGTCTGAAAGCAAAACAGAGTGCTGAGAATCAGTACTTGCTTCATAGCTGAGCATGCTGGAAAGTTGACACTGTCAGATCTTTCAAATGATTATTCTTATAAATGATTATTCTGCTTCCCTTGGGAGCTCAAGAGGCGCTTATAAGAGAGAAACTCGGCTTCCCAATGATGGGACTGTTTTCGAATCAGAGTTGGCATTTGCATCAATTTAGCTGATGGGGAACATTTCTTTTTTCCCACTCCAGCATGATGGAGTGCGATAAAAGAGTTTGGTTCTTTGCACGAGAGGAAAATATGTCTGAAACTGCAGCCCTGGGGAAAAGATGAAGGGTTGTTGGCTTCACCAGTGTGATGGGAAAGATGACTGTGAGGGGGAACACGATGTGGGGCCGATGAGGTCCAGCAGGGCACAGTCAGCTGGTGACGTTCACAACAAAGACAAGTTCCTATGCATTTTATTATTTTTATTGATGTAGATTTTGTTCTGATTTCACTGATTCACCCTGCCGGTGTGCCCTCGATCTGCCCCCATCACAGATATGGGAAATCTTCCCAGGGCTCTTATCTGCATTTGATGGTTCATGGCTTGGACACTTCGATGGTTCTCCTATGGCTTCAGAGTCACTTTAGATTTTCAAACCTCTTCCCTGCCTGAAGCCAACTTGCCCAAGAGTAACTCTGCTTTGGTAGGATGCTATTCCTCCCTTGTCTTCAAGGCCCTCCATGATCTTGCCCTCTGACCTGAACTCCCCACGGGCTCATGGACACTCTGCAGATCTCTCCTCATTACCATGGCCACATTTTTGCCCGCCCTGCAAGGTCCTCTCATTCCTTCCCTCTTCCATGAGCAACTCCATTCAGGCCTACCCAGTTCACTGAGCTCCTGCCTTGGGGCCAGGCCAGAGAAGACAAAGACAGAGTGGAGAGAGATGAAGGGGAGAGATAAAGGGATGAGATGAGCCAGAGACACTGGGAGCTATCTCAGTGTGGTCAGCAAAATAGTAATGGCAAGCAGGTGGCTCAGTGGGGGCCCCAGTAGGGTAATGGTCAGAGGAAGTCCCCTTTCAAGTGCCAAACTACTGCCCCCAGGAAGCCTATCCTGACCCTGCTAGCATGACTTCTTCAAGCATCATCCTAGCATTTGAGAGGCAGGCAGTAAAACATTAAGGGTCCAGACTTCGAAGCCTGGCTGCCTGAGTTTTGAATTCTAGCTCTATCACATACAACTGTGTGACCTTGGGCTAATTCTTTAACCTCTCAGAGATGTTTCCTTATCTGTTAAAGGGAGGTAATAATAGTATGGATGTATCTGTGTGATTATAAGGATTAAATGATATACACAGGTAACGTGTGTGCTCATGCTCCGTCACTGAATCATGTCCAGCTCTTTGCGACCTCATGGACTGTAGCCCACAAGGCTGCTCTGTCCATGGAATTTCCCAGGCAAGAATACTGAAGTGAGTTGCCGTTTCCTCCCCCAGGGGATCTTCCTGACCCAGGGAAGGAACCCATGTCTCCTGCATTGGCAGGTGGATTCTTAACCACTGTGCCACCTGGAAAGCCCCATATACACAGGTAAAGCACTACCTAAAGCAGTATCTGGCCATGTAGTGGTGGCACAGAACTCTCGCTGTTATTGTCTGGGACCTTCGCGCTACACTGTCTGTGGGGCTTCTCTCCTGTGACACAGCTGCCCTAGAAACACTGCTGGAAGGTGGTATTCAGCAAGAGATTGACTTTCATCTGCATCGATACATGTATATTACCAGAACACTCTGCCTTTCTCTTCATAATGACAATTCTGTTGATCATAATCTACCTCATTGACTCACACACTGTCCATGGACTCCCAAAGAGTCCATGGACTCCGCTAATAACGTTACATTTTGATTGGCATTTTTAAAAATAATAGTAATAAAAGAAACTTCTGTCTTGAATGTCCAAGAATAGATTCTGCATAAGCCTTGCAGCTTCAGGCCTGGTACAGAATTGGAAGAGGAAGTGATCGTTTGTCATCTTTCTTTACAGACTGCATTTCTGGCATCACTTCGATGCTAAATGGGACTTTTTAAAAATAGTCTTAACAAGCATTTTGACAGACTCTGTTCTGGATACCAGAGAATAGAGCCAAGGAGAGTCAGCATGTGTGAAATCTGACCCGGCCCCCATCAAACAGCCAGTGACTGCAGTCCCCTCCCAGGGGGGCTATCTGATGGCAGCAGGGACACAGGCTTAAGAGGACCGTTTAGGAACATGGTACTGGGTTGACGCTAAAGCCCTACATGCCTCTCTCCAGAGATGACATGAACTCCCAGGAGTTTGAGGCAAGTTCAGCCAATGAGAGATTATTCCTACCACAAAGGCCACCCCTCTGCTGGGAGCAGTGAAGAAGACCCGTCAGGGACACTCCCAAGGCTGATTCTTTTTGGAGCCTTGTCTCTTCAAGATCAAATCCAGGTCAAACCTAAAATGTCAGTGAACACAGGCTAAGTGCCTTCATACATAGGCAGTAGGTCTGGCAGGAGAAGGGTTGTGCAAAGAGGGAAGAACTCAGACCCTGTCACTGCAGCAAATCCTCAAGACATGGTTGGAGCCGGGTCTGCAGGGGCAGAGGCTCCTGGGCGCCGTCCTAGTCTCTCTGACTCCAGTTCTCCATCTGTAAAGTGGAAATCATAATAACTGCCTCGTGGGAAGATGGTAAGGAATTACAGTGCTTGATGCTGAAAATATGGGAGTGACTGCTATTATTATGATATCAGCAGGAGATAAGACCCTCTGGAGGCAGGATAAGTGGGCACACACAAGGCATTCTGGGGAGAGTGACAGGGACCTACTGCCAGCCAGGATACCAAAGCAGTCACTGCGTACTGCCTCGACATCCATCCAAAGTGGCTCCAAGGACAGCTGACCGAGGTCCACAGCTTTGTACTTGCTATGGCCCCTGACTCCTCAAATCCCTCATCAGCTGCAAATTCCAGACCCTCTGCTCTACTCTTCTGTAGCCCTGGCCACTGGGGCTTTCTCTTGCTCCTCCCCCTCCTCTTTTTTCTCCCCATCCCCCTGCCCCCCCAACCCATGCAGTAATCACTGCTCTGAGTTGTTGTCTTCTTTTGTCCAGAGGGAAAGTGAAAAATCAAGTTGGAACTGGGGAGTAGATGGAAATGAGCCATCCTTGAACATCCTTGACTCAAGCAGATATAGTAGCTACCAGCAGAGCTAGTGCCCAAGGCTATGACCCAGGGGGTCCCGTGTGGAAACACACTGATGGAAGAAGACATCGAGTCCCCAATCCAAATTAGTACACATGGGAAAATGATCGCCCAGAGAGGGAATGAGGTATCAACCACTGAAAGCTTGTGGTAGAGCTAATATTCCAGACCCCAATCAGAATCTTTCCCCTAGATTCAGTCACATGATGTCCCGGCTCCAAGGCATCTTTGAGACCTGACGTCCAGCCCATCCTTTCACAAGTGGGCAACTGAGTCCCAGGACTCAAGCTGCAGGCCAGGTATCAGCTAAGCTGGAATGAAAATGCAAGTCCCTCCATTCTACATAGCCTCCTTCTCCTCTCCCTCAAACACTTGCCTATCAGCTTTACAAGGTTCAGAAAGATATGGACGACCCCCACCCAAAGACCCAAACATTTTCTCCATCTCTCTCTCTTTGGCTTGAGTGCACACGCACACGTGTGCACACATACACATAAGTTGTTGCTAATGGCATGTGTAGGGGATTATTTATCCCTCTTTGCATTTCAAAAAACATTTATCAATTTATCAATATTTACCAGTCAACTGATAATCAAACTCCTTGGTACTCAGCACTGCATTTACTGCAACTGGTAACCAAGGCAGAAGATACCAAATTTTCTCTCAAGTAATTCACAATCAGGCGGGGGAGACTAACAGGACCATGGATGAACCCTTGCTAGGGAGAAGCTTCTGGTTGAATTCAGTAGGAGGAAGCCTGTGGAGTCACGAAAAGCTGCGGAAAGATGCCCTGTTCAGATTTCTTTTGACGGCTTTATAGAGAGATAATTCACATACCATACAATTCACCCACTTAAAGTGTACGATCCAGTGGCTTTTAGCATATTCACAGAGTTAAGCAAACATCACCACAATCACCTTTCCAACATCCTCATCATTCTGAGAGAAACCTTGCACCTACTAAGTTACCTGCTATTCCCTCGGCCCCAGTCCTAGGCAAGCCCGTGTCTACCTTCTTTCTTTATAAACTCTGCTTTGTGGGTTCCTATAAATGAAATCATACAATGTGTGGCCTTTGGTGACTGTCTCCTTTGACTTAGCATAATGTTTCCTGTTGTAGCATCAATTAGTACTTCATTCCTTTTAATGGCCAAATAATATTCCCTTTATACTACATTTTGTTTCTCCATTTCTCAGCTGATGCACATTTTGGTTGTTTTCACTTTTCAGTTCAGTTCAGTCAGTTCAGTTCAGTCAGTTCAGTTCAGTTCAGTTCAGTCACTCAGTCATGTCTGACTCTTTGCGACCCCATGAATCTCAGCACGCCGGGCCTCCCTGTCCATCACCAACTCCCAGAGTCCACCTAAACCCATGTCCATTGAGTCGGTGATGCAATCCAGCCATCTCATCCTCTGTCGTCCCCTTCTCCTCCTGCCCCCAATCCCTCCCAGCATCAGAGTCTTTTCCAATGAGTCAATTCTTCGCATGAGGTGGCCAAAGTACTGGAGTTTCAGCTTTAGCATCAGTCCTTCCAATGAACACCCAGGACTGATCTCCTTTAGAATGGACTGGTTGGATCTCCTTGCAGTCCAAGGGACTCTCAAGAGTCTTCTCCAACACCACAGCTCAAAAGCATCAATTCTTTGGCGCTCAGCTTTCTTCACAGTCCAACTCTCACATCCATACATGACCACTGTAAAAACCATAGCCTTGACTAGATGGACCTTTGTTGGCAAAGTAATGTCTCTGCTTTTCACTTTTGGGTTATTATAATTAATGCTGCAGTGACACTGAGTACAAGTTTTTGTGTGGGTATGTTTCCATTTGTCTTGGGGGTATACCTAGAAGTAGAATTGCTAGGTCTATGTTTAACATGTGAGTAACTGCCAGACAGTTTCTGAAGGGGCTGTGCCATTTTATAATCTCATCTTACTAGCAGCGTTTGAGGGATTCAATTTCTCCACATCCTTGCCAACACTTATTATTTGTCTTTTTGATTCTAACCATTCTAGTGGGTGTGAAGTGGTATCTCATTGTGGTTTTGATTTGCATTTTCCTAATGGCTAATTATGTGCTTATTGGTAATTTGCATATCTTCTTTAGGAAACTGTCTATTCAGACTCTTTGCCCATTTTTAAAATTTTATTTATTTATTTTAATTGGAGGCTAATTACTTTATAATATTGTAGTGGTTTTAAATTAAGTTATTTGCCTGCTTGGATTTTAACCCTTTCTCTATTAAACAGATTGATTTTCAATTATGTTAAGATTAGTAAATATTTTAATTTAGTCAAATCTAGAAATACTCATTTTTTTTTAATTTAAAAAAATTGAATTACATTTAGTTGATTTAAAATGCTGAGCTAGTTTCAGGTGTGCAACAAAGTGATTTAGTTATTTTATATGTGGGGCTTCCCTGGTGGCTCAGTGGTAAAGAATCCACCTGCAAATGCAGGAGACGTGGATTTGATCCCTGGGTCAGGAAGATCCCCTAGGGAAGGAAATGGCAACCCACTCCAGTATTCTTGCCTGGGAAACTCCATGGACAGAGAAGCCTGGAGGGCTACAGTACAAGGGGTCGCAAAAGGGTAAGACATGACTTAGCAACTAAACAATATCAACAACATATATGTGCATAGAATATACATGCTATCTATTCTTTTCCAGATTTGAACTTCCATTTCTTACCAGACACGCGAGGGAGATCAGTGCTGGTCATCTCTCTTACAGTCGTGCAAGCAGAATGGGAACCAGGCTGAGATGGAGGAGAAGCATCATCCCCCTTGGAGGCAAACACCCCGTGTGACCTAGAGGTGACAAATTTGGAAATGCCTCACATCTGGTGGGGGCTCCGGTAGCCCCCAGTCCTCCACCCACCCACCTAGTCCCTCACCCCCACACAGTCACCAGCCAGCCTGAAGGAGGTCACAAACTGTGTCCTGTTCACCGTGAGGAGCATCCTCTAAGCATCTACCGTGTGCCAGAGTCTGGACCAGGAGCCACAGTCTTCAGCAAAGTATCCCCTGATCTTCTTTAACCGCAGTCTGGGGAGGAAATGGGCAGCTTCTAGCCACATGATCCACACTTCTATTGACTGAGGTATAGGGGCACAGTGGGAGGGCTTGACTCAACCCATGTGTCCTGGGAGGCTTCCTGGAAGAGGAACCCCAGGCTGGCTCGTAACAATTTAATAGAAGTCATTCAGGCATCCCTGACTCGGGACACAGCCAGTCTATAACCCAGGAGGAGAGAAAACTGCCGTGACAGCAAGTTCAAGTTGATTATGATTGATAATGCTCAGAATAAAGTGTACTCTTGATATTTTTCTTCATTTGTTTGTAAATTTAATAAATCTTGGTTAAAGAGAAAGGACAAAACCTCTATCTACAAGAAATTCCCCAAGTATAGTCACTTTCTTTGCCTTCTCTGAATTCCATCACTTCCAACTCCAGATTTAAACAGATAAGCTTTATGTTCACAGATGGACTATAGCTTTCTCAGAAGCAGGGACCAACTCTCAGGGACAAGACAGAGACCTCTCTGAGGTTAGATGCTGTACCTTTTCTATATCTGTGTGAATCCGCCCCTCAACCCCGACTCTGAGAGCAGAGTGTGGTACACAGAAAGGGTCCTGCTTGCCCTGAAAGGTGCAGGGCAGCCTCTGGGCTGAGCTGGCCCAGGCAAGCCTGGGTATGGGGTCATGGGCTCTTTAAGGGCAGGGCCAGGTGTTACGCATCTGGGGGGTATCCTCCAATACTCTTTTTAGGGTCCTACCCACACAGAGCCTTGCACAGCACCTTGTACACAGGAGCCATTCAGTGCATGGCTATTGAATGCAGATGAAACTTTCTGAAAAATCAAATACAATTGTACCATGTTGACATAATAATGGCCTTCTTTTTAGATGACTTTGTAGAGGCAAATAAGAGTGCTCTGGAGAGGCCCTGCCCCTCCAAAATGGGCAGCCATCCAGCGCCTCCTTCCTGCCCCAACCCTGAGTTCTGGGCTGAACTCTGCCGACTGAGAGGGGGCATCTACGATGCCAACTGAGCTTTGCCCTGAAACAAGGGTTTCTGCTCCTCAGGGGAACTGGCCCAACATCTGTGATGGTTATCAGGCCTAAGGGAGCTATCCTTCTGTTAAGAGGCCTTGCAGGACTGAAACTTAGACACTGGGGACAGGTGAGAAAAGGGGGACAGGTGTTTTTAAACATATTAGCAGTAGAGCTCTTGGCCAAAGCAACACAAAGCTTTAGGAGAAAATTCACTCTAAAACTATTCAGATGGGGACTTCCTCAGTGGTCCAGTGTTTAGGACGTCACCTTCCAATGCAGGAAACATGAGTTCAGTCCCTGGTTGGGGAACTAAGATCCCATATGCTGTGGGGTTCAGCGAAAAAAAAAAAGCTTTTCAAGTGGAAGAGGGAGCACCAAGAAATGCAAGGAGTGAGCAAGTGTCAATGAGCACAAATTAGTTTGGTCTCCACTTGCTGCGTGCTCAGTCACTTCAGTTGTATCTGACTCTTTGTAACCCTGTAAACTGTAGCCCACCAGGCTCCTCTGTCCATGAGGATTCCCCAGAAAAGAATACTGGAGAGGGTTACCATGCCTTCCTCTAGGGGATCTTCCTGACCCAGGGATCAAACCCGTGTCTCTCATGTCTCCTGCATTGACAGGCGGCTTCTTTACTGCTAGTGCTACCACAGAACCAGGTAAAGCCAAGTAGAAATGGTTTAACTCAAGTGACATCATTAGTTGAGGTTTAGCAATGTGTTCATTCTTTTTTTTTTTTTAATGTATATCAAATAATACAATGCATGGAATCAGGCAATAAATAATGCCGTAAAGTTTAAAATGACCAACAGCATCTCCTGACTTCAGAGGGGGCTGCACCCTGAACCAAGTGATGCTAGATTTTCAGAGCCTCTCATTAGGACAAACCCTTCCTAAATCTTTGTCCCTAATTTTTTATCATTCTCATTCTTAGAGGTTCCCAAATTGCGTATGTTTCAGGCACCACAACTCCTGTCCCCTGTCTGACCTCCTTACCATCCTTTGTACCTCAGTCCTGCTCCTCAAAGGAAAAACATTTCAGCTCCTCAGCATGTTTTTTTCTGGTGTGTATCTTCATGTTGCTAAGTAAAAGACTTATGAGGTTAGTCCTTGCTCTGTTTTAGATAATACCCATCATTCATCATCTTCTATTATAAAAGGTAAGAAGGTCATGGAATGGGAGGGTGACAGGGAAGCCCAAGAGGGAGGGGATACATGTATGCATATGGCTGATTCATGATGTTGTGCAGCAGAAACTAATGCAACATTGTAAAGTAATTACATTCAAATAAAAATAAATAAATTAAATTAAATTTTTTAAAAATGGTGAGGAGGGAGCCCTCTCTCCCTCTTACCCCCACCTCACCATCCCATGAGCTTTCCTCCCGTC
The DNA here is from genome assembly GCF_029378745.1 of Bos indicus. NCBI lineage: Eukaryota > Metazoa > Chordata > Mammalia > Artiodactyla > Bovidae > Bos > Bos indicus. The sequence goes on from NC_091760.1 coordinate 129,762,291, forward strand.
TGCCAAATTGATTTGCATCACAATTTTGGATTGAATTACTGTAGAGTGTACATTTCTAGAACCATATAAATATGGTTCATGACCGAGCCAAATAGTGTATGGTAACTACATTCACTTTCTTGTACACGTTTTCATTTTTTCTGAAGTTGATATCACCGTCCCTTCTGGTTTGTTTGTTTCCTAGACATCGATCCCTAATTCATGCTAAACTTAGCGCCAGTTGTAAAGCAACTCTCATTACAGTTAAATATAGGAGATAATCTCTACATTCCACTTCTTGTTTCTCTGGTGACACCGCCCCAGGACCCCTGCACCCTGAAGCGTTATTCTCCAGAACTACTCCGCAGCTGTCACTCAGGACATCCTTGATCATCACCTGGCCAACCCCTTCACCCCTCTCTGTGCTGGCTCCCTCATCTGCTAGTTTCTGTGGTTTTTGTTTTGTTTTGTTCTGTTTTTGTCTTCTTTGACTCCATTTTTGTGGAGCACACGCTTCTAAAGAGAGGTAATTGTTCTATCCTTGACAGTTTGGCCATGTGGAGAATTTTAGACTAGAAAATATTTCCCTGAAGAATTTTGAAGAATTACTCTTTGTCTGCTGGCATCCTGGGTTGCCATTAAGAAGTCTGATGCTGTTTTGAGTCCCACTTATTTTTGTATGATTCATTCTTTCTCCCTCTCCCTCCCTTCCCCCCTCTCTCTTTGAGAGTTTTTAGGATCTTTGCTGCAACTCTGGTACTCTGGCCTTCATGTAGGTCATTTTTCACCCACTGTACTGGACATGTGAAAGGCCCTTTTGTCTCTGAAATTCAAGTCCTTCAGTCTGAGAAATGTACTTGTACAATGTCTTCGATAATTTCCTCCACCAATCTTTTCTGCTCTTCCTTTCTAGAACTCCCATTAGTTAGATTTAGACTGTGTAGATTGAGTCCATAGTTTTATTTTTCTTTCTTTCCTTCCCTTTTGTCTCTTTCTTTTCTTTTTCCTTCCTTTCTTCCTTCCTTCCTTCTGTCCTTTCTTCTCCATCCTGAAATGTTTTTCCTGACTTCTGCATGGGGGTGGTAACCTAGGCAGTCAGTATTCTCGTGGGAGGTGAGTGAGGAAAGAAGCTGGCCTCTCCCTTATCAATTCCAAACTTAGACTTGATCTCTCCATTTTCAGTGTCATTCCTGGGGCCCCTTTCTGCTCTGTGTTGCAAGACCTGATTTCAGGGACTCCCTGGTAGAACTTCTTCAGAGCCGTCCCCCAGTGCCAGCTAAAGAAGAGGAGGTCTGGGGGTCTACTTTCTCCTTTCACAGACTCATATCCTGTCTATCTGTCTCAAGTTTTACTCTTGTTTGGACCTCCCATCCCTGAACCTCCTGGCTCTGGATGGGAATCCTTCAGGTCCTCCATTGCATCCCTGCTGAGGTCACGTGCATTTCAGCCTCACCACCACCCACACCTCATTTCCCCAATCCCATTGCTCTCTCTTCCCCACTGTCTTCTTTGCTCCTAATCTCCTTATCTTGGCAGATTTATACCATTTTCATTCCTTCTTTCTACCATTGCATTAGTGTCTCCAGAGGCAGTAAGGATAAATGCATGTGTGCAAACTATCTTGTTTAACTCCAAGACTTTACTTGTATTTCTTCTTATGTTTCAAAAAATTGAAATTTTATATTGTTTCACACTAAACAGAACTGTGCTTTGTATTTCATAATTTAAATGCCAAATCTCTTACTTTAGGCAGTTCTAACACATTTTTAAGAGTCTTAAGAATATCTGAGAATCTTAAGAAAGGCTGCAACCACTCCACTTCAAACTCTGTACGCTCTGCTTAAGATGCAGTCATCAAGTATTCAGTGGGAGTTGACTGAATTATTATTACATTATTACATTGTATACTTTCAGGTCCCTGCAAGACCTAAGGGTGGTGGCAGTGAGCACAGAAGGACAGGGTCCAGACAGGAGGGGAAGGAAGATACCTGGAGGCAGTGTGGACAGGAGGTGGAAGGGAGGAAGGAGAAGGAGGGTTCAGAAGGAACGCGAGGACTCCATCCATCTGTTGTCACCCCAATTTCAGCATGAAGTTGGACCACTGGATGGCCCAGTCACACCTATGGGATGCAGCTGAGGCACCAAGCGGTGCTGAACTTGGTTTCTCCAATTGAACAGTGCAGGGAGGAAGCAGGCCTTCACTCTCAGAAAGATGTTGAAGAAATGAAATGAGATGGATGATAAATCTGAAAGCTCTTGGAAAGTAAAAGGGCTATATAAATACACAGTGTCATTACCGGATCTAGCCTGGCTCAGGCAAGTCCAGTCCTAACTCATCGTAACTTCATGTGGCAAGTGCAGTGAATTACGTGTGTGGTGCAGATAGAAATAGCCCTTGCACACGGCAAATATATGGAGTGCCTGTGAAGAAATGCAAGATCCATTAAGGAAATTAAAGCTCCAAGTTGACACAGGAAGAGATCTCCTCCCTTCCCTAGATTTCAGAGGACATGTATTAACAGGGCAGCATACCAAAATGGTGGGAGTCTGGGGCCAGAGTCACCAGGTGGAGACCAGCCCTTACTGACTCATATCAGACTTTATCTAAATCAGAAATGAACTCCTGTGCTAAGCCACTGAGATCTGGGGGCTTATTTGTTACCATGACATAGCCTAACCTGCCCTAAGAAGCTTGAACTAAGAGGGGCTGCTGTCACCACATGGGTGCCCAGAGAAGTGTATGGTGATGAGGGGATGAGATAAGACAGGGCTACTCGGATACAAAGGCCCTTCCCTCAAGCCTGGAGGGAGAGCCTGGAGCAGCCGCTAGGTCAGGCTTCATCAAGCATTCTGGGGAAAGTCAGCAAGAAGTGGCAGGCCTGGAAAACGGTTACCCCATCAGATGTTACTCACTCATTTTCTGTGTGGAGTCTGCCACAGGCTGTCTTCCTTTGTCTCCACTCCGCCCCCCAATATGGTACACCCACAGTGCACCTCTCAGCCTGTGTGGAGCCCCGTCTCATGGAGGCCTGTTCTTACCTCAGCTGTCTCAAGGCAACACATTAGCCATAGTCTCCCTGACTGTGGAGACTAGGCCCTTCCTTGGAAGCATGGGACCTCCTTTTAGAATTTACAGACCTGCACAGTCACCCAGCCTCCAGGCTCTGCCACACAAGCAGGTGCAGGAAGGGTGGCCTCATCCTACCAATCTTCCCAATTCAGGCTGAAACACAAGCCTATCCCAGTTGCAATTAAAATCATAAACTTTGAGAACCAGAGTTCCCTTTAGAAATACATCCTATGTTTCAATAGTTTTTTATATTTGAGGAGGGGTGTCATGTCACCCTGTGAGGATATGATGAAATCAGAAAACACATATACTAATAACAAAATGTTGTGACTGGACTTTTCCAGAAGATTCGGGATTTCCCATAAAGCCTCATGCTGGGGGAACCGAGTCACCATGTACTCTATATCTTAAAGTGAGCACAAAGTAACTAGAGTCAGACACCACCCCTCTCCTTAAGGGCTGGGAGGAAATGGCAGAACCAGGCCTGCCACCTTCTGCCATGGGCCACCTTGCCCTTTGCCAGTCTATTATTTTTTCAAATTGAGTTTTATTAATAATGTCACAGGTCTGAGTTTGATGAGTGGGGACAGTCTGCTGAGCAAGCCTGCCATGCAGACACATGGACACCATTGATCTTAAGACTCTCTGGCCCCAGGGGCTCCTTGACTTGCCCTAAGAAAAGAGAGATACATCTCTGTGTGGGTTGCAGGGATGAAGGGCAGGGCAGACTCAGGCCAACACCAGCTTCACTCTGAAGGCCAGCTGCCTAGAAGTAATATCTCAAGGAGAATGGGGGTCAGTGGAGAAGAGAATCACAAGCCTTTGCTGAAGTCAGCTTATGAAGCTCCAAGAGATGACCGAGGAGCCTGCAAGAGAGGAGAGCTGGCTTCACGCATCCCTGAGTGGTTCGGTGGACAGGGTCTTCACAGACACCTCCAGAGCTGATGCTGGATGGAGGAGTGGTTGGTGATGAATATGGGGGAAAGCTTGACACATGTTCCCTACAATTTAAGGTATATGTTTAAACAGAGGCTACAGCCCACTTCTCTGCTAGAAACTTCTCAAGGTGGGAGGCTGGCTGTTGCAGCCCACACCAGCAGAGTAAGTCAGAATTGTGGTATCAAGAGTCTACCACCACCACCACGTGTGACTTGTGGCTGGTACAGGAAAGGACTCTTCTTCTTGACCCCAAGAGGATAACACTGAGGTTAGAGGAGCACACAGAAGCCATGGGCTTTCTGAGCGACCAGTGGCCAAATGAGATGTGATTCATGTCTCACCCAGAAAGGGGCATTAGAAACATGGACTATGGAGAAAATAAAGAAACATTGTTTTCCCTTTTCTGGAGAAATCCTCAGCTGTGAGGAAGCTGAGCACTGTCCCCAGAGCTCATGATCTGATCATCATTGATGCGAGGACCCCCACATCAGCCTCCAGCCAGAGACGGACTCCCAGCAAAGCTTAGCGAGGCCAGCAGAACGTGCCTCCTCCACTGGCCAGTGATCACGGATGAGGGAGGACTTCTGCTCCCTGTTTTTCTCTTCCTTACCCTAGACCTGGGATCCAAGGGATGGAGAAGAGCAAGTGTGTGCATGGTTGACTGCACCCCCAATTCTCAGGTGCCAGGCAGGGGAGTAACCCCCCCTCCCTTCTCCAAGTCCTAAAGTCTCAATGTCTTAGTCTATTTGGGCTGCTATAACAAAGTACCACAGAGTGCATCACTTACACACAACAGAAATTTATTTCTCACGATTCTGGAGGCCGGAAGTGTGAGATCACAGTGTCCACATGCATGGCCAGGTGAGCGCTATCTTCTCACATGTGGACTTGTCATCATATCCTCACATGATGGAAGGGGTTAAGGAGCTCTATGGAGTCTGTTTTATAAGGAACTAATTCCATCCATGAGGGCACCCTCGTGATATCAACACCTCCTTGAAGCCCCACATCCTAATACCATCACCTCTGGGAGTTACGATTTCAGCATATGATTTGGAGGTCAGGGGTGGACATGAGCATTCAGACCATAGCATGTTGGTAGGGTCTTCCCTGCGGGAGAAGAGAAGGGGGTACATAAATGGAGTTTCAGGGACTTCTCTGGCGGTCCAGTGGTTAAAGCTTTGCCTTCCCGTGCAGGGGGTGCAGATTCAACCCCCTGTTGGGAAGCTAAGATCCCATATGACTCATGACCAAAAACCTAAAATGTAAAACAGTGTCATAACAAACTCAATAAAGACTTTAAAATGGTCTACATCAAAAAAAAAAAAAAGTCTTCAAAGAATAAATGGAGTTTCAGATTTCAACTGGACTCAACATCTAATAGTGGCAAGTGACAGGAAAGTGACAGAATCTTGCCGTGATGTTGCTAAAGAGAGGAATCAACATACCCAGCTGAAGGCAATGGTTACAGAAAGATGAAACCATCTCACGTTCCTACCCCGTTAGTTAAAACTGTTCAGTGAACAATGCAAACACCCAAAATTTGGCGTCTGATTGTAATATGTACATGAGCAACCAAAGTTTTTTTTTAAGTCACCCCCTTCCCTCATTTTAAAGATGAGTAAATCCAAAGAGAGGAGGTGGTATTTTCAAAGATGCATAGATCACTGCAGAACCTGGAGAGATGGGCAGCACTGGCTCCTGATGCGTTAAATGGAGTGTTTCTGTGTGGTTTTGTTCTTAATCATCCAGCTTGAGCTACAAGGGCAGTGCTCTAAATTCAAACCACTGAATAGCCTCTCGTGTCCCAGGACTGCCTGAGGTAGTGTAGAAGCCAGCATAGATGGAAGAGAAGAGCTCTGAGATGGTGCTTTGCATCCATTTCAGAATTTGAGATCCAGGAAGGGGGATAGGAAGGTGAGCTGCCTAATGCACTAATTTGCTTGAAGCCCTGTGAGTTTCAGCACACACACATCTACATTCACACATAAGTCAAATAAAGGCCAAAACAAATCAAAAATACAAAGACTGTTAGATGGTGTACCTCCTTGGGATACCTACCCCTTACTGGTCCCCTCCAGAGCTGCTGATTGCGGCATTTTAAAAGTTAACTGCCACAAGGTCTAATTAAATGGAGAAATGGAAGAAAATGTGAATAATAAACACAAATCTCACGTGCACCTCCAAGGGAAGATGTGCTTTCAAGTTTACCTTAAATACCACTGAACCGTTCCATTTTTCAAAAACTAGAAGCCAGCCTTCCTTTCCTGTTAGAAATTGTGCAAACACGGCACATCGTCAGCATGCCTTGCTAACCACAGATTCCATTATGTGTTTAATAATTGACTATTCAATAGAGCATTGATGCATTTTGTCTGGAACTAATTCACCTTTGTCTGTGCCTCGGCACGAATGTTCGGTGAATCACAGATGGGATCGCAGAACTGTTTCGAGTGCTGCTGCCCAACACAGAGTCACATCTCGGGATTATTCTTGTCAGGCCCTGTGCTCACAATGTTCCAGCATGCTAAAGCCACCTGAAAACATGATGTATGGAAGCCGCCAAGTGCGGGACAATACCTCTTCCCTTCTAATGAGGACTCACAATTCACAGTCTGCAGGCCACTTAAACCAGGGAGGAAATTGTTGACTGCGAAATTAACAAAAATGGATGCCCTAACAGCCCATTAAGACCGTGTTGCTACCCAGTTGGAAATCAGGCTGAGACGTGTTGGTTGGGGAAGTCAAGGGTTAGTAAATGCATACGTCTTGGACTTCTCTGTATTGGAAAGAAAACCCCTCCTTTTTCCTAAAGAACTTCTATGTTGCTTTTCTTTTTTAAATAAATTTATATATTTTTAATTGAAGGATAATTGCTTCACAATACTGTATTGGCCTCTGCCATACATCAGCAGGAGTCAGCCATAGGTATGCATATGTCCCCACCCTCTTGAACCTCCCTCCCTCCTCCCACCCCTTCCCTTCACCCCTAGGTTGTTGCAGAGCCCTGGTTTGAGTTCCCTGTGTCTACAGCAAATTCTCATCGGTTATCTGTTCTACCTACAGTAGTGTATATGTTTCCATGTTACTCTCTCCATTCATCCCACCTTCTCCTCCCTCCCTGCTGCCGGTGTCCTTAAGTCCTTTCTCTATGTCTGTGTCTCCATTGTTGCCCTGTAAATACATTCATCAGCACCATCTTTCTAGATTCCATATATATGTGTAAATATAGGATATTTGCTTTTCTGACTTACTTCACTCTGTATAATAGGCTCTAGGTTTATCCACCTCATTAGCACTGACTCAAATTGTGTTCCTTTTAATGGCTGAGTAATATTCCATTGTATATACATACCACAGTTATTGGTTGGGATTTATGAATTGGAGCAGCATCGAAAACAGTACAAACGGTGTGTAATTTTGTGATGAACTGGGTGCACCATCCTGCAGGGCTCTTTCCTAGGGAAGAACCAGTGCCATGTCTGGGCTCAAGTGCTGGCTGGGGTTGGCATAGTATGAATGCCACAGGTTTAAAAGGAGGAGGGGAAGAACTTACTCCAAAGCTGTTCTTATCCATTGCAATTATCTTGGCTGTGTTTTTTTATGAGAAGCAGAGTGCTGGCTGGAGTGGGCATGCCCTCCAGCAGGATAAGGCCCGGTTGCTTCTGCCCAGCCATGAAATTGTATTCTAGTATGTGGAAAATATTTCTTTTTAGTCTTTTGTAAAAGCTGGGTATATGATTTGATAGTAAGCACACTGTTTCATAAAATGACCCATTTATTTAAAAACCCAGCCACAGTATTCGGTATCAAGACCGCCTTCTTGTTATAGCTTGAATTTATCAGTGGAATTTCCATTGCTTGGGGATATGAGATCATTTTTTTTAATTTTAGTGATTGTCCTAAGGTAATGGGTGATTAAATTCATCTGTTCCACTAAGGGACTCTATAGTCTTCTGTTAATCTCAGGGGAGGAAAACTATTGCCTGGCTTTCTCTGCCATCCTTGTTGCTCTGATTTGCTTCATTTTGTTGACTTCAGTGCAGGCCAGCATATTAGCATAGCCCGTGCTTCTGAGGGCCACCTGTGCTTTTGGGGGCAGCCAAAGCCTATGATTTGAGCTGCAGTTATAATTAAGTCTGAACCTGGGCCAACACTGGAAAAGTTTGGCCTGCTGATCAATTCTTTTTTTCATTAATCAGCAGAGTTGTTAAAATACCCTCAAACCATTGCCTAGACCTCAAAGCCTCTTGAATGAACAGGACCCAGATGCTGTTTTTCCTTTAATATCTTTTTCCAGAATAGTCTAGCTAGAGAATAGTCTAGCAGCTGCTGCTGCTAAGTCGCTTCAGTCGTGTCCGACTCTGTGCGACCCCATAGACGGCAGCCCACCAGGCTCCCCGTCCCTGGGATTCTCCAGGCAAGAACACTGGAATGGGTTGCCATTTCCTTCTCCAATGCATGAAAGTGAAAAGTGAAAGTGAAGTCACTCAGTCGTATCCGACTCCTAGCGACCCCATGGACTGCAGCCTACCAGGCCCCTCCATCCATGGGATTTTCCGGGCAAGAGTACTGGAGTGGGGTGCCATTGCCTTCTCCTATGTTAGTTGCTCAGTCACGTCCAACTCTTTGTGACTTCATGGACTGTAGTCCACCAGGCTCCTCTGTCCATGAGGTTCTCCAGGCAGGAATACTGAAGTGCGTTGCCATTCCCTTCTCCAGAGCTAGAGAATTAGCTATAATAACAACATAAACTTATAGAGGTGCAGTGCATGCACACTCAGCCGTGTCCAATTCTTTGTGACCATATGGACTGTAGCCTGCCAGGCTCCTCTGTCTATGGGATTCTCTAGGCAAGAATACTGGAGTGGGTTGCCATTTCCTCCTCCAGGGGATCTTTCCAGCCCTGAGATCAAACCCATGTCTCCAGCGTCTCCTGCAGATTCTTTACCACTGAGCCACCTGGGAAGCCATAAACTTATAGAGTGCTTATTCAAATGCAGGTTCGGTTGTGTTTGTACCTTTTAACTTATTTAACTATAATAACCATAAAAGGTAATTATCTCAAAATTGCAAATATGGAAACTGAGGCACAGAGAGGTTAACAATTTGCTCAAACTCACACAACCAGTAATGGAACTGGGCTCGGAACACAGGTGACCTGTTGCCATAGCCTATATACTAAATCACTGTGTTTGCTGCTTTGTGTGAAATAAAAATGCAACATGTGACTGTGTCATTAATGACTAAAGGCTTTTGATCATTCTTGTCATGAATTCCTTCACTCAGAGCCTAGAAAGTACACCGCATTGTGATCAACCTTAAAGGAGTAATAAAATATAGAATCCTTCCCTTCCAAAATCCAAATGGAATAGAAAGCTGAGTATTATGCGATGGTGCAGAGACGAGGCAGGAGAAGCAAGGTTCCAGCCGTGTTCCTGCTTGCTCTGTGAACCTGGTGATCTAACTTACCTCTCTGAGCCCTTCTGCCCATGTGCATCGTGGAGCACTGCCTCACGGCACCCCATCACCTTGCGGGAGAGGTGTGCACACAGATGACAGTGGTGGTCGCTGTAAGATGATGAGGGCCAAGGTGTAGGGTAGGGACATACTCAGATATAGCTTTGGTCTGCAGTTCTGACTCCCAGATTTACACAGACTCCCAAGGTAACTGTGGTCTGGAAACAATGCCATAAAAAGCGGGAAAGAGGCCAGGGCAGTCTTCCTGAAGAAGAAGTTGAATTGGTCTGAATCATGAAATTAAAGATGGCTTTCAGATGTTAGGAGCCCATAGCTGTTTGATGGGACCTTTGATGATTCTAGAAAATCCCTATCCCATCACTTGTCTGTCCTGGACTGCAGTGGTAGAATAATAAGACGCTACCCAGAGCGTGGAAAGGGACCCTTCCCAGAAGGTGGGGCAAATTCCCACATGCCTGGTCAAGTCTATCATCCTCTCTGGGAGTAGATGGGAGTAGACTGAAGGGCAAGGGGAAACCCACTTCCCAGGGTAACCTCCCCAGACTTCATGACCTGGGGCCTCCTGCCAGTCTGAGTGGGGCAGCCATGACTCGGAGGGAAGAGAAAATGAGGAGAAACAGATAGTTTGTGCATTCATGCAACCAAGGTGTCCCAGGCCCTGGTACTGCTGGGTGCTGTGGTAAACAAGTACACCCTGTTTACCCCTTCAGAAATGAAAGAGGATACACACACTCAGTCTGTAAACATCCATTCTACCTAAGGCAAGGGCCTCATCCATTGGCACCCTCATCGTCTGCACCCACAGCACACTGGCTGATGACTGTCACTGCCTCCAGGCTGCACAGACACAGAGGGGCTCCCCTGAAACCTCACACCCCAACCAAGAGGCTAGAATCTGAAGCTCACCAGGAGACTCTGAGTTCTAGGGCTCTAGCTACTATATGAGGAGAAGGCAATGGCACCCCACTCCAGTACTCTTGCCGGGAAAATCCCATGGGTGGAGGAGCCTGGTAGGCTGCAGTCCATGGGGTCGAGAAGAGTCAGACACAACTGAGCGACTTCACTTTCACTTTTCACTTTCATGCATTGGAGAAGGAAATGGCAACCCACTCCAGTGTCCTTGCCTGGAGAATCCCAGGGACGGGGGAGCCTGGTGGGCTGCCGTCTATGGGGTCGCACAGAGTCGGACACGACTGAAGTGACTTAGCAGCAGCAGTAGCAGAAGCTACTATATGAGTTTCAAAGGGCTTGGTAATAGGTAATTCTACCAGGGAGGGAAAGGTTACTAGCCAGACTCCGACCTGCCTGGTTTCCTGTCCCACACTCTCTCCAATCTACACACTTGGGGCAAAGAAAGAATTGCCATTTGCTGACAGTCCAAATGGGCCAGACACCGACTTGGAGATTCAACTCTATAAAGTAGGTGTTAGCAAGCATGAGAAACTGTACAATTAGCTAAATAGCTATATGATGTTAAATAGCAGAATTAGGATTTGAGATCATCAGACATACCATGGGCCTGTCTGATTCACTTTTCTCACACTACAGCCTGGCTTATAAAATGCTTCAAGCCCAGACTGCCTCTCCAGCCTCACCTTCCTCACATTCTTGCTCTCCCTGAATTATCTGTATTCCCCAGGTATCCCAGGGCCAGTGCCCAGGCTCTTCTAAGTCCCACCTCTGTCTGTCCAATGTCTCTCAAAATTCAGTTCAGATATCATCTCTGCTGGAAGAAGACACCCTGGATACTCCCAAACCCCCTACTACCACCACCAAGGCTGAGCTGCCTCTGGGCTCCATCAGATATCATCTCTGCTGGAAGAAGACACCCTGGATACTCCCAAACCCCCTACTACCACCACCAAGGCTGAGCTGCCTCTGGGCTCCATGGCACCTGTTATCATTGTTGTTGTTCAGTCGCCCAGTCGTGTCTGACTCTTTGTGACCCCATGGACTGCAGCATTCCAGGCCTCCCTTCACTCACCATCTCCTGGAGTTTGCCCAAGTTCATGTTCATTGCATCAATGATGCCATCCAGCCATCTCATCCTCTGATGCCCTCTTCTCCTTCTGCCCTCAATCTTTCCCAGCATCAGGGACTTTTCCTAATGGCACCTGTACTGATCTCTATATGACTGACCAATGTCATTGTACTGAACTTTTGTGTCCTTGAGGCCAATGCTGGGTTAGATTTATTCTCTAGCTCAGAGCCTAGACCTTGACCTGGCTCAACTGGGACTCAAGAATTATTTATGGGAAGAAAGGAAGGAAGGAAAAGAGAGAGGGAGGCAGGCAGCGAGAGGGGAAGGGAGGGATCCTGTCCCCATACAGTCTGTCATACCTCCCTTCCTGCCCTACCTGGTCTGTCTGACCTCTCCCCACTATCTGACTCTCAGATCCAACAAAGACTGATTTTTCTATCCCCAGATCAGGGGACAGATTCCCAGGCTGGGGCCGAAAATTGACCCTGCAGTCAATCTTTAGTCTTCCTGAAGGGCACAATTTGTTCACTTGTGTTCCACAGTGAATTTTTAATCACATCAGCTCCTCCCCTCCCCCTGACCTGACAAGTCTCAGTGCTGCCTGTGCTGAGGGACTGGGGACTCTGTTTGCCTAGGATCTGCAGTGGAACTAATCAGAAGGGAGGATTGCTGCTTAAGCCTCTGCACTGACGGCTGAGCCTCCTGCAAACATTTTCATATGGTAACTGTCCCCACAGTTCTGGGGGAAGTTCAGAGCTGAGAGCACTGAGTTGCAGGAAGAGTTTTCTCACACCGGGTTATAAGGTTCATTATTACCAAGAAGGTTATGGAAGTTAGTGAAATAAAATGTGTAATAAGGGCCCACGTGGACCTAGGCTTCCCAAGTTATAAAGCCTTTCACGTGTGTAACCTCAGTGAATCTTTACAATGACATAGGAGAGACATCATTAAAGCCATTATTTCACTGGATGCTTATGAGAGGCCAGATCCTGCACACATTTGCTTTATAAATACTATCTATTTATGTCTTCAGCACCTATGAGCCAGGTTCTGTTCAAGATTCTTATTTTATGGATGGACCCCAGGAATGTTGTTTCTTTTCTAAAGTCATATAGTTGAAGGATGGGAGGTCTGGAGCTTGAATTCAGATAGGTCAGGTAACAAAGACCATACACTTGACCACTTTCAGAAGCAACATGCCCATTTTGCAGATGAAAATTAGTACAGGGACTTCCCTGGTGGTCCAGTGGTTAAAAATCAGCTTTGCAAAGCAGGGGATATGGGTTTGATCCCTGGTCTGGGAACTGAGCTCCTACATGCCATGGGGCAACCAAGCCTGTGCACCATGACTAGAGAGCTTGTGCACCACGACTACTGAGGCCCCATTCTAGAGCCCATGCATGAAAAGAGAAGCCCACACACCATAACTAGTGAGGCCCACATGCACCACAACTAGAGAAAGCCTATGAATTGCAACAAAGACTCGGCACAGCCAAAAACAGTTTTTTTAATAGAAAAGTGCATAAACAGTAGAACCAGGACAGGATCTGAGCAAAACTGCAGAGAAATGAGCCTAGGATCGGGAATCTGATAGAAAGGGCGATCTCTCTACCACTTACAAGATGTGTGTCCTTGGGCAAGTTGCTGAGTCACCGTCTTCCCAACTGTAAAACAGGGACACAGCGCCTGTCTTGCAAGATTATTTGCTGCAAAACTCCTCAAGGTGCTACTTTGAGAAAATCAAAAGCTTTTCATTTTGGGCATCTTCTAGACTCCTGGTACAGTAAGCCTTCTGAAGGCATTGAGTCACCACTGGCTCAGGCTCTCTCTGTGTTATATGTTCATTCACTCGATGGCCACAGGGTAAAAGGAATCATTATTATTGTTGAGCCCGACTGTGATTCAGGCCCTGTGCTAGGCGCTGTCACATACTTGCCACAGGCCTGCAAGGCAGGAAGTTTTAGGCATCTTACAGGTAAGGAAACTGAGGCAGAGGGAAGTAAAGTGAGGGTCTCAAGGTCTGGTCTGGGGCAGAGGCCAGGTCGCCTGGCCCCACCACTCTGGCGGCCTCATCCTGCCTGTGATTGTCTCCGCTGTCTGTCACCTCCAGGAAATGGCCTTTCTTTGTTCAGGACACCTGCCTTTGGATGAAGAAACAAAACCAAATCTTGTCTGTATAGGTTTGGCTGAATTTTAGACAGCCCAGCTATACTAAGTATGTGGCTTCCCTGCTGGCTCAAACAGTGAAGAATCCACCTGCAATGCAGGAGACCTGGGTTCTATCCCTGGGTCAGAAAGATCCCCTGGAGAAGGGAATGGTAACCCACTACACTATTTTTAACTGGAGAATTCTATGGACAGGGGAGCCTGGCAGGCTACAGTCCATGGGGTCGCAAAATGTCAGACTCACTGAGCAACTAACACTAACACTACTAGGTTAAGAACTTAATTATTCAGCCTTTTATTTTTTTACTTTTCAAAATAAAATGCATTCATCACCTGGGAAAGAGTTTTTTCCCTCCTGTTTGCAAATAATGTTATTTAGTCTTCTTGATACCCAAGAGAATTTACTTAGAAGTAAAAAAGAAAAAGAGGGAAAAGAGAGAAAAAGGAAGAAATTACCATGAATCGAAGACCTATGGGACATAATTACAGAAATACTGCTGGTTCTGCATTAACCGGAAAATTGCAACCATTTCATTGTGGGAGTAAAGCTATTTTCTTTTATTTTAAAGTGGATCCTTCACCTTCCAAAAGGCTAATTATGGTGCTGCCCACATCTTGTGTTCATAGGCTCCAATTTCATCTTTTCATTAACCACAACGGCAAATAACAAAATTGAGCCAGCACTCTGGAAGCATCTCTGTGACGGCTCTGGTAGCAGGCAGGAGGGACATAGCAATCACTCATCTTGTGACTCAGGCCATGTTTTCCATAATTGAGCCGGCCGCGGACCTTGTCAGAGGCCCCTCCTCTAGCTCAGTCAAGAATTCATAAAACAAAGTAGGTAGACAGCTGGAGCCAGGAGGAGCTCCAGGGGCTGTGAGTGGAAAGGAGAGTAACGCAAGAGCTGTTAGAACATAAATGCCCTAAAATGATGTTTATGGAGAGTTTTTAATGATGTAAGAGAATGTTTGAAATCTTAATGCTTAGGAGAAAAAGCAGGCTATACACTATGTCGACAGTACGATTTCAACTATGTGAAATATCTATATCTCCATCTAGGACTATCATTACGATATTGGACTATATCTGATATTTAATACATCTCAATCACCAGATTTTTTTATACAATTTTATATCCTCTTGGCTGTGCTGGGTCTTCGTTGTCGTGCGGGCTTTCTTTAGTTGTGGTGAGTGGGGGCTACCCTCTAGATGTGGTGCATGGGCTTCTCACTGTGGCGCCTTCTCTTGCTGTGGAGCATGGGCTCTAGGTGTACGGGTTTCTGTAGTTGCAGCACGTGGGCTCGGTAGTTGTGGTCCTGGGCTCTAGAGCACAGGCTCAGTAATTGAGGTGCAAGGGCTTAGTCGCTCCAAGACATGTGGCATCTTCCTGGATCAAGGATCGAATTGGAGTCTTTTGCATCTCCTGCATTGGCAGGTAGATTATCACTGAGCCACCAAGGAAGCCCCCAGATTTTTTAAATGTCTAAATATAACTCAATCTCACAGAAAGACAGGGATCCAAAACCTCCTCCTTGAGATGTCAAGGCTCCCCTGAGAAAGGGGGATTTCATTTTTCTAGAGGTTGCCCTTCACCTCTTATTCCAAAGCCTCTCCTGGTTCTGTTGTCAATCCCCTCAAGAGACCTCAGCACCAGTCCCCTGGTCCCTGCTCCTCTCCCTAAGCCACTTTATCGCTCTCTGAACAGGGACCTATCTTCTGCATTTGCCAAGGCACCAGCAGCATCAGGCTGTTTTGCAAAGAGGCTTTTATCCAAAAGTTTTGGGGATGGGGCAGTAGTGAGTGGGGCTGGGGCTGGGGGAGGGGGAATTATTGTATAGCAGAGAGTGCGAAAATGCTGAGAGCTAAAAAAAAAAAAAAAAAAGCATTTGTCTCTGAAGTTCACTGTACATGCCAGTGCCCTGACCAAGCAAAACCTGCTTGGCTTCTTGTCTGACAAAGCAGCCTGGTGTCACTGGGCTTCACTCTCCGCCTGTGTAGGTATATGTTCCTGTTCCTCTCTGGTTTTCTATGTGTCCGACTCTGGGTCTTTCTGTGTTACCTGTTCTCCATTTTATCCTTCTCTTTCTTTCTCTCTCTCTGGGTGTTCCTCACTTTTTCCTTACATGTATCTCTGTCTCAGATCAACTCTTAGACTTTCACTCTGTTCACATTCTTTCTTTCTGGAGCCCCCTAAACAGATCCCCTTCCTCTCTGCTTTCAAGAGAAGATTTAAAAAATTCCTGTCTGATTAGCATGCAGAGAATTCAGAAAACTTCTATTTCAACACATCCAGACTAGCCAGGTAGAGCAAGGGAGGGCAGCTAAAAAGCCCATTAAGGTGTCTTCCCAAACAAATGCCTTCCTTGTCCTTCTACCCAAACACAGAACAGCTGCAGCTTTAAAAATAGCTTGCTTTCATCTTTTGAAGGAAATATGCCAAAATTTTAGCATTGGCTGTCTTTGGGTGGCAAGAACTGCTTTAGCATTATTTATTTCTACCTATTTCTCTGAGTTTTCCAACTTGCCCAAGGCAAGCCTGAACTACTTTATCATAATAAAATCTCCCATGTATTATGCACCTGCCAGACACCCGATTTAATCTTCACAACAGCCTTAATGGGTAGATGTTATTATGCACATTTAGAGGTTCAGAGAGGTCACGCAATTTGCTGAACGTCACACAAACATAGGTGGAGATCCAACCAGACATTAGGCTCCCAGTCACTAAATCCTGTGCTTCACCTGCAGGTGTAAAGGCTTTCCACACCTGAAAGCTCACAAGACCATTCAAGCCACCTTGCTCTACTCCTCACTGTAAATGCAAGTGGTTCTGCAGGTTATGACACAATACTAGCCTTCCCTGGGAGGATTCTACTTTCCTGCATCAGACCTGTGGCCTGTGGGATGACTACACATCCTAAGCCTGTTGAACTTGAAAGTGGCATATGATCTACTCGGGTTAATAAAACATGAATAGAAAGGCCATATCACTTTTGCGCCAAAGCAGTAAGATCCAGCTTATGCTTCTCTGTCTTTCTCCCTTCTGCCACAAGGCAACATCCCCAAAAAGGTCCAAGTGTAAACATGGAGCAGAGCTGTAGTTAACCCAAGACGTACACATAGCCTGAGCAAGAAGTAGATCATCGTTTTTATAACCCATTGAGATGCGGGGATTGTTTGTTGCCACATCATAGCATAGCCTAAGCTGACTAACTCAGTATATGCAAAAGTTTAAAAGCATAGGGGCTCACTGACATGTTTCATACTTCCACCTCTTGGAAGGGAAAAATAGGGGGAGTCTTGCCCAAAGCATAGTGTGAAGTTCAACTTGTCCTTTTCAAAAATGATCTTGGGAAAATTATCCCCTCCAGTAGGGTTTATTTCTACAGCACATTCTCCTGATGAGGCCAGACTGTCAGAATAAGTCCCAATTACATGTCCTGGAACTGCCCAAAGAGACACAGGCCAATTAGTGCACAGCTCTGAGAGGAACCCATGGAAGGGAGCACTCTGCCACTGACTGTGGCCACAACTGGAGGCTCAGGTGCCATCTGGGCAGATGGAGAGCAATAAAGATGGACGACTCAGGGTAGTGCAATCAATTACCACATCTGGTCTGAGATACGAAGAGCAACACAGCCTTCACAGGCAATCTGTTCTCCATGCCTTTAGCAAAGCTGCCTTCGAGGGAAGAATGGAGACTTAATCCAAAAGCTGAAGGCTCAGAAGAAAAAGAATTGCTGTCATCACTGAGGAATGGGCAGGAGAGAAGACACCTCTGCCCCAGAAGGAAGCAGTCAAGTGATTTTTCAAAGAACCCCTGGGGGGATGGACACAATCATCTCATCCCTAAGTGACCCAGTTGGTAGTTCTGTTGCTGAAGTATCTTTATTCAATTTGTTCTTTTCTCTGGCTGTTTCATCATTCCTGCATTCTTTTATCCGGACCATCCTTCTTTCCTTCACTCATGCCATAGTTCATTCATTCTTTCATTCATTCAGCCAGTGGGACCTCTGAGCACAGCACTGCTCCAGACGTCAGCAGCCTAACAGGCATAGACAAAGACCGGTTGGTAGAAGGTGTGGCAGAAACAGATCCACTGCTCAGATCCACCTTCAGAAAGAGTGGCTCCCATATGGGAGGGTCATGGCTTCCTGACCACCTCCAGCTGGTAGGCCTAGTTTTCAAGCCAAGGTCCAGCTACTTTCACAGCAAACTCTGGCCAATGACTTAGCAGAGTGGGCCTATAGGGCCTGGTCATTTCTATCTAACACAGGATGTCTCTAGAGGGCATTCTGAACCCCAGAGCTCCACCAGCTGTCAAAGACCATAGGGTCTCCATCATGGTCTGCTGGCTCCCCCTGCCCATCCTACTTCTACCCCTTCTTTTTCACAGGCGTCACTCCCCTGTAAACTTTTTACACCTTTAACTCCATCTCAGTGACTGCTTCATGGAAAACCACACAGGCACAGAAGAGGAAACGTGGGAGGGAGAAGAGAAAGCACCGGTTCCTCTGACATCAGGAACTCTGTGGTCTGAGACCGAGTAGTGTTTCTCTCCAGCTCCTTCTCAGAAGACAGATCAAAGCTGATTCTGACTATACCATAAGGCTTTAAATTCAACATTTAAAAAACTAAGATCATGGCATCTGGTCCCATCACTTCATGGCAGATAGAAGGGGAAAAAGAAGAAACAGTGGCAGATTTTATTATCTTGGGCTCCAAAATTACTGCAGACAGTGAATGTAGCCATGAAATTAAAAGACACCTGCTCCTCAAAAGAAAAGCTATGATTAACCTAGATGGTATATTAAAAAGCTGAGACATCACTTTGCCAACAAAGGTCCATACAGTCAAAGCTATGGTTTTCCCAGTAGTCATGTACAGATATGAGAGATGGACCATAAAGAAGGCTGAATGCAGAAGAACTAATGCTTTCAAATTGTGGTGTTGGAGAAGACTCTTGAGAGTTCCTTGGACAGCAAGGAAATCAAACCAGTCAATCCTAAAAGAAATCAACCCTGAGTATTCATTGGAAGGACGGATGCTGAAGCTGAAGCTCCAGTACTTCACCACCTGATGCAAAGAGCCAACTCATTGGAAAAGACCTTGATGCTGGGAAAGATTGAGAGCAGGAGGAGAAGCGGGCGATGAGGGATGGGATGGTTGGATGGCATCATCGACTCAATGGATTTGAGTTTGAGCAAACTCAGGAAGATAGTGATGGACAGGGAAGCCTGGCATGCTGCAGTCCATGGAGTTGCAAAAAGTCAGACATGACTTAGTGACTGAGCAACAACAGCACCATAAGGAGCTCTGTCATCTCTTGCTAAAGCTGTCACCATTTAGGAGACAGGAGGTTAGTGGGGAAGGCCAGAACTTAGCCCTGTGGCCCTACAGACTAGCTGGCCACACTGGTCCTGGACAGACGACTCTGAATGTAAGCATTAGTGTTGACTCTGAAAAGCTTTTGGAGTGCTCCAGACTCTAAGGGACCAATGGAGGTCAGGGCTTGGCTGAGAAAGAAAAGTGGAAAGGGCAATATGGTTTGACTGCAAGGATATGAATCATGGAGGGCAGCATGGAGGAGGAGGGATATTTTATCTGAGTCTTAAAGAGTGAGCTCCCTAAGGACACAGGTACAAACCAGGACCCATGGCCTGTTCTGCACTCGTGTGTTTATAAATTAGAATAAGAACAAGGCATCAGCAACAGAAACTGACTCTGGATGATGTAAAGGATTTGCTTGGAGGCCATGGGAGAACAAAGAAGCAGGCAGGAGGCAGATAGAAACCTGGCAGCTCTGGGGCCTTATGTGGCAGGAGCTCTTCAACAGCTCCTCCAGGGCACTGCTGTGAAAATAGGAGAATGCCATTTTAGTGTCTTGGTTTGTCCACTCAGTATTCAGTTTCCAGGGAGGGGAAGAGTGTCCTCACTTTAGCTAGGATGTGATCTGATGCCTTGAGTAGTAGGCCTGCCAAGGCAGGATGCACACTCCAAGACGTAAGAAGAGATCCAGGAGAACGTGAGCTCTCAGGGCCAAGAGAGAAGTTTCTACAAATGCAGTGGCGAGCATTATCAATGGCAGCACATAGGGACAGTCAAACGGGGACAAAGATTTACCCACAGGAATCAGTAATCAGCTGATTGCTTACTTTAGTGTGGAGGCAGGGATGAAGCTAGATGCTCTGGGTAGAGGATTCAATGGGAAGAGAGAAGATGCAGACAGACCACGCCACTGAGAAGTTTGAAGAAGAAGAAAAGGCAAGGGATTGGTTGTTTGAGAGGACCCTTGGGTAAGGGTGGATTCTTTTTAGAACAGGAGAGATTTGAGGTTCTTAGATGCTAAGACAAAGGAGCAGAGGAGAGGCAAAGGTGAAAAGATATAAGAGTAGGTTGTACAGTTAGAGCTCAGGGGCAAGAGGATGCTCAAGAGCCTGGGCAGAATGACTGGCCTTTGAACTCTCTTTACCATTGTTCCTCACTGCTCAGAATGTATTATTATAATTATTTTTAATATTTATTTGGCTGAATTGGGTCTTAGGTGCACCATGCAGGATCTTCATTTCAGAGCACGGGCTCAGTAGTTGTGGTGTGTGGTCTTAGTTGACCCCAGGCATGTGGGATCTTAGTTCCCCAGCCAGGGACTGAACCTACATCCCCTGCATTGCAAGACCAATGCTTAACCCCTGGCCCACCAGGGAAGTCCCTCAGAATGTACTATACATCACAGGCTTTTGCTCTCTACTTTCTTAAGAAGATTATTTTAACTTCAAATCTGCCATCAGCTTCTTGAAGGCAGGAATCATGTCTCTGTAAGTAGAACAGGAAAACGAAAAGTGAAAATGAGCATGTTAGTTGCTCAGTCATGTCTGACTTTTTTGTGACTCCATGGACTGTAGGCCATCAGGCTCCATTGTCCATGGAATTCTCCAGGCAAGAATACTGGAGTGGGTTGCCATGTCCTTCTTTACAGGGATCTTCCTGACCCAGGGATTGAACCCAGATCTCCTGCATTGCAGGCAGATTCTTTACCACTGAGTCACCAGGGAAAGGTGCTGTATAAAACGGATGGAGAGACCAGAGTTCTAGGACCAATCTGTATTATCAGATTGTGAAAGCTGTGTGTTTCTGACACCTGACTCTAGGGGCCTGGCCAAATAGGTTTTTAATTTTCTTACAAAATAAGAAGTCTGTAGGCAGGCAGTTCAGAGTTGGTACAGCAGCCCCATGGTATATTTGGTATATCAGACTCCTTCTATTCATCTGCTCAGGCAGAGGATAAATAGCCTTAGCAAGTACTTTAGAGCGGGGGTCCCCAACCCCGGAGCAGAAAACCAGTACCAGTCCATGGCCTGTTAGGAACTGGGCTGCACAGCAGGAGGTGAGAGGCAGGTGATCGAGTGAAGCTTCATCTGCCGTTCCCCATCACTACCCATCTTGGCCTCCAGGCCCACATTCTAAGACAGAAGGAAGGAGGAGGTGAGGACTCCTGTGTTTGAAAAGAAAAACCTTCCTAATAATCCCACACGAACTCTTGCTTGCTCCTCATGGTCTTCTCTAGCTGCACAGTAGTCTCATGCTTTAAATTAAACAGTTGTTTCATTGTATCCTGATTGCCCTGCATCCCTGGCTTCCTTCCAGCAGCAACTTTGGGGGGTCCTTTGGGGATTTGCCTCTCTCCCCCACGAGGCTTAGCAGTAAATTCAGGCGGCTTCCTTTCAATAACCAAGGTTGAAGGGCTTTGCCAACACCTACCCCAGGACAGCCAGGGGATCGTGTCCTAATCTTGTCAAATGTAAGGGGCCCTCCTGGGACCTGGGCTCTTGCATGAGTGAAATAAAGACAGAAGTGGCTAAAGCTTAATCATCTATCCCGGCAGTGACATCCTCCCCAGACCATGTTTGCTAAGAGATTATTCCCAGGGTTTTCACTTTCTAGGCTTTCAGAACTTCTTTCTTTCTGCCTGCCCCTTTCTAAGTCTGGATTTTCAACCTTCCCATAAATTATGAAGGTCCAATCCTACCAATAAATTCCCAGTCTGAGCAGAGACTTTTCCATTGCTTATAACAACAATAACAAAAAAATTCTGACAATACTCCAACCCCATCTCCGACAAGCTATGCATAAACCTGCAAAAAACATCTAACTTCTTCAGGTCCTCTCTCCTTATCGAAAAACAATGGTTTATTACTAGCATACTTTCCAATGTGAACGATGCATTACGACTTTGACCTCTTTCAGAAGGCCTGCCATGTACAAAGTGAGCCTGGATCAACAGTACTGTCTGGATTACAGTTTTAACAACAGGGTTAGAATATAAAAGCTCCATCAGTAAGATGCTGCTACTGGAACATTTCTTGGACAATTAAGCCCAGGTAGAGGCTCACCAAAACCACTCGACTGCTGGTAACACCAGTGTATAATATTTTCATTAGCAAACAGTCACTGTTCAGTGTTATCTTGCCATGATGTCAAGGCCTCACCTACCAATTCTATATTTTCAACTGTTCTCTATTCCAAATCCACTTCATCGCACCACTATAAAACCTATTTTTTAGGGAATCTTTGTCTTCACCTTAAAGTCCTTTCTGCAGCAGACACGCCTCTGCCTTACAAAATACAGAATCTGCCTTACCTTTAGAATACAGAGCAGAGTAGTCCATACCTTCAAATAAAAAGTACTTTGTAGGAACAGCAAAGTAGCCCCAGTTTGGCCTTAAGTTCTAGAAAAAACTCATTACTTAGCTGCATTTAATAATCCATGAAACATTTCTATTAACTTTTGTGTGTGAATCATGTGCCGCAAAATGGGTTAAAAAAAAAAAGTGGGAAGCAGAAATAAAAGATATGCAGAAAATAAAAATAAGTGAGATCGTAAATATTTGATTAACGCCTCAGTTTTCAGATAAGCAGTTACCGTTTGGGGCCCTCATATGCCAACAGAAGCCACAAAACGCCATTCTAAATTATTAAAATGACCAGGGGAAAGTTTTCTTACTATGTTTGAATGAGTACATATCCCTTCAAACTAACCTCTGCTTAAATACTAACACAGATATTGGTCAAATGTAAAAGAGTCAAAGTTCTAAGCATAACATTCACCTGTAATTATGAAGTAGATTATATAATGCATCTCACCACTTCATTTTATTTCACTTTTTCTCTCTCTCTGCTCTCACGATCCTTCCCAACTTAAGAGGAATCCAATCTGGGTGAGTTGAAAGTCTGCATTCTAGGATATTTTTTAATTGTATGCTTACTGATTTTGTTTCTATTTTTCATAAGTTCAATGCATTCATTCATTCAACAAATATTTCTTGATTACCTACTAGGGGCCAGGCACTGCTCTAAGTGTGGGGATAGGGAGCTCCCTGGAGGTCTTTTCTCCTTTGCTTTTCACTTCTCTTCTTTTCACAGCTATTTGTAAGGCCTCCCCAGACAGCCATTTTGCTTTTTTGCATTTCTTTTCCATGAGGATGGTCTTGATCCCTGTCTCCTGTACAATATCATGAACCTCCATCCTTAGCTCATCAGGCACTCTATCTATGAGATCTAGTCCCTTAAATCTATTTCTCATTTCCACTGTATAATCATAAGGGATTTGATTTAGGTCATACCTGAATGGTCTAGTGGTTTTCCCTACTTTCTTCAATTTAAGTCTGAATTTGGCAATAAGGAGTTCATGATCTGAGCCACAGTCAGCTCCCAGTCTTGTTTTTGCTGACTGTATAGAGCTTCTCCATCTTTGCAAAGAATATAATCAATCTGATTTCGGTGTTGACCATCTGGTGATGTCCATGTGTAGAGTCTTCTCTTATGTTGCTGAAAGAGGGTGTTTGCTATGACCAGTGCGTTCTCTTGGCAAAACTCTATTAGCCTTTGCCCTGCTTCATTCCATATTCCAAGGCCAAATTTGCCTGTTACTCCAGGTGTTTCTTGACTTCCTACTTTTGCATTCCAGTCCCCTATAACGAAAAGGACATCTTTTTGGGGTGTTAGTTCTAAAAGGTCTTGTAGGTCTTCATAGAACCGTTCAAATTCAGCTGCTTCAGCATTACTGGTTGGGGCATAGACTTGGATTACTGTGATATTGAATGGTTTGCCTTGGAAACGAACAGAGATCATTCTGTCATTTTTGAGATTGCATCCAAGTACTGCATTTCGGACTCCTTTGTTGACCATGATGGCTACTCCATTTCTTCTAAGGGATTTCTGCCCACAGTAGATATAATGGTCATCTAGTTATATTCACCCATTCCAGTCCATTTTAGTTCTCTGACTCCTAGAATGTCGATGTTCACTCTTGCCATCTCCTGTTTGACCACTTCCAATTTGCCTTGATTCATGGACCTAACATTCCAGATTCCTATGCAGTATCGCTCTTTACAGCATTGGACCTTGCGTCTATCACCAGTCACATCCACAACTGGGTATTGTTTTTGCTTTGGCTCCATCCCTTCATTCTTTCTGGAGTTATTTCTCCATTAATCTCCAGTAGCATATTGGGCACCTACTGACCTGGGGAGTTTCTCTTTCAGTATCCTATCATTTTGCCTTTTCATACTGTTCATGGGGTTCTCAAGGCAAGAATACTGAAGTGGTTTGCCATTCCCTTCTCCAGTGGACCACATTCTGTCACATTCTGTCAGACCTCTCCACCATGACCCATCCGTCTTGGGTGGCCCCACACGGCATGGCTTAGTTTCATTGAGTTAGACAAGGCTTTTCAACTGTGGTGTTGGAGAAGACTCCTGAGAATTCCTTGAACTACAAGGAGATCCAACCAGTCAATTCTAAAGGAGATCAGATCTGGGTGTTCTCTGGAAGGAATGATGCTAAAGCTGAAACTCCAATACTTTGGCCGCCTCATATGAAGAGTTGACTCATTGGAAAAGGCCCTGATGTTGGGAGGGATTGGAGGCAGGAGGAGAAGGGGACGACAGAGGATGAGAAGCCTGGATGGCCTCACCGACTCAATGGACATGAGTTAGAGTGAACTCCGGGAGTTGGTAATGGACAGGGAGGCCTGGGGTGCTGCAATTCATGGAGTTGCAAAGAGTCGGACACGACTGAGTGACTGAACTGAACTGAACTGAACTGGAGATCTAATGGTTAGGACTCCACACTTTTGCTGCAGGGGGCATGGGTTCAATCCCTGGTTGCGAACTAAGATCCCACAAGCTGCTCAGTGTGGCTAAAAGTAAATAAAAAAAAAAATAATAATAAGGGTGGGGATATATCAAGGAACAAGATATATAAAGACAGAGTCCTTTGGGGACCTTACATTTAAGCAAGGGAGACTAATAATAAAGAAATACATATTCTGGGTCTATGGTGGTCCAGAGGCTCCCAATACAGGGTGTCCGGGTTCAATCCTTGGTCAGGGAACAAGATCCCACACAACACACTAAGTGTTTGAATGCTGCATTAAGACCTATTGCAGACCTTTTTTTTTTTTTTTAAAGAAATACATATTCCAATGACAGATGGTAAGTGCTATGAATGGGGTGGTACTTGGGAGTGTTCATTGTTTATGTCTCAGGTAGGTGGTCTGTTCAAAAGCTAATCAAGTGGATAAATTACCTTGGGACCAGGGGGAGTATACCATTTCAGCCAGTGAGAACAGCAGTTCAGTATCTCTGGGGTGCAAACAGGCCTAGGGTGTTCAAGAAACAGCAGCAAATTCAAGGAGCCTAGGGGTGAGGAGTGGTCACTGTCAGGAGATGATGGCATGGAGAGTTCATCAGGGCAGATCTTGTGAGGGCCTTGGAGGCCATTGGGGAGAACTTGCTGTTTTATGCTAATTGTGGTGGGAGCCACTGAGGACTTCTGAGTTGGGGAGTGCTGTGTCCTGATTCTGCGGAGAAGGCAATGGCACCTCACTCCAGTACTTTTGCCTGGAAAATCCCATGGACAGAGGAGCCTGGTGGGCTGCAGTCCATGGGGTCGCTAGAGTCGGACACGACTGAGCGACTTCACTTTCACTTTTCACTTTCATGCATTGGAGAAGGAAATGGCAACCCACTTCAGTGTTCTTGCCTGGAGAATCCCAGGGACAGGGAAGCCTGGTGGGCTGCCGTCTATGGGGTCGCACAGAGTCGGACACGACTGAAGCAACTTAGCAGCAGCAGCAGCAGTGTCCTGATTCGTATTTCAAAAGGATCAGTTTAACTCAATAGTAACTATGACCAATGGAGCCAGGTTGATGAAATGGTACCTTCTAGTGGAAGCCTGTTGCAATCAGCCATGTAAGAAAGAATCAGCATAGGCATCATCTGTTCATTACCTATAAGAAAATATCCACCTTTTAATTAATTAATTAACTTATTTATTTTTGGCTGCACCTGGGTCTTCATTGCTGCACATAAGTTTTCTCTAGTTGTGGCAAACAGAGGCTACTCTTCCTTGTGGTACACAGGCTTCTCATTGCAGGGGCTTCTCTTGCTGCCAAGCAAAGAATCTAGGCTCACAGTCTTCAGTAGCTGTGGCATATGGTCTCAGTTGTTGCAGCTCAGGGGCTCTAGAGCACAGGCTCAGTAGCTGTGGTGCACGGGCTTAGTTGCTCTAGGGCATGTGGAATCTTTCTGGATCAGGGATGGAATCTGTATCCCCTGTGTTGACAGATGGATTCTTAAACACTAGACCACAGGAAAGTCCAATATCCACCTTCCAAAGTCCTTAAATGGATTGAAAAAGTTGTCCCATTTGATTATTTTAAAAGTCCACCAATCTCCTTTTTTACGTTTTACTTTCAGCAGCCAAAGCTTGCACTTTCTGAGAGCTTAGCAGCCAAGGTTATGGGTTCATCCCACCACAGAGGCTGACTCAGCTTGCAGCACCATCAAGGTCCTGTCTAAAAGCAAGTTTTCCAGAATGTTCATAGGTCACACCTGTAGGCCCGAGATGATATGCAGAAAGTGCTTCATCAGGTGACAGAAGGAAGCTTCAGAGTAGATAGAGCTTGATCTCATCTGGTTACCACATGGTACATGCCTAGAAGTATCTGTAAAATGTTCAGAATAAGCCACCCTGTCAGCTCCAGTGTTTTCCTTTTAGTGACCTCTCTTCTTCACTCTTTCTTAGGTGGGATAATTCTGAGCCAGATTATTTACATATTCTTTGCTTTCTAGAGTTTTCCTACAGGACCAAAATCCAATTATATGTAGCTGGCTTAAAATGCATCCCAAATAAATTTACTTATTGGCTTCCCAAAGAAAGCACTTGCACTTGAATCCCTGTCTCAGGATCTGCTTCTAAGGGACCCAAACTGAGATGCCCTCTGTGTAAAACCCTCCCCCATCCTGAGGTGGCTTTACCTGGCCACATCCGTTACTCATAAAGGCAGAGAGGATTCAGGAGAAATGAAATTTACCCATAAAGGAGCGATAAAAAAAATTACCCTGTTATATCGGTGATTCATTAGCCCTTTGTGCCCTGAAGCAAAGGGCCTGACCCTATCTAGATAGTCCCTGATTTAGAGTATTAGGAGCTAACTCTCCAGAATGGACGTCTTAACCACTGCTCCTCGCCCCTCCTTGACCTGGGTTAAGTGAAGCAGGGCTATTGTGTAAGGTTCTTACCTCCTACGCTAGAAGACACTACCTCACACCCAGACACACCTAGGCACTACCTCACACCCAGTTGTTCAGTCTCTCAGCTGTGTCTGACTCTGAGACCCCATGGACTGGTAGCACGCCAGGCTTCCCTGTCCTTCACCAGCTCCCAGAGCTTGCTCAAACTCATGTCCATTGAGTTGGTGATGCCATCCAACCATCTCATCCTCTGTCATCCCCTTCTCCTCCTGCCTTCAATCTTTCCCAGCATCAGGGTCTTTCCCATTGAGTCAGTTTTTCGCATCAGGTGGCCAAAGTAATGGAGCTTCAGCTTCAGCATCAGTCCTTCCAATGAATATTCAGGATTGATTTCCTTTAGGATTGACTGGTTTGATCTCCTTGAAAGGCAATGGCTAAAGAATGTTCAAATAATCACACAGTTGCACTCATTTCACATGCTAGCAGAATAATGCTCAAAATTCTCCAAGTGAAGCTTCAACAGTACATGAATCGAGAATTTTCAGATGCTCAAGCTGGATTTAGAAAAGACAGAGGAACCTGATATCAAATTGCCAACATCCATTGGATCACATAAAAAGCAAGAGAATTCCAGAAAAACATCTACTTCTGCTTCAATGACTAAACCAAAGCCTTTGACTTTGTGGATCACAACAAACTGTGGAAAATTCTTCAAGAGCTGGGAATACCAGACCACCTTACCTGCCTCCTGAGAAATCAGTATGCAGGTCAAAAAGCAACAGTAAGAACCAGACATGGAACAACAGACTGGTTCCAAATTGGGAAAGGAGTACATCAAGGTTGTATATTGTCATCCTGCTTCTTCAACTTATATGCAGAGTGCTGCTGCTGCTGCTGCTGCTGCTGTTGCTGCTGCTGCTGCTGCTAAGTCGCTTCAGTCATGTCCAGCTCTGTGCGACCTCATAGATGGAAGCCCACCAGACTCCCCCATCCCTGGGATTCTCTAGGCAAGAACACTGGAGTGGGTTGCCATTTCCTTCTCCAATGCACGAAAGTGAAAAGTGAAAGGGAAGTCACTCAGTCGTGTCCAACTCTTAGGATCCCATGAATTGCAACCTACCAGGCTCCTCCATCCATGGGATTTTCCAGGCAACAGTACTGTACATCATGAGAATTGCCGGGCTGGATGAAGCACAAGCTGGAATCAAGATTGCTGGGAGAAATATCAATAACCTCAGATATGCAAATGACACCACCCTTATGGCAGAAAGTGAAGAACTAAAGAGCCTCTTGATGAAAGTGAAAGAGGAGAGTGAAAAAGCTGGCTTAAAACTCAGCATTCGAAAAATCAAGATTATGGCATCTGGTCCCATCACTTCAGGGCAAATAAATGGGGCAACAGTGGAAACAGTGTCACACTTTATTTTTTTTGGGTTCCAAAATCACTGCAGATGGTGACTATAGCCATGAAATTAAAAGACGCTTGCTCCTTGGAGGAAAAGCAATGACCAACCTAGACAACATATTAAAAAGCAGAGACATTACTTTGACAACAAAAGTCTGTATAGTCAAATCTATGGTTTTTCCAGTATTCATGTATGGATGTGAGAGTTGAACCATAAAGAAAGCTGAACACTGAAGTACTGATTCTTTTGAACTGTGGTGTTGGAGAAGACTCTTGAGAGTCTTGGACTGCAAGGAGATCAAACCAGTCAATCCTAAAGGAAATCGGTCCTAAATATTCATTGGAAGGACTGATGCTGAATCTTCAATACTTATGCTTCTTCTTGAACCAAGGCTTAATCTTCATTACCCCAGAGAAATAAGCATTCCTTGCAAGGATAGGTCATTGCCCATCCCCTCTTTGGCATTCTGTGTCAAGCCTCTTCTTCCTTGAGTCAGGGCCCTGACTTAAAATGATATAGCCCTTGATTTTAACTCAACCTATATTTCCAACATGCTACACACAGATTTTAAGTCCCTAACCTTTCTCACAACCTTCCCACTTTGCTGGGAGATAAACCATGTTATCAATAAGAGAACAGCCAAAGATCATTATACTCTAATTTCTTTAAGATCTCAGAGTGGGAATGGTCTTTATGGTACAAAATCCAGAAGCAATAATACGAAAAGGTCAATAAACTTGACAAATATTTAAAATTTCTGAGTTGCTTAAAAAAAAAAAAAAAAAAAGGAGGGGTTTTAAAAAAGGGAAAAAAAATCTTCATGCATATTACATGGGCTTCCCAGGTGGCGAAGAGGTAAAGAATCTGCCTGCCAATGCAGGAGACACAAGAGATGTGGGTTCAATCCCTGGATTGGGAAGATCCCCTGGAATAGGAAATGGCAACCCACTCCAGCATTATTGCCTGGAAAATTCCATGGACAGAGGAGCCTGGTGGGCTACAGTCCCTGGGATTGCAAAGAGTTAGACATGATTGAGCACACAGACAAAATGCATATACATATGAAACCACTTCAGTTCAGTTCTGTTCAGTCGCTTAGTCGTGTCCAGCTCTTTGCGACCCCATGAATCGCAGCACGCCAGGCCTTCCTGTCCATCACCATCTTCCGGAGTTCACTCAAACTCACGTCCATTGAGTCAGTGATGCCATCCAGCCATCTCATCCTCTGTCATCCCCTTTTCCTCTTGCCCCCAATCCCTCCCAGCATCAGAGTCTTTTCCAATGAGTCAACACTTCACATGAGGTGGCCAAAGTACTGGAATTTCATCTTCAGCATCATTCCTTCCAAAGAACACCCAGGGCTGATCTCCTTTAGAATGGACTGGTTGGATCTCCTTACAGTCCAAGAGACTCTCAAGAGTCTTCTCCAACACCACAGTTCAAAAGCATCAATTCTTCGGCGCTCAGCTTTCTTCACAGTCCAACTCTCACATCCACACATGACCACTGGAAAAACCACAGCCTTGACTAGACAGACGCCTTTCCCTCTGATTTCAGAGAAGGATCCTAAGGTTTGGAGAGGTAAAGAGATTTTGCTCAAGGTTAGCTTGTTGAGGCACATTTCACACCCTAAGGGAGTCACTCCTGATTCTAGGAACATGGATGAGGAAGAAGAGAGAGAAGGGGACATGAGAGGCAGAGCAGAGGAAGGGGAAGGGCTGAACTCCCAGGAGAGAAGGGGTGTCAGGGAGGGCGTGGACACTGGCTCTTCAGTCTGAGTAAGAAGACGTGGACTAAGCCTATCACCTGTCACCTGTACACTTATTGTGTGCTAGCCGTGTGCCCTGTGCTATTTCAAGAGGGACAAGTACAGGCCCTCCTAAAAGTAGGGACAGTATGCCACTCCAGCCAGTCTCGTGGGAGCAGTGTGAGGATCAGGTGACCAGGCAGGGGGACCCAGAGCCAGCTTTACAAAACACTCTGTACTAAGAACCTGTCATGGATGCTAGGAAGGGCTGGGAATGAGGTGTGCGGCAGTCATAAAACCTTGACATCATCCTCGATGTCTCTTTCTTGCACACTTCAGTTCACTCCATTAGGAAATCCTATCGGCAGAAACTGATGCATCTTGACCTTCACTTCTTCTGTAAGGACTGGGGGTTATGGAGGGTTCTGGGTGAGCAGAGGAGGCCAGGCCGCACTGGGGAAGCAAATTCAGGAAATAAATTGCCTACAAAGATCTCAGAGAACACGGATCTGAATTTCCAAGGCCCCAGCATTTTGTTGTGATTGCTTTCCCCATTCTAAATAAATTTTCATTCACAAGCCTTGATCCTGTAGGGCTTTCTGTAACAGTCCTCTTTTCTCCCCTCCCCCTACAACTATATAAGCCCCAGAAAACTTTCATCCACTCCTGGTTTAAGGTCTCAGAGCTCACCAAGGCAGGACTTGAGAACAGAGGTGTAAATTTGTCATGAAGGTGGGGGCAGAGCTGCAGTAAAGAGTAAATCCTCATCTAACATGGCAGAAAGTCAATAGATAAATCAAGAAACCGCTATGTAAGCTTATTTTTTAGCGACATGGGGGCAACCACTAGAACTCAACAAAGGAAGTGATATAAAGGACCGCGTGGAGGGCGCAAGGGAGAGGACACTTGCTTTCATACTAAGAACACGTAAGTAGGTAATTTTATTTTGTAAAAACGTTCATGCATTACTTTGATATATTTAAAATTTTGATCTTTAAAAAAAGAAAGTAAAAAATAAAAATAAGAAATAAAACGGAATGCAAAACAAAAATAAAATGCAAACGCACACACAATAACAGTGAATGGGGGCAGGGGTGGGAGAGTGGGGCGAGTGAGCGTGGTTTCTAGGGAGGGGGCGGGGCATGGGAACCCGGTCTCCTTTAGGGCCCGCCCCCAGTGAGGAAGCAGGGCGCCGGCGGTTTCTCTCTGACTCCGCCCACCTCGGAGAACCGGAGTAGCGCAAGGTCAAGTTCTCCTTAGACCCTCCCTCTTACCCCCAGCGCGGGGGCGGGGCCGGCAGGTCCCGGGCTGACCCCGCCACACCCCCCCCTCCCGCCCCCGCCCGGAAAGGACGTTTCATGCGCAGGTCTGGCGCGGTCCTCGCCGGGCTTTCGGTGCAGGGCTGTTCGCGGGCGAGGAGCCCCGGTTCGGCGCCTCCGGGCCCCTAGTTCCTTGGAGTCCCCGGAGGCTCGCCGAGTGCCTCTGCGGAGCCCCGCAACGCGCAGGTAAGCGCAGCCATCGCCGGGCCTGTTCAGCCCCCGTTTTCCCCGGCTGGCGGCCGCCGACACCTGGCCGGCGCCGGAGCGACAGGTGGAGGCGGGGCGCGGTGCCCGGTAGCCCATCCGGGTCGAGTGGACACTAAAGCGCCTCCTCTCTACCTCTGGCGCCGCCCATTCTAGCCACAGCATTATCAACCTAACCCCAGCAGCCCTGTGGCTCAAACCCGAGCCTACCTTCAGCACTCGTGCACTCAACAAATACAAATAAGGTTTCACCCAACACTGCATGCCGTTGCGCTCCGTGCTGGCGGTATAGTGCGGGCCAACGAACGTGGTGCCCGCCCCCGTGGAGTTTGCAGTCTGGTGGGAGAGACCCACAGCAAATAGATAATCGCCACACGCTAGTGTAAAAGTTGAAACTGAAAGATCGATGAAGATAGTACGTGCAGAGTGCTGGGAGAGTAGGTAGCGGGTGGTCCCTATCTATAAAGAATACCAGGAGCTCACTCTTCAGTATGAATGTAAGGGTTCCAAAGCGGAGAACCACAGAGCAAGCACACTTATTGGGAGGGACTGTGGCTTCTTTGAGAAAAGGAAGGTCTGGGGGCCTGGCCCACTGAGAGCTGGAAGAAAAGCAAGTTCCTTAACTTCCTCCTCTGTAAAATGGGACTGTTCCTCCCCATTAGCGATTGAGACGTTGCATGTAAGTAATTTAGAGGTATTCAAACGTGCAGCAAGTGAGGTAAAGGTGAAGATGTTTAGATTGGGCAGGGCATTGATCTGGGCTGAACGCAGTGTGCTGCTTACAGGCAAACTCACTTCCCCTCTCCTGGAGTCCTGTCTCCTTGTCTGAGTAGAATCTCTCAAACAGCTTCTTCTCTGAAATGATGACCAATTTAGTCACTCACTATTTAACTGATGCCCACTCCCCACTGGTCCTGCCCTCCTGGAGCCCACGTTGGGTGAGTCAGGTGAAGTATACTGACAGTCCCAGCCTGGTGAGCGTGGTGCTCTGGGAGCAGAGCCTGACCCTCTGGCCTTGCCAGGGAAAGCCGTTCTGCTCCCAACCAGGGCCGGGTATGCATTTCCCAGAAAGCCTCGGTTGCCGCTGCCAGCTCAGCGAGCCCCCTGAGAACACAAGGCTCATACTCCTGAGCTGAGCGTTGACTTTACTATTTTCATTGGTGGCATTACCGCTTCAGGAGACAGCAACCCTGCTGGTCCCTTGCTGGACCCTCAGGGATTTAGGAGCACGTTGAGGGCTTCAGAAGACACCTGGCTGCTGACTGCTTGGTATACTTTATTGTCTTGGATGATGCCAATTCCTTCTTTGGCTCTGTTTATAGTGTTGGTGTTGACTGAGGATTTGCCCCATGAAAACAGGCCAGGAAGCCCAGAGAGTGGCTAACACAGTTGAGAGAGAAGTCTGGCGTGGTTTGTGAATAGGGATTAAAAGAAACAACAACAGAAGGTTGCTCGAGGAAAGGGGAGGAGAGGGCCAGCTTTGGGCAGCCACTATGTTTCCCCTCACAGACTGTAGCAATACCACTTGTGGAGAGCAAAAAGGGAGTGCTGGGTTAGGCAGTCACAGACCTGGGTTCAGATTGTTACTGCCTAGCTCTGTGTCTGGCCCTGGGCAGGTCACTTATTGTCTGATTGTGGGAGCTGAAGACAGCATTTGATATCTAGTTGGCTCCGAAGAAATGTAACCTTCCTCCCTCTTCCCCTAAATAAACTAAAAGAGCGGTAGTAATAGTGCTTACTTCAGAGCATTATTATGGGGATTTAATGTACATAAAATACATAGGTCAGAGTCTGACATGTAGAAGTTACTGCTGCCATTGCAATTGTTATTCTTTATTCTGGGTAAAAATTGATAAAACGAGATGGGAGGTTGGTTCTGAGGAACTGTGAGGGGTGATTAGTGGAGAAGTTGGGTTATCTATTGCAGTGGTTTTACCGGAAAGCATCAGCCCTGGCAGCAGAAAGGGGTGTTCTGTGTGATAAAGGGCCTTTTGAGCAGCCAGGCTGTCAGAAGACTCAAGCCAAAGAAAAGAGCAAAAGCATGGGGGTGGGGGTGGGGGTGGGGGTGGGGTAGTACAGTTGAAAGAGACCTAATGTTGTCTTGTTTGGGTTGTCTCTAGCCCACAGCTGGATGTGGGTCCCCCGTGAGGGGCTGCCCCTGCTCCTTGCTGGCCCCTGCCCTCCTATGGATATGGTAATTGCCTGAGACTGGTTGGTCCAGGAGCTGTGGAATCCGATTCTGTAAGCCCTGTACCCAGCAGAGTACTGGGGACATAATGAATGAATGAATGAATGAATGAAGAAACCTAAACCTGCAGGGCAAATTTCCCAGTGTATTTAAGTGTGCTGTTAAAAGAAAGGAGTATGAAGATAGGGAGAGATAGCTACTGTTTTTAGGCCCTTGCTAAGGGCCGTTTTCATGTATGTTGCAACTTAGTGGTGAACACTGCAGCTTTGGAGTCAGATGAAATTGCTGGTGTGATCTCACACGCATCGCAGAAGCTCTTCAAAGTGCACTTTTGTATCTGTAACGTGGGACTCATTGTCCCTTATTCACAGGACATTCAGTAATGCTTGTATATAAGTATGTGGTTTGCTGTCCTCGGCACACAGGCTTCCCAGGAGATGCAAGAGACATGGGTTTGATCCTTGGGTTGGGAGGATCCACACACACACACCTGCACACATCCTCATCATGCAGCATGAGGTATCAGAAGTACTCAGTCAATAATAGCTGCAGTTATTATTATTATCTTGATAACTGCAGGTAATATTATTATTATCTTGATAATTCTCCCAGTGATCTCCACTGTGAAGGCAAAGAGAAGGCCACAGACACAGATGGGTGGCATTGATTCTAAGCTCAGTCCCGTCTGGAAGCAGAGGCTCTGTGCAGTCTGGGCAGACACTAACCAGACAGCTTTATGTGCATTTCATTCATTACTTAAAGCTCTTGACTATGTGAAATCTTAAAAGGAAAAAGAATTGCAAAATGATAATTTATGTGCCTTTCAAGTTCAGGTATTTTATCATCGAGATAAATCTTCCATGCATCTATGTTAAACCACTTTGGGCTGTCGAAGCTTTTAAATAAAGTGGCTCGTCCTGACCAGTGTCTGTCTTTGCTCGTTTATCATAGTTCCCTGATAGACAGACAGATCCCATTTTGCAGGGCAGGCCTCAGGACAGCAACTCCTGCCCCACTGTTTTAGACATGCAGTTCTGCATGGTGTGTTTAACAACCACAGTGGACTCATGATCCCTTCATCACTGTCTCACTCACGTACTCATAGACCCACAGCACCAATCTTGGAACGAGGAATAGAAGGGCATTCTGTGGTCAGTGTGAACCTGGGGAAGTCAGCTCCAGGGGAATCTCAGGTTCCCAGTGATGGGTTTGGGGATGAAAATGCCTTGGATGAAAATGGCAGTGTCTTCTAGAAGTCAGGGCTGTCTGCCCTTCCCATCCAGAAGTCCCATCTCTGGGCCTGACCTCCCGCTGGGTAAAGGTCTGATCTGCATCTCTGTGCCTCCCTGCTGCCCCTGCCTCTGGCCAGAGCTTCCCTGAAAGCCAGAACCCCTGCAGCACATGCAGGAGCACAACTTGCTTAAGGAAGCCTTTCTGAATCGACCCTGTATTCCCGTGGCCCCAGTGGGCATCTTTGATGGGTATTGCCTCTCCAGCTACTCTGTGGGCTGTGAGCACTTCCACAGCTACTGGACTGAGCATCCCTGGTACCCAGCACCTATCTTGCTCATTGTCCTATCTCCTCCCCGCCCCCCTCACCCCCACTTCTATTCATTCTTCAGGCAGCGTCCTGGGGATTAGAATGCTGAGATGAAGTGACACAGCCTCCACCCTCATGCAGCCCAAAGACATCATGAGACAGATTATTGATAAAGACAGTATTGAGCACATGACCACACATATATTGTCAAATTTTAAACTGAATTTACTGCCTTGAATGAGAAGCCTGGCATGCCAGGAGAAGCATAAGGTGGGATAGATATAGAAATGTATCAATATACATAGAAGAGACCCATAAATGTTAATTGGGGGCTTATACTCAGTTATTTATATATCTTTGAAGACTATTGGATAGTATAGTATTTTTCAGTAAATGCTGGCAAATAATATATTTTATGTGACCAGGGTAATCTTATAAGAATGTGTACTTTAAAAATCATTGTGCTTTGGCTTCAAAATGGGAGAATAATGCTAGCGCTCCAGTTTACTTAAACCCCAGGGCCCCCAGGCCACGGACTGGTGCTGGCCTATGCTGCACAGCAGGACTGAGCAGTGGCTGGCCTGTTAGGAACCGGGCTGCACAGCAGGAGGTGAGCGGCAGGCAAGGGAAGCTTCATCTATATTTACAGCTGCTCCCGTCACTCACATTACTGCCTGAGCTCCACCTCCTGTCAGATCAGCAGCAGCATATAATAAATAAAATGCGCCTGAATCATCCTGAAACCACCCCACCCCCCAGTCCATGGAAAAATTGTCTTCCAGGAAATCGGCCCCCTGGTGCTAACTGCTGACTTAACCCTTTACAGTTACAGAGCCCTGCCTTGGATGTTGTCTTGCTGGGTGTGCTAGTTCTCAGAATCACACCTCTTATACTGGGTGGTGGCAGCTAACGGACGTCCAGCTTGCCTCATGGCAGACCAAGCACAGTGGGCATTGAAGCCTCGTCCCTTCAGAGCCATAGGGTCCACTGAGAGCCTGTTTTCCCCTCCTTCTTTGATACCTCTAGGCACCAGGCTGAGGTTCCAGCATAGATTTTATGACGTTGTGTCTAGAGACCTATGATTTGAGGGGGAAGGACACAGCTGACTGCTCTTGTCCAGGTCGGGAGGGGCACCTGTCTGCATGCAGCAGAGGGTGGGTGGGTGGGTGGATGAGCTGGCAGCCACCTGCTCCTGCAGAGCCCTGCCATCCCAGTGTGGTCCCTCTTGAGGAGCCGGGGTCCTCTCCAGAGGGGCACCACACCTGCCTCGAGCCCAGTCAGTCCCTCTGAGAACCAGGAGAAAATCATACTAGAAGTCCAGCGTTAAATAAGACATGATCCAAACAGCCCCAGGAAACGTTCCCTCTCCACGACTGAATGTTATTAGAGAGTTACTTTATTTGTTTGGCCAGTGGTGATGGCAAAATACATCTTTGATCCCCACCTGTCTTAGAAGTGGACCTTATTATGAGAGATGAGCGGCCGTTTTCCCTGAAGCAAGGGAAGGGAAGCTGCATTGCAGTGCAGAAATTGAACACCAGTCTTGGTGGGTTGGGGTTGACTGCTGTATTCTCAGGGTACAGCTCTAATAGGATTGCAATCGTGTGGCTCTGGAAATCTGCCTTCCATAAGGCTGACGCACAGTGGCAGTATTTATGCCTCTCGGAAGTGCATGTTAAGTGGTAGGTATTTATGAAAAGGGTTCTAAGGAGTAAACATGCCCATCGGTCATCCCGGAACTTTTTAGAGCCCCTAAGATGGTTTTAAATTAGAGCCTACCTTCCTTCCTGCCGTCCCCCTTCCATCAGCAAACTGCTCCCTCCTTGCTTCCTGTTATAAAAATGAACTGTCAAGGCAGGACACAGCCCAGGTAGGAGCGTGGGAACAGACTGGCAGAATTAACATATTCAAGGCAGACATGTAAGGGGTAAGCACCTTGGTTCCGATCCTTCCCACCCAGTCACAGCACTGGCAAGAGAGGAGTGTGGAGCATGACTGACCAACAGGATCAGCCTAATTGCCCCTTAACCACCAGCACCAGCTGCTCTGCTGTCAGCCAGTCTGCTTGCTGAAAAGGGTGGGCAATTGGGGGGAACGAATGATGAAGACAAGTGATGCAAACTAAGCCAAATTTGGGCTCAGTCAGTGGCATATGGGAGAGGATGAATGTCAGTCAGTCAGGGAATCCCACCAGGCCAGGGAAAGAGCAAGCTTCGAAAGGCTAGAAGTTTCTCTCTGAGCAGGTGATCATTAAAACAGAATGCCTGTTACACGAATTAGGGTGTAGGAGTCTAACTTGAAATCATTGCTAACTTTCAGATGTTCATTTTAAAGATCAGAAATTGGTGTTTATTACTCGAACCCTATACTTAGTTTCAAAGACTGCTCTGTTTTTTATTTCTCCCATCTGGCCTTCCTTTGAAACTTTTATGATAGTATTGGTCCATCTTGTGTTAATATTTTTTTGTGTGAGATAAGGGATGCCAGTGTTGCCCAGCTTATATTTTATGACTAATCCAAGGACTGTAGATGATAAAAGTAGAGGGGCTGCCTGTTTCACATGTCACTGAATTGCTACCCTTTGGTTTCTGGAATTCTGTCTCAAGAAAATAATTGAAAAATGGAAAATGCCACTATATAAAGATGTATCATTATTTATAATAGTGAAAACTTAGAAGTGACTTACTCTACAGTATAAGAGGGTTAGTCAAGTTTCAGAGACCAGGTTGGTGGAATATTTAAAAATAGGAAGATTAGTAATGAGGGAAGTCATTACCTGTTCAGTGAACAGAACACTGTTATATGAAAGATGTACTCAAGAAAATAGTCTAGGGATGTCCCTGGTGGTGCAGGGGCCAAGACTGCACTCCCAATGCAGGGGGCCCAGGTTCAGTCTCTGGTCAGGGAATGCCACAAGTAAGACCTAGCGCAGCCAAATAAATATTTTAAAAAAATAATCTGTAAGGGATGCCTTGAAGGGACAAGACTTGCAGTTGAACAGTGGAACAATGGATACCTTTTTCTCATATTTTAAACTTTCTATTTTTTTATTACTCCTCTAACATTTTTAAATTCTAAAACAAGCCAAATTAAACAATGATCTTTATGCTAATTGCCGTTTGAAGTTCACTGCCTTCATGGCCTTATCCTGATTAAACCTTTCACTTAACAATTTCTAAGGCCAAGTTTGGCTCCCTGCCTCTGTGTCTCTGGTCGAGGCACATCCTCTGGGTCCACTGGCTGAGTGGCCCAGAGATGTGCTAACTCTGGCCGTGCAGACAGATTTTCTGGGTTGTTTGAAGTTAAAGGAAGTTACTGCCCCTCCCTGCCCTGCAGCCTCACACCCTTCTGTCATTATTTCTCTTCCCTATTCCCCACCTAGTCCCCAGTGGTGGGTGGGGTTCGGCAGTTTGGGTTTGCAACCTTTGGAGGCCTCATTGGTAAAGTTTCAGCAAACTCTGTCCACAACACACACACACACTCACACACATACACATTCACTCACACACACACACACACACACACACACACACACACACACGCTCACTCCCTAGGTTAGTTACCACCATAACTGGTAACCCATAGCACTCTGGCTTTTTGTCCTGTACAGGTCTTGGTATCCTGTACCTCGGGGCCTGGATTTTACATTCTTGATGTCAACTCTCCCTGGGTCAGCCCTGTCCCTGCATCCTCTGCTGCTTAGTGCTAGCAGCAGTTCTTGAACTCAACAGGCCATACACTGGGAAATCATGACATGTGTCCTTACTTGAGACAAAGATTTGAGTCTACGTGGCTTATTTGGGAGGAGATTCCCAAATAAAGAAGGGACATAAGGAAGTAGAGGAATGGGCCAGAGAAGCACACATCGAGCAGGTCACCATCGTGAACCACTGAAGTGTAAACCTGCTAGGAGTCTCTAGCAGCCAGTATAGAGCACCCCTCCCAGCATTAACCTCTTCTGGGGATTGGCACCTGCCTATGTATATCTCTCACTGTGATCCATCATTGGTTGAACATTACTCCTTATGGGGAGTGATTTCTCTGGGCCTTCCAGCAGCCTCAAACACCAGGTAAAGCACCAGGGCAAAGGGATGTCGATGCAGACACACAGAAGATGCTGGCTTGCTAAACGACGAGTCCTGAGAGTTCAGGGCTCAGCTCGGACAGTGTCTCCTGGATATTCTTCCCTAAACACCATGAGAATGATCAGTGCACTAAACTGAAATAACCAAATCCATGGAACTTCCCTGGTGGTCCAGTGGTTAAAGAATCTGCCTTCCAATGCTAGGAGCGAAGGTTCAATCCCTGGTTGGGGAACTTAAATCCCACATGCCACACCGTGTGGCCAAAAATAAAAACCAAATCCGTAGTTCTGTGCTGAATCAGACACCTACTTATACTAAACTGAAGACTACATTAAGGATAACCAACCCTCAAAGTTTATGAAAAATCATACAACGAAAACTTTAAGTATGAATACTACTACCATATTTTCCCCTGTATGTTGGGCTAGACTTCCAATATTTTATTTGTCACAGAACATAAGTATTCTGCAGCCATGCACTTTGAGACCCAACACTTTAAAAAAGGGCCTGAGTATATAGTAAGATTTATCTTTATTGTGGCAATGTTCCCCCTCTTTTGCTGTAGCTAGATTTTTTTCCTGTTATTTCTCAAGTACATTAGGATGATGCTAAAAGAAAAAAATCATTGGGAGAAAACATTGAACCTCATTTGTATCAACTCATAATTAAATTATATTTCCAGTGTCATGTTTTAATATTAACACTGGATTCACCATCCTGACACTAATACCAGAGGATGGGAGAGAATTTCTGTAGTTATGGCCTTAGACACTGTGATAAATGTTTTGTAGTCATTGCCTCTATATAGAAACACTCCATCTCCAATTAAAGATTTAGTAAGCTCTTCCTCAAAATATCTGTTAACAATTGAGGCGCACACTACGGCTGTGCTGACATTTCAACTTAATTCACTCTATAGTTTAACTCGCATTCCATTTTATATGCCTGTTTGTATTTTTTTGTACGGAGGAGGAATAATGGCAGAAATTTGGGCACATATTGAAGATTCTAGAAATATTTCCATGTATTTATTATTATTGTCTATTGGCATATTTGTCACTACAAATGAAGACCTTTCTCCAAGAGATGATTTAAAATTGTTCATGTAGCAAGCTCAATAGGATTTAGTAGCTAAATCTCATATGCTTTGAGTTATGGGCATTTTGGTATTTGCATAAGGATTCAAGATCCTGGTGTTTTAGAGAAATGAGGCCATTTCCCTTTAAGGTATGGTTTTGATACACATTCCATAAACACTGAGATGGTGAATGCTTGGTGCTTGCACCCTATTCCCATGTCCTGGGTATATAACAGACCTCATTCCCTGATACCTGAATCTGCATCCTTGTCCTCAAAGTGCTCCCTGCGGCCACTCCAGCTCACTGGTACTGGCTCCCTAGATGAGGCCTATGGGCTCCCCGTGCCATGGCCCACCTTTTCATTGTGCCATTGCTGTGAATGATCAACAAAGGAATCTTTCACAGTCTCTCTACCAAAATAAGAAAAAAAGAAGAATTTCAGAGGTGGTTGGTTCCCTTATCTTGTACTTTTTCAGCCACCTCAGTGTTGTGCAGATGGCAGTCATCCAGTGTGTTAATGTTTGTCTCCTTTTTTCCTTTTATTGTATGCATTTTGATTTTTCTCCTTCTTCCGTTTTCCCCTCTCATGTTGCTCAGAAGATAAAGCAGGGAGCCCCAAATTATTTGCTATTTGGTCTCATCAAGTTTAGTTGCAGTGCTTTGTGTTGATGGGAATGTGTTGATGATGAACGTTGGTGAGATTTTCCTTTCTTCCCCCACCTCTTCAGGAAGAGCTCTCCTCTAGAGAGGTCACAAGTGACCTCTGTGTTGCGAAATCTTCCAAAACTTTCTCAGTCTGTCTTCGGTGCAACAGTCGACACCTCTGGCCGTGCCCACCTCCTGAACTTTACTTTCGTGCATTTTCCTCCTTCTTCCCTGATGATGATTCTTTGACTTCCACCTGTTCCCTTTCCTCCACTGATGTTTTCAGTGGGGGCATCCCCAGGCCTCCTCTCTTGACTTCCCTTAGACTCCACATGGATGACTTCATCTTCACCCCTGGTTTTTAACGACCACCTTTACGAACAATATTCCCTGGTGGCTCAGAAGGTAAAGCGTCTGCCTGCAACATGAGAAACCTGGGTTTGATCCCTGGGTCGGGAAGATCCCCTGGAGAAGGAAATGGCAACCCACTCCAGTACCCACTTCCAGTATCCTGGAAAATCCCATGGATGGAGAAGCCTGGTAGGCTACAGTCCATGGAGTCACAAAGAATCGGACATGACTAAATGACTTCACTTACCTGAACACCCTCTGCATCCTCAGCTCCATCACAGCTCCTCTCTGGAGCCCAGACCTTGGTACCCAGCAGCCTGCCAAAGGGTGCCTCTTGTGGCCCCCAAGAGCATCCACAGTCACATGTTTCATTTGTTTAGACTATTCTTACTTTCACAGGGCAACTAAATACTTGCCCCCCGGGGTGGTTTCTGCTCCCTCCTTGGGATTATAGGTAAACTGTTCTAAGCATGTCAGAAAGCTTCCATCTTGGAAAATCAAGTGTAAGACAAAGGCACAAACCAAGGACTGCTCCTCAAAACTCAAGGACTGAAAAGAAAACAAGTATTTGCTTATGGTCTCTACAATTCTGGGGGTTGACTGGGTTTAGTGAAGCAAATCTCACCTTAGGGGTCTCATCCAGGGGCAGTTAGTTGGTGGCTGGGGCCGGAGCATCTCAGTGGCCCTCTCACGGGCCTGGAAGCTGGGACCTGGTTCCTACCTGCAGGAAAGCTGGGATCTGAGAACAGGCATCCCAAGAGGACGAGGCAGAAGCTC
The DNA here is from genome assembly GCF_029378745.1 of Bos indicus. Lineage (NCBI taxonomy): Eukaryota > Metazoa > Chordata > Mammalia > Artiodactyla > Bovidae > Bos > Bos indicus. The sequence continues at coordinate 129,804,783 of NC_091760.1, forward strand.
CATCACCTCTCATAACACACCCTCAGAAGGCTCAGAGCATCATTTCTTCTGTATTTATCCACCTACCCAGCTGCAGAGCAACAGAACAGAGGTAGGAGGCATGTCAGTGTCACACTGTGACTGTTGGAAATGAACCTAGCTACAGTCTCCAAACGTGTCTATCCCTTCAAGAACTACCCTAAATGCCACAGAAGCTTTACCTTTTAAGTAAAAAAAAATTTTGGAATAGATGACATATTTACATGATTGGAAAGTTAAGAAAAAAGTAAATATAAATATACACAATGAAAATGGTCTTTCTCATCCCATATCCTACACCCCTGCCTCTCCATAGACAGCCACTACCTTGTAGCTCCTTCCATCCTGCACTTACCTGCCTCCTCTCACCGGACTGTGGATCCTCTGGGTCATGAACTATAGCCGTTGTCACTCATTCCCACACTGCCTGGCACGGGGAGCTCTGTGTCCACACCGTGCGGAGGAGGCCTGTGCCAAGGAGCAGGGAAGAAGAAAGAGCAGGGTAAGGTGACTGAGTATAGGTTTCTGGGTGGCCTGTGGTCCACCTTCTCTAATTTCATTTGGAGCCAAGTCTCTTAAAGGCAGTTACCACTTGAGGCCTACATGGGTCCTCTCTCCATCTGTCACTGAGACTGGATCCTGGTCCCACCCTGTCCTGCCTGGCTTCATGGGTATACCACTTCAAGGACCACTCTCTGACAGCTTGTCATGTCCAAAAACAGCACCAGCAGGGATTGCTGGGGGAAGGTGTAGTTGTAAGATATCGTTAATGAGTTGCTGTCCTGATTAACATCCAGGAAAAGAAAATTCCTGCTTGAGGAAGTATCCTTAAATCACGTAGTTTCACTCTTTCTCTGCTGAAAAATATATTCCCTAAGGAATATCAATTGTTTTTGTTAAATTAAGGAGGCCAATGGCTAACCCCTGTGAGAAAAATTGACAGTTGTGCTAGTTGTTTTAAAAAAGGCTTTCTGAGAATGTTTAAGATCCTTATCTCTTACAAGGAAAGAAACTTCACTCAAACTAAGTCAAGCAAAACTAGAAATATGCTTATTAGAATAAAAAAATGTTTCAGTGTATCAGGTACAGCTGGATCCAGGTGCTCAGTTGATGGACTGGGAATTGCACCTTCTCTTATCTTCCCGGAGAAGGCAATGGCACCCCACTCCAGTACTCTTGCCTGGCAAATCCCATGGACGGAGGGGCCTGGTCGGCTGCAGTCCATGGGGTCGCTGGGAGTCAGACACAACTGAGCGACTTCACTTTCGCTTTTCGTTTTCATGCATTGGAGAAGGAAATGGCAACCCACTCCAGTGTTCTTGCCTGGAGAATCCCAGGGACGGGGGAGCCTGGTGGGCTGCCGTCTGCAGTTCCTACCACTGTGCTGGCTTCAGTCTCTAAGATAGTGACAATGGCAGCTCCAGACTTTTTATGGTGTTTACAGCTCCTGATTTCAGGGTTCATATTGAAAAGGGGCTCTGATTTGTCCTGTAGTTAAAGTTTTCTGGCCATCTTGATTGCATGACCTTCCAGAATTGTATGAGTGGTAGCAGAGCAGTTTCCAAAACAGAGATGCAAGACCCACACATAAAGTGGCCCATTGCAGGTGGGGATTCAAATTTCAGACTGTGAAGAGCACCTGAATTGCTGGTGGTAGGCCTAGGAGTTAGTTAGGAAAAAAACCCCATTGTACTGATGTCTCTATTTTTGTATATATTTGATTTTTTTTTTTTTTTTTGGTAATAGTACATTTTAAAAGAAATACAGTATAAAAAATAAGAGCAGTTTTTTTCTGCCTTGGTTTGGGAATTCTCAGCAAAAAGGCCTGCACATACCTGTATGTTTATTGTCTGATTTTCTCACTCTCTCATTTTCTTTTCATTGTGTAAAGAAACCTTAATCCTTACTCTCCTCTAAGCTAGAGATTGGGACAGGGGAAACACATCATATTTGACTCAAGATTTGTGGGGTGTGCTAGAAGGGGCCTAAGGGTAAGGCAGTCAGGTGCTCTTTTAAGTCCATATCTTCATGGTTCCCAGGACAAAAGGCTTGGAAAATTCCAGCCAGAGGAAAGAACGAGTCTACGCTGTCTCCTTCTGGTGGTCAGTACTAGAGCCTTGGTTAGTGTGGACAGAGCGGGTAAGAGTTTCACGGAGTCCTGGACTTCCCCACATATCTTGCTGGGGGAAGGTTGAGATCTTCAGACAGTCACAGACTGGCTGCTATAAGAAATATTAGAGAGCATTTAGGTAGCCTTTTTCATTTTGTAGGTGGGGAAACTGAAGTCAGAGGGGTTACATGACTTGCCCAAGGTCACACAGTGAATTAGCAGGAGCTGAATCTGGTACCACTTAATAGCTGCATAACCTTGAGTAAGCCCCATTACCTCTTGGAGTTTCAGTCTCCCTCACCTGTTGTGGAGGACAGAATAACGGCCCCCCAAAGTGTCCACATTCCAATCCCCATGATTGGGTTTGAAACCTGTGATTAGGCTTGGTTACGTGGCAGGAGGGAATTAAGTTGTAGACAAAATTAATGTTGCTAATCAGCTGACCCTAAATTTATCTGGGATCATCCAAATGGGCACCATGTAATCATAAGAGTTTTTATAAATGAAACAGCAAGGCAGGAGAGGCAGTTAGAGTGATGCAGAGTGAGGAAGACTCAGCCGGCCTTCGCTGTCTGGGAAGATAGAAGGGGCATGAGGCAAGGAATACAGTGGCCTCTGGAAGCTGGAAAAGGCGAGGAATGGATTCTCAGATTTTCCTGGTGATCCGGTGGTTAAGAATTCTCCTGCTAATGCAGGAGACATGGGTTTGATCCCTGCTCTGGGAAGATTCCACATGCCATAGGGCAACAAAGCTCATGGGCTGCAACTCCTGAGCCCGAGCTCATGAGTCTGTGAGCTGCAACTACTGAAGCCCTTGTGCCTAGAGCCCATGCTCTGCAACAGGAGAAGCCACCACAGTGAGAAGCCCGTACACCCCAACAAAGAGTAGCTCCTGCTCACTGAAACTAGAGAAGGCCTTCACTTAGCTATGAAGACCCAATGCAGCCAAAAATAAACAAACAAAATTTTTTTTAAAACCTCCCTTGTTTGGGACTTCCCTTCCAATGGTTAAGACTCTGCACTTCCATTGCAGGGAGCATGGGTTTAAAACCCTGGTCTGGGAATTAAGTTCTTGCATGCTATGTGGCATGGCCAAAAAAAAAAAAAAGAAACAGATTCTCCCTTGGAGCCTCCAGAAAGGACTGCAATCCTGCCAACACCTTGATTTTACTCATGTGAGACCCCTGTTGGACTTGTGACTTCCAGAACTAGGAGATAATAAAATGTATGTTGTTTTCAGTCACTGAGTAAAGGAGGGGAGGTTATCATGTCTTTCTCAAAAGACTGGAGTGTGAAGTCAGGGAGATAATGTCCAAAAATTACACAGCAAACCCCCGGATTGTAGTAGATGCTTAATGAACAGTGTTGATGGTGAACAGTGGCGGTGGTGGACAGTGGTGATCATTAACACAGAATAAAGGGAGAGGAGCTGATGGCAGGTGCTTCTGAAGAGCCAAGGTTGCTGCCTTGGTGAGGTGTGAGGTTCAGAGCTAGCAGGAGGCAGGTAGGAAACACCAGATGGCCCAGGTCGGTGGCCAGAGGTCCCATGCAGGGAACCCTTCTGCTCTAATAGTCCACACGGCCTTCCTCCCCCAACTCTTCAGTGCTTACATCTGGCAGCGCCGTCTTACATGGGAGACATGGGAGCTGGGAACGGCTGGCCCTGGGGTCTCCCAGCAGGCAAGCCCTGCTTTAGAGATCTGTGGGATGTGGGCCACTCTCTGCCTGGACCCTGCTCAGCCTCGTGCCTTTGCCTGCCCTGTAGCCTTAAGGGTGATCACTGCCACCCCTGGTGGTGGCCACAGAACCTCAGGGAGCTTGTTCCAGCCCAGGCAGTGTGCCAGGCGCTCCACAGCAGAGCCTGTGTCACTCTCTCCTCCAATCTTCATGACCGTCCTCTGAGGCCAGCCGCATGGCCCATGTTACAGAGGAGCAAACGGAGGCTCCAGAAGCGCAGGCCATCTGCTCAAGGTCAAACAGCTTATCAGTGGCAGAGCTGGGCCTACGGCTGGTTTCCTCTGACCAGACCCAGCCTCCTGTACAAGACTGGTCACTGGGTGGGAGAAGGCTGACTGGAGGGGCTTGGGAGCACTGCATTTGGATGCAGTGGTACTGTGAGGATGGGGTCCCACAAAGTCTCCAGAAAGGGCCCTCCCACCCTTCTGGGGATGACAGCGCCCTCTGGTGGGAGGGGGTGAGCAAGTTTGCTTCCCTGGGGGCCTCATAAGGGCATTCACATCTGCTCTGTCTCTCTCCAGGTCATCTAGGCTGTATCAATATTTTACTTTCTCAAAAGACATATGCTGACATTTGTACTGTTAGATGATATTGAGGAATTTTTGTTGATGTTAATTTTGTCAGGTGTGATCATGGTATTATGAATAGGTAAGAAAGTGGCCGTGTTTTAAAGTGTCCTGTATTTTTAAAGTATTCAGAGGTGGAATGTCATGGTGTTTATAATGTGTGTACTTTAATATAATTCAAGAGGAAAGAAAGGTGAAGTAAATGTGGAAATGTATTAATGAGCGTATGGAGACAGTTGTGTTGCAGTCCATTACACTGTTTCCTCTACTTTTCTCTATGATGTAATTTTTTATAATAAAAAGTTGTTTTTTCCTTTTTTAAAATCATTTGCTGATGCTTTCGGACACACTTTAGACATAGCCTTGTACCCCAGTGGAGAAGGAAATGACAACCCACTCCAGTATTCGTGCCTGGAGAATTCCATGGACAGAGGAGCCTGGCGGGTTACAGTCCACAGGGTCACAAAGAATCGGACAGGACTGAAGCGCCTTAGAACTGTACTCCGGAAATCCACAAATAAATGACAGCGGGAGTGGGCGGGGCTTGGGAGCAGAAGGGGAGGCGCATGCAGGCAGAAGGCGGGGCAGCCCCCGGAGAGCCGGGCTCCTAGGAGAAAGGTTCTGGCTGTCCTAGTTGTAGGTGCTCTTGTAGAGCTGTTTGTAGTCAGTCGGGATCTTTTTTGATGGCTGACCGCAGACAGAGTCCCTGCGGAGTGCGACTGTCCTCCACCAGGCAGGCTGAATTGTCCTTCGTGGTGGCGTTACACCTTTCATGTGATGCTAGGAGGAAAGGACTGTGGTGTTTTGTCCAACATTTTCTCACGACACAGACACTAGACGAATTCGTTTGTCGCTGCTGATTCCCAAGCACATTTTTTGTTTGTTTGTTTGGCAAATTCTGTAATCTTTTGGGTTGCACATGAAAGTTCATTTTTCAAACTTAGCATTGGAAGAGATAATCAGGTTCCCTGATCTCCCGTCAGCCTCCTCTTTCTTTCCATTTTTCCTTATCAAAATAGGCAGCCGGTGAAGAACAGCCCACAGAGTGTTTGTTCTTACTTTATCTTCTCAGTATTTCCAAGGACTTTGCCAAATCTGTAGAACTGTGTTGAACATCTTTTAATACACACATCACTGCCAACCAAGAGGCCAGCCTTGGCCAAGTGCTGGTTTAGTTCTCTAAATACCATGTCATTCTTCCATGAGCACTCTGTTTCTTCCCTATAAGCCTTTGGAGATAGGAACACATAATAGGTGACCTCTGAGTGGTAATTTCATAAATTCTGGGTGAAATGAATTGTATCAGATCAATATATCTGTAGACTCATCACATTTTCTGAGCTGCAAGGGACTCTAAGATGAATCTGGTACAGCTCTGTTAGTGGAGGAAACATTCATTTTAACTGCATAGTCAATTCTCAATTAACAAGGGTAATGGAGTGGAAGGAAGTCAGTGATAATCAAAAATCATGGTGAAAATAAAATTGCAGTCAACAGTGGATTTTCTGGGGGCTCATTAACTGGTTTGTGAATTAATTGAGGTTAAGCCACAGTGGACCCCAGGATGTCATTGCCGTGGTAATTGGTCAGCAGCTGCTCACCACCTGGGCTCCACCCACCCTGTCTGTCCCAGGGAGGAGAAGGGTTTCCTGGGGACTGGTCAAGCAGAGCTAGCTGACCTTGGCCAGACTAGTACCATGAAGACACAGATTTCAGTGCTGGGAGTTAGATGAAGACTGCTTTTAGGGCTTGTTGCCCCACCCCTTGAGAAGTGGTTCTCAAACTTGAGCTTCATCAGGCCCACCTGGAGGGCTTGTGAAGCCCCAGATTGCTGGGCCCCAGCCCTGGTTTCTGATTCAGTAGATCTGGAGCGGAGCCTAAGAGTTTGCATGCCTCACAAGTGCCCGGGTGATGTGATACCTGCCAGTCCAGGGACCTCACTTGGAGAACTGTGGCTTTCCAGACCATTCTGGTTCTCCCAGCTGCACATTAGAACCACTTGGGGAGCTTTATAAACCTACTGGTAGCTGATACAACTAATCCAGTTATACGAGAGGCTGTGGAGGTGGGACCCAAGAGCAGGTGACTTTAAAGCTCCGGGTGATCTGAATGTGCATCTAGGGTTGATGACCACTGCTCTCGGGAATGTTCTCCAACATCTCAGTTATCTGCATACAAGTCTCATGGTTTTTCCCCTATCTTTACTCCCTGTATATTTAATATTTCTTTAAAGTTTTTTATGTAAATAAACTTATTTTAAAAGAAAATTATATTCCCCCTTCATGTAGGAAAATTAGTTTCACAGGCCAGCTGTGCCTGTTACATGCTTGTAATAGCAAACACATTAAAGAGTGCTTAAATGTGTATGGCTTAGAATCATCTTGCACCCCATCACACTTTGGGAGTCTCTACTCTAGAACTATGCTTTTTACTCTTTTTTCATAAAGGTGATGGAATACAGTATTTCTGCTTTTCCTCCCCTCCCACTGGTCAGGCAAGGTTGTGCTAACTCTTGGCACACCTGGTCTTTTCCCCTCAGAGATACAGGTTGGAATGCAAGTGAGTGTGATTTCATTACAGAACAGCCTTGGTTGAGAGATAATCTTTACTGTTAAGAAACGAATTCACCAGTGGGAAAAGAATCTAGATAAACTGTGGTATGGCCAGAGAATGGAGTACTACTTGGTGATGAAAAGGAATGACTGATGGACTCACCCCCTTGGTGACTCCCAGATGGTGTGCTGCGTGAAAGCCAGACTCAGAGACTAGACACTGCAATTTAGAACAGTAGTTGCTTATGGGGAGGGGTACTGGGAGATTGAGTAGGAAGGTGCACGAGAGGACTTTGTGGGGCAGTAGGATGTTCTGGGTCTTGATAGGGGTTGGAGTTACATGGTTGCATGCATTTGTCACAGTTTGTTGAATGGTACCCTCAAGATCTGTGCATTTCATTCTATGTTCAAAAAATGGGGAAAAGAGTTAAACCAATAGTGAACTCCAGTCAGTGATATCCTTGCTGCTGTTTTCAGGGAGAAGGGTACTGCTTTCTGCAGCTTACTTTGAAAGGCATCCAAAAGCTAAGCTGGATTGATGAATGGATGGATGGATAGATACATGACAAAACAAACACAATAAAATATGAATGGTAGAATCTAGGTAGGAGATATTCAGGTGTTCCTTTTAAAAGTCTTTCAACTTGGCAGGATGTTTGAAAATCTTTCCCATGAAAGATTGAAGAAAATTTGACATATGCATTCAAAATAGCAAACCAGCACTTCCCCCACATGTCTGAACTCTCTGTATCTGCCAGTGCAAGGACTCCCTCAGAAGACAAGCTAGAGGGTCAGAGGCGTGAGCCAGGTGTGGAAGGCTGGGGGACCCTTAAGAGAGGCTGCTGCCCTAGGAGAGAGGCTCCCTGTGCTGGGGCCCCTGCAAGAGGAGACAGTCTAGACACTCCCTTCTTCCACCTATGCTGTGTCCTGGGTGTTCCCTGGGAGGGGCTGTGCAGAGGCTGTGTCAGATGTGACCTGCAAAGACCACCTGGACCCCGTTATAGAAAGGCAGTAGGAATGGGTGAGGAGTAGAGGGCCTTCCCAGGCTCCTCCAGCCAGCAGAACTCCAGCACATGCCAGCCCAGGGTCCCCCTGGGTAGCCCTGAAGCCAGGGATGTGTCTGGGGGAGAGACGGGGCACTGAGGCTTCCCACCATGGGGATCAGCAGATGCCATGATGGGCTGTCTAGGGGGCCCACAGCACTGACCAGGGACCTGAGGCATCTCCCTGGACTGTTGGGTCCTCCCCACCCTCCACATGCCCACACTACACACCTGTGACACACCTCCACAGCACAACCCCATAAGACATCCGCAAGCTGGGAACAAAACCTATAACACAGGAACTGTGAGTCGTTTAGTCTGTGTCTTACCCAGGATACAGCCCAGGGGCCAGCCTCTCAGTAGCTCTGAGGATCTGTTCCAGAGAGATGGGGAGGAAGGAAGTCAGCATATCTGAGATTTTGGCGATGGGTAGGTGTAATCAAGCACACGTCTCAGTGGAAGGTTGCTGCTAAGTCACGAGGATCAGACATCTTAGTTAACAGTTTTAGTGCCTTTCCAAGTATGGAAAGGTGCAAGAACTGGAGTTGTACAGTCAGGCCACTCAAGATGGCTGTTCTCTTGTTCTCTGGACATCCCATGCCCGACCAGTGCCTGCTTCACCTACACCCTCTGCACTGGACTGACTGGACTGACTGGACTGACCTTCCTAGCTACTCATCCCCACCCTGACTAGTGATCATTCTTATCAAAAGGGGCTGTGAGTGATGTGCTGCCCTCTGCTGGTTTCGCTGATGACCGATGAGCCAACCTGAAGTAATCCCCTCTATGACTGGCAACCTCCCCCTACCCTGGGAGCAAAGACGGCCTTGCGTTCTGCCCGCCAGGTGCCATGTCACTCCAGGACTCCACTCCAGACTCGTAAGCTCTCCCATCCTTTAAACCATTGATGACTCTACTGCTGACTGCAGGCTTTCTTCCATCTGGAAGCTGAACAAGCCCAGGGCTTGTAGGCCTGCAGGGTGCGGCCCAACAGGGGTTCATAAAAATTTCTCCTGAAAATATCTAACTCTCTGAAGTCCTGTTCTGCCAGATTTTCTCAGAACACAGAGTGCATTCTGCGTGAACCCCTTTCAGGATGTTTTGAAGACTGATGACTACAGTGGCTGAGGACTTCATTCTTATAGAACTAGGTGGCCAGTGGCATTCTAAATGGCACACCCCAACTGCAATCCCACCAGGCCCTCCACAGCACCCCCTCAGTGCATACACCCCTGACAACATGATTTCCACCACACACAGTGTAGCATATCCCCTGTCACCTGCCCTTGACCTCCCCACATCCACCACATACCTCCCCATGAAACACCTCGTAGACCATCTGTCAAACCCCTCCCTGACTCCTTGCAACACACACGCCCAACACAGCCACAGCACACTCCCCACTGTGCATGCACGCACACACATATGCACACACCACCCTGCTGAGCTTTAAGTAGAGGCCCCCTTCCCTTTGCTATTGAGGGTCCTCTATGCATTAACCTGGAGATCCAACCAGTCCATTCTGAAGGAGATCAGCCCTGGGATTTCTTTGGAAGGAATGATGCTAAAGCTGAAACTCCCGTACTTTGGCCACCTCATGCGAAGAGTTGACTCATTGGAAAAGACTCTGATGCTGGGAGGGATTGGGGGCAGGAGGAGAAGGGGCCGACAGAGGATGAGATGGCTGGATGGCATCACTGACTCGATGGACGTGAGTCTCAGTGAACTCTGGGAGTTGGTGATGGACAGGGAGGCCTGGCGTGCTGCGATTCATGGGGTCGCAAAGAGTCGGACACGACTGAGGGACTGATCTGATCTGATCTGATCTGATGCATTAACCTGCTCTTACCTTTCCTAACTCTCGCAAGGATCTTGAGCTACACTGGAAGGAGAAGCGTTTACTCCTGAGGGAAGGATTTACGATTGACGTCTAAAGGATGGTTAATATGTTGATTACATCTATTGTTTCTTAGAAAAATGAGTGAGCCCATCTTGAATAGCAGAAAGCCTGTGGCCTGGATGGAGAGGCAGTCTGGCCCCATCTTGGTTTCTCTGCCTTCATGGCAGCAGGGAATGAAATGACCCAGCCTTTGTGATCAGATGGGAGCTTGTCCTGACTCTGTGTTTTGAGGTACCGCATCCTTGGATGAGCCTCGAGCTTCAGGGAACCATCAGAAACAAGATGATAATGCGTACTTCTCTGCATAGTGCTTGCAAAGATAAAAGATAACACAGAAGACAGCTCAGTCACCAGGCACAGTATAGATGCTGACAGAATATGAGTTAGACCTAAAAAGTTCCTAGTACGGAGTACACTAACTCTTAGCTGTGGCCATGGTTCCTATTGATTATTGACTTAACATGATTGGGATATATTATTGTCATCCACAAGGGTTCAAAATGTGAAGAGAGCAGAATTTAGAATTTCTGTGGCTACAATGACATGAGCTTTTGCTTTGGCCACAAATGGCATTTTGAACATTTAAGTAGCTGCTTGGCACTTTTCCCATGCCTTACCCCCAGCTCCAAAGCAGGGTCTGGGTCCTCTGTACCCTGAGCACAGCGCCACAGGGAAGATGTTAGGAATCTGGGTGGTTGGCATGGTTTCTTGATGAGCAAGTCATCCCAATAATGAAACCGTGCAGCTCATCAGAACTGGGCTTTAGAAACAAAGCACCTTCCAAAGCCACAAAGCCATGGTTGTGTTCTCATTTACATGCTACTCTGTCAATTAACATTACATGCCAATTAAATGGGACATTAAGCTGCCAATAGGCATGCAACGCTGCATGCTCAAATCCTCTCCGCTTCACTCAATGACCTGAATTCCTTGTCTCCCATCCATTCTCAGGGCTCTTCCTCACCCACATCCCAACCCTAACAGAGACAAGCCATGCCCCTGTGCTGGGTCTCCTGTGGAAGTGAGGTTCAGGACACCAATGAGTGTGGCTGGATACTTGTGGAATTCTAATCAGAATATGACCAAACGTTTCAGTTGCTTGGATGGATCTGAGTTAGCAACAATCCCATGTTTAAAAATGCCTCCTAGAAGCAGAAAAGACTACAATGCGAGAGACCCGGGTTCGATCCCTGGATTGGGAAGATCCCCTGGAGAAGGAAATGGCAGTCCACTCCAGGACTATTGCCTGGAAAATCCCATGCACAGAGGAGCCTGGTAGGCCACAGTACGTGGGGGTCGCAAAGAGTCGAACATGACTGAGCTCCTTTGCTCCTTTGCTCTGCTCAGTGGCTGAGAGCACAAGGGATCCCCCTGGTACCTAAAGCAGCGGATTTTCAAGGAGCTGTTCTGCTGCCAGCCCTGCTCTTCCTAGTTTTAGGTAAGCTGATCACAGTGTGCAAACAATTGCACTCATCTCACACGCTAGTAAAGTAATGCTCAAAATTCTCCAAGCCAGGCTTCAACAGTACGTGAACCGTGAACTTCCAGATATTCAAGCTGGATTTAGAAAAGGCAGAGGAACCAGAGATCAAGTTGCTAACATCCGCTGGTTCATGGAAAAAGCAAGAGAGTTCCAGAAAAACATCTATTTCTGCTTTATTGACTATGCCAAAGCCTTTGACTGTGTGGATCACTACAAATTGTGGAAAATTCTTAAAGAGATGGAAATACCAAACCACCTGACCTGCCTCTTGAGAAATCTGTATGCAGGTCAGGAAGCAACAGTTAGAACTGGACATGGAACAACAGACTGGTTCCAAATCAGGAAAGGAGTACGTCAAGGCTGTATATTGTCACCCTGCTTATTTAACTTATATGCAGAGTACATCATGAGAAATGCTGTGCTGGATGAAGACAAGCTGGAATCAAGATTGCCAGGAGAAATATCAATAACCTCAGATATGCAGATAACACCACCCTTATGACAGAAAGTGAAGAAGAACTAAAGAGCCTCTTGATGAAAGTGAAAGAAGAGAGTGAAAAAGTTGGCTTAAAGCTCAACATTGAGAAAACTAAGATCATGACATCCGGTCCCATCACTTCATGGCAAATAGATGGGGAAACAGTGGAAACTGTGACAGACTTTATTTTGGGGGGCTCCAAAATCACTGCAGATGGTGATTGCAGCCATGAAATTAAAATATACTTACTCCTTGGAAGGAAAGTTATGACCAACCTAGATAGCATATTAAAAAGCAAAGACATTACATTGCCAACAAAGGTCCATCTGGTCAAGACTATGGTTTTTCCAATAGTCATGTATGGATGTGAGAGTTGGACTATATAAAGAAAGCTGAGCACCAAAGAATTGATGCTTTTGAATTGTAGTGTTGGAGAAGACTCTTGAGAGTCCCTTGGACTGCAAGGAGATCCAACCAGTCCATCCTAAAGAAAATCAACCCTGAATATTCATTGGAAGGACTGATGCTGAAGGTGAAACTCCAGTACTTTGGCCACGTGATGCAAAGAACAGACTTATTTGAAAAGACCCTGATGCTGGGAAAGATTGAAGGTGGGAGGAGAAGGGGATGACAGAGGATGAGATGGTTGGATGGCATCACTGACTCAATGGACATGAGTTTGAGCAAACTCTGGGTGTTGGTGATGAACAGGGAGGCCTGGTCGTGCTACAGTCCATGGGGTCACAAAGAGTCAGACACGACTGAGCAACTGAGCTGAACCGAACTGATCACAGTGCACAAATGCACTTAATCCAGGGAGCCTGGTCTGACACAGCCCACAAGCCAGCACTTCATTTTTCAAACCCTTACTTTTATATTGCCATTGGCAATAGATATGGCAGTGCTTAATTCTTCCCTCCTTCTGTGGCTCGGGCACTTTAGTAATTTAAAAGTGGTTTTTTTCTTTCTTCATCTAGAGAAGTAAAAATAATTATAATAGAAGATGGGCAATTTGCAGCTACAATGCCAGGCTGATAATCAAAAACTTGTAAGTGGAAACATGAGCATATGTTTATCACTTCTTGAAATTAGGATGCAATTGAAAGTAGCTGTGGCCTCAAAGAGAGGGTATTATGGAAGGGAAAGCAGGCCGAGGTGTTTGTTGGAGACCTGCCTGCTAATGAGGTTTGTAAGTTGCTATTGCCTCAGGAGCTGTGAATAAAGGAAGGTGTCCCTGGGGGACTGCTTTGCTGCTCAGGAGACCCTCAGGTAATCACTTGTGGATTGAACATTCTGTGTAAGTGTGTCTGGGCTCCCCAGCCACCACCATCAGGATAAAGCTCCACCTTGACAACACAGAACACAAGGCCCTTGGCAACCAGGTCTTGGAGCACCCTGTCATTTCCCCCCTACACCACCCCATCCCCCTCCACCAGCCTTAGCTACTCCATTGACGCTCTTACATCCCTAAATCTAGCAAGCCCTGTGGTTTCCCCCTTCCCCAGGTTTGCAAGCACTGTTTTCCCAACTCAGTCCCCTACCTAACTCCTGTTCATTCGTCAAAGCCCCAAACACCTGTTACTTCCTCTTAGAACCTTTCTATGTGCCTTTTGCACACTGTCAGCCTGACTGGGATGGGAACCCTCTTCTGTACACTCTGCCTCCCTCTGTTTCCATTTATACCGATTCCAATATGCGTTTTGAACAGCAGGTAACTTGTCTGCCCCCGCCCAGCACAGCCCTTTCCCTTCTGTCTCCCCAGTTCCTGGCACACTGCCTGACACATAGTAGATGCTGACTGATGTTTGCTGAACGAAGGGATTATTAATGACAGTGAAGGAGTGTGAAACAATTTTAAAGTTTTGTCTTTAAAACACAGTTATCCCATTGATGAAAAAAATCCATAATGCATTCTATAGCCAAGTGGGAGGTTTGGGTCTTCTGGGTCCACATTCATTTTTGTGATGAGCTGATGGGTGGGTCATGAAGTTGGCCTGCCCAGTTTTTAAGTCAAGAGCAAAACTGGCCTGAGATACCTAGTGGTTTCACTTCACCTGTCTTCCATTCTACATGCCTGTGTATCATAATCAGGACAACAGTATGCTTACTGCTTTGCATCTTATTTTTGTGATATTATTGGAAGCATGGACGGGCATACAAGTGCTTTCGGCATGAAAAGGAGGTCAGCCTTATTAATAAAGCATCCGTGAGCCCAGGAAACAAGTTCATCTCCATTGTGCCCTTCCTCTGTAACCCAGAGTCCAGCTCGCTCTCTGCCTGCCGCTGAGTAGACACGTTCGCCAGTGATTGACTTTCTCATCACTGCCCTTATTTCTGAGCAGTTCCGGGCTCATGGGCAGTAGAGGTGTGACTTTTACATTTAAATCAGCTTCCTTGTTTGAAGTTGATTTTATTTTTATCTTCAGGCAAGTTAGCTCTCACACCCCAAGCCACGGGAGAGAAGAGGAAGGTGTGTCTCTCGCCCAGGGTCTCCCCTGTAAGACACTCACATAGAGTGGGGATGCTCCAGAGCCATTCTCAGGCTGGGGCTGTGCCATCTCCGGAGTCTACATGTGTTCTGTGCTCTCCCAACTCGTGGGACCCAGGGATGAGAGAGGTCTGGGAGGGAGCAGGATCTGACATGAGGTCAAACACTGCATGTCCCGACAGGATCCCTTAGCTTGTCTCCATCCTCCTGACCCATGAAGCACATGGCAGCATGAGCCAGGATCTCTGGTCCCTCGTATCTGCATCCAGCTCTGAGATGTGGTCACGCCCTAGGTCTGAGTTAGAACCTGTTGTCCTCTGTGATTCTGGCAATGAGTGAGTCCAAGTAGGGAGGGGAAAGGGGTGTCTCGGCCACCTGGATTTGCTAGAAAGGTTCAGGAGCTGGGGTAGGACTGGCCTGTGGGGAGGCCTATTTCTGCATTCAACCAGTGTTTCCTAAGCCCAGATTACCTTCCAGTCCTGTGCCAGACACAGAGATCCTAAAGACAGCAAGCTGAGCCAGGCTCTTCTGGTCTGGAGTGCATAATCCAGGGGGCCAGACAGGCCAGGCATACACACACACTGCCCTCAGCCCCCCGGTCCTGGCCAAGCCCCCTGCCCACCTTCTCCTGCCACACCTCTGGCATGCAGCTCTTATCAGTCAGTTGCATTTGTTTCCAAATGTGTTGGTGCCCACTGTACTCGTAGTAAATTGTAGTCATGGATGACATTACTAAATGTTGCATAAACTGATGGATTAGGGTAGGGTGGGGAAAGAGTAGGGCTTTTTGAGGATTGAATTGAATACTTTGAAAAGGCTCAAAAAGATGAGTGGCTCTCCTTCCCACCCACCAGGTGTTGGTGAAAGAACTTGACTATAAAAAATTGGCGGGGCGGGGAACAGATCAGAAACATTAAGACAGATCCTTGCCCTCAGCTGCCCCTGGTACCCTCTCCACCTGGAAGAAGCTGGCATGGGGAACTGATGCTGATGGATAGGGCTTGTGAAGCTCCAAGCCCTGCTCAAAAACAGAGCCTTGGCCCTGCATCAGACCGCTCACTTGTATGGGACTAATTTAAAGCTAAAGTTTTGCCTAGACTTTCTGGGGATGATTCTCTGCTTTGACCATTTGTTTGTGCTTCCCCAGCCAGAAATGAGGGTAAGAAGGCGTCTTTAGCAGTAAGAGGGCTGACTGCTAGAAGCTGAGACTTACACAGCCATGTTACAGACCACCCCTCTGCCTTGTCAACAAGCTTGGGCTCCATCCTGAGGACAGAGGGGAGGATGAGCTCAGTGTATTCAGGAGAGGCTGGACAGGGGAGCGGGGAGCAGGGGAGCCATGTGGTGGCCCCATGAACACAAGGAAGGCCAGGGCCAGGCATTCTGGGGGCTGGGGGGTGGAGAAGAAAGGCAGTAAGAGAGGGACCTGAGATGTAGAATGCACAGGAATCCATGATGGATGACTTGAGAGGAGGGTGGTGGTGGGAGGGGAAAAAGGGGGCCTCAAATCCCTTGCACACAGCTGCCTAGATGACAGTGCTGTTCATTTATGGAAAGTTGGAGAAGGTGGTTTAGGTAAACTGAGGGGGTAGGGTTGCATTCCGGGTGTACAGTAGAGCTCCCAGGAAAGGGAGGAAGCAAGAGGTGCCTGGCCAGATGCCTGCCTCATGTGTTCAGTGAACATTGATTAAGCACCTTCTGTATATTAGGTTGAAGGCCAGGAATGCCAGGAACAAGCATGTTGGTCTCAGACACAGAGGAAGAAGGGCCAGCCTGGGAGAGATGCGCAGCTGCTGGGTGGGCAGCGAGGCATGAGGTTTCCACCCCTCAGTGCCATCCCCAGGACTGCTGATGTGGGACAAGGAGCCGCTCTCACAAGGAAATAGTGAGTTATGACCAGTGGAGTTCAGGGAGGTAGTAAACGGTTGGGGGGAGGGTGTTCTGGACAGAGGCCAGAAACTCACCTGAGGATATGGAGGCAGAGAAGCACAGGGAGAGGTCAGCATTCTATAGTTTTCTATTACTTTTTAATTACAGGAGTTTTTTTGTTTATATTTCTAAGGAAAAAAACCTTTTTTATCAGGTTTTTAACAATAGCACTTAATTGAGAGGTGTGAGGTTTTTTGCATCAGAATTTTTTTAAAAATACCTACTCTGAGTCTGGTTTTCTTTGCAGAATGACCTCTTAGGAACCTTTTCATCCAAGCATAAGTATTTTTATAAACTGGAGTAGACACAGGAAATGACAGAATACCACCAATAAGATGACATTTATGAAGCAAAGATTCCTTAAACTGAAACCTCTTGTATTTTTTTCTCACTGTGTCCATCTGTTCAACATTTTAACTCCATTGTTTCAATAAAATAGGGGTAGGATGCATATCTTGAAACCTGTTTTGTACTTTGAATATTTTTAATCGTCTCTTGAGTGAATGTGCATCTCCTTGGTGAAGGACCTCACGCTCAGGATTTTCTTGACTTTGCTTCTGGACTTCCAGAGTTACAGCCAGCACTGACAGCGATTGCTAGCTTCTCTCAGGGGAGGGAAGAGACTGTGGTTTACTGGATTTCCATCCTCCCTGCTACTGAAAGAGGCTGTGGGGGATCTGTTTGCCCTTGCCTTCAAAATTAAAGCAACTTCAATTTAGTTTTGAGAATTTTGCGGTTCCACTTCAACACTGTGCTGTTGGGGACCTGGGAATCCAGGCTGTGAAGTTCCCCCGAGTGTGTGCTCACAGGTCCACATGCTGTCGTCTGGTTCATACCCAGGTCTTGGGAGGCAGCCCAAGAGCCCACAGTGTGGGGTCAGGGCCCAGCTCGCTCCTCCACCGTATGTAACCTGGAACAAGGTAGCTCACTTCTCTTTGCCCCAGTTTCCTCATCTGCAAAGGGGGAATAATAGCATCTAATTGAAATAACGTGCGTAAGCCATTAGCAACGGTGCCCCATAAATGGGAATGACACATGTGTGCTGTTACTTCAGTCGTGTCCAACTCTTTGCAACCTCATGGACTGTAGCCTGCCAGGCTCCTCTGTCCATGGAATTCTCCAGGCAAGAATACTGGAGTGGGTTGTCATGCCCTCTTCCAGGGGATTTTCCCAACCCAGAGATTGCTCTTGCATTGCAGGCAGATTCTTTACTGCTGAGCCACCCAGGAAACCCCCAGTAGTTACATGATCTGGCGCCACTGCAAACTCCCCAGCTTTCCTTGGCTCATTCACACAGAGCTGCCTAGCCTTGTTTCTGGGCCCCTTTGCATTTCATGAGTACCTGCACTAAATCGGATTATGGTTCATGGGGCTCTTCCACCAGCCATGGACCACCTCTGGACTAAGATGCTATTGAATCTCCTCTGGGAGCCCACACCTGGCCCAGGCACCTGCTGGCTCAGGGTGGACCCCAGAGGGCAAGTCTTCTCCAGGCCTCTGTCCTCCAAGCATCTCCTCCAGCCTGGGCTCCAGGTAAGGACCTGGACCTTTCACTGCTCAGGCCTGAGGCTGGGTGGAAGATGACAGCTGGACACATCAAGCAGTGGGCCCCAGATATCCCATCAGTAGAAGGGAGATTCCTGAACACCTGGGAGGAGTAGAGGGCATTTAGAGAAATACTTACTTTGGAACAACAGAGAAGTGGCTGGAACAGGAGCCCTGAGTCATGGCTTAAAGAAGCTCTGACAGGTCATTAGGGGGTTGAGTGGGAGTGGGGGAAAAATAAAGAAGGGTCATTTTGTACCCTTGTCCAGGATTCTGAGACCAAGACTCTGGTGTGCTCTGTCCTAGGACCTGCCAAGGGGTCCCCCTGTGGGTCAGCAATAAAAAAAATCCACCTGCAGTTCAGGAGACAGGGGTTCAATCCTGGGTCAGGAAGATCCCCCAGAGAAGGGAATGGCAATCCACTCCAGAATCGCATGGACAGAGGAGCCTGATGGGCTATTGTCCGTGGGGCCACAAAGAGTCAGACACAACTTAGTGACTAAACAACAGCAACAGACCTGCCAGCTTCCCACATAGGCAGCCTGCACTGTGCCATTGGCCTGGACCACCTTAACTCCAGCAGCTGCCTTTGAGCCGCACCCCTGGATTCTCAGGAGCCCAAAATCTCATCATCTGATGAAAAAGCAGTTCAGAGCCATTGGCAGTGGGTCAGCGGTATCGTCTTAGATAAAGTGCCGCACATTATTAGCTTCCGCTCTCTTAATATCACGGATGTTGGGCAGACTTCCTCCTCTCAGAGTCACCTCTGGCTTTGGACTCATTTGGCATGAATATATGTGGAATCATTGGTGGAGTTTTTAATCAAATTTTCCCCCTTTTGGATTACTGAGAAATGTACTTTCTCCAGCTGAGGTGCACTACAAAAACAGCTTTGCAGAAAGAAAAAAAAAAAGGACTTCTTATAAAACTTGGAGATAAAATTCATACAGTGGGAGCTGCTGCATGGTTTCTGACTCGAGAGTTTTCATGTTACAACTGTTTTATTTTCTGCAGGTCTCTCTGTATTATCTTTTCTGCCGAAGTTCTTCATATAATCAAGCTTGAATGAGTCTCCAGTATTCTTACAGATTCCTACAGAAGGCATAGTTAAGGTGTCATGACAACTCTGTGGAGGTCCCAGGTAGCTCAGTGGTAAAGAACCCGCCTACTAGTGCAGGGGATGCAGGTTCAATTCCTGGGTGGGGAAGATTCTCTGGAGGAAGAAATACTCACTCCAGTATTCTTGCCTGGAGAATCCCATGGACAGAGGAGCCTGGAGGGCTAAGTCTGTGGAATAACAAAGAGTCAGACACGATGGAGCGACTGAGCATGCACACACAGAGAATAACTCTGTACTGCTTATTTTCCAAAATGCTTTCCTTTTACGGTAGAAATGTCCATAACTAATTAAATTAGGAGGTGATTTTAAATAATTACTTCTGAGGTATCAGGTGAGGACAGTTTTATGTTTTTTTTTATGTAAAAGACCACGAGTTGATTTTCTCTGGTTATTTCTTGGATCCTACTGTTGAGAGGAAATCAGATACTCCTTTTTGTAAGTGAAGTTACAATATCTTCCCTGAAGGGTTTTAGAAATAAGCTCCATCTCTCCTGGAATGATGTCTGAGACTTCTGCTTCCAGGAAAGGAAATATAGTAGAGAATTCCTCCAGGCCCTTTCCAATCTCGTATTTCTCTGAATTTATTACCTGTGCAAAAGGAGTCTTCTGCATTCCCTGCTTTTGTTCCAGGCTGCTGGTCTCATTAGGCCTAGTGATGAGGATTATATATCATGATGCAATCCTTGGATAAAACCTAAAAATCTCCATAACCTAAGAGCTTGGCTTAGAAGGCAGCATCACAGTGTGTTAGAAGTCTCAGTTCAAGCTCTGATTCTAGCTCTGTTACTAACTTACTGTGTGACCATGGATCAGCAGCTTTGCCTCTCTGGTCCTCAGTTTCCTCAACTATAAAACAAAGGGTTTGATCCAGATGTTCAGATTCTGTGAATGGAAGCACAAAACCAACAGGGTTCAATATTTGTTGGGGTTTTTTTTTGGTTTTTTTTTTCACTCACCACACGGCCTGTGAGATCTTAGCTACTTGACCATAGATCAAACCCACACCCTCTGGAGTGGAAGCACAGAGTCTTAACCACTGGACCACCAGGGAAGTCCCAAGGGTTCAATATTTGGATTAAGCCTGAGCCTTCTAGATATAGCAGTCCCTCTGCTTAAGGACAAATCCATCTCCCAATCTTTTGTTTTTGCAACAGTTTCTTTAAAGGAGATGAAAGTCTTTTTCTGAAATTTGTAGTAAGGAATCATAAAATGTCATGACTTTTGATGATTTGCAGCAAATCTTGGAGAAACATAGTTGGAAAAATAAACACTTCATATTATATAGGAGAGAGAGAGTACTGTTTCCTTTCACTCCACAAAAAGCAGTAATTTCACTGAGAGCCATCATTGCAGAGGTATTGGCAGAGACCTGTTACCTTCACAGCCCTGTGCTCAGAGGGCATGCGTTAGAGATGGAAGTGACCCGCGACCCTGCTTTTATCTGAAAGGGAATTGCACGTCATGGTTTCTTATTGTCCAGAAATCTCATCTTTGCTTTGATGTCCCGAGGTACACTCCTATCACATCTCCAGAGCCCCTGAATTGAATAGGGGGAGGTCAATGCATATTTCCCCAGCTTTATTCATGCCTTTTTGGTGCACAGTTGACCAACCTGATTGTATGTTGATATCAAAGAGTGCTTCCAGTGGGCAAGTAACTAGTGGACTCTTTCGATCCAAGATCTCTGTCTTCCTGTGTGATGGAGTGTGGTTGGGGTGCTCTTTGGGGTGCACTCTGAGGATCCTTTTCTAAGGCATAAGCTCCTGTCCTGCTGGGCAGCTCACTAAAGGAGAAAGGTTGTGCTCAGACAGTTCTGCTCACGAGCAAGAAAACCACCCTTCCAGGGGGCAAAACCTTTCAAAACATCCTCATGTAGAATTTCTCTGTGCTCCAAAGACAGATTCCCCATGGCTTTGAAGCAAAACAGATGAGCCAGTGAATAGAGGATTTGCCCTGCTCCTGTGGAGGAGACAATAGACACACTACCCTGGGCCTCTGATCTGCTGTGTGCGTACTCAGTCGCTTCAGTCATGTCCGACTCTCTGCGACCGCGTGGACTAGAGCCCACCAGGCTCCTGTCCATGGGAATTCTCCAGGCAAGAATACTGGAGTGGGTTGCCATGCCCTCCTCCAGGGGATCTCACCAACCCAGGGATCGAACCCAGGTCTCCTGTGTCTTCTGCATCACAGGCAGATTCTTCACTGCTGAGCCACTGAGGAAGCCCTCTGGTCTGCTGACTATGCCATTTTTTTCTTTTATAAATAAAAACATGGCAGCACCACTAGAGAACTTTGTATAAAAACCAACATTTTTGCCTCCAGCCCTGTGACATTAGCTGGTTTACAGGCAACCTCGAGAAGTCACAGCCAGTCTCTAAAGATCTCCAGCCGCCCAATCCTCCCTCTGGCCACAGTGAGCCTAGTACCTACATGGCATGTCTTTATTGCGTGTTTATCTTTTCTTTCTTAAACCTGCAAAACCTACACACTTAAGGAGAAAAAGGATTCATGTAAAATAAGAAGTCTGTCCCTCCTCCTACTGTCCCCCCAACAAACCCTCCCCTTTCCAGAGATAATGACTTACATTTGATGAGCACTGATCTGGGAGATATACACACATATATAGGTGTATATATTATGTATTATTCCCGTGTATTACAACATAGATGGCTTCATTCAACCAAAATGAAAGTATTATAATACTGTCTATAACATTCTTTCTTTTCCCCTCAACATTTACTCATTGATAACCTCCCATATCAGTGTATGCATAGAGATGCATAGAGTTGTGTGCCAAAATACCCTGTTGGTAGACGTTCTGGTTTCTAATATTTCACTCTTCCAAATAAACCTTCAGAGAACAGTGTTGTGACATACCCTCACAGGCATCTGGCTATGTTTACTAACAACTACAATGAATTTAGGGTTTCCCAGGTGGCTTAGTGGTAAAGAATCTGCCTGCAAATGCAGGAGACTCAAGACATGCAGGTTTGATCCCTGGGTTGGGAAGATCCTTTGGAATAGGAAATGGCAACCCGAGCCAGTATTCTTGCCTGGAAAAATCCCATGGACAGAGGAGCCTGGCAGGCTACATTCCATGGGGTTTCAAAGAGTGGAACGTGACTGAGCACACTGAGCGCACAATGCATTTATTTGAAGATATGCTCCCCTGACACACACACACACACACACACACACACACACACCAGCCCTATCTAAGCCATGAGGTTAATTTATGCCAAGTTTCTTAAATCCTTGGTACCTCCTTCACACTTGGGCTTCCCAGGTGGCTCAGTGGTAAAGGGTCCCCCTGCCAATGCAGGAGACACATGTTCAGTCCCTTGGTTGGGAAGATCCCTTGGAGGAGGAAATGGCAATCCCCTCTAGTGTTCTTGCGTGGGGAATCCCATGGGCAGAGGAGCCTAGCAGGCTACAGTTCATAGGGTCACAAAGAGTTAGACACAACTGAGCAACTGAACATGCAGACACTCCCTTCCCACTTACATATTCAAATGTTTGCTTTAAGAACTAGACATTGGGACTTCCCTGGTGGTCCAGGGGGGAAGACTCTGTTCCTAGTGCAGGGGGCCCAGGTTCGATCCCTGGTCTGGGAACTAGATACCACATGGTGCAACTAAGAGTTTGCATGCTGTAACTAAGACCCGGCACAGCCAAATAGATAAATTTTTAAATAAAAAACTAGATATGTTTGCTTCATGCACTCAGCCCCAAGCTTCAGGAGGGGAGTGGCCCAGAGTCATTCCTGAGGACCTGGGCAGGGGGTGGGGAGTGGGGCTGCCTGCTTTTCTTACCCTGTGCTTGGTGGACCTGACTACTGTACATTCAGCCTTCTCACTGGCCACTTGCTTGGAGGCAGGAAGTTGAAGTCTGCCACCGCCAAAGGAACCAGAGTGTTTGGGATGGTTTTGTACAAACCAAAACCTTCCCCTGCAGCACCTCTAGAAGCATATTAGTTTCCTAGGGCTGGTGTAACAAAAGATCACAAACTTGGTGGTTTTAAACAACAGAACTTTATTTTCTTAGAGTTCTGCAGGCCACAAGTCTCAAGTTAGTATCACTGAGCCAAAATCAAGGTGTCAACAGGTCCACTTGCCCTCTGGAGGTTCTGGGAACGTGTGTGAGGGGCAGGACGTCTGTCTCTTGCCTCTTCCAGCTTCTAGTAGCTGCCGCTATTCCTTGGCTTGTGGCCACATCACTGTAGTCTTTAAGACTATCATCTCCAAATTTCTCTCTGTATCATCCTCACGTGGACTTTCCTCTCTATGCGTGTCAAATCTCCCTTTCTCGCCTCCTTACATGTGACTGCATTTAGGGCCTTCTGCATAATTCAGGATAACCTCCTCATCTCAAGCACCTTAACTTAAGCACATCTGCAAAGACTTTATTTTCCAAATGAGGTCATATTGACAGGTTCCAGGGATTAGGACCTGATACATTTGGGGACATCTTTCAGCCTCTACTATGGGATTCTCCAAATCCCATAAAGAAATCTTCTTTTCTAGTGTATACTTTAGCTTCCTGCTGGGGCACACTTGATATTTCCTTTGAACTTTGGAAGAATGTATTTTCATTCATAAGGAAGACAGAAAAAAATGTTATTTCACTCTGTGCATTGAAAAGTACGCAGAAAGTCAAGGTCAGACAGAAAATCTCTGGCTGACAACCTCTTTAAACTGGAGACTACATGGCATGAACTGCATGTACAACTGTGATGAGTTAAATCACAAGTGTGTCTGTCTTCCTATTTTAAGTTGGAAACATTTAGGCTTCCCAAGTGGCTCAATGGTAAAGAATCTGCCTACCAAGCAGGAGACCCAGGTTCGATCCTTGGGTTGGAAAGATCCCCTGGAGAAGGAAATGTCGACCCATTCCAGTATTCTTGCCTGGGAATTCCATGGACAAAGGAGCCTGGCAGGCTACAGTTCACGGGATCGCAGAGTCAGACACGACTAAGCAACTAAACAGCAGCAGCAGCCATCTTATAGTTCGTATGCCTTCACTAGAAGGAGTGGAGAAGCTGTCTGTTCTTCCGTCCCTCCTACAGATCAAAGCATGAAATTCATCTTTTAAACCTGCGCAGAGGGTGCACATACAAGTATTTTACTGTTGTGAAAACAATGGGGCAGGGGAGCAGTTGTGGGAGGGGGCACTGAGCTATATTAAGGGCCTAAGGCCAGGAGCAGCACGTGCGTCTCAGGCGGTTGATGCTACAGAAACACCAGGATGAGGTCCGTGAGCACACATTAACCTACAGAGCATCAGCTCCTTCAAACTCACCAGTGTGAAAGGCCTATTATAGCTTCGGACCTGGCCCTGCCCTTGCCACGTGAATGCTAATGTCGCGTACTTCCATTTCCCAATTTTATAGCAGACCTGCATGCTCGTAAATTAAACTGCATTGCTTAGCATTATCTGTGTGCGTTCCAGGATTTAGTCCAAAATGGCCCAAACTACTGCCTATTTCAGCAGAACTCCCTTTGGCTACCACCTGTTAATATGTTATAGAGACATTAGAACAGTGATCTGAGAGTGCAGACCAGGCAGGTGGAGAACACACTTTCCTGCACAGAGGTCTGCCAGCAGGTGAGAGTGACCCAGGGCAGTGAGCATGAGGGGATACTGGCAGCAGCCTTTCAGACAGGGGGTGGGGCCCAGGCAGACTCACCTCACCAGAAACACAAGAGGTGGTGTGTCTGCCAATCTTTCTTATAGCGAATCTGGAATATGAATGGCTAGAGTTGAAAGATAACTAATCAGTTCAAAGAAATTAAATAAAGAAAGCCCTGAATAGGGCTGGGTTTTGTCACTTTCTAAGACAGTGAAGGGAATTAAAAAACATACTGAGATGCTAACCACTGAACCAGGTTATCAAAGGTAAAAGAAATATAGCGATGCTTTGCTTCCCAGCATAATAGACTAAACACTGATACTTTTGTAATCAAAATAATGCGACTAATTCAGAAGGGCCTTTTAATATAAAGTTATAGCTTCATCCCTACCCCACTTGCCTGCCTCCCAAAGGTAGCCTTTTTAAATTATTTGGGGGGTTAAACATACAACGGAGAAGGCAATGGCACCCCACTCTAGTACTCCTGCCTGGAAAATCCCATGGATGGAGGAGCCTGGAAGGCTGCAGTCCATGGGGTCACTGAGGGTCGGACATGACTGAGCGACTCACTTTCACTTTTCACTTTCATGTACTGGAGAAGGAAATGGCAACCCACTCCAGTGTTCTTACCTAGAGAATCCCAGGGGCGGGGCATCCTGGTGGGCTGCCGTCTATGGGGTCGCACAGAGTCGAACACAACTGAAGTGACTCAGCAGCAGCAGCAAACATACAAAGATAGCCATTGAGTCCTGTTAAGAAAGATAGGTTTAACTCAATTATATTTGTACCCTCCCCTTCTTCCTTCCTCCCATTTTCGATGTTTTTATTATTTTTTCATTATTTTACTGGTTACCTTTTTATTTTAAATAGTATACTTTTATTTCTTGAGTCACAAATGATGCATTCTTAATATCCACTCCTACTTTTTTCCAAACAAATCCAGTTTTGTTGAAAGTAGCAATGTGCCATCTAAACAAACTACACTTCTCTGTTTTCCTTGTGAAAAGGACACTCATGTCACCGTGTTCTAGCCAGTAAGATGTAAGCAGTTGTGGATGGGGCGTCAGGAAAGTTCTGCTGACTCAGCAGGTTGGCCTAGTTTGCCATTCTCCCCACTTTCTTCTTCTTACTTGGAACGCAGATGTGATGGCCATAGCCATAGCAGCCATCTTGTGGCCATGAGACAAGATGAACTAGTCTATATTCTAAGAATGACAAAGAAATCTAGAGGGATCCAGAGATACTTAAGATAGCAGACCTGTATACTACCCCTGAACCGCCTACCTTCTAGCTTCTTTTTTTGGAGGAAAAGTTTATGCTGTATCTTGTTTAAAGCACTACATTCCCCTTATCTGTTAGAATCAAATCTCTGTTTCTTATTCATAAACTGTAGTCAGTATCAAGACTCTCTATGAGGTAAGAAGAAAATACTGGAGCTTCTCCTCTTTGTCCCATTATTCTTTCCTTAACTGTTTCCCTTCTGGTAGCTGTATTCTCACATTGCCCAGGGTGTTAGCATTATCTTTGTATTATGGTTTTATAACAGATTGACTCCAAAGGTTGTATACCATTAAATAGCATGTAAGTCATTTTGACTGTGTGAATGTTCACTCCAGGGTCACTCTTGGCCCATTCAAAGGGAAGTTCCTAACATCAGAGTCAAATGAATTTTCTTTTCTCATGTTCCGTCAGGGCTTAAAATTGTGTCACATTTTAGTTTACATTATTATATAGCTTTCTGTTTTACTTGGATTTTTTTCCTTCTAGTTATAGCTGAGAGAGAAATGCTTTCACTCTCATCTCAGTTTACCCAGGCTCTCAGCAAACACCTTTTTCTTAGAGGCCCACCTTTTCCTCATCTGCCTGGACGTGCTCTGCCACGTGCACAGCTCTCATCCTAGTTTCACCAGCCTCCTAGGTTGTATGCCTTGCCTTCTACTTTATTAGTTTTTCTTCTTGGTTTTGCTGAAACACACTCCAGTGAACTTCTTAAGAAAGTGTGCCTCAGAGGTAAACTTTGATTCCATTCATGTCCAAAAAGTGTATTTACTCGGTCTTTATACTTAAATGATAGTTTAGCCAGATAGAGAATTCTAGATTCAAAGTCATCTTTTAGAAGTATGCAGCCATTGCTCATTATCTTTGACATCTAAGATTGCAAAGGAGAGGTCAGATGCCAGTCTTATTTTCATTCCTTTGTCTATGAACTTTCTTATTCCCTAGAAATCCTTAGCATCTTTTCTTTATCCTTAGTGTTCTGATTACTTCAGATCAAGTGTATTAGCAATTAGGTGATTTTGGTTGCAAGTCACAGGACATCAACTCAAAGCTGCTTAATGTTAAAAAACTTACTGGCCCACGTAATTGAGATGTCCTAGTTAGGATTGATTTTAGGAGCAGTTCAATCAGGGCTCTGGCTTGTTTCTCTGCAATTCTCTTGGTTTATGCAGCTGGGTAGGTCTCAAAACAATCTGGAGAGAATAGAAAACAAAGAAGCAAAGCAGAGGTTAATGAGCAAGACAGTGCAATTGGAGCTTGGCATCAGAGAAGCCTCACCAAAGATCTTTGATTTTAAAATTGTAATTGTGGTAAAATACACATAACATAAAATTTATCATCTTAACCATTTTAAGTGTATAGTTCAGTAGTGTTAAGTACACTCACAGTGTTATACAACCATCTCCAAAATTCACATCTTACAAAATTGAAGCTGTACTCCTCACCAAACTCCCCATTCCCGCCATCTAGTGTCTGGCAACCATTCTATTCTCTGTCTTTATGAGTTTAACTACTCTAGGCACCTCATATAACTGAAACCATAGGGTATTTGTCTTTTTCTGATGCTTATTTCACTCACAGTGTCCTCAGGTTTCATCTTATGTTGAAGCATACACTAGAATTTTCTTTTTTGAAGGCCAAAGCATAGTCTGTTGTATGTAAATATCACATTTTGCTTATCTGTTCCTCCATCATGAACACTTGGGTTGCTTCCACATTTTAGCTATTGTGACTAGCTATGCAAATATCTCTTTGAGACTCTGCCTGCAGTACTTTGGGGTATATACCTAGAAGTAGCTCTGAGGAATCATATGGAAATTATATTTTTAATTTTTGATTTTCTGTACTGTTTTCCACAGTACTTGCACCATTGTACATTCCCAGCCATCATGCACAAGGATTCCAGTTTCTCCACATCAACACTTGTTGCTTTCTGTATTTTTGGTAGTAGCCATGCAGATGGGTATAAGGTAGAAGCTTAGTGTAGTTCTGATTTGCATTTCCCTAGTGATTCATGATGTTGAATCTTTTTATGTGCTTGTTGGCCAGTTGTATGTCTTCTTTGGAGAAATGTATATTCAAGTCCTCTTTTAATTGGGTTATTTGTTTCTGTTGTTGTTAAGGAGACTTTTTATGTGGCCCAGGGGAGCAAAGTTAGATAGGTACAAATGGATATAGTAGGTAGAAAAAGCATTCTAGGCAGAGGGACCAGGCTTCCACAAGTCACCAGGTTGTGCTGGGCCAGAAGCACAGACAAGCAGGCAGCAAGGCACTGAACCAGAAAAGACATAGCTGTCCCCACCTGGAGAGCTGGGGGGAGGAGAAAGTCCTCCAGGGGAGCCATTGAGGGTGTGAAGACAGTCCCACCAGATACAGAGCTGACCTCAGGTCCCTGTGGGGACGTGGGGACAGTGAATGCAGTTGAGAGGGGTCTCTTAAGAGGCTCAGGGGGCAACTTACCCTGAGATTAGATTCTGAGGGCCCAGGGTCAACCAAAAATCGTGTTCAAAATAGTCCCTGGAAAATTCCCAGTACATTAGCCACATGGGGTCCAACATACCACCCCTCCCTGGGACCCACACAATTGGATTCCCTCAAGGACAGGTGCAGTGTCTGTCTCTGGCTTGCAACCCAGATGAAGTGGCTGCTGTGACTTTAGGGACCATATCATGCAGAAGGTCACTGTCTTTTCACACTGGAGTCACACTTGGCCAGCACACACCATAAGGGTGAAGCAAGAACCAAGGCCTCCTGAAGTATATCCACTGGGATTCTTCAGGCCACAGGTAACTTACTACCTGACCAATAGCTGTGGCAGTTAAGGTATTTTAGCAGCTTAGTAATAAAGTCCAGAGAGAGGTAGTACTAGGTTAAATCAGTGACTTGATGAGACCATGACTTGGGTAGCCCCTTATCTCTTCAGCTCTCTAGGCCTTTCCTACATAATGACAGGAGGGCTGTGGCAGCCCCAAGTGGCTCATCCTACACCAGAGGCCAGAGCAGGAAGAGGCAAAGAAAGGGCCATCATGTTGCTGCTCTTTTGTCTGGTCGGAACATCTTTCCCAGAGGCCCCTCCTCTTACATCTCATTGGCCAGGACTGGGTCACATGCCCACGCCCAACCAATCACAGCAAAGGGGACAGACTGCCATGGTGGATGTGGTGCCATGGTTTCTGTATGGGTCAGTGTGCCTCCTCTTTGAGCAAAACCAGGTTTGTTAACAAAGTGAACAGGTGATCACTGCTACAGGAAGGACCAGCATAACTTCTGCCACAGCATACTCCCTGTGGAACATCTGCTTGTGGAAGACAGTGAGCTTAAATCATTTCACTTTGGCTATATTTTCTTTCACACTTTAAGTTATCATTTTGTTGATCTAGTGAGGCCTTCGCCTGCAAAATTCACTTGAGCCAGAGGCCTGTGGGAGGAAGCTTAAGTCTTAATTTTGGAGCAGATACCTCCAGATTTCTGTGTCTGGCTTTACCCCATCCTTTGGGCATGTGGTGCTCTGTAATTCATCTGGCCTGAGTGGGTTCTAACTCTATCCATTGAGCTTGAGGCTGGGGGATATTCCTGTTTCCCCTTCAGCCAGGACTCTCCTTGTCCGGGCCTCTGGGTAGCAACTCTGCTCCAACTCCCAGGAACCCTGTGTTCTTGCCCTGTACCCTCATAGATTACCATGTAACACAATCTCCTGTAAAAAATGCCAAAAGCCAGAGGGTTCCATTTAAATAATTTGGTTCTTCAGAAATCATAGGAGCAAATTAATATCTTTGCATAGTGAAAAAATGCACCAAGTCCTGACTTCGTGGGAGGGAACCTGGTGCAGGTCATCTGGAGTGTTGTGTATGACATGACATGCTGGTAGATATATTGGGCCTCTGATTCTCCCAGCCCAGGCCTAAGTTGCCTCAAACACCGACTTCACTAAATCCCTCATTCGCTGCATGTAGGGCTCATGCCCAGAGATAAATAGTGGCCTCATTTGGCTTGCTCTGGCAGGAACAGATTGAATCTGTCCTGGACCGGTGGAGTCTTTAATCAGGGCTGGCACAGGTGAATCCTGTTTCTTAACTTTTTAATGGAAGGCTTCCTCCTCCTCTTAGAGTTATGTAAGAGGTGAGGCCCTGATGTGTCTCTTTCATTCATCTTCATGACACCCCCATGGATGGGTATTGGAATATCCTCATTTTACAAAGAACTGGAGGGCTTGTTCAGAGGCATAGAGCTTGGAACAAAAAGACAAGCATTTTCCATTCCAAAGGTCCCCCAATTGCAAGCACAGATAACCTCAATTCGAGGCCAGAAGTGCTCCTTGGGCTTCATTGTTTGAGTACACATGTCCTTGTATGCATGAGAAATGTTGACCTGCATATCAGCTTCCTTGGAGATGTGGGCAGGGCCTGTGCTGCCTCTCCTGCTAGTGGATTCTGAAGCAGTAACAGGCAAGAAACAAGACAAGATTTGTCTGTTAAAGATTCATAGAGGCTGCAGTAATTTCTATGAACTGCCTACCATTTGGCCCTCATCTCTGACCAGCGCAAAAGTGATTGTCCATAGCATTAAATATATGTTGAATGAACTTGGTTAAAAATTTTAATTAATCACAGTCCAAAACCTGGCTCAAGTTGATCTGACTTCATAGATCACTGCACAGATTTGCAGTTATCTGCTCATGACCATCACATTCTGCTTATAACTCAATAAAGAAGGGAAGATGGGCTGCTCGTCTTATAATTTCTGGAGGAAATTATATTACATGAGATGGGAAAGGATTGCTCTGGACTTGGTTATATTGTGCCCAGTGACATTCTCAAGTGAACACCTATCTTTCAGAAGAAAGACTTGCCAGCATCTCCCTTGGCCTCCACTGGCCTGTCCTGCCTTCATGGAGGTCCCGGCCAGCTCCTCAGCTTTCCAGGTATTTCAGGAGCTCCCTGTCACACCCTCTCCACCCTTCTGCCCCATGCCTGGAGAAACTTGACAGCAGCAGCAACTTGTTTTCTTTTTAAGTGAATGAATAAACAAGCAAGGTAAACAAGCTGCCTTCTTTGTTAGAATTTTTAATTTGATTTTAAGACTGGTCCTAAAATTCAGTCCAGAGGAACTTGGGATAGAATAGAAGGCAGTTGGATGGAGCCCAGAGAGGGGTTGGAAGGTAAGTGATGAGCCTGGTGAAACAGGTCATGACCAGATTATAAGGGTTTATGGATGCCATGCTCAGGAATTTCCACATTACTCAGAATCTGATTGGGTGGCAGAGGATTTAGCAGGGAACCAGATGTGCATGTTAAAAGATCCCTTGGGCAGCTGAGCTGAGGGTGCATCAGAGGTGAGACTGGAGACAGGAAACAGGTTAAGAGTGTACTCAGGTCCAATTGAGAAATAATGAGCCCCAGTCCAAGACAACAACTGTGGAATTTGAGAGAGAGCTGGATAATAAAGATATTACAGAGGTGGAACTGACAGGCTGTCATGGCCAGGGAGGAGGAAGAGCCCAGATGGCTGCCGGTTTTGAGGTTTGGTCCCTAGAAGGGCCCTGGTGCCATCCCCTGCTGTCATTATGAACAGTTCTGCATTTTGCTGCCATATAGGAAAGCCCCCCCACTCCAGGACTATAGAGGGTATGGAATGGCTTTCCCAACACTAACTGTGTCTCACTGCCCCCTGTTGGACTGGAGCATGGCCTTGGGCATGCACCCTGGACAAGGCCTGGGCAGAGACAAGAGAGGGAACAAAGGAGTCAGATGATGTGTCTGAAGGAGGAATCAGGATCCTGGGTGGGGTCTGGACAAGACAGCAGACACAGTTCATGGGGTGAGAGCAAAATTCCAGTCCAGAAGGGAGCTGACACCCCAGATTGCGAGACGGAAGTTTGAATGGGTTAAAATAAAGCAGATTGGAGACCAGAAAGTGTTGGTTGTTGGAAGCAAGAGGGAAAGGAAGTTGGGAGGGTGGACAAACCTGGGGCTCTGCTCTTCTGGTTTGGAGGATGTTTCCTCAGTTGCCTCTTCCTGCTTCAGCCTAGATCAGTGCTCCCTGGCTCCCATTTTCATCTACTTTTCACTTTTACCTTGTCCCCCAGTGAATAAGGTGAATATTCCTTATCCGCCTTCAACTCTTCATGAGAAGCACTGGGATCCTTGCCCTCAGGGCTTTACAGTCTGTTCTGCAAGAAAAGTGTGAGGACTCAACCTTATAGACCTTGAAGAGGTCAGAAAAAGGAACACTTGACTTCCAGGTGGGCCACCAGGAGGAGCTCTGTGGGAGGGTTGGCTTAGAAGAGATTCTATCTCTAGGAAGTGGCTTAAACAGAGACGCCCCCCGCCACCCCCACCCCCAGAAGCAGAAAGACTCAGAAGACTCATCAGAATGTGGCAGGTGGTCCCAGCTTGGTGAGGAGGTGGAGCACACGGAGGGAACAGAGAGAACAGTCAGGAGACAATTAGGAGAGGTGGAATGAGGCCAGAGTCTCCAAGTCTACTTCTGATGCCAGATGAAGGACCTGACCTAGCTCATAAATGCCACAGTAGACAACAAAATTACTGAAGATTTTATCGCTGGCGTAGCACAAAGGCCCAGATTTTGTCAAGTGCTTGGTGCACAGTGAACACTCAATAGTTTATCACATTGGTCTGAGTGATTGAACCCAAACTTTAGAACTAGTTCATCTGCTCAGAATATTGAGAAAAGATTGGATTGGGGCCATATTGGTGGTGGAGAGGTGATTCAAGAGTTTCTCTCACCTTATCACATGTCAGAGCCCTCACTGGGGCTGGGGGTGAGTGTCCAGTCCACATGCACTGCCCCTCTCCGGGAACAGCACTGTACACTGGTGAGAGCCCCAGTCACCATGTGTGTACCATGGGACCCCACCGGGCTGAGACTGTGACACTGTCCTGTCCCCAGGCCATCCTGAAATCTCACGTTCAGCTCTTCCTTTATTCTGTACAGTGGCCTGATGGCCTTCTGATCATGCCATGCTCCTTCACTGCTTTGCTTCTGGTGGGGAGGGGAATTGAGATAACCAGAGCTCCTGTCTCTTATTTGCACTTGCCCTAATTGGTACAAGAAAGTGATGAAATCCTCTAGTAGAGCAGGTCTCAGTTGTGATGAAAGGTGACCTCATGCAAAGAATATTGGATGCACTTGGAGGCTAATTGTATTGGAGGGACATGAGGAAGGATGAAGAAGTGTCATAGCTAACTGGCAGGTCTTGATCATTGGTGACTGAAAACACAGAGAAGGGGTACAGGCAGTCCAGAAGCAGGTGTGGGAGGTGGTGAATTCTGTTTTGGACACACGGAATAGAAGTTCTGGAGAACCTCTTATGGGCCAGCACTGTTCTGAGTACCCCATCTGGTCAATTCCAATAATCTTCATGACAATCTGAGGAGGTATGTGTAATTATCTCCATTTTCCATATGGGTCACTGAGGCTCAGAGAGTTGATTTAACTCATAACTGCAGGGCTATTCACCAAATATTTCTGGCTCTCTAACTTCAGGACACAGAGTCAGATTATATTTTCTAGCTTGTTGAAGTCAGGTGGGTTTGCTGGAAGTGACATGTGCCCATTTGACCTTCCAGAGCCTTCTTTTTCTCTGCTGCAGTGAATGACTGTTCCAGATAGTGACTCCTCCACTGACTTGGGTTCTGGATTGAAGACAAAGATGACACAGAGCAGAGCCCTCAGTAAGCAAGGACTGGGTGTCTAAAGGAACATGAAATAAACTTTCATTGTTTTAAGCTACTGAGATTTGGGGGTTGTTTGTTAATGTACCTCACCTGGCCTCTCCTGACTAGCATGCTCAAGGTCACTCAGTTTGGAAGTACTTATTGGCTTTGAATCCATGTCTGTCTGGCTTGCTATCAAGCCAGTGACAGATGGCCCTCCATGGACCTATAGGGGCCCATAGCGGAGTCATGAGTAGTGCAATAGATTTGGGTGTCATCTCTACAGTTGGGAGAGGAAGCAGAGAGGAAGGAATGGGGAGTTAGTCCGTGGACTTTGGCATGAGACTTCTCTCTCTCCCTCATGTTCTTTCTCCCCTGATGGTTTGTGGTCGGCTCCACGTGCCTGCTAAGTAAGTAGGACATCATTGCTGCCTGCTGGGTCTGATGGTTCAGAGACGTTGGCTTGAGCTTGTTGACAGCTGCACACTCATAACATTGCTAAAAACTTCATAAACTCTGAAGTCTGGAAATAGCCCAAGTGATTTGAGGTTTTGCTCACTTGTAAATGTTTGAGTATTGTGTCCACAAATTGCAAATTGAGTAACTCAATTTTGAGGCACAGCTGTTATTTGGAAAAGACCCATCTAGGAATGCAAACTCCTTGCAAAATGATTGCGCTTCATTTTTGTCGAGTATCAGAAAACCATTAAACTGCCAAGCCATATGGCAAATGCCCACTCGAAGCAGAGTGCGACAGCGCACCATAATGAATCTGTTTTGGGGGGAAGGAGATAGGACAGAGTCTGGCTTTTGTGATCCACAGAAAAGCAGATTCACTACTGCACATTTCAGCCTTCTAGAGTCCTGAGTAGGGATTTTTCCTCCTATGAAAAATTCATATACAAAATTAAGTGATGGTAGAATTTTTTGTTAGGTATATTTTCCCTTCAAACAATATCCATTTGAGTTTCTGTATATAAAATAGGTTTAACAGGGACAATAGAAACTTAAAAGTTTACACACTTTTCATTGTTTATATCCAAATTCAATAAACATTCCTTGTGTGTGTGTTAGTTGCTCAGTCGTGTCTGACTGTTTGTGACCCCATGGACTGTAGCCCACTAGGCTCCTCTGTCCATGGAACTTCCCAGGCAAGAATATTAGAGTGGGTAGCCATTCCCTCAACCTAAACTGATTTAGGTTTAGTTGCATATAACAGAAAATAGAAAATAATAGTGATTTAGGAGATTATTTCTCTCCTCAGTTTAAAAAAACAAAAAACAAAAACACCTGGAGGTCAGCAATCTAGGTCCTCAGGGTCCTGACTTTCTCTTGGCTTGCTCTTTGGAACCCCATGGATTGTAGCTCACCAGGTTCCCCTGTCCGTGGGGATTCTCCAGGCAAGAATACTGGGGTGGGTTGCCATGCTCTCCTCCAGGGGATCTTCCTGACCCAGGGATCGAACCCAGGTCTCCCACATTACAGGCGGATTCTTTATCATCTGAGCCACCAGGAAAGCCTAGGAATACAGGAATGGGTAGCCTGTCTCTCCTCCAGGGGATCTTCCTGGCCCAGGGATCGAACCCAGGTCTCCCACATTACAGGCGGATTCTTTATCATCTGAGCCACCAGGAAAGCCTAGGAATACAGGAATGGGTAGCCTATCTCTTCTCCAGGGGAACTTCCTGATCTAGAAATCAAACTGGAGTTTCTTGCATTGCAGACAGATTTTTTACCAGATGAGCTACCAGATAAGCCCTTCTCTTGGCGTATTCTCTCCCAAGCCTGGAGTTGATCGTCATCCTCAAGGTCCAAGCTAGCCGTCATACTCCAGTAATCATATTCTAGACAGCAGGAAGGGAGAAGAGGAGAAAGGCATGCCTTTCCCTTTTAAATAGAGTTACTGGAAGTCCCACTCAACACTTCTATTCATAGATCACTGGCCAGGCCTTAGTCATGTGGCCTCACCCTGCTGCACAGGACACGGGAATGCAGCAGCATGCCCAGCCAAAGACTGGGAGAGGGAATGCTGGGAGCTCACTGCAGACTCTGTCCTACCTGATGTCCTCAGTACCTGCAGGATTAGGAGGACAAGGCCAGATTTCATTTAGCCCTGTACCTCCAAGGCACTAGCACAGTCTGCTACTTCATGCTCCTCATAGCAGACCCCAGGCACCGCTTCTCACCAGTTACCTCCTCTGATACCATCTTTATTTGAAGTTGGCGAGTTGGCTGTGATTTGGGGCAGGTTTCTTCAACTTAAGAAGATGCTGTTTCTACCTGAGTGACATTAAACTATTCATTCCTCTGCTTCTCAATATCAACTCAACTCAATTCTAAGATAAGTAATGCTTCAAGTTGATTGTTACAGCTAGAACTTGCCTAGGTGTTCCTAGGTGGCTCAGAAGTAAAGAATCCACTTGCCAATGCAGGAGACACGGGTTTGATCCCTGGGTCGAGAAGATTCCCCTGGAGAAGGAAATGGCAACCCACTCTTGCCTGGAAAATCCCATGGACAGAGGAGCCTGGCAGACTGCAGTCAATGGGGGTCACAAAAAGAGTCAGACACAACTTAGCAACTAAAAACACAAATGAAAAGAAACCACAGCAGTGATATGTGAGAGTGGTCTTTTAGGGGAGCCCTCTCCTATGGCAGCAACTCAAGCTGATCTTAGTGAGTTACCTCCCAGGTTGGGAATGCTGACGTATTCCTAAAGTCTGCCAGGTTTTGATCATGGGTGGCTATGAAATGGTAGGCTCTTTTTCAAGCAAGGTGAACAGGTATGTGGAAGTGGATGTGAGGTTGATGAATTCTGTTTTAAGTATAATGGAAGGGAAGAGAAAGGAGCTAATATTCCTGGAGAACCCACTGTGGGCCAGGTACTGTGCTAAGTGGGTCAACTCCAATGATCCTCAAGACAGCCCTAAGAGGTATGTGTAATTATCTCCATTTTCCATGTGACTGAGGCTCGGAGAAGTTGATTAGACTCTTCACCAGAACTCAGGCACCAACCCTTTCCTTCCAGGCACGTTGGAAGAATCAGCACCAACGTGCGCAAGGTTTCTGCACAGTGCCCAGCCTGTCACTCAACAAACCCTGTAGCTGCTACTCACTTCCTCCCTCCTATAACAGTGAAATCAGTCCCCCTGAGTGTGGGGTTGCAAGAGACCGCATTCCATTCCTTGGCCTCCTCCAAATCTTTTGAAAGTTCTCAAAACTGAAGAGCCAGGCTTCCTGCTTTCCTGCGATCCTCATAATTAGGACGAGTGCTTAATTGGCATGTTTGTTTCCTCCAAGGGGTGCCTGGCGGAGGCGCCTCACACGACAGAGGAGGCCGGGTCTGCTTTTGTTCTTAGCAGTACTGCGTGCCCATAGCAACAGCGAGCAAATCTGGTAAAGTTGAAAGAAAAAGTGCCCCAGAGTTTGCGTGAAGGTTGATTGCCCTGGAGAAATTGACGCAGTCATGCAGATGGGGATGATCTCCCTGGGTCCTGAAAACTGTGCTCGTCAACTCAACAAATCATACTGCGTCTCTTGTTTTCTTTAAGACGAGGAGTCCAGTCAAGAGGTCTGTGTAATGAAAGATGTTTGTGGAATCCATTTCTATTCTGCCCGAAGCCATCTGCTTTATGTCTAAAATAAACAGGGATGTTTTCAACCACTTTCCCCAGGCCAAGTCGCATTAGAGTTACTCTCTGCAGGGAAAGGTAAATTGACTGCCTTCCCAGCAATGAGCATTAGTACATTACATCTGCAGCAACAACACTTAACCTTCCCGGCTCGCCTTTCCTTTCTGTGTCTCTGCGATGGCCTGTGACAAATGGGCTGAGTGTTACATTTGTTAGAATTTAGTGCGTGTGGGGTCACTGGCCAGCACACATTACCTGGTGATTGAGGTGAAATGTAGGCAACAGGAAAAGTCATCCTCTGGGAAGCTGGGGACTGCCTAACCTTTGCCAGGCAGAGGGCCCTCGGGGTAGCAGCCATCCTGGGGCTTGCTTCCTTGCACACCATCCTGGGGGGTCTTGAGAGCTCTTAAAATCCTTCAGAGGTTCCTCATTGCCTATAAGATGAAATCTAGACACCGCCCCCAGACCGCTTGGAGGCCTGCGTGATCCTTGCACTCTCTGCACCCTTACCTTGGGCCACCTGCACAATGGCTCACATCACATAGGGTCACATAGCCAGTGTGTTCATCACCTTCCTTAAGTGGTGGTTTCTGAACCTTTGCAATGCTGGTCCCTGTGCCTGACACACTCTTTCATATCCTCCTTACTGGCTCAATCCCTGAGCCTTTCCTGCCCCAGTTTGAAGGTCTGCCCCAAAGAAGTGAGTGTATGAGTTTCCTGCGACTGCTATAACAAACTACCACATATTATTGGCTTAAAACAACACAATTTTATTTTCTTATAATTCAGGCGGTCAGAAGTCTGAAGTCAAGGTGTCGGCAAGGCTGCACTCCTTCTCGAAGCTCTAGGCAAGTCTCTGTTTCCTTGTGGGCCCGACGTGCACTGCTGGGCCACGGCCCCTCCCTCCATCTTAGTGCTAGCAGCAGAGCATCTTCTTGCCCCTTGATCACTGCTTTGGTCCTTACGTCTTTCCCTGTGTGACTGTCCTGTCTCCTTCTTATTAGGATCCTAATCATGTTAAAATTAGGCCCACCTTGGATAATCCAAGGTACCCTCCCCATTTCTGATCCTTAATTTAATAACACCTTCATAGTCTTCTCACCTGGCAAAGCCACAACTGATGACCATCAGGGCAGAGGAATGACCTTGGTGTCAGTGTGCAGGAGGCCCATATATCCCTGTTCATGGGATCCTGGCATCAGAGGTGGTACAACAGGGCAGGAACATCTTGTTTGATTTCAGCCTGAGTTGGGTAGACTGGGGTCTTGGAGAGGGGCCTTGGGTGCTTCTGGGAAGCTGGGAAGGTCAGCTTATATCCCTGGAAGGCATAGTCTTGACTGCTTTGGACAAGCAAAGAGAGGAAGTCACTATCTGAAAAGGACATTGCTACAGACTGGTTCCAAATAGAAAAAGGAGTACGTCAAGGCTGTATATTGTCACCCTGCTTATTTAACTTCTATGCAGAGTACATCATGAGAAACACTGGGCTGGAAGAAGCACAAGCTGGAATCAAGATTGCTGGGAGAAATATCAATAACCTCAGATATGCAGATGATACCACCTTTATGGCAGAAAGTGAAGAAGAACTAAAAAGCCTCTTGATGAAAGTGAAAGAGGAGAGTGAAAAAGTTGGCTTAAAGCTCAACATTCAGAAAACTAAGATCATGGCATCTGGTCCCATCACTTCATGGGAAATAGATGGGGAAACAGTGGAAACAGTGTCAGACTTTATTTTGGGGGCTCCAGAATCACTACAGATGGTTATTGCAGCCATGAAATTAAAAGACACTTACTCCTTGGAAGGAAAGTTATGACCAACCTAGATAGCATATTCAAAAGCAGAGACATTACGTTGCCAACAAAGGTCCGTCTAGTCAAGGCTATGGTTTTTCCAGTAGTCATGTATGGATGTGAGAGTTGGACTGTGAAGAAAGCTGAGTGCCGAAGAATTGATGCTTTTGAACTGTGGTGTTGGGGAAGACTCTTGAGAGTCCTTGGACTTCAAGGAGATCCAACCAGTCCATTCTAAAGGAGATCAGTCCTTGTGTTCTTTGGAAGGAATGATGCTGAAGCTGAAACTCCAGTACTTTGGCCACCTCATGCAAAGAGTTGACTCATCGGAAAAGACCCTGATGCTGGGAGGGATTGGGGGCAGGAGGAGAAGGGGACGACAGAGGATGAAATGTCTGGGGATGGCATCACTGACTTGATGGACACGAGTTTGAGTGAACTCCAGGAGTTGGTGATGGACAGGGAGGCCTGGTGTGTTGCAATTCATGGGGTCGCAAAGAGTCAGACATGACTGAGTGACTGAACTGGGCTGAACTGGTCAGAAACAGTCCTTAATTCTCTCATTCATGCCACCACACACATTCCTGAGCACCTGTGTGCCAGCACTCTGCAGGAGTTATAGGGCCTAGATGAATAAGAAACTTCCCTGTAGGAGTTCACCTTCTACTT
This sequence comes from Bos indicus, assembly GCF_029378745.1. NCBI lineage: Eukaryota > Metazoa > Chordata > Mammalia > Artiodactyla > Bovidae > Bos > Bos indicus. The sequence continues at coordinate 129,844,425 of NC_091760.1, forward strand.
GAGGAACAGCAACCTGGAAACAAAACAATGACAGGTCTGTGGTCCGATGAAAGAAGAAAGTGATAAATGTGTAATATGTAACAGGTACAGTTAGTACAGTGGGAGAGGGAGGCACTGGGTAGAGACTAAGAAGAAAGCCTTGAAGACAGGACCAAGGTTGGTGTTTCAGACGGTTGGAAGAGTATTTGCACAAGTGAGGAGAAAGGAGTATCGTATTGTATCTGAGGAAACAATGAGAGGCTATTGGGCTTCCTAGGTGGTACAGTGGTAAAGAATCCACTTAATGCAAGAGACACAAGAGAGATGGCTTCAATCCCTCGTTTGGCAAGATCCCTTGAAGAAGGGCCTGGCAACCCACTCCAGTGTTCTTGATGGGATAATCCCATAGACAGAGGAACCTGGCAGGCTACAGTCCATGGGGTCGGACAAAGCGTGGGACACGACTGAGCACACAGCACGATGAGACACTGTTGGGATGACTGTACAGTAGCAGGCAGGATCCAAAGGTGGAATCTGTTTGCCTTGCCTCCAGGTTAATGATAAATTCCAAGAAGACCGTGTGCCGCTTTCTCTACTTGTTAAACCCTTCAGCTGCAATTACTGCTCATTCTGTGGACCTCCCACTAAATGCTTCTTGATGAGAAGCGTTTCCCAGTAGCAAAAGTCCCCCACACTTGCTTCATCTCACTGGATACTCACTGGACATGATAGAACAGATGAGTCACTTTTTTTCCCTCTCTTTTTAATTCTGTTTTATAGATGAGTCATTTATGGCGTACATCCAGCTTTTGAGATGTGCTCAAATTTGAGCCGGGTTTATTCTCTGGTGGACCCCAGGAGGGAGTCCGTCTCAGACCTGTCACTGTATTCCTCTGGGTTTGGGCTTGGGAGGGTGTTTAGTTGAAGCCAGCTGGAGAGTACAAATGATGCAACGATGCAGGTGCACTGACTTTGTTCCTGAGCCTGGCAGTGTATGCCCACTGCACCCTCCCGCCTGAGGCACGGTGAAGACAGGGCAAGTCGCTCTCAGAGCAGCGTGGTTCCAGGTGCCCATGCGAGGAGAGAAAAGACAGACAGACACTTGCTACATATGATTTATTCTCCTTCCCAACATGGCACTGCATCACATTGATGCTGCCATTCAAACTAATGTTCTAATTTACAGTTTCTGGGGACTTTGGGAAAATGCATCAAAACCCCAGGTTACCTGAGATGCTGCAGTTAGATGTTTTAAGGGCTCTAAAAACATGATATTTTGTCAAAATAAAATAGAATTTTGAAAGGCCTCCTAACAATTGTTTAAAAAAAAAACAAGACAAACAAACAAAAAAACAAAACCAGCCATCCTCTTCAGCTATACTCATCACAAGGCTGCTCCTGTGAGTAGCTCAGCACACTCTGCAAATACTCTCTCATTAAAGATCCGCCCTCCCCTGGAAAAAGCCAGGGGCAGCAGTTCTCACACGCAGGCTACTTTCTTCTCACATAGCAGGGGATGTCCCTGCTGCCTCAAAGGAAGTGAGAAGCAAACCACAGCCTGCCTCAGTTGAGACTTTTTTTATCTTCACACCACTGTAGCTCAGAATACTCCCAGGACAACTTCTCTTTGTACCTGAGAAGGTGTTTAAGCCTTCCCAGTAATAGGACATGGGTCCACTGGCCAGCTGGCCGGTGCCCTTTCAGTCTCCACCCAGGCCTCCTCTGGGCCAGGCTCTGTGCTGGAAGTTGAGATCAAAAATGAAGAAAACACCACTCCTTCTCTTAAGGGGCTTACTCTCTGGTTGGGAAGACAGACATAAGAATAGGTTTTTCCAAAAAATGTGGTATGTGACTTACTAAAGGTGAGCAGAGATCAGTTAGCCTAGGCGTCAGAAAAGCCATTGTGGCAGATGCTGTGAATTAACTAATCCTATTCCCAACTCCCTTTTCCCTACTGCTTCCAAACTGGAGGCTACAAAGCTAAAGACTTGCTCTTCCAGCTTCTCTTGCCTAGAGTGGCCACTGGACCTATGGCCATGAGGCAGAAGCAAAATCTACAGAAAAGTTCTTTTAAAACTTTTGTATTCTTGCTTAAGAGGGGCATCTAGTCTGTATAGCTCTTTGCTCCTTCTTCCTGGCTTGATTATAGTCATGATGGATGTGGCTACAGCAGCAATCTTGATGACCTCTTGCGACCACGAGGGAAAAGTGAGCAAACTGTAGGTCATTGTTGAGCCAGTGATCCAGTGCCAGCTGCTGCCTACTTCTAGATATTTCATCATGTGGAAAACAGATAAACCTTTATTTGTTTAAGTCGTTGAGATTAGCTTCTGGAACTTGCAGCCAAATACCTCCCTAACTGATAACAAACACCTAGCAGGCAATCAGGACATAATGATTGAAGTCACATACATAATATCATCACCTGAGTTGGGTCTTAACAGATTGGGATGTGCTGTGAGTATTCCAGTTGGAAGAAACTAAAGTAGCATATACTGGGTTGGCCAGAAACTTTAAGATGTTATGGAAAACCCAAACAAACTTGTTAGCCAACCCAAAATCAAAGCACTTGAAGGTGAAGCAGGAGGCCATGAGGAGCTCACAGAGAAACCACTGAGAAGAAGTTTGTCACAGCCAGACTATAAAGTGTGAAGCAAGTAGTAGTTGGATACAGCTGGTACAAGCAGCAGCAAGGGCCAGATTAAAACAGTTTCCTCCAGTACAGAGAGGAACCAGGTTCCAGTAACCAAGGACTATCCATGTTACCCTTTTAACTGCAGAATTACAGCCAAGGCCAACATAGCAAGAGGAGTAAGGAAGAAGTAAATGCATCCCTCTTGTTGGTCATTCTAATAGTTACCTGTTGCTGCATAACGAATTACCCCCAAACACAGCAGCTTAAAATGTCACACATTTATCATCTCACAGTTTCTGTGAGTCAGGAATCTAGAGGCGGCTCCACTGAATTGGGGTGTCTGGTTCAGAGTCTCTTACAGGGTTGCAGTCAAGGTGTTTGTGGGGCTGTGGTCTCACCCATTCTCTCCCATGGTTGTTAACAGGACTCAGTTTCTCGCAGGCTGTCATCACCAGAGGACTTTCAATTCTTTGCCCTATGGGTCTCTCCATGAGGCAGCTCACAACATAGTCGCCAAATTCTTCAGACTGAGCAAAAGAGAAATTGAAAGAGGTGAAGAAGAGGGAAGCCAGAGACTTTGTAACCTTCTCTGAGAAGCGGAATCCTCTAGTGAGGAGTCTAGTGGAATCTTCACTAGAAGCAAGTCTGTAGGTCCTGTCCACATTCAACGAGAGGGGTCTACAGGTAAATACCAGGAAGTGAGGGTCACAAGGAGCCTTTTTGAAAGCTGCCAAGAAAAACCCAAGTAAGACGGTAGGCACTGAGAGAGGGCATCAGAGGGCAGATAGACTGAAACCACAATCACAGACAGCTAGCCAATCACATGGACCACAGCCTTGTTTAACTCAGTGAAACTAAGCCGTGCTGTGTGGGGCCACCCAAGACGGATGGGTCATGGTCGAGAGGTCTGACAGAATGTGGCCCACTGGAGAAGGGAATGGCAAACCACTTCAGTATTCTTGCCTTGAGAACCCCATGAACAGTATGAAAAGGCAAAAAGATAGGACACTGAAAGATGAACTCCCCAGGTCGGTAGGTCCCCAATATGCTACTGGAGATCAGTGGAGAAATAACTCCAGAAAGAATAAAGGGATGGAGCCAAAGCAAGAACAACACCCAGTTGTGGATGGGACTGGTGATAGAAGCCAGGTTTGATGCTGTAAAGAGCAATATTGCATAGGAACCTGGAATGTTAGGTCATGAATCAAGGCAAATTGGAAGTGGTCAAACAGGAGATGGCAAGAGTGAACATCAACATTCTAGGAATCGGTGAACTAAAATGGACTGGAATGGGTGAATTTAACTCAGATGACCATTATATCTACTACTGCAGGCAGGAATCCCTTAGAAGAAATGGAGTAGCCATCATGGTCAACAAAAGAGTCTGAAATGCAGTACTTGGATGCAATCTCAAAAACCACAGAATGATCTCTATTCATTTCCAAGGCAAACTATTCAATATCACAGTAATCCAAGTCTATGCCCCAGTCAGTAATGCTGAAGAAGCTGAACCTGAAAAATTGTATGAAGACCTACAAGAACTTCTAGAACTAACACCCAAAAAAGATGTCCTTTTCATTATAGGGGACTGGAATGCAAAAGAAGGAAGTCAAGAAACACCTGGAGTAACAGGCAAATTTGGCCTTGGAGTACAGAATGAAGCAGGGCAAAGGGTAATAGAGTTTTGCCAAGAGAACACACTGGTCATAGCAAACACCCTCTTCCAACAACACAAGAGAAGACTCTAAACATGGACGTCACCAGATGGTCAACACCGAAATCAGATTGATTATATTCTTTGCAGCCAAAGATGGAGAAGCTCTATACAGTCAGCAAAAACAAGACCGGGAGCTGACTGTGGCTCAGATCATGAACTCCTTATTGCCAAATTCAGACTGAAATTGAAGAAAGTGGAGAAATCCACTAGACCATTCAGATATGATCTAAATCAAATTCCTTATGATTATACAGTGGAAGTGAGAAATAGATTTAAGGGACTAGATCTGATAGACAGAGTGCCTGATGAACCATGGATGGAGGTTCATGACATTGTACAGGAGACAGGAATTAAGGAAGTGGTTGACCACTTCCCCAAGAAAAGAAATGCAAAAAAGCAAAATGGTTGTCTGAAGAGGCCTTAAAAATAGCTGTGAAAAGAAGGGAAGCAAAAAGCAAAGGAGAAAAGGAAAGATATACCCATTTGAATGCAGAGTTCCAAAGAATAGCAAGGGGAGATAAGAAAGCCTTCCTCAGCAATCAGTGCAAAGAAATAGAGGAAAACAACAGAATGGGAAAGACTAGAGATCTCTTCAGAGAAGGCAATGGCAACCCACTCCAGTACTCTTGCCTGGAAAATCCCATGGGTGGAGGAGCCTGATAGGCTGCAGTCCATGCGGTCATGAAGAGTCGGACATGACTGAGCGACTTCACTTTCACTTTCATTCACTGGAGAAGAAAATGGCAACCCACTCCAGTGTTGTTGCCTGGAGAATCCCATGGAGAGAGGAGCCTAGTGGGCTGCCGTCTATGGGGTCGCACAGAATCTGGACACGGCTGAAGCGACTTAGCAGCAGCAGCAGCAGAGATCTCTTCAAGAAAATTAGAGATACCAAGGGAATATTTCATGCAAAGATGGGCTCAATAAAGGACAGAAATGGTAGGGACCTAACAGAAGCAAAAGATATGAATAAGAGGTGGCAAGAATACACAGAAGAACTGTACAAAAAAGAGCTTCACAACCAAGATAATCAGGATGGTGTGATCACTGACCTAGAGCCAGACATCTGGAATGTGAAGTCAAGTGGGCCTTAGGAAGCATCACTACGAACAAAGCTAGTGGAGGTGATGGAATTCCAGTTGAGCTATTTCAAATCCTGAAAGATGATGCTGTGAAAGTGCTGCACTCAATATGCCAGCAAATTTGGAAAACTCAGCAGTGGCCACAGGACTGGAAAAGGTCAGTTTTCATTCAAAGCCCAAAGAAAGGCAATGCCAAAGAATGCTCTAACTACTGCACAATTGCATTCATCTCACACGCTAGTAAAGTAATGCTCAAAATTCTCCAAGCCAGGCTTCAGTAATACGTGAACCGTGAACTTCCTGATGTTCAAGCTGGTTTTAGAAAAGGCAGAGGAACCAGAGATCAAATTGCCAACATCCACTGGATCATGGAAAAAGCAAGAGAGTTCCAGAAAAACATCTATTTCTGCTTTATTGACTATGCCAAAGCCTTTGACTGTGTGGATCACAATAAACTGTGGAAAATTCTGAAAGAGATGGGAATCCCAGACCATCTGACCTGACTCTTGAGAAACCTGTATGCAGGTCAGGAAGCAACAGTTAGAACTGGACATGGAACAGCAGACTGGTTCCAAATAGGAAAAGGAGTACGTCAAGGCTGTATATTGTCACCCTGCTTATTTAACTTCTATGCAGAGTACATCATGAGAAACGCTGGGCTGGAGTAAGCACAAGCTGGAATCAAGATTGCCAGGAGAAATATCAATCACCTCAGATATGCAGATGACACCACCCTTATGGCAGAAAGTGAAGAAGAACTAAAGAGCCTCTTGATGAAAGTGAAAGAGGAGAGTGAAAAAGTTGGCTTAAAGCTCAACATTCAGAAAACGAAGATCATGGCATCTGGTCCCATCACTTCATGGCAAATAGATGGGGAAACAGTGGAAGCAGTGGCTGACTTTATTTTTCTGGGCTCCAAAATCACTGTGGGTGGTGATTGCAGTCATGAAATTAAAAGACATTTACTCCTTGGAAGGAAAGTTATGACCAACCTAGACAGCATATTGAAAAGCAAAGATATTACTTTTTCAACAAAGGTCTGTCTAGTCAAAGCTGTGGTTTTTCCAGTAGTCATGTATGGATGTCAGTGTTGGACTATAAAGAAAGCTGAGCACTAAAGAATTGATGCATTTGACCTGTGGTGTTGGAAAAGACTCTTGAGAGTCCCTTGGACTGCAAGGAGATCCAACCAGTCCATCCTAAAGGAGATCAGTCCTGGGTGTTCATTAGTAGGACTGATGTTGAAGCTGAGACTCCAATACTTTGGCCACCTGTTGTGAAGAGCTGACTCATTTGAAAAGACCCTGATGCTGGGAAAGATTGAAAGCAGGAGGAGAAGGGGATGACAGAGGATGAGATGGTTGGATGGCATCACTGACTCAATGTACATGATGAGTTTGAGTGGACTTTGGGAGTTGGTGATGGACAGGGAGTCCTGGCGTGCTGTGGTTCATGGGGTTACAAAGAGTCGGACACGACTGAGCGACTGAACTGAACTGAATCACAAACATACTGCCACCACCTTTCCCCTTCCCTTCCTCCATCGTGTGGTCAACAGCAACATCCTTTTTATCATTGCATCATCATCATCACAGTGACAGTGGTTATTTATTAAATGCTTCCTGTGCACCCAGACATTTTCCATCCATAGTTCATTTATCCTTACAACAACCCTGTAAGTGTAAGTAATAATGTCCCCATTATTACTGACATATTACTCCATATGTCTGCATATGGAGAATCTAAGGCTTGAAAGGGACTGTGATTTGCACTAGGTCACATAGCCAGTAAGAGGCAGAACTAGGATTCAAACTAAGGCCTGAACTCCAGTTGAGCACTTCACCAACACTGTAGGAGGCAGTGCCTCAGAGTTAAGAGAGCCCTGTCTGCCAGCCTGTCCTGGAGCCCAGGCTGTTTTCTGCTTTACTTTAACCTTAAACTTCAACCTCTTTACCTTAACCTTACTTTAACCAACTTTCCCCAGTGCTGAAAGCTACAGAGTGAGGGGACAAATGGCTTAGCCTGCCCACCTCAGAATGCTAGGACTCCAGATAAAGGACAATGGGTGAAATCAGAAAAGATCTATAGATTAGATAATACTACTGTAGCTTGCTGCTGCTGCAAAGTCGCTCAGTCATGTCCGACTCTTAGCGACCCCATGGACTGGAGCCTACCAGGCTCCTCCGTCCATGGGATAATTTATAGTAAATTAATAGTACTTAATTTTCTGATTTTAATCATTTCTCTGCAGTTATATAAGAAAATGTCTTTTCTCTTAGAAAATATATACTGAAATATTTAGAGGTAAAGAGATATTATGTCTGCAACTTATTTTCAGACATTTCAGAAAAAAAATTATTTATAGGTATATACATGTATGCATGTGTATATGGAGAGAGAGAATAAATGATATATAGCAAGTGTGCTAAGATGTTAACATTTAGGGATTCTGTGCATAGGAATTCTTTGTAAAAATTTTGCAGCTTTTTTTGGTAAGTCTGAAATTATTTTAAAATAAGTTTTTAAAAAGTACCACTCCTCTGCTCTGGGGCATTGTGACTTCTATTTGGACTATCAGAGGTGGCATTTGGAGCATCTTACATACTCCTTTTGACCCTAAAGTGAAAGTGAAAGTGAAAGTGAAGTCGTGTCCGAGTCTTTGAGACCCAGTGGACTGTAGCCCACCAGGCTCCTCTGTCCATGGGATTCTCCAGGCAAGAATACTGGAGTGGGTTGCCATTTCCTTCTCCAGGGGATCTTCCTGACCCAGGGATTGAACCCGGGTCTCCCGCATTGCAGGCAGACATTTTAACCTCTGAGCCACCAGGGAAGCCCCTGGTGACCCTAAGGTGACCCTCAAAGCACAGGAAGAGTATAGAGGTTACAAGAAAACATGGTTTCTAGGTCAGGCTGCCTGGGTTCCAGTCTTGACCTTGCAGCTTCTAAGCTCCTATAAGTAACCACTCAGGATTAACTTGGAAGGATTTATTGAGATAAGGGATATACTTTGGCTCAGTTCCTGACCATGGTAAGCCTCCTGTAAATGTTGTTATTCTTGCCTCCTCAGTCATCTTACAAGTAAGAAATAATGGCCTGTATGTGGTTCAGAGACACTGATTTGGACAGTTGTCTTTTCCTTTTGTAATCTACAAAAACTTTTTGTTTATATCTGATAAGGCCATTATCCTACATAACCACAACAGATGATCATAAAAATCAAGAAATCCACATTAACTGTAATTTTTAGATGCCATTAAAGTTTCATAGTTATCTCAGCAATTGTACACTTGTCTTGGTGCCAACTCTCTGACTTGAGTTTTTGTCCCAATGAAGGCAGGGTGGCTGCAGCATCGGGTGTGGATGTGTCTGACAGGATGAAGAGCCGAATCCCTGTGGTGCTCCTGGCCTGTGGCTCCTTCAACCCCATCACCAACATGCATCTGCGCTTGTTTGAGGTGGCCAGAGACCACCTTCACCAAACAGGTCAGTCAAGGGGCCCAGGCCTACGGGAGGAATTGGTGAGTTGGGCTTTTGGGGGCTTTGCTGGCTGCTATCATCATCCCCATTATTAAAGCTGCTTATAGCATAAGTGGTGACATACATTTCTTCCATCATATTCAGAGGGCTAACACTCCTTAGCTATACGATGTATGTAAGTCATACCCCTGGCCATAGAGTTGAAATGCTTCTCAGGATCCACTATCCCCCTGTCCACTTCATGTTGACCATGAATGCTAAAAAGACACTGGGCCTGTTATAGAACCTGTGTCTCAATCAGGGGATCCTTCCTTGTGCCCCAGGAAGCATTTACCCAAACAGCCAGATGAATACATAGCACATGCCTTTGAGAACTCCTGCTACTACTCTTCAGTGGGTAAGCAAATATTCTATAATGGGGATTTTGACATTTTCTCCTTCGAAAGAATAGATCTTAGACAATTACAAATTAAGTCTTGTATATAGGGCATTTCTAATACAGATGGCATGGCTTTGCCAGAAATATCTAATCAGCTGGAAATGTTTAATCTGGGAATGTTTCATCTCTTTGACTTTCCATTTCATTATTAAAAGAGTAAAATGGCATTTGGGATCTGCTTGATTATTTCTAAAGACTGTAAGTCATTTATTTGTTGATATCAAATACATATGAAAGTTTTATTTATTATGTGTTTATGTCTGTCTTATGTCTGGAGGAGGAAATGGCAACCTGCTCCAGAATTCTTGCCTGAAAAATCCTATGGACAGAGGAGCCTGGGAGGCTACAGTCCATGGGGTCACAAAGAGCTGGATATGACTGAGCAAGAGCACAATATCTTATGTATTCATATATGTGTTTTGTATTTTTGCATTGCTCAAAAATGTTTGTCTTTAAGGGCCATGTTTTTAATACCAAAATCAATTTCTGTTTACTTTCAATATAGAAAAAAAATTTGAGTAACATGTAAACCATTTCTTCAAAGAAATTGCATACAAATGTTAATTTATTTTAAAAAATCATTGTTTATAAGATATTTTTAATTATTCACAAAGTGAAATAGATATTTATTCTTAGTAAATGAATAGCTGTTACATAGGAATAAAAATTCAAACAATCCACTTGAAACTGGTCAGTAAACATTAGTAAGCCATATGCAAAGAAGAATATAACTGGACAATAAACTTGAGAAAAATTTCTCAACTATGATTGCTAATAATTAATGAAATGCAAATAAAAGTGTAAGCATCACAAGATAATAAGCACCATGTGGGCAGCTACTATGACTGCTTGAACACTACACAATTGCCACCATCTGTCACTAGGCTTATAGTTGGTGCTCAATAAATATCTGTTGTGGGACTTCCCTGGCAGTCCAGTGGTTGACTTCACACTTCTGCTGCAGAGGGCACAGGTTCAGTACCTGGTCTGGGAACTATCCACATGCTGCATAGTGCAGCCAAAAAAAGTTTTTAATTAGAAAAATAAGTGTCTATTTTAGGAGTAAATAGTGTGAGATTGACAGAGATTAAAGGCTGTCAAATTCAGTGTTGGCAGGAGAGGGAGGGAAACAAACACTCCCATGTATTGGTAGTGATGGGAAATGATAAAACATTTTTGGAGGGCAGTTTGGTTTTCTGTGGAAAAAAATAATTGAAATCTATACTCACATCCATAATGAGGAGAAAAATCAACCAATGAAAATTGAACCAGAACTGATGCAGATGTTAGAATTAGCAGACAAGGATCTTAAAATTTACTATAGTTACATATGTTAAAAAATTAAGTAGAGACATGGAAAATATAAAAAAGACTCAAATATCTAGAGATTAAAACTACAGTATGTGAGATAAAAATTAAACTGGTTAGGATTAACAACAGAGTAAACATTGCAGAAGAAAAATTAGTAAACGTGAAGATAAAACTATCCATCCAAACTGGAACAATTCAAAATGAAACATAAAGAGAAAAAAGAATTTTTAAAAAGAAAGAAAAGAGTACAAGATAATTTAAATCATCCTAATATACTTGTAGTTGAACTAGTTCAATAGAAGGGAAAAAACAGGAAGAACAGAAAAATATTTGAAGAAGTAATCACTGGAATGTTTTCAAATTTGATGAAAGCAGATTTCATGAAGTAGCTCAACAAACCGCAAGCACAAGAAACATGAAGAAAACAACACCAGGGTATATAATAATCAAATTTCTCAAAACAGATAATAAAGAGAAAACCTTAAAGGCAGCTGATGCTACTGCTAAGTTGCTTAGTCGCTTCAGTCATGTACGACTCTGTGTGACCCCACAGATGGCAGCCCACCAGGCTCCCCCTATCGTGGGATTCTCCAGGCAAGAACACTGAAGTGGGTTGCCATTTCCTTCTCCAATGCATGAAAGTGAAAAGTGAAAGTGAAGTCGCTCAGTCGTGTCCAACCCTCAGTAACCCCATGGACTGCAGCCTACCAGGCTCCTCCGTCCATGGGATTTTCCAGGCAAGAGTCCTGGAGTGGCAGCTACAGAAGAACAAATAAAGAAGATAGTAAATTTCTTGCTTCTGAATTCAGCATAAGGGAGTTCAGTGGAAAAGATCTTTAAAGTACTGAAAGAAAAAAACCTGTCAATCTAGGATTCTCTATCTGGCAAAAATATCTTTCAAAACAAAAACAAAGTAAAGACATTTTCAAATCTATAGAATCTGGATGATGTCACCACCAGCAAACCTGGACCATGAGAGATACCAAAGTCCTTTAGGCAGAAGGAAGATGATACCAAATGGAAAAATGGACCCCCACAAAGGAATACAGAGCATTGATAACTACATGGGCAATTATATAAGTTGTTTATTATTTAAATTTCTTTAAAAGATAATTGACCACTTAAACAAAAATAACAATGTATTATGGAGTTTATAACATGTAGAAGTAAAATTTATGACAACAGTATCAAAAAAAAACTGGGAGGGGAGTAATAGAAGAATACTATTGTAAGGTTTCTATTCTATACATGAAGTGGTATAATATCACTTACAGGTAGACTGAAATAAGGTAAAGATACATATTATAAACCCTAATGCAACCACTAAAAAAAGGCAAACAGTTTTAACTCATAAGGATTCAAAGGAGATAAAATATAATCAGAATATACTTTGATTAAGAATATACATCATAATCTAAGAAGAATGAAAACTGACATTTTCCAGTCCTGTGGCCACTGCTGAGTTTTCCAAATTTGCTGGCATATTGAGTGCAGCACTTTCACAGCATCATCTTTCAGGATTTGAAATAGCTCAACTGGAATTCCATCACTTCCACTAGCTTTGTTCGTAGTGATGCTTCCTAAGGCCCACTTGACTTCACATTCCAGGATGTCTGGCTTTAGGTGAGTGATCCCACCATCATGATTATCTGGGTCATGAAGATCTTTTTTGTATAAATTCATCTGTGTAGTCTTGCCATCTCTTCTTCAGCAGAGATCTCTTCAAGAAAATTAGAGATACCAAGGGAACATTTCATGCAAAGATGGGCTCAATAAAGGACAGAAATGGTAGGGACCTAACAGAAGCAGAAGATATGAAGAAGAGGCAAGAATACTGAAGTGGGTTGCCATTCCCAATAGCATAGAAAAAATAAATAGAGATAAATCCAGCAAAAGTGTACAAGACCTATATGCTAAAAGTGACAAAACATTGTTGAGCTAAAGACAACCTTATTAAAATAGAGAGACATGCCTTGTTTTGTGGGTTGGAAAACTCAACAGTGTTAAAATTTCAATTTTCTCCAAATTTACCTATAGATTCAACTCAACCCCAGTAAGCTTTTCTTGGTAAAAAATGATAAGATAATTGTAAAATTAATATGGAAATGCACCAAAATAATTTTTAAAAAGAATAACAAAGTTGGGAGATTAAATTACTGGATTTTAAGACTAATTATAAAGTTACAGTACTTGTTACAGTGTGGTATTGGTGTGAAAATAATTAAATAGATTGATGTTACAGAATAGAAAACACCAAATTTTTCTCCCCACTGACATAGACAATTGATTTTTTGACAAAATTGCAAAGGACAATGCAGAAGAGAAAGAATAATCTTTTCAAAAGTTGTTCAATCACTAAGTTGTGTCCGATTCTCTGTGACCACATAGACTGCAGTATGCCAGCCTTCCCTGTCCTTCACTATCTCCCTGAGCTTGCTCAAATTCATGTCCATTGAGTCAGTGATGCCATCCAACCATCTCATCCTCTGTCACCCCCTTCTCTTGCCCTCAATATTTCCCAGCATCAGAGTCTTTTCCAATAAGTCAGCTCTTTGCATCAGCTGGCCAGAGTATTGGAGCTCAGCTTCAGCATCAGTCCTTCCAATAAATATTCAGGGTTAATTTCCTTCAGGACTGACTGGTTTGATCTCCTTGCTATCCAAGGGACTCTCAAGAGTCTTCTCCAGCACCACAGTTCAAAAGTATCATTGTTCAGTGCTCAGCCTTCTTTATGATCCCACTCTTATATCTATACATGACTACTGGAAAAAACATAGCTTTGACTATAGGGACCTTTCTTGGCAAAACACTGTGTAGGCTTGTCATAGCTGTTCTTCCAAGGAGCAAGAACACCTTTAATTTCGTGGCTGCAGTCACCATCCACATTGATTTTGGAGCCTAAGGAAGTCTGCCACCATTTCCACTTTTTCCCCATCTATTTGCCATGAAGTGATAGGACCAGATGCCATGATCTTTGTTTTTTGAATGTTGGGTTTTAAGCCAGGTTTTTCACTCTCCTCTTTCACCTTCACCAATAGGTCTGGAACTACTGAATATTCATCTGTCACCCTCGCCCCAGAGAAAACACTCAACCCAAACCCTGTACCATATACAAAAGCTAACTCAAAATGGATCATAAACTTTAATGTAAAAACCTAAAACTAGAAGAAAACATAGACAATCTTTGTGACCTTATGTTCAATAAAAATTTTTTTAAATAAGACACTACCAAAAGCATGACCCAAAACAGGGAAGTGGGCGGGAGACGAATTAGACTAACCTGAACCCTATTATTTAAGGTATTAATAGGTAGAGGGGCCTCACATAGAACCTCAAGCATCTTTTTGCCTTTATTCTCAATCATTCCTCCATAGAAAGTACCCAGTCATTATTGAAAATCCAGAATGGATTCTGCTGGCTGTGTCTTTGCGTGTTACCCAGCAGGTTGACATCTTTCAACATTATTCAGATACCTACTGTGTCTTCTTCACGCCAGGCACTGTTGCTAGAAATAGAATTGATTAAATTGCATCTCCTGCCCAAACTGGATACACAGCATAAGTGATGAGAAATACATGACTGTGGCACTCGGTGCAGAGGAGAGATGTCTCCCACCTGAGGGTTGGAGAAAGCTTTTTGGAAGAGGTGACACCAAAGGCTTAAAGAACATAAGAGACTTAGCCAAGCGCTGTTTAGAGGGCACTGTCTGCAGAGAAAGCAGCACAGGTAAAATGTGGAGGTGGAAGAGAATCTCGTTCCAGCACGTGGGAGGGAGATGAGGCTGGTAGGGAGGACCAGGTCTTGGTGTGTGGTGTGAATTTCTTCTCTGCACAGCTTGGCTTCAGTTTCCCTGACCCACAGCCCCAGTTGCTGGCTGCAGCCTCCCACAGCCAGCAGAACTGTGCACCAAGTCTTCACCCAACCCTTTGTCTCTCCTGGGACAAATATTTAAACAGAGCCTTTTCTCTCAATCAGAATCAGCTCACAATTAAGGTTGGATGAAAATCTGGCCTCACAGCTGACTTTCTTTTTTCATGAAGAAAATGAAATCTCCCTTCTGTTGGTGCATTTTCACTGAAACAACTCACAATTTTAATTCGATATTGTGTGCATATAAATTGAACTAAACAAGCTACAGTAATTTATGTAGTACCTTTAAGTAGAAACTAATAGTGTCTTCCTAGTTTGCTGCAGTAGCTCTAATGACTTTGTTGTTTTGAGCTCTTTCCCCTTTGCCAAGCACCTTTTCTTAGTACCACAACTGTCCTTCCTTTTTTTTCTCCCAAAGCAACAACAAAACCTTAAAAACTGACAGAAACACTATATCAAAAACTTTTTAACTGTCTTTAGTCCTATAATAATACACCCCTTTATAGTGAAAAAAAAAATTATACATTGGATGAAAACTAGACCTGAAGGTTTTCATTGCTAATACCCTGACAAAGTCATACATGCTCAAAGGAAGAAATGATGAACCAGATATTTTTTTTTATATTCTTTACTTGAAAGAATGTTCAAGAATATGACAAAGGCTGGTAGGAATGTGTGATTTCTGTGTTTTGTAGTGTTGTCTCCTAGCCATGGTGCTTTCTTGCCTTATACTAGGTGCTGCATGGGGACTTCTCCAAGAAGATTCTCAAACCTTTGATGGATGAATTTGTGTGGTAGCTGTGGGTGGTTTATAAAAAGTTCATTTGGGAGTTTTATTCTTGTTTTGCTGATTTTTGACAGAAATAATTCAGCCCTACCTATGACTAGTCAATAGCATCAGGCATACCTAAAGCTTTCATTGAATATATTAAGAATTTGAGTCCCCATTTCTCTTAAGATGTTAGATGTATTCCCAGTTGTAAGAAGCTGTTTTCCCAGCATGTAGTCACAGACTTACAAATGCATGTTGAATTAAATTTAAATCTTGTTTTCTGTTACTTAGTTTGTTATTTCTAGTCAACACGATTTGGCCGTTGGCCTATATGTGAGTAACAGCCCACTTGTACTTCTTTTTTAAAATCATATTTTCTTTCTGTTTCATTAATACTTATTCATTCCATGACTATTTAGTACCTGTTCATTTTACATGTTTAACAAACACACATCATCCTTACTATTTGTTGGGTAGTATTCTGAATGCATTACATTTAAACAAAGATCACTGAATCTTCATAACAGCCCTATGAGGTGAGTGCTGTCACTCTCCCTGTTTAACAGATGGGGAAGCTGAGGCTCAGAGAATTTGAGTGACTTGCCTGACATCATACACAGGGTAGAGACAGTCTCCCCAGAGTCTATGCTTGTAGACCACATCATGTTGTCTCCATTTACTCAACAAGCTTCTTGAGCACATGTCTTGCTGGGAACTGTGCTAGAAGCAGAGATAACAAGAGTGGACCCTGTGCCCCTAGGGGAGTGCCTCGGTCAGTTTAGGCTGCTATAAGCAAAAATGCCATGACTGGGTGGCTTGTAAACAAGAGAAATTTACTTCTCACAGTCTGCAGGCTGGAAATCTGAGATCAGGGTGCCAGCATGATCGGGTTCTGCTGAGAGTCCTCTTCAAAATTGCAGACTCCAACTTCTCATCATGTCCTCATATGGAAGAGAGCAGAGAGAGAAAGCAAGCTCTTTCATGACTCTTATAGGGGCACGAATTAACCCCGATTAATCCCAGGCACCTCACAAAGGCCTCATCTCCTAATATCATCACATCATAGAGTAGGGTCCCAAATATGAATTAGGGAGGGAACAGAGGTATTCAGTCTGTAACAGGAAAGCAGGTGTTAATCTGATCCCACAGAGGTAAAAATGCCTTTGAGCCAAGTTCCTAATGCTATCAGTGTGAACAGGGAGGCAGCTAGGCACAGACAGTGAGTCCAGGGAAAGTGTTTCTGAAAATGGAAGGACTGAGCTGGAGAAGAATAGTGAGGCACATTTTAGGTTGAAAGTGAGTTGGCCGGGGTTAGGGGATGCAAGAAAAGAGCGTTCTTTGACCAAGAAAGCCCATGTACAAATGCCCCATGGGGAAGAGGACATGGCTGCCCACTGAGGGATGAACAGATGCAATAGCTGAGAAGCAAGAACAGAGGGGAGTGCTGTAGGACATCAGGAAACCATGAGGGCCTTGCGGGCCGTTGTTAAGCAGTCTTCTTTTCATCCTAAGAGCTGTGAGAAAATCTGCATTTCCCTCCCTCCTCTTTCTGTCTGCCCCCCCCCCCCCACACACACACACACAACATACTACACTGTAGAGTTAGGGAAGGGAGGGGAGCCAGTTAAGGGGCCATTGGAACAATACTTTGGAAGAGAGGGTGACATGGCAATGAAAAGAAGTTGGCAGATGAGGAAGATCATTAGAGATTCAAGCTGACCTCTTAATGGATTGGGTCTGGGGGATAGAGAAAGCGCCACCACAGCAGAAAGAGTCTGGAGGTAGAGCAGACTTGGAGAGGAACAAGTTCAGCTTCATATCTGTTGACTTTGAGAGACTTGTGAAACATCTGAGAGAAGGCAGTGACTAGAACTCAGAGAAAACAGGCGTGGAGATGGACGTTTGCAAGTTCCCTGTATGTTATAAATGAAGATACCCATTGGGTTAAGTGAGATCACAGAGAGAGCCATAGGAGGCATAAGCTCCAGGGGGCCACAACATTTAGCAGCCCCACAAAGGAGGGCAGAGGAACCAGAGATCAAATTGCCAACATCCGTTGGATCATCGAAAAAGCAAGAGAATTCCAGGGGAAAAAAAAATTTACTTCTGCTTTATTGACTATGCCAAAGCCCTTGACTGTATGGAGCACAAAAACTGTGGAAAATTCTTAAAGAGATGGGAATACCACTCCACCTCACCTGCCTCCTGAGAAATCTGTATGCAGGTCAAGAAGCAACAGTTAGAACTGGACATGGAACAACAGACTGGTTCCAAATAGGAAAAGGAGTACATCAAGCCTGCATGTTGTCACCCTGCTTATTTAACTTATATGCAGAGTACCTCATGTGAAATGCCAGGCTGGATGAAGCACAAGCTGGAATCAAGACTGCTGAGAGAAATATCAACAACCTCAGATATGCAGATGACACCACCTTTATGGCAGAAAACAAAGATGAACTAAAGAGCCTCTTGATGAAAGTGAAAAAAGAGAGTGAAAAAGTTGGCTTAAAGCTCAACATTCAGAAAACGAAGATCATGGCATCTGGTCCCATTGCTTCATGGCAAATAGATGGGGAAACAACGGAAACAGTGACAGACTTTATTTTCTTGGGCTCCAAAATCACTGCAGCTGGTGACTGCAGCAATGAAACTGAAACATGCTTGCTCCTTGGAAGAAAAGCTATGACCAACCTAGAGAACATATTAAAAAACAAAGACATTACTTTGCCGACCAAGGTCCATCTAGTAAAGCTATGATTTTACCGATAGTCAAGTATGGATGTGCAAGTTGGACTATAAAGAAAGCTGAGTGCCAACGAATTGATGCTTTTGAATTGTGGTGTTGAAGAAAACTCTTGAGAGTCCCTTGGACTGTGAGGAGATCCAACCAGTCCATCCTAAAGGAAATCAGCCCTGAATATTCATTGGAAGGACTCATGCCGAAGCTGAAACTCCAATACTTTGGCCACCTGATGCCAAGAACTGATTCACTGGAAAAGACCCTGATGCTGGGAAAGATTGAAGGCAGGAGGAGAAGGGGACAACAGAGGATGAGATGGTTGGATGGCATCACTAACTATGGATATAAGTTTGAATAGACCCTGGGAGTTGGTGATGGACAGGGAGGCCTGGCGTGCTGCAGTCCATGGGGTCACAAAGAGTCGGACACAACTGAGCGACTGAACTGAGCTGAAATGAACAAAGGAGGGTGAGCTTGTGCAGGAGGGTGAGGAGGCCACAAAGTGGGAAGGAACCAGAGCAGTTTTTGTCACAGGAAAGATGGGGCATCCCGTGTCAGTGCTACTAAGGGGTCAAGTTAAACAAAGCTGAAAAAATCATGTATCTGGGGGTAGCAGCATGAAGCCAGTTCTTTGTGAATTGCTTTTATTGGAGTGGCAGCACTGACCACCAGCATGGAGGGAATGAGAGAGGAAAAGGAGGCAGTGGTGGAGACAGTCCTTCCATGAATGGCAGAGGTCCAGGTGACGTGGGGTTTGAATGTGCAAGAGCAAGACGGTATTATTTGTAGGGGAGACAGCAAACCCTGGGAAAGCACTCGTGCCCTGTCCAAAGGTGGGGAGAGCCATACCTTCTGATTTCTCAAGAAAAGCTGCAAATATGAGCTTTATGTTTAAAAGATGGTTGGTTGCCACATTGCTTAGGATCACAAAATCAAATGTAAACAAATATTCAACTCTAATAAGTAGATTTCTTTCTCCCTGAGTTATGGGCTAACAGTCTAAAACTCTTTTCTAGGTATCCTGGTGGTGGTTTAGTCACTAAGTTGTATCAGACTCTTGTGACCCCATGGGCTGTAGCCTGCCAGGCTCTTCTGTCCATGGGATTCTCCAGGCAAGAATACTGGAGTGGGTTGCCATTTCCTTCTCCAGGGAATCTTCCCAACCCAAGGATCGAACCCAGGTCTCCTGTGTTGCAGGCAGATTCTTTACCAACTGAGCTGTGAGGGAAGCCCAATCCTAGGTATTCTAGGATTAATAATTAAATATCTTATGGATAATGAAAGTCAGGCTTCTCATTCTTGAATAATGGAGTTACAGATAGAACAGAAGGAACTTAGAAATACCCTCGAGGTGTGGGATTGCCATTGAAGGTATTAATGTGAACTCATGGATAGATAGGTAAACTAGATTAGATAGATAAACAGATATGTCTTGTCAGTATACATACAGATGCACATACATATACATCTGTAGCTTATTCCTATCTGCTGAGAGGGTCAGAAATAATTATACTCCAGTAGCAATAGTACCATCTAACATTTCTAATCTTGGTTTCTAAATACTATTCTGTATGAAAATCTCTCCTTGGAAAAATGGTCAGTTCTGGGGCTAGGGCAAGGAAGATGTTGAACTTGGAACATCCTATGGTGCCAGAAAATCTGAAAGTACTTCAATAATGGGGACATGTCTAAATGCCCATGGCACACAAGAGCCAGCTTGAAGAGGTTCCCACTGATAAAATATAGGATAATTTGAGCATAAAAATAAATAATGAAGTTAAACATTATAACTTATTGAATAAAGTAAGTCCTTGAATCTATATTGATATAAAACAGTTTATTAGTTAATTACATGAATAAACGGATAAATGAGGGAAATGTCTCCTAATCTTAAAAGTTGTTTATCAAAAGGCCTAAATGAGAGGACACACGTGAAGGGTCTAACCCACATGACAACCAATACACTTGGTCTCTCCGCTTGCATCGGAGCAGGCCCCACCCAGTGCAGGCTCAGAGCAGTTCCCTGTGGTCGCCAGACAGGTTAACATAATATTCTCACATCTTTGCGTGGAAGTGAGAAAACCGCGGAACAGTTTCTCCTGTTTTCTTTAGTCCCTTCTTGATATTTTATGATGTTATTGCTTAACAATCCTGCCCCGCGTGTTCGTAGCATCCCAGATTAAATTGCATCATAAAGATAACAACCCGGTTGAAAGCCTTGTCTGACTTTTTTCCCTCTGGACAACCTTGAGGAGGAGAAAGGTATTTTATGGCTCCCAGGATTTCCTTTCAGGAACTTGCATTTTAAATCAGAGCATATTTATTTCAATATCATTTACACCAGCATTTTTCTGTGTTAAATAAAAATGTCTGGTCAGTGTCCAGTGTGCTACCCCTGTGACTTTAATGTTGATCCTCTATTACACAATGAATATAGAGAGAATTCAATGCACCATGATACACTGGTACATTACAATCTGAGATAAAGAGGGAAATTAAGCTATAATAATTCTACTTAAGGCAGCGGGAACCCCAAATCTGGGTCTTCTGGGCTTTTGGAGATATCATCAGAGAGTGAGTAAATATTATATAAGCTCAGCATGTTATCTTAATCTTGGGCTCACACGGACACTTATTAATCAGATAGAGTGATTTTAATATATATTCATGGGCAGTCCTCCAGCCTGGTCTGAAAAACTCTTCATTTTCACATTTCTAATTTAAGAGATTTTTCTGGAGAAGATAGATTTAAGAATGTTGAATTACTCCAGCAATTGTTTGGAACCAAGATAATTTGTTCCTTATCTTGTGAGGCTTTAAGGGTTTCACATTCTTTCGAGAGGAGATGCTTTTCTGATTTAATAACAATTCAGCATTTTCCTTATCCTGAAAGAGTCTCTAAGTGGGCAGTTTCCACAGCATGGACTCTCGTGCCAGACTCGGTTGTGCCAGGGTAGGGAGTGAACAGAGCCTTACCTGTGAGTGTGCTTCATATCGGGCCCTCAGACACTGCCTGACTGCCCGCATTCTGGTTTCCATCTGCCTCACTGCAGTCCATTTGTACATGCTATGAAAAATGGGAGCCATTGCTCATATCCTCATAAACTGTGAAATGCCTCCCACTTTCCCCTCTCATTCCCCACACTCTTCTCCTTTCCCCAAACAGATAGAAAACTAAAACAAATCAATATTTTTTGTTTAATTTTTTGCTGCTTGATTCTTCAAAAGGAGTTGAAATCGCAAACCACAAAGCCAACAAAAAACTAGTGTCCAGAATATATAAAGAATCTCACCCCAATACCCTGTTGGTGGGAATGTAAATTGGTACAGTCACTATAAAAAAAAAGTATGGAGGTTCCTCAGAAGACTAAAAATAGAGTTATCATATGACCTAGCTATTCCACTTCTGGGTATTTCTCCAAAGAACATGAAAACACTGATTTTAAAAGATATATCCTCATTGCAGCATTATGTACAATAGTCAAGATATGGGTATAACCTAAGTGCCCATGTATAGATAAATGGATATAGAAGAGGTAGTATGTATACACAATGGACTATTACTGAGCCATAAAAAAGAAAATCTTGCCACCTGCAACAACATGGATAGCCTTAGAGGGTATCATGCCAAGTGAAATAAGTCGGAAAGAGAAAGACAAGTACCATATGATTTCACTTATATGTGCAATCTATAAAAACAAAACAAAGGAACAGACAAAACAAAAACAAATTCATAGATACAGAGATCAGATTAGTGGTTCCTGGGGGGAAGGGGTTTGAAGGGGCTGCCAAATGGGGAAGGGGGCCAATTGTGTGATGGATGGTAACTAGACTTACTGTGGTGATCATTTTGTAGTGTATACAAATACCGAATTATTATGTTGTACACTTGAGACTAATATAATGTTATATACCAATTTCAACTCACTTTAAGAAAAAGAATTCTAAAAATTTAATAAAAACACAAACAACCTAATAAGGAAATGGGCCAAAGACACAAAGGCATGTTTCACTGAAGAGGATATACGGATGGCAAATAAACACATGCAAAGGTGTTTGGCAACATTAGTCATTAGGGAAATGTAACTTCTTTATAAACATAAAAGGGTATTATCATACACCTATCAAAATAGCTAAAATAAAAAATAATGACAACACTAAATGCTTGAAAGAATGCAGAGAACAAGACCATCTATAAATGCTGTTGGGAATGTAAAATGGCTCAACCACTCTGGAAACAGTTTGGCAGTTTCCTGTGGAACTGAAAGTGCAACTACATATAACCCAGCGATTGCACTCGTGGCCATGTGTCCCAGAGAAATGAAAACTTATGTTTGCACAAAGCCTGTACTCAGACGTTCATTACAGCTTCATTTATAATAACTAAAAACTGGAGACAGTCCAGGTATCTTTCAAGGGGCGGACACTTAAACTGGGATACATCCAGATCATAGAATAGACTTAGTATAAGAAGAAACAAACTCTATTTGCACAACAACTTTGATGATGTTATATAACAATTTTACCCCACTTTAAAAAAAGGAATTCTCAAAATTTTATAAAAACACAAACAGTCCAATAAGGAAATAGGCAAAAGATCACAAAATTATGCATACGACAACAGTGTGTCACATATTAGATGATATAAATGAATATGACTTCCCTGGTGGCTCAGTGGCAAATCCACCTGCCAGTTCAGGAGACGTGGGTTCAGTCCATAGGTCAGGAAGATCTGCTGGAGAAGGGAATGGCAGCCTCCAGTATTGTTGCCTGGGGAATCCCATGAACAGAGGAACCTGGTGGGCTACAGTTCATGGGATTGCAAAGAGTTGGTCACGAGTCACGACTTAGTGACTGAGCACAAGAGCATGATAAATGAATATACCAGGGAAGTGTTTAAAGATGAAACATAGTATCCAAAAGGCAGCATTCATTGTCTGCTTGTTGAAGTCTGCTGCTTCAACACAAACTTTCATACCAGTCTAAAAGGGGTCAAAATTATTAACTGCAAAGGCTATTCTTGCATGTGATTTTAGCTTAAGAGATTTAAGAAAATGTCCGAAATACCAGTTTTTGTTTTTGTCAGCTGTAGCGTCATGAATATTCAGAACAAGAAAAATTACATAATACAGGAGAGTCCAGGTATATATCTTGTGTGGCTTGCTTCTGTTGCAAGATTGTACAAGGTTATGTGCAAAAACTAAGTCTGTCCCAAATTCCACACTAGCGTAGTTTCACACTTCTGCTAGGTCAACTCCAGGCAGTATTGCTGAGTGGAAAAAGCCAATCCTAAGAGGTTGCATATTAAATGATTCCATTTGTGTAATATCCTTGAAATGGCAAAATTATATAAATGAGAATGGACTCATGATTACCAGGGGTTAGCGTGAGGGCGTGGGGGCAGTGGGAGGGAAGTGGGTGTGGTAATAAATGCACAACACAATGCCTCCTGAGGGTGAGGGAGCTATTATGTAGTTTGCTGTTGACAGTGGATACACAAAACCTACAGATGAGATGAAATTTCGCAGAACTAAACACATGCACACACATGCACTCAAATGAGCAAGTGAGTGTGGGACTGGTGAAATCTGAATGCGGTCAGTGCATTCTCAGTCCCAACGTCCTGGTGTGATAGGAAGTGTCACACTGGAAGATGTTATCATTGGGGAAATAGTGAAGGGCACATGGGATTGTTCCACATTATTTCTTACAACTACTTACAAATCTACAATTATCTCAAAAAGCATAATTTAAAAAACAACAAAGATTGAAACAACATAGTTTGTGGATGAAAGGATGAAGTGAGGAAGTGACAGCATCCTTCAATAGACCGCTTCCATGCCAGGGGTTTCCAAATAGAATAACGTCATCCTCAAAACAGCCCTGTGGAGTGTTAAGATTCCCATTTTACCGCTACAAGGAAGCTTGAGGTCTGGAAAGGTGACACGTTTTACATGTGACCTGCCCAACAAATAAAAGACAAAGCCCCAGACTCTTAGAATGCATAGCCAGGGCTCCTGTCATCTGTCCACAGGGTCCCCATCTCCTGACAAACCATGCTGTCTCTACCTGCTGCTGCCACTGCCACACTAGCCAGTCAGGTCAAACTTTCAACTCCCTGAAGAGACGGCTCCGGGGTTAATATGGAAGGACCTGCAGCCATCTCTGTCTTCTAAATGGGAAGTGAAGATCACTGAGAATCAGGCACCAGCATTTGGCAGCTTTTTTAAGCAGATCGTAAAGAGAACTCATGCAAGCGCATTCAGGAAATCCAGGCCAACATCAGATAAAACAGACAGCAAAGTACCACTCCCAGCAGCACAAAGGGCATTAATTAAAACGCATTGAAAAGATGTGTCTGTATAAATACTCCTAAAAATGAGGTTGTTGGGAAAGAGTTTGACCTTGGGGAGATTGATGAGTTACTGATAATTACAGGGGAAATAAATCTTAAGAGGACAAAATCATTTAAGAATGGATTTTATAAGCTAATGATGTTGGTTCCTTCTAGTGGGTAAATGGGACCAGAGTGGAAAGAACACAGGGTGGGAATAGAGTAGAAAATAGGATGAGGGAGGAGACCACCTTCTCTGAGTGTATACCTCTGTTTTCAGTCTGATTCTTGAGAACCATGAAACCTCATACTCCAAAAACTAAATATGTGGTTAAGGTCAACCAGGATGTGGGGGAACCTAAGTGTAAAACAGGCAGTAACAAATGAGCCTCTCTCCATTATAAACAAATGTGTTGTTGTCCACTCCAGTGTTCTTGCCTGGAGAATCCCAGGGACGGGGGAGCCTGGTGGGCTGCCGTCTCTGGGGTCGCACAGAGTCAGACACGACTGAAGCGACTTAGCAGCAGCAGCAGCAGTCACTAAGTTGTGTCAGACTCTCTTGTGACCCTATGGGCTGTGGCCTGCTAGGCTCCTCTGTCATGGGATTTCCCAGGCAAGAATGCTGGAGTGGGTTGCCGTTTCCTTCTCCACTAAATGAATACATAGCCACAATGAAGCCAATGGGAAAGGAAAGAACCAACCTTGATAACTTGGAAAGCATCATTGTGACCAGACATTGCAATGCTAAAGACAAAAAAAAAAAAAAAGCATACATAAATATTGTTATCTAGTTAGAAAAGGTGTTTTCCACAGAAGTGTAGGTAAACACTTTTGAAACTGTGTGAATACTACGGGGCTTCCCAGGTGGCGCTAGTGATAACGAACCCACCTGCCAATTCACTGGAGTAAGAACTGTGGGTTCGATTCCTGGGTCGGGAAGATCCCCTGGAGGAGGACAACGCACTCCAGTATTCTTGCCTAGAGAAGCCCATGGACAGAGGAGCCTGGCAGGCTACAGTTCATGGGGTCACAAAGATTCAGACACGACTGAAGCAACTTAGCGCACATGCACACTCAAATACTAGGATCAAGCAAATGAGTAAATTACTGTGGTGACAGAGCCAGGTATCTCAGTACTGAAGAAAGGAATTGCAAATAGAGAAAGGAGAGAAACGCTAGAATGAACTCTGTGGTGTTGGACTAGAATGGGAGGATTCAGTATGATCTCATGGCTTTTAATATATCCAGATGGATGGTTATAGAAATAAATATGGTGAGGTGTGTGTACATATGTGTATGTGTAATTTCTAGTGTCTTCTCAGAGGTTCCTGGAAACCACAAGTCTCCAGTAGCAGTGAGCACAGCTAGCCTTCTTGGTTTCTATGTGTCATTCTCCAATAAAAGAAATCAGAGCTTCTTGGAAAAATGATTCCAGAGTTGGGGCAGAGAAAGTGCAAAACAAACCTGAGTATCTTGTGGTTCCAGAAAGCAAGGGAATACTTAACAAATGATGGGAGTGTGTCAGTTCAGTTCAGTGCAGTCAGTCAGTTGTGTCTCACTATTCGCGACCCCATGAACCGCATCACGCCAGGCCTCCCTGTCCATCACCAATTCCCAGAGTTCATTCAAACTCATGTCCATTGAGTCAGTGATGCCATCCAACCATCTCATCCTTTATTGTCCCCTTCTCCTCCTGCCCTCAATTTTTCCCAGCATCAAGGTCTTTTCAAATGAATCAGCTCTTCACATCAGGTGGCCAAAGTATTAGAGTTTCAGCTTCAGCATCAGTCCTTCCAATGAACATCCAGGACTGATCTCCTTTAGGATGGCCTGGTTGGATCTCCTTGCAGTCCAAGGGACCTTCAAGAGTCTTCTCCAACACCACAATTCAAAAGCATCAATTCTTCGGCACTCAGCTTTCTTCACAGTCCAACACTCACATCTATACATGACTACTGGAAAAACCATAGCCTTGACTAGATGGACCTTTGTTGGCAAAGTAATGTCTCTGCTTTTTAATATGCTGTCTAGGTTGGTCATAAATTTCCTTCCAAGGAGTAAGTGTCTTTTAATTTCATGACTGCAATCACCACCCACAGTGATTTTGGAGCCCAGAAAAATAAAGTCAGCCATTGCTTCCACTGTTTCCCCATCTATTTGCCATGAAGTGATGGGACCGGATGCCGTGATCTTAGTTTTCTGAATGTTGAGCTTTAAGCCAACTTTTTCACTGTCCTCTTTCACTTTCATCAAGAGGCTCTTTACTTCTTCTTCACTTTCTGCCATAAGGGTGGTGTCATCTGCATATCTGAGGTGATTGATATTTCTCCTGGCAATCTTGATTCCAGCTTGTGCTTACTCCAGCCCAGCGTTTCTCATGATGTACTCTGCATAGAAGTTAAATAAGCAGGGTGACAATATACAGCCTTGATGTACTCCTTTTCCTATTTGGAACCAGTCTGTTGTTCCATGTCCAGTTCTAACTGTTGCTTCCTGACCTGCATACAGATTTCTCAAGAGGCAGGTCAGGTGGTCTGGGATTCCTATCTCTTTCAGAATTTTTCATAGTTTCTTGTGATCCACACAGTCAAAGGCTTTGGCATAGTCAATAAAGCAGAAATAGATGTTTTTCTGGAACTCTCTTGCTTTTTTGATGATCCAGCAGATGTTGGCGATTTGATCTCTGGTTCCTCTGCCTTTTCTAAAACCAGCTTGAACATCTGGAAGTTCACGGTTCACGTATTGCTGAAGCCTGGCTTGGGAGTGTCAGAAATACGAAAAAAAAAAAAAAAAAGCCAATTTAAAGCAGCTTCCATTGGACAAATCTGGGATAATCTATGGAACAAAATAAATAATGATAGTGGATTCTATCCCATAGAATAAATGAAGTATTCATGAGTCCATATTGATAGAAATAAGTGATTGAATGAATATGTAATTGCAGGAAAGGCAACATTTCTTTCTTCCAGTAGAATTCAAATTAATAAAGAATGTTGGAAATAGAAAATCACTATTTAGCCAACATCATAGTAATGAGTATTACACACCAAAATACTCAATGAATGCTAGAATTAGTGGGTAAAAGTATGATATTTGCATAGTCTCAAAGCATTTTCCCACAAGATCTTTATTAATTACAAATATATAGGAGAAAGTAAGAACTTTACAATGCAGAAATCTGGCAGACACCACCTCAACCAAGTATTAAAGGTAATATTAGCACCAGAATGAAAACAGATCAACATCATGTACCTCAGATACTATGCACTGAGAAGGGCACGTCATCTCTGAGACATTCTTGCCTAAGATTCCATGAAAGGGGAGAGTGAATAAACTGGTTTAAAACTCAACGTTCAAAAAACAAAGATCATGGCATCTGGTCTCATCACTTCATGGCAAATGGATGGGGAAAAGTGAAAACAGTGTTCAGTTCAGTCGCTCAGTCATGTCCAACTCTTTGCGACCCCATGAATCGCAGCACCCCAGGCCTCCCTGTGCATCACCAACTCCTGGAGTTCACCCAAACTCATGTCCATCGAGTCGGTGATGCCATCCAGCCATCTCATCCTCTGTCATCCCCTTCTCCTCCTGCCCCCAATCCTTCCCAGTATCAGAGTCTTTTCTAATGAGTCAACTCTTCGCATGAGGTGGCCAAAGTATTGGAGTTTCAGCTTTAGCATCAGTCCTTCCAGTGGCAGATTTTATTTTCTTGGGCTCCAAAATCACTTCATACAGTGACTACAGCCATGAAATTAAAAGACGATTGCTCCTTGGAACAAAAGTATGACAAACTTAGACAGCGTTTTAAAAAGCAGATGTCACCTTGCTGGCAAAGGTCTGTATAGTCAAAGCTATGGTTTTTCCAGTAGTCGTGTATGGATGCGAGAGTTGGACCCTAAAAAAGGCAGAGCACTGAAGAATTGACACTTTTGAACTGTGGTGTTGGAGAAGACTCTTGAGAGTCCCTTGGACAGCACGGAGATCAAACTAGTCAATCCTAAAGGAAATCAGTCCTGAATATTCATTGGAAGGACTGATGCTGAAGCTGAAGCCCCAATACTTTGGCAACCTGATTGGAAGAGCTGACTCATTGGAAAAGACCCTGAAGCTGGGAAAGATTGAGGACAGGAAGAGAAGGGAGCAACAGAGGATGAGATGGTTGGATGGCATCACTGAATCATTGGACAGCTTGAGCAAGCTCCGGGAGATGGTGTAGAACAGGGAAGCCTGGTGTGCTGCAGTCCATGGGGTCACAAAAAGTCAGACATGACTTAGCGACTGAACAACAAATAACAAGATGCATAAGCTCAATCTAATCATAAGAAAATAGCAGACAATCCCAAATTGAGGGATGTTCTACAAAATACCTGTTCATGCCTTTTCATGAAAGACTGAGGAAGTGTCCCTGATTAGAGGAGACCAAGGAGACAGGACAGTCACACACAACATGAAATCCTGAATCAGACCCTACATTAGAAAAATGCAACTGTGGGACAATAGAGGGGAAGTATGAACATGGCCTGTAGATTAGTGAATAGAGTTAATATTAACTTCCTGGTTTAGATCCCTGTACCATGCTTATATAAGATGTTAACATTAGCAGAATTTGAGTGAAGAATGTCTGGGAAGTCTTTGTACTATCTGTGTTACGTCTAAAACTATTTTGAAATAAAAAGCTAAAAGATGTAAAATTACTAAGGAAGCCAGTAATTATATTGAAATCATTATCCAGATAACTAAACAAATGTGTAATATAGGAAAAAGAATTTTATTACTTGAAACCAAAATAATTGTAATAATATCACATTTGATTGGCTCCTGTTGGTCTTTGTAGACTGTTGGTGACCTTTTCAATGTGTTGGGAGTGGTAGAAGTCGTGGTGTTGGTCAGAAGTGCTGATCATTATTTGAGGATGGTGGCAGTGAGTGTTGGTGATGACCAAGTAGACTATGATTCCCTTAGTTGAGATCAGTGCTTGAACTTGAATGTCAGATGAGAGGTTTGTGTTTGAGGGGGCTGTTCATGTGATCTCATATACACTCCCAGTTGTGATACACTTTCCTAGGACTGGGTCTTAAGGGCAGCACATCTAAGCATAATTCCCCTGAAATAGTTTGCCAGTGGGTTAAACTGAGTGTTTGACAACTAGTGGTCCTCTCAGTGCTCATCCAATAGAACATTCCATGAAAGCTAAATGAGCTTGGCAAACCCTAAGATTTCCATCCTCTTCTTGGAGTTACTATGCATATCCACATATTAGGGTCTCTCAGAGGATCTGTAATCTATAGTAAAAACCTGTTTCACTTTGTCTTCCCCAGGGTTTCCTAAGCCTATTGGATCACTGAACCCTTTTTCATTGGGGCAGCTGGTGCCTATTAACCATTACACAGAAGAGCTACAGAAACACTAATCTAAATAGCACTGGAAATAGAAATTAAAAACTTTTTAAGAAAAATGTTTCCCCATAGAGACTAGTTTTTTAGTGCTTGCTGAGAATGGTTAGCTTTAGGTTAGTTTTGCAACTCTAAATTATGGCTTATTATTGCAAGTGAATAGGATCATCTATAATTTACATAAATCAGAATTGACCGATGCATATATTAGACATGTAAATTAAGGCTATCATTAGAAACCAACCTCAAAATGAAATTGCATTAAACTATATAAAACACTTACAACCTAAGAAATACATATCCTTTAAAAAAAAAAAACTAAACATTTTTAAAATTGAGATACAGTTAACTTTATCCTTTTGTTCCATACTCATAAAATTGGGTCATTTGGTCATAATAGCTAAGTGGTCCTTGTTTACCTTGCTTGCTTGCTTGCTAAGTCACTTCAGTCATGTCCGACTCTGTGCAACCCCATAGACAGCAGCCCACCAGCCTCCATCATCTTTGGGATTCTCCAGGCAAGAACACTGGAGTGGGTTGCCATTTCCTTCTCCAATGCATGAAAGTGAAAAGTGAAAATGAAGTCACTCAGTCGTGTCCAACCCTCAGCAACCCCATGGATTGCAGCCTAACAGGGTCCTCCATCCATGGGATTTTCCAAGCAAGAGTACTGGAGTGGGTGCCATCGCCTTCTCCGTTGTTTACCTTAGAGCTCAGTTACTTTAGAGCTAGGTTAATCAGAGCACCATGAATAACTGAAAGGAAGTGGTCCCCCTATAGCCACTGCTGACCCATGCTTCTCCACTGATGCTTAAGACTCACCTGAGATACTTGGGATAAATGAAAGTTCATAAAGAGTTTGTGAATCTCAAACCAGAGAGCACTTCCAGGTGCAACGTGGCTTATGCATTTTTAATCGTGACACCAATGCAGACCTCACTTTGAGAAGTACCAAAAAAGTGCTGGTGGTAAAATGTTGTCACCCCTCATTCTTCCCAAGGTCATCTTGGGAAGAATTCCAGTTTCAGGCTCCTTGCCCCTACTGCAGTTTCAGGAGCAGCCCCAGTGGTGGAGGTGGGCTAGTGGGCTGCTCAGATCTCTTCCCAGTGCAAGATCTGTTAACCCTGAGGGCAGAGTCCACAGCCTCACCAGATGTGCTTAAAGAATAGCAAGATGGCCCCCTGATTCCTACAGTGATCTCTTCCCACTCACTGAGCAGCCATTAGTCTTAACATGAAGAATGCAAAAAGGCAGCTAAGCAATTTAAATTTTATCCATAAAATTAAGCCCTAGGTTTTACCACGTTTAACTCCATAACCTATTCTATTGAATCCCTTAGCAGATCTTGGACAGTTTCCTTGAGTGTAAATTACCATGAAGGTAAATTGAAAACGTATCAAGAAATGGGCAGGGATATTAGTGGAGAATCAAGGAGTCATCAAGCTTCAGTTGTTCTGAAGATTTTCTAAGTCTCTTTTCAGGACAGTTATAGTGGAAAGAATTGATTTGATTAACAAGACTTTACCTTTCATGGGTCACCATCTGCCTTCAGCAGTGGCGTGACTTGGTTTAGATGCCCCCGTCCAGAAAATCTGCTCTGTCTGTTCAGAGCCTCTTCAGGGCTTCCTGTGTACGTCTCCCCTACGTTGACCACCCCATGGTGACTCTCCATCTACCAGGACTAAACCTCCGTGAGGGCAGGGCTCCCACCATATTTATTTTAGAATTCACAGTGCTGGTGCATTATCCAGCTTAAAGTGCCTGCCAAGCCAGCCCCTCATGCCTTCATAAGAGAAATGGTGCTTGTAGTGAAAACAGGACAGAAGGAGAGGGGAATTCAGATTCAACTGATATTTCTAGCATGTTCTCCATCCATGTGTTTGCCCTGAACTGGTCTCTGTCTCCTGCATGAGCTCATTTGGTTCAGGAGAAGAGAATGGAGAACTGAGAGGTTAAATAAGTTGCCCCAGGTCAGAAGCTCAGGTGTGTCTCTGCCTGCTCACCATCAAGTTCCTGCCACCACAAAGCCTATGTTGAGAGGACAGTTGAAGGGACTGATTGCCCAGGACCAGTTATTCCTTAATGGGAAATGAGGCTTCTTTGCATAGATTCCACATGCAGAGGCTGCCTGGGGCAAGGCTGCCCGGGTCAGTGTTTGGGCAGCTTTCCCATGACCCACTTCAGTGGACTACACACAGAGCCAGAACTGCCCAATTGCAGCCTGCCCCCCACTGCCTTGCTTCCTGTATGAAGTTCCAGCCAGATTTAAAGCCTTCAACAAGAAGCCACGAGACCCTGGCATTTGAGATTCTGCTGAGTTCTTTTTATAATCCTCTCCTCTGAAAGGATAGTCATTCCATTCAGCAGGCAGAGACGCAGCTGCCAGGAGTTAAACAATGGAAAACAGAGACATGCAAAAGAAAGAGTTTCTGATACCCTGAAAGCACACAGGACCCCACAGAGCCAGCCACCCTACCCGAGGCTTTGTCAGTGCTCAGGCAGACAGAAGGCACTGTCAGTGGGCCAGTGCCAAGGCTCTGAAGCTTGGGGAGATGATTGCAGAGATTGGGTTAGAAGAAAGAGGAAACCAAAAAGTCCTTTCTACCCAGGACCAGAGGAAGTTTAAACTCTATGAAATATTACCACTTTGTTGTTTACTCTGTCAAGTGTTTTTTTAAGAAATTGCACACCCAAACTGGGACGTTTGGCAGGGAAAGAAAGAGAAACCTCATGCTGACCAGCTCAAGCACTGAAAGGCTTGAGACCAGAGTGGGCTTTGTCGTGTGCAGGAAGAGTTTGTTGGTTGACAGAAAGACTCTTTCCCAGAAAGAAGTGAGGGAAGTAGAGGGCAGGCAGAAAAAGAGGAGCATACACCAAGGGCCCTGGAGGCAGGATGGTCATTTTTCCCGTAACGGCCACCAGGGTCCTAGCCAGCCCAGTATGTTGCCAGAGGGCCTTCCCTCTCCATGGGGTCCTGGGAATGCTGAATCTGGTCTTCTCCCTGCTGCAGACTTCTGCCATCGAGACCTGCAGTGGGCATGGAAATTGATGAGTGTTCTGGCCAGCAGTGCCCTGAGCAAAGCAATAAATAGGCAGTCTCCAGTTCATTTGGACCATGAGAGCTAAGAGCGATCTGGCTGAAGAAACAAACAAACACATGAAGAAAAGAGCAAAACTTGTTAAATAATCTTGAGAGCTGATGATGCCAAAAAAGAAAAGATGCCAAAAAGGCCTCAAAGCCTCAGTAGCCTCAGCCAGGTCATATTCACTAGGCTTAGTGTGAACAAACATAGGTTCGTCCGCTTGCCACTCAGCCAGTAAGTTGAGGGGCAAGCTTCAGTAGAGAAGAAAAGTACTTTATTCAGAAAAGCTGGCAATCTGGGGAGATGGTGGAAGGTGGTGGACTTAACGTCCAGAGACCACCTCCAAAGGTTCTGCTCAGCCATGACAATTTTTAAAGGAGAAAAGAAGCGGACACAATCTCAGTTAGTCATCAGGTGGGAGGTCAAATTCTTCATCATCTTTCCACTGCATGCAGACCTGCTGACTTCTCCAGATCTTCCTTGGGACACTATCTTGCCCACGTGGCCCTCCTGCAATTGGATGTTCTCTTGCCCACATGGTCTGTATGGGTCTGCCTATAAATTTACTAAGCAGAAGCTCAGGGTAGAGGGTCAGTCATCCTTTAACTACTTAATTCTTCATTTTTATTCTTAATGCAGGAAAGGAATCAACAGGTTAGGTAAGGTATTATGTATGTTTAGTAAAGCAGAAATCAGGAGCTAAGTAAAATGTTGCCTAATGCTCTCCTCTTTATGATTAAGGCCTGGAGAAAACAGGGATGATCAAATAGAAAAGAGGCAAAGGAGCTGCTGACATTAGCTTGGAGGCCCAAGTAATCACACGAACTGCACTATTAAGGCAGGTGCCTGTGCGCTAAGTTGCTTCAGTCATTGTATCTGACTCTTCACAACCCCATGGATTTTAGCCCGTCAGGCTCCTCTGTCCCTGGGGATTCTCCAGGCAAGAATACTGGAGTGCATTGCCATTCCCTCCTCCAGGGGATCTTCCCAACCCAGGGATCGAACCCCAGTCTCATGTCTCCTGCATTGGCAGGTGGGTTCTTTACCCCTAGTGCCACCCGGGAATCCCCCTTTAGTTTAGTTTAGTCTAGTTGAGAGGTTACCTTCTTCCTTCCCCCCGCCACCAATCTGCTTATGGTCACTCCAGCTTCTTTTCCTTGTTTCCATGTTTCTTAATTTCTAACAGCACTTGCAATTGTTGCTCCTGATACTTTTGACAGGATTCCTGCCTTTCAGGGCTTTGTTTCTCAGGATGCTTTTCAGCAACAACAAAAGAAAGAAGAAAATGAATAAAAGGGTCCCTGAAGTGGATAAGAGTTGGACTGTACTGGTGCCCAGGGGAACAGTGAGCTTTGCCCGGCAAAAGTCCCAGAACTGAAGGCTGCCAGATGCCTGCTGGCATTACCTAACACTTTTCTCAACTGTTTTGACAAGTGTAGTTTTGTTTAAATATGTATGGTAATTCTTAATAACATGCTGATAAATGTGCCAAAGCATGCTCTGTGGAAATAATGAAGTCTTTACTGTTTGGGATGCTGTTAAGTCTCTGCTTCATGGCTCGTGAGGCTGCTAAGCGTTTTAAACAGCAGAAACATTCTATTGAAGCCCAGTCCTGTTGGGGGAGTGGTCTCATTTGTCTAAGTCTACTCTAGAGGCAGAATCTTTGTCATGTGCCCAACAGACCTGGTTTGGGGATGTTCACAGATAGAGGTGGGACTACCTTCTGAGGCCTGGCTGCCTTTGTTGTTGTCATTCAGTCACTAAGTCGTATCTGACTCTTTATGACCCCATGGACTGCAGCACACCAGGCCGCCATGTCCTTCACCATCTCCCAGAGCTTGCTCAAACTCATGTCTATTAGTGATGCCATCCAACCATCTCATCCTCTGTCATCCCCTTCTCTTCTTGCCTACAGTCTTTCCCAGCATCAGAGTGTTTTTCAATGAGTTGGCTGCTGCTGCTAAGTCTCTTCAGTCGTGTCCGACTCTGTGCGACCCCATAGACGGCAGCCCACCAGGCTCCCCCGTCCTTGGGATTCTCCAGGCAAGAACACTGGAGTGGGTTGCCATTTCCTTCTCCAATGCATGAAAGTGAAAAGTGAAAGTGAAGTCGCTCAGTCATGTCTGACTCCTAGCAACCGCATGGACTGCAGCCAACCAGGCTCCTCGGTCCATGGGATTTTCCAGGCAAGAGTACTGGAGTGGGGTGCCATTGCCTTCTCCGCAATGAGTTGGCACCAGGTAGCCAAAGTATTGGAGCTTCAGCTTCAGCATCAATCCTTCCAATGAATATTCAGGGTTGATTTAGGCTGCCTTAGGGCTCCCCAAAGCTCAGTTGGTCATCAGCACAGTGAAACAGAAAAAGCACAGGCAGACCTGGATTCAAATCACACTCCTGCCGTTTGCTGGTAGTGTAACCGTGGGAAAAATCACATGACCTTTCTGAATCTCTTTTCCTGTTCTAGTTATCATGACTATATAACAAGCCACCATAAACTAATGGTGTCAACTGACCACTTTGTTATGCTCAGAGCCTCATGGGGATGGCTTGTCTCCACTCCACGATGTTTGGGGACTCAGCTGAGAAGATTCAGAGACTAGGAATGAGTGGACAGCAGGAAGCACAAGTCAGCTGGAGACCTCTTCATTCACATGACTAGCAGTTGATGCTGGATACTGCCAGGGACGTCAGGTGGGACACTGACTCTAACCATACTCAGAGCTCTGCTAGGGGGACTCTGCATAGGCTAGCTGGGGCTTTCACAGCCTGGTAGCTGGGCTCTAAGACTAAAGTGCCCTCAGATTACAAGGTGAAAACACAGCCTCAGAAAACACACCTTTTCCCCTAAGCAAAGGTTCCCACCCAGATCCAAAGGGACCTCTAGATGGAGAATTGGCCAGATCTAGAAGAATATGTTGGCTGGGAGATGATAATGGGACCATCTTTATCACAGTTCCTTCCTCTGCTGACCAGCCAGGCCAGGGAGTAGAGCAAGGCATAATGGCTGAGCGCCAGCCACGCATCATGAACTATTCATATGTTATCAAATTCTTACTAGTGTAAGGCATTTAAAGAATTCTGGGGACTGGGAGAACACAAGAGGGTAGTGGCTACCTCATTTATCCTCTCACGGGGATGGCATGTACACAGGATGGCCCCAAGCAAGCAGGTTTTAAGTTTTTGTTCATATTGCATCTGCTAATCTTTTATTGGCCAGAGGAAGTCTCACAGCCAAGCCCAAAGTCAAGTGGTGGGGAAGTACGTTCTGCCTCAGTGAGGCTGTGGCAGAGGTGTGGGTGTGCAATATTATAATGGCAGAGTGAGAAATTAGGACTAATAATCCAATCTACCATTTCACTTTCTAGAACAGAGAAAATTGGATAAGGATATTATGACATTATAGCTAGTGTTAAACAGTATAATCTTGGATGCAAAATACCCATATAAAGTAGTAGGTTATCAACTGCTACTAAAAGAATAAATTCAACATGACCAGGTAGCATGTATCCCAGTATTCAAGGACAGTATAACATAAAGGTATCTATTAATATATCACATTACTAAGACAATATATTTTTATGAAACTTATCATCTCAGTACACACTTAAAAGCCATTCCATAAAATTCCACAGCACCTACTCAGGGATTTTTTTTTTTTTTTACAGCTCTTAGTAAATTAGAACTAGGACACTTATTTAGCATGATACACAATGGAATAACAGCCCTTCAGAACCCTTGCCACAGAAGCAAGAAAATAGAAAAGAATGCCTACTCACCACTATCATTTTCTGATGGCATCATTCAAAAATAAGAAATATCACCATAGAATTGAGACTCAGTTTTCATTATTGCAGGTGGTATTACTATATCACTAGAAAATCCAGGAGAGGCATTTGGAAAACTGTTAGAACTAGTAAGTTTAGTAGTGCAGCAGAGTTTTCTGTATAACAGCTATAATACAATGTAATGGAATATATAGATAGAGAGAGAGATAAAATATGAGGGGATAAAAGATCCATTCACATGAGAAAGAGCTAAGGACATCTGCCCTCAGGGCTAACCAGAACCAAAAATGTGAAGGGTACTGAAGGCAGTGGCTCTGTCCTCTGCTGAGAGACTTGACCCAGTGAAATATGACCAAGTGCTCATGAGAACTGGCATTCATTGATTGGCTTTTTAGTGAAAATGCCAATGGGTATTTTTCTTTATTTAACTCAAAAAAGTATGCCAAATTTCTCCTGGAAGACTAACCATGTGCTCAGAAAGCTCTCTTAAGACATTAAAATGTAATTTTAAAAAGAGATTAGGGACTACCTTGACGGTTCAGTGGTTAAGACTCTGCACTTCCAATGCAGGGGGCATGGGTGCCATCCCTGGTTGGGGATCCCGCATGCTGTGAGGTACAGCCGAAAAAATAAAATGAAAATAAAAACAGATTAAATGAGTGTGACGGGGACTCAAGACAGCACAACAGAAGCTAAAATCTATGTGAAAGAAAATATGCTGTAAGGAAAAAACAAAAAAATCAGTGATGGGGGTACAGATTATTTAGTTAAACAGGAAATGAGGAAGTCACCTAAGTATTTGAAGAAAAAAATCAGTAATTTCCTACCTTATGAAATTCAGTCAGCAAAATGCTACAGATAAACCTTAGAAGTAGAGAAATCCCTGTCAATGGTGTCTCCTTTGACCTGTAGCTCCCCCTTGAAATACTTCTAAGATGGAAAGAACGATTACAAAAAGCCTAAATGTTGCCTGAATCCTTTAACTGTGAAGAAAATAATGAAACTAAGATCTACCCAGACTCTGAGATGGTCGCCCAGCCTTCCCACTGACAGATAGACCTTTCTGAAGTCAGCTGACTGGTCAGAGGGAAGTCACGAATCATAAAAGGAATTGCATTTCCAAAGAAGGCCCTACCCTGCAGGTTCAGGCCACCTAGCCTTCCACTTACAGAGATAAAAATTTTAAATCCCTGGTTCTTATGAGATTCAAGAGCAGAATGTGATAAAGCGTAGCCTGCTTGAGGACAGGGAAGGGCTTTTGGAATGAAAAATGGCATCACCACATTCATGCTCAGTGGAGACAGGGAGCAGGGAGACAATTTCTGGCAACTGAATAGGAAATTAGGTCACCAGCGCAAGGAATTCTTCCAGAACACAAGAAAACATAAGGATAGGAAAATTATGAGATGAGACAGAGAACCAATGCAAGACTTGAGTAGAGGAGCAGCAACAGTCAAGAAATGACAGAAGAAAATACAGAAGGACTCTGACCAATAATGGTTAGTCTTACAGTTTTTTAGTTTGTAAAAACAATACATGTATTTATTTATCTGGCTGTGTTGGGACTTAGTTGCAGCACTCGGGGTCTCCCTTGTGTCATGACGGGTCTTGTGTTGTGCTGCAGGGATTCTCTAGTTGTGTCTCAAGGGCTCAGTAGTTGCGGTGCACAGGGTTAGTTGCTCCACAGCAGCATGTGGGATCTTCCGGGACCTAAGGATTGAACCAGTGTCCCTTGCATTGCAAGGCGGATTCTTAGCCACCAGACCACCAGGGAAATCCTAGACTTACAGTTTTTTTTACTTTATGATGGTGCAAAATCAATACATATGTCGTAGACTTTGTACTTCATATCTTGACTTTTGATCCTTTCCTGGGCTAGTGATGTGTGGTATGGTCCTCTTGTGATGCTAGGAAGTAGTAGCAGCCACAGCTCCAAGTCAGCCACGCAATCATAAGGGTGAACAACTTCTATACTTAACAGCTGTTCTGTACCCATCCAACAATTCTGCAATACATTATCCATTAAATTTCAGGAGGTATTCATCCCTTTATCTGAGTATACAGCAAAAGTTCAGAATATTCAGATATCTGGATCACAGACGTCTTCTGGAGATAGATTAATTTTTACAAGTAAATCAATGTATGAGTAAATGAAGAAATGTAAAGATGGGTAAATATAAAGAAAGCTGGGCATGGACCAGTTATGTGAGTATGTAACAAACATGAATTATTATTATACATTACTATAGCACTGAATGGAGAAGGACATGGCAACCCACTCCAGTATTCTTGCCTGGAGAATCCCAGGGACAGAGGAGCCTGGTGGGCTGCCGTCCATGGGGTCACAAAGAGTTGGACACGACTGAGTGACTAAGCACAAGCATCATAAAATTGACTTTGTGTTAGAAGATCTTGCCTGACTGTAGGTTAATGTAAGTATTCTGAGAGTGTTTAAGGTAGGTGAGGCCAAGCTAGGATGTTCAGTAGGTTAAGTGTATTAAACACATTTTTGACTAAATGATATTTTCAACTTATGATGGGTTTATCTGGACTAGCTTATCATAAAATGAGGAAGAGCTGTATCCTCATTATATGCAGACTTGAGGCTTTACTGCCTCAAGTAATGAGGCAGTAATGAGGATATGGGGAGTTCTCTGGTGGTTCAGGTGGTAAAGAATCCGTCTGCAATGCAGGAGACCAGAGTTCAATCCTTGGGTCAGGAAGATCCCCTAGAGAAGGAAATGACAACCCACTCTAGTATTCTTGCCTGGGGAATCCCAAGGACAGAGGAGCCTGGCAGGTTCGGTGGGTCCTGTGCGTCTGACGCAGATTCGTATCTCACTTTTTGCATCCATGGGGTTGCAAAGAGTTGGACACAACTGAGACACTTAATACTTTCACTTTCACTTTCATGAGAAGTTCTAGTTGGATGAATGCATGAGAGCTCAGTTTCTCAGTCACGACCAACTCTTTGTGACCCTATGGTCTGTAGCCTGCCAGGCCCCTCTCTCCATGGGTTTTCCAGGCACAAATACTGGAGTGGGTTGCCATGTCCTCCTCCAGGAGAATGTTCCGACCCAGGGATGAACCTGAGTCTCCTGCAATAGCAGGTGGATTTTTTATCTCTGAGTCACCTGGGAAGCCCCAGTTGGATGAATACCTGGACCTAATTGCTAGCTGCTAGACAGAAGTTGGGGAAGGTCCATGATTTGAAGGAGAATTCTCTCTATATGTTTGCCAAGACTCAACAGGCAAACATTTAACATGCTTGTTTAAAAGAATTCATACACATCAGTAGACAAATGAGCAACAAATATGAGCAGGAGGTTCAAGAGAAATATAAATATCTAATAAACAATAAAAATTACACAAGCCATTTTTAATGCAAATATTAAACCCCAGGAAATTCCTACTAATTGGCGAATGTTTTTAAATTGAGTACTCCCAGTATGACCAGTACTGACCATGTGGAGAGAAATGAGCCATCTCATACTCTGCTGCAGTCTCTCTCCCCTTATTCAGAATTTCTGAAAAGAAGTTTAGCAAGATGTGGCAAAAGCACACAAAATAGTGAAGCCAGTAGTTTTCCTTTCTAAATTTACCATAAAAATGTATCCAAAACTTAAAAAAAAAGATAATCATCATATAAATGTGAAAAGAAGTACCTAAAACTTGCAGCCAAGATCTACAAAGATGATCACAATATATTGATTCTATCATAAATTTTTTAAAAATCTCTATTACCATGCATCTATTACAAATGGCATTTTCAGAGCTCTAATGACCAAGAAAAATGCTTATGATATAATCTAAATAAAGAAGATAAAAAATTGAATTTACATTATATGAAGAAATAGAAGAAAAAGACAAAGTTAACCAAAAATTAACCAAAGTATAAATGATATTATCCTCTGTTAAGTTTTTGATTCTTTACACTGTTAATATACTAAAATATAATATTTCTATGAAGTGCATTAATTTTAAAATTTATTGTGTATATTTATAGCCATTCCCTCTCCAGGGGATTTTCCCGACCCAGGGATTGAACTCAGGTCTCCTCCATTGCAGGCAGATTTTTACCATCTGAACCACTAGGGAAGTCCATATATTTATAAACATATGTAATAAAAGTTAAATTACTATAAGACTTGTAGTAGTACTTGTTCCATTCTTCCCCAGCACTGACTCCTGGTTCCCAGAGCAATCAGTTTTGATTTTTTATTTTAAGCTGTTCTCTCTGCTTTTTGACTCCCTGTTTCTAAATAATATGCTTACACTATTGTTTCTTTTTTTAATATAAATTTATTTTAATTGAAGGTTAATTACTTTACAGTATTGTATTGGCTTTGCCATACATCAACATGAATCTGCCACAGGTATACACGTGTTCCCCATCCTGAACCCCCCTCCCTCCTCCCTCCCCATACCATCCCTCTGGGTCATCCCAGTGCACCAGCCCCAAGCATCCAGTATCATACATCAAACCTGGACCACTGTCAACTGAGGGCTTCCCATCACTGTTTTCCTAGGGACTGCCTTTGCCTATCTCCTGATTTGGAACCCTTGTTTCTTGCATCCCATGCCTTCCATGCCTTCTGTGTTTATTTTGTTTGTTTGTTTAGGTTTTGTTTGGAGGGAGTGGATTTTCTGGGGGAGTTGTTTTGTTTTGGAGATTATTTTGTCCTTTTTGTTGTTTATACTCTTCTTTTGGTGGGGTGCATCCTCTAGCATCTT
The DNA here is from genome assembly GCF_029378745.1 of Bos indicus. Taxonomy (NCBI): domain Eukaryota; kingdom Metazoa; phylum Chordata; class Mammalia; order Artiodactyla; family Bovidae; genus Bos; species Bos indicus. The sequence continues at coordinate 129,885,776 of NC_091760.1, forward strand.
TCTGAGAAAGAATCTATGGAAGATAAAGTTTCTGAGACCTTACATACATGAATGCAAGTTTATTCCATTCTTCAGCTGACAGGTCAATAAACTATAGCCCATGGGCCAAATTTGGCCTGTAGCCTATTTTCATGTGAGCTAAAAATGATCTTTTTACATTTTGAAGAGGTGTTTTTAAAAAGGAATGTGCCATCAAGATTATATGTGGCCCACAAAGCCTAAACTATTAAATATCTGTTCCTTAATATAAAAAGTTTGCCAGCCCCATCCTAACTGATTGGTTGCTTGACCAAATAAAGAATTCCATGCTGGAAATAATTTTCCTTTCATATTTGAAGACTTTGCTTCATTGTCTCTTGGATCCCAGAATTGCTGTAGAGAGGTTCAGTGCTGTCCTAGTCCTGTGTAGTCAATCTCTTATTTTCTCTCTGGGAACTTTTAGAATCTTCTCTTTAAACCTGGTAATCTGAAATTTTACAGTGGTCTGCCAGTGTGTGGAACTTCTTTTATTCAAAGTGCTGAGCACTTAGAGAGCCTTGGACTCTGAAAACTTCTCAGACTCCTTCTAGTCTGGGAAGATATTTGTATTCTTCCTTTGATATTTTTCTCCTTCTGTTCTCTCTTTTAGGGATTTCTATTAGTTAGACGCTGGACCTTCCAGATCGTTTAAATTTGTCTTCTTTTTAGCATTAAAATTTGTACCAATTAGCATTAAGATTTGTACCATTAAGGTACCAATGTACCTTCCAGTTCTCCTAACTTATTTTGTTGCTGCTGTCATCCACCAGAATGTAAGCTCCTTGAAGACAAAAATTGGTCTGCCTCATCCCTACTGTATTGCCCCAGCACCCAGCCCAGCACCTGGCATGTGATAGGCAGTTGGTGAATATTGTCAACTGAGCGAGTATTTTTTTTTAATTGGGGTATAGTTGCTTTACAATTTTGCATCAGTTTCCGCTGTACAAGCAAGTGAATAAATATGTATACACACATTCTTCTCCCTCTTGGAGCTCCCTTCCACTTCCCCCCGCCTCAACATTCTACCCATTTGGGTCATCACAGAGGACCTAGGGTATCAGGTATAGCAAACTCCCTGCGCTGTACAGTAGAATTCCACTAGCTGTTTTATACATAGCAGTGCACATATGTCAATCCCAATCTCCCGATTCACCCACCGCCCATGTCCACATGTTCATTCTCTACATCTGCATCTCTATTCCTGCCCTACAACTAGGTTCATCTGTACTACATGACCCAGTAATCTCACTACTGAGCATATCCCCTGAGAAAACCATAATTCAAAAAGACACACGCAGCCCAGTGTTCACTGCAGCACTATTTACAATAGGCAAGATGAGGAAGCAACCTAGATGTCCATCAACAGATGAATGGATGAAGAAACTGTGGTACATGTATACAATGGGATATTACTCAGCCATAAAGGGAACAATTTTGGGTCATTTGTAGTTTCACAGATGGACCTAGCCCCTGTTATACAGAGTGAGGTAAGTCAGACTGAGTATTTTAATTTCTAAGAGCTTTGTCCTGTTCTCTGATTGTTCCTTTATAAAATATCCCATTCTTGTTTCACGGATGGGATATCACCCCTTGTTTTCTGAAAATACTATTTGAAGATTTTTGAAGTTACCTTTTGCTTTCTGCCTTGCTTTTATGTCCTCCAAGTTCCTTTCCTCCTGACAGCTGTTTTGGTCTCTGTCTTTCATGATCAGCACCTTTCTAAAACTGGTCTTTCCCTGGGCTGTCCACTCCCATCTGCAGATCAGGCCCTCAGTGTCATCGGGAAGCTATGGGTGTGTGGGCGAAGCTGGTGGTCTTTATGATATATGTCCAGCCCCCATGTCCAAAACCCCAGAATGTGTCCAGAGAGGTGGCTCCAATCTGGTATTCTGGGAGCCCTCCTGTCTTAAGAACGGTAATTCTTCCTCCACTCACCTATGCCCAGGAGTCAGGGGTCTCTCTGGTCCAACCTCGGCAGAAAGCAGAAATCTGGTTTTTTGCCAGGATGGGAGAATAAGGTAATCAGTTGGATCCAAGGGCTCCTTAGACAAACCCCCAGCCAGTCCTCCTGTGTTCAGGCCCTCTGGCACCCTCACTGGGAGGTTGTTGGTTCCTCTGGGCTTGTGCCATGCATGGCAGTCTGTACCTTACTGTCTCCCCTGCCTGCAGACTCTGCCAGCTCTGGTACCCTTGTTCATCAGTTCACCAGCTTCCAAAATTGTGTTGACCTTTCCTATTGCTGTTTATTTCCCTATTCTCTTTCCTTGTGATTTCATACTTCTTTTATTCCTTTACTGCCATTTTGTTGAGTTCCAGAGTGGGTGGAGATAAGCAAGAAATTCTTTCTGCCATGTTAAATGCGTAGCCACCTGTTACTATGATAACCCCAAGGTAAGGAAAGGATAGCTTCGTACTAAGTGATGTGCTGGCCATGTTACCCAGAATAAAATGATAGGTTCACATACTTAAGGAACCCTCAACTTCATGCATAGGAAATACAAAGACAAACAGATAATTATCATAGAAGTGCTGTAATAGAGGTGTGTCTGGGCCACAGTGAGGTCACTGAAAAAGTACCTCCATCTAACAGGAGGGAGTGCATGCTTGCATGCGTGCTAAGTTGCTTCAGTTGTATCTGACTCTTTGCGATCCTATGGACTGTAGCCTACCAGGCTCTTCCATCCAAGGGATTTTCCAGGCAAGAATACTGAGGTGGGTTGCCATGCTCTCCTCCAGATATCTTCCTAACCCAGGGATTGAACCCATGGTTCTTATGACTCCTGCATTGGCAGGCAGGATCTTTCCCACTAGCACCACCTGGGAAACCCAGCAAGAGGGAGAGAGGGGATCACATAAGAGACAACACAGGGATTGTAGGGTTGTGGGGAAGGATAAACACTTAAATTCATAACCATTTAGCGGGCAAGGCAGAGTTTTAGCTCAAATTGTTATTTTTATTGACTCTCCTCTCCTGGGAACTATAACAAAGCATTGATTTCTCAGTATATAACCTCCCCTGTCAAAATGAGCTAAGCCATCCCAGGTGACACCTGAGTATGTAAGATGCTCAGCAGAGCTGCCTGGAGGAGCCCCTGGCCTCCCACCCCTTGAAAAACAGAGATTAAGGTGAAGATTAAAAGGATGTAAATTTCCCAAGAGAGTTGACACCCAATAGGAGTTAGTTCTCCTAGCCCCTATTTCTTTTAAAGAGGAAAAGAGAAAGAACTAATACCCTCCATGTGTAATGTGAGACTCATGTGCAGAATTACAACTTCCTTTCCTTTCTGTAACACTCAACTTGTTCTAAACCACCATTTCCATGAATGATTAAAAAAAAAAAATTGCCACTTTAAGGTAACTATCTTCTGATTTTAAACTTTTTTTTTTATAGGTCAGTTTGCAATCAAGTTTCTATTTTCCTGCCTACTTTCCCAAGAGTGAGTTAAGCATTTGAGATGGCTTATCATCCTGGCATCTGAATGCCCTTCAGCTGAGGGATCTGCCCTTGCCCTTGGGCATCAGCCTCTGTCCTCTCTGCCTCCACTTTTGAAGCCTCCTTGGCTTCTCTTGGCTCAGGCACTGCTGCTTCTATCTGGGCCCAAGCTGGGCTCTCCATGGTACTGCCAATGCCGTGGCCCCTGACTTTAGGCTGCACACCTGTACCCTGTACCCCCACCTAGTATCGCTCCTGACCTTTACTTCTCAGCACCCCACCCCCCTAGTACTCCTCTTGAGGAATCGGAGATATTCATGGACCTTTGCCATGTCCTGCTAAAGCTGATGGAGAACTCAGAAGGCAGGGGAGAGAGTGTTTTCTGACACCATCTCTGCCTGCACTCACCACACTGCCATTTCCACTCTATTGATGCCGTTCTGTGTTGGCACAGGACAATGGGACGCGGTCTCCTCCTAGAATTCCAGGTGGGAAGCAAAATGTGTGTCTGTCTCTTCTGCAATTTCCAAACCCAGCTGGACCCCTTCACTATGCCCTCCCCCACCTAACACACACCAGACTTTGTCTCTGAGGGGTGGTAGAAGGGTGTAATTTTTTGTGTGGGATATTTTAAACTTTTTTTCTATTGGAGTAGGGCTAATTCACAATATCGTGATAGTTTCAGGTGCACAGCAAAGTGACTCAGCCAGACATACACACGCACACCCTCCCATCCAGGCTGCCACGTAACACTGAGCAGAGTTCCCTGTGCTGTACACTAGGTCCTTGGGTTGTGCAGTAGGTACCTTCAACTAAGAAGACATAACAGTCCTAAATGTGTGCACACCAAAACCTGAGTCTCAAAATACATGAAGCAAAAACTAGTAAGAGCTGAGAAGCAAAATAAGCAAATTCACCATTATACTTGGGACTTCAATACTCCACTTGCAGAAATTGACAGAACTGCTAGACAGAAAATCAGCAAGGTTATAAGAGAACTGAACTAACACCATCAACCAACAGGATCTAATTCATGTGCATGTAACTGTCCACCAATAAAAGCAGAATACGCTTTTTTCAAAGACTCATGGAACATGCACTAAAACAGGCCATATTCTAAGCTATAAAACAAACTTCAACAACTTTTAAATAAATGAAATCATTTGGATTACAGTCTATGACCATAATGGAATCAAACTGAAATCAATAAAACAACAGGAAAATATTAAAACATTTGGATATTAAGCATACTGCTAAATAGTCCATGGGTCAAAGAGAAAATCTCAAAAGAAATTTTTAAAAACATAGAACTGAGTGAAAATGAAAATACATCATATTCTAATATGGCCAATCACTAGATTGTACATCTAAAAATGGTTAAAATGGTCAATTTTATGTATATTTTACCACCACAAAAAAAAATGCAACCCCCACAACAATAAACCTTGTTCTTTATCACAAAAAATTAGTAAAATATGGCAAATAACATAGCAGCTAAAGCAGTACAAGAAGGAAATTTATAACACTAAATGGTTATTTTAGGGAAAAAAATCAAGAAATAGAAGGCATACATATAGAAAAGAAGAAATAAAACTTTCCTTGTTTGCACATGACATGGTTGTCTATGTAGACAATGCCAAGGAATCTAATTTTTTTTTTTTAATTTCATAGAATAAGTGAGATAAAGATAAACAGGGTTCACCTGGTGGTCTGGTGGTTAAGAATCTGCATGCCAGTGCAGGGGACATAGATTCCATCCCTGGTCCAGGAAGATCCCACATGCCACAGGGCAGCTAAGCCTGTGCGCTACACCTTCTGAGCCTGCACTCTAGATCTTGTGAGCTGAGCCACAACTACTGAAGCCTCCACACCCTAAAGCCAGTGCTCTGCAACAAGAGAAGACACAGCAATGAGAAGCCCGTGCACCACAATGAAAAGTAGCCCCACTTACTGCAACCAGAGAAAGCCCATGCATAGCAATGAAGAGTCGGTGAACCACAATGAAGACCCAGCACAGCCAAAAACAAATCTTTTTTAAAAATCACCAAGTCAATCACATTTATGTATATTAATAACAAACATGTAAAAACCAAAATTAAAAACACAATTCCATTTACAGTTGATCTAAAGAAAATGAAATGCTTAGGTATAACTCAACAAACTATTCAAAATTATAAAATACTGATGGAAGAAATCAAAGAAGACCAAGACAAATGGAGATGTTTACATGGCTGTAGATTGGAAGACTCAAAAAAATAAGTAAATAATTCAATGAATGATTTGGAATCAGACTAGAGAGAGAGAAATACAAACTTAGTGAATTGGAATATAGATCAGATGAAATTATCAAGAATGGAGTGAAGAGATAAAGAGATTTGTTTCTAATTCCAAGAAAGAGGGTAAGAGACATGGGAGCTATATATACACAATCAGCTAGAAGAAGCGGGCAGAGCACAGGGGACAGAGGCATTTTCTGAGGAGATAATAACTAAGCATTTTCCAGGTCTGATAAAAAAGATACCAATGCCCAGATTTAAGGGATCTGTTTATCCCAAAGCAGGGTAAACAGAAACCCCCTGTGTAGTCAAAGGAAATATTAAAAGCAACCAGAAAAATACAGGTTACCTTCACAGAAATGGCAGTTAGATTAAAGATGGTTTCAAAACAGCATCAGTTAAAAGTCAAAAAACAGCAGAACCTTCACTTCAAAGGACTGAATAGAAATGATAGCCAAACCAATGAGTTCATACACAGTGCAAGAATATTTTGGGGGTGAGAGTAGTATCTTGAAAATGTCTTTTCAGGCAGGAAGTCACTAACTTAAGAAAATTCTACAGGATATATTCTGTCAGAAGGAGAGTGATTTCCAGAAAGCAGGTCTCGTATGCAAAGAGAAATGGAGTGCAAAGAAAATGTCAAATACATGGGTAAATGTAAATGAGCATTGGTTGCATAAAACAGAATAATAAGTTCTAATAGCTAAGGGGAAACAATAGGTTTAATATATGTACAACACTAGCATGGACAGAGCTCTCCAGTCCTCATGTGATTCAGGAAGAGGGGAAAGGTCTTTATTTACTTTGGATGTAAGACTACATTTAATTCCAATCCAGGAGAAAAAAAAAAAGAAGCCCAAACACAAGCAGGACAAGAGGGGAAAAATAAAACAAACAGAACATAAATTATGTTACAAGAAGGAAAATATATGATGGTAGCTTTAAACTTAAGTCTGTTAGCATTCACATTGAATGTAAATTAACTTATTCCAAGAAAGAGTCAATAACTGTCAAGCTTGACCAAAAAAAAATTATTTTTAATTCAGCTACAGGCTATTTACAAAAGACTTGCCTAAAACAAAAGTACAGAAAGGTTGAACATAAAAAGGTAAAAAAAATATATGATATGCATATACTAATCAAAATAAAACTGTTGGGGACTTTCCTTGTGGTCAAGTGGTTGAGACTCTGTGCTTCCAATGCAAGGTGTGCAAGTTCAATCCCTAGTTAAAAAACTAGGATCCCACATGCTGTACAGTGTGATCAAATAATAATAATTTTAAAATAAGTTACACTATTGAGGCTAGGGTCTATATTACTATCAGGCATACAAACTTTAAGTAAAAAGGATTACTATAGAGAGAGACTTGACTCATAGATATGTTAGAATCACAAATATGCTGCTGCTGCTGCTGCTGCTGCTAAGTCACTTCAGTCGTGTCCAACTCTGTGCAACCCCATCGACGGCAGCCCACCAGGCTCCCCCGTCCCTGGGATTCTCCAGGCAAGAACACTGAAGTGGGTTGCCATTTCCTTCTCCAATGCATGAAAGTGAAAAGTGAAAGTGAAGTCGCTCTGTCGTGTCTGACTTTTAGCAACCCCATGGACTGCAGCCTACCAGGCTCTTCCGTCCACGGGATTTTCCAAGCAAGAGTACTGAACTGGGGTGCCATAGGCACCTAAATAACAGCCTTAAAATATATGAAGCACAAGTTAAAAGAACTAAAAAGAAAAAATGGAAAAATTCACAGTCATAGTGGGAAATTTTAACATGCCTCTCTTAGTAACTAATACAACAGACAAAATAAGAACATAGATTTTAAAAAAGCAATTGGCAGTATTGAGTAGTTGGACAGAAGATCACACAGCAGTCATAGAATACACATTTTTTAGGTACTCATGGAACATTGACTAAAACTGATCATTCCCTAGGACATAAAGCAAGTATCAACACATTTCAAAGGATTGAAATCAATAGAGTATGTTCTTCACAGCTGCAACTAAGCCAGAAATCAGTAACAAAAAGGTTACCAAAAATCTCAATATGTTTGTTTGGGTAATTACAAAAAATACTTGTAAATAATTCATGGATCAGAAAAGGTATAAAAATAGAAAGTATTCTGAACTAAATGATCATGAAAACTTTACATGCAAGTAAAAAGTAAAAGCAAGTAAAGTCATGTTTCAAGTATACAAGTAAAATCATGCTTATAGGGAAGTTTTATAGCCAGAACTATATAGGCATTCCTAACTGTATTAGGAAAATAAGACAAATGGCAAATTAGTTAGTTGCACATCTATCACCATTAGAAAAAGAGCAGCAAACTAGCACCAAGAATGTAGGAGAATAGGATTAATAAAAATAAGAACAGAAATTGATGAAATGGAAAACAAGCATTCAGCAGAGAAGTTCAATATAGCCAAAGGTTGGCCCTTTGAAAAGACTAATAAGATTACAAGCCTCTGGCAAGATTGAGCAAGGAAAAAGAATGGAAACACAACCAACATTAGGAATGAAAAGAACATCCCTGCAGATGGTATCGACACTAAACAGATAAGAGAATATTGGGAACAACCTTATGCCAGTACATTTCAAAATTTAGATAAAATGGACAGAATCCTAGAAAGATGAAAGTTGCCAAAAATTATAATGAAGAAATTAAAATCTGAATTATTTTACAACCATTACAGAAATTAAATCAGTAGTCAAAAAAAAAATCACACAATTTAAGCTCCAGCCTCATAAGACTTCACCAGTGGCTTCTACCAAACACTTATGGGGAAAATGTTATTCCAAACCCATACAGTCTTTTTTAGAGCATAGAAAAAGGGAACTTCTAACAGCTTTTATAAGGCTAGCATAACCTTGATATCAAAACCTGATTAGGACATTAAGAGAAAAGAAAATTATAGACTTCTCTTGCTTCCTAAAAAAATATTACCAGAGTAAATCCATCAGCACATTACAAAGATAATATATCTTGACCTAACTGTTTATCTCAGGAATGCAATGTTAAAGATTAGAAAGTTAATCAATGCAATGCACTGTATTAACTGACTAAAGGAGAAAAACCACATAGTCATTCCAAGAGTTGCAAAGAATTCATTTATGACAAAAGCTCTTAAACTATGAATAGCTGAGAATATCTTTTTTTATTTTATTATGGTAACAATGACTTATAACATTATGCAAGTTTCATGTGTACAACATTATATTTTTACTTCTGTATACCCTCACCAGACTTCCCAGGTCACACTAGTGGTAAAGAACCTGCCTGCCAATGCAGGAGACATAAGAGATGCAGATTTGATCCCTGAATTGGGAAGATCCCCGGAGGAGGGAATAGCAACCCACTCCAGTATTGTTGCCTAGAGCATCCCATGGCCAGAGGAGCCTGATGGGCCACTGTCCATAGAGTCACAAAGAGTTGGACAGGACGGAGGCAACTTAGCACACATGCATGCATACCATCACCACTGAAGATTTAGTTCCCAGCTGTCACCATACCATTGATCTCCTCTATCCATTTCACCCTCCCTCCACCCCTCCCACTCTGGTGATCACTACTCTGTTCTCTGTTTGTGTTTCTTTTTGTTGGGTTTGTTCATTTGTTTTGGTTTGGTTTTTTTTAGTTTATTTTTTTATATTCCATATATGAGTGAAACCATACAGTATTCGTCTTTCTTCTGACTTATTTCATTTAGCATATTACCCTCAAGGTCCATCCGTGTTGTAACAAATGGCAAGATTTCATCTTTTCATGACTGAGTAGTATTCCATTGTATGTATGTATGTATTTGTATATGTGTATATATATGGGCTTCCCTACCACAACTTCTTTATCCATTCATCTGATTAGGAACCTAGGTTGCTGCATATCTTGGCTGTTGTAAACAATGCTGCAGTGAACATAGCAGTGTGTATATCTTTTGAATTAGTATTTTTTGTATTCTTTGGATAAATATCCAGAAGTAGAATAGCTGGATTATATGGTAGTTCTATTCTTAATTTTTTTTGAGGGATCTCCATACTGTCTTCTCCACCAAGAGTGCAAGAGGTTTTCCTTTTCTCCAGATCCTCACTCACACTGATTTCTTGTCTTTTTGACAATAGCTGTTCTGACAGGCGTGAGGTGATATCTCATTGTGGTTTTGATTTGCATTTCCCTGATGTTTAGTTATGTTGAGCTTCTTTTCATGTGTCTAATGGTCTTCTGTATGTCTTCTTTAGAAAAATGTCCACTTACTTCCTCTGCTCATTTTTAAGTTGGGATTTTGTTGTTATTGTTGTTTAATGGTATGTGTTCTTTATGTATTTTGGACATTAAACATCTCTTTTAAAATAGCATATTTGTCACGACAGACCATGCTAGGCTAAAGAAACAAATGCCACAAGTTGAGGAGCTTAATGCACTAAATAAGGTTTATCTCTCATCAGCTAAATCCCATGTAGATTCAGAAGATCTACATGGATAGTTTCCTCCCAAGCTCAGGAAGGAATCCCTGTGTCTCAGGGATCCTGGTAGGTCCCATAGACTTTGCTGTCTTAATAGTAGCTTTCAGATCCACTATGAAGAGCTGGAGGGTCATGCAAGGGTTTTTATGGCCAAGTCTACTTCGTGCATACATCAATTCTACCCACATCCCATGACTCAGTCTCTTCAGTTAAGTCCAATTCTGTCACCCTATGGACTATAGCCCACCAGGCTCTTCTGTCCATGGGATTCTCCAGGCAAGAATACTTAAGTGGGTTGCCATGCCCTCCTCTAGGGGATCTTCCCTACCTAGGGATCAAACCCACATCTCCTGCATCTCCTGCATTGCAGGCAGATTCTTTACCAGCTGAGCCATCAGGGACTATAACTCAGCCAAATCACAAAAAAACCCAACCTAATTTCAAGAGAAACGGAAATATTAGCTTCCTATAAGCTCTGAAAGAGGAAAAATAAAAATGGGTCCTGATGAACACATAGCATGTTCTCTGCCACACGTGAGAAAGGATATCCACAGAAAACTTATAGCAAACATCATATGTAATAACAGAGCTTGGAAGTTTTTCCTCTTGTAGTGGGCATAATACAGGATTCCTGCTAATACCATCTCTGTTCAGCATAATACCAGAGGTCTTAAACCATGCAACAAGAAAAATAAAGTGTAAAAGAATTGAAAATGAAACGGTAAAATTGTTGGTATTTTGGACATAGAAGATTAAGACTCTGAAGGTAAACTATTAGAATTAATGAGAGAGTTTAGCAAGCTTACCAGATACACATTCAAGATAACTAAATCAGTTATATTTCTGCACATCAACAAGGAGAAAAAAAAAAAAAGTATTTTTAGAAGTATCATTTATAATGGCATCAAAAAATATCAAGAATCTAGAAATAAATCTTACAAAAGACGTGTTAAGTGCTGTACAAGAAAAATTGTAAGACTTTGTTTAGAAATATTTAGGAAGACCTAAACAAATGGAAATGGAAACCCATTCCAGTACTCTTGCCTAGAAAATCCCATGGACGGAGGAGCCTGGTGCAGGCTACTGTCCATGGGGTTGCAAAGAGTTGGACACAACTGAGGGATTTCACTTCACTTCAAATGGAAAGAAATACCATGCTCATGTAATGGAAGGCTCAATATTATAAAATGGTCAATTCTCCCTAAATTGAATTATAGATTTAATCCAATTCCTATCAAATTTCAGCAGGTTTTGGGGGCTGTTTCATCTTTATGGAACTTAACAAATGCTTTCTAAAATGTATGTGGAAAGTACAGAGTCAAGACTTGCTGAAACACTCGAAGAAGAACAAGTTAGGAAGATTTACTTAGTCACATTAAGAAGTGTACTAAAGCTCCATTAAATAAGGCAGTGTGACGTTGTCTAGGGACAGTAAATAGTAAATAGAACCACAGAACATAGCAGAGTGGAGAAAGCAGCTGGTACACAGATGGACGCTAGGAATCCCACGTGGTGACACTGCACAGCAGGGGGGCGGAGGCTCTTTTTGGTAAATGGTGCTGGAGTAATTGACTATCCAAATGGAAAATACTTTTAATAGGACGCCCGTCATGCGCAAAGACACCAGTGTGAAAAACAAAACTATAACACTTTATGAGATAATACAGGAAAATACCTTTATAACACAAAATGCACTAGCCATAAAGGAAAAAACCTAACAACCCAGCTACATAAAAATTCAGGACATTCGATTCCACAAAAAGAACAATAAGACAAGTGAGAGAAGTTATTTAGGACATGTACAACCAACCAACAAAGGGCCAATATTTGAAATAGATGAAGAACTTTACAAATCAATGATAAAAAGGCAGAAACCTGAAATAAAGGCAAAAGATTTAAACAGGCACTTCACAAAGACTTAAGCTTGAATGCTTAATAATATATATGAATAAATGCTCAGGCTCATTGGTAAGCAGAAAAAGGAACATTAAAATCACGATGAGCCATAACTATACATCCATCAGATGGGAAAATCCTGACAATAACCCTGTATGGTTATTTGCTCGATGGTGTGGAGCAAATGAAATGCTCATACACTGCTGATTGGAGAGTAAATATCTATAACCGCTTTAGAAGATTGTTTGGCATTATCTAGTAAAGCTGCAAATACATCTACCCAATGGTTTAGCAGTTTCACTCTTAGGAAGGGTACATATCCTAAGAAATATATGCTTGTGCACACAGGGAGACTTGTGCAAGCATTTTCAGACCAGCATTGTCGGTAATTGTCTAAAGCCAGAATCAAATGAAATCTATCAACAATAAGACAGATCAATTATTTGGTATATAATCATGCAATAGAATATTATGTAGCAATAAAACTGGTTGGACTACATGAATTTTATTAACAAAATGAAAATGGCTTATGGAAAGAACAATTCAGTATGATTCCATTTTTTTAAAGTTTCAAAAGCAGGCAAAAATCTTTGTTTTTTCAGGCTGCATAAATACATGGTGAAGTTATAAAGGAAAGCAAGAGAATTATGAAAAAGTGAGAATTGTTGATCTTTGTTCAGTCGCTCAGTTGTGTCAGACTCTGTGACCCCATGGACTGCAGCATTTTCCCTGTCCTTCACCATCTCCGAGTTTGCTCAAACTCATGTCCATTGAGTCAATGATGCCATCCTACCATCTCATCCTCTGTCGTCCCCTTCTCCTCCTGCCCTCAATCTTTCCCAGCATCAGGGCCTTTTCCAATGAGTCAGCTCTTCGCATCAGGTGCTTGTGTGCACAGGGAGAAAAGTGAGAATAGTGATTAGTTTTCATCAGAGTGTGGGGGTGGTGATAAGGAACTTCTGTATCTTAACCTGGGCGAGGATTAGAAGAGGATGTACTTTATAACTCTTTGTAAAACTGTATTTTTTCATGCTCTTTTATGTGCATGTTTATATCTTATAATACAATTTTTAATATAGCATGTACTAAGTTAAAATATTAACTCCCCTCATAGATATTATATTTCATCCTTCCCACAAGGTGCTGCCAAGCACCTATTATCCCACTTTACAGAAAGGAAAACTGGAGCTCAATTGACTCAGCATTTTATTCTTTCAAATATCTTGGTAACTTGCCTAAGGCATCCTAGTGAGTGATGGAACTGGAGCTCCCACCTGAGTCCCACTCAGAGGCTCTCTGAGCCCCATTCATGCTCTTTCCACGATGGTTCCCTATAGCTTCTACAGTTCACTGCAGCTCTAAATCTATACCGCCCTGTTCTGTCGCTAAGCCATGCAGCATTGTTCATAGACGGCCCACGTCATCGTCAAAGTAGGTCTTCCCTCCCTTAGCATCACAGTCCTCCAAAGCCAGTGGTGCCCCTGTGCAGTCAGTTTGCATCCCCTCACCCACCTGCTCTGGGGGACATGTCATTCCTTTGTCTTTGATCCACAGAATCTCCTATTTGAGCTAAGAAGCCATGTGTAGCTATATTAGAGGAGGCACACACAGGGGAGCCATTGTATTCCCCTAACGTGTTCTGACCCTAACTGTCCACAGTGCCACCCAGGAGCCTTGGCCTGAGCCCAACCCTCCCAGCCCCCTCTCAGCTACTCCAGGGCATAGAAGACTCTGGAGAAGAGGCACATGATGCCTAAGGCAGCACCTTGACCTGACCCAAGGGAGCTGACCTGCCCAGCAGAGAATGCCAGTGTTTGTTCCCACTCAGGATGAGGCCCCGAGATTTTTAGTGCCTGCCTGGACTCCAGTGGCCAGGTGGCAAGCCCCCGTGCCAGCAACACCCCTGCTCTCCCCTGCCTAGGCAGGTACCAGGTGATTGGGGGCATCATCTCTCCTGTCAATGACAACTACCGGAAGAAAGGCCTTGTGGCTGCCCGGCACCGTGTGGCCATGGCCCGGCTGGCCCTGCAGACATCCGACTGGATCCGGGTGGACTCCTGGGAGAGCGAGCAGACGCAGTGGATGGAGACAATCAAGGTGCTGAGGTAACAGTGGGCATGCGCGCGTGGGATGGGCAGGGGCCCCGATCATGTCCGAAGAGCCCGCAGGGTGGGAGGCGCGGATGGAGGGTTGAGTGGGGCTTCAGCCAGATCCTCGCACCCAAGTCCTGCAAGTGTTTATCCGTAGAGCGAGAGAGACCGACAGGTTCACCTTCGCAGAGAGACCCTGAGTAAACAAATCACAAACCACTACCCTTCAGGGTACTCTTTGTGGAAAAGCCCAGTCTCGATTCAGAAGGCTGAAGCATCCAGGGTCCAGGGCTACCACTCAGTAGCTGTCTGACATTAGATACATGATGACTTCTCCAGGACACATTTCTCACATGCAAAATGGGCACAGTATAACCTAACAAGGATCACAAAAATGTAAATCATTTTTCTGACCCAGAACCACATAATCATACACAGTAAGTGAGACCTTTTATTATTGTCATCATCCACTAGGTTGATAACTGCATCTACATAATGGGCCATCTTTCTAATTGTACAAATCCTGGGTTCTCTAAATCTGGACTTGAAAAAGAACTATGAATCTAGAGATAGTTGCACAGGAATTTTTTTTCTTTTAGAATTGCTATTAGTGTTCAGCATTAAGTAATGGAGCTGTTTAAAAGCCCCAGCAAGCCCTGTATATGAGGACAGTCAGTCTCTGACTTGTGTCAGGGAAACCTTCCTGGGAGTTTGCTAGGGAAGCAGGAGACCCCACCTGTCCTGCCTGTCAGAGGGGACTGAGAGGCGGGTCTGCCTGTCACTGCCGACAGCCAGCTCGACTGGAAGGGACTGCAGACTGTGGGCTGTCTTTTATTCATAAGGAAGCACTAGACTCGTCAGAGACTAGACACAAGGGGCCAGGTTGAAAAATTGGCAGGCCTGCCCATAATTTGGTTTTTACTTTTTACTCTTGAAAGTCACTTGGGAGAAAAAATGTTTACCTTTAGCAAAAAAAAAAAAAGGTAAATATTTAGTTTCCATATCCTGTTCTTATTACTTACCCTTTACAGGGGAAAGAACCAGCTAGAAGTATTCAGTTGTAGTGCTTCTTCAATATCTGTTGCCAAATTGAAGGAGAGCAAATATGAAATAATTGTTAGATATATGCTCTTTTTTTAACATAAGGAATAAATTTACACCTAGATCATCCTTTTAGAATAAACAATGTAGTCAGCTCTCCTTTATCTAGGCTAACAGAGGGGAGTAGAAACAAATCAGATAATCCCACAAATCATTTAGCTTTAGTATGCAGTTAGAAACAAAGAGACGTGGTCCTCCTCCACCCTGTGGGAGGCGCTGTGGCCTCGGGCCCAGATCTTGGAGCCAAATTCACTAGTGAAGTGACTTGAGGTAAGTGAGATGGGCTCTCTCTTCAACTAATAAGATAGGGATGACATCATCCACTTCACTGGGATACTGTATACATTAAATGAGGTGGTGCAGGAAAGCACCTGGCTTATGTGCTGTGCTTAGTCGCTCAGTCCTCTCTGACACTTTGAGACCCTATGGACCGTAGCCCACCAGGCTCCTCTGTCCATGGGGATTTGCTAAGCAAGAATACTGGAGTGGGTTGCCATGCCCTTCTCCAGAGGATCGTCCCAACCCAGGGATCGAACCCAGGTCTGCTGCCTTGCAGGCGGACTCATTACCAGCCTAGCTACCAGGAAAGTGCCCACCTGGTTTATAATAGGGGCTTAATAACATTAGGGGCTTCCCTGATAGCTCAGTTGGTAAAGAATCTGCCTGCAATTCCACCTCAGTTGGTAAAGAATACCTTCCCTGCGTCCCTAATTGGCCCATAGTTTATTCTCATAACAGATAAGCCATTCACGGGTAAATAGGATTTGACCACAGTACCACATATTAATATCCTGCTATAAAATGCAGGCCTAAGATTTACAGGATGCATTCTTTTTCTCCTTTTACTGTATCCTTTAGACAGATGCTTCTCAGCCCTGGCTGCACACCAAATCACCAAGAGAGCTTTCAAAAGCACAGAAGCCTGAGTCTTACCCCAGAGACTGGGATGTCATTGGTCTGGGACGGGGCGTCAGGATTGTTAAGAGCTCCCTAGTGGTTCTAATGTGTGGCCAGGGTTGAGGCCCACAGTCTCAGTCACCAAGTGTGTGAATCATGTTTTATGATTAATACCAGGATCGATCCAAACCAGTGGTCTCAATCCTGGCTGTAGGACTCACCTGGGAAGCTTTTTTTAAATGTTCAACCTCTCCTACCCAAGCTTATGATTTTTCTAGGGTAATAGGCAAGGTCTAGGCATGGATATTTTAAAGGTTCCCAAATGATTTATTTTGTGCAGCCAAGGTTGAGAATCCACTGATAAAGGCAGCAGTGTTTTATCAGCCAGTTAAGAGTCTTTTCAGTATTTGGAGTGGCCTTCATTAGAAATTTTGTTTAATTACTAATGTTTTCCTAAAATTATCAAAAACATTTTTTAAGATTGAAAATCTGGTTAAAATTGTAAAGTGAGGTGATTCTAGAAACATGGTAGAATGCTCTAGAATGCTCCCACCCTTTTGCTCCATTTAGTATCCTCTTGGTAGCTCAATGGTAAAGAATCTGCCTGCAGTGCATCAGACCTGGGTTCTCTTCATCGGTTGGGAAGATCCCCTGGAGAAGGAAATGGCTACCCACTCCAGTATTCTTGCCTGGTAAGTCCCATGGACAGAGGAGCCTGGTGGGCTACAGTCCATGGGGTTGCAAGAGTCAGACAGGACTGAGCAACTAACACTTGGTGGAGTCAACAATGAATCTACATCATGGCGACAGTGACATACATCACTATGAAGTCAATTCACTGTAGGGTTTATCGAGTGTTCTCTTTCTCCTTATCAAGTTGCTTATTTTTATTCTAAATTTTTAAAATCTGGGTCAGCTTCCATGCTTCTAGAGCACTTGATAGCTTATTTCACTCGCCCTTTCCCCATGCTGGGCAGGCCTTGGTCATGATGCCATTCGATGTGGTCCAGCAGCAGCAGCTCATGTGCCCCTTGGCAAATATGAGCCTGTGTTGTCCTCATCCTACAGATGAGGAAACTGAGGCTCAGAGAGGCTAAGTTAAATAAGTTGCACAACAGATAAGCAAGTGGTGGAACCCCAGTCTGTTGGACTCTGAAGCTATACGTGTGGCCATCTTCAAAACCAGTGATCTACAGAGGGGAACACCACGTGGCTGACTCTGTTTCTTCTGCAGTAACCCTCTGATCAGGCTTATCTGGAGACCAGGGGATGCTGAGGACACAAAGAATATGCTGCCAGGGTCAGTCATCAGGCCCAAGGCCGGGGACACCAGGGTACCACTCAGGCAAGCAACAAAAGGAAGCAATGACCCCCCCCACCCCACAAAGGCAGAGTAGAGGTCTGTGAGGAAGATGCATTTGGCACTGAAAGTAGCCTTTTGCACACCAGAGTTCCAGCTACTATTCAAAGCAGGGTCAACTTGAACCAGGGGCTTCAAGGTCAGTAAAAATAAAATGATAATACCAGCTTTTACTGATCACCTACTATGTGTGCCAAACATAATAACTAGGCAGCTCAGCAACTCTGAGAAGTAGATGAGTTTGGCCCCATTTCACAGATGAGGAAACAGGTCCTGAAAGAGTCAACAACATATTCAGAGTCCTACAATGAGAAAGTAAAGATGGCACCCGAACCTGTTTCCATCTGTTGTGAAATTCCAGACTAATCTGGGAGTGAAGCCTCAAGAGGTGATGCTTTCTAAAACTGAAGCAGTAAGACAATAATGGCAGGACTTTCCTGATGGTCCCGTGGCTGACACTCCGTGCTTCCAGTGCGAGGGTGCTGATTCACTCCCTGGTTGGGGAACTAAGATCCTACATGCCATGTGGCATGGCCAAGAAAATATTTTAAAAATAAAAACTGCACATTTATATTTTTAAAAAAGACAATAATGGAAGCACAGACGAGTCCAGCAAGGCCCTAAGAAGACTCAGGTGAGTCTCTGAGACCATCAGGAAGGACTTTAGACCTGAACTAAATGTATTTATTTATCCCCCTTCCATCTTTCCTGAATTCAGCTGACTTTAGGTAAGCAGTTTCCTAGGTACCAAGAATATAAGGATAAATTAAATGAGTTTCCTGTTCACAATCTGGTGGGGAAGAAAGACTGAGAGTAAGGCTGTTAATAACAGCTCATGTTGATTGGGCACTTTTCTGTGGATGGACCGTGCTCAGCTCTTTAATTCAGCCTCATTATAGCTCTCTGAGGTGGGTACTGTCATTGTCCCCCATTCTACAGATGAGGAAAGGGAGGCAGATTGCTTAAGACACCCAAGAAGATTCCAGCGCTACTATTTGGAACCAGTATACCATCCCAGGCAGTTTCATTCTAGAACTTAACTTCTACACTGCACCTTCTCCTAACAATCCACATCAGCCTCTTCCCCAGCCAGGGAGAAGCTCTTGCTCCTTAATGGTCTTGTGATACTCAGTGTAGACAAGGTCGCCATTAACTTTCCTGACCAAATAACAGAGGTCAATGAGGCTCTGAGAGTGTTCATGACTCACCCAGCAGCGTACAAGCAGGAGAGCCTACACTTGAACCCAGCCACTCATACTGAAAATAC
This sequence comes from Bos indicus, assembly GCF_029378745.1. Taxonomy (NCBI): domain Eukaryota; kingdom Metazoa; phylum Chordata; class Mammalia; order Artiodactyla; family Bovidae; genus Bos; species Bos indicus. The sequence continues at coordinate 129,904,570 of NC_091760.1, forward strand.
CTGCTTCTTCCATCAGGCACTTTTCCCCAAACACAGCTCCAGTCAATGGATAATACAGTAGGCGGAAGACAGAAGATCAGATTTATACAAGACTTAGTGCTTACCCGTGTTTGATTAAAAAGAAGGCACAGGTATCTCTTGACTTTCAGAAGACAGATTGCTAAAAGAGCCAGGCCTATCAAATGGGTGTAAGTCTAATCACATCCAAACTGCTAACATATAACGAGATTTGTGATTTGCTCTGCGCTCTACACCCCTCCGTGGACTTTGCACATCTACTCCTTGCATCTTCATAACCACACTTGGGAGGCAGGCACTGTCATCGTTCCTCGTTTTGCAGGTACTGAGACATGAAACACCCACCCAGGGTCCTACTGCTGGCTGATGGGAGAGACTGGATTCCACCCCGGCAGTCAAGCTCCAAACCAGGCTCTGAGCCATGACCCAGTCAGGTTCTAAAGTACTAGCTTATGATCCGAGCAAGCCTCTGTTTTGAGAGGCAGCTATGGGCCATGCACTGCGCCAGCACTTGAAAGTGTTAGCCGCTCACTCGTATTCGACTTTTTGTGAACCCATGGACTGTAGCCCGCCAGGCTCCTCTGTCCAGAGAATTTTCCAGGGGATCTCCCCAACCCAGGGATCAAATTCAGGGCTCCTGCATTGCAAGTGGACTCTTCACCTGCTGAGCCATCAGGGAAACCCGGTGCCAGCCCTTACTGTGTGGTAACGTACTTACATTCACAGAAGTCTGAAAAGTAGCTACATTATTCCAGCTTTTTACAACTGAAAATTTGTACTCGGAACTCAGGTCTGATTCTAATAGCCCAGGTCCTTAATCCCTATTCAACTTTTATAAAAAGTGAGCTACGGAAAGAAAATACTTAAAAGAGTAGAAATCTGCTTGTTTCCTCCTTTCAGCTGGGGCTCATAGAAGGCAGTCTTGGATGGGGTGGTCTGTGAGCACCCAGATGCATCACCTGGCACAAGGCCCAGCACACAGTAGGCCCTCAGTACGTATTTGTGGAATGAGCTACCTTAAATGGACAAAGGCAGAATGAGACTTAAAAACCAGAGACCCACCCTGGGTGGTGGGGGGACTGTAGGCCACACGGATGCACCCTGAGCCCATATGCTTACCCCACAGGCATCATCACAGCGAACTGCTCAGATCTCTGCCCCGGATGGAAGACCCAGACCAAGGCAGTGCCAGCTCCCCCGCCTCCGCAGGTAGGTGCTAACCCTCTGCTCTGTCGGGGGTGCGGAGCATGGGAGAGGGGGTGAGATGTCAGGGCTTCAGGTGAGAACCCATGTGAGCCACAGCCCCTGGGCACAGGTAAGAGTATTTGAAGCCTGCTTGGGGTGACACTTTCCGTGTTGAAAAGTCAGGTTAAACAATCTGCCACCATCCCTTGTAAATCGTTGTTTACTAAAGTGGGATTTCCTGCCCCAAAGGAGTTTACCTACCTTATGACTTGCGCTTGTGACCTGGATTACAGCCAGGACAAAGCTGGGATCAACTTCTGGGTGCTGCTGAGCTGGTTTGAAAGCCTTAGCCTTTTTGAATACAAAATGTGCCGTTATATCGCTTAACCTACCACTGTATAGCATTGTTACTCAAGTGTTTTACTCGGAAAAGGAAACCTAGTTTTAAGGGATTTAACGTCTGTTTGGATCTTCCTTTTAATCTGTAACCCTGGGTTTCTACCCTGTGGTCAGCTCCTGGTGTTTGATGGAACCTTGTCAGCTGTGATTTCAGAGCACCTCCCATGGCAGCCCTGGTGCCAGGGGTTAAATGCACAGCCCCCTCAGGCACATAAACCAGAGCACAGTGATGGGGGACAGGGTGGGCCAGGAGCAAGGGATCACTGGTCCCACCCGGCCAGCATTCCAACAGGCTCTTCCGTGGGGTTGCCTCCAGCAGCTCTCCCAACTTTAGCTGGTGGGACACTATTTCCCTATGAGGAGACCTCCAGATTGTCATGGTTAAACACGCTTACAATGCCGTCTTAGAATTTTACAGGACTTTTCAGAGCCTTAACTATGTTCATGTATATGGGACTCTAATGAGGAAGGGATGTAGATTGAAGCCATTCTTAGCACTTTTTAATCATGGGGCTCTTTTTAATGCATATTAGTATTCCTCAGAACTGGTGCTCCCCAGAACACAGACTGGGAACCGCTCTCCTAAAAGGACTTGAAAGGTGGGGTGAGAAGAGATAAACTAGGAGTCTGGTATTGACATATACACCCTGCTATATATAAAATAGGTAACAACAGGGGCCTACTGTATAGCACAGGGAACAATAACCTATAATGAAAAAGAATCTGAAAAAAATACATATTAAAAATAAATTAATTAAGAGGCCTTGAAAATGCCCTCAAGTTTCCCACTGCAGTCCTCGGATGCTGATCAAAGCATCACTCACAGCAGAATCACCTGGGCGGCTTATTAAAAACACTGAAGCCCAGGCCACATCCCAGACCTCCTGTGGGGAAGAGGCCTGGAACTCAATGGTTAACAGGCACACTGGGGATCTGCTTTACCTCCAGTCTGGGGAACTGTGCTGTTGAGTGGGAACCCAAGAAAAAAGGAGCTACAGAGTTTCCTATATGATCAGCTTCTCCAGTATTGATTACATTCCTCTGGCCTCCCTGTCCGCCTCTCCTCCGGAGCCAGCAGGGGCTCCTCCTCACCTGACCCCAGCCCTGAGCACAGCACACAGTGCTCATTCTCAGCCCTCTGTCTTCTTTCTGAATCACCTCTGGCTCAGCAGTCACTCCTGATAGAGTTCTCGAGACGCTGGGTGAGAACAGAGGTGGCCTGCCCAGCACCTGTCCTGATCTGGAGACCATCTATGGATGGCAGTGAGTCCAGGTGTGGATAGGGGAGCAGTCTGGAGGAGGCAACGCTGCATCACCACTTGCAGGACCTGTAGGTTATCTGGGGTGGGGGACACCTTGGGGCAGAGGAGCAGCTGAGTAAGGCACGCAGGGCAGGAAGTGCTGGCCACCCCATGCCATTCAGGATGCTGGAACCTGTGGTGAGAGAAGGGAGTAGCTGCCAGTGAGGCAGGAGGGATTCCACACTGAAGCTCCCAGCTTCTCACCGCTCTGCAGATGCTTCCAGAAGCCCTGTCTCTTTGCCTGGCCTGCCTCTTCTCCCACCTCCTTTTGTGGCTCTGCTGTTGAAAAGCTGTCTGTCCTGTAACTCCCTTCTCTAAGAAGGAACCCTCCCTGAGAAACCAGCTCCCCCTCCACCACTTCAAGTCACCCCACTTTCTTTTTGGATGTGCTTGTCCAGGGGCTACTAGCCTGCTCTGCTTGGCCCTATGACATTGGGGGTTTGTCCCTTATTCCCTTTCTGTCCGTTCAAACCCTAAATCCTACTCTTCTTGTTCTCTTCCAAAGTAACTGTTAAAAAAGGAAGTTTGAAAAACAAAAAAAGAAAGTTTACATTGAATGAAAAGTGGGCTTTTCAATTTACCAAAATATATCCAGGGCTTTAAAAATGTGTGTGCCCTTTGCTTGATAAATTCCCCTTCTAGGAATCTGCCTGAGGAGGTAATTAGAAATTGGGACAAAGACTTATGAGAAAGAGGTTTATCACAGCAATTTTTATAATGGCAGAACATAAAGCAACCTCAGTGTTAAAATGTTAGGGAATGTATAAGTAAATTTACTATATATAATATAGGATGAAGAACCCACACAAAAGGTTTTCATGATATGGTGAAACACTTAGGAGGTAAGTGGGAAAAAAATCAGGATACAAGACTGGATAATCTCAAGTATATAAACATATGTAAATGTACTTTCACATCTATTTGCATGTTTAAATAGAAAAGACTAAGAAATACACCAAAATATTGACAAATTTTTGTAGAAAGCAGAATTATTGTTGTTATTTTCTATTTTAAATACTTATATTTTCCACACGGTCCACAGTCGACACAGATTTCATGTTTGTCATCAGAAAAAAAAATAGAGCAATTAAAAAAGAAAGGTGGAGTTTTTCTTGCGTAAGTTTGGCTTCTGATGAGGTACCTTACATGCTACCGGTGACCTGTTGCCAAAGGACCATGCTGTGTGCCGTGCACTCTGCCATGTGCTGTTTTACTCTGCAGCTGAGCTCAGCATCTTCTGGCTGCCAGGGCCCTGCTTTGCCCATCACCGCTGTGATTTGTAGTCCTCCTTGGACTCACCCAGAGGCGTGTGGATTGCCTTGTCCTGGGCCACGTGGGTGTCACACTTTGGGACACTTTCAGTCCTTTAATAGCCCAGTTCTGTCGCTCGTGAGGTGGTCCCTGCCTTGGCTGCTGGGGCCGAGCACAGTTCAGAGGATTCTCTTTCCATACAGCCAGAGCAGACGCTTCCTCTGTTTGCATTTCACACTGTCTGTTCCAAGGCGGCCTTGGTACTTGTATGATTAGTTGGGGCATTCCCCTCATATACCAGTGGGCTTCCCTGGTGGTTCAGTGGTAAAGAATCAACCTGCCAATGCAGGAGATGCTTCAGTTCCAGGGTCAGGAAGATCCCCTAGGGTAGGAAGTGACAACTCAGTCCAGTGTTTTTGCCTGGAAAATTCCATGGACAGAGGAGCTTGGTGGGCTACAATCCATGGGGTTGCAAAGAGTTGGACACAACTGAGCACGCACACACACTTCAGATCCCAATACCTGGCTTCATCGTAGGTATCCTGTCTAGACCCAGAAGTCCTACACTCCAGACACCACCCTCCATGCCTGTGTTCATTTGCTGCACTAGGCAGGAAGTTTCCATTACATTCTCACCATCACTCAACTTCCATAACTCCCAAAGGAGGCTTTATTATCCCTACTACAGCTGAGGAAACAGGCCCATCAGCTGTAACTACCCCAAGGTCCTCGCAGACCTGAGATTGGAACCCAGGGCTGACTGGCCTCAGGGTTGGTGCTCTTTAATGTCAGAGTGTGGGCAACTCTGACATTCAAACAGACAGGTCCTGGTGGCATTTCTCTTGCTTTCTGTGTGAATCTGCTTCATCTGCTCTCCAGAGCCTGTGGTTATTCAAAGACAGAGCACACTGCCCCAAAACGCCCATGGACATGTATTTATGTCACTGAGTCACTGTTAAGACAAATCAAATTGGCAGCTTTTATTCAAAACCTCAGACTTACAGACTGGACTCCCAGAGTAACTGGGTCTGCAGATCTCGTACCAGTGATATGAATGGGTCTGAAAGGAAATGTAACTGCCTTTAAGGGGCCTGATGACAGGAGTGCCCAGAGTTGGGGTCTAAGGTGTGTGTGGCTGGCACGAGGGACCCATCGCACCAGCCCCATGGCATGCTTTTTGGCATGGGGGAGGGGGCAGGTGTGGGTACTTGTTCCCTCTGGGCAAGGGCTCAGAGTGAATTGTATTCCATACTGTCATTGTTAATAAATTCAAACAGTATTTAATATTGAAGCAGGTATGTGGAGATCATCCCCACAGAAACCCACAGGAGAAGAAACCCTGACCTGTGGGAACAGGAAGGTGTCCCCAGACCCCAGGAGGCCCTGGAATTCAATGCACATCTCTTAACCTCCCCCATAGGAAGAGCACAAAACAACAATTCAATTGCTTGAAAGATCAAACACTGGTCTCTTTCAATATTACAGTGGTCAGATAAATAAGAAAGTAGAGTAAAATCTCACAGGTATAGAATAGCTTGAACCCACATACATGTTGTAAGCAATGAAAGTGAAAGTGAAGTCACTCAGTCATGTCCGACTCTTTGCAACCCCATGGACTGTAGCCCACCAGGCTCCTCCATCCATGGGATTCTCCAGGCAAGAATACTGGAGTGGGTTGCCATTTCCTTCTCCAGGGGATCTTCCCGACCCAGGGATCGAACCCAGGTCTCCCGCATTGTGGGCAGACGCTTTAACCTCTGAGCCACCAGGGAAGCCCCATGGGACCTATGTAAGCAATGGGACCAGCCCAAATGAGTGAAAAGTCTAAGTTACTGAATAATTTTTAAATGCACTTAGGACACTCTCCATGAGCGCTTGGTGAATGTGCCAGTGAGTGGATTGGTGGAGAAGTAGGTGTATGGATGGATGGATGAATGGATGGATGGTAGTTAACACATGCCACACTTTTTCTGTTCTCTGTTCTAAGTGTTCTATAAGTTCATTCAATTCTAAAGTGATCCTATGAGATAAATAGCGTTAATATCCTTATTTTAAACTTGAGGTCATATAGCTGTCAGATGGCTGAGTCAGGATCTGAATATAAACAGTCTGGCTCTAGAGTCCTAGTTCTTAACCTGGAGAATTCATGAATACATGTCTTAATAAATATTTGAATATCATTTTATTATACCAGTAGTACACTGCTAAAGTTTTTGAAGTATGTTTCTATAATTACATATGATGCCTTAAAATGAGTAAACAAGTCCAGTGCCATCGTTTCACGGACAGGGAAACTGAGGCCCAGGGAAGGATCTCAGCTCCAGCCCCGCAGCAGCCAGTACCCAACCGAGGCGAGATCTCTGACCTCTTTATGACATGTCCAGCTTCTCACTTTCCAGTGCATCGCTGGCCGAGTGCTCCTTTGTAAACTCGTCTCTCTAATCCATGTCCAGATTCCCTTAAAGTTTTCACAACAGAGGAGCCTAAACTGACAATTTATATCAGGTTTCCCCCCCCCAGCAGATGGTATCCCTGAAGCCCTTCCCAGCGGAGGTTTCATGGTGACTGAGATGTTCTTGCTCTAAGAGCCCAGCCTTTGCTGTTCACTGAAGCTAGAACTGACTTCCAGAAGGACCGGAGGCCCTGCTGCTTGCTTCTAGATGGACTTAGTTTTTCTTTTTCTGATTAGCCCATTCAAAGCGGACGGGAATAGGAATGGTGCCAGGAAAATACAGGCAGAGTGATGCATGTACAATTCCTGCCAGCAGGCGGCAGCAGAGCCCAGGGGTTTCAAATGCCCCCCAGTGGAGGCTGGCCGACTGCTAGCAATGAATAACCTCAGGCAAGTCACACGCCTCTCTTTCCCCGTCTGCACAATGGGCATGACAATAACACCTATCTCCTGAGGTTACTCTGAGGCTCAAATGAAATTAAACACATAAAGCACTTAATAATAGTGCGCATAGTAAACAGCCAATAAATGTTAAGTATTCTTTAATCATCACAATCATCATTCTCTGTTAGAACAAATGCTAAAGGATTATCCACATTGATCAGTTGTTCTAGAGCTTTGTTTTATTGAAAACAGATGAAAAGGTCACCAGCTGAGGTCTTAGAGACCTTTTAGTTACCCAAAGATTGTTTATAATTAACCTTTAAGATGGGATTGTACTTATAAAGGTCCCAGAAGTTAGGGCTGAAATAGATTGGCCCTAGTGGTAAAGAACCCGCCTGTGCTCCACGTAAGAGAGACTTAAGAGACACAGGTTTGACTCCTGGGGCGGGAAGATCCCCTGGAGAAGAAAATGGCAACCCACTCCAGTATTCTTGCCTTCAGAATCCCATGGACAGAGGAGCCTGGTGGGCTGCAGTCCATGAGGTGGCAAAGAGTCAGACACAACTGAAGTGAAGCAAGCAATATAAATTTATTTACTTTTTAATTTATTTTTGGTGGCACTGGGTCTTTGTCGCTGTGAAGGCTTTTCTCATTGCAGCGAGCAGGGTCTACTCTCCAGTGTGGTGCGTGGGCTTCTCATTGCTCTGGCTTCTCTCGTTGTGGAGCACAGGTCAGTAGTTATGGAGCAGGGGCTTAGTTGCTCAGCAACTTGTGGGATCTTCCCAGATCAGAGATCAAACCCATGTCTCCTGCACTGAAAGCCAGATTCTTTACCACTGAGCTCCCAGAGGAGCACAGGGCTGAAATAGATTTTGAGAAAGGCGGTGACTTGCTGGAGGTCCATCGTCTATTAGTCCTAGGGCTTTAAGAACCTCACCTTCTATCAGAAGACAAGAGTTTTAGGTTCAGCACAGCCACCTTTGGCCTTTCTGGACCTGCTGTGGGCTCCAGCAACCACAGACAGCCTTGTGGTATGACACTGAAAAAAAATTCATTTTGGATTACTTGGCATATTGCCAAGGTTAAACAAAAGATTTATTGATTAAAGTATTACTTAACAACTGTATGTCCCTAAAGTAGCTTCAGATTCATCACATGCTTTTTCTCCTTAAGTCATGAACACATAGACATTGAGTTCCCCATACATTCCAAGAAAAGCGTTTGGTGAAAATCTCAAACAGAATATGATGCTATCTTTCCTGGCCATGACCCTCCTGTTACTTTCTTGAGATCCACCCTTGTCTTCCAGCTGTGCCTGAGCTGAAGCTCCTCTGCGGGGCAGATTTCCTCAAGACCTTCCAGATCCCCAACCTCTGGAAAGACACACACATCCAGGAAATAGTGGAGAAGTTTGGCTTGGTGTGTGTGACCCGAGCAGGGCATGACCCCAAGGGATATGTCTCAGACTCGCCCATCCTGCAGAGATACCAGGACAAGATCCACCTGGCCAGGGAGCCGGTGCAGAACGAGATCAGCGCCACATACGTCAGGTGGGCCCTGAGCCAGGGGCAGAGCGTGAAGTACCTGCTCCCAGATGCTGTCATCTCCTACATCAGGGAACACAACCTTTACATCAGGGATGCCAGCCCGGGGAGGAATGAAGGCTTGCCAACCTAGGGAGGGCCAGCCCCTTCTTTTCCAACCAGGTCGTCCTGAAGACAGGGCACTTATGGTCTTTGTTTTCTGAAATCTTTCCATTTTGCATTTGGTTTGTTTCAACAATGATTTTGCTTCTGTGGCATCTTCTGTCCCAGGAAGAGATACCTTCTTCAGAGAGGAGCAAAGGTCTGCATTACAAGGATGGACATTTATCATCAAGGTTAAAGTGGCGTGGCAGTGCATCAGGATTAGACAAAAGCTCTCAGAACCTCTGGTGGAAAAGGCCTCCTTGCTTTGTAAATGGTAGTTATGGCAAGAACACAGAAGGCGGTTCTGCACATGGCAGGGGCCCCTGAGGGTCAGATCAGAATTGCCCACAAAGCCTTTTTTATCTGGGACCAGGTGCAACCTGTGGGCCTTGATTGGAGAGACTTGACAGGATGCTAATTACCAAACAGTGGGCTTTGTCAAGGCCTTGTTTCAACAAAACAACACTCATGGAGGCCTACATTCAGGAGCAGCACTTTGTTGATTGACACTGAATCTTCTTTTACGAGCTGTTGTCTGCCTGCCTCCTGGTCATTGGTAAAATTTAAACCAAAATCTTTCTAAGTAGTGATCCTCAAACAGTATTTTTGATACAGTATACATATATATATATTTTTAACACGGCTATTCTATTATATAAATGCCAGGGTTCCTGATTTCCAGGTTTCTAAAAAAGAACTGAGTTAAAACAGATGCCTTGACTGTTTTAGAGAATCTTTTTGAATGTTTTATGATGGCCTGCCTGTTTGAATATCGGCGAAGGGATAAATAATAAATTGACATCAAAAAGTACTAATGAAAAGTTTCTCTTTTTCTTTCTTTGTTATATTATTAATGCCTGATATAGCAGCTGTTGCTTTTCTTTTTAGCTACTCCATAAAATCTGTTACTGTTCCAGTCCAACTGGCATGAATTTAAAAGTTTCTAGTCCCAGGTACCGGAGAAGGTGATGGCACCCCACTCCAGTGTTCTTGCCTGGAGAATCCCAGGGACGGGGGGGCCTGGTGGGCTGCCATCTATGGGGTCTCACTGAGTCAGACACGACTGAAGTGACTTAGCAGCAGCAGCAGCAGTCCCAGGTACCAGCAGTGGAGGAAGCAATTGCTTTCCAAGTGAAAGGTTCTCTAAGCTCTGGGTCAATGGCTCTGTTCAGGTGAGCCCTGGAAGATGCTCCCAGGAGCCCGGTGTAGGTCCAGGATTTGTCCTTCCACTCCTGATTAGGAGGAGATTTTGATTGGCCAAACCCTGTTTAAGTTGACTCTTTCCACTTGCTGACTGAATGCATTTAGAATTACTTCTCCCAGACTTTGCCCTGGTTCATACTTGTTACAAATTTAATCGTGCAGAAGCACAGAGTTGGTGGGAAGAATCTGGTATCTCTGTCGTCCTCCTCTGCCGTCCCCTTCTCCTCCTGCCTTCAATCTTTCCCAGCATCAGGGTCTTTTCCAATGAGTTGACTCATTGGAAATATATCCCAGTGTCTGCAGGTGTGTCAGGATGGACATGAGTGAAGTTGGGAATCAGGGTTCCCTGTGAGGAGAGTGGAGTGGGGGGAGCCTTCACATGGGAGTCTCCAGACTTCTGTCCCTGTAACCTCTAAGCTGCTGACTTTTCCCCACTCTGATGAGCTATGCCCTCAGAGTCTCCCTAAGGACTCTGCTAATTCAAGGGAATAAGAATCAAATAGTCTTGGCCCAAAGCTGGCACAGCAAGCTGTGTTATGTAAACTGGCTCCCTTCTCCACGCTGGGCCTCAGTTTCCCAGTCTCTAAAATGGGGAAGTTTGGTTAGACATCCTCTACATTCTCTTCCAGCTGATTTTCTAAGACTCTGAGTACCTCTGACTTCAATATCTCCATCCTTATTTGGGTACAATACACTTCTAGCCCAACTGGACACTCCCCAAGGGCAGGGGCCTTTGTATTCTTTGCTGCTGTATCCTAAGTGCGAAGAAATTTGCTACTACAAGTGTGCTTGCAGGCCCAGGGTTCGCATCCCCGGGGAATGACTAGAAAGACAGACTCTCAGGCTCTAGCCCACATCTACTGACTCACTCTGTATTTGAATAAGGTTCCCATACCATTCAATGCACTGGCCTAGAGTTGTCGTTCAGTCACCAAATCATGTCTGACTCTTTGCAACCCCATGGACTACAACACGCCAGGCCTCCCTCTCCATCTCCTGGAGTTTACCCAAGTTCATGTCCATTTAATCAGTGATGCCATCCAACCATTTCCTCCTCTGTCGTCCCCTTCTCCTCCTGCCTTCAATCTTTCCCAGCATCAGGGTCTTTTCCAATGAGTTGACTCTTCACATCAGGTGGCCAAAGTATTGGAGCTTCAGCATCAGTCCTTCCAATGAGTGTTCAGGCTTGATTTCCTTTAGGATTGACTGGTGTGATCTCCTTGCCGTCCAAAGGATTCTCAAGAGTCTTCTCCAGCACCACAATTCGAAAGCATCAATTCTTCAGCGTTCAGCCTTCTTTACAGTCAAACTCTCACATCTTTATACATGACTACTGATAAGACCATAGCCTTGACTATACAGACCTTTGTTGGCAAAATGATATCTTTGCTTTTTAATACACTATTTAGGTTTGTCATACCTTTCCTGCCAAGAAGCAATTGTCTTCTAATTTCTTGGCAGCAGTCACCATCTGCATTAATTTTAGAGCCCAAGAAGAGGAAATCTGTCACTGCTTCCACCTTTTCCCCTTCTATTTGCCATGAAGGATGGGACCAGATGCCATGATCTTAGTTTTTTTAACGCTGAGTCTTAAGCCGGCTTTTTCACTCTCTTCTTTCACCCTCACCAAGAAGTTCTTTAGTTCCTCTTCACTTTCTGCCATTAGAGTGGTATAAAAATTATTCGTTTTGTTTTGAATAAACTGTACGTATAGCTGAAACTGCATCACATTTACTCTGGTAAATTGCCCCCACTGTTCTGTGTGGAGTACAGAAGGCAAAGGAGGGAAAAGAGAAAAACAGCACACAGCTGTAGTATCCAGAAAAAGTGATGGAGAGGGAGCCTGTGGGTTTGAGGCAGGGCTTTTCACCTTGGGCATTACTGGCATTCTGTACCAGAGAATTCTTCACCGGGAGGGGCTATCCTGTGCCTTGTAGAATGCTTAGCAATATCCCTGCCTCAGTTCAGTAGCTGGTAATAATATCTGCCCATTGTAACCAAGACAATCACCAGACCCGCTAGTTTAAGACTATGGCTTAGAGTGGGAGGGGGATGTTTATAAGATGGGGTCTCTGCTTCCCAAGAGAGAAGATTAGGAAATGGCAGCTGAGTATCTTACAAAGGTCTAGTTTGGCGGTAGGGGGATCCCTACCAGTCATGAAGTCATGTTTATTCTGGGGGACACAGTGCTGTTGACAATAAGAATCAAAAGCCACATCCTTGACTCAGAGGCACCCCACCTTCAGTCTCCCTCTAATCCCAGTGCCCAGAGTAGTTTTCTCTTCCTTGTTTCACAGGCCGAGTCTTCCAACATACCCTGTACCCTCAGTCCTGATGTTCAGGGCCTGGCGAATGGAGACTCCCAATGAGTGGGAGCTAACAGTTCTATGATTATAATTATTCAAATTTCAAGATTCATTTATTCAAATCCCATTTATTGAGGACCTTGCCTGTGCTAGGCACTAGACTAAACACTCGGAGAAATGATGTGAGCAAATGGACATGGTCTCGCCCCTCGAGAAGCTTACAGACCATTGTATGGATGGGAATCAAGCATTTCCATGACGAAACATGATTTCATACCATCTTGAGGGCTCCAGTGGGCAAATCCACCATGTACTCTGCCAGCCAGAGGCAGCAGGTTCCCTGTGAAGTAAGGAAGCTTAAGCAGCTCCTCATTTGCCTGGAGGGATCTTCATTATGTAGGTATCTGATTTCACATGCAAACTTTTTATTCTTTTTCTGGAAAGGGGCCTTCAAGATCATACAAAGTTTAGGCCCCATAAGACACCAGGGATTCACCCTGATGACAGAGTATAGACAGCAGAAAAGAGAGGATGGATTTGAGACCTGAAAGACAAATCCCCGAGACTTGGGGATGGGTGGAGGCAACTGACTTTCAGGCGGAATGAACAGCACACACAAAGGCCCTGTGGCAAGAGAGGGCCAAATAGACAACACGACAAGCTAGATTCATCAGCACTCCTTAAGAAGAGGCTGAGTGTTATAGCGTGCATCTGACGGGAGGCATCTTGGCATGCCAGCATTGGCCTCCCTGACCAGCCTCCCTGTGGGCTCGGGGGCACTAGGCCCAACTAGGCTGGAGAAGACCTCCTGTCTGACTCATGGTCATACCTTGTGGCTCCCACCAGGCAAAGCATTCATTCCTTAGCCTTTACATATTTGTGGTTGTTTAGTAGCTATCATGTCTGACTCTTTTGTAACCCCATGGACTGTAGCCCGCCAGGCTCCTCTGTCCACAGGATTTCCCAGGCAAGAATAGTGCAGTGGGTTGCCATTTCCTTCTCCAGGGGGATCTTCCTGACCCAAGGATCGAAGCCACATCTCCTATATTGCAATCAGATTCTTTACCACTGAGCCACCAGGGAAGTCCACCTTTATATATATTGTCCCTAAAATAAAACATCACAAAAGATCTACTATATATATACATACATATATATATACATATATATATAATGGGTATATATCTACTATATATGTAGATATATATCTACATATAGTATGTATATGTATATATACCTACATACTATATATGTAGATATATATCTATATATTGTTAGATATATATGGAATTGTTATAGAATTTAGAATATTTTAGAATTGTTAAGATAATCCCCAATAGACATACATCTACCATATATGTGTGTGTGTGTGTGTGTATATATATATATATATATGTGTGTGTGTGTGTGTGTGTGTATATAGTATCCGGAGAAGGCAATGGCACCCCACTCCAATACTCTTGCCAGGAAAATCCCATGGACCGAGGAGCCTGGTGGGCTACAGTCCATGGGGTCGCTAAGAGTCAGACACGACTGAGCGACTTCACTTTCACTTTTCACTTTCATGCATTGGAGAAGGAAATGGCAACCCACTCCAGTGTTCTTGCCTGGAGAATCCCAGGGACAGGGGAGCCTGGTGGGCCGCCGTCTATGGGGTCGCACACGACTGAAGTGACTTAGCAGCAGCAGCAGCATATATAGTATCAACTATACATACATTATATTTCTGCACGCTCACTTGTCTCATTGATCCACATAGCCTCCCTTTTTTTAGTATCAGAAGAGAAAATACGTGTCACTGCCGTGCTCCTGATTTATTGCACTGACACTGACCTGCATACCTGATTTCACATTCTTCTCCAGTCCCTCAGGCTGTCTTTGCATCTCGTTTGCCAGGGTGTTTTGTTTATTCAGCGAGAACAGGTAAAACAGTGGTTTGGGCTCCTGGGTAAATAGAATTTCCAGCCTTAAATAAAGGTTCTCCTGTGCTAGTGTATGCTGCCCAAGTGAGCGCAGCTCTGTATTCTGGCCTGAGGAAAAGATTTTTCATTTATAATCCTGTCTGTGTCACTTGGGACAGAATGATGTGAAATCCCATTTTAAACAGATAGTGCTCCGGATTTGCAAGGCACACATGGTAATTGAGTTAATACATGAATATGAATTTCTTCTCCCCAGCCTCACACTTTCTATGCTAACAGTGTTTCCGCCTTTGCTTTTTGCAAGGGTCTCAATGCATAGACCGTGTTCCATTTCGGTCATGTTGTTTTCTTGGACCACAGCTCTGCATGTTAAATATACATACGTGTGTGATCTTAATCAATCATAATGCACCTAGGCACAGACCTCAGAATATTTTAGAATTGTTAAGATAATCCCCAGAAGGCTTGTTTGTGGCACTAGAAGGGACCCTAAAGTTAATCTGGTAGGTCCCACCTTTCCCAAATTATCAGAACGCTGAAATCCCAGTGTTCTGTATCGCTATTAGAAACAGTAGTACCGTGTTTCTTTGGGGAGCCCTACCTCTCTTTCTCCTGCTGGAAATCCATTATGAGCATTTGCATGCCTTGTCAGTCTTACTTTCTGTACATGCCTCATATGCAGCCTCTTTTCTCCATCCATCCTGTCCCCTCTCAAGCCAGACTCTCCATTATCTCTTACCTGGCCCACTACCACTCCCAGCCCCTGCAGTCCCTTCTCTATACTGGGGCCAGAGCAGTCATGTATGTGTACAAAACTGGGTATATTCCTCCCCTGCCCATATTCCTTCCAAGGAACACCAGGAGACTCCAATAGAAGCCACAGACTTGAAGAGCATGTTTACAAAATGTAGATCTAATAAATGACTGGTGTCTAGTATGTAATGTTAGTCTTTCAGTCATGTCCACCTCTTTGCGACCCCATGGACTGTATCCCACCAGACTCCACTGTCCATGGAATTCTCCAGGCAAGAATACTGGAATGGGTTGCTGTTCCCTTCTCCAGGGGATCTTCCTGAACCAGGAATCGAAGTTGGGTCTCCTGCATTACAGGCAGATTCTTTATCATCTGAGCCACCAGGGAAGTCCCTTAGTACATGTAAGAAACCATAAAAAACAAGACTAAAAACCTAATTAAAAACCCAAAGATTTGACTAGTCATGTTCAGGAGAGGGTTAACCTAGCAGGCCTGATGCAGCTCTACAGAAGGCTGGCCCTTGGCTGGCATCTGAGAAATTGGCTTTTGGAATATTGCCTACGTGTCTAACTGATAAGGCTGTTTTGCCTGCCTGGGGCACTGGACCAGCTTGCCTAGACTGTTTTTACAAGCAGTGTGATTTGTAGGGAACACCTGCCTTCCTTCTAGGAGTTTGGAATGTCAGTAATCACGGCTGGTCGCGCAGGCAGAGTGCCTCCATCACCAGCCCATGAAAAAAAAAAAAACCTGGATTCTGAGTCTCAGACAGCCTCCGCTGCAGAAACAGTACACAGTGTTTCTGCATTTTGCCGCTGGAGAAAAAGCACATTCTGTGCACGTTCTTCCCAGGAGGCAAAACTTTGGATGTCTTCACCTGGGCTCCTCCACACTCCTCCCGATGTGTTTTTTCCCCTGGCTGGCCCTGCTGTGTGTCCCCTCACTGTAGTGACTCATTGTTAAGACAGGTAACTGCCTCTGAGTCCTGCGAATCCTTCAAGCAGGTCACCAAATATGGAATCCTAGAAACAAGGACACTTCACCAAAGACGATGCAGGAATGACAGACAAGCACAGGAAGAGATGCTCAGCCTTCTCAGTCTTTAGAGAACCACAGTGAGCTGCCATCTGCCACCCGCTGGAGTGGTTAGAACCAACTGAGCAACCCTAGGTGTCCGTGCAAGGGGGATGAAACCATGCGTCCACTCACACTTGTATGTAAATGTTTATCCACTAGAGCCAAAAACTGGGGAAATTCAGATGTCCATCAACTGGTGCTTGAAAAAACAAATGTGTTGCATCCATGTAGTGGAATACCATTAGCAATTACAAGGAGAAAAACTAGGGATGGATACCTGCAACAAGGTGAAATGAATCTCAAAGACAGGTCAGATGGAAAGAGCCAGGCATATGGAATGAAATATTGTACGATTCCATCAATATGAAATCTCTAGGAAAGACTAAACTCTAGAGGTGGAAGGCAGACCAGTGGCTGCCCAAGGGTAGGCATGGGGATTGACCGTAAGTGGAAACAAGGGAACTTAGGGGGTGATAGATATATTCTAATTTAGATTGTGGTGATGATTGCACAAGTATATAAAGTTACCAAAGCTCGTCAGCTATACACATAAAATAGAGTTTGTGGTATTTAAATTATACCTCAATAAAGGTGTCCCCTGGTGGTGCAGTGGGTGAGAATCCTTCAGCCAATGCAGGAGACTCAGGTTCAATCCCGGATCCAGGAAGATCCTACATGCCGTGGAGCAACTAAGCCCTGTGTGCCCCAACTATTAAGCCTATACTCTAGAGCCCGGGAGCCACAACTGCTGAAGCCCAAGGGCGTAGAGCCTGTGCTCAGCAACACAAGAGCCCACCACAACCAGAGGCCCAAGCGCCACAACTAGAGAGTGGGCCCCACTCACCACAACTAGAGAAAAGCCCACACAGCAACGAAGATTCAGTGCAACCGAAAATAAATAAAATTGTTTTTTTTTTAATCCTCCTGAGCTTCCATTACATGCTTTTGGAGTAGAGACCTGGCTCCTCCCAGGGTTGGCCTCCTCCTCCCCCTAGTCCTCCCTGACCCACCCCAGGCCCCCAGCCCTTTTACCCTCTGCTCCAGCCTAGGGCTTCTTTCAGTTTCTCACACACTTCTCTGAGTCTCGATTAAGCCAGACTTGCCCACTGGACTCCCAGCCCCCTACCTTCCTCTTTGGTGAGAGAATTTCATCACTCTTGAAATGACTGATTCAATAGCAACATCAAGTTCCCTGAAAGCAAGGATTTGCCTTGATCATTGTGCTTTTTCTCCAGTATGACTCCTGACTTACAGTAAGGACTCAGTAAATATTGCATAAAAATAATACATGAATAAGCATCTTAATAGCTCCAAGAAGCTCATGATAAACACACCTGTCTGTATAAATCCGTGTTTTTGAAGCATATTTGCACTCAGAATCCTTTCTATACACACACACTTAACAGTATGAGGAACACAGAACTCAGAGTGTAATTTACAAAGTTCTTATCTAAAGTTTTTTTCCCTAGCTTTTTGCTGCAATAGACATCCTTGTATATAAACCCTTACAAGCTAGTGCTCTTGTGACATAGATTCCAGGAGTGGTACTGCTGGGTCAAACAGTATGTGTACTTTTTATTTGAATCAATGTTACCAGATGGATTTTTTTAAGTACATTGAATTTTTTTTAAAAAAATAGAATCTCATAAAGCAGCTGAAATTTCATTTCCTTATTCCTTTGCAGGGAGTCACCTTCATTATCTTTCATACACACCACTGCAATACCCGTCTCTTTATTCCAACAGATAATCTGTGTGGAAGAGTTTCAGGGACTCTCGCACCTTTTAGAGAGCAATTTGCCACACACTGTTCCCGGTGTTTGCTGGGTGCCTCCGTCAAGGATTATTTTTTCTTTTTGGTACACAGGAGCTCCTCAAACTCACCCAAACAACAGAGGTGGGAGCACAGGTGTCATCAGGATGTCAGGAATGGCAGAGCCCATGGACAGGACATATATACCAGTTCATGAGAAACTGGAGAGGAACTTCCCTGGTGGTCCAGGGGTTAAGAATCCACCTTCCAATGCAGGGGATGTGGGTGGGGAAACTAAGATACCATTTATCACAGGGCAACTAAGCCTGGTCACCTCATGAACACCCAGCAGAGCCAAAACAAAACAAAGAAACTGGAGAGAAAGAAGAAATTTATATTCCCCACCTTCCCTTTTCCTCCCTCCTCCTCCCCTACTTCCTCATCTCCCTCCCCTTCTGCCCCCACTACTAACTGCTATGGTCCTCAGCCACTGCTCATTCTCCAGCAGCTGGCACACCTGTACCCACGTGACCCTCCACCTTAAGCCCTGTCTCAGTGTCACAATTCTAGATTCCCTGACTCACTGGCCCTGGGTGGACTTATCTACCTGGTCTATGCGGCAGTGACATTTCTACAAGGGTGGAAGGTGGGCAGGCAGGAAAGAAGTGAAGGACACTTCCCACTTTTGGGTAAGCACCCACAAAATTGCAGAGTAACCTAGCATCTGTGTATATGCCTCTTGCTCCTGTTCTGCTGCAGGTGGTGCTGCTAGGAAATGTGCCCCTGGGGGGAGAGGGGGAGGGAGGGCAGGATGACAATCAGATGTCAGTCTCTCCTTCTCCACTCTTCCTTATGCTGTGGGCAGACGGACCAGACCCCAGGATGGGTTGGGCAGAAGCTAGAGGGAGTCCCCCCAGGGCCCAAAGGCATGTGCTTGAGTAGCCGTGGGTCTGGGAGGACCAGGGAGGGCAGAGTACAATGGCTACAGCTGGATCGTGAGCCGGCCCCCTCAGCGGGATCCTGCAGAGGGGGCAGGGACTTCCTCCTCAAGGCTGCGTGGATTACAGGACATGGAGGGTCAAGCCAGGCGCGGGTCCCCATGCTCCACAGCAGCCAGAAGCCATGTCTGGACCCTCACAGCCTCACTGGGAGTCCTAACTTGGCCAAAACTCAATTGGCTTCTTGGAAGAAGGATGGCAAGTTGGTACAAACGGATGTTTGCAAGGTGAGTGTGGATTTCCCTGGCATCTCAAGATGTTGTGTCACCAGAGACCTGTCTTTCCCAACCTCTGCTCTAACGTCCCTCTCTCTTCTCTGGGAAGAGCCTCTACTCAGTGATGCTACAACCCCAGCCACCCCAAGTGCCCCTGTTTCTGTGGCTGTCTCCCTGACTTGACTGCACCCTGAGAGTGTTACTGAGTCCAACTTGTACGACTCTCCCCATGACAGGTCAATAAATTGAGAGATGAGTCTTTGAGGCAAGGAATAGCAACTTTATTCAGAAAGCCAGCAGACTGAGAAGATGGCAGACTAGTGTCCCAAAGAATCGTCTTTGCTGAGTTAGAACTCAGGCTTCTTTTACACTAAAAGAGGAGGGGTAAACTCCTGGATTGGGAATGTATTCATTTCTTCCTACAGCCAGGTGGGCCTGGTCAGGATGTTTCTTGTGACCCAAACAAAGGTATTTTAGCTTAATCCTCATTACCTGGGAGGCAGGGTTCCCAGAGATGGACCATTATGTATAATAAGCTTACAGGCAACTTCCCTTTAGTGATTAGCTTGTATTCAATGCAGTGGAATGTAAAGGTTAGAGTAAAAGCAGATCCAATATGGGGTCAGACTTGTTCTCCTCCTTGTAAAGAGGAGGGGCTCGGTGTCTCACTGTGCCCAGACCAAGCCCCCCATGGGTGGACATCAGATGGTCTGGTGAAGGCCTGCCACCTACCCTTCTTCCTAACAGCACCCTCAGTTTCTTTTAAGGACTTATCTTCCTCACTGGATTCAGCCTGGTGAGCACACCCAGATGTTCACTCCCTGCAATTTAAATCTAGAACACAGTGACCACTAAAAATGGCCAGAATAGGTTTATCCTGTGGCCAGTTCCAATACAGGGTCTCATTTGTTTTTCCTATTTCTCTCTCCAAACATGATTGTGTCCTTGGTAATCCTTCCAGTGTATTTCCTCATTTTTTAAAAGCTCCAGAATCTGTTTCTGTTGCTTGTAACTGGGGACTGCAGAAGAGGAAGAGGAGGGAAGGAGAAAGGGAGGGAGGGAGGAAAACTAACTCAAACACCCAGTGAGTGAATGAGACCAGACCACAGTCTAGCTGGAAAGCCTGCCATCAGCAGGGCAGCCATGGACAGGGCAATGGTGGCTGTGATGAGCAACACTGTCTTCTTGGAACAGCTAGGCCAAGCCCGCACATTCACATCTGTGGTACCACTGGGCCAGCCACGGAGATGATTTCAGACAATTCTCTTAGCTTCTCACAAATGATGTCGGGCTCACGGGGTCCTCCCATCATGGCACTACAGACACCTACAGAGCTCCTGCTATTAGATACAGGAAGGCCTAGGGCCCCACCATCAGGTTCCCGAGGCTCTTAGGAGAGCTCCATATCCAGAGTACCCCCAGCATTATCTAGTACAGAGTTGAGGTGAAGGGAAGGGGCCAGGACAACTGAGCAGTAAAGAAGCTAGGGATCATTTTTATTCTATTACAGATATTTTCTAATTTTCCTTGTTATGGCTTCTTAAATATATCCCTCACTTAAAAGCAGACATTTAATTTCCAAATACAAGGGATTTTTTTAAGTATCTTTGATATTAATTTTTCATCTTGATATTTCTCATTTAAATGCTTTCTTCTCTGCAATCACCCTCTGTGTTTTTTCAGTCTTCTAACTTTATTGAGGCTTTCAATGGCTAAGTCAAAGCTTTCTCTTGTTAAATGTCATACTGCACTTGAAAATACGTGGGTTATTTTCAAATATCTTTTGATCTCTAACATAATTCCATGGTAATAAGAGAACAGACTCTATGACTTCAACACCTTTAGACCATGACATTTCTGTACGTGGTCTTATGTCTCTGGATATGTTCCAGTGTCTCCTAGTTTATAGTCTATATAGGAACTTGAATAGAATTTGTATCCTACTGTTGTGTGAAAATTGTAAATCTCAGTGATGTTGAATTGGTTCATAATGCTTTTCAGGTCTACTATATTTTCCTACTTCTCTGTACATTCATTCTATTAATTTTTGAGAGTTTGGTATTGAAGCACCAACTAAAAATCTTAACATATCTACTTGAAACAAGCAATTGTAATATATAATGGAACAATATGTAACTTTGTTCTGTATTTTTCAAGTCTCCTTGAAATAATAAATGTATTATCGTATTTTCATAATTTAATAAAAAATAAAGATTTTTTTAAATTGGTAAGAAAAAAAAAAAAGATGCCAGGGGTCATGTCTTCAAAATGCCAGGGGCATAAGCATCATCTGGAGAGCCTGGTAAAAGTACCCTTTTCTGGGCTTATCCAGACTGTGATTCAGTGAGCTGAAACAAACCCAGGGATCTAAGTTTTAACAAAACCCCAGGAGCCTGAGGCAAGTGGTCTCTCTGGAAGATGCTATCTAAGACTCAATCAAGTGAAGGAAGAAGGCATGCAGATGGGTGTGTCCTGTTCAGCATGCAGCTTGGCTGATCCTCTGTAGAGCTTTTATAAGATGGAGAGTATCTGTCCTTCGCCCCCTCCCAAGGCAGCTCCTCCTAAACTGTCTTTCCATTGTGCTGCTGTCACACGGGCGTCAAAGACATTCAACATCCTCCCATCACTTCATGGGGAAAGGCTGACGCCTCAGTTAGCATCTGAGCCTCCAGGTCCAGTCATTCTCTTTCACTCCCGCCTGTTCTCTGCATGGCCATCCACGAACCCTCTCCTCTGCATGGCTGGAGATCCTCTCTGTAATCAACCATGGTTTCCTGCTCCCCAGCGTTTGTGCGAGCCCTCTCCCTAACCTAGGACACGATTCCTGCTTCTCTAACCTTCTCTGATCACCACTCGTCCTGGTGACCCTCTCAAGCTCCACCTTCTAAAAGCCCTCGCTCCCCACCCTGGTCCCCGGGGACCTCCCTTCCTCCAAGTTCATGTTAGGGTCGCTTTGTGTCAGGTGACTGAAACTGACAAAGGGTTTCCTGTCCCTCTGAATCAGAGGAAGGTCAGAGGGTCAATGAGGAGAACTCCATTCTGACTGTCTGACCTGGAAAGACTGGAGTGGACTGGCAGTGGCTGTGGGGGGCAGATTTGTAGACCCACTCTGAGCTGGACTGGGAGAGTCTCCAGCCCATGCACAGGTTCTCAGTGGCGCACTGGGCATCTCGGTTCAACCCTAAGCCTAAAGTTGACCAACCGTGCTCCTGTTTTACCCCTCTCCCACTCCCCCCACACCTAAACCTCCTGCCTCTCCCCAGTCTTCTCTCCTGCAAGCTGCACTCCACCCACCTGCCCTCAGATCCAGTGTCATTGTCATCCAGAGGCCCAAACATAACTAAGGCCACCTTAGTTCCTCAGGTAGATCCCAAACAGACAGAAAGAACTAACTGGAACTGGTGTGAACCCAACAAAGATGGAAGCCACCTCCCCCAACCCCCGCCCCTTCTCTCCAAGGACGGAGCACAGAGAAATCACTCTGCAGAGTAGCAATAACAGAAAAGGATGCTGGCTTTGGGATCACACGGAACTGGGTTAGCATCATGATTTTTTTTAACCTAAAATGATGTGGCCTGCACCTTCATCTCTCCAACTCTGTTGTTTATAAGAGAGTGATAAGAAAACACCTACCCCATTGTGTGTCTCAGGATAAAGTTAGATAGTGTTTTTCTCTTGTTTGTCACATGAGCTTCAGACAATGGCTGGCATCATCTTCCGTCATCCTCATCAGGCATGTTGGAGATGAAGTATTTGAGCTGTCCCTGAAGCTTCTCACCATCAATCATCACACTACCACATCTCCTCTGGGGTGGCTCCACATCCAGTCCCTGCTCCGCCAAGAAAAACAAAAGCAAGTGCCTTGGCCAGGACCCCAGGAGCCTAAGTGCAGAGAGAATTCCTCTCAGTGGAAAGAGGCAAGATTTTGACTATGCTGTTCCCTCTCATCCTTGTATCAGTGAGCCTTGGCTGTGGGAAAAAAAAAAAAAAAATCACTCTAAGTCTCAGCGGCTTAAAACAAGAACCATTTATGATTTCTCATGAGTCCAGCAGTTAGCTGGGTGCTTCTAGGCCAAGATCAATTGATCTTGGCTGGCCTTAATTAAAGGTTTTGTTCCAAAAGGCTTCTGGAGGCCTCACTCAGAACTGGTATGACATCACTCCTGCCACAAAGCCTACTGATCAGAGCAAGTCATGAGGCCAGTCTCTCCATGAGAAGAATGACCAAGTATTGTACATTACAGACATGTCTGCAATCAACCACAGGCCTCAAGCTTTTCTCTGCATCCCTTATAGTTCCTGATTATGGCTTGAAGTGAAAAAACTCTGTTATAAAATAAAGATGGGTGGACAGTTGGGAGGATGGACAGAGGGTGGCTGGGTGGCTGGGCGCCACTGTGTATGAGTGGGTAGATGGGTGAATGGGCAGATGCAAGATGCATTCAGTGGTGAAGTGTGACAGGGTGAGTGAATGGAGGTGGTTTGCATGGATGGTGGGCAGAAGCCTCACATCCTACTCTCATCCTTAGAGTCAAGGGGCATGGTCACACAGGAACAAGAAGACCACGCTTCCATCCTACATCCCTTGCAATCTCCTGGTGGGCAAATGAGTCACCTTGCTGCACACGGCATCGCACCGGAATCTCTGTTGCTCCTGGGCAGGCTGGCCACGCCCAGGGCCTGTTACCATGACTGTGTGTCTCTCCTTTCCCTCATGATGACACCCCTTAAACTTCTCAGTGCTCCCATTTCCTACAAGATAGAAGCCAAGTAACTTGCTGCAGCATTGAAGACTCCCCATGGCCTGGCCCCACTTGTCTCCCCAACGTTTTCTTCTGCTATGGCAGACCATGCCTTCCCTCTCCCACCTGCTCCCCGCTAGTAATTGCTGTAGCCACATGATGCTCCCCCACTTTCCTTGAAGACGCCAAGCTTTCCTACACCTCCCTGATTTTGTATGTGCTGTTCCCTCTTGGAAGTGATCCCTTTGCCCTCAGTCAAGGGGACGTTTGCTTACTTGTCCTCTAAGACTTCATCCCTGTGCTCCACCACCATCTTGTCCTTGAGGGCATCTTGTACAAGCCTCCACTTGTTACATTTCTGTCTCCCCCCTGGACTTACCTTCCTTGGGGCAGTGAGTCTGGCTCATGGCAGTGTCCTCAGCATCTGGCCCAGTTCCAGGAGCCTAGAAGATACCTGGTGTTTGCTGAAAGGATCCATCCCTTGCAGCTTTGACATGTTCCCCCTGCCCTGTCCTCTCAGCGAGTGTCCACTGTGTTTCCAGTTCCTGACCAGGTGTTGGACTAGCCACAAAGCATTGATAGTCTCGTGGAGGGAGCGAAAGCAGGCATACACACATGTGCACACGTGATCTCCCAGAAATCAAAGCTCTGCCCACCAGAGGTAGCATGACACCAGCACCTCTGGGAGAGCTCAGGGTGCCCAGAATTCATGGAAGAGATCACAGTGAAATTGGGACATGGGGACTTTGATGAGTGAGGAAGAGAAGAAGGCTTTGGGGGCCAAGGATCTGCATGAGTGAGGCTTGGCTGTGAAGACACATAAGAGCAAGCCACCAGCCCAAGAAGGTGACTCAAGGGGAAACAAATATAGCGCTGGGAAAAGATGCTGAGGTCAGATGGTTAAGGGCCTCGAATGACAAGGACAAGAAGGAAGCTAGAATTTATTGATTGTGAGAAGGCCAGGTTCCTCAAAACTATCCTGTGAGTAAAGGTTCAGAGACATTAAGTAACTTACCCAAGATAATACAGCTAGGAAATGGTAGGCCTGGGATTCAAAACCAGTCTGACTCTAAAATCCACCTCCTCAAAACTGAAAACAGAGCTACTATATGATCCAGCAATCCCACTGTTGGGCATATATTCAGAGAAAACCTGGTTCAAAAGGATACATGCAGCCCAACGCTCATTGCAACACTGTTACGATAGCCAAGACATGGAAGCAACCTAAATATACATGGAGAGAAGAGTAGATAAAGAAGATATGGTACATAGATAAAATGGAATATTACTCAGCCATAAAAATAATGCCATTTGCAGTAACATGGATGAACCTAAAGATGATCATACCAAGTAAAGTAAGTCAGACGAGAAAGACAAATATATGATATCCCTTATATGTGGAGTCTAAAAAGTATGATACAAATGAATTTATTTACAAAACAGAATCAGACTCACATAGGAAACAAACTTATGGTTACCAAAGGGAAAAGGTGGGAGGCAGGGGAGGGATAAATTGAGAGTTTGGGATTGACATATACACACCACTATATGTAAAATAGATAATCAATGAGGACCTACTGTATAAACACAGGGAACTCTGCTCAATATTCTGTAATAACCTAAATGGAAAAAAAAATTTTTAAAGAATAGATATATGTGAACCTGAACCACTTTCCTGTACACCTGAAACTAACACAATATGTTAATCAACTACACTACAATATAAAATAAAAATTGTTTTAAAATAAAATAATACCCATCTGTTCATTCCACTGGACTCTTATCAGTCAGGAGGCCGAGAGCAAGGTTTAGCAGGAAGGGAGGTTATGGATGAGATGGGTCTTAACAAATATTATCTTAATGCTATTTGGACTGTGTTCTCTGTCCCTGAATCAATGAGCTCCTGGTCTATTTCTTCTCTAGTTGGAAGCAAAACCCTCTATGAGCCACCTAAAGTGTGTGTTTACCTCCACTGCTTCTAAGGAGACAGGACAGAGACCCAGGCCTTGAGGTTAGCCCTGAACTGAACAGGTGACTACAGCCCGCCCTACCCCATTGAGCCTCCCTGCCAAGGCCTCCCCACCTCCCGGTCAGCACGGCTGGATCTGTGTTCCTTCTCAGGGAATTCCTTGGAGGACAGGTCACGTGCTGCCTGGAAATCAATGTGTTTGACCAGTTGCTTCCCTTTCATCTTTTCATTGTATAATTCTGCCCCCCGAAGGCAAAAACACTGGTCTGGCAAGATTTGTTCTTTTTAAATCTGGCTGGAGCCTCACTAAAGTCCATTAATCTTTAACTTTTTATAGATTTTTCTGCTTAGAATATATACTCTGTGCTTGCATTTCACGTGGAGATTGAAGCTCTGCTTCCATATTGATGATGACTCTGAAGACTTATGTTCTCTCTGGGGTTTTGTTCTGTGGGCTTATTTATCAGTGCCAGCATGCCAAGAACCCCATAGATCTCTGCCTCACTCAGGAGCCAAGCAGTGGCTAAGACCCTGGGCCTCAGGTCACACAACTGCTGCTGCTAAGTCTCTTCAGTCGTGTCCGATTCTGTGCAACCCCATAGACGGCAGCCCGCTAGGCTGCCCCATCCCTGGGATTCTCCAGGCAAGAACACTGGAGTGGGTTGCCATTTCCTTCTCCAATGCATGAAAGTGAAAAGTGAAAGTGAAGTCGCTCAGTTGTGTCCGCCTCTTAGCGACCCCATGGACTGCAGCCTACCAGGCTCCTCTGTCCATGGGATTCTCCAGGCAAGAGTACTGGAGTGGGGTGCCATTGCCCTCTCCACAGGTCACACAGAGCCAGACACAAATCCAGTCCCAGCCCTGCCATTCTACCTGTTCAACCTCGAGCAAGTCACATGCATCTCTAAGGCTCATTGAAAATGAAGACCCAAGGGACTCATATCTCACCCGGGTTTGTATAATCAGCACAAAGCCCATATACAGCCATAACAATTACTGTTGAAGAGTCCTTGACTCTGCAAGGACAGCCACTCCTTACCCCTATCCCTTACCTTTTTTCCAGTCTCCCCTTCTCTTCCAAGAATAACTGCTGGCTCTTTCTCTGTCTACTAAGTTAGCCTTTCAATGCCACCTCTAATCCTCCCTTCTAACCAGCATCTCTGATTAACCTCATAAGAAGGTCTAGGGTAAAGTACACAGAATCATGGTCCTCTGTAAAAAAGACAAGGAGATGGGAAAAATTTTGATATGTACAATGCAGTTTTTTCAAATTTATTACTGGCCAAAACTATATTTAAAGAGTATTTTATTTATATATATATATATATATATATATATATATATATCTGAATCACTTTGCCATACAACAGAAATTAACACAACACTGTAAGTCAACTATTCTTCAATTTTTAAAAGAGTATCATCAAAGTGAAAACACAAAATTTATATATATTTTGTTAAATCTCAAATCCACAAGGCCAAGTACACCAAGTACTTGGGAAAGACAGCTTAAGAGAAGTGATTTAAAAACAACAACAACACGGGCCACCTCTCCCCACACACTGGCCACATTAGCCTACTGAAACCACAGCAAACACCATGTGGGTCAAGAATCTGCCGACACCTATTTTCTGTCTAAAAGTTGGCAAGGACTGCTCTTAGTTGCCGAACTTCACAGATAAGCTGTGCCACTCCGCACATTAGTCCTTTTGTGGGCACGTCCTAGGGGAGGTATGCTGACTGGCCACCTGTAGACAGATAAATTATATGGACCCTTTCCCACCTTTTGGTGACTCTGGTTTAACTTAATTGCTGATGACAAATCATTTAAAAATTCCTTTACTAATTGCTTCTGACCAAAACCATTCCCACTTCGCTGTCTTGATACTGCGAGGCACGGAACTGTGACATCTCTAGTCTTTCCACCCACCATATCTCCCATCGCATGAAATGGCCACTTAAAGACCGAAATCAGACTGGAACTCAAAGACTGACTTCTGATTTCCTACCAGCTACGTCTCTATTTTAGATGCTATCTTTCAGCCAAGTCAGTATTCTGGAGGACCATCCTGTCAGACATCTGTGAGAGTGAAAGCATTAGTCGCTCAGTCATGTCTGACTCTGTGCAACCCCATGGACTGTACCCATCCAGGCTCCTCTGTCCATGGAATTCTCCAGGCAAGAATATGGAGGGGGTAGCCATTCCCTCCTCCAGGGATCTTACCAATCCAGGGATTGAACCCAGGTCTCCTGCATAGCAGGTGGATATGTTACCATCTGAGCCCCCAGGGTGGCTGAGGGACATATCAAAGGAATGATTTCAATGATCCCAGAATCTTGCATCTTTTATACATACAAAAGTGCTAAATTCATTAAACTGAGATGCCTGCTTTACTTTAATTAACAGTAATCTTTTGATGGTCTAATTACCTGGTCTTTGTTGCAAAAACTCCTGTAAATCCTGGCTCCTCCCTTACCTCTTTGGAACAGTTCCTTAAAATTGTCTGGAAGGCTGTGTCCTGGGCTTAAGACCTCATTTTTGTCCACTGAAAACATAATTCTCAACCTGTGCTTTTTTTTTTTTTAGTCAATACAGCTTATGGGTAATCCCCTCCATGTGACATCTATGCCTGCCCCACAGAAATCACAAGATTCCACAGGACCCAGATTTCGTTTTCTAGGAAGCATTTTCCTTGCAGATATATGGCTGTGTGGTTGGATCCCTGGGTTGGGAAGATCCCCTGGAGGAAGGCATGGCAACCCACTCCAGTATTCTTGCCTAGAGTATCCCATGGACAGAGAAGCCTGGCGGGCTACTGTCCATAGGATCGCAGAGTCGGACATGACTGAAGTAACTTAGCTAATTGTACAGAGCCTCCAGATTAGACAGTTGGGACCCAGGTATCTTTGCAGAAGGATGTTAGGCTGGGGAGGTGGGCTGGAGTAGATAAGTAAAGGTGTCCTTCACAAAACTACCACAACCAGCATCTCCTCGTTGAGTGTCCTGGATCTACCCACTGGACGAACGTCCTCACTATGGGAAAACTGAAACGAAAATTAAGAGATGAGTAAGCATTTTCTGGGTATTTGATAATATTTAGAAATTAATATTATTGATTATTAGCTGTGATAATGATGCTGTGGTTTTTTTTTTTTAAGTCTATCTTTTAGAGATACTTCTTGAAATGTTTCCAGATGATGCAATATGATGTCTGGTATTTGACTCAAGATAATTTTGGAAAATGGGGAGTGGGCAGGGATATGGATGAAACCAGATCAGCCATGGGTTAATAATTGTTGAAGCTGGTGATGGATCCGTGGGAGGTCTATGTACAATTATATCTCTGTTTATGGAAGTTTAAATGTTGCCATAATAAAATAGTTAAGAAAGAGAAAAAAAAAAAAAAACAGAGGAAAGAAAGGAAGGAAGAAGGAGCGGGGGAGGGAGAAAGGAGGGAAAAGAAATGAAGAAACACTTCCCATGCAGTGTATATCACAATCTGTAGAAACAACTGTCATGTGTCGATGAAAAGTAACTGACCCACTCTGCAGAACCATTTTCTGGACAGAAATAAATCCCCGGGCCACCTCCCCAAAGTGGGTTTAAGATTCTGGGGCTTGTAGACCTGGTGTTTCATTTGCATATCTGCATATTCATGGATGCATTAAAGAGGAGTATCCTGAGCAGACCTTGGTGCCCCCTCAGCTCCTGTGGCCTCTTGACAAGCCCTCTCACTTCGGAACACGGTGGACACAGGGAGGCAGCTTTGTTGGGCCACCCTTATCCTTTCAGACACTAACCTCACAGATGGCTCAGTAGTAGCTCGGGGACTGGAGTGAGGTGGTTCTCTACAACATAATTCCAGACACATATTTGAACACAGGAAGGGAGAAGATTTTACAAGTCTCTAAAATAAAATGAGCTCTTGAGAAGAGAAACAAGGATGAAGGAGGATTTCTTTATCAGAGGCACTGATTCATCGAAATGGCTCACTGAGTTTTGATTTATCTCCATGGAGCTCATGGCTTATCCCCATTTACCTTCCCCTCCTTCTGGGAGGAGACACAGCAGGGCAGGCATATACTTAGCCACTGGGAGACTAAACAAAGGCAGATAGGAACCAGGGAAAAGCAGGCCGAATTAATTGCCATGCACCCAGCCAGCCAGCTCAGAAGACTGAGGCTAGGTGAACAGGAAGTGTCTAAAGTGGCTGGAGGAGGTAGGAGTGGCCAGATCTCGGTTCTTGGGAATGAACAGCAGAGGACCTACTGGAAGGGGAGGAGAGGGGCAGACCTCTGCCTGGAGCATGAGGGGACCACTCTGGGCATGCAAAGAGCCAGCAGTGACTTGGCCCTTTTTATGTGCCAGGCACTGTGCTGGACATTTGGCATAAACATCTCAGGAGACTCAGCACAAAAATGGGGGAGGGTGAGACATCCACCTGCCTGAGATGGATGATGTAGGGAGCAGGGAGAGGAGTTTAGACTAGTCAAAGGTGACCAAGGAACAGTTAGTTCACTGCTTAAGCCTTTGGCTGATCCTCTGTTCTAGTGAGTCAGGCTAACAAAGAAGTTCAGGGCCATGGCTAGTCCTGATTAGATGCCTTAGAGAAGCCAAATCAGGTGAGAACCCACTATCCACTTGACCAAGCTATGGGGCTTTCTTCTTGCATCTTTAAACTAGGCAGGACAGGGACAGGCTGCCCCATAGTCCCTGAGATGAGCTCCAGGCTGGCCAGGGAGGATGCAGAGCCAAGGCCTGTGTGAACAACTGATGGTGTGAGCATCCCAGTACAGCTGAGAAGAGATGGGAAATAGGTCTGATGAGGGCTACAGCTGTCCACAGCACTGGCCTCAGCCAGGGGTGATTTTGCTCCCCTCCCCCGCACCCCACCCCCACCAGCCTGGGGCATTTGGCAAGACCTGGAGACATCTTTAGGAGGTATCAACTGGGCCTGTAGATGCCAGGAATGCAGCCTAACATCCTACAATACATAAGAACCCTCCATCCACCAAAGAATGACATGGTCCAAACTGGCAACAACGTCAAGGTTAAGAAACCCTGGTGTTGGACTTCCCTGGTGGTCCAGTGGATATGATTCCACCTGCCAATGCCTGGGACACAGGGTCAATCCCTGGTCTAGAAAGATCCTATGGAGCAACTAAGCCCAAGCACCACAACTACTGAGCCTGCACTCTAGAGCCACCACAGTGAGAAGCCTGTGCATTGCAACAAAGAGAGGCTAAAATCCAACCCACTGCCTGGAATGAAGCTGCCCCTAACCTGAGGAAGAGGCATTTTTTCTAACTCAGCCAGATGCAGTGTGAGGATTTACATGAGCCTGGAGATGGGGGACAAAGGAGAGGTGCCTGGGGATTGGAGCCACAGTCATATTGGAGTGTGAGGAGAATGTACCTGCTGTCACCCAGACTGCGAGTTGTACAAAAAGCAATTTAAAAGAGATATTTAGTCTTAATAAAGAGTCAAAAAGTCAACCCACATGATTATGTCATCTTCTTGCTGGCAAAGACAGAGGTTTTAAAGCACGATAACATACCTACCAGGTGAGAAATGAGATGAGCTCAAAGATCTTCACTGCAGTACTGTTTCTAACAGTACGAGATCAGAAAACAATACTCCCATAAATGCCCATCAGGGCAGGACAAGCTGGATAAACAATGGCATATCCTGCAAAAGAATGAGGTCTCCAGAAATAGAGTAAGTGAAAAAAAGCCAAGTGCACAACCCTGTGGAGTTGGCCTTTCACCGGGTGGCCTTCCACTGCCACCAGGTGAAAGCCCAGTGAGGAACAACGTGGTACTGATAAGTGCTTATATTTGCATAATCCTGGTGGCTCAGCCAGAAAGAATCTGCCTGCCAACGAAGGAGGTGCGGTTCAGTCCCTGGGTGGGGAAGACCCCCTGGAGATGGAAATGGCAACCCACCCCAGTATTCTTGCCTAGGAAATCCCATGGACAGAGGAGCCTGACCGGATACAGTCCATGGGCTCGCAAAGAGTCTGACACGACTTAGCGACTAAACAAGCGGATTTCAAAACCACCCAGAGGGCCTCTTTTAGCCATACTTACTTCAAGTAACATCAACTTTGCTTTTATTGGGGCGGGGAGGGGGAGGTGGGAGTGTCTCATTTTTCTTTCCCGCAGTTGAACTGCCCAGCCTTCCGGATCCTGGACCCCCACAGGCCGAGCCACTCGCGGGGATTTAAGACAAAAGCCTGTGAGAGATACCGTTCCCTAGTTACTCCAGCCAACCCCGAGACTTTCCCAATCCTCAAGTGGCCGCTGAATGTGAAAAGTTCAAGGAGTCTGAAGGAATCCCGCAGGAACCTAAGAGTTTGGAATCATTTAAGTACCCTTCACCCTCACCCCATCTCCCTTTTCCCTCTCAGGGAAGCGAACTGAACGTCTGAGGAACCTGGCCCTCCGACCTCCCCGCCCCCGCCCCACTGAGAGGGGCGGAGCGACCGCTACGATGGATCCTCCCGCCGGCTTTGTGCGCGCTTGCAATCCAGCTGTCGCCGCCCCAAGAGCCCCCTGCCCCCGGAGGACGCACATTTCCGGGCCGCCCACCACCCAGATCGCACCGCCTGCCCACATCTGCTCCGGCCTGTTCGGTCCCCGTCGGGCCCCAGTCGTCCCCCCGAAATGCCGGTCGACTTTACCGGGTACTGGAAGATGCTGGCCAACGAGAATTTCGAGGAGTACCTGCGCGCGCTGGGTAAGCGCTGCCCGCCGCGCTCTGCCCGGGCGCCCCGCCGGACCTCTGAGGGTGGGATCCCCGCGCCCTTCCGAGCCGGCCGCCCATCAGCCTGCCTCGGTCAGGCCTTATCGCCGCCCAGAGCACCCGGGCCGCGGACGGGGCGTCTCCGGGAGCCAGAGACCTGCGAATTGCCGAACCCGGGTTGTTAGGGTTCATGGTGGTCAGTGTCTGATAGTTGGCTCTCGACGTAGAGGATTTCATTAGAAGAGCTGGGCTTGGTTGGCTAGTTTTTGTTTTCAAAGGTTTAGCATAGGGCAGAAAACTTTGTTGTGGAAAAAAAGGAAAGAAAGAAAAGGACAGGCCAGCTGCACGCAGAGGCCGTGTTAATCGAGCAAGGAACTCCAGTGGTTTTCTTGGGGTGGGGGGAGCAGGCTCGTAGGGCCCCCCTACCTTGGCAGCAGTTCTCCAAATGTTTTCAGCCAACTCTCTACCCTGGCACTCCCTGCAGATGTCAATGTGGCCTTGCGCAAAATCGCCAACTTGCTGAAGCCAGACAAAGAGATCGTGCAGGAAGGCGACCACATGATCATCCGCACGCTGAGCACTTTTAGAAACTACATCATGGACTTCCAGGTTGGGAAGGAGTTTGAGGAGGATCTAACGGGCATAGACGACCGCAAGTGCATGGTGAGGCTTTGCGTTTGCCTGCGCATCTCCTTCCCAGGGTTCCTGACAAAGATGGGGCTGGGTGATCCCAGAGTGGAGCAAGGGCCCTTGTGTTCTGAGGGGCAGCAGATGTTCCCACTCCCAGCCCCCAAGGTAGGCAGCACCTGACTCATCAAATTCCCCTTACCTCCTAACCAGACAGTAACAGGAAAGCTGTGGCTTGTTGACTCTCTACTATGTCCTGGCTTTGAGCCCATGCTTTCTTTATATGCTTGACTTCATCCAATCATCACAACCCCTGAGGGAGGTCTGAGGACGCCCATTTTACAGATGAGGAAACAGTCTCAAAGAGATGTGCCTGGAGTAGCGCGGCTAGGGCAGGGCTGGGCAGGAATTCCAGGCAAATCTGTTGACTCTATCTGTACCATAGGGTTGGGGAGGAAGGAGAGAAGGGAGGAAAGCAAGACCAAACATAGGCAGCCTTTTTCAAGTGTAAACTTTCTACATGGCAGAGCAGGAAGTCACTCTAGGGAGCAGGGGCACTGTGATCTATGCCTTCTGACCTGCCCCTCCTCATCCCCAAACTGGAGTTTGGCTCCCGGCCAGTGCCTTCCTTATCTTCCACTGCTTCCAGGCGGCTGGCTGCCTTTGAACCCCGCAGCCAGCACCTACTCAGTAGGTCAATGCCCCTGCAGCCCAGGCCGGAAGGAGCAGCAGTGGAGGAGGGAAGTAAGCCACCCGTAAACAAGGATGGGAAGTTGGTGACCTGGAGACCCCAATTAGCGCCACCACGCTGCCTCCGGAAGGTCAGCCTTGGGCCTCCATCAACATTCTGGGGGTCGCTGGGAGGTCAGGGTGCCGTCTGCCTCGCTCTCACAGTCGTGGGTCCAGACCTAGGGGCCTGCCTTGCTTCCTGATGAGATTCTCCTCATTCTTCTTCCCCGTCCCCTCCCACCCTTCACTGAGGGGCTACTCCATGCCCTGCACTGTGCCAGCTGTTTTACTCCACAGTGAAGGAGGGATTACTAACCCCATATTTCTCAATAACTGAGGCTCCCGGGCGAAGAGATTGAAGAGGTGGGACTTTGAGGCCGAGACTCCTGCTCTGGGCTAAGCTCCTCTGTAGATAGCCTTTGTGGAACCCTGTGCCTGGGCTTTGGTTGACTGTGGTTGAAGGAGTGCCAGTGTCTGGGGATAAAAAGCCCCAGGCCAGGATGACTCACCCTTCCCGACTTGTTGATTCATCCGAAGGGGATCAGGAGTCAGTGATTATACTCGGAATAGTGGCGGAAGAGGGGGTGGCTGGCAAGGCGGATCCTCGGAGAGGCCACTGGTGGGAGAAAACACTGTGGTTGTAGTGAGATGTCAGGTCACGCTTCTAAACGCCCGAGGCCACTTAATCCTCAGAGAGGCTCACAGTGGGAAAGGAGACTTTCAGTCAGAGTCCGCCTTGATAAAGTGGGGGCCCTGCCTGTCGGACCACTGCCCAAGGTCTGGTCCCTGGCTCATTGCCTGGAACCGAATGTGAGAACAGTCCTTGTCCCCAGCCTACTCTTGAGGTACTTACAAGGCACAGCAAGCATCTCTGTTTATTTTGGGTCACTGCCACTTCTGGAATGTGCTGGCTTATACTTGCTTGGCTAATTATCTTTGCTCTTTCATTCCCACTCTCATCCATTAATGCATGAGGCATTTATTGATCACCTGGTAATACTAGTTAATACAAGCAGACCTCAGAGAGATTGCAGGTCCAGCCCCAGATCTCCACAATAAAACGAACATCGAAATAAAGCGAGTTCATACAGAGTTTTCCTTTTCCCAGTGCATATAAAACTTTTGGCTATACTAGACTGTGGTTTATTAAATGTGCAATTATATTATGTGTAAACAACAGTGTATACACCTTAACTGAAATGCTCACCATCATCTGAGCCTTGGGCAAGTTGTAATCTTTTTGCAATATAGTACTGTCGAAGATTACTGATCACAGATCACTATAACAAATAGTGAAAAAGTGTGAAATACTGGGAGAATTACCAAAGTGTGACACAGAGACCAACTGTGAGCAAATGCTGTTGGAAAAATGGCATCAATAGACTTGTCTGATGCAAATTTGCCACACACCTTCAATCTAAAAAGCGCAATATCACCAGGGACTCCCCACGTGGTCCACTGGTTAAGACCCTGCACTTCCAATGCAGGTTCAATCCTTTGTTGGGGAACTAAGATCCCACATGCCCAGCAGCATGGTGAAAAAAAAAACCCACAGTATTTTCGAAGTGCAATAAAACAAGGCATGCCTGTACTCGAGTGCTAAAGTAGTGTTCCTGTTTTATTTTAACTCACTGAATTTTCACAACACTGATTTTAACCCCATTTTACAGTGAGAAAACCAAGGCGATATTTCTTGTTGTGTGACCTTGGTGGATTAAGTAAGTGGCAGAGGGAGGGTTTGCATGTGGTCTGACCCAGTGGAACATGTCACAATCTCTGATGTCCAGGAACTCACAATCTTTGTGGTGGAGACAGATGCACACAGGGTCAGAACACAGTGTGATCAGTGGTGACAAAGGGAAGCACCAGAGGAGGGGATCCCAGAAGGAGTTCCGGAGGTGGTGACGTCACAACCTACTGTAACAGAAAATGGGAAGGTGGGTGGGTGGGTAGGAGGGAGGGGTTTGGCCACCCTCTTTTCTTAGCCATTAGTTCTGGGGTAGGTGAACAGATCAGGGAGCCCAGCAGCTGGGCAAACTCAGTGACATTGGGTGAGGACTCACAGTCACATCTGCTGTCTCGGGATTCAGGGAGGCCCCCTCCCGAGTAGACAGCAGGCACTCACCTTGCTGTTGCAAATGGAGAAGATGGACTGCCCTCTGCTCCGGCCTTCCTTTGGCCCCTGACTGCAGAAAAGTCCTTCTTCCCAGCTGTCCAGTCGGATTGGGTAGCCACAGGGAGAACATGGCTAGGGGAGGCTGCAGGATAATACAATGATAGCAGCTATCTAGCCTGGTGCTTGTGAATGGATGGGAGCTGCCTGCAAGAGGCCACATGGCCCAGGCCAGGGCCCCCAGGGGGTCCTGAGCAAGGTGGTTGCCAAAGATAATGTACCTTCTGCTCCCTGTGCTCTGCACCCAGCAGGAGGAACTGTGGCTGGAGGAAGCCAGTTCTCAGCATCAGCTGGCCTCATTCTAACACGTTCTTCCCAGCACATTACAAGTAGCTCATTTCTCACCTGTTATGTTCATTCCTCTCTTGGTCCTATAAGCATTTCGTTGGTGTTTATCTTTGCAGCCCTCGTGTTACTGACATGAATCACATGGGAGTCCTGCCCTCCTGGAGCTCAGTGTAATGGAGGCAACAGACCAAAGCAGCCGAGCATACTGAGATGGTGTGCTGACGGGGAGGGACAGACAGAGAAGGACCCCCAGGTCTGAGAGGTCACAAGCTGTTCCCGCAGAAAGTAGAGTCTCAGCAGTGGCTTGAAGGGTAGGCAGGAAGTGGGCAGACAACAGAAACGGGGTGAAAACAAAGCCAAGGCCAAGAGAATAGCTCTTGTTATCGTTGTTCGCTTGGTTGTGTCTGACTCTGCGACCCCATGGACTGCAGCCCACCAGGCTTCCCTGTCCTTCGTCTTCTCCCAGAGCTTGCTCAAACACATATTCATTGAGTCAGTGATGCCATCCAACCATCTCATCCTCTGTCGTCCCTTCTCCTCCTGCTTTCAATCTTTCCCAGCATCAGGGTCTTTTCCAATGAGTCAGTTCTTCCCATCAGGTGGCCAAAGTATTGGAGATTCAGCTTCAGCATCAGTCCTTCCAATGAATATTCAGGGTTGATTTCTTTTAGGGTCAATCCTAAAAGATTTAGTTTGATCTCCTTGCAGTCCAAGGGAGTCTCAAGTGTCTTCTCCAACAGCACTTGGTACTTGCTATTTCAAACCTGTCCCACACCAGCCTTGGGCTCAGCCTGGGGGCACAAAGGCAGCCAGGCCAGTGGAGGAGCCAGACACATCCTCAGGCCTTCACCACCCGGTGCAGTGGTGGAAGCACAGTGGGCTGGGAACACAGGGCTGGTAGGGCAGGAGCAGGCAGTGGTCAAGGAGGGTTCCCTGGAGCTGTGGGGAGCCTTGAAGGACACGTAAGAATTAGGGTGGATGTGAAAAGCATTTCAGGCAAAGGGAACCACATGCACAGAGGCCCAGAGGTCAGAGAAGGCCTGGCTGGGAGGGGTTTTATCAGGGAAAGAGGTGCCGTCTGCAAAGACTTCATGTGGCCAAAGTGTAGGGTGTGGCTGGAGAAGAGGTTAGTGCTGGGGCGCCAGTAGGGGGCCTGGAGGTGACCAGATGGGCGCCAGAGAGCCTGGGAGAGGCGTGGTCAGGCTGCCATCCTCCCCAAAGAGCCCACAGAGCTCTGCTCCTGCCTCTTTCCCTGGGAACCTTATCTGTCTTCTAGAACAGAGGATGAAATCCGGCCTGCAGATGTGTTTTGTTTGGCTTGCACCATGTTTGACAAATTTCAAAGCCAATTGCCAGTGATTGCCAAAGATTGTTATGTCATAGAAAAATCCATATTCCTGGCTGTTCATACCCCAACAGAGTCAAGACTGCTAAAAAGGCTGGGTGCCCTTTTAATTCTGTGCCATGTGGATCCCCGGGACATGGCCACAGTTGCTCCCATTTGATGGGACCTTTTCCACTTTACCCCAGCCCTCGCCCACCCCGTTACCTGAAGTCCAGGATCAAACAGCCATATATCACTGTTTGCCTTGTGCATTCCTTAGAGCAGTGGTTCCCAGAGCTGAGAGCAGCAGCAGCAGCAGTGTGTGAGGACTTGTTAGGAAAACGTGTTCCAGCCAGACCCCTGGCCTCCCAGATCAGGGACTTTGGGGGTGAGGCCTACAATCTGGGTTTCAATAAGCCACCGGGTGGTTCTGGTGTAACTAAACCTTGAGAACCACCACTTTGGAGAAAAGAAACCTCTCTGTAACTGCGTCTCTAGAAAAAGTGGAAAACACTCAGTGATATTTTTTAGGCCCGGTGTAGAGGGCCACATGCCACCGGATGGCTTAGCCCATTCCTGGACCCCTCTGGACATGGCAGCCATGTCCAGCACCACCTGAAATGGCTCTGCGGTCTCTCCCCAGGCTGACGGGTGGAGGCACTCAGATCTATGGAGCCCAGGATCACTCAGCTCACATTTCCAGCCGGTTCTGTTCAGATCTTTACATGACTGCAAGCAGTCAGGGCTGTCATCTTGGTGGAAATGTGTCAAGCCTGGGTCCAGCTTTTCTCCACCACCTCCTGCATGCCTTTATCCATTAAAATGAAATTGCAGGCCTAGTTTGAAACCAATATTATTTATTGAATCTGGCAGATGGAGGCCTTGGCAGAGTAGGGGACCTGCCAAAAGAGAGGTGCTCCCTCACTTCAAATACTGTTCCCCACACCCAGGCCAAGGAGCCCCTCAGTGCAAAGAATGATCCGACTCCTGATTTCAGCTCCCCTGGCATGAGCTGCTTTTATGGGAGAAGACGAGCCTCAGCCAGGGTCTCAGCCAGGAGCCTGGCTCTGTGTGCTGGTGACAGAAGGGCCATTTGTCATCCCACTGTGGACCCCTGGGAAACTGCAGCTTTGTTCACTCAGGAGCAGGCTCCTCCTCCCAGGCAGAGGCCTCGCCTCCAGCTCCAGCCTTGAACTCAGGATGACCCCTTCCACAGAACCTGCCTTCTGCTTCCAGCCTTCTGTTGCTGCTGTCTGTTTTTAGGTAAAAGGAAAAAAAGAATTCAAGCAGCACAGGAGAAAGTGGACTGAAAAGGAAAGGCCCCTTCCTTACTCAGCTTCGTTTCCACTCCCCAGAGGTAATCACTGGTACTGTTTCTGGCTGGTCTGTCCCCAAATCTTCCTCAAATATAGAAGCCAGCAGCTCTGTATCTATTGAGTAGGTAATTGGTCAAATGTTGTTAGTGAACTAAGTCGTGACTCTTGCGACCCCATGGACTATAGTCTGCCAGGCTCCTCTGTCCATGGGATTTTCCAAGCAAGAATACTAGAATGGGTTTTCATTTCCTTCTCCAGGGGATCTTTCCGATCCAAGGATCAAACCCACATCTCCTGCATTAGCAGGCAGATTCTTTACCACTGAGCCACCCGGGAAGCCCCCCAGAATTGGTCAATATTTCTACCAAAAGCCGGAAAAGACAGAAAGAAAAACAGAGAGAGAGAGAGAGAGGAGGGAGGTAGGGAAAGAAGGAAGGAGAAAAAGAAAGGAGAGAAGAAAGAAAGGATCTACTTCTTTGCACATTGTTTCTCAATATTTCTTCAGCATCTTTCTATATCAGCACTTAAACATGTTTCATTTCCTTCCCTCCTTGACTTACTTTCATCCATCCATTCATGCATCTAAGTATCTACCAAACCTCTGTTAACAGTTTGGTTTAAACTCTTTTGCCAGCTTTCTGATCCTATTCTTGATTCATTAAAGAGATTTCTTTGATTCTTATTTTAAAAAAACAAAAACACGATGTCAATGGCAGAATTCACTCCCTGGGCCGCAGAGCTGAGAATGCCACTGGGTTTGAGAGCTTTCTGAGAGCCGCCCCTGCCCAGATCAGGGCCCCAGCATTTGGCTGGGTCCTTTCCAGGAAGGAAACACGGAGTGTCTTTCATGTCTTAGCTAAAGTTCTTCGACCTTTGAAATGAGTGTCAGCAGCATGCTTTTGAGGATTACAAAAAGGAGAATTAAAGCAACCCAAATAAAATTCACAAAGTAGCTTTCAAGAATCACACTTGTTTGTTAGGTTTGGGGTTTTGTTAGGAACAAAGGGAAATAACATGTGCTAAATCCTTACCAAGCGCCAGGCCTGACCCTGATGATTTTCGCACTTTTTCTCTTTTGGTCCCCACAACAAATGCTGTTCGGTAAGTATCGTTATGCCCACTTTACAGATGGAGATCTGAGGCTCCTGGGTGAGGAATCTTTTTTAGCCCAAAGTCACTCAGTCAGCTGGTGGCAGAGGAAGGATTCCAACTTGTCTGTTTATAACACTCTACATTACAGAGCTCCATGAAAGCAGAGCTTCATGGAGTTCTGCTAAAGACCAGCACCTCAATTCTGTATTGTGACCCTCATCACAACCTGGATGAGAGTGGTGAGAAGGCTTGGAGGTATGGAGAAAGGAGTGCTGGTATTAGAGTCAGACATCTGGTTTTGAATCCTCCCCTCTTAGTTAACAAAGTGACCTTAAATGACTGAACACACTGCCTCTGTTTTCACATCTGCTGAATGGACATTGTGATTGCCGCTCCACCTGGCTCACAGCTCATTCTGAGGACTGGGGCAATGGCACAGGAAATAGGGCCTTGTGAAGCCACGATACTATGTCCAACAAGCAGGGGGAAATCCCTCCGAGACCCTGGCCTACAGGCAGTGTTCTTGTGATGGCCACGTGTTTACTGGAGAATTACAACTGTTTGTTTTTCTGATCGACATTGCTCTGCTACCCACCCAGAGAAGCACCTTCTTTGGGGTGGGAAGGACCCCTACTTACCTGTGGGTTCTGGTGAGGCTGCACATCCCAGTATGTCATCTCTCCGGGGTCGAGCACCTTAAACCAGGACTGTGACAGTGTCCTGCGGCCTGACCCGTGATTGTGTGTGTTACTGGGCCAGTCGTATGTTTTCTGCCACCTTCCATGGCTGCAGGAGAAATCGAACAGAAGGAAAAAATAAAATGAGGCCAGTAGATAAGCAGAAATAATCGAGAAAGAGAGAGGGAGAGAGAAACCACAACACTGAAGGGCTGCTGGAACTCCTGATACAACACCATTCCGAGACTTTTCACGTCCTTGAACCAGCTAGTATGTTCCCTTTGTTTTTCCCCTGAAGTGTTTTGCAGTTTTCCTGCTGCTGCTGCTACTGCTAAGTCGCTTCAGTCGTGTCCGACTCTGTGCGACCCCATAGACAGCAGCCCACTAGGCTCCTCTGTCCCTGGGATTCTCCAGGCAAGAACACTGGAGTGGGTTGCCATTTCCTTCTCCAATGCATGAAAGTGAAAAGTGAAAGTGAAGTCGCTCAGTCATGCCCGACTATTAGCGACCCCATGGACTGGAGCCTACCAGGCTCCTCCGTCCATGGGATTTTCCAGGCAAGAGTACTGGAGTGGGGTGCCATTGCCTTCTCCATTGCTTACATCTAAAAACATCTTGTGACATAGAGTCCTACAGATCATAGGTTAAGAACCACGTAGGAGTTAGAGCAGTAGTTCTCAAACTTAAACTTGCCCCGCATCCCGATTTTCTGATTCAGAAGTCTCAAGTAGGAACCAAGAGCTTTTCTAACAAGTTCCTGACTGATGCTGATGCTGTGGGTTCAAAGACCATGCTTATAATAACTACTAAGAAAGAGAAATGAGAAAGTGGGCTGGCCCGTGCCCAGGTTCTGATGATGTTCTTTTCATGGTTCAGTGTGCTGGAGTTAAGGGTGCCCATTTATGGGGATTTAATGAAAGAGGAGAGATGCACTCCAGTCCATGTGGATGCCTGGAGACACCAAACTTGCAGCAGCCCACAATGGTTTGTGACTCAGGGTCCAAGAAAGTGATACCAACAGTGTGTGCAGCTGGACAAGTGCAGAGTACAGCAGAGCAACTGGGAGGCTTGGCTTTGAGATGGACCTGGATTTGAATCCTGGGTCCACTCTCCAGCTGTGTTTCCTTTGGGAACATACTCTATCTCTTTGGACCTCAGTGTTCTCATTTGTAAACAGGAGCCAAAGATATGAACAGTACCACTAATAGGATTGTTGTGAAAACTATGTAGTGATGAATTATCTCAAATTTCTATTGCTGTGTAACAAACCACTCCAAAACTTAGTGCTCCAAGACTCCAAGACAGTAACAGTTCTTTATTTTCTTCATGAATCTGCAATTTGGGCGGGGCTCAAAAAGGGAGGCTCATCCCTGCTGTGTGCCACATTTGTGAGGCATTGGAGGGCCCACTTTCCAGATGGCTCACTCATACTCTCTACTGGCTGCTTGAGCTTCCTCACAACATGACAACCGGGTTCCAAGAAAAAGGGGGCCAAGAGAATAAAGGAGAAGTATATGACATTCTTATAATCTACTTAGCCTCTGAAGTCATATAGAAAGAATGTTGCCATATTCTGTTGGTTCAGGCAGTCCCAAAGGCCCACCCATCTTCCCAAGGAAGGGAACATGGACTCCACATCTCAGTGCAGATGTGGCAAGGTTCTAAAAGAGCACGTCAAGTGGAAGATACTTTACAAAATTCAATGTGCTATATGCAAGCTAAGCGGTTACCACAGTGTTGGTGTATGGTGAGTACACAGTGGGAGTTGGAATATTCTCTGACTAAAGCTTGGAGGTCTGCCAGGGCTGGGCTCTTGTTTCTGACTAATCTCAAGCAGTAGCTGAGCCGACAAGGACTCTGAGGGGTGTGGGAGAGGGTGTGTGGTACCTGGAGATGGGTCTCTGCAGGCCGAGTGGGAGCTCCACCTCCCTGGGCCGCCCACCCAAGGCAGGCCCCGCATGAGAGGCTGGAGTGTGGGTTGACGGGGAAAAGGACAGCCTCAGGGTGTTGGGAGTGATCCAGGGCTTCACCTTCAGCCCTATTGTACCCACCTCCAAAAGTCCCGGATAGACAGGTCTAAACACTGTGTCTAAACACAGCTGAAACTGCTTGTGCATGTGCACTCAGCGTGGGAGCCTCCTTTGTGCTGGTTTACCACCCTAGTTACTCAGGATTTCTAGGCCCTCACAGGTGAACCCAGACCCCTATCTGCACAGGATCTGGAACTGGGAAACCCCCTCCAGGCGCCCAGAGGCTGTAAACATGATTCCCCTTTCTCCACGGAAGTCTGCCTGGAAATCAGCATTGGCAGACATCTCACCTGGGCTTGGGGATTTATTCCTGTATGACTTCAAGTTGACTGGAAGCTCCTCTGACAGCAGAGACTGTGCCTGATTCACAAAAGCTTCCTCCCTGGGAAGCATTTTTGTAGCTGTCTGTGTTGTATAAATGGAGTTGTGCTAGAGCGTCACACACACACATTCACACACACCACCCCTTGTCCTCAAAAGAGGAACCCCAGGTCACCTCATGCCACCTGAATTTCTACCATGAGAGCACATTTATTTTGGTTAAATACCTAAAGACTCTACTTGTTTCCTATAGTATGCAAATAGCTTAGATTCCTTCTTCCCTCTCTCCTTTCTTTCTTGACCTGAGGGTCCAAGGACAACATAGGAATAGTCTGGGGGAAAACTGTATAAAACAAGACTCGTGTGCAGAACATGAAGTCAGGACTGGGGGAGAACCCAGCCTGCAAAATCAGTCTTTGCCAACCTTACAGTAAAACTGGCTCTGCACTCAGAAAATGAGCAGGGGGTCAAGGGTTGGGGTGTGTAGGAATCCTATCTGATAATGTGCAATGAGTCAGAAAAATCATCTTATTCTTTGACTCAGAGATCCCACTTATGGAATTACATTCCAGGAAAATTCAGAAGATAGGCTGTATCTATTTATATTTGTACAAAGGAATCTGTAGAAGCTGGTCAGTAATAATCCTCAACAGCCCATAGAATCAGAGCCACCCTCTGAGGGCTATATATGGCAGGCTCCGCCCTAGTGCCTGATGTATAATGTATTATATATTCAGTCC
The DNA here is from genome assembly GCF_029378745.1 of Bos indicus. Taxonomy (NCBI): domain Eukaryota; kingdom Metazoa; phylum Chordata; class Mammalia; order Artiodactyla; family Bovidae; genus Bos; species Bos indicus. Next base: position 129,948,245 of record NC_091760.1, read on the forward strand.
TCCAACAATCCTAGAGCCGAGAAGTACTCTTCTTTTTAACAGACAGGGACCCATGGTCCTGCCAGGGTCACACTCCTGGTTAACCATAGTCCAGGATTCAACTTCAGACCTCTGACTCCCAGCTTTGTGTGGTTTACACAACAGGCCACCTCCTGCAGTTGTCCCTAAATGCCTGGGACCGCAGGTGTTTAGAGTGACTGTGGGCTTTTAATTCCATAGACCACTGTGTAGCCATGAAGGTGATTGCTGTGAAGATAAATGGAAAGTGTTTATGGACAACCCATCCACAAGTTCCACAGATCTGCTGCTTAATCTCTCTCCCCTTTCCCCATCATCTGAGTATCTCTTGCCCGTAATAATAATAACAGTTAACATCTCTTACACTCAGTATGTGCCAGGCTCAGCACTTTCCATGGAGGATTTCATTTAATTACTCCAGTATCTTCACACCGATCTCCCTTCTACCATCCTTCACATTCTGGAAAGGGAAACGGGGATTTCCCTGGCAGTCCAGTGATTAAGACGCCGCACTTCCAATGCAGGGTGAAAGGGTTCAATCCCTGGTCAGGAAACTAAGATCTCACATGCTGTGTGGAATGGGCAAAAATTTAAAAAAAATAAAAAGAGAAATGGATCACGCTTCTACTCCCCAGCTCAAAAATCCGAAGAGTCTCCCCAGGGCTGATGGGCAAAATCCAAACAGCCTTCAGGACCTCAGAACATGGCAGCGCTTGCCTATCCAGCCCCACTCCCGCCTCACACCTTTCACTTAGCCCCATCCCACCATTCACACATACCATCCTCTTTTGCACCTCTTTGCGCTCTTCCCTGGGATAAGTCCCCTGCTTCCTCTCCCTGGGAGGATACTTACTCATGGTCAGGACCAGCCCAGGTTTAACTGCTCCACAGACCTCATTCTGACGCCCCATCCACCTTCATCCTCCCCTCTGCCTCCTTGTCCCTCTCCGCAGGTGCTGCCCCAGGGCGCCTGTGATGCTCAGTGCATTTGAGATGCTGAGCAGTGGGGCCCACACCTTTGTATCTCCAGTGCCTGGCACAACTAGCTCCAGTGTGTTTATGAAATGAGTATAAAAATAGTGGAACCTCAAACAGTATAGGTGTCGTCTTTCACCATATCTACGAGATCTACTTGCCATTAAAAACTAGCTAATGTGTGTTGGTATTAAGGATTCTAAACACTTTCTATGCACTAATTCTTTGAATCCTCACAATTCTATGATAAAGATGCCAAAATTCTTCCTAGATTGAGGGAAATATTAATAAGAAATGAATAGATATCATTTGTCTGAGATCAGGGAGCTAGCTGGTGGAGCCAGGATTTAGATCCAGGCTGTCTAACTTCAGGTTGTTACCAGAGAAAAATGGAAGCATTGTTATGTTAAGGGGTCAGGGCTCTGAGTTAATTTCTCTGTGAGACTTTTGCAGTCTCAAATGCTGTGTCCCCCAGGGAAGCTGTGATGTCCTGGGATGGGATTGGCAGGGGAGGTGAGAGGTTTGGCTTCCATCTCATTCTCCCTGGCAGTGGAGGCTGCCCTGCTGGCCAAGATCTGCAGCTTCCAGGCTGAGGGTAGCTGTTCTTGGCCCTCCTCTAAACTCTTGCTTGTCCACAGTCCATTTCCCTTCAAGGCAGGGCCTGGCAGTCCGACTACATCATAATCAGTTCAGTTCATCTTTGGAGTCCCATCTCTGCCGCTTAACAAATTGGGTGTCATTTAGCAAGTTACTTCACCTTCCTTTGCCTTCACGTGTCTGTGAAATGGGAATAATTATCAAGTAAGGGATATCTGCTTCACAGTGAGGATTAGATGCAGGAAAGCCTGCAGTCAACTGCTCCATCAGTAGGAGCTGTTATCGGTAGCTCTCTCACTTTATAAACTGTGTCCTCCAGGAGACAAATTCTGCAGGTGGTATTGTGTGAAGAGACACCTGGCCACTTAGAGAAGAGCTAGCAGGTTACACGTGCAGAGGCTGGGCTGCAGGGGCACCTGCCTGTTTACACCCACTGAGAACAGGGGCATGGAGGGCAAGACCGAGAGCTAAGAAGAGTCCAGCTCTAAGACAGGTCCTTCCAAACCCTTCCAAACCCTTGTTTCATTTCCTCCTGATGGCTCTGTTCTGTGGCAGGACTCATTAGCCCCATTTTGCTGATGAAGAGTTCAAAAGGTAAATAGCTGGTGTCACCCAGCTAGAAAGAGGTGGAGATGGATTGGAGTCCAGACCAGCCTCTGTCCAAGGCTGTCATTGGGTCCCTTGCCAGTGCCCAGCTAGGTCAGACAAGTTGTTGTCTGATGGCCAGACCAGCCTCACACACAGTCTGCCGGGTTCAATGGGAATGGCATCCATGGGAGCAAGATGTTCCTGTGGAGAAATGGGCAGGCTGTGGGTTCAGAGTCAGGGAGACGTGGATGGAAACCATGACTCCTGCTCATTCTGGCTGTGTAGCGCCGGGCATGGCCCTAAGCACTCCAGGCTTCAGAAACTCAGAGCCCATGTCGTTCCAATGGCTAACCTGTTTCTATGAGGCTAATCTATGAAAGAACAAACAGCCACATTGCCTAGGATGAAAAAGTGAAAGTGTTAGTGACTCAATCGTGTCTGACTTATTGTGACCCCATGAACTATAGCCTGCCAGGCTCCTCTGTCCATGGAATTCTCCAGGCAAGAGTACTGGAGTGAGTAGACATTCCCTTCTCTAGATCTTCCTGACTCAGGGATTGAACCTGGGTCTTCCGCATTGCAGGCAGATTCTTTACCATCTGAGCCACGAGGGAAGCCCCTTGTCTAGGACAGCTTGTCTGTAAAAGAAGAAAGGGGGATGTTCATTGCCTGAAAATTTATGAGTACCCCTAGAATGTTTTCTGCCATTTTATTTATTCTATTGAGTCAACAAACAATACTGTGTGTTTCCTCTGCTCTAGATGCTAAGATGGGGGCTGGTATCCTGCAGTGGATAAAAGTATAGACTCAAAGGAGTTCTTCGTCAAGACATCCTGACCTGCTTGACCTTCCCTGGTTACTGAGCTGCCATCTCTTATCTTCCGGGAATTGTTTATTTCTGTTTGCTTTGAAAGATAAACAGAAAAATAGAGGCCAGAAGTCCCCATGGAAGAGATGAGGCCTCCCCCGAGTAGGCTCTGCTCTTCTGGGCCTCTCTGAGCACCTTCTGGCAGGACAGCCCCTCCTTTATTCCACCCCCACTGCAGGTGGACTTGGGAATAGACCAATTCCTTGTACCTGCCCAAGTAGTAGAGCCAACTCTGCCTGCCAGATAGGCAAATATTTAGATTTTCTATTGTACCAGGTTTGGCGGGTTGGAGCCACAAAGTTGTGAAGTGAGAAAAAAGAGATGCTGGTACATTCTGGGGTTGGAGGTGCAGAGTTAGTCTCCCTGAGGGGTATCGTTCCAGAAGGGTCCAGCCAGGCAAAGCCCATTTGGAAGCCTCACTCATGCAACCCCCTGAGCTCCCTGCATCTGTACAGGCTATTCTCTGAGCCTGAAATTCCCTCATTCCTCTTTTCCAATTTCTGTTTCTTAACCTAACTCTTGCTGTTTTTTGGTGTCGATTCCAGCATCACCTCCTCCAGGAAGCCTTCCCTGATGGACCTCTCTCTCCACTTCAGAGTCTGATGAGGTGCCCTCCCACTTCCACAGTCACCATCACCTGCCTCTACCAGCACTTGCCGTTCTACAGGAATTCTCTGTTTGTCTTCAATAGTCTGTGAGCTCTTTAGAGCAGAATCTTCACCTTCCCTGCCTTCTGTTTCTAGCATGTGAGGCTGGTGTGCAACCTATCTCTGCTGAATGTTGTTCACTTACCCAGAAAAATGACAGTTGTTAGTCACTCAGTTGTGTCCCAAGTCTGCAACCCCATAGACTGTAACCCACCAGGCTCCTCAGTCCATGGGATTCTCCAGGCAAGAACACTGGAGTGGATAGCCATTCTCTTCTCCAGGGGATCTTCCCAACCCAGGAATTGAACCCTGGTCTCTCTCATTGCCAGCAGATTCTTTATTGTCGGAGCCACCAGGGAAGCCCTTGATTACACAGAGCTGTGTTGCAAAACCTTAGTGTTCATTCAAGAGTCAGCTTATACTAGGGAAACGCAGAGCCCAGTAGCCAAGAGCATATGCTCTGAAGTTAAACCTCATCTCCCCACTTCATGACTGGGGGACCTTTTTTTAAAAGTTATCTATTATTTTTGGCTTCGTTAGGCCCTCTAGTTGTAGGGCTCTTTAGTTGTAGTGCGCTGACTTAGTTGCTCCAGGGCATGTGGGATCTTAGTTCCCTGACCAGAGATCAAACCCATGTCCCCTGTATTGGAGGTGGACTCTTAACCACCAGACCACCAGGGAAGTCCCAATGGCTGAGTGACCGTAAAGCCTCAGTCTCTATATATGTAAATTGGGGAGAAGCATCACTGCCCCAGAGGCTTAGGGAATCAAATATGTTAATCAAATCAAACAAATCAGATATGTTGTCGCCAAGTCATGCCTGACTCTTCACAATCCCATGGACTGCAGCACACTGGGCTTCTCTATCTCTCACCATCTCCCAAAGTTTGCCCAAGGTCATGTCCATTGAGTCAGTGATGCCATCCAACCATCTCATCCTCTGTCGCCTTCTTCCCCTTCTGTCCTCAATCTTTCTCAGCATCAGGTCTTTTCCAGTGAGTCAGTTGTTCACATGATGTGGCCAAAGTGTTGATATGACCCACACTTTAATACCCTGCCCAGCATGCAGTGAGTATTCAGTTCCTGATTTGGGGAGGGGATGATGATGATGGCAGTAATGACAGGATGCTGTTACTTCCACGAGGAGGTACCCAGCAACAGGACACAGGTGGCACTGGTGCTAGTTGGCATGTCTGCCTTCCCTCCAGGCTGAGCTGCTTCATGGCAGAGCTTGGGTCCAGTCCAGACTTCGGGTCATCCTCAGTACTGAGCCCCTGGAATGACTGAGCCCAGTTCCATGGGAACCCCATGACTTTCTCCAGCCTCACTCCCTCTTCCCCAGAATGGTGGCCTCACGGGACCTTGAGCTCTCTGATGGGTTGTTGTTTTAAAATTAATCCTGGGTACTTTCTGGAATTTTTAAGGACTTTTTTAAATGACTTGTCAAGATTTAACATTTTATTGTTTTGTTTGTCCTAAGATTCACAGTATCATTTGCTCTTGGCTTCTTCATGGTATTGGAATCACATTTGTTCATGCCCACGAAGGCCTACTGTGGCTTTATGGGTCTGTAGCTGTTGCTTCTGATGGCTTTTATGTACCTAATTACTTGTTCGTGTTTTAAGGTCTTATTAATCTAGTTTTAACCTGCTTTTAGAATGAATCGGCTTTTCCCCTGAATGTGCTAATTTTAAGTCATTGCCAGCCCCCTTGTAATGGATCAGAAGATCACCCAGCCTGGCCTCCTGGGCAGGGGAGCTCATGGAGTCAGCCAGAAAGAAATGGGTTCAAGTGATGGCTCAACCCCTAACCCTGAGATGGCTTGGGCGGGTTACTTAACAAGCCTAATTTTGATCAGCTGTAAAGTTCCCAGTACCATACCCAGCACTTGGCAGGTTCTCATTTACTTTCCCTGTCCTTCCTACCCTCCCACTTCCACATTTAACAGTACTAGAGTCTAAAAACATCCTCCTTGTTCCAGAAGCCCTCAAAAGGTGAAGCACCAAACTCCAGGGGGAATGGCTAATTTGTATCTTTTTTTTTTATCCTAATTTTATTTTTATTTTTTTTACAATGGTTTTTTTTTTTTTTAAACTTTACAATATTGTATTAGTTTTGCCAAACATCAAAATGAATCCACCACAGGTACACCTGTGTTCCCCATCCTGAACCCTCCTCCCTACCCCCTCCCCATACCCTCCCTCTGGGTCGTCCCAGTGCACCAGCCCCAAGCATCCAGTATCGCGCATCATCGAACCTGGACTGGCGACTCGTTTCACATCACGTATAGAAAGTGTCTGGTCACTGTCTGGATTTTCAATTTTCCCCTTAAATTTAAAGAGCACAGGCTTTGGAGGGCTCTGGCCTTTGCAGGCAGAACCAATCGTGGACAAGACCTCCCCTCTTAGGACTTGGCTGTGGAACCACAGAAGCAATCAGGTCCAGCCCGAGGCCTCCAAGCAGAGGCACCCCAGAGCTGGGAGGGCGAGTGCAGAAGGACCACTGAGCCATCATCCCCGTGATTGTGGGAGTGGATGTTTGGGGCTCTAAGGATCGTTATAAATCCTTGGCAGCTAAGTTCACTGTCTGTGGTTCATGCCAGGTCACTGGGTCCATTTAGTGGGAATGGTCTGTCACTCACCGTACAGGTCACTCAGATGGAGTGAGAGGCCTCAAGGTATCCTTGGAACCAGCTTCCTCAGGCTGCTGGTGGGACCTGGGTTTTCTATGTCACCTCCACGCCAGCTCGGGTTTCTAAGTGGTCAGGGGAGCTGGATAATGACTTTTGAAGTGGCAGTCCCCCATCAGAGGACTGACTGTCCTCACTCATCTTTTGGTGCATGTGTTTCTGGGAAAGCTGCTGACAAGGACAAAGTGTTGGGGGTTATTAGTTTTTAATAGAAAAGTTGGACCGGCTTTGCTTTATAACCAGCCGCCTTGAGCTGCAGCTCATTTGCAGACTTCAGATGGTCTGTGAGGATTACTGTTAGGAGGGGAGCTGAAGGTGGCCATACGTTCCCCTTGTCCTTGACTTGTCTGGGCTTCAGTTCCAAGGTGGGGCCCCAGAGCCCATGGTGCAGGGGTTGGGGGGGACAGCACACTGTGATCTGTACCATACCCACCTCAGCTCCCACTGGCACCTGCCTTCCTGTGCCTCTTAAAAAGCACCAGGAACATCCTCTTGCCTAAAAGTGCCCCCACTAGACCCTGATTACAGGATTAAGCCATGATGAGTGTCCAAGCTAGGAAATTGAATTGAATGACCTCTTAAAGACCCTTTCAGATTTGCATTCACAGTGCAAGCTGAGCCTCATTCCAGACTTGGCCTGATGTGCCAAAGGTGGCTGCTCACCACAGAGGGAGGTCACAGAAGTCCTTGGGTTCCGGGAAAGGTTGTTATCATAAGCTGTTTTGTGTCATAGAAAAACAAGCAACCATTGTTTGTTACCCACCCATTTCCCAACATTCTTTCCTTCTGTCCTCTTATGCGTTTGTAGATGATCACCCCCCTCCCTGACTCCCCACCCCTTTTCTGTTCTTAGGACAAATCTGTTCCTCTGGGAAATGGCTGGTTTATTCCTACAGGATAAAAAGCTTAAAAAAGAAAAATCCATGTCCACCAAGTATGAACAGGGAACAGCAAAGTGGGAGAACTCAATCGCATTTTCAGAGCCACTGCAGCTGTCAGTGGGGAGTCTCCAAATAGGTCTTCTACTTAAACAAAGACTAATTAAATTTTAGGGGAAGCAGACATCAGAAGGCTTCCGGGCACCAGGCAGCCCTGCAGGGTCTCCTCTTGGATCCAAGTCTTCTGGAAGGGAAGGTGCTTCTGAAACATTTAGCCATGGTAACTAGCTTGTCCATCACTTCTCTAATCTCCAACTTTAAAAAGAAAGGCTTAAACAAAAAAAGAAACAAATGCTTTAGTTATTGTTCAACTTTGACAAGCAAATCCCACCCTTATCTAAGTTTTGGATGTCATGATCACCATTACTTAGGACCCCATACACAGGCCCTATGCATTTTATGTATATTTTCTCTCATCCTCAGCATAAACTGGTAAAGTGGGTCTTGTCGTTATCCAAAGCCACTTAACAAACCACCCCAAAATATAATACGTTAAAACAACCACCATTTACTCCCTACTCGTGGTTTTGTGGATTGATTGGGTATTCGCAGCTTCATGTGAGTGCATTCAGCTGAAGGCTCGGTTGAGGAGCCTCAGTTCTCCTACAGTGATCACTTTTTCTCATCCTCTGGAGAGAATCATGCGGTCTTCACTCCAATAGAAGAGCCTCAGTTCAGTTCAGTCGCTCAGTCGTGTCTGACTCTGTGACCCCATGGACTGCAGCATGCCAGACTTCCCTGTCCATCAGCAACTCCCAGAGTTTATTCAAACTCATGTCCATTTCAGTGATGCCATCCAACCATCTCAGCATCTGTTATCCCCTTCTCCTCCTGCCTTCAATCTTTCCCAGCATCAGGGTCTTTTCCAGTGAGTCAGTTCTTCGCATCAGGTGGCCAAAGTATTGGAGTTTCAGCTTCAGCATCAGTCCTTCCAATGAATATTCAGGACTGATCTGCTTTAGGATGGACTGGCTGGATCTCCTTGCAGTCCAAGGGACTCTCAAGAGTCTTCTCCAACGCCACAATTCAAAAGCATCAAATCTCTGGCACTCAGCTTTCTTTACAGTCCAACTCTCACATCCATTCATGACTACTGGAAAAACCATAGCCTTGACTAGAGGTATCTTTGTTGTTGGCAAAGTGATGTCTCTGCTTTTTAATATGCTGTCTAGGTTGGTCATAACTTTTCTTCCAAGGAGCAAGTGTCTTTTAATTTCATGGCTGCAGTCACCATCTACAGTGATTTTGGAGCACAAGAAAATAAAGTCTGTCACTGTTTCCCCATCTATTTGCCATGAAGTGATGGGACCAGATGCCATGTAGAATAGCCTGCACTTCCTTAAAGCACAACAGCTCCATCCCAAGAGGGAGGATCCTGAGATGATGAGCCCCCAGTGAGCCCCCCGGGCTTCTGAAAGCACTGTTTGTATTGTGCTTCCTGCTGTCCCATTGGCCAAAGCAACTCACACCACCAAGGCCAGAATCAGTGTGGGAGGGGGCTTCCCAAGGGTGTGAACGTCATATGACCCACTGGGGATCCTGATGGAACAGTGCCACAGAAGGTACTGTGAATCCCTCTTTTGTAGATGAGGGCCTGAGGCTCAGAGAGGTTCCTCCTGTTGCCCAAGGTCATTCCCACAGCTCGGGACAGAGGGTCCAGGTCTGTTGACTCCAGGGAATGTGTTCTTTGCTGACAATACTGGGTCAACCTGATACAGCATGGGAGGGAGACAGATACCAAGAGCTGAGCTTCCCAGCCTCTTTAACCCAGAGGACGGCCCAGCAGGCTCCCTGGCCCCTTGGTGAGTGTTCCACCAGCAGACCAGAGCCATGGGGCTGTGTGAGGGCAAAGGCAGCGTCAGGAGGCATTGAAGACATGCACCAGGCCACAGTCCCAGTTATAGTGCAAGGGTTATGACCCTGTCTACCTCCCCCTCCTTCAGCACTGACTCTGTTTGGAATGCCTTCCCACTTTAGAAAGCTAGTCATATTTCCTTGAGAATGAGGGCCCTCCTGCCTCTGTGCTTCCCCTGACGCCAGCGCCTATAACACTGAGCTATAACCACCTGGCATGTCACTGTCCCTCCTTCTCTGTGGTGGTCTCTTAGGGGCATGGGTCTTCAGGACCCAACTCTGGCTCCCAGCACCTACACCCAGCAATGGTTGGGCTGAACTGAAGAGTGTTCCTTCTGGGGCTGCTCAGAGTCTTAGCATAATGTCCATGTTTTCTCTGCAGCCCCTCAAAATTTACCAGACATCTGCTGGGCGCCCTGCATGGGCTGGGAAACGAAGGCACTGCGTCATGTAAGGCCCATGTTCCAGCCCAGGTTCTTTTCCTCATTAGCTGGGTGACACTGAGAAAATCACCTAACCTCCCTGAGCTCAGCCTCTCTGTATCTTCAATATAGACGAGAACCGGTCTCTTTTCTGCCTAACTCACCCAGGGTCAAGAGTCAACAGGAATTCTAGGCTGAGAAAGTACCTCCTGTGGAAACTGACATAGCATTTGTGTGTTTGGGATCCTTCTCTTTGAGGGTCTGATTTGTAGGGCTCTAACAAAGAGTTCTCTACACTCCAAGAGCCTTCTACTCCCTGAATCCCTAGGTCTATCATGAAGCCTGAAATTGCACCATCCATCATTCTTTTGATAAGGTATTTTTATTATCTATATCCAAATGGTCCCTGTTAAAAGATGCCAAATGATCTGGAAAGGGTAACGTGTTAGCACCGGAGCAAAGCCTGCTTTACCATTAATGAACATCTCTTTCAAGCTCGTTCTCTGACATTGATGTTGGAAGGGAAGCAGGTGTGAGCCTTCTGGAGATCAAGGTGGTGATATATATCAAAAACCCTAAAAGTATGCTCACTCTTTTATGCAAGTCTTTTTGCCTCAGAATTTATTCTAACAAAACATTGTGTTCAAAACTATGTACGGAAGTCTTATTTATAGTAGCACAGAATTATAAATAACCTAAATGTCCAAGAATAGGTAACAGGTTAAATAATGGTGCATGTACAAGGAAATACTGCCAGGACTGCCTTCCATGGGCCTGCCATCAGGGGAGCTCCACAGGCTTCTGTTCCCAGAAGGGCCCCTCCCTTGGTTTAATGCTCTGCTGTCACTGTCTTAAAATTCTTGCATGCTTGCTAAGTCTTTTCAGTTGTGTCCGACTCTTTGCAACCCCAGGACTGTAGCCTGCCAGGCTCCTCTGCCCATGGGGATTCTCCAGGCAAGAATACTGGAGTGGGTTGCCATGCCTTCCTCCAGGGGATATTCCCAACCCAGGTATCTTACATCGGCATTGGCAGGCAGGTTCTTTACCATCCTTTACCATCCTTAATCATTTTTTATAAAGGAGTCTTCATTTTCATTTTTTGCTGGCTGGGCCTTACAAATTATGTGTCCATTTCCTAAATATTACATAACAATTAAAATAATGCTTATGGAGAATATTTGTCAAAGTGGAAAATTGCTTCTATTAAATGAAGAAACAGGTACAAAACCATATATGATGCAACCCTGAACCTTATGTCTCTGTATCTTATGTCTCCTGCATTGGCAGGAGGGTTCTTTACCACTTGGGAAGCCCACTGTTTTAAAAACAAAAACATTATACATAGAGATCCTGGCAGGTTACAGTCCATGGGGTTGCAAAGAGTGGAACACAACTGAGCGACTAATTCTTTCAACTTTCATACATAGAGAAAAAAGGACTGGACAGAAATGCACCAAAATGTTAGAGTAATTATCTCTGAAGAAGCAAGATTACAATATTTTTATTATTGTGATCTTTTTTGAGCATTTCTTGCATTTTATAGGACGGAGGGTAGGAATACGCTCCTTGGCTCGAATGTTTCCAGTAGAGACAGAAGTGTATTTCTTGTAACTGAGCATCACGGTTCTTTCTTGGCCTCTGGGTGCATCTGGAGCCCTCTGTATGCATCTGTATGCAGGGGAGGCTTCTGAATAAACATGAAGAGCAGCTCAGTTGATGAGGAGGCCAAGTGTTCTTATGAGCTCCTTGAAGTTGATTTCAGTCCCCACTTCCCTTCACAGGCTGGGTGTGCACAAGGCGCTCAGCAAAGGGTCATCCTGTCTGTGGCTTGAGGTCATTGGTAGCCTTTACCCTACACCCACCTTCTCAGACGTTCACTTCATTCTGCTCTGACTTGGAGGTGGGACCTTCCCTCTGGCTTGGGGCTGGACATGTGCCCCGAGTGATTTCTGGACCAGGGAAAGAAGCCGCTCTCACCCCAAGTCCTCCCATATCCCTCCCGCTCTGGGCTCCGGGAGCAGAGGGCAGCTTGATTCCTGGGCGGAGCTGGGGACACACCGGCTCCACCTGTCCCCCTTGTGCCCGCCTCTCACGGCAGGCTTCATCCCAACAGTAGGGGGCAGTAGAGATCAGCAAACCCAGGCTGGAGACTGGGGGGTGGAGTAGGAAGGGGCAGGTGGTCCTCCTGTAGGGAGTGCACCCCTCACTCCACACCCACTTCCCAGATTCCTCCTGCTCTCCTAAATCCTTTTCAGGCAATTGCTAACCGTCTTCTCAGCTGAGCAGGGCAGGAACACAAGAATCCTAGAAGCTTACCTCTGTGAAGCCAAGGCTTCTTGAGTTCATGGCCTCTGACCGCCTCATATGACAAATGAGGACACTGGGGCTCAGAGAAGTGATGGACTTGCTCAGAGCCTCACAGTGAAGGGACGCATGGGGTTCTAACCTCTCCATGGGGTAGGGCAGAGCTCAATGGACCAGAGGTGGGCAGCTGCAGATACTGGATAAGCCCTCTGTACACAGGTCCCAGTCTAGCCCATGGGCTTCTGGGCTGTCTCCCATCTAAATTCCAGCACTCCCAGCTCTGTATTTCTGGGTAGGTCCAGGTGCAGAGACTGGGCTTCCTCCTGCTGTCTGTCTGGCCATCAGCACACCCAGTACCTGTGTGGCACACGAGGCTCAGGGAAGACGTGAGAGCTCAAAGGTGGGGCAGGGGGTAGGGGGTGGTGGCCTGACCGGAAGGGCAGACAAGTTGCTTCCTCCTCTTTCCCCACCGTGGTCCCCTGGAACCTGGAACCGGACACGAAACCGTCTTGAGGAGCTTCCTGAGCATGCTCCACATCCGTGCCCGCCCCAGCCCCATTCTCAGCCTTTGCACTGTCAGCCCCACCCCAGTGACTTTTTCTCTCCTAATTACCCATTTACATTTATGAAGGTTTTTGTAAATTTTAAAACTGATTTGCATGTGATGGGCAAGGGGCACAAGGCTGTAGATTTCTCTAATGAAACTGACTTGAGCACACCCTGGATTCTCAAGGTTGGGGCTGCCCCTACCCCAAAGCCCAGGGGCTGCTGGCTCCAGAATAACAACTGTATTTTTTGCCTCGGTAGACCACGGTGAGCTGGGATGGGGACAAGCTCGAGTGTGTACAGAAGGGCGAGAAGGAGGGACGTGGCTGGACCCAGTGGATTGAGGGTGACGAGCTGCACCTGGTAGGTTCTGGAGGTTGGGAAGGTGGGTGGGTAAGCCACGCTGGACCCCACAGGTCCTGGTCGCGTTGGGGCCTGGGTGGACTTTGGAAGAATGCACCATGTCTGGGCCTTGGCTTTGCTCTGACACTTCTCTTCCAAGGCCCTGGAGAAGATGCTTGAGTGATTTGAAGAACAGAGCAATGTGTTTAAGGTCTGGGCTGACCCAATTGTCCAATCAGAGGGAGGTGAGGACATGCATCTGCTAACCATCAGATGTGGACCCAAGCTCTTTAGCATTCCATATCTCTTTTCCATTGTCTCATCAACCATATGACCAGGTACTGTTATGGTTCTTATTTTGGAGAAGACGTGGAGGCTCACATCCCAGTAACACAGCTAGAAGATGACAGAACTTACATGTGCTCCCAAATGATACCCGTTTTCACCATGCCAAATTGTGGCTAGCCAGAACCAGGGTGACTTCTCTAAGCTTCTCAAGACATGATCTTGTTACTCTAAAACTAGGTTCCCCTCTTGGTGGGTGTCAAGCCCAAAGATACAGCCAAGCCACAGATTGGGAGAAGGAAGCATTTATTACTTGCAGCAAGTAAGAAGAACACTGGGCATTTTTCTGAAAGCCATGTCTTTCCAAACACCAAAATTGGGGAAGTTTTAAGCCAAGGGCTCATACGTATTCATGAAGGGACTTGAGCAGAGGAGAATTCAGCATTGAGATGGGGCAAAGGTCAACAGAGTCCAAGCTTTAATTGATGGAAGTCACAAGGGTCAGAAAATGTCCATCATTCACCTCAGTGGGGGCTTTAGTTCCTTCAGAACCCAGAGATTGTCATGTGTATCCCTTGAGAAGAAACTCAGCCCCTGTTTTATCACAGTTCCTTGACTGCTTTTCCTTGATTCCTGCATTTCTTCACTTCCCTTAAGATCATTACTTACTCAGACCTGTTCGAGGGCAGGCATTAGATCACAAAGTGGCTTCAGTCAAAAATGGTTTCTTTTATGTCCAAGGACCCCCTACCCTATCTGCTCACAGTCTCAACAGTCTGGGTCAGGAGAGGAGAAGCCTTTCTTGGCTCAGGTGTGGGCCCCTCCCTCACGCTGTCCTCCAGCCTGGGACCGCTGGTTAAAGCCACGTCTATGCTATCATTATCGGGAAAAAGCACATCCATATCCAGAGTAGGTGCCTTAGCCCCTGGGAGTCTAAAATACCACCTACCCTCTGAGCAGAGACCTCGCATCACTCCTGCTCCCTTGGAACTCTGTGTTCTGAGAAAGGAGCCACATACAGGTGACCAGGGTTCTATTCTGACTCACCAGGTACTTTTGGGAGGTGCTTTCTTTCTGTCAACCTCATCTGGAAAACAGCATCCTACCACAAAGGGCTTCTGCTGAGATCAGGGTCTGTAGGAGCTTCAGGACATGTGTGCACTAAGAAGAGGCACCAGGACATCATATTCAGAGGCAGCTTACAGCCTGGGCTGCAGTGCCTGACCTTGAACCAGTCTTCTTCTTGAGCCTCCACTTCCCCAGCTGCAGAGCAACCAGGGTGGGTTATGTGATCTTCATCGGCCCTTTCAGCTCAAAAGTTCCATGACTTTTTGCCAGAGGTTACAAAGTAGGGACCATAGGTATCTTTTATTTGGCCATCCATGGGCCTTACACTTTTTCAGCTAACAACTTAAAAATTAGGAGATGTTACATAAATATTCAAGTTTCCAGCCTCCTATAAAAAAAAAAAAAAAAAAACAACCTTGGAACGTGTAGAAACACTGTGCTGTCGTTCTCTCTGGTGACATTCAGCAGGGGCTGCCCTGCTGCATTTTAGTACAACCTGGGAGCTTTTAATATAGCAATTCCAGGACTCCACCCACTGAAATGCTGATATAACCAGTCTAACCTGGGACCCAGGCATTTTTCAAACTCCCCAGGTAACTCCAGTGTGCAGCTGGAGCTTGGAACCACCATGCCAGTTTGCAACCCTGGTCTCAGTGACCTGTTGAGCCCTTTAGGGGTTGAGCCTTGCTTCTGGCCCTGATTTCTTTCAAATGTGCGCACAGTCTCTGACCTGGGCTTAGACCTGGTGTTTTTAAAGCCTTTTGGCTCCTGGAGGGTAGTAGGAGGAAGGAGGCATCCGAGGGTCCTGTTGATCAGCTCTGAGCCACATCTGTCTCCAGCCAGCTCTATCTAGAGGGCATAGCCAAGACTGATGTCCCCTGACCCAGGTCATCTAACTCTTCAAGGAATTGTCTCATTCAGACCAACTCATGAGGAAAAAATAGCAGTCACAGAGTATTTTCAGAGTTCCTGCCCCTGGACATGCTGAGCCTCAAGTGTGACCTTGCTTTGGCCAATAACAAGAATCTGTTTTTGTTTCAGGAGATGAGAGTGGAGGGTGTGGTCTGCAAGCAAGTATTCAAAAAGGTGAATTGAAGCTTGAGCAGATCTTGGTCTCTAGGAATGAGTGACATGACGGGGGCACCGGGGTCCCCCCCTTTCTGCACAGCATGGGGCAGAGACGCCTGGCTACCCCCGCCTGTTAGCAGAGTCTGTCTCTTGGTGTTGTCTCTTTTCCTTTTCTTCAAACGAAGCCATCCCAATAAAAGTGGTTTCTGCTTGAGATGTCTGTTTTGGGGAAGCTTCAAAACCCCACGGTGCTCACATTTTCTCTGAAGGCTTCTGAAGCTGGCTTCTCTTAATGCCAGCCCAGAGCAGAAGTGAAAAATTCAGCCACATGCCTGCAGGTTTAGTCCTGAGGTTAACCTATGTGGTCTCTCCCTGGGGCATAGGCTTGGGTTTGAGATGGGTGGCCTGACATTCAACTGTCTATGTGCCAAATACCTACCATGTCACGTGTCCAGTGTGGGCCAAGGTGTAGTGAGTGCCACGGAAGAAGGCCAGGATGCCCTTTGCCTGGGAACTTATAGCCTTGTGAATGAGAACCAGCCAACAGTGACTTCGTGACTGCACTTACAAGTGTACAGGAGACGCTCCAAAAATTATTTGTAAATGAAATGGAGCTGGATAGGATTTTCAGCTCAAAGCTAGAATGAGGTGAACATTAATGAAAGGCTGTTACCAATTGGATTTGATTCTAGAGGTGTCAGAAACACACTCCTCACCACCCCAAAACCATCCCCACCTCATCTGTGGGCTAATGCAAAGCCATCTTCTTCACTGTTAGAGATGAGGCATAACTTGCAAATCCCCCTGGAAGACAAAAAGCAGCCTTATGTTCTCACCCAAGTGTAAATGACTGTTAGCTGCACCTTTGCATTAAGAAACAGGGAAACAGTGAGGGAATGGGAGCTAAGGGATAGGAAGAACCACTGGGAAGGGAGAAACTCACTCATGACCCTCAACATCAAGCTAGCCCAGGCTGGGCCCTGCCCCCTGGGAGGAGCACTGTGTTAGGAGTCAGATGAGCTGAGTTGGAATGCCAGTACCACCACTCACAGGGCCACCATACCTCTCTGGACCTCACTTCTGTAGTCAGAAACCCACAACAATAATCTCCCTCTTCCTGCACAGGAAGGTCATGAAGCTTATCATGCATGTAAAACTTGTGGACTGCCCAGCACTAGACCAGTGGCTCTCAGACTGGGCTAAACCTTACACCCACCTAAGAAGCTTTGAAAATTTCCCATCCCCAAGCCACTCTCCAGAACCAACTACATCAGAATGTCTCCAGGTGAGACCCAGGCATCAGTATTTTTTTTTTTTCAAGCTCCCCAGGTGATATTAGTATGCCACTGGAATTGAGAATCACTGCCCGAGCTGGGTGTTTCTAACCTGGGGGTAATCCAACCCCAATTCAGGAGCATTTGGTAATGTCTGGAGACATCCTTGATTTCACAGCTTAGGTTGTGGGTGCTGCTGGCAACTATTTGGATAGAGGCCAGTGTGTGTGTGTTAGTTACTCAGTCGGGTCTGACTCTTTTGTGACCCCGTGGACTGCAGCCTGCCAGGCTCCTCTGTCCATGGGATTTTCCAGGCAAGAATACTGGAGTGGGTTGCCATTTCCTTCTCCAGGGGATCATCCCAACCCAGGGATCGAACCCAGGTCTCCTGCATTTCATGCAGATTCTTTACCATCTGAGCCACAAAGGAAGTGGACAGGGATGCCTCTAAATATCTTTCAATGTCCAGGAAAGCCCCCACAATGAAGAATTACCAAGCCCAATGTGTCCACAGTGGCAAGATTGAGAAGCCCTGACCTAGAAAAACATAAGAAATGTTTGTTTTTTGATTACTGAGGTTATTTCCCTAACCCAGACCAAGGACATGAAAGTCCAGAATGGCCTAAGACTCTAAAGACCCCTTTACATTTGTAGCCTTGGTCTTTGTCCTTGAGGGTATAGAACTCAAAGACCAAGATTCTTGTAAAGACCATCCATTCATTCATCACATGAATGTTGCATGAATGCTCAGTCCTTCAGTTTGCGACACTATGGACTATCCTGCCAGGCTCCTCTGTCCATGGAGCTTTTCAGGCAAGAATACTGGAGTGGGTTGCCATTTCCTTCTCCAGGAGATCTTCCCGATCCAGGGCTTGAACCTTACTCTCCTGCATTGGGAGGCAGATTCTTTACTGCTGGCACCACCTGGGAAACCTCACCAATGCTTAATAAGGATCTGTTAAGCAGCAGGCACTGAGCAAACACTACACCTGTTGGCCACCAGGCATTCCCATCCCATCCCTGGTAACTGAGATCCCATCAGACTTCTGCTCTCAATACATAAATGCCTCACTCAACCATTAGGTTCTGAATGGGGGTGGTCTCAATGGTGTGGCCCTACTGGTGTGAGTGTGATGTACAGAGACTCCCGGGAGTCTCTGTTCCCCAGGGGAGACTCAGCCCCACTCACTGATTAGCTTGAATATCAAGACCTATTTCACTGGGCAGTGGGAGCCACAGGAGGTTTCTGAGTAGGAGAGTGGCAAGATCCATCTTTTAGCAGAACTAATCTGGTAGCCATTCTCTCCAAAGTAAGAAGAGAAAAGGTGAGGAATAGCAGTTGGAGTTTAGCACAGGGCAGTCACATTTAATTGAAATTCACTTCACATGAGATTAATCTTTCCAAAGAAGTACATGTCGAGTGGGAGGGATGTTTCTTACTGTACATAAATCTATCACCACAGAAGCAGGCTTTGGGCTTTTAACTGCTACTTTCCGGTTGGAAAAGCCATTTCCGATGGCTTGCAAAGGGCTTGCTCCTAAATTGGCAGCAGTGTGTATCACAGTGCTTGCTCAGCCCTCTTTGAGGCATTTTAGTACTTCTCACTTTCAATACAAAGCTATTGATGTTGGCTCCATCTTGGGAACACTGCCGCCAGCTCCACCACCTAATTGACACTTGGATGGCATTGTTACCAGATATAAAAAAGATTTTCAGTTCTAACAACAGTGGTTGATCACATAATCGGGCTCTAGGAATGGATTCACTCACTGATCTCCCAAAGAATGGCAGCAATACTGTGATACCCACAGGACGATAAAGGGTGGAGGCTACCTATTTATCGGCTCACTTGGTGCCATGAGGCTTTGGAAATCGTGTCACTACATCTTGAAAGTCCTGGGGCCTGCCAAATTGGAAAGGTCCTGGTTTTTATTTTGGAGGTTTTTTTTTTTTTTCACATTTTTTCAAATAGAAGGGTTGCAACATTTCAAAATACACTTGAAGTGAGGCCTTTATATATTTGCATCATATAATTTCAAATATTCAAAAACTAGGGCTGCCACGTGCAACAGCTCAGGCACCTTGCTGAAGCCAGACCTCAGAGAATGGCAGGCCCTCACTGGGACAGCAGGGGGTGAAGTTGCTGAGTAGCCAAGCACTGGCCATGTAGCCCGGGTTTGCATCCCATCTCAGTCTCTTCCTAGCTCTGTGAGGTTAAGGCAAGTCATCACAACCCATCTGTGCCTCAGTTTATTCATCTGTAAATTGGGGCTAATAATTCCTCTTTGACAATTTGTTAGGATTTACTTAATCTATGTAAGCGACTTAGAACAAATACGTATTTTATCTGCAAAGAGATTTAACAGTGCCTGGCATATAACTAGCCAAATTATATGTGTGTGGTTAAAAATCAGAGATCTGAGAGGCACTTCAGGGTGGAAGCAATGTGAACTCACTGTAGACACGACAACACAGCATGGGTGATGAAAGAGCCAGAGAAGCTAATCTCACGGCAGCCTGAAGCTGTTAACAGGAATCAGGAGGGGTGGGTTTCTAGGGCAGGAAACTTCAGACTGCCTCAGCAAGAGATCTCACACAGGGCCCCTCTGACCTGAGGGTGTAGAGTCCAGCGTAGGTCTGCCACCCCCTCACCCCCACCACAGGGCACTGACAGACTCTGGAGTTTCTGATGGAAACACCATGCCGTCCATCACAGGGCTGGCAGGAGGATGGACTTCTGACCAAGACCCCCAGGGCTCCTGAAATGTCATTCTCTGGGCAGCTTCCCAAACCTTCCAACAAGAAAGTCCTGACATGTGACCACCAAGGACCTCTCTGGAAAGTCCTAATTTATAACCTCTGTCTCGGTTAATTAGAACACCTCTACCATTCCTTTCAAGGTGCAAATTAAACAGCTCATCGCTGTTTGCAATTAAAACCTCTGCTCAATTCTCTAAAATGTCCCTTATCCACACCATCCCACCTCACCTGCAGAATTGTGTCTCCAGGATCTCTGCCCACTCAGCCCCAGCCACACATCCCACCCTGAGCTGGGACCTGCAGACCTGCAGAGCAGAGTCAATAGCAGCGGTGGGGATATATCCTAACCACCCACATCACAGGAATGGCTTTCCTCTCAGGGAAAGTTGGGACAAGGAAAGGGATGGCTGTCTCTTTGTTTAAAAAACAAAAAAAGACTTGATTTGCTCTGGGAAGGATACTTACCAATCATGACATCCCCCATTTCCCTTCCAATAACCAGACCCCCACTCATCCTTCAGGGACAAGTTTTGGGTCCTCTTCCCCCCACCCCTACAACCCACAAACCTCCCATCTGTGAGTTCTGATCCTCTTGAATGTGGTTCTGGCTATTTCCCCTTTTTGAGATGCTCCCAATACAGAAATACAGATCAATATGACAAAATTGTTGTTGAAGTGGTTGCATGTAACCAGTAGTTTAGCAGACAAAATTACAGAGTAATATAATTATGCTGTGCAAATTCCAAACTCTTTACAGAATCTGTAAGATTAATGAATTCATGAGTCCCTGAGGCAGTCTGGTCCAATCATGGTTCACAAGTTTAAAGGTGGAGAATGAACTTCATCACTGTTTCTCTGTGACCTTCATGTGTAACTTCCTTTGATGATAATATCCAAAGTTGAAGAGCCCTTCATGAATGTGATGTCTGGGCCAATGGGTCCTTTTCCCCAACACCGTGGGCTCCCACTGGAAGCCCTGTTTGAATTCCTAACACTTAACTCTCAATCCCACCACAGTTATAGACACTCCACTGGACATTTATCACATTTGTGGCTGTCTACCATCTTGTGAACAATTCTCCCACGTTTAAAGAACTTTCTTCATTAGGAATTCTGTCTCTCCAAGATTAATGGGAAAGAGAGTTACCTTTCTCAGCCTACTTGCACCCAGGCTCCAGATGTAAGACTGAGGTGCCTTCAATTATCTTGTGAACTGAGAACTTCTGGAAGTTCACGATGGATTTAGAAAAGACAGAGGAACCAGAGATCAACAGCCAACATCTGTTGGATCATAGAAAAAACTAGAAAATTCCAGAAAAACATCTACTTCTGCTTCATTGACTACGCCAAGGCCTTTGACTGTTTGGATCACAACAAATTGTGGGAAATTCTTAGAGATGAGAATACCATACCTTATTCCTCCTGAGAAATCTGTATGCAGGTCAAGAAGCAACAGTTAGAACTGGACAGAGAACAATGGACTGGTTCAAAATCGGGAAAGAAGTACTTCAAGGCTGTGTATTGTCACCCTGCTTACTTAAATTATATGTGAAGTACATCATGTGAAATGCTGGGCTGGAATGCACAAGCTAGAATCAAGATTGCTGGAGAAATATCAACAACCTCAGATATGCAGATGACACCCCCCTTATGGCAGAAAGAGAAGAGGAGCTAAAGAGCCTCCTGATGAAAGTGAAAGAGGAGAGTGAAAAAGCTGGCTTAAAACTCAACATTCAAAAAACTAAAATCATGGTATCTGGTCCTATCACTTCATGGCAAATAGATGGGGAAACAGTGGAAACAGTGACAGACTATTTTTTTGGGCTCCAAAATCACTGCAGATGGTGACTGCAGCCATGAAATTAAAAGATGTTTGCTCCTTGGAAGAAAAGCTATGACAAACCTAGATAGCATATTAAAAAGCAGAAATGTTGCTTTGCTGATAAAGGTCCATATACTCAAAGCTATGGTTTTTCCAGTAGTCATGTATAGATGTGAGAGTTGGACTGTAAAGAAAGCTGAGTGCTGAAGAATTGATGCTTTTGAACTGTGGTGTTGAAGAAGACTCTTGAGAGTCCCTTGGACTGCAAGGAGATCCAACTAGTCCATCCTAAAGGAAATCAGTCCTGAATATTCATCGGAAGGACTCATGCTGAAGCTGAAACTGCAATACTTTGGCCACTGGATGTGAAAAACTGACTCATTGGAAAAAACCCTGATGCTGGGAAAAATTGAAGGCAGGAGGAGAAGGGGATGACAGATGATGAGATGGTTGGGTGGCATCACCAACTCAATGGACAGGAGTTTGAGCAAGCTCCAGGAGTTAGTGATAGACAGGGAAGCCTGGCGTGCTGCAGACCATGGGGTCACAAAGAGTCAGACACGACTGAGCGACTAAACTGAAAATATTTAGAAGAAGAACTATGTGAGATTGATAATGCAGACTGGATTCTTTGGGAATACACAGGGACTGGCTTTGGGGTGGTACCAGTGGCAGAGGTTCTGGCTCCTGGTGTCTGGCGTCATAAGTGCCATCTACACTGATGGTGGACACAAAAGAGGTATGTCCTGTACTTCCTATAGTTACCACCTCTGAAGTGGTCTCTCCAAAACCCAGCTTTGAATCTGGTCAAGTCTCCAACCTAATTACATATTTACAAGCAATGCAGAAGCAGAAGGACATGATAAAGGCCATTTCAGGGATGCAACCGGCAAAACCCAGTCTGTGAGAAGCTAGAGGACAAACAACCTGGTTTCTGTCAACAAATGAATCACGAGGGACCCCCACACACAAGGGATATAGAGGGATTTCTTTGGTGGCCTGGTGGTTAAGAATCCACCAATGCAGGAGACATGAGTTTGATCCCTGGTCCAGGAAGATTCCACATGCTGTGGGGCAACTAAACTTGTATGCCGCAACTACTGAGCCCGTGCTCCAGAGAAGCTTCTCCAATTGCTGCCACACTGCAACTAGAGAGTAGTCCCTGCTCCCCACAGCTAGAGAAAAGCCCACGCAACAATGAAGACCCAGTACAGTAAAAGATAAATAAAATTTTAAAAATTAAAAAAAGAGATGGAGAGGGATTACTGTTGTTGTTCAGTTGCTATGTTGTGTCTGACTCTTTGTGACCCCATGGACTGGAGCCCACCAGGCTCCTCTGTCCATGGAATTTTCCAGGCAAGAATATTGGATGCTATGCTATGCTATGATAAGTCACTTCAGTCGTGTCCGACTCTGTGTGACCCCATAGACGGCAGCCCACCAGGCTCCCCCGGCCCTGGGATTCTCCAGGCAAGAACACAGGAGTGGGTTGCCATTTCCTTCTCCAATGCATGAAAGTGAAAAGTGAAAGTGAAGTCGCTCAGTTGTGTCCGACTCTTAGCGACCCCAGGGACTCCAGCCTACCAGGCTCCTCCGTCCATGAGATTTTCCAGGCAAGAGTACTGGAGTGGGGTGCCATTGCCTTCTCCAAGAATATTGGAGAGGGTTGCCATTTCCTTCTCCAGAGGATCTTCCTAAAAGTGTCTTCTAGAAGAGACTCAGGAGATATATCAACTAATCACACTGTTTAGCCTTTATTTCAATCCACAAAAATGAACTGCAAAAAACAAAAACTAAAACAAGCCAAAAAGAATAGGAAATAATTAGTGAAATTTTTACATTGACAATATTTGATAATATTACCAGAAATACTGTTAAATTTTTAGGTGAAATCATGGTAGTATGGTCGTGGATTTTTGAGAGTTCTTATCTTTTAGAGATGACACAATGAAATGCTGCTGCTGCTGCTGCTAAGTCACTTCAGTCGTGTCCAACTCTGTGCGACCCCATAGATGGCAGCCCACCAGGCTCCCCCATCCCTGGGATTCTCCAGGCAAGAACACAGGAGTGGGTTGCCATTTCCTTCTCCAATGCATGAAAGTGAAAAGTGAAAGTGAAGTCACTCAGTCGTGTCCAACTCTTCGTGACCCCATGGACTGCAGCCTACCAGGCTCCTCCATCCATGGGATTTTCCAGGCAAGAGTACTGGAGTGGGTTGCCATTGCCTTCTCCAAATAAATCAATGATCCTATATTAAATCAAACTTCATCTAGCTTAACAAAGAACACCCTTGCAGAACTGATGGGCTGGGTTAGCCAGGTACTTTCCATTTTAGATCAAAGCATGGACAACAATGGCTTCTTTCTGTGGGAGATGGAAGGTGGAACTACTTGGATGGGGAGGCTGTGAATCTGTAGTACACTTCCAGCCAACTGGTCTCCCTCAGCTCAGAGATGCTCTGGTTCCCAAGGTTGCTTTGGGAACCATGGTGCCCAGCGCCGTGACTACCATGCATCTCCACCCCATCGCAGCTAGTTAACCCTACAGCCACTTGCAGCCAGCTTTCTCTGACAGAAACCATCTGCATGGACCTCTGCAACCAAGGGGACACTGGAAACTGTGAAGCTGGATCTCTCAGATTCAGATTCTAGTTGATGTGCTCTGAGAGAGATGGAGATCTTGCCTGGAAAATCCCATGGATGGAGGAGCCTGGTAGGCTGCAGTCCATGGGGTCCCGAAGAGTCGGACACAACTGAGCGACTTCACTGTCACTTTTCACTTTCATGCATTGAAGAAGGAAATGGCAACCCACTCCAGTGTTCTTGCCTGGAGAATCCCAGGGACAGCGGAGCCTAGTGGGCTGCTGTCTATGGGGTTGCACAGAGTCGGACACAACTGAAGTGACTTAGGAGAGAGATGCAGTGAGGTCAGTGAGATGGTCCTCCAACAATAGGCCAGGAGAGTGGCAGTGAGAGGCCACAGCAAGGCAGTGGGGTGGAGGAGGAGAAGCTGCAAGCAACAAAGCTAAAGGGGATTCCACTGATGTATCAAGTGGTTAAATACAGAGAGAGGAACAGAGAAGAATTCAGAAAAAAATATTTCCCAAAAAGTGCTAGGCAGTTTACATACTTTATCTCCTTCAACATTCACCATCAGTGTAGCAGACCATGCTAGTTTGCTTGTTCCACATCTGGTCCCCTTTCTTCTGGTAATAGCACTTGGTTCATGTCTTTCAGACAGAACACACCTCCCTTTTCCCTAGCCACTTCCAAGTTGGGCACACAACACAGCCTGGCCAATCAGACCCAGGGTCACTGGTCCTGGCACAAGTACGTAATCTTGGGTGTTCAGTTTAAACCACTGGGAAAGAGATGCTCTCTCTCATATGGGGATGCTAAGAGGGTATAAAAAGTGAGAGAGTTCCAGAAAAACATCTGCTTCATTGACTATGCCAAAGCCTTTGACTGTGTGGATCACAAAAAAACTAGAAAATTTTTAAAGAAATGGGAATATCATACCACCTGACCCATCTCCTGGGAAATCTGTAAGCAGGTCAAGAAGCAACAGTTAGAACTGGACATAGAACAATGGACTGGTTCAAAATCAGGAAAGGAGTACATCAAGGTGGTATATTGTCACCTGATTGTTTAACTTATATGCAGAGTACATCATGAGAAACGCTGGGCTGGATGAAGCACAAGCTGGAATCTAGATTGCCAGGAGAAATATCAGTAACCTCAGATTCATAGATGACACCACCCTTATGGCAGAAAGTGAAGAAGAACTAAAGAGCCTCTTGATGAAAGTGAAAGAGGAGAGTGAAAATATTGGCTTAAAACTCAACTTCAGAAAATTAAGATCATGGCATCTGGTCCCATCACTTCATGGCAAATAGATGGGGAAACAATGGAAACAGTGACTTTATTTTTGGGGGTTCCAAAATCACTGCAGATGGTGACTATAGCCATGAAATTAAAAGACACTTGCTCCTTGGAAGAAAAGCTATGACCAACCTAGACAGCATATATTAAAAAGCAGAGACATTACTTTGCCAACAAAGGTCCATCTAGTCAAGGCTATGGTTTTTCCAGTGGTCATGTATGGATGTGAGAGTTGGACTATAAAGAAAGCTGAGTGCCGAAAAATTGATGCTTTTGAACTGTGGTGTTGGATAAGACTCTTCAGAGTCCCTTGGACTGCAAGGAGGTCCAACCAGTCCATCCTAAAGGAAATCGGTCCTGGGTGTTCATTGGAAGGACTCATGCTGAAGTTGAAACTCTAATACTTTGCCCACCTGATGTGAAGAACTGACTTATTGGAAAAGATCCTGATGCTGGGAAAGATTGAAGGCAGGAGGAGAAGGAGAGGAGAGAGGATGAGATGGTTGGGTGGCATCACCAACTCGATGGACATGAGTTTGAGCAAGCTCCAGAAGTGGTTGATGGACAGGGAAGCCTGGCGTGCTGCAGTCCATGGGGTCGCAAAGAGTCAGACATGACTGAGCGGCTGAACTGAAGAGGGTAGAATGTTAGCCGGAACAGCTGAGAGCCATCGAGTGGAGAGAGCCTTACTGTCATGAAGCCTTCATTACAGGGAGGAAAGCAGGGGCGAGAGATGGAGAGATGCTGATGCTCATTTGAACACCAGGATCCAGTCCTGCCTGATGCCAGCCCTGATACTGCTGCTGCTAAGTCGCTTCAGTTGTGTCCGACTCTTAGCGACTCCACGGACTGCAGCCTACCAGGCTCCTCCATCCATGGGATTTTCCAGGCAAGAGTACTGGAGTGGGGGTGCCATTGCCTTCTCCAGATGCCAGCCCTAACCCTGAGCTATTGATTGATGAGCCAACTAGCTCCTTTGTTTTTTCTTTACTAGCATGAATCAGAGTTCTGTGACTTATGACTAAAATAGTCCTAATATAAAAATCTTGTGTGACAAATATTACCATCTCCAACCTCCTGATGAAAAAAGCCAAATCTCTGACAAATTAGTGAAATTGTTTAAAATTATGCACTTTCATGGGCTTCTGATGTGGCTCAGAGGTAAAGAATCCACCTACCAGTGCAGGGAATGTAGGAGACGGGGGTTTGATCCCTGAGTTGGGAAGATCCCCTGGAGGAGGGCATGACAACCCACTCCAGTATTCTTGCCTGGAAAATCCCCATGGACAGAGGATCCTGGCAGGCTATAGTCCATAGGGTCACAAAGAGTCAGACTAGACTGAAGCTACTGAGCACACACCCACCACTTTCATAAGTCAAGTAGGGTGTTTTCTTTCCCCAACCCCTTTCTCTCTCTCACTCACTTTTTATTGAGAAGATTTTTTGAACACAGAACAGGAAGAGATTTTTGTGAGCTAATCCAGCACCCCATCACACACACACATACACACCCCACTCTGGCAGAGACCCTAGACCCTGGGAGTCGTGGAGAGAAGGTGGGGGGTGGGGAGCAGAATAGTAATAAGACCAAGTAGCTGAAGACAAAAGAGAAGAAAGATGGAGTGTGGAAGAGAACTGTCATGGTTTTAAAATATTTTGGCGAATTCTCTGACGTGTCTTCTTTCAAAAGATGGAGCCTAACTGCTCCCCACCCACCCTGCCTTTGAATATGGACTGGTGGCAGAAGTGATGGGATGTGATTTCCAGGGCCAGGTCATGAGAGGATACAACTTCCTCCTTGCTCTCTCTCAGATCACTTGGTCTGAGGGGGGCTAGCCACTACGTCATGCGGACACTTGAGCAGCCTCGCCCACAGGGAGAGCAGCCTACCAGGCTGTGAGCCACTTTCAACATCAGATCCTCCAGTCTAAGCTTCTCTCAAACTCCTGACCCCCACAGAAACTTTGGGATAATAAATATCTACTTTTAAAATATATATTTATTGTTTGCTTGGCTGCATCAGGTCTCAGTTGCGGCATGTGGGATCTAGTTCCCTAATCAGGGATCAACATGGACCCCTGCACTGGGAGCTCAGAGCCTTAGCCACTAGACCACTACAGAAGTCCCATTTATGTTGTCCTAGGCTACTAAGTTATTGGGGTAATTTGTCACACAGCAAGTAATAACTAAAACAGGAACTCTCTGATACACGCCATCAGGGTGGCCTCTGGCGGACTGATGGTATCTCCATGGAAATCATAAAGGACAGGTATGCCTCGTCCTCTGAACCCATGAATATGACATATCTGCCAATGGCAAGACTTCCTTTCTTCTCTGTAGAACTTTCCAGGCAGAACCCAGAGGCAGTACCAGGGTTGGCATCTGGGTCTTTGTGATGCCAAAGACTGTGCCTCTCCATGAGGTCACAGTTCAAAGTCTGGATGTCAAGGAGCTAGAAGAGCAGGAAGGAACAGCTGAGAAACTTAAGGTGGTTCTTTTGAATCAGAGACCAAGAATTAGAGGATAGAGTAAGAGGGTGCTTCTCTTATTAATTTAATTATTTAAAACCCATTGGAGGGATCTCTCCAATGGTCCAGTGGCTAAGATTCCAAGCTCCCAGTGCAGGGAGCCCAGGTTCGATCACTGGTCATGGAACTGGATCCCACATGCTGTAACTAAGAGTTCACAATGAGCAGCAAAGACCTGGTACAGCCAAACAAATACATCAAAAAAAATTTTTTTGATAAATAAAGCTGAGTAGAGATGTGATTAAGGTAGAGATCAAGATGAAATCATACTGGATTAGGCGGGGGCGGGGGCGGGGGCTTTGAAATCGAATTAGTCTGTCCTTATAGGAGATAGAAAGGGACACACACAGAAGTGGGTGATTTGAATGTGGAGGCAAAAATTGGGGTGATGTGTCTACACACAAAAGAATGCCGTGACTGCCAGCAACAACTGGAAGCTGGGAGAGAAGCACTCAGCCAATCCTTGCTCAAAACCTCCAGAAGGAACCAACCTTGTCAGTAACTGGATTTTGGACTTCTGCCTCCCTGAAGTGAGAGACTAAATTTCTATTGTTTCAAACCAAAAACAAACAAACAAATAACCCCTACCAATGATATTAATGGCAACCCACTCCAGTGTTCTTGCCTGGAGAATCCCAGGGACGGGGGAGCCTTGTAGGCTGCCGTCTATGGGGTCACACAGAGTCGGACACTACTGAAGCGACTTAGCAGCAGCAGCAGCAGGACAATAACAGATAACAGTTTCAAAATGGCCTTAGTGGATTGAGATGTCCCCTGATGTCATTCATTCTCCATAAATGTATGCTGATCACCTGGCTAGTGCCAGGGCCATGTCTGGACCATACACAAAGGAAATGTTACATTAGAGCCAGGGACCAAATGAACACCTCAGTCAGCCCAAGCTCACTGGCATATGGAGGGCAGGGTTGGGTACAGGATCTAGAAAGACCCCCTGCAGCAGGTAGACTGAGCAAGCTGGGTAGAAAATTGGAAAGGTGAGAGGGCAGAAATTTCTGGCAGGCACACAGATGCAGCCCAGGTGATGCACTTTGGTGCATCATGTGGGTAGAAAAACAGAGGGACAGGCGGCACATTAACTTCTGTCCTATGGCACCTGCCTCCACATTTTGATGTTTAAGATCTCATTCACAAGTCCCTCCTCTGAAGCTCCCAGACACACTCTTTCTGTTTGAGCCAGGCTTGTCTCCCAAAATCATGTGGTAGTTCCGGCCCCACACTAGTATTCTTCCTGACACCCCTGAAAACTACCTAGTTCTTCTCCTCCTAGAAAATTCTTACACATTTGCTCAAAAACTTCTTTATCCTGTGAAGAAAAGAGAATCCTCCTACACTGTTGATAGGAATGTAAATTGGTACAGCCACCATGGAAAACAGTATGAAGTTTCCTTAAAAAATTAAAAATAAATTTGCTATATGATCCAGTTCATTCCTCAGCAAATATCTAGAGAAAACTCTTATTCAAAAAGACACATGCATCCCAATGTTCATAGCAGCACTATTTACAATAGCCAAGAAATGGAAGCAACCTAGGTGTACATCAACAGAGGAATGGATAAAGATGTGATACACACACACACACACACAATGGGATATAACTCACCCATTAAAAAGAATGAAATATTGCCATTTACAGCAACATGGACGGACCTAGAGATTGTCATATTAAGTGAAGTAAATCAGACAGAGAGAGAAAAATATCATATGATATCAATTATATGTAGACTCTGAAAAAAATGATATAAACAAACTTATTTATAAAACAGAATCAGATTCACCGACCCAGAAAAAACAAACTTCTGGTTACCAAAGGGGGGAGGAATAATTAGGAATTAGCAGATACACACTTAGTTCAGTTCAGTTCAGTCACTCAGTCGTGTCTGACTCTTTGAGACTCCATGAATTGCAGCACACCAGGCCTCCTTGTCCATCACCAACTCCCTGAGTTCACTCAACTCATGTCCATCAAGTCGGTGATGCCATCCAACCATCTCATCCTCTGTCGTCCCCTTCTCCTCCTGCCCCCAATCCCTCCCAGCATCAGAGTCTTTTCCAATGAGTCAACTCTTCACATGAGATGGCCAAAGGACTGGAGTTTCAGCTTTAGCATCATTCCTTCCAAAGAACACCCAGGACTGATCTCCTTTAGAATGGACTGGTTGGATCTCCTTGCAGTCCAAGGGACTCTCAAGAGTCTTCTCCAACACCACAGTTCAAAAGCATCAATTCTTCAGCACTCAGCTTTCTTCACAGTCCAACTCTCACATCCATACATGACCACTGGACAAACCATAGCCTTAACTAGCCAGACCTCTGTTGGCAAAGTAATGTCTCTGCTTTTGAATATGCTATCTAGGCTGGTCATAACTTTCCTTCCAAGGAGTAAACATCTTTTAATTTCATGGCTGCAATCACCATCTGCATTGATTTTGGAGCCCAAAAAATAAAGTCTGACACTGTTTCCAGTTTCCCCATTTATATACACATTACTATATATAAAACAGATAAACAGCAAGAACTTACTGTATAACACAGGGAACTATTATATATTCAATATCTTGAAATAAACTATAATGGAAAAGAATCTGAAAAGAATCATGAATCAAAGAATCTGAATCACTTTGCTCTACACCAAAACTAACACAAAATCAACTATGTTGTTGCCATTTAATCACTAAGCCGTGTCTGAGTCTTTTGTGAGAGAATGGACTCTTTGCAACCTCCTGGACTGTACTTCCCCAGGCTCATCGGTCCATGGGATTTCCTAGGCAGGAACACTTTGCAACCACTGACCCAGGACTGAACCAGGGTCTCTGGCATTGTAAGCAGTTTCTTTACTGTCTGAGCCACCAGGGAAGTTGGAGGAGGGAAGGACTTCTTTTTTTGTTGTTTTTTAGATTGAAGTAGGGCTTCCCATGGCTTCACAGTGAAGAATCGGCCTGCCAGTTCAGGAGACACGGGTTAGATCCCTAGGTCGGGAAGATCCCCTGGACAAGGAAATGGCAACACACTCGGTATGCTTGTCTCAAAAACTCCATGGACAGAGGAGCCTGGAGGGTAACAGTCCACGGGGTCATAAAGAGTTGGACACAACTGAGTGACTAACACTCCTCCAAGACTTCCTTGACTTCCTCTTTCCTAAGAATTCCAATCAATTTTGATTGGTTTGGTGCTGCTGTGACCTTGGCAGGGACGGGCCAGTCAGGCTGCCCATCTCGGAGTTCTCTCTTGGCCTCCATCAGGCTTCCTCCAACCAGGTGAGACCCAGGCTCTTGTCATTCTCCTTGCTCTCCTCACTTCACCCTGAGTTCTCTGAGTGACTAGACTGTGCAAGTAAGTTAATGAATAGACTTAACTTCACACACTGTGGTTATCAGCCCAACCTCGACTACACTTTCATTTATGGCTCTTCTAAGACCTTCAGATTATGTTAAGAAATGTTCCTGCCACGCAGCAGTAGGTGAGGACCTTTGGCCAACAAAATAAGGCCACGTCTGAGAGGTTGCTGCCTTCAGGTGAAGTGGGCATTGCAGCATCTAATCGAGGGTAACAAGATAATGCCTGGGGATGTCTTAAGAAACTCTCTTCTGTTTTGTACTTTGGGACTCTTACAATTTTATAACCCCTAATTGATAACCCTCAAAGTTCCTGTAATCACTACAGACTTTTTCTCCCAGCCCTACTTATTCTTCAAGAATCAGCTAAAGGCCCTGCTTAAGCAAGACAACTTTCACATCAACCCTGGGTGACCTCTCCTGACTAACATTGGGTCATTGTTAAATTCCATTTTTTTGGTTAACCATTAACTCAATTAAAAAATTTTTTAGATCAAACAATAAATCAAAACTGAAATCATTATATGTGTAATCTAAAAAATAACACAAACAAATGAATATGACAAAACAGATTTGTAAGTACAAAGAAAAACAGTGGTTACTAGTGAGAAGAGGGGTGGCGGAGGAGCAAGATGGAGAAAAGGATTAAGAGGTATAAACTACAAGGTATAAAGTCAATGAAATACAGCACAGAGAATATAGCTGATATTTTGTAATGACTTTAAATAGAGTATAATCTACAAAAACTGAATCACCATGTTTTACATCTGAAACTAATACAACATTGTAAATAATATAATTCAATTAAAAAAACCTGAAATTGTAAAATAGTTTAAAATGAATAATTAAAAAAAACTGTATGGGAGAAAATATTTGCAAAGAACTCATATAAAAAATATGTTAAGAATGTTCTGAACTCAACAGTAAGAAACCAAAAAATCCAGTTAGAAAGTAAGTAAAAGACTTAAATAGACCCTTTACTAATGAAGGCATAAGGAAAGCAAATAAATACATTAAAGATGTTTAACCTCATTAGCCATTGGAAAAATTCAAATTATTAATTAATCACAATAATATATCATGACTTACTTGTTAGAATGGCTTTAATTTAAAATTTGATAATACCAAGTGTTGACAAAGATACAGCAATAGTAGATAATTCACGTATTTTTTATGGGGATAAGAAATGGTAGTGCCACTGTGAAAAAATCAGTCTGGAAATTTCTTTAAAGTTTAAACATATACTTATTATACATCTCAGCAATCTCAATACAGGGTATTTTCCCCGGAGAAATAAAACCTTATATACATACCAAAAAAACCTGTACATGAATGTTCACAGATGCTTCATTTGTAACATCTGAAAATGAAAAAAGTCCAAATTTCTTTTTAACGGATGAAATGTTAAACAAACCGTGGCATATCCATACAATTGAATGAAAGTGAAAATTAGTCCTAAGTCCTGTCTGACTCTTTGGAACCCCATGGACTGTAGCCCACCAGGCTCCTCTGTCCATAGGATTCTCCAGGCAAGAATACTGAAGTGGGTTGCCATTCTCTTCTCTGGGGGATCTTCCTGACCCAGAGATCAAACCCAGGTATCCTGCATTGCAGGCAGATTCTATACCACTGAACCACCAATGGAATACTACTCAGCAATTAAATAAACAAACTATTGATTCTTAACAATAATTTGGATGGATCTTAGGGCATTAAGCAAAGTGGTAGTTTAGTTGCTCAGCTCAGTTCAGTTCAGTTCAGTCGCTCAGTCGTGTCCGACTCTTTGCAACCCCATGAATCGCAGCACGCCAGGCCTCCCTGTCCATCACCAAGTGTCTGACTCTTATAGACCCCATGGACTGTAGCCCATCAGGCTCCTCTGTCCATAGGATCTTCTAGGCAAGAATACTGGAGTGGGTTACCATTTCCTTCTCCAGACCCAGGATTGAACCCACATCTCTTGTGTCTCCTGTGTTGGAAGGTGTGTTCTTTACCAACTGAGCAAGGAGGAAAGTCCTTAAGCAAATGGAAAAAGCCAATTTCAAAAGTTGCATACTGTAAGATTTCATTTGTATGACATTACATAAATGACAAAATTATAGAAATGGAGGACACATCAGTGGTTGTTGGAAGTTAGGAAATGAGCAGGAAGATGTGACTACAAAGGGGCAGGATGAGGAAGTTCTTTTGTGAGAAAGAAATCCTGTGTTTTGATTGTGGTGGTGGTTATATGCATCTATGTTGTTGCTGTTCAGTCACAAAGTCATGTCGATTCCTTGTGACCTCATGGACTGTAGCACACCAGGCTTCCCTGTCCTTCGCTATCTCCTGGATTTCGCTCAAAGTGATGTCTATTGAGTTGGTGATGCTATCTAACCATTTCATCCTCTCTGCTCTCTTCTCCTTTTGCTTTCAATCTTTCCCAGCATCAGGGTTTTTTCCAATGAGTTGTCTCTTCACATCAGGTGGCCAAAGTATTAGAGCTTCAGCTGTGAATCAATACATGTGATTAAATGGGCTTCACTGGTGGTTCAGTGGTAAAGAATCCATCTGCCAGTGAAGGAGCTGCAGGAGATTAGAGTTAGATCCCTGGGTTGGAAAGATCCCCTGGAGGAAGACATAGCAACCCACTCCAGTACTCTTGCCTGGAGAATCTCACAGACAGAGGAGCCTGGTGGGCTAGAGTCCATGGAGTTGCAAAGAGCTGGACATGACTGAGTGACTGAACATGCATGCACATACACAAAGACATACAAAAACTGAGGGCATGCAAAAAAAATGGTGAAATCTGAATAAGTTCTGTAGTCAATTGTATTAATGGTGCCAGCCAATTTCTTGGTTTTTATAATATTCTATACTTACAAAAGATGTCGCCACTGAAGGAAGCTGCTGCTGCTGCGGCTATGTCACTTCAGTCGTGTCCGACTCTGTGAGACCCCAAAGACGGCAGCCCACCAGGCTCCCCCGTCCCTGGGATTCTCCAGGCAAGAACCCTGGTGGCTTGCCATTTCCTTCTCCAATGCATGAAAGTGAAAAGTGAAAGTGAAATCGCTCAGTCGTATCCGACTCTTAGCGACCCCATGGACTGCAGCCTACCAGGCTCCTCCGTCCATGGGATTTTCCAGGCAAGAGTACTGGAGTGGGGTGCCATTGCCTTCTCTGTGAAGGAAGCTAGATGGTGGTTATATAGGACCTCGTCATACTCATTTTGCAATTTCTTCTAAGTCTATAATCATATCAAAGTAAAAAGCTTTAAAAATAACACTACTTATAAAATCCTAAGGGATGTGATTTAAAAAGAGCTCAGAGGAAATATTCATATCCTTAAGCAATTAACACTCAACAAAGAAGTTATGAAAATAATTAAATTATGAATTTGGTAGTTAGGAAAAGCAGTAAAAAAGCATAAAAATAATAGGAAGAAGGAATTGATAAAGCAAAAAGCAGACATTACTGGCACTGAAGATAGAAAAAGAACAAACTTGAGTGTTGGATCTTTAAAATTAAAATATAGAAACCACTGTTAAGTGAAGTGAAAGTCCCTCAGTCATGTCTAACTCTTTGCGACCCCATGGACTGTGCAGTCCATGGAATTCTCCAGGCCAGAATACTAGTGTGGGTAACTGTTCCCTTCTCCAGGGGATCTTCCCAATGCAAGGATCAAACCCATGTCTCCCACATTGCAGGCAGATTCTTTACCAGCGAAGCTACCAGGGAAGCCCAAGAATTCTGGAATGGGTAGCCTATCCCTTCTCCAGCAGATCTTCCTAACACAGGAATTAAACCAGGGTCTCCTGCATTGCAGGCAGATTCTTTACCAGCTGAGCTACTAGGGAAGCTCCAGAGAAACCACTAACCAACCAAATTTTTGAAAAAATAAGAAACCATAGTACACAAAATTAAAATTGGAATGAAGAAATAGCCACTGATACAAGGAAATAAAAGTAAGTAATTTCAAGAAATGGGAGCTTTTCAAGTAAAATATTTTTCAAAACTCAAAACTGACCTTAGAATAAACAGAAGATCTAAAGAGATCTTTAAATTACTTAGTTGAAACTGAGTAAGCTGTCAGTGAACTACCCTTCCTCACAAAAGCACCAGACCCATAAGGTTTCAAAAGCAAATGTTACTAAATCCTATAGGAATAAATAATGCCACTTTGTTTATTTTTCTTTCAAATTTTCATGGCATTTTTATGAATATACTTATTCCTTTTTTTCTTTGTACTCTCATTCCCTGTATACCATAAGCTACCATCTTAGTAAGTTTAGTGTTGGCATATTTTTGCAAGATATGCTTTGTTTTGTGATACTGTATTTTTTATTTATGTAAATGGTATTTTGTTGCATATGGCTTGTGCTGCTGAAATTGCAAGAAGTATCTCCTTGCCCTTAGGTTCAAAAACAGTCCCCTACATTGTCATTCAAAAATGTTACAGTTTTACTATTCACATTGAGGTCTTTAATTCACTTAGAATGCACGTTTGCATGGGCTATCAGGGAAATATATGGTTTTATTTTTCTCTGTATATTGAATCAGATTTGCTTGCTCTTTGACTCTTTCCCATTGATCTGTGGTGTCAGTTCTATGGCGTATTAACTTCCTGTGCACACAGGGCTCTTTTTCTTAGTTCTCTATTGTGCTCCTTCTGTCTGTGTGTACTTGTGGTAATACTATATATTTAGTGCATTTATGACTTTAGCATTGTAATATCTCTTAACATTGTTAGGACAAATCCCCATCTTTAACTCTTCTTAGACTAAGCTATTCATGGGCCTTTATTCTTCAATATAAATTTCAGAGCAAGTTTATCATGTTCCCCCACCAAAAATTTCCACCTAGAATTTTGTTTGGGTATACACTGGATTTATAGATGAATTTGTGGGGGAATAGAGGCCTTCAGAATGCTAAATTATCTAATCCAAGAGTATAACACATCTCCACTTTTATTCAATTATCTATGTGACCTTTAATTGAGGCTTTTAAGATTTCTCCAAATAGATTGTGTATGTTTTCATTTTTATTTCATTTTTCATTTTTTCCCATATTCTTTGTGGATTTCTTGCCCTTGTAAATAATTTCTCCTTTTTTATTATACTTTCTAGTAAATTATGGCTGACATAAAGCAATGCTATTGATTTTTGTTATTTCCCCTTATATCTGACCAAGTTTCTGAAGTCTCTTATCAGTTCTAACAGATTGTGTGCTGATACCGACTTTTCCTAGGTAAATGATTATATCACCTCAAATAATGACAGTTCTAAGTCTTCCAATCCCTATACTGCTTATACAAAGCAGTCAAGAGCAGAGAGAAAAAGAAGAAAAGCTTCCAAATTCATTTTAAAAACTAGTGCAGTATTTATACCCAAAGCAGACAAGATAGTCTAAACAGAGAAAACTACGTATTAGCCTAATTCATAAATATCTGTGTAGACATCCCAAATAAAAATAATCAAAATGTACTTTAAAAGAACAAGTCACCAGGAAAAATGGTGTTAATTCCTAGAGTGTAAGGAAGATTAAATGTTATTCACCATGTTAATATGTCAAAGGAGAAATTGATATGACCATCCTTTTGGATGTGGAACATCCATTTCTAACCTAAAAATGAAAGTTTAGTAAAATAAACATGGATGACTGACTTAGGTTAAAAACTGATCAGTCCTATTGGCAAGACATTAAAAACATTTCTATTAAAAGTCAAGAATAAGCTATAGATACCACTAATATTTTCCTGGAAGGATTAGATATTGCTGTCAG
The DNA here is from genome assembly GCF_029378745.1 of Bos indicus. Lineage (NCBI taxonomy): Eukaryota > Metazoa > Chordata > Mammalia > Artiodactyla > Bovidae > Bos > Bos indicus. The sequence goes on from NC_091760.1 coordinate 129,984,833, forward strand.
ACAATCAAAACGAGTAAAGGTGTAAATTGGAGTCACGTCCAATAAGAGTCATGTCCCACTCTTTGCAACCCCATGGGCCATAGCTCGCCAGGCTCCTCCGTCCGTGAAATTTTCCAGGCAAGAATACTGTAATGGGTTGCTATTTTAGGGGATCTTCCCAACCCAGGGATCAAACTGTGCCTCTTGTATCTCCTGCAATGGCAGGTGGATTCTTCACCACTAGCACCACATACAGATGACATTATATTCAGGAAAATACAAGAATACAAGCAAACCAACTGAGCAACTATTACAGATAATAAGAGAATTCAAAAAGGCCACAAAATATGCTCATAAATAGCTTTTCTATATATGAACAAGAATTAGAAAATACAGAGGGACAAAAATATTCCATTTACAGTGGTAACAACTGACAAAATGTTTAGAAGTAATTACCAAAAATAGGAAAGATATATTTACAACAAACTTTAAACTCAGTCTTCATATAAAATAAGATGTGAATTAATGAAAAGCTCTACCCTGTTCTTACATAGGAGAACCCAACATTATAAAAATGTCCTTTCTTCCTAAATCAATACATAAATGGAATATGAAAAGTTTCTCATTTTTATAACAAAATGGAATTTTAAATTAGTGAGGAAATGACTTGAAATGGTGCTAGATAATCATTCACACATTTGCAAAAATAAGTAAACCAAATCAAAGTTTATAAGCTAAAACTGAACATGTAAAGGTTCTAGAAGTAACAGGAATTTTTTGTTTGTCTTTTTTAAATTAATCTTAGGGTAGGGAAAGCCACTCTAAAACACAAACTTCAGAACCAATGAAGTAAAAGTTTGATACTTATAAATTAAAATGTCTGCACAAAACTTTAAGTCTAAAAATTTGCATTTAATACACAGATTTATCACTGTTTTTTCCAAAATTTCACTTAGACAAAGTGTTGAAGAAAACATATTTTAAAGAAGAAGAAATCATGACCCTCATACAACGTATACACTTGGCAGAGATTTTATTTAACTTCTTAATTAATGAGGGAACCAGTAAGATGCTACATTTCTTACAATGGAGGCTTTAACTTACAGGTTTATTATACCCCACCTAACAGAATCTATTCATTTTTGCCACATTCAGAAGTCATTTGCATAGTTATAGACTGGAAACATTTGCACTATTATTATTTTTTAGAGGTTTTTTAAAAATTGAGTTTATTACAACATTGCTTCTGTTTTATGTTTTTGGGTTTTGGGCCACAAAGTATGTGGGATCTTAACTCTCTGACCAGGAATCGAACCTGCACCCCCTGCATTAGAAGGCAAAGTCTTAACCAGTCTTAATCAGGGAAGTTCTTGCATTTTTATTAGTTCTAACTTCTATCCCTGAAGTGTTGGAAAAGAGCCTAGTCAAAGACAACCAAGGATAATTTGGATGGCTAGGCTAGACAGGACACTTAATAATATTTTTTTTGCCCATTTCAAAGACTTTTACAATTTTCCTGATACTCTCCCCTACTTGTAATCATCATAATCTCAAGAAAGATTATTCCTGATGACAAATAACACTCTTCTCCTAAGGTTTGACCTGATTATCTACATAGGTGCTGGAGGAGTGTTCAAACAGGTCTCTAAATTTTCTGTGTGGTATCTAGAGTAGCCTGCCAAAAAGGAGACACAGGTTCAATCTCTGCATCAGGAAGATTCCCCTGGAGAAGGAAATGGCAACTCGTTGCAGTATTCTTGCCTAGGAAATCCCATGAACAGAAGAGCCTAGTGGGCTACAGTCCATGGGATCACAAAGAGTCAGACATGACTTAGCAACTAAAGAACAACCAACAATATCTAGAGCAAAACAAATTTGAACAATTACAAGATTATCTTCTATCTGAAAGTCTTCATAAGGCAACTCAGATTGAACTTTCAAAAACATCTATTATTTGCCATCCCATGGCTAAGAAACTCTCTACTAGATTTTACTTGCAAAGTTCAATGACTCTCTTTTTCTCAAGGCTCCTAAAATAACTTGGGTTTCTTCCCCTAAAGGAAGTCACCTTCCTTACTATCTGTGAGTCTGGACCCTGTAAATAAAGCACTCAGACCTGTTTTCCTGGGAGGCCATAATAGGCAATGTCTCTTTAAGTACTACCAGACTTTGTTCCTTAAGAATGACTTGTCATGCCTGATTAAAAGAGCATTGTACTCAAATATAATACTACAGGAGGACCTTGGATGTTTAATCAATTTGTTTAATTATGTTCTCATATAAAGAAAAAGTCTTATTAAACTTACACAAATAACTATATTGCCATGAAAAGGAGACTCAGAAAGAGCTTCTGAATTAGTTGGTAAATTAGATATCACTTTTAAATGTTTCATTTTAGTTTAAAAAAGCAGAGTCTACCAATTGCTATAGGCCACAGGGAGCATGAGAAGACACAGAAAGGGCGTCCTTTAGATCTGGAAAATATATAGATCTGGAAAAACTCATATGACATCAGCAAAATTCCAAACAAATAACCACAATAAAATGTTGCACATCAGCTCATTCAGTTCTACATAATTAATTCTTGCTCCACTGGATCTTGGGTTAGTAGTCTCACGAAGCCATCTGTTTCCCAGTGGAAAGAGCTCTGGAAATCCCAAATCACTCCACTGATATGGTCTGAAAGTTGCCTAAGTGATTCCAGCTCAGATGCTTCTATCCAAGACTTGATATTTTGAAAGGTCAATATTTTGCAGTACCTGTTTTCACAAGTCTCTGAGATTTTCCTTGTTTGTTGAAGACACAAACTCTGGCCTGTTGCTTGTAAAAGAGACTTTAGCAAAAGTTAGAGTAAAACACAAGCTATTTATAAAAGACAAAGTTATAGTTTTTTGTCATTGAAAAATTTCAAGCGTAGAAGGACTGATGAGAGTTTGTAATAAACAAAAGAATAATACAACTGGGACTTCCCTGGTGGTCCAGTGGCTAAGACTCCATGCTCCCAATGTAGGGGACCTGGTTCAGTTCCAGGTCAGGCAGTTAGAGCCCATGTGCTGCAACTAAAGATCCTGCATGCTGCAACCAACGCCCAGTGCAGCCAAATACATAAATAAATATTTTTAAGAAAAGAATAATACAACTGACAAGGATATTTGGGTGTTTGGTTGGTGGCATGCAAAACAAAGATAACCCATTCTCCAAGAAAACATTAAAAATAAATATATCTTAGCTCAATGATAAAGTCTATTTTCTAAGAGGCCAGTGAATGCTGCCTCTGATTTATAAAATTGGATTTTATAGGGGTAAATATCTTGAGAGACGACACACGATAATCCTTTGATATACTATATAATGTTCTTAGACTGTTGAGTAAAGAGATTCCATAAACCTGAAAGGGCTTAGACACCTATATAGCTGTAAAACTTCAAGATTACGTCTGATGTGCATTGAGAACCACTGGCCTAAAGGTTACTCAGTTTGAAGTCTTTTTAAAAAGAAAAAAGACTGGCAATCAATATGCTAAATAATAACTGAAATATATTGTTGCTCAATATTATCGGGTACTGATAACACTACCAAGATTCAGATAAATAGGGGGAAATTCAACAGGACAATTTTATAAGACCTTCAATCAGTGTTTTCCCTGAAATTAAAACACACAGAAAGTGAGGCACTGAAAAATCTCCTGGATCATCCCATAAAGCATAACATTTCTGAAATGCTTTTATTAATAACACCTTACCTATAAAATTTAACTCAGGGAAGGGTGAGCATCTCTTCTGATTTAACTCCTTCCACACAACTCTCCGAACCTGATTATTTCTAGCATCCCTTTTTATAAGGTTAAAGGGTAAAATTTTGTGAGTTTCTTTAGGAATCCTATGGGAAATCTCAAAGGCTGCTTTAGGTGTATAAGACATCTGGCCGTTTTTATTATCTTCTATTTTTCAGACCTGATTTTTAAAAGGCAGAAATCAAGAGCTGTCAAAGGAGATTTGGACACTTGATTAAGACATAATAACAAGTACCTGAGAAACAATACTTGGTTGCTTATGAATCAAAGGAACAATAAAACATTTTAAAATAAACAAGAACCTTAACACTTTAATAATTGAGGAATCTTTTTCTTTCTCCTCTTTTTTGGTAATTAAGAGTATAAAGTCAACATATAGCATGTAAAATTACTCAAGTTAATCACAGAATCTGTGCTTTCTAGGTAGATTATACAGAGAATATATAAAGTAGCCAGTCATCCTGATTCCCCCAAAACCATCCTGGTTTCAGTACAGAAAACTGCATATCCCCAGAAACCCCACAGTTCCAGGCCAATCAGAAAGGTGGGTCACCCCAGAAAGAATAACCATTCAAACTGTAGGTGAAAACGTTAATCGGAAAACCAATGGAGCAAATCCATCAAGACTGAGAACTTTGCAAACATTTTAACAAATTTTGTAGCTTGTGAGATTTAGTATTATAAATCAAGACAAGTAAAATTTACTTGTTTGATTCAGGACAAATCCAAGTTTTATCTTTTATTATGCTCTTTTATACTCACCAAGCCTGATTACTTCTAGCATCTCTTTTATTCTAACACAGATCTCAAGGGGTCCATATGTTCAAAACTAATTTCATAACAGTATTTAAAGGCTATTTCAGTTAGCATGCTATGCATTCATCATTGCTGTCCTCAAGTGGATAAATGAATATCTTAAGTCTTTCTCAGTTTTGGTTTTTAACAAACATGCTGCTGCTGCTAAGTCACTTCAGTCGTGTCCGACTCTGTGCGACCCCAGAGACGGCAGCTCATCAGGCTCCCCCGTCCCTGGGATTCTGCAGGCAAGAACTGGAGTGGGTTGCCATTTCCTTCTCCAATGCATGAAAGTGAAAAGTGAAAGTGAAGTCGCTCAGTCGTGTCCAAGTCTCAGTGACCCCATGGACTGCAGCCTACCAGGCTCCTCCATCCATGGGATTTTCCAGGCAAGAGTACTGGAGTAGGGTGCCATTGCCTTCTCCATTTAATAAACATAACTAGCTATAAACACATAAATAAAAGTGTTTTGTGCCCTCAATAGGCACAAAGTGGTTTAAAAAACAAAAATCCCAAGAACCACTGCTTATGGAAAAGCAAAACCATACTCTCAGTCATATTTCTGTCATTATTGCAGTTGTAACCATTCATATTAATTATAACTTTTCACTAAAGTAATTAACTTCTATTTCACAGAGAAAATAATTGAGTGTTCTGTCATACTGAACCATTTTAGCAGATTAGAAAAGTTTATAATACATTTTTTCCAGACACATGCATTCCTGTGTGGCAAAAAATAAACACATTCATTAACATGACTCATGTCTATAGCTTCTCTTATAGCATGTACAAATATGCAAAATTATGCTTTGTAATCAGTGTGTTAGTGTTCTAGGCTCTTAGTACCTAGATATCCATCAATTACATAATTAATTTAATTTAATATTAGCTTAAAATTTTAAGTTACCGAGAGATCCTGGAAATGATCTTCAAGCTGACATACTACAGAATACAATTACTGCTGAAATTGTTTATCAGAATCATGATTCGATGGAGCTGGACATAAATTTACATTTTCCATCCTCAAACATTATGGAGGAGTCATGTGAGCTAATTCAATCAACAAACCTGTAATCATTTGGGGAAAATATACCCAATTAGAAATAATTGTTTGCTAAATTACAGCTGACACTTGAACAATGGGAGGGTTAGAAACACCCATCCTCCATGCAACTGAAAATCCCCATATAACTTTACAGTCAGCCCTTCTTGTCCACAGTTCAGTATCTGCAGAGTCAACTGTGGATCCTGTAATGAAAAAAATTATTTAGCAAAAAGTCTGTGTATAAGTGGACCACTCAGCTCAAACCCGTGTTGTTCAAGGATCAACCAGATACTTAACAGTGATAACTCAGAGAAGACAAAGTTGTTTTTATTAACGCACATTAGTAAACTGACCTTGTTTGCCAAACATTTACTTTAATTATGTGAATTTGGATTCTTAAAAAGGTTTCTGAGTGAGCTGCAGAAAGAACAATTTTTAGCACATTTAAAGTGTTAGAAGTTTAATTATCCTATTTTTCAGGACTTTATATCAGCACTTATTTATTCCATAAACCAATCACAACAAAGCTTCTTTCATTCAAAAGATTTTATAATCGAATTAATTTATACCCTCCAGAAACAGAAAAATATACACAAGCACATTGAGAGGTAAAGTTCTTTCTAAATTACAGACAGAGAACTTACAGCTTCAGTTTTATGACTTGTCACACAGGTTAAATGATGCAGACACAGAAATTAAAGAAACTTTTTTTAACATTTTATTTATCAAAAACAACTGCTCTCTTAGTGGGCATAGATTTTTTAACTAATTTGTATTCAGACACATGAAAAAACAAATAAATAGCCCGATTCTCTGTTATCTCTCACCCAGCAGAAAATAGATATCCATCATTCATCTACAAAAATCACCAAATGGTCAGACCATTAAGCCAAGTTCCCAGTCATTGCTGTTGGCAATGAGGTATAATTTATGGGCTCTAAGTGAAATAAAACCAAAATTAATTCAGAGGGAAAAAAATCCCAGAGAATACAGAGCTGGAAAGGTTAAAATTCTATTGACATTTGGAATTCACCTCTAGGAGCCAACAAGGAAATACGCTCTGGCTGAAGCCGTCCATGAAGGATACTCTGGGCACAGGGCCTAGGTGACTCTCTCAAGGTGAATCGATTGTGTGTCTGAGCAGCAACTCCAAAATTGTTAAAATATGTTTTTTTAAAAAGATGAAATCATAGCTCTCATATAAATATAAAATGAACACTTAAATTAACTCATTAATTAATGAGGCAACCAATAAGATGTTACAACTGGTTCAAATGAGGATTTAACTTACAAAGATTTGTAATCTCTGTTGGACAAAAAAAAAAATATATATATATATATAATATACATATTTATACTAGACCATTCAGGTATGACCTAAATCAAATCCTTTGTGACTGTACAGTGGAAGTGAGAAATAGATTTAAGGGACTAGATCTGATAGACAGAGTGCCTGAAGAACTATGGATGGAGGTACATGACATTGTACAGGAGACAGGAATCAAGACCATCCCCAAGAAAAAGAAATGCATAAAAGCAAAATGGCTGTCTGTGGAGGCCTTACAAATAGTTGTGAATAGAAGGGAGGCAAATTGCAAAGGAGAAAAGGAAAGATATACCCATATGAATGCAGAGTTCCAAATAATAGCAAGAAGAGATAAGAAAGCCTTCCTCAGAGATCAATGCAAAGAAATAGAGGAAAACAATAGAATGAGAAAGACTAGAGATCTCTTCAAGAAAATTAGAGATACCAAGGGAAAATTTCGTGCAAAGATGGGCTCAATAAAGGACAGAAATGGTATGGACCTAACAGAAGCAGAAGATATTAAGAAGAGATGGCAAGAATACACAGAAGAACTGTACAAAAAAGATCTTCATGACATAAATAATCATGATGGTGTGATCACTCATCTAGAGCCAGACATCCTGGAATGTGAAGTCAAGTGGGCCTTAGAAAGCATCACTATGAATAAAGCTAGTAGAGGTGATGGAATTCCAGTTGAGCTATTCCAAATCCTGAAAGATGATGCTGTGAAAGTGCTGCACTCAATATGCCAGCAAATTTGGAAAACTCAGCAGTGGCCACAGGACTGGAAAAGGTCAGTTTTCATTCCAATCCCAAAGAAATACAATGCCAAAGAATGCTCACACTACCGCACAATTGCACTCATCTCACACACTAGTAAAGTCATGCTCAAAATTCTCCAAGTCAGGCTTCAGCAATACGTGAACCATGAACTTCCAGATGTTCAAGCTGGTTTTAGAAAAGGCAGAGGAACCAGAGATCAAATTGCCAACATCCACTGGATCATGGAAAAAGCAAGAGAGTTCCAGAAAAACATCTATTTCTGCTTTATTGACTATGCCAAAGCCTTTGACTATGTGGATCACAATAAACTATGGAAAATTCTGAAAGAGATGGGAATACCAGACCACCTGACCTGCCTCTTGAGAAACCTGTATGCAGGTCAGGAAGCAACAGTTAGATCTGGACATGGAGCAACAGACTGGTTCCAAATAGAAAAGGAGTACATCAAGGCTGTATATTGTCACCCTGATTATTTAACTTCTATGCAGAGTACATCATGAGAAACGCTGGACTGGAAGAAGCACAAGCTGGAATCAAGATTGCCAGGAGAAATATCAATAACCTCAGATATGCAGATGACACCACTCTTATGGCAGAAAGTGAAGAATAACTAAAGAGCCTCTTGATGAAAGTGAAAGAGGAGAGTGGAAAAGTTGGCTTAAAACTCAACATTCAGAAAACTAAGATAATGGCATCCGATTCCATCACTTCATGGCAAATAGATAGGGAAACAATGGAAACAGTGGCTGACTTTATTTTTCTGGGCTCCAAAATCACTGCAGATGGTGACTGCAGCCATGAAATTAAAATATGCTTACTCCTTGGAAGGAAAGTTAGACAACATAGACAGCATACTCAAAAGTAGAGACATTACTTTGCCAACAAAGGTCCGTATAGTCAAGGCTATGGTTTTTCCAGTGGTCATGTATGGATGTGAGAGTTGGACTATAAAGAAAGCTGAGCACAGAAGAATTGATGCTTTTGAACTGTGGTGTTAGAGAAGACTCTTGAGAGTCCCTTGAACTGCAAGGAGATCCAACCAGTCCATCCTAAAGGAGATCAGTCCTGGGTGTTCATTGGAAGGACTAATGCTAAAGCTGAAACTCCAATACTTTGGCCACCTGATGTGAAGAGCTGACTCATTTGAAAAGACCCTGATGCTGGGAAAGATTGAGGGCTGGAGGAGAAGGGGATGATAGAGGATGAGATGGTTGGATGGCATCACCAACTCAATGGATATGGGTTTGGGTGGACTCCGAGAGCTGGTGATGGACAGGGAGGCCTGGTGTTCTGTGGTTCATGGGGTCACAAAGAGTCAGACACGACTGAGCGACTGAACTGAACTGACTAATATCATATATGTATGTATGTGTATGTATATATATAGAGAGAAAGAGAGAGCAAATAGAGGACATGAATGTACACGTGGGAAGGGAAGGAAGAGCTGGTATGAGTGTTACATCTTCACCATTCATTGACAGAAGTCAACAAAAAATGTTTAAAATTGATATAATTTTGAAAGTGATACAATTTTTTTTACAACTGCAGAGGCAAGGGCCAGCAAAACAACTAAAAGTCATTAAAAATAAAAAAAGAGCATCTTCTGAAAAGTAGGAATTTAGTAAGTAGGAATGGGATAAAAGACTTCTACATTTAAAAAAGATTTTATTGAGATATAGTTGGTATATTTATACAATATTATGTAAGTTTCAGATGTACAACACAATGATTCACAATTTTTAAAGGTTAGACTTCATTTATAGTTGTTATTAAATATTGGCTATAGTCCCTGTGCTGTACAACATCACTGTAGCTTGTTATACATAGGAGTATAGTAGACCTCTTAATAGTCGTACCTCTTAATTCCCTACCCTTATCTTGCCCCTCCCTCTTCCCTCTCCCCACTGATAATCCTACTTTGTTCTCTCTCTATTTCTTTTTCATTATATTCACTACTTTGCTTTATTTTTTAGGCTCCAGATGTAAGTGATATCATACATATTTTTCTTTTTCTGACTTATTTTACTAAGCATAATACCCTCCAAGTCCATCTATGTTGTTGCAAACAGCATAATCTCATTCTTTTTGATGACTATATACTATTCCATTGTGTATATGCAAAGCACATCTCTATCCATTCATCTGTTGATGGACACTTAAACTACTTACATATCTTGGCAATTATAAATAATGTTTCTATAAACATTGGAGTACATGTATCTTTATGAGTTAGTGATCTGGGTTGTTTTGGATATGTATCCAGAAGTGGAACTGCTGGGTCATCTGGAAAGCTTATCCATTTATTATAAGCTTGTAGTGCTTCAATTTTTGTAATATCTGCATGCACTCTTTTCAAAAATGTAGAAAAATATGAAAAAAGTGTTGTAACGAAAGGTAAGAGCAACTAAGAGAAATAATTATAAGAGATGCACAGTAAGATTAATTTCCTTAATATATAAAAAGCTCTTTAAATCAATAAGCAAGACTAACAGCACAATTTCAAATGAACAAAGGGCGTGAAAAGGAAGCTCATAGAATAAGAAAAGTGGTTCACAAAAATTTGAAACTATGTACAACTGTACTTATAAGAATCCATTTTAAAACAAGAAGATACACTTTTTTAAACCTATCTGACAAAGATTTTTTAAATTATTTTCTCATACACGGGGCTGCCAAGAATGTGATGAAATAAGATCTCTCATAACCGGGAAAACCTACTTGAAAACCACTTTGACATTTTCCTTAATGTGTACAAAAACGTATGTACACAACAGATCAGAATAGCACAGTTTGTCATTACGAGTAATACTAACAATCCGAATGACCTTCAGCTCAGGACCAGCTAAATTAAGTATGGTACTTGCAATCAATAGGATACTATACAACGGTCGGGAAGAACGAAAAAATTCTCTCTGTATTGTTATGGAAAGTTTGCCAAGATAAGTAAAAAGAAAACTGTAGATCGAAGTTTGTATACTTTCCTTTTCGGATAAACAGGCAAGAGGGAGAAAATATTTCATATTTGGCTTTATACACATAAAGAAATTCTGAAGAGATACACAAGCAATTGATACAGATGGTTTTGCATTTGGCAGTGGCAGCAGTGGGACCTGAACATAGGTGAACGAGCATTTTCATTGTGTTTTCTATGTTTCCATACTACCTGAATTTCTAACCATGTGAATATGTTACCTGTTCAAAAATGCAATAACATATGAATAAATAAGTAAATAAGAATGAAGTAGATCATGTATGCTGATTTGGAAAGATTTCCAAGATATATTAAATGGAAACTTCAGGCAGTCCTTAGGACTGGTGGAAGGAAAGCTCAGTGGAAGACGTTTCCATCAGGTGTGACTTTCAACAATAATCCAGGGATTCTTGGAGAGGAAGGAACAGCCCACTTGGGAAGAGGTGGTCTGGGATGACCCCTGCCAGCTCCTTACCTCCTCCTGACTATTGGTAAGAGGATGAGGAGGGTGGACGACAAGAGAATTGCAATTGGGCCCCTTCCTGGGCCAGAGCAATTTGATCCTGATATGAGGGTTTGTGACCTCCTGCTCTCCTAGCCTGCTTTCTGGGAGCAAAGTTGGAGAAGCACAATTCACATAAAACTAAAGCCAGACACAGTGCTGCCTGGTGGCTAAAGGAAGTCTCAGATCTCCTTCTCCCTGTGTCTTCAGGTGAAGACAAATTCAATGGCTTCTACCCGACCTGAGTAAACAAAAATTTACTCAAGGCCACGTGGGGATCTGGGTCTGGAGTCCCACCTCTGGCAGCAGGGGGTACAGACTTACCTGGTCTCCATAATCTCATAGGAGCATCTGGTTGGGAAACATTCAAACAGATTCACATCCATGGCTGAGGTGGGCAGTCTGCTCAGCCAAGGGCAGTGCAACCAGGCGCTCCTCACCAGCCCAGCATTGATTCAAATGCAGTTACATGCTCCTATGTGGCTTCCTTGAGGCCACTGTGGGCACAAGGGTGGCCATGGCCATTACTAATACCTATTTCTGAGGTTTGGCTCTCCTGAGTCCAGGGGGCAGCGCCTGCAGAAAGTGCTTTTGTGGTCCCCTTTTATGAGGTTCCTCATAAAAGGGGACCATGAAAGGCTGGTGTAGGGACTTTCCTGGTGGTCCAGTGGTTAAGACACAGGTGGTCCAGGGGACATGGGTTCGATACCTGGTCCGGGAAGATTCCATATGACACAGAGCAACTAAGCCTGTGCACCACAGCTACTGGGTTCACAGTCTAGAGCTGAAGAGCCAGAACTACTGAGCCCATGTGCCATAGCTACCAAAACCTGTGCGCCCTAGAGCTCACGCTCCACAACAAGAAAAGCCGCCACAATGAGAAGCCCGCACACCACAGTGAAGAGTAGTCTCCACTCACCCAACTAGAGAAAGCCTGAGTGCAACCAGCTCAGCCAAAAATTAAAAAAAAAAAGAATCCCTGGTCAGGGAGCTACGATCCCACATGCCCCGGAACAGCTAAGCCCACGCACCACAACAAAGATCCCATGCCGGCAACTAAGAGCCAACACAGCCAAATAAACATTAAAAACAACAACAACAACAAAAACGAGTGCTTTTTCTGGCTCAACATCTTTGGCTACCCTCTGCTCTCTTTTCACACATGCATGCACGCATACTAAGTTCCTTCAGTGGTGTCTGACTCTTTGTGACCCCATGGACTGTAGCCTGCCAGGCTCCTCTGTCCATGGGATTCTTCAGGCAAAAATACTGGAGTGGGCTGACCTCATTGGAATTCATACTTGCTTGCTTTTTTCCTAGCTTTCCCATGTTTTCCCCAACCATTGATACAGCATATTAATGGTTCTCCCACTTTGGCAGGTATCAGAATCACGCCTGGGGAGGAAATAGGCACACAGAAGCTCAGCATCCTTACAGTAGCATAGGGCCTGCCCTCTGTGTTTTTACCAAGTTCACCAAGTGATTCCTATAGGACCAAAGCTGGAGAATGACCGCACTAAATTTTTTCAGCCATCCAATTTAATCTTCAATACTGCTTTAGGCTGTAACCACTCTGTTTCTCAATTAGAAAATAAGATCCAGTAGGCCAGATATAAAAGAGTCTAGATTCAAGTCTACCATCTTCTTACTAGCTGTGTGACCTTTGGGAAGGCACTTAACCTCTCTGAGCCTCATCTTCATCATCCTTATAGTAATATCCCCCTATCTAAAAGGGTTGCTAAGAGAGTTAAAAGAAATAAGCCAGGGCAAATTCTCAGCACTCACAAGGTCATAATTGTTTTGTAATCGAGGGTCAAGCCACTTATTGGAAACAAAACACTATGTAATAAAAGTTCTTGAATTGGAACCTCTTCATTGATTTTAACACATCAAATGGCATTTGACAAATGGTTGGAGAGTATATGGACCAATACATTATTGATTAACTCACCAATGCTTTCATTTAATTTGAAGTCTTAAAAAGAAAGATTGTCAGTAACTCATAACTCCATTGGTAGTCAAAGTCTTTCTGCTCTTCCTTCCACAGAAAATTCGGTCTTCTGCTGCAGAAAGTCCCCCTCCTATTCACATGCAAGATGAGCAGTTTTCACTCCATGAACATTTGTTGATTTCTCATCTGCCATTTCCTAGGCAGTGAGGATGTGGTGGTAAATAAAACAGAAAAGGCCTCTTCGTCTCAGAGAGACAGACAGTGAATAAACAGATTTTGCCTAATTTGGGAAATGTGAGACATTCCTTCAGTCTGGTGAAAGGAAAGGTTAGTGGGAAGAAGTTTCTATTGGTTGTGAAGCCAGTGGCAACCCAAAAATCCTTGGAAGAAAGGCAGAAATAGCCCCCTTGGGAAGAGGTGGTCTGGGGTGACCCCTGCCACCTAAGGACCTCCTCTGGACAGTTGGTAAGTCGGAAGGGGAGGCAGAGGATAAGAGAATTGCAAATGGGCCCCTTCCTGGGCCAGAGCAATTTGATCCCTGTGGCCCTGGGAGGGATGAAGGTTTGTGACCTCCTGATCTCCTGGCCTGCCTTCTGGAAGCAAAAGTGGAGAAGTACAGTTTGCATAAAACTAAAGCAAGACCCCAGGTGGCTCAAACGGTAAAGAGTCTGCCTACAATGCAGGAGACTTGGGTTCGATCCCTGGGTCAGGAAGATCCCCTGGAGAATGAAATGGCTACCCACGCCAGCATTCTTGCCTGGAGAATTCTATGGACAGAGGAGTCTGATGGGATACAGTCCATGGGGTCGCAAAGAGTTGGACATGACTGAACGACTAACACTTTCAAAGCCAGGCCCAGTACTGCTGGCAGCTGGAGAAAGTCCCATGACCCCTTCCTCTTGGGTCTTCAGGTGAAGACAAGTCTGAGGGAAAGTCTGCTGCTGCTGCTGCTGCTAAGTTGCTTCAGTCATGTCTGACTCTGTGCGACCCCATAGATGACAGCCCACTAGGCTCCTCTGTCCCTGGGATTCTCCAGGCAAGAATACTGGAGTGGGTTGCCATTTCCTTCTCCAATGCATGAAAGTGAAAAGATAGTGAAGTCGCTCAGTCGTGCCTGACTCTTAGCGACCCCATGGACTGGAGCCTACCAGGCTACTCCATCCATGGGATTTTCCAGGCAAGAGTACTGGAGTGGGGTGCCATTGCCTTCTCCAAGGGAAGTCTAATGCCCATAATCGGCACATTTTGCTGGATGAGACAAGCAAGTCAAAAGGGTGTTGCTCAACAGAAATGGGAGGAGAGGAAAGGGCTCTGCAGAGAAGCTCAGTGAACACCCAGTTGGTGACATTTGTCTTCAAAGGGCACACCTTTTCACCTCATGAGAAGGAGAGAGGGTAGAGCTGGGCAGGCCTGGGCTGGAGAGGCTTCCAGGCTTCCCGGAGCCAGCCTGGAGCCCAGCTGCCTACAGTCAGATGCTCTGAAGGACTTCAGGTAAATACCTGGGGATCTCTGCTGTGTGTGCTCTCAGCTGAATAATTTATCTCAGATCCAGGCTTCTTGAGAAGTCCACATCTTCACTTTTTAGTGTGATCTCAAGAAAGTTTCTTCCAGCTTAGAAAGATTCATCTATAACTGATGAGTTTTCCCAGTCCTCAGAGTCACCTGAGGATTCTGCAAAGAGTCAGTAAACAAATGCTGTAGTGGAGACACCCAGGCACCTGAGAAGATGCAGCATCCAAGTATGTGATTTGTTAGTATGAGTATGTTAGTATGAGACTAACTAACAGGAGACTTAAGGGGCCCTGTGCTGTGCTTAATCAATCAGTCGTGTCCGACTCTTTGCAACCCCATGGACTCCAGCCCGCCAGACTCTTCAGTCCATGGGAATTCTCCAGGCAAGAATACTGGAGTGGGTTGCCATGCCCTCCTCCAGGAAGGGGCCCTAAAACAGAACTTTTGAAACTGGAGCTCTGCTGCCAATTCTAAGATGAGTGCATGCATGTTAGTCACTTCAGTCACGTCCAACTCTTTGCGACTCTACGGACTTGTACCTGCCAGCCTCCTCTGTCCATGGGATTCTCCAGGCAAGAATACTGGAGTGGGTAGCCATTTCCTACTCCAGGGGATCTTCCCAACCCAGGGTTCAAACCCAAGTATCTTGTGTCTCCTGCATTGGCAGGTGTGTTCTTAACCACTAGCACCACCTGAGAAGCCCTCTAAGAAGAGTGGTCCTCAATGAATAGAAGGTGTAGAGGAGTGTAGAGGACACTCCTAGCTGAGTTGTTGAGTGACAATTGCTTTCTTTCAGTGGTCCCTCAATTTTCCCCCTTAGAACCCTCTCCTGTTGCCCCCCCCCATCCACTTCACAGACAGATCTGAGATGGAAGATCGTGCCAAAGCTGTGTTCCATTGAAGATCTGTCACATACTTGCTAGGAACTTGAGCTATGACCCTTGCCATTGCCACTACCTTGGAATTAAACCCATGCTATGTGCTAGGAACTCTGGCAAGAGCTTTATGTTTATGACCTCCTTTAATTCTTACATGAACCCAAGACTCAAAAAACAAATCTGAAACTCAACTAAGTTTCCAAGGATCCCACTGCTAGGAATAGTGAAACTGGATTCAACACTGGGTGTGCCCAGCTCCAAAACTTTTTAAGATTTTATTTTTCCATTGTTTCCCTTTTTTTCCCCCATTACTCTCTAACAGTAGTTCTCAAATTGTGGTCCTGGACCAGCAGCATTAGCACCACCAGGGAACTTAGTAGAAGTGTAAATTCTTGGGTCGCACCCCAGGCCCTTTGAATCAAATCCTAGGGGTAGTATCCAACAATGTATGTTTTTATAAGCCCTCCAAACGAATATGATGTTGTCTGGAGCTTGACAACCACTGCTCTAGAAGCTCCTCTTAAGTTTTTAAGATATTTACACCTAAGTTTCTTATAAACGTCTAGTCAATCAACCGTTACAGCTTCCTTTAGTACCTGTTTACTTCATGTCAATCAGCTAACTTCTCATGTGTTCAAAACACAAGATTTTAGTTTGGGTTGAAACTAAATGTTTTTTACATAAACAATCATGAATGAACTCATGAATAAAAACAGTTGTATTCATTTTTGTTAAGTAAAATTTACATACATTAAAGGAATATATATTAATTGTAGAACTTGAGTTTTGGCAATATTCTTACAATCACCGTCTTAACTATAGAGCATTTCTATCTTACCTCTCTAAGAAATTTTTCATGCGCCTTTTCCTATCTTTACTTCTCTTCCCATAATATCAGATCACTGACCTATCTTATTATCATTGTAGATAAGATTTGCTTTTTTCTAGACTTTCATATAAGTGGAACCATGTAGTACGTGATCTTTTGTGTCAAGTTTCTTGCCTTCAGCATAATGTCTGAGATTCACCCATGCTGTTTTATATATATACATATATATATATATATATATCAGGAGATTGTTCCTTTTAGCAGTATTCCATTTTGTGAATATATCCCAATGTATTTATTAACTTGCGGATGAATGTTTGAGTTATTTCCAGTTTGAGGCTGTTAAATGTGAAACTATTTTCGTTTTTAAAATCCTCACATTTTAATGACGTTTGCTGGGTCTGTAATTTCTATACCAAACTATTTCCGCTTATCACTCTCAGATATTATTCCTTCGTTATCTTCCATCAGAGTTGTTTAGAAGTGTGATATCAATTTGATTATTGTGTTGTTTATGGTAATCTATATGGTTGTTTTTGTTTTCTCTGTAATATTTAAAGTTTTGTTTTGATGTTCTAAACTTCCGCCAGTAGTTTCTGTGTTACATACATCCTGCATATCTGTCCTCAGCTGTGTTTAATCAGTTATTTAACTCCTCTGTTATATTTTAAATTTTAATGACTCTATTTTAAAATTTTTACTACTCTCGTCATTTTTAATCTATCTTTTTAAAAAATCATTTTATCCTTTTTTTATGTTTTTAGGTGCTTTAAATTTATTTAATTTTAACATACTTATTTATAGTTTATTCGATTATTTTTATTATCTGAAGCTCTTGTAAGTCTAATTGGACTGTAAGTTTCTGCTGATGCTCGCTTTCTGGTGGATTAATTTAATGTGTGCTTTGTAATTTTGGATTATGAGCTCACATTCAGCATGGCTTTATTACAGGACATTCTGGTTGGTCTGGTTTGAAGGTGTGTCCCCCTAGACAGCTTTTACATTTACTTCTTTCCAGCAGCCTACAAATATTACAAGCTTAAGACTCCATTTATTTTAATATATTGGCTACCAGGAAACATAAATTCAAACCCTAAACCAGAGTGAGAGCAGGGAAGAACCTTTTTTTTAACTTAAATAATGCGTGCTCAGTCACTCAATTGGGTCTGACTCTTTGCCCACCAGGCTCCTCTGTCCATGGAATTTTCCAGGCAAGAATACTGAAGGGGGCTGCCGTTTCCTATTCCAGGGAATCTTCTCAACCCAAGGATGGAACTCCTGCATCTCCTGCATTGGCAGGCAGATTCTTCACCACTGAACCACCTGGGAAACCCAACTCACATAGAACCCAAGCCAAATAAACAAACTTTCTTGTTGTCTCTAGGTAGATTTTGGCCTTCACATTCTCACTGAGGGACTAATCCATCAAGTGTTTTGACTTTACGCAAGCCTCTCAGTTTCAGCTTCCCGCTTACACAGGGTAAATGCTCCCCACCCCCATCCCCAAGACCTATGAAACTCAAGTCCCTGGCTTTTTGCAGTTGGCAAACCCATTCTTTTTGTCAACCTCCTTTCCTACCAGCATAGGTTTTTTTGTTTGTTTCGTTACTTTCTTGCAAGGAAGGCCTATAGAGCAGGAGCCCCCAACCTCTGGGATCTAATGCCTGATGATCCGAGGTGGAGTTGATGTAATAATAATAGAAATAAAGTGAATAATAAATGTAATGTGAGTGAATCATCTCAAAACCATCCCCCTACACCCAGTCCATGGGAAAAAATGTCTTCCATAAAACCAGTCCCTGGTGCCAAAAATGTTGGGGACTGCTGGGAGGGGTCCCCAGCAGACAGGTAGGGATAGGAATCTGAACCTGGAGGGGAATACCTATCTCTTCAACCCAGGAGGCTGAATGCTCAGCCTACAGCAGGTTCTGGCCAGACTTCAAAGGATGAAGCCCGAGGCTCCCTTATCTGTCCACTTCTGCTGCCTTCACTTATCCTCCATTTGTTGTAAAGTTTTCCCTTATTCCTCTTTCCCTTTCATCCTACATTGGCCTTTGGACAACAGATGGGCCATTTTTTTGACTGTGTGTCTTTCTGACTCTAGTATATTTACTGAAAAAAAATAAGAAATATACTCTTTTATACCCCTAAACCACACACACTGTTACTAAAAGGCATGGGGTCTGGCTGCTCACCACCCAGAAGTCAATAAACAGGCCAGGCTGGTGGGAAGGAGAGTTTGCTTTATTTCAAATGCCAGCAACTGGTGGGGAGGGCAGACATCTGTCCAAAGGCCAACTCCCCCTACTGGCAACAAGTAGGGTAAGAGTTTTTATAGACAGAAGTGGGGGGGCTACATGTAAAAACAGCACAGTCAGTTCTGACAGTCATTTTCATATTGGTCATTGATGGTCTGATCAGTGCATGTTGACTGTTTCAGCTACAGTTAATCTTCAGTTCTAGGATTGGTGAGTTTCCATTTCTTTGAAGCCAGTTCTTAGAACTGTGGCAGCTCATGTCATGGGTACAGTCCGATCATCATGTAGTTAACTTCTCCACCTGGGGTTTTCGGTATCTCTAAAACAGCTCACCAGAGAAGGCAATGGCAACCCACTCCAGTACTCTTGCCTGGAAAATCTCATGGACGGAGGAGCCTGGAGGGCTGCAGTCCATGGCGTAGCTGAGGGTCGGATACGACTGAGCAACTTCACTTTCACTTTTCAATTTCATGCATTGGAGAAGGAAATGGCAACCCACTCCAGTGTTCTTGCCTAGAGAATCCCAGGGACGGGGGAGCCTGGTGGGCTGCCGTCTATGGGGGTCACACACAGTCAGACATGACTGAAGCAACTTAGCAGCAGCAGCAGCAGCAGCAAGACAGCTCACAGGATATGGCTCAGAATATTGTCTATTGCCCTTGAGAAAGAACTAAAGATCCTTGACTATGCTTAATGAATACAGTATTATTATTTGGTCTTCTGTGACTATTTTCCTTTGCTCTTCTATGTTCTCATTTCTCTGATTAAACTTTTTCTTTGATTAAAGTTTTACTCTGGCAAAAGGCAACCAGAGGATGTGGGGAGGGGGCAAGGACCATAAGGTCCTTCCCTGTTTCAACAGCAGAACCATTTGCTTAGATTTAGAGCTTAGAGCTTTAAAGCATCAAAATTAAAATCAGAGACTTGTGGTTTATCCATCTCAGTCCACACCTCCATTCTTCAGAGTGTCGTTAGGGCTCAGGTCACAACTCTCAGAACCATGTGTCAGAGCAGTAAGTCAACCTACCTTCTGACCTACTGGGATAGCCCATTTGAAGAACAGTCCTGAACCAAGAGTCCTTGTCCAAATGCCAGCCATGCACCCCTCCTTGGTCAAGGTAATCTTCAGCTCTTTCCTGGGGTCTCAAGCAGAGTCCCACTACCCCCACTACCTTCCATCTGGCCTTCCCCAAACATACTTTTCTTGAGTAACCCCACTGCTTAGATGCCTTGGGGAAACTTACTGGGAAGCAAGTGAGAATAAAGTTCTCAAATCAAACCCCAATCCAAGCTGCCTTTTCCAAGCTGAATTTGTTCAGTCACTCAGTCGTGTCTGACTCTTTGCAACTCCATGGACTATAGCCTGCCAGGTCTCCCTGTCCTTCAGTATCTGCTGGAGTTTGCTCAATCTCATGTCCATTGATTTGGTGATACCGTCCAACCATTTCATTCTCTACTGCCTCCTTCTCCTCCTGCCTTTAATCTTTCCCAGAAGCAGGGCCTTTTTCAATGAGCCAGCTCTTCATATCAGGTGGCCAAAGTATTGGAGCTTCAGCTTCAGCATCAGTCCTTCCAATGAATATTCAGGACTGATTTCCTTTAGGATTGACTGGCTGATTACCTTGCAGTTCAAGGGACTCTCAAGAGTCTTTTCCAGCACCACGATTTGAAGGCATCAGTTCTTCAGCACTCAGCCTTCTGTATGGTCCAACTCTCACATCTGTACATGACTACTGGAAAAACCAAAGCTTTGACTATATGAACATTTATGAGCAAAGTGATGTCTTTAGCACCCTGTTTTAACAAAACTCTTTTCCTTAGAGCATTGGAGCCAGACAGACCTGGATTTGAATCCCAGGTTGGTCAGTGACCAGTAATTACTTGGCATGTGATTTCACCTCCTTGATACTTTTTCATCTGTAAAATGGAGATGTTTAAACATAGCTCAGAGCTCTTGTAAGAAAACAAGATGAAAGATGTCTGGTGCCCAGCCCAAAGTAGAGTAGAGGTGCACAGGTGTGAGTTCTCATTTCTTGGCTTCACCAGCCAGGCCACAAATGCTGCTGCACAGCCGAGAGACTCCAGCTGAGGTCTGAAGCCTGGGACCGGTGGCCTGTTGTACATGAGGGGTGAGCACTGGGTATTTGCTGGACAGAGTGTTCTGTATGAGGCCAGGGGTTCTGTGGGAGCCCAACCAGACAGAAATGAGGTCACCAGGACACCTATGCCTGGCTGTGCCAGGTTCTGAGCGTACATTGCTCATAGTCCAGCTGAGCTTTGCAAAGGAAAGGAAAGTTCCTTTGGGTTGTACTTGTGATCTTTGAGCTCGTTATCTTCAAAGTCGTAAGCCTGGCCCACTGGATTATAAAAGTAGCTCATTCTAACATGTTCTTCCTGCAGCTTGCTCCTTGCCATCCAGCACATACCCACGGTAACCAGAGGCCACCACCATGACAAGGGACCAGAATGGAACCTGGGAGATGGAGAGTAATGATAACTTTGAAGGCTACATGAAGGCCCTGGGTAAGGTGGGAGAGAGGGGAGGTGAAAAGGGGAGACAGAGGGCAGCTTTGTAAGGACTGTGATCTGACCCCTCTGACAGTGCCACTGTGGAGTTCCCCAGACCTGTGTGCAAGTCTTGCTCCCCACTTCTTACCAGCTGTATAGTATTAGGCAGGCCATACTCATTTGCTGAGGCTCAGATTCCTTGTTGGCAAGCTGGGAACGATAATAAATGAGGCTATGTCTAGAAGGTTCTTGGCACACAGAAAAGATTCACTGAATGAAGAATGCACATACACACACACACACACACACACACATATGCACACAAAGGCACATGTATGCACACATGAGGAAAGCCAGACTTGAGAGGAAAACACAGCAGGTCTCCTTGCCTTGTGATCGCCACCAGCTGGATCTGATATTATACACAGATGAGCCCTGCATTGCTCCTTTGCTAGTCTTGCAGTGGAGAAGCAAAAAAAGAGTGGCTAACAAATCTCTCAGCCGAGGAAAAGTCAGGCCCACAGAAGGCTAGGAAGGGCTTTCGTCACATAGATCAAACAATCAGAAGCTCACCTGACTTCTGAACTAGACGCCAGCCCAGGGGCTCCACCAGCATGTGTACTGAGTTAATCTCTTGTGGGATCTCTTCTGGGGCAGGCAGAAAAAACATGAAACCAGAGGAGCTGGGCCCATGGAGAGGAGTTCACTTTTGGGGGCAGCTACTATAGGCCCCAGGTGGTGCTAGTGGTAAAGAATCCTCCCGCCGAAGCAGCAGACACAAGAGATGCAGGTTCAATCCCTGGGTTGGGAAGATCCCCTGGAGAAGGAAATGGTAACCCACTCCAGTATTCTTGCCTGGAGAATCCCATGGACAGAGGAGCCTGGCGGCCTACAGTCCAAGGGGTCTCAAAGAGTCAGACAAGACTGAAAGTGACTTAGCACACACTGTAGGCCAGGCCCCAGACAAGGAAGCTTGCCTGTTCTTGTTCCTGTGATGGCTTCTGGATCACCTTTTCTAGCTTTAGATCTCTCCACATAGAGAGTTCCCAACTGGAACTTCTCTATACCAAGTAGGAGAAAAACGGCTGCAACTGGAGTTCAAGGCCCAATAATTTGGATATGATGATAGACTGTCTCATCAAGAATGGGAATCATAGGTTTTTCTGTGCAATTCACTTCTACCTTGATGACACTTCCACCGTGGCAATGAATAAGGAGAGCTCATGTGACATGTTGTGCAATTTTCAGAGACTGGAATTTTTTCATGGACTTTAGACATGTTTCCAACACCGAATGGATTTTTTTCCTCCTGGCTACAGTGTTGGGCTTCCCAGCTGGTGCTAGTGGTAAAGAACCCAGCTACCAATGCAAGAGGCATAAGAGATGTGGGTTCGATCCCTGGGTCAGGAAGATCCCCTGGGGGAGGGCGTGGCAACCCACTCTAGTATTCTTGCTTGGAGAATCCCATAGGGAAAGGAGCCTAGGAGGCTACCATCCATAAGGGTTGCAAAGAGTCAGATTCAGCAGAAGCAATCCAGCCTGCACTCACGCACAGAGTGTTACCAATATACTTGGGAGAGGAGGGAGGAGGTAAAAAATCCTCCTACCAGAGCCCTAACCCTGTTGCCTCTGCTTTTAATACTGAGTGAGGATAGAAAATGGAATCCTGCCTCTAACATGTGGGTAAATGCTCTGGAGCTCAGCTCAGGACTAGGATTCTGAACAACACCATACAGAGGAGGAAACCAAACCAAAAGGTCAGCTGAGGCTTTCTCTCTGACCAATTTTTTAACCTTTCTGACCCAGTCTCTTCATCCACCAAATAGAGATAGCAGCCTTGCCTGTCTCTCCAGATGATGTTGGATGTGCTTGTTATTTGGAATGACTGAAAGTACTTTAACAAGAGCTATTTGGTGGGTTCAAGCTTTCTGCAGTAAAACTGCACAAGCCCAACTCAGGGAATATAATCAAAAGGCAATTTTGTGTCCTTTGCTGCTTATTCTTAAATAATAAAAAGTCCTGTGGCGACTTTAGGCACAAAATCAAGTCTCAGTTTAGTTTTCTTCTGTACAGGGTGGGCCCCTGGAGCCCCTCTTTCTAGGCTGGAGGTAAAAGACATGCAGTCCTGTTACCATCCCCTGACCCCTCTGGGGGGTGCCAGGAAGCAGGGCACCCTGTCAGCTCTTTCAAACAATCCTCTTCTAAAGCAGCCTTCCACTGGACTCTTTCACCTCAACTTACAGCCTCCTGATGGAGGAGGGGTGTTTGGATTGTGAATGTGATGTGTGGATGTCTTGTTGCAGGAGGTTTTGGAGGGAGTGGCCTTTCTGGTTCTCCTTGGCACTGGACACCTCTTATCTCTTAGAGCTGCAGTCACGACTTTCCATTCAACATCTTACTATGTTGATTTCACTCTAGCGAGCCAGTGGGTTGGCCTCTTCGTGCCAGTCTCTGCAGTGCTGAGAGGTGGGCTCACAGTTCCGGGTGGAGACTAACGCCATAGGGAATGGTAGTAGCTAACCCCAGAATGCGGATGTGGGGTGCCTTGGCGTGCCCAGCTGCCTCAGTGTTCCTACGGTGTCCTAGGAATGTGCCCCAGCTCGAACCCATGACTCTGTGCAGAAACGCTGCTGCCAGAGTCACCTTCCGACTCCAAGAGAGAACACCTGACCCCACTCGTCTGCCCGTGGGGACACAAGTGGGCCAGACAGGCGCTGGCGGTGACTGGAGACAGGTCTCAAGGGCTCAGCCAGAAGCAGCTGTGCGGGGCTCCCCGACCCACTCACCACCCTTCAATTGAATCTGCTAACAGAAACCCAGCAGATCCATACAGTTCCCTCCACATCCACCCCGCAAGACAAACGTTACTGCCCCAATATTGACAAGCTGAAGCCTGACTTTCTTGCCCCTTGGAGCATGAGGCCCATGGCATTTGGGAAGAACATATGTGGAGATCCTCCCAAGTCCCCAGAAGCAGAAATATCACTAAGTATAATTCCAAAGAGCCTTCACTTTCTTAGACCTTAGTCCCTAGCACCAAGGAGTCGGCTTTCTCTGTGAACCTGGAAGCTAGTTCCGGAGGAAGGAAGTACTCTTCTTTAGCAGGGGGAGGGGGGTGGGGGACAAACTGGCTTTGTTCCCAGCTGGCAACTCACTCCATATCTGGCTTCCCCACATGACCTAGCTGCCAGCCTCAGCAGTGACATGTCAGGGCAACCTTTGGGCTTGCCCCAAATTAGCCAGATCATTAGCTGTTCAGAGAGTGAGTGCCAAGGGTCAATGGTACCTTGTTTTCTGGTGTTCCTTAAGGCCCTAGATTCTTTCTTGACAGTAAGGAGAGCAGCCAGTGAACTCCTCTTCCCTGAGGAATCTGTCACGTCCTGAGGTTCTCCTTCAACTTGGATCAGGGGGTCAGAGATTCCCAGTGCTGTGACAGAACAGCAGGGGAGAGTCCATTCACTCTGCTCCAGAAGAGTGAAGTCAGAACTGCACGTACAAGGGGGATCATTCAACTTCTCTACCAAAGCTTTAGATGTTGCCGTGGAAGCCAGGGACTGTGCCATCTGAGGCAGGCCCAGGCCCAGTCTCTATTCTCAAAGAGCGCAAAATGGTGCAGCCAGTCAAGCTATAGCCATGTACAAGTTGCATTCCTGTTTTCTATTACAGTGTGATTAAATCGCTCCCAAAACGTAGAGGCTTCATTTTCTTACACAGCAATTTTATTATTGCCTCTCTTAGATGTGGGAGCTGACTGGGTTCATCTAGAGAGGTCTTGCTAGGAGGCTCTCACTCCATTGTAGCAGGACAGTGGCTGGGGCCATCTCAAAGGCTTCCTCGTTCCTGTGTCTAGCATTCAGTGCTGGCCAGCCCCTGAGACCTCAGCCAGGGCTGTGGGTGTCTACCTGTGGTGTCCCTCATGGCCTGGGTTTCCTCACATCACCCTGGCTGTGTGCAAAGAGAGAGGAGGCAGCAGCTGAATGACCTTTTATGACCCAAACCCAGAAGTCACATAGCATCACTTCTGTTGTATTCTATTGGTTGAAGCAGTCCTGAGCCCACCTATATTCAAAGGAAAGGTACATAGACCCCGCCTCTCAAAATGTCAAAATCACATTGTAAGAACATCCAGTAGGATGAGACGTAGTGTTGCAGCTATTTAAGAAAGTATAATCTGCCACAGAAGGGACAGCAGGTGATTCTGTCCCTTGGGCCTGAAAGGACTATAGTGACGATAGAACAATGGTGGCCGGAAGTGTGTGAGCTGTGTGCTGATGGGCGGTAACCAGGCTTGTGGTGAGAATCACTCTACAGCCTACACAGATGTTGAATTATGATGTTGTACATCTGAAATTTACATAGTTTTTTTTTTTTTTTTTTAAGTGTGTGTGGTTGGGGGTGGTGGTGGGAGACCTACAATAGACGGGTCATTGAAGGCTTCCTGGGACTTCCCTGGTGGTCCAGTGGCTAAGACTCTGTGATTCCAATGCAGGGGGCCTGACTCTGATCTCTGGTCAGGGAACTGGATCCAACATGCTGCAATTAAGACCCAGCACAGCCAAATAAAATAATAATAATTTTTTTAAAACCCAATTAGCTAAAATTGTAGATGCTTATTCTTTGGACTTCCCTAGTGACTCAGTGGTAAAGAATCAGCCTGCAATGCTAGAGATACAGGAGACTTGGGTTCAATCCCCAGGTCGGGAAGTTCCCCTGGAGGAGGAAATGGCAACCTACCCCAGTATTCTTTCTTGGAAAGTCCCATGGACAGAGGAGCCCAGTGGGCTACAGTCCATAGGGTCACAAAGAGTTGGACGTGACTGACTGACTGAGCAGGCATGCATGAAGTCTTTCTAAGTACTTCTGGATGGAGTTTTGAAGGAAGGAGAGGAGTGTTCCACACAGAGATGGAGTTAGCTCTGGCCCTGTGGGCACATGCCAAGTTTGGGTTGATAAGGATGTTTGTGGACAAGGGAAGCAGGAGTCATGTTACCAAGGCAGTGGGGCAAGAAGAGTCAAAAAGGCACCAGGGCTTGATCATAAAGTGGTGTGTCACCACAGGTGGACGTCACCCAAGGACATCATGCAAGAAGAGAATCCTGGGAAGAACTATAGAGAGGAGAGAGAGAGAGACCATGAATGCCCCAACAGCCAGGGTGTAAACAGGTGTAAACAGCAGAGATGATCAGAGAACTGAAGAAGCGGTTACAGTGGCCCTGGGAAGATGCCAGAGCTGTGCCAAGGAGGGCCGCCGGGGGTTTGTCCATAGCAGGAAACAGACTAGATTTGGTGACTAAGGGGAGAAGAGGCAAGAATGAGCCTAGAAAATAAAACACCACCATGTAACTTTAATCAGGAAAATAGGAATGTATAATGGAAGGCATCTGTTCTGAAAATACCCAGTTAACTTTGAACTTAGAATCTTTGGGGAAATTTTTATTCCAAACATTGTACACATCAGGAAAAATACAATCCCCTTAATTCACACAAAAAAGTGAGAATCATCTTCTATGAAGAGCATCTTCTCATTGAAATTTTCATGCACAGATTTAAAAGAGCAGTGGCCACTGCACAAGTCCTAGTTGCGGCTGCTGCTGCGTCGCTTCAGTCGTGTCCCACTCTGTGTGACCTCATAGACGGCAGCCCACCAGGCTCCCCTGTCCCTGGGATTCTCCAGGCGAGAACACTGGAGTGGGTTGCCATTCCCTTCTCCAATGCATGCATGTATGCTAAGTCCCTTCAGTTGTGTCCAGCTCTTTGCGACCCTATGGACAGCAGCCCACCAGGCTCCTCTGTCCACGGGATTCTCTAGGCAAGAACGCTGGAGTGGGTTGCCATTTCCTTCTCCCATGTGAGGGTACTAATATGGAGTTATGGGAGAGGGAGCTTCAGAGTGAGCAAGGTTCGTCAGGATGAGGACCTCCAAAGAAGGCAGGAGAAACATTCAGAACACTGCAGAGACCCTGCAGAAACACTGCAAGAGAATAATTCAGAGTCCCTGGGTAGAAATGAATGAACAAGTGAATATGTGAATGAATGTCTGATGACCTAACAAAGAGTTAGTTTCACGACATTTAAATTGCTGCTGGTGCTCACAAATCAATGAAGTTAGACACTTGCGAAAATCTTTACTTGATTGCATTTTCACACAGGGACAGTGCTGTGGGAAAAGCCCAGATGAAGATAAGTCTGGTCCCTTTCTATGGGTCTTCCCTGGTGTGTACTGGCAGCCCCATCTCCCTGACCTCCATCCCAATGGTGGGGACCAGACTTTGGGTGGGGCACCAAGCCATTTTTTCAACCTAGAGAAGAAGGAGTGTTTGATTCAATTTGCATAGAGATGAAAAGTACAAGGGGGCATGGAGACACCTCAGGGTCTCCAGCCTGCCTCTGCTGCCTAGGGAAGGCTTCGAATATATTTGGAGAAGTCCATGAGGGTGAGAGAGGAGGAGGCAGGAGGGGGCAAGGACAGTTCCTCTCTTAATGGATTATCCAGAGGAGGAAATGGCATGGAAAGATGGAGAAGATTGCTCTTTCACTCTGCTTCTCATAACTGCCTGAGTGCTGATGACTTGTGAATTAAGAGTCGAGGTTTGAAGTCCACGGAAGCTGCACTTGGAATGGGTCTCAGATTTCATGTGATGAATCCGTGTGCATCTCTGCTCTTTAATTTACAAAGCTCGCCTGCCCTTTTAGCCTACAACTTTAGCTTTTTCCACAAGCACATTACAAAGCATTTTTAATGTTGAGTAGCATACTCATATTTCAACTTTATGGCTTGCATTGTTCAAAATGCAGTTATGAAAAGTATGCTTTAATAAAGTCACTTCCGTGGGTTTTTTTTTTTTTTCTTTTGCAGCAGCTACAAGCCATATATACTATTCAGAAATAGCTTGCCTTTGGACCTTTTCCTCTGAGATAGAAATTCATTTCACCTGGCTATAAATCAAGCTCAGAGATACCTTTAATCCAGAAAAGCAGATCAAATATATTTGATAACCCTGGTGTTAAAATACCGTATCAGGAAAATAATTTTCCCTGCAAAGTACAAAGAGGAAGTGTTTTTGTAATCTCTGTGTGTGTGTGCTTGTGTATTCTACAGCAGCAGTTAAACCTTGCCTTTTGATTAGAAATATCGAGAATCCACCGAGAGAACGTTCGGCTCCCTTCCCTGGGGTGGAGCAGAGGTGACATGATTAACTAGCCAGCGCACGTGGTAAAGGGTAGCCAAGAGACCAAGATATTTTTCAATCCAGAGAAGAAACGATGCTTGATTCAATTTGCATAGAGCCCCTAATAAGATTCCCTGGCTCTGGTCAGAAAGACTGACTGGGGCTGGGATTTCCAGGACAAACCCGCTCTCTTGGCAATAGACATTTTTAGGTGCTCTCTACCTCTCTGAACTACCAGGGACAAGCAATAATTTCTGTTTGGGGAGCCTTAGTTGTAAATGATAAACAGAATGTACTTGTAGGCAAAGAGTCAGGAGCGTTTCCTAGCTGGGTACCTCTGAACTGGTCACTTAAATTCTCTGAGCTTTGATTTCCATATCTGTGGAGTAAAAATAGACTTGCTCTCTGAAGACCACTTACATTTAGATTTCTAAATTGCTCTGTAATTCCCAATTCTTCCTTAGTACAGCTGACCCTTGAACAATGGGGGCAGGGGGGTGGGGGCGCAGTGGGGGCATGTTAAGGGTCCTGACTCTTCACGGAGTCAAAACTGTGCACAGAACATAGAGCTGGCCCTCCCTTTGTATGTAGTTCCTCCGTGTCCGTGGTTTTGCATCTGCAGATTTAACCAACTACAGATGGTGTAGTTCTGTAGCTACTATTGAAAAAAATCCATATATCAGTGGACCTGCACAGTTCCAACCTGTGTCATTCAGGAGTCAGCTGTGGTTTTGTATGACACCCTCCCCTCTGTTTCATCTGGTTAACACATGATCCGTGGTTTTATTTCCTCATCTCCTACCTATGACTCCAGCAGGGTTTAGCATAGCCTGGACCTCACTCAGCACAGAGGGCTAGAGCAGGAACTCAAGTTTCTACCCTTTGGCCAAACTATGGAGTGAGGAAACCAGTCCATGCAAACGAAGGTCTGGTCAGGCTGGATTAAATGCCCTTGTGGCAAGTCGGGGCTGTATGAGGGAGGGAGAGCTTAGATTAGTCAGCATTCTGACTGTTCCTCCAGAACCCAGGATCCTTGGGCTGTGTGGAGTGACAGATGGCTGTGGAGATGCATAAATAGGACCTGAATGCTGATCTGGCCACTGTTTTGTTTTTTAAGCATTAAGAAAATATTTTTATTTATCTTTGGCCATGTTGTGTGGCTTGCAGGACCTCAGTTCCCTGGTAAGGGATTGAACATGGGCCCTGGGAGTGAAAGCCTGGAATTCTAACCATTAGAACAGCAGGCCTCCCTGACCACTGTTTGGCCAGAACAGAAAAGACCAAAGAGTGGGGGCCAATTGTATCAAATACCCACCAGCTCCTTGGCACTGGGTAAAGCACTTACTTATCATTTTAAGGGAATCCTTACATAAATAATGCTATGAGATGAGCTTTCTTTCCCCACTTTACTATGAGAAACAGACTCAGGACAGGAAAGTGACTTCTCTGAGGTCACACAGCTGGAAGATCAGAGACAGGATCTTTGCCCAGATCTCACCCTCACTCTTTTATACCAGGGATTCTAAAAGTGTACATGTGCAGAATTACTTGCAAGGCTTGTAAAAACAAGAAGGGCCCATCCCTCTACTGTAGGTTTAGGGTGGATCCCAGAATATACATTTCTAAAAGGTTCTCATGTACTTGCTTGCGGGCCCAGGGGCCTCACTTGGAGAACCCTGGTCCTAGACCACAGTGCCCACATTAACCAGCCATAAGCATCTCTTGAGCTCCTACTGTGTGCCCAGCCCTGGGTCTGGTTCTATGGGGACACAGAGCAAAAAGCCAACATTGTCCTTGTCCTCACAGAGATGAGACTTTGGAGAAAAGAACAACGAACCCCATGAAAAAGAGGAGAATATCAGGTAGTGCCTCCTGGGAGCTAAAATTCTGGGCCTGGAAAGCAGGTGAGGAAGGAGGCAAGAAAGGGTAGGACGTGCTGGAGCAGGTGAGGCTGGGTGGAGAGGGGAGCAGAGGGAACAGAGGTACAGGGAGTATCTGGAAAAATGCAAAGGACTCTGAGGAAACCAGCCTGTGCAATCAGGGGGCTGATTTCAATGATGCCAGCAGCTACACTTAAGGAGCCATTACCATAGCCACCGGATCCCAGGCAGAAACTCTCCTACGCCATCACATTTAATCCTCAAAATAGCCTGATGCAGTTTGTAAATAACTCCACTTACAGCCGCTGCTCTGTGCTGCTTCCAGATCTGCACCCTAGTGACCAGGGATGTGGCTGAAGTTGGACCCCCGGATATCACCTGGCTCGTTAGGCTGTATTTCTGGGGCAGAAGGAGAGAAACATGAGTCGGAGGATGATATTAGGCTCTGCCTAGCATAAGCACATATTTATACCGACTGGAAGGTGGAAGACATTCTTTTTCAGCTTTTTGCAATTTTAAGGAAGGATTCATTTTTAAATCAGAAATGCTTGACCACTTGGTCCTGTTCCTCCATTCCAAACAAAGCAACTGTTGCCTTAAAGGGAGAAAAATTGAACAGGGGATATTTTCACAATTGCAGGGACCAGGAGACAGAGATAAAGGCCTCAGGAGGGGTTTCATCAGCCCTTCCTGTATTATGTTCTGTGAAACCCTGACCAGCTGGAAAGCCCACCATGGAGGGTTATGCAGCCACATAAGGTTGGGAATGGGATTCCCAGGTGATGCTAGTGGTAAAGAACCTACCTGCCCATGAACGAGATGTAAGAGAAGCAGGTTTGATCTCTGGGTCAGGAAGTTCCCCTGGAAGACAGCACAGCAACCCACTCCAGTATTCTTGCCTGGAGAATCCCATGGACAGAGGAGCCTTGCAGGCTACAGTCCATAGGGTTGAACAGAGTCAGACACAACTGAACGACTTAGCACACATGCAAAGTTGGGAGAGGCTACATCTTGTACCCTGCTGTTGGAGCTACAAAGGATCTTTTCCAGATTAAAGGCTCCATAAAATTTTTCAGCATAGAAAACAGCCAGACTGTCTTGGCTTTAATTCCTCATTTCTCAAACTTAGTTGATCATTGAGTTCCCATTTGAAAGTAATTTTGACCACTAGTCTTTTATGGACTGAACCCGTGGCAAACACCATGGGGCACCCTGGGCTCTGTGAATGCTGGTCAAGATGCCCAGGGGCTTCACAGTGGCAGAGAGGGCATTTATCTCCCCCCCAAACCCTGGGGCCTATATACCTTCCCCCCAAACACCCAGGCTGTATGGCTTGAAAGTGCCCAGGTACCATTTTGTAAGTCACAAGGCTGAAGCTATCAGAAAACATTCAGGGTTGGAGTGTGTTTCCTCCAGTTCTGAATTCCTGTAGAGTCATAGGCCTAGTAAGCAATTGATGAGTGATGGGGACAGTTCACATGAACTCTGGGGAACATCAGCTGCTCCAAACAGGGAGGGCTCACACAGTTGGATCAAGAAGCCCTGTGGCTCCAGGGGAAATGTAGAATCAGAAGTTCTTAGTATCTTGGGTAGTTACTGGAAGTGCACAAATTGGAGTGGTCTGATGTGATGCGATGGGCCAGCCCAGAGCTTGTGGAGCACAGAGCTGGCCCTGGAGACAGGCCATCAATTACAGGTTCTATTACCACCTCTATTGCTTCCTCACTATATAATCCAAGGCAAGTGGCACAGCCTCTGTAAGCCAGGTTCCTCATTAGTAAAATGGATATAATATAGAATTGATATTCATCTGTGGGTTTCCCGAGAGAATGGAGTGAGTGAAGTTTCCCAGGGAAGGTTCTACCATGGGGCACCATTCCTGGTTGATTCCAAGGCATGTCTTAACTATCACCCCAAAGTTCTCACACAGCATGGCCCCCAGAGTCACTTTAGCTAAAACTTAGCTCCTAAGTGCCCCCGTAAAATTTTTTCTCCAATTTGTCTGGTTCTATCTTGGTTCCCTAAGCCCAGAACCTCTGTTTTCACCTCCCAACTTGATCTTCCACACATCCATCCAATTGCCAAACCCTTCTGATTGCTTCTCAACTGTGTAACCTTAGACAAGTCACTTAACGTCTCTGGGCCTCCATGTCATCAGAGAGATTTGCGAGTGAGATGCCACGAGAGATTTCTGCAAGTGAAAGGACCTTAGCCCTTTGAGGAAAGAATTCAACAAAGAGACCAAGATTGTAAAGCAAGCACAGAGTTTCTTAGAAGCACAGTATGTGTGGAAGAGTGTACAAAGAAGCGGTTTATTTAGGGCAGAAGCTGAAGTTGGATCCTCGAAGAAGAAGAGCACAGGTGTTCTTACATGGAGGGGTGTGAATAGGGGTAGCTTAGTTTGTGGATATGGGCTTAATCTTCCCAGGCTTAGGTGGGAGTGACTCCCCTTTCCCTCTCCTATGACTGTATCATCTGTAATTCCTTATTTGGACTTCCACCAGGCTCCATTTTGAATCTTTCCCACAGCACCTACTCGAAACCCACAGGCATGGGGGTGGGGTCAAAACCGCAATGCTAATCATATTATGATGATATTACAATGTGGCCAGGGTTATTAGAGGACGACTTGACATCCTCTCCGCACCTGTGTTGGGTGAAGAAATCCTCTCCATCACAAGAATGAGGAGGCTGCCATGGCTGCTTTGTCCTTCATCCAATCATCTGCAGTCTGTACATTTTTATTGAGCCTGCTCCACGGTTTTCATGTCAGAGTCCCTTGCTCAGATGCTACAAAGTTTTTGTCTTGGGTGCCATTCCTCCATCATGGCCTCATTAAATGCAGAACAAGGAGATGGCTTGCCTTCTGCATAATACCTATGCATAAGGAACCTGTTCTTGGGCCCAGCCTTGCTTTCAAATTTCTTAAACAGCAGCTTTCAAATTTCTTAAACAATTGAAGTCTTTCCCCAAAAAGCAGCCCCCTAAGGAAATCTAAGGTCTAAAACTGTCCAGAGGTTCAGGGTCTGAGATGAGGCTCAGAAATCTATACTTTTTACATCTTCCCAGGTGATGCAGATGGGCAGTCAGTTTTGGGTCCCATCGGTGAATTCTTATATGTGGCAAGTTCTCAACAAATAGTATTAATAATGAACAGTAGTTGGGCAAGGAGCTGGCATTCATGTACCAGCTTAGGGCAACTTGAACCTTTTGGTCTCTTCAATTTATGGTATGTAATCCTTTTACCTTCTGGGTTGCCTAACATAACTTGAAATTATTCCCTTATGATTAAAGTGTTTGTTGCTCAGTCATGTCTGACTCTTTGCAAACCCATGGTTGTAGCCCACCAGACTCTATCCATGGGATTCTCCAGGCAAGAATACTGGAGCAAGTAGCCATTCCCTTCTCCAGGGGGTCTTCCCAACCCAGGAATCAAACCCAAGTCTCCTGCATTGCAGGCGAATTCTTTACCATCTGAGCCACCAGGGAAGCCCCTTATGATAAAAGCTGACTTTATATTATTTAGGACCCCAAAGACCATGCAGTTGAGATCCTTCCTGGATTCTACTGTGGTCCAGGCATCCAGCTTGGACCTCTTCTTGGTCCTTTGTGAAAGAGAAAGCGGTAGTGACCAAAGAGGGATTCGGAAAGAAATGGGTCAGAAAGGAAATGGGAGAAGAAGGTGAGTGAAGTGATGCTTCACTTCAGGGAAGTGAATCGCTGCTATCCAGGGAAGGATAGCAGAAAGAGTCGGGATGCAACCACTGGAGCTGTTCATTCTCTAAACTGAAAGTTACTCCATGAAGTGTTGATAACTACTGGTCTCACTCTTGGGCACAATAGTGTTTATCCCCCACCAGATAGTACACAATGTGAAGTTTAATCACCTACAACCATAGAGATGGGACTGGAATTCTCAAAGAAACAGCACTCAGTGAATTTGAACTGTTCTTATTCTTGAAGTCATTATTACCTTGGGTTATGAGAGAATCAATCTCAGTGTGTTTTGAAATCATCTAGGTAAACTGTCTCTAATAAAAAAAAATTAAAGATTTAGATTGACATCCAAAGATTCTGGAGAATTCACAGTGTGTGTGTTTGTTGCTCAGTCATGTCTCTTTGCAACCTGACCTCTTTGCAGTCTGACTCTTTGCAACCCCATGGACTATAGCCCACCAGACTCCTCTGTCCACCAGGATTCTCCAGGCAAGAATACTGAAGAGGGTTGCTATTCCCTTCTCCAGGGGATCTTCCTTACAGGGATCAAACTCTGGTCTCCTGCACTGCAGGCAGATTCTTTACCATCTGAGCCACCAGGGAAGCAAGAAAATTCACAGGCATTAAGGTCAAATATCAAATATGATTTGGCTAGAAACTGAAAACTTAATGATATTTGTAACAAGGATATGAATGTAACAGCTCTGGTATTAGCCTCTGTTTCTACATCATTTTCACAGGCCAGTAACATTTTGGCTTGGGTGCCATTTTATGTACGGAGGTTAGCAGGAGGTGGGCTAAGCACTTAGATTCTTGCTGTAAAATGAAAAGCTTAGGAAATGAAATACACTATTAAAGGACATGCTCCCTTTTGCTTACAAATAGTCTCTAGGAAATGAATAAGATTTTCTTTAAAATATCAAGGCAAAGAAAAGGTGTAAATGGAGTAGCTGCAACAAAAACTGGACAGTAGTGAACTCTGCATGGTGAGTGTGCTGAGTTCCTTGTACTCTCCCCTCTACTTCGGTTTGTTTGGAATTTTTTGTAATAAAAAGATAAAAAATTATTCATCTTTTCCTTAAAGACAACAAAAGAAAGCTCTGAGCAAGTGTTGGTTAAGTGTCTGATGCATGTTTAAGCTGCGCTGGGGGCCATGACTAAGGCACAACAGCCTCCTAAAGCTGCTATAGAATGGACGTTTGTATGTATGCTTCCTTTTGGAGAGCATGAATGGAAGTTCTGTCTTTACCCAGGATCTAGACTGGTTGCTTTTAAACAGTCTTTTTTAAACCACAAAGACTTCTGTTCAGCAGACTCTTGGGAGGAAACCAATATGTCAGTAGATAGAAGGGAGCTCCTGTGGGGGAGGGGTGTGTCCACGTTGTATATATGTATGCATGTGTGTGTATACGTGTGCACACACACACCCTGGGGAGTTGCAACTCAGGGGTGAACCCTGCCTGCTACCTCCTGTTCCCATCAGGGCTCCCAAGTAGGTGCGCAGAGACCCTGGGTTTCCTGACAGTTGGCTGAGATGCCCGGACTGGCCGTATACAATACAGCTCTTGCTTCCCACTTAAGCGAAGAAATGTGGCCAGCCTGAGATCCGCACCTCTGGTCTTAAGTCCTTGGCCTTGTTAAAGAAATGAATGAGTCTGGCTGAGCACCTCATAACCTCCACAACTCCTTGTGCCAACAGATATTGATTTTGCCACCCGCAAGATCGCCCTCCATCTGACTCAGACGAAGATCATTGAGCAAGATGGCGATAAGTTCAAGACGCAAACCAAGAGCACATTCCGTAACTATAATGTGGATTTCACAGTTGGGGTGGAGTTTGAAGAGCATACAAAGGGCCTGGACGACCGGAAAGTTAAGGTACTGACCGGGCTAGAGCTTTCACTGGCGTGCTCTTGGTGCAGGGGCTGGGTTTTGGCTTTACAAGGGAACAATGACTGAAACAACCTGGAGGCATCAGGAGAGTGGCACCAGGATGGACTCAATGATGCTGGATAAGCAAGTATTGAAAGTTTAGTGGGAAGAAGCAGGCTGGCCTCTGAACAAAGCTTATAAGCCAAGGAGAGATTAAAGGATACTGACCTCTCAAGTATCCAGAGTAAGAGACTGACTCATAGACTGACATGGGCCTAGCAGGCAAAGGGAAGAGGGCCAGGGGGAGACATAGGGAAGGATGATAATGGTGCCAAATAAACAGCATAGCTTCATCACAGGGCAGCCCTCCTCAGCAGCAGCCAAGCATTGCCATAGAGGATGAAGCCCTCATGTTGCTAGAGTTTTTATTCTTTTCAGGAGCTGTTGAGCATTCATATGTTCTTACATGAAATATCTCCATTTTCGATGATCCCAACTGATTTATCTATTTATCTTTTAGAAAATTGCAATGCAAACCACACCCAAAAATCAGTAGACTAGATGAAGTCAGGCTTTCTCCAATCCTAGTAACTCAGAGAAATCTCTGTCAAGTTTGCATTTTCAGTCTCAGCCTCACCTTAACTTGCAGGACATAATCAAGGAAACCCTCTGTGCGTCAGAAGGCAGACTTCCAGCTGCTTAAACTGTTTGAATATAGGGAGGCACCTAAGGCAAGCAGACGACTGAGTGCAGAGTGGGAAGTGATCTCCAAGCCTGAGAACTGGAGTCTGCAGAAGAGGCAGGCCCTCACCCAAGGGGCCTTCAGGAATAAGGCAGAAATTGGTAGTAGCAGGGAGAAGTGGGGTAGTGGTGGGGAACATGAGGCCAACAGCAGGTCCTTCTCTCCTCCTGTGTCACCTCATGGTATCACAGCCCAGTGACTGACTCTTATACTGTCCACACTCATGCTCAGTGTGAATGTCTTTGGTTTTCCAAATGCAATTACCTGGGTAGTCTCAACAAACACAAATGGGGAGAAATCCAATCTCAGTCATGTCCACACTCACGATCAGTGTGAACGTCTTTGGTTTTCCAAATCTAATTGCATGTGGGTAGTCCCAACAAACACAAATAAGAAGAAATCCAATTTAAGGATGCCCACACCCAAATCTTAGCATCATACAAGTGCCCTGAGATTGCACAGTCCAGCACAAGCCCGTGCAGTTCATACAGGAGTGGGCAGCTTGAAGCCTCATGATACCCACTCCCTCTCTGCCAATGCGGCCACCAGGACCTCTCTCTTGACTCCCAAGCTGAGGAGAGCTGGACTAAGGCTCCTGTGCCCAGTTATCCATGCTCTCACCTCCACAGAGGGCCAGCCTCTTGGAGGGTCACAAGGAAGCAGGACCCACCAGCCCGTGCTTCCCCTTTCCCTGTAAGCACCTCTCACCCCAGAGTCCCACTCTTTCTGGTGCTTCCAGGAGCTCCTTCAAAGTTGCAGGTCTCAACTCTTCCCCCAGAGCTCTGGCTCTTCTCCTGGCATGTGGAGGAAAAGAGGTCATCATTCTCTGAGGACAACTCTAAAGCCAAGAAAGCAATATTTTATTTCTCAATCAAGTTGTCCTGAGACATTGATCATCTCAGCCATTGAGTCTGGGTTGAATGGCGTTTAATGCCCCTGCTGAAGAAAAGTGGGAAATGGAAAGCACTTTGGAAATGTTTCCATCAGAGCAGTCTTGGCAGGAGACCCGAAGCTCAGCCCTTGTGGAATCACTCCCCCAGGGTTTGCTGGATCTTCAAGGCTTTTCTGAACTGTGTAGCTGCAAGGCCAAATCATCAGACACCAGAACTGATAGGAAGATTTGTCTCAGGATTTTTGCATCCCTCTGCTGTTCTAACCTAATCAGTTCTAAATGATTCATTTTCCCCTCACTTCTCAGTTTTGGGTGTGGGCTGTTGAAAAGCAGGCCTGTCCTCTGACTCATTCTTTTATCACCTTTGATGTTGAAGAACTCACTTTTGCTGAAATAGATCATGTCCTTTTGATCCTTCATGACTCTTAAAGGACTCCATCTGATTATGCCTACCCTTCTGCCTCTCCCTTCCGCACACTGTCCCCTCTGAGAGCCATCCATCCTCTCTCCCAGATCAGCTCTTAGCCCTGCAGAGAGAGATAATTCTCCTTTCTCACTTCTGGTTGATGTTTTGCCTGCAGCAAAAAGCCAGGGCTGATAAACATACATAACACACACACACACACACACACACACACACACACACACACAATGGGGAGGGGCTGAGAAGTACCCAGACAGTTTTCCCAGCCTTCAGCATGGGCTGTTCCCATGAGAAATACAACAGAGCAGGTGCCCTCAGCACTACCTTCTTCTTGTAACCTAACTACAACCCTTTAGCTGAAGAGGGAGGGGAGAAAGTGGGTGAGTCTAAGTCTCTGATTAATTTCTATTGCTCACGCTTGATAGCACACCCGAGTGCAAGCAGAAATTGCTCTGTATGCATGTGCACGTTTGCGTGTAGTGCTCCTCTACTCCTCGTCCTCTTAATCTCCAGGATCCAGGACATCACTTTCTTAACTCCTTGGTCATTTGCATGAGCCCCTCTGAAAACCTCGTCCAGCAGTTTGGAGGAGAGAGGTTGGGGGTAGAGTTGCAGCAGAGGCCCTTCAGGGCCCTGCAGGGCCCAGTTCTGTGATGTCCAAGGGCAGGAGTGATGAAACCACATTGATCATGCATTTGACTCTTTTCTGAGGGACTCAGGGACCGCCTTCTTCCTTCCTGTGGGTTGTATACATTACTAGCTTCCTACACTTACTTATTTCTCAGAATTTAAAGCTCCATCAAAAATACACAAGCTAGGGAGTTTTGGGGAGAATGGATACATGTATAGGTATGGCTGAGTCCCACTGCTGTCCACTGGAAACTATCACAACACTGTTAATTGGCTATACTCTAATATAAAACAAAAAGTTTTAAAAAATAAAATACACAAGCTACCCAAAGTAAAATAAAACTAAGAAGCAGTAATTGATGTTCATGCCACAGAATGTCATGCAGCCATATAAAGGAATGAAGTGCATTCACACATACTATAACATGGATGAACTTGGAAACTGTTATGCTAAGTGAGAAGACAAAGCCAAAAGGCTACATATTGTATCATTTATATGACATGTCTAGAATCGGTGAATCTATAGAGACATTAATGGTTGCCATTAGTAGGAATTGATAACAGGTACTGGGTTTCTTTGGAGAAGGCAATGGCACCCAACTCCAGTACTCTTGCTTGGAAAATCTCACAAATGGAGGAGCCTGTTAGGCTGCAATCCATGGGGTCGCTAAGAGTCGGACACAACTGAGCGACTTCGCTTTCATGCATTGGAGAAGGAAATGGCAACTCACTCCAGTGTTCTTGCCTGGAGAATCCCAGGGACAGGGGAGCCTGGTGGGCTGCCGTCTATGGGGTCGCACAGAGTCGGACACGACTGAAGTGACTTAGCATAGCATAGCACTGGGTTTCTTTTGGGGGTGATGAAAATGTTCTAGATTTAATTAGTGGAGATGGCCTTACAACCGTGAATATACTAAAAATGACTGAATCATATGCTATAAAAGGCTGAATTTTATCTTATCAGAATTATATCTCGATTAAAAAATAATGGTAGGGAAAAACAGATATAAAGATGGTGGTTAGAGTCATGATTTTGAGAGGACCCATGAGAGCCCAGGGAAAACCGACTCCGCAGGAGGGGCCCCACCTGGGGAGGCAGGAGGCAGAACTGACGCTTAGAAGAGAACAGATGTACTGGGGAGGGTTTTAACATACTAATAGTATCTTTCACCGCTCATAATTTAAAGAGCTGTTACTTTCCTTTAAAGAAAACTTATTTCAGAGTGATTCAAATTTACAGAGAAGTTTCAAGAGTATAACCAAGACTATCTGTACACTCTTCACCAAGAGTGACCAATTGTTGACATTTTGCCTCATTTGCTTTATCATTTGTTCTTACTCTTTCTAGTATGTACACATTTTTTTCTTTAACATTGACACAATACCTGTATCTAATTTACCACA
The DNA here is from genome assembly GCF_029378745.1 of Bos indicus. Lineage (NCBI taxonomy): Eukaryota > Metazoa > Chordata > Mammalia > Artiodactyla > Bovidae > Bos > Bos indicus. Next base: position 130,024,673 of record NC_091760.1, read on the forward strand.
AAAGGCTGTTGTTATTGTTGTTTTCTTGTGGCCATTTTCAGGGGCCTTAATGACTTCAGTGTCTTATAGTCTCATAACATGGCTTTTGCCAGCTTTTTCTAAACGTGTTTCTGCAGAAACACATTCAGGTAAGCAGATTCATTGACTGGCTATCATGGGCTGTTTTTAATGGTGTTAACTTTGTGGGCTTCCCTGGTGGCTCAGATGGTAAAGTGTCTGCCTGCAATGTGGGAGACCCAGGTTCAATCCCTGGATCAGGAAGATCCCCTGGAGAAGGAAATGGCAACCCACTCCAGTACTCTTGCCTGGAAAATTCCATGGACAGAGGAGCCTGGTAGCCTATAGTCCATGGGTTCCCAAAGAGTCGTACATGACTGAACGACTTTACTTTGGACATGGTGATGGGGAAATTGCAGTGTGAGGCCAACTGCCTTCTCTAATTTCCTACAAGTCATCCTCTTCATCTTCATGGAACACCACTCTCCCTCTTCTGCATGGCCCAGAACCAGTGGTTTTCCGCTCTTATATCCATCTCCTCAAACTCAAGATCTGTGAAGGCAATTGAATCTCTTTTTAAAGCCTCTTCCAATGCATGGATAAAGGACACCAACTAAAAGCAAATTGAGTGGTGGCATTTTAGTTCCTATAACCATTTTCTTCTCCCTTCTGATTGTTTGCTTCATGTAGGAGTGTAGCTACAGTATTATAGGTATTACCACAATTCATTAGTAACCAATTTACTCTGGGGTCAGAATAACTTTTAGTTAATCTTGTTCCCTAACATGAGTTATTAAAAGAAGACATTGGGACAAGCCCTCATGCGCCAACATTTTTCTCCTTTGTTCCTCCCACAAATTTGTTAAGCCCCTACTACCTGTGAGGCCTGGGAGCTATCGATAAATAATGAATCAGACCCCCTTTCCTGCCCTCAAAAATCTCACAGCCTCTTGAAGTAACAGACAAGTAGATGACAATTACCATCTAGTGTCCATGTTAATGGACACGTGTACACTCCGGTGATACCAGAACTAAAGCAAGAAGGCGGGATGACTAAGACACTGTCAAGAACTATCAGTGAAAAACATATACACATGCTCATTTATTTCCCCATGTGGATTTATCCTCAAGATTCCATTTCAACAAAATCATTTAATCACAGACTTATTCAGCAGTGCTTCTCAGGGACCTCCTATATGCTGATGACTATGCTGAGTCTGGGGCTGAAGAAATGAACAGCTGCCATGGCCTCTTCTTTTATGAAGTTTATTGTCTATTGGAGACAGACATTCCTTCAGTCAACATGCATTAGGTGTCCTTGGTGTGTAAGACAATATGGGCTGGGGGACTAGAAGACACTGTCCTTGCCCAAACAGAAGATGTGAGTCCTTTCTTGTCTATTTGGGAGGAATCTCTGGAATATTCCAGATAATAAATTCCTTCCAAAAGGACAAAAAGAACAACCTATGAATTAAGTTTCTCTAAGACATTAAAAAATGTGAGGCTTGGGATGGCCCTGAAGGAAGAAGAGATATATTTTCTTTATTAAACATGTAAAATTTTATCACTAAATTAATTGGGGGAATATTAATATATATACACATTAAATAAAATTAAACACTAAAAAGTGAAATTCCTTCCTATCCTGGCCCCCAGCCCCTCAGTTCCTTCCCCAGGGACAACCACTATTAAAGATTTTCTTGCCTCCTTGCAGAGAACATATTCAAAACATATGCGTGCATCCCCAATCCCTCTTTCTTTCATGTACATGGCCTTCCTCCTTGCTTCTTTAACTTAAACTATACACTATGGAGATTGTGCTTCTCCATAATATAGAACTGCCTCCTCCTTCCAAGGACTGCAGAACAGGGAGGAACCACACTATATTTAACCAGTCGCGCACTGATGGGATTTATGAGGCTTCCAGGCCTTTGCTGTAACAAACAATGCTGTGATGGGCTGAGGAGTCAAATAAGGAGAAATAAAATTGTACATAAAATATTTAATTTGGTCAAGGTCAAATATTATTTTAGAAATAGGTAGACTTAACAATCTGTAGAAAACAGATTTCTACCAAAAAAAAAGATAGACCTGAAGTTGCAAGGACAGTGAATTAAAATAAACACACAGATTTGTTTATCACCAACTGGGTTTGCAAGATAGAGGGGAAATAAATGTCTGGTCCTTAGCATAATATCATTCATAGAGGTATAATATGGTTTGCACATACTTGGAAGAAAACCAGCTCACATCAGGGTCATCCTTGAAGAATGGCAGTACCTACACACCACCACTGCCTGGATGGGAATGATATCATCACTTCATGTGCAAGCCTAATGTGGGCACAGAGGTGGGTGGCTTGGAGGACCACTTAGGGATAGCACAGATTGTCCTTAGGCAAGTAATAAGACAGGTAAAGAGGGAAAAGAAGGAGGAGAAGTGGGGCGGGATGTGAACTTTGTAAATATATAAATTTAATAAGAGGTTGGAGCCTTTTGTGGCATCTCCAACCCGCTGGTCAACTCAGCCAGGTTGTCCATCACAAGCTCTGCATCTCTGCTACCTTCTCTGTGCTAATTGGTCAGCAGGGCTGCCTGGAGAAAACCCAAGACCAAGGGAAAGTCCACCTCCTGGTTCTGGATGACAAGGTTAACTTTGGAGTGATCCGTGCAGCCCCCTGCTAACTAGGGAGTTTCCCTGCCTTTATTCTTGCCCTCCAATGGGCAGTCCTCCAATGTGTTTCCTGCAGGGAGAATTCCCAGAAGTAGAATTTCTAGATCAATGTTATATTTCCAAAGGTAATGTAAAATTGCCCTCAAAAAGATTCATACCGATTTATATACCCACTGGCCCTGTATGAGGGCCCATGTTTCTCAGCATCCCCTCCAACTCAATGTGTTATTAGACTCTTTGATCTTTGACCACAGGATGAATTGTAACTGAAAAACAAACAACCTTAAAATGTGCATCTCTCTTATTGTAAGTGAGGTTGAATATGTTTTTTATGTTTAAAAGCCACCTGCTAGGGTGGTTTGGGTTTTGGTTTTGTTTTTTTTGCCTGTACTTTAAATTTATTTATTTTTAATTGGAGGACAATTGCTTTACAATATTGTGTTGGTTTCTACCATAGATCAACATGAATCAGCCAGAGGTAAACATATATCACCTCTTTCCTGAACCTCCCTCCCATTTCCCACTCCATCTCAACCCTTCCGGTTGTCACAGATCACCGGGTTTGAGCTCCCTGCAAAACACAGCCAAACTCCCACTGATTATCTATTTTACCCATGGTGATGTATGTTTCCATGCTACTCTCAGTCTGTCGCACCCTCTCCTTCCCCTCCTATGTCTACAAGTCTGTTCTTTACATCTCCGTCTCCACTGCTGCCCTCCAAATAGGTTCATCAGCACCATCTTCCCAGATTCCTGTGTGTGTGTGTGAGTGTGTGTGTGTGTGTGTGTGTTAACATATGATATTTATTTTCATCTTTCTGACTTACTTCACTCTGTATAATAGGCTCTTAGGGTGTTTTTTTTTCTCCTTATAAGTTGTTGGTTTGGTGTCCTGTGTTGAATTTCCTATTAGATTAATGATCTTCGCCTCATTGATTTATAGGAGGGCTTCCCTTGTGGCTCAGCTGGTAAAGAATCTGCCCACAATGCGGGAGACCTGGGTTCAATCCCTGGGGTGGGAAGATCCCTTGGAGAAGGGAAAGGCTACCCACTCCAGTATTCTGGCCTAGAGAATTCCATGGACTGTATAGTCCACAGGGTCACAAAGAGTCAGACATGACTGAGCAACTTTCACTTTCACTTTGCATATAAGGAAATCAGATCTTTGTCTGATATGAGTTACAACTACTTTTCCCAGTTTGTTATGTATCTGTTGACACTGGGGTATTTTTCCCTCCCAGAAAATTTACATGGCAGCATAGTTAAATTCATCATCATTTTCCCCCACTGATCTAGAATACTGTCTTTACCATATGGTAAAATGGAAGAATAGAAATCTTTCCAAGAGAACAGAACTAGCCATGATTAGCCGGTCTGGCTGGAATGAAGAGTGTGTGTGGAAAGGAGTCTGGGGCGGGGTAGGGAGGGTGATGCTGGCATGGCTGTGGCTTGAGGGCTCTGCCCTGGAGCCAAACAGGCACCCGAGAGTGGCTGCAGGGTCTACAGCTGCGGGTTACATGCGTTCAGTCCCCATCAAGACCATGTGTTTGATTTTGCCTGGAAACCTCTCATTGCAGACTCTGGTCGTCTGGGAAGGTGATGCCCTTGTGTGCGTGCAGAAGGGGGAAAAGGAGAACCGAGGCTGGAAGCAGTGGGTTGAGGGGGACAAGCTGTATCTGGTAAGTCTCAGGGTCCCCCTAGCTCCCCTCTACTCTGCTTTTGTCAACTGCTGGTTCACCTCGCCATGCACTTTGACAAGAAAAATGGCCCTCCCTCCTCCCCTAAGCACCAGCCAAACAAGTGTGGTCATACAGTTAGAAAGTCATTCCTTTCTGGCTCAGGGGACTCCAGGAGGAACTCTATATGGCTATTTCTGTGAATGGCTGCAATTAAAAGGAAAGTTCAAAATGCTGAGTTAGGAAGCTGAAATCCAAGGAGAAATGTAGAGAGTCTGTTAAAGACCAGCTAGGGAGAAATGTGAGGCACAGAATTAAGAGGCCCTGGAGGAGGCTGAGACCAGGCCTCAGTGATGTGAGCCTCGGAGGAGCGGGGTCACCATAGGGGTGGGATGTCGTGGGGACAAGTTGTACTGCGGGCCGCTGGGCCTGGGAACTGCCTGTAGATGACAGGCACTCCCCTCCCATCCTAAGGTACATCCACCTGATCCCAAAATATTTTATGTTAATTTGGCACCAGAACAGAGCAGTTGGAACGATTGCTGATTTCCTTAAATAAATTACGCCTGTCTAGATAGCTTAATTTTTCACACTTCAGTCTTTAAAATTGATGCATCCAACATTCAAAGAGTGAAAAATCTTTCACTCCTTCATGCATTCAGTCACTCATTTGTTAACTGAATGACTCATTCAGTGGATGGCTCTTCACTCGTTCATTCATTCACCTGTAGAGTCAGGCAGATACCTGCCTCCAGCGTCAGTATTCAGGTCACAGGGTGTCCTTCAGAGCCAGTCTTGCCTCACCTGAGATCTTTATTTCAGAGGCAATGTCAACCAGTGATGAATGGGAGGGAGTCACCATGTTTTCCATCGATGGTTTTCCCTACGTGCTCTGGTTTGGATGATAGATTTTTTTAATTGTAGTACAAACCCTGGTGGTCCCTGTGGCTAAGACAATGGATTCATTGTCAACTGGAAAGATTTTTGTAGTTGTCCCACACTTGTGTTTTTCCTCTCCCCTCAAAGGGTCATGAGATGTGGGTAAGGCGTGGGGACTCCCTCTGTCCAGATGAAAGGCAGCATCTATTTTACCCAGGCAGGCCTGGAGGAGTCCCTCTACAGCCCAACCTACCAGAGGCCAGAAAACCCCTCACCAGGCCTTCCAAACACTCCCCTTTCAGATCCTTCCCTTCACCGTGGCTTTGCTGCCTTTTGTAAATTAAGCAATGTTGCTTTAATGATGAGAGTAGGAGAAATCCCGCCCAAGAGGGTAATTTCTTTGCATTTTTCATTTTTATAGCTGTTCAAGCTCAATTCAAGTGTCAAAATCAAATTACTGCTACCTGCAGGGCACGCCAGCTGATTTGGTCTCTGAAATGCTCTTTGCCTGGAATGACTAACTGTTCTCTTTATTCCAGCTCCCCTCCTCTCCGACTCAGACACCCAGAGGGCTGGGGGTGGGTGGAAGGAAGGCCTCGCTTGTTAGTCGCTCACCTGCTTTTTGGTGTTGCAGGAGCTGACGTGCGGCGACCAGGTATGCCGTCAAGTGTTCAAGAAGAAGTGATGGTTTGAGGAGGGCCTGCTGAGCATGCACTCCATGCTCGCCGTGAAGGGTTCTCTGCCAGCACTGGGGAGCAGCCATGGGGACCCCCCTGGTCCTGACAGAGCCTATTAAGATATCTGGGCCTCTCCCACTTCTGAGATGGTCCACACTATGTCTATGGAGTGTGTTTCCTCCCTGAATAAACCTTTTTTCTCTTTCAGTTCAGTTCAGTTCAGTCGCTCAGTCTTGTCCGACTCTTTGCAACCTCATGAACCACAGCACACCAGGCCTCCCTGTCCATCACCAACTCCCGGAGTTCACCCAAACTCATGTCCATTCAGTCAGTGATGCCATCCAACCATCTCATCCTCTGTCGACCCCTTCTCTTCCCACCCTCAATCTTTACCAGCATCAGGGTCTTTTCAAACGAGTCAGCTTTTCGCATCAAGTGGCCAAAGTATTGGAGTTTCAGCTTCAACATCAGTCCTTCCAATGAACACCCAGGACTGATTTCCTTTAGGATGGACTGGTTGGATCTCCTTGCAGTCCAAGGGACTCTCAAGAGTCTTCTCCAACACCACAGTTCAAAAGCATCAATTCTTCGGCATTCAGCTTTCTTCACAGTCCAACTCTCACATTCATACTTGACTACTGGAAAAACCATAACCTTGACTAGATGGACCTTTGTTGGTAAAGTAATGTCTCTGGTTTTTAATATGCTGTCTAGGTTGGTCATAACTTTCCTTCCAAGGAGTAAGCATATTTTAATTTCATGGCTGCAATCACCATCTGCAGTAATTTTGGAGCCCCAAAACATAAAATCAGCCACAGGTTTCCAATGTTTCCTCATCTATTTGCCATGAAGTGATGGGACTGAATGCCATGATCTTAGTTTTCTGAATGTTGAGCTTTAAGCCAACGTTTTCACTCTCCACTTGCACTTTCATCAAGAGGCTCTTTAGTTCTTCTTCACTTTCTGCCATAAGGGTGGTGTCATCTGCATATCTGCGGTTATTGATATTTCTCCCAGCAATCTTGATTCCAGCTTGTGCTTCTTCCAGCCCAGCGTTTCTCATGATGTACTCTGCATAGAAGTTAAATAATCAGGGTGACAATATACAGCCTTGACGTACTCCTTTTCCTATTTGGAACCAATCTGTTGTCCCATGTCCACTTCTAACTATTGCTTCCTGACCTGCATATAGGTTCCTCAAGGGGCAGGTCAGGTGGTCTGGTATTCCCATCTCTTTCAGAATTTTCCACAGTTTATTGTGATCCACACAGTCAAAGGCTTTGGCATAGTCAATAAAGCAGAAATAGATGTTTTTCTGGAACTCTCTTGCTTTTTCGATGATCCAGCAGATGTTGGCAATTTGATCTCTGGTTCCTCTGCCTTTTCTAAAACCAGCTTGAACATCTGGAAGTTCATGGTTCACATATTGCTGAAGCCTGTCTTGGAGAATTTTGAGCATTAAAAAAAAAAGACATCTATATGAGTTTTAAACAGGAGTGTGTAACAGTAACAGACACAGTCTTCCTTCCTTGAAAGCTGGCATTAAACCAAAATCAAAAATCACTCCTCTTCTTTGAAACCCTTTAGTCTATTCCCATTTATTTCTAGAACTGTCAGTTTTATTCATAAGCGTAAGTGATTGGCTACATGGTGGTTTTCTATGAAGCTTTTGTTATTGTCTAGTTTTTAGTTTAGTTTAGCCTTGTTTGTTTGTTGTTAGTTTCTGTGTGGGGTTGTTTTACCTGGAAACATTCTCTGACCAACACAGCAGCCCCTATTAATTCTTGGACATTGCCTATTTGAGATTCATTCCTTTGGATAGCACATCTATGTCTTCAAGATTCTATTTTAAGAAGCATATGCCTTCCAGTTTGTTCTTTCCCTGGAAGAGCCTGAGTGGAACTACCTCTAAAAGCCTCTGCAGGTCTGCAGTACCAGCTGCTCTTGGTTCAGGTCAGCCCTTTGCCCTACAGCTCCAGGCAGACCAGCACGCTGGCAGAGAGGTCACGAAGCTCTGCGAGGTAACCTGAGTTCAGGTCCTATTGCGCCACTTCTTACCGGGGTCACCATAGGCAGATCATTTGACTCTCTGTCCTTGTTTTCCTCCTCCATAAAATGGAGAAGATAAAAATAACATCTTCTCCACTGGGATGGGTCACTGTGAGGATTAAGTAAGTTAATACAAACAGATTGCTTAGAACAGGACCTGGAATGTGTAAGGGCTCTCCTAGCTCTAGTCATTATGTAGAGTTACTCCCTCCACAACCCCAGGGGTCCAGATGAGTGGATGCTAAATAGCAAGAGGTCAGCTCCTCCAAGGCCTCTGGTGCTTCCAGAACATTAGGTTCGTTACTCTGAGCGGTACACAAGTGGAATAGTGCACCTGAAACAGCAGAGTAGTTAACAGGGATGGATTTAAGGTGGATCATTCGTGGGGTCCTGGGAAGGCATCTCCTCACTCCTCAGTAATGAGGATCTCACAATCAGACAAGCCTTGCCTTTGAAAAGTAGGCTCATGCCAGGAGGGGTAGCATGTAGTGTTAGCACACTCTGGTATGATTTGAATGATCATTGATCCCAAACATCCTAAATGGGTTTGGGGATGGAGAGAAAGGCTGCCAGCTGCCTGAGTGACCCAGGGTCAGTCTTGGCTCAAGCCCTTGTGACAGGAGGCTGTGACATGGGCCTGCTGGCAATCTGTGCTCCCCCAAAGCCATGTGATGTCCAAGGAAGTGACCCATGGAGCTTCACGCTGGCTAGGGACCCAGGGGAGGTGGGAGTTCTCCCCATGGTTGAGAATTACTTATATATTACTTATATTTATTAGTAATTCTTGATCCTAGTTTCTGCAAAGTGTATTCTAGGGAATGGTAGCCCCCCAAGATTCTGTGCAAATCTTCGTGGTCAAATGAACTTCAGAACTGCTGAGAACTACATCCTCTTCTTGGGAATGCAGAGTGAGAATTAGTGTCTTTAAAGCCCTGCAAAGGCCTTCAGCCAAGAAGCTTGACCTTAAACCCCAGCATTCCCTTCACCCTGTAGTGTTTCCTGTCCACAGGGTGTTTTGGAAACACTGTACATCTGCACTCAATGAGAGAGGACAAATGACTTCATTTAAAACCCTCATTTCCCAAGTGGGATTTTCTCAGTATATTTTTTTCCTGCAAATGGAGAGTAACTGAATTACTTTACATATGGTGTGAAAGACTTGCTGTGGCAGTATTCATGCTACTGATCATTCTTTTTCAACTAAAATGCATCTGAACTCATCAGAAATGGTCAAATGAGAGGTACCCATTTTATCTATGTTTTATGATTTTATTTATTTATGCTTTAACTTTATTTGGCCACACCATGCAGCATGTGGGATCTTAGTTCCCTGAGCAGGGATCAAACCCATGTCCCCTGTATTGGAGTGTGGAGTCTCAACCACTGGACCACCAGGGAAGTCCCTAGAGGTGCCTATATTAAAGCCAGGGGAAATATCTGGGACCTTGGCTAGTCGCCCAGTCCTGCACTCACTGTGAGTGAGGTAGAGCAAGTTGCCTGCCTCTTGTTTCTGTTCTTTCAGCCTGTTTGAAAACCAAATCATGACAGGATTGCCTCGCCCTGGTACTGACAAGGCTGTCTGGGGACAGAGTGGAAGGGGTTACGCTGGTGGGAAAGATTCCCAGACTTTCAGGACCCCAGCCTTCAAAGTTGTTATAAGGCTGGGGTTAACTGTAAACCTGGGAGCTGAATCTTGAAAGTTAAAGAGAACTTGTCACATGAAAACCTCAGCTCACAAATGAGCAGCGCTGCCAAGTGGCTCAGTGTGGACTTACATGTCAGCCCTTGGATCAAATCCTGCCCCATCTCCCTGTAGCTGTGTGACAGTCTGGCAGTTACTTCTCCTCTCTGAACCTCTGTCTATCAGCAAAGTGAGGAATATGGACTGTGATTCATGAGGAGTAGTCAGGATTGAGTAAGATCTTGGCAAGTGACTGAAACAACAGCCAATATCACTATTATCCAAACTTAGACCAGTGGTTGGCTGGATTCATGGATTCAAAACCTGCAGATGTGGAGAGTCAACTGTATTATGACATTTCATATAAGGGATATAAGCATTTCCAAATTTTTGTTTCCATGGGTGGCCTGGAATCAATCCCATGAATACTAAGGGACAAATATGTGTGTATAAATATACAGATGTATATAGATATATGAACTTCCCTGGCAGCTCAGATGGTAAAGAATCTGCCTGCAATGCAGGAGACCCAGGTTCAATCCCTGAGTCAGGAAGATCCCCTGGAGAAGAGAATGGCAACCCCAACCCACTCCAGTATTATTGCCTGGAAAATCCCATGGGCAGAGGAACCTGGCGGGCTACAATCCATGGAGTCACAAAGACTCAGAAACGACTGAATGACTAACACACACATGTATGTATACACATTCTCCATCCCAGTTCCACATATTTATATGTACATATATAATAAGTGATCCCCTTCATTAAAATTATTTGCTTTCTAAAAGCTTTAACCCTAAGATTCTGACTATAGTCCTCCAAAGTAAAGATCACCAGGAAGACTTTGATTAGAAACACAGATTCCTGCCCCTCCCTTTCAAGATTCTGGCTCTAAGGTCTCAGGCACAGTCCAGAAATGTGTGTTGTTATAAGCTCCCCAGGTGAGCACCCACAGGTGCTTGGCAAGCACATTGACAAACACTACCTTGTTCAGGGAAGCATGATTGATTCACTTTACATACACACTATCAAGCAAAAGCCAGGCCCATCTCTGCAGGTGGCCAAAGGTCATGTGAACCACCCACACAGTTCTTTCTGCTGTGTGGAATCAGGACTGCTGCCCATGTGGCTGAGCCCTGTAACAGAAGTGATGTCACACTCTGGAGCCGGTTTGTGACAGGGGAGGCATTCAGGCCCTGGAGGATGATGGTGGATGATGGGGACAGGGCACAGCAGAGAAGGAAATGGCTGAAGCAGGAGGCAGAAAGGCAGCGAGGGCTTGGGGTGGTGGTCGCGCCACATCCACCTGTGATGGTAAGTGAGGAGCTGGGTGAAGAAGGTAGTTTCTCAACCAAGGTAGGTTATGAAGGCCTTGCTGGGCCTCAGTGGGAGCATCATGGGGGTCAGTGCAGGCTTCTGAGAGCCAAGTGATGTGATTCAATTCATAGGCCAGCAGTGATGCTCGGCCACTGTTGGCAGGAGGGATGGAGGTGAGGAAAGGGACTCAGGCTGCTGCAATAGGTCATTCATATGAAGAAGCAATGAGGGACCCATATTAGGGCCAGGGGGTGGTTTTAGGATGCAGGCGAGGAAGATGAGAGATGCTGGGAGGGGCCCCTGTACTAGGTGGTGGTTGCACGAAGCTCTGAGAGGAAGTGAGGCCACAGGATGGTGTGAGTTTGGGGAAGAGGGAGAAGGAGCCTCAATGCAGCTTAGCAGCCGAGGGGAGAGAGGGCCAAAGAAGGTCGTGGGCTTGGGTTAGGCCTGCTGCAAAGGACGTTGACAGAGCAGTGACTGCAAAGCGCATGTGCCTTTCCCATTACCCACTGCCACGCTCCAGTGGCCAAGTGCCACCCCCTACACCTTACCTCCCTGCTGGGGCAGGAGGCCGGGCTGGGGCTGAAAGAGGGCCAGGCTGCAAAGACACTTTTGAGGCCAGGAAGTGATGATGACACCAGGAGGGAGGCGAGAGAGGAGGAGAGGGAGAGGGGGGAGAGAAAGGAGGGGACAGGATGGGAGAGGGGAGGGGGAAGGGCAGAGGGAGGAGAGGGGAAGGGCAGAGGGAGGAGAGGGGAAGGGAGGGGAGGGAAGAGGAGAATAAGAGAAGATGGGGCAAGAGGGGGAGGAGGAGAGAGGAGGAGGGACTTGGGATGGAGCCCCGGTTCACCTTGAGTAAGGGCAGAGAGATGCAGACACAACCTTGACTAACCAGGCAGAGCAGCAGCTGAGACACACCCCAGAGACTTTCTCTAGTTTTGTTCCCCCTACACACACCCTGAAGCATGAGTGCGTGCTCAGTCACTTCAGTCACGTCGGACTCTCTGTGACCCCCTGGACTGTAACCTGCCAGGCTCTTCTGTCAGTGGGATTCTCCATGCAAGAATACTGGAGTGGGTTGCCATTCCCTTCTCCAGGGGATCTTCCCAACCCCAGGGATGGAACCCGAGTTTCCTGCATCTGCATTGCAGGTGGATTCTTTACCACTGAACCACCTGGGAAGCCATAAGCATAGGAAGTTTTATTTAAATGAAATTGGCAAGTCAATACAGAGCAGGTATGTTTACAGGAGCTCAATAGACCTGGGTCCTTAATTGGTGTTCAGAGAGGGGATACAGGCCACTTTTGTTAAGTACCTCATCAGTGCTAGAACACTCTCTAAGATTAGGACAGAGGATCCCATTTTACAGAAGAGGAAAGCTCTGACTGGCTCCAACACTCCCGCAGAATTTCACTTCTGGTAAGGCATAGAGCAGAACTGGAACCCAGGTGGGTCTGTCACCAGAGTCAGAGACCTTTCCTGGGGGAGGTGGCCCCTGGCAGGAACAGGGTGGCTCTCCCCATTCCTTGATGTCCAGATCCATCCCAGTAGGATGCTCAGGAGACCAAAGGCCATTTCTTCCTTGTTATTTGAAATCAGGTTTTCTTTTTCTTAAATTAACATTCACTATGTCTCTTCCAAGACTAAGTCTGTGGACAAGACGTCACTGGAAGTGAGTTGTTTGTATTCTCCCGGTTGGGGAGTTGGGTCACGCCTCTGTAAAGAGCCTGACAGAACTGATGTACAGAGCAGGCTTCCTGAAACTGATTTTTCCACTTGAACTGGCTCTTTTCATTCATGATTTGTGATTGGTTAGAAGGTCAGGGGTTAGGGATATTTAATTTTGGCTCACTGATTACATTGGTTATGTAGATGGATGCAGTGAAAAGCTGGGGCTTAAGAAAATGAAATCGAAATGAACTAGACAGAATTTTCAAGAACTTCCAAGATTTGGTCATAGATTTTTCTGGGGCTGGCCTCACTTTAGTTGCTCCTCATGCTTCTTGGATTGCCAAGGTTATGGAAAGTGAAGGGGCACCAAGGAGAAAACCTGGAAAAAATGGTCAAATTCCACCTTTTTTTAGAATATTCTAACAGAAAATGCATTCGGCCAATAAGAGATTAGTAAGCACCTGCCAGGGTCAGAGGCTGGAGACACAGATGAGTCAGTTTACTCCTGTGAGGGAAGCAGCCTTGCTAGGCATTTCTCATGAAGGGGATTTGGTACCGGGAATTGCTTACACAGAAGATGGAAAGCTTAGAAGCCTAGTAGGAGATGTGGAGCATCCAGAAGCTTGGCAATCGCAGGAAGCTGCCAGTACCACGTACAGGGATGGATGCATCAGGAGGAACATAGTTATCAGAAGCCAGAAGCCAGCTGCCGGGCGGGGCTGGACCACAGCAGGAGGAGCTATCAGAGAAGGCCAAAAACAGAAGATGGAAGAAGAGATGGAGAATCACCCTGTCTTCTTCTTCTTTCCACCTTCCAATCTCCCATCAGTCCTCCCACAAGTAGAAAGTAGCCCAAAGCCTGCTGCCTGGAAGCCTGGGAAATGGAGTTCCCTGCAAGGCAGAGCAGCACAGGGAAAGGAGGGGAAGGCATCTGAGAGCAAGCGGGCACTAGGGGCACTAGGGGGAGTGGCACCCAGGCGCTGCCCTTCAGGAGCTTCCAGTCTGACTCAGGCCATCTCTGCAGTACAGGGAAGAGGGGGAGGGTCATCATCAACTGACCCCTCCTGTGCCACAAGTGTGCCAGGTGCTTTCCGTAGGGAGGTAGATCTCTCAATCCTCAACACAACGTTGCACAGCCGTTCCATCCCCACTTTCCACAAAAGGAAACTAAGGCTTGGCAGGGCAGGGAGGGTGACAGCCAGGCATGGTGGGGGTGGGGAAGCTTTGGGTACAGCCTCACAGAGCTTAGGCTCCTGTTTGCATCTCCCGTGCCTGGCTCCTGACATCCATCACTCTCTGGGCAAATGTGACCTTTTCCAAATGCAGACAAACCTTAACCCCAATCTTAAAGGACAATGAAATTAATAAAAAGAAAGCACTTACTGAATTGAAACAAAACAGACTATTTTATTCACCTTACTTTTAACTCCTATTAAGTACTTAAAAGCTCAATGGAAACATTTTATTAAAGTTCACTGTTTTAAACTTTAAAAGCCATGGCAAGTTCTCTAAAACTTCCCTGGAGCCCAGATCCTTGGCTCTCACCATAACTCCACAGGCCACACCACAGCTCTAGCAGATCTGCTTACCTGTGTCCAGGTAAGTGTTGGGTGTGAGTGCCTCTGAACCCTTTCTTTGTGGCACTTTTCAAATTGGTAACTGCTTAGCGATTTGGAATTCGTGTTCTTTGTCATTCGCATCCTCCTGGATCACAGACAAGGGCAGAGGCAGCTCTGGTTTGCATACTGCTCTCTGTAGCCTCCATGCCTGCTGCTGCCTCTGCCCTTTGCCTGTCTGCATCGCAGACGTGGTCAGTCAGGAAGTATTCATCGGGCACCCTGGTGCCAGGGCCTGTGATAGATGCAAACATTTTTCTTCATCAACCTATTCATTCCAGGAGTGTTACTGATCATCTACCAGGCCCAGCAGGCGGACACTGATGGGACAGAGGGAAGCCAAGCAGCCATGTTACCTCCTCCCACATTTTTGGCCTCACAGCTTTGCAAGGCAGGCATCATTATCCACATTTATAAATGCAGCTCAAACAGGCTGAGAAGGATTCCAAAAGCACACTCCTGATTTGGAAGTGACAGAGTCAGGCATCTCTTCTCCCTGCTTGACGCTGCTCCTCCTCCTTACTGGATGGGGCAGGAGGCAGAGGGAGAACCTGCAAATTAACTAGAGAAATCAGAAGATGCTGCTGCTAAGACTTTCCTGGCGGTCCAGTGGTTAAGACTCCGTACTTCCTCTGCAGGGGCTGCAAGTTCGAGCCCTAGTCAGAGAATTAAGACCTTGTAGGCAGTGAGGTTAAAAAAAGAAGATGCTATTGTTTTATGTGTTTTCCATAATGTTGTTGTTGTTTAGTTGCTAAGTTGTGTCTGACTCTTTGGGACCTCATGGACTGTAGCCTGCCAGGTTCCTCCGTCCATGGGATTCTCCAGGCAAGAATACTGGAGTGGGTTGCCATTTCCTCCTCCAGGGGATCTTCCTGACCCAGGGATGCAACCCAAGTCTCCTCCATCGGCAGATTCTTTACCACTGAGCCACCAGGGAAGCATGATAAGAGAAGAAAATAAAAAGCCCTTATAATCTACTATCCACAGATAAACAAGATCTTGTCTGTAAGGCCTGTGACCCAGAGCCTGGCAGGTAACAGTCAGGCAACAAATCTAAGACAGTAGTCTGTAATTCCTTTTTTTAAAGAATAAAATGGCACTATTTTTTAAAACCAGAAAGGAAAAATTTTGCCCTCCAGGGAACATTCAGCATTGTCTGGAGACCATTTTTTGGTTGTTGTAACTAGGGGTAGAAGGCACCAGGGACGCTAACACCCTACAACACACAGGACAGCCCCCCCCAAAAAAAGTGTTGTGGCCCCAGATGCCAAAAATGCCGAGGATGAGAAGCTGGTCTTATGGAGACTTCTCTGGCAGCATTATTTCTTATAACATTATTTTCAGCAGACATAGAGTGATCGATTCCCTGGGTGATGATCTAGAATTAGTTGGAAGGCTCTTTTTTTTTTCCTTGTAATCTAAGTATAGGATTAATCGGCTTTACCCCAGCTTCACAGATGGGCTTCGGGTGTTGCCACTGTCTGTCTCATCCCACGTCCCCTCTGTTTTCTTGGCTCGCTCAGGGACCACGGAAGTTAGACAAGACCTACTTTTTTGCAGAGTCAGGACTTCCAAGATTTAGTTCCTATATTTTAAAAAGGATTTTTTCAGATCAGATGACAAGTTAAGTATGTATTTATTTATTTTTGGCCACTCCATGAAGCATGCGGGATCTTAGTTCTCTGAAAGAAAAGTGAGAGTTGCTCAGTCGTGTCTCACTCTTTGTGATTCAAGAGTCGACCCAAGAATTCTCCAAGCCAGAACACTGGAGTAGGTAGCCTTTCCCTTCTCCAGGGGATCTTCCCAACCGAGGGATCGAACCCAGGTCTTCCGCATTGCAGGCAGATTCTTTACCAGCTGAGCCACAATGGAAGCCCAAGAATACTGGAGTGGGTAGCCTATCCCTTCTCCAGGGGATCTTCTCAACCCAAGAATTGAACTGGGGTCTCCTGCATTGCACGCAGATTCTTTACCAACTGAGCTATGAGGGAAGCTGACCAGAGATCAAACCCGTACCCCTGCAGGGGAAGCTCGGAGTCTTAACCACTGGACCGCCAGGGAAGTCCCTAATTCCTATTTTTAAGTGCTTGCCCTGTCTGAGTTCCTTCTCTCCCTGTTGCAGGCCTGGAGATCCCTCTTAGCCCCGTTAAGACCTTGGGGGAATGTTAATGCACTTCCAATAATGGGAAATCTGAAAGCCTGTGCCATGTGACGCGAGCCCAGCCAGATTAGAACAACTTCAAATCCCTTTGGACTCAAGGAACAATGGCCTTGTCAGAATTGCAGGGATAATTAGAAACTGTGGTGCTGCTTTCTCTAATCAGAGTGAGGTTCTGGGACCGCAGAGGCATCTGCAGGGACATGGCTACATTTTCTCTAACAGGTGAGACTACAGAAGACCTTCCATGGTCAAAACTCGAGTCCCTTGGCCAGAAGTCAGGTCCGCAGTTTGCTGTATGTTAATTATACTTCAATAGAGCTCTTTTGGGACCTGGTTATAACTCTGGCTGTTAGGGTAGGGATTTCAATAAAATTCACAGAACTGAAGCTAAGATGTGACTTGGTGGTCATCTGACATTCCTTCCCTGCTAGAAGCCAGAGAAGGGACTTGCTAAGATGCCTTAGTGATGAGGACGCCGGGACTCAAATTCAGATTTTCCCGACTTTTGCTTCACAATGCTTCCCAATTACGTTTGGCTTAAGGAGAATAACCTCCTCTTTGAAGACTTGCTGCCCGCTCCCATGCTCTTCTTTCCAAATGGGGATCACAAGGGAGAGCACTGGGGTCACTAAAAGGGCCACTTGACAAGCATGAAGCATCTTTCAGTTTGTGCAGCGTTTTCATACTTGTGTTCGATCTTCGTGAAAACCAGGAAGAAAAGGCAGGTAGTGTCACGATCCTCTCGGCAGAGAAGAAAACTGAGGCCCAAGAGGGTCAAGTGACTTTTACCAGGTCACTCCAATGCTTAGAGCAGAGCCGAGCTTCAGATGCAGTTCTCGCTCCTCTGGGGACCACATTTGCTCCAGCCCCGGGAAATCCAAAAGGCAGGAGAAACCCCAGAGTGCCCAGAAATTCCTGATGAGGGCCATCCAAGTTTGGGAGACTCTTTGGAAAAGGAGAGAAAGAGCCTGAAAGAACCGGGCACTCACTGACCTGGAGGGTGGACGTCTCAATGACCAGAGGAGCCCGCAGCCTCCTGTGGCACCTGGAAGGTACAGGGAAGGGGGTGGAATGGATAGTCCCTGATTCTGGTTCTCTCATCAGAATAAGAAGGAGGAAAAGGCCATACACACCCATCTCCCTGTATCCCTCCAGGTGGCAAAGATCAGGCCCCACCAGCCCACAGGTGGACTCTGCTCCTTGAGTACTTTGAAAACCAGCTTGTCCAAAGTCCTGTTTCCAATCCCTTATTTTGTACCAAACATCAACAGAGAAACTTCATGGAAGGAACCACATCTTCTAATGGATGAGTCAGTGTCTTCTCCTTGATGGCATTGATGGTCCAGCTGGGAGCACCCATACAGATTGGCTCAGATCTGCTCAGATGGGCTTCACTGCCACATAGCCTGGAGTGGGGGTGGGGGGCAGCTGCCCCAGCCTCCCTGCTTAGGAATGTGCTTCTCTCTCTCCTCCCTGTCCCCTTCCTATCACACCCACACTAGAAGGACTTTGTCATTAACTGATAGTGGGGAGTCATGAGACAAAGGTACTCAGAGGTGGGAAGGGAAAATGTGAAAAAGCAGAACCTGTGGGTAGGAAGCAGAGGAAGAGCTGGGTGATGGGGAGCTGCTGGTTAAAGGTTAAGGGCTGGGGGCTGGGATGAGTCTAGCACCAAAATTCTAGGATGTGCAGGTGGTGGGGTTGTCCCAGAGGGCATTGTTATGTACCAGTCATATACACAGCAAAAATTCAACATCTCTGGGCCTCCATGGGGCACTAGATCACAAATGAGCTCTGAGTGGGCAGGGAGGGGAATAAAGACCTTCTGCTGTTTCTCTACCGGTGTGACCATGAATGCATTTCTTCACCTCTCTGAGCCTTGTTGTGGCAAGTAGGTAGACTAATCCTTGCCCACCTCTCAAGGTTGCCATGGGTCTTTGTATGATCAGGCCACTCAAGATGTCCCTTCTCTTTCTCTCCGGACATCCCCTGCCTGACTAGTGCCTGCCACACCTACACCCTCCGCACAGGATCGACCTTCCTGAGTGCTTGCCTCAGGCCCCAGCTAGTGGTTGTTCTTATCAAAGAGGCTGTGAGGAGCGTGCCCCTCTGCTGGTTTCCCTGGTAACTAATGAGCCCACCTGTCGTCAATTCCCCTATAACTGGCAATCTCCCCTTCCCCTGGGGAGTGGAAACTGCTGCCATGTCCTGCCTCCACTGCACACAGTGGGGTGTTGCTGTAAGTCCTTGCTTCAGATCTCTATTGCTAATTCTGGGCTCTTTCTTTGGTCTTGAAGCTGGACAGCTCTTGCAGGCCTCCTGGGTATAGCCTAACAGTCTTCAAGAAGCTAGAAGATGTCATAGTCCTAAAATTCTGGGAGTGCTTCCCGTGAACTACAGTAAAGCATGTCTCTGTTAGGACATGCTGGAGAGTTGCTTGCCCACCCAATCTACAGTTCTGCCCTGCGCCCCTCCTAGTTCAGTCTCAAGTTTGTTCTGGGACCCACTCACCTCTAGAGGGAAACTTATTGATTTTGGGGCACCCTAAGTTGCCCAGTCAGGCTGAAATGATTTACATTTCATGACTGGGGAAGGGGACTCTTGCACTAGTCCCCCACCCTCACAAGAAGGCAGAGACTAGCCATTTTGAAGAAAAGCATCTTGGGAGGATGTCCACAGCAAGGATGGCAGAGCCCAGACACAAGGACAGCCTGCATTCTTGACAACGTCATTGAGCCACCTGTAGTCCCTCGCCTGTGTAGCTGAAATTTGGCCTCTGTATCCTGACTCCAAACTGAACCTCAAGGACAGAGTTCTGGATGAAGTAGAAAAGAATAGCTTTATTGCTTTGCCAGGCAAAGGGAGACACTGCAGCCTAATGCCCTTAAAATTGTGTGTCCCAACCTGGAGTGAGGAGTGAGGAGTTTTATAGAAATAGTTTCAAAGAGGGTGTGACCAGTTCATGGACCTTATTCTGATTGGTTGGTGGTGAGATGAGTGGGAGTTAGTATCATCAACCTTCTGGTTCCAACTGTTCTGTGGTCTGCATGCTTATGGGCAGCACAAGTTAACTTCTCCTACCTGACAGGGGTTTCAGTAACTGCAAAACAACTCAAAGATACTGCTGTGTGTATCCTTTGATGGGAAACCAGGACCCTGCCCCAAGGCTGCACTATTTCCTCCTTCGTGTCCCCACATCCCCTCCCTTCCTGATTAACAACCGTTTGAACCTGCCCATTGGAACTCAGGGAAGGTCAAGAAGTCTGAATGAAGCCTACCTGTAAAGAAAGAAACTTTGTGGGGTGAAGGGGTGGGGAGAGGAGCAGAAAGGCTTTCACGTCCAGGAGCCCCATGGGGTCCTGCTCAGTTCCACTTGTACCTCTAAAATTGTGAGAAAACAAATAGCCTTATGCTTCAAGCCTATTTGAATTGGAGTTCCTGTGACTTGCTACTCAAACATCTTAACTGCCCGCAGTGATGGTGTCTTTCTCCCACTAGCCACTGAAGCCATCCCGGGTGCTGCTGGAAACTGCCACACTTCTCCACACACACTAGGATGCAAAGCAGTCACACGGTGTTGGGACAGAGCAAGGTCACCACCCCCCACTCCCAGGATCAACGGTCACTCTCAGGTCCTGCTCTTACCCTGGCCACCCCTCCTGCCAGCCTGCCTTAGGTCCTAGAATGCCTGCCCCAAATCTCTGCTCCCATTCTGTTCCTGAGTCTTCTCTAGACCTGGATTGAACCCTGGGCTCTGATGCATGAAGGCCCAGACCCTTGCCCTAGTGAGAAGGCTCCCCGCTTGGGCCCATATACTTGCTTCTACTCCAGACCCAGGAGTCCACATAACTCAGAGGAACCCTCCATCTTGCAGGAAGCCCCAGCTCCTATCCTGGGGTCAGTGGCAGCCACTGAAGGGCTTCAAGTACTACAAAAGACATGTTTTTATAGCTCCATGTTTAGAAAGACCCTACTGGTGGCCATGTGGAAGGTGGACCACGGAGTGGGCCCAGTGGGCCTGTGTCTGGCCTCCAGGCCCCAGGGTCTGTGTAAGCCTGTAGATTGATGGATCCTCTCTGGAGTTAAAACTTTGACATTGAGCTATCCTTTTGAAACGAATAGTAATATAGTAATAGTTTATAGTAATATAGTAATAGTAATATACTATATAATAGTATGTTATATAGTAAAGGCTACCATTTGTGAGTACTTACATATGAGGCACAGTGCTGGGCCTCTCCCATCCATTCCCTTCCTGAGTCCTCACAATAACTCAGTAACCATTTTTCGTCCGCATTTTATAGACAAGGCTCCCTGCTGTTCAGAAAGTTTAAGTAACCTGTCTAAGTGCCTCCAACTGCAAAGCAGCAGACCCCTCAGTAAGCCCAAATCCAAAGCTCCCATTGGTCTTAAGCAAGTGCTGGTTCGTCCTATACATCAACAGCACATTTCATAGTGCAGGAGAGGAGAAGTGTTGGCCAATGGGGCTTTTTGAGGAGCACGCTGCCACATAAGCTTGCATTTGTTCATTGTTCACTGGGTGCAGAGCTTTCCCTGAAGAGGTCTCAGGGCCCTTCAGAATCTTGACCACCCCTCCTCTGCCCTGAGTGCAGGGATGTGAAAGTGATACATGTGAGAACAATCAGCCCCTTTGTATTTAGGTCATGCTCTCTTTATGGGTGGGTATGATGCAGGGGGGAAAGGATGCCAAAAAGTCCTGAGGCTCTTGTGTATCCAAGAGATGGGCCCTGGGTGAGCAAACAGTTCAGTCTACAAGCAAGACACCTGCAAACACAGAGGAGGGAGAAAGTTTACAGGTTCTGTCTCCTTCTGGATTTCTGAATGCCAATGGGAAATTCTGCCAAGAATCCAGCCAGACCTCAATCAGTAATGCTGTTAGCTCTCTAGAACCTTAGATTTTGTTTACTTTCACTTGTCTTTTATTTTTGCTCATTTACCACCGTGCTTTAAAAATTGGTTCCATCCCAGGTCAAGGAACTGAGATCTCACATTTGACAAGGCAACTAAGCCCTCAAGGCACAACTACTGAGCCCATGAACTGCAACAAAGAGCCTGCATGCCGCCAAAGACCTGATGTGGCCAAATCATAGTTTTTAGTTTTTTTAAAAGAGAAAAGAAATCTTCAGCTGATTGCACAGCAACATCCCTGATCAGCCCGTTTTGGCCGGGTCCTGCCTTCCCCTGTAGTATTTCCTCTGATTCAGAGGCCAGGCAGGCCGCTCCAAAGCCTGAGAAATCCCTGAAGAGTCTAGCTGAACCCCAAGCTCCCAACCACAGGCCTTTCCCTCCCTGGTTTCAACTTTGTTAATTAAGAAAACAGACCGGGCTTGGTGTGAGGGAGACTATTGTGCCTGCCTCTCAAAAGCAAAGGCACCGCTGTAAGAGCCAGTTGGCATGGCGACTGAGCCAGGAGGATGCTTTCAAAATGGGCAATTTAATTTAAACAATCATTGAGTTTTTAAATAAATGTCACATTCCCATAATTGTGAGGACAGCTAATTGGGCAATTAATTGTTTGGAATTTTTTATTTCTGTTCTCTCGGTCCACTTAATGTCTGTGCATGTGTGTGCATGCATGCACACACACACACACACACACACACACACACATCACTCACAGTATGGGCCAAGTTACTAATCCCATGTGAGGAAAATTCTGAAGAGCTCAGTCTCCATGATTGACCATTTGATGGTGGTTGATTCATCAGTGTCATCACTTCCTAATCATGTTCAACCCAAGACACTGCTCCTAGACGCCTCAATCCCCAATTCCCACACCAAGGATGTTGACAAGGGTCAAGGTATTGTCAAGCCCCCCTGCAGACACACACCCACTGGACGGAAGTGAAATTTACCTGGTGGAGGGACTTGGACTTGTAAGGTTATCACCTGGACCTTCATGCAATTTTTAATTCTGAAGCCCTTGGGCTAGGTACACATCTAGGTTCACTTGTATAGCCATCTTTTTAAATCACTGCATGCATGCTCTGTCACTCAGTTTGCCCAGCTCTTTGTGACCCCATGGACTGTAGCACACCAGGCTCCTCTGTCCGTCGAATTTTCCAGGCAAGAATACTGGAGTGGGTTGCCATTTCCTTCTCCAGAGGATCTTCCTGACCCAGGGATTGAACCCAGGTCTCCTGCATTGGCAGGCGGATTTTCTATCACGGAGCCACCTGGGAAGCCCTAACCTCAGTAAAAAATGCAGATATTGTCCTCTGAGAGAGAAATTGCCTGGACTGTGTGCAGGTATGTTATTTGCTCTGGTGAATCCTGGATTCCGTGGTTACAGGCTTGGGACCTGAACTGGAACTCAGCCCTTTGAGTTCACTGCTTTGATATAATAATTCCCATAAAATAATCTTTGTTTTGCATGCATGCTCAGTCGTGTCCAACTCTTTGTGACCCCTTGGACTGAAGGTAGCCTGCCAGGCTCTTCTGTCCATGGGATTTTCCTCTGCCCATACTATATGGGCAAGAATACTGGAGTGGGTTGCCATTTCCTTCTCCAAGGGATCTTTGGGACCCAGGGATCGAACCCACATCTCCTGCATTGGCAGACAGATTATTTACCACGGAGCCGCCTGGAAATCTTTGTTTTAAATGTTTCCAAAACTCTGATCCAGTGAACAGCTGTTTTGCTGGGTTCCTGAGTAAGCTGACTTCAGAGGGAATATTTTCACCATACCCTGCCTGGGACAGACTCTCCCTCCAAAAAACAATGTGGAGTGCTGGTTCACTCATCTTAACTATTTTTAAAAATTCAAATTGCTCTTCTGAATAAGCTAGAAGGAGCCAAATGTACTCAACTTGTGTTTCCGCCCAGGTCAGCAGGCTGACTCTGGTGTTTAATTGAGCTGAAATCCAGAGATGAAGAGGTGGGAAATAAGAGTCTATCACCCAGAGGGAGAAATGGAAACACTACTCACTTGTCTCGGATGACAAATGCCATTCTGACCTCTCAACATTGATTGTGAGCCTTTTCAGTGCAAAGCATCCCCTTTTGTTCTGATTTTCTGACAACTGTTTAATCATAGTCTATTCATAGAAATTATAGTAGAAATCTCTTGTTTCCCACATATCAAACAAGATAATGCACAGGGAAATCAAGTTCTGGAAACAAATAATTGAGTTGAAAGTCTCCCATCAGGAGTGAAATCCTAAAATGTGTTTAAGGCTAGATATGTGGATACAGACTAGAGGACAGGGAGAGCATTTGTCCTCCACAAACATTTCCACATAAATTTGCCCTCAACCTAGGGTCCAATTATCAATAAAATAAAAATAATCTAATTTTAATGGCACAATGGAAAGACTTTAAAGAGGGAAACTGACATGTATTGAGTATCTCTCATGTATATTATTTTATCTGATTCCTACAATGACCCTATAGCATAGGGTCTATTAAGTGCATTTTATGGACAGAGGAGGGTTTCTCAAGTGGTGCTAGTGGTAAAGAACCTGCCTCCCAATGCAGGAGACATAAGAGACATGGGTTCGATCCCTGGGTTGGAAAGATACCCTGGAGGAGGGCATGGCAACCCACTCCAGTATTCTTGCCTGGAGAATCGCATAGGAGAGAGGCGACCAGCAGGCTATGGTCCACAGTGTCCCAAAGAGTTGGCCATGACTGAAGCGACTTAGCATGCACACATGCACTCGTGAACCAAGAAACAGAGGCTAGAGAGGAGAAATAAGTGTCCAAGATTGCCTGCCCAACAGTTTCTGGGTTCTTTCTCTTTTGCCACCCCATTCTACTTCCCAAAACAATTCATCTGCCACAAGTCCAATGTCCCAACAGGTACCTACCTAGCTGGCGATCAATAGCTTTAGGTCAAGCAGCTGTTGCTGAAACTTCCCAAGGGCTTGGGGCTGTAGAACTGTCCTAAGGCCAGACAAGGTGTTTGGCAAACTCACTACAAAGCAAACATTGACCTGGTCTCATTCTGTCTAGTCCATCGCATCCCAGATGGCTACAGGGACCTTGCCAGTCCCCTGAGCTCAAGAAAGCAGAAGAGTGTACAAGCTTTTTAAAAAAATAAAATCAATACATATATGATGTAAAAGAAAAAATTCAACTCAATACAGAGAAGTGCAGAGAATGAGAAATGAGAGTGAAAAATGAGAAATCCTATCATCCAGAGACAGCCATTGATAACATCTTAGAAAACACTCTCTTGAGCACTTTTCCAAACGTAAGCACACAACAGCAAGTATGTAGAACGGCATCAAAGGGGTCTTCCTTGGGAGTTCCCTGGAGGTCCAGTGGTTAGGACCCCACACTCTCATTGCTGAGGGCCCAGGTTTGGGAAACTAAGGTTCCACAAGCCACTCAGCAGGTTCAAAAACAAGGCAAAGAGTGTCTTGCTTTACATGTTGCTCCATATCCTCATTATTTTCACTCAGAAATGTTTTAAATATGCAAGCCCCAATATTCAGTCTCAACACTGCAAGGTATTCCACTGTATGAATTTCTACCATTTACTCAACCAATTTTTGACTCTATAAATTATTTTTGTATAAATTATTACTATGATAAACAACAGTAGAACAAATATCCATGAATATATATTGTTTTTGTTTGCTGAGGGGCCCTTCTCTGATTTTGTCCTTAAGCATGAATTGCCAGAAGTAGAGGGCTAATCAGAGATCTAAGACATTTTCTTCTTGTCTTTTTCTTTCATTGTTATAAAAATATGGTGAACGGCCAACTGGACAGAAACAGCTGCCTCAAAATGGCTGGAGGGAATTTTCTTTTATTCCTTGGGTTTTTCTTCTAGGCAATGTTCTTCACCTCTCCTTTGCCTTCTTCATGTTGCTTGCTCTCATATTTATTTATTTTTTTGGTCATTATAATGTAGGCACCTCTGACAAAACTTCATTTGTAGACTCTGTCCCACTGTACCCAAAGGCTGTTTGTCTTCTCCAAGCTCTGGAAGCTGGCGTAATGCAAGTCTCTCCAGTCTTATGGGTGCAATAGAGAGGAGGACTCATGGATGAGTTCCGTGAAGGCTGGAGGATTTCAGTTTTCTCTCCTGGGAGTTTATTTAAGCTATAGGCATCTCCCCTAAGGTTTTAGAATGGCCCCTCCTATACCTGCTTCCCTGGTGGCTCAAACGGTGAAGAATCTGCCTGCAAAAATGTGAAAGACCTGGGCTTGGTCCGTGGGTGGGGAAGACTGCCCCTCCTCGAGAATGGAATGGCTATCCACTCCAGTACTCTTGCCTAAGAAATCCCATCGACAGAGGAGCTGGGTGGGCTATAGTCTGTGGGTCGCAAAGAGTCAGACATGACCAAGCGACTATCAATTTCACCCCTTCTTCATAAAGGAGACTAAGAAATGTTGAGTCCTATTGCCAATGAGACCTTTCTAGGGTAATTAGGGCCTTGTTTTTTAATACTATACAGAATATCTGCTTATGATCTCAGTCTAATGTTGCCAGATTTAACAATAATAATAATAATGATGCCAGGACACCCAGTTAAATTTGAATTTCATATAAACAAAAAGTAATTTTTAGGATGTGAAAGACAGTGAAGTTGCTCAGTCGTGTCCGACTCTTCGCGACCCCGTGGACTGTAGCTTACCAGGCTCCTCTGTCCATGGGATTTTCCAGGCAATAGTACTGGAGTGGATTGCCATATCCTTCTCCAGGGGATCTTCCCAACCCAGGGATTGAACCCAGGTCTCCCGCATTGTAGACAGATACTTTACCATCTGAGCCTTAGGGTAGGTATGTTCTAAATATTGCATAGAATAAAAATTACATTGTAATTTTATGAATATAATTAAAAATTATATTACATAGATAAAGAACTATTATTGTTTATCTGTAAATTGGCAGCCCTGCCTTGGTCAGTCTTGCTCCAGATGGGGAACAAGAGTTGTGGGAATTCTCAGAATTTTATTCACTCGCATTCTTCTGGAAAGTTTACGAGTCATGGCAAGTCAAGTCATGTTCCTTGACCACCACTCTTTGGGCTTTTGGTCATAAAGTTGTACCCCTTTCCTTGATTGGCTGCTACTGATTTTTATTTTCAGGGCGAAGATGAGGTGGATGGCCAAGGGAGATTGGTTTTAATTCTGTGATTCTTTCATTAAGTATTCCAGGAAGGTGAGTTGTGATCCAACTTCATATTCTCTCTAGAGCTCAGGAGTTATATTCTTTACTAGAACCTTTAGAAAAAAACAAAGGTGAATCCAATCCATAATCCCCAGCAAGTCTCCTGGGAAATCTGTTTTCTCTGTTTCCTAATTCTCTTTTACTCCACTCTCTCTGAAGCCCCTCACTAGCAAAATGCCCTCAAAAGTATGTCTCTCTACCTCCAGACTTTGAAACTTTTTTTCATCTCCTCCTTTCTTTCTATCAATTCTTTTTACTCTCTTGGTGTGGAGGTGGAGTAGGGAAGGATTGAAGTAAGGATAAAGTGAAACCAGGTAGAAAATTAAGAGGGAGTGGGTTCTCTTTGGTAGGCTGGGGAAGAGAAATATCTTGAATATCTCCAAGCTAATAATTGATATCTCATCTCAAGTTCAGTAGAGATCTTTATAGTTTAGTGATCAGGGAGCTTAAGTTGATTTTTCCAAGGTCACATAGCTAGTCAGGGATACAGCTTGAACACACCTTTGGATTCCAAAACCTTGGCAGTTTCTATCTCACGACCCTGCTCATCTCATATTTTAAGTGTACATCATAGTAATGATATTTGTGCAACTTTCATTACCTGATGGCAGATATGGTGATCAACTCCCTAACATTTAGTCCACCTCTATTTTAGTTTGCTGGGGCTGCCACAGTGAAGTATCACAAAGTGGGTGGCTTAAACAGAAGAATTCATTGTCTCATAGCTCTGGAGGCTAGAAGTCCAAGGTCAAGCTGCCTGCAGGGCTGGTTCCTACTCAGGGCTATGGGAAGAATCTGTTCTCAGCCTCTCCTTGAGCTTCTAATGGTTTGCTGATCAGCTTTGGTGTTCCTTTGCTTCTGCTGCATCACTGCAATCTCTGCCTTCATCTTCACATGCTGTTTCCCTGGGTGCAGGTCTGTGTCCAAGTTTTCCCTTTTTATAAGGATAATGGGCATACTGGAGGAGGGGTTCACCCTACCCCAGTATAACCTCATCCTAAATAATTATGTTTGTAATGACCCCATTTCCAAATAAGGTTGCATTTTAAAGTACTGGGGGCTAAGAATTCAACATGTAAATTTGAGGGGTGGGAAATGGGAACATAATTCAACCCATAACATCTTCCCCCAAATCGATATGCCTTTGCTGAGTATGGACTGCAATATCAACTTGGCTCCTTCCTCATCTGTATTGTTCATGATGAGTAAGACATCACTTGTGGGAATAAACTGCCATCCAGGGAGTGCTTTCCCGGGTGTCTTCCCATCCTCTCTGTCAGGCCCCAGGAAGCAGTGCCTTATCTCTGCAGTGAAAAATGAAATGCCCGCTCATCTAGAGGACTGGGCTGCTCTGTGATTTGTTCTGTTCTGCACATTTCTTTTTGTTGGCTTATTCTCAGTGTAGGGGTATTATGGCTGCAGAGTCCCTTGGACTGCAAGGAGATCAAGCCAATCCATCTCAAAGGAAATTAACCCTGAATATTCATTGGGATGACTATTATTGAAGTTGAAGCTCCACTACTTTGGCTACCTGATGGCTTCCAGACTCACTGGAAAAGACTCTGATTCTGGGAAAGATTGAAGGCAAAAGGAGAAGGGGTGGCAAAGGATGAGATGGTTAGCTAGCATCATCAACTGAATGGACATGAATTTGAGCAAATTCCAGGAGATAATGGAAGACAGAGGTATTCACCATGCTACAATCAATGGGATCACAAAGAGTCGACATGACTTAGTGACTGAACAATAACAACAATTCTAGATGTCATACCCAGACTTGTCAAACTGCGATAAACTAGTCTATTTTGGGGGCTTTTTCTTTAAGAACTAGGAAGTTTTTTCTACAAGGTCCTGGAAGTCTTCCCTCTGGGTCTCATTGACTGTTTCAAAACTACATGCCCACTTGTAAACCTGTAACTAACAAGATGATGCAGTTCCCACTCAGCAAAGACATACAAAATGTGCAGGCCCCAGCCAAAAGTAGGCAATTCAGTTAGATTGGTCTTTGTCGTTGTTGTTCTCACTGCTTTCAGCTTGGTGGAATTCACAGGAAAACTAGAAATTCAAGAAGGTGGGTTGCTGCCAAGTACCATTGTTCATATGAAGCTACTGATGGTCAGCTGTTCTGGGGAAGAGAGCAGGTCAGTGCCTCTAGACCCTCAGGGACTGAGTCCTGAGGAATGATTTTCCTCTGAGAAAGGACAATGTCTCCACCCCCCACCCCACAACACCTTTCAGGGTGGGGGGTTGTTCAGGAGGGGAAACAGGAACCACTCTAAATTCACTATCTGTCTCCTCTAGACTCCAGACTGACTCTTCTTGAAGGTCCTCTTTCCATTCAGAGCTGGACCACAGGCCCAAGTCCAGGGCTCTAGAGAATCTGTCTCCTCCCTTTGATATTTATATACAACTACAACTCCTTCTTGACTTCTGCCATTGCTTCATTCCTGGACTGATGGAGGAGCTGAAACTGGAGCCCATAGCAATTATCCAGCCCAAGTCTTTCATTCTGGAGAAGATGCCCAGAGAAAGAAGTTGACTTGTCCAAAGCTTCACAGAATATTGGTGACCAAGGTGTGCTGGAGAAAAACCCTACTGAGGGCTGGTGTTGGCTAAAAGCTGGCCAGGGGACAGGTTTTAACCCAGCTCAGGTTTATGCTTATATTTCTTATTGAGGAGGCACAGAGGGAAGGGTTAAGATAAATGTCATTGAGGGGCAAGGCAAAGAAATACCACTGTGTAAGTGCAGTTATGTGTCTGTCTTCCTCCACTCTTCATATTTTTAAGAATCACTCATGTTTTGTGTGTTCATACCCCCCCCCTTTTTTTTGCATAGCATTGCATTATATGGACATACAATAGCTTTTCATCCATTCACCAGCTGATAGACATTTTGACTGCATCCAGTTTTGGGCTACTGTGAATTAAGCTGCTATAAACATTCACATAAAAATGGTGTGAGGACTTATGCTCTCATTTCTCTTGGGTAAATGTTTGGATAAATTTCTCTTGGGTAAATAGGAGTAGAATTTCTAGAAATTA
Organism: Bos indicus; assembly: GCF_029378745.1. Lineage (NCBI taxonomy): Eukaryota > Metazoa > Chordata > Mammalia > Artiodactyla > Bovidae > Bos > Bos indicus. Next base: position 130,054,258 of record NC_091760.1, read on the forward strand.
AAGTAAGTATATGTTTAACTCTATAGACTCAAACTGTTTTCCAAAGTGGCCTTATGATTTTACATTCACGCCAGTAGTGTGTGAAAGTTTCAGTTGCTCCATATTCTTGCCAAATCTTGGTATTGTCTTTTTAATTTTAGTCATCTAGAGGGTGTGTGGTAGTATCTCACTATGTTTTTGACTAATGTTGAGCATCTTTTCATGTATTTATTTGCCATCTGTATATATTCTTTAGTAAAGTATTTGTTCAAGCCTTTTGCCCATTTTTAATTGGGTTGCTTGTCTTATTATTGAGTTCTGAGAAAGCTTTCATGTATTTTAAATACAATCTATTGTTAGATATATGCTTTGCAATCATTTTCTACCAAACTAGACCATGATATTTCATTTTCTTAATAGTGTCTTTTGAAGACACTGTCTTTAATGAAGTTCAATTTAATCATTTTTTCTTTTATGATTCATGCTTTTTGTGTCCTATTAAGAAACGTTTTCTAACCCAAGGTAGCTAAGGTCTTAATTTATATTTTCTTCTAGAAGTCTTTTAGTTGGCTCTTACATTCAAGTCTATGATCCACTTTATGCTAATGTTTGTATATAGAGTCACATAAGGGTCAAGAATTGTGTTTTTACATAAAGATATCAAATTGTCAGTCCTACTCTTGAGGCTCCTGATACTTAAAAAAAGAAGCTACACCAAAAGAGAATCTTAAAATATTTTCACATATTTTAAATGTTCACATTAAATGAGTTAGTACTCTTAAATTATGAAAAGACAGTGATCATATGTATAATCTCATTTGCTCAAATGATCTCAAGGTCCCTGAAGACAAGCCCCACTTGCAAGCCTGTTTCCTTCAGCCAACTTGTAGCTTCTCAACTTGTGGCTGTCCACACTAGCTGAAAAGTGAGATGCTACACTTTTACAGTTGTATAACAACAACAATAATGATAATCTAAAGGTTTACCTTCCCAAAGTATTGACTGCCTGCCAGGAGTTGGGGGAAGATGCAAAGAGTCACCAGAGAAGTTTAGTCCTGCATGACACTTTGGTCCAGGAGTTTCCAGGTAGAAGTAGAGAGAGTCATGCCTCCCAGCCTTCCATGGACTGGATGAGCCCTAGGAATCAGAAGTGGGAGGGATGCACGGGGTTACATGAATTTCTTGGTAAACAAAGGCTGTGAAATGTGGAGAGGCAAAAGGTCCACAGGCATCCAGCAGACCTGGCTTCTAAGCCCAACCACCCCTAAGAGCAGCCTGCTTTCTTGGACCTTCCTCCCAGTATACAATATGGGATATGCCCAGGTGATCTCTGTGGTTACCAAATATGATCTTATGCATGCATGCATGCTAAATTGCTTCAGTTATGTCTGACTCTTTGCAACACTATGGACCATAGCCTTCCAGGCTCCTCTGTCCATGGGATTCTCCAAGCAAGAATACTAGAGTGGGTTGGTCCTCCTCCAGGGAGCTTCCTGACCCAGGGATCCAAATGACTTAATGGGAAGGCTCAAAAAATGGAGCATGTGATAAGAAGCACAATCAACTTAAAGGCAACCCCATCGACCAAAACTGAAGCAAAATGAGAAATAACTAAAGTAAGGACTGTATTATAAAATAAAATAAATATAAATGATTCTATATTAACATAAATTTTATTGCATAAGTAATTAAATGAGAAGAAGGGATGACTCTTCTATAGGGAAGAATCCCCAAAAATAAATGTAGAAGAAATGAGAACTGTAAAAAAATCTTGTAAATCAATTTATACCTCAATTTAAAAAAATAAATGTAAAAAATCATGATTTTTTATAGTACAGCAACAGTTATTACAGGCAAAACCTACTGATGGATGCTCAAATTAGTATGAGAAAGTTTGAGGATAAACAGAATATTTGCATAGTTTTGAAGTATTTCCCCCAAGGTATTTATTAATTATAAAGGTAAAAATAGCAATTTTATACTAGAGAAACCCAGAAGACACCCCCTCAAGCAACTGCTCAAGGTTAATTATCACCAGTAATAAGGCATATTGACATCATATACCTCCAGATATACATGCTGAGAAGGTCACATCACTCTGAGCTATTCCTGTCAGAAATCTATAACCTCAATCTAATAGTGAGAAACTTCCAATAAACCCCAAATGACAGATAATCTACAATATAACTGACCAGTGTTCTTTAAAGTGGCAAAGTCACCAAGGACTAGGAAAGACTAAGAAACTTGTCACAGATTAGAAGAGATTAGGAGTCCTGGCAACTAAATGTAATGTGAGCTCTACATTAGTGGAAGAAATTCAGGTCAGGCCTAAAGTTTAGTTAATAGAAATTAATAGCACTAATAGTCACATTCATAGTACCAATGTCAATTCCATGGTTTTGATCACTGGACTATGGCTAAAGTGTTAGCATTTACTTCCAGGGGAACTGAGAGATGAGGACTATTTTGGCAACTTTTCTGTTGCCAAAAATTAATTTCAAAATAAAAAGTTTTTCAAAAATACTGCTATGTACTTAAGTGAAGTAGAAGTTCCCCTAGACACTGCAGTCTGGCAGACACAGGTTGGAGTCCCCTGTCTTTCCCAGTTTCCTCTCCAGCCTGTTAAGATGTCTGAAACCCCATCATTCAGGATGCACACCTTTCAACTAAGGTTTTGAATCCCATGATTCAAGATGCATGCCTTTCAACTAAGGTCCAAATAGTCATGTAGCAGACATTTGTTAAGCACTTTCTACCCCCAGGCACCTGCCAGGTACTAGGGATAAGTAGTGAGTAAGACAACTGGGATTTCTGTTCCCTTGGAGCTTATAGTGCCATTAGCATCTTAGTGTGAATTAGCTGGTTTGCTTCATTTTCCACAGCAGCCACAAAGCAGGCTACTAAGGAGGAGGGATATTTTACTGAATAAAAGAGAGAAGGCTCGGAGCAGGGAGCAGGTGTGCAGAAGGTAGGTCTGCACAGGGGCTTCCAGAAGTTCTAAGATCTGTGTATGGCCCTGAGACAGACAGGATGGGGCACTGGGAGCCAGTTCACCCCCTACCCTTTATGTTAAGGCCAGCCATGAGGCAGATTCCTGTGAAGCCTGAATTGAACCTGAAATAACAGGAATAACAACATCTGGAGAGCACTAATTATGCAGCATGTACGGTCTCGTGACTTTAGTGGTGATGACTCATTCAATCTGCCTAACAACCCTAAAGTAAGCTACCATTATTATCCCATTTTACAGATAAAGAAACTGAGGCACTAGAAGTTTAGAAATTTGCCCAAGTTCACACAGTGGGTGTGTGGTGGATCTGGACCATGGACTGGGGCAGTTTAGCTCCTGAGTCTGTGCACGTAACGTTCATTCTCCAATGCTTCTCCTAGAGCCAAGGGGAAACACAGAGAAGGAAGACGAAGAGGGCACAGAGCCAGAACTGAGGCCTTTTCTGCATCTAAAGGAACAGCAACAACAACAGCAACAACAAACCCTGAATCTTGTTTTGTATGAGCGCCTACAATGTTTTAGACAAAGCTGCCCAGGGCTTTCCACATATTAGGCGTGTAACATTCACACTTCTGAGGGCTATCATTCCTAATTTACAGATGAGGAAGCTGAGGCTTAGGGAGGTGAAGTATTTTTCCCAAGGTCACATGAGTCTGATATTAGGGCAATCCAGAATTTAGCCGATTTGTGGAAAGTTTTAGACTTGGCGACTATCAGTCTCACCCATGGCCTGGTACTAAATAAGCCCTCTCTTTCGGTCTCTCCCTCTCTTTCTCTCCTCCCCTCTTCTTCTCTCTCTCTCTCCCTCCCTTTCCCACAGGAAAGTTAATTATTTAATGCCCACAGTATAGATCTTGAGTATGGCATTTTGCAGCGCTGAGCTTTAACAGTGCATGTTTAAATACATTTAATCCAATGAATATTTCAAGGTAATTAATCTCCACAGGGTAAGAGAATGCTCAGGTTTTCCAGCACATCATAATACATCTGAATCAGCTAAGGAAATGATCTGCTCACTCCGCAGTAGGTCGAGAAAGATTCACTTAAAGACTTTCAGAGCTGACTCCCTGTGGTTAAAGAGCAAAAATGCTGCCACTGGAGAAGTACTTAGGCACCGCCTAGTGCCTGAAAGTATTTACGCAGAGAGAATATGGCTAACAACTTTAGGACCAGAAGGCAATGGCACCCCAACCAGTACTTTTGCCTAGAAAATCCCATGGACGGAGGAGCCTGGTAGGCTGCAGTCCGTGGGGTCGCTAGAGTCAGACACAACTGAGCGACTTCACTTTCACTTTTCACTTTCATGCATTGGAGAAGGAAATGGCAACCCACTCCAGTGTTCTTGCCCGGAGAATCCCAGGGACAGGAAGCCTGGTGGGCTGCCGTCTATGGGTCGCACAGAGTCGGACATGACTGAAGCGACTTGGCAGCAGCAGCACCAACTCTTTAGGGCTACCAGGTGGTGCTGGTGGTAAAGAACCCGCCTGCCAATGCAGGAGACATAAGGGGTGTGGGTTCAGTCTCTGGGTGGGGATAATCCCCTGGAGGAGGGCATGGCTACCCACTCCAGTATTCTTGCCTGGAGAATCTCCATGGATGGAGCAGCCTTGTGGGCTACAGTCCTTGGGGTCCCAAAGAGTTGGAATGACTGAAGGGACTGAGCTTGTTTGGGGATTTTTGGAGGGGTTTCCCTGAAGCTATCTGTTTTATGTTATAATATACATATATAATATATAATATTTTGTATTATTAATTAATATACAATTCAGTTCAGTCGCTCAGTCGTGTCCAACTCTGCACAACTCCATGGACTGCAGCATGCCAGGCTTCCCTGTCCATCACCAACTCCCAGAGCTTTCTCAAACTCATGTCCATCTAGTTGGTGATGCCATCCAAATAATTTATGATTAATATTATAATTACTTTTATAAGATAAAAATAGAATTTTATTATATATATAATATATCAAATATACACCACCATTTTTCATGGAAACGACAGTGGGAAACGGATAAGAATGAGTGAGAATTATGGTCACACACCCATGTCTCCCTGCCTGAATCCTGTAACCCTTCTGTGAGGTGTTGAAATGACTGTGTTTGTTGAAGGCTGAGTTTGAGGCCATGGAATTCCATGCAGCTAATAGACCTTCAGTGGTCTCCAAATCATGACATTAGTAGTCATAATGGCTGCCATCAACTGAAGGCTTTTGGTTGTGACCATGTGTGTATATAAGTATGTTGTATGCCATATATACACAAATGTATATGAAAGATTTAAAGCTCTTGTCAGTCCTGTGAGAATTAATATCATTATCCCATATTGCAGATAAGCAAACTGAGGTTCAAGGTCACACAGCCTGTCAAAACCAGGCCTACTAATCTCCATATGACACTGCCTTTGTAACACATGTTAGATTTCAGTCAGCTTGTGCTGCCAGCATCCAATCAACTAATATGCATTTGTATCTGTCCACTGGACGCATGATATTATGCTTGGTACTGTTGGGAGAACACACACACACACACAGAGTATGATGTCCATCCTTGAGAATTAAATGATTTTATTGCATAATGTAACACATAAAGGCTTAAAAATTAAGTAATAGCAATATATATACATGCATATATTTTCAAGCAGACAAAACAACCTTAGAAGATAAGACATTAAAACAATGTTTTGGCTTGTTTAATTGCCAAATAGTATGACAAGAGGGCTTCCCTGGTAGCTCAGCTGGTAAAGAATCCGCCTGCCAGGCAAGAGATCCTGGTTCGATTTCTGGGTCAGGAAGATCCTCTGGAGAAGGAATAAGCTACCCACTCCAGTATTCTTGGGCTTCCCTGGTGCTCAGTTGGTAAAGAATACACTTGCAATGCGGGAGAACTGGGTTCGATCCCTGGGTTGGGAAAAAGCCCCTGGAGGAGGGCATGGCTACCCACCGCAACATTCTTGCCTGGAGAATCCCCATGGACAGAGGAGCCTGGTGGGCTATACAGTCCACGGGGTTACAAAGAGTCGGACACAACTGAGTGACTAAGCACAGCACAGCATGAGAAGAATTTCCATGGAAAAGTTCATGAGGGGGTCTCTGAAAGCTGGGTAGGATTTAGGTGGACTGTTGGGGGACAGGTAGCGCTTTCCCGGGAAGAAGCTACCCCAGAGGGTCATGAAACATGGTGAGGTAGCCACAAGACACTGGGATGGGGGCTCAGAGACCCAGAGACTCGGTCCCTGGCTTGCTGGGCATTGAGACAAAGAATCCTTCCCTATCTGTCCCTCAGTTGGCCCACTTGTAAATTTAGGGTGTTGGCCCCTCTAGGAACCTCGTTGGTCTGAAACTCTATTATCTCACAAGTCTGGAAGTTTGAGTCTCAGTCCATAAAGAACTGCATGGTGTTTGGGAGTTTTATTGGTGGTGGAGTGGCTGCATTCCTTCAGCTGCTCATCACCTGGAGGAAGGAGAGGCAAGGCTCCCCACCCACACTCATAAACGTGCCAAGGATGCCCCCTTGTGGTCACTGGCAGCACACCCTGGGGTGGTCTGGAAAACCAAAGACATGCAGCATCATTACCCAGATGGGGGGTATGGCATTTCATAAAAAGATCATCCCAGCTTGGTGCACTGCAACCCATGTGTAAAAGAAGGAACACAACACAGTATAGAAGGGAACTCCACCTGACAAGACAGCCGGTGGTGCGTACTTTCCCATGAACATTCTGCAGCTCCCAAAATACACATGCTTATGTCTATCTCCAGGCTTTGAACATGCTGCTCTTTCTGCTCAGAACAAACCACACACTCATACATTCACACACCACTAGGCATATATATATATATGTATATATCTTTTTGTTCACAATATTCGATGACATATATTCCATTATTACCAACGAGGATGAATTTCAACTCAGGAGCATAAGAAATGTAATCTTTATTTTGCTCTAACTCAAAACAGATTTGGATCTGAGCCCTTATTCTGCTAGGTGGAGAGCCAATTTGAAGGTCCCCTTCAACCCCCTGATTGCATCTAGCTATGGGGGCAAAATGATGGGGATTTGTGTAATATCTTGGACATTTCCTGTTCGTGCTGACTGAGAAGTCTCCTGACCTCTAGCCCTTGAGTTGCACAAGCCTCTTTGGACTTCTGTGGTTTTCCTCCCAGGGACACATCTAAAGGTTCAGGAGGGAAAGGACCTTGCTTCACAGGACCCAGCAATAGCAGTGAATTCTCCCACCACCACCCACCACCCCTTTCTTTCCCTAGGAATCCTTTGCAAATTTCAGAAGCTGAAAGCTTTCGATGGCTTCACAGCACAAGGACCCAGTCCAATAACAAGAAGATAGGCCTGCAATGAGAAGCATTCAACAACAAAAAAAAGCCTTGATTTTTGGTGATGTCAAGATCATGAACAACAAGGACAATCTGAGGAACAGTTAGAACTAGTCAGAGAATAGGGGAAATAACAACCAGATACAAGATGGGATCCTGAGAATTAACAAAAAAACTGAATGGGGTCTTCAATTTGGTTAACAGGATTGTAGCAATGTCAATTTCCTGGTTCTGGTAACAACAGATGTTTATACAAAATGTTAATAATTGGGAGTGTATAGGTGAAGGATATATGGAAACCATGCTATTTTACAATTTCTCTGTGAATCCAGAGGAAATTCAAAATAAAAAGTTAAATAAAAATCAACTTGCTTAAACTTCTAGGACAATGCTGCTGCTGCTAAGTTGCTTCAGTCGTGGACAATAGTTCTCAATTAAAGTAAGTTGCTTTACAAATAATAAAAAAAAGAACTTTTCTTGCACAAAGCACTGATACTTTTAATTAAGCTTTTTATTTTGAGGTAATTGTAAATTCACACGCAGTTGTCAGAAAGAATACAGAGATATCATGTAACTTGCTCATTTTCCCCAAAGGTAGCATCTTGTAAAACTACAGTACAAGATCACAACTGGGATACTGGTACTGATACAGTTGAGATATAGAACTTTACCATCACCACAGTGATTCCTGCTGCTGCCCTTTTTAGCCACACCTCCTTTTATCGCCCCCATGGTCCTCTCGCTCCTGGCAACCACTCATCTGTTCTCCATGTCCACAAACTTGTCATTTCATCCACACATACTGTAAATAATATAGTATATAACCATTTAGAATTGGCTTTTGAACTCAGCATTGTGTGCACGCACTCAGTCACATCCGGCTGTTTGCAACCCCATGGACTGTAGCCCACCAGGCTCCTCTGTCCATAGAATTTTCCAGGCATGAATGCTGGAGTGGGTTGCCATTTCCTTCTCCAGGGGATCTTCCCAACCCAGGGATAGAACCCACTGTCTCCTGAGTCTCCTGCACTGGCAGGCAGATTCTTTACCACTGCACCACCTAGGAAGCCCAGCTTCATTCTCTGGCAATTCATCCAGATTGTCATATGTATTATCAGTAGCCCCTCCATTTTTATGGCTGAGTAGTGTTCCATGGTGTGTATGTGCCACAGATTGTTTAACCATTTTCATGCTGAAAGACATCTGGATTGTTTCCAGTTTGGGAGTTAACACAAATAAAGCTGCTGTAAATAGTTGGGTACAGGTTTTTTGTGAATGTACGTTTCGTATCTTTGGGATAGAATCCTAGAAGTACAGTGACTAAATTGTATGGTAGATGCATGGTTAGTTTTTCAAGAAGCTGCTACACTTTTCCTGAGCAGTCTCACTATTTTACATCTCCATCAGCAATGTATGAGTCGTCCATTCGTTCCACATCTTCATCAGCATTTTAGCCATTCTGACACGTGTATAGTAATACCTCACTGTGGTTTTAATTTGTATTTTACCAATGGCTACAGATGAACATCTTTTTATGTCTTTATTTGCCTTCTGTATATTCTCTTTGGTGAAATTCTCGTTTAGCAAGATTCTTTTCATGTTTTTTGCCCATTTTATAATTGAATTATTTGTTTTACTGTTGAGTTTTGAGCATTCCCTGTGTATTCTAGATACTAGTCTTTTGCAAGACATGTAGTGTATAAATATTTCTTTCAGCCTGTAGTTTATCTTTTTTATCCTCTTAACAGAGTCCTTCACAGAGCAGAACATTTTCAATTTTTATGAAGTCCCATTTATCAAATTTTTCTTATTTGGATTGTGCTTTTGTGGTCAAGTTTAATAATTCTTTGCCTAGCTTTAGATCTGCAGATTTTCTCCTGTTTTTCCTTAAAAAGCTCTATAGTTTTATATTTTACACTTAAGTCTATGATTCATCTTGAGTTAATTTTTATGCAAATTATGAGACAGAGTGAAGTTCTCTTTTTCCTCTCTAGATATCCAACTGCTCCAGTATCATTTGTTGAAAAGCCTGTATTTCTTCAATTGAATCGTTTTTGCACTTTTGTTAAAAATCAGTCCAGCATACTTGTGTGCATCTATTTCTGGGTTCTCTATTCCTGTTCCACTGATCTACGTGAATATACTTCTTCCAATGCCATGTGGTTTTGTTACTGTAACTACATAATAGGCCTTAAAAAGATTATTCCTCTCACTTTATTTTTTTCAAAATAGTTTTATCCATTGTAGTTCCTCTATCTTTCCATACAAATTTTAGAATAATTTTGTCTATATGTACAAAATACTTTGCTGGAATTTTGATAGGAATTGCAAATATATATAAATCTGTGCATCAGTTTGGGAAGAGTTGACATCTTTTCTATACTGAGTCTCCTAATCCATGAGCAAGGATTGTCTTTCTATTTATTTTAGTTGTTGTTCGGTTGCTCAGTTGTGTCTGACTTTTTGCCATCCCATGGACTGCAGCACTCCAGGCTTCCCTGTCTTTCACCATCTTCTGGAGCTTGCACAAACTCATGTCCATTGAGTCAGTAATGTCATCCAACCATCTCATCCTCTGTCATCCCCTTCTCTTCCTGCCTTCAATCTTTCCCAGCATCAGGGTCTTTTCCAGTGAGTTGGCTCTTCCCATCAGATGGCCAAAGTATTGGAGCTTCAGCTTCAGCATCAGTCCTTCCAATGAATATTCAGGGTTGATTTCCTTTAGGATTGACTGATTTGATCTCCTTGCATTCCAAGGGACTCTCAAGAGTCTTCTCCAGCACCACAGTTCGAAAGCATCAATTCTTTGGTGCTCAGTTTACTTTATGGTTCAACTCTCACATCCATACATGACTACCAGAAAAACCATAGCTTTGATTATACAGACCTTTAGATCTTCTTTATTTTATCAGTGTTGTGTAGTTCTCAGCATACAAGTTCTATACAAGTATTGCTACATTTACATCGAAGTATTTAATTTTTGAAGCAATTATAACTGGTAGCTTGGGCTTCCTGGTTGGCACTGGTGGTTAAGAACCTACCTACAAATGCAGGAGATGTAAGAGACACGGGTTCAATCCCTGGGTCAGGAGATCCCCTGGAAAACGGAATGGCAACCTACTCCAGTAGTCTCGCCTGGAGAATCCCATGGACAGAGGACCATGGTGGACTACAGTCCATAGGGTCACAAAGACTTGGACATGACTGAAGAGACTTAGCACACAGCATTGTATTTTTAATTTCATTGTCCTTGTGTTCATTGCTAGTATATAGCAATCAATTTTGTATGTTTATCTTTATCATCAAACTTGCTAAAGCCACTCATTTGTTGTAGTTCCATGGAGATTACTTGAGATTTTCTACATAGACAACCATGTCATCTGTAAATACAGACAGTTTTATTTCTTCCTTTCCAATATGTATGCTTTTTATTTTTCTTTTCTTGCCTTAATGCATGAATTAGAACTTCTATCACTATGTTGAATAAGAGCAATGAGAGTAGATGTCTTTGCTTTGTTCCTAATCTTGGGGGGAAAGTATTCAATCCTTTACCATTAACTATAATGTTACTGAAGGTTTTTAGAGATGACTTTTATCTTGCCTGGAGAAGCCCATGGATGGAGGAACCTGGAAGGCTATAGTCCACGGGGTCGCAAAGAGTCGGACACGACTGAGAGACTTCACTTTCACTTTCACTTTATCAACTTAAGGAAATTCCCTTCTATTCCTAATTTTCTGAGAGATTTTATCATTAATAGGAGTTCAACTGATACCATCATGTGATTTTTTTGGCCCATTGATATGGTGTATTACACTGATTGATTTTCAAATATTGAACCACCCTTGCATCCCACCCTTGCATGAATAAACCCCACTTGACTCTGATGTTTGAGCATTCTTTGGCATTGCCTTTCTTTGGGTTTCGAATGAAAACTGACCTTTTCCAGTCCTGTGGCCAGTGCTGAGTTTTCCAAGGAGCGGTGGCTGTGTGGACAAAGGAGGGCCAAGAGGAGTTACTCCACGTTCAAGGTCAGGAGGGGTGGCTGTGAGGAGATATCCCTCGTCCAAGGTAAGGAGCAGTGGCTGTGCTTTGCTGGAGCAGCCATGAAGAGATACCCCACATCCAAGGTAAGAGAAACCCAAGTAAGAAGGTAGGTGTTGCGAGAGGGCATCAGAGGGCAGACACACTGAAACCATAATCACAGAAAACTAGTCAATCTGATCACACGGACCACAGCCTTGTCTAACTCAATGAAACTAAGCCATGCCATGTTGGGCCACCCAAGACAGGCGGGTCATGGTGGAGAGATCTGACAGAATGTGGTCCACTGGAGAAGGGAATGGCAAACCACTTCAGTATTCTTGCCTTGAGAACCCCATGAACAGTATGAAAAGGCAAAATGATAGGATACTGAAAGGGGAACTCCCCGGGTCAGTAGGTGCCCAATATGCTACTAGAGATCAGTGGAGAAATAACTCCAGAAAAAAATGAAGGGATGGAGCCAAAGCAAAAACAATATCCAGCTGTGGATGTGACTGGTGATAGAAGCAAGATCCAATGCTGTAAAGAGCAATATTGCATAGGAACCTGGAATGTCAGGTCCATGAATCAAGGCAAATTGGAAGTGGTCAAACAGGAGATGGCAAGAGTGAATGTCAACATTCTAGGAATCAGCAAGCTAAAATGGACTGGAATGAGTGAATTTAACTCAGATGACCATTATATCTACTACTGTGGGCAGGAATCCCTTAGAAGAGATGGAGTAGCCATCATGGTCAACAAAAGAGTTCGAAATGCAGTACTTGGATGCAATCTCAAAAACGACAGAATGATCTCTTTTCGTTTCCAAGGCAAACCATTCAGTATCATGGTAATCCAAGTCTATGCCCCAACCAGTAACGCTGAAGAAGCTGAAGTTGAACAGTTCTATGAAGACCTACAAGACCTTTTAGAACTAACACCAAAAAAGATGTCCTTTTCACTATAGGGGACTGGAATGCAAAAGTAGGAAGTCAAGAAACACCTGGAGTAACAGGCAAATTTGCCCTTAGAGTATGGAATGAAGCAGGGCAAAGGCTAGTAGAGTTTTGCCAAGAGAACACACTGGTCATAGCAAATACTCTCTTCCAACAACACAAGAGAAGACTCTACACATGGACATCACCAGATGGTCAACATCGAAATCAGATTGATTATATTCTTTGCAGCCGAAGACGGAAAAGCTCTATACAGTCAACAAAAACAAGACTGGGAGCTGACTGTGGCTCAGATCATGAACTCCTTATTGCCAAATTCAGACTTAAATTGAAGAAAGTAGGGAAAACCACTAGACCATTCAGGTATGACCTAAATCAAATCCCTTATGATTATGCAGTGGAAGTGAGAAATAGATTTAAGGGACTAGATCTGATAGACAGAGTGCCTGAAGAACTATGGACTGAAGTTTGTGACATTGTACAGGAGACAGGGATCAAGACCATCCCCATGGAAAAGAAATGCAAAATAGCAAAATGGCTGTCTGAGGAGGCCTTACAAATAGCTGTGAAAAGAAGAGAAGCCAAAAGCAAAAGAGAAAGGAAAGATATAAGCATCTGAATGCAGAGTTCCAAAGAATAGCAAGGAGAGATAAGAAAGCCTTCCTCAGCGATCAATGCAAAGAAATAGAGGAAAACAACAGAATGGGAAAGACTAGAGATCTCTTCAAGAAAATTAAAGACATCAAGGGAACATTTCATGCAAAGATGGGCTTGATAAAGGACAGAAATGGTAGGGACCTAACAGAAGCAGAAGATATCAAGAAGAGATGGCAAGAATACACAGAAGAACTGTACAAAAAAGATCTTCATGACCCAGATAATCACAACAGTGTGATCACTCACCTAGAGCCAGACATCCTGGAATGTGAAGTCAAGTGGGCCTTTGAAAGCATCACTACGATCAAAGCTAGTGGAGGTGATGGAGTTCCAGTTGAGCTATTTCAAATCCTGAAAGATGATGCTGTGAAAGTGCTGCACGCAATATGCCAGCAAATTTGGAAATTTGCTCAGACTACCACACAATTGCATTCATCTCACACGCTAGTAAAGTAATGCTCAAAATTCTCCAAGCCAGGCTTCAGCAGTACGTGAACCATGAACTTCCAGATGTTCAAGCTGGTTTTAGAAAAGGCAGAGAAACCAGAGATCAAATTGCCAACATCCGCTGGATCATTGAAAAAGCAAGAGAGTTCCAGAAAAACATCTATTTCGCCTTTACTAACTATGTCAAAGCCTTTGACTGTGTGGATCACAATAAACTGTGGAAAATTCTGAAAGAGATGGAAATACCAGACCACCTGACCTACCTCTTGAGAAACCTATATGCAGACCAGGAAGCAACAGTTCGAACTGGACATGAAACAACAGACTGGTTCCAAATAGGAAAAGGAGTACATCAAGGCTGTATATTGTCACCCTGCTTATTTAACTTCTATGCAGAGTACATCATGAGAAACGCTGGGCTGGAAGAAACACAAGCTGGAATCAAGATTGCTGGGAGAAATATCAGTAACCTCAGATATGCAGATGACACCACCCTTATGGCAAAAAGTGAAGAGGAACTAAAAAGCCTCTTGATGAAAGTGAAAGAAGAGAGTGAAAAAGTTGGTTAAAGCTCAGCATTCAGAAAATGAAGATCATGGCATCCAGTCCCATCACTTCATGGGAAATAGATGGGGAAACAGTGTCAGACTTTATTTTTCTGGGCTCCAAAATCACTGCAGATGGTGATTGCAGCCATGAAATTAAAAGACGCTTACTCCTTGGAAGGAAAATTATGACCAACCTAGATAGCATATTCAAAAGCAGAGACATTACTTTGCCAACAAAGGTCTGTTTAGTCAAGGCTGTGGTTTTTCCAGTGGTCATGTATGGATGTGAGAGTTGGACTGTGAAGAAAGCTGAGTGCTGAAGAATTGATGCTTTTGAACTGTGGTGTTGGAGAAGACTCTTGAGAGTCCCTTGGACTGCAAGGAGATCCAACCAGTCCATCCTAAAGGAGATCAGTCCTGGGTGTTCATTGGAAGGACTGATGCTGAAGCTGGAACCCCAATACTTTGGCCACCTGATGCGAAGAGTTCACTCATTGGAAAAGACCCTGATGCTGGGAGGGATTAGGGGCAGGAGGAGAAGGGGACGACAGAGGATGAGATGGTTGGATGGCATCACCGACTCAATGGACATGAGTTTGAGTGAACTCTGGGAGTTAGTGATGGACAGGAAGGCCTGGCGTGCTGTGATTCATGGGGTCACAAAGAGTCGGACACGACTGAGCGACTGAACTGAACTGACTCTGATGTATAACTACTTGTACTTATTGCTGAATTACATGTGCTAATATTTTGTTGAGGCTTTTTATGTCTAAGTTCTTGAGGTCTTCAGGGTTTTTATTTTTGGTATTAGGGTAACACTAGCTTTATAGAAGGAAATGGCAACCCACCCCAGTATTCTTGCGTGGAGAATCCCAGGGACGGGGGAGCCTGGTCACACAACTGAAGTGACTTAGCAGCAGCAGCTTTATAAAATGATGTGGAAAATTCCGTTTCCTTTTCCCTAAAAGAGACTGTGTAGAATTTGTGATAAATCCTCTTTAGACATTTGGTAGAATTCTCCAGTGAAAGCGTTTGAGCCTGGAGACTTCTCTTTGAGGAGTTTTAAAATTATAAACTCAATTTTTAAAATAGTAATAAAGGTATTCAAATTGTCTACTTACTGGACTGGGTAGCCATTCCCTTCTCCTGGAGATTTTCCCAACCCAGGGATCAAACCCAGGTCTCCTATATTGCAGGCAGATTCTTCACCATCTGAGCCACCAGGGAAGCCCTTAATTCCTTAATGGTAATAAAGTTATTCAAATTGTCTATTTCATATTAGGTTAGTTGTGTATTTTTTAGAAATTGATCCACTTCAGCTTCATACTCTTTTCCCTCTCCTTCCAGGACTCTGATGACACAAATATTCTTCTTTATGTATTTCGTTTTCTTGCTGAAACTTTCTTTTTTCACTTTTCACTTGTTTCAAGCGTGTTCATAATTGCTCACAAAACATTTTTAAGATGACTGCTTTAAAATCATTGTCAGATAGTTCTAGCAATTCTGGCATCTTGATGTTGACATCTATTGATTGTATTTTTCCATTCAGTTTGAAATCTTTCTGATTCTTTGAATGATGAGTGATTTTCAATTGAAATCTGGACATTTTGGGTATTGTGCTTGACTTTTGACCTTATTTGAACCTTGTGTTTTAGCTGACTTCCTCTGACACGCTCTAGTGATGTGGGGAGAAGAGAGGCATCTCATTGGCAGATGCAAGTAGAAGCTCAGGTTCACTACTTAGCCTCCTTTGACACCTAAGAGCAGTATTGGGGAGCTCCTTGTTACTGTTAGGTGGATGTAGGAGTTACAGCTCCCGATCAGACCTCCACTGACACCTGTCTAGCTAGGAGGGGTAGGACTGTATCATTGTTTTTCCCTAATGGGCTCCGCTAACATCATGAGGGTCAAGGGGACAGTGGTCACCTTACTGCTAACTCTCCATTGATATCACTCAAGCAGGAAGAGGGGCATCTCTTTACTGACATGCAGAGGGGAAGTCCAGGCTCCCCACATGGTCTCCACTGACACTGTGGCGGGGGGTGTGCAGGGATGAAGGATCCAGCTTGGTGCTGGCCTTCCCTGACACCACCACAGCAAGAGGGTTGGGACACCTCGTTACGGTCTGGCATGGGTGCAAGCCTAGGCTCACTATTTGGTCTTTGCCGGCTTGAGTAGAGTGGGGCAGCATTTTTTTCTGTAGTGTTTGGCTAGAGAAAAGTGGCTATCACCTAAAGCTTTCCTGTCTTTCTAAACTTCCTATTTCCTAATCCATTGGTTAGTAAGAATGGGCTCTTATTTGGGCTTTTTTTGTTTGTTCATTTGCTTGCTTGTGCCCACTGGTGTTTCCAGATTGCTGGCTTCTTCAGTTCCAAAGAAGCTGATGATATATAGCACAAAACAACAATCCAGGGAACTCACCATTGTGTCATTATTTGGGTCTTGGGTTCCTGGATGGTTTGTTATACTTAGGAAGAATAGTTGGGAAAAGTCTGTCTACTTCATTTTCCTGGAAGTGGAAGTCAAGTACTGATATTTACAAATTTTAAAACATCCAAATTGTTGAATTCTCTAGTCTATGTCCTGTGTCCTTCTTTCCTCTCCTCCACCTACTCAGTGACTAAAGGGGACTTCTCATAAGTCTGTTTTTTATACAGTACATCTTACCTCTGGGGAAGTAATCATAATATCAGATCAGATCAGTCACTCAGTCGTGTCTGACTCTTTCCGACCCCATGAATCGCAGCACACCAGGCCTCCCTGTCCATCACCAACTCCTAGAGTTCATTCAGACTCATGTCCATCGAATCAGTGATGCCATCCAACCATCTCATCCTCTGTCGTCCCCTTCTCCTCCTGCCCACAATCCCTCCCAGTATCAGAGTCTTTTCCAATGAGTCAACTCTTCGCATCAGGTGGCCAAAGTACTAGAGTTTCAGCTTTAGCATCATTCCTTCCAAAGAAATCCCAGGGCTGATCTCCTTCAGAATGGACTGGTTGGATCTCCTTGCAGTCCAAGGGACTCTCAAGAGTCTTCTCCAACACCACAGTTCAAAAGCATCAATTCTTCGGTGCTCAGCCTTCTTCACAGTCCAAATCTCACATCCATACATGACCACTGGAAAAACCATAGCCTTGACTAGACGAACCTTTGTTGGCAAAGTAATGTCTCTGCTTTTGAATATGCTATCTAGGTTGGTCATAACTTTCCTTCCAAGGAGTAAGCATCTTTTAATTTCATGGCTGCAATCACCATCTGCAGTGATTTTGGAGCCCAGAAAAATAAAGTCTGACACTGTTTCCACTGTTTCCCCATCTATTTCCCATGAAGTGGTGGGACCGGATGCCATGATCTTCGTTTTCTGAATGCTGAGCTTTAACCAACTTTTTCACTCTCCACTTTTACCTTCATCAAGAGACTTTTTTAGTTCCTCTTCACTTTCTGCCATAAGCGTGGTGTCATCTGCATATCTGAGGTTATTGATATTTCTCCCTGCAATCTTGATTCCAGCTTGTGTTTCTTCCAGCCCAGCGTTTCTCATGATGTACTCTGCATAGAAGTTAAATAAGCAGGGTGACAATATACAGCCTTGACGAACTCCTTTTCCTATTTGGAACCAGTCTGTTGTTCCATGTCCAGTTCTAACTGTTGCTTCCTGACCTGCATACAAATTTCTCAAGAGGCAGATCAGGTGGTCTGATATTCCCATCTCTTTCAGAATTTAGTTGACCGTGAATAAGGGGATGGGGGGAGGAATTTTAGAACACACAAAAAAGGAAATATGAGGTTAAAAAAAGTGGGTCAATATTTTTTGAAATGGTAACCTCATTTCAAATGTATTATTTTTATAGCACCTGCAGCAATCCATAAGTTAGGTATTATCATCAGTTTACATTGAAAAGACTGAGGTTGCTAGAGGTGACAAATTTCCCCAAGGTAAGAAGAAAATGTGAAGAGATTGAGTCAGCTATATCTGTCCCCTCTATTAGGAAAGTGAAGGCTTTCTCAGAACCCGCACTGACAGACTTCTACTAGCATATCACTGGTACAATACTATGTAACATGGCCATTCCTCACTGCAAGTAAATCTGGAAAAGCTAGTCAGTGTTTCAAGTGGATGGCTATAACAAGAAGGTTGAGAATGGCTGTTGGGTCCAGCACCCTGCAGGTTTGCCATAATCCATAGCTGTTATCCAGGGGCCTCTCCTTATGCTAACCAGCCCGAACTTCTAGGGGATCTACTTCATTTTTAAAAGGTATATTCAATATGCTTTCATATATGGGAACTTTAAAATAAATAATAGGTTGAAAAAAAATTTAACTTAACATCTTCCTCACATCTGGGAATCTGAAACTGTAATGACCTATATATGGTAAGGGAGAATTTTTATATTTAACCAAAGAGGACATAAATTTAAGCAGATTGAAAAGTTTGATAACAGAAAGTGAGCACCTTGGGCACTATTAAGAGACACCATCTGTATTAATCAGGGGTCTTTATGAAACAAAGCATATTTATGTAGGTGTGTATGAGTGTGCATGCATGCTTAGTCGTGTCTGACTCTTTGAGACCCCACGACTGTAGCCCACCAGCCTCCTCTATCCATGCAATTTTCCAGGCAAGAATACTAGAGTGGTTGCCATTTTCTACTCTGGGGGATCTTCCTGATCCAGGAATCAAACCTATATCTCTTGCACCTCAAATCCTTACCACTGCGCTACCTGGGAAACTATATGTGTGTGTGTGTGAGAGAGAGAGAGAGAGAGTTATTATGAGGAATATAATTATGGAGGTTTCAAAGTCCCAGACTTGCCGTCTGCAAACTGGAAACCCAGGTAAGTTGGAAGCATGATTCAATCTGGGTCCAAAGGTCTGAGAGCCAGGGAAACCAATGGTTTCCATCTCAATCCAAGGGCAGAAGATCAACATCTCAGCTCAAACAGGAATGGAGCAAATTCTCCCTTCCTTCACTTTTTGGAGGAAAGGGAGGCCCTCAGCAGATGGAATGATGCCCACCATACTGGGGAGGGCCACAAGCTTTACTCAGTCCAACTGAAACACTAATCTCATATGGAAACACCTTCACAGACATCCCCTCTCTACCCAGATAATGTTTATTTAAATAGCTGGGTACCTGGTGATCCTGTCACGTTGATACATAAACTTAACCATCATATTACCCAAAATGGGCCTTCCTGGTGGCTCAGATGGTAAAAAATCTGCCTGCAGTGCAGGAGACTCGGGTTTGACCCTTGGGTCCCCTAAAGAAGAGAGTGGCTACCCACTCTAGTATTCTTGGCTGGAGAATTACAAGGACATAGGAGTCTGGCGGGCTACAGTTCATGGGGTCGCTAAGAGTCAGACACAACTTAAGTGTGTGACTAAAAGTGACTTTCACTTTTACCAAATACCCTGAAAGTTATAGGAGCTCTAAAGGCCATATACAAAGATGAATTGACTGCCCTCTTTGTCAGCTTCAGCTCATCTATTGAAAGGGGTCAGTGTGTTCTCTGGACCTGTCTAGAGTCAAGATGTAAGTGGTCACAAACAGTTTTGTGGCAGTGTCATATGTTCCTGAAGTGCAAGGAAGACCCACAGAGGGAGGGAGAAAAGAAAACATATGCTGTAAACCATGGCCAGAGCTAAGGGCCTTGTTTGGTTATGCTTTCCTTCGGGGTCACTTGGCACAGAGAGTAGTCAAGCTCAGGATTGGAGGGAAATCTCTTCTACTCTATTGGATGGCTAACTGTCCAAGGAGTAAAGCACAGTAGAAATAGCAGGCAGATATAAGACTCCAGATGTTGGTGATAATTGTATTTAACCTTTCCTAAAGGAGCATTAAAGAGGCTTTAATACTTCGGTGGGGGGGAACCCCAGTGTGTGAAAAAAGAAACAGTAATTGCTGACAGAGTCACTTTCCATCTGAACGAACCATGCCAGAATCAATTTCTGATAGGAAGGAAGGGCCATGAGAGGGCATTGTGGATTACGGTCACGTTCAACATCACATGCTAAATCTCTAAAAGCTTCTCTGGACAGATTGTAAATTACCCTGACCTTAAAGAAAATGTTCACATTAAGGCTTTGGTTTTTTGAACATTCCACCTGGACAGTCTGACCTGGCTTTCAATGAAATAAGAAACAAGCCAAGAAACCAGCTGAGTCACACAGAACCAAGGGTCAGGCTTGGTTTGATGATTGACTCAGACTGTTTTCTTGCCACCCATATGTTGAGGAGAGAAAAGAGCATTATTTCCATAAATGATGACCAAACCCAGGGCTAATTTGGAATGACTACTTGCTACCCTGGGCTTCCCTGGTGGCAGGGGTGGCAGGGGTAAAGAACCTGCTGCAGTGCAGAAGATATAGGTTCTATTCCTGGGTCGGGAAGATTCCCTGTAGAAGGAAATGGCAATGAACTCCAGTATTCTTGCTTGGGAAATCCCACGGACAGAGGAACTTGGTGTGCTACAGTCCATGGGGTCGCAAAAGAGTCAGACATGACTTAGCGACTACACAACAATAACAACTTGCCTCACCAAATTCGCTGTGGCTATTACTGTGCCAACAAAGGTCCGTCTAGTCAAGGCTATGGTTTTTCCAGTGGTCATGTATGGATGTGAGAGTTGGACTGTGAAGAAAGCTGGGCGCCAAGGAATTGATACATTTGAACTGTGGTGTCGGAGAAGACTCTTGAGAGTCCCTTGGACTGCAAGGAGATCCAACCAGTCCATTCTAAAGGAGCTCAGCCCTGGGTGTTCTTTGGAAGGAATGATGCTAAAGCTGAAACTTTGGCCACCTCATGCGAAGAGTTGACTCATTGGAAAAGACTCTGATGCTGGGAGGGATTGGGGGCAGGAGGACAAGGGGACGACAGAGGATGAGATGGTTGGATGGCATCACCAACTCCATGGACGTGAGTTTGAGTGAACTCTAGGAGTTGGTGATGGACAGGGAGGCCTGGCGTGCTGCGATTCATGGGGTCGCAAAGAGTCGGACACGACTGAGCAACTGAACTAAACTGAACTGTCAAAAATCAATGTGGGAGGAGAACAAGATGGTGGAAGAGTAGGTGGACATGGAGTACATCTCTCTCCACAGATACATCAGAAATACACCTTCAAACAAAAAAGTGCATGCAGAACACCAGCTGAAAGCAGACAGGAGTACCTGACCAGTGAAAAAGAATATATAGACCCACGCAAAACTCGGTAGGATGAAGGAACTAGTGGGAAAAACAGGAGTGTTAGTAGGACTGGACCTGCCCTCAGCAGGTGGAGGAACTGAAGCAGGGATCCGATCCCCACATGGAGCAATTGTCTGAGTCAGAGGAGAAACATTTAAGGCTAAGAGTGAAACAGTTGAGCCGTGACAGCCTATATGGAATGAGAACCAGACATACATACCCCAGACAGGGATGCAGTTGCCCTAGAAGGCGCAGTGGCTGGGAGCTGGAGTTGAGGGATTGTGAAGCAATCCCAGGGTGAGGGCTGCTGTTGACTGCGGAGAGATGGATCAAGGGGGTGTGAGGGAGGAGATTGTGGTGGGAAATGCCAGTGGAGGAAAGCCAGGCAGCCATGGAAACAAGGAGATACTGCTGAGTCACGCTTAGAGGGTGGAGCCAATACCATAGCCGCTTTCTCCCCACTTGCCATTATCTGCAGCTGAACAACAGAGAGGCTGGCCTGATGCACTGAACTACAGAGTAGGACCCCACCCAGGGTGCCCCTTTAAGTGCCTGATGCGCCAATCTACAGAATAGGATCCCAGCCAAGGAGGCCCCTCTATGTGCCTGCTGCATCAAACAGCAGAGAAGGACCTCAGGCAAGGTAGCCCTCTAAGTGCCTGAATGGGAGGAGCTAGGAGAAAGACTGGCCAAAGAGACCTTCTGATCGCCAGGTACAAGAGGCTCGAAAAAAGACTCTTATAGGGCCATAACTCCTGCGGCGGAGACAGTCCGTGTCGCTGTACACTGGACACCACCAGGATCCCTGCAAGCCAAGCACCTGGGCCACCTTCACACTCAGCTATCACTGTGGCAGGGCTGCCACAGGCAAAGAAAAGTCTCACATCTATGCACACAGGGTTGCTTTGGTAGTGTCCAACTCTTTGCAACCCCATAGACTGTGGTCTGCCAGGCTTCTCTGTCAGGGAGTGGGGTTCTCCAGGCAAGAATACTGGAGTGTATTGGCCAATACTTGTTGCCATATCCTTCTAGAGCACTGTATTTCCTGCTGCCCTAGCTGTCAACTCCCCTGAGTACCTGGTGCTGCCAGAACCCCTGTGACCCAAGCAGCTGCACCACTTCCACACCTGGCCCTCACAGGGGCAAACCCAAATCCTCCAGGTCAGCCTCGGGAGCAAACCCCAGTAGACGACCCACATGCAGAGGTGGAAATAAAATCACAATTGAAACCCAGGGGCAGTGTGGCTAAGGAAGAAGACCTAAAACCTTCCCACTAGCTGTACAAGCTGCAAATTAAACCCACACGATCAACTAGGCAGATTCTTTGTCTATGGAATATATAAAATGTCATTGAGAGCTCCCACAAAAGAAAACGCACTAGTTCTGATAGCTGTGCACATTGGAGGCAAGAACACACAGAAGTAGGACCAGATTAGAATCTGAGCTGCCCCCACAGCAGGTCCAGAGAGCAGCACAGTGTTTGAGGGCATCCTGGGGAGGTGAGGTGGACCATGACTCCCAGCATGGGAAAGGACTCTGACAGCAGTGACTCAAGAAAAACATGTATTATTCTTATGTTTTGATTTGTTCTGTAGATTCTTTTGGATTTTTTTTTCTTTTCTTTTTATTCCCCCCTCTATTGTAGTTGTTGGTTTTATTGGCACTATGAAATCTAATTAAGCTTCTGAACTTTTTTTTTTCTCAGTCACATTTTTTTTTTTTTTTGCTGTTGTTATAAACCTCTGCCTCTACATTGGGCTTTTGCAGTGCTGTGGAGTTTTCCTTTGTTTTCTTTTTTCATTTTAATTTTTAAAGTTAAACCCAGCATTATTGTTTTTCATACTCAAAATGCCTTTGTTAAGACCCAATTATAAAATCACTCAAGGCTTCTGGTTTCTGTTAATATCAAGCTGGTATACTCAGATAAAAACTCTTGATGAGAAAAGAACAAATATCATATATTAATGCCTACATATGGAATCTAGAAAAATGGTACTGATGAACCTATTTGCAGGGCAGGAATAGAGACACAGATGTAGAGAACAGACGTGTGCGCACAGTGGGGGAAAGAGAGGATGGGACAAATTGAGAGAGTAGCATTGGCGTGTATACACTACCACAGCCATGTGTGAAATAGATAGCTAGTGGCAACTTAAACACAGGGGAGTCAGCTTGGTGCTCTGTGACGACCAACAGGGGTGGGATGGTGGGGGGCAGTGGGAGGCAGGACCAACAGGGAGGGGATATGTGTATACTTATGGCTGATCCACGTTGTTACATGGCAGAAACCAACATATCATTGTTAAGCAATTATCCTCCAATTAAAAAAACAAACGAAAACAACCTTGGGTCAATATCTGAATGAAAACCTCTATCAAAATGGTAGGAAGGAAGACTATGGGATAATCAGAACTCCTAAGATCATCTGCTATTACTGCTGTGACCAGTAGGAGCTAGATGGGCACATGTCAAAGCCTGAGACTCACCGAAACTGAAGTCTCACTTTCCCCAAATCAATACACATACAGACTGAGGATAAACCAGATATAAAGCTGCCTCCTCCTACCCATCAACCTCAGGGGACTGCAGGAAACCCTACCATGGCTATAAGCAAGGCAAAAGAATTCAAAAGAAAAGGAACTAAATGTCTTTAAGAAGGGGTAGCCACAGAATACCCTGTTGTGGATTTGTACTGTGGGTACACTTGACCTGGGTGGGACAGAGGCATTTAAGTCATGAATTTGGTGTGAATAGATCTCAGTTGCTATCAGGTGCGTGGCAAAACCAAATAAAGCCTCTCTGAAGGGCACGCATCTAAACCAGGCTTCAGATATCCCCCTAAATAATTTAAAGATGGGCTTGCCTGGTGGCTCACGGGTAAAGAACCTGCCTGCCAATACTGGAGATGAGGTTTCAATCCGTGAGTTGAAAAGATCCCCTAGAGAAGGAAATGGAAACCCGCTCCAACTATTCTTGCCTGGAAAAATCACATGGACAGAAGAGCTTAGTGGGCTAGAGTCCATGGGATTACAAAAGAGTTTAACACAACTTAGCGACTAAACAACAACAATTTAAAGGCAGTGACTAGTTATCCAATCAGAGATGACTAAGCATCAAGGAAACAAGAACCAGCAAAACAACAGAGAGAAGAAATAAACCCACACATACTTCTGCTATTAAAGCCAGATTTTAAAACCCAGGCTTCCATGTTCATGGAAATAAATAATAACCATGAAAATAACTATTCAGAGACTATCAAAAATTACATACTATATCTGAAAAAAAGAACCAAACTAAAAATAAAGATAATAATTGAAATTTTAAACTCAATGATCACATTTACAACATGGTGACACTATGAGGGAGAAATGAAGAACGGGAAGGTAGGGTCAGAAGACCTTATACAGAATGCAGGACTGAGAGAAGAAAATGGAAAAAATTCACACTGGCTAAAGAAGTGTGTAGAAGCCATGGGAAATGTGGTACAAGGTTGGTGCAAACATTGGCATGCTAGAAGATATAAAAGAGCGAAAAGCAGATGAGGTCAAGAAGTTTTCAGGACTGATAAAAGAGACCTATTCTCAGATTTAAGAGACTCAGTAGATTCCAGCAAAATAAAACCCATTCCTAAACAGCTCATACTAAAACTTCATAAAATCAAGACATAGAGAAAACCTTAAAACAATCAGAGGAAAAAAAGATTATCTTCAAAGAAGGAACTGACAATGGACTTTTAACAGCAAGAGGGAAGACTGATAGAGCTTTAATGTGCTCAGAGAAAATTAGTGCTAAACCTATAATTCTATACAAAACCACAAATGAATGAATTTGGGAAGAAAAGAAAAAAATGAATTTGGTCTCTTTCCCTAGAATGTGGTCCCCCATAAAGTTCTTGACACTCTGAGAAGGGCCTGAAAAACCCATGTTGGTTGATTGCACTTTAATATGATAGGCTAGGTGATGAGTTTTGTTTGAGAAAGTCATAGAACAAGGCCCTGTAATGGCACACAGAGTTGGTGGGAAAGGGAGGAGAGGATACTTGAGAGGCTGAAGTTGCCAAAGACCAACCAGGCTTACCTTATAATTTAAAATACCTGCTTTCTCCTTTCATTGATTCCTCAAATAGATGCAGCAAGGACCAGCTCATTATCCTTATCTTACAGGCAGAGTTGATACTCAAAATACTAAGGCATCAGCACTCATCAATTAGAAGAGATGCCTAATACCAGACTAGCTGCTGGCTATTGCATAAGTTCAGGGGAGTATGTTGTTACTCCTTTAGTGGCTACAATAGGGAAAAACCCAGGGGAGACACTTGATCAGCTTCAGCTAAGATGATAGAGACATTCAAGGTAGCAGCTATCTAATAATTGGTATATTAATACATTTGTTGGCATCCTAATACATACCTGCTAAATATAACCCTTCTAGCCCTTCCACCAGGCTCCTTAGTGGGTCTCATTCTTCCTCTCCTCCCTGATCACTGCCTCACCTTGCTCCACCCCTGCCCACAACTTCAAACGTTTCAACAAAGCTGCTTCCCTGTATTCTATGAGGAATACACCTTAGCAAAAAAACCTTTCTCAAAACCCTCAGACAGGTATTGCATATTCTGCTTTGGCAACTGCCTGGATATGACTATACCATTTTGCAACTCAAAAGTTGAGTTGCAACTCAAATGGACTTTATAAAATGAAAAGCGGGATTTATGCAGAAAATAAGATGTATTTATTTGCTTTATAGTCAGATTGAAACTAAGGTTCCTTCATATGACAAGCTCCTTTGCTACATTTACATTTGCATAAAGTAATTTATTTTCTTTACTATACAGCTTACATTCATAAAAGTTAGAAAATATAAATAACCAAAAACACCTGTAATTTTTTCTAACTCCCTCAGATATTGACTTTACCTCTATATGTACATACATCTGTATATATGTATGGATATATATATATATATGATTCAATTAACATTCACTTTATATGTAAATCTTTTCAGGATAAAGTTATATCTGTATTTATTGTCAATGTCAGAGGCACCAAAGTATGACCATATTTAGCAAAGAAAACACTTTCTTCTTCTATTTGGATTTTAGTGAACGGATCAAGCACTATCCATGTGAAGTTGCTTTGACATCAAATGCAAAGTCCTGAAACAGTGCGGCTCAACGTGATTTGGATTATCATCTTCAGGTACAAAAACATATCGTGAGCTCAGAGCCCAAGGACTCCATTTTTAAACCTTGGGGCTTGAACTACATTTGAATTCAAATCAAGTAATGCCCTTAGATCAACTTGAGCTGACAAATTCTTTAGAAGAAAGTGGAATAAGGCAATTTGATGGAAATTTTACTGTGCAGTGCCTTGTCACTCCAGATATTTCACCTTTACATTAAATTTTTTTTCAATTAACTTAAAGGTAACTGCTATATGCCTGATATTCAGGCTATCTGTCATTATTATTCATTTATTTATAAGCAGAACTATCATTTACAAGGACCTAATTCTTAAGGAAACATAATTGTTCTAAACTGATCAATTTGCTTATATAAAACTTTGTAAAATCTTTCCTCTGGAAAGAAAGTTAAACATTGGTTGTCAAAGCATATTCCCTGGGGATCCTCAAGCGTATACAGCATTGTTCCAAGGATAATAAAGCTTCAACAAAAATTTGCTGACTTAAGGTGACTTCCTGAAAAAAAAAAAAAAAAGAGCAATGCATGCTATAAAATATGCAGAAAGAGCTACTTCACTGGCACCCGAATGAAGTAAAAAAAAAAGTCTATTAATATATCCTGCACCCACTCCCTTCACCCATTTCATTTGAAAAGAATATAGAATCACAGACTTAAAATTCTAAAGAAACTAAATAGAAAGGGAGTTTAGAGTTCATTTTTCCAAAATAAATGTATTTTGTAGGTAACAAAATTGAGACCCAGAGAGTTCATTCCACAAGACCACCCTGAGCCAAAAAGAGTCTCCAGAACCTGCCTCAACCATGGATAGTCTTAGCACCCCACATATGAAGAACTGATAGAAAGTCTAATGTGTGGACAGCTGTACAGGTCACTAAATGACAAACTCCCAAAACTCTGCTGCCATATTTTCAATGTCTAGCAATTCCCACCTATGAAATCACTCCCTTTATTCATTCAAATCTCACTTTAAACTCTGCCTCCTCTAAATATTGTTTATTAAAAAGATTTGAAAGTGAACTCGCTTGGTCGTGTCCAACTCTTTGCGACCCCATGGACTGTAGCCTACCAGGCTCCTTCGTCCATGGGATTTTCCAGACAAGAGTACTGGAGTGGATCGCCATTTCCTTCTCCAAGGGATCTTCCCAACCCAAGGATCAAACTTGGGTCTTCCACATTGCAGGCAGACGCTTTACCATCTGAGCCACCAGGGAAATCTAAAAGATATGAGGCTAATGCAATTTTTAAAAAGGTAAAGCTATACTTGTATCAAAATCAAAACATGACTAATGATCTGGATATTTATGCTTTCACGTAAACAAAAGAAATCATTCCATCTACCCCAAATCCCCCAACAAGCTCACATGGAGTAAATTTAACAAGTTTTAAAATTTTGAAAGGTAATCATACTAAGTGTACAGCATATTGTAGTCGAACAATGCTTTTGCAATCAGTCAAAACTTTGCCTCTAGTGTCAGGCAACCATAAGTTTCATTCTTCTTAGAAGACAAGTCAGTGGTTCTCCAACTCAATTTAGTCTCCTGCTGGTTAGTATGTGATTATGTGGTCAAGACTCATTCACTTCCTGAAGAAATCCACCTGAGAACCTTAACATTTCCTTTAATAGGGAAAGTAACTGACATGCAATGATGAATCAGTAATAGAGCATGAAGATTACCCTACTTGACATTCTTCAATGGTTCCCTAGAGCCTTCAAGGTAAAGTCCTGACTTCTTACCCTGGCAGTCAGGGACTTTCAGGATCTGAGCTTCATCTATCTTCCTGTCCCATTTCTCAATCCTCTCCCTTCTTACTCTTTGGCCCAAGCATGCTTAACTACTTTTAGTTCTCTGGAAAAATCGAACTCTCAAGTCCTTCCACTTAAAATGCCCTATATATACCCTTTTGACATTTGTCTTGCTAGCTCCTACTCAATACTGTAAAGGTTTACTCTATCCAAGTGGAGTAGTTATCACGAGGTAATTAATGTCAACTACACCCCAAATACAGGAACAATCAATCCACTTTCAGTGAGACATCAACATTTGTCTTTTCATGACTAAACTTTTGGTAAAATATTTTATACTCACCACTTTCACTGCTTTATCATTCAATCATTTCTTAATCCTTTGCAAACCTATTCCCTCTAGCATTACTTGACTGAAAAAAAAATTTTTTTAAGGCTACTGCTGCTGCTGCTAAGTCGCTTCAGTCGTGTCCGACTCTGTGCGACCCCATAGACGGCAGCCCACCAGGCTCCTCCGTCCCTGGGATTCTCCAGGCAAGAACACTGGAGTGGGTTGCCATTTCCTTCTCCAATGCATGAAAGTGAAAGTGAAGTCGCTCAGTTGTGTCTGACTCTTAGCGACCCCATGGATACTGACAATAGTTTTTCCCCCCCAAAACCAAGTTTCCTTAAATTCTCTAAAGCCATCCAGACTACTGTCAATGAATTGAATGATTATAAGTCACCCTATTATATTCTATCTCCCTTTCCTTCTGTAGCATACAGTTTTTCTTGCTGTCTTATTCTAATTGTGCCTTTTCTGTATCATTTTCTGGCTCCACTTCTTCCTCTAAGTAAAGATATTCCTCTTGGTTCACGAGATTCAAAATATTAGCATTAGAATATCTCCCAATCCCTTAACTTCAAAACAAAGTCAAATCATTTGTGTATCTTGTTGATTCTAACTTCTTAGTGAAAAAGAAAAAACTCATAGTCCAGTAGAAAAAGCAGTCATTTTGGAAATAAACTTGGGTTCAGATCTCAAGTATGTCACCAGCTCTTGAGCAGTGTGGCACAGAGCTTATTATTTAACCCATTTGGGCTTCATCGTCTCATGTATTGGGGGCTACCCAGGTAGCATTAGTGGTAAAGAACTGCCTGCCAGACATAAGAGAATGGGTTCAATCCCTGGGCTGGGAAGATCCTCTGGAGGGCATGCTAACCCACTTCAGTCTCATCTATTGGGCTTCCCTGATGGCTCAGACAGTAAAGAATCTGCCTGTGAAGCTACAAATTGAAGAAAATAATGACTATATGTTAGTATTACTATATAAATTATAGCATGCAAAGTGCATATTTCAATTAAAAAAGTAAGCACTCAATGAAATTTATTCAATATTACTGTTATTTCCATACCCACTTCCTCCAAACTTGTCTCACTGTTCCAATCCATTTCTTCATACACAACAATGAAAGATAAATCTTACAGAGTACATACATAAACATGTTAATTTTCTGGCTTAATTGTTACCAACTGCTTACTGAATCAAAGTCCAATTCCTATTTCAGTAAATTTTCGGATTTTAGCACCATCCTTTCTTTCTAGCCATCTGCTTCATGCACTTCTAAAGAATACCATTCTTCAAGCAAACTAGACTTTTTGTGGTCCAAAAGTCCAGCTCAAATTCTGCCTCCTTTATAAAAATTATCTCCCCAGTTGGATATTTTATGCTGAGTATTTTCACTCGTACTTCTTATAAATTTGTAATCCCTTTTAGTTTGGCCACACAGCATGCAGGATATCTCAGTTCCCTGATCAGAATTCAAACCCTTCACCCCTGCATTGAAAGTGCAGAGTCTTAACTGCTGGACTTCCACAGAAGTTTCTTAAATTGTACTCCCTTTGAAGGGAGAAACTAGGCTCTTATTCTTCTACTCACCACTTTGCTAAGTGATGAGACATGTATATATTTTAAAAATACCAACTAGATTTTTCCTCAAGGAATTATTCTCACTTCCTCAACTTTTAATGAAGGGGTGGGAACAGAAAAGGGAGGAAAGGATGTATGTAGGGTATTAATAGAAGCACAAGTGAGCTTCCACTTGGAAAAAGGAAGAGTTGAAAAGTCACCCCAGAAATCCAATTGTGTCCAATCTTTGGGAAACCATTTATCAATTTGCTAAGCTTGTTCCTATTTATTTTCTTCCCCAGAGTTATTTTCTAACCTTCTAGTCTTCTCTAAACCAAAGAGTAAATGGTTTTACTCTTTACTTTTAAACCCACAATTGAACATACAGGGATACACACACACATAATGTAATTTTATGTATTGGTTCATATTTGAGAATCTTATTCCTTTAAAATGAAATTTCTTTCAACCCAAATCCAAGAGGTATAATCTTCAGGCAGCATCTAGTATAGTGCTTTGGATATAGTACAAATTCAGTATGTACATTACATGAAATAATGTATAATGCACAACTACAGAACTTAATGGAAAATATATAGTCCAAGTGAGTATGATACTTGGGGCTAAGCCTCTCATCAATACCAACTAGGTAAACTCTTGGGTGCCTAGTGATGTACAAACATTTTTTTTTTTAAGGTGAGGAACACTAAGACCCACAAAGAAATTACATTAGCAATAAAGCTCCTGCTAAAAGCCAAATTACTTGATGCAGAGTCTATATGTCTCCCTCTGAATATTACTTTCTACACACACACACACACACACACACACACACACACAAACTCTTTTCCTTTCTGATAATTTAAAGGTCTACAAAAGCTCCAAGGCTACTTTCAGGCCTTTGCTACACATTTACATGTAGCAAAAGGTCAAAGTTATTTGGCCCACTGTGTTTAGAAAATTAAAAACTAAATTTATTTTAAAAAGTGGGAACTCAGAAGGTGGTGGTAGGCAAATGCTCTAGCAGTTCATTTTGCAATCCCTACGGCTCAGGTCCTTATGCTAGAGTTCAACTACCTTAATGAAGATGTATTTCAGTGGAGGAGAAAGAGCACAGGACTTTGAGGACATATCAAATCCTAACTCTACGATTTACTGTGTGGCCTTGGCTGGGACACTTCTTTGAACTTTAGTTTCCTCACTGGTTTCCTGAAATTCAAAGACGCGTGCTCCTTGGAAGACAAGCTATGACCAACCTAGATTAAAAAGCAGAGACATTACTTTGCCAACAAAGGTCCATAGAGTAAAAGCTATGGTTTTTCTAGTAGTTATGTATGGATGGAGGGTGGACCATAAAGAAAACTGAGCACCAAAAAACTGATGCTTTTGAACTGTGCTATTGGAGAAGACTCTTGAGAGTCCCTTGGACTGTAAGATCAAACCAGTCAATCCTAAAAGAAATCAGTCCTGAATATTCATTGGAAGGACGCATGCTGAGGCTGAAACTCCAATATTTTGGCCACCTGATGTGAAGAGCTGACTCATTGGAAAAGACCCTGATGCTGGAAAAGATAGAAGGCAGGAGGAGAAGGGGACAACAGAGGATGAGACGGTTGGACGGCATCACCGACTTGATGGACATGAGTTTGAGCAAGCTCCGGGAGTAGGTGATGGACAGGTAAGCCTGGTGTGCTGCCATCCATGAGATCAGAGACAGGACAGGGCAACTGAACTGACTGAACTGACTTCCTCATCAGTAATATGGAGGTAATTCAGATTTGATGTGAAGATGAGAGGAAAGTATTCTGGCACATAGCCGAAGATTGATATATAATTATAAATGAATGAACAATGAGGTCGATGCTCAACAAAAGGAGATCCTGCAGGCCCTGATGATACTCCCATCTCCTCAGTCAGTTCAGTCGCTCAGTTGTGTCCGACTCTTCGCGACCCCATGAATCGCAGCCAGGTCTCTGGGGAGCTCCAAAGCTGAAGACTCTTCGCTGCCCTTCGATCTCAGAAGTATGAAGCTCAGCCCTGAAAGCCGCCCACATCTTTCCAACAGAAATCGGTGCCCCGAGCAGGGCCGGGAAAGGACTACATGGGCCTCATTCTCAGGCAGACCAAGGTAAAAGTGGGCTGAGAGCCTCGCTTCATCTTCCCTTCTCTCCTCCGCCCTCTCCCTCTGACAGAACTTCTCAGCTCCTGTGACACAACTCCACTGTGGGGGAGTTTCTCCGGCCGTTAGCACTCGAAAGTAGCATTTCGCTTTTTCTTGTTTTTTTTTTTTTTTTTTTTTTTTTTAACTCTCAGTTTGTTTCTACTCCACTATGAGCTGCCCCAAGGCACTGCAAAGGATTCTAGAAGCCACACCCCGCTTTCTCCGGAGGCGCCAGGTCCGCTTAGGGCAGTCTGGAGGCCCTGTTGCCTAGGAAACTGGGGCGGGGCTTAGGAAACCAGCCCTGCGCCGACTTTGCGCAGGCGCTCGCTCTGGTCTTTACTATCGCGAGAACTCCGCCCGGAAGTTCCACGTCAGTCAGTCGCCTGGTCAGCGGGTCGGTGGGTTTCTCCAGGACTTCTTGGTCTGTAGCGAGTGAGGGCGCCCGGGCTCGGACCGACGGAGCCATGGTAAGTCCAGGCCTTGCAGGAGGCAGTGGGGCCCCATGTGGCCAAGGCCAATTCTTGGGGCTCCTGGCCTGGGACCCGCAGTTGTCCGCGGCCTGGGTTCCTGCTGCAGCCACCGCCTCAGGCCTTGAGGGGTCCTGGTCCAGTTTGAATTCTGGAAGGGAAGAGGCGGCAGGTCGTTTGGGAAGACAGTGCCTGGACGGTCCCTGATTTCGGTGCTTAAGACGTTTGCTAGAGCTTCTGCGGTCTGCAGTGTAGGGAAATATAGGAAGCCGAAAATGTTGAATTCTGTAGGTTTTGATGAAACTACCTCATTGTGCCTTTAAAACGGTGACAGCTGATTTTGCACTCTTCTGCTTATTTTGGTGTAGTATGCCGCAAACTACGAACTTAAACAGGGAGGCGCCCCCATCCCCCCCACCTTTCGAAATGTGAATGGATCCTATAGAGTCAAAAGTGGAATTTCAGATGCTTTGGAATCCCAGCTTAAGTGTCAAGGGAGAAGCGAAGAGTTGGGACGTATTTTATAAAACTGGTTGGCCTGCTTGTCTGCATTTGCAAATATAGTGACTGAAGAATGACCCTGAAAAGATCCTGATGCTGGGAATGATTGAAGGCAGGAGGAGAAGAGAGCGACAGAGGATGAGATGGTTGGATGGCATCACTAACTCAATGGACATGAGTTTGAGTAAACGGGAGTTGGCGATGAACAGGGAGGCCTGGCGTGCTGCAGTCCATGGGGTTGCAAAGAGTCGGACACGACTGAGTGACTGAACTGAAGAATGACAGTCATACAGCATTTTTGACAAATGACAGATCATCACACCGTTTTTTTATTATCACCCCCAAATATGCGCTAAAATATTTTTGCATTTAAGTTATAATAGTAAGAAAAACAGTGCGATAGTGTGAGAATTTCTTTCCAAAAGCATGCAAGAGATTGTGTATTTTGTATTTAAACATTTTCTTGCTTTTTTTTTTTTTTTTTTTTTAACTTGTTAGGCAACACAGGTTCAGAGATTTTGGAGCTTGAAGACCTTAGGGATTAATAAGTCCAGGTCCCTCACCTTGCAGTTAAAAGGGGGGAAAAAAGTTTAAGGCTAATTGCTGCAGAGTTTTAACTGCAACAGAAGTTGATTCCCTGGGGAAACTTGTGAACATTATGAATATTTCCATAAAAATGCATAAACACAGCATTGCATAAAAATTTAATGGGCTCACTCACAGATACTCTCACCCACCAATACTCATTCATGAGCCTTCTTGGGTCCCCAGATAAGAGCCCCAGAACAAAACTTGAGTCCTCCTACCTTGTATTACCAAGGACCTGCTCTGGAGTGTGCTGTGGTTTTCAAAATGGACATTTTTGGAAACAGCCCCTTGCATCTGCCTAATTTAGTTTTCTTTTGTGATTTTTAAGAGTATTTTTATAATTAAATATTTCATTCTTTAACACATTTAAAATCTTTTACAAAAGATTTTAA
The DNA here is from genome assembly GCF_029378745.1 of Bos indicus. Taxonomy (NCBI): domain Eukaryota; kingdom Metazoa; phylum Chordata; class Mammalia; order Artiodactyla; family Bovidae; genus Bos; species Bos indicus. Next base: position 130,088,337 of record NC_091760.1, read on the forward strand.
ATGTAAATTTGTTCACTCATTTACCATAGAGCGTTTACTGTGTGCCATGGATTTTGCTAAACATTTGCTTCCTAATTCTCATAGCAGGTGGGAGAGTGAGTTATAAATGTTCATGGAGTGGTTAAAATATGCAAGGCACTGTTCTTACTGCTTAATACTGAATTTAATTCTCATTACACTAAGGGATAGATAATAGTCAATAGTTTTATATACCTCAAACCTGAGGGAAGTTAAGTAAACTTGCCCACTGTCATGCATTTGAGATGAGCAGTGGAATTGAAGCTTGAGTGCATCATGATTCTTTAGATCTTGATTATCCTATCTGTTCTTAAACCTCTTTTGTTGTTGTTTAATCGCTCAGTCACGTGACCCCATGGACACACCGAGGCTCCTCTGTCCATGGGATTTTCCAGGCAAGAATTCTGGAGTTAATTGCCATTTCCTTCTCCACGGGATCTTCTCAGTTCAGGGACTGAACCCATGTCTCCTGTATTGGCAGGCAGATTCTTAAGTGCTGAGCCACCACAGAAGCCTCCCATACCCAAATATATAAAGTGCTGAATATTGCACATGAATGAGCTCTTAAGGAGCATCTACTCTAGAAACCAAAAAGAGACATGTGCACAAATATTAAACGTTAAATTCTGTAGGATCCTGCAGGAAAGGATACTTCTAGTAGGGTAATCCAAAAGATTATATGATGGCAGTGACGTTTAAGCTAAGTCCTAAATGCCTTCGGCCTTGGGGAGATACAAGGAGATGTTTAGAGTTAAGGCTGTAATATGAGTATCTTTCCTGATAGCTCAGTTGGTAAAGAATCAGCCTGCAATGCAGGAGACCCCGGTTCGATTCCTCAATTGGGAAGATCCCCTGGAGTAAGGGAAAGGCTACCCACTCCAGTGGAAAATTCCATGGATGGAGAAGCCTGGTGGGCTACAGTCCTTAGGGTTGCAAAGAGTCAGACACAACCGAGTAACTTCACTTTCATTTTCACCCACTCCAGTATTCTTGGGCTTCCCTTGTGGTTCAGTTGGTAAAGAAGCCACCTGCAATGCTGGAGACCTGGGTTTGATCCCTGGGTTGGGAAGATTCTCTGGAGAAGGGAAAGGCTACCCACTCCAGTATTCTGGCTTGGAGAGTTCCATGGGCTGAATAGTCCATGGGGTCGCAAAGAGTCAGACATGACTGAGCCACTTTCAGTCACTTTTATGAGTACCTTACTCGTCTTGGTATTCCACAGTCCCTAGTACGATGTCTCATTCAAAGTAGGCACTAAAATATTGGGAGAAATGCAGCAAGAGCCCTTGGCTCTTGAGATTGTGCACTAGGGGCATGTTGTTATACTGGTATTGCTTTGTACCTTGGGCCACCTTCACTTTTACTCAGTAATCAATCATTTAAAACATTTTTTAATGGTAAAATGTGCATAGTTTAAAAGTGTACAATTTCCTCATTGGCTGGAGAAAAAGTATGAGATATGCTGGCTTATGTTAAACTCCCACCATGATTCCTGGCATATAATAGACACATCATGTTTGCTAACTATGGAGAGACCAGAAAAAAAGTTAATATTTGTGAAGGTAATTAATGGGGCAAGATCCAGAAATAGATGAAGTGAAAAAGTCCTGCTTCAGGAAGGAATGTGAAAATAATGGTTTGAAAGTAGAAAGTTTGAGATGGAGAAGACATTTTTGTGGCGATTGTGAAGAGCCAGAGAACTTAGATCTTTTAAAGGAAAGTAAGGGGTGGAGGTTGTTGCCAGAAGTAGGGGAGGCATTTATAGAAGTGAGAACCAGGTTTGAAGTAGTCAGTGACCCAGATTTAATAGATGTCCAAAACAATAAATAAGAGCTGTGTGAGGTGTTTGCTATGTCTCAGGAAATTACCTCTGCTGAAATCATTTAGCAGGCTTCATTTGTGTAGAAAAGTAATGTTAAATTTCTCTCCCATTCATGAACATCACAGAAGATAGCAAAAATAAAAATTTGATGGTAACTAAACTTGCCAAGTAAACTCTTAGGTTGTGTTTAAAACCTGCTGAAGGAGAAACAGGTTTTAAATCAGTCTTCCTCATATCTGCTTCCAAGAGAGAACTGAGACTACTGCCATAAGCCATCAGTGTGTATAATGAATTAACTTTTCTCCTAAAAAGCCATCCTTGGAAGAACTGAGAAAATAGTTATTCAGATCATTTTTTTTTCTGTGGTTCGGATGACAAATCCAGGTTGAAAAATGCTGTTTTAAACTCTTAGTATTTATGACGAGAGTATTTTAGCTTTGGTTCAAAATTCTTCTAATTTCCATTTGGTTATTATAACTTAAATCCATTAAAATATTATAAACATTCCCATTTGACTCCAGAGCCCTTCATGGACATGGCCCTTATTGATCCCACATTACATTGTCTAGCATTTACTATAATAACACTATTGCCAAAATACATCTACGATTCTCTGAAGAACTCAATTTAAAAAAATAGTAAAGGTATAATTGACATATTATTATGTTAGTTTTAGGTGTCTAATACAATGATTTGATATTTATATATAGTAAAACAATCACCACAATAAGTCCAGTTAACATTTGTCACCATACATAGTTATAAAATTGTGTGTTTTTGTGTTTTTTTCTTGTAATGAGAACATTTAAGATCTACTCTCTTAGCACCTGTCAAATACACAACACTGTATTAACTGCTTTGCTGTACAATACATCTCCATGATTTACTTTATAACTGGAAGTTTGTACCTTTTGACCCCCTCTACCTATTTCTCCCTCTTCTACACTCCACCTCTGGCAGCTACCAATCTGTTGTTCTCTGTATCTATGAGCCAGTTTTTTTTTTTTTTTCTCATGTATCAACCAGAACAACATATCACAACATATTGAGGGCCAAAGTAGATACGAGAAATGAACTGTCTTGTTAAGTCAGAATTTAAAGAGTTCTGCAGAACTGTAAACATTGCTACTCTTATCACTGAATTTCTTTCAAAGCTGTAGTTATTTTGTCTAAGTTAACGTGAATAGGTTTAGTTTGTTTTTGAAAATGAATTAATACATGAATATTTTAAAGTTGTCTTAGTTTTAATTTTTAACATGATAAATATTAATAAATATAATCTACATAAATAAGGTGGCTCAAACGGTAAAGAATCTGCCTGCAATACAGGAGACTCGGGTTCGATCCCTAAATTGGGAAGATCCTTTGGAGAAGGGAATGGCAACCCACTCCAGTATTCTTGCCTGGCGAATTCCATGGACAGAGGAGCCTGGCGGGCTACAGTCCACGGGGTTGTAAAAGAGTTGGACACAACTGAGCCTTTCACCTTTCACCCTTCACATAAACAGAAGCTTTTTAGTGTCCTCAAAAATTAATACTGTAAAGGTGTCTGTAAACCAAAAAGTTTGACAAGTGCTGCTATGAGTTAAAGTTTTTTAAATAGTCGTATTTTTTGTATGTATGAGTGAATAAGTAGGTGCTTTAGACTTTAAACTGTGGCTACAGTTTCGCAAAGTAAAAACTGAATTGTTTTGTATGCATGTTCAGTTCAATTCAGTTCAGTCGCTCAGTCGTGTCCGACTCTCTGTGACCCCATGAATCGCAGCACGCCAGGCCTCCCTGTCCATCACCAACTCCCGGAGTTCACCCAGACTCACGGTCTGTTTTTACTCAAGATCGCAAACATGTTTCATTTGACATGGCAATATAACATTTTGTTTGCTTGTTTTTCATGTTTCTCCTTAGCCTCTGCGACTTGATATCAAGAGAAAACTTACTGCTCGATCCGATCGAGTTAAGAGTGTGGATTTGCATCCTACAGAGCCATGGATGTTGGCCAGTCTTTACAATGGTAGCGTGTGCGTTTGGAATCATGAAACACAGGTAGAAATTTTTAAGGACTTTATTAGAAATACTGTCTTAGACTGTTTATAATGAAAGAAAATAAATATAATGGTAGTGTGTGTATGTGTGTGTGTATATATATATATATATACTGCTTTTCCAAATAAATTGGTACAAAGTATTTTTAATAAAGATAAGCTAACATTTATGAAGATAGAGCTTGTGGTAGAAACTGTTCTGGGCTCATTGTATCCAATATTGAAGTATTAAGTTCTCATGTAGGTAGTATTAGCTCTTCTTTGAAGAAACTGACCAATATAAGATCACTTGCTCTAGATAATAGTATTTAATGGTGCTTAATTTGCCATTCAGTGAGTATTCTAAAAATCTTAAAAATGGGATTTTTACTTTTACTAATTTTCCCCCACATGCTTAATATAATGCATGGTGCAGATAACTTTCAGGCAGCCATACAGATTATAGACAATATCAGAGAGATGTTTGCAGTCAGCTTTTCATTACATGTGGAAATATGTCTTTACAGATTATCTGTCTTAAATGCTTTCCTCTGAGTAAGTAATATATTTTTCAACTTAGTTTATCTTTTCCAGTCTTTTTTGGCCATCCTTAATCTTTTTCTTTCAACGTATAGAACATATAGTCAGCACTATACTATACAGTTTTGTGTCTATTTATACAGTAATTATCCCCAACATCCAAGGTTAAGTTTTTAAAATCCAGATAAAATTCACATTTGAGGGGTTTAAGATGGCAAAAATAGGCCTTAGGAGGAACCAAGTTCAAAAGTAAACTTAACAGCTTATATCATTCTAATGAAACAGTAAGGACTGCACATTCAACTAGGACCCCACCAGTGATATTTTATTCACATTAACATTTTGTTTTCTGCTGTATCCCAGTGTCTATGACGTTACCTGACATACAATAAGTGCTCAGTAACTATGTGTTGAACTACTGAATAATAAACTTTTCTATCAGTATATCACTAATTCAGAATTTCTGTCCTCTGCAGTTTCAAATCTTGTGAATTCCTTTTGTCTTGCTGTGGAAAGGATGCTTGCTAACTGCTTTTGGTGGGGTAGGGGATCTATTCTATCCAAATGTTTAAAATCTTTCTGGTTTTGTGCTTAACAGATATATTGGTGCCTCCCCCACCCCCGCCATGCTTCTTAGGGGTTCCCTCTGTCAGCTCCATTTTACCATCGCTCACTCTCCTTCCTCTCACTATGGTATGCTCTAAAGCCCAGGTGTACTTCCCTTACTTTTACTATAATGTAACTGCTTAATTCAGGTCATCTACTTTGCTTCATCTTTGTGTTTGTACCCTTCTGTGCCCTTCTGCAGGACCATCTGCTTCCCCCTTCATAATTCATCTCATTGGTAATTTTTAAAATTTCCTTCTTTCCTTCAAGAAAATAAGGTTCTGTGAGGACAGGGCTTTTCCTAGTGTTAATTCCCATTGTTATTTCAAGTGGGCACCTGACAGTCAGGCTCGCAGTAGATACTCAGTAAGTCTTATTGAATGGTTGATTTGTTTTGGATGTCCCTGCTTTTCTTCCTTTATCACCAACAGAAGTTACTTGGCACTCATGTATATGGAGAGCAAGATGCTTGAAAGAGCCGAAAAGGTTTTAGGGAGTAAATTCAAATGTTCTTGAATTTCAAATGAGGAATTATATACTCTTTGCGGTGATGGGTGCAGCAGTTAAAAAATCAGTATGTTAGAATTTGAAGCCATCCTGCTAATTAAATGATATGGGGAAGACTTAACCATGTTGAGGCTTGATTTATTTACCTAAATGAAAATGATATGTTGCCTTTCTTACTTCACAGGATTGTCAGAATGATTAAATCAAATTAGATTAAATTGTGTATGAAACCTGTCAGGCACCATACAAGTATTTCTTTATTTACTTACTTCTCATTGATGATTTATATGTTGAGTGTGTAGTATTTCATCCTTTTTATCTTGTTTAGTTTCTGGAGTAGGAAGACCATCCCTTAGGTCATTTGTATCAGCCATAGCACTTAACGTAGACCTGAACCATGACTGTTAGTGCTATGGCTGCTTTATTTTTTACTGCTCAGCAGATCCCTGAGTTTGTTGCCTCCTTAAGAGGCCTTACAAATAGCTGTGAAAAGAAGAGAAGTGACAAGCAAAGGAGAATAGGAAAGATATACCTATCTGAATGCAGAGTTCCAAAGAATAGCAAGGAGAGATAAGAAAGCCTTCCTCAGCGATCAATGCAAAGAAATAAAAACAACAGAATGGGAAAGACTACCGATCTCTTCAAAAAATTAGAGGTACCAAGGGAACATTCATGCAAAGATGGGCTCAATAAAGGACAGACATGGTATAGACCTAACAGAAGCAGAGGATATTAAGAAGAGGTGGCAAGAATACACAGAAGAACTATACAAAAAAAGAACTTCACAACCCAGATAATCACAATGGTGTGATCACTTACCTAGAGCCAGACATCCTGGAAAGTGAAGTCAAGTGGGCCTTAGGAAGCATCAATATGACAAAGCTAGTGGAGGTGATGGAATTCCAGTTGAGCTATTTCAACTCCTAAAAGATGATGCTGTGAAAGTGCTGCACTCAGTATGTCAGCAAATTTGGAAAACTCAGCAGTGGCCACAGGACTGGAAAAGGTCAGTTTTCATTCCAGTCCCAAAGAAAGGCAATGCCAAAGAATGCTCAAATTATTGCACAATTGCACTCATCTCACACGCTAGTAAAGTAATGCTCAAAATTCTCCAAGCCAGGCTTCAGCAGTGAACTTCCAGATGTTCAAGCTGGTTTTAGAAAAGGCAGAGGAACCAGAGATCAAATTGCCAACATCTGGGTCATCGAAAAAGCAAGAGAGTTCCAGAAAAACATCTATTTCGCCTTTACTGACTATACCACAGCCTTTGACTGTGTGGATCACAATAAACTGTGGAAAATTCTGAAAGAGATGGGAATACCAGACCACCTGACCTACCTCTTGAGAAACCTATATGCAGGTCAGAAGCAACAGTTAGAATTGGACATGGAACAACAGACTGGTTCCAAATAGGAACAGGAGTACGTCAAGGCTGTATATTGTCACCCTGCTTATTTAACTTCCATGCAGAGTACATCATGAGAAACGCTGGGCTGGAAGAAGCACAAGCTGGAATCAAGATTGCTGGGAGAAATATCAATAACCTCAGATATGCAGATGACACCACCCTATGGCAGAAAGTGAAGAACTAAAGAGCCTCTTGATGAAAGTGAAAGAGGAGAGTGAAAAAGTTGGCTTAAAGTTCAACATTCACAAAACTAAGATCATGGCATCCGGTCCCATCACTTCATGGCAAATAGATGGGGAAACAGTGTCAGACTTTATTTTTGGGGGCTCCAAAATCACTGCAGATGGTGACCGCAGCCATGAAATTAAAAGACGCTTACTCCTTGGAAGGAAAGTTATGACCAACCTAGACAGCATATTAAAAAGCAGAGACATTACTTTGCCAACAAAGGTCCGTCTAGTCAAGGCTATGGTTTTTCCAGTGGTCATGTATGGATGTGAGAGTCAGACTGTGAAGAAGGCTGAGCGCCGAAGAATTGATGCTTTTGAACTGTGGTGTTGGAGAAGACTCTTGAGAGTCCCGTGGACTGCACGGAGATCCAACCAGTCCATCCTAAAGGAGATCAGTCCTGGTTGTTCACTGGAAGGACTGATGTTGAAGCTGAAACTCCAATACTTTGGCTACCTGATGCGAAGAGTTGACTCATTTGAAAAGACCCTGATGCTGGGAGGGATTAGGGGCAGGAGGAGAAGGGGACGACAGAGGATGAGATGGTTGGATGGCATCACCAACTTAGTGGACATGAGTTTGGGTAAACTCCGGGAGTTGGTGATGGACAGAGAGGCCTGGTGTGCTCCAGTTCATGGGGTCGAAAAGAGTCGGACACAACTGAGCGACTGAACTGAACTGAACTAAGAGCTTTTGTGCGTTACCATGTCATCTTGTAGGTTGCATGTTCTGCCTGCTCAACGTGTGTCTGTATCACAGTCAGCTGGTAATGATTGTGCAGGTTGGAGCTCATGTCCCCACTTATTCAGTCTTTTCTGAAGAATCTTTGAGGTCTTGCTCAAGAAGCCAGATTGGGCTCAACAGTTCTTACGAACCAATTCCTATTTTTAAATTTGGTACACCTGGTTAATCAATCATAATATGCTCTTTTCACTATTCTCTAGTACAGAAACAGATACAGAAAAGTGATAGTTTGGGGCTTCCCTGGTGGCTCAGTGGTAAAGAATCCACCTGTCAATGCAGGAGACATGGATTCGATACCCAAACCAGAAGCGTACCACATACCGCAGAGCAGCTAAGCCCGTGCACCACAGCTATTGATTCTGTGCCTCAGAGCCTAGGAACAGCTACTACTGAGCCCGTGTGCCACAACTGCTGAAGCCTGTGCACCCTTGCGCCTGTGCTGTGCTTTAAGAAAGGCCACTGCAATGAGAGGCCCATGCACAACAACGAGAGAAGAGCCCCCAGTCTCCACAACTAGAGAAAAACTTGTGCAGCAGGAAGACCCAGAACAGCCAAAAAATAAATTGTATATATAAAAAAAGAATGAAATAATTTTTTAAAAGGGATAGTTTGACTTTCAGAATTTTAGAGAACAAAGTATCAAAGTGGGAGGACAAAGAAATGCATTCGTTGTTGTTCTTTCTGGCACGGTCTTCTAGTTTTCCACCTTTATCCTGTGTGTATCATTCTTTTCTGAGCAGCTTTCTATCCTGTGTATATAATTCTATTCTGAGCAGCTTTAAAGGACATCTTAATCACTGTGAGGAATTAGAAATCACTTAGTTCATCACTAAAAAGAAACAGCTTCTGTATGGAAGTATATTGCTGAAGTATACAAAAGAATTGTATATTGTTTATAAGTTTATTTTATGAATTTATGGGTTTAATTTTTAAAAGAACAAAACTAAGAGCTAATTCATTCAATAAATACTTATTACACATGGGTTGTTTTTCATCCGCTGTTCTTAGGCTCTAAGTATACAGTGGTGAACAAGATTCCCACCCTCAGGGGGCTTAGCAGGAAAGACTGACATTAAGCATGTAATTATGAAAGTGCTATGTTGTAAAAGTGGAGTATAAGGTTTTTTGGGTGGGTTTTCAGGTGGAGGGAATGGGAGCAAAGGTAAGGCTGAGAGTAGCTAAGGATGGGGCTAGAGAAGTAGGGAAGGACTGGAGCACAGAGGATGGGGAAATTCATCTTGTGGATATTTGCTTTCTTTTTTCTTTTATAAGTATTTTAGGTTTGAATCTGTTTAAGAAAAGATGATTGGTCAATGTTTTCCATTCGACTGCTTTTATATTTTAGCTAGAGAATATTTTTAAGATTAGAAGTGATCTAAATAATTGGATGTTTTAAATATAACAGAAAAGATTTTTCAGTTGTTTTTTCATAACTCAAAGTGGTATGTTCTTGTTACATTTTTAAGACACTGGTGAAAACATTTGAAGTATGTGATCTTCCTGTCCGAGCTGCAAAATTTGTTGCAAGGAAGAATTGGGTTGTAACAGGAGCGGTAAGTAAGCATATGAATTTCTAATCCCATTTCTGAATTGGTCAGTGATTACCTAAATGAGTTGCAGAATTTTGATTCTTGCTTTCTTTTGTTAATTAGTGCAGTGTTTTGAAGCCTGAACTTTATACCTTGAGCCTATAGTATATTTGTTTGTGCAGTTTACTTCATAAGAGTAATGATGGTTTTTAAATTTTCATTTCTAGGATGACATGCAGATTAGAGTATTCAATTACAACACTCTGGAGAGAGTTCATATGTTTGAGGCACATTCAGACTACATTCGCTGTATTGCTGTTCATCCAACCCAGCCTTTCATTCTAACCAGCAGTGGTAAGAGATGACCCCTATTGGTCATGTAGGTCTCTTTGAGTAATTCATTTTCATTTAGTGAGACATGCAATTCATTTACTGCTGTTACAAGTAGAGTTCTGATTTCAAGCAGCCTTTAAACTATTTAAATCCATTAACATGCTATCAGTGCTGCTTGCTTTTGTATTTTAATGAATGTCAGCTCTACTTAGGATTTGTGTAGCAGTTGCTCTGATTCCTGTCAGGGAAGACCTGAAGGTCTAGATGTGGAACATCTGCTAAACAGAAAGCTAATTTACCTGCTGAGTGAGTGAGTTTTTGGCAGATTGCCATATACTCTAGTCAGTTTTATCTTTATATTCAGACTAGTTTGCACCTTGGTATTATGTATAAAGCAGTGGAGCTTTTTGGAAGGCAGTTAAAACAAGTTGCCGGAGAAGGCAATGGCACCCCACTCCAGTACTCTTGCTTGGAAAATCCCATGGATGGAGGAGCCTGGTAGGCTGCAGTCCATGGGGTCGCGCTAAGAGTCGGACACGACTGAGCGACTTCACTTTCACTTTTCACTTTCATGCATTGGAGAAGGAAATGGCAACCCACTCCAGTGTTCTTGCCTGGAGAATCCCAGGGACAGGGGAGCCTGGTGGGCTGCTGTCTATGGGGTCACACAGAGTCAGACACAACTGAAGTGATTTAGCAGTAGCAGTAAAACAAGTTGCACTAAATTGGTAATAGGTCTTTGAAACATTTTTAAGTTAGAAATTGAGAAGTATTTCAGAACTTTTTTTAACCAGTTGAAGCCTGGCGTGCTGCAGTCCATGGGGTCGAAAAGAGTCAGACATGACTAAGCAACTGAACTGATTAAAAGAGAAATGCTTGTTTCTGAAATAGTCATTGTCATCATTTTTCAGTCATACTTAGACTCTAATTAAACTTGTTACTCTTTTATCATTCTGTAAAACCCATTGAGTCTATTTTAAATTTTTTCCATGAAAATTGTATATTTGCTATTAGTAATCTCTTTTATCTCCATTCTTCAGAAAGTTAAAATTATTCTTAGAATAAGCATTTTGAAAAAATCTGTTCAATTCTGATTCGGTGTCTGTAAGTCATGGAATATATGATTTGTGTTAGATTTTCTTCCTTAAAAAGGCACAGAGATTCTGCACCTTAGTTCTGAATGAAAGAAATAGATATTGCAACTAAGTGGAGACTTTCTTTTGGTCTAGATGACATGCTTATTAAACTCTGGGACTGGGATAAAAAATGGTCTTGCTCACAAGTGTTTGAAGGACACACCCATTATGTAATGCAGATTGTGATCAACCCTAAAGATAACAACCAGTTTGCTAGTGCTTCTTTGGACAGGACAATCAAGGTAAGATGCCCATTGTTTGTGTCAGTTATGCTTGTTGGTGAGATATAATTGTGTTAGGTATTTTACTGCTGTCTTCCCAGAAAGTTATTCCTATCTTAGAAGTTTCCCTCAAAAGCTCATTTTGAAGCAAAATAGGACTTCTTATTTTGATTACAGAAGGGCATATTCTGTTTAGAAAAATGGTGTGGCAACTCAGTGCTCTTAATGGAGGGGTGTTTCTCCATGTGGAAGCAGTATATTGTAAGAGTTTTAAACCTCTGCAAACCCAGAATAAGAAAATGCCTGTGTCTTCTCTAGGTCACTGTTTTCCTCTTTGTTAGTGTATTTGCTGTTTCCTTCTGCTGATTATTAATCTATTTCATTTGCCTCCATTCTCTTTTTCTTACTCTATTTCTCCATACCACTGCCAGTTATCTTTCTAAAACATGGGTTCCGTCTTGTCAGTTCCCAATCTAAGGGTAAAGTCCAGATGCCTTGGTGTGGAATACAAGGGTTTGCAAGACCAACCTTAGCTAATGTTAGGAGTCATGTCCTGTAAACCTGGTCTCCTCACCATTTTCTCAAGAAGCCATGAATGTTCACGGAACCTTACCTCATTCAGCTGGTCCCTCTGCCTACAGTATTCTTTATTCTCCCTTTTTGATTTCTTTCCTCTGGAGAATTACTCATCTTTCAAGGCTTAGCAGTTATTTACTCTGAGAAGCTCCCTTCAGACATCCATTTCACCCCTAGACAGAGCCATTCTCATCCCATTCCTTCCATTCTTTTTGGCCTCTTATGGCCTTCCTGCTGAATAATAATGGGAAATCTTTATTCCTGAAATGTTGATGTTTGGGGCAGGAACCGTATGTTACCCTTCTCCCACAAGCAGACACACATTGGCAAGCAGCACAGTGCCCTGTCTGTATTAGATGCATGTTGCAGTGAGTGCACATATATTCCTTTTCCCACTGTAGTATTTAAAATATTTCCATATGCATAGATTTAACTTCGCTTACATGAACAGGCTTACATCTATGTAACATTTTTATTAGTTTTCCTTTAACTTATATAAACTGTTGTCTTCTGTTTGACAACTTATTATTAAATAGTACATGTTGAATATCTTAGGGCTTTGAATTACTTTATTATCATTTTTCTTTTACTAAATTATCCTTGTTTTTGACATAGGTTGAAAACTTTGAAATTAGTTTCAAACTTTCTTCACTAAATTCGATATGACTTGAGGACAAAATTGTCTTACCTTTGGCCCTAGTAAAGTTTGTTTACATATCTTTGTACTCCCCACGGGGCCTCCCATGTAGTGGTCATACAAAATAAATATTTGTAAAGATAAAGCTCAATAGCAGTGCTGTAGTAATATTTGACTGCTTTTTCATACTTGAAATTTTTTGATTAAAGCAGTAATTTTTTTCCTTTTAATACATCTCACTAAGTCCATTTTCATTAGCTTTGTGTTACTAATAACTCTCTCATAACATCATTTCCTACCCTTACAGTAGTGTTTCTCAAAGTCAAGACACCTGGGGTGTCTGTTGAAAATCTAGATTCCTGAATTTCATTGTAGTTCCACTGAATCATAATCTCTAAGGATAAAGCCTGGAATTTGGCATTTCAGAGAATGCCATAGTGATTCTGCCCTCTGGAAATTCAAGTAAAGTGAGAAAGAACCCAAACACGTGGGTGAAAAACTGAGCATTCTTCAGCTTCTCTGCTGGGCTTTGGCATTTCTGTGACCTGTCAGGGGTGTGGTGGAGCTGCCTTCTGAAATGAAGGCCCCATGTTGACTGGCAGATGCTGTTGCTCTCTGAAGGTGTGGCAGCTGGGCTCATCGTCCCCAAACTTCACTCTGGAGGGACATGAGAAAGGTGTGAATTGCATTGATTACTACAGTGGTGGTGACAAGCCATACCTCATCTCAGGAGCAGATGACCGTCTTGTGAAAATATGGGACTATCAGGTACAGTTTTTTCATAGCTTACTTGCCTTATGTTAGATGTACGTCTCACTGTTTCTTACAGAACAGTTCAAACTTGGGTTGTTGAACTCTGTTTTGAGCATAATAATAAGGCATCAGGAATTGCACCTAAACTGTGGTCTCAGAATTCCCCATGAAAATAGCAACAAATGCTTATTAAGAGTTTAAAAATAAAATGCCATCATGTTCATTTTTCATTTACTACTAGAAATGAGAAATTTCAAGGTTTTAATTAAAATGAATTCTTATATCCTTTAGTATCCTCATTGGCAGACTTCCATTTGTATTTCAAAACTAGCACACTAGTGACCAATGTCAGACATCACAATAGTGCTATCATTTTGCCACATAAACTCTTGTAAACCTGATTATGAACTCTTGTTTCTACACTTTTTATCTCCAAGATTTTAAATTTTAATTTTTTTGTTTCTCACCCACTCCAGTGTTCTTGCCTGGAGAATCCCAGGGACAGGGGAGCCTTGTGGGCTGCCATCTATGGGGTCGCACAGAGTCAGACATGACTGAAGCGACTTAGCAGCACATCAAAATAACCACAAATAGTTAATAAAATGAGGCCTAGAAAACCACTTATCATGAGATACTCAAATCTGTGTTTAAATGCAGGATAAAAACATTAAAGACATCTTAGGAAATGGGGGCACTGATACTTAGATGAAAACCAGCTCTTTCAGGGTGTGTGTGTGTGTATGTTTTCTTCTTTAAATATGATAGTTACTTTTGCCTGTACTATCAAATAATGAGAAAACATGTACACAATAAGATGATTCTCTTTCAAAAATCTCTGTATTGAATATTGTTTAGATTTTTATGACCATTATCATTGATTGTGTATCTGTGCTCGGGGAAAATTAAGGATGAGTTATTGTTTTCCACTAATAAGAGTGTTTTCTGTGTATTGACTATAGAATAAAACTTGTGTACAGACACTGGAGGGACATGCCCAAAATGTGTCTTGTGCCAGTTTTCATCCTGAGCTGCCCATTATCATCACAGGTTCAGAAGATGGTAAGTTAGAAATGTATATTTATTCCTATGCTTATCATTCATTGCTGAGTGGATACGTAAGCCAGCTTAGTGCCCTACACTTTCATTGGAAGTTTCAAAAGATTTTGCTATTTTTTAATAGAGTAGATTACTTAAGCTATAGTAGAGTACAAGGACATTGTTACTATCATTATCATCATCATGATTCTGATGTGTTTTGACTCTGTTAGGTACATAAGAGGACACCTGGAAGTGCTAGGGGAAGACGGAAAAAGCCTGTGCTTTGGAGTCTGAAATCCTGGGATCAGATTCAGGCTCTGCCACTTCATAGATGTGTGGTTTAGATACATTATGAAATGGGAATAGATATATCTGCCTCATAGGATCATAGTGCAAGGATGTGGAGAAATAACATAGAAAGCATCTGGCATGTAGTAGGCACTGTACCCAGGAATCCTGTCATTATTTCACACATAAAAATGACATTTCTTTTTTTTAGCTTGTTATGTACTTTCTATTATATGTTTATGTTGCTCTATAAAGTCACAGACTACAGATCAAAAATGAAGCTTCCAGGAAGTGTGTTTGAATATGAAGACTTCCACGTGGCTGGTCCACCTGACAGTTCACTTTTGGGTATTCAAGTCAAATGGCTGATTCACATTGTTTTTTCAGGAACTGTGCGTATTTGGCATTCAAGCACCTATCGCCTTGAGAGTACTTTGAATTATGGAATGGAGAGAGTATGGTGTGTGGCCAGCCTGCGAGGGTCCAATAACGTTGCTTTGGGCTATGATGAAGGGAGCATCATTGTTAAGGTAATCTCTCATTGCACCGTCTCTGAATAGGGTATACAGGGGGAGCAGTTTTCTTCTAAGTCACCAGCTTTGTTAAACTGGCACTCTGTCATTAAGCTATGTACTTAAAAGAGATTAGGTACTGGCGAGGAGAGTTAAGTGGAAGAAAGGAGCCCTCCATTAAATGAAAATAGAAAATGTTTATTTTGTTGTAGTTTCATTTGTTCTCCTTTTTGTGGCTAAAAGTCATTTGTCATTCCTCCAGCTTGGTCGGGAGGAACCTGCCATGTCCATGGATGCCAATGGAAAGATAATCTGGGCCAAACATTCAGAAGTCCAGCAGGCCAACCTAAAAGCAATGGGAGATGCTGAAATTAAAGATGGAGAAAGACTGCCACTGGCAGTAAAAGATATGGGCAGTTGTGAAATATACCCTCAGACTATTCAGCACAATCCTAACGGGCGGTAAGCCACCACCAGAATCTCCCTCTGGACCTCTGTGTGTGTTTGCATATCCACAGCTTGTCTCACAGCCCTGCCTGTGATGCGCATTCCTCATGGAGCTTTTGCCCTGACCTCACAGTCCTCAACACAGTGGCAGGCAGCCAGGCCTGTTGATCTTGTCTGCATGCACAGTGAAGCATAATTGCCTTCCTGGCCTTTCCCACTACACAGTTTTGAACAGTGGAATAGTTTTGTGTTGACTCTATTTCATATGTGTTGGTATGCATCCTTATGACATGTCCTTATGCTCCTTCAAGGGCAAGAATCCTGTTTTACCCAAGACTTAGTAGGTGCTCTCTACATATTTGCTGACTCATTGCTCTTAAGAAGAGTTGTGAGGTCTTTGTCTTTTGAAAAAGTTTTGGGAAAGGTAATAATTCTGCTTCTTCTCTGTAATTTGTACCATCAGCTTTGTTTCTCCCTTAAGATTTGTAAAGCACTGAACATCTTGTTTCTCATACAATGAGTTTAAACGTGTAAGCTTTAAAAATTATTTTAAAGTAGATCTGAGCATTTTATAATGCTGTCCTGAGTATTAAAAAAGACCAAGTATATAAACCAAGTATGCTGCCTTGTTCAGTAAATGGTCTCCATAATTACTTGCAATAAAGTTTTCTTATGAAGAATAAGAACACATTACATATTTTCCCCTTAATATCATAAAACAATTTTTGCTTAAGTTTTACATTTCACCTTTGGCAGTCTAATAACAGCCAATATGTCTGTTGAGAAAGTTTTGACCATGCAACATTCTTTTTTTCCAATCAAATGTTAAAAATACCCTGTTTATTACAAATATCATAAATTTAACAGTCATTGAAAAGTGGGGTAAGATATTTTCATTTATTTGAATGATCAGCTTTAAAGTGATGGTAGCCTTGCAAGAAGGTCATGCCTTCTTATTGTGTAGATGTAATGAGCAAAATGCCAGGTATCTGAGTACTCAACAAATGCTAGTTGAATTATTGGAGTCCTCTCCTATACGTCTCCAGCCTTTCTTATCTTCCTGACCCTTTGTTTGTAAGAGAGGCCATTGCAATAATATTTTCAGCAGTAACCCCATCTTCATAATCTGCTTTTGATTTGTTGGGTGTAGTATTTTTGTCTAGCTCTGTATTCCAAGAAATATATAACTTTAAAAGATATTAGGTTCATTTGTAACAGTCAACTGAAATAACATTTGTTATTAGAAATATTTCACCATATTAGAAACAAGATAAATCATTGTTTCTTAACTTCTGCATGTCATTGGTCCTCTGTACTTCTCCCCACCCTGGCTTTTCTAACTTGTAGGTTTGTTGTGGTGTGTGGTGACGGCGAGTACATCATCTACACGGCAATGGCACTGAGGAACAAGAGCTTTGGGTCTGCCCAGGAGTTCGCGTGGGCCCACGACTCTTCAGAGTAAGTTTTGTCTGTGTCATATCAGCTGCCCCTGATAACCAGTGGGCATTCTGTATGCAGCTGTATTGAAGAGGTCTGCAAGGCTCAGTAGGCTGTGCTTCTCCATGTTGAAGACCAGTTCTCACCAGACCTGTGTTGGAGGATTAGTCAGGGGCAGATGTGCAGCATGAGCTGCATTTAACATTTTATACTCGGTTTTGAGCTGGCTCTCTCAATCTGACCCAATAATAAACTGGGGACCCAACACCTATTTTTCCTTGGTGGAGCCCATGGCAGGGCTGAAGGCAGAGTAGTCCCTCAGATAAAGACCTTGGCAGGTCCCACCTCCCTCCTCAGAACCTGCATCCTGAGCTGCTGCTGCTGCCCTCATCTGAACCACTTGGAGAGATACTAGATTCTAATGTAATCATGATAAAAACTTAATGAATCTGTGATAAAACATCACAGAAATGATGATGTTACTTATCTCCCATTCTTAAATTCTGTCTGAATTCAAAATGTTCATAAAATTGTCTCATTAAAAACAGAAAAAAATCTACCTCTCAATATTATACTAGATATTTACTGACTGGTTCCTTTTTGATTCCTGTTTGGTGCATGTAATAAACATGGGGGTTTTGGTTTTTTCCAGACTACACACTGAGTTACATCTTCATAGTTTTCTTGGTTTTGTTTTCTCCGTATTTTGTGTTGCCTCTTCTGCCAACAGTGGGCAACTTAGGCCTCAGCATTGCTCAGTAAGATGCATGCTTTTTAGTTTTTAACAAAAAGGTCCCTGAGAGGTAAGATCTTTTCATCAGTTTCCTAAATAAACTCATTTATGCACAGTTCCATATACTAAAAAGTACTTTGTTACCGTGAGCACGGTTATGGTTTGTGACTTGCCATACCTCTCTCAGCACACGTCTCCCTCTGTTTTGATAGTTCCTTCTTTTCAGGTTTATCCAGCCCAGGCCCTCCCTGTTCAGCATCTTTCCTATTGGAGCAAAGTACTTATTCCATCCCTTTCTCATAATACTCTTGAATATCCAGCCATAGCCCCCTTTCAAGAGAGAAGCCAGAGTATACACAATTTATAAGTTGTTGCTAAGCATGACTGACCTAGTGAGCCACTTATAAAAGTTTTTGTTTTTTTAAGTTACTTTTTATTGAGGAATAATTTATACAAAATAAAAGGCACTGTTTTAAGTGTATCTTTCAGCGAATTTGGACACATGGATGTAACCTGTAACCACCAGCACAGTCAACATTTCTGTCACCTCAAAAACAATCCCCTTGTTTCTCTTATAGGCAGCACCCCACCCTTGTTCCCCACTAGATTAGATTTGTCTTCTTTAGGATTTCATCAGTGGAGTTGTGCGGTATATATTTGTCTGGCTTGTTTTGCTCAGCATAATGTATTTGAGCTGCATCCATGTTATTACATGGGCTTCCCGGATTGCTCAGTGATAACGAATCTGCCTGCGATGCAGGATATGTGTGGGTTTGATCTCTTATCTGGGAATATCCCCTGGAGAAGGAAATGGCTACCCACTCCAGTATTTTTGCCTGTGGAATCCCATGGACAGAGGAGCCTGGCAGGCTACAGTCTGGGGTTGCAAAGAGTCAAACACGACTGAGCGACTAAACAGCAATTTACGGATGCATGGATCAATAACTGGTTCCCTTTTTGGCAGGGAGTATTCCATTGTATGCATAGACCACAGTTGGTTTACTCATTCACCTGTTGAAGGACATTTGGATCTTTTAAAATGGTTTGTAAGCCCTAGTAATTTGTGTAATAGACATTGTGAAGCCTGTTCATTATTTGTCCAACTGTAAGCAGTTCACTGATCTCTTAGGAAAAAAATATATTAGTGAATCTTCAGATATTAATTTTATATTTTTGTGTAATTCACTACTTAAATACATTTGAAGATACTTGTAATATTTGGTGGAATTACAGTGTAGTATATATGTAATAGGCTATAATTGCTTTCCTTTTCCCCCTAGGTATGCAATAAGAGAGAGCAACAGTGTTGTAAAGATATTTAAGAACTTTAAGGAAAAAAAATCATTTAAACCAGACTTTGGAGCTGAAAGTAAGTGCTGTTTATATATGATACAATTTTAGAAACTTTGTAATGCCTCAAAAACATCTAAAGATCTGAAAATATTTTGTTGTTCTTTGTAGGTATCTATGGAGGCTTCTTACTGGGAGTCAGGTCTGTAAATGGTTTAGCTTTCTATGACTGGGAAAATACGGAACTCATACGCAGAATTGAAATTCAACCCAAACACGTGAGCTTCCGTCTTTGCTGTCTTTGGAACGTACCTCTTTGTGACAAACTCTGGGTCCCTGAGGCCAAGAAATACCCTGGTACCCTGCTTTCCCTGTCCCATTGTGATGGACATGGGGCCATTTACCTCGGGATTGCTTTTAAAAGGAGGATTGGGGTATTTGAATAAGGTAGTAGATGTTGGGCTTTTTGAAAAGTATAAAGAGTTGTACAAATGCCAAGTGCTAGTCGTATTTTAAATGGCTTTAATGCTTTGAAGAGGAAAAGTCAATGAGTTCTTCACGTGGCAAGACCTGCAAGTCTCCCACTCAGTTCAGAAAGCCTTTGCCTATGTTATCTGATAACGGCTGTTTAAACTTTAGGTGGCCGTTCACCAGTGATGGTTTTCTACCTTTAGATCTGCCTGCTTCTTTGAGAGCTTTCATTGTCAGGAAGTTATCTCTGGAGACAGATATCTCCCAGGGTCCTGGTTCTGATTGCTAGTGTCTGCATTGTCTCAGCAAGGGAGGCATCATCCTCAAGGGGGCAGACATCGGTTCCTGAAACCAATTGATGAGAAAAAGTACTCTATTTTATCTATAAAACATAGATGTTCATATGTTCATACATGTTATGTGTTTGTATACTGTGTGTATGTTTATGTATTACATAATGTATAGATGGATAGTGGGCGTCCTGGGTGGCTCAGTTGGTAAAGAATCTGCCTGCAACGTAGGAGACCTGAGTTTGATCCCTGAGTTGGAAAGATCCCCTGGAGAAGGGAATGGCTACCCACTTCAGTATTCTTGCCTGGAGAATTCCAGGGACAGAGGAGCCTGGTAGGCTACTGTCCATGGGGCCGCAAAGAGTCGGACACGACTGAGCAACTTTCACTTTCAGATGTGTAGTATCTGTGATATTAAAACTTCATAAAGGAAAGTGGGAAAAAAATGCCTAAAAAAGGTTTGGTGTGGGGGTCATAATGGGGGTGGGAGGAGGGAGAGACATTGTTGTAGAGCAGCTAGAAATAGTCTGTACTCCTCTGAATCTCACTTACTGCCAGCACTTACTGCCAGCGCTCCTTCCTGCCTCCCTAGGGCTTTCCATTTCTGTAAATAAAATAGCAGCGCCCTGTCCAACCTCCCAAGTGTGTGTGTGTGTGTGTGTGTGTGTGTGTGTATCAGATTAAGTGCTTACTTTTTATTCTAATGTAAGAAGATAAATCTTGTAGGAAACAGCATATGCAGTTTGTCACATTCACATAGACTCCAAAATCATTTATCTGTGTTTTTGTTTGTCATGTCACAGATTTTCTGGTCTGACTCTGGAGAGCTAGTCTGTATTGCAACTGAGGAGTCATTTTTTATCCTTAAATATCTGTCAGAAAAAGTCTTGGCTGCACAGGAAACACATGAAGGAGTTACTGAAGATGGCATTGAAGATGGTTTTGAGGTAATTGCATCAGTGAAACTTTAGCTTTGTTTTTAAACGAATTATGTACTTACAGCTGAACTTCACTCAGTATAACATTTTATTGTAAATTAGGTTTGGGAAAACTTAATAAACACTTAAGGAGTTATGGTAAAATGTGGAAATTAAAGTCTTGGCTCAAAGATCAGGGTCTGAAAGTATTTGTTAAAAGAGATTTGTGCTTTGATTATAGGAAATCTTTAGACCAGCTTTGACAGTTTTTCAGTAAGGAAGTTAGAAGTTGTTACGGTCCTAAGACAGTTTAGTTAGAGTTATTTAAAATGGGTTTTCAAGCAGAGGGAGCCTATCCTGGTACTCTCTGATGACTTAGAGGGGTGGAACTTGGTGAGGAAGGGATGGAAGCTCAAGAGGGAGAAGATATATATATTAATTATGGCTGATTCACTTTGTTGTACTGCAAAAACCAATACAATATTGTAAAGCAATTTTCCTCCATTTAAAAAATAAATTAAGAGTCTGTAATTATCTTTACAAAAATAAATGAACTTCCAAATATAAAGATAAATCATCCATGGTAGAGGTGTCTTAGAAGATTTTGTGAAATACTTATTATGCCAGTCTCATGTATGTTAGGAATTTCAATCAGCACTTTCTTAGATTATAGCTTTAACTCAACGGTAAGACTTTATAGATGCTCATTCAGGAATCTGTTCTTAAATGAAGAAAGAGGATAGACATTCCAAGAAAGATTTTCTTTCTTGAAATAGGATTCTTTCTTTGCATCTCTTTTTCTATCCATCACCCCTAATTACATTCAGTTTTTTGTTATTGAAAGTTTGTTATTTGTTGTTGAATAAGATAATAACAGGCTTCATTTTCTTTCTGTAGGTTCTTGGTGAGATTCAGGAAATTGTGAAAACAGGGCTGTGGGTAGGCGATTGCTTCATTTACACAAGTTCTGTGAACAGATTAAATTATTATGTCGGAGGAGAAATAGTCACCATTGCCCACTTGGACAGGTAGCTGACTATCGTTTTGCTTTCGTTTTTAATATCCTAAATTTAAAAGTATACTTTAAAAATAAAACCAGTTGCTGGCTTGTAACAATGATAGGCCTGGTTTTTCAGTGTTATGGTTTTAATAGGTGGCAATTTGCTAACTAAAACTGCGTCAATCAAATGAAAAGATTTTGAGCAAGAAGCAGAGGGAAGAAGGGAGAGAGAGAGTATGTACTGATCTGGGCTTAATTCTAAATTAGTTTCCATTTCTCTTACAGGACAATGTATCTCCTGGGCTATATTCCTAAAGACAACAGGCTTTATCTGGGGGATAAGGAACTGAACATCGTTAGCTACTCCCTGCTGGTTTCAGTGCTGGAGTACCAGACAGCCGTCATGCGGAGGGACTTCAGCATGGCCGATAAGGTCCTCCCAACCATCCCGAAAGAGCAGAGGACCAGAGTTGCACACTTCTTGGAAAAGCAGGTAAGGGGGGTTGTTTGTTTATTTATGTGTGTTTTTAAAGCCAGCAATTTGAAAGAATGTTTGTATGAGTTTGAACTTTCTTTCTTTATTGTCACTGTAATTGTTTCCTTATGGCAGTGGACTTTCTCTTATAAATTTAGGTCACTTATTAATATGCTTCCTTCTCCTTTCTCATTGTCCTTCATATCCCCTTTATATGTTGAAGGTGATTTATTAGTCTTCCCTTTCTCTAGACTTCTTTTCCATTCTATGAGTATTTTCATTTCTATGCTGTATTTTTCTCTATCTTAGCTAGCTTCTCTCTTTCTGTAAAATACACATAAAATTTATCATTAGTGATGGGCGTTTTCCTTAAAGTAGCATTTTTATAATCAGAGTTTGTTTATTCTTGAAACATAGTTGATTTACAGTGTTGTGCCTGTCTGCTGTATATGACTCAGTTATACACAAATATACATTCTTTTTTTATAATCTTTTCCGTTGTGGCTTATCGCAGAATATTGAGTATAGTTCTCTGTGCTGTACAGTAGGGTGTTGTCTATCCATTCTATACAAAATGGTTTGCACCTGCCAACCCCCTCCTAGTCTATCTCTGTCCCTCTCCCCTCCTTGGCAACCACAAATCTGTTCTCTATGTCTATGAATCTGTTTCTGTTTCTTAAATAGGTTTTGTGCCATATTTTAAATGCCACATATAAGTGATACTATGTGATATTTGTCTTTGTCTTTCTGACTTACTTCACTTAGTATGATAATCTCTAGATCCACTGGCATTATTTCATTCTATTTATGGCTGTGTAGTATACCATTGTATCTATGTACCACATCTTTATCTAGTCCTCTGTCGGTGGACATTTCAGTTGTTTCTGACTCTTGTGAAAAGTGCTGCTTTAAAATCCAAGTTATGTGCACAAAAGCTTTGGAAGGCTTAGGAGAACACAGCCCTCTCCCTTCGCTCATTTACGCTCCCTAGTGGTAATCACTTAATTCTTTTAGCTGACTGTTGGCATTTATTTCCACATGTCTAACATGCTTATTATGGAGAAGGCAATGGCACCCCACTCCAGTACTCTTGCCTGGAAAATCCCATGGACGGAGGAGCCTGGTAGGCTGCAGAGTCGCTAAGAGTCAGACACGACTGAGCGACTTCACTTTGACTTTTCACTTTCATGCATTGGAGAAGGAAATGGCAACCCACTCCAGTGTTCTTGCCTGGAGAATCCCAGGGACGGAGGAGCCTGGTGGGCTGCCGTCTATGGGGTCGCACAGAGTCGGACACGACTGACATGACTTAGTAGCAACATGCTTATTATATTGCTGTTTCTCAGTTTTAGGTATTTTTTGGGACCTCCCACTCTGTAGAAAATGAAGAATTTATCTTTCTTTCACTCCCCCTGCTTCAACAACCTACATGCCACTTAAATCGTTACATCATAATTTTGATTAGATCAGTATCCATTGTTTATATTATTATGACTATTTAAACCCTGTTGACAGCTGAGCCATATTATAGCTTCCCCTTTTTTCAGTTGTTTTCCCTGAGTTAATAACTGATTCTTTTATTAACGTTGCTTATTTCTCTATGTGTTTAGGGTTATTCTTCCTACTCTGCTGCTTCTCCAGATTTCCTTGCTATCTCCTTTCAGTGTGTTCAGTCTCCTTCAGGCTCAGCTGACTTTTTCACTCATCATGAGTATCCCCTCCCCATCATGTTGGGGCCTCCCTTCGTCTTGAGCCATTGTTTCCTATATCCCCTATCTTCTTTCCTGGCTTACTCCCTCATTTTGCTGGAGTATGTCCTTCAGTAGTTTTCTGAGAAAAGGGTTTTTTATTGATAGGAAGTAAATGTTTTTGTGACCTTGAATATCTGAAAGTGCCATTGTTCTACCCTAGAACATATTTGGCCACTTAACTGGATATAGAATTCTAAGTTGGAGATAGTTTTCTCTCAGAATTATAAAAAAAAAATTCTATTTTGTCTTCTGGTTTCTAGTTATTGTTGAAGTCTAAACCATTTATATTCCTGAGTCTTGGTGCCTGATCTGTTTTTTCTCTTTGGAAGCTTTTTGGATCTTGCTCCTGTTGTTCTGTAATGTTATCATGATGGTGGGCCCTGGCTTAGGAGTCAGTCATCATTCATTCTGCTAGGTATTAGATGAGCTCTCTTAATTGGAAGCGCATTCCTTCATTTTTGAGAGATTTTGTTGAATCATGTTTCTGTTGATTTCCTTCCTATGTTTTCCATATCCTCTCTGTGGAACTGTTGTTCAGATGTTGGACTTCTTGGCACTGGTTTTCTCATTTTGTTATTCTTGGACTTTTAAAATCTTGTTTATTGATCAGAGTTTCTCTTCATACCCTCTGTTAGGGTATAAGTGATAGTTGGAGTTTTCTTTTTCCCTTATTGGTATGCTTTCTTCAGATTACTGTTACTGGTCCTGCTATTATTGGTTTGATTTCTGTCTTTCCTTTTAAAGATTTTCCTCAGGTATCTGATGATCTTTGAGCACTCCTTTAAGAGTGGAGGTCTAAGCAGCAGGTCAAAAGATCTGAGTTCATGGGTGAACTTATTGAGTATGAACTTAAAATATGTGATGTGGCTGGGCCAATTGATTGGGAAACCTCAATGTCAGTTTCTTCATGTAATGAATTTGTTCATTTAGTAAATTTAATGAGCACTTAATATTGTACCAAGCACTGCCCAGGCTGGCATATGACCCTCATTGACATTTTAGTATTTTTAAGTCTAGCCCCTTTGGTTAGTTTACAGAGAAGCTCCCCAGTCACCATCATTCTGGGGGTGGGGGTGGGGGTGCGGTGGGTAGAGTACAGCTTGGTGTCTCAGTATTTAGTATTTCAAACATTTAGTTAAGTATCCATTCTCATAATCTCCTGTTTTCCTTTTGCCACTCGGTATTCCTTCTGGGTGTGTAGGTATCCCTCAGGCTGGAGACCCTCTAGTTTACCTTCTGTAGACATCAAGCCTCGTCTTCCATGTGTGTTGAGAGGATGTGGGGAGGCGTGAGGACCTGGGGTGTCTAACTGCTTCTTATATAGACCTAGGCAGTTTGATTTCTTTGCTGGCTTTAACACTGCCCTTCACGAGACACAGCTGAGGTGTGAACTGAGTTATTTCTATGCTGTCTTGACTCCTGGTTTAGTCTTCTCTGGTGTTTTAACTGAATGTTTATTTCAGTAAGTTTAACTCCTTCACCAGCTTTCAAGCTTCACAAAGTGTTGTTATTAAGACTGATTTCTCCTCTGCCTTTTTATGTGTCCTTGGGAGTTTGTGCTTTAAAGAAGAATCCCTTTAGTGTCATTTCAGTGGAGATTGGTGGAAAACAAAAGTAAACATATATAGTCCACCTCATTTCATTTGCTTCGCCCTCACCTATATATGACTAGTACTATGGATTATCTATCCTCCACTCTTGGATTGTATGTTGTCTGCATTAGTGCTAGGGGAGAAAAGGAGTAATGCAGATTATTCAGAATTTCTTGTTACCTTGTACCTCAGGGGTGAGTGGAGGGAGGGGCAGCTTGTATAGTCTGGGAACTTATTTTGAACACAGTGATACAGCCATGCTGACTATTTAGTGAGACAGAACTGTCCAATTTCTGCATCCTGACTTAACAGCATTCACCTTCAGTCTGAGGAAGTCTTCTGCAGCTTGAACTTTTTGTCTCATTATACCAATCCCCTGGAGCTGAAGAACTTGCCCATAGGGCAGACCCCATCAGCACCGTGTTGTGGGAGAAGCTAATATAGTGATTATAGTAGTTGGCTTAAAAGCTTGTTTCTGATGGCTGACTGGAGCATGGGAAGGAGGTTTTAGACTTCTGCCCTCTGGAATACTTGCTGAAGAGTAAACTGGACATGAGACCAACAGTAAAGGCATAGGTAACACCCAGGCAGTGTCTGGACCTGAAGGCAAAATGTTTGCTAAATGACCTGCGGATGATTGAAAATCGTAAAGTTTTACATTTGATTTTCCTTTCTTTGAGGCCCAGGACTAGATCTCTAAGGCCCAGCTTGGGCAATTACAGACAGCTAGGTGTAAACTACTGTGCCTTTTCTTTTTTAAATGGTTCTTGTCCAGTCAACTTTCTAGAATCATTTTTGATATTTACTTTTATACTTCTAAATTTTACTAGTTGTTGTTTTACTTGAGTCAAGCATTGGTCAGCTTCCATGCTTAGAAAACAGGCGTGCAACTGAATTTTGTCTTTCCTGTATGTTCTTACCAGTTGATTTAATGGCTCCTTAATTTTTCTGTCTTCTTATTGAAGAGTAGTTGTTGTTATTGTTACTTTTGTTTAAGTAACAGGGCTTCCAATGTCGGCAGCATATTTAGTTTTGAGGGGAAAATGGATTATTTGCCATGTGTGTGCACTGTATATGTAGACTACACACACAGGTTTTGCTGTACATAAACACACACATATCTTATCTGTTCAGGGCTTCAAGCAGCAAGCTCTTACAGTTTCCACAGACCCTGAGCATCGCTTTGAACTTGCTCTTCAGCTTGGAGAACTAAAAATTGCATACCAGTTAGCAGTGGAAGCAGAGGTATGTACTAATTTATCATTTTTTGTAACTGATGGAAAGAAAGGTCAGGAGATATTTGTATGTGTTTAGTGTAAGTTGTGTTATTTAACTTTTCTGAAATGCAAATTAGTAACTAATTTTGGTGAGGTTATTGCCTCTCTTTGGTCTTTTTAAAAATGATTAATTCTATATTCTTATTAATATATTCTTAGCATTCTAATTTAAGCTAAAGTTTTTTGTTTTTTTAATCTTAACATGGGATCTATTTTGGAAGAGAAGAATAGCTGGAAGATAGTAGATAAAGGAATCTGGAACTCTCAAATAATGCAGACAAGCAGTAATGTGTCAATATCCCAAACTAGTGAGGAAGATGTTAGTTTTAAAGAAGGGTTCTGACATTTTGAGACAATTTAATGACATTTTTATGGATCGTATATTGAGGGCTCCAGTTATGGTTCAGTCTAGCTTTTACAGGTGAATTCATTTCAGATGTACTAAAGAAATTTTAGCTATGTTAAGATTATCCAAATGAGCAGCATTTTATTTGATTTCTGAGACACTACCAAATGACAGAAATAATATTTATTATTAAATATTTAAGGACATAAAATCTTTTTTTCTATTCTTTTTTAAAAAAGGGTTATAAATCATTCCTTAAATTACAATCTAATCACCTGAAAACTTATTAGTTTTAGTTTCACTATATAATTACAAGATAAAAATATAATGGGCTAAGTATTCATACAGCATTAAAATTGATTTGTGTTTGAATTAATTTTGTGTATGTGAATAATTTCCATTTCCTAATTACATATTTTGTCATTCCGTTCTTATTTTGATTGACAGAACCAACTTAACAAGCACAGCTCAGTATACATAAAACATGTATTTTATAATTATAGAAAATATAAAATTGTCAGCACAGTAATGCTCAGATTAACAGAATAATGTTGGTATTGGAAATTCAGATGTTGATTTAAAAGATATTTTAATGTGGAAACTCTTTCTTACAGTCAGAACAGAAGTGGAAACAGCTTGCTGAACTTGCCATTAGTAAATGCCAGTTTGGCCTAGCCCAGGAGTGCCTGCATCATGCACAGGACTATGGGGGTCTGCTGCTTTTGGCCACTGCCTCTGGTAATGCTAGTATGGTGAACAAGCTAGCAGAGGGCGCAGAGAGAGACGGCAAGAATAATGTGGCATTCATGAGCTACTTTTTACAGGGCAAGTAAGTATTAACCCACGGTCTAAAGGCAGGCAGAGTAATGAGAAGCACTGTCTGCACTGACTTTTGAGGGTGGTCTTTCGAGAGCAACGTGAAGAGGAAGCCCTGGAGAGTGCACTGATGCCTGGCCAGGGGGTATTGCTGGTAGGAGCAGGCAGGGGGACAGGGCTGCTTCAGCAAAGGATGCTTTTACCACAGTTTGTCTAAATGTTTGAGCAGAGTTGAGCTTCAGAGAAGAGAAATGTTAAACCCCTTTCTCAATAGCCCTGCCACTTCCTGGCTAAGGTATTTTATTTAATGACAGCAAGAGGCTGTCATTTGGTACCTGAATGGCAGGTGATTTTGCCCAAATTGAATAATTCTCATCTGTTTACAACAAAAAATCCAAAAGGGGGATCAGGATGCTAGTTACTAGTTACTAGCTAGTTACTTTTAGATTTGCATTTAAAGCATTAAAATGTCATATATTTTCAAAAGTGTAGCAGTTAGTACATATCAGATCTTTTCATTAGTTGACCATTATGAAATAAAATGCAAAAGTATTCATTAATTTTGCCTTACAGACTTTCTGAACCTCACAGTTCATCATAAAAACTTTGAATGTGTATGTATTTTATACCAAAGTTTTTATGATGAACTGTGAGGTTCAGAAAGTCTGTAAGGCAAAATTAATGAATACTTTTGCATTTTATTTCATAATGGTCAACTAATGAAAAGATCTGATGACACCCTACTCCAGTACTCTTGCCTGGAAAATCCCATGGACGGAGGAGCCTGGTGGGCTACAGTCCATGGGGTCGCTAAGAGTTGGACAACTGAGCGACTTCACTTTCACTTTTCACTTTCCTGCATTGGAGAAGGAAATGGCAACCCACTCCAGTGTTCTTGCCTGGAGAATCCCAGGGACGGGGGAGCCTGATGAGCTGCCGTCTCTGGGGTCGCACAGAGTCGGACACGACTGACACGACTTAGCAGCAGTAGCAGCAGCAGCATGCATACATTTATATACCTGTGAGAAAAGGTCTGGGCTTCCCTGGTGGCTCAGTGGTAAACAATCTGCTTGCCAATGCTGGAGACATGGGTTAGATTCCTGGGTTGGGAAGATCCCCTGGAGAAGGAAATGGCAACCCACTCCAGTATTTTTGCCTGGTAAATCCCATGGACAGAGGAACCTGGTGGGCTTCAGCCCATGGGGTCGCAAAAGAATCCGACACGACCGAGCAACTTAACAAGAATAGGTCCACTGTTTTTTGGCTGCACTGGGTCTGTCGCTGAGCAGGGGCTTTCTCCAGCTGCAGTGCGTGAGGACCACTATAGTTGTGGTGCACTAGCTTCTCACTGTGATGGCTTCTCTCACCGGGGAGCAGGGACTCTAGAGCATGGGGGCTTCAATAGTTGTGGCACATGGGCTCAGCTGCCCTGCAACACGTCCCCCCTGCATTGGCAGGCAGATTCTTAACCATTGGCCCACCAGGGAAGTCTGGTTCTACTTTTCTTATCAATTATTCAAAAACCCCAAAAATTCTGAAGAGAGTTATTTGGTGGCATAATCAGACCTAAACTCTTAAGTTGTTAGTTGTTTTTAATGTTTTTATGCCACTTGGTATGTTTTTATTGTATTTAGTAGTCACGTGTTTTTTGCAGAATATTAACGTTTGTGTCTTTGGTGCTGAGGATATTATGTAATATATGGCATATTACTTTGTAATATCCAAGTATTACCTTTTTAAAATTAAAAAAAAATTCTTAATTCTAAA
Organism: Bos indicus; assembly: GCF_029378745.1. NCBI lineage: Eukaryota > Metazoa > Chordata > Mammalia > Artiodactyla > Bovidae > Bos > Bos indicus. Next base: position 130,117,863 of record NC_091760.1, read on the forward strand.
ACACAGTATCCACTTTATCAAACTTACACAGGAAAAAACTGAAATAAAGAGAATGGACACTTGGATATTTTCCTACTGGGCACCACTGCATTGTCTAGCACTGTTCATCTTAGAGATGCTGCCCTCAGTAATATACTTGAGAAACGAGTTTCTCCTCTGTATCTCCTGAAGCCCTTAAATGTGTTCGTATCAGCTACCTTGTCTTAAAAAGCCCCTTTAGTCTGCCTAGGACAGTTAAGCAGATTGAAAATGGTCACAAAAGCTATCTTATTTCTCACACTCCTGGAGTCCATTATGTAACTCACAGGTGATAAGTTAATGGCTCAGTGACAGAAAAGAGGTATACATGTGGGAGCTGGAGAGGGAATGCTGACTTTGCAGCACTAAATTCACATTTCTCTAATGTGCTAAGTGCCATTATTACGGCGTTTATTCGTGGTAACAGTGCCTGTCTTTAATCTGTAGGCTTGATGCTTGCCTGGAGCTTTTGATTAGAACTGGACGACTGCCAGAAGCTGCCTTCCTGGCACGGACTTACCTACCCAGTCAGGTTTCAAGGTACAGACTTTTCATTTTGGGAGGAAATATTTCAGATAAAAACAGAGTCCTTACCAATCTCCCTTTGGTTCCATATCTGTAACAGGGTGGTGAAACTCTGGAGAGAAAACCTCTCAAAAGTCAATCAGAAAGCAGCAGAATCCCTTGCTGATCCAACAGAATATGAAAACCTTTTCCCTGGATTAAAGGAAGCCTTTGTTGTAGAAGAATGGGTGAAGGAAACGCATGCCGACCTATGGCCGGCCAAACAGTACCCACTTGTCACCGTGAGTGCCTGGGGCGCCTGATTTTGCGTAACTGCAAGTAGAAGGGCATTCACAGCTTAAGGTTTTAAACTGTACTACATACGTTCTGATTTGATTGAGAGCTAGTATTTGGGATTTGGGCTAAGTTCATAGATGAATTATGCTTTCAGAATATTTCATTCCATCATTGCTTCATTCCCTGATAGCCAAATGAAGAAAGAAATGTTATGGAAGAGGCAAAAGGCTTTCAACCCTCAAGATCTGCAGCTCAGCAGGTCAGTAGACTGCTACACAAGATAGTCTGGTTGAGATTTGTTGATTTTAAGTACCATCTCCCACTTCCTAATCCCGATCAGTCTTCCCTTTGGCAAAAACTTCGAATTCCTGAACAAATTCCTTTGTTTTGTGGATTTTCAGGAACTTGATGGGAAACCTGCTTCTCCTACTCCTGTTATCGTGACCTCCCAGACAGCCAACAAAGAAGAAAAGGTATTGACATCATACCCAGCTTCCCGCTGGACCCCAGCCTCACCCTCTTTCCACGTGAACGTGTGCTAGCTGTGCAGGCCTGTGTTTTAAGTGATGTAATCAGTTTCAGAGCAGAGGCTTTGAAATGGAAAGATACCCCTTTCTGACTGTTGGTTTAGTTCTCTTTGGATCATGAATCACAGGTAACTCTTCGTTAACACAGTACTACAGAACTCACCCTCTTCCTTTTGTTTGCAGAGTTTACTTGAGTTGGAAGTAGATTTGGATAATTTGGAAATAGAAGATATTGACACAACAGATATCAACCTAGATGAAGATATTTTGGACGACTAAATAATATTTCCCGTTTACTCAACTAAACAGATGATCATTATGGACAGGTATCGATCGTCACCCTGACCACCATGCTTTGGACTCTGAGAAACTCCTTACATTTTTTATATGTAGACGCTGTTGCCCACTAGGAGCACAATGCCCTCATCTTCGGAGGAGTTTCTGTGCAGCATCTAAATCACTGTTCGCTTAACTAAAACAGCTGTGGGCTTTGATTTTTTTCATACTGTCATTGGACCGTATCTCATAAAATCTTTTGAAATAATGAAGATACTTCAGAGTTTCCTTTTTGCAAAATGAAAACAGGATTCCAGTTTGGCTGAGCCAAAACTACACCTCTTCTAGGTATCAGCCCATGTTCTCTTCTCTTTGAATAACTATTTTCAAATAGCATCATTCATATTTTTCTTAGACTTGAGTATCGGTGCTAGACCTCACTGCATTATTCCCCTCATTCTGTATAACTTTCTTATGCCTTCCTCTGACTTTGTCTGGTAGTACCTATTGCTAGAGTCAACTCCCCTGACCACATTAAGCTGGGCTCTGTTTAAATTACCAACTGACCCATTTGGTAACACCGAGACATAGTACTTTTATTCTTTCTTTTTACACTGTACTCATCTGACATGATTAGAGAAATTCATAACCAGGCATTTAAATATACTTCAGTTATCCTCTCATAGCTTCGGAAAGTGAGTGGAGTAAATAGTTTTTTCTTTGTATTTCTGATAGAGGCACTATTTAGAGTCTAAAAAACAATTTTATAAGGAACTCTTAATTTTGACATTTTTTTTCAGTATTGACAGAAAACCAGCTAGAATTTAGTAAAATGAAGTTTATTTAAAAAATATTTTTAGGAAGCTGCAGAACTGCTAATGAATGCTTCTTGGTAAGCTTGCAGTGTTAATTCTATATATGCTCCCTTCTGTGCTTCTGTTTTTGCAAAGACCTGTTTAAAAAAAAAAAGTTTTAAAATAGAGAATATACTATTGATAAAGTTCCTAGTGAAGTCCCAGTTTAAAAACCCTCCACATTTCACAATATTTTTCTGATTACCAAACAATAAGCATACTACATGGACAGAAAAACAGTATCACAGTTAAAGCAACCTAATTCCAAACACCAGAAGTTTCCAAACATGATTGTCATTTTTCAGAAAAAAATTAAGAAAACCTACACTGCTGGATCAAAATAAGAAGCATTAGGTTCAAGAGAAATCCGAGGATGGAAGTTAGCAAGATGATTTTTCACTTTAAAGAATGGGCTTTTCCTACTCCACCTATAATGTCATCACTGGTTGTTTTTATCCTCAGTAAGCCTTATAACTGCTTTGCAGTAGCATAAAGTAATATTAGGAGAGAAGCCAGATCCACAAATACATGTATATTGTGAGCATCAGAAAAGATGAAAATCATACAATGGTTTCCCCGCATCCTGAAAAAAAACCATCTCAACATTTACAGAGAAATCTGTGTAATCCCATAGTTTTGAGAGCGATACAGTTCCAAAATGAGAACGCACTATCCTCCCTGCTTCTGGACAGGAATGTGACCAAACTGGGCGACATGTGCTCTAAAGAGCACAGGAGCTGCCGCCCCACTATCTGAACTCCTTGGACTCCGGTGGCAGCTGTTTCTGTTGTCCAGGCTGAAGAAATACGGGGCTCTAATCACTCTGGTTTAAGACCACGAATCTGTGTGTGTGTTGGTCACTCAGTTGTGTACTACTCTTTGCAACCCCCACGGGGTGTAGCCCTCTAGTCTCCTCTGTCCATGGGATTCTCCAAGTAAGAATACTGGAGCGGGTTACCATTCCCTTCTCCAGGGGATCTTCCTGACCCAGGGATTGAACCCTATGATTTCTTCACTCAATCACTACATGATAATGAATGTGAAAGAAGTCCCTTTACCTTAATTAACTGTAATCCCTCAGCAGCCTGCTCTTTGGCCTCTTGAGCTGACTGGCCATCAGGATGGAGGATGTGATAGAGCTGGACCAAGCTGGCGGCATCATCAACTCTGGAGGGAAAGGGTTTACTGTTATAAAGGGTTTGTTGTTTTCATTTTCTTTTTACATATTTAACTTTAGTTTATAGTTTTCTTCTTCGGCTTCACAGTCCTATAAAAGTATATGCTGAACTTTACATTTCAAACTTCCTTTGGGCCAGGGGGAAAAAAAACTTTTACAGCTTTCAGTTTCATATTTTCAAACCATTTTCAGGAATATTGGCTAGTTTAGGTTTCACAGGACAAGAGTCAATACAGACAGGTACCCAGATAATGAAAGGGAATATATTAAAAATGTGGCTGTATCCTTTCTGAAAGCAGAGCATCATTTCTCATAGAAACAGTGTTCTAACAGTGGGTGATTTCCAGGCTGGCCCACATCACCAGCAGATAGTAATAGAGAGGGTGGGTCTGTACCCTCATCCCACATAAGCCAGAGGCTGGTGGACATGGGGATGCTCAGTCCACTTGCCTTCAGGTGCAAACTAGCAGTGACATCTGCTGAGGAATTTTCACTGAGACTCTGAATTAGTGGATAAATGCCTCTGAGAGGCATCTAGAAGTCCAAGGAAAGACTCCCAAGCCACCTGTCAATTCACAGGATCCCATTAGTTAAAAACCAGCATCCTAGAGAAGCAAATTTGAAATTATGCACTCTAGATAGAAGAGAATTCAGGTTCTTCCTCAGCAATCTGTCTTGTCTGTCTCTTGTCACACAACTACCCATGATGAAGCCAGAACAAGAGCTCAATTCTTACAGTTTGTACTTAACCTTTTGAGAAATCTATAGGCAGTTTTTATCAACATTAAAACTTTGCCTTCCCCAAACTAAATAACCTCTATCCTCTCACACAGTCAACACCTTCCTCCCATTTGCCACCTCAAAGCCCTTCTAGAGTGGAGTGAGAGTGGGGTAAAGAGTTTCTTAAGCCACGGTGACCTTAGAGAAATGCTCTGGGCTCATCCCAAAGCCTGTTCACCCTAAAGGTCATCTCTTGGTGAAACTGAGAAAACCAGAGCTGAGAAACCAAACTTTCCAGAGGAAAAATATTTGTTTAATGTTCATTATCTACTGTGTTTGTTGTACTCTAATAGTTCAACAAATGTGGCAACAAAAGATAACAGTCATTCTCTTAAAAGCTAAGCATGTGAGTCCATAAAGAGCTTAACTGGGTTTCTATATCTTGGTCACAGCAGGGCTTCTTTATGTTCATGCTACTGTATAATACCTGTTTCACAGAACGATTTAGCTTCAAACCCAGCCTGTATTTGAAATTAAAAGCAAGTAAATCCTCATGTAAAAAAATGTTTTAAAGCACCTCAATTCAAGACCAACAGTGGAACTTAAGTTTGAAATCTGTGCAGAATTCTGGCATGGGCTCCATTTGCCAAGGATATGCACCCTCTACTGTTTAACCTGGGATTTGCAGCAAACTGTCCTGCTGAGAATTCCCACAGGAAGTTTTACTTACACAGAGCAGGAAAGGTTAAGTACTCAAAATTCCCTCCCAGTATGCAAATATGGCAACCCACTCCAGTACTCTTGCCTGGAAACTCCCATGGACAGAGGAGCCTGGTGGGCTGCAGTTCATGGGGTCGCTTAAGAGTCGGGCACGACTGAGCGATTTGACTTTCACTTTTCACTTTCATGCATTGGAGAAGGAAATGGCAACCCACTCCAGTGTTCTTGCCTGGAGAATCCCAGGGACAGAGGAGCCTAGTGGGCTGCCGTCTGTGGGATCACACACAGTCAGACACAACTGAAGCGACTTAGCAGCAGCAGCAGCATGCAAATGAATTGCTTCAGATGTAAAGCTTACATGTGATAAGTATTTCTATAATAACTTATGAGTACACCTTGATAAATAATTTTCAGCGAAATACATTCTGTGTTGCTCTAATTTCTTGCAAAAAATGTTAAATAATTTCAGAACATTTACAGCTGAGCAGCTTTAAATTCATTCACAGCTAATGCACCTAAAGGCAAGTAATTTTTGAACATGCTCATGATCACCAGCAGCCTCCTGCTTATGTGGGATGTGGACTGCAAGGAGATCCAACCACTCCATCCTAAAGGAGATCAGTCCTGGGTGTTCATTGGAAGGACTGATGCTGAAGCTGAAACTCCAATACTTTGGCCACCTGATGTGAAGAGCTGACTCATTGGAAAAGACCCTGATGCTGGGAAAGATTGAGGGCAGGAGGAGAAGGAGACGAAAGAGAATGAGATGGTTGGATGGCATCACCGACTCAATGGACGTGGGCTTGGGTGGACTCGGAGTTGGTGATGGACAGGGAGGCCTGACATGTTGCGGTTCATGGGGTTGCAAAGAGTCGGACACAACTGAGCGACTGAACTGAACCGAAATACAGGTTTACTGTAATGATAGTGAGAATTTCTTTACTTACTAAGATCATACTTACAAATCTCTCTGAATCTGGTCAATCAATAAACCATCAATCTTTTTCTTATTTACAAAATACCAGGCCATTCCACCAAAGTGTCTTGTTGAACGTAAAAGGTCATACTTTCCATATTTATCTATATCTTCATAGGTCTGATGATGAACCTATCCATACAAAATGCAATTTTTCAGAAATACAAAAGTAAAAGTGAGCCAACATTACTGGATATACATCCACTAGCAGGCGAGCTGTCTAAGAAAGTATTAGTAAACCAGGTCTCCTGATCCTGCATCCACCATCAGTCATTAACTAGCAGGTATGATTAAGGACAGCTCGCCACTGGCAGTGTGTGGAACCTGGAACAAGTCTGCCAGACATTTATAACCAGATCAATTACTCTTCAGCAGCCATGCACTATATATGAAGCACCTATTATATATATGGACCACTGGAAATAACGGACTTCCACTTCTTTCCCCTACCCAGTCAACTATCCCACTCCATCTTACTAATTAATGTTCCTTTAGTTCTTCCAGACTGATCTTAAATGAGGACTCTGATGAGGGCATTCCTATATTAAAAAGGCTGCTGACTGAAGTCCAGATTCGTCAGCCTAGCATCTGAGGTTACCTGTGATATGGCCCCATCTACCTTTCTAGCTTAATCTTGAACCACTTCCCTAGGTATTCACCACATGTACAAGCAAAACAGATGACTGGCCATTTCTCAAGTCTACTTTTGTGTCCTGCCTATTGTTCGTACTTTCCTTTCTACCTGAAATACTTCTCCATCCACTTGCCACAATGTTCCCTATCCTCCTAAAGCCCTCTTAGGCCTTCCCTGAGAGCATGTTGCAGCCTTCTCTTAGCACCCAACATCTTAGACCTATGGTGGTGATTATACTTCCCCACAATCTTTCCTGGACTGCAAGCTTCGACAAGGTTCCCTATCCTAGTTCATGTCATCACCTCCACAGTAACACCTTACACACAGAAGGTACTATATGATTATTAAATTGCAACATAAGGCACATACACTGCATTTTGGCAAACTTTAGTAAATAACTTTCCTGTACAATAAACTGAAGAAAAAATCTCTGCCATCAAGTTTGGGTACTAACTCTATCACTTATTAGCTGTGCAACTTTCAGCGAGTTACTTGACTCTCTAAACTTAAGTTCTCTCATCCTTAAAGGGTTGTTGAAAGGATGAAAATATCTATTTTGTGTACATCCAGCACTGGACAGGTGTTCAGGCATTTCCCTTTTCCTCCCCCTGTATTGAAGCTTATAACCTAACTCATTGTGTTGGACTAAAAAATCTTACTCATAACCATACTGACACCCATACTTTAGATACTATAAAATATACTCACTTTGATATAGTCAGCAGAATCTGGCTCAAACTGGGCAACGCAGAGATTGAGGACATCAACATGCCGGTCCTGACTGTACATGGTCTAAACCCACATAGCAGAGTTGGAATTAAATGAGAAGAAAGTGCAACACCTGTCCAGACACCATGACAGCCCTGCCCCTCCACACACAGGCCACATCTGTGCCCAGCACGAGGGAGGCAGAAACCACACACAAACCACATGTCACACCTGGATTCAAATCCCAGCTAACCCAACTACAAGACAATGACCCTACTTATCATTAGAAATGCCTGTGTTTATCAAAGCAAAATACCCAGCAGCACCAGAGCCAACAGGTTCAACAAAGAAATCACCACCGCCTCTATGACCCCAAAGTCATCTTACCTGAAGATTTTCTTCCCTAAAAATTACTGGTGTTAAAACTCTACGGCCTTCTTTGGGGAAATAAATTTGAATCATGCGGTCCCGTTCTTCCCAAGAGGCTTTGCGTAGCGTGCCACTTGGTTCTCTGACAACAATAAAACGCTCCTGAAATAGAAAACACAAGGATGAGTTTGTGAGGGCTGATTTTTAGTTCCAGTGTCCCACTAAGCACCATTATAAGAATAGTTTGCAATCAACAATATAAAATGCAACGGGCAAACAAAATGCAATCGTGTATGATTTCAATAATAATTTTAAACCTCAGATTTGGCGAGATTTGATACTTCCTTCACTAATCATCCCTGATAGCTCAGTTGGTAAAGAATCCGCCTGCAATGCAGGAGACCCCGGTTTGATTCCTGGGTTGAGAAGATCCCCTGGAGAAGGGATAGGCTACCCACTCCAGTATTCTGTCCTAGAGAATTCCATGAACTGTATAGTCCATGGGGTCGCAAAGAGTCAGACACAACTAAGAAACTTTCAGTTCAGTTCAGTTCACTAATCACTGCAGTGCCTCTGACGATCAAAAATCTAATGAAAGTATTTACTAAATATGAACTACAGTGGTAAAGTGAGTTGAATGCATAAAATGATTCAACTAAAAAAAGTTGATTTGAGATTCATCTAAATCCATTTCAGAAAAAAGAAGTGCTATAAACCTTTTTAAATTGTTTTCTTATCCTAAAGTCTCACCCAGATAAGACTTGACTATTTTATGGTCCATATTTAAAGTGACAAGGATAAATGGAACAAACCCAAGAATGTGGAATCTTACTTCCACACCTCTGCGAGTCCTCATTCTGGCAAGAGACAAATGTGTCAGAGAGACTGGTGCACCTGCCTCTGGTCTCTTCACTTTTTTTTTTTTTCCTAAGGAAATTCTTGTTTTATTTATGTATTTATATGGACTCCTTACACAAATAACATTCCTGTTCTCCTAAGGGTTTCTTCTATAAATTGGAATGGCCAAGGAAAAGCATTGTCTAATTTTGACTTGATTATACACGTTCAAAAGAGAAAGAGGGAGTGAAGAGAAAAGCATTGGAAAGTCTTTGACTCTGGGGCTCAGCACGTACAACAGACGTCTCGGACTCAAGATTCATCCAGGTTGTCGGGTAGTTCCAACGCCGAGGGAAAACTAGGGGAGCCCACCCCACCCCACCCCACAGAGAGAATTTCTACAGCTACTCTAGCAAGATGATCCAGCTAAAGCATAGGTTTCAAACTACAGAGTTTCAACTTAACATCTAAAATTTTAAACTGTAGCATTTCTGCGACAAATAAGCTCAGAGAGCTCATCTCAGAAGAAAAATTAAAGAACGATTGCTCTGATGAATGTTTGGATAAACAAGTACGGTGACCGCAACCAAGGTGTTGAGGGCAAAATTAAAGATCATCCCAGGCCAAACGATGCTTCCTTCACCTACTGGGTGAATTCCACTCACTGTCTGTACCACTCAACTGGCAATCTAATTTAGCACAGGCAGCATTCTTGACACCTCATAGATACTGTTAACTTTGTTTCAGAACTAGAAAAGGTCAGGAACTGGATTATAATTCTTTACAAAACCCAGAAGGACTTACACAGAGTTTTGCACACAGCTGATAAATGCTACACATCTGATTAATGTTTAACCAGATGGTAGTGACTCTCAACTCTTCAGAACTTTAATAAGTCTCTGAATGTGTTTTAAGCATAATATAATTAAACCTTTCATCAAGCACTGCAAACAGAAAAAAATAAAATAGATGGTAAAGTAACACAATTGTTCCTCAAACGGATTTTGGCAATTTGAATTCCAAGTTCCTTTCTCCCTTTCAGGTTATAGAATGCTCCCATAACCAGCCTTCACAGCACTGCAAACGTATATTAAAATACTTCAAAGCAAAAATTCTAATAAAATGAAACTCTGATCCCATTCATTATGTCAGATATACAGGTGACTGACATACAGACATGGACACTGCTCACATCGCGTCTTCTAACCATAATCAATATGATAAAAAGATTAGCATGGGGTGGCCCTTTTTTCAACCCTATCACTATTAAATATTCTACTGCAGTTTGTGGGCTAAAATGCAAATTACTCTTTTCACTCATTACTTGAAAAGGCTCAAACACAAAACTAATGTATTTTATTCTATAAGTGCTAGAGTGTTCTTTTGGAACTGCCAATCAAGTGAAGAGGAGCTAGACAATAAAAACTACAGCAGATGAAGTGGTACCTAAAAATTATCTAGGCAAGTGGGGTATTTTTACTGCAAATTCTGAAAAGTGAAAATCCTTTGAGAAGTCCGAGCTTTGGGAGCATCAGCAAGCATTCCATCTTCTCAAAAAGCTTGAGCTTTTTGAAGTCAATCTAGCTTGGGCAGAATCATTTTGTGATTAGACATATACTTACCCGATGTGGTATGCTGTACGATATATCAGTAAACACATATTTGGCTGTTTCGGTTCCTTCCAAAATCTTATCTTCAGCTAACACATCATTTATTGGTGTTCGCTCTTCCAGAACTGGTGGCATTTTTAATCTGACTTTAGCTGCCTCAATCGCCTGTCTTGTAGCCTAATGAAATAAAATATATCTTAGGGAAAGCCACAAAGTTACAGACCAAAAGGATCATCTGACAAAAGCAGATACTAATAAAGAAAAGTGCTAAAGACTTCAGACAGAACCTGTAGGTACAAATAAGTGAGTGAAAAGCCAAACTTGGGCTCCTGGGCCCTGGCCTTTGTCTCTGTGATGAGAACATCCGTCACAGGCTCAACCACTCTCAAAAACAGAAAAGGGAGGCTCTGAGACAGAGCCAGGCCACAAGAGCCACCCAAAACAGGACAGAGGATTTCACTTACTGGGTGCTTACTATGTTCCAGATGTTGCTCAAATACTCTGAGTGCATCTGGCTCCTTTAATGCCACAACTACCCATATGAGCCAAGCGTTACTATTTATAGAGGTCATTTTATGAGAAAGAAAATAGAGGCACACAAATGTTAAGTAAATTGCTAACAAGCTGCAGCACTACAATTTGAACCCAGGCAATTTAACTCCAGAGCCCATGCCCTTAACCACTGAGCACAGTGCTCCATGCCATACTGCTAACAGTGGTTCTCTGAGAGATGAAAGGGGCCTTTCACTCTTCATGTGCTATATACTTTGGGGTATTTGAACTCTGCTATGGCTCTCAATGATTTTTGAGTTGAAAGAAAAGCAACAATATTTCACATATTCATACATGAAAGGGTTTTCCACAAAGCACTCAATACCCATGACTGCAGGAGGACACCTGCCTGGAACAGAATACTGTTCAGAAGGATCTCACAATCTCACCAAGCCTCAGCCTTAAAGCAGCTCACAACCAATGTTTCTGCAGGAAGGAGGCTGGAGCAAGGAGAACAGAGGAAGGATGCTAGGCTGGTTTTGGAGCAGAGGTGGTTCCGCCTGATAGCCAGACCTGACCCATATGTGCAGTCTGTCTAATTCTGGCAATCTTCCCTACTCCTCTCTGCCAGACTGCACAAGTTTCTTTTCTCAGTTCTGTGCCTGGAACTCCCCCTCAAATCTGGAGGGACCCTGAAAATTTTGTTTAATCTTTTAAAGAAAGATATTCTACCAATATTCCTACATTCACATACCTCTTCCAACTGTGCCTGGGTCATTAGCTTGTAAGTTGGTGGTTTCGTTTCTTGTACTGCTGGCTTAAAAATCTTCAGTAAATCCAAGCCTGTCATCTTGATGAGTATGCTTTGGACTTCCTCATCCATAAAAGTAGGTTTCTTGATCTTTGGGCTACCAGATTCTGTTAAATAAATTTTAGTAAATAAGATGGCAAAAATGACAAGACAACAAGACATCTAAATGGAAAAAGTCAATGATAAAAATGATTAACACCATGTCTACCTCAGTATGCACAATGCTAATACCTACAAGACTCATTCATTCATTTAAAATTTACTGGGCATTCACGATGATCAAGATACAGTTTCTGCCAAAAAGGCACTCAAAGTCTAGTGAAGGAAGCAACAGGATAAAAGTAGTTAATGCAATATTAATGACAATAACGGTTACTGCCAACCAAAGAATTGTTTCCTATTTGACAGGAGTTACACACATTTTCAGGAAGGCTTACACCAAGCCACAAAGTATGTACTGATATCCCAGTTTTGTATATGAGGATACTGGAGGCTTGCCAAAGACAATTAGCTATTAAATGATATACCCAGGATTTAAACCAAAGTTTATCTGATTCTAGAACCTAGATCAATTTCAATTTACCATCATGTTCCTCAGAGTAAGTGCTACATACAAGGGAGGTACAGGGGGTTGTATGATAACAGAGACTGAAACTAAACTTAGCCTGGGAGCAGAGAAAGGCATGGTAGAGTCAAAGAATGCTTCCCGGGGACCCTGAATAGGGCAGAGAAAAAAAGGGAAGGAAATTCTAGGCTGAGGGGTTCCATAGGAAAGAGAGGCCTGGATCACTGGACACGATACTGAAAAGGCCATGTGATGTTATGGAAGAAAGCTGGACAGGAGCGGAGACGCAGATCTCAGCTCTGCCCGCCCTAGTATGCCTATCCCTTTGCCCAGCCTCCACTGCCATTGGAGTGGGGGAAGCCATTCGTCCCAACCACCTCGTCCTCTGCTGGCCCTATAAATGCTGGTGTCCCACAGGATTCTGAACTACATTTTTCTCTCCCTTCTCACATTCTTGATGGATTATCTCCTAACCTTCTGTAACTATTAACTACCTAGAAACTCTAAAAGCTGAATCTCCAGCCAGATCATCTTCCATCCAACTACCCAACGGACATCTCGCATGTACGTCATACTGCCAAAGCAGAACTCGTAACTTCTCTTCTATCACAAACCTGCTTTTCCTCCTATCCTTAGCACCATCCAATAGGTCACGTGGGCCAGAAACCTACAGTCATTCTTGACTTCCCCACTACCCTCCACATCTAGCCAACAGCATCAATAATAAAAATGGTAATGTTAACAGCTAACATTTGTTAGATATTTACTATGTGCCAGTACTGACTAATACTTTTACATACTTGGTACATTTAATCCTCATAACAACCCCGTAAATACTATGATTAGTCCCATTTTTACAAGAGGACACTGACACAAATCAATTGCCTGTTACATCTTATAAATCATTCTTTAACTCTCTATTTCCCACTGCCACTACCCTAGTCAAGGCCATCCTATCTCTTGCCTCAGCCTTCTAACCTGTCTCCTTGCCTCCATTCTGACCATTCTCCACAGATCAATCACAGTCATTTATTAAATATGTAATCCAAACAACAGAAAAGAGTAACAAAATAAAGAGGTGGTTCTTTGAAAACATAAACAAAACTGACAAACTTTTAGCTAGACCAAGGGAAAAAGAGGACCCAAACTAACAAAATTATAACTAAAAAAGACATTACAACTGATACTACAAAATTACAAAGGATCATAAAGGGCTACTATGAGTAACAATATGCCAGCAAATTGGACAACCTAGAAGAAGTGGAAAAATTCTTAGAAACATACAATCTACCAAGACTAAATCAGGAAGTAATAGAAAATCAAAGCAGACCAATTACTACCAAGAAGACTGAATCCATAATAAAAAATCCTCCAGTGAAAACAGGCTCAGGACCAGATGGTTTCACAGGAGACTTATCAAACATTTAAAGACAAATTAATGCCAATCCTTCTCAAACTCTTCCAAAAAACTGAAGAGCAGGAAGCACTCCCAAACTCATTTTATAAGGCCAGCATTATCCTGATACTGAAATCAATAAAGGATACTAACAGAAATCTACAGGCCAATATCCCTGATGAATACAGATGCAAAAATTCTCAATAAAATACTAGCAAACTGATTCAGCAGAACGTTAAAAAGATCGTTCACCATGATCAAAGAAGATTTGGGATGCAAATACGGCTCAACATACTCAAACCAATCATTATGAAACATATTCATAGAAAGAAGGAAAAAGATTTCTTTGATAGATGCAAACAAGCACGTGACAAAATTAATGATTTTAAATTTCTAACAAATCAGGTAAAAAGGAACACACCTCAACACAATAAAGACCATAAATGACAAACACACTGCTAACATACTCAGTCAGGAAAGGTTGAAAGTCTTTTCTCCAAGAACAGAAACAAGACAGGGTTGCCCACTCTCACCACTCCTTATACAACCCAGTACTGGAAATTCTAGTCTGAGTACTCAGCCAAGAAAAAGAAATAAAAGGCATCAGAATTGAAATGGAGTAAAATTGTCTCTCTCTGCAGACAAAATGATGTTATCTATAAAAATCCTAAAGACTCCATCAATAAACTATGAGATCAACAAATTCAGCAAAGTTGCAAGATACAAAATGAATATCCCAAAACCAATACCATTTCCATACACTAACAACAAATTACCTGAAAAAGTAATAAAGTATCAAAAACATTATAATATTTAGTACTAAATTTAACCAAGGAGGTGAAAGATTGCGTTGCTGAAAACCACAAAACGTTGATGAAAGAAATCAAACGTATAATAAGTGGGCAGGTACTCTGTGTTCATGGATTAGAGAATTAATATCATTAAAATGTCCATACTACCCAAAGCTATCTACAGATTCAATGCAACCCCTACTGAGAGTTCAACAGCATTTTTTACAGAAGTGGAAAAAAACAATTGACAAATCTGTATGGAATCGAAATCACAAGAGACCATGTGATTGCCAAACCAATCCTAAGAAGAACAAAGCAGGAGGCATCACACTTCCAGACTTCAAGCCATTAACATGAAATCAAAATAGTATGGTCCTGGCATAAAAAAAGACACACAGACCAAGAGAACAGAGTGCAGAAATAAACTCATGTATATACAGCCAACTAATAATTGAAACTGTGTCCCCAGTAGACTTTGTGCTCTCCCAAGGCAACAGCCCTGTCTTGTACTGGTCTCTGGCACCCAAGGTCTCTTACAGTGACTGACACACAATAGCGCTCAGCACCACCTCTCACCTCAGACCACCTCACCCATTCCCCCCAGCTTCCGTTAACATTTTTACTCCAATGTTTCTCACCTTATATGTAACTGCATATCTGACAACTCCACTGGAATTTCAAAGGCATTTCAAATTTCAAATGTAATGCATCCAAAACAGATATTTAATTCCACTCCCTCTCCCATCTCATTTCTCCTGCCTCCACAATGGGTTCCCAAACTACCTGGGTTCAGTCTCATTTCTGGACTTTTGCTTACGCTGTTTCCTGCACTTGAAATGTTTCTTGGTTTTCTCAACACGATTAACCAAGTTTCAACTGTGGTCACATTTTCTAGGAAACCTCCCCTGCCCTTCCAGCCTAGTTTAAGCGCCACTCTTCTCTCCATTGGAGAAGGAAATGGCAACCCACTCCAGTATCCTTGCCTGGATAATTCCACGGACATAGGAGCCTGGCAGGCTACAGTCCATTCGGGCGGATATAGTCGGACACGACTGAGCGACTATTATTCACTCACTCCTCTCCATCCCCAATCACAGTCCAGGTCACACTGCACTGCCTCTTCCCACTGGACCACGACTTCCCTCAAGCAAAAACCGATGTCAGTCTTAGTCCCCCTTAACCCCTAAACTTAGCTTGGTGCTCTACGAAGAGCGGAGCTCAAGCAGTGCTGCTTAGGCAAGGGAACGAATCAACAAACGCGGGTGACGTCCGACAGGATACAGCCGCCTGGGTCTAAGGGCGCGCCACGGGAAGAACTGGGGCCCCCGCGTGGGTCTCGTCATCTGAAAGGCTCTAGATCTCCCAGAAGAACGCTCCAGGGGACGCCTAGCAGGTCACTCACCGGCCTCGGAACAGAGCCCACGGCATGGCGTTCCCGCCCCGCAGACCCCGGGCAGAGGCTGGAACAGGTCGCCGGGCCGGGGCCGAGCGCGGGCCCGGAAATAGACTCGCCCGGCACCCCGAGAACCTGCATGGAGATTCCACAGCGATAAAGACACTCTGAGGGTCGCCATCATTATCCGGGCCACTTACGCCGGAAACGGCTGAGAAAGACTCTGGGTCTCACGCGGTTCGCGCGGCACCCTGGGAAATGTAGTCTGGATGAAGGAGAAGGAGGAAGCGACGCAATTCCTATTTATAAAACAATAAACTTGTTTATAAAACAATAGATTGTTTCTTGTAAACAGCTCGTTCACACGTAAAAGGTGTTTATATGACCTTTTTTCTGGACCTTGCCTTCGTTTCCATGGCTCTAAATAACAAATTCCCACTTCCTGCCCAAACCTTTTCTCCCAGCCCCAGGTTTAAATCCAACTGCCTCAGCATCCTACTTTTCCATTCAAAAGTCTCACGCCCCCAACCCCCGCCCCCACCCCGCCCCACTGCTGCTACTGCTACTGCTAAGTCGCTTCAGTCGTGTCCGACTCTGTGCGACCCCATAGACGGCAGCCCACCAGACTTCCCCGCCGCTGGGATTCTCCAGGCAAGAACACTGGAGTGGGTTGCCAAATAACACCTGATTCCAGACCCGGATTGCCATGGCACCTATCATTCCCCTTCAACTCACACACCTTTTTCTGTCTCAGAATCTTAAGTCTCTTTTGCAGCTCTTTTCTCAATTTGTGCTCAATTATTTTGCTCATTTATCTGCTTGCTTATTTTTCTCATGCCATGAAATCAATGACATTATATATTGTGTTATAAGATCACCCAGCCTGGTACATATGCACACAGGAAACATTTGTTGAATAAATGACTAAATGAACGATTAGAGGATCCTGTTATGTTCTTCCCAGTTGTCCAGGATGTGCAGGTTTTATCCTCCCCTAGCCTGGTGCCCGTGCTAACTTATTCCCAACATCTGACTAAAAAGAGGCATTAAGTAAACGACTATTTGAATTCGCTAGACAAATAAACTCATCTTCTAACCTGACCTCATCATTGCCCAGTTAAGAGCTCTGTTTATGAACTCATACCCTATTTGGGCAGGGAAAGAGAGAGCCCTAGGCTTGGTGCTGCATTCAGGCATGACTGCTGCCCAATATGTCCCAACACTTCCTCTCACACCTACAAGATAAAAGGTGTCAGGGAGTGCTAGTGGGATGCACACAAGTGTCTCCCAGCCGTGTCCTTTCTCTGAGAATATACCACCTACTTTCCCAGAAGATAGGCTTCTGTGGTTGTGTTTGTCTTATTAACATCCTCCTAGATAAAACTGATTGGACAATGAGTGGACACCTAATGCAGGAGAAATGACTCGTTGGATGTTGCATTAGTTCCCTATAGCTTCTGTAGCAAATTATGACAAATTTGGTTACTTATAACAACAGAAATCCTCTCACAGTTCTGGATACCAGTCATCTAAAATCAGTATCACTCAGCTAGGTCAAAGTATTAGCAGAGCTGTGCCCCTTTCAGAGGCTCCAAGGGAAAACCTGTCTCCCAGATTCTTGTGACTGCAAACACTCCTTGGTTTATGGCTGCATCACTATAATCTCTGCTTCACTGCACCTTCTGTTCTGTGTCCAACTGAATTTTACCTCACTCTGTAAGGTTATACATATGATTGCATTTAGGGCCCACCCAGATAATCCAGGATAATCTCTCCATCTTCAAATGCTTAATCATTTTTGCAAAGATCCTGTTTCCATATAACATTCATAGGTTACAGGAACTGGGAAATAAATATCCTTTCAGGAGGAAGAACATTTTCAGCTGACCCCAGCTGTGCAGGCACCAAGCAGATTTTATCTCAATATTTCAAACTCAGAAACATAGTTGATGGCAGAAGCTTAAAATGGGTAACTGTTCAGAAAGGTTTGGAGCAGACTTTTCCAGCAATATGCTCACTAATCAACAAGCTGAGAGAATGCCAGTCTACAGAGAAAGGCAGGAAAAGGGATCAGGAACATAAATGGCAAACTAGGGTGCTTGAGAAAGAGAGGAAGGGAGGGGTGTGCTATCTTGCCCAGAGATGCTCCCACCTTCCTGTATTAACCTCCTTTTCTTGGGCTACACTAAATTACTGATGGATTACCAAGATTCTTAATTTCAGCTGTAACCTTGGGCAGATGCCCACATCTTTCAGAGCCTCAGTCTCTCACCTGAAAACTGGGTATGATGATAGTACTTTTCTTACAGACTCTGAGGACAAAGTACATTCAGGATCTAATGCCTAGTTTTTCCAAAGGGGACGCAAGAAGCAAGAAGGTCATGTGGCAGCAAGTTGGTGGCTTTCTGAAGATCTTCACAGGGAAAGCTTTACAGCATTATATGGTTATCAGTTAAGATTCTCTGGTTACAAGTGACAGAAATCTTTCTTACAAAACAGAGACAGAAGTGATGGGAAGGATGCTTAATATCTCACAGAGTTAAAGAGAAAGCCGAACAGCCAAGCCTCAAGAAAGACTTGAAGGATGGAGGCTCCAACGTCCCCAAAGGCAAGAACTTAAGAGAAACTGCTTCAGGATGTCAGAATTACTTGATTCCAACTCAGTTGGCCCTCTGAATTACAAATCCACAGGTTCAACCAACTGTATGTCGAAAATATTAAAAGAAACAACGTTTTTAAAAGTTCCATAAAGCAAAGCTTGAATCTGCCATATGTCAGCAAATATTTACATATCATTTACATTGTATTTACAACTATTTATATAGCTTTGGACAGCAAGGAGATCCAACCAGTCAATTCTACAGGAAATCAACCCTGAATATTCATTGGAAGGACTGATGCTGAAGCTGAAACCCCAATACTTTGGCCACCTGATGCGAAGAGTCAACTCATTGGAAAAGACTCTGATGCTGGAAAAGATTGAGGGCAGAAGGAGAAGGGGGTGACAGAAGATGAGACGGTTGGATGGCACTACCAATTCAGTGGGCATGAATTTGAGCAAACTCTGGAAGATAGTGAAGGACAGGGAAGCCTGGTGTGCTGCAGTCCATGGGGTCACAAAGAGTTGGACACAACTTAGCACAATACACAACAACAACAATATAGGATTTACATTGTATTGGGTATTGTAAGTAATATAGAGATGATTTAAACTGTGAGAGTGTGTGTATATTATAAGCAAACAGTATGCCATTTTATGTAAGAGACTAGAGCATCCTTGTATTTTGGTGTCTGAGAGAGTCCCAGAACCAGCCCTCTGTGGATCTTGAGGGATGACTCTACATGCTTCCCACCAAATTTAAGTTCCTGGTGAGAGAAGTGGATTGCCCTGATGGGGCTCTGTTTACCTGGAAACGGGAAGTTGATCCTCTGACAGTTCCAAGACAACGTGGCTGCATCTAGCAGTAGGATTCATCAGGTAAAATATGGGAGAGGGATCACCAGCTCTGTGGAGCAAGAATGAGTCCTATTATTTGTCAAGCAAAAATGTAGTGATGTTTCAATTATTCAATTGTGATTTTACAAGGTCTGAACTTTTCATTATTTCTCTAAAGGGACTAGGATTTTGCCCTGGTCTTTTAGAATTCTTCAAGATAAGGGTGTGAGGATAGATGTCAGAGAGATGGATGACAGAGACTGAGGGAGAAGGGTAACAGTTTGGACAATCCAAGAACCCTTTCAATCTTCAGCAACACCCTTGCAACTTACACATAATCTTCAAAACCCTATCTTTGAAGTTGTCCCTAAGGGCCACATGTGCCCCCATTTTTATCCTCACCCAGAATGTTTTCCCCTGCTCCTGTTCAAGGTCCAAATCTCCAAAAGTTTCCCCCACACACAAATTCCAAGGCCAAAGCCCCTCTGTGCACTGAGAAGGAACCATTAGCAAGGAAAAGAGTAAAGTGAGAAGAGGTACATGATGATGGGAGGTTCCCAAAGAAGCTGCAGCAAATAAGGTCTAAGTGGGGACAATGGCCATTGATGGGATGGGGCCTTTGTACCAGGAGGCAGGGAGGTAAAGATGGTGGAGTGTGGATAGGTTTTGAGTGGAGAATCAGAGGGCCTTCCTGATTCTCAGCCTCTCTTCTCTGAGCAGTGGAAAGCAAAGTCATTGGCTGAGAAAAGGCAGGGTTGTATTGGGAGCTGCAGGAGTGAAAAGTCTGAGGAGCTGGTGGGGGCTGTGCACAAGGCTCTGATGCTAGAACTTGAATCCACCCAGTCCACCAAGTAGTGGGAGGGTCTGAAGCAGTGCTAGAAAGGAATCAAGATCTGGAAGCCAGGAAACTATTTCTGCTAGTTCCGGAGGAAAACGGAAAATACTTAAGATGTGCCTGGAAGCCTGTGCAAGGCTGTACCTGAGCAGAAGAACCATAAGCAATGGTAAGGATGTTATCAGACCTGACAAAGCACCTTCCCACTCACTCAGAGCACTCACTCAGACCACCTTCCCACTCACTCAGAGCACAGATTTCTCATTAGTCCTGTGTGTCCTCATAGCAGACTGATGAAGTAGACAAGGCAGATACTGATATTCCCATCTTCTATACATAAGCTGAGATTCTGCAGAGTTAAGGGTCTTGCCTAGGGCCACCCGATTTAGAGACAAGGCTATAAACTTTGTGGTCCCTGGCAGCCGTTACAATAGAAAAGCTCTGCTTCACGTGTGTTTAGTAGGGTGAGGAAAAAACACTGATAGTTGCAGAAATAATAAAGACTGAACATGGCCCAAAAGAGAGCAGGCGGGGAGACTGTCCTCCCCCACAAGATGATGGGGTGGATGAGTCAGTTCTTCCAACCCTGGAATTATCTGTTGATCCTCAATTTTCCACATGACACTCTGTCTCTTTTCTTCCGACAGCACCTACTGAACTACAATTATACCCCAAACTGAACACTCAAAACAGAAAATGATTGCCCAAAGCCAAGGCTACATCTGTCTGTGATGACAGGCAGACTCTCTGTCCTATGGCACAAGGACATGGATATCAAAGGCACTTAGGCCAGCTCCTTCCTGCCATTCTGGAGCCCCATCATGATGCAGGCCCAGAGGATCACCGCCTGTCACAGCCACAGTGGATATGATCTATGATAGCAGACACTTGGCTCTCCTACTCGCGAGAGCTGGCTGCTGTCAGGTTTGGTATGTGGAACATTTTGTCTGAGGGATATGCTGGCCTGGGTTGAAAGTAATTCCCATCAGCTCAGAACCGGGTGGTCTGTCACAAGGTTATTTTTCAGTTCGATCTGGACTCAGGAAGTCTTTCGGACTGAGAGCTGATATTTTCAAAGGTTAATAAGCCCATCAGAGATTTCTTTCATGGGAAAATGTGATGCATCTGATTGTCCTGACTTGCATGCAGTTCCCAGATCAGGACCTGAGCATTATTTCACTTCAGACTCAGGACTGCAGTGTCCTCAAGATGCCTGGGGCCCAGAATGGGAGAAGCATTGGCTGCTACTAATGGAAAGCCAGATAGGGCAGAATGTATGGTCTTAGGACGGCCTTAGTGTGTGCCTGTGTGTATGTGCACATGCAGTGTGTGTGTGTGTTTGGCTATATGTGTCACACAAATGTTTATGTGCATGTTTGTCTGTCTTCAGGGGGCATGTGTTTGTGCATATGTGTATGTCAGGGTGGCCAATTGGTGTGAAAGTGCGTGTTCAAATATGTGTATACATGCGTGTATGTATATGTTATTTTGAACGTGCGTGCATTTGGGTGGTCTTGTGTATGCACTGATGCACATTCGGTTCAGTTCAGTTCAGTTGCTCAGCCCTGTCCAACTTTTTCCAACCCCATTGACTGTAGCACACCAGGCTTCCCTGTCCATCACCAACTCCTGGAGCTTACTCAAACTCATGTCCCTCGAGTCGGTGATGCCATCCAACCACATCATCGTCCGTCATCCCCTTCTCCTGCCTTCAATCTTTCCCAGCACCAGGGTCTTTTCCAATGAATCAGTTCTTCACATCAGGTGGACAAAGTATTGGAGTTTCAACTTCAGCATCAGTCCTTCCAATGAATATTTACAACTGATTTCCTTTAGGATTGACTGGTTGGATCTCCTTGCAGTCCAAGAGACTCTCAAGAGTCTTCTCCAACACTACAGTTCAAAAGCATCATTTTTTTGGCGCTCAGCTTTCTTTATAGTACAACTCTCACATCCATACATGACTACTGGAAAAACCATAGCTTTGACTAGACAGACCTTTGTTGGCAAAGTAATGCCTCTGCTTTTTAATACGCTATCTAGGTTGGTCATAGCTTTTCTTCCAAGGAGCAAGTGTCTTTTACTTTCATGGCTGCAGTCATCATCTGCAGTGATTTTGGAGGTTCCCCCCCCCCAGTAAAGTCTGTCACTGTTTCCATTGTTTTCCCATCTATTTGCCATGAAGTGATGGGGCTGGATGCCATGATCTTAGTTTTCTGAATGTTGTGTTTTAAGCCATCTTTTTCACTCTCCTCTTTCTCTTTCATCAAGAGGCTCTTTAGTTCCTCTTCACTTTTTGCCATAAGGGTGGTGTCCTCTGTGTATCTGAAGTTATTGATATTTCTCCTGGAAATTTTGATTCCAGCTTGTACTTCATCCAGCCCAGCATTTCACATGATGTACTCTGCATATAAGTCAAATAAGCAGGGTGACAATATACAGCCATGACGTATTCCTTTCCCAGTTTGGAACCAGTCTGTTGTTCCATGTCTGGTTGTAACTGTTGCTTCTTGACCTGCATACAGATTTCTCAGGCGTCAGGTCAGTTGGTCTGGTATTCCCATCTCTTTAAGAATTTTCCATAGTTTGTTGTGATCCACATAGTGAAAGGCTTTGGAATAGTTAATAAAGCAAAAGTAGATGTTTTTTTCCTGGAACTCTCTTGCTTTTTTGATGATCCAATGGATGTTGGCAATTTGATCTCTGGTTCCTCTGGCTTTTCTAAACCCAGCTTGAACATCTGAAAGTTCACGTACTGTTGAAGCCTGGCGTGGAGAATTTTGAGCATTGCCTTGCTAGCATGTGAGATGACTGCAAGGTGTGGTAGTTTGAACATTCTTTGGCATTGCCTTTCTTTGGGATTGGAATGAAAACTGACCTTTTCCAGTCCTGCGGCCACTGCTGAGTTTTCCAAATTTGCTAGCATATTGAGTGCAGCACTTTCACAGCATCATCTTTTAGGATTTTAAACAGCTCAACTGGAATTCATACATGGGTTCAAACACCTATGCTGGCCTGGAAATGGGGCAGTTTAACGATTAGAGATTTGGAATCAGACAGATATGGGTTCAAATTCTAACCTACAATTTACTAGCTATATGAGCCCTGGCTATTCACCACCTTGGCTTCCTCCTCTCCAAGCTGGGAGGAGAACAGCTTCCTCATAGGCCCAGGGAGAGGGTTAACAGCCATGGAACAATACAGCCCTGGCACATAGTCAGTGCCCAGCAAGTGGTAGATAATATTACTGCTATGACTATCATCTCCTCCACCATCATCATCATTCTTGCCTCTTGCCATTTTGTTCCCTGGCTGTGTGGCATGTGTTTTGTCTCTTTAAAACCCACCCAGGGCTGCAAACATTTCAGATGTAAATGAACTGACTTGAACTAGAAGTCCAGAGAAATGAGTGACCACACCAATTCCCCTCATCCACCGTGACTTTGGCTACATCAGTAAATCACAATTTCCACTCAGCCAAGTGGCACAAGTAACAATCCCCATTCAATGAGTTTTTTTTTCTGTGCTGGTACATGTTGCAGAGATGAAGGTAATTAAGTGATTGTCAACGGCTTTCTGCACACCCAGGCCTGGCATAGGGTTCCATGGAACATATGAGAAAAGAATACACATATCCTTGACCTTAACAATTTCCAGTGGACTTGCCCTGTTGTTTTGTTTTGTTTTGTTTTTAGGAATGTTTGTGCATGAAAATTTACTTGATATGATTCATAAATGAAGAACACACTAGAGCAGCTCTGTACTCAAAGATAATTGGAAGAAAATACATAATATATAAGCCAAAATATTCACTCAAACAGTCATTCTAATTGGTGTTCATAAATCTAAAATTTTAAATGTTTTGTAAATACGAAGAAAAGATAGCAATTCACTATTCAATAAAATTAAAAGTCAAAGTTTTCAAAATATTACCTTTGACAATGCAAATACTGTTTAAATTATTATTAAAATTTTTAATATAGAGAATTCCCTGGCAGTCCAGTGGTTAGGACTTGGTGCTTTCATTGCCATGGACCTGGGTTCAATCCCTGGTCAGGGAACTAACATTCCACAAGCCACATGGTGTGGCCAAAAAAATAATAATAAATTAAAAAATTAATGTAGCTATTTTTCACTATTCCCCTTATTCTTATCTCTGTAATTTCTTTGTTTTGTTTTTATTTTTTATTTTTAACTTTACAATATTGTATTGGTTTTGCCATATATCAACATGAATCTGCCACAGGTATACACGTGCCCTGTTGTTTTTAAAAAATAAACAATTAAACAGGCTTATTCAGGAATAATTGGTGTACAATAAACTACACACAGTTGAGCTATTTCAAATCCTGAAAGATGATGCTGTGAAAGTGCTACACTCAATATGCCAGCAAATTTGAAAAACTTAGCAGTGGCCACAGGACTGGAAAAGGTCAGTTTTTATTCCAATCCCAAAGAAAGGCAATGCCAAAGAATGCTCAAACTACCACACAATTGCAGTCATCTCACACGCTAGTAAAGTAATGCTCAAAATTCTCCAAGCCAGGCTTCAACAGTACCTGAACCATGAACTTCCAGATGTTCAAGCTGGTTTTAGAAAAGGCAGAGAAACCAGAGATCAAATTGCCAACATCTGCTGGATCATGGAAAAAGCAAGAGAGTTCCAGAAAAACATCTAGTTCTGCTTTATTGACTATGCCAAAGCCTTTGACTGTGTGGATCACAACAAACTGTGGAAAATTCTCAAAGAGATGGGAATACCAGACCACCTGACCTGCCTCTTGAGAAACCTGTATGCAGGTCAGGAAGCAACAGTTAGAACTGGACATGAAACAACAGACTGGTTCCCAATAGGAAAAGGAGTACATCAAGGCTGTATATTGTCACCCTGCTTATTTAACTTCTATGCAGAGTACATCATGAGAAAGGCTGGGTTGGAAGAAGCACAAGCTGGAATCAAGATTTCCGGGAGAAATATCAATCACTTCAGATATGCAGATGACACCACACTTATGGCAGAAAGTGAAGAGGAACTAAAAAGCCACTTGATGAAAGTGAAAGAGGAAAGTGAAAAAGTTGGCTTAAAGCTCAACATTCAGAAAATGAAGATCATGGCATCTGGTCCCATCACTTCATGGGAAATAGATGGGGAAACAGTGGAAACAGTGTCAGACTTTATTTTTGGGGGCTCCAAAACCACCGCAGATGGTGATTGCAGCCATGAAATTAAAAGACGCTTACTCCTTGGAAGGAAAGTTATGACCAACCTAGATAGCATATTCAAAAGCAGAGATATTACTTTGCCAACAAAGGTCCGTCTAGTCAAGGCTATGGTTTTTCCATTGGTCATGTATGGATGTGAGAGTTGGACTGTGAAGAAAGCTGAGTGCCGAAGAATTGATGCTTTTGAACTGTGGTGTTGGAGAAGACTCTTGAGAGTCCCTTGGACTGCAAGGAGATCCAATCAGTCCATCCTAAAGGAGATCAGTCCTGGGTGTTCATTGGAAGGACTGATGTTTAAGCTGAAACTCCAATACTTTGGCCACTTCATGTGAAGAGTTGACTCATTGGAAAAGACCCTGAGGCTGGGAGGGATTGGGGGCAGGAGGAGAAGGGGACGACAGAGGATGAGACGGCTGGATGGCATCACTGACTCAATGGACATGAGTTTGAGTGAACTCCAGGAGTTGGTGATGGACAGGGAGGCCTGGCGTGCTGTGATTCATGGGGTCACAAAGAGTCGGACACGACTGAGTGACTGAACTGAACTGAAACTACACACAAATAAGCTTATGATCTGATAAGTTTTCACCTATGTATGTACATGCCACATAACCATCACCACATTCAAGATAATGAACATGTCCATCAGCCCATTTCTTCCTCCCATTCTTCCTGTACAACACCTTCCCCCAGGCAACCAAGATTTCTTTCTCTACAGACTGGTTTGCATTTTTTAGAGTTCTATAAACTCCAGATTATAATCATAAGCATGAGTTCTTTTTTTGGATTTTTGCATTCAGCATAATTATTTTAAGCTTCATACATGTTATCATGTCAGCGTATTCCTTTTTATTGTTGAATAATATTCCATTATATGGATGTACCACAATTTGCTATCCATTCACCTGTTGAGGAACTTTGGGGGTGTTTTTCTCTGATTATTACAAATAAAATGCCTATGAACTCTTATGTAGAATATTGGATAGAGTTCGCTGTGCTATGCAGTAGTACCTTGTTGATTATCTTATATATAGTAGTAGTTGTTGTATAGTTGCTAAGTCATGTCTGACTCTTTGTGACCCTATGGACTGTAACCAGCCAGACTCCTTTTTCCATGGGATTTCCCAGGCAAGAATACTGGAGTGGGTTGCCATTTCCTTCTCCAGGGGATCTTCCCAACCCAGGGATCAAACCTGCATCTCCTGTATTAGCAGGTGGATTCTTTACCACTGAGTCACCTGGGAAGCCCATATATAGTAGTGTCTGTATGTTAATGTGCATATTTGCTATTCATGTATCTTTTTTGATAATTTGTCTATTCAAATCTTATGCCTGTTTTTAAAGTTGGGTTATTTGTTTCCTTACTGAATTTCAGGAATTCTTATATATTCTTGATACGAGTCCTATATTTAAAATGTTTGCAAATATTTTCTCCCACTTTGTGGCTTGCCTTTAACAATATCTTGTAAAGAGAAATTTTAAATTTATCACTGTGTTCTTTTATGGGTTATGCTTTGACTAACCCAAGGTCACAATGTTTTCTTTTAGAAGGTTCATAGTTTTATATTTCATGTTTAGGTCTATGGCCCATTTTGGGTTAATTTTTAAAATATAGCATAAGGATTGCTAAAATATAGCATTAGACATATCCTTAGGGTTTATATATTTGATGTTATTTATAAATGTTATTTTCATTTTGATTTGTCAGTGTTGCTAGTCTATAGAGATACTATTGATTTTTGTATATAATATCCTGAAAACCTGCTCAACTCACTTTTTTAGTTCTACTAGGTTGTCTGTAAATTCCATCAGCTGCTTTACATTGTCTGTAAATAAAGATAGCTTTAATTCTTCTTTTACAATCTGGAGGCCATTTTTCCCTTTTCTTACTTGATTGCACTTGCTAGAACCACTAGTACGATGTCAAATATCAGTAGCGAGAGCTAACATCCTTATCTCATTCCATTGATCTTCGAGGGGAAGCATTCTATCTTTTATATTAAGTGTGATGGTAGCAGTAGTTTTTCATATATGTCCTTTGTCAGTTTGTAGAAATTCTCTTCTATTTCCAGGCAGCTGGAAATTTATTTCAGGAATGAATACTGGACTCCTATAAATTTTTTTCAAACCTGTTGAGATGATCATGGGACTTTATTTATATAGTTTAATACAGTGAATTACACTGATTGATTTTTGTATGTTAAACCAACCCTGTATTCCTGGAATAAACCCATTTGATAAGAATGTACCATACTTCCATAAATATTGTTGGATTGATTTAATAAAACTTTAACAATTTTTACTTTATGTTCATGAAGATAGGAGTCCATTGTTACCTTTTCTTGAAGTGTTTGTCTGATTTTAGTATTAGTGTGAGAGTAATGCTAGCTGCCTAGAATGAGTTGAGAAACCTTTTCAGTTCAGTTCAGTTGCTCAGTTGTGTCTGACTCTTTGAGACCCCATGGACTGCAGCACGCCAGGCCTCCCTGTCTATCACCAACTCCTGGAGTTTATTCAAACTCATGTCCATTGAGTCAGTGATGCCATCCATACATCTCACAATGAAGAAACCTTTTAGTCTCTTCATTTTTCTGGAAGTGTTTGTGTAGAATTTGTATCGTTTCTCCTTTAAATGTTTGGTAGAATTCACCAATTAAGCCATCTGGGCCTGGAGTTTACAGTGAGGGAAGGTTTTTTAAACAAAATTTTAATTTCTTTAGTAGATATAGGGTTATTCAGGTAGCTTTTATATTTATTTTTTTTGAGTGAGCTTTGCTAGTTTGTATCTTTCAAGGAATTGGTCCATTTCATGTCAGTTTTCAAATTTATTAGTAAATACTGTCCACAGTATTACTGGTAAATTTTTATTATCTATATATTCTATAATGATATTCCTTCTCTTATTCCTGATATTAGTAATTTGTATATTCTCTTTTATTTCTAATCAGTCTAACCAGAAGTTTATCAACTTTGATTTCTCAAAGATCCAGTTTTTGGTTCTTGTTTTGTTTTGCTATTGTTCTTCTGTTTTATATTGATTTCTGTGTTGATTTTCTGTTTACTCTCTTTATTCTGCTTCTTTTTCTAGTTTCCTAAGGTGGAAACTGAGGTTGTTTTGAGATCTTTCTTTTTCTCCAATATAAGCATTTCATGCTATAAGTTTCCTCTTAAGAATTGCTTTGTCAACATCCCGTAAATTTTTATATGTTGTTTTCTTTATAATTCAAATCAAAATAACTTAAAATTTTTCTTTTTAAAACTTCTTCTTTAATCATGGGTTATTTACTAGTATGTTACTTGGCTGCTCTATATTTGGTATTTTTCCAGATATTTGCCTGTTATTAATTTCTAATTTAATTCTATTATGGTCATAGAATATATTTTGTATGACTTGAAACTTTTTAAATTTATTGAGACTTGTATTTTGTCCCAGAATACAGTCCATCTTAGTAAATATGCAGTGTACATTTGATTATCTTTTTGTTTTTAACTTCTAGTTCAATTCCATGGTGACCTGAGAGTAGGCATTGTATGATTTCTATTCTTTTAAGTGTGTTAAGGTGTGTTCTATGGCCCAGAATGTGATCTATTTTGGTGAATGTTCCATGTGAGCTTGAGAAGAATGTGTATCCTACTATTGTTGGAGGAAGTAGTCAACAGATGTCAACTATAGCCAGTTGATGGATGGTGCTTTTGAGTGCAACTATGTCCTTACTGGATCTGTCCATTTTGTTAAAGGGGTACTGAATTCTCCAACTATAACAGTGGATTCATCCTATTTTTTTCTTGCAGTTCTATGTTTTGTTTCACACGTTTTGACACACACACACTAAGGATTATCATGACTTCTTGGAGAACTGGCCCCTTTATCATATGCCATACCCTTTTTTATCCCTGATAACTTTTCTTGCTCTAAATTCTGCTCTGTCTGAAATATAACTATTCTCACTGTCTTTTGATTAGTGTTAACAAGGTGTGGGGTTCCCAGGTGGCACTAGTTGTAAAGAACCTGCCTGCCAATGCAGGTGACATAAGAGACATGAGTTCGTTCCCTGGGTCGGGAAGATCCCCTGCAGGAGGGTACAGCAACCCACTCAAGCATCCTCGCCTGGAGAATCCCATGGACAGAGGAACCTGGTGGGCTACAGTCCATAGAGTCACAAAGAGTCGGACATGACTGAAGCAATGCAGCAGCAGCAGCAGCAGCAGCAAAGTGTATCTTTCTCCATACTTTTAATCTATGTGTGTCTTTATATACAATATAAAGAGGGGTTTCTTATAGGCTACATGTAGTTGTGTCTTGCTTTTTAATCTACTCTGACCATCTCTGTCTTCATTTAGTATATTTAAACCATTGCCATTTAAAGCATTTATTGATAATGCTGGATTAATACCAACCACATTTTTTACTATTTTCTATTTGTTGCCCTTGTTCTTTGTTCCTATTTTTGCCTTCCAGTCTTTTTCTGCCTTTAATGGTTTTAATTGAACATTATGTGTTTCCATTTTCTTTCTAAGGGTACAAGTTATATTTCTTTTCATAGTGGCTGCCTTAGAGTTTGCAATATATAGTTACAACTAATCTAAATCCACTTTAAAATAACACCACACAACTTCATGGGTAGTGTGAGTACATTATAGTAACAAAGGTATTTCTTCCCATCCTTTGTATCACAGCCATCATTCACTTCACTTATACATTAATCTACTATATTGTTGCTTTATTTTGAACAAACTGTCATCTGTTAGATCAATTAAGAATAAGAAAAAGGAAAGATTTTCTTTTACCTTCACTTACTCTTTCTCCAATGCTCTTCCTTTCTTTATGCAGATCTATCAAGATTGCCGGGAGAAATACCAATAACCTCAGATATGCAGATGACACCACCCTTATGGCAGAAAGTGAAGAGGAACTAAAAAGCCACTTGATGAAAGTGAAAGAGGAAAGTGAAAAAGTTGGCTTAAAGCTCAACATTCAGAAAATGAAGATCATGGCATCTGGTCCCATCACTTCATGGGAAATAGATGGGGAAACAGTGGAAACAGCGTCAGACTTTATTTTGGGGGGCTCCAAAATCACTGCAGATGGTGATTGCAGCCATGAAATTAAAAGACGCTTACTCCTTGGAAGGAAAGTTATGACCAACCTAGATAGCATATTCAAAAGCAGAGATATTACTTTGCCAACAAAGGTCCGTCTAGTCAAGGCTATGGTTTTTCCTGTGGTCATGTATGGATGTGAGAGTTGGACTGTGAAGAAAGCTGAGTGCCGAAGAATTGATGCTTTTGAACTGTGGTGTTGGAGAAGACTCTTGAGAGTCCCTTGGACTGCAAGGAGATCCAACCAGTCCATTCTAAAGATCAGACTTGGGTGTTCTTTGGAAGGAATGATGCTAAAGCTGAAACTCCAGTACTTTGGCCACCTCATGCGAAGAGTTGACTCATTGGAAAAGACTCTGATACAGGGAGGGATTGGGGGCAGGAGGAGAAGGGGACGACAGAGGATGAAATGGCTGGATGGCATCACCGACTCAATGGACGTGAGTTTGAGTGAACTCCGGGAGTTGGTGATAGACAGGGAAGCCTGGTGTGCTGCGATTCACAGGGTCGCAAAGAGTCAGACATGACTGAGGGACTGAACTGAACTGAACTGAAGCTTCTGACTTAATTCATTTTACTTCTCTAAAGAACTTCTTTTAACATTTCTTGCAAGGTAAGTCTACTGGCAACAAATTCCCTCAATTTTTGTTTTTCTGAAAAAGTCCTTATTTGCCTTCATTTTTGAAGGATAATTTTTGAGGATACAAAATTCTAGATTTTTGCATTTTTCTTTTCCTCTTAACACAAATATGTCACTGCACTGTTTGTTTGTTTGCATGGTTTCTGAGGAGAAGTCTGCTGTAATTCTTATCTTTGCTTTTCCATTGGTAAGGTGTTTTTCCTCTGGCTTCATTCAAGACTTTGTATTCAGTTTCTGCAGTTTGTGTATGAAACACTTCAGTGTTAATTGTTGGGATTTATCCTGCTGGGTGTTTTATGAGCTTCTTGGATCTGTGGTTTGGTGTGACATTAATTTGGGAGAAACGCTCAGTCGTTATTGTTTCACATATTTCTTGTACTCCTTTCTTTTTCCTGTCCTTCTGGTATTCCTGTGACACGTACGTTACATGACTTGTAGTTTCTCCATAGTTCTGTGATAGTCTGTTTTTTTTTTTCTTCCAGTCTCTCTTTTCTCCTTACTTTTCCATTCTGCAAGTTTCTATTGACATATTCTCAAGGGTAGAGACTCTTTCCTCAGCCATGATAAATCCAGTCTACTTAGTCATCAAAGGTATTCTTCATTTTTGTCACAGATTTTTGATCTCTGGTATTTCTTTTTGATTTTTTCTTAGAATTTCCATCTTTCTCCCTACATTGCCAATTTATTCTTTCATGCTGCCTACTTATCTATCAGAGACCTCAACGTGTTAATCATTGTTGTTTTAAATTCCTCTTCTAATAGTTCCAACATTTCTGCTGTATGTGATTCTGGTTCTGATGCATGTATTGGCTCATCAAACTTTTTTCCTCTTTAGCATGTTTTGTCATTTTTTCTTGATAGACATAATACACTGAGTAAAATGAATTGTTGTAAATAGGCCTTTAGTACTGTGGTGGTGAGGTGTGGAGGGAGAGGAAGTGTTCTAGAGTCCTGTGATTAGGGATTGGTCTCTAAGTGAGCCTGTGCCTCTGTGAACTTTACATGTACTTAGCAGTTTCTCCTCTACACTGTTAGGTGTGGCAGGATGGCTAGCAGGAAGCAGAGTTCCGTATTTTCCCTCCCCCAGATCATCTAGGCTCTGATAAAACCCTAGCAGGTTCAGTTCAGTTCAGTTGCTCAGTCGTGTCCGACTCTTTGCGACCCCATGAATTACAGCATGCCAGGCCTCCCTGTCCATCACCAACTCCTGGAATTCACTCAAATTCATGTGCATCGAGTCGGTGATGCCATCCAGCCATCTCATCCTCTGTCGTCCCCTTTTCCTCCTGCCCCCAATCCCTCCCAACACCAGAGTCTTTTCCAATGAGTCAACTCTTCGCATAAGGTGGCCAAAGTACTGGAGTTTCAGCTTTAGCATCATTCCTTCCAAAGAACACCCAGGACTGATCTCCTTTAGAATGTGGTTAGGTTCTGACAAAATAGTTTCTCTTGCGCTCAGGCCTCATAATGAAAACAGTGGGACTTCCCTAGTGGTTCAGTGGTTAAGAATCTGTCTGCCAATGCAGGGGGCCCAGGGTAACTAAGCCCAAGCATCACAACAATCATAGCCCATATGCCCTAGAACCTGTGCCCAGCAACAAAAGAAGCCACCACAATGAGAAGCTCATGCACTGCAACCAGAGAGTAGCTCCCACTCACTATAGAAAGGCCACAGAAAGCAACCACAGAAAGGCCAAGAACAGGAATGAAGACCCAGTGCAACCATAAAGAAACAAATAAATTAAATTTGAAAAACTAAAGAACACAGTGTTCTGGTAGATTTCAAAATGGTTACTTTCCCATACCCCTGAAGGAAGCAGGTGGGGATTTTTCTCTGATATTTATTGTGAGAATGTAACAGAGAACAACTCTAACTCCATATCAGATCTATTTCATTAGCACCTACCTTTGTGCTCTCTTGCCTGGGCTTAGTCTGCCGTTTCTGCACCTTTGTAAAGGAAGGTTGATTATAGCCTAAAACACATAGGATAGTCCCTTCTCAAGGCTCCACCCTCCAGGATTGACCTTTAAAAGAATAACACTTCTCATTCACACAGAGATAAAAAGTTGCAGGTCTGAGAATAACATTTTTCTTGTTGGAAGTTTACATGAACACCATGAACAGATCTATGTGGACATCTGCAAGAACAAAGGATTGTCACATCCTCTCTGAGTCTGGCTGACATCAAGGAGTCTGCAACAACCAGCCACACCCCTCCCATTTTAGTACAAAGCAAACCTGAATTCTAACTCAGGTAAGATGGTTCAGTGGGGCACGAGTCTACCACCTTGTCAATCTGCTGGGTTTCCTGAAAAACTCACTATTCCTTGTCCCAACACCCCGTCTCTTGATTCACGGTGAGCAGTATGAGCTTGGACTCGTAACAAGGACCTGGTCCAACTTCTGGAGGTAAAACTCACAGAAGTCTGAAGGTCACCCTATGATTCTGTCCACCTAGAGTTTTTAACCCTCATGCTTGTCCACACTGAACCTCCAGCCATTTTTCTGACTTCTGTGCTGGTTCCTACAGAAGTTGTGATTCTATGTATGTATCCACCTGTCTCTCCAATTTGGGGGTAGCAGTTTGCCCTGTA
Source organism: Bos indicus (assembly GCF_029378745.1). Classification (NCBI taxonomy): domain Eukaryota; kingdom Metazoa; phylum Chordata; class Mammalia; order Artiodactyla; family Bovidae; genus Bos; species Bos indicus. Next base: position 130,151,367 of record NC_091760.1, read on the forward strand.
ACCTCACTTCTCTGACATACCTAAGAAGATCTGTTGATTTTCAGTTTGTTCGGCCTTTTAATTATTAGGATAGAGTAATGACTTCCAAACCCCTTACACACTGAACCAGAAATCTGTTAGGTTTTATTTGTCTAAACTGTTCATGATCTTTCTTTTCTGCTTTTTTCCAAAGTAATAATTTTTTAATGATCCACTTTATATACCTTGTTGGCTTATCATATTTTTATTTTAGTAATCGTTTTAGGATAGTATAAATCTATTACACAGCACATTCGTGTGATGTTACCTCAGAATTATTTGTTTTCTCCCCTCCAGTATTTATGCTATTATGGCAACCCACTCCAGTGTTCTTGCCTGGAGAATCCCAAGGCCTGGGGAGCCTGGTGGGCTGCCGTCTGTGGGGTCACACAGAGTCGGACACGACTGAAGCGACTTAGCAGCAGCAGCATATATTTTATGTATATATCCATATATATTTTCCATATAATGCATGGTTACTATTTTTCTTTATATTTTAATACTTTAGTTTTGAAAGCATTTTTAGGTTTATAGAAAAACTGTACTAGAAAGTACAGAATTCCCATATACCCTCTCTGGACTCCCACCACCAGTTTCCCCTATTATTAACATTTTGCATATGTTACCATTAATGAACCAATCTTGATACATTTTTTAAAAGTAATGCTCATAGTTTACTTTAAGGCTCACACTTTGAGTTGAAAATTCTACGGGTTTTGACAAATGCATGTTACACACCCACCATGACAGCATCATTTAGGATAGTTTCACTGATCTACCTCTCCTCCTCCTCCTCCTAACCCTTAACACACAATGCGTTTTTCACAGTGTCCCATAGTCGGAATCATAAAGTATAGAGCTTTTTTAGACTGGCTTCTTTCACTTAGCAACATTCATTTAACATCCCTCCATGTCTTTCTGTGGTTTGATAGCTCATTTCTTGCCACTGAAAAAATTCTATTGCCTGGATGCACCATAGTTTGGTTTATCCATTCACCTATTTAAAGACATCTTAGTGAAATGAAGTCACTTTACCCTCTAAGCCACCAGGGAAGCCCTGCTGCTGCTGCTGCTAAGTCGCCTCAGTTGTGTCCGACTCTGTGGGACCCCATAGATGGCAGCCCACCAGGCTCCCCCGTCCCTGGGATTCTCCAGGCAAGAACACTGGAGTGGGTTGCCATTTCCTTCTCCAATGCATGAAAGTGAAAAGTGAAAGTGAAGTCGCTCAGTCATGTCGGACTCTCCGCAACCCCATGGACTGCAGCCCACCAGGCTCCTCCATCCATGGGATTTTCCAGGCAAGAGTACTGGAGTGGGGTGCCATCGCCTTCTCCGAGGGAAGCCCTAAAGACATCTTAATTGCTTCCAATCAAGGATTCCCATATTAACATTCATATCCACATTTTTGTGTGGACATAAACTTCAACTACTTAGGTAAATACCTAGGAACATGATTGCTGGATAGTGTGGTGAGAATATATTTAGTTTAATAACAAACTACCAAACTCTCTTAGAGTGTCTATACCATTTTTCATTCCCAACAATTATCTTTTAAATATATTTAAGTAGTAAGAATATATAGATATATACACATATACCCATACATGCCATTTCTAGTGCTCTTCATTCGTTTGTGGATATCCAGATTTTCATCTGGCCGGTAGGAGGTGCTCTGGGTTCCGGTCCAGGGCCCAGCTCTGGAGGATGACGGGATGCACGTTATCCCGGGAAGACACTAGGTGGCGCTGTGGGACTGCTGTCGGGATCCAGGCCCCGGGCGATTGGTCTTCCCAGGCGGCACAGCCCTGGAGGAATCCTTTCCCACCTGGTCCTCTGGGAAGCCAGGGCGGCCCCTCTCCCTGTTTCGCTTCTCTCGGAATGATACAGCTCACGTCTTCCTTTTTCATGCAGCTTCTTTGTTCCTTTTCCACCGGTCCTGCGGGCAGAGACTCTGCCACCCTCCCTCCTTCCCGGAGAGACATGAGGTCTCTGAGGATGGAGGAGACAGTGGGAGCAGACAGGAGCAGCAGTTCTGGAAAAGCCAGAGGCACGTCTACTTCCTAAATGCCCAAAGGCCACATCCAGGCATAAGAACCCTCTTTCTAATTCTGGAGGCTTGGTGATTAATTTCTGCAACCCTGTCTTTGGGGAGACTTGCGTTTCTAAAAGGGTCTGTTCTGAGGAGCCAGAGGGCCACCTCCTCCCACCTGGCATCAAGGAACCCTGCTTCCACCCACAAGGCTTGGCTGTGGAGCTTTCAGTGTGGGTTAACAGAGAGAGTGGGGGTTGGGGAACGTCAGCCCTGGCAGCAAGTGCAACCTCTGCAAAGCGGGTCATTTACAACCAGTCAGCATGACGACTCCTCTGAGGCTCCTGTGCAGAATGGGGAGAGGAAACCCTGTGCTGGAGGGCTGCAGTGAGGAATGAGTGTGTCTCCTGGACTGCTCCGTCTGCTGGGAAACTCCGGACACCTATGTGATGTGGTTATCACAAAACAGTAATGAATTTGGACAGCACTGAGACGTGAACAAAATGGCTGGTGAGGGCAGCTGAGGGCCAGGGAGGCCACAGGAGGGTGGAAGGGAGAGGTGGGTCTTGAGCCAAGCAGTCAGGATGAAGGGGCTGGGGGTGAGTCCCCAGGATCAGGGGGATTGCAATGTGTATGGTGAGTGGGGCCTGGTCCATAGGCTGGAAGGGGAGGACAGAGCCTGAGATGGGGCCTGAGTGCCTGGCTGCTGAATCTGAACCATCAGAGAACATCAACCCATGAAGGGCAGCCCTTGGAAAGAGCCGTCTGACAGCAGTGGAGTGAGGGATGGGAAGGCGGCCTGGAGGCTATGGTGATCGGTGGGCTTTTACTCTTTTCTTAATTGTGACTTTGGAAACACTGTCCCTCCTCTAACCTTTCCTGACTACGGAAACGAGCTTGAGAGTTGAGGCTTGCTGGGCTTCTCTGTCTCTGGGGGGCAGGACTGGCCAGGATGCGCTAGGCAGCCCTTGACAGATGACCCAGGGCTGTTCACGCACATGTTCCCATCTGCACTGACTCACGGACAGTATCTCTAAGGCTTCAGCCCTGCATCCCAGCGAGGCAGGGAGCCCAGCTGAGGCCTGTCTGGGTTGTCTCAGGAGACAGGCTGGTTATGGAACCCATGACAGTGCACCCCAACACACACACACCACACACACATACACTTGATGAAATTGGGCTATTTCTGCCCTGAGGGAAAGCCATACAAACCACAGGGCCACGTGATGTGCCAACACCCCTGGGTGTCACCTCTTCTGCCACCTACCAGAAGAAGGCACTGCAGCCACTGGCCCGTCCTGCGCAGTGTGGCGGGACGGCCTTCCTTGGTATCTCCTCTGCAGCAGCCTTATCGCTGAGCCTTGGAACTGTTGGCCACGAGACCTTGGCTGGCCAGAGGTCTGGGGCAGTGGGCTCTTCCCCTGGGGAGCCAAAGGAGGCACCTGAAATCGCTTGCCTTTCCCAGCCCGTGGCTGATAATTTTTCTGAAAGACCAGCATTCCCATCACTGTTGATGGCTTTGGGTAAAATGTCCCTTGAGTGTTAACTCTGAACCTCAGCAACTCTGACCACAGGAGGAGGGGCTGGGCTGGCCTGAGGATGTATTTGAGAGCTACCTCCCTGGAGGAAACCTCAAATCTGAGTTTCTTTCTGTGCATCCTGGGCCTGTCTCCTTCATGGAGAAGACAGAGGAAGGTGGCAGACTCAGGATGATGGAAGAGTTGGTTAGGTGGGTTCTGGCTTACTGAGATTTAGGTTCTGAGCTCTGGGAGCAACTCCCTGTGTCATGTGACTTTCCCTCCCCAAGGGAGGCAGGCAAGACCAGAAACGAGGCAGAGAAGCCTCTGTGTGCACGGGACAGCCCCCTACAAGCCCTGTGCTCAATTTTCCCGTCTGTAATATGGGGACGACAGCACACAAAGGCACTTCATGGGGTCATCGTGGGGATTAATCAGTAGATGTAAAATAATTTGGAAAAGTGCAATGCACCATTTAGTGAAGGTAGTATTTATGTTTTCCAGTGGAAAAAAGCAGCAGTATCTTCTCACTGCAGAGAAGTAAAACCTCAGTCCCTGGAGCCAAGTGAGTCCAAGAAATGAAGCCAAAAGCAAACCTGGAAGGCGGTGGCTGGAGTTCTCCATGAGGAGGCCTTTGAAGTGAGAGCTGTCCCTCCCTCCAAGGGCTCCAGCAGCTCCCCCCTCCGCACTTGATGAAAGGGGAGACGGGCTCTGTTGTGGTTTGACACATGCCCCAGATGTCAGGTTGCGACTCCACTTGGCAGTTAGCTCCCTGAGGTGGCAGCTGTATGGAGGGGAAAGGCCTGGGTTTGGAATCAGGGTGAATGGTGCCAGTGCTAGCCGTGCCCCACACAACTTCTCTGTGCTGCTTTCTTTTGTGAATAAAGTGGGTGTGATACCTGCTCAGGCCACCTCAGTAGGGCTGCCAGGTTTAGCAAATGCAAATCAAGGATACCCAGATCAATGTGAATTTCAGATAATGAACATATAATCTTTCAGTACAAGCATGTCCCATGCAATACTTGAGACATACTAACACTAAACAAATTATTTGATGTGTACCTGAAATTCAAACATTCCTGTATTTTATTTGGCGACTCTAATCCCTTGGGAGACTTTACTGGGGTCAACCTGGGTGAAAGTGCTTCGAACTGTAAATGCTTTGAAAGTACATGCTGGGAGGTATTCTGAAAAGAGGGTGGACAGTTAACTTTGGTAACCAAAATGGCCTTTTATCTTGAAATTCCTAAGGCCTCCTTCCTGCAACCACAGCTACCCCCACTGCAGTGGAATCTCTTGTTCTCTAAAGGGCTCTCCTGCCCTTCTAACCCCTGCTGTCCTCTGCTCTCGTGTCTCCTTCGTCCCCACCCACTGGAGAGGCTCCTTGGGTTCGTGGAGGCTGAAGTCATTTTCTGCTCTGAGTCCTGCCCACTGGGCTCAATCTACCTTGGGTTTGCTGTGACTTTGACTTTCAACCCACTCCAGTGTTCTTGCCTGGAGAACCCCAGGGACGGGGAAGCCTGGTGGGCTGCCGTCTCTGGAGTCGCACAGAGTCGGACACGACTGAAGTGACTTAGTGTGACTTTCATGGAGTGTGTGATGCAGTGAGAGGCTCCTGGGTCCATTCTACAGCCCTGGCTGGAGCGTGTGCTCTGCTGTGGAAGCAGAGACTGTGGGCAGGGTGCTTCTGTCTCAGCTTCAGAGTCCTCATCGATACAATGGGAAGCTGCTAGCCCGAGCTCATCTTTAAGACAGGAAAAGAAGACGATGACAGCAAAGCACCTAGGGTGGAGCCAGGCCCCCAGGGGCACACAGCAGGCTAGTTACCACTTCCACCTGTTCACTCTGCCCTCCACCATGCCAGGCTGGCCTACTGGCAGCCCCCCAAGTGTTCCATTTGAGGCAAGGCTCTCACTCACCTCCCCTTATCAGTCTTCACACTCTCAAGGAGTCCAGGCCATCAGCTTTGCCGGCTTCTGTATCCACAGTGCCCATCTGTCTGCCTTCCCCACACTGCACTGGACACCCTCACTTATGATGGGAACCTGGTCACCATTGTTGTCCCACACATGCAGCAGAGAAACAGACAAACTCAGGGGACACTGCCTCGGTCACACCACCAAGACTATTCCCTTCCCTCCCCAACCAAGACCTTTCAGAAATTCAGTCACCTTAGGGAAGCAGGGCAGGTGCCCGAGGTGGAGATGGGGCTCTCTGCCGCTTCCCTGTGGGACCCAAGTGGCTTTCAGGACAAAGTGTATCTGGAATGGGGGTCAGTAAAGGATGATGACAAGAAGGAGGATTCGGGGTCTCCTGTTTCTGTTCTCTCAGCCCCAAGTGCTGTGCTGTGCCAAGTCATTTCAGTCATGTCTGACTCTGCAACCCTATGAATGGTAGCCCACTAGGCTCCTCTGTCCATGGGATTCTCCAGGCAAGAATACTGGAGTGGGTTGCCATTTCCTCCTCCAGGGGATCTTCCTGACCCAGGGATCAAACCAGAGTCTCTCAAGTCTCCTGAAGTTGGGGCCAAGTATCCACTAGAAAGGGCAGGGTGAAGGGTTAGGAGCCCTGGCCCGTGCTTACCCCCACTGGGCTGCAGCATCTCCACACACATGGACTATCCTCTAGAACTGTTCACTCATTCACCCAACACACAAACTTCTGGTGGGACTGGGGCACACACGGAGGCGAAGGACACGTCACTGCTGTGGTGGGACCTCCAGGCCCCAGCAAGAGAGAGGGACGGAAATGAGGCAGATGCAATGCATGTGGGAAGAACCAGGATGGAGGGAGGCTTGGGTCCCTCAGGATAGTGTCGGGAGGATGGTGAGGCTCCCAACGGTGCACAGACCCATGGGTGTGCAGAATAATAGAGAAGCTACATATGCCTCGATCAGTTGACAAAACTGTTAAAGTTGGCCATCACAAATGCTAGTAAAGGTGGGGAGCAATAGGAATGCTCACACCTTGCCAGTGAGAGGCTAGTTTAAAACTATGCAAAAACCACTGGAAATGCCCATTCCCAGGACTGCAGGAGAAATTCTACTCCCAGGTCTGTGCACCAAGACGGCTGCATCAGGCCTCTCCTGGCCGCACAGTGCACCATAGCCTGAGATCCAAACACCCACCAACGCCATCAGCACTAGTCACGTGTGGCAGGGTCACATGATGGAAGGCTGCACAGCTATGAAAATGCACAGGAGATAACAACCTCATGCAGTAGCAGGAACGAACCTCACAGACACAGACATAAAACGGGATACGCATGATTCCATTTCGACCAGATTTTAGCACAAGCAAAACAAAACCATGTTGTTTCAAGGCTGCACACATGGGTGTTACAACCCTACACACCGAAGCTGTGACTATCACTAGTCAGAATGGTAGCTTCTCCAGGGCAGAGCTTTTGCACTGGGGTGAATTTGCCCTCACCTGCCCAGAGAAGTATTTGAACTTCGTGCGGGACGGGGGACTGTGCTACCAGTCAGAGATGCTGCTAAACATAGGATGCGCAGGACAGCCCGTCCCCCCATACACACATCCCCATAGAATTATCCTGCCCAAATCTCACCTTTCTGCTCTGGAGACACCCTGATCCAGGGGACCAGGGTGGCGGTGGGGGAAAAGGGGGCTCACCCAGGATTCTAAAATCCTGGAAATGTACAAGGGTGGTCATTTTATATATAACCCAGGTGGCACTAGTGGTAAAGAACATGTATGCCAACACAGGAGACTTAAGAGATGTGAGTTTGATCCCTGGATCGGGAAGATCCCCTGGAGGAGGACGTGGCAACCCACCCCAGTATTCTTGCCTGGGAAATCCCATGAACAGAGGAGCCTGATGGGCTATAGCCCATGGGCTCACAAAGAGTCAGACACTCAGTTCAGTTCAGTCACTCAGTCGTGTCCGACTCTTTGCAACTCCATGGACCACAGCACGCCAGGTTTCCCTGTCTATCACCAACTCCTGGAGTTTACTCAAACTCATGTCCATGGACTTAGTGCTGCCATTGAACCATCTTATCCTCTGTCGTCCCCTTCTCCTCCTGCCTTCTATCTTTCCCAGCATCAGGATCTTTTCCAGTGAATCGGTTTTTCACATCAGGTGGCCAAAGTATTGGAATTTCAGCTTCAGCATTAGTCCTTCCAATGAATATTTAGGACTGATTTCCTTTAGGATTGACTGGTTGGATCTCCTTGCAGTCCAAGAGAGTCTCAAAAGTCTTCTCCAACACCACAGTTCAAAAGCATCAATTCTTTGGCGCTCAGCTTTCTTTATAGTTCAACTCTCACACCCATACATGACTATTGGAAAAACCATAGCTTTGACTAGATGGACCTTTGTTGGCAAAGTACTGTCACTCCTTTTTACTATGCTGTCTCGGTTGGTCATAGGTTTTCTTCAAAGGAGCAAGTGTCTTTTAGTTTCATGGCTGCAGTCACCATCTGCAGTGATTTTGGAGCCCCGAAAAATAGTCTGTCACTGTTTCCATTGTTTCCCCATCTATATGCCATGAAGTGATGGGACCAGATGCCATGATCTTAGTTTCTGAATGTTGAGCTTTAAGCCAACTTTTTCACCTTCCTCTTTCACTTTCATCAAGAGGTTCTTTAGTTCTTCACTTTCTGCCGTAAGGGTGGTGTCATCTACATATCTGAGGTGATTGATATTTCTCCCGGCAATCTTGATTCCAGTTTGTGCTTAACCCAGCCCGACATTTTGCATGATGTACTCTCATATAAGTTAAATAAGCAGGGTGACAATATACAGCCTTGACATTCTCCTTTTCCTATTTGGAACCAGTCTATTGTTCCATATACAGTTCTAACTGTTGCTTCTTGACCTGCATACAGATTTCTCAGGAGTCTGGTCAGGTGGTCTGGTATTCCCATCTCTTTAAGAATTTTCCAGTTTGTTGTGATCCACACAGTCAAATGCTTTGACGTAGTCAATAAAGCAGAAGCAGATATTTTTCTGGAACTCTTGCTTTTTTGATGATCCAGCGGATGTTGGAAATTTCATCTCTGGCTCCTCTGGCTTTTCTAAATCCAGCTTGAACATCTGGAATTTCACCATTCACGTACTATTGAAGCCTGGCTTGGAGAATTTTGAGCATTACTTTGCTAGCTTGTGAGAAGAATACAATTGTGTGGTAGTTTGAACATTCTTTAGCATTGCTTTTCTTTGGGATACTGAGTGACTAACCTGCTGGGGACCAGCCCCGGCTGATCCAGGGTATTCGAAGGAGAGACGGCGTAGGCGAAGATCAGGAAAACAATTGCTTAATTAAATGTTAATTAAGGATATAAAGAGTAATAGAATGAGGATAGCTCAGTAAAATTCAGTGAAGAAAAGAGGCTGAAATAAGGATAGCTCAGTGAGGAAATTCAGTGGAGAAAAGAGGCTGAATAATTCAGCCAGAAGGTAAGAGAAAGAACGACATGGTGAGACCAAGTTTCGGTGAACAAGGCCCCGCACTTTATTTTCCAAAGTAGTTTTTATACCTTAAGTTATGCATAGAGGATAATGGGGGAAGGGGTAGAGTCAGGCAGCAAGCCAGGCTTTCTTCCTGCAAACTTATCATATGCAAAAGCTTAGGTGATTTGCATCATCTTCTGGCCCGGAGGTCTGTTAACATTTTAAGAACTTTTCTTCAGAAAACTTATTTTTCTCTAAAGGTGATTGGTCAGGAGCCACCCTCCAAAAGCATTAGATAAAGTTGCATTCCTACAGCGCAAAGATGTGGTGGGCTATAACAAGAAAAAGAATTAACTCAAGGGTCCCAGGTTACAAACATTAAAGCTACTACTTACACCAATTATATTAATCAATACACTGCCAGGGACACAGCAGGTAAGGGATATGGAAACTTAGCAGCAAACATTGGCCCAACAAGTGAAAATCCCTTCACCAATACAATTTCTAATCAATCTTTTAACTACTCAAAAGAATCTGTGTTTAGACAGTTTAGAACATCTCCTGCCTCTCACAGTTGGGAGGCTCTGAGCAATCACATGTGGCCGGAAAAACCTATTCAGGCAGGCTAGAGGATTTCCAAAGGAGTTTGTAAGTTAAACACTGTCACACCCAGGAATTATTAACTGGAGCTGTAAGCTAACTTTTTTCAGAGAGGTAGTGGGGGACAGCCCCCCGTAAAGTCAGAGGTGTAGGTGAAAGCACAAAGCAGAAAGTAGGCAGACTCTGGTTTTGGGTGTAAATGCTCGAGAATTTCCAGGGGGACTCCTGAGGCTCGATCCCGCCTTTGCGTGTGCCGAGCCTCCTTCCTCATGACCTTTGTCATGGGCAGAGTTCCTCACTGGCTCCCAGCAGTGATAGAATTCCGGTTGAGCTATTCCAGATCCTGAAAGATGATGCTGTGGAAAGTGCTGCACTCAATATGCAATATGCACTATGCACTCAATATGCAATATGCCGGCTCCCGGCACATGTTCATAAACTCTACATAATGGTTTATACCTTTAAAAGAAGCACTTCCTGTAAACAATCTGCCTGCAATGCAGAAGTGAAGTGAAGTTGCTCAGTTGTGTCCGACTCTTTGCAACCCCAGGGACTGTAGATTGCAAGGCTCCCCCATCCATGGGATTTTCCAGGCAAGAGTACTGGAGTGGGTTGCCATTTCCTTCTCCAGGGGATCTTCCCGACCGAGGGATAGAACCTGGGTCTCCTACATTGCAGGCAGACTCTACCATCTGAGCCACAAGGGCAGCCACAGAAGACTTAGGTCCAATTCCCAGGTCAGGGAGATACCTTGGAGTAGGAAATGGCAACCCACTCCAGTAGGCTAGACTGGACAATTTCATGGACAGAGGAGCCTGGCAGGCTACAGTCCATGGGGTCGCAGAGAGTCAGACACGACTGAGTGACTAACACTACAACAATGGTTTATACAAGCCAAGAATAATTCCAGAGCATGCAGTTGGGCACTTGCAGATGAGTGGGGAGGCCCATGAGATGAGGTCAGTCTTGTTGTCCAGGTGAAACAGGAGGCCAAGGACCAGTACTGTTGCTGGGATACCCTTCCGAAAGCATTTCGAAGACCTAGGCAGTCTGACATGTGTCCTCAACACTCCTCCAAAAAACCAGTACACAGAGGGGCTCCCCATGCTGAGGATGAGCGCCCTGCCCAATGAGGTGGGTTCTCCAGGCCCCACTGCACTGTGGGGTACAGCAGGGGAAACGGGGCCCTGGTGGACAGATGGCCAACCAGCTGCCTTCTCTCTGCTCAGGAGGGTCTGGGTTTCCTGGACTTCATCAAGGCATTTGGAGGGCTGTGAGGAAGTAGATCTTTGTGGTGCTTGGATTCCCCCAGACAAGGTCTGAATGTTTACAACCCAAGATTAGTGAGGAAGGCATCAGTAAAGTGTACTGGAATTCAGACTCAGACCTGGGTTTGAATCTGCGCTTGCCAGTTATAAGTGTGATGACCTTGGGCAAGCTACTTGATTTTGTTGAAATTCAGTTTCATCCTGTATAAAAAATAGAAAAAGAGGTGATTTAATTATAGTGTTGGCAGAGAAAAAGATGAAATAACGTAGGTAAGAAGGCTAGGTCATTGAAGAAGATCCTGATACTGGGAAAGATTGAAGGTAAAAGGAGAAGAGGGCAGCAGAGGATGAGATGGTTAGAGGATGAGATGGTTAGATAGCATCACCAATGTGAGCAAACTCTGGGAGATAGTGAAGGACAGAGAAGCCTGGTGTGCTGCAGTCCGTGGGGTCACAAAGAGTTGGACACAACTTAGCAACTGAACAACAACAACACAGATGGCCAGACTAACTTCAAGGGCCCAAGTAGCAGCTGTTAAGTGGAAGCCATGACTGGCAGCTGGGAACCACTGCCGCCATACTGAGTAGCACACAGGTGATGGCTGTTTTGGGCTCCACCAACCTGCTCTGTGTCAACTGCCATAGTCAGGCCTCTTGTGTCTGCCTGTTTTCCTGCTAATGTCCCTTTGTATTGACTAATTTAAAAACCACTAGCCCCATTAACAGAGAAGGCAATGGCACCCCACTCCAGTACTCTTGCCTGGAAAATCCCATGGATGGAGGAGCCTGGTAGGCTGCAGTCCATGGGGTCACTAAGAGTTGGATATGACTGAGCGACTTCACTTTCACTTTTTACTCTCATGCATTGGAGAAGGAAATGGCAACCCATTCCAGTGTTCTTGCCTGGAGAATCCCAGGGACGGGGCAGCTTGGTGGGCTGCCGTCTATGGGGTCGCACAGAGTAGGACATGACTGAAGTGACTTAGCAGTAGCAGTAGCAGCCCCATTAAGGAACCAAGGAAGGAGTTTGGCTCCAAGCCTGAGCCAAGACTTTGGAAGAAGACTGGGAGCCAACTCCAATGGGTGGTGGCATGAGATCACACATTAATCGGAAATTTAGGGCCCCCTGGTTCTGCTTCCACCACCTTCACCTGCTCCCCAGACTCTAGCCGGTGTCAGAGCCTCTGTTTTGTTTTTACTAAAAAGATCTTGTGTTCTATTAGTCAAGATCCCAGCAGGCAAGATACGGAACACTCAAATTAAGATGATTTGAATGGACCATTCCAATAGACCATTCGAACATCAAACATCATGCACAGGTGTAGGGCCACCACAGAGACAGTGCAGACTCTGAAAGTGGGAGTATTGAATGGTCACCAGAACTTGGAAGGGAGAATAGTCCAGACAAGACTGCCTTGAGGAACCTGTGACCTAAGTCCAAAGGTACCCATAGCATGCAGCAACCCTACAGGATCTGCCAAAGAAATAAATACTCCCACTAACCTTCCTCCTCCTTTCAATCTTCTGCTGGTGCCTGGCATTGGCCAAATCTAATAGGAAGACAACTGGCAAGGGTATGTCCATGCAGCTCATTCTAGTCAGCCTCCTGGATGGGGAAGACAGGACCCAGAGATATCCAGTACAGGGGTGTGAGGAGCTCTACTTGGGGACTCTGGTGATGGGTCTCTGCCTCATATGTAGATCTTGGGAAGACTCTGTTTCGAGTCTGAGTGATATATTTAAAATCAGCTTTCTAAAGGTATAATTGAGACACAATAAAATTATCTCATCCATGCTAAGTAATACATTGTGATAATAATGTATATCCATTTATATACCCATGTAACCATGGCCATGATCAACATACAGAACATTATCATCACTTTAAAGTACTCTGTGCCTTTTCCCAGTGATGCTCACTTCCACTTTGGCTCTAAGCAATTGATGATCTGCCTTCTATCATTTCAAAAATTAGATTCATCTTTTTTAGAGATTCATAAATGGAAGAATACACTGTGTAATTTCCTGTGTCTGATTTCTTTCCCTCTGCATTATTTTGAGATTTATCCATGTTACTGTGTATACCAGCTGTTCGTCAGTGTCATTCCTGATTGGTATCCCATGTACTAATATGTCACAATTTATTCCTTCACCTGTTGATGGCCACTGAGGAAAAAGAAAGAGAGTTCCAGAAAAACATCTATTTCTGCTTTATTGACTATGCCAAAGCCTTTGACTGTGTGGATCACAATAAACTGTGGAAAATTCTGAAAGAGATGGGAATACCAGACCACCTGACCTGCCTCTTGAGAAACCTGTATGCAGGTCAGGAAGCAACAGTTAGAACTGGACATGGAACAACAGACTGGTTCCAAATAGGAAAAGGAGTACGTCAAGGCTGTATATTGTCACCCTGCTTATTTAACTTCTATGCAGAGTACAAGATGATTGAAATGCTGGAAGAAGCACAAGCTGGAAACAAGATTTCCAGGAGAAATATCAATAACCTCAGATGTGTAGATGACACCACCCTTATGGCAGAAAGTGAAGAGGAACTAAAAAGCATCTTGATGAAAGTGAAAGAGGAGAGTGAAAAAGTTGGCTTAAAGCTCAACATTCAGAAAACTAAGATCATGGCATCTGGTCCCATCACTTCATGGGAAATAGATGGGGAAACAGTGTCAGACTTTATTTTGGGGGGCTCCTAAATCACTGCAGATGGTGATTGCAGTCATGAAATTAAAAGACACTTACTCCTTGGAAGGAAAGTTATGACCAACCTAGATAGCATATTAAAAAGCAGAAATATTACTCTGCCAACAAAGGTCTGTCTAGTCAAGGCTCTGGTTTTTCCAGTGGTCATGTATGGGTGTGAGAGTTGGACTGTGAAGAAAGCTGAGCACTGAAGAATTGATGCTTTTGAACTGTGGTGTTAGAGAAGACTCTTAAGAGTCCTTTGGACTGCAAGGAAATCCAACCAGTCCATCCTAAAGGAGATCAGTCCTGGGTGTTCATTGGAAGGACTGATGCTGAGGCTGAAACTCCAATACTTTGGCCACCTCATGCGAAGAGTTGACTCATTGGAAAAGACCCTGATGCTGAGGGATTGGGGGCAGGAGGAGAAGGGGACGACAGAGGATGAGATGGCTGGATGGCATCACCGACTCGATGCACATGAGTTTGAGTGAACTCCAGGAGTTGGTGATGGACAGGGAGGCCTGACATGCTGCGATTCATGGGGCCACAAAGAGTCGGGCACGAGTGAGCGACTGAACTGAACTGATCTGAGGTTGTTATTGTGTGTACGTACGCTAAGTTGCTTCAGTTGTGTCCAACTCTGTACAACCTATGGACTGTAGCCTGCCAAGCTCCTCTGTCCATGGGATTCTCCAGGCAAGAATGTGGAGTGGATTGCCATGCCCTTCTTCAGAGGAGGTTGTTTTTAGGTTTTTACTATTGTGAATAAAGCTTCTATGAACATTTGCATACATGAGAGACAGATATTTTCATTTCTCTCAGGTAAATCCCTGTGAGTAGGATTGCCGGATCATTTTGTAAGTGTTGTTAAACTTTATAAGAAACTGTCAAACCGTCTGCTAAAGTGGCTGTATCTTTTTGCAGACCACCAGCAAAGCAGGAGCATTCCAGTTGTTCCACAGCCTCACCAACACTTGGTATGGTCAGTCTTTTTAACTTTAGGCTTCCTAACCAGGTGGTGGGGAGGGGGTGCAGTGATATCTCACTGTGATTGAATTTTAATTTCTCTATGACTAATGATATACAGCATCTTTCCATGTGCCTGCTGGCTATTTAGATATCTTCTTTTGTGAGGTATCTATTCAAATCTCTTGCTCATTTCTTTTTTTGTATACTTATTAGTGAGTTTGTTGCTCCCCATCTAGTTTGCTTTCTGGCCTCTTATCAATGCATTTGAAGGTCAGAAGTTTTTGATTTTTCATTGAGTCTCTTCTTAAACATGACTTTGGCCTGGGGAAGAAGGTGGGTTTCCCTCAGCCGTGCTCTACTCCAAGGTGGAGACACACACATGTCCAGGTTTTTCATCCCATCAGTTCTCACAGGACTGCCTGGCTGGAAAAACGGCTTCCTTGTCAGATGAGAGGAACCCAAGAGAGCACTCTGCTTCTTCCTTCAGCTTAAAACAGACACAAAGTGCTACACTGGGGGCCCTCAGGTGCCGAGGCTGCAGCACTCAGACCAAGTCCTCCTTGGGCGGTAGGCTTTGGTCCACGACACCCTTCACAGGCATCTCCTTCCTAAACCCTCATGACCACCTGCGTGTGGGGTCATTGTCTCCAGTGGGCAGATGCAGACACTGAAGTACGAATGGGCATGTCCATCCAGCAATCCCACCACTCGGCATATACCCTGAGGAAACCAAAATTGAAAAAGACACATGTATCCCAGTGTTCATTGCAGCACTGTTTACAATAGCTAGAACATGGAAGCAAGATGAATGAATAAAGAAGCTGTGGTACATATATACAATGGAATACTACTCAGTCATAAAAAAGGAACGTGTTTGAGTCAATTCTAATGAAGTGGACGAACCTAGAGCCTATTATACAGAGTGAAGTACGTCAGAAAGGGAAATAGAAATATCATCTACTGACTCATATTTATGGAATCTAGAAAGATGGTACTGATAAAATTGTTTTCAGGACAGCAATGGAGAAACAGACACAGAGAACAAACTTAAGGACACAGTGGAGGGGACGAGGGAGAGGGTGAGATGTATGGAGAGAGTAACATGGAAACTTATATTACCATATGTCAAATAGACAGCCAATGGGACTGTGCCTGTATGACTCAGGGAACCCAAAGAGGGGCTCTTTGACAATCTCAAAGGGTGGGATGGGGAGGGAGATGGGAGGGAGGCTCAGGAGGGAGGGACATGGGTGTACCTATGGTTGATTTTTATTGATGTTTGACGGAAAACAACAAAACTCTGTGAAGTAATTATCCTTCAATTAAAAAAATAAATAAAGTGGCCAAAAAAAAAAAGAGAGAGATGAAAAACATCTTTTTGACAGAGCCAATTTAACATAAGCATTGTTAACCAGGAACTGCAGAACTGAAAAGGCAAAAGGAAATACTGAGATATCACAGAAGTAGTAACAGCAGGGATGTGTAAAGAACTCCTGCAACTCAATAACAAGCAAGCAATCCAATTTCTAAAAATAGGCAGTGGATTTCGACAGACACTGCAAGGAAAATATAGGAATGGCAAAGAAGCACATGAAAAAAATGCTCAATATTGGTAATAACCCCCAGGGCTGGGGAAACAAAGATGAGACTTTGGGGTTATAAAGATCGAGATACTTGGAGGAGGGGCCTCTGGGGTTGGGACCCAGACCTTAAGGGACACAAGGCCTGTGTCTGGGCCTGTGGAGGACACAGACAAGGAACCAGCAGTCGCTGCTGGAGTGCAAGGCCACTACTGATGGGAGTGGGGAGCCAGAAAAGCAGAGAGCACAGAGCTGGGCAACCTAGCTCCCCAAGACACGGCACCCTCTTCAGCTGAAGTCTTCCTGAGGCAAGGCTGTTAGGGGCCCTGATGAAATCTTTATTTGCAGTTTTCTCCTGAGACTAGCCTCTCTGTTGTAACAGCCGCAAGCAAGCCACCACTCCCTCCACCTCTGTGAGTCCTTTATTCTCAGAAGTTTCCAGAGGGTAGGGTCGCACCCTAGAATCTAAGGTGGACGGAAGAGCTGTAAGATGGGGAGTATGGGCTGCTCTACCAGGCATCTGCAGGCAGATCCAGCCTGGGTGGTCACTGGCAGGACAGCCGCCCACCCCCGCCACCCACTTGCTCCACTCCTTCCCTTCTGATCCACACAGCCGTGCAGCTGCTGAGCTGCACATATGGCGGCCTCTGAGCCAGCCTCCACTGCGAGCCCCGAACCCCAAGCTCTCAGGCCCTCTGACACCACCACATCTCTCTAATGAACCCACATGTGGTCTGATCTGTGAAGACTCAAGTGAGGGGCCCCAACTTTGGGCGCAACAGCCTTGGCCTCAAATCCTAACTCTGCTGCAAGCTGGCCGCATGAAGGTGGGCACGGCACTCAGCCTCTCTGCTCCTCCTTGTGATGTGTCACACTAGGGGACACTGGTATGTGTGGCCTGGTGGGAGGCCAGGTGCCACAGCTGGTGCAACGCCAGGTGTATGGCTGATGCTCACGCAAGGGCACTGTGGTAATTAGAGCTACCTTCAGATTTAGGACTTCCAGGGCCTCTGTTGGTCCTCTGCCCACCTCCTGGGTCTAAACACCAGGTATAAATGCTTTCCAATTTCTCACCTAGCCCTGCAGTTGCCCCCTTGTCCACGGTTCCACACCATTCAGCCCTGCCAGCCACAGACCAGATGAATTCCCTGGCCCAGCCTAAGCTGCTGTGGTCCAGTTCTGGACAAGAGTCACTGACCCATCTCAGACACCTTGAGCAGAGGGCCCATCCAGGTGCCTACCTGGTCAGCAGCTCCTGGCCATTCCTCTCCCCACCACAACTAGGGGCTGTAAGCCTGCAGCCCCGGCTGGCTCCTCCCCCTTTCCGCTCCAGCACCCACAGGCAGGGGACGTCTGCCGCCTCCACTTTGATCAGGACCGGGGGGTGCTCAGCAGTTGGTTTGGGACCATCTCTATGATGCATTCTGACAGCCTCGGCCAAGCATATGCTTTAAATCCTCAAGAGAAGGGGTCTTTTTAAGTGGAGAGGAAGCCCACCGCATACAGCCTTCAAAGGGCTCTCTGGACAAATCAGGATGCATGAAGAAGACCCCTGGCCCTGTTGCCTGTGTGCAAGTTCAAAGTGGCTCAAGAGAGAAGATTCTGGGCCTGTCTTCCAGTCCAAACAGCAACACTGGAATCGGGTCCCAGCCTTTCTTAGTCTCCCCGTCCCAGGGTTCAACCTCCTGAAACTGTCCCCATGGCCAGTCCCTTTGAGCTGGTCCCCCGATTCTCCTTCATCATCTGCCTTAAGCAGAACTTGCATTTCTTCTAATGGCTTTGGAAGGACTTAGATAACTTGTTACTGACACACCTGGAAAAACTTAATGAGATTTCAACTCTGTACTTCTGAAAATCAATGATATCCAGCCACAAGGACTTGGACAGCAGGCAAAATATTGCAGACAAAGAGATTTCACCCCCTTCTTTTTCTGTTATTAGTCCCCCTGTTCCTGTCAATAGGAACACATCATTGAGAGGCAATGCCACCTTGGGGTCACGGCTCTCCGGCTGACAGCAGGGTCAGCTGCTCCCATGACGGCGCTCAGAGCAAGGCCGGGCCTCCAGGAAGGCAAGGAAGGAACCTTCCCTGGAGCTGGCGTGTCCTTCTGTGTTTAATTTTCCCACAAGTCAGCTCTGATTAAGGGGGACGGCCTCATGTTTCGTGCAGTCAGAGCCGAGTTCTGAGAGCACCTTGCGGGGGCGGGGGAAGCCCCCTGGCTGGCGGGTGGGGGCCTGGGGGGTAGCTGCTCGCCGGGTCACCCCCGGCACACACGTCTGCTACCTATCAGAGCTCATCGGAGCAACGACCCTCCGGACGCTGAGATCATCTGACAGCTTTCTCCTAATGAGACCCAGGGCTGCTCCCAGGCTAGATTCGGGAGGCTGGGTGGAGAGGAACCCCCACCAACCTGGAGAAACATCCCCAAGGGAGGCAAGATGTCCTCCCATAAGCCTGTTTCTTGTGTGAAATGGACCCAGCATCCTAGGAGCAGTTGCCTTGTGTTCCCCTTTCTACCTAAGATCACTGCTCCTCGGGTCCCTCCAGGTGAAGACAGAACTCTCAAGGCCTACTGTTCCTGACACTTGGCATCTCTGTTGCTGGTTCACTCCCAATGACTTCGGGCGGCTGCAGGAGGAGGCAGGTTCAGTTCTTATCTCCAAGAACCTGCAGTCCTCCTGGAGAGTCATGATCAATGCCCACAGAACCAGGAGGGCCCATGTCACCACAGAAAAGGGGAGTTCTGTGCACAGTGGCACCCAGCTAAAAGCATACGTCAGACCATGCATCTTCCTCCCAAAGATGCTCTCCTGCATCTCATTTCACCCAAGAAAAAAATCCAGACTCTTCTCCAAGACACTCCAGTCCCTGCCCAGGTGGGTTCTGGCCAGGGTGATTTTCTTTAATTTTTTCAAATGCAAACTACAACCCCTGGGGCCAGCTCTATTGTCTGGAATTCTCTTTCTCCAGATCATCATAAGGCTATGCCATCTCATCATTAAAGTTTCAGCCCAAAATGCCATCTCCTCCAGTTATACTGTCACCCTGCTTATTTAACTTATATGCAGAGTACATCATGTGAAATGCTGGGCCAGATGAACCACAGGTTGGAATCAAGATTGCCAGAAGAAATATTAAGAACCTCAGATATGCAGATGATATCACTTTAATGGCAGAAAGTGCTCTTAAAGCCTCTTGATGAGGGTGAAAGAGGAGAGTGAAAGGCTGGCCTAAAACACAACATTCAAAAACTAAGATCATGGTCCCATCACTTCATGGCAAATAGATGAGAAAAAGTGGAAACAGTGTCAGATTTTATTTTCTTGGGCTCCAAAATCACTGCGGAGAGTGACTTGACTGCAGCCACAAAATTAAAAGATGCTTGATCCTTGGAATAAAGCTGTGACAAATCTAGACAGCATATTAAAAAGGCAGAGACATCACTTTATCAACAAAGGTCCAAATAGTCAAAGCTATGGTTTTTCCAATAGTCATGTATAGATGTGAGAGGTGGACCATAAAGAAGGCTGAGCACTAAAGAACTGATGAGTTTGAACTATGGTGTTAGAGAACTCTTGAGCGTCCCTTGGTCTGCAAGGAGATCAAACCAGTCAACCCTAAAGGAAATCAGTCCTGAATATTCATTATGATGAATACTGATGCTGAAGCTGAAGCTCCAATACTTTGGCCACCTAATGCAGAGAGCCGACTCATTAGAAAAGATGGTGATGCTGGGAAAGACTGAGGGGAGGAGGAGAAGGGGGCGACAGAGGATGAGATGGTTGGATGGCATCACTGACTCAATGGACATGAGTTTGACCAAACTCCAGGAGATAGTGACGGACAGGGAAGTCTGGTGTGCAGCAGTCCACAGGGTTGCAAAGAGTCAGACATGACTTAGCAAGTGAACAAAAGACCAACCCCTATACACAAAGCTCTCTCCCCAGGCACTCCTGGTAGCTCCAACTCAATGCAAAGGCCATGATATCTTTCCTACTGATTGCTTTCTGAATGATCTCACAGACTTCCTACTAGAATGTAGCTCCACAAGAGCAGGGACCCCATCTCTCTTGTTCTCTACCATATCCTAGAATGCAAGGTCGTTTGATGAGTCTAACAGGGGAGACTTATTAAATATCCCATGGGTATGTGATGGAAAATGGAATAAGGAAATCTATATACAGTAGCTGTTTTGAAATGCTCCCAACTACCCACATCAGCACCCAGAGTGCTGTAAAAGTGACCTCAGTTCCTCCATCTGACAACACATGGGAATGAGCCTCAATTCATTGTAAATAAATGGGACTGTTTCAAGATTAAGCATGGACCACTTGGTAAGGATCAAGTGTGACACATAGTGAGTGTTCCACAACTTGGAGTTTCATCTCTACCCCATAATCACCACCACCACCACCATCTAACTGCAGTTAGCACGGACCCACTCTAAACCCTCTTTGTTGTCACTGAGCATTTGCTATGTGAAGCTTCCTTTTCTGGCTCCCTCTCCTTGTTTCATCTCACTTGAACCACTAGCAAATACTGCTGGTTTCCCGGCCCAACCTTTCTCCCTGCTAATAGATCCCTGATTAGCTGACAATAGATGTCCTAATCTTAAGAAAAGTGGATGCAGAAATCGGTCTGAGGAGTGGGCACATAAAGCCATCTCTGGTCAAGCTTCTGGAAGAAGTTTCCTTACCAGAAAAGAGAGGCACATGAGCTAGACTTAAATAAAGTTGAATGAGAATGTGATGTCTGGAGTTGTAGCAGTGATCTTGTGACTGTGAGGCAACATGCATATGGGGACAAAAATGTTAATAACGTGCTGAGGACAAGGAAATAGAAAGCTAGACAGAGCCTTCTTGCTTGATGACATCTTAAAGCTACTGAAACGACTTTGAATACCTGTTTCTTCAGTCTTCCTGTTAAGTATCAACATTTTCTAGGTCACCCTTAAGTTGTTGCTGCTCTGCTAAGTCGCTTCAGTAGTGTCCGACTCTGTGCAACCCCATAGACGGCAGCCTACCAGACTCCCCTGTCCCTGGGATTCTCAAGGCAAGAACACTGGAGTGGGTTGCCATTTCCTTCTCCAATGCATGAAAGTGAAAAGTGAAAGGGAAGTCACTCAGTCGTGTCCAACTCTCAGCGACCCCATGGACTGCAGCCTACCAGGCTCCTCTGTCCATGGGATTTTCCAGGCAAGAGTACTGGAGTGGGGTGCCATTGCCTTTTCTGAAGTTAAGTTGTTACTTCAGCCAAAAGATAAGATAGCAAATATCGCTTTAGGCCATCTACGGAGCTCTAATCTGGCAGTCCTTGCCGCAGTGTGTACTCCAGTGGCCGCACACCCTCTCTATGAGGCACATCCCTATGCCTCTATGAGGCAACCCATCCTTGCCCTCCCTCCACTCTCTGCCACTGAAGAAAGGAAGCACGCTGGAGAACATACAGTAATCAGAATGGGAGAACAGGGAGCATAGCACACCCTTCTCCCACTTGAAGGGAGAAGGATGTGGGGGATACCTGTCCTCAGAGACCTACTTCTGGGCATTTAAAATGATAAAATGATTAAAAATAATAAACGGTGAGTTCTCTGAGAGAAGAAAAGCAACTTTATATGTGAGATACTATGCCTGAAGCATACATTTATGACCAAACATGAGATAATCTTGCTTTGTGTTTACATGGTACACACTGCCTATAACCCCAAAGTGAGACTTTTATATTTTCTGTAATAGATTTCCTCTAGCAGGATAGTGGAGGGAAACATAGGTGACTGAGTTTAACAATGAGAGGAATCACAGTCTCTCAGTATATAGTCTTTATCTCTCTTTTTCTTCCTAAATCAGCTTCTAAGAGTAGGAGAAAGCTTGTGTCCTCCTTTAGTGGAGGGAGGGTCCTCAGGAAAGAGAGACATAAGGCCCGGAATTGTTCCCTCTATGTACTGCTGTCTTCTTCTGATGGTGCTTCGGGCTCAGAACTCATGGTTTTTCCTTCAGCATCATCAGTGCCTGCTGGGATTCCCTACCTCAGCCCCTGGTCCAGTTCTCAGTGATGCTGTGAGCCTGTGTCTCAGCCACGTGTGGCCCCAGCTCAACCTTCCCATCGTGGTCTCTCCTCTGGGGTCACTTTGACCCTCACCATGGCAACCCTCTGGCTGCCCCCCCACCCCCAACCGCCCACATATCTCAGTGGGAGCTTGTGAACAACTCCAAATTCCTCTAGAGGAGGCAAAGGAGACCGTCCACCATTTGCGTATTTGCCCTGAGGGTGTGATCAACATGGCTGAACTAGACAAGAAAAACTTCCTGGAGGAGGAGGGCCTGAAGCTTAGCCCTGAAGGGTGGTAATCCTTGGTTGGCATGCTCAATGACTCAGAGGCAGGATGAGTTTGCTGAGAACATGCCCTTGCCCTGGGGTCTCCCTGATGAGTCTCTACCTAAACCTCCAAGACTCAGATCCAAAGGTCTCTGACATTCTGTCAACATCGCTGACATGGACTCTATGACAATCATGGGAAAACACAAGCCCTCCTCCATCAGAGACTCTGGATGTCCCTCCCAGCTTAGCCCTGGCAGCCACAGGTTTGCACTGCAGTGGCCCTAATGCCTTGTAGCTAAGGCCTGATCCTTTGATTTTGAGTAAAAAGACCTCCTCATGGCCCTTTAAAATCAATCCCCTGGGCTTTTTTTTCCTTTAGCTGCAGCATGAGGAATCTAGTTTCTTAACCAGGGATCAAACCTAGGCCCCTTGTATTGGGAGGGTGGAATTCTAGCCACTGGACCGCCAGGGAAGTCTCCTCTAGGCTTTCAATCAGTTGACCTTGCGTCACTCAGGAGGGCTGCACCTCCAATCCTTGGGAGGCAGACCCACCCTTGTCCTGATTCATGCTTCCATATTCATCTCTCTGCTGTGTGGCCTTGGCAAGCTTCTTCACCTCTCTAGGCTGGTTTCCTCACTTCTGCTGTATCTCTCCCAAAGGTCTGAGGATTACAAATGTTCACGCACATCACACATACAGCACAGAGTAAGAACTCAGCTAATGGCAGTTATTACTGTATCTCTTCACACCATATCACTGAGGCAGGTCCTTGTCCTTTTCTCCCTATGAGCAAGGCTGTGCCAGGCTGCAAGCAGTCATGACAGGTATATCACAGAAGACAGTCTCTCTCTCGGCTTTGCAGGTGGCTCAATGGTAAAGAATCTGCCTGCCAATGCAGGAGACATGGGTTTGATCCCTAGGTTGGAAAAATCGCCTGGAGGAAGAAATGGCAACCCACTCCAGTATTTGTGTTCATGGAGAATCCCATGGACATGACTTGGTGACAGAGCACACACGCACATCTCTCTCATGGAGGCATTGCTGTCCCCAGACCTCCAGGCCCTCTGCACCCTGCTGGGATGCCCCTGCTTGCTCTTTGTCCCTTGTGGGGAACAGCAGGGCACTCTGGGAACACTCGGCCTGTCTCGTCACCCAGAGTTCTGTTGTGCCCAGCACCCTCACCTCCTCTGACTTGCCTCCCTGCTCTCGTCTCCCGTCTCTCCCCACCAGCATGGGCATACAGCCACATGCACACATGCTCTCGTACATGTACACAGATGCACATGACCACTGGCTCTCTCGTGCACGGAGTGACCTTCTGGAACCCATGGGCTGGGGACTGCCCACACTAAGATGCCTCAAACACACAGGGGGAAATGTATTTAAGTGGCATCCGGAGATGAAGAGGCCAGTCCCCTCACGCCAGGAGAATGAGAGCTGGCCGTGTGGGTGGCTTAGCTCAGAACAGCGTAGAGGTGAGGGATACTGGCTCCTTGCCATACACAGGAGGGTTCAGATCATATCCATTTCACTTCCTAGTCATGTGGCCTCCAGCACGTTACTCACCCTCCCTGAGTTTCCACCACCGCCGCCTCTGAGCTCTGAAGACACGAGGACCCACCTCTGAGCAGGGCTGCGAGACTCAATCCAGATAATGTGTATAAAATACCGAGCACACAGCAGGCATATGGCGAGCAATCAACGAGCAGAACAGCTTTTTACTATCAGAATCAGGCCCTCCAAGAACAGGAAATAAATGAAGGCCAGAGGAGCCAACAAGGGCTGTGTGGAGGGCCTAGATACTGACACCGCTTGCAAAGAGGTCAGAAGCTAGTACCATGCAGGTATGGGAAATGGAATTTACACACACAGTCCTATTTGGCAAAGGGTTTGTCCTGCGGGTTGAAGGGCTTTCAGAGGATGTTCTAAGCCCGGAGGGAATCCTGTTTAAAATCCTCTTATCCCAAACTCCTTTGAAACTGGTCTGAGGCCTTGGTTTCAGTGAGCACATCTGGGAGTGTGACAAGGTCCCAGGCCGCAGGGCACAGTCCTACTGAAAGGCCCAACACTACCCACATCACAGGGGAATCCGGAACAACGGACCCTGAGACCCACAAACCTGGTCAGGATCCCAGCTCCCCACTTACTGGCCACCTGACCTTAGACAAAGCAATTCACCTCCTTGATGGGACAGGCAAACAGCAGGTGCTCAGTGATGGTTTTCAGTAGCCACCACTCCAGTACCAGCCCAGCTCCCGGTTCTGCTTCCCGCCCGGGATTTAACCCCCGCTCTGAGGATCAGGCCCCACGTGGTCACTGTCCGTGGTGTGCCTCCCCTCCATGTGAACGCTAACGTTCTACTCCTCTCCGGAAGAATTCAAAGGGCCCTGGAAACTTGTTTATTAGGAAAAGCTGTGGGAGTCTGTCCTGCTTGGTGGAGGCGCTGACCTCTCCCATCCTTCCCTGCATATTTCTCCCCAGCGACATCTTTTCATGTTCCCTGGCTCACTCGGGTGAGTCACAGATCTGTAAATCCCAACCACAGAAAGCTTGGCAAAGTATGTTAGGTGTTTATTGGAAGGGGAAGGAGGAAAATGATCAAAACATTGGCTGTAGCTCTCGTCTCTGAAATTTGCAAGAGCAAGTTTTAAAATCTGTGCTGGAAGCATCTAAACTCATGGAGCACTTTTTTTTTTTTTTTTTTAAACCACAATAAGGATAAGACCGTATCTATTCTTTAGTTACAATCAGATCTTTAGGCTGCCTTTGTATAGTGCCAGATATCCCAGTGAAATACCAAGAAATGCAGTTCTGTTTTTAGTTTCCCCATTTAGACAGAACCCTGGTGATACAAACACAGGCTGTAGTTCTCTACATACCCAATGCCTTTGCTGATGCTGTTCCCACCATCTGTAACTCCTTTCCACAAACACCAGTTCAGTTCAGTTGCTCAGTCATGTCTGACTCTTTGCACCAGAGGGGAGTGTTTTTACTCCATTTGCTGCTACTCTGTGTCAGGCCCTGGGCTAGGTCCTGGGACACAGAGATGAACCAGGCACTGATCTCAAAAATTAGTGAAGAAAAGAAGCTAATGGAGGAGGAGGCCCAGTTTGGGCTTTGATGGATGAATAGAAGTTCTCCAAACCAACAAAGAAGGGAAGACCCTTCTCATGTGAGCACATCAACTCATCCTCAAAGACCTGGATCCTGTCTCCTCCTTTGGGAAATGTCTCCTCTTGCTGAGTTGGTGACCCCTCTCTGTATCCACACTGACCTGGTACACCCCCTCCCTTGCCCACTCCTTCCTGAGTTGTTTATCTGCCTGGTGGTCTAGACTGGGGGGTTGGCAAGTAGACATTATTTCCTCTCTGCATCTGATGGCCACTCCAGACCTGCCACAGGGCGGGTTCATGAGATGTTTGGTGGTGGTTTTAAGCTGAGCTTCACCACTGTCAGGAGGCAAGAACTGACGCGGCCACAGGGCATTCTGAGAGCGCTGACTGCTGTTTTGTCAGAGAATCTACACCTGAACCCCACCCGCCAAGTCCCTGTGGCTTCAAGCATCTGAGCCCTGAAGGGGTCTGGGTGGGATTAACCCCTGGATCCCAGCCTCATTCCAGCATCCGTGGTTTGGGGGTGGTAGTGGGGGGGTCCTATTCAATCAAGGAAGAAAATATGCTTTGAAATGAAAACGCTTCTCTTTCTGATCTGCCTGGGTCTCCTTTCTCCAGCCTCCTTAGTATGCATGAATTCAGCCCCCATTTCGAGACGCCCCCTCAGCATCTTCTCCATGCGGATGGGGTTGGAGCAGGCTCCCTCCCCTTGCCCGCCTCTGGTTCTTTCCAAAGACAAATTGCTTACATCTGTCAAGGCTTTTCTGATTAATAGAAGAATACGCCATGGGATGTCATCAGGGGTTCGGAGGGTTTTGATCAAAGAGGGAGGGGGGCCGGGCCACACACCCCTGTTGGTTCATTTATCAGGTCAGTTCAGCGCCTTTCCTCCTGAGTGCCCCTGGCAAAGGCCTGCCCACCAGGCCACCATCAGCTCCCACGCCCTCTCTGGAGCAGAGAGGGACGCAGAGAGGAAACAGTGCTCCAGTGGGGGAGCCAGAGGCAAGGAGAAAGGGAGAGGAACCAGTCTAGGGTGGCTTGGGTATTGAACAGGGCAGTGGGTCCCAAGATCTTCCTCATTTCCGGGCAGCCACTGGGATGAGCATCTCCCAGGCAATTCCCCAAAGCAAGGGATGAGAGGGAGGGAGGAAAAAAGAAGGGGCCAGAGGATGAATGAATAAATCAAAGAGAGACTGCAGGAATGAGGAATCTAAGAAAAGAACAAATGCAGGAGGGGAGGGAGGGTTGAATTAATGAGTCACTAAGCATCTGAATGGGCGCAAGAATTTATAGTCCTCACAAAAGTTGCTTTTATAACACAGAGTCATCTCTCATTCTTTCTTCCATTTATCTGCTGGCTGGTGTCAACAAGACATGGCTTGGAGGAGCAACAGGAAGGCAACTTGGAGGAAATTCAGGCTTCCCCTGGGTCAGTGTAGCTAACAGCCTCTGGGAGCTGGGTGAGGACAGGTGATGGGGGGCGGCTGGGTGACTGATGCCAAGTAAGGGCAGCACATGGGCCTGCCTCTCAGCTCAGCCCCCTCCTGCACAGCCCGGTCCCCGAGGGGTGGCTGGTGTCCATCACGGGCTCCGCGTGGCCTCAGCTGCAAGGTCACTGGCCACCATTCTCCCAAAGCTCACCTCTGCAGAGACTTTGCGATGGCAACCGCAGAGAGCCTTGTAGGGTAAGCCTTCGGTCGACTTTGGAGGCTGCTAAATTAGGCTCTGAGGATTTAGATTAGCCTAATTTAATGACACGGATGACTGGCTGGATTGAAGTTCTTGCTATAGTTTTTTTTTTCTTTCAACTTGCTCAACAATTATTCCCTCAAGTTAGTTGCAGATGCAGCCTGCCTGGCAATTATAATCCATTCCTTACTGAGCAGTGAGGAGACCCAAGATGCTGGCCACATCCACACGCAGACCGCCCAGGCAGGGGGGCCACAGCTGGAGGGAGGGCAGTGCCACCAGCCGTGACTGTGCCACAACGTGGAACTTGGGAGGGAGGGCCCAGAGCATCCTGCTGGGCTGGGCTAGCTGTCCTGGAGGCTGGCAGGTGACAGACATAGCTGCATGTTTCGTGACTGGGGGGTGACTCTCTCCACCCCCTGCTCTCAGCCCAGAAGGAGCATCCCACACAGACAGGCAATGCACAGGCACGCAGTCACAAAAGACAGATGGACACAGCCAGGATGAGACACACACGGGTGCTCAGTCACGGTCAGACACAGGCATATAGACCTGCAGACGCAGACTTAAACCACAAGGCAGGACACCCATACACAGAGACGCACCAGCTCTGCGACCCTGATATCCCCCTGTTCTAAGCCTAGCCGGGGAGGCACATGGGTAAACAGGCCAGAGCATCATCTCCTGTCAGGGCTGTGATGGAGGGGGCTGTGGAGTCTGGAGGAGATCAGGGTGTCTCTGAGTTCTTCCCAGAGAATGCATGCTAAATCACTTCAATCATGTCTGACTCTTCACGATTCCGTGGACTGTAGCCTGCCAGGCTTCTCTGTCCATGGAATTCTCTAGGCAAGAATACTGGAGTGGGTTGCCATGCCCTTCTCCAAGGGATCTTCCCAATCCAGGGGTCGAGCCCACGTCTCTTATGTCTCCTGCATTGGCAGGCAGGTTCTTTACCACTCGTGCCAACTGGAAAGCCAGGGATTAGGTGAAAATGGCAGGAAGGCCATTGCCAGTGTAAGGAGGAACCCAGGTCAAGACCCAAGTACAACAGGGAGAAGCTATGTTCAGAGAAGGGAGGTTCACACAGTATGACCTGCCCACAAAGAGGGCATGTGAAGGGAGTCACATGCTGGTCCCTCTGCCCCAGCAGTTCAGCCTCAACCTACAGGCACTGACGCCGCTGTGATTCACATTAAAAACACTCTTTCCCTCTGAGTAGGGGGCCAACTGGGGGCTTCCCAGGACTGGCCAACTGCACTGGCTGTGGCTGCCGACCTTCCTCACCACTGCTGGTTTCCAGTCCCTTCAGAGGCTGGATCAGCCCCCAGAGGAAGGGTGCTTTCTGGAAACACTCACGGCTGTCTGTGGGGCCATGGCCTCACACCCTGCCTGAGCCCAGAACAAGGCTGCCAACAGGGTTTCAGAGTCTTCAGTCTTGATTTCATTTGTCCAGGGCACATGCCAGGGGCTCTGCCAGGTGTGAGGCCCTACACGATGGCCAGTTCCTAGAGGGATCTGTCGCTCACGTGCCAAGTGAGCAAAGCCAGGCAACTCCCCAACATCCATGTCCCAGGGACTCGGGCCCTAGTCCAGGCTCTCCCTGGAGGGCCCACTCCCAACACTCTTCCCTACCTTCCATCCTCCCCCTAGAGAACTCTTACTTGCCCTTCCAGACCAAGATAAAGTATCATCTCTTCCACAATGCTCCTCTGAACTCCCACCCTCGCTGTCCCCAAGGTAGTTCCTCCATGCTTCCCTCTGTCCAGCCTTATCTAACAGCAGACTCATTGTCTGGTTACTTGGAGGTCTCTCCAGAGACCCTGAGAGCTCTTCCTCTCTGGGGTCAGCTTCCTCTCTGCAGGGTCAGGAACTATGTATTAGCTATCTAGTGCTACATAACAAACTATCCCCAAACTTAGTGACTCAAAACAACAACGGTTATGGGTCAGTTTGCAGGTTTCCAGAAGTGAGAAATTTAGCACAACAAGGACATCTTGTCCACAGAATCTGGGGCCTCAGCTTGGGTCTGGAACTGTCAAAAGATCATTCACCATGGCTGGTGAGAACCAGCTGGGCGCTTCCATGTAGCTTGGGCTTTCTCTCAATATGATGTCTAAGTGCCAAGGACCAGCATCCCAGGAGAGGGAGACAGAGACAGACAGGAAGAAACTATATCATTTCTATGACCTAAAATTGGAAGCCATATAGCATCACTATTCTGTTGATGAATATGGCCTCACATATGTATCCAGAGTCAAGGGGAATAAACACTTCTTGGTGGAAGGAGAAATAGTCACACTGTAGGGAAAGCTCGTGGGGTAGGATAAACACTGAGGTGTGGCCATGTTTGGAAAATACAATTTGCAGTAATCAGTGTCCAGCAGGTGCTAAATGAAGGCCTGGTGAGTAAATGAATGAGTGAAAGGAACGAATGAATGACTCTTGTTCTGCACTTCACATCTCTTCTCTGTCCTCACGCAACGCTCAGTTAAGATGCCAACCAACTCTGACAAGCCTCAGGGCAAGTCACAGCCCCTTCTTTCATTCTGGAAGCTAAGAGGCCATGAAATCCCTTCCCAGTTCCGAGTTCTCAGACTTGTCCTAGAGTCTCAGTCACTGTGGCTTCAGGGAACAGGGCCATGGAGAAGAGGATTGGTGAGGCTGCCGGGGGTGGAAGGGATGTGATTTCCTTGCTGATCCACAGACAGGGTTTCAGGAAGCAGGTCTATAAAACTAAAATACTAGGAGAAAATTTCCTTTGCAAGGTCTTCAAGGTTTTGATAACTGTCTCTGTTACTTAATATTCTTAGGATAAAAAGTGTTACTTGTACAAGTTGATTGTATTTTCTGAACTTGAATTTTTGTTTTTCTCTCTTATTCACCTTTCTAGGCACTCTCTGTTCTCATCTTCCTAGAGGTAACCAGTATTCTGATGGTGACAGAGGAAGTGGAGTGGGGTTGACTACTTTAGAAAGTAACATTCATAGTAAGATCTAAAGGAACAAGATGAAGCTATTCAAAGAGGCAAAGGAAAAGTGTGAAGTACACAGGTCCTGAAGCAGGAATAAGTTTGCTATGTTGAAGAAAAAAATTGAATAATAGAATAAGTGATATAGGACACAGCATGAGTTAAAGGAGGGGAGTTAGACAATTATACAAAGTTCTATAATACAGGCCACGGTGAACTTTGGATTTTACTCTTAAGTGAGATCAGAAGCACAGAAGAATTTCAAACAGAAGGGCAACATTATTGAGCTTGAATTTTTATTACTGTGTGCTTCCTCAGCTTTTCTTACTAATAACAGAACACACTGAGACCTTAAAAGGTCAGGCTCTGAAGAAGGAAATGGCAGCCGACCAGTATTCTTGCCTGGAAAATCCCATAGACAGAGCAGCCTGGAGGGCTACAGTTATTGGAGTCGCAAAGAGTCAGACATGACTTGGCACCTCAACAACAACAACACCTTGTTTTCTTTGAAATCCTAACTCTATAATTACAATCACTGTATCATAACTAAACCTGCTGTCTTGCTTTCTGCGGGAAGGTTGATACCACACCACAGCTCTCATCAATGATACTTCTGATGCTATTTTCCTTAAGAGGCATATTGAAACAAATATGGGATCAAGGTTCCCTAGTGTAACGCCTCTGGGGAAAGATTTGGCCAGATCTTTGTTTTTTGGGCTGTAGGTGACTAGGGAATGTAGGCAAGATCCCTCCCAACAATCACCCAGCAGTTCCATCGTGTGAGCTGGTTAAAAAATATTTTCTTAGGGGACTTCCCTGATGGTCCAGTGGCTAAGACTCTGCACTCCCAATGCAGAGGGCCCAGGTCTGATCCCTGGTCAGGGAACTAGATCCCACATGCCACAACTAAGAGTTCATATGGGGCAATTAAGATGCAGCATAGCCAAATAAATAAATATAAAAAAATATACATACACATATACTTGGACATATTCTTAACCCATCAGAAACCTGGAACAAATAAAATATTTGATATTTAAAATAAGGCCAGGCTCTAGTGCTTTGCAATCACTGTTTCTGTAATAGGGCAAATGTGACTCACGCATGGTCATCAGAGACTCCCTCCACCCGCCATACTATGATGGTAACCAGTGGGAAAGAACAGAAAAGCCTTTGGTGAGGGAGGAGCAGGCTACTGGGAGGGTTGAGGGGAAGAGGAAAGCAACTTTGAGGACCTTTCTGGTGAGCTATGGAACAGATCTCCTGTGACATTCTTGAAGAGAGAGAGTGGAGACTGAGATACTTTTCACAGTGACTTTCGGCTCTTGGACCGAGCTTGCTTGCACATGACTGCACAGAATCTGAGCCAGAGGGACACTGGAGATTGTGAGGGTTGCATCTCACTTTGACCTCACGACAGTGAAAGAAACAGAAACGCTCATCCTTTCCTTTCAACAGCTGAGAAGAGTCAGAGGCCGACCTTAAACAACATGCCTAAGGCCATAGCACTGAGGGGTGGCCAAGCCAGGGCTACAAACCCAAGCTCTCTGATCTGGAGGCTGATCTCTTAGTGATATGACCACTATGTGAGACCACCTCTTAAATGCCCTAAGTAGGAACTGGAGGAGCACAAACATTCCACGAGAAAGCCGGGCCAGGGGTTATTTCCCCGGTGGGAGAGGAAGGGCTTCCAGTCCCTACCTACTCAGGTGCCACCTTCTCTGGGAGTTACCTGTGAGTACCCCAGCTCACAACATATAGAAACAGGTGCTGATCTTGTCACCTCTGCCTGAACCTTATCTCCCTCAGTGCAGGGACCACACCTGCCCTGCTCTCTCCCCAACAGGAACAGCCAGCCCAGCCCCAAGCACATGGAAAGTGTCCACTAGAACCCTGGACTGAACTGCGGGGAGGGGGCAGGGATTAATCTGAGCTTTAGAGGGAGCTTTTAAGAAAGTCAAATCTGGTAACACAAATTCCAACATCCCAAATTTAGCCTCAGCTGCTCTAATGTTCTCAGCTCTCCCTTTTGCATTTGCTTTGTTGAATGAAAGTCTGGGGCATCTGTAAAATGAACTAGGATCATCTGATAGAGCCAGGGTTCCTGTCCCTTCCAGACCCAGGCCTCCTCTCAACTAATCATCGCATGCTCACACACACACACACACACACACACTACACACATTCTAAGCCATGTTTCTGAGGGCCCCACTCTCAGTTCAGTTCAGTTCAGTCACTCAGTCGTGTCCGACTCTTTGCGACCCCATGAATTGCAGCACGCCAGGCCTCCCTTTCCATCACCAACTCCCGGAGTTTACTCAAACTCATGTCCATCAAGTCCGTGATGCCATCTAGCCATCTCATCCTCTGTCGTTCCCTTTTCCTCCTGCCCCCAATCCCTCCCAGCATCAGAGTCTTTTCCAATGAGTCAACTCTTCGCATGAGGTGGCCAAAGTATTAGAGTTTCAGCTTTAGCATCATTCCTTCCAAAGAAATCCCAGGGCTGATCGCCTTCAGAATGGACTGGTTGGATCTCCTTGCAGTCCAAGGGACTCTCAATAGTCTTCTCCAACACCACAGTTCAAAAGCATCAATTCTTCGGCGCTCAGCTTTCTTCATAGTCCAACTCTCACATCCATACATGACCACTGGAAAAACCATAGCCTTGACTAGACGGACCTTTGTTGGCAAAGTAGCGTCTCTGCTTTTGAATATGCTATCTAGGTTGGTCATAACTTTCCTTCCAAGGAGTAAGCGTCTTTTAATTTCATGGCTGCAATCACCATCTACAGTGATTTTGGAGCCCAAAAAAATAAATTCTGA
The DNA here is from genome assembly GCF_029378745.1 of Bos indicus. NCBI lineage: Eukaryota > Metazoa > Chordata > Mammalia > Artiodactyla > Bovidae > Bos > Bos indicus. The sequence goes on from NC_091760.1 coordinate 130,184,377, forward strand.
CACTGTTTCCCCATCTATTTCCCATGAAGTGATGGGACCAGATGCCATGATCTTAGTAACCCCCAAACTTGTTGGCATGACACACACAACAGTCTTCCCTGAGAAGTGGGATCTGGATCCACTTCTACCCGTCCTCCATCCCCTCTCATCACTCCTTGCTTTGAGTCCTAAGGTAAGTTCTTAACCTCTCTAAGCCTCCATTGCTGCAACTTAGAACAGGGGCAATAAGAAAGCCTGGCATGGGACTTCCCTGGTGGTCCAGTGGCTGATACTCTGCGCTCCCAATGCAGGGGGCCCGGGTCCGATCCCTGGTCAGAGAACTATGTACACATGCCGAAACTAAGAGATTACAAGCCACAACTATAAAAGAAAAGTCCCACGTGTTGAAAATCCCAAAGGTGGAAGATCCTGGGTGTGACAACTGAGACCCAGCACAGTCTAAATGAATAAATAAATATTTTACAAACTTCCCTGGTGGTGCAGTGGATAAGAATCCTGGCAATGCAGATGTGGGTTCAATCCCTGGCCCAGGAAGATTTCACACGCGTTGGAGCAACTAAGCCCATGTGCCACAACTGCTGAGCCCATCCAACGAGAGAAGCCACCAATGAGAAGCCCACACACCACAACGAAGAGTAGACGCAGCCTTTGGCAACTAGAGAAAGCCTGAGCAAAGCAGCAAAGATGCAGCACAGTCAAAAATAAATAAATCTAAAAAAAATGAATGCCTGGCACATGGTAGTAACTCATTCAAGAGTTGTGGAATGAATGAAAAATATTAATATCTATTTTGTAGGGCCATTGAAGGGGCCGTGCACACAGGGAGCACTCAATAAGTAGCAGTTGCACTGTTATAAAAGATGTGGAAGGACCAAAATACACTGCACTGAGAGTCTGTGTTGCCCCAAGAGTCTTCATGCCTTTCACAGCCAACATTCCTTACTGTTTCTGCATAACCACATCTCCCTGTGATCTAAGCATTATGAAGAAACAGTAACAAACAAACAAAACACAAAACCAAAGCAACCAGAGCCAAGTAACTCCATAACTGTCCCCTGTGACCACACACATGCCAAGCATAGCTTAGCGAGGCCGGTCCAGCCACCATGAGAGGCAGAAGTGGCGATGAGATCCAGCCAAGGAAACCTGAGACTGCTCCCGGGGGGTGGGCACCAAGGCAGCCAGGGTGAGCAGGGTGACAGACAGGCCTGTGTGCACATCTGCCCAGCTAGTGCCAGGGGTACAACTCTGCCCCACGTGTCTGTGGGTAAGCGGGAAGGGGGCTCGGGAGTGAGCTGAACAGGGAATCACTGCACCAGAAGAGGACCATGCAGAGGTCAGGTTTCCACCCCATGGAGCCCACCATCAACCCCACCCCCACCCCTGCCACATGGTGGCTATTGCTTCTCCACTGACTCTTGGGGGTCTTGCTCTGCACCTGGGGCTCTCCTCTCTGCCTTGCCCCACTGCTCATGGTAAATTTCCCCAGGGGGCAGGCCAAGGGCTGGGGCAGGTCCCAAGTGGGCTCCAACTGCCCATCCTACCAACATCTGTGTGTACATCTGAGTGGTTCTTGGGAAAGGACCCACGATGACAAGATAAGCACTCAACAGAAAGGTGCTACCATCATTGCTGATGCAGTCCAGCCCCTCTGGAGCCCGCCCAGCTGGGGATCACAGTCTCCTGTGTGCAACTTCTGTCCACTCACTCCCTAAGCCAGCAGCCTGCCTGGGGTGCAAGTAGTGGGACCCTCAGCCCCCCAAGAGGTGGGTGTCTGTGTTGGGGATATAGCCTGGATTTGATGGACCTGCCAAAGCCTGGTGCTCTGGACCCTGCCAAGCATCCTGGACCATGCATGCAGGAGGCTTCTCCCAACTCTCCAGCCATCCCAATGGATCACAACCCCAGACCTGAACTCAGACCACTTCTAGCCTGGTGGCTTTGCTTTCTCCCACCTATTCAGCACAGCACTTTCTGGGTGACACGGACTTTATCTGGCTTTGCAGAAGGGACAAGGAGAAGGATAACTTTTGGCCAGCAGAGACATGCTTTTGGTGGGCCTGCTCCTTCCTTGGGAGTCAACTCGGAGGCCTGGAGGGTCTAGGCCCTCCCTGAGTAACTGGCAAAGTGGGCTCGGCTGGCTATGTGCAAAAGTACCCACCAGAAAAGTAGCACTCTACACCCCTACTCCTCTACACACATAGCTCTCTCCAGTGAGGGTGGGCTGAAGCACAGCCCCATGCCCCCACACCAGGGCAGAGTCTTCCAGGTCAGTTCAGTGCCTGGGCACCCATGACTGCTCCTTACTCCTCCCCTCCCTGGGCCTGTGAGAGTAGAGAGGGCTTGGGGCTGCCCCATCCTCCCAGCCTGGACAGGCACCAACCCCAGAATGTTCACTTCTGTTCACTGTTGCGGCTGGTTGATTCATTGCTTTTTTTTTTTTAATCAACTATACAAGTAGAGCTAAATCTGTAGAAAATTATGTAATCAGAAAAGTGCAGAGAGAGGCAAACACCATTATGGGATTTTCCCTTCCAGTCTTTAACCCCCCTGTTCTTTTTTAAAAACACAATTGAAATCCTAAGTATTTCTCATTCTGCTCTTCTATACCTAGTTCCCCTTTCCTGCACCCTTGGGCTTCACCTTATATCAGCAAGATTTCCCTCATCTCACCAAACTCTCTTTGTAAACACCATTTTTAGAGGCTGCATGGTCTTCCCTCACTGGGCTGACCAGGGTGTGTATGGACATTCCCCTCATGTAAGCTTTGTTCACTCGGTTTGTGGTATTGCAAAAGCAATGACATGGAAAGCTCTGCCTGCATTCCAAAATGTTTCCCTGGGATAGATTCCTAGAAGTAGCACTGTTGGGCAAGGTGTGAGGATATTTTTAGGGCTCTTGGTCTCAGTCGCCCAATCGCCTCTCAGTTTACACTTGATAAGCAGAGCCTTCAACACACTGTGCCTGGTGCCAGTGACCCAGGACCCCCGACCACAGACCTTGCTGCTCTGAACCCGTCATCTTGCCTCCACTATCAATTCTGGGATGTCTAAACCCTAAATAGCCTCCTTTCTCCCATACCCCCAAAGGCCACCTTCCCCCCACATAAAAAAAAAACTGTGCTTTATTGACTATGCAAAAGCCTTTGACTGTGTGGATCACAATAAACTGTGGAAAATTCTGAAAGAGATGGGAATACCAGACCGCCTGACCTGCCTCTTGAGAAACCTGTATGCAGGTCAGGAAGCAACAGTTAGAACTGGACATGGAACAACAGACTGGTTCCAAATAGGAAAAGGAGTACATCAAGGCTGTATATTGTCACCCTGCTTATTTAACTTCTATGCAGAGTACAAGATGATTGAAATGCTGGAAGAAGCACAAGCTGGAATCAAGATTTCCAGGAGAAATATCAATAACCTCAGATGTGTAGATGACACCACCCTTATGGCAGAAAGTGAAGAACTAAAGAGCCTCTTGATGAAAGTGAAAGAGGAGAGTGAAAAAGTTGGCTTAAAGCTCAAATTTCAGAAAACTAAGATCATGGCATCTGGTCCCCATCACTTCATGGGAAATAGATGAGGAAACAGCGGAAACAGTGTCAGACTTTATTTTTGGGGGCTCCAAAATCACTGCAGATGGTGATTGAAGACATGAAATTAAAAGATGCTTACTCCTTGGAAGGAAAGTTATGACCAACCTAGATAGCATATTCAAAAGCAGAGATATTACTTTGTCAACAAAGGTCCATCTAGTCAAGGCTATGGTTTTTCCAGTGGTCATGTATGGGTGTGAGAGTTGGACTATAAAGAAAGCTGAGCACCAAAGAATTGATACTTTTGAACTGTGGTGTTGGGAAGACTATTGAGAGTCCCTTGGACTGCAAGGAAATCCAACCAGTCCATCCTAAAGGAGATCAGTCCTGGGTGTTCATTGGAAGGACTGATGTTTAAGCTGAAACTCCAATACTTTGGCTACCTCATGCAAAGAGTTGACTCATTGGAAAAGACCCTGATGCTGGGAGGGATTGGGGGCAAGAGGAGAAGGGGACGACAGAGGATGAGGTGGCTGGATGGCATCACCAACTCGATGGACGTGAGTTTGGGTAAACTCCGGGAGTTGGTGATGGACAGGGAGGCCTGGCGTGTTGCAATTCATGGGGTTGCAAAGAGTCGGACACAATTGAGTGACTAAACTGAACTGAAACATGTTTGGAAAGCGTTCTTGGCCCAGGAGATTAGAATAGCAGTTCCAGAACCCCTCTGTCACCGGTGAGCTGGGAACTCAGGCCTCGGGTTTTCACAGGTCACAAAGGGCACCTGAACTGGATCATCCCCAAGGCCCCCGGCCAGGGGCACAGGCTGGAAGTACAGGAGTCAGGAGTCCTGACTGGGCTGTCCATTGGCCTTGGCTCATGTCCCAGCTTTCACCACTTGCCAGCGGCATGCTCTTAGGTAAATTATTTAGTAAAAGCCTCGATCCTATATTCTGTAAAATGGGAGGGAAGGAAATTAAATTACCTCTCAAGGTATTATGATGGTTGAACGTAATTATATACTGAAAAATTTCATATTGGGAAAATAAGAACAGTGCCTGGCAGAGAGGAAATACAACAGAAAAGGTTTGATGCTATTGCATTTGCAGACATGAACACAACCAGAGGGGTCCTCTGTGGTTGATATGAGCAGTCAGGAGAGGGTCAGTGCTCCCAGCCCACAGCAGCATGGTAACCTAGCAGCTGTCATCCCCATCTCGGTCTGACCAGAGGTCTGGCTGCGCTGCGCCCCTTGGGCTCTGAAACACGATGCTTCCCTGGGAGGGGAGTTGAAGGCCGCTACACCAGGTGGTTATCAAGGCCTAGGCCGCCAGGAGGCTTGGGAACATAATCTCCAGAAAGAGACTGAACTCACTCTCTGGGGAACAAGGACACCAGGCTCTGATAAGCCTGGTCGAGCAGATGAGAGGAACTGTACCTGGGGGCTTGGGAAGAACCTGGCTGACGTGGCCTGCAGGCATCTCCCGGGGGCTTCAGCGAGTTGGAAGCTAGATCCTTAAACCTAGGTGGTGGAAGGTGGCAGCGAGATGGGAACAGAATCCTCTCTGTGGGCTGGGGATGGAGAGAAAGAGCCAGGATCAGAAACGTGCTTTATCGCCAGGGTCCAGCCACAAGCCCAGCATCCAGCCACGGGGCGCAGCCAGGGCCTTCCGGGTGACTGGGTGGCTGGATCAGGGTGGCTCATGCTCTCAGGGGAAGGCGTCATGGTTTGAGCCAATGGGTGTCCTGCTCAGCAGCAACAGGAATGCTGCTTCCAGGACAGGATGTCCTCATGGGGGAGCGTGGGTGGGAGTGACCCTCCGCATTTTACAGATTCCAATGGGAAACTGAGGTTGAGAGCAGTCAGAAAAGGTGCCTGACGGGACAAAGTGAATCAGGGGTCAAACAACATGTGAACACAAGTCTCCCACGCCTCCTTTTCCTGAGCAGGGCTTGTGGCTTCACCAGCCTGTCACAAAAGGGAACAAGAACCCTGGAAGCAGTGGATGTGTTCAAGTTGGCAGCATAAATCAAGTGAAATGATTCTATGTCACAGGAATTAAGTTTCTGTGGCAAACTCTGTTTCTTAGTGGGGAACATCAGAAAGTAGCTGCTAGGAGGTATCTTCTTTCTCGCTGGCTGGAAACTCAACATTTAGGCAACAGCCATTAATGTCCACTTCAATGGGCCCTGTTACCTAGGGAGGTGCCACTCTCTCTCTCTCTCTTTCTCTTTGCTAAGAGAACCCTGGTTTTGGTCAAGTCTCCATCTCCCTCATGTCTGGCTCCATCAAGGCACGATCATTAGTCTAAGCCAGTGGTTCCCAAACCATGCACCAAGGCCCCTAAAGGAGGAGCAGTGAATTCACTCCAGCACCAAGTGATAACTGATATTTTTAAGGGAAATGCAGTGATGTCTGAGAGAATCATGAGAACTGCTAGCTCAAGGCACTTCACAGTTTTCACAGCAATAACACCATACCTTGTAAAGCCCGGTTCTCAGTGATTGCCATCATAAAAAGTACCACAAGAAATCTATATAAATAGGAAAACAGGATGTGGGGTCCAATCTAACGCCTAGACTGAGAAGGTATGCAGTGCCCATCAGGCACACACAACTTACTAGTAAATAGTTGTGGTTAATTAGCCAAAAAGGACCTACTGTACGGCACATGGAATTCTATTCAATATTATGTGGCAGCCTGGATGGGAAAGGGGTTCAGGGGAGAATGGATTCACGTATATATATGGATGAATCCCTTCACTGTTCACCTGAAAACTACCACAACACTGTTAATTGGCTGAATACAAAACAAAAAGTTTAAAGTTTGAAAAAAACAACAAAAATAGTTGCAGTTAATTAGAAATGACATAAAAAGACTTTTTTTCAGTTTACTTTTCAAATGGCTACTGAGTTGCTAGGCCATAAATACTTATTAAATTGTTCATACCTAATTAATAAGGAAAACTGTTTGGTATTTCTTAATTTTTAAAAAAAATTTTTGGCCAAACCCATGGCATGTGGGATCTTAGCTCTCCCACCAGGGTTCACACCCATGACGGCTGCAATGGAAGCTCGGAGTCTTAACCACTGGACCGCCAGGCAAGTCCCTATTTATTGTTTTGTTTGTTTGGTTGGTTGGTTGAAGATGCCACGGAAAACTACTGAGGCACTACAGGTGCTATAATTGAGAAAGTCTGGAAACCTCTGTGCTCTGCTGTGCTTAGTCACTCAGTCATGTCCGACTCTGCAACCCCATGGACTGTAGCCCACCAGGCTCCTCTGTCCATGGGGATTCTCCAGGCAAGAATACTGGAGTGGGTTGCCATGCCCTCCTCGAGGGGATCTTCCCAACCCAGGGATTGAACCCAGGTCTCGCGCATTGTAGACAGATTCTTTACTGTCTGAACCACCAGAGAAGCCCTGGAAACCTCTGCCCTAAGCTAATAAGAATCGGCCACTTGTGCCTGGCACCTGTCCATGGGGGCCACTGTCCCCATGAGACTGAAGATAGGGACACATGTGGTATGGTTGGGGAACTGACTCTCTCACCCTCCTGCAGGGTGAAAACAGACTGGAACACACACACAAGTGCTACCGGGGAGCACCTTGTGAATTCAGGGAACCGCCCTCACCCTGGCACCTGTACGGAGGACAGCAGAGCAGAGGGACAGGAGACCTGAGCCCCTGATACCATCACTGAGCTGCGGGACCTGTCCCCCCTGCCTCTAGCCTTCCTGCCGTGGGAAACAAGACGTTTCCTACTGACTAAAGTATGTGAGTCAGACTGTGCTGCTTGCAGCGCATAGCATTCCAAGGTATAAACACAGGCACAGTGATTCGGGCCGCGTGAGAGGACCTAGGGATGCGGAGAGGGGCAGCAGGGCCCTCCCCTCGAGCAGTCACGGGGCAGGGAGTCGCTGCAAGACTCCCTGTGGTCAAAGTCTATACAAAGCTCTCCGGGGATGGGGCCCGGAGGACTGCTCTTCTCAGGGAAAGAGTGAGGGCAGCAGGTGCAGGAGTCTTTGGGGGGGCACTCTCTTCTGGCACCAACCATGCATGTGGCACTCTGCACTGAGCTCCCTGTTCCCACGTGTTTCCTTCACGCACCGGAGCTCCGTGAGGGCAAGAACTCAGAACTCACACAGTGCAACCTCAGCCAATAAGCTCCTGTACAACAGTGCATTAAGCAAACAGAAAGGACTGTAGGAGTTAAACGAAGAAGAGGGTTAGGGAAGAGAGAGGGCCTCCAGGAGGAGAGACCAGCATGGGTAAACGCGTGGATGTGTATTGACATAATATAGTAAGGGCCTGGCTGCTGCTGATGCTGACCATCAGTCCCTTCCCTGGGGCAGCTCTCAGCTTAGTGCCGACAAAGGCTTGATGGAGGCTGTATGTCTAATTCCAAACGCAGGGCCAAGGAGGATGCTCCGAGGGAGAATAACAGGGAGCCTGCTTTAGACTGGGGGTCAGGGAAGGCCTCCTGAGGAGGTGATACCCAAGCTTCATTGTGAAAGCACGAGGAGGAGCCAGCCAGGTGGAGCGGGGAAGTACGCTTCAGAGAGAGGGGAAAGGGCAGCAGAGGCCTCAAAGTGCAGACGCTTAGCAAGTGCAAGAACAGAAGAGAACAAGCCAGAGCTGCCAGACTTAGCGGCACCCATGCACACAAGTCAAATGTGAATTTCAAGTCACAAGTCACAAGCCAAATGAGGAAGCAAACACTTCCCCATTTTAAGTATGGGTTGGTCAAAAAATTTGCTCAGATTTCTCTATACAATGTATCAGAAAAACGTGAATGAACTTTTTGGCTGACCCAATATGTCCCAGAAATGGTATGGACCTAATAGAAGCAGAAGATATTAAGAAGAGGTGGCAAGAATATGCAGAAGAACTATACAAACCAAGCTCTTAATGACCCAGATACCCATGATGGTGTGATCACTCACCTAGAGCCAGACATCCTGGAATTCGGTCAAGTGGACTTTAGGAAGCATCACAACAAATAAAGCTAGTGGAGGTGATGGAATTCCAGCTGAGATACTTCAAATCCTAAAAGATGATGCTGTGAAAGTGCTGCACTCAATATGCCAGCACATTTGTGGCCACAGGACTGGAAAAGGTCCGTTTTCATTCCAACCCCAAAGAAATTCTGCGCTGAAGAATGATCAAACTACCACACAATTGAACTAATTTCACATGCTAGCAAAGTAACACTCAAAATTCTCTAAGCCAGGCTTCATCAGTGTATTAACTGAGAACTTCCAGACAAGCTGGATTTAGAAAAGGCAGAGGAACCAGAGATCAAATTTCTAACATCCACTGGATCATAAAAAAAGCAAGAGAATTCCAGAAAAAAACATTTACTTCTGCCTCATTGACTACACTAAAGCCTTTTACTGTGTGGTCAGTGACACAACAAACTGGAAAATTCTTAAAGAGATGGGAATACCAGACCACCTTACCTGCCCCTGAGAAATCTGTATGCAGGTCAAGAAGCAACAGTTAGAACTGGACATGGAACAACAGACTGGTTCTAAATAGGGAAAGGAGTATATCAAGGCTGTATATTGTCACCCTGCTTATTTAACTTATATGCAGAGTACATCATGCAAAATGCCGGGCTGGATGACGATCAGTTTTAAGCAGAGTTGTGGCATCAGTAGAGCCAATGTGGCAATGTGGGTAACCGCAGGGACTGAGATCCAGAAAAGCTGGATCTGGTCTGGCTCTGCCACTGGAAGCTTCGTAGTCTCCACTGAGCTATCAAGCATTCTGTGAGTCTATTTCCTTATCTGTAAAATGGGCGTGATGCTACCCCCACCCCCCTCCACCGGGTTGACGTGTGCACACCCGTTAGAAGAGTTGCCAAACCTGTCTGCTCTCACTGGCACTGTCTCCAAAAGATCACCCTGGCTCTGTAGGGAACATTGCAGGGAGAGAGAGGAGACCAGAAACGAGGCAGGGAGACCACAGAGGAGGCTGTCCCGGGGGAGTGACACTGACTGTAAGGTGGAGGCATGGTGGAACAAGGCTCCACATGCATATCAGGAAGGCATGAAACCAGACGTTCCCTCTTCTCCCGACTGCTCTGGCTGCTCCGGGTAGGCAGAACAAACCCGTCCTGCCCTTCCAGTGGCCATTAGGGTGAAGGGGGGCCCTCCCAGACGCCAGGAGCCCTGGCCAGCCAGAGAGTGGCCTCTACCCTCCAGTGGCCTTCACGCTTCTCCCTTCCTACAGAGGCAGGAGTTGGCTCCGGGAGCATCTGTCTCCATGGATCAAAAGGCACTCTACATGCAAATCAAGAAGGAAATTACAACAATGTGAAGCAGACTTGCCTTCTATTTCTGGCACCTTGGTAACTTTAGAAAGTCCTGAAAGATTTACATGGTTTGTCAGTTAAGGAGAATTCCATCCCCCTTTCAGAGTGAGCCACGCCTGCCGAGCTCCTGCCCAAACACTCATGCATTTGAGACGTGCATGGCTGCCAAAGAGGGTGCAGATGGGAAACCACAGCTCACTGCTCACTGCAGAGCCTCAGGCCCAGAGAGCCTGGCTGGCCTGCCAGTCCAGCCCCTCTCTGCTCCCCGTGGGTCACAGCAGCACTCCAGCCATAGCGGCACTCTTATCTGGGATCCAACAGGGGGCGCCAGAGACTGCTTGGGACAGTGAATACAGGCCAGCCAGGAAACTGGCTAGAAGGTTCCAGACCTGGGATCTGATCCCAGGAGCAGCAAAGATGATCACCGTACACTCACAGTGAGCCCTTTCTCCCCATCTGCCTTACAACAAAAAGCAGAGAGATACACACTCTCAAATGACTGGACGAACCCACCGTGGACACACCTTCATCCCCACATACACAGAATATTATAACAGCTTCCAGGTTGCCTCCCAGCTGAGATTGACTAGCAATGTCTGCTAGGGGACAGGAGGTGGGAGTGTGCTAGGCTTTACTCATTCACAGACAGGACAAATCTTGGAAAAGAAAGTTATCAGTGTTCATTAGTTCAAAGAGTTACAGTAGTCCCTGCAGCTCCATAAAAGCTAAGCTTGGTACTGAAGGCCCTGTGCAATCTGTACCCCACCTCCCTGGCAACCTTGATTCCCACCAGTCACCTGCTGGCCTGGCTGCCCCTTGGTGGGCCTCCAACATGCCTTCAATAGATCCAATGTAGCTCTGCCCTCTAGGGTCTGCCTGATGGGAACACATTCTCTTTGCCTTTCCAAAGTCCTCTAGCCCCAACTCAAGGCCAGGGACCCATCTGTGATCAGAAGGCCCAAGCAACCCACCTCTGATCGGCTTCTGGAGCACCTAACCATTCATGGCTTTTCTAAGCCACCGCTTGGTTAATGCCTGGAGAATCACTTGTCTTTTGTGCACGTGAAGTTTGCTTATCTAGACCATAAGCTCCCTGATGACAGGAATGCTGCTTTGTACTTCCCTGAAGAAAGGAGGCAAAACACTTAACTCTGTGCCAAGAACATTCCTGGGGATTTTCACCCATCCTTCCACTCAAGTCTGCTAATAATCTCATGATGTATGACCACCTTCATTTTACAAATGGTGAAATAAAGGTTATATGACTTATCCAAGATCATATATCTAACAAATGCCAGGGGCATGGATTCAGACTCTGAACCCCCTGATTTCAAATCCAGACCTCTTATGCCCTGTTCCAGGATTCCTCCCACCGAGAACCACATTTCCACAGGGGACTCTGAATGGGGCAGTGCTGACCCCCAACCAAAGTGCCTGACACTCAAAAAAAGGTTATGGTCTGATACAGGTCTCAATGCTGAATGGGACATGAGGAGGCAGATGGTGGAGGGGCTTATTGGGTGGTGGGATTTGCCCAGCTCTCTACCCATCTCACTTACCAGGTGTCTGCCAATTTCACCTGTTGAAACCTAACCTGGCTGGTAAGCCACCCAGACCATGCATTTCCTTCTTACTTTCCACCTGCTCCCTCCCTCTGCTCCCGAGCTTCAGTCTTCCACCATCCTGGTGATTCAGCCTTGAACTGCCTAGGCCATACCACTGCTTCAACCACACGGACAAGTCAGAACTACCCGTCACTTGTGCCCTCGGTTTATCTTTAGAAGAAGAATGACTGAAAGGACCTCCACTGGCCAGGATGATTGTTTTGACAGTTTTTTATTGTGCATAAAATTGCATCATTGTTTTGTTTAACATTGAAAGGAGTTAAACTGCTATGAACTTAATGCGCCACCCCCTGTAAACCATTAGGTCCCTTCTGTGTTCCTGACTTTATAAGTCTGTTTCCCTCAGAGGAACATCTGTTGTATACTTAAATGACCTTAGTTCAAAGGCACGATCAACAAAAAATTCTTAACTCCACTAGGAAGCATTTGAGGGTATCCGTTACTCCATGCTGGTCGCGGTATTAGGGGCTTCTCCACCAACAGCTGTGCACATCTGCCTGCGCGGGCCGAGGCCCCTCTCTTTCTGCACATCATTAAAGATGTTCAAGCCCGATTTTCGGCCTCATTCCCGCTCTGACCCATGCAAGCAAGTCTCGCCAAAATCTCCATTTTATGGGCATCGATAGCCAGGCCTCTACTCACATATAATTTCTACCCTGCGTGCGGAGGGAGTGTGATGAAAGATGAGCAAGGGGTGCTCTGCTAATCCTTGGAAAGAACATGAATGAGCATTAGGAATTTCGAGCAACTTGACAAATGTAGGAAAAACAGATTGTCCTGAGCCAAACGCAGAGGAATTTGAGGAGAAAAACGAGCCTGTTGCCGAGAAAGATTACAAGGAGACACCATCTTGGAGGCCATAAAAATCCTATTGGAAACAGAAATGGTGAGGCAGCGGGCTTTCTGGCTTTTGCCTTGATTAGCTCATCCTGATGTTATCCCCATTTTCCAGATGAGTTGACGGACACTGAGAGCTCCTGACTTGAGGAGCGGAGGGCCCAGGCATCTGCCTCCTGCCATCCAGTCTACGGTGGCTGCTGCGTAGGTTAAAAGGAACCTGGCTCAGCTTAGAGAGAGGAAGACGATGATGGTGAGGGACTTTAAACGTCTCTTCTTCCAGTTCATCTGCTTTGGGCTCGGCTCTCAGTGAGTCTCTATGAAGTTAGCTGACTGTCGCTATTTTTCTTACTGTTTAGTCAGATTTTCCAGGGGATGTGACTTTTTGAGGATGTGCTGATGGCCACTGCACTGAGTATCAGGGACATTTTGAGCTGAGTTTCTCCAGGAGGCTGAGGACCGGTAGACTGTGCAGGTTGGCCTTGCTCTGGGGCCGAGCTGTCCAGTCTGGCTGGGGACTTGTCCTGGAGAAGAGGCAACTGGGCCCCAGCTCAGGTTTCAGGCTTTGTCTGGGGGCCCTTCCCTAAAAGGGTCATCGGGTTTTCACACACATGGGAACCTTCATGGGTTGTTGAAACTTTTCTGGAAGTTGGTGGATTTTTGCAAGGCTGGTTCACGGAATTATGCCTTCTTGCAGTTGGGAAAAGCACTGCTAAAAATAAAGGAGAGTTTGGGTTTCGCCTTATTTGGAGAGGCCTGGCCTGCACAACCTCCCTCTTCCTATGTTATCTTTTAGAGAAAGTTGAAGAGCTTTATTCACGCACATAGACGTGCACGCATGCACGTGCACACACACATACAGTGTCTTTAAAAGTATAGATCAAATTCCATTGCCAAGAGTTTCAGAGATTGCTGGAATCTCTTCACTGGACCACAGTGTTACAATATTTACTCTCTGATGCTGGTAGCATGTGGACCCATCTGAGTCAGAGGAACCTCAAGGGGTTTGTCTGCTTTGGTCACTAAAATGTTAGTTGAAAGAGAATAGGACCCATAGCCCTGTTACTCTTTAATTTGTCCATTCAGTTTATCAGTCAGCCAGCCAAAGATGATGGAAGCCCATCTGTGTCAGGCCCCATGGTGGGCTTTAAAGAAATGGAGATGAACTGAGTCAGGATTCTACTCTAAAGGAACCAAGGTAACAGTGACTGGAAGTGGAGATGGAAAGGGGAGAGCTGCAGACCACAAAAGCCTCCTGACCTGGCCTGGGGATAAGAGACGGGCTGCCGCAGCTGAGTTTTAGGATCCAGGTGAGAACAGAGACAGAAGAAGAAGAGACTTCCGAGAAGAGGGAACAGCACTGCAAAGGCCTGGGGCGTTTGGAGGATTGTAAGCGGCTCCCTGGGCTCAGTTGGCTGATGCAGGATGAGGTGGGCACATCCGGACACGTGGCCAGCACTCGGGTGAGGCAAGTGAAGACTAAATAGATAGGATCCAACCCTGCCCTTGTACGATTTCCCTTACTCCCCTCTAATCCTGGCCCTGTCCATGTCTTTGTTCAAAATTTCATTTATCATGGATTTTTTTGCATCAATTTTGATTCTAAAAAAGATGGCACTAAAACATTATTTATCTTGATTATTGGGCTTATGGATGCTCTCTTAAATTTTGTTCCAGAGGTGAACATCTTTCTCATCTTCCCCTAGTTCATTCAAGAGAAGGGGCTTGTGAAGTGGGCAGGACTGCGACCCAGAGGGGGCCCTCTCAGTTCAGAACTTTGTCATTCACCCTGAAGGCAGCAAGGAGTCACTGAAGATTGTAAAGCAGGGAAGGCATGCCATTGGATGTGATGTAGAAAATCTTCCATGGAACTTCCTTGGTGACGCAGTGGCTAAGACTCTGTGCTCCCCGTGCAGCGGGCCCGAGTTCAATCTTTGGTCAGGGAACTAGATCCCACATGCAACAATTAAAGATCCCACGTGCCATGAACTAAAAGATCCTGCGTACCACAATGCAGATCGAAGATTCCATGTGCTGCCACTAATATCAGGCGCAGCCAAAGAAATAAATATTTTTAAAAAGAAAAGAAAATCTCCCAGCAGCAGCAGCAAGGTGGAGGGGGGCAGGGAGGTGGGGTGATTAGAAGCAAGAAGATGGTGAGGAGTGAGTCCTAGAATCCTAGGTGAGTGGTGATAAGGGCCCATGTCAAGGCTAGGGGAATGGGGTTTGAAAGGAAGAATTGAAGGGGAGCAACACACCCTGCAGACTCTCCAACAGTCCCAGCACCCAGCTTCCCTGGCTCCCCTGGACAAAAGAGCAGACAAAGAATTCCCAGGCCCTCTGGTAGGGAGAACAAGATGTGGGGCTTGGAACAGCCTGATGGCCTGGCTGTAGCTGCCTAGGGCTGCACCAGGCTCCTGCTATGCCCACCCCACAGGGGGTGCTGCCCTGCTTCCTGTGGAGTAGAGGCCCCCTGTAGGGCTCCCACCCCTCCCCCAGCACCCCACACCGCCCCCCACAGCCTACCCAGCAGGGGCCCAGGGACTGCAAGCAGGACAGGGGTCCAGTGGCAAGGCTCTGAGCCCCACATACAGGCATGCAGACACACAGGCAGGCAGGTGGGAGGAGGTCTGGTCCCCATTAGGAGCCATTTGCTTGTGGTATCAGGCCAGTGGGGCTGTGGGCTGGTTAACAGGCATGGCCGCTGGCTGCTGGAAGGGGCTGCTGCCTTGAAATTGCACTGATTATGCTCTAATTTCCCCTGCTCCATGCAGGGGGCCCTGAGGACGGCCTAATGCAGGGTGGCAGGCGTGGTAGCCCAAGACAGTACATCCCTCTTCACTAAACACACAGAGTTTCTTCTCTCCAGCCGCTTCCTACAGATAATGCAATTTACTGTCCCTGACGTCTGATTACATTTCACCTCCTCCAAGAAGCCTTCCTGCCCTGCCCTGACCCCAGGGCTCTGCCATTAGACACATCTGGGTCCCTTCCTTCTTCGTCTATGTCCCTCCCCCCACCAAGAACCTCTCAGCCTCTCTCAGACGCAGTTTCTGTAGCAGGAGAGGACTCCGCAAGGCAAACATGGGGTGACAATGACAGGGTGACATAATGAAGGGACACTTTGCTCAGGACAGCCCTGCCTTTCTAAGAGCAGGCTTGGCCTTCACATCCAGATGGCCCCTCCACCCCACTCCCCACTGCCCTGCCAAGTTTGACTTATTTCTCTGAAACCACGGAGGAGGAACCTGTACCTTCCCTCACCTCCCCCACCCTCCACCTCCCCGCCCCACCCCGCCCCGCCTCAACAAAGAATCCAGACTTCCAGACCGGCCTTGTAATTCCCACCATACCCACAGGAGAGGAAAGTGGAGATAAAGCCTGCTGGCCAGGCGATGACCTTGATGACGCTCCCACTGGGGTGGCGGTGGGGCTGGCCTGGGTTTCCGAGGTGCCCATTTGTAGCTGGGGAACTTGCAAATCCACCACCCCTCCACCAGCCCGGTCCTCTTTGCTCAAGGGCTGGCTGCCTCCTTGCTCTCTTCTCTCTCCCCCTCTCCATCACTGAGCTCCCAGTAGAACCTCACAGCCAGCTAGGCTCTCCTTTTCTCCCTTTGGCATTTCTCTGGCTGCTGCTTCTTCATCTTCTTTTTCTCCACCAACCCATACCTCCCAAGCTTCCAGCTCTTTTCCCTCTTCACTCAACAATACTCATTAAATAGTCAACATACATTTTTTTTAAGGGCCTACAGGCCTTATGTGTCATGGACTCTGCTAGGGGGTGGGCATGGAAGGGTGGGCTCACACAGGGGATGTTCTAGTGGGTGTTCTCCTGTCCTCTGTCATTTACTGACTTGTCTTAGGAGTCTTTCTTGGGCTAAGAGGGAGGTCAGGGCTACTCTATAACCACAGAGGGGAGCAGACAAAGCCAGGCCTCTGGAAGACCATCTTTTCCTCTCTCCCACATCTGCCCAGGGATGCAGAGGCCCCTGTCTGCCCTTCTCCTCCTCCCCCCTTACCACCTTCCAGGGGTTGTTCCTGCCCCAATAAGATTGGGAGTGAATGGGGAAGAGGAGACCTCCTTTCTCAGGCAACTGCTTCTTTGGGCTAGGATGCTGACTAGCCAGAGAGGAACACGAGGAGCGAGGGGCCGGGTCACCGCCAAGTCAGGCCCAGAAGGCACTGCTTCCCCCGCTGGCCTGGCCGCCAGCCGCCGACCGTTTCAAAGGGCCTGATAAACAGCTTGGCGGCCTTGTCTCCCCCACAGGCTGCTCAGGAGCACGGCTGGGAGAGGCAGCACCCAGGGTAAGGTGTTCCTCTGCTGGGTCAAGGTGCTCCAGGCTCCATTCTGGGCCCCCAGAGCTGGCCGCCTTCTGGCAAACAGCTGCGATCCCCGCCTGACCCCACAAGGCCCATCTGTTCACAGTTAAGGGTCAGCGCCCATTCAGGAAGCGGGGCCCAGCAGCACACGCTCAGGCGCCCATGCGTGTGTTCCAGGGCCTGGGTACACCCGGGCACACACGTGACAGCACACAGTCACCCACATGTGCCCACCGTCACAGAAACACATATACATGTTCAGATCACTGAGAATATGTTCAGCCCAGGAATTATACAGCCAAGTAGATTGGAGGAGGCAGGAGGAACTCTTTCAACTGAAAAATAAAATATAGGCTAAGGAGGTTCAGAAACAGCTTTGAAAGGAAAAAAAAAAATTGGAAGGAGCTAAGCCAACATCTTAGTGCTCTTGATGCTATCGGATTGAACTGAGCCAACACAGGGGCTCAGTCCTGCTCCTCAGAGGGGTGTTCCCTCAGGGGCACACTGCCCCTCCACCCTACAGGGCCCAGCCATGCATTCTATGAAAGTCGAGACCAAGCCTCAGCCTCCACTTCCTTCTTTTTTTAAAAAAATTCATTTATTTTAATTGAAGGATAATTACAATATTGTATTGGTTTCTACCATATATCCACAGGGATCAGCCATCACTATTTCCTTCTAAGGCCTGTGCCTCTGAGCATGGGTGGAGTAGACATGGGCTTCAAGAAGAGACCTAGGTGTCAAGAGGCCTGCCCAGCCCAAGGTGGCTAGTGCAGCCCCTTTAGGTCCCAGAACAGGACGAAGCCTCTCCAGCTCCTCATTTCACAAAAGCAAAGGCTGCCGAGAGAGTGGCAGAGGCTGTCAGCATAGCCCAGCAGGCCTGCAGCAGTTAGGATGGTAACCAGGACCTCTTGGCTCCTCACCTCTCACCCTCTCCTCCTATAGTTCAGCTGGCTTTTGGGAGGCCCTGGCCTGGATCAGCAGCATCAGGGGGCAGAGGTGGCCCTGCCCCGGGCATGCCCAGGTCTATCTTGACCCTTCCATGAACAGGCTCTGAACTAATCCCATGGTTGCTGGCCACTTACTTGAGTATCCTGAGGCGTCCGGGAGTATGGTAGCCCAGCACACAGCCTCCGGGGCCAGACTGCCTGCATTCAAGTCCTAGTTCTGCTACTGGCCAGGGTGTGACCACCACCCTGTCTCAGTGTATCCTTCTTTAAAATGGGAGTGATAATCCCATTCGGCAAAGTCCTTGTAAGATTTCAATAAGAGAGAGTTCCCTGGTAGCCTAGAGGTTAGGACTCAGGGTTTTCACTGCAAGGGGCCAAGGTTCAAACTCCGGCCAGAGTTCAGTCCCTGGTTGGGGAACTGATCCCGCAAGCCATGCAGTAGGCCAAAATTTAAATTTCAGTAAATTAATGTAGGTAAAGTGACTGGGACCCAGTAAAAGCTCAGATGTCACTATAGTACTCCTAGATTCAACCCTGATTGGATCAGTGTGAGCCCCCTTCACTTCCTTTAGTGTACGCAGCCCAGCTCTTCCTGTGCCCCAGAGGGTGGAGAGCAAAAGGACTTCAGGCAGTGGTTTTAAAGTGTAAGCCCCAGACCAATGGCATCGCGTGGGAACTAGTCAGAAATGCAAATTATGGGTCCCACCACAGACCTATAATTTAGATGCTTAGGATGGGGCCCAGTGATATTTTAATGAGCCCTCCAGGTGATCTGATGACTGCTCAAGGTTAAGAAGCCCTGGTGAAGATGTACATGCCACTTGGGCAGCAGGTCCGACACCTGCCTTGTGTCAGCGTTTTATGGCTTTGCCCACAAACACTCATCACTGGGCCCTGCACTTGATCCCAGCACTGTGGTCACCATACCTGCTCCCATCCTGCAAGCACCAGCCTTGCGCCACCCACCATGACCTCTACCGCCCATATGCTGGGGCCTTGCCTGCTCCTGCCTCCAGCCACGTGCACCCCAACCTCTACCCCACACTCAGCCTGTGTCCAGCTGGGCCTGGCCCAGCCCTGGAGGGGGAGACTCAGGCACTTGACTTCAAAGCCTTGTCAGAGGGAGCCTGGTTTGCAGTGGAGGTCAAAGATAAACCAAGAAACAAATCGGCCAGAAAATGTGTGTTGGGGGAAGCTGCCCAGAGCTCCGGGGGAGGTGAGGTGGGGTGGGGGGAGGTGGGCTGGGCTTGTTCTGCACCCCTTCCTGCAGGAGCCCTTTCAGCAGTCCAGGCCACGCTGGACACCCTTCTGCAAGGCAACCTGAGGGGGAGCCTGGACCCCGCCGATCCCACTCCCACCCAACCCCCATCTGAGTCTGAACTGCATTTGTTCTGGCCTGATCTCCTGCATCCCCACTCAACAGAAACATGTGCTCAGAGCTGGACTGACACTTGCCTGGACCCAGGAGCAACTTGGTGGAGGAAACACAGCCAGGTGGGAGTAGAACAGAGTCCAGGTGGACCCAGGTGTCCAGGGCAGGCGCTGCCCTTTAGACGGCATGGAGCCGCCTGCTCCACCCACTGCCCTCCCGGGTTTCAGGCATCTGTCCTTCCCCAGTGTGCCACAATGCCCTGCGCTGCTGTGACTATGTCCATAGCCCAGGCCCCATCTATGTTCTTCTGTTACAGGGGTGCCCCTCAGGAGCACGTGAGTGGGGTGAAGGCCTGTGAGTTCCATCCTACACCATCCTACATCCTACACCACAGCTGGTAGGGTGGGGGACCATTCTAGTGTTAACTGCCCGCACACACACCGAAATCTAACATGCTTGGCTACGGCTGGGGGCATGCCAGGGGCTGACAAGGACTCTGGGCTTGGTGGGGCCACCACAAGAAACAGGGCTGCCCCCCAAGTATCAGTGGGGAGGGAGTGGGGCCCAACCATGGGCTGATAACTTTGTGTGCACAGGTTATTGTGCTTAACCCTGGGACCCTGTTGCCAAGGTAGGCGCTGCTGTCCCCTTTCACACAAAGGCTGCGTGGGGCCCAACGTGGCTTGGTCAGAGAGCAGCTGGGAATGGAGCCTCAGTGCTCCCACTAGCCTTTGCTATGGTTGAGTGGCAACAGAGCAGCTTCCTCAGGCGCTGGCTCATCCTGCAGCCTACGCATTGACAGGGCTGGCACTGTCCTTGGCAGCTACATGGAAGCCCTGGACCTCTGGCTGCTCGCAAAGCCCACGCGTGACTATCACGTCCAAGGTGAGCCAGTGAGGAGAGCTTATCACCACCACTGTTCCCACTTTCAAGTGAGAAAGCAGGTTCAGGGAGGTGTCCTGCCCAGGTCTGCCCTACCGGCAAGCTGGGAAGCTGGAATGGGAGCCCAGCTTAGACAGAGAGACACCCAGGGTTCAGATAAGCCGAGATGGGAGTAGGGGCCAGGGGTCCTGAGGTGGGAGTGGGAGTGTGCTTTTTGCCATGAGAGTGTGAACCAACATTATTTAAAACAAACTACAAACTGTACAGCCCAGCACAAAGCATACGACACACACCCGGCCAAGTCCTCGCCCCCTCCAGGGGTAACCGCTGTCATCAGACGCTGCAGCGCCTTCCAGGGCTTTTCTCTGTACTTACACATATCCACAAGTGCCTCAGGGCTTCCCAGGGGGCTCAGTGGTACAGAATCACCTGCCAATGCAGGAGACGAGGTTCAGTCCCTGGGTCAGGAAGACCCCCTGGAGTTGGAAATGGCAACCCACTCCAGTACTCTTGCCTGGGAAATCCCATGGACAGAGGAGCCTAGCCGGCACTTTATCATGAATCAGGCGCCTTCTGAGGACTCTGCTATCTCTCACTCCTCAGAACTGACCAGTGGACAGAGGAGGGAGACCAGTAAATTGGCTCAGAGGCCCCATCCAAAGTCCTGGATCAACTGAGTCGAGAAGCCAAGCTGAGAGCCTGTCCCACACCTGCCTGTACCAGGCACTTCCCTTAAGAGGCCCACAACCCAGGGGAGAGGCGGGCCCACAGGCACATCTCCTGTCCTGGCTGCCAGAGCTCCTGGCAGGAAAGCCATCCAGAGCGGATGCCGCACACTCAGCATGCCAGCATCTGCCAGTGGCATGACCTGGCCTGAATCTCCCCCAGTGAAGAAAAGAGAGATGGCCCCTATCCTCACCCATTCTGGCTGTCTTCCTGCAGGCCCAGAGAGGGCAACTGCCATGTTCTGCCAGGATCTTGCCTCCAGGAGGCTCCCAGGATCTTCCTCCAGGGTGAATGGCTTCCTCTGGCAGGGCCCATGGGGCATGTCGGAGGCTGCCGTGGGGTGAGGGGTGGGGTGAGTGGAGACAGCTGCCGCCCCTCTGTTGTGGGGCTGGCGGTGAAGAGCCGGCGTGCAGATAATTGGGGTGACGTCCTGGTACACTGACAAGACCCACTTCCAGATGGTGCTGAGGGCCCACTTAGAACAATTAGCCAGGGGAGATGACTCCACCTGCTATTTTTAGAGGGTACCACATCTGGAGGTGGTATCTTTCGGCTGGAGATGTCTGCACCAAAGGCCGGGGGATTTGCATCATCTTCCGTGATGGACTCATCACGATTTCTCCACCACGTTTTCAGGCCTTCAGATGACAGGTCATTCTGGTGCTCTGTGCAGGGGGCCTGGCCTTGGGGCAGACTCTAGAAATATCCTCCGATCACTGCTCAGTGCTGTGCTAAGAGCAGAGGACAGGACCTGGGCAGACCGGCTTCCTTTGGAGACATGAATTCCAGCTCTGTCCACAGGGCGTGGTGCTGAGCAGCTGGGCAATCAGGCCTCCTGCGTGGCTAGGGGTGCTTATCTGGGTTCGTATGTTGGGATCTGTATGTTGGGGATGCAGCTGATATATCACCCCAGCATCCCCAAACAGCAGGCCACAGACAGTGAGACCTAGAGATCAGATGGGGACTTGGGGAGTCAGACAGATGGGAGCTGAAGCCCCAGCCCAGCTGTGGCCTTGGAGAGGCAATGTCACCCCCTGTACCTCACTTCCCACCTGTAGCAGGAGGAGACCTGCTACAGAGTAGAGCTAAACTAAACATATTGCAGAGGAAAGTGTGGATTTACACACCCAGACCCTAGGGGACAAAGTGGTGCCTTTCTTGGTCTTACAATCTAATTTGGCTCTTGACCCCTGAGTTCATTGCTGGTAAGCAGTCATCCAGCCATTTCACAGGAGACTCAGTCTCTGTGGGACTTTCTAGCTCCAATTCTTGGTCAGCCTAGCAGTCCTCTCCCTCTCTTCCTTCTCTGTCCTCGGGGGCAGTGGGGGAGGGGTGTGTGTGAAAGCTCCACCCACCAGCTGCCTCTCTTGAAGGCTGCTACTGGCCCTGGAGGTTCCTTATCTAGTCCTTGTTCACTGGCCTCTGGCCATGCTGTGACTGCTGGTGCCACCGGTCTCAGCTCACCAAGTACATGTGGTCACTCCATGTCCTTCTTGTTCTGACTCAGGATATCTCCAGATCTGCCCGCCCTGCTCTCACCCATGTGGGGCCCAGCAAAATCACAGATGCTCCCTCGTACCACCTCTGGCATCTTTCCGTGTCCCCTGCCCCACCTCTCTCCCCTTTCCCCTCATCACCCTGCTAACCCTCACCTCTCAAAGCCATGCTTGTTTCTGGCTGCCAGTCTACTCCAAACCACATCCTCCTCTGCAACAGCCTGGCGGAAGACCACACTCAGACAACCCATCATGCACAGGACTCTGGACATCTGTGGGCATCCTCTCATGTCTCACACTGGTGGACCCTGTCCTGTCCTCCAACCTTCCAGGACTGGGCCCCCAGCTGTGCCCCCTACAGTGAAGCAAAGGGAGTGTTTCTCTGACCTTCTCATACTCTCTGGTATTCTCTAAGGTTTATAAATCAACACAGATAACTCAATTTTAACAAAAGTCTTTCTGATTTTTCTTAAAGATAAATATGTCTTTGACAAATAAGTATCCCTTCACTCCCTGGCCAGAAAGGTAGGACTGAGCAGTGGTTAAAATTAAGTAGAGATTTGATTAAACTTCGGAAAAGGAAGGACATAACAAAGATAAGAGCAGAAATAAATAAAATGGAGATGCAAAAAGCAACACAAAAGATCAATGAAACTGAGAGCTAATTTTGTGAAAAAATGCAAAACAGACCTTTAATTGACTCACCAAGAAAAAAATAAGAGAGGACTCAAATAAAATCAAAACTTTAAGAGGAGACATTGCAACTGACACATACCCAAAACAGAGGATCATAAGAGACTACTATAAACAATTATAAGCCACAAATTGAACAATGTAGAAGAAACTGATAAATTCCTAGAAACATACAAACTACCAAGACAGAATCATGAAGAAATAGAAAATCTGGACAGACCAATTACTAGTAAGAGATTAAATCAATAATCAAAAACCTTCCAACAAACAAAAGTCTAGGACCAGATGGCTTCACTGCTGAATTCTACCATTTAAAGAACAATTAATACCAATCCTTCTCAAACTCTTCCAAAAAAATAGAGGAGGAGGGAATATTTCCAAACTTATTTTACGAGGCCAACATTTCCCTGATACCAAAACCAGACAAGGACACTACAAGAAAAAAGAATTACAGGCCAATATCCCTGAGAAAGATAGATGTAAAAATCCTCAATAAAAACACTAGCAAACGGAATTTAACAACACACTAAAAGGATCATACACCACGATCAAATGGGATGCATTCCAAGGCTGCAAGGATAGGCCACATCTGCAAATCAATCAATGTGATATACCACATAGAAAAAATGAAGGCTGAAAATCATACAGCCATCTCAACAGATGCAGAGAAAGCACCTGACAAATTCAACATCTATTCATGATTAAAAAACACTCTCACCAAACTGGGTACAGAGGGAAAATATCACAACTTAATAAGTGCCAGGTATGACAAGCCCACAGCTAACATCGTATTAAAGCCAAGAGCTTTTCCTTTAAGATCAGGAACCAGACACAGATGTCCACTCTCACCAGATTTATTCACTCTAGTCAGGAATTTCTAGCAAGAGTAATCAGGCAAGAAAAGTAAATAAATAAAAGACATCCAAATTGGAAAGGAAGAAGTAAAACTGTCTCTATTTGCAGATGACATATATAGAAAACTCTATAAAGATGCAATCTGTTAGAAATATTAAGAATACATGAATTCATTAACATTGCAAGATACAAAATGAATATACAAAAATCACTTGTACTTTGACACATTAACAATGAACTATCAATCAAGGAGATCCAACCAGTCCATTCTAAAGGAGATCAGCCCTGGATTTCTTTGGAAGGAACGATGCTAAAGCTGAAACTCCAGTACTTTGGCCACCTCATGTGAAGAGTTGACTCATTGGAAAAGACTCTGATGCTGGGAGGGATTTGGGGCAAGAGGAGACAGGGACAACAGAGGATGAGATGGCTGGATGGCATCACTGACTCGATGGACATGAGTCTGAGTGAACTCCAGGAGTTGGTGATGGACAGGGAGGCCTGGCGTGCTGCGATTCATGGGGTTGCAAAGAGTCGGACACGACTGAGCAACTGATTTGATCTGATCTGATCAATTAAGAAAACAAACTAACTTAGAATTGCTTAAAATAATCAAATACCTAGGAATAAATTTAACCAAGGAAGTAAAAGGTATGTTCCATGAAAATTATAAGGCAGTGATGAAATAAACTAAAGATACAAATAAATGCAAAAATATTGCATGCTCATGGAATGGAAGAATTAATAGTTAAAATTTCCATACTACTCCAAACAATCTACAGATTAAATGCAATCCCTATCAAATTTCCAATGGCATTTTTCACAGAAACAGAACAATCCTAAAATTTGTATGGAACCTCAAAGACCCCAAACAGCCAAAGCAATCTTGAGAAAGATGACCAAAGTTGGAGGAATGACCTTTCCTGATTTCAAACTGCATTACAAAGCTACAGGAATCAAAATAGTATGGCATTGGCATAAAAACAGACAAATAGATCAATGAAACAGAATAATGAACTGAGAAATAAAACCATCCATATATTGTCAGTTTATTTACAACAAAGGAGCCAGGAATGTAGACTGGGGAAAGGACAGCCTCTGCAATAAGTGGTTCTGGGAACACAGGATAGCCACATGCAAAAGAATAAAACTGGACACCATCTTATATGACATGCAAAAATCAACTCCAAATGGTTTAAAGACTTGAATGTAAGGTCTAAACCACAAAACTCACAAAAGAAAAAAGGCGTAAGGTCCTGGATATTGGTCTTGGTAATGATTTTTTGGATCTGACACCAAAAGAAATGGCAATAGAAGCAAAATTAAACAAGTGGCACTACATCAAGCTAAAAAGCTTCTGCAGAGCAAAGGAAACCATCTATAAGAGGCTAATATAAAAGAACCTTATACAATTCAAGAGCAAAAAAATAGATGAAAAAAATTTTAAATAAAAAAACACAAAAACAAAACATTCAATTATAATTAAAAATGACCAAAGGAAGTGAAAAGGCATTTTTCCAAAGAAGATATACAAATGTGGTCCCAATGGAAAAGTGTGAAGTTTCCTCAAAAAAATTTAAAGTAGAACTACCATATAATCCAGCAATTCTTCTTTTAGGTATATATCAAAGACAACAAAATCACTATCCCAAAGAGATTTCTGCAGCGTTCTCTACAGCATTATTTATAATAGGCAAGACACCGAAGCAACCTAAGCGTCCATCAACAGATGACTGGATAAAGACAATGCAGTAAACACACAGTGGAGTATTACTCAGCCACATAAAGGAAGAAGTCCTGTGACAACACAGATGGACCTGGAGGGAAATATGCTAAGTGAAGTACCTCAGAGAAGAACAAATACTGTGTGATTTCATTTATATGCATAATCTAAAAAATAAAAAATTGAACTCATAGAAAAAGAAGACAGAGGCAGGGGTTGGAGGGAAATGGATAAATATGCCCAAAGGTACAAACTTCCAATAATGAGATTAAATTCTAGGAATGTAATGAACAGCATGGTGACTATGGTTAACAACACTATATTTATAGTTGAAGGTTGTTGAGAGTATATAGGAAAAGTTCTCATTATAAGAAAACAGTCTATAACTATGTGAGGTAAAGGATACTAACTAAACTTATTATGGTGATCATTTTGTCATATATACACCAAATGATTATGGTATATACCTTAAACTATTACAATCTTGTATGTCAATCACATCTCAAGATTGGGGGAAATAAACAGGTTACTCAACAATCCCACTTTTATGAAAAGAAAAAAAATGTATATATTAGTTACATTGAATCTAAGGTATCATTGATGATTAAATGCACCATTTTTATTCACCAAGAAAATAAAAACCAAAAAATGCTCCCAATTAAACCATAATGAACTACAGATTACAGGATACATCATGATTTCAGAGATGTTAAAATGACATGGGTATCCTCAAATTGGTAAAATGCTACACTGTCGTTTTCCTTTCATTCATTGTAAAATAAACGCCCTCCCGACCACCAGCGAAGAAAGTGTGGAATTTCAATTCAAATCCCCACTTGGCTCCTTACGTTGACCTGGGTGGATTCTTACCCCTCTTCAGCTTCAGTGTAGCAGCTCTAAACGGGAATACTAACCATGCCCCCTCCTAGGACTGCTGGGAGAGCTAACTGCACCCAGCGCAGCACCTAGCACTGTAGAGGGCTCAGCAGAGGACGAGCAAGGCTGTCACTACTACTGTTGTGCTTGTCCCACCGACAGAGCCAAGCCAGATGGACTCATTCCCAAGAGAATATGGCCTCTCACACGCCCTCCAACTAGGCCCTGAGCACTCTCCATCCATTTTTCTGTAAAAAATGCCATTGTCCTCCAGATGAAATGGGCTACTTTAGGCCAGGGATTTTTCTTTGCAAGAGACAGAAGGGAGACAGGAGTCTAGAAGCACCTGGTTTCCAGGCCACCAAGGCGGGAGGTGCCCTGGGGGCACACAACCAGGTTGTTAGAAGCAGCCTCCTGGGGGCTCAGGACCAGAGGCCATGAGCCTCCAGGGTGGCAAAAAGGGGGTGCCAGGCAGGCGGCAGTGGGATCTATGCCCCTCCAGGCTGCTACCCACAGTGGGTGCACAGCTGAGCCATCTCTGAGAGCCTGACATCACCCAAGTTAGGACCCGGCCCCAAACAGGAGGAAATAAAGAGTTACATTCTCACCCAAACCCACTGGAGCTGTGGAGAGACCCGGAAGTGGGCAGCACAAGGTGGAAAGAACTTCCTCACCAGTTCACACTTGCCAGTCACACCTGCTCTAATATCATCCACTCTGGGCGTAGGTAGGGCTTGTGAGCCCTGTAATCAGATGAAAAATCAGAAGCTCAGAGACCTCCAGTGATTTGTCTGTCACAATACAAGTGGGGATGGGGGAACTGGAGTCCATGGGCACACTGGCCTTTAGGTATGTAATTTTCCCACTGAAAAGCCAGTCAGTAATGTGTCAGCAAGAAGGTGAGCATTCACTAACAGGAATGTAAGAGATGGCCATTTTTGTCGAGCAAAACTTGTAAAATACCCAGTAGTTTCTTATGTTTTAGCCAATATTTAGGGTCATATGCTGGAGAAGGCAATGGCAACCTACTCCAGTACTCTTGCCTGGAAAATCCCATTGATGGAAGAGCCTGGTGGGCTGCCATCTATGGGGTCGTGAAGAGTCGGACACGAATGAAGTGACTTAGCAGCAGCCATACACTACACTGCCCTCGATGCTCCAAAACTGAATTCAGAGACATCTTTTAGCCACCTCAGTTTAGTCACATCGCTTGTTTTCAGAAGCTCAAAGGCACTGGTAATTCTTTATTGTGAAATATCTATACAAAAGAGTGCATTAACATAAGTATATAACAATAGGAACAATAACAAATGTATATATACTTAAAAGTAACGTCTTTGATGTTCTGCAGTTTTACCAAAATACATGTGGTTGTGAATTATTACTTGTTTGAAATTTCTTGTGTTTCTTAGATCTGAGTTTTGGTGTCTTTTAGCAATTCTTGGAACATGTCAGCCATTATTTCTTTGAAGACTGCCATTGCCCTATTATTTCTACAATTATCTCCTTTTGGAACTCCATGGAAATATGTGAGCTCTTCACACCTATACTTTATGTCTCTTAACTTTGCTTTCGTCTTGTCCATTTCTGTGTCTGGATTGCATACTAGATTGTTTCTTAAGAATTATCTTATCAGTGCATTCATTTTCTCTTCAGCTGTATCTAATTTTATTGTGTCTACTTCTGTGTCTATTGTAAATTCATCCACTGAATTTTCCACTTCGATTATCGTATTTTTTCCTAGAAATTCTTTCTGATATTTTATAAATCTGCACTAAAAATAATGTCTTTGGAATTCCCTGATGGTTCAGGGATTAAGACTCTGTACTCTCACTGCCAAGGGCCTGGGTTCAATCCCTGGTTGGGGGACTAAGACCCATGTGCTGCACAGTGTGATTGGAAAAATAAATAAAAAACAAAAACAAACAAAAAAACTGTGCTGTGGTAATATTCCAAACCTTTCTTTTATAGCTTAAAACACACTGAGTGAGTGAGTGAGTGAAGTCGCTCAGTCGTGTCTGACTCTTTGCGACCCCATGGACTGTAGCCCACCAGGCTCCTCCTTCCATGGGATTCTCCAAGCAAGAGTATGGGAGTGGGTTGCCATTTCCTTCTCTAGAGGATCTTCCCAACCCAGGGATCGAACCCGTGTCTCCTGCACTCCTAAAACTCATTAGGCATAGTTATTTCTCACATCTGCTCATTTTAGTATCTTTAGTCCTTGAAGGTCTGCTTTTGCAGTCTGCTGTACCTGCTGATTCTTATTCAGGGTGCCTGTTTCCTGGTATGATTCTGGGACTTCTTGACTTGAACTGAAATGTTCCTGGGAACTATAATCTACCAAGAAATTTTTGAACCTGGGCTGAATTTGGCCTCCTACAGAGAGAACCAGTCTTTGTTTTTGCTGGTCACTTGTGGGAAGCATTAACATAGGACCATTTTAAACTAGATTCTCTACTTCAAGATTTCAGATTACACATGAATGTGTTGTGAGAGTCAGCTTTTAATTACCAGAAAGGGGTATTTTCTCCTACCTGCACAGGGCCAGGTTGTCCTTGCTCTCACTTCTATGGAGTGAAGTTCATTTCCTGGTTACTCTTATACTGATGGTATAGCCTTTGGGGCCCCGCTCCACATGGAGATTCTTTAAACTGCCCACTTGGGCAGGCCCTAGGATTTACCTATATTCTCCCATTCCCCACTCAGCATCAACAGGGAGCCTTAAGATCCTGAAACAAAAGCCAGCACTGTGCCCCATGCCTATGTCCACACTCTTCATTCAGTTTCAATCTCTGATTCCTTACTTTCTTGCCAGCTCAGTAGTATAATTTTAAAAACATTTTATCTGATATATTGTTGTTTTCATCTGAAAAGTTGTTCAGGACATTTAAGGCATCATTGGGACTCCCGGGCAGTCCAGTGGTTAGGACTCCATGCTTCCACTGCAGTGGGCACAAGTTTGATTCCTGGTTGGGGAACTAAGATCTCTCAAGCCACAGAGCAGCCAAAAAAAAAAAGGCATCACTGCTTCAGAAATGAGACCTCCACAGACATTTTGGGTAAAATATAAAACATTCCCTGTCTCAAAGATGGATTTAAGCAAATTTGGGCTGCTGGCAAATATTTTTCTAAAATACCACTTTCCCTTCTCTTTCTTCTTTTCAGTAACTCTCCCCGATACTTAATTCTCATTGTTGCTCTTTCCCTCCCCTTGATAGAAATGAATGAATAAACTACTGCTAATGTATTAATGACTTAAAACAGTTGATCCCCATCCCTTGGAATATCACAGATCACACTTACTATGTAACATATTAGGAAGAATCTTAAATTTTTTCTTCCTTAAAGATTTACAATCTGATTTATTTGTTTATTTATTTAGGGGGACTTTCACTGCTTTTTTTCAATTAATTTACTTTAATTGGAGGCTAATTACTTTACAATATTGTAGTGGTTTTTGCCATACATTGACATGAATCAGCCATGGGTATACACGTGTCCCCCATCTTGAACCCCCCTC
This sequence comes from Bos indicus, assembly GCF_029378745.1. Lineage (NCBI taxonomy): Eukaryota > Metazoa > Chordata > Mammalia > Artiodactyla > Bovidae > Bos > Bos indicus. The sequence continues at coordinate 130,214,106 of NC_091760.1, forward strand.
CCATCTCCCTCCCCATCCCATCCCTCTGGGTTGTCCCAGTGCATCAGCTTTGAGTGCCCTGTTTCATGCACTGAACTTGAACTGGTGACCTATTTCACATATGGTAATATACATGTTTCAGTGCTATTCTCTCACATCATCCCACTCTCACCTTCTCCCACAGAGTCCAAAAGTCTGTTCTATATGATTTATTTTTAATTGAAGAAAATTGTTTCACAATATTGTGTTGGCCTCTGCCATACAACAACATAAGTCAGCCATAGATATACATGTGTCCCCTCCCTCCCACCCCTTTAAGCTGTCACAGAGCCCCAGTTTGAGTTCCCTGAGTCATATAGCAAATACCATTGGTTATCTATTTTACACATGGCAATGGCACCCCACTCCAGTACTCTTGCCTGGAAAATCCCCCTGGTAGGCTGCAGTCCATGGGGTCGCTAAGAGTCAGACATGACCAAGTGACTTCACTTTCACTTTTCACTTTCATGCATTGGAGAAGGAAATGACAACCCACTCCAGTGTTCTTGCCTGGAGAATCCCAGGGACGGGGAGCCTGGTGGGCTGCCATCTATGGGGTCGCACAGAGTTGGACACGACTGAGGCGACTTAGCAGCAGCAGCAGCAGCAGTGTATATGCTTCCATGTTCCTCTCTCCATTTGTCCCACCTGGAGAGGACACAGTTTGAGTGAAGGAGTGACTCTGATTTCCATTCCAGAATACTGTCAGTCAGGGACTCCCCACACACACACTCCCCTCCCCCTGCCCATAGGCATAAAGACCACTCCCTTGAGAGCGCCCCCTCTGTACTCTAGAGACCAGGCTGTACAAGGCAGGTCAAGGATGCATATGTTCAGCTGTGAGATGGGCAGCCACACTCACAGGTTCCTAGGGGCATGCAGACCCCTCACCCAGCAGACCCACCATGGCCATGGAAGGATGCACATTAGCACAGCAGATCTTGCCAAAGCTGCCAGCACAGTGAATGCTGAGCTCACAGCAGGTGGCTTTTCACATACCCGTGTACACAGCCTGCTCTCCTCCCCCCAGCTCTGACCAGCGCTTCCCATCCTCTTGCTCCTGGCAGGGCCGGGGGGCATCAGAGAGGTAGAGTGACTGATGGATGCAGGAAGAAAAATGGATTCTAGTGTTCTCAGCATGGAGAGCTTTTAACTCTAGCTTCTGAGTCCTGCTTAAAGTACATGTGTCAATGTGAGAGCCAGGGAGAATGTACGAGGCCCTCACATGGCCTCTGATCCACACAGTGATGAGAGCCCCCAGTATTCTCTGCCCATCCCTGCGGGGAGCTGCCCTCTCATCCACCCTGGCTTCCTATACGAGGCAAATTTGCGGGTCCCAGACAATCTGCTCCTTCCCCAGTAGGAGGGATCCAGGGATGTAATCTTGGCAGACTTCCAGCATTCCCTTAAGAGACTTTAGCACTTCCTCTACATGCACTGAAGCTGCTCTATTTATATATTGCTGCATAATGAACCACCCCCAAACTTAGTGGCTTATAACAGCAATTATCATTAATTTTGCTTATGAATATGCAATATAGGTAGAGCTTGGTGGGGAAAGTTCATATTTGCTCACCAGCTGGGGCAACTCAACAAGGGCTGGAGGATCCACGTCCAAGATAACCTTCAAGGCTGGAAAGTCACTGCCACCTACTGGCTGGGGCTTCCTCATGGCATGGTGGCTGGGTTCAAAGAATAAATGTTCCCAAATGTCCAGGCAGAGACCACAAGACTTCCTATGATCTAGCCTCAGAAGTCCAGGACATCATCTCTGCTGAATCCTCAGTCACTAATGGCCAACCCAGACTCAAGGGAAAGGCAGTTAGACACCACTCTCAATTAGAACAGTAAGAAATGATAACCCTGTATGCGAGACAGCAAAAGAGACACAGATGTATTGAACAGTCTTTTGGACTCTGTGGGAGAGGGCGAGGGCAGGAATGATATGGGAGAATGGCATTGAAACATGTAAATTATCATATGTGAAACCAATCGCCAGTCCAGGTTGGATGCATGAGACAGGGTGCTCGGGGCTGGGGCACTGGGATGACCCAGAGGGATGGGAGGTGGGAGGTGGGTTCAGGATGGGGAACACATGTACACCCATGGTGGATTCAAGTCAATGTATGGCAAAACCAATACAATATTGTAAAGTAAAATAACTAAAATAACTAAATTTTTTTTAAAAATAAAAAAAAGAACAGTAAGAAAGAAGATGTAGCCATCTTTAATTTACTACACAAGTCTGGGTGATGAGGACTGTTTCAGAATTTCAGTGTGAGTGTGTGTGTGACAGAGAGAGAGAGAGAGAGAGAGAGAGAGAGAATTGGGAATAGGCAATCATTTATTCATTTCTTCAACAAGCACTTTTGAGCATCTCCACAGGGTCATTCAAGACATGTCCACACTCTCCAGGAGCTCCCAGTCATGTGGGAGAAGCAGATATGGATGGATGAACGTGGATATTTATCCATTCAATCTACATTGTTTGAGCACCTATTAAGCACTAGGCCTGGTGCTGGGGTACAGGGTGACCAAGTTGGGCAGGCCCTGTCCTTACAAAGGTCACAGTTTGTCAGAGCAGATAGACTTAAAAGCTGTTATTTCAGTGAGTATTGTGAGGGCTTGGAGCAGAGCTGCACGGGGCAGGGATGGTCTCTGGCAGGCAGGTGTGCTGCTGTCTTGCTGGGAAAGTGGCGTTCAGCAGAATCCTTCAGTAGGCGTCTATGCAGTTGAAGTGGGGGAAGCAAGTGGGTTGCTGGTAGGGGGGACCATCCACATGAAGGCTCATGTGCAAGAAGGGGTGAGAAGCTCTTCAGGGCTTCAGAGATGTTCAGTGTGGTGTGTGCTTGCATGTGTACAGACTGTATATGCCTGGGTGTATATATCCATGTATGTGCACAAGGGAAGTATGTGAGAGTCTGTGTGTGTAAGTGTGCATGTAAGTGCATGCATGTGTGGGTTTGGAGGAACACCAGGACCTCCTCCCCTGCACCTGGCCTAAGATGAGAAGTGTGCCCACTCTGCTGAGGTCTAGGGAACAGCACTCCCACTCTGCTGCCATACATCTCAGGGCACCCATGGCCCATCTCTTTTTACACTCTGGCCTGTAGTGGACAGATGCCACTAGCTCCCCTCTCAGGCACCTGTTGACATGCCATGATTGGCATGTAGCATGGAAAAGGAGAGGCAAGCTCTGGGCCCAGCCTCAAGGTGACCAGTCCACCTTCTCCTCCAGCCTGCTGGAAGACCTTGGGACCTCCCACCTCCTCCACCTCTCACCACCTCCTGGAGCTGAATCTGACCCCAACTCATGGAAATGACCATGCCTCTGATCAGACTGGCCTGCCAGTGGCAGCCTGGACCAGACCTTGTGCATCTCTGGGCTACAGAATTCTCCATTTTGAGAGAGGAGAACCCACCCTGTGAAGAAGAGGCTCATTCCCATGTGAGTCAGGCAACTCTACCCCAAAGTCATGTATATAAAAGCTCTTCAAGACCCATTCTCTAGTTTCAGGTCTATATCCCCCTTGTGAGTGGGGTGAGGAGCTAGAAAGGGGTAGGCAGAGGAGGTGGGAAGGTGAGGCACGAGGCTGGGTCTTCCTGGGTTCAGTCTGGTAGATGGCCCCAAGAGAAAGCTGTCCCAGTCCCACGTTTCCACTTCACTTACTCCTCAGCAGCACATCAGGGTGAGAAAGAAGAGGGGATAGATAATAATCAGAGTAGTAATAACAGTCTCAAAACTGTTCTAATCATTTTTCTTTTTTTGCCCTTCTATTACCCTACAGGCATTGTCTTTCTGTCTGGACTTGGTTCAACTGCATGTTGATCACATGATCAATAGCAAAAGTTAACATGACTTTCACTAAATAAAAGTTTCTCTCTCACACAAAAGAAACTCAGCATCAGGCAGCCTAGGTCTGATTAAAATGACTTCATAAAGTTGGCAGGGACCCAGGCTCCCTCCAGTTCACTGCTCTGCAATCATCTTCATGTCCAAAGATGGCTGCTAGAGCTCCAGCCATCACATCTGTAAACAAGGCAGCTCTTTAAGTTGTTGTTGTTAAAAAAAAAAAAAAAAAGAATTTACTGAGGTATAATTTATCTAAAATAAAATGCATATATGTTAAATAGTTTTGTAAATTCTGACAAATTTAAATACCCATGTAATCACCACTGCAATTAAGACATACAACATTCCCATCTCCCTAGAGGGCTTCCCTGGGTGGCTCAGATGGTAAAGAATATGCCTGCAATATAGGGGATCTGGGTTCAATCCCTAGGTTAGGAAGATCCCCTGGAGAAGGAAATAGCAACCCACTCCAGTATTCTTCCCTGGAGAACTCCCTCAGACAAAGGAGCTTGGTGGGTTACAGTCCATGGGGCCAAACACAACTGAGCAATGAACACTTTCACTTTCACCTCCCTAGAAAGTTCTCTCATGTTCCTGTAGTCAGTGTCCCCTTTGACATTTCCTGTTTTAGAACTTTATACAAATGCAGTAATTTACTATTTACTCTTCTGTGTCTGAATTCTTTCACTCAGCATAGTGCTTTTGCGGTTTACCCATGTTGTTGTTTATATCAGTGGTTTGTTCCTTTTTATTACTGAGTGGTAGTCCACAGTATGAATGGTCCATTGTTTATTCACATGCTGGTAGACATTTGCTTCTTTCTTCTCCATCCTTTTTAGGAGACTTTCTAGAAGTTCCATGTAACATTTCCTTTGGATTTCAAAACAGTCACATGGCCACACCTAGAAGTACAGCTCTTTAGTTGGGTGGAAGTGGGATTTTTTTCTAGGAGGAAGAGGGGGTGGATGTTGATGACAGGAGTGGGCTCATTTGACTGACTGAGAAACCAAGATCCAAAGAAGCAGTGATTCCCCTAAGGTCACCTAGGTCCTCATGACACAGGTGGGTCAAAGCTCCAGATTTAGGGCCTTTTCAATCTGTCCAAGAAGACCACTTCACATCTAGCAGGTATTCCCCATTGGCCAATGCCCACAGAGTCTGGGGCATGGGGTGAGAGTACCATGAAGGAGCTAGCTGGTGTCAGGGAAAAGGGATTAACACTGATGTCAGGGAGCATTTAACTGGGCATTCACTAACCACCAGGCCCACATAACGGTAAAGCCATCCAGTAAGCTAGTCACTCCCGTTAGCCCCATTTCTCAGATGAGTAAACCACATTTAGAGAGGTTAAGCAACTTGTCTGGGGTCACACAGCTAGCAAATGGCATTGATAGGTTCTAGACCTTCAGTTCTGTCAAAGGCGGGATCCAACCACCGAGAGAAATATCCTTTCCAAGAGGTAGAGGAGGTTCTATCTTAGACCTGTAAACAAACAGCCCGTCCAGAGGCCTGCCTATGGGCCTCAGGGGCCTGCCACAGACTCCTACGCTCCTAATTCACTCAGGACCTTTTCTCATAACTCTGCTTTCCTCCATTTCATGCCTATAACGTATTAACATAAACAACGGTGCTGACAGCAGCTCAGTTCTAACTGGCTCATGCTGGAATCTGACTGATGATTTTCATCAGGGAAAAAGACTAAACAGGTTAAGATGATTAAATTTTCTTAAACCTACAGCTAAGCCTAATCAAAGCCATTTGTGCAGAGGTGTGTGTGTGTTTTCCTTTGCTGGAAGGTTGATTGGCAGTTTAGAATAGATGAGAATGACTGCTGGGGGAACTGAGTTAAAATAAAGCATTTTCCACAACTTCCAGACATGAGTACAGCCCACTTCCACTTCCCTGTCTAGGCTGGAAATATCATTTTCCCTGAGAAACGTCTGATGATGAAAATGAAATTCAGAGTCTACATTTCATCCTCTCCCTGTTTTCCCCCTCAAGTTGAATCCTTTTATAATTAGAGCTGTCTGTGTTGAAGGACCAGGGAAAGGCCATAGCTTCCTCATTTCCAGGAGCTGGAAGGGTAGGCAGCCTCCCACACAGCCTGCCCATATCGTCTTTGGCAAAGCCTTTCCCCTCTCTGGGCCCTGGCCACCCTGTCTATACAATGGGGAGGCTAGCCCTCAGGATCTCCTGTTTTTGATGCCCAAGCAGTGGAGGAGGGGCACAGCAACCAGCAAAATCAACCCCCTTCTGTATGATGTTCTTTGTCACGCAAAGTTCTTAAGAGGGCTTACTAATTATGTCATAACCTACCTGGATACTGAAGGGGCTGAATGGGCCACAGGGTCCACATAGGTGACGCAGAGAGAAGGAGCCTCTGATTGTGGTTCTAAGACATTACTGGCTGAACGTTTCACAGTCTATAACATCAGACATCAAAACATTAACCACCCCATCTATCCACTGGGAATGCTTCTGTAGGTGCTTACAGACACCCACTCTCAGCACAGTATAGCTTCCTAAGGATGGCTGTGCACCCCCTGACCTCTTCAACCCCTTTCTCAGTGCCCCCTAAGCTGTTCTCCTCATAGTCACATACTGCTCAGCTTCCCTTGTCCCAGAAGGCAGGTCCTGTCAAGAAAGTTTGAGTCCTGGTACCTCCCTCTGCATTCACATGGCCCACAGGAAACTCTCATGTGAGGCTGCTATACTGCCACTGCCCCTCCCCCCACCTCCATGGGCCCCTCCAGCTAACCTTCAAGTCCTTGGGAAAAAGGCAGCAGTCTCCATGTTCAAAATCATCCCCCAACTCCAGGGGATGTATGCCATAATCAATCTCGCTGCCTTCCCTTTGCTTCATGAAGCAAAATAGCCTATGGGTTTCTGAAGCTTGGCAAATATTTCGCCAGGGCCTGGTGTTGGACTTTCGCTCCGACAGCTCATTCCTAACTTCTGTAAGTACTTCTGAAGCCCTATTAACCTGTTTAGGGAGGGCACTCCCACTGCCCCCATGGAGTAGTAGACAGGACACAAAAACTCCTGAGTTCCTTTCAGATCTAGATGCTCTTTTACATAGGCTGGAGGCAGATAATGAAGGTGAGTGTTCACGGGACCATTTCTGCTACCTTTCAGTAATCTGCACAGGTGTGACTCCCATCTTACCTTGTAATGTATTTTTTTCAACTTTGGGACTTAAATCAATCTTCTAAAACATATTATATTACATAGTTTTGAGGGTATTTTCCAGTACTTTTTCCTGGAAAAAGAAAAGCAAACTAAACCCAAAGCAAGCAGACGGAACTAAAGACAGTGAAGACAGAGATTAGAAAAACAATAGAAAAAAATCAACAATCCAAAAGTTAATCTTTGAAAAGATCAACAAAATTGGCAAACTTTTAGCTAGCCAGGCCAAGAAAAAAAGGGAGAAAGCTCAAATAACTAAAATCAGAAATGAAAGAGGAGACATCACTAACAGGTTATCTTACAGAAATAAAAAGGACTCTAAGTAAATACTACAAATGACCATATGCCAACAAATTAGATAATTTTATTGAAACAAATTCCTAGAAAGACAACTATCCAAACTGACCCAAGAAGAAATAGAAATCTGAATGCTGCTAAGTCACTTCAGTCATGTCTGACTCTGTGCGACCCCACAGACGGCAGCCAACCAGGCTCCCCCATCCCTGGGATTCTCAAGGCAAGAACACTGGAGTGGGTTGCCATTTCCTTCTCCAATGCATGAAAGTGAAAAGTGAAAGTGAAGTCTCTCAGTCATGTCCGACTCTTAGCGACCCCATGGACTGCAGCCTACCAGGCTCCTCCGCCCATGGGATTTTCCAGGCAAGAGTACTGGAGTGGGGTGCCACTGCCTTCTGAATAGACTATAACAAAAAAAGAGAGTTAATCATTTTAAAACTTCTCACAAAGAAACATCCAGCTGCAGATGGCTTCGCTGGTGCATTCTACCAATTACTGAAAGAATAATTAATATCAATCCTTCACAAAATCTTCCAAAAATAGAAGAGGCAGGAACATTTTCCAATTATGTGAGACTAGAATTTCCTCCGGAGAAGGCAGTGGCACCCCACTCCAGTACTCTTGCCTGGAAAATCCCAGGGGCAGAGGAGCCTGGTAGGCTGCAGTCCACGCGGTCACTAAGAGTCAAACACGACTGAGCAACTTCACTTTCACTTTTCACTTTCATGCCTTGGAAATGCATGAAATGCATTCCCACTCCAGTGTTCTTGCCTGGAGAATCCCAGGGACAGGGGAGCCTGGTGGGCTTCAGTCTATGGGGTCGAACAGAGTTGGACATGACTGAAGCAACTTAGCAGCAGCAGCAGCAGAATTTCCTCAATACCAAAACCAAGTTTTCACAAGAAAACTATAAATCACTATCTCTTATGAATACAGATCCAAAATCTCTCAACAGAACACTAGCAAACTGAATCTAGCAACAAATAAAAAGAATTATACATGACAATCAAGCAGAATTTATTCCAGGAAAACGAAGTTAAATATGTCAAAATCAATGAATGTAACACACCATATTAATATGGTTCAGTTCAGTTGCTCAGTCGTGTCCCACTCGCTGCGACCCCATGAACCACAGAACTCCAGGCCTCCCTGTCCATCACCAACTCCTGGAGTCCATCCAAACCCATGTCCATTGAGTTGGTGATGCCATCCAACCGTCTCATCCTCTGTCGTCCCCTTCTCCTCCTGCCCTCAATCTTTCCCAGCATCAGGGTCTTTGCTAATGAGTCAGCTCTTCGCATCAGATGGCCAAAGTATTGGAGTTTCAGCTTCAACATTAGTCCTACCAATGAACACTCAGGACTGATCTCCTTTAGGATGGAGTGGTTGGATCTCCTTGCAGTCCAAGGGACTCTCAAGAGTCTTCTCCAACACCACAGTCCAAAAGCATCAATTCTTCAGCACTCAGCCTTCTTCACAGTCCAACACTCACATCCATACATGACTAATGGAAAAACCATAGCCTTGACTAGACGGACCTTTGTTGGCGAAGTAATATCTCTGCGTTTTAATATGCTGTCTAGGTGGGTCATAACTTTCCTTCCAAGGAGTAAGCGTCTTTTAATTTCATGGCTGCAATCATCATCTGCAGTGATTTTGGAGCCCAGAAAAATAAAGTCAGCCACTGCTTCCACTGTTTCCCCATCTATTTGCCATGAAGTAATGGGACCAGATGCCATGATCTCAGTTTTCTGAATGTTGAGCTTTAAGCCAACTTTTTCACTCTCTTCTTTCACTTTCATCAAGAGGTTTTTTAGTTCCTCTTCATTTTCTGCCATAAAGGTGGTGTCATCTGCATATCTGAGGTTACTGATATTTCCCCTGGCAATCTTGATTCCAGCTTGTGCTTCTTCCAGTCCAGCGTTTCTCATGATGTACTCTGCATATAAGTTAAATAAGCAGGGTGACAATATACAGCCTTGATGTACTCCTTTTCCTATTTGGAACCAGTCTGTTCCAAATAAATAAGTTCCATATACAGTTCTAACTGTTGTTTCCTGACCTGCATATAGGTTTCTCAAGAGGCAGGTCAAGTGTTCTGGTATTCCCTTCTCTTTCAGAATTTTCACAGTTTATTGTGATCCACACAGTCAAAGGCTTTGGCATAGTCAATAAAGCAGAAATAGATGTTTTTTTGGAACTCTCTTGCTTTTCCATGATCCAGCAGATGTTGGCAATTTGATCTGTGGTTCCTCTGCCTATTCTAAAACCAGCTGAACATCTGGAAGTTCATGGCTCACATATTGCTGAAGCCTGGCTTGGAGAGAGGACCAAATTTAAAACACACACACACACACACACACACACACACACGACTATTCAACAGACACAGAAAAAGGATTTGGTAAAATCCAAAAGTGAGGGGACAAAAAAGGTGATCTAGGCAGAGAAAATAATCTAAAAAGTCACAAGGGAAAAAGTTTTATTGAGGAGATACACTAGAAGTAAAGGAGATATTTTCAGAAAGGAGATGAGAGGGCCAATCTATAGAGAATCTTAAAATCCAGTTTAAAGGATCAAGCGGGGACCCATGAGGGTTTCGAGTAGAACTCTGACATAATGCAAGTGGCATTCTAGTAAGCTAATCTAGACCAAATTAATCAATGATAAATTTGCATACACCAGTATGACTCTAAGGTACAGAACAATAATCACAAACATTTTCTGAAGGATGAGTTGCAATCTAATTAAGTCCCAGAGAGGATCCATGCTTTGAGGCTGGAAGGATATATAAGTTTCAAGGCCCTCTTTAGAAAAGGGAAATAAAATTACAAATCAAAATTAGGTACAAAAATGAATTTATATTTAAAATGAACAAAGTAATTACAGTATGTTCATGGGCTACTCCAAGCCATCCGATACAAGCCAGAGTGATGAGGGAGGAATCTTAACCAAGGCCGTTATTATATCTAACTTCTGGAAACTGTACAAACACATATCAAAATGAAAACACACTGTATGGGATCCCCACAAGTGAGACAACCTGGAGCTTGAACCTCCTCTGCCTTCTGGTGAATCTGCCCACAAGTGTGCTGCAGCCAGTGTGTATGGGCTCCTGAGAAGCAGCTACTAGCACCCAGCTTAACATTGAGTGATGTCGGGGTGGTAGCTTGTGATCAGCCTTGGTGGGAGTATTTATATTCGTGAAAGAGAAAGTCACTCAGTCCTGTCTGACTCTTTGCAACCCCATTGACTATACAGTCCATGGAATTCTCCAGGCCAGAATACTGGAGTGGGTAGCCATTCCCTTCTCCAGGGGATCTTCCCAACCCAGGGATCGAATCCAGGTCTCCTGCATTGCTGGTGGATTCTTTACCAGCTGAGCCACCAGAGAAGCCCAAGAATACTAGAGTGGTTAGCCTATTCCTTCTCCAGGGGATCTTCCCGACCCAGGAATAGAGTTGGGGTCTTCCGCATTGCAGGCAGATTCTTTACCAGCTGAACTACCAGGGAAGCTCATTTACACCAGAGAAATGGCCAAATGCTACAAATTAGAGCATCTCCCCATCCCCAGAAAGTTGCTGTTAAACATTTCCCAGCACTCCACTGAATCTACTTCTATTTATAGGTAAAGTATATATCCAGTTCTGGTCCTTGGCACAAACTCTCTGTCACTGGCCATCATAGCTGGACTATTCAGAGGTCAGAGTCATTAGATTTAATATCAGGAGAGATCTCAGAGCCTTCTGTTTGTGCGGACTACTCACCGCACTGTAGCCCCTTCACTCTCTCATCTTCTCTGTCCCTCACCCACAGAACACCCCAAGGCAGCCCCATCAGCATTACCATGTGGGTGAAATGAGAACACTTCAGATCAGAAGTGTGAGCTTTTTCTCTAGGGCCAATAAGATCAAGGAGACAGGATCACAGGGGAAGGAGACTCTTTAAGCTTCTGGCCTTGGATTCCTGCATGACAATGATCTAAAATTGAACCATGCCCTGACCCATCATAACAATGCCATGGCCCTATGCGTGAGGTGACCTGTGTCTCCTGGATTAGGTGCCATTTCCGGCCTTCAGCACTGTCAGAGCAGTGAGGCCCTAAGTTTCCATCTCTGTGCCCATATCTCCTCTCATTTTCCCTAAATATGCTCACCTCCAGTTCTAAGGAGCCCCTCATTCCAATATGATGGGCTAAGGAAAGGAGGCCGTGCTCCCCTCCCTGTGGTCTCCACAGTTCACAGGCTTTGACCCTCTCCCTACTCTCCATCCCTCTCCACAGAGAGAGGCCTCAGGTTTTACCGGGCCTCCATACAGCCAGTCTTTTCCATCCTTCCTCTGGACCTGCAGGCCCATTTCACAGTTAGGGAAACTGAGGCTCAGAAGTCAGAAGTCACACTGAGGCCTGTCTGACTCCAATGTCCATGCCCTTTCCATTTTACTAAGTTGCCTCTTAAACAGATGTGAATTCTGTTTCCTGCCAGCATGGAGCCAGATCTCTATGTAGAAAGCATTCCCAACTTCACCACAGGGTCCAGAATGCCCACAATTCCCAGGGTGGTCACCCACAGCTTTAGGGCTGTGGGATGAATAGGTGGGAAGGAGACGGGCTCCTAAGTGGTACAGTGGTAAAAAATCTGCCTGATAATGCAACAGATGCATGAGACATGGGTTCAAACCCTGGGTCAGGAAGTTCCCCTGGAGGAGGGCAAGGAAACCCACTCCAGTATTCTTGCCTGGAAAACTCCATGGAGAGAGGAGCCTGGAGGGCTACAGGCCATGGGGTCACAAAGAGTCAGACGTGGCTGAGCGCATGCACGCACGCGCACACACACACACATACACACAACCACACACACATGAATAAGCAGGAGAGCACACAGGATAAAGACAAGGAAGAAAAGGGGTTAGGTAGGAATAGGGAAGTGTCCTGGGTTTGTAGCCTGAAGACATAAATGAATGGTATTCAGTGGGCCATATCTGGTTCCTGCCCATCTCTAGGGATGCTCACATCTAGGTGTGTGCAGCATCTATCAGCCTGAGCTATGACTACCTGTGAGTACAGCTTCCGAGGACCCTTTGAGAATAAGCACTCAATACTAGCAGCAGAGGGGCTTCTCTGGTGGTTCAGTGGTTAAGAATCAATCTTCCAATGCAGGGGACATGGGTTCCATTCCTGGTCAGAGAACTAAGCTCCCACATGCCGTGGGGTAACTAAGCCCACAGACTGCAACGAAAAGATCTCACATGCTGCGACAAAGATCCCGTGTGCCACAACTAAGACCTGACATAGCCAAAATTAAAATTAAAAACATTTTTTAAAAATATCAGTGGTTAAGGGACTGTGTTTTGAGCCAAAAGATGTAGGTTTGAATCCTGTCTCCACTACTAACTAGCCATGGGACCAAGGGGAAGTCACCTAGCCTCTCTGAGGTTCAGTGTCCCTCCCTGTAACATGGAGACAATAGAAGCACACACCTCATGGGTTATCAGGGGGGTGAAGGGAGATAATGCACATAAAGTGCTTAATAGCTGGCATAAAGGACCCATGCTGCTGCTGCTAAGTCTCTTCAGTCGTGTCCAACTCTGTGCGAGCCCATAGACGGCAGCCAACCAGGCTCCTCCGTCCCTGGGATTCTCCAGGCAAGAACACTGGAGTGGGTTGCCATTTCCTTCTCCAATGCATGAAAGTGAAAAGTGAAAGTGCAGTTGCTCAGTCGTGTTCGACTCTTCGCCACCCCATGGACTGCAGCCTACCAGGCTCCTCCACCCACGGGATTTTCCAGGCAAGAGTACTAGAGTGGGGTGTCATTGCCTTCTCCAAAAGAAGCCATACACAATGGTTATTACTATTATCACTAAGCAAGGAGTATACCTGACAAATGTTTGCTGGCTGAATGAACAGCAGTTATCCAGCAAGCCAGGAAGGAGAGGCCAGCTCACATGGCTATGACTTCCAGGTGAGGTCATGGCACACAAGTCCAAACTCCCAGCTCAGCCTGGTCAACTTACTTAACCCCTGTGCTTCAGTCTCCTCATCTGTAAAATAGAGTCAATAACAGTAGCTAAGATAGAATCCACCTGCCATGTGTGAGACCTGGGCTCGAACCCTGGGTTGGGAAGATCCCCTGGAGAAGGGCATGGTAACCCACTCCAGTATTCTTGCCTGGAGAATCCCAATGGACAGAGGAGCCTGGTGGGCTATAGTCCATGGGGTTGCGAAGAGTCAGACATGAGCGACTAAGCACATCAACTAACAAGATAGAAAGATAGATAGGAAGGCAGATAGATATAAACACGTACAGACGGAATATTTTTAAGGATTAAATTAATTAACATTTGTAAAGAACTGAGAACAGTGCTTGGCACATTTCAAGTGCTATTCAGTGTGAGATACTGCTGTGACCCAGGTGTCAGCCTATGGCTATCGGCCAAGAGGACACTGGGCCTCGAGACAGAATTACTCCCTCCAGAAACTTTGTCCCCATACAGGTCTCCCACAGCTGCCAGACCTCTGTCATCCATACCACTGGCCCTACCACTCACCCTGCTCAGATTTCCAATTATTTGTCCTGTTTTGAATTCAAGTGGGATATTAGTGGCGAGTCTGGCTTTATTAATGGCGGTGTCTTTAGTGTGATCGACTTTCTCCTTCACTCCTCGCTCTCACTCTAAGAAGCTCTGTTTCCTTTAATTAAGCCCCGTGCTAAGTGCTGAGCAGGTGACGTGGGTCTGGAAAGGCCTTTGTTCTGGGCTTAGGCACTTTCTCATGGGCTGGAGATTGGAGAGACAGTGCGCTGCAGCCTTTGAAGTCTGACATCCATCCCCACAATCAGAGGAGTGGGACAGTGTGGAGAGCCAGACCCAAGAGGCAGGAGCCCGGCTCTCTCCCCAGTCTGCCTCCTTAGATCTGTGAAGTGGGGGTGGGGTGCAGGAGAGTGTCTCTGCTTCTGCTCCCAGCACCATGACACTTGGCATCTACTGAGGATTAGAAGATGACAAGAAAACAGGAGTTTCAATAGCCAAAGATATCCGAACGGAAGTGAGGCTTAACGAAAGCAGCTCAAACGTTGCATTACCCAGCCTGGGGTTGAATCCTAGCCCTGCTGTGCCTTGACAAGTTGCTCAGGCATACTGAGCCTCAACTGCCTTCTCTGTATAATGGGGTGATGGAATCTACCTCATACAGAGAGCATTCAGGAGCCACCTTAACGCGACCTCTGCTGTGCAACAAGTTTCCTGTTTGAAGGACACCGTTATTTCCAGTCTCCCGTGTCCTGCAGGGCTGCCAGCACCTCTGCTTCTCCTGATCACCAAGACAGAATTAATCCTACTGTTCTTTGCACATGTCTCTGTGCCTTTCGCGGATGGATGCATGCACATATCATCACATGCATCCCACACTCTATCAAATGATGGCGACGTGTCTGTTTTTCCAGCCACAACCTGCTTCTTTACCATCTCTGGCAGCTGAGTGAAGAGGGAGGCAGGCTCTGTAAACAGTAGGCACTGGAAGACTGAACCAGGTGAGTTGAGCCCTATTCATTGTCCAGTAAGCCATCACCACAGGTGCCAAGCAGACTCTCTCACCTAGGTGAGACAGACCTGCACTTGTTGTAGGGCTTTAAGCCTTTCTAAGCACCATTAGAAAAATGAGAGCCAAGGTGGGTGATTCACTGTTAAGTGAAGACACAGAGGTTGAGTGTAAAGCCCCCAGCACAGAAATACCAAAGAAATGTCTCAAAATTGGTTTTGATGCCACAAAGGACTCGGATAATAAATGCCACGGTGAACACGACTGTCTCATGAAGACAAGCATTGGCACCTGTGTGCCCTCCCTCACTGTGTGGTGGGAAAGCTCCATCACCCTCAGCTGGCTCCCAAACGCCCACAGGTGTCCCCAGACAACCACTGTCTGAGTCCACCTGATCTCCCAGCTGAGAGACCTGCTACAGAGTGGACAGGACGAGAGAGCCAGACCTCTGTCAGGTGCTGAAGAGCAGCTCTGGACCCTCTTTCCCAGAGTTCTGGGGCAAAGGGCCTCAATGCTCCTCACTCCGATTGGCACTGCCACCAAGTTCACCATTCATCCCGTCACCCTCCCCTAGTGGCCGTTCTCACTGCCTCCACGAAGTCCTGCCCAGTCTTTTATCTCTCGCCCGCTCCCGCACCAGAGGCTTCTGGAGCCCTGTGGTTGTAGTGATTCTCCACGGCACATGGTATTTCTTCCTCTCAGCCCCAGAGGGCAGTTTGGCACAGCTTCTCTTACCTTCCCTCCAAGATTGTGAGCTCCCCGGGGCTAGGTCTGCTCCGATTCTTCTGTGTGTCCCCACCACCTAGAAGAGCCAACACAGAGCAGGCCGTTGGGGAAAAGCCAGAAAAACTGGCTTCAGTCACAGAACTATGTCCAGAAATATTCTTTTGGTTTTGGTTTTGATAGTCTACAAATTTCATTCAGTTCCGAAAGTGCTTACTCGTCTAGAAGTGCCTAGACATCAGTCCTGTGCCTACTGTGCAAGTTAGAATGATAGGTTTCTGTAAAAGACCGAGACTCAAACTGGCAAAACAAACGAAAGGAGGTAGGTTCTGGACTAAAGTGTGTGTGAGTCACCCACCGCTGGATTCGGGTGCTTGACTGCGGATCTTCTACGTTCCTCTCTCCATTTCCTATGGTATTGGCTTCACTTTCAGGGGAGCTAATTCCACGGAATGACCAGATGGCCACCAAGAGCTTCAGCTTTTGATTCTACCACTTTAGCAATTCCAGATAACTTAAAACTCTCGTAATAGCTAAGAGTAGCTGCCATCCAAGGAGGCCTCTCATTGGCCCAGCATGGACCCGCCCCTGAACAAATCACTGTGGCTGTTGGAAGTGGTTCTCTTGATTGGCCACATCTGCATCACGTGCCCACCCGCTGCTGGGAAGACCCTGGTCTGCCCTGCCCACATGGACTGAAACTCGGATGGGCAGTTTCCCCAGGGGAAATCAGGTTACTCTTTCCATAAGGAGAATGGACCATTGTCAGGCAAAAGCAATTATTACTCACCAGAGTGCCTACATTAAATAAGGCAAGTAAAGTAACAAGTCTAGATTGCAAATTAACATCCAAAAAACTTTAGGAAAGAGCACACGAGGCAAAAATAAATAAATAAATAAAAAGCCAAGCTAATGAAAGTCTAAATAAGAGCCAGCTCTACCTAATGGAAGCCTGACCGTGTGTCACAGACCTTCAGAATCGTTGGAACTGAAGTGAAAGCAGGCTGGAGCAGTCGGGAAGGCTTCCTGGAAGAAGAGGTGGGGCTTAAAGGACTGGCAGGCCCAAGATAAACAGGGGATGCTGCTGGCCTTCCATGTCCTAGGAGGACACTGAGCTGTCGCAGGACTGTGCTGGGGCGGGGGAGGGAAGGTGGGTGGGTGAAGGGTTAGAAGGGATGTAGAGGGCTGGAGAGCCTCGGCCCCTCCAATGGGCTTGGCTCCACCCACAGGACCTGGGCCAGCGAGATCAAAATCTAATTTACCCATTAGACGCGTTTCTTCTGTACAAATCAAATCACGAGCTATTTTTCCACATCGTAAATATTGTTTTAAACTCTTGCTCATAGGCAATTAGATTACAAGCATCGCCTGGTGAGCTATACGCCAGTGTGTTTGGCGGGCCTCTGGTTGCTTTGCGAGCGCTTTCCTTTTGAAATATTTCCCAATGATTTTTAAAGGTCTTTGAAATCCTCTCCCTTACTGATGCGTGAGGGCTCTTGTCTATGGCCATTAATCTCCATAACAGCCCAAGAGAGACTGTCTCATCTGTGTTCATTTCCAAACGGCTTCGTTGAACTCCACACCCTCCTTATTTCTCCCTGTGGAGAAATAAGTTCCGTCACTCCTCACTCACTAGCTATGTCCCTCCCCGACCCCAACCCCACCCCCTATCTTTGTGTGCCCAGGGAAGTACAGACCTGAGCATCAGCCCACAGGAGACCTTCATTCCAGCGCCAAGACCTTCACTCATTTTGAGCAAGTTAGTCCACTTATCTTCCCTGACCTCAGTTTGACTTCTGTAGAATGGGTTTTGGTGGTGGTGTTCAGTCGCTAAGTCATGTCCAACTCTTTGGGAACCTAGTGGACTGTAGATGGTAGGCTCCTCTATCCATGGGATTTCCCAGGTAAGAATGCTGGAGTGGGTTGCCATTTCCTTCTCCAGGGGATCTTCCCCACCCAGGGCTCAAACCTTCACCTTCTGCATTAGCAGGTGTATTCTTTACCACTGAGTCATCAGGGAAGTGTAGTATGGAGTTAATTCTTGCCTAACCCTGCTGCTGCTAAGTCGCTTCAGCCATGCTGAATCTGTGCGACCCTATAGACAGTAGCCCACCAGGCTCTTCCGTCCCTGGGATTCTTCAGGCAAGAACATTGGAGTGGGTTGCCATTTCCTTCTCCATGCCTAACCGTGCTGCTGCTGCTGCTGCTAAGTCGCTTCAATCATGTCTGACTCTGTGCGACCCCATAGATGGCAGCCCACCAGGCTCCCCTGTCCCTGGGATAGCCTAATCCTAGTGGCCCCTTTTTCTTCTTTGCTGGCCTTACTAAGCTTGCACAGCTGACTAGGCTTTTGTTCTTTCTTTTCTCACCAGTGCTTCCTTCCTTTTCAGACCAGCCCCTCAACCCTTTATATGCCTTCCACCTTGGCTCCTCTTGGGCTCTGCCCCAGGGGTGGGTGCTCCTTCCTTGAGACCCACATAACCCCAGCCTGACCTGGCTGAGCTCCCAGCTACCTCCTCCAGAAGTGCAGCGCAATGACCTTGGCCCTCTGTTATCTATCTCTTTTCTGGACATCCACCCCATGCTGCTGCTGCTGCTGCTAAGTCGCTTCAGTCGTGTCCGACTCTGTGTGACCCCATAGACGGCAGCGCACCAGGCTCCCCCGTCCCTGGGATTCTCCAGGCAAGAACACTGGAGTGGGTTGCCATTTCCTTCTCCAATGCATGAAAGTGAAAAGTGAAAGTGAAGTCGCTCAGTCATGTCCGACCCTCAGCGACCCCATGGACTACAGCCTACCAGGCTCCTCTGGCCATGGGCCATGCAACACAGTTTAGTTCCTGATGATAGGAATAGCTATAACCACCTTTTACTGAGCACCTACTATGTGCCAGGCACAATGGTAGAGACTATGTACACTACACCTTTCAGTCTTCCCAACAGTCCTGCACTGTATGTGTTATTATTCCTATTAGGAAACTGAGGTTCAGAGAGGTAAAGTACCATCCCTAGTTCACACAATCTATAATGGCTGAGCCAGAAGTTTCTGCCTAAGAAGAATGATCTTGTACTGACCTTCTGCTGTGTCAGGCAGGGGCTGCGCCTCCTGTAATCCCAACAGCACCCATAATGAAGTAGGTAGTGTTACCCTTGTTTCATAGAAGAGAAAACAAAGTGGCATCTCCCATCCGTAACTCCTCAGCTGGAGTGAGAGTCAAAGTCAAATCTGCTGACTCCTCCTTCTCCTATCCTCCCCCCAAACCACACAGAGCCCCAGAGGTGTAGTTGCCTTGTTCCCAGATGGGAAGACAGCCCCACCTCCCAAGCTACTGGCCAACCCTCCCAGAGACAGTGCACCCTCTCTGAGCTGGGAGGTCAGAAGCCCACACTCACAGAGAAGGGTCCAGAGAGCATGACAAAATGTGCAATCTCTTCCAAAGGGCTTTTCCTTCCTTCCTCCCTTCCTTCCATATCTACTTAAGGAGCAGGACTCTGGACAAGGGTGTATCCAGTTCTGTGTCTCTCCATGTTTCAGAAGGACAAAGTTCTATCTCCCAGCCAAGAGCTTTCTGGGGAAGTGCTCCCAGGGCTGCAGTTCTCCCGGAGAAGATGTGCCTGAGAGGCAGCAGTGACACTGACACCGTGAGGCCGTACACCAGTGGGCCAGGCTGGGGACAGAGTCCGGGGGCTCCCCAGCCCCTGCACCGAATGGAGGGACAGGAACAAGGGTTTCCGCAGTAATATCTGTCCCCAGGGAATGTCAGCCCAGTCCTGAGAGGGTGGATGGTGTGGACTTTGTGGGCTTTGTAAAGTTGTGAAAGCAATAAAGGGCCTCCCCCGCCCTGCTACTGCAGCAGTTCATGGGTCTCCCGTGTCCCTGGTGGGGCCCCTCTGTGTGCCTGAGTTTGCAAGATGACCTCCTTGTAGCAAAGGCAGCCTCTTCCCAAAGGTCTGACTCTCGCTACCCTGTTTATCCCTCCCCGAAGTTGCTTTTCCTAGGCTGAGCTTTGACCTCCACTAAAGGGCACTATGAGAAGCTGCCTCATGGAACCTCCTTTGGTCACGGTTGAGGGATGTTGTTCCTGAGGGTAACACAGATCACATCATCTCATCCCCACAATAGTGATTTCCAACAGTCCTCTCAATCCCAACATCAGGAGTTCATAATTTTTAATTTAGTGGAAATTATGAATCCTATGGGCTTCCCAGGTAATGCTAGTGGTAAAGAACCCACCTGCCAATGAAGGAGACATGAGAGACTTGGGTTTGATCCTTGGGAAGATTGGCTCCATTTCTCTCCAATTAGAATCAGAAAACACCAGAACTGAAAGGCATTGTTTAGATAGCATCTAGTCCAGCCCCTCTATTTTGCTCATGGGACGCTGGAGGACCAGGAAGGGAAAGGGTCTGGACTGTGGTTGCATAGCCATCTAAGAGCCTCCATGACTCCAGCTAAGACCTCTCTCCTCAACTCCAGACTCATCTCCGACTTCCCACCTGACACATCCAGTTAAGTGGCTCAAATCGAGCATGTCTTGATCTTTCCTTCAGACTGTTGCCTGATACAGTCTTTCTGCCTCTCTTGTTAATGTGAACTCTACATTTCCAATTGCAAAAATTGAAAAATTTGGCATCCTTAACTTACTCTCCCCCTTTCTTCTTCTTCTCTAATTCTCCTTCCCCCTCCTTCTCCTCTTCCCTCTCCTTTTTATTCTCCCTCTGTCCCTCTCTCTTTCTTTCTCTCCCCTACCCCCAATCACCACATTCGGTCTATGATCAGATCCTATCATCCAGATTTTCACCACTTGTCACCCCCTGGCTCAGGCCACCATCTCCTCTTGCCTGAGTTGTCTCCTCACTGTTTCTTTTGCTTTTGCCCTCAGCCCCTCGACCTATTCTGAACACGAAAACCAGAGTGGAAACATAAGTTGCCCTCTAATACCTAGATAGCATATTAAAAAGCAGAGACATTACTTTGCCAACAAAGGTCCATCTAGTCAAGGCTATGGTTTTTCCAGTGGTCATGTATGGATGTAAGAGTTGGACTGTGAAGAAAGCTGAGAGCTGAAGAATTGATGCTTTTGAACTGTGGTGTTGGAGAAGACTATTGAGAGTCCCTTGGACTGCAAGGAGATCCAACCAGTCCATCCTAAAGGAGATAAGTCCTGGATGTTCATTGGAAGGACTGATGCTGAGGCTGAAACTCCAATACTTTGGCCACCTCATGCAAAGAGTTGACTCACTGGAAAAGACTCTGATGCTGGGAGGGATAGGGGGCAGGAGAAGAAGGGGACGACAGAGGATGAGATGGCTGGATGGCATCACCGACTCGAAGGACATGAGTTTGAGTGAACTCCGGGAGTTGGTGATGGACAGGGAGGCCTGGCGTGCTGTGATTCATGGGGTTGCAAAGAGTTGGACACGACTGAGCGACTGAACTGACTGAACTGAATAGCTTCCAGTTTTGCTCAGGAAAATGCAGAGTCCTCTTTATGATCCACAGACCCTCTATGATTTGCTCTCTGCTTCCCTCACCTCT
Organism: Bos indicus; assembly: GCF_029378745.1. NCBI lineage: Eukaryota > Metazoa > Chordata > Mammalia > Artiodactyla > Bovidae > Bos > Bos indicus. The sequence goes on from NC_091760.1 coordinate 130,235,253, forward strand.
CTGACCTTATCTTGTACCCTTCTCCCCTCATCCACTCCCCTCCAGCCAAACCTGCTCCTCTTGATATCTCCCCTTTGCATCGGCTGTTCCCGCTGACAGATGTTCTTCCCCCAACATCCACAGGGCTAGCTCCTCACTTATTCTAGGTCTTTACTCAGAATTTACCCTCTTATCTCATATATATGGTAACACAATTTTCAACAAGCATCCCAAGACCATTCAGTGAGGAAAGGGCAGTCTTTTCAACCAATGACGCTAGGAGAGCTGGACATCCACCTGCAAGAGAATGAAGTTGGACTGTGACCTTACATCATATATTAAAAGTAACCCAAAATGGATCAAAGACCTAAGCCTAAGAGCTAAAACCATAAAACAGAAGAAAATGCGAGAAAAGCTTCATGATGTTGAATTTGGCAATGATCTCTTGGATATGACACCAAAAGCACAAGCAACAACAACAAAAAAACGATTAACTGGACTTGATCAAAATTTAACACTTTTGTGCATCAAAAGACACTATCAGTTGAGTGAAAAGATAGCCCATAAAATGGGAGAAAATATTTGCAAGTACATATCTAATATGGGATTAATACCCAGAATATATAAAGAATTCCTAAAACTCTGCAATAAAAAAAGCAAACAACATAAAATGAGCAACCAGCTTGAATAGACATTTCTCCAAAGAAAATATGTGTGCCAATGAGCACACAAAAGATGTTCAATATCATTAATCATTAAGGAAATGCAAACCAAAGCCACAAAACCTACTTCATACCCATCAGGATGCCTCTCATATAAATACACACATATTTTATAAAATTTATAAACTTCTAATATAGATATACATATATATTGTATATGTAAGTAAGTGATAGTCATTCAGTTCAACTCTTTGTGACCACATGGACTGTAGCCCGCCAGGCTCTTCTGTCTATGGGATTTTTCAGGCAAGAATATTGGAGTCGGTTGTTGTTTTCTCCTCTAGGGGATCTTCCTGACTCAAAGATCAAACTGTCTCCTGTGGCTCCTGCATTAGCAGGCAGACTCTTTACCACTGAGCCACCTGGGAAGCCCCATAAGACCATGAAAAGAAAGAAAAATGAAAGTGAACAGTCATGTCTGACTCTTTGCGACCCCATGGACACCAGGCTCCTCCATCCATGGGATTTTCTAGGCAAGGGTACTGGAGTGGGTTGCGATTTCCTTCTCCAGGGAAACTTCCCGACCCAGGGATCGAACCCAGGTCTCCCACATTGTAGACAGACGCTTTACCATCTGAGCCACCAAAGAAGTCCATACGACCATATGACCAAGCAATTCTGCTTCCAGCTATATACACAAAAGAACTAAGATCAGGGACTCAGAGAGTTATTTGTACTCTCATGTTCATAGCAGCAGTATTCTCAGTAGCCAGAGGCGGAAGCAATTCAAATGTCCATTGTTAGATAACTAGATAAAAAAAAAAAATGTGGTGTATCCACACCATGGAATAAGAGTTACTATTTAATGGGTACAGAGTTTCAGCATAAGGTGATGAAAAAGTTCTGGAGATGGATGGTGGTAACATGTAAATGTACTGGATGCCACTGAACTGCACTCTTAAAATAGTTAAAATTTTATTTTAGGTATATTTTACCTCAACAAACCAAATACATTCTAAAAATTACCTCCTCACCGAGGCACTCCCTGGCCACTCTCTCTAAAATTTCTACTCCTCCCCCGACAGGATATTTCACATCTCCTTTCCCTGCTTTATTTTTTCTTCTTAGTGCTTATGACTATCAAATAATTACCATTTTGACCTCTTTTGTTGTTTATTGCTACCTCCCCCACCCCATCAGAAACTACTAGCATATAAGCTCAGTGTAGGCAGAGATGTTTGTCTGTTTACTGATGCATTCCAGCACCCAGACTGGTGTTCGGCAGGTACATAAATGTGTGTTGAATGAATGTGAGGCACCAAGGCTGTTGGAGGCCAAGAAGAAGATGCCTCAGCTCATTTCTAGCAAATTCACAGTTCCCTGGAGAGGCTCTGACCCTATAAAGGGGTCAGGACCCTGGAGGCACTTCCAAGCTTCCACTCCCCTCAACTCCTCCCTGCCTAGGGAGCTCAGCTAGGAGACTATCTGTGTGATTGCCAGAAGTGAGGGGTGGTTATGGGAACAGAGCTTATTGGAGCCTCAAGAGAAACCAGGAAGGATCCTCCCCTCCTGCTTCAAACACTTCCCAGTCCCCTGTAGGAGGTGGCTGATCAGCCAACCTCTGAGCCAACAAGATAGCTATGGGCATTTACTGGGTGCTCACTGTGTGTCCAGGTCCTTACTGAGGTTAGGGGACCAAGAAGAAAACTACTCAGCTTCTCTTGTTGTACTGGAGGATGGACACACACGGACACACAGGCAACTGATACAGGTGAGAATTGAGTGCTCCACTGTAGGGCGTAGGCCAGGCAGCCTTTCCCGCGGTTCTTATCCCCTTGTATGCAGTCAGAGGACGTACACTCCTGTTTCAACTTGTCCGCATCTGTCCCCAGGTAAACATGCTCTGCTGGCCATTTACACCTTAGTGAGAAGTTAACCTAAATGTTCTTTCTTACCAAGGGGCTTCACATCTAATATTTATCTTCTCAGTAAAATTTCTCATGTCCTAAGAAGTGAATCTGAGGCCTTAGGTGCAGTTGAGGCAAGAACTATTCATGGAGAGTTCTCCTTCTTGAAATGGGACCCTGGGGGACCTCTGGGTGCTAGTATAGCCCTGTAGTCAGGGAAGAGGTGATCACCATGAACTGGGGCAGAGTGGGATGTACCCAAGGAGGAGGTTCCTGTCCCAGAACAAGGCAAATGAAAACAACTGAATACAGCAGTGAGAGGTGGTGAGGTCATAAGCCAGCTGGTTAAAGCCAAGATTTAAGGGAAGAGGCCATGTTTTCCTCCTAATAACTCAGGTTTCTGGCCTGATCAATGGATATCCATGGAGCCTTCTTGTGCCAGGCCCTGAGCTAAGCACTGGGGTCACCAACACATCAGATGTTGTCCCCACCCAGACACAGCCCTCAGCCCAGGCATAAGAGGCCATAAGCAAAGAGGAAGGCTGAGGCAGGAGAGCACTGGGGAGCCCAGAGAAGGAGCTCCTTGCTCAGCCTTCAGGATCAGGGAGGACCTCTCGGAAGGGGGACAATGTCCAGGCTGGGTCCTGAAGGCTTAATGACAATTGGGCAGTTGCAGAGGTAAAGAAGGAAAATCCCAACCTGGAGGTTAGCATGTCCAGAGGCCTCATGACCACTGCTTGGTGTCTGGGGGTCCAGCGGGGTGCAGGGAGAGAGAATGATGAGATAAAGAAGGTGGTGGTGGGAGCTAGATTGTGGGAATCTTGGGTGTAATGTTGATGATGTGAGCTTTCTGCTTGAGTCCAGAGTTTTAGGCAGGCAGGTGCTATAGTCAGACACACGACTTGCAAGGTTTTTCCTACTGCTCTATGGAGAGTGGGTGGAGTGGGGGTGGGAGAGGAGACTGGAGCTTATGGAATCATTTTGGAAGTTACTGAGCAGTCTAGCCAAGAAGAAATCAGATGTTGGTACCTGAGGTGGAGGAGACTGTTAAGGACGAGCCTGAGTTTGTGGGTCGGGCAGCTGAGTGAGTGATAGCACCAGTCCCTGGGTCTAAGGTGAGGAGGAATTGATGCAAATGCTTTTGAAGTGTGGAGGTAAGATATCTGCTGGACACTCAGGTGGAAACCTATGAAGGTTTGGAGCTCAGAGGAAAGAGCTAAAATACAGGTTTGAGAGCTACCCGCGCATCAAGGGTAACAGAAGCCAGGACTAGGAACGTGATCCTACAAAGAAGGTGGAGCAATGGGAAGAGAGTTCAGGAAGCACTTCTAGGAATCCCACAACTCGAGACTGGGCAAAGAAAGACCCCCAAAGCTGATGAAAGAGCAGCCAGAAAGGCCAGTTCTGGGGGTGAAAAAACTGCACAGCCATTGGCAGGGCTAGTCATTCAGTCATTCAACAAACATGTATTTGGGAGCTTGTGATTGAAAGGCATGCAGAGCAGAGCTGAGAACTGCTTCCTGCCTAGGGAACTCAGTCATCCACTACAGCCCGCCTTGGTCAGAGATCACTCCAAACCCGGTAGCAAAGGGGCTCCCACAGCCCTTCCGCCCACTCTCCTTCCTCCCCAGACCATTTGTCCCCTTTGTGCCTGCAGATGGTGTAGCTTCTGGAGTTAGACTACATGGACTGAATCTCATCTCAGCCACTTGCAAGTTCTGTGACCCTTGGCAAATTACTTAACTTCTCTGAGCCCTAATGATCCCATCTATGAAATGAGGACAATGGCTGATTCTCCAGGTGTTTAGATGATCAAGGATTGTATATATCAGATCAGATCAGTCGCTCAGTCATGTCCAACTCTTTGCGACCCCATGAATCGCAGCACGCCAGGCCTCCCTGTCCATCACCAACTCCCGGAGTTCACTGAGACTCACTTCCATCGAGTCAGTGATGCCATCCAGCCATCTCATTCTCTGTCGTCCCCTTCTCCTCCTGCCCCCAATCCCTCCCAGCATCAGTCTTTTCCAATGAGTCAACTCTTCACATGAGGTGACCAAAGTACTGGAGTTTCAGCTTTAGCATCATTCCTTCCAAAGAAATCCCAGGCTGATCTCCTTCAGAATGGACTGGTTGGATCTCCTTGCAGTCCAAGGGACTCTCAAGAGTCTTCTCCAACACCACAGATCAAGAGCATCACTTCTTCGGCGCTCAGCCTTCTTCACAGTCCAACTCTCACATCCATACATGACCACTGGAAAAACCATAGCCTTGACTAGATGAACCTTTGTTGGCAAAGTAATGTCTCTGCTTTTGAATATGCTATCTAGGTTGGTCATAACTTTCCTTCCAAGGAGTAAGTGTCTTTTAATTTCATGGCTGCAGTCACCATCTGTAGTGATTTTGGAGCCCAGAAAAATAAAGTCTGACACTGTTTCCCCTGTTTCTCCATCTATTTCCCATGAAGTGATGGGACCGGATGCCATGATCTTCGTTTTCTGAATGTTGAGCTTTAAGCCAACTTTTTCATTCTCCACTTTCACTTTTATCAAGAGGCTTTTTAGTTCCTCTTCACTTTCTGCCGTAAGGGTGGTGTCATCTGCATATCTGAGGTGATTGATATTTTTCCTGGCAATCTTGATTCCAGCTTGTGTTTCTTCCAGTCCAGCGTTTCTCATGATGTACTCTGCATATAAGTTAAATAAGCCGGGTGACAATATACAGCCTTGACGAACTCCTTTTCCTATTTGGAACCAGTCTGTTGTTCCATGTCCAGTTCTAACTGTTGCTTCCTGACCTGCATACAAATTTCTCAAGAGGCAGATCAGGTGTTCTGGTATTCCCATCTCTTTCAGAATTTTCCACAGTTTATTGTGATCCACACAGTCAAAGGCTTTGGCAAAGTCAATAAAGCAGAAATAGATGCTTTTCTGGAACTCTCTTGCTTTTTCCATGATCCAGCAGATGTTGGCAATTTGATCTGTGGTTCTTCTGCCTTTTCTAAAACCAGCTTGAATATCAGGAAGTTCACGGTTCACATGTTGCTGAAGCCTGGCTTGGAGAATTTTGAGCATTACTTTACTAGCGTGTGAGATGAGTACAATTGTGCGGTAGTTTGAGCATTCTTTGGCATTGCCAGCACCCAGTAGAGCTCCTGGCTTCATATCCTCTCTTCTTTGTTTGAACAAACATCCACTGAGTGTCTCCTACGTTTCCAGACACTGGACCAAGCCTGGGAATACAAAGATGAAGACCAGGATTGCTTCTCGTAGGGAACTAACAGTTCAGTAAAAGAAACAGCAAATAACCGACAATGGATGTCCAGTGAGATCTCTGCCCTGGAGCTGAAGCTTGGAGCGGAGGTAGGGGGGCCCTGGGCTCTACTCCAGTTCTCCTCTCACTTGCTGTGCGACCATGAGCAATAACTTAGCCTCTTTAAGCTCCAGGTTCATCTGTAAAACAGAGATAATCACACCTGCAAGGTACTGGCCACTGTGAGGAGATTCACAGGAAGGAGAGGTGGTTGAAATGTCCAAAATTCAGGACATTTATTTCAGTTTCTGGGAACTGTGAGGAGACGCTGAAATGGAGGCAGGAAGTAACAAACAATTGGAAAGAGAGAAACATAGCCAGCGAGAGAACAAGCCAGGGATCATTGCCCTCTGGCTCCCACGGCCTCTGTCCCCAGCTCTATCGACATTAAAGGGAGAGCTGAGGACTTCCCAAACCAAAAGGGAAAACAAGTGCATTCTTGAGATTAGCTGAGGCAAACAAGAGCCAGGAGAGCCTCACGTTCCCATGGACCCTGCCCAGGCCATCCCCAGGAGAAGGCCTGGGGCAGCAGCAGGGTGGAGGGAGGCCAGGGTTGTGGAGGGGCCACACCGGTGAGAGGGTACCTCTGGCACCCACTCTGGCCCCAGGAGCCAGGTTCTGAGCTTCTGTTCTGTTTTCCAAGGCCCAGGGCTCCGTGCTCAGCTGGGCTCAGCAAGTATTTCCTGATAGCTAGACTCCTTCAGCCTCCAGACACCTGTCGTGCCTGCCGGGGACCAGAGCAGAGCTGGCAACAGTCTAGGGGGACACAAACACAGCAACCAAGCCATGGCTCTTTTCAGTTCCCTGAGTCCCTGTGTGCCTGCGAAGTGGGGTGGGTCTGGCCTGAGATGGGTTTAAGAACCTGGGATCAGAAGGAGCCCCAAGGCTTACTTCCCAGCAAGGGCAGTCACAGAAAACCCCCAGACCCCAGACAAGTAGAGGACTGCTGGCCAAGATGGATGGTCAAGGAACTTTCCTGGTGGTCCAGGGTCTAGGACTCTTCACTTGCAACGCAGGGGGCCCGGGCTCAGTCCCTGGTCAGGGAACTAGATCCCCCATGCCACAACTAAAGGTCCTGTGTGCCTCAATGAAGATCAAAGATTCAGAGTGCTGCTGCTAAGACCCAATTCAGGCAAATATATATATCTATATATAAAAGATGAACAGTCAAGGGTCCACTGCTGACCCAGAGGTCAGCACCTCTGGTCTCTGAAGGGCTACTGCAGCCCTAGCAATTGTCATCTCTGGCCATTTCTGGGCAGGGCACCCTGTCTGGGGTGGGAGGAAGAGGGCTGAAGTGGGGAGTTTTGACCCTGGCTCCTTTCACCTCTCCAGATTCCAGCAGTGCCCCAACTCAGCAGAAAAGTCAGAACTATCATATTTCTTCCCCCGTAGAAAGGGTTAAAGACTTCCCCAGCTCCCCTCTCAGGATGTAGTGTCTGAGAAGAGCACAGGCCCTTCTCTATGGGCTGTCATGGAAGGAAAGGCCCCTACCTGTTATTCTCTTGAGCCAGAATGGAGCCCTGAGAATCCCAAGAGAGCTGAAGGGGCAAGCCCCATCCTTGAGTGACCATACAGGCGACAGACAACAACAGACCAAGGGGCTACCCTATGTCTCTAGAAACAGCCTTGTGCCCATGGGGAAGGTTGGGTGGGGCAGCCTGAAGCACATCTCCAAGACAGCAATAGTAACAGCAGTGCCCCAGGAGAGTAACAAAGAATTAAGGGCATGCTGCCTTGGCTGTGGTGAAGCCATTAAAAGAATTCTAGCGTGCTTCTCACAGGCAGGTAGCAAACCTTAAGCTTCTGAATGCTGGGTTTCTTCTCCCATGGGGAATTCAGAGTTGTGTGGTAGGAAAACCAAAGAGAGAGATGTTGCCTGGAGTCAACATCAAATGAGCTTTGTTTTTAAAGGTCCACATTTATGGAGGTGGACATGGGATAAAGAGGAGGAGGGGAAAGAAGTATAGCAGAAGGGGAGAAAGAAGAGGGAAGGAGGAGGAAGGGAGGAAACGAGGAAGGAGCAGGGCAGGAGGGGAAGGGACATGAGGAGAGATTCTGAGACCTGGTGATCAGAGTTCTGTGGGTAGAAGAAGGAAGGCGTTCAGTCCACTGGTGCACAAAGCTGTTGTGACAGACCATGGGGTGGCCATAGGGCTGTCCAGACTTTGAGTTCTAAGTCCTGTGTCCTTGCCAAACACAGAGGAGGTCCCTGTGGTAAGGCTTGCTGGGGGAGATGGAAGCATCTGATACAAGTGAGCAGAGCTGCTGCCTTTGAACTGATGTGGCGGGTCCTTTCCCAGGGGGTGTCTGGGCAGCTGCCATGGGATCTGCAGAAAAGAGGCCTTGTCACCATAAACTTCTGGGGCTGCAGAGCCCTGGGGTCCTGCTTCTCTCAGGGGAGGGAGAAGGAGCCTGAACCCATAAAAAGTGATCTTTCTTGGTTCACAGGTTTTGTACATCAATTCACAGGTTTTGTACGTCAATTCACAGTTGTTTTATACTCAGTGGATACTGAGTTACTATTCTGTGTGGTTTCTATCTGCTGATATTTAATAAAAATATATTTAAACAATAAATTAATTTTTAATGATAAAATAATAATGGAGATTGCATCAAGATGGCACATTGAGCACATGTGTCTGCCTGTCCTTCCATAAATCCTTAAAATGATCAACACACACATGTGCACACATGCACACACATGCACATCACTAGAAGTGGTGCCGGTGATGACCAGAAATGAAGATAAATTTTTAAAAGACAGAACACAGATGGGATTAGACCAGTGGAAAGAAAACCAGTCAAAGACATTCAATGGGGGACCACTGTGAAACTATGGCACAATTCCAGGGTTGCTCCAAGCTCAGGATGAGTCTCGATATTCCTGTCTGTTGTTGTTCAGTCGCTCAGTCATGTCTGACTCTTTGCAACCCCATGAACTGCAATAGGTCAGACTTCCCTGTCCTTCACCATCTTCCAGAACTTGCCCAAACTCATGTCCATTGAGTTGCTGATGCCATCCTACCATCTCATCCTCTGTTGTCCCCTTCTCCTCCTGCTTTCAATCTTTCCCAGCATCAGGGTCTTTTCCAATGAGTCAGCTCTTCACATCAGGTGGCCAAAATATTGGCGCTTCAGCTTCAGCATCAGTCCTTCCAATGAATATTCAGGATTGATTTCCTTTAATATTGACTGGTTTGATCTCCTTGCAGTTCAAGGGACTCTCGAGTCTTCTCTAGCACCACAGTTCAAAAGCATCAGTTCCTTGGCATTCAGCCTTTTTTATTGTCCAGCTCCAACATCTGTACATGACTACTGGAAAAACCATCGTTTTGACTGTATGGACCTTTGTAAAAGGCAAAGTAATGTCTCTGCTTTTTAATATGCTGTCTAGGTTTGTCACTGTTTTCCTTCCAAGGAGCAAGTGTCTTTTAATTTCATGGCTGCAGTCACTGTCCACAGTGATTTTGAAGCCCAAGAAAATAAAGTCTGTCACTGTTTTCATTGTTTCTACCATCTAGTTGCCATGAAGTGATGGGACCAGATACCATGATGTTCATTTTTTGAATGTTGAGTTTTAAGCCAGCTTTTTCACCCTCCTCTTTCACCTTCATCAAGAGATGCATACCATTTTTACACACCTCTCTTCTCCGTACTCACATTTATCCCTCCTTCTGAAAAGAAATTACCAGAAGCAGAACAAACAGCATCTACAGGTCAGAAGACAGGAAATCTCAAAATCAAAGAAAAGTACACATAGAAGAATCACCAATATATGAAAGAAAGACACCAAAGTCAACAAATGGTATGATATCTGAGGAAAGACAGTTAACAAGAAATCTGAAAGCAGCTATAAAAGTATATAAATGTCCTCAGAGGGATAAGAGAGGATAATTGAAATAATAATTATTCATTGAAATAACTGAAAGCAAAGTATTGAAACATAAGCAACAAAAGTGACCATTACAAAAGACAATCAAAGGTTTTGGAAATGAAAAATATGATCATCAAAGTTTTAAAACAATTAAACACACTAAGTCTAAATCCAAAATGGACAAAGCTAAGGAGTAAATTTGTATGCTAAAAGGATGTTCTGATTTCACAACTTAGGACCAAAGTATAAATGACAAGAAAGTATAAAAAGAATCATTATAGTCAATTCTTATATTTAATATTATTGTATTGTACACTTGAAAGTCGCTAAAAGAACAGTCTAAAAAACTCTGACAAGAAAAAGATGTTTTTGGTAAATATGTATGGTGATGGATGTTAGTTAACTAGACTTACTGCGGTGATCATTTCACGCTGTGTTCAAATATCAATTCATTACATTGTACACTTGAAGCTAATGTGAATTAAAAAAGAATAATTAAGAAATATGTATGAATTCCAGTATCTAATAAGAGTTCTAGGAGAAGAGAACAGAGGCAAAAAGGGGGTGGGGGTGAGGCAATTATTGAGGAAGTAGAAGATACAGCATCCTTCTAAAAAGGCAAGCCAACACAGATGCAGGCTCATGCTCTGGAACCCACCCCTGGAGACACCCCAGAAGTCAAACAGCAGGTGGTAAGACTTCCAAACTGATATATAAACTCTGAGATGACCACACCACTCCAACAAAAGGGCAACAAAAGGCAGTTACATTATGAAGTGTGTGTTGGGAGAAGAGGGATGAAAACTGGCAGCTCAGAGCATAAAAGTGAAACAACATGAATGGGAGACAGGATGGGGGGAGGTTTTGGACTGTCCTTTACTCTCTCCCACATTTCTCTGGAAATAAAACGTCTTTTCCTTGACTCCTATAAGGCAGAAAGACAGGAAAGTGAAAGTGAAAGTGTTAGTTGCTGGGTCATGTCCCACTCTTTGCAACAGTGGACTATAGCCCACCAGGTTCCTCTGTCCACGGAATTTTCCAGACAAGAATACTGGAGTGGGTTCCCATTTCCTTCTTCTGGGAATCTTCCTGATCCAGGAATAGAACCTGGGTCTCTTGCTGTTCAGGTGGATTCTTTACTCTCTGAGCCACCAGGGAAGCCCAGAAAAATAGGAACGAGGTACTACTGAGATGGCTTTCAAGTCCCACTGGGGTGTGGAGTAGTAGTAGAAATGGGTGAAGAAATACTGGCTGGCTTCTGCTTTCTCTCCTCCCCTCCTAACCTCCACAGCCAAGTGGCCAGATGGTTGCAGTTTATATGGTCAGGTTGGCACAAACCAGCAGTGCCAGGGTACAGATGGAGACTGTAACTCCAGACATCCCTTGCTCTGTAACTCACCCACCTCATCTCCCCCTGTCCAAACACATTAGGAGAAGGGACAGAACTACTCTTCTCAGTTACTATCTCCCCGTTTCATCAGTGTAGCTAAATAATACTCCCAGGGATTCATAAGGACAAATACGAAGGCGTCTAAGGAGCATGACTGCTATAAGGAAAAGACAGACTGACCAATCTCTACCAGGTACAACAAAATGATGGGAAAATAAAATGACTTGAAATAGATATATTAAACTTCTTCAAAGACATGTGGAAGATACTGGAAACAAAAAGCAGGAACTAGATGGCCCAAATGAAAATCACCTGAAAATCCTGGGTAAGACACACATAGTAATTGGAACAAAGAACTCAATGAACAGATGGGATAGCAGAATAGTTACAGCTGAAGAAAGAATTTGCATATTCAGTGACCACGTTGAGGAGCTCGCCCAGAAGGTATCATGAAGGAATTGGCAAATATGAAAGATAGGTTCAGAGATTAAAAAGTAAGAGGAAAAAATATCAACCTATACAACAAGTGAACGCCCATAAATAAGGACAAAAATAAACAAAGGAAGAAATACTTGAAGAAATAATGACTGAGGATTCCACAGAATTAGAGAAAGATAAGATCTCAGGTGGAAAGGACATGCAAATTGAAAGCAATGTAAATAAGAAAAAAAAAAACTTTTCACATTACAATGAAAATAAAGAATACCAAAGACAAAAAGAAAAAAATTTTAAGTAGCTAAAGAGAATAAACAAATTATCTACAAAGAAACAAGAATCAAACTGCCATTAGCCTTCTCAACAACAACATGGAATGCAAGAAGATAAGAGACCATTATTTTCAAAGTGCTGACATCAAAGAACTTGAACCCAGAATAATATACCTAACAAAACTGTCATTTAAATGTGAGGGTGGGGACTTCCCCGGTGGTCTAGTGGTTAAGACTTCACCTTTCGATGCAGGGGTGTGGGTTCAATACCTCACTGGGGTGCTAAGATCCCACATGCCTCATAGCCAAAAAACCAAAACATAAAACAGAAGCAGTATTGTAACAAATTCAAAAAAGATTTTTTAAATGGTCCACATTTTTTTAAAAAAATCTTAAAAAAAAAATGTGATGATCAATCATACAAAAATCTGCATACTTTACCACAAACCCTCACTGAAATAACTCCTGGAGAACATACTCAGAAATAGAGAAATAGGTACTGGAGAATTCTATAAAATATGAATAGAGTTGTCAAATATAAGAAAAAACACAGAAACAACAACACCACATCTGGCTAAATATGAATTTCAGATAAGCAATAAATATTTTTTAGTATAAATATCTCATATGCAGCATTCAAATTTAACTGGGTATCCTGTATCTTATCTGGCAACCCTAGATATGGGATATAAATATGGATAAATAAATTAATAAAGTTAATTATAGTCTAAATAAGAAAAGCTCTAGTAAGTCAAAAGGGGTATTCATGGAACTCCAGAATTAAAATTCTAGATGAAATATATGATGAGAGGTAGAGGGAGACAACCAAAAGGTAGTAAAAGAGGACTAAGGAAATTGTCACATTCAGGGGAAAGATGGAGAAGACTGGCAATTAGCATAAGTTGACAAGTTAGAGGCAAACACATAAGAATAAATATAGGATGCACAATATTCACATCAGCAGCAGAAAATTCGACCTATCCAATGGCATTCAGGAAAGGAGAAAATAGAAACAATACAAACGGAAAGTAAATAAAAAACAGGACACACAAAAGTCAAAATAAGTCCCAACATAACATTAGTTGTAGTAAGCTGTGTACTCAGATTAAATTCATCAATCAAAAGACAGACTATCAGAATGGATCTCTTAAAAAAATCAAATAATATATTTCTCAGAAGAAAATATTTCAAACAGAAGAGTATATAAAATTTGAAAAAAATGGGGTTGAACAAAATACTATATGCAAATATGAACCAAAAGTAAATCAGACTGTCAACTTTAATATGAGATTAAATAGATGTTAATACAAAAATTTCATAAACAGAAAAAAAACTACAAGATAGAAGGACTATTAAATCTATAAGATTATTAAAGACTATTAAATCTATAAGATTATTAAAGACTATTAAATCTATAAGAAATTATATATATGTAGATAAAGATATACAAAATATATCAATGACCTCAAAATATACAATGACCAATAGAGAAAAATAGATGTCAACAATTTTATTTGGGAGATTTTGATATACTCTTCTCAGAAACTGATATATCAAGCAGAAATAAAAATATTAGTATAACTAAAGATTAAAATTTACAGTTAAATTTTATGGAAGACTTGTATCTGATTTCTAGTACATGTAAAACCCATAGGCCATAGCTAACTGGTACTTAGAAAAATTTTTAATAGATTTAAATACATTCATCAGACTACAAATGAAGTGTAGGCATTAAAATTAAGAAGCTTGAAGAATGTATATGTACTTTCAAAGCAAAAATAAGAAAAATAAGGGTAGAAATCAGTAATAGAAAATACAAATAAAACAATAGAAAATATTTAAGCTGGTTTTTAAAGACACAAATAAAATGGGCAAACTCATCAAGACTAATAAAGGAAAAAAGAGAAAAGTATAAGCAAACAGGATGAAAAAGGAAGAAATAATTACAGTTACAACAGAGATTATTATTATTTTTTTTAATCTTTTGGCCACACCACATGGTATGCAGGATCTCAGTTCCCCGATCAGGAATCAAATCCTCAACCCCTGCATTGGCAGCATGGAGTCTTAACCACTGGACCGCTAGGGAAGCCCCAAAATAATTTTTTAATAAAGAAAAATATGTGACAGCAATACAGAAAGTTGGAAAGAATTTACATTGTCAAATGCGGTAAAAGACAAACTGAAAATAAAATAGACGTTAAAAAACAGATATTATATAATGAAAGACTACTTTCGTTGCTACTGCCTTCTTCAACTACCAAGAAAAATCTGAGGCTTACATGACTTTAAGAAGAGGCCAACACAATTAAGAAATTGTTAAAGTCTGTATTATACAAGTTGTTCTAAAAAAATAGAAAGAAGGAAGGGCTATCCAACTCATTTCGTGAGACTGGAATCATTTATCCATGATTTCAAAGCCAGATATGGACCTTATAAGGAAAGAAAATAAGACAGTAATAGCTAGTACTCTGAATCCAAAAATGTATTTAAAAGAATACATTATAATGAAATAAAATTTTAAAATTAATGTATCCATACATTAATGGACTGAAAAAGAAAATTACATTATTCTGTACTTAGGTGCAAAAAAAGCACAGCCTAACCATTTATGATAAAAGGCCTCAGAAAACTAGGAAGAGCTGGAACTTTCTTACCCTGACAATTATTATAGATTATAACATGGAGTAAACCTTAAACTCCATTGAAAACATTTAGACACATCCTCTCTAATACCAGCAAGCAATTAAAGATGTCCATCATCACTGCTTTAACTAGGTATTACCTAGTTCTGGCAGTCCCAGCCTGCAGAGTAAAACAAGAAAAAGAAATGAGGTAAAAGACAGGAAGAGAAAGAATAAGACTCAGTATTTGCATATACCTTGATTATCAGCATAGAAAATGCAACAGAACTAAATAAACAATAGAAATAATAGGAGAGTCTGGCAAAGTTGCCAGATACAAAATCAACTTCCAAAAAATCAATACAGCAGCAGCAATCAACTAAACTACAATAATAAAACAAGATGCCATTCACAGTAGCAGCAGAAAGAGCAAAGTATCCAGGGATTATCCTGGCAAACAATATACAGCAAAAGATACCCTGGAAAAAGTGAATATGCTGGAAAAAGTGGCAGGCTGGGAGGAGATATTTGTAGCGATTAATATCAGAATTTTAAAGGAACTATTGCAAATTAAAGAGAGCAATTAAAACCTGGTTGACTAACAATTTTATGAAAAGATATTTAACCTCATTAGTAATTAGAAAAAGATCAATCAAACAAAATAAGAGAGGCAACAGAGTAGTAAAAATCATAAAATTGAATAATAACAAATAACATAAATGGTGTGCAGAGGAAGAAACTCGGTTTCAGCACCTACACTTGGGTAGTACACTAATGCTGAAGAATAATCTGGAAGCAATTAATGAAATTTGGTATGCATATTCCCTATCAACTATCAGCTCCATTCCTGATACTTCTCTGGCAAAGTCGGTGCACAGCTCCATTACACATTATAGGAGTGTGTACACACTGCTATATTTAAAACATATAACCAACAAGGACCTACTATATAGCACAGGGAACTCTGCTCAACATACTGTAATAACTTAGATGGAAAAAGAATTTGAAAAAGAACAGACACTTGTACATGTATAACTGAATCACTTTGCTCTGCAACTGAAACTAACACAACATTGTTAATCAACTACACACTAATATAAAATAATTTTTTAAAAATAAAGTTAAAAAAAAACATATATAAGGATGCTTTTTCACACCGTTATTTCTCATAGGGGACAAACTAGGATTTAACCACTAAGAAAATGGACAAACAAAACATATGCAAATAGCAAAAGGAACCATGTTGGGATACATATGTTTGAAAATGTGTTGAGTGACAAAAAAGAAAAGAAACTGAAAGAGGTCTGCACCTTATCACTTATGTAAATTTCAAATACACACATACACACAAAATACACAGCAACTGTTAAATATTTCAAAAGCTTATCCTTCCAAAAGCCCCAGGCAAGGACAACCAACAGAAACAATAGACAAATATTAAAACTAAAAGAGAATTTAGCAAGTTAGATATAATATCAAGTTACAAAACTCAGTAGCATTCTCTAAACTAGAAACGTGACAATAAAATAAGACATCACTCAGGATTGTAACAAAAACTCTCCTTTAAGAATTATCTTAACAGGAAATGTACAATACCACCACTGAAGGACATGCAGAAGATCTGAATAAATACACATCCCACACTTGTACTTGGAAAACTATAAGACACTGAAAAAAGAAACTGAAGATGACATAAACAGATGGAAAGACATATTGTGTTCATGGATTGGAAGAATTAATACTGTTAAAATGCCATACAAATTCAATGCAATCCCTATCAAAATACCAATGGAATTTTTCACAAAACTTGAACAAATAATTTAAAAATATGGATGGAAACATACAAGATCCCGAGTAGCCAAAACAATATTGAGAAAACAGAACAGAGCTGGAGATATCACAGTCCCTGGTTTCAGACCAAACTACAAAGCTATAGTAATCAAAATAGCATGCTGCTACTGCTGCTGCTAAGTCGCTTCAGTCGTGTCTGACTCTGTGTGACCCCATAGATGGCCTCCTACCAGGCTCCTCTGTCCCTGGGATTCTCCAGGCAAGAACACTGGAGTGGGTTGCCATTTCCTTCTCCAATGCATGAAAGTGAAAAGTGAAAGTGAAGTCTCTTGGTCATGTCTGACTCTTAGTGACCTCATGGACTGCAGCCTACCAGGCTCCTCCGTCCACAGGATTTTCCAGGCAAGAGTCCTGGAGCAGGGTGCCATTGCATGGTATGGCATAAAAACAGACACAAAGATCAATGGAATAGGATGGACAGTCCAGAAATAAGCCCATGCACTCAGGCCCAATAATCTATGAAAAAGGAAGCAAGAATATACAACGGAGAAAGACAGTCTCTTCAATAAATGATGCTGGGAAAGTTGGAAAGCTACGTGTAGAAGAATGAAATTAGAACATTTTCCCTCACCATTTACAAAAATAAACTCAAAACTGATTAAAGACCTAAATGTAAGACCTAAAACCATAAAATTTCTAGAAGAAAACATAGGCAGAACAGTCTCTGACATAAGTGTAGCAATATTTTGTGGATCTGTCTCCTAAGGCAAGGGCAACAAAAGCAAAAAATAAACAAATAGGACCTAATTAAACTTAAAACTTTTTGCACAGCAAAGAAAACCACTGACAAAACAAAAAGACAACCTACTGAATGGGAGAAAATATTTGGAAATTATATGACTGACAAGGATTTAATATCCCAGCATGTATACAGCTCATACAACTCAATATATAAAAAATAAACAACCCCATTAAAAATTTGGCAGAGGACCTGAATAGATATTTTTCCAAAGAGGATATACAGATGGCAAACAGGCACATGAAAAGATTCTCAATGTTGTTAATCATCAGAGAAACGCAAATCAAAACAAAAATGAGATACTTGTCAGAATGGCTATTATTAAAAAGACAAATGTTGGTGATGAAAATAAACACTGGTGAGGATATAGAGAGAAAGGAACCCTGTACTGTTGGTGAGAATGTAAATAGGTATAGACACGGTGGAAACAGCATGGAGTCTCCTCAAAACACTAAAAAATAGAATTACCATATGATCCAGCAGTTCTACTCCTGGGTATAAATCCAAATAAAACGAAAACACTCATCTGAAAAGATACATGCACCCCAATGTTCATAGTAGCATTATTTACAATAGCCAAGATAGGGAAGCAACCTAAGTGTCCATCAACAGATGAACTGATAAAGAAGATGTAATATATCTGTACAATAGAACACAATTAAGCCATAAAAAAAGAATGAGATGTTCCCATTTACAATAACATAGAATGACCTGGTGAGTATTACACTAAGTGAAATAAATCAGACAGAGAAAGACAAATACTGTATGCTATCACTTATATATGGAAACTAAAACATAAAGCTAACTAGTGAACATGACAAAAAAAGTTTAAACAGATTCACAGATACAGACAACACACTAATGGTTACCAGTGGGCACAGGAAAGTGAGGAGGGGCAACATAGGGGCATGGGACTAAGAGGCACAAGTTAGTACGTATAAAAGAAATATGCTATACGAGAATATTGTACAGCACAGGGAATATGGCCAATACAATAACTATCAGTTCATTTCAGTTGCTCGGTCTTGTCTGACTCTTTGCGACCCCATGAATCGCAGCACGCCAGGCCTCCCTGTCCATCACCAACTCCTGGAGTTCACTCAAACTCACATCCATCAGGTCGGTGCTGCCATTCAGCCCTCTCATCCTCTGTCCTCCCCTTCTCCTCCTGCCCCCAATCCCTCCCAGCATCAGAGTCTTTTCCAATGAGTCAACTCTTCACATGAGGTGGCCAAAGTACTGGAGTTTCAGCTTTAGCATCATTCTTTCCAAAGAACACCCAAGACTGATCTCCTTTAGAATGGACTGGTTGGATCTCCTTGCAGTCCAAGGGACTCTCAAGAGTCTTCTCCAACACCACAGTTCAAAAGCATCAATTCTCCGGCGCTCAGCTTTCTTCATAGTCCAACTCTCACATCCATACATGATCACTGGAAAAACCATAGCCTTGACTAGACGGACCTTTGTTGGCAAAGTAATGTCTCTGCTTTTGAATATGCTATCCAGGTTGGTCATAACTTTCCTTCCAAGGAGGAAGCATCTTTTAATTTCATGGCTGCAATCAATCTGCAGTGACTTTGGAGCCCCCCAAAATAAAGTCTGACACTGTTTCCCCTGTTTCCCCATCTATTTCCCATGAAGTGATGGGACCAGATGCCATTATCTTCGTTTTCTGAATGTTGAGCTTTAAGCCAACTTTTTCACTCTCTTCTTTCACTTTCATCAAGACGCTTTTTAGTTCCTCTTCACTTTCTGCCATAATGGTGGTGTCATCTGCATATCTGAGGTTATTGATATTTCTCCCGGCAATCTTGATTCCAGCTTGTGCTTCTTCCAGCCCAGCGTTTCTCATGATGTACTCTGCATATAAGTTAAATAACCAGGGTGACAATATACAGCCTTGACATACTCCTTCTCCTATTTGGAGCCAGTCTGTTGTCCCATGTCCGGTTCTAACTGTCACTTCCTAACCTGCATACAGGTTTCTCAAGAGGCAGGTCAGGTGGTCTGGTATTCCCATCTCTTTCAGAATTTTCCACAGTTTATTGTGATCCACACAGTCAAAGGCTTTGGCATAGTCAATAAAGCAGAAATAGATGCTTTTCTGGAACTCTCTTGCTTTTTCGATGATCCAGCAGATGTTGGCAATTTGATCTCTGGTTCCTCTGCCTTTTCTAAAACCAGCTTGAACATCTGGAAGTTCACGGTTCATGTACTGTTGAAGCCTGACTTGGAGAATTTTGAGCATTACTTTACTAGTATGTGAGATGAGTACAATTGTGCAGTAGTTTGAGCATTCTTTGGCATTACCTTTCTTTGGGATTGGAATAAAAACTGACCTTTTCCAGTCCTGTGGCCACTGCTGAGTTTTCCAAATTTGCTGGCATATTGAGTGCAGCACTTTGACAGCATCATCTTCCAGGATTTGAAATAGTTCAACTGGAATTCCATCACCTCCACTAGCTTTGTTCATAGTGATGCTTTCTAAGGCCCACTTGACTTCACATTCCGGGATGTCTGGCTCTAGGTCAGTGATCACACCATCGTGATCATCTGGGTCATGAAGATCTTTTTTGTACAGTTCTTCTGTGTTTTCTGAGTCCCTTGGACTGCAAGGAGATCCAACCAGTCCATTCTGAAGGAGATCAGCCCTGGGATTTCTTTGGAAGGAATGATGCTAAAGCTGAAACTCCAGTACTTTGGCCACCTCATGTGAAGAGTTGACTCATTGGAAAAGACTCTGATGCTGGGAGGGATTGGGGCAAGAGGAGAAGGGGACGACAGAGGATGAGATGGCTGGATGGTATCACTGACTCGATGGACGTGAGTCTGGGTGAACTCTGGGAGTTGGTGATGGACAGGGAGGCCTGGCGTGCTGCAATTCATGGGGTCACAAAGAGTCAGACACGACTGAGCGGCTGATCTGATCTGATCTGATCTGTGTTTTCTTGCCACCTCTTCTTAATATCTTCTGCTTCTGTTAGGTCCGTACCATTTCTGTCCTTTATCGAGCCCATCTTTGCATGAAGTGTTCCCTTGGTATCTCTAATTTTGTTGAAGAGATCTCTAGTTTTTCCCATTCTGTTGTTTTCCTCTATTTCTTTGCATTGATCACTGAGGAAGGCTTTCTTATCTCTCCTTGGTATTCTTTTTTTTTTTTTTTTTTAATTGTTGCAGCTTTGTAATGTTTATTAATGTATATGTGCAGTAGGATAAATAGCCCATTCACCATTCTACACTTTGACAGCTAACATTACTCTACAGTCCAGTTCAGTTCAGTTTCTCAGTCGTGTCCGACTCTTTGCGACCCCATGAATCGCAGCACGCCAGGCCTCCCTGTCCATCACCAATTCCTGGAGTTTATTCAAACTCATGTCCATCGAGTCAGTGATGCCATCCAGCCATCTCATCCTCTGTCGTCCCCTTTTCTTCCTGCCCCCAATCCTTCCCAGCATCAGAGTCTTTTTTTTTTTTTTTTTGGTTTTAATTTTATTTTATTTTAAAACTTTACATAATTGTATTAGTTTTGCCAAACATCAAAATGAATCCACCACAGGTATACATGTGTTCCCCATCCTGAACCCTCCTCCCTCCTCCCTCCCCATACCATCCCTCTGGGTCGTCCCTGTGCACCAGCCCCAAGCATCCAGTATCGTGCATCGAACCTGGACTGGCAACTCGTTTCTTACATGATATTTTACATGTTACAATGTCATTCTCCCAAATCTTCCCACCCTCTCCCTCTCCCACAGAGTCCATAAGACTGTTCTATACATCAGTGTCTCTTTTGCTGTCTCATACATAGGGTTATTGTTACCATCTTTCTAAATTCCATATATATGCGTTAGAATACTGTATTTATGTTTTTCCTTCTGGCTTACTTCACTCTGTATAATAGGCTCCAGTTTCATCCACCTCATTAGAACTGATTCAAATGTATTCTTTTTAATGGCTGAGTAATACTCCTCTCCTTGGTATTCTTTGAAACTCTGCATTCGGATGCTTATATCCTTCCTTTTCTCCTTTGCTTTTGGCTTCTCTTCTTTTCACAGCTATTTGTAAGGCCTCCCCAGACAGCCATTTTGCTTTTTTGCATTTCTTTTCCATGCGGATGGTCTTGATCCCTGTCTCCTGTACAGTGTCACAAACCTCTGTCTATAGTTCATCAGGCACTCTATCTATCAGATCTAGTCCCTTAAATCTATTTCTCACTTTCACTGTATATTCATAAGGGATTTGATTTAGGGCATACCTGAATGGTCTAGTGGTTTTCCCTACTTTCTTCAATGCAGTATAATGTATAAAATTTTTGAGTCACTATCTTGTACACTTGAAACTAATATTGTAAATCAACTGCAACTCAATTAGAAAAAAATTAAAACACCAGTGCTCAGAGAAATTAAGACACACAAGCTTTGAAGTGTTAAGGGTATAAGTTGAAAACATCTTCACAGATGAACAAGCCTACACATTTTATAAGAGCACATAGAAATGTCCAAAGATGAGGAGAAAGGAGTTGAAGTAGTTGAGGGAACAAAATGGAATAAATAAAAGAAGAGGGGTGCCCTGAAGAGACAAATAATGATAATGTTCATGGACTGAGGAGTCTGATAAATTCACTTCTGCATTTGAGGTCTAGAAAAAGAGGAAAAAATATGCACAGAAACAAACACACTGTATAGGACAGGGATACACACCAAAAGCAGTGGAATGTATGCCAGAGGAGAGGGGGGATGGGAGTGTAGATTAGTGATAGAAAGTGAGAGTGAAAGTCGCTCAGTTGTGTCCGACTCTTTGCAATCCCATGCACATGCAGTCCACGGCCAGACTACTGGAGTGCGTAGCCTTTCCTTTCTCCAGGGGAATCTTCCCAACCCAGGGATCGAACCCAGGCCTCCCATTTTGCAGGCAGATTCTTTATCAGCTGAGCCACAAGGGAAGCCCAAGAATACTGGAGTGGGTAGCCTATTCCTTCTCCAGGGGATCTTCCCAACCCAGGAATCGAACCCGGGGTCTCATGCATTGCAGGCAGATTCTTTACCAACTTAGTTATCAGGGAAGCCCCCAGATTAGTGATAAGAGAGGGGGGAAATGGTGAAACTAAACACCAAATGTTCAAAGAAAAGGAAGAAATAGTAAAAGACAATTTCCCAAAGTTAAAGACCCCAAAATTAAAAAGATAAAGCAAGTGCTAAGTTGGCTGAAAATGAGTATCAGTGAATGCAATGATAAATAGTAAATAAGTGGTAAATAATTCTCACATCATAGTTTCACAAAGAATTCTTCTTATTTCTCGATACTCTCAGAGAAGAAAAAAATAATACGTAGAGGAATAAAAACTGTATTAAGAAGAGACTTCTTACAAGCAACACTAAATGCAAGAAAATAATGGAGAAATAATGTATTGTGGATTAAATTAAATCAAATAAAAGATGTTGAATCTAAAGTTGTATACCTAGCCAAACAATTATTCCAATGTGAAGGCAGACTACAAGCATTTTCATATATCCAAGGATTCAGAAGGCATTTCATCTATAGAGCCCTCTCTAAATAATAGAAGATGGACTCCAGAACAAAAGAAAGATGTTACCAATGCTATACATGAATGGAATATCTTTACATGTTGGCAATAAAAATTTATACACAACCACAGAATAAAAATGAAGCTAAGGAAACTTTATCAGTACAACAACAAATAAGGAAGAAAAACACACACAAAAAAGACAAGATGTTAGGAATGCATTCATAAATTTAAATAATTTGATAAATTTTAAATAATTTTAATAAATTAAAATATTTTCTTCAAAATTACAGATCTGATGGCAAAAAGAAAAGGAAAGTATCAAAGGAATGGAAAAACAACATTCCCCTCCACATACCCTGCCCCAAAAGAAGTGAAAAAGTGAAGAAGTGAAGTTGCTCAGTCGTGTCCAACTCTTTGCGACCCCATGGACTGCAGCCTCCCAGGCTCCTCCATCCATGGGATTTTCCAGGCAATAGTACTGGAGTGGGTTGCCATTTCCTTCTCCAGGGAATCTCCCAAGCCAGGGATTGAACCCCGGTCTCCCGCATTGTAGACAGATGCTTTACCATCTGAACAAGAGGAAAGTTTAAAGGCCAATAAGCATGTTCAACTCCATGGAAATGCAAATGAAAACAACAAACAATATTTTGTTTTTCATCTGACAGATGGGCAAATATTTTAAAGTAGTAACAAAATCGAGTACTGATGAGGAAGTAGAGAGAAGGGTCTTGTTTTGCTGGGGGGACAGTGGTACAGCCATTAGCAGAATTCACTAGAAGTGCAAATACAAAATATATTATTACATGATTCAGAGATTCCACTTATTGGTACACACCAAAGAGATGCCCTCCCATGTGTAATCAGAGAGGTGAATGATGCAGTGTCTGGAGAAAGATCTAGCAATATTTAGCCATGTACAAGGATGTATCTGGCAGCTTTGTTTTTAATAGTAGAAAAATGAGAAACTACGTAAATGTCCGTCACTGAGTAAATATACAAATAAAAGGTGGTGTTTTATTATAAGAGCATTCTGTGTGCTGTGTGTTGTGCTAAGTCACTTCAGTCTACATAGATGTTAAAATAAAAGAAGATCTATATATACCAACAAGGTGAGTTTTTTAAAAACAGAGTGTGAGTTTAAAATGAAATGGGCAGAATGCTACATCAAGTATAACAACACTTATGTAGACTTAAAACTATAAAAATCTTACTGTATACTATTTAGGAATGGCCTGCATACTGTAAAAGTGCAAGAAATACATGGAAGGAGCATCCACCAAATTCATGCTAGTGGGAGCTTCAGGTACTCTGGAGCAGACAGGGAATGTAAGTGAAGACACCCTTTAGGTCTAACTGTGATGTTTTATTTCTTAACATAAAAGAAAAAGGAAGATGTCAATGGTTATTGATTATGGGTTGTGTGAATCCGTGTGCCCTTTATATCTTTGTACTCTTCCATTTTCTTTTAAAAAAGAAACCTTCTCAAGAGAAAAAAATATATATAAAGCAAATTATAAAGAAAACAGATGTGACAGTATTAATATCAGAAAACAGAATGCTTGACCAAAAAGAAAAAAAAAAAAAGGACATTTAAAGGGACAAAGAGGGATGTTTTATACTGATTAATAAATACCTTGAAGATTTATATCATGAATCTTTATACACCTAACTCAAAAATTAAAAACACATAAAGCAAAACCAGAAAGCAAAAGGAGAAACAGACAAATCTATTATCAAAATAGGAGACTTTAGTACTTTGCCCTCAGAAATCAACAAATTGAGTAGAAAAAAGTAAGTAGAGGCATAAATGAATAACTTTCTTGCTCTAATAGTTATAAATAGAACTTAATAATCAACAAACTAACAATATCCATTTTCCCCAAACATACATGAGCAATTAGAGGAAATTAATCATCATGCTACAGAAATTTTTTTCACAATTCCAAAAAGCAAAATCATATGGATCTCATTCATTGGTTTACTAGTTACTGGAAAAACAAAGTGAGGAAAAACAGAAGACGGAAGAAGAGAGTAAAGCAGGAAAGAGAAGCTACACCATAATTTAATATGGGTTCCAGGGGCTTCAAAGAGGAGGGCTGATACTGTGCACAACTTCACTGTTCCTCCTGAGGAGCCCTCTCTTAGCACCATCTTGGTCTGGGTTCTGGGGACACACGTATGGACATGATACAGTCCCTGCCCTCAGGGAGCCCACAGGCTAGAGTAGGAAGAGAAAGCAGTGCCCCACACGGCACAGGGACCAAGAAAGTCATCTTCTATCCCCTGAAATTGACAGCAGAAAAGCAACAGTAGAGATTCTGTTGTGGTCCTCACACAGGAGCTCCAAAATAAACAATTGGAGCTTGCCTAAACACTGCCTCCTCAGTTCTTACTTAAGATCTAAATGGTTGTTGGAGAAAGGCAGAAAAGTTTCTAAACTCTTAATGAAAGTTAGACTTTCTAAGGGAAGGGGTTTGGAGGTGGAAGGGTGGAGAGAGAAGTGATAAGAGAAGAAACAGACTTATTGATACTCTAACAAGAAATAAACAAAAATTTGGATTGGGCTCCATTCCAACCACCTCCCACTACATCTCTTCCTGTTGGGGAGAATTTTCTGAGTAAATATACCTGTAAACAGCTAACAATTTTGGTTCTGTTCTAAATGCCTGAAATAGTCTCTCATTACTTCTTGACTGGTTCAAGAATCCCAAATACTTCACTGTGGTCTAAGATTCAGACACGATGGGAGGAGCACTTCATGGAAAGGACACTGGACAATTTCTGGACTTAAAGAAAGTAGCCCATTCCTTCAATTCTGGGACATCTATTCCATACTTCAGTTCAGTTCAGTCACTCAGTCGTGTCCAACTCTTAACAACCCCATGGACTGCAGCAGGCCAGGCTTCCCTGTCCATCACCAACTCCTGGAGCCTACTCAAACTCATGTCCATCACATCGGTGATGCCATCCAACCATCTCATGCTCTGTCACCCCTTCTCCTCCCACCTTCAATCTTTCCCAGCATCAGAGTCTTTTCCAATGAGTCAGTTCTTCACATCAGGTGGCCGAACATCAGCCCTTCCAATGAATATTCAGGACTCATTTCCTTTAGGATGGACTAGCTGGATGTCCTTGAAGTCCAAGGGACTCTCAAGAGTCTTCTCCAACACCACAGTTCAAAAACATCAATTTTTCGGTGCTCAGCTTTCTTTATAGTCCAACTCTCACATCCATACATGACTACTGGAAAAACCATAGCTTTGACTAGACAGACCTTTGTTGGTAAAGTAATGTCTCTGCTTTTTAATACGCTATCTAGGTTGGTCATAGCTTTTCTTCCAAGAAGCAAGTGTCTTTTAATTTCATGGCTGCAGTCACCATCTGCAATAATTCTGGAGCCCACGAAAATAAAGTCTGTCGCTGTTTCCATTGTTTCCCCATCTATTTGCCATGAAATGATGGGACTGGATGCCATGATCTTAGTTTTCTGAATGTTGAGCTTTAAGCCAACTTTTTCACACTCCTCTTTCACTTTCAAGAGGCTCTTCAGTTCTTCTTCACTTTCTGCCATAAAGGTGGTGTCATTTGTGTATCTGAGGTTATTGGTATTTTTCCCAGCAATCCTGATTCCAGTTTGTGCTTCATCCAGCCCAGCATTTTGCACGATGTGCTCTGCATATAAGTTAAATAAGTAGGGTGACGATATACAGCTTTGACATACTCCTTTCCTGATTTGGAATCAGTCTGTTGTTTCATGTCCAGTTCTAACTGTTGCTTCTTGACCTGCATACAGATTTCTCAGGAGGCAGGTCAGGTGGTCTGGTATTCCCATCTCTTTCAGAATTTTCCACAGGTTATTGTGATCCACACAGTCAAAAGCTTTGGTGTAGTCAATAAAGCAAAAGTAGATGTTTTTCTGGAGTTTGCTAATTCACAATAAGGCCCCATGGCATGAGGCCATATGTTCCTGACATAGATTGACACAGAGACACAGAGTAGGTACTCATCAATGTTTTATGTTGTTGCTGCCTTTTTTTTTGGTGTGGGGGCGGGAGAGCGTTGCACCTTATGGTATGCAGGATCTTAGTTCCCCAACCAAGGATTGAACCCACACACCTGCACTGGAAATGCAGAATCTTAACCACTGGACCCCAGGAAAGTCCCTGAGGAAGGAATGAAACACAGATTCCAGAAACAACAGTCTCTGATGTGGCCTAATGACTTGGCTGCAACCTAGTCTGTCTTTGTTTCCCAGGAAGTCTGTGCCACTAAGACTTTTGCTCCCTCTGACTTGAGCCCCGCATCAGAGACACTCACATCACTAGAGAGACTGAAGGACCAGGTTGATCTTAGAATGGGAGATGGCATCAGGCTTGTAGGGTCATAGCTTCTCTGGGAAGACCTTCCCATGAGGACAGACTCATGCTCTAAGTCTTGGTAAAGAATTATCTTGGTCACTGAGAGCCCAGGAGAAAGCAGTGGGTGAAACTGGAGGAGATTCTAATGGAGTCATGGGTCTTTAAGTGTTTCTCCATGGTCACGTTTTTTTGATATGGAATCACATGCTTTGATAAGGAACAGCCCCAGGAGGCACTGGGGCAATGAACTCATCTTGCTCTCCAGCTGCCTTTGCAGAAGAACCTTTATTTTCTTCTACCAAAGCAATGTTATACACATTGAACTAAAATATTTCTCTGCTGATGGAGCTAATGCCCTATCACAGACAAGATCCACCAGTCTGATTTGACAGAAGGTCAGTAAGTAGAGAATAGCTTACATGGCAATAAAGTTATGGGAGAAATTGATTAAAGTCAGTCCTACACATGTGCAGTTACAGACCAAAGTTTAAAAAGAAAAAAAAAAAAAAAACTCCCCTTGGAATGAAACCAAATGATCGCCTGGATCCTAAAGTGAAGCGATATTGTTCCAATTTTTCCTTTATCAGACAAAAGGAAAGGTCTTTCCACATAGCCTTTTGACATAGAGCTAATTTAAAGAAGATTTGGGAGTATGATGCCGGATCAGATGCCTTTACCAAATTCCTTGCTGTTTTCATTTGAAATCTCTCATTTATGCTCAAATTTCCAATTGGAAATTTAATGACTTTTTCTTTAAGGGAAGTTGGCAAGCTGAGTTGGTTTAAATACAAATCTCCCAAAGGTAAAAGATCAGACATCATTATAAAAATAGAAAATATTCCCATTGTCCTTTCGAGATGTTTCTCCTAGAAGACGTGAAGATGTTTCTGAACAGCAGATGCGTTTTGGTAAAACAAAGTTGAAAAATATGTGAAACTCTTGACACTGGAATTGCTTCCTGAGCTGTGTCAAGTTATGTGGCTGCCCAGAGTAACTGAGACCATTCTCTTTGTGACCATCCTATTCTATTTATATAAACTCATTGGAAAATGCCCCAGTTCCCTGGTGGTTCAGACGGTAAAAAATCTGCCTGCAATGCAGGAGACCCAGGTTCCATCCCTAGGTCAGGAAGATCCCCTGGAGAAGGAAATGGCTACCCACTCCAGTATTCTTGCCTGGAGAATTCTATGGACAGAGGAGCTTGGCAGGCTACAGACCATTGGGGCACAAAGAGTTGCACACAACTGAGAGACTAACACACACGACAGAAATACTGGTCATTTGCTGCCTGATGATTCACACTGCCACTCCGCAGAAGTCCTTTCCCTCCAGCAGCCCCATGTGTCAAATGGGAAGGCTGGTCCATAACATTTAGGGGCTCTTTAAGCATGGACATCCTCTGAGTTCATGGCATTTAACATATCAAATGAGTTTTGCATTCATCTGTTATGGACCTTTTTATTTTCAACTAGCAAAATATTAAATTGTTCTATAAATAAACAAATATAAAAAAAACTTTAAAAGTCAAATTGTTGACTCTTTTCTCAAATTAGATATGGGTCATTCGGAGCAATCAAATAACAACCAGTCTTCCACTAGCAGCTCAAACTGTCCTGAGATGAAGTGTTTCTCTGCCTCTGCCCCACCCAAGCTGGTTTAAGCCCAATTCAAAACCCTGATTATTTTAAAGAATAAGGAAATAAATGAGATATGTTGAAATGGCCATTCTAGCCCCTTATTAACAGAGACTGCCTCAACATTTATACAGAAGAGGATCAGGGCAGAAATTTGTTAAGAACACAGGGAAGTGGCTAGGAGATTTGCCTCAGAGCTAAGGTTGCTTAATAAGGACATGGAATTGTCTTAGATTGTAATTTACTTCTTTATTTATTATTTATTTGACCTATTTATCTACCTGAGACTTTACTTTCGGTGGTTGGGAGGAAGGTGCTGATGGAAATTTGGAAAGTACTCTTCCCAAGCCTCCCCTTGACTCCACGCATGATAATTGATGGTGAGGTGGCTGAGGATTTCCTCGCAGGGTGTCCCACCCAGAGATATCTAGGACAGATAGGAAATGTCCTTTCTTTTCTGTCTGCATAGTTCCAGATGGCACAGTCATCGAAGTCAAAGGGAGTGCTGTGTTGGGGGTGACTGTGTGCGCATATGTGTTGCCGGCAGGGGCCAGTGCACAGTGCTTGCTTGGGGGGCTCAGTGGAGTAAAGGACAAAACAGAAGGAGGGCTGCAGCGGTGGGCAGAGCTGGGTTTGATCCTAGGTATTGGGGGCAGGTTCTGCTGAAGACCTTTATGCCATCAATGAGCCACTTAATCTTCTCATCTGAAAGAAGGGAGTCCCCTCCCTCCCCCACAGGCTTGTCTGGTTACCTAGATCTCCACAAATGGTTGAATCGTGTCCCACGTTCCTCTCTTTGTTATATGGGCCCGTCTCATGCCGGCCTCCCCAGCCTCGTGGCAGGCTCTGATCTCCTCCCACAAACACAAGGAACACATTTTCTCTGTCCTCCCAAAGCAGTCGAACAAGTCCATGCAAGTGACCCCTGACTTTACCTAAAGTGGAGCCAGGGATAATCACAGTCACTCTGTACCTCCATCAGGGGACACCGGGCACCCGTGCACAGAAGAGGGGAGAGTCAGTGAGGGTGGAGGAGTCCTGGGGCAAATGTTAGGTCAGGACAGACAGGACCTCAAATCGGTTTTGCCACTCAGACACCAAGGATCCTTGAGTCCTGACAAACCTGGCCTTTTCAGACCCTGCTGATGATGACTGGGGTTGGGAGAGTCAGGTTAAATTTCCTGATCTGCTTGTCCCAGCCTGACTGGGGCCCTTTCTCATTCAAACTGCAAGTCCCAGCGAGGGTTGTTGGTGTGTCCGTGAGAGTGTGTGTATGTGTGCAAACACACATGTGCAGACACCCGTCTGCACACAGATATGACAAACATGACAGTTTCTCAGGTCAAAGCTAGTTTCAACCTGTTAACAAAAGAGGGAGAACACAGCAAAGATAACCCAAAACACATTTGCACTTAGTGCTTATTTGAAATGAAATTAGAAAATCGGCTTCAAATATGAAAAACACCTTTGTGAGATAAGAGCTTTAAAAAAACCCCTCAATTTTAAAGAAAATAATTCCCTGATAAACTGACCAAACAAGAATACTAGAAGCCATAAAACAGCAATATTTTGAAACGTTAGGCAAAAGGTACGTTTAGAATATATCCACGGAATTTACCAATGTCATATATACCACATATGTACCAATTAAATACAATAGCTATTAAATAACACTGAGATCAATAATCACATCATCCCTTTCTTCTGCTGTACTTTCATTTTGTGGGGCACCTTTTCATTTGGCATCTAGTAAACTTCTTTTGCAGCCCTCCAAAATGCAAGCTGATCAAATTAATATGATGTAAAATGAATGCAATATCCTTATAAATATTTATATGTAAAGTCTGAACTTGGAGGCCAGAATAATGTTACATCGACTCTGAAAAACCACTGGGTTTGCATCTTCCCAGCTCATTCTAGTCTTCTAGCACCGCGTGGCAGCAATGTGTTTTCTCAGAAAAGTCAACTAATTTTAGAGAAAATTCATCTTTTTTCATTTCTTAACCTGGCCCATGAGAGATAACAGTTCACCTAGGTTTCAACATCTGCTGAGAGGAAGATTAAAAACAAAATCCTAATTTCTGGTGTGTTCTTGTTGTTGGAAAAAAATATCAGCTAGCGAGTATTATTAGCTATCTTCGAGTTGACAAGAATGCAGGATTAAGTTTCTTTAAGGCAATTACACTTTTGATGACCCCTCTGCATATAAAACATGTTAGCTAATGGGGGTGCAGAGGGGCAGCTTAAGTGTTTGATCAGGAAATCCTGCGTGAGCATATTGGATGGAAATTTGATTAGTGGCCTTAGTGACGGGCGATCAGATCCTCCGGGTCTGCACAATCAGATCTGGCAGCACTTGCCTTCTTGCCTCTTTGAAGGAGGCGAACATTTGTACAGAATCAAGACAGTGCTGGGTCCTTGGGTTTTGGTTTTTTTTTTCTTCTGGGTCCTTTCCTTTAAGTTATTGCAGACTAAAGCCTGAAAAGTACCTTTTATTTTCTTTGAACAATATGTTTGCAGTTACCTTCATGTTGTAGAATAAAATAAAAATCGGCCTTTCTCTGAAAATTTGAGGTCAGAGGAAGCAGAAATGAAAAATTGAGAGTCAGAAGGGACCTCAAAGAACATCCTTGTAAGCAAAGCTAACACTCACACAGTACTCATTACACCTCACTGCCACCTTGCTGCAAAGATATCCACACATTCATCCTCACAATGCCCCTGTTTTACCGAAGAGGAAATTCACACAGTACAGTGAAGTGACCCAGGGTCATCTGGTGGGGATTCGAACCCGGGCAGCTGGGCTCCTGACCCGGGCTCTTGACCACTCCACACATTCTGCACTTCTGCTTCCCCAGTGATATAAGTGGGAAAACTGAGCTCCCAGAGAAGATATGAATCTCCCAGAGTGAATCAGCTATGATTTAAACTACAATCTTTTTTAATCGTTCGATGTTCTTCTCTCATGCCACCTGAACTTCTAAATTTCACCTTCCTCTGTTAACCTGGACAAAACAGAATCTGTTCTAGGTGCTTTCCATCCATCACACCAGACAGTGTGCAAATGACCCCCAGAAATGGATACTATTTCTGTTTTACAGATCAGAGAAGCTGTGTCTTAGAGAGGTTACGTGACTTGTCTGTGGTCACACAGCAAGAAACAGAAAAGAGATTTCATCTCACATCCGTCTCACTCCTTTCCACTTTCCTTCTGAGAAAAAGTGAAGCTGGGAGGAAAGAATAATCCCAGCAATATTTGGGGGTCAAACAGGAGCTAAAACAGTTAGTTTGCATTGTGCAAATTTCATGCATTTGTTTAGCATGAGGAATAGGACTTCACGTTAGGTGTATTGTTTTTAGTTAAACCAATAGGTATTCTCCATGTGCCTAAACCCCAGTCAGCCAAGTGAGGCATGGCATTAGCAAGAAGTAATGGCCAGATTCAGCCTTTAAAAGATGCATTTTAAAAAATGCAGGAAAAAAAGTCACATGTGCATAGGCACGCAGGACGTGACACATAAACATCATACAGTCTATGTTTCACTCTATTTTTCATATGGACTCTAAGCTTCCCAGATCCTCCCCTCCAGTGTGAACCATATAACTATGGATACTTTTACAAAGGAAATGAAACAAAACAATCCTGAAATCTCTTAGTAACAAAAACGATCCAGGTAGGTTCTGGCATCAGACTGACCCTGAGTCACAGAAAAGTCAATTAATTGTGATGGCCATAATGGATCGATTATTCTGGGAAATCTCCGACATGACTTCAGCCCAGCAGGCTGACAAGGAGACACACATCAAATGAGCTAGCCCTTTCCAAGGGAGCAACAGCAGAGGGTGGGGGACCCACGAGCACGGCCACTCACCTCAGACAGTGTGGTCCCGACACTCAGGGAGATCGGCGCATGTCCCTTCCTCAGCTGGGAGGCTGGATTCTGCCACTTTCAAATATCTTGCTTCTTGTCAGTTAATAATTATGCAAGTGAAATATATTTTGCAAAACCAATACAATATTGTAAAGTTAAAAAATTAAATTAAATTTAAAAATTTAAAAAAAATACAATACGAAACTAAAACAGCAACTTGTATTTTTTGCAGAGTGATGGGGCAACACATAGATTTTAATCCATGCCCAAATGACTCAAATTCATTTTCTTCAGATTTCAATGTTTCACTTTTCTTTAATGTTTTTTATCTACTATAAAAATAACTCAAAGAGCAAAAGATGAAAGGCTCATCCATCTAGATACCCAGAGAGAACCACCATTAACATGAATAGTGCATTTTACTCTGGAAATTTTCAGTCTAATATATAATTATAATCATTGGGCATAATCACAATTGCTACACTAATTTTTGAAAAAGCATTGTTGATATTTTTCTGATTATAAAATCAATATAAGCCCTTAGAGGATGTTCAGGGTAAGTAAACAGAAGAGTATAAAGATGAAAATTCCCTGTAGCCTACCCCTCCACAAGAAGCCCTCCTAATGAGAACCCCTGGCTCTGAACCGCTCCCCTCTCCAGCCCTTGGGTCCTCAGTTCCGGGGCCTGGCTGTGCCATCCGTCTCCATGTCCTGGGACAGGGGACAAGGGGGCTGTCCTCACATCAGTGCTCCAAGCGCCTCCACCAGGTCCAGGCTGCCAGCCCCTCAGCCCTGGGGCCACACACCCGCCCTGCGGTCGTTCATCTTCTTGGCTACCTTATGTCAAAATATTCATACTTGTTTTTGCCTTGTTAGCTAATGTCCTTTGCCGGCCACTACCCCCTCTGCGGTCGTACCCCATTTTAAATATTATGGTCCTAATTACAGCAGATGATTGTTGAATGACCAAACAGGGCGGACAGACCGTGATCACACTCCAGAGGCCCAGCCTCTCTCTTACAAAATGGGACTCTTTTTTTTTTTTTTTTTTTTAACACCATCCAATGATGTCACCCGTTTGCGGTTTCTCTGGGACTTTATTAAAATGTTTGTGACGGAGCCAATGTAAACCATCCTAAATCCAACACAGAGCTGAAAGGACTGATTTTAGGGAATGTGAAGATATGGATCATTGGGCCTGTCGAAGCCCCATCTTGAGCCAATTATTGGTGTCATCTTGAGCCAATTTAATCAATCCAAGAGGGATTGGGGGGTAGAAGGGGGCTCGGGCAGGGGTTGTGAGCGTTGGTCAAATGTGCTGGCTCAAATGTGTGTGTCATGAAAGCAACTGGGCCCCCACTTTGTGGATTTCAGTCCCTGCTTTACTTGCACTTTCATCCCAGGGTACCCGCTGATGCCCAGTTTCAGCCTCATTATGGGGTCAGTTTGAAATCCTTGAGTAGTCCTGGCCCAGATTTGAGAAAGGAAGCCCCCAAATCTTCAAGACCATTTCTCATTGGGGAGAGAATGTCAGGGGTGCAGAACCCACTAGACACTACCGACATTCAGGTCATTGAGGGGACCCAACTGGACCACAAAAGGGCCTGTAGCGCTCACAGTGGAAATGCTTAGAAACAGAACCCAGCCGCTAAGCAGCCTTGAGTACTTACCTATTGTTGAGTTGCTCTTTCTTTTTATCTTTTTTTTTTAATTTTTATTGAGGTATAGTTGATTACAATGCTGTGTTAGTTTCAGCTGTACAGCAAAGTGAATCTGTTATACATACACATAGATCCACTCTTTTTTAAGATTCTTTCCCCATATAGGCCATTACAAAGTATTGAGTAGAGTTCTCTGTGCTATATAGAGAGTCCTCATTAGCTATCTGTTTTATATGTAGTATTGTGTATATGTCAAGCCCAATCTCCCAATTTACCCCTCCTTCCCTTACCCCAGTAACCATAAGTTTATCTTCTATTGTCATATTGAGTGAAGTCGGTCAGACGGAGAAAGACAAATATCATATGATATTGCTTATATGCGGAATCTAAAAAAAGGCTACAAATGAACTTATCTACAAAACAGAAATAGAGTTTCTCTTTATCTTTTAATTGAGTGGCCAGCACTACAAATCATAAACTGGATGGTTATCTTCACTTAAAACAACAACAACAACAACAAAAAAAAAACATTGACTGGAAAGAAAAGACCCTGAGACACCAGTACCAGAAATATTTGGTGTCAGGAGCGGAAGCCACATCAGCCTCCAGTTTTACACTCTGTGCCTTGAGTGGGTGACATAAATACAGGTAAGACAATTTTACTTTTTTCTTTGCAAATCCACAGAGAATGATCAACATCTGTGGCATGCAATTATTACTCATATCTTATTTCTCCACAGATATATTTTTATTTCTCCATGCCCAAGAAAGGATGTAAAGAGGTGGTACCCAGACCTGGCATATTTGATTAGCTGCCCCATCCTGAGTTCTTCCATCTATCTAGGTTTCAAAGGGCTGCTTCTCCTTCTTCTCCAGAGGCAACTCTTCACATTTTTTTATGATATAAAAAGAGTGCAGGCTGTCTAGTGTGTGTACTTTCTGTGTTTTGATGGCTAACATCCGTGAGTATGCTCAGTCAGTTCTCCAGAACCGGCTATTTGTCTTGGATATAACGCTGTGCGAGGCTGCGCGGTTTGGAAAGGTTACCACGGCAGTGAGCCTTGTCACAGTGCATCTCTGTGCAAGCTCGAGTCGATGGTGTGGAATGTGCACCGATAACACAATTGTTTTCAACCCACAAAATTGACGAGAAAGGCGCTCTTCAGTTCTGGAATGCAGGCTTGCTGTCAGTTCACAAAGGAGGTATCCAAAATCTTACGCCAGGAATGAAAGAATACGAGTCAGACAATCGCCTTGATGTTCCCAAATTTAATTACTTTAAAGAACTCTGCTTCCCCATCACCGAATTATTTTTCAGAAAACAATGGATATTGGATTCATCTCTTCCCATCATATGTATTCTGAAAGCTGTTTGGATTAAAACTGACTTTCCTTCTATTTTTACTTGTTTCCAAAGACTTTGATTGCTAAAGTTTTCATTTTTGTAAACCTAATGGGCTTCTGGAACAATCCAGGAGCATTGTTTACTCTGAACGTGCTCAAAACAAATCCCAAAGCAACTTTAATCGTTGCCACCTCCAAGGAAAGACGAGGAAACACAATTCTGGGATGGGCTGGCTTGGTTCATCAAATCAGTATCTCCACTGGAGAATGTGTTAGTCTGTTTAGAAGTCAGGCTAATCCTACCTTTCAGTTATGGAAGGAAATGGATTTTAGATTCAAGACTCAAGGTGGGTCCTCTAACTGCAAGATCAAATGTTCTGGTGCTTTCAACAAGCAAATGCTACTGCCTTTCTCAAGGCAGAGGCCAGCCGGGACTGCGGGCTTCATAAACAACACTCTGCTATTTATTGGAGCTGCCCACCCGAATCCAAATCTTCCTCTCTTCAATCGCGGCCTGTTTACCGCAGCTTAAACGGGGTTCTGCAGCCCTGCCTGGGTCTGCAATTTATTACTTGCTGAGAGAGCTCAGACCCAGAGTTTAAATGTCCCTAGCTGAAAGTTTATACCAGTCAGGACAGAAAATTATTCTCTCTGCCTAGGTTGAAGCACATTACTTCTTTATTGAATTAATTATGATAAGGATCATAACTTTAAACGAGGGGTGAGGTGCTGGCTTTCCGCTGGGATTGCTTGGAGCAATTTTCATCCAAGCATTTTTGTGGAGTTATTGAGTCTGGCAGGTCTGAACTTTGGAGAGGAGTAACTTTCTCCAGAACTTGAAAGGGCTTGGACATTGATCCAGGCAAAGCTGTACCAGATTCCATGTTTTGAGACAGGGAAATTTGCACTGCATGCTGAACAAATAACCGCGGGACCGGATGAAAGACAGCTCGGGAACTCCTCATGTGGCCTTGAGCTTGGCCTTTCCTTGACAGAGCTGGCCTGGGGAGGGCAAGGACAGACAGGGACAGGCAGGTCCCCAGCAAGCCCATCTTCCCCTGCCTCTTAATTCTAGAAGGGCTGCAGGGCTGTGCAAGCAGCGGGCTGGTCCTGATGCACAGACGATGGTGGGCTGAACAGCACAGGACGCTTGCTCCAAGGTCAAGTGGATCTGGGTCTAATTCTGCTTTGGCCACTCTCTAGTGCCGGAATACGAAGAGTGTCCCTTCCCTTCTTTGTTTCACCCCACATCACTGGACTATTTACAGAAGTCAGTTTGTTTATGTATAATATATGTTTTTTAGAATATATGGGGCTTCCCAGGTGGCTCAATGGTAAAGAATCCGCCTGCCAACTCAGGAGACACAAGTTCAATCCCTGGGACAGGAAGATGCCCTGGAGGAGGAAAGGGCAACCTGCTCCAGTATTCTTGCCTGGAAAATCACAAGGACAGGGGAGCCTAGCGGGCTACAGTCCATGGGTTGCAAAGAGTCAGATACAACTGAGCACGAACACACACAATATAGAATACATAGATGTTCTGTATACACACACACGTGCACACACACGTATATCTAGTACTTATTTGGGATTATTTAAAGGTAGTCATGGTTACTACTCTCATTATGTTCAGGAAAATGGAAAAGTTCAGCCAGACCAATGTCTCATATCTCTTCCAGCTAAAATCTTCCACTCCCACCCAGGTGACAAAGCTTTGTAGGTCTCTGGCTCCCAGTCCAGGAACACGCTGTCCATAGTCCTCACCCTTGGGTCCCTGCCTTCAGTAGTTCGGGGCCTGGCCTTGAGTTCCAGCCTCCTCAGAAGCTCAGCTCTACTCTGAGAGAGGAGCCTGCCACCCCAGGAGCTCAAACCAGCAGATCCTGACCGTGGCAGTTCCATTTTGGAGAGGTTTTATTTCTGCTGCTTCTGAGGGGCGGTATACCTCCAAGTCCCACCCGGAGACCTGCCTGCCGCGGATCCACCAGTGTTGTCCAGAGCAGGCCAACCAGGCAGTCAGCCAGTTAGCCAATCCAGGGGCCAGTGGGCGGAGCGGTCTGGGGTTCTAGCTGCTCAGCTGTGAACAAGTCCACCCTGAGGCCCCCTGCAGGCAGGACATACACTGTTGCCACAACAGCTCTTCCCTGTACCCCCACCCCACCACCTCAAAGCGCACTTTTCATCCCATAATTCATGCCCCCATCTTTGGAGTCTACATGGGTTATTGGAGCCTTCTCTGAATGGGGTGATCCATGGTTTTAATCTGTCAAAAGGAGGGTACCACAGCTGGGATCATGGCAAGGGCCAGGGACAGTGAACAGGGGCTAGGCTCAGGTGTACTGCCAGCAGCCTGCCCGGCACCCCCCGCCACTCCCTCAGGGCCAGGCCCTGGCTCCTCAGGCCTGCCCCAGCCAAGCCTCTGAATGAGGAGGGTCCCTTCCCCTCCACAGGGTTAGCCAGGGGTGAATGTGGGACAAATATCAGATTTCTCAGTGTCCTGCAGTGCGAGGCAGACGACAAGATTATTACCTCTCCAAGGGGATACAGGCTGAAAATATCAGCAGGTTCCAGGAGGGTTTTGAGAGTTTTGTGGAATGCGATAGCGTAGGAACATGACTGATCCTGGACGGGGTGTCCTGCCCTGTCTTTTAGCACCTGTTCTCATTCAAGGGTCCAACCTTCTTTGAGAAAGAAACATATAAAGGTGTTCACACTAAAATGTAAATGATTCTTCATGTGTTACACTGCATAAGGGTTTTTCACAGAAAACATATAAGTAGAAATTTTCATTGTAATTCTGCAGTCACTGCCTTCTCTGATATACGAATGTGCAGAGACACACACTGACATACACAAACCACACACACAAACACATATGCACATACAAACACACATGTCTCTCCATCCAAACCCTTACCCCAACCCTGAGTACCCTGGACCCTCTCTCCCTACTGGCATTTACCCCATGGACTGTAGCCCACCAGCCTCCTCTGTTCAGGGAATTTCCCAGGCAAGAATACTGGAGCAGCTTGCCATTTCCTCCTCCAGGGGATCTTCCTGACCCAGGGATCAAACCCACGTCTCTTGCATTTCCTGCACTGGCAGCGACAATATGCCCTACAATCCACTAAAGCACCCCCCTACTTGGTTTCCCTAATTTTCTTCAGTGCATCCTTCAATCCTAGCCCAGTTGCCATTTCCCAGGAAGCTCTCAGAGACTCTCTCTCCGTCTCTCTGGGCTGCATTAGCAGTTGTTCCCAGCCCGCTATGCTCATCCAGTGCAGCCCTCCCCACCCTGAGTGATCATCATTTGGTTCCCGGCCTCACTCTCCCATGAAACTGTCAGCTCCTGAGGGCAGAACCGGGGTTTCATTCTGCATTTCATCCCTAATGCTTCTTTCTTCCTAAGAAATAAAGTCAGAACTCCTGGCAGGGATGTGGAGCAAGGCACACACAGAGGCACTCCTGAGTGTGACACAGTTATGCACCCAGAGGCACCCCAAAGACAAAAAGGCATTCACCAATTTCCTAAAAATCTTTCCGACCATAGCTCTGACAAAGAGAACGAAAGCTTGAA
Organism: Bos indicus; assembly: GCF_029378745.1. Lineage (NCBI taxonomy): Eukaryota > Metazoa > Chordata > Mammalia > Artiodactyla > Bovidae > Bos > Bos indicus. The sequence goes on from NC_091760.1 coordinate 130,274,268, forward strand.
GAAGGACTGACGCTGAAGCTGAAACTCCAATACTTTGGCCACCTGATGCAAAGAACTGAGTCATTGGAAAAGACCCTGATGCTGGGAAAGATTGAGGGCAGGAGGACAAGGGGACGACAGAGGATGAGATGGTTGGTTGCCATCACCGACTCGATGGACATGCATTTGAGCAGGCTGTGGGAGTTGGTGATGGACAGGGAAGCCTGGCATACTGCAGTCCACGGGGTCACAAAGAGTCAGACACAACTGAGTGATTGAATTGAACTGAACTGTGCCTCTCAGCATGTCACTGGGGCTTCCCTGGTGGCTCAGATGATAAGGAATCCACCTGCAATGCAGGAGACCAGGCTTTGAATCCCAGGTTGGGAAGATCCCTTGGAGAAGGGAAAGGCAACCACTCCAGTATTCTTGTCTGGATAATCCCACAGAGGAGCCTGGTAGGCCACAGTCCATGGGGTCACAAAGAGTTTGACACAACTGAGCGACTAACACTTTGCTTTAAAAAATAAATTAGCTGAAAAATGTGAAAATTGGCCAGTGAATAAATATGTGGTACTAAGCTGTGACCTCTCAGACCTGTGGCAGCTCCCACTCCTGCAGATGGAGGGCTCCCAGCCCATCCACCTCACTAAGTATCCCTAGAGGCAGATGGACAGCTTCTCAGGCCACGCGCGTTAACTCATGATTTCACAACAGCACAGCCTCCCTTGTTCTGTCACCTGGACCTGAAACTTCAGCTCCTTCCTTTCTGCCACCCTCAGCACAAGGCCTGCTCAGAGCCATCCTCAAAGATTTTTAGGATGACGGGCTGCCAGGGCAGACCTGCCACAGGCCACCTTTGGCCATGCCCACCTGCCCACACACCACACTCAGGCCTGGGAGACTGTAGGGTAAAAGGGCCAAGAGCATTGGCCCTGGAGGTGCTCTGCTGCTGCTGCTGCTGCTGCGTCACTTCAGTCATGTCTGATTCTGTGTGACCCCATAGACCGCAGCCCACCTGGCTCCGTCGTTCCTGGGATTCTCCAGGCAAGAACACTGGAGTGGGTTGCCATTTCCTTCTCCAATGCATGAAAGTGAAAAGTCAAAGTGAAGTTGCTTAGTCGTGTCCGACTCTTAGCAACCCCATGGATTGCAGCCTACCAGACTCCTCCGTCCATGGGGTTTACCAGGCAAGAGTACTGGAGTGCGTTGCCATTACCTTCTCTGAAATAAAGATCAAACACCCCATAAGGTTGGTTCTAATATGATTCCCATTTTTCAGATGAGGAAACAGAGGTATATAGAAAGCATCCTTGCTCAAGGATGTTCCACAGCTAGTTGTGAAACACAGCAAGGGTTGTCTAGCCAAGACCCTCCCCACTTAGTGAAGATTGGCCCAGAGGGACCTCAAAAGCCAGAGCAGCTGCTCCTTCATATCCCTGTAAAGGACCAGGTCATAGACAATCAGTGGAAGCTCCTCTCCAAGTGAGCTCTGCAAGAAGTGAGCAGGGTGCCCGCTACCTCCTCCCCGCCCCCACCCATCCTCATGGCTCTTGGCCCAGCAGCCTGTGTTTACATTTCTCCCTCAATCTGGAGACTGCAGATTGAAATTATCTCCTCTCGGCTATGTCAGCCTGTCCTGAGCCTTGCTCCCAGCCCCAGCACCTCCCAGTAAGCCCAAGGCAGCCACAGCTGGGGTCTGATAAAGTCAGTTCTGTCTCATAGGTTTCTGATGGGTTGGGAGAAAGAAGACCGCCCCCCCTTTCCCCAACACTGCAAACGTAACTTCTCAGCCAGCAGCCCTCCCTGCCTGGGGACTGAGGGGAAGCAGAGGGCCACCCACCCCACCCCAGCCCCAGCACCCTCTGGGAGCCACAGAGGTGCTCATACCAGGACCGTCAGGAGAGTAGTCTGTGGCTGGCCCCAGGCCCCCATACTGCAGCCCAGGTCACCTAGTGGGCAGGTGATTTCCAGGGAAGTGGAGAGATTCAGTGCCCCCTCACTTTAGATTCTCTTTTCTCATGACCTTTCTCACTATCTCTGTGATACAAGCACTTGCTGTGAAACCTGGAGGCAGTTCCCTTCCTTCTCTGGGCCTCAGTTACTTTATCTATTCAGTGAGGGACTAGGGTAGATGTTTTGGGGGGATGTGAAGGGATCTGCCTTGAGCCAGGCTCTTTTAAGCTCCCTGAGGTCGGTCTTCATGCCCAACACCTAGCAAAAAACCTGGCACTCAGTAGGTGCCCAAGGAGTGTTTGTTGATGGAATGAATAATGAATGTCCTACCTGTTCCCCTCCTCTGCCAGCGATGACTTCTCTTTCTCTTCTCAGCACTCTCATGCACCCCACTATACCTTGGAACCCATCTCTAGGCCATATCTTGATCTATGGAAAGATCTTTTCCCATTTCTGTTCTCAGTATGGGGTCTCAATAAAAATCATTTACTGCATTGTGGGAACTTGATACACTCTGGCTGTTACCATCATTAAAATGTCAGATATGCTCGTCCATACTAAAATTTTAATAGTTAATAGACAATGAGCAGGTCTCTCTTTTTTATTCTTAGTGTTTATTCTTGTTGTAGAGTTTCCAAGTCAGTTCTATTTATTTTCTTTCTTAAAATTTTATTATCGGGGTATAATTGCTTTCAATGTTGTGTGGATTTCTGCTGTACAACAAAGCAAATCAGCTGTGTATATACATTTATCCCCGCCCTCTTCAGCCTCCTTCCCACCATCCCTCCATCCCACCCCTCTAGGTCATCACAGAGCCCCGAGCTGAGGTCTGTTTTCTACAAGGCTTCTAAGAAGGGCCAGTCCCAGAGAACAAGTCTCTAAGCACATCTCTCATGTGCTACAGCAGGCTCTAGCCTGGTTCCCAGGTGTGGGAAGGAAGGCAGGCTGGTGTTCCTGCGGGAACACAGGGTCCTAAGGCTAAGGTCCATGTCTCAGAAAGCCAGAGGAGGCAGAGCAAGGGCAGAAACTTGTCAGCCAGCCAAGCTATAAGGAAACGTCCCTGTGATGAGAGACCACATACTCACCATCCCCTGAAACAATGATGATAATAGAGCCAATTGTGGAAATGCAGGCAGAGAAGCCTAGGATGGGGTCAGCCCAAGCTAAGCCAGGCAAACAATTTGTAGCAGGAACCTATGCCTGACCTAGAACCAGGCACCAAGTCTGAGGAATTTGCAAAGAGCTAAACCAGGCTCCCGAACAGCTTCTCAGGTGGCGCAGTGGTAAAGAATCCGCTTGCCAATGCAAGAGACACAAGAGTCGCAGGGTTCAATCCCTGGGTCAGGAAGATTCCCTGGAGTGGGAAATGGCAACCCGCTCCAGTGTTCTTGCCTGGAAAATCCCATGAAGAGAGAAGCCTGGTGGGTTACAGTCCATAGAGTAGCAAAGAGCTGGACACAACTGAGCATGAGCACACACACAAACCAGACTGTTTGCCTGGCTCAGCCCGGGCTGACCCCATCCCAGGCTTCTCTGCCTGCATTTCCACCATTGGCTCTATTACCATCACCGTTTCAAGGGATGGTGAATACATGGCTTTCTGAGACATGGACCTCAGCCTTAGGAGGAAGGGCCATGGTGAGTACATGGCCCCTCAGCACAGTGATGGTAATAGAGCCAATGGTGGAAATACAGAAAGCCATTCATTGTAGCTTGGCTGGCTGGCAAGTTTCTGCCCCCGCTGTGCCTCCTCTGGCTTTCTGAGACACAGACCTCAGCCTTAGGACCCTCTATTCCTGCTGGAACGCTGAGCAACATGTCCATAATATAAAACAATTATAGATGCAATGGTTGAGTGCTAGACTACGGCATGGTTGGTACTGAACTCCTACCCTTACTTCAAAATCCTGATAAGGATTCCTGCTCCTGGAGGTATTATGGATTTGATATTCTAAAGATAAACAAACTTCTGGTTTTAAAAAATAAGTAATGGATGAAATATATCAAACAATCTTTTTAAAAGCAGAGCTGAACTTGGCAAAAAACAAAGACTCTCCAAAGGTCAAAGGAGAAGAGAGGCTTCCAGCCTGGAGAGCCAGTGCCACACCAGGCCAGCTCCCCAGTATTTGCTGATGCCAGCACACTGGAACCTCAGGGTTTACTGGCAACAGAGGGGACAAGGCCTTGGGCACATGTGTGATTGGATCCCCTACGCCACTCCTCTCCCACACACAGAAGTTGACGTCTTTGAAAGGTTATACTCTCAGTGAAAGGTTAAACTAGAAAAAAAAATCTGCCCACCATCAAAGAGAGACAAGATAGCTTAGGCCCAAGATTTGATCTTAGGCTTGGATCCAAGTGGACAAAAAGGAAAAGTAAAAGAATAAAGGCTGCTGACAATTCATAACCATATCCCTGAACTCCACAGGTCTGGGTCAAATTTATACTATCTGCTTGGTCCAGGAAACCCCAAGTCAAGAAATTAAAGTAGTCCCAGACCAGCAGTGCTCTGTGGCAGCTGGCAGAGGAAAGCAAATTCCTCTGGAGGAATCAGTCATCAGTCCAGGCCCCACAGGTTCCTCCCAGGTTTACAGTGGTCAACAGAGCTTGCACTCAGTCAGAAAGGTGTTAAGACACATGAGAGACAGTAAGTGGGAATCATCAGAATCTGGAGTAGAATTATACTCAGAAGGACTTGAGACATTGGAATGATTAGGTACAACAATATGAAATAAGTAAGTCTAAAATGTTCAACAAAGTAAAACAATGAATTGAAAACTCAAGCAGAGACTAATAAAAATGGCCAGTCTATTTGATAAACAGATGGATGAATAGACAGATAAAATTTCTTAAACCGGAAATTCAAATACTTGAAATTTAAAGCCCAATGAATTGGTTAAACAGTTGAATGGAGAATTCCTGAGCTGTAAGACAAATCTAAAGAAATGTTATTCTGATTGATTTGTGGATAATGGAAGAATCCTTGCATCCCTGGGATGATCCCATTCAATCGTGGTGTATGATCCTTTTAATGTATTATTAGACTTGGTTTGCTAGTATTTTTGTGTCTATGGGCCTGTAATTTTCTTTTCTTTTGTAATATCTTTGTCTAGTTTTGGTATCCAGGTGACAGTGGCCTCATAGAATGAGCTTGGGAGTGTTCCTTCCTCTGCAATTTTTGGGAAGAACTTCAGGATACGTGTTAACTCTTCTCTAAATGTTTGACAGAATTTGTCTGTGAGGCACCTGGTCCTGGACTTTCGTTTCTTGGGAGTTTTCAAATCACTGTTTCAATTTCAGTACTTGTGATTGGTTTGTTCATATTTTTACTTCTTCTTGTTTCAGTATTAAAAGGTTGTATCTTTCTAAGAATTTGGCCATTTCTTATAGGTCATCCATTTTATTGGCATATAGTTGCTTGTAGTAGCCTGTTATGATCCTTTGTATTTCTGTGGTGTCAATTGTAACTTCTCTTTTTTGATTTCTAGTTTTATTGATTTAAGCCTTCTCTCTTTTTAACATCAGTAATTATTAGAGATTGGAGAAGGAAATGGCAACCCACTCCAGTATTCTTGCCTGGAGAATCCCAGGGACAGAGGAGCCTAGTGGGCTGCTATCTATGGGGTGGCACAGAGTTGGACACGACTGAAGCGACTTAGCAGCAGCAGCAGAAATTATTAGAGAAATGCAAATCAAAGCTACAACGAGGTATCACCTCACACTGGTCAGAATGGCCATCATCAAAAGTCTACAAACAATAAACACTGGAAACGGTGTAGAGAAAAGGGAACCCTCCTGCACCGTTGGTGGGAATGGAAATTTGTACAACCACTACGGAGAAGAGTATGGAAATTCCTTTAAAAACTAAAAATAGAACTGCCTTATGATCTAGCAATCCAACTCCTAGGCATATATTCAGAGAAAACACTAACTTGAAAAGACACATGCACCCCAGTGTTCATAGCAGGACTATTCTCAGCAGCTAAGACATGGAAGCAACCTAAATGTCCCTCGACAGAGGAATGGATAAAGAAGATATTGGCTTCCCTGGTGGCTCAGGTGGGAATCTGCCTGCAATGCAGGAGACCCAGGTCCAATCCCTGGGTGGGGAAGATCCCCTGGAGAAGGAAATGGCAACCCACTCCAGTATTCCTGCCTGGAAATCCTATGGACAGAGGAGCCTGTTGGGCTACAGTTCATTGGGTCACAAGAACTGGACACGACTGAGCAACTAACACACACAGTGGCATATTACTCTGTCCTAAAAAAGGATACAGTAGACTTCCCTGGTGGTCCAGTGGTTAAGAATCGCCTGCCAATGCACGGGACACAGTTTCAGTCTCCAGTCTGGGAAGATCCTACACGCCTCGGGGCAATGCACCACAACTACTGAGCCCCTACTCTACAGCCTACAAGCCACAACTACTGTGCCCAATGCCTGGAGCCTGTGCTCTGCAACATCAGAAGCCATGGCAACGAAAAGCCTGCACACTTATCAAAGAACAGCCCGCACCTGCCACACTAGAGAGCCCACCAGCGCAACTGATCCAGTGCAATAAAAGAAAAAAGAATGAAGTAATGCCATTCATAGTCACATGAATGGATGTAGAGATTGTCACATTAAATGAAGTCAGATAAAGATAAATATCATATGATATCACTCATATATGGAATATAATTTTAAAAAATAATACAAAATGAACTTATTTTTAAAAAAGAAACAGTTATAAATTTTCAAAACAAACTTGTTACTACAAAAGGAGAAATGTGGAGGGGGGAGAGATAAATTAGGGGCTTGAGATTAATGTACATACACTACTATATATAAGATAGATAACCAACAAGGACCTATAGCACTGGGAACTTTACTCACTATTATGTTATAACCTATATGAGAAAATAATCTGAAAAAGAATGAATATACATATACATATAACTGAATCACTTTGCTGTACACGGGAAACTAACACAACATTGTAAATCAACTACACTCCAATACAATTTTTTTTTAAAAAGAAATGTTATAGTGCAGCCCAGAGATTAAAAACATGAAAACTATAAGAGACACTTAGAGACATGGAGGAAAAAATAAGAAGATCTAAAGTATGGCTAATTAGAGTTCCTGAAGATACAATTTAGGGGCAAGCAATACAAGAGAAGACTCTATACATGGACATCACCAGATGGTCAACACTGAAATCAGATTGATTATATTCTTTGCAGCCAAAGATGGAGAAGCTCTATACAGTCAGCAAAAACAAGACTGGGAGCTGACTGTAGCTCAGATCATGAACATCAGATCATGGCATCCTTATTTCCAAATTCAGACTTAAATTGAAGAAAGTAGGGAAAACCACTAGACCATTCAGGTATGACCTAAATCAAATCCCTTATGATTATACAGTGGAAGTGAGAAATACATTTAAGGGACTAGATTGATAGACAGAGTGCCTGATGAACTATGGAATGAGGTTCGTGACATTGTACAGGAGACAGGGATCAAGACCATCCCCATGGAAAGGAAATGCAAAAAAGCAAAATGGCTGTCTGGGGAGGCCTTACAAATAGCTGTGAAAAGAAGAGAAGCCAAAAGCAAAGGAGAAAAGGAAAGATATAAGCATCTGAATGCAGAATTTCAAAGAATAGCAAGGATAGATAAGAAAGCCTTCTTCAGTGATCAATGCAAAAAATAGAGGAAAACAACAGAATGGGAAAGACTAGAGATCTCTTCAAGAAAATTTGAGATACCAAGGGAACATTTCATGCAAAGATGGGCTCGATAAAGGACAGAAATGGTATGGACCTAACAGAAGATGTTAAGAAGAGGTGGCAAGAATACACAGAAGAACTGTACAAAAAAGATCTTCATGACCAAGATAATCACGATGGTGTGATCACTCACGTAGAGCCAGACATCCTGGAATGTGAAGTCCAGTGGGCCTTAGAAAGCATCACTACAAACAAAGCTAGAGGAGGTGATGGAATTCCAGTTGAGCTATTTCAAATCCTGAAAGATGATGCTGTGAAAGTGTTGCACTCAATATGCCAGCAAATTTGGAAAACTCAGCAGTGGCCACAGGACTGGAAAAGGTCAGTTTTCATTCCAATCCCAAATAATGGCAATGCCAAAGAATGCTCAAACTACCGCACAATTGCACTCATCTCACATGCTAGTAAAGTAATGCTCAAAATTCTCCAAGCCAGGCTTCAGCAGTACGTGAACTGTGAACTTCCAGATGTTCAAGCTGGTTTTAGAAAAGGCAGAGGAACCAGAGATCAAATTGCCAACATCTGCTGGATCATGGAAAAAGCAAGAGAGTTCCAGAAAAACATCTATTTCTGCTTTATTGACTATGCCAAAGCCTTTGACTGTGTGGATCACAATAAACTGTGGAAAATTCTGAAAGAGATGGGAATACCAGACCACCTGACCTGCCTCTTGAGAAATCCGTATGCAGGTCAGGAAGCAACAGTTAGAACGGGACATGGAACAACAGACTGGTTCCAAATAGGAAAAGGAGTTCGTCAGGGCTGTATACTGTCACCCTGCTTATTTAACTTCTATGCAGAGTACATCATGAGAAAGGCTGGACTGGAAGAAGCACAAGCTGGAATCAAGACTGCCAGGAGAAATATCAATCACCTCAGATATGCAGATGACACCACCCTTATGGCAGAAAGTGAAGAGGAACTCAAAAGCCTCTTGATGAAAATGAAAGAGGAGAGTGAAAAAGTTGGCTTAAAGCTCAACATTCAGAAAACTAAGATCATGGCATCTGGTCCTATCACTTCATGGCAAATAGATGGGGAAACAGTGGAAACAGTGTCAGACTTTATTTTTTGGGGGCTCCAAAATCACTGCAGATGGTGACTGCAGCCATGAAATTAAAAGACACTTACTCCTTGGAAGGAAAGTTATGACCAACCTAGATAGCATATTGAAAAGCAGAGATATTACTTTGCCAACAAAGGTCTGTCTAGTCAAGACTATGGTTTTTCCAGTGGTCATGTATGGATGTGAGAGTTGGACTGTGAAGAAAGCTGAGCACTGAAGAATTGATGCTTTTGAAGTGTGGTGTTGGAGAAGACTCTTGAGAGTCCCTTGGACTGCAAGGAGATCCAACCAGTCCATTCTAAAGGAGATCAGCCCTGGGTGTTCACTGAAGGACTGATGCTAAAGCTGAAACTCCCATACTTGGGCCACTTCATGCGAAGAGTTGACTCATTGGAAAAGACTCTGATGCTGGGAGGGATTGGGGGCAGGAGGAGAAGGGGACAATAAAGGATGAGATGGCTGGATGGCATCACCGACTCAATGGACATGAGTTTGAGTGAACTCCAGGAGTTGGTGAGGGACAGGGAGGCCTGGCATGCTGCGATTCATGGGGTCACAAAGAGTTGGACACAACTGAGCGACTGAACTGAACTGAATAAGTACGGCATGAAAGATGGGATGAGGGTGATAACCTTCAAGCTTGGCTATCTGTTAAAAGTTTAAGAGTAGCCACTAAAATGAGAGTCAAACTTCCTAAATCAATTGAGAAAGAAAGCAGAATTTTTAAAAAAAATTTGAATAAAAGTTAAGCAAGACACGAATAGTCCTGACCTTGAGGAGTTCAGAGCCTCCTCAAGAGGACTCTGAGTACAAGGGACAAGCAAATAAGGACATAATTCTGCTGATAATATTTTAAATGTGTAAGGTCAAGTGTTGATGAGAACATGGAAACTATGGGGAAGTAGGTTGTGACAGTCACAGCCCCCATGCGTATAAGTTGTTCCGGTTGCTTGCGACGGTCATTTGCCATTTCATCCCTGGAATCCTCCTCTCACTGCCTGGCCCCAAAGCCATTCACCCACTTGCAGTTGTCTGAAGGGGGCATACTTAGGCATTATGTGAATATCAAAGCCCCTGAAACAAGCTAAATACCTGTGAACAAAGAATGGACAAAACTGTAGTTTAGCTATAACATAGAATATTTCTCCACAGTGAAAAGGAAGACCGGATAGATCTACTATGGTCTAATATTAAATATCTAATATCAAATACTCACCCGATACACACACACACACACACTCACCCGCCATACCCCACACATCACATGCCAAACAGCACTCTCACAGGCCCAGGACAGGACCCTAGCACTTCACAACTGTGCAATAAACATGGATGGACTGAACTGAACTGAGTTGGGGGAAGTACCACAGAGAGGAATCAAGAGAAACAGATTATGAGCCAGGAGGAGCCTCCAGCAGCAATAGAACAAGACGGAAGAAAGTCCCCGGCTGGCACTACAAGGATGCTTCATCCCCAAGTGAAGGGGCAGAAGCAGAGGAGAAACCCACAGACCCAAGCACATCTGGTGCCCAGGTGCTTATACTCCCCCCAAGCCCACATCCGAGGTGATCTGGAGTTGGGGACGAGTCCCAGGCTGGCTGAGGCTGGGAGGAGAAGGCTGGAAGAGGCTCAGGCAGCAAGCCCCAGCCTTGCCTCCTCCCTGCACTATCAGCCCTTGTCTTCCTGTTTGACCAAACTTGTCAAGTATGTTTTTGAAAGCCCCTATCTTTGGGAAGACTTATGGGGAATGAGGGGGTCCAAATCTCTCAGCAGGCCACTGTGACCACCCAGCCCACGGCTCTGCACCTCTGCTCTGAGCTCCCAGAGGCTGGAAGGTCTGCAATACTTGGACCACAGTTCCTAGCAGGCTTCTCTCCCGAGGGAAGCCTGCAGAGTTATATAAATCAGGCATGTGAGTGTGAGCGTGTGTGTGAGTCTGTGCATGGGTGTTCACGCACACTCTAACTTGGTTGCTACCCAACCACATAGAAAATAATACCACATTATGTTCTGGGCACATAGTGGAGATGAATCAGCTCCTTTCCATGTTCCAGTCCTGACTACTGGTCATGACTTTTCACTCACCGTTCTGTACATCCTATGGAACATTATTATATCCATACACATAACAGACTGTTTCTCATTGCTAAGCTTTTACTCAGAGCTCTTTCTCCTGCCTGGAACTCCTTTCCACTCTTACCTGGTTAGCATTTACCTGTCTTTCAGGTTTGGCTTCTGGGAGGTTTTCTTTGTCACCCCTCCATGCCTAGTTGGACTAGATGTCTCTTTAGGATTTCCATCATGCCCTGGATTATGTCTACTGTGAAACTTACAGCAATACTAAAATCAACATTTATGCAGCACTTTCTGTGTTCCAGGAGTGGTACTAAACAGTCAACATGCATTAATATTTTTACTCTCCATAACATCCCTGTCAAATGGGATAGCTTCTAGTTACCTTCCTGAGTCATTTTCTCTCCTTCTTTACTAACTTAACTCTAATTCTGTTGAGAATATGAATGTGCCCAGCTTAATAATCAGTTAATAATCACCAGTCCCATCACTTCACGGCAAATAGATGGGGAAACAACGGAAACAGTGAGAGATTTCATTTTCTTGGGCTCCAAAATCACTGCAGATGGTTACTGCAGCCATGAAATTAAAAGACACTTGCTCCTCATGAAAAAAAGCTAACACAAACCTAGACAGCATATTAAAAATCAGAGACGTTACTTGACAACAAAGGTCCATCTAGTCAAAGCTATGATTTTTCCAGTAGTTATGTATGGATGTGAGAGTTAGACCATAAAGAAAGCTGAGCGCTGAAGAATTGATGCTTTTGAACTGTGGTGTTGGAGAAGACTCTTGAGAGTCCCTTGGACTGCAAGGAGATCCAACCAGTCAGTCCTAAAGGAAATCAGTCCTGAATATTCATTGGAAGGACTGATGATGAAGCTGAAGCTCCAATATTTTGGCCTGATTGGAAGAACTGACTCATTGGAAAGGACCCTGATGCTGGGGAAAATTGAAGGTAGGAGGAGAAGGGGATGACAAAGGATGAGATAGTTGGATGGAATCACTGACTTGATGGACATGAGTTTGAGCAAGCTCTGGGAGTTAGTGATGGACAGGGAAGCCTGGCATGCTGGAGTCCATGGGGTCTCAAAGAGTCGGACACAAGTGAGCAACTGAACTGAATAGCTTAATAATAACATTTCATATTCATAACTCTGCAATTAAATTCTGACAATGAGATGCAGGTAGAAGTTGCTGGGGGAAAATTATGGGACTATCTTTTAAAGGGTGGCTGATGCAGCTGGAAAGCACATGTTGCCCTTCCTCTTTCATAGTCCTTGCAGCCTAGAATGCTAACATGATGGCTTGAACCACCACAGTCATCTTGAAACCATGAGACAAACACTCTAAAAAAGGTGAAGGAGAAAAAGAGGACTTTCACCTTTGATACAACCAAGTGAACTCTTACTGGACCCAGTGATAATCCAATAACCATTAATTCTGGACAAAATTAAAAATATTAATACAACTATCGAAAGGTACTGGAGAGTGACCAAAAGCAAGCAGATTCTAGAGGAGAGTTGGCATGTGGAAGAAAGGATGGGGCATAAGTCATTTCCCATTTTTATGGCTTTTAGCTTGAAGACAGTTCAAAGTCAACTTGAACAGACACTGAGCCATGTCTGAGCTGTGATGAGCCATAAGCACCATGAGATGTGACCAAATTTCTTAAGGAAAATGCATAGTTTTCTGACTTAAAGAATCAGAAGATACAGTTCAGGAAGACCTTAGCTGCTGCAAAGTGAAAGGGGAATCTCCTTTCTAAGGATAGATCTGAAGACAAGGAGCTGAATTCTATACATAAATTCTGTCAAACCATGGGTCACTGCTGACCCATGCACTCATGGAGCCGGATCAAAGCTGCCTAGTTGAGGATAAAAGAACTCAGTGAGATTTGTGTTGCTGCCCCAGAAAAAGAGTTTGCAGTTTGAATCCAACCCAGTTAATGACTAGCTAAAACAAACAAACAAACAAAAAAATCAACATTCTCCATAAGAACGTAACAAAATCCAGTGCCTCCACAATATTATACTCACAGGGTGTAGGATACAATTAAAAATACATTACTTAACATATGAAGAACAGGAAAGTGTGATCAATTCTCAAGGAAAAAGACAAATAATGGAGATGTGTATGTTGGGATTAGCAGACAAGGATTTTAAAGCAACTATTATAATTAGCATGAAAGATGTAAGAAGTATATGCTAGTAATGAATAAAGATGGGAACAGAAATTTGCACTGTTGCCTCTGGCCTGAGTGACTCTGAGCAGAGTTGGGACTGAGAGAAGACAAAGGGAGAAAGATAGGGGAAAGAAAAAGAAAAGGAAGGAAAAGGAAAAAGGAGAGGTGAGGAGTAGAGAGAGCAAATTGGAGAGAAAAGTGCAAGGACAGGGAGCCCATCAGTTGCAGTGGCTGGAGAATAGTGTCCTGGGAAGGGATGGCCAGTCCGCCACAGGTCTCCTGACCCCTGTGACCTGAGAGTCGCCCCTCATCAGGATGCCTCTGTCCTCATCCTGTCACCCTGTACCACGCTCAGGAGCATTGCTTACTCTGTGACCTCCAACTCCACCTTCCTCTAATATTGCTACACCCAGGCAGGGACATTCCAATACTCATCCAAGTGCAGGGAGAGGAACAGGGAAACAAAGGCAGATTCTACTATGAACTATGAGAGCCACAAGACAGGACTCATTCTGTACAGCAGCAAAGCCCCTTCTCATCCTTGCTTCTAGCTCCCATCTATGAGGTGGACACCATCAAGCCTGAACTCATGTAGACTTGCTCCCAGGAGGGCTCTATCTGGACAGCTGGACCCCCAGCCAGCACTACCCAGACATGCCTTCATTGTGAAGGGCAACAAGACTACAGTGTTGACAGGGGTCTTGGGGTTCTGGGAGGACTCTGGGTCTACTCAGAGAAATGAAGAACCTCAAGGTATGTTTTCTCCAAATGCAGTCATAGCCCTTTGTCCACTGGCAGTAGCAAACAGAACAAACACAGACATCAGCACCTAAGCCATGTTTGCATCCCCTTCTCCCAGGCAACTTCACAGCTGATTTCTGTCCCTCATAATGGTTCCAGAGGGTTGCCAGAACACAGGGGTTCCCTCCCACTTTACATAGGTGAAAACTGAGGCCCTCGGAAGTTAAGAGGTGAATATCAGTTTGCACAGTGATGTATAAAACATAGCAGATGTAGGCCTACAACCTAGAAGTCCTGTGCCCCAGCCTGAGCTCTGATCCCACTAACCAGAGAGTCAGGCACCTCCCCTCCATCCCATTTCCCCACACTCCTACTACTGCATGCTCATTTCCAGTCAGCTATGAGCTCTGAGGGCTTCCCTGGTGGCTCAGTGGCAAAGAATCTGCCAACGCAGAAGATGCAGCTTCCATACCTGGGTTGGGAAGATCCCCTGGGGAAGAAAATGGCAATCCACTCCAGTATTCTTGCCAAGGAAATCCCATGGACAGAGGAGCCTGGTGGGCTACAATCTATGACTCGCAAAAAGAGTCAGACATGACTTATCAACTAAATTACACCAACAACATGAGCTCTTAGAAGGTAAAGACTGTGTCCCTTCACGGCTGTCTCCAGCAGCTAGCATGGAGCAGACTGAGACTTTGGAAGAATGATATAAAAGCTGAAATCAGCCTTGGAAAGAGAAGACTAAACTATAGTGAAAGGTGGACATTTTCTAGTAGTCACTCCTTCTCTCCAAACGAGCATTTGACTGCAACCCACTCCAGCACTGGAGACCACCAGCATGAACACAACACATGACATCTTTAGGCAAAAGAAATTGAAACCAACTCATTCGGTTGGCCGCTTTCTTTTTTTTTTTTTTAACATCCCTCTAAAAACAGGCAGGCAAAGCAATTGGCTCAGAACCTGGAGAGCTGGAATGCATTTAGGGACTCTGAAATTGTCCGACCGGAACCTACACATCTAGAGACCCCACCTCGTTTCCCAGGCCCTGACAAGCTGATTGAGCTGCGACAGGAAGAGTATCTGGCGGGTGATTGCAGACTATCCAGTGTCAGCTCATTGTTCCGGGAGGAAGCTGTCAGGACCAGACCTCCCGGGAGTGCCTGGGGCCTCTGGTTCTTATTTTTCCCTTTGTAGGTGGGAAGATGCTAGAGGTGGCAGTGGGGCAGCCATCATCCTTTCTCCCACCCAACTGGACACTCCCAGTCAGATGTCATCAGGCCAGGGTCTCCATACTCCCAACTCCCAGAGACATCAGATAATGGGAAGAGGGGTGACCTACGCTGTTTTCCCCTGGGTTCCCTTAAAAACAAAAGTGGTGTGCTATTTTATTGTGGTAAAAAAAACCACCGTCTTAAAATGTTAAGTGCACAATATAATACTGCATTGTTGACTATAGGTACAATGTTGTGTAGCAGACCTTTAGAACTTGTTTATCTTGCTTAACAGAAAAATTTATGACTGTTGATTAGTAATTCATTTCTCCTTCCTCAAGCCCCTGGCAATCTCCATTCCACTCTTTGATTTAAGTGGAATCAGGCAGCATTTGTCGTTCTGTGACTGGCTTATTTCACTTTGCATAATGTCCTCAAGGTTCACCCGTGTTGTTGCACATTGCAGGATTTCCTTTTTTGAGGCTGAATAATATTACATTGTATGTGTATACCATATTTTCTTTATTGATTTACCTGTAAATGAACATTTAGACGTTTTCACATCTTGGCTATTTTAAATAGTGCTGTGGCAAACACGAAAGTGCTAATATCTTGTCAAGATCCTGATTTTAATTCTTTTAGATAAATACCAGAAGTGGGATTACTGGTTCTATTTTTAAAATATTAAGGAATCTCCATACTATATCTTGTAGTGGCTGCATTGTTTTGCACTTCGAGAAACAGTATGCAAGGGTTCCAATCTCTCCACATCCTCACCAGTACTCAAATTGCCAGCATCTGTTGGATCGTAGAAAAGGCAAGAGAGTTCCAGAAAAAATCTACTTCTGCTTTACTGACTACACCAAATCCTTTGACTGTGTGGATCACAACAAACTGTGGAAAATTCTTAAAGAGACGGAATACCAGACCACCTTACCTGCCTCCCAAGAATCTGTATGCAGGTCAAGAACCAACAGTTAGAACCAGACATGGAACAATGACCTGGTTCCAAATTGGGAAACGAGTGTGTCAAGGCTGTATATTGACACCCTGCTTATTTAACTTGTATGCAGAGCACATCATATAAAATGCCAGGCTGGATGAAGCACAAGCTGGAATCAAGACTGCTAGGAGAAATATTAATAACCTCAGATATGCAGATGCCACCATCCTTATGGCAGAAAGCGAAGAAGAAGTGAAGAGCCTCTTGATGAAAGAGAAAGAGAGTGAAAAAGTTGGCTTAAAACTCAACATTCAAAATACAAAAATCATGGCATCTGGTCCCATCACTTCATGACAAATAGATGGAGAAACAATGGAAACAGTGTCAGACTTTATTTTGGGGGGCTCTGAAATCACTGCAGATGGTGATTGCAGCCATGAAATCAAAAGACACTTGCTCCTTGGAAGAAAAGCTATGACCAACCTAGACAGCATATTAAAAAGCAAAGACATCACTTTGCCAACAAAGGTCCATCTAGTTAAAGCTATGGTTTTTCCAGTAGTCATGTATGGATATGAGAGTTGGACCATAAAGAAAGCTATGCGCCAAAGAATTGACGTTTTTTACCTGTGATGTTGGAGAAGACTCTTGAGAGTCCCTTGGACTGCAAGATCAAACCAGTCAATCCTAAAGGAAATCAGTCCTGAATATTCATTGGAAGGACTGATGCTGAAGCTGAAGCTCCAATACTTTGGCCATCTTATGGGAAGAACTGACTCATTGGAAAAGACCTTGATGCTGGGAAAGATTGAAGACAGGAGGAGAAGGGGATGCCAGAGGATGAGACGGTTAGATGGCATCACCAATTCGATGGAATTGAATGGACTTGCTTTTGGCAAGCTCCGGGAGTTGGTGATGGACAGGGAAGCCTAGAGTGCTGCAGTCCATGGGGCTGCAAAGAGTCGGACACAACTGAGTGACTGAATTGAACTCACCAATATCTTTTGTCTTTTTTTTAATATATATAATAGCCATCCTGAAGGTGTGAAGTGACATCTCATTGTGGGTTTGATTTACATTTCCCTGATTAGTGATGTTGAGCATCTTTTCATATACCTGTTGACTATTTTTATGTCTTTCATATATAGCAAGGATACCCCCTCTCACCACTTCTTTTTTTTTTAGAGAGTTAAAGATCAAATATCTATTTTCACTTCAATATTAAAACATTCTAGGTTCACAAAGTTTTCATGTATTTTTTAAACATTTCTCATTCTTTCTAAAAAATTTTTACTGGAGTAGTTGATTTACAAGTTGTGTTAGTTTCAGATGTATAGCAAAGTGAATCAATTACCCATCACTTCTATTCAACATAGTACTGGAAGTCCTCACCAGAGAAATTAGTCAAGAAAAAAAAATAACCCAAGGCTTAAATGTTGGGGGTTTTGGACAAATATGTTTTTTTGTAGTTTTCTGTGTCCTATTTAAGAACCTTGTCTTATTCCAGGGTCATGCAAATCTCTATTTTATTCTAGAAGCTTTTGTTTTATTTTTATTGACTGATAATTGGCATGCAGTATTATATTAGTTTCAGGTGTACAACACAGTGATTCAATATTTTTATATATTACAAAATGATCTCCAAATATCTAGTTACTGTCTCTCACCATGAAAAATTATTACAATATTATTGACTATATTCCTTATGTTGCATATTATATCCCTATGACTTCTTTATTTATTTTCTAACCGGAAGTTTGTATCTCTTAATCCCCTTCACCGATTTTACCTGTCTGCCTCCTTCTGTCACCTCCGGCAACAACCCATTTGTTCTCTGTATCTATGAGTCTGTTTCTGCTCTCTTGTTTGTTCATTTGTGGTTTTTCTTTTATTCCACATATAAGTGAAATTGTATGGTATCTGTCTTTCTCTGTCTGACTTATTTTACGGAGTACAATGCCCTCTAGGTCCACCTACATTGTCCCAAATGGCAAGATGTCATTCATTTTTATGGTGGAGTAATATTCCATTTTATACACACCATAATTTCTTTATTCACTCATCTAATGAGAGACACATAGGTTGTTTTCAAATCTTTGTAAATAATGCTGCAATGGACAAAGCTCTCTCTATATATATATTTGAATTGTGGTTTTGTTTTCCTTGGATAAAGTACCAGAAGTAGAAATGCTAGATCGTATGGTAATTCAATTTTTAATTTTTTGAGAAACCTCCATACTGTTTTCCGTGGTGGTTCCATCAATTTACATTCTCATCAACAGTGCATGAAGGTTCCCTTTTTCTCCACATCCTTTCCAACATTTGCTATTTCTTGTCTTTTTCATAACAGCTATCCGACAAGTGACATTGTGATATCTCATTGTGGTTTTGACTTGCATTTCTCTGATGATTAGTGACTTTGAACTTCTTTTCATGTGTCTGTTGGCTATCTATATATCTTCTTTGGAAAAATGTCTCTTTTTTAGGTCTTCTGCTCATTTTTTAATTGGGGCATTTGGTACTTTGCTATTGAATTGTATGAGTTCTTAAATATTTTGCATATCCATGCCTTATTGGATATATTGTTTGCAAATACTTCTCCGATTCACTAGATTGTCTTTTCATTTTGTTTTGTTCACTTTGCTTGCTTTATTGATTAACTTTCCACCTTTAGGTCTGTCTTCCTTCTTAATTTTATATAGTGTGATGTGTTTTTTTCTTTTGCTTTTGTTTTAATTTGTGCTTTCTATACAGACATCCAATTCCTTTAGTATTAGTTATGGCAAACATGATCCTTTCCACCACCAAATTGCAGCGGCATCTTTCTTATAAATCAAGGAACCACATATTGGGTCTTTCTATTTTGTTCCATTAGTTAATTTTTCTATCCTTAAACCTGAACTGGGCCTAAAGAAGAATCAGGAAAGAACCCTCCCACACACACACCTCTCCCTTTCCTCCCAGCAGGTCTCTGGGACCTCCAGGTGTCCCCTTAGCATTCAGAATGGACTCTGCAAGCCCCATCCACCTACTTCCTCACCTCCCTTCACCCAGAGCAGGACATAGGAGATGGGCATCACTTATGTGGGGTGGGAACAAGAGTGGGATGGGATGGTATACTGCCAGTGATCTAGAGGTCGAGGAAAGCTGACCTCACAGGGTGCCCCTCCCAGTCCAGACCCAGGGACCTGATACTTTCTTCCCTGGGATCATGTCATACTTGACAGAATTTCAAACAATCCTGTTTCAGGGCTTAAGAAGTATAAACTAATAAACACTTTAACACCTTCAGATGCTGCAATCTGGGTATAAAGAGTCACAGGAAAGACCAAAGAGGGGAGACAAGGCCTCCTGCCCAGACAAATCAGAGCTCTTTTGTAGATCTTGCCAGTTCAAGGCCACCACTCTAAACTCACTCTGAGCCACTGGGAATTACCCCATAGCACTCACTCTATGTCCAGTAACTTAAAACTACACCCTTTGTCATCCTCATTAAGTCTTGACCTAAAAAGCCTCTCCCTCCAGACACAGTTCAATACAATGCCTGGACCACATGGATTCTACCTGGGTGTTACAGAAAACAGCTTGGTATCCAAACTGAACCAAACCAGATAAGCTCCTTTTGGAGCTGATGGTCTTGCTGGTATGTTCTATATTTTCAACCATGGAGCCTGGGACTGGGAATTCTTCTCTCTTATCACCATCCCTTCTCCCAAATCCCAAACCCATACCTACACTGAACCAATGGTCCCAACTGGTAGCTGACCATTCTCAGCAACTGAGCCCCACTCATTCGCCCAGACACTGGAAAGTGACCCATCCTTCAAATGTCTGTCTCCCCACAAAGCTTCTCTGATGACTTCAGTGGGGGCAGCAAGCCACTCCCTGAATTCAGGGACCATGATATTCCTTTCTCATAGTACACACTGTCCTGTAACTATCCTGTTTGTTTTGTTCTGTTTGTGCTTCTTGAGACTAGGGGCCAGGTCTTCCTATTCTTAGTAACAACTTCTGCTCCTTGAACATTTCTTGGAACATTATGGAAAGACTGACAGACTAAGTACTACCTCCTGGATCATTCCTGCCCCCTCACCATGCCTGCAAGTTCCTGTGGGCCGGTCCCTTGGATCCCCAGCAACCCTGGATAGCAAGGTCCTTTGACAGTCAGTGGGAAGCTGTTAGTCTAACTCTGGGTGAGGAACACCTTTGCTCAGGAGCAAACTCAAAGAGTGGCTATTTGGATAAGCCTTTGTCTAGGTCTGGCAACTCCAAGGAGCTGGGCCAGAGGAAACCCCCCAGGGGTGTGTGGTATGGACATCGAATTTGGCATACAGCATGCTGGAGGAATCCAGCCAGAAAGGCAGCCTGCCTGCCTGCTCACTGGCCTCTCTCTCCTAAGTCCAGAACATTTGCAGAGTCAGGAGCTTTGGCACAAGGCGGCTCCCACCCTTGCCGGCATGGGTTTATGGATATTAAAAATGTGCTGATGTGAATCACCATGCAAACACGCTTCACTAGAAGCACTGCGTGCGGGAACACTGGTCCTTTTATCGTCTCCTCCACCTCTGTTGGAAACACTCACCCACGGATGATGCGGAGATTAGTGGGGCGTCAGGCTGCTCCGTGTATTTAGGCCGCCTGTCAGCTCCCATCAGCCACGGCTAGGAGGGCAGAGAGGCTGGGACACACCTCAGTGCCCCTGCCCAGGCCCCACGGGCAGAGTCTGGGGCAGGAGAGTGGCTTGGGAGTGGAGACAACATTCCTAGTCCAACATTTTCTCCGGTATCCAGGCTGCAGCCATTGACATAGTAACATGGCGGCCGGCACCTCTAAAACACAATCTGCCGGCTTGGCAGAGAGCATCAGTGAAAGTTCAAACCCTTCTTCCTATGGGACAGCCACTTGGACCCTCCCTTCTCTGTGAGGTTGCCAGATACAACATAGTCCCATGAGAAGGGTGGAAGATGGGCTAGACAGCCCTGCCTTCCAGGAGGCCTCAGTGTATGCAGGAAGGTGTCAGATCGGGACACAGACATTCTGAGAATGCTGCAGTGGAGGATTTAGTTGTTCAGAGGTCCCCTCTGCTGGGAAATCTGGGAAGGCAACATGGAAGAGGATGTGCTGGAACTGAGTCTTGATCCACAGCTAGGTTTTAAACAAACTGAGACAGGGAGATGGCATTCCAGGTGGCAGGAAAGGCCTGAGCAAATGTGGGGAAGTGGGAGAGCACCGCATCAGGGACCAAGGGCTTTCCCCTCTCTGTGCATCCATTCTCAGTACCACCTTGGCCCCAGGCTGCCTGCCATCATCCTGAGCATCATATCCAAGCCCAATCATGACCAGAAGCAGAAGAGATTTCTCTTCCTGTGCATCCTGGAGCTGCCCCACAAGGGCCTAGAGCTTCTTACCCGCTGGGAAAGGAGGCCAATCTGAGGGAAGAGTCATGGGCAGGGGGAAGGGGCCTGTCTGGACCTATCTCTGACTAGGGTCCTCCTGGACCATCTTGGACCAGGGTACTCAGGGAAAATCTGGCCCACGCTGTCATGCCTTATCTAATGCCTTCCATATTCACGCTGTGGTCCAGACTCCCCAGGTACCCTGCTGAGGGCACAGGCCATGTCTCATCCATTGTTGTTGCTGTTTTAGTCATGAAACCATGTAGTCTGACTCTTTTGTGACCCCATGGACTGTAGCCTGCCTGGCTCCTCTGTCCACAGGATTTCCCAATCAAGAATATTGGAGTGGGTTGCCATTTCCTTCTCCAGGGGATCTTTCCCACCCAGGGATCAAACCCACATCTCATGTATTGGCAGGCATATTCTTTCCCGCTAAGTCACCAGGGAAGCCATGTCTTATACATATCTGCCCACAGTGTAGCATGCTGTTTGGTTCATAAGAGACTCCAAGGACCTCATCTGGAAATCAGGGGGTCATGATGCCCATACCCATGGGGTTGCTGTTAGCCGCTACTAGGGGTCACTGTATCACACGGCTGCCAGAGCCTGTATCCACAAGGAGGAAAATGGGAGCTGGGGTGTTTGCCACACGTAGCTGTCAAGTGAGTGGGGGCCAACATTTATGGGGTTCTTACCATGTTATATTGCAGCCAAACTATTTCAATCAACACTTCCAATCCTTAATAGAGAGGTGGGGCTCTATATTATCGCCACCTGAGGAAACGGGCACAGAGAGTTAAATATCCTAATGTCACACTGGTGGCCAGGGGCAGGGTGGGATGAAAACCCTGTTGGTTGGCCTCGGAGCCTGTGTGCTAAGCCATTGTACTCCTCAACCCCAGAGAAGACCACACACTGGACATGTGTAGAAAGTACCTTCAAAATCCAGACCCTCAGAAGAAGCAGACATACAGCACAGCAGAGCCAGCAAGGGCACCCTCCTCACCTGCCTATCCTGCCGCTCTATTTCTCAAAGACCCCCCACACTGGTCCTGCCCAGCTGTCTGTCTTGGGCCCGGTGCGCTTGCTCTGTGCCCCCTGCCTTTCCGAGAGAGAGGCCCCACCTGCCCTCCATGAGAGACATGGGGATGGTTGGTAGCTACATCAGGGAGGTGCCCACAGGGTTGATACAGCTCTGGGCATGAACCTGGCCAACTCTCTTGGCCCTTTGCTGATGACTGGGTACAAGCTGAACTGAGGGCTCTTTTTAGGATCTCCATATAGAGTGCCCCTTATAGGAAGCACTAACCAGACTCTTAGAGAAGCCAATGGCACCCCACTCCAGTACTCTTGCCTGGAAAATCCCATGGATGGAGGAGCCTGGTGGGCTGCCATCTATGGGGTCACACAGAGTCAGACACAACTGAAGCGACTTAGCAGCAGCAGCAGCAGCAACCAGACTCTAAAGCCCCTGCAGGGAAATGAATCTCCCTCCCACCACCCAAAAGGAGGGAAGAGGAGGAGCTAAATCTCAGAGTCCAGAGGGGGTTCATCAAACGTCTAGAACTCCCCTGAGGGCTTGCCCTGGGCCCAGGGACTATCATGGGAAGACCAGGGCATCCAACATTCACCCTGTATGTGTTAAGTTGCTTAGTCATGTTCAACTCTTTGCAATCCCATGGATTGTAGCCTGCCGGGCTCTTCTGTCCATGAAATTCTCCAGGCAAGAATACTGGAATGGGCTGCCATTTCTTTCTCCAGGAGATCTTCTGGATCCAGGGATCGAACCGGGGTCTCCTGCCCTGCAGGCAGATTCTTTACCATTTGAGCCATCAGGGAAGCCCTAACATCCACCATAGCTAGAAGTAAACACATACCCCTTGGTCGGCAGAGAGGAGGGGATGGGAAATTTCACTATGTGAAATTCTTTCCTTTGGGTTAAACCCAATGCATATCAGTTAGGGTCTTTTCTTTAAGGTAATTTTGAGGCATTAGAGAAAAGGTTGGGCTTTCTAGGTGGCACTAGTGGTAAAGAACCCACCTGCCAATGCAGGAGACATAAGAGACACGAGTTCAATCCCTGAGTTGGGAAGATCCCTTGGAGGAGGGCATGGCAACCCACTCCAGTATTCATGCCTGGTGAATCCCATGGACAGAGGAGCCTGGCAGACTACAGTCCATGGGGTCGCAGAGAGTCAGTCATGACTGAAGCGACCTAGCACACATGCAGAGAAAAAGTGAAGGGCCAGTGTATTTTAAAAAGGACAACAAGGTCTTCAAACATTCCAACATAGAACTTAGGTTAAGTTTTAATAGAAAAATCATGTTTTTAACTACCTACCAGTTAATGAACTTTCAACCAGACATCTCCAGGTACATATGATACCCTAGGCAGATGAGTCCTGTTAATAACTCTTGGCTTCCAGAACTCCTCCACACTTGGTTGTGCATCTCTGGTGGTGCGGCCAGAGTTCAGAACCAATTTTAGGACTCAGAATCTCAGAAACAGAAAGAATCCCAGGGGTCACTCAATACAATAGTCATCATCTTGTCACCATTTTATTCCTGGGAAATCTGATGACATCAATGCCAATCACCACTGGTTGGACGAGGACAGGCTAATCCCTGGGACTGTGCAGAGCTGTGGTCCAATTTCAGCCAACCACCAAACTGCCTCAGATAACCTGGTGCTCCTCGTTTGGGTTAAACACAGGATTTCTGATCAGTTTCTCAAAACATTAATACTAAAAACAGTTTCATGCTACATTTATTTCCATCTAGCAACCCCAAAGCATCTTGGACCTGGCCTAACCAACTCCAGAGACTGCCCAGCAGCCCTGGAGCACGTCAAGACTGTGTATGGAAGCCCTGCAAACACACCATGTGGCCATGTGGCCCACAGAAAGAGGTTGATTTCAGGCCATCAGCCCCGGCAGGGACAGGAAGGGACTGGGCGTGGGGTCAGACACAGGCTTCCCGGAGCTTTCTCACTTGAGACCAGTTTGGTCCCTTTGAAGTCTATGACTGCTGAATTTCCCTCTTCATCTGGCTTCCTGGCCAGGCCACTGAGATAGACCAGGTGGTGGGGCTCTGTGACTGTCTTCCAAGCCAACACCCAGCAGCCGGGGCCAAGTGTGAGAGAACAGGCTGTGGAGGACCAAAGTCAAAGCTGCTTAGGGACCCAAGTGCAGCAAGGGGCATTCCTTTCATTCTAGGAGAGAGCAGCTCTGGAATGGCTCAGAGACACATGGAGGGAAGGACCACCCGAGGCTAAGGGCGGACTGTGGGAAGGCCCCCTTAAAGGCAGACCCAGGTGATACAAATGTCTTCTCAGCCTTTCCTGAGGCCCACTCCTCACCCTGCCCCCAGATGCTGTGCCAAGCGCCTCTGGTACCTTCTGTAAGTTTCCCAGGCAGTTTGCTGTGTGGATCCCAGGTCTTTGCTACAAGCCAAGAAACCTGCGTCCAGGTCTTAGATTTGCCCCTACTCTTACCATGTGACCTTCAGAAACTCTCTTTTCACTCTCCAGGCCTCAGTTTCCTCAGGAATCAAATACAGGAGTGAAGGAAGCAGGTATTATACATATCAAAGTATAGGTATTCTCTGTTAGATGCATTCGCTGTACCTGTTGCTTCACGTGCATTATTTTTTTGATCTTGATTAAAAACTTTCTTTGTATTAAAAACAAAAGAGATCTTCATGACCCAGATAACCATGATGGCATAATTACTCACCTAGAGCCAGACATGCTGGAATCCAAAATCAAGCAGGCCTTAGGAAGCATCACTATGAACAAAGCTAGTGGAGGTGATGGAATTCCAACTGAGCTATTTCAAATCCTAAAAGATGATGCTGTCAAAGTGCTGCACTCAATATGCCAACAAATTTGCAAAACTCAGCAGTTCCAGAAAACTGGAAAAGGCCAGTTTTCATTCCAATCCCAAAGAAAGCCAATGTCAAAGAATGTTCAAACTACCACACAATTGCACTTATCTCACACGCTAGCAAAGTAATGCTCAAAATTCTCCAAGCCAGGCTTCAACAGTACATGAACCATGAACTTCCAGATGTTCAAGCTGGATTTAGAAAAGGCAGAGGAAGCAGAGCTCAAATTGCCAACATTCGCTGGATGATAGAAAAAGCAAGAGAGTTCCAGAAAAACATCTACTTCTGCTTTATTGACTATGCCAAAGCCTTTGACCATGTGGATCACAACAAAATGTGGAAAAGTCTTCAAGAGACAGAAATACCAGACCACCTTACCTGCCTCCTGAAAAATTTGTATGCAGGTCAAGAAGCAGCAGAACGAGACATGGAACAACAGACTGGTTCCAAATTGGGAAAGGAGTACGTCAAGGCTGTACACTGTCACCCTGCTTATTTAACTTATATGCAGAGTATATCATGCAAAATGCCAGGCTGGATGAAGCACAAGCTGGAATCAAGATTGCCAGGAGAAATATCAATAACCTCAGATACACAGAAGACACCACCCTTATGGCAGAAAGCAAAGAACTAAAGAGCCTCTTGATGAAAGTGAAAGAGAAGAATGAAAAAGCTGGCTTAAAACTCAACATTCAGAAAACTAAGATCATGGCATCCGGTCCCATCACTCCATGGCAAATAAAAGGGGAAACAATGGAAACAGTGACAGACTTTAATTTTTTGACTCAAAAATCACTGCAGATGGTGACTGCTGCCATGAAATGAAAAGATGCTTGCTCCTTGGAAGAAAAACTATGACAAACGTAGACAGCATATTAAAAAGCAGAGACAATGCTTTGCAACAAAGGTCCATCTAGTTAAAGCTATGGTTTTTCCAGTAGTCATGTATAGATGTGAGAGTTGGACCATAAAGAAAGCTGAGCACTGAAGAATTGATGCTTTTGAACTGTGGTGTTGGAGAAGATTCTTGAGAGTCCCTTGAACTGCAAGGAGATCCAACCAGTCCATCCTAAAGGAAATGAGTCCTGAATATTCATTGGAAGGACTAAGCTGAAGCTGAAACTCCAATACTTTGGCCACCTGATGGGAAGAACTGACTCCTTGGAAAAGACCCTGATGCTGGGAAAGATTGAAGGCAGGAGGAGAAGGGGACGACAGAGGATGAGATGGTTGGATGGCATCACTGACTTGATGGGCATGGATTTGAGCAAGCTCTGGCAGTTGGTGATGGACAGGGAAGCCTGGGATGTTGCAGTCCATGGGGTCACAGATTTGGACACAACTGAGCAACTGAACTAAACTGAAAAACTTTCTATTAATAGAGCTTGATATTTTATGAGGGTTTACCATTAGCCAGATACTGTGCCAGGCACTTTATATGTATTAACTCACTTCATCCTCACAACAACCCTCTGATGAAATCCTATTTTTCTGTCCTTTTATAGAGAGGAAACTGGAGCACAGACACTTCAGTGACTTTCCAAGTCTTACTGATATGGGTGGGGAACTTGAATCTGGGGGTACGACTCCAGAGCTAATGTATATGACATGGACCAAAAAAGAGCGCCCTCCTCAGGTAGTCGTGAGCATGAGATGAGTGGTAGAGAACTTCATACAAGATACAGACGTGCTTAATGGCTGTGATCTCTTTGTCTCATTGTTATGCTCATTTTCCCCTTCCTGTTCAGAGGGCAAGGCAGCAGACCCAGGTGTCCAACACTAACAGCAGTGCCCTCTTACCTCACCTGCCTCCATTCATTCAGTTCTAGGTTTGGTTCAGTCATGTCTGACTCTTTGCAACCCCATGGACTGCAAAACTCCAGGCTTCCCTATCCAGAACCAACTACTGGAGCTTGTGCAAACCCATACGCATCGAGTTGGTGACGCCACCCAACCATCTCATCCTCTGTTGTCCCCTTCTCCTCCTGCCCTCAATCTTTCCCAGCATCAGGGTCTTTTCCAAGGAGTCAGTTCTTCCCATCAGGTGGCCAAAGTATTGGAGCTTCAGCTTCAGCTCAGTCCTTCCAATGAATATTCAGGACTCATTTCCTTTAGGACTGACTGGTTTGATCTCCTTGCAGTCCGAGGCACTCTCAAGAGTCTTCTCCAACATCACAGTTAAAAAGCATCAATTCTTTGGCGCTCAGCCTTCTTTATGGTCCAACTCTCACATCCATATATGAGTACTGGAAAAGCCATAGCTTTGACTAGATGGACCTTTGTTGGCAAAGTAATGTCTCTGCTTTTTAATATGCCGTCTAGGTTGGTCATAGCTTTTCTTCCAAGGAGCAAGTGTCTTTGGATTTCATGGCTGCAGTCACCATCTGCAATGATTTTGGAGCCCAAGAAAATAAAGTCTGTCACTGTTTCCATTGTTTCCCCATTTATTTGCCATGAAGTAATGAGACCAGATGCCATGATCTTAGTTTTTTGAATGTTGAGTTTTAAGCCAGCTTTTCACTCTCCTCTTTCATTTTCATCAAGAGGCTCTTTAGTTCCTCTTCACTTTCTGCCATAAGCGTGTGTCATATGCATATCTGAGGTTATTAATATTTTTCCTGGCAATCTTGATTTTAGCTTGTGCTTCATCCAGCCTAGCATTTCGTATGATGTACTATGCACATCACCCTAAAGGAAATCAGTCCTGAATATTCATTGGAAGGACTGATGCTGAAGCTGAAACTCCAATACTTTGGCCACCTGATTTGAAGAACTGACTCATTGGAAAAGACCCTGATGCTGGGAAAGATTGAAGGAAGCCAGATAAGGGGACGACAGAGGATGAGATGGTTGCATGGCATCACCGACTCAATGGACATGAGTTTGAATAAACTCTGGGAGTTGGTGATGGACAGGGAGGTCTGGCATGCTGCAGTCCACAAAGAGTCAGATATTACTGAGGGACTGAACTGAACTGAACTAAACTCTGGATATAAATTAAACAAACAGGCTGACAATATACAGCCTAGATGTACTCCTCTCCCAATTTGGAACCAGATTTCCCATTTTGGAAACACAATAAAGGATAGAAATGGTATGGACCTAATAGAAGCAGAAGATATTAAGAAGAGGTGGTAAGAATACACAGAAGAACTATGCAAAAAAGATCTTAATGACCCAGATAACCACGATGGTGTGATCATTCACCTAAAGCCATACATCCTGGAGCACGAAGTCAAGTGGGCCTTAGGAAGCATCACTATGAACAAAGCTAGTGGAGGTGATGGAATTCCAGTTGAGCTATTTCAAATCCTAAAAGATGATGCTGTGAAAGTGCTGCACTCAATATGCCAGCAAATTTGCAAAACTCAGCAGCGGCCACAGGACTGAAAAAGGTCAGTTTTCATTCCAATCCCAAAGAAAGCCAATGTCAAAGAATGTTCAGACTCCACACAATTGCACTTATCTCACACGCTAGCAAAGTAATGCTCAAAATTCTCCAAGCCAGGCTTCAAGAGTATGTGAACCATTAACTTCCAGATGTTCAAGCTGGATTTAGAAAAAGCAGAGCTCAAATTGCCAACATTCACTGGATGACAGAAAAAGCAAGAGAGTTCCAGAAAAATATCTACTTCTGCTTTATTGACTATGCCAAAGCCTTTGACCATGTGGATCACAACAAAATGTGGAAAACTCTTCAAGAGATAGAAATATCAGACCACCTTACCTTCCTCCTGAGAAACCTGTATGCAGGTCAAGAAGCAACAGTTAGAACCAGACATGGAACAACAGACTGGTTCCAAATAGGGAAAGGAGTACGTCAGTTCAACATACCCCCAGCTAAGACCAGTAGTGTACCCCACTACCTGCCTGATTTCCCCATTTTCTACCCTTCTGCTTTGGAGATTCCTCCTGGGTTCACTCCCTCTCCCCAAGGTCAAAGGCCCTTCCACCAAGGAGACACATGATTACCACCCACTCTGGTAGAGCAGACCTCTACCAGACTGACCACAGCTTTGAGAGATCTTTCTATAGGAGCACATCAGTCCTGGAGAGAGGTACTGGTGAAGTTCCAAGAGAGGGCTCCCAGGAGCAGCAAGGGCAGAGGTGGTAGGGAGGTCTCCTGGGAATGTCGGTGACCAGGGTCATCATCTGAAAGCCCAGCAGTCCTTGAGCCTGGGAAAGCACTTGGCTTCAGGGTTTTTGGTAGAGGAAGATTTTCCAGTTTGGGATTAAAAAAAAACAAAACCAACTCCTTTTGTGTTTGTGTGTGTATATAGGCAGATGGATTGTTATTGTTGTTTTTTAGTTGCTAAGTCATGTCCGACTCTTTGCAACCCCATGGACTATAGCCTGCCAGGCTCCTCTCTCCATGGGATTTCCCAGGCAAGAATACTGGAGTGAGTTGCCATTTCCTTCTCCAGGGGATCTTCCCGACCCCCCTAGGGATCAAGCCTGAGTCTCCTGCATTGGCAGGTGAATTCTTTACCACTGAGCCACCAAGGAAGCTCATATAAATACACATGCCGAGAGAGAGAGGAGAGAGATCTTAAAAATCACTATAATCTTCCTTAATATTATCGTGTATATTCTCCTAGACTTGCTCCATGATAAAAAGGAAACCTCAAAAAATTAAAAATAGGACTACCATATGACCTAGCAAGTCCACTTCTGGGTATTTATCTGAAGGACACAAAATTGCTATCTTGAAAAGACACCTGCATCCCCAAGTTCACTGCAGCATTCTTTACAATAGCCAAGACATGAAAACAACCTAAGTGTCCACGGACTGATGAACAGATAAAGAAAATATGGCATTCATATACAATGGAATATTATTTAGCCACAAAAGGAAGGACATCCTGCCCTTTGCAATCACACAGGTAGAACTTGACAGCATTATGCTAAGTGAAATAAGTTAGAGAAGACAAATACTTTATGATCTCACTTGTACGTGGAATCTAAAAATAAAAAAAACTGAACTCGTAGAAACAGATTAGTGGTTGTCAGAGTCGGGAGTTGGGAGGTGGACAAAATGAGTGAAGGTGGTTGAAAGGTACAAACTTTCAGTTACAAAATGAATAAGTCCCTGGAATGCAATTACAGCATGGTGACTACAGCTAACAGTACCACACTGCTGACTTCAAAGTTGCCAAGGGACTTTCCTGGTGATCCAGTGGTTAAGAATTTGCCTTGCTACGCAGGAGACTCAGGCTTGATCCCTGCTCAGGGAACTAAGGTCTCACATGCTGCAGAGCAACTAAGCCACACACCACGACCAAAGAGTCTGTGGGCCACAAAGAAGGATCCCACATGCCACAGTTAAGGCCTGACACAGCTGAATAATTAAATAATATTTTTTAAGTCCATAAACAATAAATGCAAAGAAAAGGGAACTCTATACTATGCAAACTAGTATAGCCACTATGGAGAATAGTGTGGAGATTCCTTAAAAAGCTGGAAATAGAACTGCCATATGACCCAGCAATCCCACTGCTGGGCATACACACCAAAGAAACCAGAATTGAAAGAGACATGTGTACCCCAGTGTTCATTGCAGCACTGTTTACAATAGCTAGGACAGGTAGGCCTTGCATGCTGTGATTCATGGCGTCGCAAAGAGTCGGACACGACTGAGCAACTGAACTGAACTGAACTGAGGACATGGAAGCAACCTAGATGTCCATCGGCAAACGAATGGATAAGAAAGCTGTGGTACACAAACACAATGGAATATTCAGTTCAGTTCAGTTCAGACGCTTAGTTGTGTCCGACTCTTTGCAACCCCATGAATTGCAGCACGCCAGGCCTCCCTGTCCATCACCAACTTCCGGAGTTCACCCAGACTCACGTCCATCGAGTTAGTGATGCCATCCAGCCATCTCATCCTCTGTCATCCTCTTCTCCTCCTGCCCCAAATCCCTCCCAGCATCAGAGTCTTTTCCAATGAGTCAACTCTTCGCATGAGGTGGCCAAAATATTAGAGTTTCAGCTTTAGCCATCATTTCTTCCAAAGAAATCCCAGGGCTGATCTCCTTCAGAATGGACTGGTTGGATCTCCTTGCAGTCCAAGGGACTCTCAAGAGTCTTCTCCAACACCACAGTTCAAAAGCATCAATTCTTCGGCGCTCAGCCTTCTTCACAGTCCAACTCTCACATCCATACATGACCACAGGAAAAACCATAGCCTTGACTAGACAAAACTTTGTTGGCAAAGTAACTCAGCTATTAAAAAGAATGCATTTGAATCAGTTCTAATGAAGTGGATGAAACTAGAGCCTATTATACAGAGTGAAGTAAGTCAGAAAGAAAAACACCAATACAGTATAATAAAGCATATATATGAAATTTAGAAAGATGATAACGATGACCCTATATGCGAGACAGCAAAAGAGACACAGATGTAAAGAAGAGACTTTTGGACTCAGTGGGAGAAGGTGAGGGTGGGATGATGTGAGAGAATAGCATTGAAACATGTATATTATCATATGTGAAATAGATCGCCACTCCAGGTTTGATGCATGAGACAGGGCGCTCAGGGCTGGGTGCACTGGGACAACCCTGAGGGATGGGATGGGGAGGGAGGTGGGAAGGGGGATCAGCATGGGGGACACACGTATACCCATGGCTGATTCATGTCAATGTATGGCAAAAACCACCACAATATTGTAAAGTAATTAGCCTCCAATTAAAGTAAATACATTAATTTACCAAAAAAAAAAAAAAATAGTTGCCAAGAGAGTAGATCTTAAAAGTTTTCATCACAGGGGAAAAAGTAACTATATGAAGTGATGGATATTAACTAAACTTGCTGTGCCAATAATATTGCAATATGCTGCTGCTGCTGCTAAGTCGCTTCAGTCGTGTCTGACTCTGTGCGACCCCATAGACGTCAGCCCACCAGGCTCTGCTGTCCCTGGGATTCTCCAGGCAAGAACACTGGAGTGGGTTGCCATTTCCTTCTCCAATGCCTGAAAGTGAAAAGTGAAAGTGAAGTCGCTCAGTCGCGTCCGACTCGTAGTGACCCCATGGACTGCAGCCTACCAGGCTCCTTCATCCATCGGATTTTCTAGGCAAGAGTACTGGAGTGGCTTGCCATTGCCTTCTCCGATATTGCAATACATACATATATAAAATCATTATGCTGTATACCTGAAACTAATACACTATTATATGTTAATTACATCTCAGTAGAACTGGAGGGGGGGGATAAAGATATCATTTTTTTTTAATTAGAATAATATTGTGGTTACAGTTTTGTGTCCAATTTTTTTCTTCAATAAATTTCACATTGCCTGAGATTTTTCGTATTACTTAACAATTTCTAGAGTGCTTTGTTGTGGCAGACACTACAGACTGGCTACTCAACAGTCACTTGTTTTAATGACTACCCCTCTACTCCCTTAACTTCCTCATTAAAGAATCTGGAAAGCCACAAATTCTTACCTTCCCAGACTCCTGCAGGTAGGATTGGCCATGTGACACAGTCTGGCCAATAGGAATAAGCAGAACTCATGGAGTGGGTCCCTTATAAAAAAGACATAGACTTGTTCCCATCTTTTTCCTGTTTCTTCTTTCTTCCTTTCTGGAATGCTAGTCATATCTGGAGGGGTGGTAACCATCCCATGACAATAAGGATGAAAAGAAGGGAACTAGATGGAGTCTGGTTTCTTAATCATATCCTTGGGCTGCTGCATTAGCCTGGAACTGCCTACTTCTAGACTTCTTGTTATTGGGTGATGAAGACATCCTAGGTGTTAAAGCTACTGTTAGTCACATTTTCAATCCCTTGCAGATGAATGCAACCCAAGTGCATAGCATTCTATCATATGATTGTATCACAAGGTAATATTAAAAATTCCCTGCTGATTTACTGCTACTATAAATAACTTTGTAATGAATAACCCTCAAAACATCTTTAGGTGTTTCTCCAATTATTTACTCTGGCTTTGTTCCTAGAAAAGGAATTACTAGTCTAAAGGGCAGGTACAGTAGTCCCCCCTTATCTTCAGTTTCACTTCCCATGGTTTCAGTTACCTGTGGTCAATGGTAGTCCAAAAATATTAAATGGAAAATTCCAGAAATAATTCATATGTTTTAAATTTCGCGCCATTCTGAGTAGCAAAATGAAATCTCACACCCTCTGGCTTCATTCTACCCAGGATGTGAATCATTCCCTTGTCAAGAGTTTCTCTCCCATTAGGGATTTACAGGAGAAGTCAATGGCACCCCATTCCAGTACTCTTTCCTGGAAAATCCCATGGATGGAGGGGCCTAGTAGGCTGCAGTCCATGGGGTGGTTAAGAGTTGGATACAACTGAGCAGCTTCACTTTCACTTTTCACTTTCAGGCATTGGAGAAGGAAATGGCAACCCACTCCAGTGTTCTTGCCTGGAGAATTCCAGGGACGGCAGAGCCTGGTGGGCTGCCGTCTATGGGGTCACACAGAGTCGTACACGACTGAAGTGACTTAGCAGTAGCAGGGATTTACAGGTGGTACCGTGGTAGAAAGTGAAGAGGAACTAAACAGCCTCTTGAGGAAGATGAAAGAAGAGAGTGAGAAAGCTGGCTTAAAACTCAACAATCAAAACGCGAAGATCATGGCATCTAGTCCTATCACTTCATGGCAAATAGATGGGGAAAAAGTGGAAACTGTGTCACATTTCATCTTCTCAGGCTCCAAAATCAATGTGGACAGTGACTGCAGTCACGAAATTAAGACTCTTCCTCCTTGGAAGAAAAGCAATGACAAACCTAGATAGTGTATTAAAAAGTAGAGACATCATGCCAGAAAAGGTCCTATAATCACAGCTATGGTTTTTCCAGTAGTCATGTATGAATGTGAGAGTTGGACCGTAAAGAAGACTGAGTGTCAAAGAATTGATGCTTTCAAACTGTGGTGCTGGAGAAGACTTGAGAGTCCTTTGGCCTGCAAGGAGATCAAATCAGTCAATTCTAAAGGAAATCAACCCTGAATATTCATTGGAAAGACTGGTGCTAAAGCTGAAGCTCCAGTACTTTGGCCACCTGATTCGAAGAGCCAACTCATTGGGAAAGACCCTGATGCTGGGAAAAATTGAGAGCGAGAGGAGTGACAGAGAATGAGATGGTTGAATGTTGTCACTGACTCAGTGGACATGAGATTGAGCAAACTCAGTAAGATAGTGAAGGACAGGGAAGTCTGGTGTGCTTCAGTCCACAGGGTCGCAAAGAGTCGGATATGAGTGAGCAACTGAGCAACAATACAGGAATGCAAGAGACGATCCTTGGGTCGGAGAGATCCCCTGGAGAAGGGAATGGCAAACCACTTCAGTATTCTTGCCTGGGAAATTCCATAGACAGAGGAGCCTGGCGGGCTACAGCCCATGGGGTCACAAAGAGTTGAACACAGCTTAGAGTCTGAGCACACGCAGTCATTTAGCAGTCATCTTAGTGGTCAAGTCAACTGCCATGGAATCATAGGGCTTGTGTTCAAGTAACCCTTAATAATGGGCCCAAACTACACGAGTAGTGATACTGACTATTTGGATATGCTAAAGAGAAGCTATAAAGTGCTTCCTTTAAGTAAAAAGGTGAAAATTCTAGACTTAATAAGGAAAGAAAAAACTCCCATGCTGAGATTACTAAGATCCATGGTAAGAACAAGTCTTATCTGTGAAATTGTGAAGAAGGAAAAATAAATTTGTGCTCGTTTTGCTGTTTGCACCTCAAACGGAAGAGTTATGGCCATGCTGCATAAGTGATTAGTTAAGAAGGGAAAGGTGGTGGGGGGACTTTTATTACAGTATACTGTTATATTGTTCTATTTTATAATCAGTTTGGTTGTTAATCTCTTACTATGCCTAGTTTATAAATTAAAGTTTATCATAGGTATGTATGTATAAGAAAAAAACACAGTACGTGTAGGTGTCAGCACTTTCCGAGGGTCCATGCATCCACTGAGGATCTTGGAAAGTATCTCTTGTGGATAAGGGGGGTTACTGTAGTTTGGGGGATATTTTGTTTATTTGTTTTTACCTCTTAATCTTTCAAATGGCCACGCAGGCATATTGTGCCTATGTGATTCCTACCAGTTGTAGGTCAGTCAGGATGACTTCTAGGCCACTTACTGAAGCAAGAATTAAGGCAGCCCTGCCTGTTAAAGGTGAGTGTGCCCAGGATTGCCCTGACAAGGAAGCTTGCTTGTGATCTGAGTCATGGATGGGCTGGTTCTGACTGCAGAAGGCCCCGTGCTCCTCCTGCTACTGCAGCTTCTGCTGAGGTTTCCATCCCCAAAGGCTGAAAAATCCTAACCCAGGGTGTCTCAATCTCTGCACATTGAGGTTTGAGCATGGATAACTTTGTTGCAGGAGCATCCCATATGTTATAGCATGCTTAACAGCATCTATGGCCTCTATTCAATAGATGCCAGGTGCTAACCTGCTTCCCAGGTATGAAAATCATAAATATCTCAATAATGTTAAACATCCCCTGGGGGTGCCAATTCAGCCCCAACTGAAAACCAGTGGTCTAACCAATCACCCACACAAGGAATAGCTGTGTGTGTATGTGTGTGTGTGTGTGTGTGTGTGTGTGTGTGTGTGTGTGTTGTGAGCATGCACGCATGTTAAGTCACTTCAGTCATGTCCTACTCTTGGTGACTCTATGGACTGTAGCCCACCAAGCTTTCCTGTCCATGAGATTCTCCAGGCAACAATACTGGAGTGCATTGCCATGCCCTCCTCCAGGGGATCTTCCCGACCCAGGGACCGAACCCACATCTCTTACATATTCTGCATTGGCAGATGGGTTCTTTACCACTAGCACCATCTGGGAAGCCCTAAGGAATAGCTCAATTCCCAAAAAAAGAAAACCTGGCTCAGTGCAGAACTAGGTAGGTTGTACAGAGGTAGAAAGAGCTGTAAACGGTAAGAAGGTTGTCTGGCAGGCTGGCATCAAAGAAAGATGGAGCATCCAATGACACTCACGGTAATTGCGTCTGGGACTAAGAGGTCCCAGAGGCACACCCGTAAAGCAGTGTGGCATGAAAGGAGTCCAGAGCAGTCTGCTCTGGGGCCCACACAAGCATTCGAGGACACCTCCATAGAGACTGATGGAGTTACTACAGGCATGTTTAGTGTGGTTTTGAATCTTTTCACACCTCCAATGTGTTGCCAAAAGTTCTTGTGTTTAAAAGCATATCGGGTGAAAACCAAAATTTCAGTTTGAGCTCTGCTAACCACCTTCCACCCTTTGTAATGAGGGGTTATCTTCATCAGCGAATGAACAAATGTTCATTAAGGGCTCTGGGCTGAGCTGCAGCATCATACACACCTGACATGATCCTTGCTTCCCCAGAGTCCACAGTGAGTTGAGGAAATTGGAATATTAAACAAGAGACTGCAAGGATGAGACAGATGATCTGGGTTTTGGTTTGCTCATTCATCAAGTAGCAAGAACAGTTCACAGTTCACAGTTCTCCACCTCACGGGGTTTCTGGGTTGCATGGGGGTGCTCTGAGACCTCAGTCAGGGATGCTATACCCTGAAGAAAAACAGACTGACAGAGATGAAGCAGGAAGTGGGAAGAGACCACGGCTACCAAACTCTGTGAACACAAAGAAAAGGTCAGGCCTGTTCTCCCCATGAAGCAAATGAAGCCAAACCCAGATCTGTCCCCGATCCCTGGTGTTTAGGGTGTGACTAGGTGCATTTTCTGAGTATCAGCATCTCTCCAGAAACCTGAAGTCTGGTGGAACGATAAATTACAAGCAATTAGAGCAACAGAGTGTATTGAGACAGAAAGTCAATGTTTGCCTGTCCCTCGATTTCTCTTTCCCCAGGCCTGGCCCTAAACCTGGTGTCCCGTTTCTACATTCAAGAGAGGTGTGTGTTGCTAGATGCCAGATACCTAGCAGAGGCAGATGTCATCAAAGATAATCTCTCTTTCTGACTCTATGGGCTCCTAGGTGAGTTATATTTCATACTTTCAGTTGTGCATGAGAGCCTAAAATCTAAATGACTTAAATAAAATAGACGTTTATTTTGCTTTCATGTAAATGTCTGAACCCAAATGGCCTCTCTGCTCCCCAAAGTCACTGGGACCCGAGCTGGTTTTCTCTTTTGGTCTATCACTCCTGGGGTGTTGCCCTCATCTGTCTGGTACAAGACAGCTATTGATCATGTCTTCATTCCAGTCAGCTGGGAGGAGGAGGAGGGACAGACAGTATACCTGTCATTACCTTAAAGGAATGAGCCAGAAGCTGATCTAATGAAGTGCGGGGGCTGGATCCCACTGGTTCCCAGAGATGACTGTGCATAGCTTGAGATCAGCCGTGGTGGGAGTATTTACACCACAGAAATTGGCAAACACTGCCATCAGGGCTTTATTTTCCCTAAAGAACTGGTTATTAAACAATAACCAGCATAGCCCTCATGCATCTTTTCTGTTCATAATCCCTTGGTGAGAACTTAGTGACAAGGTTACTCCTTAGCTGCAAGGGAAGCTAAGAAATACAGTCTCCACCAATAGGGTCGTGTCGCCAGCTACAAATCTTATTGTTGTGGAATAAGGGTAGAGCAGATACTAAGAGCAACTAGCAGCCTCTGTCCCCAGGCTTGTTTAAGGGATTGTGCCCAGGAGATGAGGTCTGGATTCCACATGTGGAGCTGGTTTCAGAGACGCCTCCCAGGCAGACCTCTTGGGCAGCAGTCCAAATGGCTGCAGTCAGGTTCTCGTGCACATGGCACAATCTGGCCCATGGGAAGCACTCACAAATCCTGACCTGACACTTCCCAGACACACACCCCTCTCACTGCCACAGGCCACATGGCCCTAAGTTCTCTCAATGAGACTTGAAGCCCTCCTGCCAGCTCCAGACATGCCCTACTATCCTGTTCAGGGTTCACTCACTCCAGCAGCCTTCTCCAAAATCCTCCATTCTGAAATCTCCCTTTCTTTTCCAACTTCCTCCTCCAGGATGAAGTGTTTTAGAGCAATGAAACCAGTTCTCCAATTCCTTTTGAAAAACTCATACACATCCTGGGCTGCCTCACACTCAGTTTGGTATTTGTCTCCTTCCTGGTCCTCTGTTATTGTCAGCAGTTCACGAGACCCAGTTATTACGGACAAGTGTACATAAACGATTCAAGCCCTAGACACCACTGGTAATACTGAATGGTAATGCTGATGACCAGTTTGGGGGTCAACCCCCAAAACTGACAGTCACCACAGTTTCTGGATCTCCCAGTCAGAATCTCTGCTTTCTGAGGGTCTCGGCTCTGTCACCCCAAGTCCATCCACCCACGTGAACAGACTGCTCTTAGACTCAGGCAAGGGGGTCTCCTGCCCTGGGCCCCACCCCCTAATTCAGATGGCACTGCTCTGACCCTTCTCTGATAGCAGCCCTGCTCCCTGAGTGAGGGGTCCACAGGTTCAATACGCCATGATGTCCCACACGTGACTCCCTTCCAGAATACACTTTGGGCCCCTAAGACTCTAGAATTCTCTGAGCCTCCTTGCAGGGTCTGAGTAAGGGTTTTCCCTGGTTCTGTTCTCCAACAGTAAAATGAGCCTCTGGTCTGTATACCTCTTGGCCCATGAGATGATCAAGTGTGGCTGTGTGAAGGTGTCCACAGAACCTGGACACCTGGACTCTGGAAGGTCCACAAGACTGTATGCAAGGCCAGTCACAGAGCAAGGCCAAGCAAGGGTGGGAAGAGAAGAGGGGTGGGCTGTGGGTGCGGGCTGGCTTGCCCTAGGCTGCTGCATTCCAATGCAGAATTCTAAGGAATCTGAAAGTTCTAAATTTAAATCTAGCCTTCTGGATCATTACAAAGGGGCAATTGTCAAGGCAGAGGAGAGAAACATACTTTATTTAACTTTGTTAGCTTGATTTATAACTTATAAACATAAAGACATGTGGAAGAAGGACCACCATTTGTACTCTGACCATAGGCTTCCAAATGTTAGGAGCAGCCCACCCCTCAGAGCTCCTTTCTTTTGGCCCCATGTCATTCAGACCAGAAAATGGCATTTGCAAAGTATTGGGTTGGCAAAAAAATTGGTTCAAGTTTTCCATAACATCTTTTGGAAAAACCCAAACGAACTTTTTGGCCAACCCAATACCTACATCTCCAAGTAACTTATTATCTATCAGGCCATGTGAAGGCAAGAACCAGTACCCGGTTTGTGCTTATACTAAAAGGGGTATTTCTTTTGCATCTGTAAGAATATTTGCAAAGCATGAAGCAGGTGGGTCCATGAGGGTGAGGGAGGGCAGGCTTGGGTCTATCTTGACAGAGACATGAAAGCCAGCAGGATCACTTAGAAGAAGGACAAGCCAGAGTCAAGACAATGGGAAAAGCAGGGTTGAAGATTCACTATTTAAACGTGCCCCTCATTGAAGAAAAGTGTTCACTCTGGCATAATCCATTAGAATATTCTAAACAGAAACCTTAGCCATAATCTTGTCCAATAGTTTCCAAGCTTCTATTTAAAATCAGCAAAATTTTTAAAAATTACCAAAATGAAAACTTAAGTGAAATCCTAATATTAAAGGAACCAAAAGTTCCTCAGATCATTTAAATCCTTATTGACTTTTGGAAAATCCTTTATTGCTTACAGATATTCCTGAAGTTGCTCCTCAGAGGTCTGGGCATCCCAGAACAGAGATGCAAAACCACTAACCTAGCAGTGGTGGGTGCCAGTCGTTGGGCTGCCTAACCTAGGTCTGCTCACAGCCCTTCCTCCCTCCACCTGGTTGCAAAGGAGCATGTCTCCATAGCCCCCACTGCCCAGCCAATCAGAAGGCACATGACCCAGGCCTGGTCAATCATTATGTTTCACTCTTGACCACAGTGATTGGTTCAGAGAAAGAAGGTGATCATAGAAGGGTAAACTGGAGATACTCCCAAGACTTCTGCCATAGGGATAGGATAGGGAGAGTTGCTCTCTTCCTATTAGGTCTTCTAAAAGGATAGGCAGTCAGAGGAAAGCAGACACAGAGATGGAGTGAGACCTGATCACATGTGGGAACCCCTGATCCATCCATGCACGAAGCCAGACTGCCCTTGATTTGTCATTTACATCAGTGACTGCAATTTCCTTCTCCAGGCCAATTTGGCTGGACATTGCCATTTGCCAACAAGATTGTCATGACTGACCCAACCCCTGTGTTTTACACATGAAGATACTAAAGCCCAGAGTGGGGAAGGAGCATTCCCCAGGGCCAGCAGGATCTCAGCCAGGGCTAGGACCCAGCTTTCCACATAAATTATGACTTGTGCATATTTAACTTCTCCATGTCCTTTTTTGATTTGCTAACTCTGACTATGAATTGTGCGTGTGAATGAGAACTCTAGGCAGGGGAGAAACAGTGAAAAGAAGCTTCCTGAAACTCAGCCAAAGGAGGCCAGCCCACACTCAGGAATAGACTAAGCTTTCCATGAAGGTGGAATGCTTTGGTGTCATCTGAGAGCCTGGGTAAGTCACATGTCCAAATTAATCTCTTCTACCTTTCCTGCTGCCTAAAGTTCCACCAATAAGATATCTTTCTACTAGATTAAGCATTGCACCCTTCTTCAGACTTTTCTTTTAAAATGCTACCCTGCTGGGCAGGAGTGACATCATCTACCTCTGATTCCCTCATGGGAAGAAGCTGTTCAATACCCTCCCAGACCAGAGGGCCCCAGGGAAGCCTCAGATCTACCATGCTGGGGGAGAAAAGGCACCACAGGGGGTACTCGCAAAACTTGGGTAAAGCAAGCACAGACAACATGGAAGAAGACAGATTTCCCCATTTCTTCTCAAATGACAGCTTGACAGGCTATCAGATAGTCCCAAAGAAGCAACAAGGGATAAAGTGAGGCAGACCTGGGTTCAGACCCTATTCCAGCCAATGTCTTCTCAGATAATGCCAGGCAAATCATACATTTAACTTCTCTGGGCCTCAACTTTCTCACTCATGAATTAAAATACAAATATCTGTTTGGTGAAGGATGCAATGAGTGTAGAAAGACCCAGAAGATAGAAGGTGTTTAATAAATGTGTTCCTTTTGCTCAAAAGAAGAAAGCAACCATCTCCACCATAGTGAGTCATCTCTGGAATTCTAGCACTTCTATTATACAAAAATGATGAGTTTTCAGGGTAAGAGCTGCTTCCCAACCAGCCCCAGCTCTGCACATCCCATGGACACCAGAGCAGCCAGTCTGGCCAGGGGCTTGTGGAAGGGGCTGGTGGTCACCACCATTCTCACATCAGCCTTCTTGCACTCTTCAGGCAGCATGCCTTCTCTCCGGCCCAGAAGGCAGAAGGGTTCCCCATCCATAAGAAGCAAGGTGCCCTAGGTTCATGTGTGCTAACAGGTGGCATCCAAGGGCCCCAAGGCACAGACAGGAGGGGTCTTGGCAATGGTGATATGGTAGCTTGAGGAACTAGGGCTCAGAGAGGTTAAGGACTTTGTTGATTGCCATCCAGCAAGTAATAGCCAGATAAGGCTTAAAAACAAACGTATCTATCCTTTCCCTGGTCACCCTATCTAGGGTGCCATTTTCAATACTTCATAATAGACCATCTGGGAAGGACCTTTTATAAATAAGTCTGTTGGAATCAGAAGTAAAAATATGGTTGTGTTATGGAAAAATGAAAACCATAGAGTAGGCCTACTAGTCTCTTCCTTTCTAGGGCTCCCTCATCTTCCCACAGTTGGAGGAAATGACAGAAAATTCTTCTCATGCTCTGATATTGAGAATTTCACATGTCACCCTCATCTGTTACTCTCCCAAGGAATCTGCATTGGAAAAAAGAGCCAAGGACAGTGCTTATGCCAAATGAGGGTGCCAGGGGCTTCAGGGGACAGTCCCTATGCCTCAGCACCTTCTCTTTCCACTGAGGAACCAGCCTAGGGCTGAGCACTCCTCCAGCACTCCCCTAGTATCTAGACAGCTCTGTGCCTGGGATGGGGCCTGAGCTGGGGCTGCAGGAATTGCAGCATGTTCAAAGATGTGTCACCAAAATAATGGAATGCCCCAGCCGCGGGCCAGGCTGACCTCCCAAAGTATGTGTTTGGGAGTTTGCAGCTGGAGCCCAACTGCTTGAAGAGAGCCAGGCCCACCCGGATGCAGGCGAGCGGCAGCCCTTTCTACTCCCACCCCTGGGCCAGGAGCAGATGGGGCAGGGGAGAGCAGGGGACCCGACCTAGCTGGGGGCTGCAGTGGACACGGGACGGCACCGCGTGGGACACCAAACAACCAGAGCAGACCCAGATCCTGAGTCAACAAGGCTGGCTGAGAGGAGGATGCAGGGGGTGGGGGCCCAGGCCCCTAGACAGCAGGGAGGACTGATGAGATAAGAAAGGACAAGAGGGCCCTCAATGGAACTGAAGGCGGGCCTGCCCGGGATCACTGGGAGCCCCCATGTTCCTACTCCTAACACCTCTCCTACCCCACCTTCTATTTCTCCACAAGATGGGCTCTCATGAAGTTTAAGTTCACTGCTGAATAAAGGGGGTTTACCTGGAAAATTCCATAGACAGAGGAGCCTGGCAGGCCATAGTCCACAGGGTTGCAAAGAGTCAGACACTGCTGGGCAACTGAGGATACACACACACAGTCCCAGGAAATGTTCTGGATAGTTGGTCATCACAGGCAGTGGTGTTCTTAAGAAAGCAGGATTCAGCTGTGTGGGTCTTTGACCCAGCGGACCTCCATGTGGGACAGAGATCTGCTGACAGAGGTGACCTCAGGAGCCACTGCTCAGACCTGGGGGACTGAGGTGGGCTGTAGGGACATCACCCAACATGCAGTTCCACGGCTACCCTCCCTGCCCAGGGCCTTGGCACCAGGACCGCCGCATAGATCTCATGTCCCACCAACACTATGCAGCTCACTTCTGCCACAAAGGCCATGCAATTACTCAGACCACACAAGAGGCAGCCTTGGAGCCATCGGAGGAGCAAGGGCTGATGGGAGGGCGATGGTTTGAGTCACAGCCCAAAGATGGGCTCCACCAAAAGATGGTGGCTCTGAGCCCCTAGGCTAGCCTCTCTTCCTTCCCTGGGGTCCCCCAGGGTGTCCACCAGTCACTGCAAAGGCCAAGACTTCAGAGGCTCTTAGTTTCCAGGCAGAATATGAGGCTCACCTGACCAAGCAGCCCTCCCCTCACTCCCAGCCCACAGCAGCACCTAAGCTCAGTGCCAGAAAGGGCAGGGCGCTCAGCCCTTCTTCCCAGGGACCGGCAGAACTGTCTCACCCTCCTGCCTGCCTGCCCGCAGCTGGCCTACCCTTCCTGCCTCACCAGACAAGGACTCATACTGCTAAAGCCCCACAGCACCCTACAAACACACCTTCACACTTAACAAAGACTGACAGACACACTAACATATCCATATACACTCACACACGTTCCCAGAGCTCACTCTAATGCTTAAATACATTCACACCAACACACATTCACACGAACACACAAATATTTGCGTGCTCTCACACAGACACATAAAACATCCCCACCCAAGTGGTTATTTAAATGTTTGCATAGAATCTGGAGAAGGAAATGCAACCCACTCCACTGTTCTTGCCTGGAGAATCCCAGGGACAGGGGAGCCTGGTGGGTTGCCATCTATGTCGCACAGAGTCGGACACAACTGAAGCGACTCAGCAGCAGCAGCATAGAATCTTACATAGGAACACAAATTCACATAAATATACATGTTTACTCATAAACACACACAAACTCATACCCTCACATGTTTGACCATTCAAGGTATCTACTGCTATCTTCACAAAAAGGGGTTATGGAGGGCAGGAGCCACCAGCTCCTAGGCTCCAACTTGGTAATGGTCCCTCCTCCCTTTCTCCTACGACTACCTTCCCCATGATTCCCTCCCTCCCCCAGTGGCCGTTAGTCTGGGTTCCTCTTTGCTATCCCCTCATTTCTGCCCCATCTCACCTTCATCAAGCTGTTCCCCTTGCCTGAAAGCCCTCCCCATGGAGTCCCACCTAGCGACTCCCACCCAACCTGCAAGACCCCAACACAGCCCTGTCCCATGAAGCACCACCACCAGCACTAACCTTCTAGGGGGAACCTTGTACCCTTGGTGAGAGTGCTCACCCATGCAGGTGTGCCCTGCCCCCAGGTTCCCCACGTTTCCTGGGCGTGAATCCTGTGTCACTGATGAGACAGCAAGAGCCTTGAGGCCCAAGGAAAGAACTGAGCCCCACTCTCCTCACTCTCACTCTTGTGGGCCTGGAGCATACAGTGGAGAGCTAGGCCCTCAGCTCAGCTCTGCCTGGGTGTGCTGCCCCGACTCATTCTATTATCATTTAGGCCCCT
This sequence comes from Bos indicus, assembly GCF_029378745.1. Taxonomy (NCBI): domain Eukaryota; kingdom Metazoa; phylum Chordata; class Mammalia; order Artiodactyla; family Bovidae; genus Bos; species Bos indicus. The sequence goes on from NC_091760.1 coordinate 130,318,787, forward strand.
CCAGTTGAAAGGCATCCACTCTGGGACAGACATACCTTGCTTCAAATCCCAGCTCCACCATTTCTAACAGTATAACTTGGGCAACCTCCTTAACACCACTTGGCCTTAGTTTCTTCATCTAAAGAAGTATGAAGAGTAATTCCCCCTTTGTAGATGTGGGGTGAGGAATGGCTATGAAGAACCCTGCATGATGCACAATGGCTGGCACACAGTAGGTGATCCAACATGGCACCCCCTTTGTTGAGCCTCTCAGCTCTCCTTGTCCGAAATTCCAAGGGCCTCAACCCCTAGGATGGAGTGGTCAGGGTGGGATCAGGAAAGCTAGGGGCACCTGGCTCCAGTCCACATCCCCCTCTCCCGGCTGTGTCTAGGTCTGCTCCCCTCATGTGGAGGCCCAGAGCTTCAGGACATCTTTGATTAATAAGAAGCGGAAAGATAAGTCTCATGATAATTAATAAATCATTAGCAGTGTTACTTTTCATCAGATAAGTCCATTAATTGTTCCCATTTCCTTAAGAAAAGCCCAGACTCAGGGGCCTCTTGCAGTGGGTTGATTTTATGAGAAACCCAAACTTATAAAGAAAAGCAGGTCCCACCTGCAGAGGCACCGGAGACACTGTCTGCCCAACCCACACCTCTGAGCTTTGGAAGAGCAGAAACCAGAAGACACACAACAACCCCTGCCCCATAGGAAGGGCCCCAAAGGAGCTCGAAGACCCCTAACCCAGAGCTGGCACAGCACCAACTGATCACCAGTGTTTGCTGCAGCCATACTCAACAACAACAGCAACAAAGCCACATCCTAAATGAGAGGGGGAAAGCAATGCCTGGCAGGGCCACGGGGCCAGGAATGAAGGCACAAGAGGGAAGTCCATCCATTCATCCTTCATCAAGCAAATGATGAGTGAATGTCAAATGCCATGCAAGGGGCTGGGATACTGTGCAGATCAAGAAAAGACACAGTTCCTGCTCTCATGGAGTTTATATCTGCCTTCTCTAAAATCCCTTGTCAGAGGAGGAAACTGAAACAGAGAAGGGACTTCCCAAAACCATACTGAGGGTCAGTGGCAAAACTGGCTACAGCTCCTCACTGTCCCCTTCCCAGCCCATCCTTCCCTCAAAGAAGCAGCAAAGGGATCCTGGCTCTCTATTCCCCTGACACCCAAACACAGATGCTCTGCCAACTTCTCACGCACTGATCCCCAGACTCTGAGGATGGCAGTGTGTTCTCATTCACTCGGAGAAATGTTTTGAATACCAATCATGTACAGAACACTGAACTGGGGTGCACAGAAACTGTCCCCAGAAGCTGGCTGGCTAGTAGGATAGAAAAGGCTTCTTTAAAAATAATGATAACAAAGCAAAACAATTAGGCACAATAGGAGCACTTAATAACGAGCTCTGAGAAATTGAAGGCAAAATGCTTCCTTGCAAGTTGGAGAATCTTAGAAGGCTCTCTGAAGGTGGTGATAGCTTAGGAAGGAATCAGAAAGAAGGTGTGGAGACAGATCCTAGAGGGCTTAGAAGGCACTGATTGGAAGCTCAAATTTGTTCCTTGGGGCTTCACTTGTCCCCTCTGAAGGCATACTAAGAGGGGACCACTGGATAAATAAATGGTTTATCTTCGATGGTTTATCTTCCTATATGCCCACAATGGGAATGGGAAAGACTAGAGTCGGAGACGACGGAAGCAACTTAGCAGCAGCAGCAGAGATCTCTTCAAGAAAATTAGAGATACCAAGGGAACATTTCATGCAAAGATAGGCTTGAGAAAGGACAGAAATGGTATGGACCTGACAGAAGCAGAAGATATTAAGAAGAGGTGGCAAGAATACACAGAAGAACTGTACAAAACAGATCTTCATGACCAAGATACTTACGATGGTGTGATCACTGACCTAGAGCCAGACATCCTGAAATGTGAAGTCGAGTGGTCCTTAGAAAGCATCACTACAAACAAAGCTAGTGGAGGTGATGGAATTCCAGTTGAGCTATTTCAAATTCTGAAAGATGATGCTGTGAAAGTGCTGCACTCAATATGCCAGCAAATTTGGAAAACTCAGCAGTGGCCACAGGACTGGAAAAGGTCAGTTTTTATTCCAATCCCAAAGAAAGGCAATGCCAAAGAATGCTCAAACTACCACACAATTGCACTCATCTCACATGCTAGTAAAGTAATGCTCAAAATTCTCCAAGCCAGACTTCAGCAATACGTGAACCATGAACTTCCTGATGTTCAAGCTGGTTTTAGAAAAGGCAGGGGAACCAGAGATCAAATTGCCAACATCCGCTGGATCATGGAAAAAGCAAGAGAGTTCCAGGAAAACATCTATTTCTGCTTTATTGACTATGCCAAAGCCTTTGACTGTGTGGATCACAATAAACTGTGGAAAATTCTGAAAGAGATGGGAATACCAGACCACCTGACCTGCCTCTTGAGAAATCTGTATGCAGGTCAGGAAGCAACAGTTAGAACTGGACATGGAACAACAGACTGGTTCCAAATAGGAAAAGGAGTACATCAAGGCTGTATATTGTCACCCTGCTTATTTAACTTATATGCAGAGTACATCATGAGAAATGCTGGGCTGGAAGAAGCATAAGCTGGAATCAAGATTGCTGGGAGAAATATCAATAACCTCAGATATGCAGATGACACCACTCTTATGGCAGAAAGTGAAGAGGAACTCAGAAGCCTCTTGATGAAAGTGAAAGTGGAGAGTGAAAAAGTTGGCTTAAAGCTCAACATTCAGAAAACGAAGATCATGGCATCCGGTCCATCACTTCATGGGAAATAGATGGGGAAACAGTGGAAACAGTGTCAGACTTTATTTTGGGGGGCTCCAAAATCACTGCAGATGGTGACTGCAGCCATGAAATTAAAAGATGCTTACTCCTTGGAAGGAAAGTTATGACCAACCTAGATAGCATATTGAAAAGCAGAGACATTACTTTGCCAACAAAGGTCCATCTAGTCAAGGCTATGGTTTTTCCAGTGGTCATGTATGGATGTGAGAGTTGGACTGTGAAGAAGGCTGAGCACCGAAGAATTGATGCTTTTGAACTGTGGTGTTGGAGAAGATTCTTGAAAGTCCCTTGGACTGCAAGGAGATCCAACCAGTCCATTCTGAAGGACATCAGCCCTGGGATTTCCTTGGAGGGAATGATGCTGAAGCTGAAACTCCAGTACTTTGGCCACCTCATGCGAAGAGCTGACTCATTGGAAAAGACTCTGATGCTGGGAGGGATTGGGGGCAGGAGGAGAAGGGGACGACAGAGGATGAGATGGCTGGATGGCATCACTGACTCGATGGATGTGAGTCTGAGTGAACTCTGGGAGTTGGTGATGGACAGGGAGGCCTGGCGTGCTGCGATTCATGGGGTTGCAAAGAGTCGGACACGACTGAGCAACTGAACTGAACTGAACTGATGCCCACAATGAGGGAGACCTGGGTTTGATCCCTGGATTGGGAAGATCCCCTGGGAAATGACAACCCACTCCAGTACTCTTGCCTAGAAAATTCCGTGGATGGAGGAGCCTGGTGGGCTACAGTCCATGGGGTCACGAAGAGTTGGACACGACTGAGCGACTTCACGACGATCTTCCTATACAATCAAGCTTACTCATAGATTTGAAAGTGCACTATTTTTAATTAGAAAGTTCTTAAAAGTTTTGTCATACTGACACAAAAATAAATTCCACATAAAGAGCTAAACACTGAAATGAATAAAACTATGAAAATACTAGAATAAAATATAGGCGTATGTTTATATACACTTTGGATAAGAAAACTTTCCAAGCATTGGACAAAATTAAGGTGCCCTAAAGACAAAAACAAGTAGATTTCTCTACATAAAAAATTTAAATTCTCTGGTGCAAATGACCTGAAAATTTGAATTAAATATAAATATCAGATGGGGAAATATATACTAAAAAAAAAGATTAAGACCTCCAAAACATAAAGAGTTCACCAAAAAAAAGATAATCAATAGGTAATTCACAGAAGAAACACAAGTAACTAATAAAGCAGGATTTCTAAACCTCAGCACTATTAACATTTGAGGCCAGTGATTCTTTCTACATACTAAATGTCAATAGTACCCGTGCCCTCACACCTCGGGGTCTTAAGAATCAAAACATCTCCAGACATCACCAAATGTCGTGTGAGGCCAAAATCAGCCCCAGTTGAGAACCATTGTTAAAAAATATATGAAAATAGACTCGATTTCTGAATAAACAGATCATCGCAAATTAAAACAACAATAAAATGTCATTTTTCTCTTATCAGATTGGGAAGATTTTAAAGACAGACAATAACTACAGATGACAAGGGTTTGGGAAGAATGATGTTCTCATTCTATGTTGGTAGGACTATAAATAGATACAATGATTTTGGAAGACAATCTGGTGCATATATCAGTTTCTTAAATCTGCAAACTCAATGACCTCACAATTTCACTTTTGGACTCTACCCCATAGCGGGGGAAAGAATGCATAGAAGTACACAGGACATGCAAACAAAGGATGTTCACTGGGGACTCTTCTGTAATAGTGAAAACTTGGAAACAAGTGTCAATGAGTTTTTAAAAATTGTTAAATTCTGGTACATCGATACAAATCAGACAATAAAAAAGAGTTGCCAAGACATATAGCTGAGAAAAAGAAAAGAAAGCTGCAAAATCATATGATCCTGTATTTGTTTCGTAAGTTAAAATGACATATTTGCACGTGTTTGTGTATACCATTAAAAAAGAGTGGAGTGATAGAGGATCTGGGTAAATAAATAGTAAATTATTGATAGTGGTTAATCTTAAGGAGAAAAGGTGGTGGGGAGAATGAGAGTAGTATGTATAAGGAGAGAGAGGAATTTCATTTTTTGCCTTACAGAGTTCTGTATTGAATTTTAACAGTGAGCATGTATTCTTTTTCAAAAACTTTACTGCGCTTAAGTCATCTTTTCCAAAGTCTAGATAACAGAAAAGTGGCATGTGCAGTGAGACACAGGACAAGTTGGTTGTCTCGGTTAGCCTAGCTTTCTCCTGGAAAGCCAATGCCTTCTAGTTAAAGTGGACCAAGTTCACTGCTGCAGCAAACCAGACATGGCCGAAGTCTCAAGCACAGGCTAGGCCGGGCAGGGCATGTGTTTTCTCAACAATTCTCTGAAATGCTTTGAAAAAACTTAAAACCAATCATATTTTCACTGTGACCCTATAAATCCATGAACCTCCTAAATCTGTTCAGCCGCCTGCTATTGTTGCTCTTGATCACATATTCTGTTTACCAACAGCACTGGGCATCTTTCCACTTCCCACCACAGCAAACTTTTCCCAAACACAGAGAGACCAGAAGGTCTGGGGTGTTGGTTATTTTTTCATTTCTCTTTTTAAAAGTATAGTAATTTTCAAATTATGTTTTCAACATAGAACATGGAACTGTGGTTAAAAATAGGACATCGGAAGAATAAATGTGTAACCAGTGAAACTATGAAGCTATCAAGGCAAATTCTGAATAGAATGAGTCAAGATAAATGTGCTGCTGAGCTTGCAGTCCACCACATGACCATGACAGCTATCGGGGCCAGAGCTCCGCCCCAGCTCTGTCTAGTGAATTGGTGGCCAGCAACTCCCTAAAACCAGAGAAGGCAATGGCACCCCACTCCAGTACTCTTGCCTGGAAAATCCCATGGACGGAGGAGCCTGGTAGGCTGCAGTCCATGGGGTCGCTAGGAGTCGGACACGACTGAGCGACTTCACTTTCACTTTTCACTTTCATGCATTGGAGAAGGAAATGGCAACCCACTCCAGTATTCTTGCCTGGAGAATCCCAGGGACCGAGGAGTCTAGTGGGCTGCCGTCTATGGGGTCACACAGAGTCAGATACGACTGAAGCAACTTAGCAGCAGCAGCAGCAACTCCCTAAAACAGGGAACAGTGGGAGTTGAGGGTTTTATTTTAGGGGAGTTTTATTTTAATGGAGTTACAGATGAGCACATGAAATAATGGACGAAAGCCACCTCCCTGCCATGACATTCAAAAAGTCAAGTATGTAATTTCAAAGAAAAAAATCACAAAATAATTTTAAAGCCTAAAAGAGAAAAGACTTGACTAAGAGCAATAATGCATAGGAACTGTCCAATGCTGTAAAGACCAATATTGCATAGGAACCTGGGATGTCAGCTCCATGAATCAAGGCAAATTGGAAGTGGTCAAACAAGAGATGGCAAGAGTGAACATCGACATTCTAGGAATCAGCGAACCAAAATGGACTGGAATGGGTGAATTTAACTCAGATGACCATTATATCTACTACTGTGGGCAGGAATCCCTCAGAAGAAATGGAGTAGCCATCATGGTCAACAAAAGAGTTTGAAATGCAGTACTTGGATGCAATCTCAAAAACAACAAAATGATCTCTGTTCATTTCCAAGGCAAACCATTCAATATCACAGTAATCCAAGTCTGTGCCCCAACCAGTAATGCTGAAGAAGCTGAAGCTGGATGGTTCTATGAAGACCTACAAGACCTTTTAGAACTAACACCCAAAAAAGATGTCTTTTTCATTATAGGGGACTAGAAGGCAAAAGTAGGAAGTTAAACACCTGGAGTAACAGGCAAATTTGGCCTTGGAATATGGAATGAAGCAGGGCAAAGACTAATAGAGTTTTGCCAAGAAAATGCACTGGTCATAACAAACACCCTCTTCCAACAAACAAGAGAAGACTCTACACATGGACATCACCAGATAGTCAACACCGAAATCAGACTGATAATATTCTTTGCAACCAAAGATGGAGAAGCTCTATACAGTCAGCAAAAACAAGACCAGGAGCTGGCTGTGGCTCAGATCATGAACTCCTTATTGCCAAATTCAGACTTAAATTGAAGAAAGTAGGGAAAACCACTAGACCATTCAGGTATGACCTAAATCAAATCCCTTATGATTATACAGTGGAAGTGAGAAATATATTTAAGGGACTAGATCTGATAGACAGAGTGCCTGATGAACTATGGACGGAGGTTCATGACATTGTATAGGAGACAGGGATCAAGACCATCCCCATGGAAAAGAAATGCAAAAAAGCAAAATGGCTGTCTGGGGAGGCCTTACAAATAGCTGTGAAAAGAAGAGAAGCAAAAAGCAAAGGAGAAAAGGAAAGATATAAGCATCTGAATGCAGAGTTCCAAAGAATAGCAAGAAGAGATAAGAAAGCCTTCTTCAGTGATCAATGCAAAGAAACAGGAAAACAACAGACTGGGAAAGACTAGAGATCTCTTCAAGAAAATAAGAGATACCAAAGGAACATTTCATGCAAAGATGGGCTCAAGAAAGGACAGAAATGGTATGGACCTAACAGAAGCAGAAGATATTAAGAAGAGGTGGCAAGAATACAGAGAAGAACTGTACAAAAAAGATCTTCATGACACAGATAATCACGATGGTGTGATCACTGACCTAGAGTCAGACATCCTGGAATGTGAAGTCAAGTGGGCCTTAGAAAGCATCACTATGAACAAAGCTAGAGGAGGTGATGGAATTCCAGTTGAGCTATTTCAAATTCTGAAAGATGATGCTGTGAAAGTGCTGCACTCAATATGCCAGCAAATTTGGAAAACTCAGCAGTGGCCACAGGACTGGAAAAGGTCAGTTTTTATTCCAATCCCAAAGAAAGGCAATGCCAAAGAATGCTCAAACTACCGCACAATTGCACTCATCTCACACGCTAGTAAAGTAATGATCAAAATTCTCCAAGCCAGGCTTCAGCAATATGTGAACCGTGAACTTCCAGTTGTTCAAGCTGGTTTTAGAAAAGGCAGAGGAACCAGAGATCAAATTGCCAACATCCGCTGGATCATGGAAAAAGCAAGAGAGTTCCAGAAAAACATCTATTTCTGCTTTATTGACTACGCCAAAACCTTTGACTGTGTGGATCACAATAAACTGTGGAAAATTCTTCAAAGGATGGGAATACCAGACCACCTGACCTGCCTCTTGAGACACCTATATGCACGTCAAGAAGCAACAGTTAGAACTGGACATGGAACAACAGACTGGTTCCAAATAGGAAAAGGAGTACATCAAGGCTGTATATTGTGACCCTGCTTATTTAACTTCTATGCAGAGTACATCATGAGAAACGCTGGGCTGGAAGAAGCACAAGCTGGAATCAAGATTTCCGGGAGAAATATCCATTACCTCAGATATACAGATGACACCACCCTTATGGCAGAAAGTGAAGAAGAACTAAAAAGCCTCTTGATGAAGGTGAAAGAGGAGAGTGAAAAAGTTGGCTTAAAACTCAACATTCAGAAAACAAAGATCGTGGCATCTGGTCCCATCACTTCATGGGAAATAGATGGGGAAACAGTGGAAACAGTGTCAGACTTTATTTTGGGGGGCTCCAAAATCACTGCAGATGGTGACTGCAGCCATGAAATTAAAAGACACTTACTCCTTGGAAGAAAAGTTATGACCAACCTAGATAGCATATTGAAAAGCAGAGACATTACTTTGCCAACAAGGGTCCGTCTAGTCAAGGCTATGGTTTTTCCAGTGGTCATGTATGGATGTGAGAGTTGGACTGTGAAGAAAGCTGAGCGCCAAAGAATTGATGCTTTTGAACTGTGGTGTTGGAGAAGACTCTTGAGAGTCCCTTGGACTGCAAGGAGATCCAACCAGTCCATTCTGAAGGACATCAGCCCTGGGTGTTCTTTGGAAGGAATGATGCTAAAGCTGAAACTCCAGTACTTTGGCCACCTCATGCGAAGAGCTGACTCATTGGAAAAGACTCTGATGCTGGGAGGGACTGGGGGCAGGAGGAGAAGGCGACGTCAGAGGATGAGATGGCTGGATGGCATCACTGATTCGATGGATGTGAGTCTGAGTGAACTCCGGGAGTTGGTAATGGACAGGGAGGCCTGGCACGCTGCAATTCATGGGGTCGCAGAGTCGGACATGACTCAGCGACTGAATTGAACTGAACTGAACTGAAGAGCAATAATGAGAAACAAATGAAAAAAAGCAAATTAAGGATCTCTTAAAGATTTCTCTATCAGCCCCGGTGGCCTAATGGATAAGGCCTCCTAAGCCAGGGATTGTGGCTTCAAGTACCACCTGGGGTAGAAGGAGTTGTATTTTGGGGGCTTCCCTGGTGGCTCAGATGGTAAAGAGTCAGCTTGCAGTGCAGGAGACCCAGGTTTGATCCCTGGGTCAGGAAGATCCCCTGGAGAAGGCAACAGCAACCCACTCCAGTATTCTTGCCTGGAGAATCCCATGGTTGGAAGAGCCTGTTGGGCTACAGTACATGGGTTGCAAAGAGTCGGACACAACTGAGCAACTTCACTGTTACTTTCAAAGATTTCTCTAATCTGTTTCAGATATCTCTCAGAAGTCACAGCTTGAATATAGGAGTGAACTTTAAGGGCTTCAATGTGGATAGAATCACACCTCTATTTGCCTCAAAAGAAGCAGCCAATCTGGAAAAAGTGTCCTTCAGACTGGCATTGTCTACCAGTGCATTTTGTGAGTGCTCAGTCACTCAGGGGTGTCCAACTCTTTGCGACCCCATGGACTGTAGCCTGCTAGCTTCCTCTGTCCATGGGGCTTCTCCAAGCAAGAATACTGGAGTGGGTTGCACTTTTCTACTCCAGGAGAATCTTCCTGACCCAGGAACAGAACCTGCGTTTCTTGCATTGGCAGGCATATTCTTTAACGTGACTGCAGCATCCCAGGCCTCCCTGTCCATCACCAACTCCCAGATCTTGCTCAAATTCATGTCGATCAAGTTGGTGATATCATCCAACCATCTCATCCTCTGTCACCCATTTCTCCTGCCTTCAATCTTTCCCAGCATCAGGGTCTTTTCCAATCAGTCAGTTATTCACATCAGGTGGCCAAAGTATTGGCGTTTCAGCTTCAGCATCAGTCTTCCAGTGAATATTCAGGACTGATTTCCTTTAGGATGGACTGGTTGGATCTCCTTGCTGTCCAAGGGACTGACTCTCAAGAGTCTTTTCCAACACCACAGTTCAAAAGCACAAATTCTTTGGCACTCAGCTTTCTTTATAGTCCAACTCTCACATCCATACCTGACCACTGGAAAAACCATAGCTTTGACTAGACAGACCTTTGTCAACAAAGTAATGTCTCTACTTTCTAATATGCTGTCTAGGTTTGTCATGGCTTTTCTTCCAAGGAGCAAGCGTCTTTTAATTTCATGGCTACAGTCACCATCTGCAGTGAGTTCAGAGCCCAAAAACATAAAGTCTCTCACTGTTCCCATTGTTTCCCCATCTATTTGCCATGAAGTGATGGGACTGGATGCCATGATCTTAGTTTTTCGAATGTTGCATTTTAAGCCAACTTTTCCCCTCTCCTCTTTCACTTTCATCAAAAGGCTCTTTAGTTCCTCTTCACTTTCTGCCATAAGGATGGTGTCATCTGCATATCTGAGATTATTGATATTTCTCCCGGCAATCTTGATTTCAGCTTGTGCTTCATCCAGTCTGGCATCTCGCATGATTTACTCTGCATGTAAGTTAAATAAGTAGGGTGACAATATATAGTCTTGACATACTCCTTTCCCAATTTGGAACCAGTCTGTTTTTCCATGTCCAGTTCTAACTGTTGCTTCTTGACCTGCATACAGATTTCTCAGGAGGCAGGTCAGGTGGTCTGGTTCCCATCTCTTTAAGAATTTTCCAGTTTTTTGTGATCCACAAAGTCAAAGGCTTTGGCATAGTCAATAAAGTAGAAGTAGATGTTTTTCTGGAACTCTCATGCTTTTTTGATGATCCAACGGATGTTGGCAATTTGATCTCCGGTTCCCCTGCCTTTTCTAAATCCACCTTGAACATCTGGAAGTTCACAGTCCACATACTGTTGAAGTTCAATATGAACTTCATATGAAGTATGATGTTTAACATACTGTTGCTCCCCTGGATCATTGCAATTATCTCCAAAAGGTCTCCCTCCCTCTATCCATGACCCCTACAGTCTGAATGCACACAGCAACACACAAATCCCATCAAACCATTCCTCTCTGCCCCAAACCCTTCCAGTGTTTCCATGTCAGCATAAAGCCTTATCCTTGAGCTAAAAGGTCCTACTGAGTCTGGTCCCTGCTTGCCTGCTGACATTGGAAAAGCCAAGGGATATGGGTGTGACAAACTGTGTCTGCTGCCCCCAGTAATATGGGAAAGAGACTACAGGTGCATGTCCCAACCAGAGCCAGAAGGGCTCTGAGCATCCTCCTGCCCCTCTTCCTCCTCCCTGACATCAGAGGTCACCTTAGGACCCTCCCCAGGATGCTCTCCCTGAGCTCTCAGTCTTCCCAGAGCCAGAGTCCTAACTTGTGCCCAAGGAAACCTCTGCTTTTCTGTTATCTGGTGTTCAAAGTGGCAATTCCCAGCCCCTTGGCAGTCAGGCCTCAACCATCCCATCCTTAATATCTCTGCCCAAATGAGCTTTCTAACATTTCCAATTTTAAAATTATATTCCCCAAGAGAATAGATTTATTTATCCTCTGAATTTTGAGCACCTCCCATATGCCCCACAACTGCTGGCTATCTTGGAGCAGGAGATGTTTCAAAGAGTAGAGGATAAGCTATGCAGACAAGGGAAAGTAACTAAAGGTTTCTGTGCCTCAGTTATCTTATCTGAAGATGAGCAAACTTTCCCCAAGAAGATCATAGGCCTCCATTGTCCTCAGTGGAACAAGTTGCCAGAATTCATCAGTTATTTAATATGCATGTTAGTCCATGAGGATATAGTGGTCATTTCTTTTGAGCACCCAGTAAACACAGAGAAAATGTTATTTTATCTATTTCAGTGATTATTCAGTATTAAGTATTATGTGCTACCTGAAAACCATAGAGGAAGTAGAGATGAGTTAGACTGTCTCACCTCCAAGAAGCTGACAGCTTAGTGGAGATGATCAAGGCACATCAAGCCTATATAATGTCTGTAAGAATGGGCTACCACTGATGGATGAACCAACCTCACTAGTACTCAGAAGGGATCATTTAGCTGCCTGGACAGGTCAGCCTCCTCAGGGGACAGGACACTTGGATCTGGAAAGATGAATCTACTTGCCTCTCAATCCCTCCTGAGAGAAGAGCCTGCATGAAGGCAGGGTGGTATGAAGCAGCACAGAGGCAGAGGGAACCATGAGCAGGGAGGTGGAGGGCTGAGGGTGAGGAGAAGCAGAGTGAGGCCAAAATCCCAGGCACAGTTGGGTCATGGAGGGTTTGGGGGGGCGGGCAGGCTAAAGAATTTGTGCATCAGTTTGAAACTGTTGAGTAACCCTGGGGAGGCTTATGCAGGAGTGATTCCCAAGGAAATGGAAGTATTATACAACAGTTAAGACCACAGGTACTGGTAGGACATATTTGGATTCAGATCTTAGCTTGTGTCACCTACAAGCTGGGTGAACGTGGGAAAGTTATTCTGTGCCTTAGTTATCTTATTTGTAAAATGGGCATAATAATAGTATTTACCTCAAAGGGTTATTATCAGGATTAAACTAGTTAATTCTTATAAAGCTGCTGACCTTAAGAATGTGCAACATGAGAGCTATGAATTAAGTTTCATTTGGGGGAAAATGAGGACTATAGGCCGGGAGACAGCATTTCAGATGTCTCTGAGAAATTCCAAAGAGGTAGGAGGGAAGGTCAGTATATACACAATTTTGGTGAAGGGGGAGTACATGTAATCAAGCACATACTTTTTGCAGAAGATTTCTGACAGTCACAAGGAGCAGTCATCACCATGAAAGATCTAGTGCTTTTCTAGATATGAGAAGGTGTACGAATTGGGCTCATAAAATTGACCCCTTGAATATCTATCTGAAGACCTGTTCTGCAAGTTTTTCCCCAAGCACAGAGTGCCTCATTCCTGTTCTCTACCTTGAACTCCTTTCAGCGGGTGTTGAAGGTCAGCAGCTACAGCAGCACGTGATTTAATCCTTGTAGAGGTAGATGGCAAGCGCCAATTTGTAGTCAACAAACTGTTTAGAACTGTGCCTAGTATGTAGTAACCATTTAATATATTTTACTATTAGCATCGGCTTCCCAGGTGGCTCAGTGGTAAAGAATCCACCTGCCAAGGCAGAAGATGCAGGAAATGCAGGTTTGACCCCTGAGTCAGGAAGATCCTCTGGAAGAGGGCATGGCAACCCACTCTAGAATTCTTGCCTGAGAATCCCCATGGACAGAGGAGCCTGGCGGGCTGCAGTCCATGGGGCCCCACAGAGTCAGACATAACTGAGCACAGCACAGTGGCAGTACTAGCATTATCACTTATTTAATTATCTAGATCTCCTACTAGACTGCCATCCAGTTCATCAGGACAAGAAACTGTTTGTCTTGCTTATCTCAGGGCCCCAGTGTCTAGCAAAGGGCCTGGCACATAGTATGCGTTCAATTAACGTTCAATTAATGAAAAGACAACAGGAAGCCTGGATGGGCTGGTCCCTCTGTGCCATGGGGCTTCTCAAGGCCCTAGAGGCCCCAGAGGCAGGTCCAGGTGAGGCTGTCACAAGGGAACAGGTCACCCATTCGTCCCTACAGACTATCTCAGCTGTAGATACATACCTACCAGGGCCTGCCTACCCCAGGACACAGCCTTCATCTGGGCCGGGAGTCTGGCCCTCAGGGCCCTCAGATGATCCTACGGCCACCTATCTCCTCACTCAGGAGTCTAAAACCACGTCATTCCCAGGAAACTTCTGCTTTCCAACAATTCTTAATCCTTTTGCAGTCAGTCCTTTCCCTAGCTCTCCCCAAGTGAGCCTTTCACATCTAAATCTATACAGGTCACTCCTGTACTTAAAACCCAACCCTGCTTTCATTTGTCTTGAAGATAAGGTCCAAACTCTAAAGTACTAAGCTACTTAGCAGACCCTACACAGTCAGCCCTAGACACAGGTTCCCAGCCTCCCTCCTTCCCGTTATCACCCCTAGTCCCCTCCCCCGCTTAGCCAGGGCCTACATCTCCCCCAAATGCTCCAGTCTGTACACCTCTGCCTCCAGCTCCCTTCTCCCCTGTGCTTTCTGGAAAGCTCTTCATTTTGTAAAACCTGCTTCAGTTATGATCTGCTCTATGGGACGTCTCCCCAGACGCCCTGCTAACACTAAAGAAATCTCATAGCTTCTTACAGTTGTCCGTTTACATCTCTGTCTCTGCCACAGGACTGAGAAGGCTTGAGGGCTGGAACTGTCTTTTTTTTTTTTTGGATCCTTAAGTCCCAGCCCAGAATCTGGGATGCAATATAAGAGTCCATCAGGAAATGTTTATTAGTTGGTCAGTCCATTGGCAAAATGAATGAACAAGTGAGTGAATGAATGAACAGCAGGTTCTCTGTGCCCCAGTGATCCAGGCATGTAGTTGGGGCACAGGGAGTTAATTATTCTTGTGTGAAACCCTGAATAAGATACAGCTCCACTGACCTTCTATATTTATTTTTTCAGCACCAGCTCCTCTCAACACATCACACACACACACACACACACACACACACACACACACAGCTCTTCCATCTCTCCTCCAACTTTTTCTAAAAGAATCTCTTTATAAGCATTGACTCATAAGATAAAAAATTCATATATATATTCAAATTTATAAAGTTTCCAGAAGTTCTTCTCAAAAAAACACGGACCAAGAATTGCCAAACAGTCCTGTGAAATGCCACACCAGGACAGCCTCTGAGCAGATGTTCTTTCTGGGGAGACCCAGGTGCCCTGCCTCTCCCCATCCTGCTTTATGCATGGGAGGCCCCAGTCCAGCCTCCCTTCCTTGGCATTGAGTGGACACCTGCAACTGGGCTGTAATCCCAGGTAAGCCGCCTACACACAGCCCAGCACCACCCCCACTCCTGGTCACAGGGACTTGAATAGCCGGGTGCACCTGTGGGCCAGGCAGCCACTGATCCGAGGGTGGAGCCCAACAGGACTGAGGCCTCAGCTTTTGAAGCACTGACAGGGTTGCCCTGCCGAGCCTGACCTATGACCTACAGGTGGGCACAGCCATTGTCCCCACAGGTCCCGACTGCTGTCTGTCCTGCTGCAGGGACCCGTGAAAGTATCCATTTCAGGTCCGTGCAAAGCAAAACAAACAGAGGGGCCAAGGGGCAGGGGTTTGTGTGAAGGGCTTTGCCGGGTGGGAAACCATTGTTGCAAGTACAGGTATAATCCGCGCCAGGCAGGCCCCACCAGCTGGCAGGACTCCACCTGCCACTGGGCTATTTATAAATACACGGCCAACCTGGAGCTCCAAAACAAGAGCCTCTGGAAATTAGGGGGCTTCACAGGATTGGGAAGAGGCCTCAGTATCAGAAACCAGCACCTGCCTCTCACTGAGCCTGTCAACCAGGAGGAATGAGGTGAGGGGTCCCTTCCTCCCTGCCATAGAGTGGAGGCTGGGGCCAAGCCGGGTCGGGCGGGATAGAGCTGGTAGATGCCACAGGAGCAACAGTGGCAGACAACAGCACTGTCAGACCACCTGCCACTCGCAGAGGCTGAGGCAGCTACGGTCATCACAGCTCTGGCGACTGAAGGTTGCTGCTGACAAACAGGAGAGTATTTGTGAATGGAGGCTTCAGGGGAGTTTGTGTTATTGTGTTACTGTGAACAGGTACAGACCTTGGTTAGATTCTAATTGTGGTACAGCTGCAGACTCTCTGTGTGAATTCAGGCAAATGACCTAACCTCTCTGAGACTAGTTAATTCACCTATAAAATAGGCATGTTGATAACCAGCCTGGAGGGATATTGTGAGGATCAATTTTGTGCTAAATCTCTTGGCCCCACCTCCAGCCTCCTACTTCCTACAGTCCACCTGGCTCAGGCAAGCAAACAGGATTTTCTAAAACACTGAGACTTTTAAAACATTTTTATTGTTAAATAAAATACACATTCAGAAAATACTCCAAGCATCAATGTATGACTTAACAAATTACTGTAAAAAGAATATCTATGTGCTCCTCACCCAAGTGAAAAAAAAGTGAACATCTCCTGGACTCCAGAAGCCATCACAGATGACTTTCCAAACATGAAAGTGAAGTGTTAGTCACTCGGTTGTGTCCAACTCTTTGTGCGACCCCATAGCCTGCCAGGCTCCTTCGTCCACGGAATTCTCCAGGCAAGAATACTGGAGTGGGTAGCCATTTCAATCACAGTCATCCCTTTCACCCTAATAGTATAAATATTTAGACTCACACAGTCCGTATGGCTTCTAAAGGCTGCCTTATATATTTTAAATTGATTGGTTGTTATGTGTAACTTAATTCTTTTTCATTGTTTTATAATATTCCAGTATATGGATTTACCATACACAGCTGTTATAAGGATTCTTACATCTATCGTAGAGCACAGTGAAAGGAAAAACTATTTTTTCTCTACACAGTCATAGAACATTTCTGGACACTCAACATGCAGGGGTTTTTCCCACACCAACCAATTCTCCAACACCAGCTTAGTGTCCTACAATTCAATTCTAATCCTACTTACCTTGAGTTAGTATTTAGTCCCATAGATTAAGGACCCAGTCCCACAAGACTGCCCCCACTTTAGACACCAAGTGGGTTACACTCACTCACGTCCAACTTGACTGCAAATCAAAGGTTCCCCGGAACCCCTCCTCAGATTCAATAATTTGCTCTAATGGCTCATAGAACTCAGGGAAATGCTTATGTTAACCAGTGTGTCATATGATAAAGGACACTGTAAAGGATACAGATGAATAGCCAGATGGAAAGGTTTATAGGGCAAGGTCCAGAAGTGGCCTGCACAAGTGCTGTTTCACTGGTGCTGGAGTGCCCCACTCTCACAGCACAGAGATGTGTTCACCAACCCAGAAGCTCTCCAAAGCCATTAAGAGACTTGTCCATGGATTTTTATAGAAGCTTCCTCACACAGGCATGACTGATTATTCACTCAATCTCTAGTCCCTCTCCCCTCCTCAGAGGATGGATGAGGGATGGACAGCTGAAAGTTCCAAGCTTCTAATCACAATTTGGTCTGTCTGGTAACCAGGTCCCATCCAGGAGCTCAACAAGAGTCACCTCATTAGAATAAAACATGCTGCTATTACCCAGGAAATGCCAAGGACTTAGAAGCTCTGTTATCAGGAACTTGGTCAAAGACCAACTGTTAGAACAAAAGATGCTTCTAACACCTTTATGGATTAGGAAATCATAAAAGTTTTAGGAGCTGTGGTCAGGAACCAAGGATGAAAACCAAAATAAGTATTTATTATATCACAATGTCACACACAGGCACACGTTTATTTTGGATATCTATGGGAAAGGAACTTCTAGGTCATAGGCTGAGTATCTTGCATTCTCTGGATAATCCCTCACTCTTTTCCTCAGTGGTTGTACCAATACATCACTCTTTCCGAGTGATATAAAGAGTTCCCATTGTCCCACATCCTCACTAAGACTGATGTTGCCAGATGGCTTAACTTTAGCTATTTTGACTGAGTATCTAATTGTGGTTTAAATATCCATTTCCCTTATTATGAGTGAAACTGACCAGCTTTTAATACATGTATCAGACATTTGGATGTCAACATTTGAGGGGTACTTGTTTAAGTTCTTGGTTCAGTTTCCTACTAGGCTGTTTGTCTTTTTCTTGTTGATTTGTAGAAGTCCTTTATCAGTTTTAGAGATGGACTGTTTGCTATATGTCAGGTATCTTCTGTTCTGTCACTGCATTGACAGAATATTCTGTTTCTTACAGTATCTTTTGATGAACTGAAGTCCTTGATTTTAATGTAGTTTTTCCCTTAATGTCTAGTGATTTTTATGGGCCATATAGAAAACTCTCCTTATCCTCAAAGTCATGAAGACATTGTCCCATTTTATTTTCCCAAAGCTTCTTTGTTTTACACTTATCATTTAGATACACAGCACATCTAGATTTTATTTTTGTGTGTGATATGAAGTAAAGGTCTAGTTTCTTTCTTTCTTTTTTTGATACCCAATTTCCCCAGCACCATTCTTTCTTGCTCTGCAGTATCACTTTTATCATAAATCAGTGTCTACATATGCATGATCTCTTTCTGGATTCTCAAAATCTCTTCCATCACCATATCTGTCTATCCTTGTGCCAGTAACATTGTCTTATTATCACAGATCCTAATAAGTGTCCAGGAAGTATTATATACTTGTTTCTTTCTATAAGATTGTGTTTGCTGCTCTTGTCCTTTTACATTTCCATATAAATTTCAGAATCACCTTGTAAAGCTCCACAAAAACAAAACACTTAGGACCTTCGTTGGGACTGCATTGAGTCCATATATCACTGTGAGAACTGATTAAGTCTTTCAATCCATGAACATTGTATGTCTCTAGTTTTTATTCTTTACTTCTTTATTTTCTTTCAATAATATTTTCTAGCTTTCCCTATAGAAGTTTTGTCTATGTTTTGTTAGGTTTGTTTTAGGTATTTGATATTTGTTGATATGTTTAAAGTGGTAGTTTTTATTATCTGTTTGTTGCTGGTACACAGAAATAGGACTGATTTTTTTTTTAACATTGTCTTTACGACCAGCTAAACTTTCTTATTAAGCCTAATGTTTTATCTGCAGATTCTTTTTGGATATTCTACACATACACTCCTATCCTCTTTAAATGTTGAGAATTTTGTTTATTCCTTTCATTCACTCTTTCTTTTCTTACCATTCTGCTTTGGCAGCATTTTCAAAACTTACTTGACTACAGATGCTTCGGTTATAGACCTCCTATTTAATCTCTAAAAAGCTTCCCACCAAACAAAGTCTTGGGAAAGGTAGAATAAGGGGGAAATAACAAGGAAATGACTTAGAACTCAAAGACCTACGTCTGACTCACATTTAGTAGTTACGTGACCCAGGAAAGCTACTTAAGGACCTATCAGAGTAAACTTTTAACACAGATGGAAGCAAAAGGTGACAGCAACTGTGAGAGATTTCTCAGAAGTAAAATCAAGTTATGAAATCAGTGCTTTTATAAATCCTGGGCCCAACATTGCAGAATACACATTATTTTCAAGTATCCATGAGATATATATAAAAATTGTATACACTGAGGCTTAAAGTAAGTCTGAAAATTTTTAAAGAATTGAATTTTTTTTAACGAAATGCAATTAAGCTAAGAATCAACTTAGAAAAGGATAAATATATTTGTAAATTAAGTAATATTATTTTAGACAAACTAAAATCCACAGTGGAAAGTAAACAAAATATCTTGAACTGAAAATAAAACTTATGGAAGGCAATTAAACATACAATTATAGGGAAATATATCCTTAGAAACATATAAAGACTGAAATTAATGCACATCTACTCCAAGAAATTATGAAAACATCATCAATAGCAACATTAAAATAAACCCAAGATTCAGAAGGAAAAACTTGTGTGTTAAAGATAAGAGTAGAAATGAATGAAAGAGAAATCAAACATAAAATAGAAAGGATCAACAAAGTCAAATTTGGTTATTGAAAAGCCTGCTAAAATTGATAGTGCTCTGGTTTTTAAGGAGATGTAACGCTGGGCTGGAAGAAACGCAAGCTGGAATCAAGATTGCCGGGAGAAATATCAATAACCTCAGATATGCAGATGACACCACCCTTATGGCAGAAAGTGAAGAGGAACTAAAAAGCCTCTTGATGAAAGTGAAAGAGGAGAGTGAAAAAGTTGGCTTAAAGCTCAACATTCAGAAAACTAAGATCATGGCATCCAGTCCCATCACTTCATGAGAAATAGATGGGGAAACACTGTCAGACTTTATTTTGGGGGGCTCTGAACTCACTGCAGATGGTGACTGCAGCCATGAAATTAAAAGACGCTTACTCCTTGGAAGGAAAGTTATGACCAACCTAGATAGCATATTCAAAAGCAGAGACATTACTTTGTCAATAAAGGTCCATCTAGTCAAGGCTATGGTTTTTCCTGTGGTCATGTATGGATGTGAGAGTTGGACTGTGAAGAAAGCTGAGTGCCAAAGAATTGATGCTTTTGAACTGTGGTGTTGGAGAAGAGTCTTAGGAGTCCCTTGGACTGCAAGGAGATCCAACTAGTCCATCCTAAAGGAGATCAGTCCTGAGTGTTCACTGGAAGGACTGATGCTGAGGCTGAAACTCCAATACTTTGGCCACCTCATGCGAAGAGTTGACTCATTGGAAAAGACCGTGATGCTGGGAGGGATTGAGGGCAGGAGGAGAAGGGGACGACAGAGGATGAGATGGCTGGAGGGCATCACTGACTCGATGCACATGAGTTTGGGTGAACTCTGAGAGTTGGTGATGGACAGGGAGGCCTGGCGTGCTGCAATTCATGAGGTCGCAAAGAGTTGGACACGACTGAGCGACTGAACTGAACTGAACTGAACTGAAAACAATGTTAGGAATGAAAAAGAGGACATGAATTTCAGAATCACAGACATTAGGGAAAATAAGAGAGAGGAAATCATAAATTCTATGACAAAATTTTGAAAGTTTAACTGAAATAGATAAATTCTTATTAAAAACACGACTTTCAAATGTATATAAGAAATAAAAATGCTAATGGTTCTATAATTATGAAAAAGTTGAATCCCAAATAAAAAATATGTCCAATAAGAAAACATTACAGACAATTTCTACCATTTAAGCTAGAAATTTCATTAATCCAATCAGAACACAGCTCTCTTTACAAGGTTAGCTATAACTCTTTTACAAAATCTGCCTCCACAAATGAGAAAAACGAGCCAAGCACACTTTTGAATGTAGAAGTAGAAATCCTCAATAATGTATTCTCAAATCTAATTTGGCAGAATACTAACAGAATAACAAGCAATGAACTCTTGGCAAGCATGCAGGAGAGCTGGGGGAAGCTGAAATGAGAAGCTGATTTACCACTATCTATCCCAGTACCCTGGGCATAAGCTCCTTTGTTTATAGAAAAAATAGAGAATGTGAGCTAACCCACCTAGTCAGTTCAACTGAATGGTCAGTTAAATGAAGGTCTATAAAGACAGATTGATGGTGTGGATGTGTGTATGATGATGGAGGTGTGAGAGACACAGTTGAAAGAACTCATGGTACATAAAGTGTTTTGTATCCTTTTTTAACTTAACATTTTCCCATAAGTCTATCTTTCATAAAGATCATTTAAAACAACTGACTACCATTTCTTTTTACGAATATACCACTTTTGAAATTAGTAACCTTTTAATGTTAGGCATTTAAGTTTCTCTTTTCTAATGCTAAAGATTATATGGCAATGAACACACTCCTGCCTAATTCTTTGTCTACCTTTCTGATATCTCCTTAGGAGATAGAAGTATTAATCCAACTACTGTCACATTTTAAAATTCTTAATACTTATGAAAAATCTTAATGCATTTGATATAAGTGCTCTCTAGAAAGCTGGTCCCATTTATAACTTGCAGCAGCAATTCACAAGCACACCTTTCATCCTCAGTACCCTTTAAGCTTTCTCTTTTCTTAACCTGTGTTAATGTAATGTGTTAAAAATGGCACATCACTGTTCTTTTAATTTAGCACGGTGTGATGAACAGTGACGGTAAATCTTTCCATTTGTCAGCCAGTTCCTTTGCTGGACATTGGCTTTACTTGAGTAAAGACAAACCCTGAATTCTCCTGCCTTATAGATATCTCTGAGGAGGGCATGGCTACCCACTCCAGTATTCTTGCCTAGAGAATCCCCCATGGGCAGAGGAGCCTGGTGGGCTACAGTCCATGAGATCACAATGAGTCGGGCATGAATGAGCGACTAAGCACAGCACAGAACATAGATATCTCTACAGGTGATTTTTTCAATATAAAGTCTCCAGCACGTGTGCTGTGGGACACATGGTCTGGGGCCGGCCCTCAGCCCGGTACCTGGCTGGCCTAGGAGAGCTGGAAACCCGAGCACCTCCTTGCAAAACCACTTTCCTAATGACCAACCCTCTGAATAAGCCAAGAGAAGGATAAAGTGAAAAGGCCATATGTGAGGTCTCTGAATTGCCACAGGACTGGAAACACTATTACACTTGTCTTTAATCTCCCCACCCTCCGTTCGTCTCTCTCCTTTTAATTTTCCTAAATGGCCCAGCCGCTGCTGTTGAGGAGAAGGTATTTAATATGGGTGAGGATTTAGCTGCTCTTCCAGGAATAGGCTGGGCCACTGCTTTCGAAATGTCATCTTGATTTGCTGCTTCCGCACTAAGTAAGAGACTTACTAGGGCTTAGGGGATGAATCTGGACACAAACCTCCCTAATGAAATGGCCTGGGGCCTCGCCCATGGCTGTGGCTCTGGGGACAGCTGCCAGCTGTCCGGAGCAGGAGCATCTGACAGGGAAGGGCTCTGGGGCTTGAAGGCCCTCCCTCACAACCCCTTCTGCATCCCCCACCCCAGCTCCAGCCACTCAGAACCTCATCAAGTGCGCCTCGTTACGTCTCTCTCTCCCTCCACTCCTCCCCACTCCCCCCGACTCCCAAGTTCCCCCAGCACCCTATACTGACACCTCTGCTTTCATTTATTCCTAGCACTGTGGAAAATTCTGAAAGAGATGGGAATACCAGACCACCTGACCTGCCTCTTGAGAAACCTATATGTAGGTCAGGAAGCAACAGTTAGAACTGGACATGGAACAACAGACTGGTTCCAAATAGGAAAAGGAGTACATCAAGGCTGTATATTGTCACCCTGCTTATTTAACTTATATGCAGAGTACATCATGAGAAATGCTGGACTGGAAGAAACACAAGCTGGAATCAAGATTGCCGGGAGAAATATAAATCACCTCAGATATGCAGATGACACCACTCTTATGGCAGAAAGTGAAGAGGAACTAAAAAGCCTCCTGATGAAAGTGAAAGAGGAGAGTGAAAAAGTTGGCTTAAAGCTCAACATTCAGAAAACTAAGATCATGGCATCCAGTCCCATCACTTGATGGCAAATAGATGGGGAAACAGTGAAAACAGTGTCAGACTTTATTTTGGGGGGGCTCCAAAATCACTGCAGATGGTGATTACAGCCATGAAATTGAAAGACAATTACTCCTTGGAAGGAAAGTTATGACCAACCTAGATAGCATATTCAAAAGCAGAGACATTACTTTGCCAATAAAGGTCCATCTAGTCAAGGCTATGGTTTTTCCAGTGGTCATGTATGGATGTGAGAGTTGGACTGTGAAGAAAGCTGAGCAACGAAGAATTGATGCTTTTGAACTGTGGTGTTGGAGAAGACTCTCGGGAGTCCCTTGGGCTGCAGGGAGATCCAACCAGTCCATTCTAAAGGAGATCAGCCCTGGGTGTTCATTGGAAGGAATGATGCTAAAGCTGAAACTCCAGTACTTTGGCCACCTCATGCGAAGAGTTGACTCATTGGAAAAGACTCTGATGCTGGGAGGGATTAGGGGCAGGAGGAGAAGGGGACGACAGAGGATGAGATGGCTGGGTGGCATCACCGACTCAATGGACGTGAGTTTGAGTAAACTCTGGGAGTTGATGATGGACAGGGAGGCCTGGTGTGGTGCAATTCATGGGGTTGCAAAGAGTCAGACATGACTGAGTGACTGAACTGAACTGAACTGAACTTCTCTTCCTCCTACACCCATTCCACACTGAGCTCAACAACACAGACTGGGTCTACTTTGCCCGGATAACCTGGTATTCGACTATTTGGAAGTATATTTGGAAGTATCGCTTCCAAAAAGTGTAAGTGTTAGTAGCTCAAGTACGTCTGACTCTTTGCAACCCCATGGACTGTAGCCCACCAGGCTCCTCTGTCCATGGAGTTCTCCAGGCAAGAATACTAGAGTGGGTTGCTATTCTCTTCTCCAGGTGATCTTCCCAACCCAGGGATAGAATCCAGGTCTCCTGCATTGTGCACAGATTCTTTACCATCTGAGCCACCAAAGAAGCCCTTGCTTCCAAAAGTTGCTCAGTAAATAATTGGTGAGTAGGTAGGTGCACAACTCACTAGATGATCCTTAATGAAACTCTTAACGTCTGTATGTTACAAGTCAGTTCTGCCTCAATTTCCTTAGCTAAGTGGGAATGCAGATCTTTGCTGTACCCCCCTCACAGAGGTGCTGTGAAGAGCTAACAGAGGGCTGTGAGCACTTTGCATTTAGAGGATACAGTAGCATCTTTCGCTGTACTTCTCAAGGGTATCCAAATAAGAGGGTGAGTGGAATCTGGGATCAGACCTGAGCCCTGCCTACCAAGCTCTGCCCCCCTAAGATCTGTCAACTCTCTTTATCCTGCATAAGTGGATCATGCTAGTCTTCACAAATGCACTGTATGCTACTTCCAGAAGCCACAGAAGCTCGCCAAGCACTGTGCTGCTTTTGCTGGATACAGTAAGTGTCCTTTGCAAAGAATATTCCGGCATGCTCTCAGTGGTAAGATACCACTGAACCCTTAAGAATTTCACAGATACAGAAGTTCCTGTGTCTTCACAGGATTGGTCTCCAACCATATGGAGAATACACATCATCCTAACAACACCTCCAATGTACCTGCCGTTTCTTGATCATCTGGTTTCATTAACATATTGTCATCAATCTAGTGAACAAATATGACATTCTTCAGAATGTCCAGAAAGAGACTTCCCTGGTGGTCCAGTGGTAAAGAAACCACCTGCCAATGCAGAGGACACGGGTTCTATACCTGGTCTGGGAAGATCCCACATGATAAGAAGCAACTAAGCCTGTGCTCCACAACAAGAGAAGCCACCACAATGAGAAGCCCACTCACTGCAACTAGAGAAAGTCCATTGCAGCAGTGAAGACCCAGTACAACCAAAAGTAAATAAAGAAATGAGGAACGTCCAGAAAGTCCAGGTCCCCTTTATACTATATTGTAACATAAAGTAAGAGAAATAGCATCATTCTGGGGTGTACTGTTGCCTATCGTCCCCCATGAATCTAAACTTATCCTGCTCCTGCTTCATGACATATATGGAAAAAGTGAAAGGGTTAGTTGCTCAGTCATGTCTGACTCTTTGCGACCCCATGGACTGTAGCTCCCCAGGCTCCTCTGTCCATGGGGATTCTCCAGGCAAGAATACTGGAGTGGGTTGCCATTCTCTTCTCCAGGGGATCTTCCTAACCCAGGATTGAACCCAGGTCTCCCTCATTGCAGGCAGGTTCTTTACCATCTGTGGCACCAGGGTATGGACCAGAACACAATTGCCAGATTGATGATCATGTATCACCTGCTGAAGACGGTGCTGATCTTCAACAAGGAGAGCACATCTGGTTCAGCACCTGCACAGGGCCATATCTCGGTGCTAAAATAAGGCTAATCAAGACCAGAACTTGATGGCTAACTGAAAAGGCTTAACTGCCAAACAGGGAACCTGACTCAGTAGATATTCTAGGTAAGCTATTGGGAATAAGGTCCAAGGAAAGAGAATTAGGGAAACTCTGTCAAAAGCCAACTCAGAGTTGGTTTTGTCCCATATTGGGAAAGCAAAAGCTGGGAGTGGAACTGATTCACTGACAATGATTGGACTTTTCTGTTGTGTGTGTGAGCACTGGGTGTGGTCTGCTGCATACACGTGGTGCATGTTTTGGAATTACATCTTCCAGGTGCCTCTGCTGAGTATCTGTGGTCCCTGCCTCAGGACTACAGTGTCCAGCTGTTCTGTGATGTGTCTGAGTTAGGCTTACATCACCCAGTCTGGTGAGCAACATCAATAGGCCAGGTAGACAGCCTAACTGGCCAGGTCAGAGTCACCATTGGTTAAGTATGGGATAGTCCACAGTCATCCACCAGAATCCAAGAAGGGGTTGCAGGTGCCAGGTTGCTGAAGGAAAAGGGAACACGACACCCTTTAGGTCTTAGAGGGTAGCAATGAGTCATACATTTCCAGTAGTCATGTATGGATGTGAGAGTTGGACTATAAAGAAAGCTGAGCACTGAAGAACTGATACTTTTGAACTGTGGTGTTGGAGAAGACTCTTGAGAGTCCCTTGGATGGCAAGGAGATCAAACCAGTCAATCCTAAAGGAAATCAGTCCTGAATATTCATTGGAAGGACTGATGCTGAGGCTGAAACTCCAATACTTTGGCCACCTGATGCAAAGAACTGACTTATTAGAAAAGACCCTGATGCTGGGAAAGAGTGAAGGGAAGGGGGTGACAGAGGATGAGATGGTTGGATGGCATCACCGACTCAACGGACACAAGTTTGAACAAGCTCCGGGAGTTGGTGATGGACAGGGAGGCCTGGCATGCTGCAGTCCATGGGACTGCAAACTGTCAGACAAGACTGATCGACTGCACTGAACTGAACTGATGAGTCTCTGTGGCCCTCCCCGGATGAGGCATGAGTGTTTTAGGTACCATCTCGGCCGGGAGGAAGGTGGTTTCAGAGCCACCATTTAGCTTTGCTCACTGCAATTGCTCTTAGCCCACAGGACAAGGAGCTGATGTGAGGGTTCTGCAGACCACCAAGCAAGTCCACTCCAACTGCACATGGAGGGCCTTGGGAAATGCCCATCAGGTGGACCTGTGGGTCCATGGGATCCCCTGTGAGCTACATCAGGACCAGGAACCATCTATTATATGGACCTCACATGCCCCCCTTCTAGGAAAGCCATGATAGCATTTTGGTTCTGGTGTCAATGTCAGCTCAGACTCTGTAAAAAGTCTGACGCTTCATTCATATTTTGGAACTATCAGAGTATTGTCTCCTGTGTGTGGTTACCTAAGTAAATGACCATAAGCAACTTTGAAAAAGATCTGGGCTATTATTACTGATGACAGTTGCTTC
Organism: Bos indicus; assembly: GCF_029378745.1. Classification (NCBI taxonomy): domain Eukaryota; kingdom Metazoa; phylum Chordata; class Mammalia; order Artiodactyla; family Bovidae; genus Bos; species Bos indicus. Next base: position 130,345,536 of record NC_091760.1, read on the forward strand.
AGAGTTTCAGGGTCCTTCCTCATAAAAACCTAGCCTCCCTTTGTTGCCTGTCCATCTGTCTTGTAAGGAAGACTGAGGTCCTTTGACCATCTCCATAGTATTATGCACGTGGGGCTCCACTACCTTCCTCAGACTTTAGTCATGCCCCACCCTTGCTCCTGAGATTTAAGCACTGTGTTTGGCCTCTGGCATTTGGGATTCTATCATTCCCCATTGCTACAGAAAGCCCAGTACTATTGGGCCAAAAGGTTCACACCATCTTACAGAATAACCTGAATGAATTTTTTGGCCAACTCAATATAACAGCATTTCTTACTAATGCCAGCCCAGGTCCACCGATCTTTTCAACGATCTCAGGGCCTCTCTCAACGCCTTCCCGACAGATGCTCTCAGCCCTCGTGGAACACAGCCAACTTTTCCCAACCTTATACAGCACATCCACTCTATTCTCTATGCCTTTTGGTTCTTTCCACAGTCTGTCGTGTCTGCTTCACTTTGTGGGGACCGTCACTTTTGCCAAGTTTCCAGAAGCCATCCCAGGAGCATATTAGCACATTTCTCCTGAGATTCTTGCCCGGATGTTAAATCCTACCTGTGTTTCTGTATCACTAAACACCTGTCTATCTAGCTTTCCATGCCACTTCCTTTGATAGAGCACCTTGACCCAATCCCACATATACCCTCCCAACTCCTTCCACTCATGTAACAGATAAGCCAGTTTCTGCCCCCTGCAGCAGGCCCAGTACCTCCCCAGGCACATCTTCTGGGATTTGATGTTTGCTGTTAGTCTGGTTGCCTGGAAGAGAACTGGGGATAAATCCCAAGATAGTTAGGCATCATTTTGTAAAGCACCTGCCTTATTTTCTTTGAGGCCTTCACATGATCTTCCAACAGGCAGTGGAGGTGGGGAGAGGACAACTGTCTCTTAACAATGGGGAGGGATTTGGGAGCTCAAGGTCCTCAATAGTATCTCCCCAGACATCCCTCTCTCAAGTGCCCTCGACGAGTTGTGTAGCGCTCTCTGGAGCTGAGAAGTCAGCTCTGAGGTTCTATTACTCTTAGTTAAGCCTAGTCTTCTGCTCTGTCTGGCCTCTGGCTGCGTAAGACTATAGTGAAGTCACTCAGTCATGTCTGACTCTTTGCAACCCCTGGACTGTAGCCTACCAGGCTCCTCAGTCCATGGAATTTTCCAGGCAAGAGTACCGGAGTGGGTCGCCATTTCCTTTTCCAGGGGATCTTCCCAACCCAGGGATCAAACCCGGGTCTCTGGCACTACAGCCAGATGCTTTACCATCTGAGCCACCAGGGAAGCCCGCATAAGACTATAGTGTTTCCTTAAATGATGCCAACGATGACTCTGCAATTCTACCTCAGGGGGCACGGGTTCAAACTCTAGCTGGGGAACTAGGATCTCACATGCACTGTGCAGCAAAAAAAATTTAAAAAGAGAGGCCAAGGAGGCTCTCTTGCCTTCCCATTTGCCTTAAATTAGTGACTAATTATCCAGTGCCAGCCATGATCTCTTCTTGTCAAATTGGTGATACTCAGCAATATCCACCTCATCCTATAGTTACCATTTCCCTCTTACTTCCTTAAATGCCACAGATAATATATCTGCCTGCATTGCCTCCCATCAGCATCCCCACCCAGTTCACAGAGGTAAAAGTTTTAGCAACCGCACCTCTCCAGCACCACGGGCCATCTGTGCTGGGTTCTCATTGCCAACCAGCTGGCAAGTCATCTTAGCTTAAACCCTGATTCTCAAGACCATTCTGGATACCAACTTAGATTGGGCTCCCTAAAAACAGACTCCGAGACAGAGACCTACATGCAGAAATTCTACTATGGGTGCTCCGGAGAGAGACAGGAGTAGGAAGTAAGGAAGGCAGGAGGAGACAGGGGGAGAAACTGATCCTTAGTACAGTTTGCAACTGAGACCTCGGCTGATCGTGCTTGTGGGTCCTCAGCACCCCCACACCCACCAGTCATTGGCCCATGGGCTGTCCCTAAGAGGGGCTATCACTTCAATGGGACCCTTTTCTGCAGAGGACAAGGCCCACTGAGGGAGGTGGCTGTGAGCCATCAGTCAATATTCCTAGCAGCTGGAAGATAGCGATGTCCTCCCTGGAGAGGAGATCTGAGCGGGGCACCATAGTACCAAGTTTTTCCTCACCCCATTCCCTAAAAGCCCCACCCTCACTGTGAACTCCTGGCACCAGAGGCCTTGCTCCGTCCACCACAAGATAACTGCAAACTTGACTTTGAGGATGGATGGGACTTCCTGAATGGATCCCTAAGCAGCCACCACTCAGACAGGGATACCAAAGCCTACTCTTCTCTGAGTTGAATCCGAGTGGGGAGCGCAGATGAGTCTGTGCTTCCCCTCTGTCCATTGTGAGGGTGAGCAGAAGCTCCTCCTCTAACCCCTTCCTGCAGAAGATCCAGGCTAAGGACGCCACTCGCCCACCCGGACACCCACCCCTCTAACACTGTCTGTGCTCTCCCTCCACTGTCTCCTGCCAAAGGACAGGGCATGCCTTTCCCACAGTGTCCAAGTTCCACTGTTCCCCAGACAGTGAGCACCCAGCTCGCCACTGACCCTCCACACGTGACCTCATTAAACTCCTATAATGACCTTTTCAGAGAACTCTGAAAGCAGTTATTACTGTTCCCATTTTAGAGATGAAAAAACTAAGATTCAGAGAGGTAAGACGACTTGCTTTACTGCTGCTGAGGCAGTAAGCTGCAGAGCCAGCATTTCAAGCCTGCATTTTTCTCCCTGCTCCCCTCTGAAGCAAGCCTCAGCAAAGCTTTGGAGTGGAGTTTAAGAGCAGCCCAGGGGTCCCTTTCATAGTGCCCACTGCAGCCTGCCCAGGACAGAGGAGTTCTCCGGGGATCTCACCCAACTCTGATTCTACTCTTGCTTCTGTTTTCAGGAGAAAGAGGGCAGCAGTAGGTCAGTGATCGTGGACGGGGTTGGCCTTGGCCATTAAGACCACTGATCCCTACTCCCATCACTGCTCTCCCTCCAACACCCTCCCTCTCCGCAGCCAGCCCCAAATCCAGGTCTGTCTTTAAGGTTCAACTCAAGTGTAGGCACCCCGGGAGACTCTGCCATCTGTGCCCACGAAGCACCCGTGCTTCTGTCTACTCCAGCATGAGTCACACATCCACCCCAAACTCCTCCAACCTGTCTTCTCCACCCAGCCAGCCTTTGGCACACCTTACCTGCGCCAAAGCTGGGGTGCAGCTCAGGGCATTCAAGGGAGATCCCACGGCTATGACCATGGTTGCCAGTAGGAAGCCCTGTTTCCCCAAGTTGCTCTTCCCTTGCCTGCTTGCCTATCGTGGTTGACTTGAGCATCTGAAATGGGCCAGGCACCATGCCAGAAGCTTTAAACCCACCACATCATTTGGCACTCAAGAGTCCACTGTGTCTTAGCTCCATTTTGTAGATGAGGAGACTGAGCCTCACAGAGGTGAAGTGACTTACCCAAAGGCACACACTAGTGAAACCAGGATTCAAACCAGGTCCTCCTGTCTCAATGCCCACTTTCTGACTCATGCTCTAATTACATTAAGGCACATAATGGCCTTCACTGCCTTCTTGTCCATAAGACTTTTTTACTTCCCCCGTTAACCAAAGCCAGGTGGCAGCCTTGACCTTGACCCCTCCCACACCTTGGTCAGTCCCTGAGTCCTTTCCCACCGCCTCCCCAGTTCCTCCCCCATCAGTTCCCTTCTCTCCATTCCCAGTGACCCTCCCCTGCCTGGGACAGTTCTCACCATCCCTCACTGGATTCCTATCCCAATCTATGGTCCCCCTCCCTTCTGATCTTGTCACTTCTTTATCTCCTCCCCACAAAATCCCAACCTGCCTTTTGGTCATGGTTCTGCCCCTTCCTAAGTGAGCCTTGCTTTCTCACAATGCTGCATATCCCAACAGTGCTACCCACACTCCTGCCTGTAAACTCCTGGTCAGCCTCAGAGACTCAATTTAAATGTCACCTCCACTGAGAAGCCCTCCTAGACCTCCCCTAGGCAAGGATAGGTGCCCTTCCTTTGACCTTTCACGGAAATTTACAGCGCTCTTTCATGTCCTTTGTCACTCACTAGTGCAAGAGTTTATAGTGTGTGCATTTGTCTCCTCCACTAGTCTCTGAGCTTCCTGGAAGCAGGCACTGTCTCTTACTTATCACTGGCATTTTGTTTTGTGTGTGTGTGCACATGTGTGTGAGTGTGTCTGTGAGTGTGTATGTATGTGTTTAACCTCAGGTGCAGAGGGCTGCATGTGCTTCTAAGTTTCATGGAACTTCATCATCACTGGTCCACAAAGGCCTCTCTGCCTTTTATCTCCATCCACATTCCCTCTCCCTTCCTCCTCCTGTGTCTCTCTGCATGCCCAGACCCTGGCACAAACACAGAGCACAAAGGATGCTCAGCAAATGTAGCTGGGTGCAGGAGATGGGTGACAAATTAATCGTGAATCCTATGTAATTTCACTCTTTGCAGGCTCCATTGGGCAGCCAAAGTGGAAAAAGATATGGTCTAGCTGCTGCAGTCTAGAAACCTCATACTGACAGAGAAATGAGAGTTACTGAAAGATGAAGTCTTCACTGTTGAGGGCCTGGCTGCGGCAGAGAGAAATAAAAAGCAATATGTTTTAATACACCAGAGGCTGGGTTATCATTTGGGGACTGCAAGTCAAGATTTTCAATGCAAATTCAGTTCAATCCAACAAGCCCAAGGTGAAACTCTCATCTCTTCATCCAAAAGGGCACTGTCTTCCCCAGAAGTCACCTCAGGGCTATACCCTTCCTCCTAAAGATGCCACTGTTGTCACAGATCATTTGGAATTGTCCCCTCAGGCAACTGTCTGGAATGCTTGTCTGGGGCAGTTCACTGACTACCTAGAAGATCACTGTCAGATCTTGAATCCATGAAAAAAAATTAAAAAATAAATAAGGTAGAAAGTCTCTTTGTTGCTGTTGTTTAGTCACTAAGTTGTGTCTGACTCTTTGCAACCCCATGGACTGTAGCCCAACAGGCTCCTCTGTTCATGGGACTTCCCAGGCAAGAATATGGGAGTGGGTTGCCATTTATTTCTCCAGAGGATCTTCCTGACCCAGGGATAGAACCTGCATCTCCTACATTGGCAGGCCGATTCTTTACCACTGAGCCACCTGAGAAGCCCAGAAAGTCTCCTTAGAAGTTGGAAAAAAAAAATATTGTCAGGATTCTGAGGCCACAACTCCCTCTGGAACAAAAATACGTTCCAATTTAATCACCATGATAGATGGCAAAAAAAAAAAAGTCACAGTCTTCATTCCTCTTTATATCTGTATCATTTGCCTTATGACTTGCTTTGGCCAATGGGGTGTTGGCAGAAATGATGAACAGGCCTGAAATGGACTCACAAACTGAGGTTTCTTTCTCTTTATGTCTCTGCCATCACCATGAGACTGTGCCCCAGCTAGCCTGCTGGAGCGTGAAAGACAAGTCAGAGCTGGGGCCCCCAGGTATTCCAGATGAGGCCGTTAAAGACTAGTCATCATCCAGCGGCTCTCTAGACATCAGAGGAAACTCAACTGAGATCAGCTGACCACGCACACATGAGCAAGCCAAGATCAGCCAAACCCAGCCCAGATCAGCTAAACCTCTGCAGAGTCATAAGCTAAATTACATTCACAGTTGCAGGTCCCTGAGGTTTCTGCATTTGTTTGGTTCCTCTGCAATAATACTGCAGCAATTGATAACATCTTCAATTATTTATACACACACATTCCATTGATCAGAGCTTGAATTGATTTGGGGATTTTCTAAAGGGCACATCTGCCCCTAAGAACAAAGAATTGCCTTAGAGACACTGAATGAACATGTATTTTGTTCTGAAGGCAAAATATCCCAAAGCATGGAGCAATGATAGTATCTCTGGAATAAGTGAAGAACCCTCTGGGGAAGTGCTTTTGAAAAGGCCACACACATGTGGACATGTAAATGCTGGCATATTTACCCCTTTACTTGTGGTCATAATTTCACAGTTGCTGAGTATTTTCTAGTGTGACTGCTGGAAATGGTAATATTTTTTTCTGTACAGGAGATGGTCCCATTTAGAAGTTTTGTGAATTCTGTGAATGGATATTAACTATTTCCAAATCATGGGCTACTGTTTTTCTCTTTGGAAATGATAAATGCCTATGAGTATCTTCAGAGAACTGTTGGGTTCATGGAAAATTGTTTGAAGATCTGTTAGACTACCATGAAGCTCAGACAAGCATTATCTTTGGGATTCTGGGCACAAGTGGCAGAAACGAGGCATATGTTCATATGTTTTCCATCCCTACCCCAAACGCACACAAAAAGGGAAGGTCCTTGTGACCTAAAAATACAATTTGCAAACGTTCAAAGCCTGCTTGTCATTAATTCTCCTCTGAAGATGTGCAGAGCTTGTGCTTTTAAGCACAAATGTCTAACAGGTCTCCAGGCTGGGGAGAGCAACCTCTCCACCAGGCTGCAGGCACACACAGACTGGCACCCTCACTACCGGGCAGCTGTCCCCACGAGCTGAGCTGCCAGGGCCTCGTGCCACCACACCAGGACAAGGTCCACACACTGGGGGTGGGGGGATGTGCATTTCCTGAGGAGCCAGGGTTTATAGAGTTGCACAGAACTCTTCCAAGGGAGGGCTGATGACAAAGAACACGGGCTTTGGCGTCATCACACCTCGTTCTATCCTGCCTCAGCCACCTGCTTGCTTCAGTGCCCTCAGGAAGTCACCACGTCCTTGCAGCCTCAGCTTCTTCATCTGTGATGGGGGACCAGCAGCACCTTCCTTGGAGGGCTATCAGGGTAGTTAAGTCAGACAACGAATATGGAGGGCTGAACACAGTCCCTGGCACAGAGTAAACTCTCAGTAACAATTGTTATTAGTGAATTAGAGGCAGTCGATTTTGGCCTGACTTGTGGAAGTTGTTGCAAGCAACAAAGCTGCTAAACTTCTAACAGCTTCAGAACAAGCCAAGGAGTCACACATGTGTCCTGTGGCTAATGACATGTTGACTGTGTCCATCGACGGGTTCCCCAACTATCTCCTGTGCATTTCTCAGTAGACACACAGACTAGGAAAACAGCAAAATGAACAAGAAACATGCCAGTAGAACTGTGTCTAAAGTAGGAGTAAAGTTGTTTTGAATGGAGGTCTGAACCTGTGAGGATGGTGCCCAGACCTCAGATGTGGACTCAGCTCCACCTGTTTTTTCTACTTCTTTCTCAAGTCCACTGCTGTTTATTAAGCAGCTGGTATATCCCAGGCACTCACAGGGACACTTTAAGATGTACAGTAACATCCCAGTTCTGCAGATGAGGAGACAAGGCCCAGAGGTGGAAAGCCATTTGCCAGATGTCACAGAGCCATTACATGACCAAGTCAGAATCGAAACACGGTCTGTGTGTCTCAAAAGCCCAATTATGTCATGCCCCTTACACTGAATCTTCCAGATAAAGGGTCTCATAAAACAGCATATACTCAGAGTAATAAACATGAGCCCTTTCCCTTCATAGCTTTAACGATATTTCCAAAACTTCAGCAATTCAGTTTCTACCTCCATCATGTCTGACATATTCACGTGTTTCATCCTCTCCCATTATCTTCTTAATTCCTTTCATCGAATCAACTTGATTTTTCTCCTTAACTTTATTTTAAAAGGAAACACTCTGCAGTATCACAGCCCATATCACTTGCAATTATTAATTAAATTTTAAATACATTATTATTCAAATTTAAAAGATCATTGGCAAGAAGATCAGTCGCTCAGTCGTGTACAACTCTTTGCGACCCCATGAATCGCAGCACGCCAGGCCTCCCTGTCTATCACCAACTCCCGGAGTTCACTCAGACTCACGTCCATCGAGTCAGTGATGCCATCCAGCCATCTCATCCTCTGTCGTCCCCTTCTCCTCCTGCCCCCAATCCCTCCCAGCATCAGAGTCTTTTCCAATGAGTCAACTCTTCGCATGAGGTGGCCAAAGTATTGGAGTTTCAGCTTTAGCATCATTCCTTCCAAAGAAAGCCCAGGGCTGATCTCCTTCAGAATGGACTGGTTGGATCTCCTTGCAGTCCAAGGGACTCTCAAGAGTCTTCTCCAACACCACAGTTCAAAAGCATCGATTCTTTGGCGCTCAGCCTTCTTCACAGTCCAACTCTCACACCCATACATGACCACTGGAAAAACCATAGCCTTGACTAGACAGACCTTTGTTAGCAAAGTAATGTCTCTGCTTTTCAATATGCTATCTAGGTTGGTCATAACTTTCCTTCCAAGGAGTAAGCGTCTTTTAATTTCATGGCTGCAATCACCATCTGTAGTGATTTTGGAGCCCCCAAAAATACAGTCTGACAGTGTTTCCACTGTTTCCCCATCTATTTCCCATGAAGTGGTGGGATCGGATGCCATGATCTTCGTTTTCTGAATGTTGAGCTTTAAGCCAACTTTTTCACTCTCCACTTTCACTTTCATCAAGAGGCTTTTGAGTTCCTCTTCACTTTCTGCCATAAGAGTGGTGTCATCTGCATATCTGAGGTTATTGATATTTCTCCCAGTAATCTTGATTCCAATTTGTGTTTCTTCCAGTCCAGCGTTTCTCATGATGTACTCTGCATATAAGTTAAATAAACAGGGTAACAATATACAGCCTTGACGAACTCCTTTTCCTATTTGGAACCAGTCTGTTGTTCCATGTCCAGTTCTAACTGTTGCTTCCTGACCTGCATACAAATTTTTCAAGAGGCATATCAGATGGTCTGGTATTCCCATCTCTTTCAGAATTTTCCAGTTTATTGTGATCCACACAGTCAAAGGCTTTGGCATAGTCAATAAAGCAGAAATAGATGTTTTTCTGGAACTCTCTTGCTTTTTCCATGATCCAGCGGATGTTGGCAATTTGATCTCTGGTTCCTCTGCCTTTTCTAAAACCAGCTTGAACATCAGGAAGTTCACGGTTCACATATTGCTGAAGCCTGGCTTGGAGAATTTTGATCATTACTTTACTAGCGTGTGAGATGAGTGCAATTGTGCAGTAGTTTGAGCATTCTTTGGCATTGCCTTTCTTTGGGATTGGAATAAAAACTGACCTTTTCCAGTCCTGTGGCCACTGCTGAGTTTTCCAAAGTTGCTGGCATATTGAGTGCAGCACTTTCACAGCATCATCTTTCAGGATTTGGAATAGCTCAACTGGAATTCCATCACCTCCACTAGCTTTGTTCATAGTGATGCTTTCTAAGGCCCACTTGACTTCACATTCCAGGATGTCTGGCTCTAGGTCAGTGATCACACCATCGTGATTATCTGGGTCATGAAGATCATTGGCATATGACTTAAAATCAGCTTGAGCACTGCTCACTATACATCATATCCAGTGAAACTCTGCCATAAACATTACTTTACACATGCATATATTTTCCATAATTTTTTTCTTACTTTTTATCATGAAAATTTTCAAAACAAAAGTAGAAAGGATAATATACACATGCATATAATTTTCCATAATTTTTCTTACTTTTTATTATGAAAAATTTCAAAACAAAAGTAGAAAGATAATATGATGAATACCTGTGTACCGATCACCCAGTTTTAATAACTGTCAGCTATAGCTGGTCCTATTTTATTTGTACCCCAACCCACTTCCCAACATCCATGCTATTTTTTAAATTGGAGGGTAACTGCTTCACAATGTTGTTGGTTTCTGCCATACAACAGTGTGATGCAGCCATACATGTGTGTGTGTGTGTGTGTGTGTGTGTGTATACATCCCCTCCCTCTTGAGTCTCCGTCCCACCCCTTCCCATCCCATCCCTCTAGGTTGTCACAGAGCACAAGGCTGAGCTCCCTGTGTTATACAACAACTTCCCACCAGCTATCTATTTTACACATGGTAATGTATATATTTCAATGCTACTAGTAAGTCAGAAAAAGAAAAACAAGTATTGTATGTTAATGCATATATATGGAATCTAGAGAAATGGTGCTGATGAACCTGAATTTGCAGGGCAGGAATAGAGCAGCAGGCATAGAGAACAGAGTTGTGGATACAGCAGGGGAAGAAGAGGGTGGGACTAGTTGAGAGAGTAGCACTGAAATACATACATCCATGTTATTTTAAGTACCACCACCATCAGCTTACCTAACAGGAAGGCAGGAAGGATGCTGTCCACAAGGCAGGAAGGATGGGCCCCCAGGTATCTCTAGAGCCTCTGCTAAGGGCAGAGTGCAGGGCCAGCATTCATGGCGTGAGCCTCCAGTACCTGGGACTAGGGAGAAAGAAGACAACATATTGCAGCTAAAGAAAGCCATATACAAGTCAACCCTCGACAATCATTCACAACGTGACATCCCAGTGATGTTCTTTTTAGCCTTCAGTCTTCACACAAGGCACTGATATCTCCTAGGCCATGCTTCCCAGGAATGCGTCTACTGCTGAGGTTGACCTTGGCCACACTGGGACCAGGCAAGGAGGGATGTCTCATCTTAGTTGAAACCCTCCACCCATTTGTTTTAGCACAAGCAGGTTTTAATAGGAGGTGAAAAGGCTAAAATGTCTCCAAAGGTTTCTGAAACATGGGATGTCTCAAGGGAGACACGTGATGATTTCAGGGTAAATGAATCAGGAGCACATACACTGTCTTTCTCCGTGTACACAGAGATACTTAAAAACGAAGGGAGGAAAGCGTTAGGGGAAACAGTTTTGAGTTCTGTTGAACCGGCATTAGAAAAATGCACAAGACAGCTTCCAAACAGCTTCCCAAAACAGAACCGTGTCTTTCCACCTCTGTGGCAAACTCTTCTGGTCTGGCAGCCAGGTCTCCTGGGGTTGCCAAAAGTCCCCCAGCCTCAGCACAGCACCCCTTACCCAGTTCTTTCTGACCAGAAGCAGAGAGTCTCTCGGCCATCCTCTCCCACCCAAAAGCCCAATGAAGGGCGAGTTGGAGATAATGCCAAGGCTGGTGATTCTCCTTGGCAGGATCTTCTCTCTCTGCTCATCTGTGGTGCCCAACAAAACCATCTCCACCAGCAAGAATGCAGGTGGGCCCTTGTGTGGCTGGGCTCCACTAGTGAGCAAGAAGATAAACAAGTTCAAAGAACCTCCAGGGATGCGTGTTTGAGTAAGGCTACTTGGAGACATGCAAGTGCTCAGCTGTGAGGAGCAGGAACTACCTTCAGGAGGCCAGTGTTTCTCCAGGGATCTGACATTCTCATGACTCAGTTATCTCCCGTCTCCTGCTATTACCAGCCAACCATCCTCTCAATAGTCCCTGCTATCCTGCTGTCCCAGGGCTTCCAAGACTCTCTTGACTCCCTTTTCTCTGCTTGCCTGCTGGAGTCTATCCTTCCTCTCTGATACCCACAGAGGAGAAGATCTGATTGGGCTCAGTGGCCAAATCCTGAATCTCTATTGGTAGTATCCTGCAGAAGACCATCCCACACACCATTTGGTAGCCTATGAGAGACTGTCTTTGGCTGAGCCTCAAACTCTGGTCCAATCATGCAGCCAGAGGGCAGGAACATATAGTTCAACTCTAGGCAACCAATGCAAAATGAGCTGCCTCCAGCCACTCTGATTGGACCAGGGACTTGGGGATGGGGGAGTAAGGGGAGTTCACCTTGGAAGTTGAATGTTCTTTGTTGCCCCAGACTTTGAAACTAAGGTTTCATGGCCCTGGGCAGAGCATGAGAAACTAACAACAAAGTCTACAGCCTGAGGGAGGCACTCACATATGTGAGTGTTTCTGTGTGTGGGGGTGGGTGTGTATCACATGCTAAGAGCAATGCTAAGATTCATTAAGTTGCAAACCTGTTTTGTAACATGGCCTGGGCTTTTAAATCCTGACTCTCACGGAGGCCTCTGCTTTCCAGGAAGGTATTCCCATCAGCAGTTGTTTCTGCAATCATGGTTGTTATGGAACCCTTTATTTTGAAAACACGTTTCAAAACAAGGCTTCTTACACACTCCACTTTCTCTGGTCCGTTCGGAGCAAAACAGTGCAGATGTTTTCCTGTGGCCCATACGCTTGTGTGTTATCCCTGCAGGCCAGTCAAGTCCCCAAACCCATCCTGCAGTCACCACGGAAAAATGCAGAGGCACTGCAGGGAACGCATGTCAACTCATCCCAAACACTCCCCTTCAGCCTCCTCCCTGCCCCACATGTGGCTGAGCCATGACACAACGGCCTGCTCCTCAGAGAGTAATTCATTATGTAGTTAAATTTTTTTTCATCAAAGTCGATTTCTAAAGCAACTGCTGAGATAATACCAATTAGCAAACACTAACAGAAGAGGCGCCGGCCCTGACGTCAGGGCTCACGTCCGTTAGAGTTTACACGACTTGTCAGATGCTCGTGCCAGGGACCCTGACGGAACACTGGTAAGACACAAACAGCACATGCTCTTCAGGCTGGAATGGACCTTTCTGGAGGGAGCTTGTTCCCACCGACCAGACTTGCAAAGCCCTGGGTGGAGCCAGGAAAGAAATGGACTCTGAGACAAGACTGATACGAATTCTAATCTCTGTTCCAAAAGTCCCCAGGACTCTGGCAAGTCACTTAAGCTCTCTGACTCTCAGTTTCTTCTTCGGAGGGATGTTGTTATACTACCTACCTCACGGCACTCTCATCTTAGAGATGGAAACCAGGGCTGGCATATGGTACGTGCCCCATGTGGAAGCCCAGTGGCATTGCCATCTGCCTTCCCACGCTAGTGGGTGCTTTGAGTCTATTGGCCCTTCAGTCACCTGGTCTGCCCAGGGGTCCCAGGAGAGGCAAAGGCGGAGATGGACAACATTCCTCTCCTCAGATCGCTCAGCGATCCTCTGCTGCAGAGGGCTTCCCCTGACCATCCTTGGCCCAGTCATGATGGGTCTGGTTCAGAAAACCCCTCCTAAGCCCGCATTCTTAAAGTGCTCACTCTGAACGGAGACAACAGACAGGTAACCCCAGTACCTCCTGATCAGGGCAGTGTGCGTCCTTATGCTTGGGGAAGCACAAAGGAGAGATCAGGGACAGCTTCCTGGAGGAAGAGAGAGAGGAGTGAGGGGAAGTTTCTAGGCCAATAAGATGGGTTGAGCAAAAGTTCAGAGGTGGTGAGACATGAGCTGTGGACAGGGCCAGGTCTCCAGCTGCAGTGTTAAGGAGCTCATGCTTCCCAGTGCGTGTTTACTTTAGGAAGATGACCAGCCAGAGTGAGGAAGAGGGAGCCCACAGGTGAGACCCAGGACTCCAGAGACCAGAGGGAGGTGGAGGCAGCCACTCAAGGGAGAAGGGCAGCCTGGTGCCCTGCTGACAGCTGGGCCAGGCTTATCTTCACTCTGGAACCAGAGGAGAAAACCAATTTGACAAATGGAAAAAAGTCTCATGTCCAGGAATCAAGTTACCTAAGAGGCAAGTTGGATAAGCCACCGCCTCCCCGTGGCCTGCTTCCTGAAGCAGGTTCCCTCTGAGGCCCCGTGAGCCCAGCTCTGGGTGGATCCGGCTACACAGGCCCTGGCTACAGACCCTCACGCTGGGCGGGAGCTGAGACAGGCTTCAGGAAACAGCAGAGGGTGGGTCACATCTCAGAAGTGACCCAGGACCCTCCTGTTCTCCTCCCACCTGCCACTCCTCTGGGCCAAGCAAGCCCCTAGCCTCTCCCCAGGTGTCAACCCCGCTCGTGCCTTGTGACACAACTGCCATCCACAACCACCTAGGCAGTACACTTTCCACTTGTGGACTTGGGGCTGGAGAGAAGTTTCCTGCTGACAGTCTTCATGACTGGCCATCCAATGATTTCAGCCCTCTCTGAGGTCCCCGTGCATGCCCCTAACCATACCCAGATCCTGGAAGGCTGCCTTGGTTTCGGGGTTTCTCCTGGCCCAGGCTGAGAGGCCTTGGGGAGAATGTCAGGTTACCGAGCCCGGATGGAGATGTGCTGGCAGAGGCAGTTCTCCCAATGGACCTGGGAGTCCTTCACATCCTTCATTCCAGCTCTCATCTCTAGGGAAGAGCTATGCCCCAGCTACGCTCACAAGAAGAGCTATCCCTGGGGATCCAAAGTCGCCTGCCTCAACTTGTGATTCAAAATGAAAAGTGTACCCCCAACCCCTACTCCTTTAGAATCAGAAATGTGTAATTTGTACATAGTAGACTTCAGAACGGCTTCCCAGGTGGCGCTAGTGGTAAAGAACTTGCCTGCCAATCAAGGAGATGCAGGAGACATGGGTTCAATCCCTGGGTCATGAAGATCCCCCAGAGAAGGAAATGGCAACCCACTCCAGTATTCTTGCTTGGAGGATCCCATGGACAGAGGAGCCTGGTGGGCTACAGTCCATGGGGTCGCGAAGAGTTGGACACGACTGAAGCAACTTAGCGTGCATGCAGACTTAGGAGAATATATAAAGAAACAATACCTGATTTTGGCAGTTTACACACCCACACATATATATACTCACTCCAAAAGCCTATCTCTCCCTACCCATCATTCCTGGCCCAATCCTTGTCTCCTGCCCCTCATCCATCATGGACAACACCCCCTCTTCCTTTCCTTCATATGAGCATTGGACAAGACTTGCCTCAAGGTGCCCCTCCTACCTGAGGCATCCTTAACCCTCTAGTCCACACTACCCTGTACCTTCCCTAAGCTTCCAACCAAACCAATGTCTAATAATTGGGTGCCACCTGTAGGTCTCCTAATGTGTCCTTCATGAGAGCTGTTCTCTCAGTTCACTCTAAACTCACTGCAGCTTCCCCTGCCCCCAAGCCCCAGAACCCAGCATAGTGACAGGCACATAGTAGGCGCTTCATGTAAATTTTGCTGACATGCAATCCCCAATCCCAAGACTTTCCAACCACTAGGTAACAATTCAGAAAAAAATCTCTGAGAACAGCCTAATCAGCAGGAACCCAGCATCCTCCTGGAAGATGCAACAGCTCTTGGGGTGCCAGAGCCAGGGGGCAAGAAAGGGCTCTGAGTGCCATGGAAGGGCAGCCTTTGTGTGGCCCAAGTGCCCTGGCAGAGCCGTGGCATGGCAACTGAACTTGCCCAGTGCTACATACCAAATCATCCATCCCTGAATCAGGACGCCAAGCCCAGACCAACTTTGGGGCTCTATGCCAAGGAGCTGACAACAGTACCCTGCAACCTGAGTCAAGCTCGTGTTCATGAGATGAGCCATGAAAGTAAGAGGACTTGGGGGAGTAGGACGGGTGCCCCTGGGAAAAGGAGCCTAACAACCTTGAAAAGTCAGTGGCCCTGCCAAGAAAACACTATCATCCCTTAACTGGTCCCCAAGCTAGAGGCCCAGCCTCCAGCAGCCTTGACTGCTTATCACACTGCACATGCTCCGTCGGTCACCTGTATACCCCATCCATGGCATCCAGTTCTGTCCCCTCAACCAGGCCTCTGTGGCCACAGTCCTCTTCTCAGTGACCACCACAGCTGCCTCATGGCTGCTGGCCCCCAGCATCACCCCATTCACTCCACACTATGCCCTCTCGAAAACTTACAGCTGCCAGTACCGCTGCCCATAAATGGGGTCTAAATTCCATTGGCTTGTGCCCTGCACACCTCAGAGGCTGCTCTCTGTCCTGCCTCCCTCTGCCTCTCTTCTCCACAACTCCAGGAGCCCACCACATTGAGCCACTCACAGGGCTCTAATGGGGCCATGCTCTTTCTCGCTTCAGGGCCTTTGCAAAGGACACTGATGCAAACACTCAGACATGCACAACTTCACCTGACCACAACTATCTCTTTGTCTTCCTCTCAAATGTCCTTCCCTGAATCCCCAGGTGGCACGAGGTGCCTCCCTTCTATGCTCTCAAAGTTCCCCATGCTCCCACACCCAACTCTCAAGAGTTGAGCTTATGGGGGTAGATCTCCCCCTGGGACAGAAGACTAGTAGGCTGTGCTGGTCTCCTCCAGATGGGACCCAGTTGAGCCTTTGATCAAAGGCATGGCGTCTATGTGGCCTGTCCAGTCTTCACTGGGCTCAGAGAACCAAAGACACTGGGCTTGGCTGTGCAGGCAAGGTTGTAGACATCTCCATTCTCCAGA
Source organism: Bos indicus (assembly GCF_029378745.1). Classification (NCBI taxonomy): domain Eukaryota; kingdom Metazoa; phylum Chordata; class Mammalia; order Artiodactyla; family Bovidae; genus Bos; species Bos indicus. Next base: position 130,361,612 of record NC_091760.1, read on the forward strand.
GCCAACACCACAGCCAAAGTTCTTCCCCACTATTCAGGCCATCTTCTCCTGCTGAGAGGGCTCTGGTCATATTCCTGTAGAAGCGCCAGTCAGTCCTTACAAGAGCATACCAGAGTCAGAAGGGCAGTGCCCATTAGAAAATCTTAGCAGACTCACAGCCACCAATTGGAAAGCCTGATGAATATTCTGGAAAAAGGACATCCCAGGGCTAGAAATCTCATGTGCTTTTGACCCTTTGTAGTCCAGGGACTCTACACCATGCCTGCTCCTGGGAGGGGCTGTTCCTCCTGACGCCTGGTTACAGCGTAGCTCTTCCCTGAGCAGTGGAGGGTCAATATATTGTTTCATTTGCTAGCTTTTTGTTTGTAGAGGGAGTCCCCTCACAAAGAAGAGGTTCCCTAAGACTCCCAATGACCAGGATGGAGAGAAGCCAGTTAGTCCCTGTGATGGTTCTTTTTGTTTTATTATACCTACATTTTTGACTGCATGGATATTCAGTGCCCCTGTCCCCCATGTTGTTCAAGGGTCACTTGTATTGAGAATGTCCTATTGGAAGCAATCAGGCTCTGCTAGGTACTCTATCTTGTTGAACTCTCCCAATAATCCTTTGAGACAGGCACTATAATTACTCCCATTTTCCAGAAGAAGCTGAGGCCAGAGAGGTCAAATCACATGTCTAAGAATGTACACTCGGTAAGTGGCAGGGAGATTAATCAACCACCTGCCTGCCCTCAAGGAGGTTGCCATGTGTAAATTAGTGTGAGGGAGGGCCGGCTTGGGGCACCCATTTCCAACTGTATATACTGTCTGGACTCATCACAGGTGTCCTGCAGTGAGTTAGGGCTTTAAATTTACCCTGGTGGGGTCAGGGGTGTCACGTGTGTGTGTCACATGCACACATGTGTTTTAGAAAATGATGCCCAAGGTAGAATCTTCCACGAAGCAAGACAATCTCTGCATGGTACCCAAGCTGGAGACCAGACCTCCATCACCCTTGATGGACTGTATAATCAGGGTTCTTCAGAGATGTCAACAGGGGGTGGATATACATATATAACACAGGTGTAATTAACAAAACAAAAAGACAACCTACGTCATGGGAGGAAACAATTGCAAATGATGCAACCAACAAGGGCTTAATTTCCAAAATATACAATTATCTCATACAATTCAACATAAAAAAAAAAACTCAATCAAAAAATGGACAGAAGACCTAAATAGACATTTCTTCAAAAGAGATGGCCAACAGACATTTGAAAAGATGCTTAACATCACTACTTATTAGAGAAATACAAATCAAAACTACAATGAAGCATCACCTCACACTGTCAGAATAGCCATCATTAAAAAGTCTACAAATAAAAAATGCTGGAGAGGATGTGGAGAAAAAGGAACACTCCTGCACAGTTGGTAGGAATATAAGCTGGTGCAGCCACTATGGAAAACAGTATAGAGATCCTTAAGAAACTAAAAATAGAGTTACCATATGGTAACTAAAAATAGAGTTACCATATGATCCAGTCTTACTCCTGGGTATATGTCTGGAAAAGATGATAACTCTAATTTGAAAAGATGCATGCACCCCAGTGTTCATAGCACTACTATTTACATCAGCCAAGATATGGAAGCAACCTAAGTGTACATCAACAGTGAGTACTCAGTCACTCAGTCATATCTGACTCTTTGAAACTCCAGGGACTATAGCCCCCCAGGCTCTTCTATCCATGGGATTTCCCAGGCAAGAATACTGGAATGGGTTTCCATTTCCTCCTCCAGGGGATCTTCCCAACCCAGGGACTGAACCAGTATCTCCAGCGTCTCCTGCATTGGCAGGTGGATTCTTTACCACTGAGCCACCTGGGAACCCCAATACATCAACAGATGAATGGTTAAAGATGTGGTATATACTATATATATGTGGGAATGTTATGCAGCCATAAAAAATGAAATAATGCCATTTGCAGCAACATAGATGGACCCAGAGGAAAAAAAAAAGATGGACCCTGAGATGATCATACTAAGTGAATAAAGGCAAATGTGGACTCCTTCTCTCTTAAGATTTTTCCCCCACATTTAGCCCCACAATCTACCTGGAATACAACAAAGACATGAAAAGGAGATCTAACTTGGAGCTTTCTCTTGGCAATGAGGTCTAAAAACCCCAAAACACCAGATAAAAGAGGCTGATATGGTATAGGGGACTTTGTTTGAACACAGAACTGGGTCAACTGGAAAGGCAGAGTGTGACCGGCAAGACACTGGCTCTGGTGGTCAAAGACCCACATTCTTTCTGCACTAGCCATGTGTCTTTGGGCAACTCATTATGTCTGTGTATGCCTCAGCTTCCCCATCTATGTAAAAAATGAGTTGGATAATTTCTAAAGTGCTAAACATGTAGGATTCATTGACATACAGCTGCATCTTCATAGATAAGTGACCACTTACATCAAGAAAAAATATGTCATGAGTGCTACTCTTGCCCCAAGCCTCTGCAGGCATCATTGACCTAAAACCGCCTTCTTTCCTGAAGCAGATCCAGCCCCAGAAGCCTTCTCAACATAACACTCCAATACCTACTACCAACCATTAGCATTAATAAATATTATTAATATACAAGATAACATTTATTTGCATTAGAAACATTCAAGCTTCTGAAAGTTTATCCCAATCCAAACCCCCAGTACTGTCCACCCAGGGCCTATCAGGGCTCTGCACTGTCTCTGGACGTGGATTTCAGGAGAACTCGCCAGCTGTCCACAGATGGGTGGGACTGAGGAGAAATGGACCTGACCTCGTCACCCTAGAACTCCCTAACGTCAGGTTCCCGCGTCCCGGACCCACAGGAATCCTGAAAAATGTATCAGAAGTAATAACTTCTATTCTAAGGAACATTCCAGAGAAGCAGAGGCATAAAGCAGAGGCTTGGGGGTATTGGAAGACCCAAGCCAGGGATGCCCAACACACACACACACACACACACACACACACACTCCAGCTCAGGTATTCACTGGAGCGCATGCTCATACAGGCACCCTGAAGGACTCCTGGGTGGAAAGGACCTGCAACAGTGCCATCTAGTGGGAGCGGGGGCTGTCCTGCCCTCAGAGGTTCCAGAAGGAGCCCCAGAGAGATGGACGTGAGGTCAGAGCCCTGAGGGCTGGGCTGTGTCTCATGGGGAAGTGTACAAAGGAAGTTGTAACGTGAGACTCTGTCCACCTTGAGACTTCTCACCGCCCGGCTCGCCACCCCCACATGGTGCTCAGTGACCCCTGGCCCTACATACCCAAATGCCCGCAGCCCGTCAAGTCCTGGCCCCTGGGGCCCCGCTACAGGATCTTCTACCCTAGCACACTGTCTCCAGCTCTGAAACACTTTTCCAACAAATGTGGGCAAGGCTCTAACCAGACTCTGGCTTGGTTATTCCCCGGTGCTTCATTTCCTGCATCTGAACCTCAGTTGACTCCTCTGTATAATGGAAGAATCACCACTCCTTCCTGACTGGCTGCTATCACCATGGTGCCCAGCAGCACCCAGGAGGGTCATGGCCCTGGGTGGTTGGGAAGGCCATCGGCTAGAGGCCAGAGTACGACTCACTCCTATAGGGTCCGGGAACACCTGGACTGTCCCTCTCCCCACCACAGGGGACTCTGCCCCACTCCTCTTCTGCGAGGAGTAGGACGTCACATTTTAAATAATTAAATCTTACATGGGCTCCTGGCCAAGAGGACCACTCCTTCTTTTTAGCAATTTATTGACCAGAGACATATTAATACACCTTTTGTTACCCAAACATTATGGACTAGAGATGGTTTAGTGATCGCTTACAAACAAAGCGCAGGTCACAGGCATGAGTTTCTGTAAAAATCCCCCTGCCAATATTGTGTTAGAATCTGTAGGAAGAGTGGCTGTACCTTAACAATCTTGTTTGGATGTTCCAGGCAGTGTAACCAACAGAAACATTGTTAATGATCATGTAAGGGGACTCTGAGATGAGCAGGAGCCTTACTGATCCTCTCAGCAAGGGGGGAGGGTGGAGCAGTTTCCCAGGTTTTCCCAGAGGCTGGGAGACACCAATAATGGGAGACTTTTGTAGGGAGATGAGGGGACAAGGAGGCCCTGGAACCAAGGAGGCCCTGGAACCCAGGATGCCACTAGGGCTGAGCAGGAGATGCAAGGGCGTCCATGAGGCCCCAGCCAAGGGAGATGGCCCCAGGGGGAGCATCCGGCCACTCAGCTTACTGCGAAGGCATGAAGGCCTGGCCTGTGAGGAAGGAAGCCCCAAATGGTATCTAGAGTAGCAGCATGACCCAAGGCCCGGCCTTTCCCTATGCTGGGTCTCTGAGCCTAGAGCATGTGGGCTGAGGTGGAGACCAGCTCTGATGGCACCAGGGACCCATTTACCAGTGGCTCCTGATCCCTCCTCTTTCCCCTGGCCTCCAGACCTGCAGCTGCTGCAGCCAAGCCTCTCCTCCAGTGACCGAGCTCCATTCAAATCCTCCACTCTCCTATTTCTTACACTTCGCTAAAACAGAAGGATCGCTTCCGAGTGTTCCCTCATCATTCCAAAGAGGCAGGACAGTTCCCTTTGGGGTTCCTCCTGGACCCATTCAGCCTCCTGCATCTAGTTCCCGTCCACTTGTCTCCCCATATTCCCACCTTCTTTGGGCCCAGACCCCAGCCACAGGAAGGCCAAGACCAAAGCAGGGGCCAGTGAGAGAGCACCAGAACAGCACTGGCTGGCCCAGAGAAGGGTACAGATCCACTCAAGGGCAGAGTCACACATGCATCCTTTGGAGTGGAAGGAGAAGGCTGGGTGGGTGGCAGGGCCTGTGAGGTGCTGGCCACGCTGCCTACCTCCTGTCTCTTCTAAATGGCATGAGGGGCTGTGAGTCAGGTTCCGAGATGCCTACCTCACAGGGAGGACCCTCAAGATTAGGGGACTCACCTGGCCTGAAGCCACCAACATAGAGGACTTTGGATCCTAGGGACCCAGGTCTGTGTGGTCCTACGTCACTTCAAATATCACTCCAAGTCTGTGGGCATGGTCATGGGGAGTGGTCTAAGCTGGAGGCCATGTTCATGGTAGTGAGGTGCCTATAGGCAGAGGAGAACCATCAATGACAAATTCTGGCATGGGCTGGGTACATGGATAGGAGACCTTTCTTTGCCCCAGAGACAAGCGGAGAGAAATGGACAATGACACCCTCGTTGATCTGTAAAGTTGGGTGGGGTGGAGCAGGACAGGAGTCGGGGAGATCACTCCCAACCTCCTCCTGCCCCGGCTCACACTGGACCTGCTCTGGCCCCATGAGAAGGTCAGAACTCCCAGCATCACCCCGCCCACTGGGAGGCTGCACAGTGGGAGGAGGACACCTATATCATGGGAAATGGTACAAAGAGAAAGGACTCTTGCTTTGGTTTGGGAAAGGATTCAGGGACATCTCACAGCATCTGCAGGTAGAAAGTATAAGCAGCCCTCAAAGGAACTAAAGTCATATCTACTATATTGCTGGGGGCAGTGAGAGTCTGTCTGTGTCCGTCTGTCTGTCTCGGCTTTTTCTGCTCACTCACTCGCTTGCACATGGCCCCATAATGGCCACACAGAATCTAGCCTCGGCTCTTGAGTCTGCGGTTATACCTTTCTCTGTATCTTAGTTCAAATCTCAAGAGAGGATCTGAATAATTTAGTCTAGTCTATGATTTGAGTCCTCTGGAGTCAAGTGATCTTCCTTATCCAATCAGCTATAAACTGGCCCCAGGGGGTGCTGGCATGGGGCAGGTGTTTAAGGTTAGGTCACATGGCACAAACAGAGCAAGTGGAGAATGTGATGTGAGAAGTGACGGGGGCAGGAGGAATATGATTAACATCTCTCTATATAATATATAGATGTAAAGATGTTTCATGTGGAATTGTTTATAATAACAAAAATCAGGCTTCTCACTCACTGGCTCACTCAACATTATTAATTCTCTATGCATTTGCTGAGCATGTGCAGCTTTCCAGACTCTGAACGGAACCCTGGACACTAAGACAAGGAAATCTAGCCTCTGCTCAGGAAAAAAGCACAATCACTGTATACGTAGGGGAACAGACACAGGCTTCTCAAAGGGAGGTGATAGGCAAAACCTGGAAGGTATCTCTAGAAAAAAAAAACATAATAAATAAATAACCAATGAATCAAATAAACTAAGCCTCAATGAGAAACCTGCTAAACAACCAAGATGATGTGACAAGCAATAGTCAGGCCCTTCCTGGACTGGAGGCAGATGACGATAGAATCAGAGCCCTCTGGGCCACTGGCCAGAGCCCTGGAATCTGGCAGAAGAGGCGATTCCTCTCCAGAATTGGCAGGCCCAGTCTCCCAGTTTGAACCTGCATTTTGGCCCAAGAGTCAGCAGCCCCAGCCGACAGATACAGTGTCCTTGCCTCTACCTGAGCTTAATTCAAACCATTCTGTCTGCCCCTAATTCGGAGCTTTTATTGGGTTTTAGGTTACTCTATATATGGCACAATAGAAATATTTTTTTAATCTTAAATTAGAAACATACCACAGGAGGATTTTTTGAAGCTTTTTAACAACACTGCAGAGTGAAATGTCTTCAACTCTGCAACAGAAACCTACCCGAGGTAACCTTCCACCGGAGAGACTTTGATATCAAGTGTGGCATGTGTCCTCTGGAATGCGCTTTTCTCCCCCTGGTCCAAAAGCAATCCACAATGGTCCTCTAATTAGTCTGGGGTGTGTGAGTGCTGAAAGCAAGGCTACTCCAGGGGCATTCCTAGAAGGACCAGCAGTAGAGATGGACAGAACAAAACCTCCGCTTCGGCCGGCCTATCCAATGGAGATGCCCGTCACCACCATCTCTTGCTATACAATGAGGCCTAGAGACAAGACTGTGTCCAGATGGGTCAGGCCAAGATTCCTAGCTTGCCTGGTATATTTAGACACTTGAGGCAAGCTGTAAAGGTGACCATTCTCATGAGAGGAGGGGATTTTAGAGATCAAGATACTGGTCTGAGCTGGTCTGAGCTCCAGGTAGCCCACAAGAACTCAAGCTAGAAAGTGCTTCTGGGCCCTGCTAAGAACAGCTCTGCCACTGGGTACTCCTCCAGTGAACACACTGAGCTCGCACCAGGAGCTCCTTTGCACTCTGGCTCTACTACCCCTGATGGACATGGTAAAAATGGCCTATTAAATGACCACAGACCCAGGCTCATGGCTTGGCACATGGCACAGCCCAATCCTTTGACATTTGGGGTCCTACTTAGAATTTTGGAATACATCTAATTGTTTTTTGGAAAGAAATCATAGCAATGAATAAGAGGCAGCCGACAAATGCTAGGAAAGAAACAGGACAATCATGAGACTATGCATATATTTGTCTTCTATGGGGTAATCTAATTTCCTTGAATTGTGCCAAGAAGCCCTAAAATCTAAAAACCAGAGCATCACTTTCCAAGGCTGCTCTCTGGCCCTGTGATCTGACCGCCATCTCAAGGCCAGAGCAGCTAGCCAGCTTGATGTCACTGTCACCACAGTGGTGGGCAATGCAAGCCTTGGTTCTCCCTCTGGAGAACTGGGGAGTGTGCGTTCACTCCTGTTTTCAGTGGGGAGGGATGGGCTGGTGTTTGCTATCTACCCTCAGGAGCCAGCCAGCTGGGTTGAGTGACAAATGCCAAATAGATTAAACCAATCTGGCTCCTCCAGGCTGTGGGGCCCAGGTTGCATGAAGCACCCCACCTCCATTTGAGGACAGCCCACAGCTCAGCCAGCGGTCCCTCTGACGCCGAGGCTTCCTGCATACCTGCACCCAGCACTGGGTCTGGTCGCGGCTCACCACTGTGCGTTGGGGAGGAAGTGGCATAGGCCCTGCAGGCTCCTGCCAAGTAGAAGAGACTGAGCTTCATGCAGAATAGTGAGGGACTACACAGGCTGTGGGTCGGGATGGGGTGTCCTTTGGGCACACATTACGGGAGGAGCTCTGAGGTGAAAAGGCGTTGTTGGATTGGAAAAGGCACAAAGGTTTTCCCAGAGAGACAGACCTGAAGTTGGGCCTTGAGCGATGTACAGAAAAGGGGCAGGCATTTTAGGCAGGTGGTATAGCCAGTGATAAGACAGAGATGGGAACAAACCCCATGCGTTCAGAAATGGCCAAAGCAGGACAGAGGGCTTGCTCTGTGGAGGAGCAGGAGTAAGCAAAATTTCATCCTCCTAGGTTTATTTCCTCGTGTGTCCTCATCTCTGAGAGTTCTCAAAGGTGGCTCTTCGGCTCTAAAATGCCACCTGACTAAGAGAAAGCAGATGGGGCTGCCTGGAGGAGTGACCGAACCCTTGGGAAATTCTGTTGGCCCTATTGCCCCCTCCCCAACATCTGGCCCCTACACTCGTGGGTGTCAGCTTCTACCATTGATAACTCCCCAGGATCAGGCTCGATCAGCCCCGCCTGGGAATCCAGGGGTCCAAGTGAGCTCTGGGCTTTGGGTACAGCCCCCAGAGGCTGGGCAGGTTGAAGTCCAGACAGGGGTCCATCTCCAGCCTGCCCTCAGCCCTGGGGATGTCACTCCACAGGACAGGACACTCAAGGAGCCTCGGTGCATTAAAGGGTGGGCCAGGGCAGCTTTGGACCTCCAACCTGACTTTCAGCTGCCCTCTGGAAGTGGAAAAGGTCACAGGCTTTTCTTGTCTGAAGTGACCCACTGCAGGGCCTGTAGCCATCCAGCTTCTCGGCTCTGCCAGGCCTCCGGGCTTTCTCAGCAGCATGAGTCTCCCTTAATCCACCTCCACCGCATATCCATTAACTCAGCCTGGGTCCATCTGCTCACTCCCTCCAATTTCCTCCCCTTTCAGCAGAAAGAGGTGCTAGGGGAGTTCCCCCGGATGCTGCCTTATAGGCTGGCTCCTGAAGCAGGGTCAGATCAGCCAGAAGCTCCTGCCCCCTCTCTGCTCAACAGGGAACTGAGAACTGCCCATGAACTAGCCTAGACCAGACCAGCCCCAGTATAACCGATCCTAGAGAGCTGCTGCCCCTTGTGTGGATAATTGAGGCTGAACAGGTTCCCCACCTCCTGTGACAGTCTGGTTTATACCCATCTTCCCCACTCAATTCACTCTCAGAAGTCTTCCAGTTGAGACAATAAATTATATGGTCACCCTGTTTTACCACGTCTAGGGGTAAGGGGTAAGTAAGTGGTCAAGACAGGGCTGGAACTCAGATCTGGCTCTCAAGTACCAAGCTCTTATATCCTCAGGCATTAGGACCAGCAAAGGCTTAAGGAAGGGAGCTGGTCAACAATGTCTGTGGTGCTGTCATAAAGCAGCCCGGAAGTGGCACAAGCCAGGATAGAGAAGATCCCAGATCTCCCGGTGGAGGAAATGTGGCCACAGGCTGTGACCGGTGAGCAGAAAAAAGGAAAAGTGTGTACAAACGTGGCCGCCAGCTTGACCCTGGTGGCTGGGAGAGATAACTCTGCCCGTGGTCCCTGTTAAACACTAAGATGGCTGTGAAGAGAGCATGGGTTTGCAAGGAAGGGTCTGTTGTCTAAAACATCTGCATTTGGCTTGAAAGAAAAGGTTTGATCTCTGAATAGAATCTGGCTATCTGGGCCAGCAATCAAAGCCAGGCATCCAATGTCAGACAGACAAGCGCTTAAAAAAAAAAAACCCGGGGGGTGGAGGACAACTCGTTCTTTCCCTGAAGCATCAAGGACATCTGCTGGGCAGGTCACGGGCAGGCCAGGGCAGGATGTGCAGCTGGGAGACATGGGGAGTCGGCGGCACCGTCTCTGGGTAACAGTAACAAGTGGCACCAGCAGTTTGCGTATTAACCCCCAGAATCCTGCAGCCTTCAGCTGAGGTGTAAACTGGGAAGGCTCCGTGCAGGCAGGGGCACCATGCAGGCTCATGCAGGCACCATGCAGACCTTGGCCTTGGCCTGTGATGAACAGTCAGAGCCAAGGAAGGCCTGCAAGCTTGGACATTTTTCCTGTCTGGCCCTGACTCCTCATCCGACCGTTTAGCTCCTCTGAAATGTCTTCCAAATTCTTACTCCTAAGTGGGAGCAGGATCCCCTCAGTTTAATTAGGATCTTCTGTTATACCATATCACAGAATCTAAAATAATATTTCTGTCAAGGAATTGATCACAATTCATAAATAGAAATGTGCTTGTTTGCTTATTATCTGATTATCCCCACTACACCAAAAGCCCCATGGCAGGGGGTCGGGGGTGGGGGTAGCACTGTGGCTCTTTTATCCACTAATACATCCTCAATGTCTGGCACACAAAATAAATGTTTGTAGAGAGGCTGGATGCATGAGCACCCAACTGAAAGTCCATTAGGACATCACTCAGGTCCTTTCACTTATCCAATCAACCAACTTTTACTGAGAATCTACTGTGTCAGACTCAAAGTTGGGGAAAGCAGAGTTTTAAAAAAAATCTTTTAAACTACAAATACCCATGGGAGAGCTAAACTATAGGATATTATCAGTTATTCACAAACTGATGGGAAATTTGATTGGCCAGTTCATTTCCAAGGTGATAGCTGGTTCAGAGAAGGTCTTGGAGGAGGACCCTGGCAGCAGGACTGAAGAGGACTGAGGGTCTGGAGAGACCAAAGAAAAGCCTGACTGAGGCTCTAGGTGAAGGGCAGGACACGGGTGCCTGGGGAATAAATGGGTGAATGCTAAGCAGCTGGGTGTGGGTGCATAAAAGGAGATGACACACAGGAGATCCAAATAGGAGGCCTATCTGCCTTTACACAATAGGCCCGTATTATATGTTTATATAAGTCAGCCCAATTCACTTCACAGCAGCACCTAGAGGTAAGCAGGGTTATCACATTTTAAGAAGAGGCAGCTGATGCCAGAGGGGCTGAGTAACCTGCCAAAGGACACACAGTGAATTGAGAGGCAGAACCTGTATTCAAACGCAGGCCTACTGACTCCCAACTCTTCATCAGCCCAGGCTGCTTCTGTGGCAGACCCTGTCCAGGCGCTGTCCATGTGAGGGTCTCCAAGATGGAATTACAGGCTGCAGTACAGCTCAGACACTGGGCAAAGGAAGCACGCTCGCCTTCTACCACAGAAAGCGGGAGGGAGCCACCCCCTCCGGTGCTAATCTCGCCCGTCAAGGTCCCAGGCCTTGCTTCACAGCCCAAGGACCTTGAGAATAAAGAGGCAGGGCTGAAGATAGTAGAGTTCACACACTTGCCACCAACAGTTCTTCCAGCTTGGGACAGGGCCCAACGCTGATCCTCAGCCATGTCAAAACCAAAGTTCTGGGGTGGGGGAGACCCCAAAGTAGAGGGCAGGGCCTGGGGCTCCCCTAATCAGAGAGGGAAGGTAGCCTAGCAAATCTCTGTGCAGCAAATAACAGCCAGCTCCCCATCACGCCCTCCATAGGATACTTTTCCCCCCACCTCTAGTTCCCCAGCCACACAGAGAGGGCTCTAGGGGGCAGGGTCACAGGTGCACAGGGCAGCTCTCTGCTGTTCCACCCTGTCTCTATACAGGAGCGCTCGACAGGAAGTGGGGAGAAGGGCCAGGCCTGAGGGGTGTCAGGAAGCACAGAAGGGATGTTTGGGGAGGAAGCTGGAGCTCAGTGAAATCAGTCCAGGGGCTGGGCCATGCGACCTCACACTCTACCGCTGGGGAAATCAAGGTCAGAGAGAGCCAGGCTGTGCTCCAGACCACAGAGGCAGGGCTGCTCTGTAGCTGGGTTTCCAGGCCTGGATCCCCCCACACCTCTCTGAAATGTGTGTGTCTCTGTGACTGATGGTACCCCAACCCCCCCGGAGATTGGACAGAATGAACTGAGCAGGACTGAACTGAAGCAGGCATTTGGGGACCTGCGGTTTTGAGCACCGCCACCACCGCCACACCCCCACCCGACCAGGGGTGCGTCTCCCTCACCCCTGTGAGCCTGTGATTTGACCTCCTCTCACCCCTCAGGGATGTGATCACAGACCGGAAGCCAAGTTCCCTGAGTCCTTCTGGAGAGGCCATCCCCCATTTCTCGGGTTCTGACAGAGAACAAGTGGGGAGCCACAGGAGAGTGCAGAAAGCCAGGTTCGGGCGGTGTGCAGACCTGCATTTATCTAAGAGCGCACTCCATACCTGCTGGCTCTCCAGCCTTCAGTCACCTCAGCGGTGTTTCCTCTTCTATAAAGTGAACGCAGTGCCAGGGCCTCAGAGGACTGTGGGGAGGCCAAACAGGCCCGCATGCAGGGCTTCATTTGGGATGGGGTCTTCTCTTCCTGCCTCCACCCCCATGCAATCCCTCAGCTTCCAGAAAACACCTCTATGGATTCTTCCTTTCTTTACAATGTGGCTCCAGCATATGGAGTTGAGATCCAAAACCTGGCACATCTTTGGAGAGTCCCTCTGTGTGTCAGTGGGGACACCGTTGTGGGGGTGGGTATAGGATTCATAATCTGGCGAGGAGACTATAGCTTCAGTAGGCACATAGCAGCCCCTCAGTAAACAGCTGCCCAGAGAACTGACAAACAGCTCATACAGTCAGTCAACAGTCATGGTCATCCTCTTCTCCAACCATGGGTTGTCTGACCCAGAGGATGTGATGAAAACACAGAGATGTTCAGGGACTTGCTTTATGTCACCACAGACAGTCAATGCCAGAGACCTGGCCAGGGGACCAGCAGAGCACATTTATTCACAGAATAATCCCTGACTTGAAAATCAAATTGGCCAGAATCCCATTTCAAGGTCTGGCTTTACCACTAAAGGCTGTGAGACCTTGGGCAGGATACTTAACCTCTCTGAAATCAGTTTCTTCTGCTACACAAGGTGACACTTTTCTCTCAGAGTAGAAGCAAGATGGGTTTGAGATCTCTGGATGTAAAATGTGATGTAAGGCACTGGGAGGGGATCAGCACCCGCCCACGGTAAGCCCCCCTAAAATAGTCACTGGGCAGTAACAATAAAAGGCATGAAGTACCAGTGAGGTTCAGTTCTAGAATGTCCTTAGAAGAGCAGCAAGAAGATGGAAAACCACACAGGAGCTTGTTTTTAAAGACAAAGAAAAATATGATTAAGCCTGAGAATGATATAATGAAAGAATGAAAACATTTTCCTTACCAGGGCATTTGTATGTCAACAGCTGATAGGGGGTGGGAACGGCCACCACAAGGCTGCCAGGTGCTGCCAACAGTACCACATGAGGATCCTCCAGCAGAGACGGAGTAGGCTATGGCTGCACAGTGGGGAAGGGAGGCCTTGCGAGGGCCTCAGTTCTCCAGCCTGTGAAATGGGACTACCCAATCTGGGCTCAGTCTGGCCATGTGAAGTGAAAGTTGCTCAGTTATGTCCGACTTTTTACGACCCCATAGATATACAGTCCAAGGAATTCTCCAGGCCAGAATACTGGAGTGGGTAGTCATTCTCTTCTCCAAGGGATCTTCCCAACCCAGGGATTGAACCCAGGTCTCCTGCATTGCAGGTGGATTCTTTACCAGCTAAGCCACCAGGGAAGCCCAAGAATATTGGAGTGGGTAGCCTATCCCTTCTCCAGGGGATCTTCTCAACTCAGGAATCAAACCGGGGTCTCCTGCATTGCAGGCGGATTCTTTATCAGCTGAGCTACATGAGAAGCCCCATGGTGCCCTTCTTTTATTTTTTAAATAAAAACTGTATGTGTGTAAGATGTACAACATGATGATTTGTTATACATAGTAAAATGACTACTACTACAGTCAAGCTAATTAACATATCACCTCCTCACACAGTTACCTCTTGGTGTCTGTGAGAGCACCTGAAATCTACTCTCTTAGCCAATTTCCAGTATTCAGTACAGTTTTTTTTTTTTTTTTTTTTGGCTGCACAGCACAGCATGTGGAATCTTAGTTCCCCCACCAGGAATTAAACCTGTGCCCCCTTCAGTGGAAGCGTGGAAACTTCCACTGAACCACCAGGGAAGTCCCAATACAGCATCATCAACTATAGCCATCATCCTGTACGTTAGATCTCTAGTCTTATTCCTCCTACAGAACTGCAGGTTTGGACCCTTTGACCTGCACCTCCCCCATTTCCTTTATGCCCCTGCATCTGGCAAGCACTGTTTCACTCTGCTTCTATGAAATCGACTTTTTAAAATTCTACCTATAAGGGAGATCATGCACTATTTGTCCTTCTGTGACTGGTTTATTTCACGTAGCATAATGTCTTCCAGGTCAATTAAAGTTGCAAATGGCAGGATCTCCTTCTTTCCTAAGGCTGAATAATATTCCATTGTATATATATCCCACCATATCTCAATCCATTCATCCGTAGCTCCTTTCTGTCTGCCCTCTTTTTGGTAATCCAGGCTGCAGCAGCTCTAGGTTGGTCTCAAGGTCCAGGAAGAGGAGCTGGTATGTTACAGTTAGGCTCAGAAAAGTTAGGGATTGCTCCTGAGGTCACACAGCTAAGAGTGGTGCGGTGAGGCTGGACCAAGCCCCCGTGGTCCCACTCTGTCACACTGCCTCCCTGTCCTGGGTTGCGGGTAGGCCTCCGCATTCATTCACTTGGGCCCTGTGACAGCACTGACACGTGTCCCAGGCGCCCTCTGGCCAAAGCATGCCCTCTCAGCACCCCCACCACACGCTCTCACGGAGGGCCAGCCGCCTGGTCCCAGCAGCCCTGCCCTCTCCCCACACCCAGACACAACATCTGGGGATTTTCTTTCGGGCTGTCCTCACCCTTGCTCCTCTGTGCTCAAGCGACCATGACCCGAGTCCTATTCTCAGATTCCCTGCCTAGCCCTGTCACCTTCCGTTCACCAGTGGCCAGCCTAGTCCAACTTGTTCTCACTTGATTTTTGGGTCACAGACAGCACCCTCCTAACCTTGCACATTCTAGCTTGTCGCCCCTCCCAAATGCCCCTATGGAAATCAGCCTCTGAGGAACACCAGTAAGCCTAGCCCCTGCCCTTCCATTCTGACTTTGAATCCTTCTACCCTGACCACCTACCTGATACAGTTCCCAGCTTTTCCTATGTGCCTGTTTCTGGAGCCGCATTATCCCCAGCTGCACACAGGAGGTGCTCAACAGATGTGTGTTGATGATACATATTTCTGGACAGTGGTTTGATTTATGTCACTAGGATCCCCTTTGACTTCCAGATTTCACCCAGAGCTCCTGGAGTCTATGATCCTACAGTGGGTGCTGCACGGGGTCTGGCCCTTGGATCCTCCATCCACCCTGGAAGTGGGCCCTGTCACGCCTTTCCCCAGCCTTATGCACTGACCTCAGAGGCCAGAGGGCATGAGGTGGTCCACCCCTAGTCTGAGTGCTGAGGCTGTCAGCAGGTAAGAGATGCAGCCTGAGGCTCCTCTGCCACCTGGGCCACCATGGTGTTACTCCACCAGCCCAGCTGATCAGACCAGGTGGAGAGTGGCCCAAGAATGACCAGTCTACGAGCTGGTTGTTGAAAAGCTAAAGAGGACCATGGAAAGTCTGGCTTTGGAGAACTAGAGCTTCAAAAGCTAATGAGTTTAGGACTTCCCTGGAGGTCCAGAGGTTGGGAATCTGGGAATAGAGCCTTACAGGACTGAAAACACCTCCATGCCCTCAGGATGGAGCATCCTAAGTGAAGAAACTGAGGTTCTGAGGGGGATGTGCCTCAGTTGCCCAGAGCCCAGGCTCAAGCCCTGTCATTCTGTCCCTTTCCACTACCCAGGCCATCCCTCTCCATCCAAATACCCCAGGAGGGAATCACACTAAACCTTCATCCCCAGGGGACAGCCAGTTTCAGATCCTCCTCCTCTGGGCCTGAGGAGACAGCAGTTCCAACCAGGTCCACCTAGGAGGGATTCTTTCACAATAGAACTGCCCGGGAGCAGGCACAAGTGCTTGGGAAGGTCTCCCCCAGGTCTTCTCACATGCCGTCTGGGGGTTAGGTGATGATGAGGGTGAGTAGAAGCAGCCCATCTGGTTTCAGGACAGGCACTCCCTTCCACTCCCTGCAGGTGGCAGACAGAAAAATTTGCAGTTCCTGGGCACATTCTCAGAGCAAAAGGGGGAGTGTTTATGAGAAAGGTAGCTGCTTCCACCATGCAAGTTGTGTTCTGGGGAGCCTGGGCTGGGGGGTTTCCTGTGCCCCACAGCCACAGGCAGGGCAGGACCTGTGTGGACTGAGAAATAGTACAACGCCAAGCAATGGGATTTTCCTGAACAATAGCTGCCACTTTTAAAGACTTCCCAGGCCCAGGCCCTGTGCATCAGAGCTGGGCCTCTGATTGCTCACAGTCAGGTGGACCAGTCAAAAGCCGACTCTTCTGCCGAGTCGCAATTTGGGTCTTTGTGAAACCAGCAGGAGAATATGTGGCCCACCCTGCCATAGTTCTCAAACCATGTGGGCCAGGCCAGGTACCAAGCACTGAAGATCCAGATGTAAACAAGATGCAGGCCCCACTTCCACAGACCTCAGGCTGCTGAAGGAGGTGAACAGCCCTGAGTCTGAGTGCTGAGGCTGTCAGCAGGTAAGAGATGCAGCCTAAGGCTCCCTTTGCCACCTGGGCCACCATGGTGTGGGCCACATGACTCCACCAGCCCAGCTGATCAGACCAGGTGGACAGTGGCCCAGAAATGACCAGTCTACTAGCTGGCTGGTGAAAAGATGAAGAGGGCCATGAAAAGTCTGGCTTTGGAGAACTGGAGCTTCGAAAGCTAATGAGTTTAGGACTTCCCTGGAAGTCCAGAGGTTGGGAATCTGCCTACGAAGGCAGGAGACACAGGTTCTATCCCTCATCTGGAAAGGTCCCACATGCTGTGGGGCAACTAAGCCCGAGTGCCACAACTACTAAGCCTGTGCTCTAGAGCCCACGAGCCGAAACTACTGAAGCCTAAGCGCCCTACTGCCCACGCTCTGCAACAAGAGAAGCCACCATAATGAGAAGCCTGTGCACCACAAGAGTCACCCCACTCGCCACAACTAGAGAAAGCCTGCATGCAGCAATGAAGACCCAGCACACCCCAAAATAAATAAAAGCAAGTGAGTTAGACTGGGAAGGACCACATGGCACGGTCAGGGCCAGAGATGCCTTGACAGCCACACATAAGCTGAAGCTGCAGAAAACACACAAAGCCTGCGCTGAGAGACACAGCGGGCCAGACAGTGCCAACTCTAGGATCGGAAGGGCTGGAGTGGGCAAGAAAGGCTGCCCAGGAGGCTGTTTAAACCTCAGCAAGTGGGTGACCAGACTGGGAACTTAAAGGACCTTCAGGCCACAGGACTGGGGCTCAAACTTATTCAGCTCATTCAAGAAATATTTATGGGTCACTTTCAGGCCCCATGTCAGGATGACAATGACTTAGTCTGTGTCCCCAAGGAGCCCACAGCATGAAGGAAAACATAAAAATTAGTCAGATGACAGCAGCATGGTAGAAGCCCTGCTGTGAAAGCAGGAAGCCGAGCAGGCTGTATGAGGTTTTTGCAGACCAGTGGCACAGCCTGGTTTTCACAGGGAATTCATCTCCAAGTTTGAAGCTACTAAGACGATGGAGCAATTCTGGACAGGGACCAGCACCGTCAGGCAATGAAGGGCTCTGCTTGCCTGGGGAAGCTCCGGGATACACACACACAACTGGTTTATTCCAGCCACAAGCAATCACAAAAAGCTGACTCTAGGACATTTGTCATGTCCATTCCCAGGGCAGTGGGTTCAGAGCAAAAAGATACTCTGCCTCTATACACATAGAGACAGAAGCCAGGGAAGCTTCTACAATTAGCCTAGTACCTGCCCCCACTCTGATGGCAGGCACAGGGGTCAGCAGGCATTTGGAAAAACCAATCAGACCAGCTGGACAGGGCCTACAGAAAAGGGAAGTAAACAACTGATCAGCACTCTTGGGCCTTGGATTCTTTTTTTTTTTTTTCAGCCTATAAATAACAGACTAGAAACCTAAGATTAGGGTGCCAGCATGGCCAAAATCACTTCAGACAGTAATTGCAACCATGAAATTAAAAGACTCTTCTCCCTGAGGAAAACGAAAACAAACCTAGACATTACATTAAGAAGCAGAGACATCACTTTGCTGACAAAGGTCCGAATAGTCAAAGCTACGGTTTTTCCAATAGTCACGTACGGATGTGAGAACTGGACCACAAACAAGGCTGAGCTCTGAAGAATTGATGCCTTCAAATTGTGGTGCTGGAGAAGAATCTTGAGAGCCCCTTGGACAGCAAGAAGATCAAAGCAGTCAATCCTAAATCAACCCTGAATATTCATTGGAAGGACTGATGTTGATGCTGAAGTTCTACCTTCAATACTTTGACCACTTGATGGAAAGAGCCAACTCATTGGAAAAGACCCTGATGCTGGGAAAGGTTGAGGGCAAAAGAAGAAGGGGACAACAGAGAATGAGATGGTTGGATGGCATCACTGACTCAATGCACGTGAGTTTGGGCAAACTCAGGGAGATAGTGAAGGACAGGGAAGCCTGGCTTGCTGCAGTCCATGGAGCTGCAGAGTCCAACAAGACCAAGTGACTGAGTGACTGAACAATGAACAGTAACAACGGCTGGGTAAGGACCCTCTGAAGTGAAGTGAAGTGAAGTCGCTCAGTTGTGTCCGACTCTTTGCGACCACATGGATTGTAGTCTACCAGGCTTTTCTGTCCATCAGATTTTCCAGGCAAGAGTACCGGAGTGGGTTGCCATTTCCTTCTCCAACTTCCTTGTTGTATCTTCACATGCAGAAGAGGCTAAGAATCTCAGAGCTTTTTTTTTTTCACTTTTTATTTTGTATTGGGATACAGCCAATTAGCAATGCTGTGAACAAGCTTCAGGTGAACACCAAAGGGATTCAGCCATACATATACATATTTCTATCCTCCCTTGGGCCTTGGATTCTTAATCTGAAAGGAAAACAATCTGCTCCATAAGGCTCGTGTCAGGATTCAATGAGAGCATGTGGGTAGAGCTCCCTCCAGTAAATGCTCTGCTGCATTAGAGAGCTGGGCTTGCAGCACAGTCCTCCACACCAAGAGCTGTGTCATCTTCCCCTTGGCATCCTCACCCCAAAGAAGGCTTGTGGAGCTCATGCATCAATGAAGCACTTTTCTTCCCCTACCAAGGTATTCTTTTTTATTTCCTGCCTTGTTTTAAAAACAATTGGTTAAACCAGTATTTCTTTTTTCCACACCCTCTTCAGCATTTATTCTCTGTAGAGTTTTTGATGATGGCCATTCTGACCTGTGTGAGATGATATCTCACTGTGTTTTTGATTTGCATTTTTCTAATAATGAGTGATGTTGAACATCTTTTCATGTGTTTATTAGCCATCTACATGTCTTCTTTGGAGAAATGTCTGTTTGTCTTTTGCCCACTTTTTGATTGAGCTGTTCATTTTTCTAGTATTGAGCTGCATGAGCTGCTTGTATACTTTGGAGATTAATTCTTCATCAGTTGTTTTGTTTGCTTTTATTTCTCCCATTCTGAAGCCTGTCTTTTCACCTTGCTTACAGTTTCCTTCATTGTGCAAAATCTTTTAAGTTTAATTAGGTCCCATTTTTTATTTTTGTTTTGATACCATTAAATAAAATAGTGAGAGAAAGAACATTCTGTATAGCACAGGGAACTCTACTCAACGTACTGTGGTGACCTGAGTGGGAGGAAGTCCAAAAGGGAGGAGACGTATGTATATGTATGGCTGATTATTTTTCTGTACAGTAGAAACTATCACAACACTGTAAAGCAACTATACTCCAATAAAGATTAATTTAAAAAAAAACAATACCTCTTAGAAACAAGAGGTTATCAGTCTTTGCATTTGGTTTCTTTATGGCTGTTTTTGTTTCAAGTGACATGGAATTAACATTAATTGAGCAACTTCCATTGACAAGCTAGATGATTTACAGATACTAACTTATTTGATTCTAGGATATAGTGGAAAGAAACATATTACTTCAAAAAATATGATAAAATATCTTTTAGGAAGAGACTGTGTTGACCAAATGACTTAACCTCCCTAAGTCGCATTTCCTCAGTTTCCCTAGCACAAAAGTGATTGTAATCATACTTATCACGTGTGGCTGCTGTGAGGAGTAAATTAGATAATGCATGGCTTCAGCAATATGTGAACCGTGAACTTCCTGATGTTCAAGCTGGTTTTAGAAAAGGCAGAGGAACCAGAGATCAAATTGCCAACATCCGCTGGATCATGGAAAAAGCAAGAGAGTTCCAGAAAAACATCTATTTCTGCTTTATTGACTACGCCAAAGCCTTTGACTGTGTGGATCACAATAAACTGTGGAAAATTCTGAGAGATGAGAATACCAGACCACCTGACCTGCCTCTTGAGAACCCTATATGCAGGTCAGGAAGCAACAGTTAGAACTGGACATGGAACAACAGACTGGTTCCAAATAGGAAAAGGAGTACATCAAGGCTGTATATTGTGACCCTGCTTATTTAACTTATATGCAGAGTACATCATGAGAAACGCTGGACTGGAAGAAACACAAGCTGGAATCAAGATTGCCGGGAGAAATATCAATCACCTCAGATATGCAGATGATATCACCCTTATGGCAGAAAGTGAAGAGGAACTCAAAAGCCTCTTGATGAAAGTGAAAGTGGAGAGTGAAAAAGTTGGCTTAAAGCTCAACATTCAGAAAACGAAGATCATGGCATCCGGTCCCATCACTTCATGGGAAATAGATGGGGAAACAGTGGAAACCGTGTCAGACTTTATTTTTTGGGCTCCAAAATCACTGCAGATGGTGACTGCAGCCATGAAATGAAAAGACGCTTACTCCTTGGAAGGAAAGTTATGACCAAACTAGATAGCATATTGAAAAGCAGAGACATTACTTTGCCAACAAAGGTCCGTCTAGTCAAGGCTATGGTTTTTCCAGTGGTCATGTATGGATGTGAAAGTTGGGACTGTGAAGAAGGCTGAGCGCTGAAGAATTGATGCTTTTGAAGCGTGGTGTTGGAGAAGACTCTTGAGAGTCCCTTGGACTGCAAGGAGATCCAACCAGTCCATTCTGAAGGAGATCAGTCCTGGGATTTCTTTGGAAGAAATGATGCTAAAGCTGAAACTCTAGTACTTTGGCCACCTCGTGTGAAGAGTTGACTCATTGGAAAAGACTCTGATGCTGGGAGGGATTGGGAGCAGGAGGAGAAGGGGACGACAGAGGATGAGATGGCTGGATGGCATTACTGACTCGATGGACGTGAGTCTGGGTGAACTCCGGGAGTTGGTAATGGACAGGGAGGCCTGGCGTGCTGCGATTCATGGGGTCGCAAAGAGTCGGACACGACTGAGCGACTGAACTGAACTGACTGATGGGATGCATGAAGCACAGTGTTGAGGGAAAGCTACCAAAGTGCCTGGAAAGTATCAAACCTCCACTGCAGCAAGCATTAGGGACCAGAGAAATAAATGCACACTACACATTGTAATCCACAGGATAACCTCTAAAGGAACAGGGGGGGAAATGGCATAATCAAATAAATCCCAAAGAGAAAGACAAGAATAGGGAAAAAAAGAAACAAGAAACCTCATGTGGGACAAATAGAAAGCATATAGTAAAATACATACAGATTTAAAGACATTAAGTGTAAATGGACTAAAGATTCCAACTAAAAGATTATCAGAAGCATTCTTTTAACTAACTGAAACATATCTGCTTAAAAAGAGAAACATAGGGGAGGAGGGAGAAATTTGGAGTTTGGAATTAACATATACACGCTACTATATATAAAACAGACAACCACAAGGACATACTGTCTAGCAGAGGGAACTAACTATACTCAGTATTTTGTAATAACCTATAAGCAAAAAGAATCTGAAAAACTTAGGTACACTTAATGGAATCACTTTGTTGTACCCCTAAAACTAACACAACACTGTATATCAATTTTACTTCAATTTTTTAAAAATTTAAAATAAAAAGAAAAACATATAAAACAGAGGTATATAGAAAGGGGCTATGGTTTAAATGTTTGTGTACCCCCAAAATTAATGTTGAAAAGTTATGATATTAGGAGGTGGGGCATTTAGGAAGTGATTGGGTCCTGAGGGCTCTGCCTTTATAAAAATTATTCCCTTTGAAGGAGGCCCCACAGAGACTTCTACCATATGAAGTTACAGTGAGAAGACAACCATCTGCTGAGGAGTCAGGCCCTCATCACACCATCTAATCTGTCTGTTCCATGATCTTGGACTTCCTAAGCCAGGAGAAATTCCTGTTGTTTATAAACCAGTCAGTCTATGATACCTTCTTATAGCAGGCCAAATAAACTAAGATAGAAAGCTTATAAGTAAAAGAATAGAAAAACACACTATGCAATCAATAAGCTAAAGAAGCAGTATGTCTACACTATTATTTGTCAGTCAAAGTTTTAAGGCAAAAGCATTACTAGAAAATAAGAGAGTCAGCTCATGGTGACAAAAGGTTCAGCTCCTCAGAAAGATAAAATAATTCTAAATTTGCACACACTTGATAATATGCCCTCAGAAATACAAAGCAAATATGGACACATCTACAAGAAAAAGAGACAAAGTCTCAAAATGAGAGATTTAATAATTGGCAGCTATTAAAAGAAGCAGATTAAAAAATTAGTAAAGATAAAGATATGTTAACAACACTTAACTAATGGAGAATTATGAAATACTACACCAAAGATCTGTAGAATAAAATTTACTTTCAAGTATACACAAAACAATGATAAAACTAACACGCTGGACCATGAAATAAGTCTCAACAAATTGAAAAGTACTGAAATCATATCAGTATGTTCTCTAACTATATTCTAAATTATAATCAATAAGAATAAAAATGAACTCTAAAACCTATTTACATGTTTGGAAATCAACAAATGTATTTTGAAATAACCAGTGGATTAAAGAAGTTCCAAGAGAAAACAGACAATATTTTGAACTGAAGGATACCAAAAATAATATGCATCAAAATTTGTCAAATACAGCTAAAGCAGTGCTTAATGGAAAACTCAGAGTCACAAATGCCTATGTTTGCAATGAAAAAGGGATGAAAACAAATGAATTAAGCATTATCCTCAAGTAGTTAGTAAAAGAGATTTGGGGAAGACAGCAGCAGCAGTGAGAGCGTTACTTTCTAACATTTCCCTTCCCCAAATAAAAATAGGAAGCATTCAATTAGCAAAACCAAAAACATTTACATGTACAATATTTACAACAAAAGTGATAAGACGTAAATAAATGAAGAGATATCCTATGTTCATGGATCAGAAGTCTCAATCTTGTTAAGATGGCAAGTGTCCCCAGATTGGTTTACAGATTCAAAACAATCTCAATCAAAACCCAAGCAGGACTTGAAAAAATAATTTGCCAAATTGACTCTAAAATTTAGATGGAGATGCAGAATGACCTAGACTAATCAAACAATTCTGAAAAAGAAAACAAATTTGGAGGACTTACACTTCCTAACTTCAAGACTTACTACAGTAATCAAGGCAGAATGGCACTGGCATATAGACATATAGATCAAGGAACAGAATAGAGAGTTCAAAGATAGATGCACATATGCACAGCCAATTGATTTTTGACAAAGATGCCACGGTAACTGGATACAGAAACAAAATGTTTTCAACAAACAATGCTGGAGAAATCAAAAAGGAAGGAAGAGACAGAGCAGGGATCAGAATTCGTGCCTGTCCAGCACTAGATCCCCAAATCTAGACACTGTCAAACAAGGAAGAAAACTATAAAAGAGGGTAGAGAAAAACAAACATGGAAATCAGGCCCTCTAGGTTATCTTATCCCTCACCAAAGAGAATGGAAGCCAGTATCACAGAGCAGGCACAAGAACAAAGAGCTGGAAAAAGAAACTTTATAGAAAGGTAAAGAGATGCCCTGAAAGACAGCTCCAAGAGAGGACCCTGACCTGACCAAACATTCCCCCACCTGCAAGTCTAACAGTGGATTCAGTGATGGCACCTTGGGCCAGAGGAGTCTGGGGCCAAGATGGGAGCACTGTTAATGTTCTCGTGCTCTCAGATGGAGCTACTAGTGGTCAGAAAGCAGAATCTATGCAGCCAGAAGAGACAGCCTTCTACCCGCGTGTGTGCATGTTAAGTCACTTCAGTCACGTCCGCCTCTTTGCAACCTTATGGGCTGTAGCCCGCCAGGCTCCTGTGTCCCTGGGATTCTCCAGGCAAAAATACTGGAGCTGGTTGCCATGCCCTCCTCCAGGGGATCTTCCCAACCCAGGGATCAAACCCTCATCCTTTACATTTCCTGCATTGGGAGGCAGGTTCTTTACCACTAGCACCATCAGGGAAGCCCTGCATTCTACCTAAATGGGTATAATACCTACCTCACCAGGTTGTTGCAAGAATTAAATGAACCTGGTATGGCACTAGCTGCTTTCTGTACATTACAGCATTTAACTCCCTCCTCCCATTTCCCCAGTGCCCAAGAAGAAAGACTGGGGACATATGCTGTATGTTCCCTCTCCCTGCCTCCTCTACATCTATCCTGAACTGTGATATCTGGGTGGGAAACAGCTTCAGGCTGCAGATGCTATGACAGCGTTGCTTAAATTGAATTACGAGGAAACCAGAGAAGGCTTCAGCTCTCCCAGGGAGTTCAGAAGTGTTCACCCTGAGAGTAACTGCACACTGCACAGGAAAAGGCATTCAAGTTGATAAGAAGTCATTCGGATCACCATCTAAGGCAGATTTTGCCTTTGAAATAAACTCATTCCTTATTAGCACACACTTGGGATTTCCAGGACCGAATATTATTTTTATTACACAAAGGCCATTTTGAAGGCATTTTCTCATGCTGTCAGGGTCCTATGTAATTTCATCTCTCCACAATGTTACTCTCTTTCACGTATATAGAATCACTGGTCCTGATGAGAAGAGAGAGAAAAGGAACAAGAGTCATGATTCAGCTAGGGCTAGAAGCAGGGCAGCAGTGTATAGTGAAGGGCAGCAGTGTATAGGATAGGCAAGTTCACTTCATTGAGAGCCTTTTTGCCATGAAACAGATTTTGAACTTTTCCTGAAAGTAATAGGAAGTCACTGAAAGCCAACTAAGAATTTAAAATAAGAAATGACTGATAAATTTTTCTTTTAAAATGATCACTTTGATTATAACGAAAAAGACAGATGTGAAGATGGCAGGCAGGGAAGAGTAGTTAAGAAGCTACTCAATTGGCTTCCCTGGTGGTGTAGACATTAAAGAATCTGACTGCAATGAGATCTTCCTGCCTTGCAATCTGCCTGCAAGAGACCTGGGGTCGATCCCTGGGTCGGGAAGACCCCTGGAGAAGGGAATGGCAACCCACTCCAGTATTCCTGCCTGGAGAATTCCATGGATAGAAGAGCCTGGTAGGCTCCATGGAGTCACAAAGAGTTGGACACAACTGAGTGACTAACACCTTCACTTTCACTTCAATAGATAATACTGTACTATAAATATGTGATATGATAAATATCATTACAATCACAACCCTATTACAATCCATACCTGTACCAAAATAATATGCTTTACATCCTTAAATTTACACAGCTGCTGCTGCTAAGTCACTTCAGTCATGTCTGACTCTGTGCAACCCCATAGACTGCAGCCCACCAGGCTCCCCCGTCCCTGGGATTCTCCAGGCAAGAACACTGGAGTTGTTGGGTTGCCATTTCCTTCTCCAATGCAGGAAAGTGAAAAGTGAAAGTGAAGTCGCTCAGTCATGTCTGACTCTTCAAGACCCCATGGACTGCAGCCCACCAGGCTCCTCCGTCCATGGGATTTTCCAGGCAAGAGTACTGAAGTAGGGTGCCATTGTCTTCTCCAATTTACACAGCATTACATACCAAATTCATCTCAAAAATTTGGAAAGAAAAATACTCTTAAGTTTAAATTTAAAAGCAAACAGCTTACATAAATGAGGTGTTTTAGATTGTTGTTGTTGTTTTTTTTTTTTTTTTTTACAGTCGTATGACCCATGGACTGCAACATGGCAGGCTTCCCTGTTTTTCACCATCTCCCAGAGCTTGCTCAAACCCATGTCCATTGAGTTGGTGAGCCATCTAACCATCTTGTCCTCTGTCATTCCCTTCTCCTCCTGCCTTCAATCTTTCCCAGTATCATGGCCTTTTCTAAGGAGTTGGCTCTTTGCATCAGGTGGCTAAAATATTGGAGCTTCAGCTTCAGCATCTGTTCTTCCAATGAATATTCAGGATTGATTTCCTTTAGGAATGACTGGTTTGATGTCCTTGCAGTCCAAGGGACTCTCAAGTCCCACAGTTCAAAAGCATCAATTCTTCAGCACTCAGCTGGTCCAATTCTCACATCCATATATGATTACTGGAAAAACCATACCTTTGAGCATACAGATCTTTGTTGACAAAGCAGTGTCTCTGCTTTTTAATATGCTATTTTTGTCACAGCTTTTCTTCCAAGGAGCAAGTGTCCTTTAATTTCATGGCTGCAGTCACTATCTACAGTGATTTTGGAGCCCAAGAAAATCTCTCACTGTTTCCATTGTTTCCCCATCTATTTGCTATGAAGTGATGGGACCAGATGCCATGATCTTAGTTCTTTGAATGTTGAGTTTTAAGCCAGCTTTTTCACTCTCCTCTTTCATCAGAGGCTCTTTAGTTCCTCTTTACTTTCTGCCATAAGGGTGATGTCATCTGTGGTTACTGATATTTCTCCCGGCAATCTTGATTCCAGCTTGGGCTTCATCCAGCCCAGCATTTCGAATGATGTACTCTGTATTTAAGTTAAATAAGCAGGGTGACAATATACAGCCTTGACATACTCCTTTCCCAATTCTGAACCAGTCCATCGTTCCATGTCCAGGTCTAACTGTTGCTTCTTGACTTGCATACAGGTTTCTCAGGAGGCAGGTAAGGTGGTATGGTATTCCCATCTCTTTAAGAATTTTCCACAGTTTGTTATGATCCACACAAAGGCTTTCGCGTAGTGTTTTCAAAATATTTTCTAATATTGATAATAAGTGTTTAAACATAAAAAAGAAACTATTCAAATATTTGCTCAATTTAGATATGACACTAGAAAAATAAAAGTGATAAAAGAAAAAATAGGGAAATAAACTTCATCAAAATTAAAAGCTTTTGTGCTTCAAAGGAAAACATGGAGAAAATATAAATAAAAAGACAGCCCATGGAGAAGGTTTGGGGAATGGACATGTACACACTGCTATATTTAAAATGGATAACCGACAAGGACCAACTGTATGCCACATGGAACTCTGCTCAATGTTATGTGGCAGCCTGGATGGGACGGGAGTTTGGGGGGCAATGGATACATGTATATTATGGCTGAGTCCCTTTAGTGTTTACCTGAAACTATCACCATGTTGTTTGTTAATCAGCTTATCCCCTCAATACAACATAAAAAGTTTAAAAAAGACAACCCAAGGAATAAAGGAAAATATTTGCAAATAATATATCTGATAAGAGAATTTCCTCGAAAATATAAAAAGAACTCTTGCAACTCAACAATAAAAAGGCAAAGAACCCAATTAAGACCTAGGCAAAGGAACTGAGTATACATTTTTCTAAAGAAGATATACAAATGACCAAGAAGCATATGAAAAGGTGTTGAACATCACTAGTCACTAGAAAATGCAAATCAAAACTACAATGAGATTCCACTTCATACCACCCGCTGTTGTTCAGTGGTATGAACAACACAACCAAGTCGTGTCTGACTCTGTGACCCCACGAACTGCAGCTTGCCAGGCTTCCCTGTTCTTCACCATCTCCGACAGTTTCCTCATATTCATGTCCATTGAGTCAGTGATGCTATCTAACTATTTCATCCTCTGTCATCCCCTTCTTTTGCCTTCAATCTGTCCCAGCACCAGGGTCTTTTCCAATAAGCCAGCTCTTAGCATCAGGTGGCTAAAGTATTGGAACTTCAGCTTCAGCATCAATCATTCCAATGACTATTTACGGCTGATTTCCTTCAAGACTGACTGGTTTAGTCTCCTTGCAGTCCAAGGGACTCTCAAGAGTCTTCTCCAGCACCACAAGTAGAAAGCATCAATTCTTTGGTGCTCAGCCCTCTGAGCAACTCTCACATCCATACATGACTACTGGAAAAACCATAGCTTTGACTAAATGGACCTTTGTCAGCAAAGTGATGTCTCTTCCTTTTAATATGCTGTCTAGGTTTGTCATAGTTTTCCTTTCAAGGAGCAAGCATCTTTTAATTTCATGGCTGCAGTCACTGTCTGCAGTGATTTTGGAGCCCAAGAAAATAAAATATGTCACTGTTTCCACTTTCTCCCCATCTATTTTCCATGAAGTGATAAGACCAGATGCCATCTTTGTCTTTTCAATGTTGAGTTTTAAGCTAGCTTTTTCATTCTCTTCTTTCACTTTTATCAAGAGGCTCTTTAGTTCCTCTTTACTTTCTGCCATTAGTGTGGTGTCATCTGCATATCAGAGGTTGTTCACATTTCTCCCACCAATCTTGATTCTAGCTTGGGCTTCATCCAACCCAACATTTCATATGATGTACTTACTCTGTGCTGCTGCTGCTGCTGCTGCTGCTGCTGCTGCTAAGTTGCTTCAGTCGTGTCCGACTCTGTGCAACCCCATGGACTGCAGCCTACCAGGCTTCTCCATCCATGGGATTCTCCAGGCAAGAACACTGGAGTGGGTTGCCATTTCCTTCTCCAATGCATGAAAGTGGAAAGTTAAAGTGAAGTCGCTCAGTCGTGTCTGACTCTTAGCGACCCCATGGACTGCAGCCTACCAGGCTCCTCCATCCATGGGATTTTCCGGGCAACAGTACTGGAGTGGGGTGCCATTGCCTTCTCCCACTTACTCTGTACATAAGTTAAATAAGCAGGGTGACAATATACAGCCTTGACATACTCCTTTCCCAAGTTTGAACCATTCCATTGTTCCATATCTGCTTCTGACTGCTGCTTCTTGACCCTCAAACAGGTCTTAGGAGAAGGTAAGGGTGATCTGATATTCCCATCTCTTCAACAATTTTCCACAGTTTGCTGTGATCCACTCAGTTAAAGGCTTTAGCATAGTCAATGAAGCAGAAGTAGATGCTTTTCTGGAAACCCCTTGCTTTCTCTATGATCAAACTGATGTTGGCAATTTGATCTCTAGTTCCTCAGCCTTTTCTAAATCCACCTTGAACATCTGGAAGTTCTTGGTTCACATACTGTTGAAGTCTAGCTTGGAGAATTTTGAGCATTAATTTGCTAGCATGTAAAATGAGTACAGTTGTGCAGTAGTTTGAACATTCTTTGGCGTTGCCTTTCTTTGGGACTAGGATGAAAACTGACCTTTTCCAGTTCTGTGGCCACTGCTGAGTTTTCCAAATTTGCTGACATATTGAGTGAAGCACTTTAACAGCATCATCTTTTAGGATTTTAAATAGCTCTGCTGGAATTTCATCACCCCCACTAGCTTTGTTTGTCGTAATGCTTCCTGAGGCCCACTTGACTTCACACTCCAGGATGTCTGGCTCTAGGTGAGTGACCACACCACTGTGGTTATCCAGGTCATTAAGATCTTTTTTGTATAGTTCTTCTATGTATTCTTGCCATTTCTTCTTAATATCTTCTGCTTCTGTTAAGTCCTTACCTATCAAGCCTGTCTTTATCATGCCCATCTTTGCATGAAATATTCCCTTGACATCTCCAAATTTCTTGAAGAGATCTCTAGCCTTTCCCATTCTATTGTTTTCTTCTATTTGTTTGCACTGTTCACTAAAGAAGGCCTTATCTCACTTTGCTATTCTCTAGAACTCTGCATTCAATTGGGTATATCTCTCCCTTTTCCCCTTGCTTTTCACTTTTCTTCTTTCCTCGGCTATTTGTAAAGCCTTCTCAGACAATCACTTTGCCTTCTTGCATTTCTTTTTCTTTGGCAGATGGTTTTGTTTATTGCCTCCTGTACAATGTTATGAACCTCCATCCACAGTCCTTCAGGCACTCTGTTACCAGGTCTAATCCCTTGAATCTATTTGTCACCTCCACTGTATAATCACAAGGGATTTGATTTAGGGCATACCTGAATGGCCTAGTGGTTTTCCCTACTTTTTCAATTTAATGTGGAATTTTGAAATAAGGAGCTCATAATCTGAGCCACATTCAGTTCCAACTCCTGTTTTTGCTGATTGTATAGAGCTTCTCCATCTTTGGCTGCAAAAACCTAATCAGTCTGATTTCAGTATTGACCATCTGGGGATGCCCATGTGTAGAGTCATCCCTTGTATTGTTGGAAAAGGGCGTTTGCTATGACCAGTGTGTTCTCTTGACAAAACTCTGTTAGCCTTTGCCCTGCTTCATTTTGTACTCCAAGGCCAAACTTGCCTATTACTCCAGGTATCTCTTACTTTCTACTTTTGCTTTCCAATCCCCTATGATGAAAAGAGCATCTTTTTTTGGTGTTAGTTCTAGAAGGTCTTGTAGGTCTTCATAGAACCGTTCAACTGCAGCTTCTTCAGCATCAGTGGTTGGGACATAGACTTCATTTACTGTGATACTGAATGGTTTGCCTTGGAAATGAACAGAGATCATTCTGTCGTTTTTGAGACTGCACACAAGTATTGCATTTTGGACTCCTGTGTTGATGATGATGGCTACTCCACATCTTCTAAGGTATTCTTGCCCACAGTAGTAGATACAACAGTCATCTGAATTAAATTTGCCCGTCCCCATCCATTTTAGTTCACTGATTTCTAAGATGTTGATGTTCACTGTTGCTATCTCCTGCTTAACCATGTCCAATTTTCCTTGATTCGTGGACCTAAAATTGCAGGTTCCTATGCAATGTTGTTCTTTACAGCATCTGACTTTGCTTTTACCACCAGACTCATCCACAACTGAGCATCATTTCTGCTTTGACCCAGCCTCTACATCCTTTCTGGAGCTATTTCTCTGTTCTTCCCCAGTAGCATATTGGACACCTACCAATCTGGGGGGAGGCTCACATTCCAGGGTCATATCTTTTTGCCTTTTCATACTGTTCATGGGGTTCTCACGGCAAGAATACTGGAGTAGTTTGCCATTCCCTCCTCCAGTGGACTATGTTTTGTCAGAACTCTTCACTATGACCTGCCTATCTTGGGTGGCCCAGCACAGCTTGGCTCATAGCTTCACTGAGTTATGCAAGCCCCCTTGTCATGACAAGGCTGTGATCCATGAAAGAATTCATACCACTAAGACGGTCATATTCAAAAAGATAGATAACAAGTGTTGGTGAGAATATAGAGTAATTGGTACCATTATGCATTACTGTTATGAATGTTAAACGGTATACACATTTTGAAAAATAGTTTGGTGGGTCCTCAAAAAGTTAATCATAGAATTAACATATAATCCAGTAATTTGACTTCATTCCACACAAGAGAATTGAAAGCATACATTCATACAAAAATATATACACATAGCATAATTATGCTAAGGATGAAAAAATTTATTTGAAGCCCATTATAAAAGATTTGGGTTTCCTAAGCACAGAGTACTTTGACTTTCACACCAACCCACTGCAAGGGCAGCATCCACCGCAGCCAACTATGTCATCCCCATGGCTCTTGCAGAGCAGGGGGAAGGGGAACTAACTGAAGCTTGCACAAAGTACTGAGTCCTGAGTAATAAAGTCATTTGTCTCTGATCTAGGAGTATCTTATCTTATCGTAAGGAGTATCATATCTTTTGCCAGCTTCCATGAGACAGTGACAGGTTCACTTGTGAGCTTGAAGTCAAGTAAAACCTTAGAAAATCCCAGTTCTTGACAGAGAGGTCTTGAGGCAATCAACTGGGTAAATGGTCAGGGAGACGACAGGAAGAGTAAAAAGGTGCCATATACGCACATATCAACTCATTATGCTATTCACCTAAAAAAAATACAAAGCTATATGTCAGTTATATCTTGATTTTTAAACAAAGTTAGACTAGCTTCATTTTCAGACACAGTCAGGGACTCTAAGGGGTTGAGAAAAGCTTTTATTTCCCTTACACTGGCTTCTTTCACTTAGCATGTTTTCAAAGTTTCCACAGTGTGGGAACTCTTCCTACAAGCTATGCAACTGCTCTGTAAATCTAAAATTACTTCAAAATTTTAAAGTTTATTTAAAAAAATAAAGTAAGGAAGGTCAAACATGACTTTATTTTACCCCCTCTTCCCTCAAAGAAGAATATTACATAATAATAATGGGGTCAATTCTCTAAGAAGTCATAATGATTATCAATGTGTATGTGCCTAACAAGAGAGAGTTAAATACTTGAGACAAAACATAGAACTGCAAGGAGAAATAGAAGAATTCACTCTTACAGTTGGAGACTTTAACATCCCTCTATCAGAAGTGGCCAAATCCAGCAGGCAGAGACTCAGTACGAAATACCTGAACTCCACAGCACCACCAATCAACTGGCTGTAATTGACATCTATCGACTACTTCAGGCAAAAACAGCATAATCCATATTATTCTCAAGTTCACATGAACACTGATCAACAGACCACATTCTGGGCCATGAAACACACATAAACAACTTTTAAAATAGAAAACATACAGTGTATGTTCTCTGATGATGAAGGTATCAGTAACAGAAAGGTAGTCGAAAATTCCAAAAATAATTGGAGATTAAACAACATCTTCTAAATAAGATACAGGTTATAGACAAAATCACTAAAAAAATTTTAATATTTTGAACTAAATGAAAATACCACTTATCAAAATTTGTGGGATGCAGTGAAAGCAGTGCTTAAGGGAAATTTATAGCACTGAATGTATATGTTAGAAAAGAAAAAAAAATCTAAAATCAATATATAATCTTGATATCTTTTGTATATCATTTTATATACCATTTTTATGTATAATCTTTTATATATCATTAAACTAGAAAACGGACTCCAGTACTCTTGCCTGGGAAATCCCATGGATGGAGGAGCCTGGTGGGCTGCAGTCCATGGGGTCGCTAAGAGTCAGACATGACTGAGCAACTTCACTTTCACTTTTCACTTTCATGCATTGGAGAAGGAAATGGCAACCCACTCCAGTGTTCTTGCCTGGAGAATCCCAGGGACGGTGGAGCCTGGTGGGCTGCTGTCTATGGGGTTGCACAGAGTCAGACACAACTGAAGCGACTTAGCAGCAGCAAACTAGAAAAAGGAGGGCAAATTAAATCCCAAGTAAGCAGAAGAGAATAGAAATTGGAGCAGAGATCAATGAAATTGAAAACAGGAAAACAATAGAGAAAATCAACAAGCCCAAAGCTGTTTTTTTTTAAATATCAATAAAAACTGATAAGCCTCTAGCCAGGCTAAGAAAAAAGAAGATAAGATACAAATGACTTATATCAGAAATGAAAGAAGAGACATCATTACAGTGCACAGGGACATTAAAAGGACAAGCAACTCCTACAGCTCAACTCCAGAAAAATAAATGACCCAATCAAAAAATGGGCCAAAGAACCAAATAGACATTTCTCCAAAGAAGACATACAGATGGCTAACAAACACATGAAAAGATGCTCAACATCACTCATTATCAGAGAAATGCAAATCAAAACCACTATGAGGTACCATTTCACACCAGTCAGAATGGCTGCGATCCAAAAGTTTACAAATAATAAATGCTGGAGAGGGTGTGGAGAAAAGGGAACCCTCTTACACTGTTGGTGGGAATGCAAACTAGTACAGCCACTATGGGGAACAGTGTGGAGATTCCTTAAAAAACTGGAAATAGAACTGCCTTATGATCCAGCAATCCCACTGCTGGGCATACACACTGAGGAAACCAGAAGGGAAAGAGACACATGTACCCCAATGTTCATCACAGCACTGTTTATAATAGCCAGGACATGGAAGCAACCTAGATGTCCATCAGCAGATGAATGGATAAGAAAGCTGTGGTATATATACACAATGGAGTATTACTCAGCCATTAAAAAGAATACATTTGAATCAGTTCTAATGAGGTGGATGAAACTGGAGCCTATTATACAGAGTGAAGTAAGCCAGAAGGAAAAACACCAATATAGTATACTAACGCATATATATGGAATTTAGAAAGATGGTAATAATAACCCTGTGTATGAGACAGCAAAAGAGACACTGATGTATAGAACAGTCTTATGGATTCTGTGGGAGAGGGAGAGGGTGGGAAGATTTGGGAGAATGGCATTGAAACATGTAAAATATCATGTATGAAATGAGATGCCAGTCCAGGTTCGATGCACGATACTGGATGCTTGGGGCTGGTGCACTGGGACGACCCAGAGGGATGGTGTGGGGAGGGAGGAAGGAGGAGGGTTCAGGATGGGGAGCACGTGTATACCTGTGGCGGATTCATTTTGATATTTGGCAAAACTAATACAATTATGTAAAGTTTAAAAATAAAATAAAATTTTTAAAAAAAGAAAAGGATAATAATGAAACATTATAATTATATGCCTACAGATTTGATAACCTAGATAAAACAGACCAATTCCTTAAAAGCCACAATCTGCCAAAACTCACACAAGAAGAAATGTACTGAAATATGTTCAGAAATATCTGAATAGACATGCATCTATTAAAGATACTGAATGTATAATTAATAACCTTCCCCAAAAGAAAGCACTAGGCTCTGAAAGGCTCAAATGTTTGGTGAGTTGTACCAAACATTTAAGAAAGATAGTAAACCCATTCTCTATAATCTCTTCAAGAAGATAGAAGCCAAAGGAATATTTCCTAACTCATTCTATGAGGCCAGCAGTAACATAATACTAAAACCAGACAAGGACATTACAAGGAAAAAAGAATACTACAGACTATATTTCTCATGAATAGGAATGCAAAAATCCCCAACAAAAAGTTAGCAAATAGAGTCCCCCAATGCATAAAAAAAAAATTATATATCACAACCAAGTAGGATTTATCCCCAGTATGCAAAACTAGTTCAACATTTGAAAATTAATTAATGTAATACATCACATAAACGGCTAAAAAAGAAAAATCACACGACTATAGCTGAAGATGGAGAAAAATCATTTGACAAAAATCTAACCCATTCATGATTCTTTTTAAGTTAAAGCAAATTAGGAATAGAGGAGAAATTCCTTAATTTACAAAAACATCTAACATCATACATAAACCTACAGCTAACATCATGAGAATCTGGAAGACTTCCTACTAAGTAAGGTCAGGATCAAGGCAAGACTATCCCTTCACCACGCCAATTCAACATCATACTAGAAGTCCTAGCTAATGAAATAAGAACTCCCCCAAAGGGAAATAAAAGGTACATATCCTGGGAAATAAGAAATAAAACTGTCTTTGTTCTCAGATGACATGACTGCCTATGAAGAAAATCCCAAAGAATCAACAAAACACCACTGGAACTAATGAGCAATTATAGCAAGATCAATATAGAAGAGCCAGTCATTTTCCTATATGCCATCAATGAACAAATAGAATTGGAAATTAAAAAATAATAATAATAATGCCATTTGAAGTGAAGTGAAAAGTGAAAATGAAAGTCACTCAGTCATGTCCAACTCTTTGCGACCCAATGGACTCCACAGTCCATGGAATTCTCCAGGCCAAAATAATGGACTGAGTAGCCTTTCCCTTCCCCAGGGGATCTTCCCAACCCAGGGATCGAACCCAGGTCTCCTGCATTGAAGGTGGATTCTTTATGAGCTGAGCCACAGGGGAAGCCCAAGAATACTGGAGTGGGTAGCCTATCCCTTCTCCAGTGGATCTTCCCAACCCAGAAATCGAACCGGGTTTCCTGCATTGCAGGCAGATTCTTTACCAACTGAGCTATTAGGTAAGCCCAATGCCATTTACATTAGCACCAAAAAAAAAGAAAGAAAAGAAATAGTCAGGTATAAATCTAACAAAATATCTATTAATATATTAAAACCATGAACAACCTGATTTAAAAATTGGCAAAAGAGCTGAATAGACATCTCACAAAAGAAAATATACAGATGGCAAGTAAGCATATGAAAACGTGCTTCCACATCATATGTCATCAGAGAAGTGAAAATTAAAACAACAGTGATGTACCACTACATACCAATTAGAATGGTGAAACTCTAAAACACCACTCTCACCACCAAATGGCAGCAAAGATCTGGAACACTCATTCACTGATGGTGAGAATGCAAAATGGTACAGCAACTTTAGAAGACAGTTAGGCACTTCCTTACAAGACTAAACGTATTCTTACTATGTGATCCAGCAATTTCACTACTTGGTATTTACCCAAAGGAGTTCAAAAATGCAAGTCCAGGACCTCCCTTGTGGTACAGTGGGTATGAATCTGCCTACCAATGCAGGAAATACAGATTTGATCCCTGGGTCCAGGAGGATTCCACATGCTGCGGAGCAACTAAGTCCCTGTGCCACAAACACTGAGCCTGCGTGCAGCAACTACTGAAGCCCACTAGCCTAGAGCCTGTGCTCCACAACAAGAGACCACCACAACAAGACGACCACACACCACAACAAAGAGTTGCCCCCGCTCTCCGTAACTAGAGAAAGCCCGTGCACAGAACGATAACTCAGTGCAGCCAAAAATAAACAAACAAATGCGAAAAAATGTAAGTCCACACAAAGACCTGCATTCAGATATTTATAGCCACTTTATCCACAACTGATGAAACTTGGAAGCAACCAAAATAAACTTCGGTACACCCATACTATTCAATAATAAAAATAAATGAATTATCAAGCCAAGAAAAGACCTTAAATACACATTACCAAGTGAAAGAAGCCAATCTTAAAAAGCTGCAAATTGAATAATTCCAACTATAATAATATAATAATAATAATTCCAAAGCAAAATTATGGAGACCATGAAAAGATCAGTGATTGCCAGGGCTTAGGAAGGAGGGAAGGAAGAACAGGCAGAGCAGAGAATTGTTAAGACAATGAAACCATTCTGAATGATACTATAATGATGGATATATGCATTTGTCAAAACCCATAAAAGTGTAAAAATAAATTTAAAAAATTATACCTAAAAATTATACCTATACACTATGAACTTTGAGTGATTATGCTGTGTCAGTGTAGGTTCATCAACTGCAACAAATGTACTACTCTGGTCTAGGAGGTTGATATTTGGGGAGGCTGTACACGGCGGGGAGCAGTATATGAGTTGTTGTTCAGTTGCTCAGTCGAGTCTGACTTTTTGCAATCCCATGGACTGCAGCACACCAGGCTTCCCTGTCCTTCACCATCTCCCGGAACTTGCTCAAACTCATATTCACTGAGTCCATGATGTCATCCAATCAGCTCATCCTCTGTCATCCCCTTCTCCTCCTGCCTTCAATCTTTCCCAGCATCAGGGAGAATTCTTCTTAATTTCTGCTCAATTTTGCTGTGTACCTAAAACTACCCTAAATAATTAAATCTATTATTTAAAAATGCAATAAACATATTCTCTCATTTGTTCTCTTAACTTTCTTAAAAGACAAAAGATTGTATAATGCAATAATTTTAACACTATATTTTTGGATTCATAACACATACAGTTGACCCTTGAATAACATGGGAGTTAGCGGCCCCAATTCCTACAGAACTGAAAATCTGCATACAGTTGGTCCTCCATATCTGCACTTCCACATCCAAGGATTCCATCAACCCCAAAATGTGTAGTAATGTAGTACATATTTATTGAAAAAAGCCCATGTATAAAGGGAATCATGCAGTTCAAACTCACATTATTCAAGGGTCAACTGTATAAATATAATACAGATGAGAGTATAGAACAAAGAAGAGGGAATGGAATTACATTAAAGCCAAGTTTCTATATGTTACTGAAATAATGTCAGAATTAATTTTAAGTAGATTGTGATAAGTTAAGATGCATACTGTGGTCCCCAGATATCAAACAGAAAGAAAATAACAAAATAATACAGTTTAAAAATCAATTGATTAAAAATCAGTTTTAACTGACACACACAAAAAATGTTTAACACAAAAGAAGTCAAGGAGCAACAGAGGAAAACAAGAGAGAGGTCAATTAGAAAACAAATATTAAAATGCTACGTGTAAATTAAATCATATCAGTGATTACCATAAATATCAATGGTCTACATATACCAAACTAATGGTAGAAACTGTTAGAATGGATGAAAAAGCAAGATCCAATGATGTATTGTCTATAAGAGACACACTTAAGATCAATAGTTATAAATGGATGTCTTAATAATCCATTCTCAATAATTGACATAACAATTAGAAAATCATCAAAAATAGAAAACACTTGAACACCACTATAAACCAGCTCAAACCTAATATATATGGAACACTCTATCCAATGAAAGCAGAATACACACTCTTTTAAGGTACGCATGGAACATTCTCCAGGATAGAACATATGCTAGGGCATAAAATAAGTCTCAGTAAATTGTAAAAAAGCTGAAATCATACAAAGTACGTTCTCTGAATGAAACAATTACTATAATAAACAACAGAAAGAACCCTAGAAGTTTTCCAAATATGTATAAATTAAGCACCTCACTCCTAAATATCCATGAGTTAAAGAAGAAACCAAATGAAATTGGAAAATATATTAACTAGACAAAAACAAAATTTAAAGAATTATAGAAAATATTATAAACATCTTTATGGCAATAATAGGTAACCTAGAGGAAGTGTACATAGTCCTGCTGCTGCTACTGCTGCTGAGACGCTTCAGTCTGTCTGACTCTGTGAGACACCATAGACAGCAGCCCACCAGGCTCCCTCGTCCCTGGGATTCTCCAGGCAAGAACACTGGAGTGGCTGCCATTTCCTTCTCCAATGCGTGAAAGTGAAGTCGCTCAGTCGTGTCTGACTCTTAGCGACCCCATGGACTGCAGCCCACCAGGCTCCTCGGTCCATGGGATTTTCCAGGCAAGAGTACTGGAGTGGGGTGCCATTGCCTTCAAGACACAAATTACCAAAACTGACATAAGAGCAGATAGAATGTATAAATAAACCTACCCTGTAGGCTCCTCTGTCCATGGAATTTTCCAGGCAAGTGTACTAGAGTGAGTTGCCATTTCCTTCTCCAGGGGATCTTCCCGACCCAGAGATCGAACCAGGGTCTCCCACATTGCAGGCAGGTGCTTTACCATCTGAGCCACCAGGGAAGCCCAAAAATGGAATTAACAATTTAAAATCTTCCCACAAAGAACACTCGTTTCAAACAGACTCATTAGCGAATTATATTAAATGATTTAAAAAGAAATAGTATCAATTCTTCTCTAATTTTCATAAAATAGGAGGATAAAACATGTCTGAACTCATTGCATGAAGCCAGAATTATCCTAATATCAAAGCCCAATGAAGACATCATAAAAAAGGAAAACTACAAGCCAATATCTCTCCTAAACACAAATGCAAAAATCATTAAGATAATATTAGAGAAGAGAATAAAACAACAAATAAGAGTGATTTTTACACCATGAGCAAGTGATAATTATTCAAGGAATTGAATAATTGCTTCAACATCCAAAAACTAACTAAATATAATACAGAATAAAGAACAAAACCCATATGATACACTTAAAAATACAGAAGAAAGCATCCGCCAAAATTCAATACACATTCATGATATAAACTCTAAATAACCTAAGTCTGAAAAGCAACTTTATCAACCTGATAAAAGAAAAATCCACACCTAACATCATACTTCCCTGGTGACTCATATGGTAAAGCCTGGGTTCGATCACTGGGTTGGGAAGATCCCTTGAAGAAGGGAATGACTACCCTCTCCAGTATTCTTGCCTGGGGAATTTCATGGACAGAGGAGCCTGGCAGGCTACAGTCCATGGGGTCACAAAAGGTCAGTCATGACTGAGCAACTAAGCACAAAGGTTTAAGGTAAACAACCATACTTGGTGCTAAAAAGGATACAATTGACTTCTCCACTAAGATCAGAAAATTACATCCATAAAGGCTACAGATGTAATGCACAGCATAGGGGAAAAAACAAAGAAAGGATTAAGGCAAGAATTTCACTATGGCCACTTTCATGAAACATTTCACTGGAAGTGTTAGTCAGTACAATAAGGAAAGAAAAATAAATTGAAGGCATCCAGATAGGAACATGAGTACTAAACAACTATCCTTGTCTCAAATGACAGTATCTTACATGTATAAAATCCTAAAGAATACACAAAAAAATTTCCAGAATAACAATTATAGCATGGCTTCAGGACTTAAGATCCATGTAGAAAAATTAACTATATTTCTATATACTAACAATTAACAATATGAAAATGAAATTAAGAAAATAATCCTATGCACAGTGAAGGAAATAGTAGTCGATACAAGTGGACAACCTACTGAATGAGAGCTGCTTAGCTGCTTAGCTGCTGCTAAGTCACTTCAGTCGTGTCCGACTCTGTGCGACCCCATAGATGGCAGCCTACCAGGCTCCCCCATCCCTGGGATTCTCCAGGCAAGAACACTGGAGTGGGTTGCCATTTCCTTCTCCAATGCATGAAAGTGAAAAGTGAAAGTGAAGTCGCTCAGTCGTGTCCGACCCTCAGCGACCCCATGGACTGCAGCCTACCAGGCTCCTCCGTCCATGGGATCCTCCAGGCAAGAGTACTGAATGAGAGCAAGTATTTGCAAATTATATGATGTATATAGGGTTAATATCCAAATATATAAACAGCTCATACAACTCAATATAGCAAAAAACGAACAACATAATAAAAAAAACATGCAGAAGATCTGAATAGACTTTCCAAAGAAGACATAGAGATGGCTAACAGGCACAGGAAAAGATGCTCAACATCACTACTTATAAGAGAAATGCAAATCAAAACAACAATGAGATATCACCTCACATCTATCAGAATGACTATCACCAAAAAGTCTATAAATAACAAATGTTGGTGAGGATGAAAAGCAAAGGGAACTGTAGTACACTGTTGGTGGGAATGTGGATTAGCACAGACACTATGAGAAACATTATGGAGGTTCCTAAAATAACTAAAAATAGAAATATCATATGATCCACCAATTCTACTCCTGCTTATATATCTAAAGTAAACAAAAATGCTAACTCAAAAGAAATAGGCACCTCAATGTTCATAACAACACCATTTACAACAGCCAAGATATGGAAGAAATTTAAGTGTCCATTGACAGATGAACAGAGAAAGAAGACGTGGTATATATACACAGTGGAATATGACTCAACCATAAGAAAGAATAAAATTCTGCAAGTTATAACAAGATGGAGGGACACAGAGAGTATTATGCTTAGTGAAATAAGTCAGAAAGAAAAAGACAAATACTGTATGTTTTCACTAAATAAAACAAACAAGTGAATATAACAAAACAGAAACTGGCTCAACTGTATAGAGAAAAAACTCATGGTAACAGTGCAGAGAGAGAATGCAGAGGGGATGGTCAAGATTGGGGTAGGGAATTAGAAGCCAAAACTACTATGTATAAAATAAATAAGCTATAAGAATAAAGTTATAGCACAGGGAATATGATCAATATTTTATAATAACTTTCAATAGAATATAATCTATTAAAAATTGGATCACTATGTTGTACACCTGAAACTAATATAATATTGTAAATCAACTATTCTTCAATTTTAAAAAATCCAATCACAATACCACCCAAAATGATAAACTGCATAGGAATAAATTTAACAAAACAAGTATAAGGCTTATATACCACCAACAATAAAACATTGAGGAGATTAATTAAAGATCTAAATAAATGGGGAGACATTTATGATTCATGGTTGAAATCATGCTCATATTTAAAAGACTCAATACTGTCAATACAGAAATTCTTCCCAAAATTGATTTGTACATTCAGCATAATCCCTATGAAAATACAGCAGATATATATCAGAAATTGACAAACTGATCTTAAAATTCATATGGAAATACAAAGGACCTGGAATTACCATGACAATATTTTAAAAGAAAAAAGTTGAAGGGCTTATACTACTCAGTTTAATTCTTACTCAGAAGATACAATAATCAAGACAGTGCAGTACTGACATAACAACAGTCATACAACAATCTCCATAATAAAAGGCCTAAAGACTCCACACAAAAACTTATAAATAAATTCAGCGAGGTAGCAGGATACTAGATTAACATACAGAAATCAGTTCCATTTCTTTACACTAACAATGAAATATCAGAAAAGGAATGTAAACAAATAAAATACCTTAAAAAACTGCACCAAAAAATAAAATAAAATACTTAGGAATAAACCTGAGTCAAGGAGGTAGAAAACTTATATGCTAAAAAATATAAAACATTAACAAAGAAAATTAAAGACAATTCAAAGAAATGGAAATATACCCCATGCTCTAAGACTGGAAGAAGCAATACTGTTAAACTGTCATACTATCAAAAGCAATCTATATATTTAATGCAGTCCCTATCAAATTGTCCAGGACATTCATCAAAGAACTAGAACAAATAATCCTAAAATTTATATGGAAATATAAAAGATCCAGAATTGCCAAGCAATCTTGAAGAAAAAGAACAAAACAGGAAGCATAACCCTCCCAGACTTTGGATAATACTATAAAGCTACAGTAATCAAAACAGGATGGAGTTGGCACAAAATTAGACATACAGATCAATGGAACAGAATAGAGAGCCCAGAAATAAATCCAAATACCAAGAGTCGGACACAACTTTGCAACACAACAACAACCTATGGTCACTAAACCTTTGACAAAGGAGGCAAGAATGGGAAAAAGACAGTCTCACCAGCAAGTGGTACTGGGAAACTTGGACAGTTACATGTAAATCAGTGAAGTTAAAACACACCCTTACACCATGCACAAGAATACAGTCAAAATGGCTTAAAGACTTAAACATAAGACATAACACCATAAACCTCGTGGAAGATTTCATAGGCAAAACATTCTATGATACATACTGTATGAATGTTTTTCTTAGGTCAGTCTCCAAAGGGAATAGAAAAACTAAACAAACAAATGGGATCTAATCAAACTTATAAGCTTTTGCACAGCAAAGGAAACCATAAATTAAATTACAAGACAACTTACAGGATGGGAGAAAAATACTTGCAAACAATATGACTGAGAAAATATACAAACAGCTCATACAACTCAACAACAACAAAAAGCAAACAACACAGTTGAAAAATGGGCAGAAGACCAAAGAAGACATGCAGATGGCCAACAGGCACATAAAAAGATGCTCATCATTGCTAATTATTAGAGAAACGCAAATCAAAACTACAGTGACGTAGCAGCTCATACAGTCAAACTGGTCATCATCAAAAAGTCTACAAATAACAAATGCTGGTGAGGGTGTGAAGAAAAGGGAACCCTCCTACACTTTGGTGGGAATATAAGTTCATGTAATCACTATGGAAAACAGTATGGAAGTTTCTCAGAAAACTAAAAGTAGAATTACCATATGATCCAGGTATCTCACTTTTGGCTATATACATCCAGACAAAACTGTAATTCAAAAAGATTCATGCAGGACTTCCCTGATAGGGCCAGTGGTTAAGACTCTGGCTTTCAATACAAGGGGTGAGGTTCAATCCCTGGTCAAGGAACTAAGGTCCCACATGCTGTGGGGTGTGGCCAAAAAAAATTTTTTAAAGCTACTCACGCTCCTACGT
This sequence comes from Bos indicus, assembly GCF_029378745.1. Taxonomy (NCBI): domain Eukaryota; kingdom Metazoa; phylum Chordata; class Mammalia; order Artiodactyla; family Bovidae; genus Bos; species Bos indicus. The sequence goes on from NC_091760.1 coordinate 130,405,180, forward strand.
TCATAGCATCACAGTTCACAATAGGCAAGACATTGAAACAATGTAAATGTCCATCAACAAATAATGGATGCAGAAGATGGAATGGAATACTACACACACAATGGAATACTACTCAGCCATAAGAAAGAGTGAAATAATGTCAGTTGCAGCAACATAGATACAACTACAGATTATCATACTATGTGATCTAAGTCAGAAAGAGAAAGACAAATACCACATGATAGCACTTACATGTAGAATCAATAAGATACAAATGAACCCCTCTATAAAGCAAAACTCAGAGAACAAAGGCAGTTGCCAAGGGGGAGGAAGATTAGGGGAGGGATGGACTGGGAGTTTGGGGTAGATACAAACAGTTACATATAGAATAGATAAACAAGGTCCTGCTGTATAGCAGAGAGAACTATATTCAGTATCCTGAGACAAACCATAATAGAAAAGAATATTTTAAAAGTATATATGTGTATAATTGAATCACTTTATGGTACAGCAGAAGTTAACATAACACTGTAAATCAACTATACATCAATAAAAAAACTATACTTCAATTTTTTAAAATTCCATTCACAATACCACCAAAACAAATAAAGCACTTAGGAATAAATTTAACAAAATAGGTGTAAGGCTTATAAACTGACAATAATAAAACATAAAGTAAAGATGATTAATTAAATGGGGAGACATTTATGATTCATGACTGAAGTCATGTTCATGATGGAAAGACTAAACATTGTCAAAATAGCAGTTCTTCCCAAAATGAGCTATACATGAATCTAGCAGGCATTAATCAGAAAATAACAAACTGATTCTAAAATTCACATGAAAATGCAAAGGATCTAGAATTGCAACAAAAATGTTTTTTAAAAAAACAAAGTTGAGGGACTTACACTAGCTTCAAACCTCACACAAAAGATACAATAATCAAAACAGTGTGGTATTAGCACAAGTATAGTCATACAACAGGTAAATTAAACTGAATTATGAGACAAAAGCAAATCTTTAAATTTATGGTCAATTTATTTCTGATAAAAGTTCCAAGACAATTCAATGTAAAAGGTATAGGCTTTCTAACAACTGAATAAATACATTCAAAAACTAAACTTAAACTATTAGTTCACACCATAGACAAAAAACTAACTCAAAATGGATCAGAGACCTAGATGTAATAACTAAAATTTTTAATTTCTTTAAAAAAGCAATGGCAAGAATCTTTATGACTTTGGTTGAATAAGCGGTTCTTAGATACAATACCAAACTTACAATATATTTTTATTTGGTATTTTGAGGGTCATAAAAATGTAAAATGCGTGCAATTACCAATAAATCACCAATAAGAATTTTATGAAATACACTTAACACTAATACGTCATTTATACCTCAATAAAACAATGGAGGAAAGTCCATAAAATGAGATAAAAATATGTGCAATTACATATAAAATAAAGGATTTACATCCAGAATATACAAAGAAATTTTATAATTCAAAAATAAGGCAAAAAAGATAATTTTTAAATAGACAAAATATTTGAGCAGATATTTAACCACAGAAGATACATGATATAAGCTCAGCTTAATAAGCTCATGAAAAGATGTTCAACATCATTAGTCATTAGAGAAATGCAAGTTAAACCACAATAACATAACACAACACACTCAACTAGAGTGACTGTAATCAAAAAAGACAGTATCAAGTGCTGGTGAGAATGAGGAAAGACAAGAACCTACAAGCATTGCTCGTGGCAATGTAAAATGGTACAACCAATTTGGAAAACCATTCCTTGTGAAAGCTGCTCAGTTGTATCCAACTCTTCATGACCCCGTGGACTACAGCCTGCCAGGGTCCTCTGTCCATGGAATTCTCCAGGCCAGAATACTGGAGTGGGTAGCCGTTCCCTTCTCCAGGGGATCTTCGAAACTCAAGGATCAAACCCAGGTATCCTGCATTGCAGGTGGATTCTTTTTACCATCAAAGCCACAGGGAAGCCCAAGAAAATTGAAGAGGGTCGCCTATCCCCTCTCCAGCGGACCTTCCCAACCCAGGGATCGAACCCAGGTCTCCCACACTGCAGGCGGATTCTTTACCATCTGAGCCACCAGGGAAGCCCACAGTTTGGGGGATTTTTTAAGTAAAACATTCCATAGTTTGTTTTTTTTTAAGTGAAACATAAACCTGCCCTTCGACCCAAGAGTCACATTCCTTGGAATCTATATGCAAAATCTGAAAACATATGTCCCCACAAAAACATGTATATGATTGCTCATAACAGTATTATTCCAGAGAAGGCAATTGCACCCCACTCCAGTACTCTTGCCTGGAAAATCCCATGGATGGAAGAGCCTGGAAGGCTGCAGTTCCTGGAGTCGCTAAGAGTCGGACATGACTGAGCGACTTCACTTGCACTTTTCACTTTCATGCATTGGAAAAGGAAATGGCAACCCACTCCAGTGTTCTTGCCTGGAGAATCCCAGGGACGGGGGAGCCTGGTGGGCTGCCGTCTATGGGGTCTCACAGAGTCAGACACGACTGAAGCAACTTAGCAGCAGCAGCAGCATAAGGAACAAATGGCTATGATATGTCTCCAGAGCAAGACATAGGATCACTTGCTGCTGCTGCTAAGTCGCTTTAGTCATGCCCGACTCTGTGCGACCCCATAGATGGCAGCCCACCAGGCTCCCCCGTCCCTGGGATTCTCCAGGCAAGAACACTGGAGTGGGTTGCCATTTCCTTCTCTAATGCATGAAAGTGAAAAGTGAAAGTGAAGCCGCTCAGTCGTGTCCGACTCTTAGCGACCCCATGGACTGCCGCCTACCAGGCTCCTCCGTCCATGGGATTTTCCAGGCAAGAGTACTGGAGTGGGGTGCCATTGCCTTCTCCAATACCATCACTTAGTAGTGTTCAAAAACATTTAACTTTAAATAATTGACTTTAAATATTCCTTATCTTGAGGAAACCTCAGAGAATCCCAAATAATGACCTATAATTTTCAAAAATATTAATAGCTTGGAAAACATCAAAAGGCTAGCAACTGTCCCACGTAAAAGTTAATGGAGACATGACACCTGAAAGCAATACATGATCCTGACCTGCATCTTATAGGCCAACCTGCAGAGGGCAGATTGGATGAAAGCTGTCAAATGGTACAAACTTCCAGTTATAAGATAAATAAGTACTACAGATGTAATGTATAACATGATAAATATAATTAACACTGCGTATGTTATACATGAAAGTTGTTAGGAGAGAAAATTCAAAGAGTTCTCATCACAAAGAAAAATTTTTTTTCTATTTCCTTAGTTTTGCATCTATAGGATGTGAGGGATTTTTCTCTAAACTCACTGTGGTAATCATTTCATGATGTATATAAGTCAAATCATTATGCTGTATACCTTAAACAGTGTTGTGTGTCAATTAATATCTCAATAAAGCTTAGGGGGAAATACTAATAAAATTAAAATTTTTTAAAGTAGATACAAAGATATATAGATTGAGATATATTTAAAAAGGACATTATTGGTACAGTTGACAAAACTGGAAAATGGACTGCAGATTAAAGTATGGCATCAATGTCAAATATCTTTAATTTGATAAATGTTCTAAAGATATATAAGAATATTCTTGTTAGCAAATATAAACTGAATTAACCTGAGGTAAAGAGTCCTAATGCATAAAACTTACTAATGATTTAAGGAAAAAAAAATATATATATCATCACATACCTCCTGTGATCTTTCTGAGAAACAGAAATAAAGACTAATAAAGCAAGTGAGGCAAAATGTTAAAAGTTAATAAAGGATAAATGGAAGTTCTTTATATTATTTTTGCAATGTTTCCATAAGTTTGGGAATATTTCAAAATAAAGCATTAAAAGTTCAATAAAACAGCAAGAGACCAATACTTATTTGACATGACATTTATTTCTGAGCAACAGCCAGTATCATGCTCAACAGGCAGACACTGGAAGAGTCCCACCAAAGTCTAGAATAGAAAAAGATGCCATTTTCCACTAGTATTTGACATTGTATTGGAGATACTAGCCCACAAATTAGACAAGAGACAGGAATTAGATGTTTACGGTTTTGAAGGGAGGGAAAATAAGACCATTTGCAGACCATATGATTGTAAATGTAAAAAATAACTGAGAAAAAAAGAATACCATAAGAAAGCTGAATACAAAATTAATATGCAGAAATTACTGCCTTTCACTTATAACAGAGAAGCCCAAGTATTCAGTTAAAAACAAGCCAAACAAATCGCTATTTAGCTCCAGCTTCGGTTTCAGCCTCAACATTTAAAAGCCCAAATAACTACTTTAAGGACAGTTTTGCCATTCTTAAAATGGTAAGACATTAATGATCTTGTGATCACTTAGTCCGTCATCATACCTAATCAGTGGAATACTTCAATAATAACAATGCTATTCACTCCTCAGTAATGTGTTTGGGAAGTAACAGAAAGCACAGCCTAATAAATCAGAATTATCCAGAATTACTGTGAGCTAAGCAGAAAGTGAGTGGGCCACTATCATCATTCTGCTTCAGGCAAAGACAAAGGTGTATAAGAGATATTTGAAGTTGCCTTTTCTTATACAACGTTTTCATATAAAAGCCAGTATTGCACACTGGAAAAGTTCTCTCCAATAACAGAAAAAGAGTTAATGTACTTTGTGGATAACAATTCCAAATAGCAATAAGCTCTAACATTTTTCAGAAAAAAAAAAAAACACAATATTTTGCCATTTCAGGAAGAAAACAAATCCCCTGTATTATGTGTGTAAATACATAAAAAATGATCTTGTCACATCACCACTGGATTGGGAGCTGATGGAGAGTTGAAGGGAGCTACAGCTTTAACTATGCTATTTAGATTTTCTAAAATATGTAACCAGGTATTAATCCTGAAGTGAATAAAAATAAATAAGAATGTTTAAAAGCTAGTTATGCATTCTTAGAGAATAACACAATGGCCCTCATTAGTGCCAATGTCAAGAGAACTGTCAGGCCTGGACCTCTGGACCTGTGTGGCTCAGAGTCTTAAATGAAGGAAGAAAGCATTCACAGTGCTCAGATGCCCAATGCTGAGAAAACTCCTGAGTTCCACTTGGTGATGTCCGTCTTTTGCCTGTCTTCCTGTACCCAAGTTCCCTCACTCTTCTTCCCCAAATGGGACGGCAGCCACCCTGTACCCTACCCAGAACCAGGATTTATTTGCTAATTCTGCACCACAGAGGTTGAAGCAGCTTATACTGACTGGATATTCCATGTTGATTGATACCAAGAAAGCCCAACGAGTGGGCCTGATAAGGTACCCCTTTGGGTCTCTTAAACAAAAATGAAGCAGAATGAAAGATATTTAATCTGGTGCAAGCCATTCCTGAATTATACAGATTTTATGCTGTGAAAACACCTAGAAAAGTACTTTCTAACAGATCAGACCCCTTTTTAGGATGATGAAGAGGATGATAATGATGATATTTTTTACCATTCATTACCATGTGTCAGGGATTGTTCAAGAGACTGAAAACAGCACTGACAATGTCAGGTGGGAAAGACGTACTATAAATATTATAAACTATTCACTAAACACTCAACCAGGCTCCAAAAACATCTTATGTAGATTATTTCACAACCCCTCTGCACAGTAGATGGCACTCTCCCCACTTCACATGTAAGGAAACTGAGGTTAGTGAAGGTGCAATGACTTGCCCATGATCACTCAATTAGAAAGAGGCTGAGCAGAAGAGGACATCGGGTGCATCTATGCCAGGTCTCCAGTAATTGCCTTTGTCTCAGTCCAGGTCCTCATTCCCTTGGAAGGGAAGCTCACAGTGAGGAGTCACTGAGGTCTGGACAATGAACCCAGATGTGAAAGTGCTGAGGTCAGGAGAGCAGCAGACACAGGGTGGCACCAGCTAAGGACTGGTACCTCCACATTCAAAACTGCAATACCCATTATGCCAGGAGCCCCAAGCCCCACCAGATGTCCTGGCCAGCTTTCAGTTGTTCCATCTGTCTCTTAGAACATGGAACATCCACACTCTCTCCTGAACAGAGCCCCCACTATTCCCAGACCATGGAGTATTCAAATATCACCAAAAGAACTCTCCAGGACAAAGGAGTTGTTTCCTGCAAGTTCCCATTCTTTCCCTCCCCACCCTACCTTCTGTGCAAATAAAAGTAGCAGCGCAGACGCTCCTATTGCTTGGGAACATAGAGGTTGGTGACAATGGCATCCACCTTCACCTCATGGGAATTCAGGAGGGTCCCTCAACACTGATGTAGAGCTGGCCCAGGTTCCACCAGCCACAGCCCAGACCTGAGTCACCACCACAAGGGAATTTCTTAGCCAGTAGCCAAGAACACCAGAAAGCCAGCCATAAACTCGGATGCAGGCCAGAAGTGCAGAGAAAAGCACTGAATTTAAGCCCAGGAAGTTTCAGTTCCCTTTATAACTTTGTCACCAATAAGCAGGGGCCTGACTTCAAGCACAAACTGCCCTCTACCTAAACACCTCAACTGCTGAATGAAAACAATTTTAGTGATCTTAAACTTTGGCATAACACAGAATCTTTGTGGAGGTGCTTAAAAAGAATTCCTCCATCCGTGGCTTCAGGAACTCTGTTCAGTGGTTCTGGGATGGGGCAAAGAATCTGCATTTCACAGTAATTGGCCAGAGAAGGCCGGTGTCAGCCAATTCACACACCAGTAGTTTAAATGAGCATCAAGAGAGGCCCGATTTAAACAGAATTCTGTATAAAGGAATGCTATGCAGCCCTCAAAATGAGAACACATAAGCTATTTTGTTAAAAAAAAAAAAGAGTGAGAGATCACATGGACATGGGTGGAAGGAAATCCTTTGAGACCATATGACAGTGTTGTTGCTGCCGATGCTGCTGCTAAGTCACTTCAGTCCTGTCCAACTCTGTGCAACCCCATAGATGGCAGCCCACCAGGCTCCCCCATCCCTGGGATTCTCCAGACAAGAACACTGAAGTGGGTTCCATTTCCTTCTCCAATGCATGAAAGTGAAAAGTAAAAGTGAAGTCACTCAGTCATGTCCGACTCTTAGTGACCCCATGGACTGTAGGCCACCAGGCTCCTCCATCCATGGGATTTTCCAGGCAAGAGTACTGGAGTGGGGTGCCATTGCCTTCTCCGATATGACAGTGGTGCTGCTGCTAAGTCGCTTCAGTCATGTCTGACTCTGTGCGACCCCATGGACTGCAGCCCACCAGGCTTCTCCGTCCATGGGATTCTCCAGGCAAGAACACTGGAGTGGGTTGCCATTTCCTTCTCCAATGCATGAAAGTGGAAAGTGAAAGTGAGGTCGCTCAGTCCTGTCTGACTCTTAGCGACCCCATGGACTGCAGCCTACCAGGCTCCTCCATCCATGGGATTTTCTCGGCAACAGTACTGGAGTGGGGTGCCACTGCCTTCTCCCTTGACAGTGTTACCTATCCTGAAATCATTATTGGATGTTTTCATCCATTAATACTGGAGAAGCTGAGCCATACCTTCCCTTGGTCACCAAGATCCGCTGCACAGATTCACCTTTGAACTGATCTTCAGATCAAAGGCGCCGACCTCTTCATTATCTTGAGGGGAGCCTGATGTCGCACACTCAGCTAGGCTAGTTTCTGGCTCCTGAGTAAACTGGTTCGTCCTTCGGCAAGACGTTTCATCAACAGAAAATTGCGCTAAAATGGATACACCTCTCCCATGTAGTTTACGTCAAAATTGCTGCTGCTGCTGCTAAGTCGCTTCAGTCGTGTCCGACTCTGTGCGACCCGATAGACGGCAGCCCACCAGGCTCCACTGTCCCTGGGATTCTCCAGGAAAGAACACTAGAGTGGGTTGCCATTTCCTTCTCCAATGCGTGAAAGTGAAAAGTGAAAGTGAAAGTGAAGTCGTGTCTGACCCTCAGCGACCCCGTGGACTACAGCCTTCCAGGCTCTTCCATCCATGGGATTTTCCAGGCAAGAGTACTGGAGTGGGGTGCCATTGCCTCCTCCGACGTCAAAATTAGAGACAGTAAACTCAGTTCGGGCTTCCCAGCTGGCTCAGCGGTAAAGAATCCGCCTGCAATGCAGTAGCCGCAGGAGACATGGGTTCGATCCCTGGGTGGGGAAGATCCCCTGGACAGGGGACCTTATTCCAGTGGAGAATCCCATGGACAGCGGAGCCTGGTGGGCTAGTCCACAGGGTCGCAAAGAGTCGGACAAGACTGAAGCGACTTAGCAGGCACACAAACTCTTGGTTCAGTGAATGGAAATGTAAAGATAACCATCGTCGTGCTAGCTATATATCGTGATAGATATATAAGCTGATCCTGCAGGGGCTGCTATTAAGACAGTCAATTCTAACATTGCTTTTCCTTTTTCAACTCCGCTGCAAGGATCTGACAGTCATTGACAACGCAGGCAAACAGAGGCTTAAGGATGTCATCCAAAACCTGCTTCCCTCCAGGCTCAGCTGGTAAAGAATCCGCCTGCCATGCGGGAGACCTGGGTTCTATTCCTGGGTTGGGAAGATCCCCTGAAGAAGGGAAAGGCTACCCACTCCAGTATTCTGCCCTAGAGAATTCCATGGACTATATAGTCCATGGGGTCGCGAAAAGTCCGACACGACTGAGTGACTTTCACTTTCACTTTTCACTTTCCAAAACTTCACCTCACTATTGGACCAAAAGAAGATAAAAGGTCACTGCCAGGGCGAGGTCTCAAGGGATGAGAAAACTACATCTCAGGGTCCTGGTGCAGCATTCCTCTGGTGGGACTTGAAATTTAATCGGTTTTCCTGTTCAGCCTTTCCGCTTCTGAGGTCAACACGGGGAAAGCCAAACTCTTGACCCAGGAAGCCTAGTCCTGGAGCTGCATGATTGCTCCGCCCTCTTCAGGCCTATAAAAGTATTTGTCTACCTTGAACTACCCACCACAGCTACAGCTCTTGCGCAACACAGACGCCTCCATTTCTGTGGGCGGAGCCTAGGAAGGGGCAGGAATAAACGTGAGGCTGCTTTCCGACTCAAGTTCCGCCGGCGTCGCTCACGACATCCTTTGCCCACTCCTGTGCAAACCCGTCCGTGAGAGGTGCGGAAGGCTCAAACACGCAAGGCCAAATCCAGCAGTTCCCCTAGACGCCAGGACTGAGTGACTCCCCAGAGGCAATCCGAGTTCCGAAGACTCGTTCCTCATCCCACGGTCCTGCGCCCCACCGCCCCGCGTCGGCCTGTCATTACCTGTAGGACAGAACCCTTCCTCTCCCTAGGCCCGCGGCGACATTGAAATGATGGGCAGCCGGCCCCACAGCTCCAGCGCTTCCTCTGCAGACCAGTGGGAACAGCAGGCCGAAGGACCCGGCCCTGCCAAGCGCCGTCGAACGGAGGAGCCCACGGACCACGAGTTCGAGGTAGCGCCCAGAGTGGACAACGTGATGGGGACCCCAGACATGGGAGCGCTCACCTCCCTGGTGATTCTGGCCGACGGCTATGCCCTGCACCTGCCCCTGGACGATGTCGACCTGGTGCTGGAGCCCGAGCCCACATCCGTGCTGCAAGTTTCTCTCGGGGATAACACCCTCATACTGGTCCCTGGAGCCCTCCTCGAATTCCTAGAAGGGGAGAGCCACTCAGCCCTTGGTCTGGAACAGGGCTCTTTTCTGAACGCTCCTGGGGAATGTGTCGCCCTCGAGCAGGGATTCTATGGACCTGTCCCAGAGATCGCTGGCCAAGAAGAGGTCTATCAGGAGGACGCAGACACTGTGTTCCCACCGGCTGGGATGAATGCAGCCGCCAGCTCAGTTGCTGGGCTCCTCCTTTCCCCTAGAAGGGCATCCGACCCAGACTTCGTGGGCCTAGCCCCAGAGCCCTGGCCTCAGGCGCCCAACCCTACTCCAGAGAGAGGTTCTCCTCACCACCAAGACAACCTGGACTTGCACGTTCCCGAGTTCTTCCCCGACTCACCACTCCAGCCTCTACCTCCCTCTCCTTGTCCAGGTTCTCACGAGCGCCCCCAACACCCTCCTGTTCCTGCTCGAAAGGCCCAGAGACGCCTGTTTCAGGAATGAACTTCCTCCCACAATTCTTAGCCACCGTCTGGGACCAGGATGGACTGTTCTGGTGACTGCTGTGTGTATGTTGCCCACCCAGCCAGAATCACAAGGTCGTGATGGGTTTTGGATGCACGCTGTCTTGCAGAATTTTGCAGCAGTTGCAAAATTTACATCTAGCTGGCTAGATCCCTGGGAAGGAAGCTCACCTGGGCAAAGAAAAGCCTCTTGAAACACAGCGTGTTTTAAGACAGCTACTTAGGTTTTTCTCTAGGGAGGTCACCCCTAAGCAGCTCTAAGCCCCCCCAACCCACCCCCCCTTTCTCTTCAAAGTCAAGTGCCAGCACTTTTCTTTAAAATGCCATCCTTTCCCAGGCACCCTACGACTGCCCCTCCCCCTTGTTTTCCCCCCAATAGAGTAATTACTAGATGTGTTTTGTTCAATGTAGTTTTTGGCCCTAGTGTCCCAACTTTTCTAGATGGTGGCTCTAGCCCGTTTGGGGGATCTAGCCAATTGTTGTATGTGCACAAATGTTTGTTGGATACAAAACAGAGAATGGGGAACAATGATTATGGCCCTTCTTTTTGAATGACTAGGTTGGCAAGTGGTTTACTTCTATTGCTAGCTTTGTAAGGGTAGTTTCCAAAAAGAACCAACTGTTTTTCGTTTTTCTTACATACTTTTAATACAATTCTGTTGTCATGGAAAAGTTTCTAATTCTAAAGATTCTGTGTTTTTGTACTTGTAAGATCCTAAAAATGTTTGTACATTGCTACTGGCATATAGAAAAAATTTGCTCTTATGTTGGTCTGGTATCCAGAAAAATTATTTAATTTCTGCAATCATTTATCTGTAAATTCTTATGCTTGACTGATAAAGATAATATCTTTATCAGATAATAATAAAGATATATCTATCTTTATAGATATTTTTTGTGCTAAGTCGCTTCAGTCGTGTCCAGTTCTTTGCAACCCTATGGACTGTAGCCCTCCAGGCTCCTCTGTCCTTGGGATTCTCCAGGCAAGAGTACTGGAGTGGATTGCCATGCCCTCCTCCAGGGGATCTTCCCAAGCCATGGATCAAACCTACATCTCTTATGTCTCCTGCATTGACAGGAGGGTTCTTTACCACTAGCACCACCCTGGAAGCCCAAGAAAGAAAGTGTTAATCACTCAGTCGTGTCCGACTCTTTGCAACCCCATGGACTGTAGCCCGGCAGGCTCCTCTGTCCATGGAATTCTCCAGGCAAGAATACTGGAGTGGGCTGCCGTGCCCTTCTCCAGGGGATCTTCCAAACCCAGGGATCAAACCTGGGTTTCCTGCATTGTAGGCAGATTCTTTACTGTCTGAGCCACCAGAGGGCTTATCTTTACAGATATATCTATATCTATCATATATATATGTAGACATATCTCTATATCTATCTTTATGGATAATAGTATCTCCAAATAATGATAGTACTGTCTCTTTTTTATTTTTTGACAAGCTTCTTACATCTTATTTTTCCTTAATTTTTTTTTTATTGGCTATTACTTCAAATACAAATTGAATGGCATGGTTAATTTGATTTGCTTGGTGGCTCAGAGGTTAAAGTATCTGCCTCCAATGTGGGAGACCCCGGTTCGATCCCTGGGTCAGGAAGATCCCCTGGAGAATTATTTTTAGGAAGTATAGTTGATTTACAATATCAGTTTCATATATACAACAAAATAATTCAGTATTTTTATGGATTATATTTCATGTGAAGTTCTTACAAAATAATGACCATATATCCTTGTGCTTTGGCCACCACATGCGAAGAGTTGACTCATTGGAAAAGACTTTGATGCTGGGAGGGATTGGGGGCAGAAGGAGAAGGGGACGACAGAGGATGAGATGGCTGGATGGCATCACTGACTCGATGGACATGTGTCTGAGTGAACTCCGGGAGTTGGTGATGGACAGGGAGGCCTGGCGTGCTGCGGTTCCTGGGGTCGCAAAGAGTCGGACACGACTGAGCGACTGAACTGAACTGAACTGATCCTTGTGCTGTATAATATGTCCTAGTTGCTTATCTATTTTATACATAGTAGTTTGCTTCTCTCTTTCTCTCTGCACTGGTCTTGTTGCTGTGAGCAGGCTTTTCTCTAGTTGTGATGCATGGGCTTCTTATTGTAATGGCTTCTCTTGTTGCAAAGAATGGGCTCTAGGCACATGGGCTTCAGTAGTTGTGGTGCGTGAGCTTGGTTGTTCCCCAGTATGTGGGATCTTCCCTGACCAGGGATTGAACCAGTGTCTCCTGCATTGCAAGGTAGATTCTTAACCAGTGGACCATCAGGGAAGCCCCAATTTGTTTCTCTTAATCTCATACCCTGTCTTTACCCTCTCCCCACTGTTAAACCACTGGTTTGTTCTTTATATCTGTGAGTCTGTTTCTGTTTTATTATATATATTTAGTGGTTTTATATTTTTAGATTCCACATATAAGTGGTAACAGAGTATATGTCTTTCTCTGACTTATTTTATTACCATAATGCTCTCTAGGTCCATCCACATTGTTGCAAATGGTAGAACTTCCTTCTCTTTGTGGCTGAGTGACATTCTCACATCACCTTTATTAATTCATCTAAAATGGAGAGATGACAGAATGATTGAGCCCTGAAACATTAGATGGAGACAACTAAGTAGTTATATATTAATAACTTGAATCCCCAGATCTCTTTTAATCTTTGGCCTACAGAAGTGGCCCACCACTCTATGAAAACTTGCACATCTACCTTGCTCTAAGATGATGCAGAAGCCTCTGCCTGGCAAGACAACATGCACCAACCTCATTTACCCCCATCCCCTCTCTTTGCCACCAGATGGTAACTAAAGTGAAGCATAATACGATACAATGGAAAATCAGAAGGTTCAAAGCAATGGGTATGGTACACTGATATAATACCTAAAGTAGAATAATACATCAGCTAGTAGGGGTCTGGAAGGGCCTACAGGGACACTGTATAACTAACCAAAAGTAATGCGCTGGGGAGGCACCAGCATCATGAGTTCAGTGGGCCAGGTTGGCCAGTGATAGCAGGAGATGCCATTAAGAAGCTAGACTCCTTGGTAGCCTTAGATCTGAGTGACTGAATGTACAAACTAACAGTGGCCAGATCACTTATGATAACAAAATTCTGACCCACAAACTTTGTAGCAAGCAGCCCAGAAACAAAACCATAAGCCCTGTGGTAACTGGCCCCACTGATCAGGACTTGGTCAAGAACTGACAGCTTCCCTAATTTTCATCCCTCTTTCTGGTAGTTCAGATGGTAAAGAATCCCCCTGACAATACAGGAGAAGCAGGTTCAATTCCTGGGTCAGGATGATTTCCCTGGAGGAGGGAATGGCTACCCACTCCAGTATTCTTGCCTGGAGAATTCCATGGGCAGAGGAGCCCCACAGGCTACAGTCCATGGAGTTGCAAAGAGTCAGACAAAATTGAGCAACTCACACTTTCTTCCTTCTTTCCAACTCAGGACCATTTTAAGAAAGTCAAATATATTATGCTTAAAATGCAAAATCTACAAATCAATTGTATAGGATTCCCTGCATCTAGTTAGCCTTCCTCTAGCTTTCCCCTGCCAATAACCTCTATTCAAACACAACAGAAGCCCTCCCTTTTTGCACTATAAACCTTTCTCGCTCCCTTACCTGCCTATCAGCTCTCAAATGCAAATGACAGGGCTGACTCTCTTGCTATATATCAAGCTCTGAATAAGTAGCCCCTACTGTCCTACTTTGAACAGCCTCAGTTCATATTCAGTTTTTCTGGGGGTCCCAGTGAGGCAGTCTCCATTTCCCATGGCCATAACTCTCAGCCTTGGACTAAGTGTGGTACTCATAGAACACCTTGTGCTGTAAGCTACCCTCAGCTTATAGTGTCCACACCAGTGTGTCAAGTCCATGCCGTGTCTGAAGTCTCTCATTGCATTGAGTTCCTTAGCTATTTATTCTCAGTTTGGTACCAGGTTTTGTTACTGGTTCTGTTTATTTGGCATTGTTGGTGACATCCAGACATTCATTTTAATGCCCTTTCATTCTCTTTCGTGATTCCATTTTCTGCTATGATGAATAAAAATCTTGTTTATCACAAGAAAGGGAATCACTGGGCAGAACACAAAATTGTGTCCTATAAGCCTGCTGTTCAAGTCAACCTCACAGTCTTGTGAGTTTGAAGTTCTCCTCAGACTGGCATCCATTTGCACATACTTGGCAGTTGAGTCTTCAGTAAAACCAGATGAGGTTCTCTTCTCATTTTCTTTTGCCTTGAAAGTTTGGCTTTAATCCAAAAAGAATTTTCTCTTTGGTATCAGGTGGTGGAGTCTGCATTCAGAGAAGTCATGTTGGGACCTAAGTCACAAGGTACACAAACACCGCATTTACCCACCATCACCAACTCGCACGGGGTAGTTGAAATGTAGAACTTCTACTCTTCCAGGAAAAAAATGTGTGCTTCTTCCACTTCATCTCGTTCAATTCCTCATTCCTGTGCCTATCTCTAAGTGACATAACTTCACTAAAGATGACCTGACATGAACAAAGTTGTTCATTTGAAAGTCTCCTTCAATAAGATGGAAGATTTCTCAGTTTCAATGGGCAGCATATTTTGATTTGGTATAAGGAGGTTTCCACACAAAACTCTGAATCAAAAGTTGCTTCATTAAAAAAAAAAAGTTGCTTCATTAAAACATTCTCTAGCCAAAGCTAATGACCAATTTGAAAAAAAAAAAAATCTAAACTAAACTTACTTCTCTATTAAGTCCTCCAGTTGCCTCTCCTAGATATAAATCTACCTCTTCACCTGCCATTCTCTCTCTTTCTGAATTTCCACTGACTCTTCTTTCCAATTCCCCTTGTCCAGGTGCCCAAAATGCAATCTGCCTCTGAAGATCCATGCACCAGGTATTCAGACAACTTCAGAGTTTAAACCTTGGACCTGAACTTAATTAGGAGTTATTTGTAAGAGTTCCTCTAAATCATGACATAAACCAACAAATATTCCTGGAAGAATTTAGCATTCTTTCGGATGCATAAGCCCTAGGATTATCTGACACATATTACTTATGCATGTATGGGTCAGAGCTGCCAGTGCTCATTTCTGGATTCAGAGAAGACTGAATTGATCCAGGAAAGGACATTCAGGATCTCTCTTCCTACAGTAAATTTAAGAATTTAATAACAAGCTTGAAAAGTTGGGTAGAGTCTCCTAAAAAAACAAACCTGAACCATTTCCAATAAAAATCAATACAACTGCTACTCTTTCCACATTAAACCCTGCTACCTTCGCTCAGTCACTTCCTTGACATAAATGTACCACACAGGTGGTTGGTATTTTAAATAAATCACAGACTTCCCTATCTCCCAGCCTTTGTATGTAACCTTTCCTTCCTGCTCTGTGATAACACTCTTGCAAATTTAAGAAAGTAAAACTTTCATTACTCATAAAATTATTATATATTAAAAGCACACCAAAGGGACCGTTTCTTGAAATTTCAGAAGACTCTCTGTTTATAACCAATTGTATTTGTTCTGAATATATCTTTTCTTTTCTCACTATGTGACACATAGCCCTGATAAAGATCTGGACACCACACCTGAGCTTGCAAATCCAGCGAGAAATTTCACTGACATATGAAAAATAATTGGGGCAGAACCTATTAAAGTTCAGACACAGTCTACCAAACCATTATCCAAATTCCTCCTGATATCCCCTGAATCCAAAGAAAGAGTTCAAACATATAGTTGAATGCTTTACATAC
Organism: Bos indicus; assembly: GCF_029378745.1. NCBI lineage: Eukaryota > Metazoa > Chordata > Mammalia > Artiodactyla > Bovidae > Bos > Bos indicus. Next base: position 130,421,008 of record NC_091760.1, read on the forward strand.
AAACGTCTTTCCATACACTGCCCTGTAACACTCTCTTTCTGTAAGAAAAGAATCAATTTGTTCAAGACCTTAAGACCATCCACAAAATATATATACCTCACTTTCTGACAGAAATTAACCCAAATACCAGCCTTCCACCAATTCCACCTGAGGCCACTTGCTTCACTCTAACCCTAACCTGTGTCCTGTCTTTTTTCAGCGTGCCTCTGGACCGAAACAGTCAACACCTTTTTGCCTTTACCTGGAGAGCACAAAAACATACCTGGACAGTCATGCCCCTGGAATACACTGCAGCCCCCTTCTATTTTTGCCTGGTCCTTGATCAAAACTTAATGGATATAAATTTCCCTTGTGATTTAGTCCTAACACAATGTGTAGATAATCAACTCTGTTCAAAGAACAAGAAAGCCTGTAAAAGGATTCCACTGACTTGCCCCACCCTTAGCAAAAAAAGGGACATAATGTTCCAAATATAAGTAATTTTTGCCAAAATACAGCCCATTATTTAGAGTATGGTGCATCTCACAAGAGAAAAACATTCTCTCCTGATAGACTAAAGACTATCCAAACATATCCTAGACGCCTTAACAAGAGACAACTTAGTGTATTTCTGCTTTTAACTGAGTATTGCAGACACCATGTGCCAAGTTTCACTGAGACAGAATGACCTCTTAATGAGTTCGCTAAGCATTAAGAGACCCTTTCCTGTGGACTCCAATGGGAAGAGGACATCTGAAACCTAAATAAAGCTATTTAACAGCCTCTTTCTCTAGTCAGGTCTAACTACTAAAATCTTGTGTCTATCTGTGCATAAGCAATCAGACACAACATTGAGATTTTACCTCAACTTGATGAGAACTATCAAAAACCCATTGCTCCAAAAACTACAAGCACCTAAGATGCCCCTCAACAAGCAGATGAACAGTTAAACTGGGGTATATGCATGTGATGAACTATTACTTGGAGACAAAACAAGAAAAATAAAGAAACTACCAAGACATGAAAAGATGTGGAGGAAACTTAAGTGAATGAAGCCAGTCTGGAAAGTCTATGTGAATCCAATTATATAACTATCTGAAAATGCTAAAAGGATCAGTGATGCCTGGGGTTTAGAGGGAGAGTGGTGAGTAGGTGGGGTACAAGGGACTTGTAGGGTAAGGAGCTACTCTGCATGCTTCTATCTGGATGGATGACATTATGCATGTGTTAAAACTTATAGGACTACACAACACAGTGAACCTTAATGTAAACTATGGACTTCAGTTAATTATAATGTACCTGATGATTTATCAGCTGTAACATGTATACCATTGTAATACAACATATTAATAATAGGGGGGAATGTATAAGAGAGGAATGAGTGGTATATGAGAACTCTGTGGAATCTACTCAATTTTGTGTAAACATAAATTTGTCCTAGACATAAATATATTACTTTTTAAGGATGTGTAATGATACCACCCTTATGGCAGAAAGTGAAGAGGAACTCAAAAGCCTCTTGATGAAAGTGAAAGTGGAGAGTGAAAAAGTTGGCTTAAAGCTAAACATTCAGAAAACAAAGATCATGGCATCTGGTCCCATCACTTCATGGGAAATAGATGGGGAAATAGTGGAAACAGTGTCAGACTTTATTTTCTGGGGCTCCAAAATCACTGCAGATGGTGACTGCAGCCATGAAATTAAAAGACACTTACTCCTTGGAAGGAAAGTTATGACCAACCTAGATAGCATATGCAAAATCAGAGACATTACTTTGCCAACAAAGGTCCATCTAGTCAAGGCTATGGTTTTTCCAGTGGTCATGTACGGATGTGAGAGTTGGACTGTGAAGAAAGCTGAGCACCAAAGAATTGATGCTTTTGAAGTGTGGTGTTGGAGAAGACTCTTGAGAGTCCCTTGGACTGCAAGGAGATCCAACCAGTCCATTCTGAAGGAGATCAGCCCTGGGTGTTCTTTGGAAGGAATGATGCTAAAGCTGAAACTCCAGTACTTTGGCCACCTCGTGGGAAGAGCTGACTCATTGGAAAAGACTCTGATGCTGGGAAGGATTGGAGGCAGGAGGAGAAGGGGACGACAGAGGATGAGATGGCTGGATGGCATCACTGACTTGATGGGCGTGAGTCTAAGTGAACTCCGGGAGTTGGTGATGGACAGGGAGGCCTGGCGTGCTGCGATTCATGGGGTCGCAAAGAGTCGGACATGACTGAGCGACTGAACTGAACTGAACTGAACTGAAGGATATGTAATAAGAATAAACCATTTGATAAGTTAACTTCAGGGATATATTTTTTAATGGAGATACATCAAAAACAAGTTGATATCCTCACAATATAAAGGAAAGAGGAAACTGCTTAATGCACAAAAAAGGAGGATTTTGTTAGTAGAAGTCTGTCAAAGGCAAGTTTTATACATCGATAAAATGGCCAGTTCAAAGTTTATCCACTTCCCTAACCTCTAACAACTAACAAACATCCAAAAACATTACTTACTATACTCTTACTCTTGACCCTCTTGGAATGGAATATTATTCAACCTTTAAAAAGGAAGAAAATTCTTACACACCTTACAACAGGTAATAATACTGAGGACACTATGCTAAGTGAAATAACAGTCACAAAAAGATAAATATTGTATGATTTCACTTATATGAGATATCAAGAATAGTCAAACTCCTAGAAACAGAAAGTAGAATGGTAGTTTTCAGGAACTGGAGAGAGAAGGAAATGAGAGTGGGGTTGTTTTTGTTAGTTTTGCAAGATGAAAAAGTTATGGACACTGGTTACATAACAGAGCAAATATATTTAATACTACTAAACTGTACACTTAAAATGTTTAGAGTAGTAAATTTTATGTTATGTGTCTCCTATGAGAGACATAATTTTGTTTAAGACATGTGAGGTTTTTTTCAGGTCAGGTGTCACCTGTCTAGTATTATGTTACCCTGCTGCTGCTGCTGCTAAGTCACTTCAGTCGTGTCCGACTCTGTGTGACCCCATAGATGGCAGCCCACCAGGCTCCCCCTTCCCTGGGATTCTCCAGGCAAGAACACTGGAGTGGGTTGCCATTTCCTTCTCCAATGCATGAAAGTGAAAAGTGAAAGTGAAGTCACTCAGTCGTGTCTGACTCTTCATGACCCCATGGACTGCAGCCCACTAGGCTCCTCTGTCCATGGGATTTTCCAGGCAAGAGTACTGGAATGGGATGCCATTACTTTCTCCATATGTTACCCTAGAAAAAGTATAAAATGGGACATAGCAGGAACGAAAGTTGCAAGGGACCTTTAAAGACCTTCAGATAGATTTTTTCCAGTTTTCACTCTCCATGAGATTTTACCAAGTTTTTGTTTTATATGTCTATTTTCAGGATGGGTTAAATCATTCCCTGACTGAACATTCCCTTACAGTTGCTGAAAAGTTGCCAGATATTGTGATTCCAGCCCAGAGCATACCAGTGACCAAGGGACACACTTTATGAAAACCAATATAAAAGGCATTCTGTAAGGCATTCATTCTTATTCAAATACTACACTGTCCATACCACCCTCAATCTCCTCTTAGCACCAATGACATCTTTAAATTAAAATTAGCAAATCTTTAAGAAATCCTGAGATCCCTTGACCAGTTGTAATCCTGTTGGATCTTATGAGGACATACTTTGCCACTTCCTTGGGAACACATGGCTTATCCCCCTATGAATTGGTAAATGAAAAATCCATGAATTTAGGAGTTTCTCCTCCAATTCTAGATTATACCCTATTATATACAGACTCAGAAAAATATTGCAAAAGACTCATACTATACCCAGTTCTGAGGCTTCCCTGGTGGCTCAGCAGTAAAGAATCCTCTGGTTAATGTCTGCCAGCACAGGACATGTAGGTTTGGTGCCTGGGTCAGAAAGATCCCTTGGAGAAGGAAATCACAACCCACTCCAGTATTCTTGCCTGGGAAATCCCATGGACAGAGGAGCCTGGAAGGCTATAGTATGTGAGGTTGCAAAGAGTCAGACACAATTTAGCAACTGAACAGCAGCAGCAGCAGCATACCCAGTTCTAACACCAAGAGGTTAAATCTACCTTCCAACTACACCTTCCTAAAAAGCCTCTTTATGATCTTTAGCCAAAAGATTTTATTTATTAAAAGAGATATCAGAAAAAAACTGTTCTTGAACTTGATTGGAAGGGAACTTACCAGATACTGTTAACAATAAATAGAGCTCTGAAACTCCAGGAAGTTAATCCTTATGTTCACATTTCACAATTGAATCAGCTATTAGAATTCCATAAAATGAAAAGTCTACCCAAAATGGGGTGTCAAATTGATGATTCTGAGAGTTCTAGAAGCATTGAAACTTTAGAACCAGAAACCTCAGGGGTGACATCAGCAAGAAAACAGAACAAGAAGTGCCAGCATTCTTCCCACATTGAAACAATTATGTGATTGCCACCCATGGGAAAAAGTTTTTTTTCTAGAAGCCTTATAACTAGGTAGAAGGCTGAGAAACCCCAGCAGAGCCCGAGATCAGGGAGGGTACTTTTACAAAGAAGGCCCCAGTGGCAGACGCACTGACTATGGTGTGGTATTATGTTGGTGCAAAAGTAATTGCGGTTTTCGCATTGTTGAAATTTGTTATTTAATTTTGGAATACACTCTTACATAAATGTGGTTATGTTATATGTCATTTTAATATGCATATCCTGCTTTATTTTTTGCTTATTATTTGCTGTTTATTTTATATTAATTTTAGAATATGGAAATGATGTTAGACAAAAAGCAAATTTGAGCAATTTTCTTATTTAAGTTCAAAATGGGTAATAAAGCAGCAGAGATAACTCACAACATCAACAACACATTTGGCCCAGGAATTCCTAATAAATGTATAGTGCAGTGGTGGTTCAAGAAGTTTTGCAAAGGAGACAAGAGCCTTGAAGATGAAGAGTACAGTGGCCAGCCATCAGAAGCTGACAATGACCAATTGAGAGGATCATCAAAGCTGATCCTCTTACAACTACATGAGAAGTTGCTGAAGAACTCAGTGTCAACCGTTCTATGGTCATTCAGCATTTGAGGCAAATTGGAAAGGTTAAAAAGCTCAATGAGTGGGTGCCTCATGCTGCTGCTGCTGCTGCTGCTAAGTCGCTTCAGTCATGTCCGACTCTGTGCGACCCCATAGACGGCAGCCCACCAGGCTCCCCCGTCCCTGGGATTCTCCAGGCAAGAACACTGGAGTGGGTTGCCATTTCCTTCTCCAATGCATGAAAGTAAAAAGTGAAAGTGAAGTCACTGAGTCTTGTCCGACTCTTAGCAACCCCATGGACTGCGGCCTACCAGGCTCTTCCGTCTGTGGGATTTTCCAGGCAAGAGTGCTGGAGTGGGGTGCCATTGGCTTCTCCAGCTGACGTCAAATCAAAAATATCATTTTGAAGTGTCACCTTCTCTTTTTCCATGCAACAACAATGAACCATTTCTCAATCTGATTCTGACATGTGATGAAAAGTGGATTTTATAGAACCACCAGTGATGACCAGCTCAGTGGCTGGACTGAGAAGAAGCTCCAAAGCAGTTCCCAAAGCCACACTTGCACCAAAAAAAGGTCAGGGTCACTGTTTGGTGGTCTGCTGCCAGTCTGATCCACTACAGCTTTCTGAATCCCGGCAAAACCATTACGTCTGAGAAGTATACTCAACAAATCGATGAAATGTACCAAAAACTGCAACACCTGCAGCCTGTCATTGGCCAACAGAATGGACCCAATTCTTCTCCATGACAACACCCAGCTGCATGTCACACAACCAACGCTTCAAAAGTTGAATGAATTGGGCTATGAAGTTTTGCCTCCTCTGCCATGTTCACCTGACCTCTCACCAACTGACTATCACTTCTTCAAGCATCTTGACAACTTTTTGCAGATAAAACACTTCCACAACCAGTAGGATGCAGAAAGTGCTTTCAAAGAGTTCATCGAATACTAAAGCATGGATTTTTAGGCTATAGGAATAAACAAACTTATTTCTCTTTGGCAAAAATGTGTTGATTGTAATGGTTCCTGTTTTGATTAATAAAGATGTGTTTGAGCCTAGACATATTGACTTAAAATTCACGGTCTGAAACCACAATTACATTTGCACCAACCTAATACCAGCTGCCGGAGAAGGTGATGGTACCCCACCCCAGTACTCTTGCCTGGAAAATCCCATGGACGGAGGAGCCTGGTAGGCTACAGTCCATGGGGTCGTGAAGAGTCGGACACGACTGAGCGACCTCACTTTCACTTTTCACTTTCATGCATTGGAGAAGGAAATGGCAACCCACTCCAGTGTTCTTGTCTGGAGAATCCCAGGGACGGGGGAGCCTGGTGGGCTGCCGTCTACGGGGTCGCACAGAGTCGGAAGCAACTTAGCAGCAGCAGCAGCAGCAGCAATACCAGCTGCATATTCAAAAGACGTCCCCATCCCTTAGTGAGCTTTGTTCCAGCCCCATCTGTCTATCGTCCTCCCACCAACCCCATCCACCAAGGGACACAGGAGAAGTCACTCCATCAGTGCCCCCACTAACAGGCCACTGACCATAGACGCAAATGCAGACCCTAAAAGCAGTCCTGTAATCCAGCTTCAACTCTGCTTCACCACAGTCTTGTCATTTCCCATCATTAGAGGAAACCTGTAAAAGAAGGTCTTTACCTTCAAAACCAATCTATAAAGACTAGAAAAGTTTTCCACCTCTTCAAATGCAGAGAATTCAATGCAAAGGTGTAAGGAAAAAGAAGAATTAGGGAAACATGACAAGACTAAAAGGGAACTAATACAGTTCCAATAACTGACCTTAAAGAAATGGTAATCCATGAACTAACTGACAAAAAAAATTGAAAATAATCATCTTAAAGAAATTCATTAAGATACAAGAGAACATAGGTAGACAGCTAAATGAAATCTGGAAAAAATACAATAAAAGCTTTGATAAAAAATAGAAACCATTAAAAAAAGATTTAAACCAACATCCTAAAGCTAAAAACTATGACAACTAAACTGAAAAATTCAACACAGATCTTCACAGAAGATTCAACCATGTAGAAGAAATAATCAAAAAGAAATTATCTAGTTAGAGAAACAAAAAGAAAAAAAGTATAAAAGAGTAAAGAAAGCATATGAGACTTAGGTGAAATCATCACATGAAATAAGATACACTTAATGGGAGTTCCAGAAGGATAAGAAAGGAGCAGAAAGCTTATTTAAAGAAATAATGGCTGAGAACTTACCAAATCTAGGGAAGGAAGTAGGTATCTTCATTCAAAGCTGAAAAGTCCTGATTGGTCTATGATGAGACACATTATAATTAAATTATCAAAACAAAGAATTTTGAAAGCAACTTGTCATGAACATAGAAGTCCATCAGGGTTTTTTCAACAGAAACATTATAGGTCATGAAAGACTATGATGATATATACAAAGGAAAAAAAACTGCCAAACAAGAATATTTTACCTGGCAAAACTCTCCTTTATATGTTTGTATTTTTAATAGTTTTTTTTCCTGTAATTGACATCTAATCTTACCTCATTGTGATCAGAAAAGATGCTTTACATGATTTCAATTTTTTTGAATTTACCATATGTAGGCTAAACAACATGCTTTGGAATAACCAACAAATCACAGAAGAAATCAAAAAAGAAATTAAAAAATGAAAACACAACAACCCAAAACCTATGGGATTCAGTAAAAGCAGCGCTGAAGGGAAGATTCATAGCAATACAAGTCTACCTCAAGAAATAGGAGAGAAATCAAATAAATAACCTAACTCTACACCTAAAGCAACTAGAAAAAGAAGAAATGAAGCACTCCAGAGTTAGTATAAGGAAAGAAATCATAAAAATTAGGGCAGAAATAAATGCAAAAGAAACAAAGGAGACCATAGCCAAAATCAACAAAGCTAAAAGCTGGTTCTTTGAGAAGATAAATAAAATAGACAAACCATTAGCCAGCCTCATCAAGAAAAAAAGGGAGAAGAATCAAATCAACAAAATTTGAAATGAAAATGGAGAAATCACAACAGACAACACAGAAATACAAAGGATCATAAGAGACTACTATCAGCAACTGTATGCTAATAAAATGGACAACTTGGAAGAAATGGACAAATTCTGAGAAAAGTATAACTTTCCAAAACTGAACCAAGAAGAAATAGAAAATCTTAACAGGCCCATTGCAAGCACAGAAATCAAAACTGTAATTAGAAATCTTTCAACAAACAAAAGCCCAGGACCAGATGGCCTCACAGCTGAATTCTACCAAAAATTTAGAAAAGCGCTAACACCTATCCTACTCAAACTCTTCCATAAAATTTCAGAGGAAAGTAAACTTCCAAACTCATTCTATGAGGTCACCATCACCCTAATACCAAAACCAGACAAAGATGCCACAAAAAAAGAAAACTACAGGCCAATATCTCTGATGAACATAGATGCAAAAATCTTAACAAAATTCTAGCAAACAGAATCCAACAATATATTAAAAAGATCATACATCATGACAAGTGAGCTTTATCCCAGGGATCCAAAGATTCTTCAATATTTGCAAATCAATCAATGTGATATACCACATTAACAAATTGAAAGATAAAAACCATATGATTATCTCAATAGATGCAGAGAAAGCCTTTGACAAAATTCAACATCCATTTAGGATAAAAACCTTCCAGAAAGCAGCCACAGAAGGGACATACCTCAACATAACACAAGCTATATGTGATAAACCCACAGTAAACATTATCCTCAATGGTGAAGAATTGAAAGCATTTCCCCTAAAGTCAGGAATAAGACAAGGATGTCCACTCTCACCACTACTATTCAACACAGTTTTGGAAGTTTTAGCCATAGCAATCAGAGCAGAAAAAGAAATAAAAGGAATCCAGATTGGAAAAGAAGTAAAACTCTCACTTTTTGCAGATGACATGATCCTCTACATGCTGCTGCTGCTGCTGCGTCACTTCAGTCGTGTCCGACTCTGTGTGACCCCAGAGACGGCAGCCCACCAGGCTACCCCGTCCCTGGGATTCTCCAGGCAAGAACACTGGAGTGGGTTGCCATTTCCTTCTCCAGATCCTCTACATAGAAAACCCTAAAGACTCCACCAGAAAATTACTAGAGCTAATCAATGAATATAGTAAAGTTGCAGAATTCAAAATTAACACACAGAAATCCCTTGCATTCCTATACACTAACAATGAGAAAACAGAAAGAGAAATTAAGGAAACAATTCCATTCACCATTGCAATGAAAAGAATAAAATACTTAGGAACATATCTACCTAAAGAAACTAAAGACCTATATATAGAAAACTATAAAACACTGATGAAAGAAATCATAGATGACACAAATAGATGGAGAAATATACCATGTTCATGGATTGGAAGAATTAATACAGTGAAAATTAGTATACTACCCAAAGCAATCTATAGAACTACCTAACGATCCAGCAATCTCATTTCTGGACATATATCCAGACAAAACTGTAGTTCAAAAAGATATATGTATTCCTATGTTCACAGCAGCACTATTCACAATAGGCAAGACATGGAAACAACTTAAACATCCATCAACAGGTAAATGGATAAAGATGTGATACATACATACAATGGAATACCACTCAGCCATAAAAAAGAACAAAATAATGCATTCTGCAAAAACATGAATGCAACTAGAGACTAAATAAGGTAAATCAGAAAGAGAAAGACAAATGCTATATGATATCACTTAAATGTTGAATAAGACACAAATGAACCTCTCTATGAAACAGAAACAGACTCACATACAGAACAGACATGTGGTTGCCAAGATGGAGGGGTAGCGGGGAAGGAATGGACCGAGAGTTTGGGGTTATTAGATGCAAACTAGTCCATATAGAATGGATAAGCAATGAGCCCTGCTGTATAGCACAGGGAACAATATTCAATATCCTGAAATAAACCACAATGGAAAAGAATATAAAAAGAATATATATATATATATATATGAATCACTCTTTGTGGTACAGCAGAAATTAACACAACATTGTAAATAAACTATACTTCAATAAAAACTATACTTTAATAATAAAACACTGAGGAGATTAAAGTGATCTAAATAAATAGGGAGACACATATGATTCATGACAGAAGTCATGTTCCTGACTGAAAGACTAAATACTGTCAAAATAGCAATTCTTTTCAAATTGAGCTGTACATGAATCTAGCAGGCATTAATCAGAAATTGACAAATGGATTCTAAAATTCATATGGAAATGCAAAGCACCTAGAATTGTAATGACAACATTTAAAAAGAACAAAGTTGAAGGACTTAAGCTAACTTAAGTTTCAAATCTTATTCAAAAGATACAATAATCAAGACAGTGTGGTACTGGCAGAAGAATAGTCATACAACAGGTCAAAGGAACTAAATTGCAAGTCAGAAACAAATATTTACATTTATGATCAATTCATTTCTGACAAAAGTTCCAAGACAATTAAATGTAAAAGGCATAGTCTTTTTACAAATTGAATATTCACATTAAAAATCTGAAACTATTATTTCACATTACATGCACACAAAAAAACACAAACTGGATCATAGATCTAGATGTAAAAACTAGAACTAATTTCTTTGAATTCTTTTGAATTAATTTCTTCAAAAAAAAGAGAAGGAAATCTCTGACCTTGATTAGGCTGAAGGTTCTTAGATATAAAATCAAAGTTACAATTCATCTTTTCAATTTGGCATTTTGAAAGTGATCAAAATTTTAAACATATGCAAATCAAAAATCACTAATAAGAATTTTTAAACACACCCAAAACTAATATAACGTAATATGCCAATTATATTTTAATGAAACAATGGAAGAAAGTCCATAAAATAGGAGAAAATATGTGCAATCAGGTATCAGATAAAGGACTGTATCCAGAATATACAAAAAACTGTAACAATTCAAAGATCAGGCAAATGATAGAATTTTTAAATGGACAAAAGATTTTAATACATTTAACCATAAAAGATGCACAACACAGGCTTAGCTAATACACTCATGACAAGATGTGCACTATTATTAGTCATTAGGGAAATGCAAGTTAAAACCACAGTGACATACCAAAACACACTCACTAGAATGGCTACATTCAAAAAGACAGACCATACTAAATGCTGGTGAGACTGAGGAAAGATTAAAATCCCCATGCATTGCTTGTGGGAATATAACATGGTACAGCCACTTTGGAAAACCATTCCACAGGTTTATTTTTAAGTAGAACATAAACTTGCCATTTGACCCAAGAATTCCACTCCTTGGAATCTTTGTAAGAGACTTAAAAACATATGACCTCACAAAGACATGTGTATGAGTGTTCATAGCAGCATTATTCCTAACAGCCCCAAAATGGAAATAATCCAAATGTCCAAATACTGATGAATGTACAAACACGTGGTATTTCATACAATAGATACCATTCCTCAAGAAAATGGAACAATTAGCAATATAATATTCTATAACATGGATAACAATTGCTAAAACAGGAATAAACTTCCAAAATAGTACACTAACTAAAACAAGTCAGATGCAAAAGACTACACCCTGAATGATTCATTCTATGAAATAACTAGTAAAAAGGCAAATTTAAAGAAAAAGAGGCAATTACCTATTACCTTGGTCTGGGGTTTCGAGAGATGAAACCTTAATGCAAATAGGCATAAAGGAAATTTTGGAGGTGAAAAAGATATTCTAAAACTGCTATGGTGATGGTAGCCCACCTCCATAAGTTTATTAATAACCACTAAATTGAAAAAAGAAATATTAAAATCACTGTAAGGAGCAAATGGATATGATGTGTCTCTAGAAGACACAGGATCACCTATTAATATTCAAGGCAAAAAAATATAATTTTAATCTTTTTATGAGGAAACATCAGAGAATCCCAAATTGAGGAACACCAGCAAATAACTACCTATAATTTTCAAAAATATTAATGGCTTGAAAAACAACAGAAGGTTAAGGAACTAGCCCAGATAAAAGTTAACTAAAGAGACATGACACTTGAATGAAATGCATGATCCTGACCTGACCCACATCTTCTAGACAAAAATAAAAATGGACAGTATTAGATAAAAGTAGACAAAAGTACAAACTTCCAGTTATAAGATAAACAAGTACTAGGAATGTAATGTATAGCATACTATATGTAATTAATACTACTGTACATCATACATGAGAGAGAAGAGAATAAATCCAAACAGTTCTAGACACAAGAAAAACAAACTTTTTCCTATTTTTAAATTTTCTATCTATAGGCTATGAGGGATTCTCACTAAACTTATTGTGGTAATCAGCAAATGACGTATGTAAGACAAATCACTATGCTGCACATCTTAAACAGTGCTGCACAACAATTATATCTAGATAAAGATGGAAGAAAAAATAATGGTAAATTAAAATTTTTAAATTGATAAAGAGTGATATATAATAAAGAACATTGACAGTACAATTGACAAAATTGGAAAATGAACTGTGGATTAAAGCATGACAGCAATTTTAAATTTTTTAAATTTGATAATTGTTCTAAAAATATATGAGAGAATATTCTTATTAGGAAATATACACTGAACAATTCTGAGGAAAAGAGTCTGAATATATACAACTTGCTCTGTAATGATTCAAAGAATATAAATATAAATATCAATATCAATATATCCTGTGGTCTTTCTGAAAGACAGAACTAAAGAATGATAAGGCAGATCGATGTGGTGTAGTAAAAAAAAAAAAAAAAGAATGATAAGGCAAAGTGTTAAAAATTAATAAAGGATAGATGAGAATTCTTCATACTGTTTTTATTGTTTCTGTAAGTTTGGAAATATTTCAAGATAAAGCATTAAATATTCAATAAAACAGCAAGAGCTTGATAATTCTTTGACATGACACTTACTTTGAAGCACCATGTTTAACAGGCAAACATTAGCAGGAGTCCCACCAAAGTCTAAAACAAGAAAAAGATGACATTTTTCCAATATTTGACTGGAGATACTAGTCAACAAAATTATACAAGAGAAAAAAAAAAATGTTTAAAATCTTAAAGGGAGGGCAAATAAGACCATTTGCATATGGTCATATGATTGTTAACCAAAGAAATAACCAGAAAAAATGAGAATTCTATAAGAAATCTAAATTCAAAATTAAGATACAGAAATCATTGTCTTTCATATCACAGGGAAGCTGAAAAAAAAAGTATTTGGTTAAAAAAAAAACCCTGTATTTAGCTTCAGCTTCAGCCTCACCCTTTAAAATGCCAAATAACTACTGCAATAACAGTTTTGTCTTAAAAACTCCTTAAAAAGTAAAAGATTAATAATATTGTGACAACACAGGCCATCATAAAATATTAAATCACTGGGACAGCATCAATTGTTATTCAGTCGCTCAATCGTGTCTGACTCTTTGCAACCCACAGACTGCAGCACGAAAGGCTTCCCGGTCCTTCACCATCTCCCAGAGCTTGCTCAAACCCATGTCCATTGAGTCAATGATGCCATCCAACCATCTCATCCTCTGTCATCTCCTTCCCCTGCTGCCCTCAATCTTTCCCAGCATCAGGGTCTTTTCCAATGAGTTGGCTCTTCACATCAGGGGGCTGAAGTATTGGAGTTTCAGCTTCAGCATCAGTCCTTTCAATGAATATTTAGGGTTGATTTCCTTTAGGATTGACTGGCTTGATCTCCTTGTTATCCAAGCATCACTAATCCAACAGAATTCATCACTGTGACACACTCAGAAAGCACAGTATAATATGCCAGGATTACTGTGAGTTAAGCACAGAGTGAGTGGATCGCTACCTTATTCTGCTACAGGCAAAGACAAAAGTGTTGCTGTACAAGAAATGTTTGAAGCTGCCTTTTCTTATACAACATTTTCATATAAAAGCCTGTATTGCATGTTGGAAAAGGGCTCTCCAATAAAAGATAGAAGAGATAATGTATGTTGTGGATGACAATACCAAATAGCAGTAAGCTCTAACATTGTGCAGAAAAAGACCCACAATACTCGGCCATTCCAGGAAGAAAACATCCGATGTCATGTTTGTACATACACAGAAAAGGATCTTGACATAATAAACACTGAATTGGGCTGTGGTGGGGATTTTCTAAAATATGTATTCAGGTATTATTCCTAAAGTAAATAAAATAAATGAGAATTTTTAAAAGCTACTTACGTATTTTGTGCTTCCCTGGTGGCTCAGATGTTAAAGCAACTGTCTGCAATGCAGGAGACCTGGGTTCAATCCCTGGGTCAGGAAGATTCCCTGGAGAAGGAAATGGCAACCCACTTCAGTACTCTTGCCTGGAAAATCCCATGGACGGAGGAGCCTGGTAGGCTACAGCCCATGGGGTCGCAGAGTCGGACACGACTGAGCAACTTCACTATGTATTCTAGGGGGACAACAGGATGGCCATCATTAGAGGGAGGAAAGTGAAAGTGTTAGTCGATCAATCATGTCTGACTCTTTGCGACCCATGGACGTAGCCCACCCAGGCTCCTCTGTCCATGGGATTTTCTGAGCCACCAGGAAAGCCCTCATTAGAGGGAGGATCTGCAGGGAACCAGAATTTATTTGCTAATTCCTCCCTCACAGTTGTTCAATCAGTTCACGTTGATTGGATAGACAGTAATGACTGACCCAAGAAAAGCCAATGAGTGGGCCTGATAAATCATTCTGACAGTCTCTGTGCATCTTAGAGTAAAGAAAAATAAGGCAAAATTAAAGATTTTGTGATTTTCTAATCTGGTGCCCAGCGAGCCATTCTTGAATTATATAGATGTTATGCCACGAAAAAACGTGAAAAATTACTTTCTAACAGATCAGACCCCTTTTTAGAATGATGATGATGACAATGATATTTTTTTTTTACCATTCACTGAATGTTGGCTACTTGCCAGGCACTGTTTAAGATGCTGAGAATACAGCTATAGTGTCACATGAGAATAGACAGATTATAATCATGATAACGAGTGAATAGTTACTATTCTCTGGTGGCTCAGACACTAAAGAATCTGCCTGCAACATAAGAGACCCAGGTTCAATCCCCAGGTCCAGAAGATCCCCTGGAGCAGGAAATGGCCTTCCTTGAAAAAGCAAGGAAATACTTGCTTTTCCAAGTATTCTTGCTTGGAAAATCCCATGGACAGAGGAGCCTAGTAGGCTACAGTCCATGGGGTTGCAAAGAGTCAGACATGACTGAGTGACTAACACTTTCACTTTCACTTGGCACTTACCCTATTCCAAGAACATTTTATATACATTATCTCACAACCCTCCTGCACAGTAGATAGCATTCTGTCCACTTCATGTGTAGGAAACTGAGACCAGAGAAGGTGAAATGACTGGTCCATAATCACCCACTTAGAAAGGGGCTGACCATGGAAATTACTTGGCAATCCAGTTGTTAGAATGCTGCGCTTCCACTGCAGGGGGTCTTGGGATTGATCCCTGGTCCAGGAACTAAGATTCTGACAAGCTGAGTTACACAGCCAATTAAAAGAAAGAAAGAGACTGATCAGAAGAGAAAATCAGGTCCCTCTACGCCGGGCCCCCAGTAACTGCCTTTATCTCAGGACAGGACCACGTTCCCTTGGAAGGGGAGCTCACAGTGACAATTCATAGGGCCCAGAACAATGATGAGCCCAAATGTGAAACTACTGAGGTCAGGAGAGTAGTGGACAAGGCAGAGACAGGAGCCACCTCATTCAGGGCTCCAATACCAGTTATGCCAAGAGTTGTGAGCCACACCTGGTATCCTGGCCAGGTTTTGGCTCTTCCATCCATCCCTTAAAACATAGCATGTCCACACTCATTGTCCTGAAAATAGAGCTCCCATTGAACTATCCTTGACCATGGGATGTCCAAGCATCAGCAACAGAACTCCAACAAGGTCTGGTCGGGAGTGCCCCAAAAGCAGTGTTCAGCCCTGCATGTTCCCTCAGCAACATTCCTGATCTATACAGGGAATTTCTTAGCCCACAGGCAAGACACTGGAATGCAACCATGAGAGTGGATGCAGGAAGGAGTATCAGGGAAACCACTGAAGGCAGGCCCAGGAAGGTTGAATTTCCTTCTTGACTTTGTCACCAACAGGCTGGGACATGACCTCAACCATACACTGCCCTGTTCCTGAACCCCTCATATGCTGAGTGAAAATAAGTTCCATCATCTTAAGTTCGGGCCCCAAACAGAATCATTGTGGAGCTGCTTAAGGAGAATTCCTACGCCCATGGCTCTCGGAAGTCTGATCAGTGGTTCTGGGATGTGGCATAGAATCTGCATTTTACACTAACTGGCCAGAGAAGGTCAGTGTCTGCCAATTCACAAATCACTAGCTTGAATGTCCATCAAAGGAAGCCTGATTTTAATGGAATTCTGTATGAGGGAATATGATGCGGCCCTAAAAATGAGACCATAAAAGCTATTTTGTAAAAAGGGACAAAGTGAGCAATCATGTGGTGAAAGAGAAAGTGAAGTCACTCAGTCGTGTCCAACTCTTTGCGTGGACTGTAGCCTACCAGGCTCCTCTCTCTATGGGATTCTCCAGGCAAGAATACTGGAGTGGGTTGCCATTTCCTTTTCCAGGAGATCTTCCCAACCCAGGGATCGAACCCAAGTCTCCTGCATTGCAGGCAGACGCTTTAACCTCTGAGCCACCAGGAAAGCCCTAGACGCGCCTTTAAAGTGACACCCAGATTAAAGGCGCTGCCGCCTGCATCACCTGGAGGGGAGCCTGATGGGTCGGAGGATCCTCTGCTACTTCCGGGCTCCTGGCCAATTGGTTCTTCCTTTGGGATGACAGTTGAGCCGCAACAGATACACCTCTGAGTGTAGTGTACGTCAAATTCGATACACTAAACTCTTGGTTTAGTGACGGAAGTATAACAATGACCATCATGCTAAACTGATACATACATAAGTTGACCATGCAGCAGTTGATATTAAGACAATCAATTCTAACATCTCTTTCCCTTCCAACACACCTGCAAGGATCTGACAATCATTAACAACAGACAAAGGCTTAAGGATGCCATCCAAAAACTCACCTCACTATTGGACCAAAAGAAGATAAGAGGTCACTACCAGGGCGACGTCTCAGGGGATGAAGGAACTACATTTCAGGGTCCTGGTGCAGCGTTCCAATGGTGAGACTTCAAATGTAATCGGTTTTCCGGTTAAGGTTTTCCTCATCTGAGGTCAACAAGAGGAAAGCCAAGGACTTCACCCAGGAGTGGCACGATTGCTCCGCCCCCTTCAGGCCTATAAAAGCATCTACACTGAACTACCCACCAGGGTCAGGACTCTAGGGCTTCCCAGACTACTCCATTTCTGTAGGCGGAGCCTAGGAAGGGGCGGGGCTTAGCGTGCGGCTGCTTAGCGTGCGGCTGCTTAGCGTGCGGCTGCTTAGCGTGCGGCTGCTTAGCGTGCGGCTGCTTAGCGTGCGGCTGCTTAGCGTGCGGCTGCTTAGCGTGCGGCTGCTTAGCGTGCGGCTGCTTAGCGTGCGGCTGCTTAGCGACTCTGGTTCCGCCCGCTTCACTCACGGCACCCTTGGCCCACTCCTCTGCAAACCCGTCCACGTGAGGAGCTGAAGCTTCAAACTCGCAAGACTGAACGCAGCAGCTCCCCTAGAAGCCACGACTGAGTGACTCCCCAGAGGCAACCCCAAAGTTCGAAGACTCGTCCTGCGTTCCTGCGCCCCACCGCCCCTCGTCGGCCTCACCTGTCAAGCCGACCTTTCACTGCCTGCAGGACCCAGCCCTCTGTCGCCTTCTGCCAGGTCCCAGGCCCGCGGCGACATTCACATGATGGGCTGCCGACCGCGCAGCCCCACCGCCTACCCTGAGGACACGTGGGAACAGCAGGACGGAGGACCCGGCCCTGCCAAGCGCCGCCGAACCGAGGAGCCCGCCCTCCCCAAGTCCGAGTCTGAGGCGGAGCCCAGCCTGCATAACCTGACCTGGTCCCCGACAGCGGGCACTCTCATTTTCGTGGCTGTCCTGCCGACGGGATGTGCTCTGCACGTGCTCCTGGACGACGTCGAACTGCTGCTGGAGCCCGAGCCAACGTCTGTGTGGCAAGTGTGTTTCGGAGGTCGCATCCTCATGCTGGTCCCCGAGGCCCTCCTGGGCTCGGGTGTGGAAGGGCCGTGGGGGCAGGGCCTAGAACCGGGCGCTGTCCTGAGCCCTCCCGGAGAGTACGTGGCCCTGGAGCCGGGACTCTCCTGTGCCGCTGTCCCAGAGATCGCCTGCCAGGGAGAGGCCAGCAAGGAGGACGCGAATGCTGACGCTGACTTCCTGCTGGGCGGGATGGATGCTGCCTCAGTCCCAGTCGCTGGGCTCCGCTCTTCTGCTGGAAGTTTGACTCACTTTGACCTGTTCGACCTAGTCTCAGAGCTCTCCCCTCGGGCCTCCAATCCTAGTCCAGAGAGAGGCTCTCCTCAGCACGACGACAACCTGGACTTGCACCTTCTGGAGCCCTTTCCTGACTCACCACTCCAACCTCTACCTCCTTCTCCGAGTCCAGGTCCCCAGGAGCGCCCCTGTCGCCCAACTGGTCCTCCTTGCAAGGCCCGGAGATGCCTGTTCCCTGAATCCACTGCCTCCCACAATTCCTGGACTCCTGAGCGGGCACCAGGACAGAATCTTCCGATGTTGGTTGTGTATATATTGAACACACCAAAAGAAGCACACGAATAGGTCCTTTTTGGATGCAGGCTGCATTGCAGAATTTTGGTCAGTGGCTGCCTGAACACCTGAAAGGAAGCTCACCTGGGCAAAGAAAATCCACTTGAAATGCAGCATTCTTTCAGCCAGCCAGACTGCTGGTAGGTTTTCTCTAAAGAGGTTACCCTTAAGCAGATCTGTTGTTGTTTTTGTTTGTTTGTTTGTTTGCTGTTGTTTTGGACTCCGTGCAACTCTGTGGACTGTAGCCCTCCAAGATCCTCTGCCCATGTGATTTCCCAGGCAAGAATACTGGAATAGGTTGTCGTTTACTTCTCCGGGGCATCTTCCTGACCCAGGGATGGAAGCTGCCTCTCCTGCATTGCAGGCGGATTCTTTACCACTGAGCCGCTGGGGAAGCCTAAGCAGCTCTACCCCCTTCCCATTTGCTTCAAACATAAGCAAAAGCACTTTTCTCTAAAAAGCTATCCTTTCCCAGATACCCTACCACTGGCCCCTTTCCCTATTGTGCCCCACCCCACTCAACAGAAGAATTGCTCATTTCTGTTCTTTACACGGTTTTGGTCCTAGTGTCTGTCCATGCTAGTTTACAACACCTCTACCCAGCTGGGACTTTTTTGGATGGAAGGTCTAGCCCCTTTAGGGGAATCTAGTCAGTAGTTTTATGTGGACAAATATTTGTTGAATACAAAACATAGAATGGGGAACAATGATTATGGCCCCTCCTCTTTTGAATGACTAGGTTGGCAGATGGTTTAATTCTATTGCTGGGTTTTCCCAAAAGAACCAACAGTTTTCTGTTCTTCTTATATGCTTTTAATGTTATATAATTTTCTTGCCCCAGGAAAGTTTGTAATTCTAAAGATTTTGTGTTTTTATACTTATAAGCTCCAAAATATGTTTTTTATATTGCTACTAACATATAGAAATATTTTTTCTTAAATTGTCTGACAACCAGAAAATTACTTAATTTCTGTAATCACTTATCTATAGATTCTCTTGCTTGACTAATAAAATTATTTCCAAATAATGAGTATGTCTCCTTTTTTTTTTTTTTTTTTGACAAGCCTCTTACATCTTATTTTTCCATAATCCTTTCATTGGATATTACCTCAAATCCAGGTTGTCTGGTGTAGTTAATAGTGTCACCCCTTTTTTTGAAATACAGTTAGTTAGTGAAAGTGGTTTCAGTCATGTCCGACTCTTTGTGACCCCGTGGACTATACAGTCCATGGAATTCTCCAGGCCAGAATACTGGAGTGGGTAGCCTTTCCCTTCTTCAGGGATCTTCCCAACCCAGGGATAAGACCCAGGTCCCCTGCATTGCAGGGGTTTCTGTACCAGCTGAACCACAAGGGAAGCCCAAGAATACTGGAGTAGGTAGCCTATCCCTTCTCCAGCGGATCTTCCTGACCCAGGAATTGAACTGGGTCTCCTGCATTGCAGGCAGATTCTTTACCAACTGAGCTATAACCTGCCTTTTGAAGTATAGTTAACAAGTGTATTTTATTAAGTTTTGGGTGCACAATAACATAATTCAATATTATTGGATTATATTCAAGGTATTCAAGGTAAAGTAACTACAAAAAAATGAGTATATTTTCTTCTGCTGTACAATATGTCCTTGTTCCTTATTTACTTTATACATAGTAATTTTAATTTCTTAATCCCCTACCCTATCTTGATCCTCCCTCCTTCCCTGTCCTGAGTGACAACCACAGCTTTGTTCTCATCATATAAGAATCTTTTCTGTTTTGTTATATGCACTAATTTGTTTTATTTTTTAGATTCTATGCATGAGTGATAACATAAGAGTATATGTCTTTCTCTGAGTAATTTTATAAACCAGAATACACTCTAGGACCATCCATGTTGTTGCAAAGAGTAGATATTCATTCTCATCAAACTAGCATCTATTTGGACATACTTTGCAGTGGTCAATAAAACCAGATGAGGTTCTCTGGATTTTCTTTTGCACTGAAAGTTTGGCTTCAATCCAGGAAGAGGGTTCTCTTTGGTGTCAGGTGGTGGAGGCAGTGGAATCTACATTCAGAGAAGTCATGTCGAGGCCTAAGTTATGAGATGCACAAACACCACATTTACCCGTGATTGCCAGCTCTTATGGGGTAGTTGAAGTGTAGAGCTTCTACTCTTCCAAGAAAGATGCCTGCTTCTTCCACGTCACCTCATTCGACTCCTCGTTCTTGTGCCTGTCTCTTTAAATGGCATAACTTGACTAAGGATTTGACTGGAACAAAACTGTTCACTGGAGAGGCTCCTTCGATAAGAAGGGGAAAAGATTTCTCAGTTTCAATGGGCAGTGTGTTTTGATTTGGTATAAAGAGTCTTCCACACAAAACTGAATCAAAAGCTGCTTCATTATTATAAGACACTAATGAAAGAAATCAAAGATGACATAAACAGATGGAGAGAGATTCCATGTTCCTGGGTAGGAAGAATCAATATCATGAAAATGACTATACTACCAAATGCAATCTACAGACTCAATGCAATCCCTATGAAATTACCAATGGCATTTTTCACAGAACTAGAACAAAAAATTTCACAGTTCATATGGAAACACAAAAGACCCCAAATAGCCAAAGCACTCTTGAGAAAGAATGGAGCTGGAGGTATCAACCTTCCTGACTTCAGATTATACTACA
This sequence comes from Bos indicus, assembly GCF_029378745.1. Lineage (NCBI taxonomy): Eukaryota > Metazoa > Chordata > Mammalia > Artiodactyla > Bovidae > Bos > Bos indicus. The sequence continues at coordinate 130,442,396 of NC_091760.1, forward strand.
AAGTTACAGTCATCAAGACAGTATGGTACTGGCACAAAAACAGAAATATAAACCAATGGAACAAGATAGAAAGTCCAGAAATAAACCCATGCACCTATGCATACCTTATTCTTGACAAAGAAGCCAAGAATATACAATGCGGCAAATACAGCCTCTTCAATAAATGGTGCTGGGAAAACTGGAAAGCTACATGTAAAAAAAATGAAATTAGAACACTGCCTAACACCATACACATAAATAAACTCAAAATGGATTAAAGACCTAAATGTAAGACCAGAAACTATAAAACTCTTAGAGGAAAACATAGGCAGAACACTCGATGACATAAATCAAAGCAAGATCCTCTATGACCCACCTCCCAGAGTAACAGAAACAAAAACAAAAGTAAGCAAGTGGGGCCTGATTAAACTTATAAGCTTTTGCACAGCAAAGGAAACTAAGCAAGGTGAAAAGACAGCCCTCAGAATGGGAGAAAATAATAGCAAATGAAACAACTGAAAAAGGATTAATTTCCTTTTAATTTCAATATAATTCCAAATATACAAGCAGCTCATACAACTCAATACCAGAAAAACAAACAACCCAATCAAAAAGTGGGAAAAAGACCTAAACAGACATTTCTCCAAAGAAGACATACAGATGGATAACAAACACATGAAAAGATGCTCAACATCGCTCATTATTCAGTTCAGTTCAGTTCAGTCACTCAATCGTGTCCGACTCTTTGCGACCCCATGAATCACAGCATGCCAGGCCTCCCTGTCCATCACCAACTCCCGGAGTTCACTCAGACTCACATCCATCGAGTCAGTGATGCCATCCAGCCATCTCATCCTCTGTCATCCCCTTCTCCTCCTGCCCCCAATCCCTCCCAGCACCAGAGTCTTTTCCAATGAGTCAACTCTTCGCGTGAGGTGGCCAAAGTACTGGAGTTTCAGCTTTAGCATCTTTCCTTCCAAAGAAATCCCAGGGTTGATCTGGGATTTCAGAATGGACTGGTTGGATCTCCTTGCAGTCCAGGGGACTCTCAAGAGTCTTCTCCAACACGACAGTTCAAAGGCATCAATCCTTCAGCTCTCAGCTTTCTTCACAGTCCAACTCTCACATCCATACATGACCACTGGAAAAACCATAGCCTTGACTAGATGGACCTTTGTTGGCAAAATAATGTCTCTGCTTTTCAATATGCTGTCTAGGTTGGTCATAACTTTCATTGAAGGCAAAGGAAGAGCTCAAACATATAGCTGAGAGCCTTGTATATGAAGGTCTTCCCATACGCTGCCCTTGTAACACTCTCTTTCTGCAAGAAAAGAACCCAAACAGGCAAGGATATCAATTTGTTCAAAATTGTAAGGCCATTGACAAACTTCTTGATAGAAATTAACACAAATACCATCCTTTCGCCAATTCCACCTGAAACCACTTGCTTCACTCTAATGAATCTTTATTCTGCCTTTTTTCAGTGTTCCTCTAGACCAAGACCAGAGAAGGCAATGGCACCCCACTCCAGTACTCTTGCTTGGAAAATCCCATGGACGGAGGAGCCTGGTAGGCTGCAGTCCATGGGGTCGCTAAGAGTCAGACACGACTGAGCGACTTTACTTTCACCTTTCACTTTCATGCATTGGAGAAGGAAATGGCAACCCACTCCAATGTTCTTGCCTGGAGAATTCCAGGGATGGCTGAGCCTGGCGGGCTGCCGTCTATAGGGTCGCACAGAGTGGGACACGACTGAAGTGACTTAGCAGCAGCAGCAGCAGCAGCTAGACCAAGACAGTCAATACTTTTTGCCTTCACCGGGAGAGGACCACAACATACCTGAACAGTCATGCCCCTAGAGTACACTGGAGTCCCCTTCTATTTTTCCCTGGTTCTTGATCATGACTTAAAAGATTTAAATTTCCCTTGTGATTCAGTTCTTAATATAATGTGTAAGTTAATCTTCTTTGTTCAAAGAACAAGGAATCCTAAACAAAGATTTCATTGGCTTGCCCCAACCTTATCAAAAAGGAGGCATAAATTTTAAATATGTTATAATTTTGCCAAAATACAGTCTATTATTTATAGTATGACATCACAAGGGGAAAACCTTCTGTCCTGATAGAAAAAAGACAATTCAAACATATCCTAAACACCTCACCAAAGACAGTTGAGAGTATGTGTTTTTATTAATAACTGGATATTACAGACAATGGGTCCAAGTTTTAATATATTGAAAAACATCTTTATAAATTGACAAAGTCCTATAAGAAACCCTTTACTGGGGTACTCAAATGTGAAGGGGGATTTTGTAACCAGAAGAAGACTGTTTAATGGCCTCTTTCTCTAGTCATCTCTAAGTACTAAAAGTTCTTATGTCTACTCATGAATAAGCTATCTGACAAGTCTTTGAGGTTTTAACTTAACTTGATGAGAACTAACAGAAATCCATTGCTCCTAAAACCAGAAACAACTAAGATGTCTTTCATAGGCAGATGGAGAAAAATCTGTGATTATATATAATATATACATGTAATCCATATATATTATATACCTATATAGATATAACATATGTAATATTATTAACATTAAGAAAAAATGTAAATGAGTTGCCAAGCCAGGTAATAAATAATTTTAAATGCATATTGCTAAGTTACAGAAGCCAATCTGGAAAGACCACATACTGTGTGAATCCAATTAAATACATTCTGAAAAAAAGCTAAACTAAAGAGATAGTGAAAAATCAGTGGTTGTCAGGGCTTCAGAAGAAGCTAGATAAATAGGTGGAGTGCACATGATTTGTAGGGTGGGTATCTACTCTCTATGACGTTATATATAAAGGTTCATAAGGGAATTCTGCAAAATATTTAAGGAAACATAGTTCACAATCTATGGAAAAAGTTGAAGTGGGGAAAATACTTTGAAACACATTTTACAAGGTCAGCATTACCCTGATACCAAAACAAGACTGGGAGACACTAAAAAAGAGAAAATTATAGGTCAATATCACTGATAAACTATATACAAAAATCCTCCACACAATATTAGCAAACTGAATTCACCAATGCATAAAAAGGGTCTTACACCACAATCTAGTAAGATGTATTCCAGGGATTCAAGGATGAATTCATATTCAAAAATCAAGTGATGTGATACAACACATTAACAAAACAAAGGGTAAAAACTACATAGTCATCTCATATATGCATAAATAGCATTTGACAAAAGTCAACATCCATTCATGATAAAAAAAAAAAAAAAAACCCTCAACAAAATGAACAAAGAGGGACTATGCATGCATGCTAAGTCGTTTCAGTTGTGTCCAACTCTTTGCGACCCCATGGACTATAGCCCACCAGGCTCCTCTATCCAAGGGATTCTCCAGGCAGGAATATTGGAGTGGGTTACCACGTACTCCTCCAGGGGATCTTCCCAATCCAGGAATCAAACCCGAGTCTCCTGCGATTCCTATATTGCTGGCTGATTCTTTACTGCTGAGCCACCAAGGAAGCTCTAAGGGACAATGCTGCTGCTGCTAAGTCACTTCAGTCGTGTCCCACTCTGTGGGATCCCAGAGACGGCAGCCCACCAGGTTCCTCTGTCCCTGGGATTCTCCAGGCAAGAACACTGGAGTGGGTTGCCATTTCCTTCTCCAATGCATGAGAGTGAAAAGTGAAAGTGAAGTAGCTCAGTCATTTCCGACTCTTCAAGACCCCACAGATTGCAGCCCACCAGGCTCCTCTGTCCATGGGATTTTCCAGACAAGAGTACTGGAGTGGGGTGCCATTGCCTTCTCCCTAAGGAACAATACCTCACTATAATAAAGACCATGGAGAAGGCAATGGCACCCCACTCCAGTGCTCTTGCATGGAAAATCCCATGGATGGAGGAGCCTAGAAGTCTGCAGTCCATGGGGTCGCTAAGAGTCGGACACGACTGAGCAACTTCACTTTCACTTTTCACTTTCATGCATTGGAGAAGGAAATGGCAACCCACTCCAGTGTCCTTGCCTGGAGAATCCCAGGGACGGGGGAGCCTGGTGAGCTGCCGTCTATGGGGTCACACAGAGTCGGACACGACTGAAGTGACTTAGCAGCAGCAGCATAATAAAGACCATACAAGACTAAGCCACAGCTTACATCATAATCATTGGCCAAAAAAGCTTAAAACTTTTCCTCCAAGATCAGAAACAAGACGAGGATGCCCACTGCCACCATTCCTATGTAACGTAGCATGGGAAGTCCAGCAACAGCAATCAGACAAGAAAAAGAAAAGATATCCAAATTGAAAGGGAAAAAGTGAAGTTGTCATTATTTACAGATTACATGATACTATATAAAAAAAACCCTAAAGACATCAAAAAACTTTTAATAAATTCAGTAAAGTTTCAGGATATAAGATTAATATTTAGAAATTGCCTTTCTATACACTGACAATAAACTATCAGGATTATAAATCATGAAAACAATCCCATTTAAAATTCCATCAAAAAATAAATAAAACACCTAGGAATAATTTTAGCCAAAGAGGTGAAAGACCTATACTCTGAAAATTATAACACAATGATGAAGGCAATTGAAGTCAATATAAATAAATTGAAAGCTATCATATGTTCATGGATTGGAAGAATTAATATTGTTAAAATGTCCCAACAACTCAAAACAACCTAAAAGGTTATTGCAATTCTATCAGTATACACAGTTTTTCACATAACTAGAAAAATAATTTAGTACTTATATGAAATCACACACACACAAAAAAAACTGGAGGTATCATGCTCTCTGACTTCAGACTACACTACAAAGCTAGAGTTATCAAAACAGTATGGCACTGGCAGAAAAACAGATAAGTTGACCAATGGAGCAGAATAGAAGGCTGAGAAATAAACTTTTGCACACATGGTCAATTAACCTACAGTGAAGGAAGCAAGAACATACAATGAGGTCAACAAAAGTTATTGGGATAATTGGAAACTTACACATAAAAGAACAAAATTAGAACAGTGTCACACACACAACATTTTTACATACTCTCTTCCAAATTTTGAACCAGTTCATTCTTCCATGTCCAGTTCTAACTGTTGCTTCTTGACCTACACACAGGTTTCTCAGGAGACAAATAAGGTGGTCTGGTATTCCCATCTCTAAGAATTTTCCACCGTTTGTTGTGAGCCACACAGTCAAAGGCATTAGCATAGTCAATGAAGCAGAAGTAGATATTCTTGTCGAATTCTCTTGCTTTTTCTCTGATCCAGCGGATGTTGGCAATTTGATCTCTGGTTCCTCTGCCTTTTCTAAATCCAGCTTGAACATCTGGAAGTTCTTGGTTCATGTACTGTTGAAGCCTAGCTTGGAGAATTTTGAGCATTACTTTGCTAGCATGTGAGATGAGTGCAATTGTGTGGTAGTTTGAACATTCTTTGGCATTGTCTTTCTCTGGGATTGGAATGAAAACTGACCTTTTCCAGACCTGTGACCACTGCTGAGTTTTCCAAATTTTCTGGTATATCAAGTGCAGCACTTTGTTACAGTATCAAATCAGTATGGTACTGGAATAATAAAGATAGATAATTGATTAGAATACATAGTCCAGAAACAAACTCTTGTATATATTGTACAATGAAATTCAGCAAGTCTACCCAATGGGGAAAGGATAATCTTTTCAAGCAATTTTGTTGGGCAGAGGGGTTTTGAGATAGGTAAAGGGGATTAAGCAGTACAAACATCTCCAATAATAAACAAGCCATGGGGATACAATATACACCATAAAGAATATGATCAATAATATTGTAATAAAAATGTTGTATAGAAACAGATGATTGCCAGACTTATCATAGTGATTATTTCATTAAGTATGCAAATTTCATATCACTATTTAGTGCATCTGAAATAAACATAATATTGTCCTTCAATTATATTTCAATAAAAAATTTTTGTTATTGGAAAAAATTGGATACCCACATGCAAAATAATAAGTGAAACTGAACCCTTATCTTACACCTTATGTAAAAATTAACCCAAAATGAGGTCAAATATCTAAACATAAGACTTAAAACTATAAAGCTCTTACATGAAAGCAAAAGGGGAAAGCTTCATTATATTGAAGTGAAAGTGAAAGTTGCTCAGTTGTGTCCAACTCTTTGCAATCCTATGGACTGTAGCCTGCCAGGCTCCTCTGTCCATGGGATTTTGCAGGCAAGGATAGTGGAGTGGGTGGCCATTTTCTTCTCCAGGGTATCTTCCCAACCCTGGAGATTGAACCTGGGTCTCCTGCATTGCAGACAATTCCTTACCATCTGAGCCACTAGGGAAACCCTCATTATAATGAGCTTGGCATTTGTTTCTTCAATATGACACCAAAAGACAGAAAACAAAAGTAAAATAGATAAATTGGACTACATGAAAAAAATTTTTAAATGATACAATTAATAGACTGAAAAACAACCTATAGAATAGGAAAATATTTGCATATCTTCTATGTGGTTAATATCTAGAATACATTAAGAACTACAACTCAACAGGAAAAAAATACCTGACATTTAAATGGGCAAAAGTCTTGATAGTCATTTCTCCAAGGAAAATATACAAATATTTGTAAACATACAGGAAGCATATGAAAAAGGTGTTCAACATCACTGCTGCTGCTGCTGCTGCTAAGTTGCTTCAGTCGTGTCCGACTCTGTGCGATCCCATACACGGCAGCCTACCAGGCTCCCCCATCACTGGGATTCTCTAGGCAAGAACACTGGAGTGGGTTGCCATTTCCTTCTCCAACACATGAAAGTGAAAAGTGAAAGTAAAGTCGCTCAGTCATGTCTGACTCTTAGTGACCCCATGGACTGCAGCCTACCAGGCTCCTCCGTCCATGGGATTTTCCAGGCAAGAGTACTGGAGTGGGGTGCCATTAGCCAAATACAGACTACCATGAGATGTCACCTTAGAAGGTTTGTTATTTAAAAAAAAAAAAAAGAAGAAGAAGAAGAAAAGAAAAAAACCAAGTGTTTGGCAAGCATGTGGAAAATTTAAGATTATTGTACATTGTTGGTCAGTATGAAAATGGTGCAGCCATTATAGGAAATAGTTTGTCAATTCTTCAACAAATTAAAAATAGAACTACTGTATAATCCAGGAATTCCACTTCTGACTATATACCCAAAAGAATAAAAAACAGGACCTCAAAGAGATATTTATACACTCCTGTTGGTAGCAACATTATTCACAAAAAACAAAGGTGGAAGCAGCCCAAATGTCCATAGAAGGATGAATTGACTTTAAAAAAATGTAGATGCATACAATAGATCATTCGTCCTTAAAAAGGAAGGAAATTCTGACACATACCATAACATGGATGAATATTGAGGACATTATGCTAAGTGAAATAAACCAGTTACAAAAAATAAACACTGTATAATTTTACTTATATGAAGTATCCAGAGTAGTCAAATTCACAGAAACAAAAGTAGAATGGTGGTTTCCAGGGGCTGGAGAGAGGAGGCAAAGGGGAATTGTTCTAAAAGTACAGACTGTTCATTTTGCAACATAAAAAATTTGTGGAGACTGGTTACATAACAAGGTAAATATACTTAGGACTACTAAACTGTACACTTAAAATGGGTAGGGTGGTAAATTTTAAGTTATGTGCCTTTTATCTAAACGTAAGACCAGAAACCATAAAACTCCTAGAGGAAAACATAGGCAAAACACTCTCTGACATAAATCACAGTAGGATCCTCTATGACCCACCTCCCAGAGTAATGGAAAGAAAAGCAAAAATAAACAAATGGGACCTAATTAAACTTAAAAGCTTTTGCACAATGAAGGAAACCATAAGCAAGGTGAAAAGACAGCCTTCAGAACGGGAGAAAATAATAGCAAACAAAGAAGCTGACAAATAATTAATCTCAAAAATATACAAGCAACTCCTGAAGCTCAATTCCAGAAAAATAAGCGACCCAATCAAAAAATGAGCCAAAGAACTAAACAGATATTTCTCCAAAGAAGATATACAGATGGCTAACACACACATGAAAAGATGTTCAACATCATTCATTATCATAGAAATGCAAATCAAAATCACAATGAGGTACCATCTCACGCTGGTCAGAATGGCTGCTATCCAAAAGTCCACAAACAATAAATGCTGGAAAGGGTGTAGAGAAAAGGGAACCTTCTTACACTGTTGGTGGGAATGCAAACTAGTACAGCCACTATGGAGAACAGTAGGGAGATTCCTTAAAAAACTGGAAATAGAACTGCCATATGACCCAGCAATCCCACTGATGGGCATACACACTGAGGAAACCAGAATTGAAAGAGACACGTGTACCCCAATGTTCATTGCAGCACTGTCTATAATAGCCAGGACATGGAAGCAACCTAGATGTCCATCAACAGACGAATGGATAAGAAAGGTGTGGTACATATACACAATGGAATATTACTCAGCCATTAAAAAGAATACATTTGAATCAGTTCTAATAAGGTGGATGAAACTGGAGCCTATTATACAGAGTGAAGTAAGCCAGAAAGAAAAACAGCAATATAGTATACTAATGCATATATATGGAACTTAGAAGATGGTAACGATGACCCTATATGCAAGATATTCTATCAGTACTCTATACAGCCTTCTACCTGAGCTAAAATCAGTCCAGACAGCGGAAGTTATTGTATTTACTATAGCTTGTCAACCAATCAGACCAGAAATTAAGTATATAGTAGGTATGCTTTTGGTGTAGTATGTGACTATGGGCTGCTTTGGAAACAGATGTAGAGAACAGTCTTTTGGACTCTGTGGGAGAAGGCAAGGGTGGGATGGTTTGAGAGAAAAGCATTGAAATATGTATATTACCATATGTGAAACAGATCACCAGTCCAGGTTCAATGCATGAGACATGGTGCTCAGGGCTGGTGCACTGGGATGACCCAGAGGGATGGGATGGGGAGGGAGGTGGGAGGGGGGTTCAGGATGGGGAACACAGGTACACCCATGGCTTATTCATGTCAATGTATGACAAAACCCACTACAATATTGTAAAGTAATTAGCCTCCAATTAAAATAAATTAATTTAAAAAAAAAGAATTTGGGACTTAAAAAAAAAGTTATGTGTCTTTTGTGTTGTGTTTATGTTATGTATATTACCACAATTTTATTTAAAACACATCTGAGGTTATTTCCAAGTCATATGTAATCTGTCAAAAACATGGTCCTGTAAAAACTATAAAAATGGAGAATTGGAGATAAGATTCTTAAATTCATGGGCTTTCCAGTTACCAGTCCACAGGAGGATAAGTAATGTGTCCCCAAGGAAGTGGAAAGTATGGCTTCAAAAGTTCCAGCAGGAGTACAACTGGCCAAGGGACACTTTCTTAAAGTGTTGCTAATGTTTATTTAAGGATACCATTGGTTAACCTCTCTATGAGGTTAAGCCTGGTAAGTATAGTTTTTGAGTAAGAGACAATGCCTTACAGAACTCTTTTATGATAGTTACTGTAAAATACATGCCTTGGTCACTGGTATGTTCCAAGTTGGAAACACAGTATCAAGTAGCTTTTTAGCAACTGAAAAGACTGTAGATGTTCAACCTGGAAATGATTTACCCGATCCTACAGTAATCAAAACAGTATGGTACTTGCATAAAAACCAGCATATAGACAAAAGGAAGAGAATAGATAATTCAGCAATAAACCCACACATTTATAGTCAACTGATCTTCAACAAGGGTGCAAAGAATACCCGATAGTCTTTTGCCTCATTGATAAAGTTTTATTCCTAAGTATTTTATTCTTTTTGATGTTATTGTAATGAGTTGGGTTTTTTAACAATATTTCCCCACTAATGCTGATTTAATATAGTAACCCATTTGTCTATATCATTATGAGTAGTTTCTTTATAAAATTAGTTATACATATTTGAAATCACTTTGTTCCATCTCTCTTGAGAGCACCACAGATTATTCCAATGAAAGGTACCTGATTTTTTTTTCATTTTTCCTTTTTAGAGACCAATAGTTAATATGATAGGCTGCTTTGAATTCCTCCAGAGATTTCACAGAAACTTAATTTTGGGTAAGGTACTTGTTTGGCATATTGATCTGCTAGAGTATCTCCCTTAGCTGCCATATTGTTTCTCTCTAGATGGGGTTCAGCCTTTCCTGTAGCTACCTCAAGGAAGTGGAACTTCATCTAAAAGGTCCTTAACTTGTCCACTTTTGAGAGGATACTGGCAGAGGCAAGAAACTCCCTTTGTTTCCAAAGCAGCCCATAGTCACTTACTACACCAAAAGCATACCTGCTATATACTTAATTTCTGGTCTGATTGGTTGACAAGCTATAGTAAGTACAATAACTTCTGCTGTCTGGACTGATTTTACCTCAGGTAGAAGACTGTATAGAGTACTGATAGAATATCTTGCTTGATAACCTCCAGTTTCAGTTTTCAGGTATGATCCATCAACAGTATTAGGTCAGTATCTCAGGAGGTTGTTGTTGTTCAGTCATTCAGTCGTGTCCTACTCTTTGTGACTCCATGGACTACACAGCATGCCAAGCTTCCCTGTCCTTCACCATCTCCCAGACCTTGCTCAAATTATGTCCATTGAATCGGTGATGCCATCCAACTATCTCACCTCCTGTAATCCCCTTCTCCTCCTGTCTTCAATCTTTCCCAGCATCAGGGTCTTTTTCCGTGAATTGGCTCTTCACATCAGGTGGCCAAAGTATTGGAGCTTCAGCTTCATTATCAGTCCTTCCAATGAATATTCAGGACTGATTTCCTTTAGGATTGACTGGTTTTATCTCTTTGCAGTCCAAGGGACTCCCAAGAGTCTTCTCCAACGCCATAGCTCAAAAGCATCAGTTCTTGGGTGCTCAAACTTCTTTATGGTCCAACTCTCACATCCACACATGACTACTGAAAAAACCATAGCTTTGACTAGAGGAACCTTTGTTGGTAAAGTAATGTCTCTGCTTTTTAATATGCTGTCTAGGTTGGTCATAGCTTTTCTTCCAAGGAGCAAGCATCTTTTAATTTCATGCCTTCAGTCCCCATCTGCAGTGATTTTGCAGCCCAAGAAAATAAAGTTTGTCATTGTTTCCATTGTTGCCCCATCTATTTGCCATGAAGTGATGGGACCAGATGTCATGATCTTCGCTTTTTGAATGTTGAATTTTTAAGCCAGTTTTTTCACTCTTCTCTTTCACCTTCATCAAGAGGCTCTTTAGTCTCAGGAGGAGTCTCTAATAAATCTGAGTGAGGTACAGAGATTTTCCTAACTAAAGTAAGACAACCATGAGGTTCCCCCTTCTTTTGATAGTGCAGGGAGAGTGGCTGGATTAACAGTGTTGCAGTAAAGAACAGTAATGGGACAGGGTGAGAGTGATAGTATCTCAAAAGATATTAATTGGCTGGTTGAAAGTGTCTGCTTTGTCATTAGTAATGTCTGTACTGAGTGAGGAGCCATGAAATCAAAAGAGGAGGCTAGAACTTATTCACCCTGGAGAAGGAAGTGGCAACCCACTCCAGTATTCTTGCCTGGAGAATCCCATGGATGGAGGAGTCTGGTGGTCTAGAGTCCATGGGGTCACAAAGAGAGAACTTATTCAGCAGAAATATCAACAAATTTGTGTTTGTTTGGGGGTTTTTTATTTTAATTGGAAGATAATTACTTTACAATATTGTGATGGCTTTTGCCATACATTAACATGAGTCAGCCATAGGCACACATATGTTCCCTCCCTCCTGAAACCCCCTCTTACCTCCCTCCCCACCCCATCCCTCCAGATTGTTGCAGAGCACTGGTTTTGGGTGGTAATAGCTATTACTCTATGACAAGTGGGATAAACCTTTCCAACAGGGTCAAGAGTGAGAATATAGTTAGTGACTTTAAGGTTGATTGTTTTCAGAGGTTCAGTTCAGTTCAGTTCAGTTCAGTCCCTCAGTCGTGTCCAACTCTTTGCGACCCCATGAATTGCAGCACGCCAGGCCTCCCTGTCCATCATCAACTCCCGGAGTTCACTCAAACTCACATCCATCAAGTCAGTGATGCTATCCAGCCATCTCATCCTCTGTCGTCCCCTTTTCCTCTTGCCCCCAATCCCTCCCAGCATCAGAGTCTTTTCCAATGAGTCAACTCTTCACATGAGGTGGCCAAGGTACTGGAGTTTCAGCTTTAGCATCATTCCTTCCAAAGAAATCCCAGGGCTGATCTTTAGAATGGACTGGTTGGATCTCCTTGCAGTCCAAGGGACTCTCAAGAGTCTTCTCCAACACCACAGTTCAAAAGCATCAATTCTTCAGCACTCAGCTTTCTTCACAGTCCAACTCTCACATCCACACATGACCACTGGGAAAACCATAGGTCCTTGACTAGACGGACCTTTGGTGGCAAAGTAATGTCTCTGCTTTTGAATATGCTATCTAGGTTGGTCATAACTTTCCTTCCAAGGAGTAAGCGTCTTCTAATTTCATGGCTGCAATCACCATCTGCAGTGATTTTGGAGCCCAAAAAATAAAGTCTGACACTGTTTCCACTGTTTCCTCATCTATTTCCCATGAAGTGATGGGACCAGATGCCATGATCTTCGTTTTCTGAATGTTGAGCTTTAAGCCAACTTTTTCACTCTCCTCTTTCACTTTCATCAAAAGGCTTTTTAGTTCCTCTTCACTTTTTTTTTTTTTTTAAGGCTTAAAATGTATTTTAATAAGTTCATGTTGCATTATTCATTTCTCAGAAAAACTTCAAAGGTATTAGGGACAAATCAAACATGGTACACCAATAAAAAATGCACAGCATAACTACCTAAGATAGGCAAAGCTAAGAGCTACCGTCTGACACTCAGCATACAGCAACCCTGTTCTCAAGATTGTACTAGGCCTATCAAGAAAGCTGTGAATGGCAACATCACAGACACAAAAGGGCCATTTCTGGGTTGTCCTTACCCAAGAAAAAGATGGAGGCAAGTTTAACACAAGATTTTTTAAAGATACACTAAATGAAAATCTCTAAGAGAAAATGTCTTCCTTGGGACATGAAAGGGTAATATATGGGACATAACAGAACCGTATGTATGTTGTCTGTGACCTCTGTGGACATGTGCCTGAATTCCCACCTGGGAGTGATTGGAACAGTGGGGCCAAGGTCATTGGGGGATGTTTGGTTTTTGTGGTATATGTGGCAGGATCTCTGGGGTGAGACAGTGCACTAAGTCGTGTCTGACTCTTGTGACCCCATGGACTGTAGCCTGCCAGGCTCCTCTGTCTATGGGATTCTCCAGGCAAGAATATTGGAGTGGGTTGCCATTTCCTTCTCCAGGGGATCTTCCCAACCCAAGAATCGAACCCAGGTCTCCAGCACTGCAGGGAGATTCTTTACCGACTGGGGTGGCGGGGGGGTGTAAGAACAAGAAAGCAAATAGAACAGGGTGGACAAAGAGTGGAATAATTACGATTAATGGGCTCTCTAACTGGATCCATTTTGCCATGGCTCCCTGGCCCTCGCAGGCTCTCAACAATCACATGAGATTTTAGGAATGCACCACACAGAATTGATTAGCGAAAGGATATACCACATAGAACTGATTTGTTAAATATCACCCCTCCCTTACCCTCTGCCTCCAACATACTCCCTAGAGTACTACAGGCAGGGAAGACCTAAACTATTGGGAGGAATCCCAAACACTTTTCCAGAGTAGAATTCGGCTAAGTCCAAAAAGGGTCCTTCTTTTAAGGGTTTTGGGAAACTAGACACTGCAATTTTATTAGTATCGGCGACGTTTGTTTGGAGCAAATTCAGCTCCAGGAGCTGCACGGTTGAATGCAGGAGGGGTTCCACCAATTGCCCCAATTCCTTCCATTGTAGCAGCTTGGCCAAAGCGTTCAGTTGTTGGTGGGGTCAATCCCAAGGTTCCATCTGGCATCATAGTGGCTGGTCCTGGAGGAGCTGGGGTACCAGCTGGCACAGGAGCAGGGGGCATGGCACCTCTGTTGTTTATGCCCATAGCACCTCCCATAGCCATCTGACCCATCCATATCTCTTGCTCTCTCGAATCAGGGAAGGTTCCCTTGAATCCTTCCTGCTGTCGTCGCATCATTTCTTCTTATTGCCGCCGCATCTCTTCCTCACGGCGCCTGCGCTCCTCCTCCTGCCTGAGCTCCAGCTGCTTTCGTTTTTGCACTTCTTGATTGTGCAGTTCTTCCATCCTCCGAAGTTCTTCTTGACGCCTCATCAAATCCTGCCTCATTAGCATGACCTGGTGCTCATGGCAAGCAGCCTCCATCTCCATCTCCAGCTTCTCACGAGCTTCCTTGATGTTTCGGTCCACTTGGTCCTGCTGCTGCTTTTCCATCTCAATAAGTGCCTTCCAGCACATGGCATACTCATACTCAAAGGAGCCAGGCTGTGCAAATCTGGGTGGCTGCTCTCGCTCTTTGTGAAATAGCTGATTCTTTATAACCAGCTTCTCTGGGAGTCCCTCCTCATCATCTAACTGGTCCATGGGCTCCACAGTCACGGGTCGAGGAAATGTGGTTAGCAGGAAGGAGCCTTCACTGCATTTGTCCAGAGCTTTCCGAGCAGCTGGCTTCCCTGAGAATTCAACAATGCCTTTTCCTGAGGGCCTGCCTCGATCATCCACAATGACTACAGCCCTCTCCACCTGGCCGAACACAGAAAAGGCCTCCTCCAGCAGTTCATTGGACACAAACTGAGGAAGGTTTCGGACTGTAAGGGATGCACTATGGCAGGCAAAGCGCACACGCAGCTGCTTTCCACGGAGTGGCATGTTGTCCAGTTCTACTTTGGCAATCTCCGCTAGGATTCATGTTTCCAAGTAGATAAAGCCAAAGCCCTTGTCCTTATGAATGAAGACTTCGCCTGCCTTCCCATATTTCTCAAACAGTTTCCTCATTTCCTCCTCAGTGATGTCAGGAGGAAGATTGCCCACAAAGAGCAGGCTACGCTGGGTGAAGGTCTTCTCTCCTGGTTTCCTAAAATTCTTCAGGTCAATAGTCAAGCCTTCATTCTGGCTGCTGGCTTGCTGCCCATTTGCAGGCATTGGTGGAGGTGGTGGCTGCTGCTGTTGCTGCTGGTGGTGCTGCTGATGGTGATGTTGATGATGCTTCCTTGGAGTGTGGTTTTGTTTCTCCAAGTTAAAAGTTTTATTGCTCTGCATCTTTGAACCTCTCCACCGACTGTTTTCTGCTCAGAGTAACAGCGAAGCTACACGGCCTTTTTCCCTCTTCACTTTCTGCCATAAGGGTGGTGTCATCTGCATATCTGAGGTTATTGATATTTCTCCTGACAATCTTGATTCCAGCTTGTGCTTCTTCCAGCCCAACGTTTCTCATGATGTACTCTGCATATAAGTTAAATAAGCAGGGTGACAGTATACAGCCTTGCTGTACTCCTTTTCCTATTTGGAACCAGTCTGTTGTTCCATGTCCAGTTCTAACTGTTGCTTCCTGACCTGCATATAGGTTTCTCAAGAGGCAGGTCAGGTGGTCTGTCAGGTGGTCTTCCCATCTCTTTCAGAGGTTAGGGAAGCAGTTAAACACTAAGCTAACCACTTTAGTGATGTATGCAACTTGTCTCCAACAGACTTCTAACAAAATCTTCATTTTTTACATCAAGTGGGTTCTTCTTTCCTTTAGATCTTGAGGATATCAAACTTTTAAAAAACGTATATTCTTTTTTGAAGTTAACTTCTCAAATGGTTTTTCTTCCTTACCTTCTAAAAGTAATATATTTTTAGGACAATTTTATGTTACTGAAAATTGAGCAAATGGCACACAGTTCCCTATATCCCACCTCTCCCAAACACAGTTTCCCTATTATTATATCCTGGGGCAAGTCAATGAAAATCTTTGAACAGGTTTCGTTGTTCTTTGAACAAAGTAGATTATCTATACAGTGTATAGGACTAAATCACAAGGGAAAGTTAGATCTTTTAAATCATGAATGAGACCAGGGAAAAATAGGAGTGGGCTCCAGTGTACTCCAGGGGCATGACTGTCCAGGTATGTTATTATCCTCTCCAAGCGAAAGCAAAATCATATTGACTGTCTTGGTCTAGAGGCACATTGGAAAAAAGGCAAAGCAAAGACTCAATAGAATTGAAGCAAGTGGCTTCAGGTAGAAGTGATAAGAGGATTGTATTTGGGTTAATTTTTGTCAGCTAGTAAGGTATACATATTTTGTTGATGGCCTTAAGATCTTGAACAAATAAAAATCCTTGTCTGTTTGCCTTCACTTCCTGGTGGATGAGAATGTTACAAAGGCAATGTATGGGAAGACCTTTTATATAAGGCATTCAACTCTATGTTTGAGCTCTTCCTTTTGGTGTCAAGGGATATTGGGGGAAGTTTGGTAATGACTTGGTAGAATGTACCTAAATTTTAATAGGTTGAAAGTGAAAGTGTTAGTTGCTCAGTCCTGTCTGACTCTTGGTGACCCCATGGACTGTAGCCAGCCAGGCTTCTCTGTCCAAGGAATTCTCCAGGCAAGAATACAGGAGTGGGTCGCCATTCCCTTCTCCAGAGGATCTTCCTCACTGAAGGATCAAACCCGAGTCTCCTGCACTGCAGGCAACTTCTTTACTGTGTTCTGCTTCCACTATTTTACCTGTTTTTCCTTTTTCTCATTTTTTCTATGTCAGTGAAATTTCTAGCTCATAAAGGGTCAGATATGGTGTCGAGAAATTTATCTGGGGTATTTACCAATGAGAGAGTTCAGGAGAACAAGCAGAAGCTATTTAATCAGAAGTTGTTATATAGCAAAAGAGTCAGCCCCATCACTTGCATTTGAGAGCTGATAGGCAGGTAAAGGAGTGAGAGATGTTTATGGTGGAAAAAAAGGAGAACTTCAGATATGTTTGAACAGAGGTTGTTGGCAGGGGAAAGCCAGAGGCAGGCTAACTAGAAGGAGGGAATCTATGTAATTGATTTGATTTTGTGAACTCTGTAGCCTTAAGCATAATACATCTGACTTTCTTAGAATTGTCCTGAGTTAGGAGGGATGAAAATTAGGGAAGCTGACAGTTATTGACCAAGTTCTGATTACTGGGGCCAGTTACCATAGAGGTTACAGTTTTGTTTCTGGGCTGCTTGCTGCAAAATTTGTGGGTCAGAATTCTGTTGTCATAAGTTGTCTGGTCATTGTTAGCTTGTATATTCAGTCTCTCAGATCCTATGATCCCCAGGGCTACCAAGTTTCTAGCTGCTTAATGACATCTCCTGTTAGCCAACCATGGCCCACTGAACTCAATGATGCTGATGCCTCCCCAGTACATTTCTTTTGCTTAGTTACACAGTGTCCCTCTAGGCCCTGCCACACTCCCACTAGCTGACACATTATTTAGCTTTAGGTAGTATATCCAGTGTATCATCCCCATTACTCTGAACCTTTTGATCCTCTGTTGTATTATATTATACTTAACTTCAGTTATTGTCTAGTGGCAAAGAGAGAAGATGGGGTAAATCTTGAAGTTGGTGCACTTTGCCTTGCCAGGCAGAGGCTTCTGCATCATCTTAGAGCAAGGTAGATGTGTAAGTTTTCATAGAGAGTGGTGGGCCACTTCTGTGGGCCAAGAGGATTAAAAAAGATCTGGGGGTTCGTTATTCATATCTATCTATCCAGTTGTCTCCATCTAATGTTTCAGGGCTCAATAAATCTGTGATCTCACTATTATAGATGAATGAATACAGAAGATGAGGGGACAGCCTGATGGGCTACAGTCCATGGGGTAGTAAAGAGTTGGACATGACTGAGCGACTAAACACACACAGTACAGGGGACTTACCTGGTGGTCTAGTGGTTAAGAATCTGCCTTGCAATACAAGGTATATGGGTTTGATCTCTGATTAGGGCACTAAGATCCCACATGTTGTGGTGCAACTAAGCCCCTGACCCACAACTACTGAGTCCATGTGCTCCAGAGACGGCCCACCACAACTACTGAGCCTGGGCGCCACAGCTGGAGAGTCCACGCGCTGCAAGGAAAGATCCCACACAACACAATGAAGGTGTCATGTGCTGCAACTAAGACCCAACGCAGACAAATCAATAAATGTATAGGTTTAAAAGGGAAAAAAAAAGATGTGAAGAATATTACTCAGTCATCAAGAGAGTGAAGTTCTGCCATTTTCAACAACGTGCATGGACCCACAGTGTATTCTGCTTAATGCAATTAGTCAGACAGAGAAAGATATATACTCTCTATGTTATCATTCATATGTGGAAACTAAAAAATAAAACAAATGCATAAAATAAAACAAAAATAGACTCACAGATAATGAGAACAAAGAAGTGGCTAACAGTGGGAAAGAGAAGGAAGGGATAAGACAGGGTATAAGGTTAAGAGATTAAACACTACACTATATAAAGTAGATAAGTAACAAGGACATATTACATAAGAAAACATGCTCATTATTTAGTAATAACTTTAAACTGAATATAATCCATAAAAGTATTGAACTATTTTTGTATACCTGAAACTAATATAAAATCATATAAAATTATATATAACCATATTTCGAAAGAAGAGAAAGGGATAATCCTATTAACTATATCGGTCACCCTGGATTTGAAGTAATGGTCATTACTTCAATAACCAATAAAGAAGATTAAGGAAAAATTCGATGTAAAAGGCTTAGTAAAAGAAAAAGAGACAATACTCTCATTATTTGGAGATATTATCCTTATCAGTCAAGCAAGAGAATCCACAGAGAAGTGATTACTATAATTAATATTGCTGGATATCAGACCAATATAAGAACAAATTATTTCTATAAGCTAGTAACAATGTACAAACTATATTGACTCATAAAAGTATAAAAACAAAAAATCTTTAGTATTATAAATTTTCTATGACAAGAGAATTATATTAAAAACATATAAGAAGAAAAGGATGGAAATAGTAAGTTCTTTTGGAAAATGATGGTGATTTACTCTCTAAGTCGTGTCCAACTCTTGTGACCCCATGGACTGTAGCCCGCCAGGCTCCTCTGTCCATGGGATTTTCCAGGCAAGAATACTGGAGTGGGTTGCCATTTCCTTCTCCAGGGGATCTTCTGGACCCAAGAATCAAACCAGGATCTCCTGCATTGCAGGTGGATTCTTCACCGACTAAGCTATGAGAGGAGTCCATTTTTTGAAAATACTCCCACAAAAACAGCAATAGAGTTAATTTGCCAACCTAGTCATTCAAAAAAAGAGCCCAGAATCATTGTTCCCCATTCTGGCTTGTATCCAATTACATTTGTCCCATAGAACCAGTAGTGAGATCCCCACACAGGCCATCCAGAAAAGGTAAAACAGGGTAGAGGGTTGTCACATTATTAATTTAGATGGACACTAGGACCAAAACCTGTAAACAAAAGAAATTTATAAACTACTCTATTGACAGGAAAAGAAGTGAAAGGGGCGATGGTAGGATGCTTGAGAAAGATGGCTTTTAATATTTACTAGAAAAGTGCTGTGGTTTAGCTTTGAAGAAAGCTGGGGGATAGAACTGCTTGAGTGTCCACCCTAGAGAAAACCTAAGCAACAGTAAGGCTGCCTGAAACAATGCTACACTTGAAGATGCCTTTTTTTTTGCCCAGTGAGCTCCTTTCAGGTGTTTAGGCAACCACTGGTCAAAATTAGACAGTGCACATTCTCTGCAGCATTTATTCTTTGTAGATTTTTTTATGATGGCCATTCTGACTGGTGTGAGGTGGTATTTTGTTGTAGTTTTTATCTGCATTTCTCTAATAATGAGTGATATGAAGCATCTTTTCATGTGTTTATTGGCCATTTGTATGTCTTCTTTGGAAAAATGTCTCTGTAGGTCTTCTGCCCATTTTGGATTGGGGTTGTTTGTTTTTTCTGATACTGAGCTGTATGAACTGCTTATATATTTTGGAGATTAATCCTTTTTCTATGCTTCATTGGCAATTATTTTATCCCATTCTGAGGGTTATCTTTTCATCTTGTTTATAGTTTCCTGTGCTGTGCAAAAGCTTTTATGTCTTATTAGGTCCCTAGTATTTATTTTTGTTTTTACTCCCACTACATAGAACCCTCCTGTACTTTGGTGGGAATGTAAACTGATACAGCCACTATGGAAAACACTGTGTATATTCCTTAAAAAACTAGGAATAAATCTACCACATGACCCAACTATCCCACTACTGGGCATATACACTGAGAAGACCACAATTCTAAAAGTCACTGTACCCCAGTGTTCACTGCAGCAAAATTTACAATAGCCAGGACATGGAAACAACCCATCTAGGTCCATCAACAGATGAATGGATAAAGACGTGGTATATTATACAATGGAATATGACTCAGCCGTAAAAAAGTAATAGATTTGAGTCAATTGCACTGAGGTGGATGAACCTAGAGCCCCTTACACAAAGTGAAGTAAGTCAGAAAGGGAAAAACAAGCATCCTATACTAACACATATATATGGAATCTAGAAAAATGGCAATGATTAACCTAAAAAATGGACTTGTGATCACAGTGGGGAAAGGTGAGGGTGGGACAAATTGAGAAGGTAGCATTGACACATATATGCTATCATGTGTAAAATAGATAAATAGTGGGAAGTTGCTAAATAACACAGTGAGCACAGCCTGGTGAACTAGAGGGGTGGATGAGGGGAGAAAAGGGAGGCTCAGGTAGGAAGGCATGTTTATAAATATATATAAATTGTAACTGATTCACATTGTTGTATAGCAGAAACCAACACAAAATTATAAAGCAATTTTCCACCAATTAAAAAATAAATTAAAAAAAAATTTTTAAGAAAAATCTGCAGCCTGTATCCAAAAAGGATCTGTTCATGTGATTCTTACAGTGTGTTCAATACATACACAATCAACATCGGAAGATTCTGTCCTGGTGCCCGCTCAGGTGTCCAGGAATTGTGGGAGGCAGTGGATTCAGGGAACAGGCATCTCCGGGCCTTGCTAGGAGGACCAGGAGGGCGACAGGGGCGCTCCTGGGGACCTGGACTCGGAGAAGGAGGTAGAGGTTGGAGTGGTGAGTCAGGAAAGGGCTCCAGAAGGTGCAAGTCCAGGTTGTCGTCGTGCTGAGGAGAGCCTCTCTCTGGACTAGGATTGGAGGCCCGAGGGGAGAGCTCTGAGACTAGGTCGAACAGGTCAAAGTGAGTCAAACTTCCAGCAGAAGAGCGGAGCCCAGCGACTGGGACTGAGGCAGCATCCATCCCGGCCAGCAGGAAGTCAGCGTCAGCATTCGCGTCCTCCTTGCTGGCCTCTCCCTGGCAGGCGATCTCTGGGACAGCGGCACAGGAGAGTCCCGGCTCCAGGGCCACGTACTCCCCGGGAGGGCTCAGGACAGCGCCCGGTTCTAGGCCCTGCCCCCACGGCCCTTCCACACCCGAGCCCAGGAGGGCCTCGGGGACCAGCATGAGGATGCGACCTCCGAAACACACTTGCCACACAGACGTTGGCTCGGGCTCCAGCAGCAGTTCGACGTCGTCCAGGAGCACGTGCAGAGCACATCCCGCCGGCAGGACAGCCATGAAGATGAGGGTGCCCGCTGTCCGGGACCAGGTCAGGTTATGCAGGCTGGGCGCCGCCTCAGGCTTGGACTTGGGGAGCGCGGGCTCCTCGGTTCGGCGGCGCTTGGCAGGGCCGGGTCCTCCGTCCTGCGGTTCCCACGTGTCCTCAGGGTAGGCGGTGGGGCTGCGCGGTCGGCAGCCCATCATGTGAATGTCGCCGCGGGCCTGGGACCTGGCAGAAGGCGACAGAGGGCTTGTGCAGGCAGTGACAGGTCGGCTTGACAGGTGAGGCCGACGAGGGGCGGTGGGGCGCAGGAACGCAGGACGAGTCTTCGGAACTCTGGGGTTGCCTCTGGGGAGTCACTCAGTCGTGGCTTCTAGGGAAGCTGCTGAGTTCAGTCCTGCGAGTCTGAAGCTTCAGCTCCTCACGTGGACGGGTTTGCACAGGAGTGGGCCAAGGGTGCCGTGAGTGAAGCGGGCGGAACCAGAGTCGCAAAGCAGCTTCACGCTAAGCAACCTCACGCTAAGCAACCTCACGCTAAGCAACCTCACGCTAAGCAACCTCACGCTAAGCAACCTCACGCTAAGCAACCTCACGCTAAGCAACCTCACGCTAAGCAACCTCACGCTAAGCAACCTCACGCTAAGCCCCGCCCCTTCCTAGGCTCCGCCTACAGAAATGGAGTAGTCTGGGAAGCCCTAGAGTCCTGACCCTGGTGGGTAGTTCAGTGTAGATGCTTTTATAGGCCTGAAGGGGGCGGAGCAATCGTGCCACTCCTGGGTGAAGTCCTTGGCTTTCCTCTTGTTGACCTCAAATGAGGAAAACCTTAACCGGAAAACCGATTACATTTGAAGTCCCACCATTGGAACGCTGCACCAGGACCCTGAAATGTAGTTCCTTCATCCCCTGAGACGTCGCCCTGGTAGTGACCTCTTATCTTCTTTTGGTCCGATAGTGAGGTAAGGTTTTGGATGACATCCTTAAGTCTACGCCTGTGTTCTCAATGACTGCCAGATCCTTGCAGCGGTATTGAAAGGGAAAGCGATGTTAGAATTGAGTGTCTTATTAGCAAGTGCTGCACGATCAACTTATGTATATATCAGTTTAGCAAGATGGTCATTGTTATACTTCCATCACTTATCCAAGAGTTTATTGTATTGAATTTGACCTACACTACACACCGAACTAAAAAGCCTCTTGATGAAAGTGAAAGAGGAGAGTGAAAAAGTTGGCTTAAAGCTCAACATTCAGAAAACAAAGATCATGGCACCCCATCACTTCAGGGGAAATAGATGGGGAAACAGTGGAAACAGTGTCAGACTTTATTTTTTGGGCTCCAAAATCACGGCAGATGGTGATTGCGGCCATGAAATGAAAAGACGCTTACTCCTTGGAAGGAAAGTTATGACCAACCTAGATAGCATATTCAAAAGCAGAGACATTACTTTGCCAACAAAGGTCCGTGTAGTCAAGGCTATGGTTTTTCCAGTGGTCGTGTATGGATGTGAGAGTTGGACTGTGAAGAAAGCTGAGCACCGAAGAATTGATGCTTTTGAACTGTGGTATTGGAGAAGACTCTTGAGAGTCCCTTGGACTGCAAGGAGATGCAACCAGTCCATTCTAAAGGAGATCAGTCCTGGGTATTCTTTGGAAGGAATGATGCTAAAGCTGAAACTCCAGTACTTCGTACACCTCATGTGAAGAGTTGACTCATTGGAAAAGACTCTGATGCTGGGAGGGATTAGGGGCAGGAGGAGAAGGGGATGACAAAGGATGAGATGGCTGGATGGCATCACCGACTCCATGGACATGAGTTTGAGTGAACTCTGGGAGTTGGTGATGGACAGGGAGGCCGGGTGTGCTGCAATTCATGGGGTCTCAAAGAGTCGGACACGACTGAGCGACTGAACTGAACTGACACTCAGAGGTGTATCTGTTGCAGCTCAATTGTCATGCCAAAGGAAGAACCAATTGGCCAGGATCCCGGAAGTAGCAGAGGATCCTTTGACCCATCAGGCTCCCCTCCAGGTGATGCAGGCAGCAGCGCCTTTAATCTGGGTGTCACTTTAAAGGCGCACCTATGCTACAGATCCTGGTGGCCAAGGGAAGGTGTGGATCCACAACTTATCCAGAGTTAATAGAAGAAAACAAATCAATAATTACTTTGGAACACTACTACTACTACTATAGAGAATTCTTTCATATAGTTTCAGAAGAAGGTAAAATACTTCCCTTTGTGTCCTTTTACCACATGATTGCTCACTTTGTCCCTTTTTACAAAATAGCTTATATGGTCTCATTTTTAGGGCCACATAATATTCCTTCATACAGAATTCCATTAAAATCAGGCTTCCTTTGATGGACATTCAAGCTAGTGATCTTTGAATTGGCAGACACTGCCCTTCTCTAGCCAGTTAGTGTAAAATGCAGATTCTATGCCACATCCCAGAACCACTGATCAGACTTCCGAGAGCCATGGGCATAGGAATTCTCCTTAAGCAGCTCCACAAAGCTTCTGTTTGGGGCCCGAGTTTAAGATGACAGAACTTGTTTTCATTCAGCATTTGAGGGGTTCAGGAACACTGCCGTGTATAATCGAGGTGACATCCCAGCCTGTTGATGACAAAGTCAAGAAGGAAATTCAACCTTCCTGGGCCTGCCTTCAGTGGTTTCCCCTATACTCCTTCCTGCATCCACTCTCATGGTTACACTCCAGTGTCTTGCCTATGGGCTAAGAAATTCCCTATATAGATCAGGAGGCTTGCTGAGGGAACATGCAGGGGCTGTACACAGTTTTAAGGGCATGGCTACCAGGAACATGAGTTCTCATTGGGTGAACATGGATGCCACAGGCACCTACTTTCTATATTCCCAGGTGATGGGAGCAGCTGCTGTTCCTCTGTTGTTTGTACAGAAGGCAGGATAGGAAGATGTGAGGAGATGTTGGGGAACTTGCAGGAAACATCTGCTTTGGTCCCAGAGAATTCTTTTGACAATGCTTGAACATCCCATGGTCAGAGAACATTCAATGGGAACTCCATTCAGGGCAGTGAGTGTGGACATGCTATGTTTTAAGCGACAGATGGAGGAGCCAAAATCTTGCTAGGACAGAAGATACGGTTTGGAGCTCTTGGCATAATGAGTATTGGGACCCTGAGCAGAGTGGTTTCTGCCTCAGCTGGTGCCACCTCTTATCCACTGCTCTCCTGACATCAGTAGGCTTATTATCAGAACTTGGGCTTATTATTGTCCGGGGCCCTGTGAATCCTCACACTGAACTCTGCTTACAAGGGACTGTGGTCCTGTCCTGAAACAAAGACAGTTACTGGGGGCCTGGCACAGACACTCCCAGTTTCTTCTTCTGGTCAGCCCCTCTATAACTGTGTGATCGCAGGCAAGTCATTTCACCTTTGGTAACCTTAGCTTCCTTACATATGAAGAGGGGAGAATGCCATCTACTGTGTAGGGTGGTTGTGAGACAATGTAGGTAAAATGTTCTTTGAACATGGTAAGTGTCTGCTGCTGCTGCTAAGTCTCTTCAGTCGTGTCCAACTCTGTGCAACCCCAAGATGGCAGCCCAACAGGCTCCCCCATCCCTGGGATTCTCCAGGCAAGAATACTGGAGTGGGTTGCCATTTTCTTCTCCAATGCATGAAAGTGAAAAGTGAAAGTGAAGTCACTCAGTCGTGTCCAACGCTCAGCGACCCCATGGACTGCAGCCTACCAGGCTCCCCCATCCATGGGATTTTCCAGGCAAGAGTACTGGAGTGGGGTGCCATTGCCTTCTCCATGGCAAGTGTCTAGTAAATATTAATTATTCATTCTTTATTATGTTTATAATCTGTTTTTCTCAGTGATATCATAGCCCTGTTCTCAGTATCTTGAAGAGTGCCCAGCATGTAGCCTACATGCAGTGAATGAAATGGTAAACAGTATCCTCATCATCATCCTAAAAAGGGGCCAGATATGTTAAAAATAACTTTTCCAGGACTTCCCTGGTGGTACAGTGGAGAAGAATCTGAGTGCCAATGTAGGAGACACAGTTTGGATCCCTGGTCCAGGAATTCCTCATGCCACAAGGCGGCTAAGCTCATATGCCACAATTATTGAGCCTGTGCCCTAGAGCCCCCATTCTGCAACTACTGAGCCCAAGTGCTACAACAACTGAAGCCCGTGCACCTAGAGCCTGTGCTCCACAACAAGAGAAGCCACGATGAGAAGCTCACCCACCACAACTCTAGAGTGGCCCCCATTCCCACAACTAGTGAAAAGTCCCCACAAAGCAGTGAAACCCCAGTGCAACCAAAAATAAAATGAAAAACAATTTTAAAAGTTGTCCTGCAAATGATGCCACCAAGAAAGTGAAAAGATAACCCAGAGACTGGGAGAAGATTTTTTTTTAATAAAAAAGAAATTATTTTTCTAGGTGTTTTCATGACAGAACATCTATATAATTCATAAATGACTTGCTGGGTACCAGATCAGTTGTCTCTTTTTACCTTATTTTTCTTTACTCTACGATGCTCAATGACTGGCAGAGTGGATTTTCAGGCCCACTCATTGGTCTTTCTTGGTGTCAATCAAAACAAACTATTCAATCTGTATGAACTTCTTCAACCACTATGAGGCAGAATTACCAAATAAATCCCAGTTCTGGGTACGGTACAAGATAGGGTACAAGATGGCTACCAGTGGTCCAGTTAGGAGAAGAGTGAGGAAAGTTGAGTACAGAAGCCAAGAAAAAGATAGACACCCCGAAGTAGGACTGAGTTTTCTCAGCATTGGGCATCTGAGCATAGTGAATGCTTTCTTCCTTCATTTGGCACTCCGAGGCACAGGTCCAGAACTTTGGGACCAAGGGTGCTCTTGACATTAACATTAATGAGGGCCATTTGGTTATTCCAAAAAAAAATGCATAACTAGGATTTAAAAATCCTATTTATTTTTATTCACCTAAAAATAATACCTGGGTATATATATTTTTTCTTTAATATATTTTTTAAATATAAACACTATATATAAGACGGTAGCTGACTTCAGCTCCCACCAACTCCTAATCCAGTGTTGATGTGAGGAGATCCTTTTCAATCTATTAACATACATAACACAGGGAATTTGTCTTCTTCCTGGAATGGCCATGTATTGTGGGTCTTTCTTTGCAATGTGTAAAACCTTATTACAATTCATACTGTTACCAGCAAAGTACATTACCTATTCTGTCTTTTATTGGAGAGACATTCTCCAAAATGCACTATAGGCCTTTACAAGAAAATGTGGTATAAGAAAGGGCAGTTTCAACAATTTCTTGTATAGCAACACTGTTGTTCTTGCCTTGAAGTAGAATGACAACACTGCCCCTGAACAGTTTCTCTGTTTTAAAAAGTATTGGAAAAACTAGTCTCAGCAGACAGGCAAAATAAGAAATAAAAGGCACCCACACTGGATAAAAAAGAGGGAACCTATTAATATTTGCAGATGGCAAGAACTTTAAAAAGGAAAATACTAACATCTTGACCACAAAAGAATAGGCACTAATAAATGAATTCCACAAATGTGGAGCATACAGATTAATACACAGGAAAATATAGCTTTTTTATACAGGAAGAAGATATTCACTTAAGGGAAAAGGAATGTAGGAGAAGAAGAAAGCCATCTATAATCCAGTCAATAAGAATGCCAGTACTAATCCCATAAAAAGAATTAAATACCTCAAAATA
This sequence comes from Bos indicus, assembly GCF_029378745.1. Taxonomy (NCBI): domain Eukaryota; kingdom Metazoa; phylum Chordata; class Mammalia; order Artiodactyla; family Bovidae; genus Bos; species Bos indicus. The sequence continues at coordinate 130,469,597 of NC_091760.1, forward strand.
AAACTGACTCATAGGAGAAAGACCTGAATTCTGAAAACTAAAACACTGACAAAGGCAATGAAAGATGACAAGAGAAATACGAAGATATCACAAGCTCTTGAACTAGAAGACTTAATATTGTTCAAATGGCCATACTGCCTGAAGCAATCAAAAGATTGAAGGCAGACCCTAGCAAAACACCTTTTTCTCAAACAAGTACAAATATTCCTAAAATTCACAGGGAGCCACACAAGACCCAAGATGGCCAAAGCAAACATGGGGAAAAAAGAAACAAAAAACAAGGTTGAAGCTACCACCCTCCTAGACTTCAGACCAAACTGCAAAGCCACAGAAATTCAAACAGCATGGTACTGGCACAGTAACAGACATAGAGCTCAATGGAACAGAACAGAGATCCCAGACATGACCCCGAAGTAAACCCAGGCACCTATAGTCAATGAATTCACAACGTAAAAGGTACCATATACAACAGCAAGAGTGTGTCTTCGACATGTGTTGCAGGCAAAACTGGACACCCACATGGACAACAAAGAGAGCTGAATACTTCTACAGGCCTTCAAGAAACATAAAGTCAAAATGGGTGACAGACCTCCAAGTGAGACCTTAATCCATAAAACTCCTCAATGAGACACGATCTTGGACATAAATGAAGGCAACATTTGTGTCAAGGCATATGTCTCCTCAGGCAAAAGTCATCTAAGCAATTCTGAATGCGTGGGACCTAGTTGAATTTCAAAGCTTTCACAGAGCAAAGGAAACTACAGACAAATCCAAAAGGCATCCTATGGAATCGGGCACAATACCTGCAAGTGATATGACCAATCCAAACCTATAAACAGTTCCTCCAGCTCTGTAGGATAAAAACAACCAAACAACTCAATCAGACTATTGGCAGACGTTCTGAATACACTTCTTGGTCCAAAGAAGAGAGGCAGATGAACATGACATAAGAGAAAATACTCCACATCGCTAATCGACAGAAATGCAATTTCAAACAACCATGACATGTCACTTCACAACGTTAACAATGGATAGCATATGAAAGTCTTTTAAAAAGAAATAGACTCTATAAAGGGATGAATACGAAATCCCCAGACACTGTTGCTGGGAATAACAATTGGGGCAACCATTGGGCAAAACAGAATAAAGTTTCCTCCAAACACTACAAATGGTTGGAGACACCGTGTTATCCAACCATTCTATTCCTGAGTATACATCCTGAAAACAACAAAAACTCTCACTAGAAGTGAATGAGGCCCTGGATGTTTACAGCAGCAGTATTGACAATAGGCAAAACAAGGAGGCAACCCTAGTGCCTATCCACAGAATAATAGATACAGAAGAGGGCTGACAAACGCAAAAAACCAGACACACAAAACGGAATAATACTGTCCCAGAAAGAAGACTGAAATTCTGCCATTTTCAGGAACTCGGATGAACTTAGCCTATAACAATCTAAGTGGCAGAAGCCCAAACAAGAATAACAAATACTGTATAATACTATGGACAGGGAATGTTAAAAAAGAATACAGACAAATGGTCAGCAACAGTGAAAGAGGCTTGAACATAGAGTAAACAAGCTTATTGTTATTGTTCAGTCACTAAGTCGTGACTGACTTTTGAGACCCCATGGACTGCAGCACCCTCAGCTTACCTGTCCTTTACTATATCCCAAATTTGCTCAAACTCATGTTCATTGAATAGATGATGCCATCCAACCATCCCATCATCTGTCACTACCTATTCCTGCCCAGAATCTTTACCAACATCGGGTCTTTTCCAATGAGTTGGCTCTTCACATCAGGTATGCCAAAGTATTGGAGCTTCAGCATCAGTCCTTCCAAAGAATATTCAGGGTTAAATTCCTTTAGTGTTGACTGGTTTGATCTCCTTGCTGTCCAAGGGACTCTCAAGAGTCTTCTCCAGCACCAAAATTGAAAGTGTCAATTCTTTGGTGCTGAGCCTTCTTTACAGTCCATCTCTCACATTTGTACATGACTACTGGAAAAACCCCAGCTTTGACTATACAGACCTTTGTCAGAAAAGTGATATCTTTGCTTTTTAATATGTTGTCTAGGTTTGTCACATCTTTCCTCCCTAGGAGCAAGCAGCTTGTAATTTTATGGCTAAAGATACTGTCTGCAGTTATTTTGGAACCCAAGAAAATAAAATCTGTCACTGCTTCTACTTTTTTCCCTTCTATTTGCCATGAAGTGATGGAACCAAATGCCATGATCTTCATTTTTTGAATGTTGAGTTTTAAGCCAGCTTTTCACTTTCCTCTTTAACCCTCATCAAGAGACTCTTTAGTTCCTCTTCACTTTCTGCCATTAGAATGGTATCACATGCATATCTGAGGTTGTTGATATTTTCTTCCAGCAATCTTGATTCCAGCTTGTGAGTCATCCAGCTCAGCATTTCGTATGATTACTCTGCAAATTAGTTAAGTAAACAGAGTGACAATATACAGACTTGTCATACTCCTTCCCCAATTTTGAGCCAGTCAGTTGGTCCATATCCAGTTCTAACTGTGGCTTCTTGACTGGCATACAGGTTTCTCAGGAGGCAGGTAAAGTGGTCTGGTATTCCCATCTCTTTAAGAGTTTTCCAGTTTGTTGTGATCCACACAGTCAAAGGCTTTAGTATATTCAGTGAAGCAGAAGTAGATGCTTTTCTGGAATTCCCTTGCTTTCTCTATGATCCAACCAATGTTGGAAATTTGATCTCTTGTTCCTCTACCTTTTCTAAACCAAGCTTGAATATCTGGAAGTTCTAGGTTCACATACTGCTGCAACCTAGCTTGAAGAATTTTGAACAACAATTTATTAGCATGTAAAATGAGCATAACTGTGGAGCAGTTTGAACATTTTTGGCATTGCCCTTCTTTGGAATTGGAATGAAAACTGAACTTTTCCAGCCCTGTGACCACTGTGGCTGAGTTTTCCAAATTTGCTGACATACTGAGTGCAGCACTTTAACAGCATCATCTTTTAGGATTTGAAATAGTTCAGCTGGAATCCATCATCTCCACAAGCTTTGTTCTCAATAATGCTTCCTAAGGCCCAATTGACTTCACAGTCCAGGATGTATGGCTCTAGGGAGTGACCACACCATCATGGTTATTAAGACATTTTTGTACAGTTTTTCCTGTGTATTCTTGCCACCTCTTCTTAATATTTTCTGCTTCTGTTATGTCCTTACCATTTTTGTCCTTTATTGTGCCCATCCTTGCATGGAATATTCCCTTAATATCTCTGATTTTCTTAAAGAGATCTCTAGTCTTTCCCATTCATTGCTTTGCATTGTTCACTTAAGAAGGCTTTCTTAAAAAAAAAAGAAGAAGGCTTTCTTATCTCTCCTTGCTATTCTTTAACACTCTGCACTCAGATGGATATATCTTTCCTTTTCTCCTTTGCCTTTTGCTTCTCTTCTTTTCTCAGTTATTTGTAAGGCCTCCTTGGAAAACTATTTTTCCCTCTTGCATTTCTTTTTCTTGGGGTGCTTTTGGTCATTGACTCCTATACAATGTTAAGAACCTCCATCCATAGTTCTTCAGGCACTCTATCAGATCTAATCCCTTGAATCTATTTGTCACCTCCACTGTATAATCATAAGGAATTTGATTTAGGTCAAACCTGAATGCCTAGTGCTTTTCCCTACTTTCTTCACTTTAAGGCTGAATTTTGCAATAAGGAGCTCATGGTCTGAGCCACAGCTCAAATCTTGTTTTTGCTGATTGTATAGAGCTTTTCTATTTTCAGCTACAAATAATATAATCAGTCTGATTTCAGTATTGACCATTTGGTGATGTCCATGTGTAGAGTCATCGCTTGTGTTGTTGGAAGAGGGTGTTTGCTATAACCACTGCATTCTCTTGACAGAACTCTGTAAATAAGCTGCTGCTGCTGCTGCTAAGTCGCTTCAGTCATGTCCAACTCTGTGCAACCCGATAGATGGCAGCCCACCAGGCTCCCCTGTCCCTGAGATCCTCAAGGCAAGAACACTGGAGTGGGTTGCCATTTCCTTCTCCAATGCATGAAAGTGAAAAGTGAAAGTGAAGTCACTCAGTCGTGTCCCACTCTTAGCCACCTCATGGACTGCAGCCCACCAGGCTTCTCCATCCATGGGATTTTCCAGGCAAGAGTACTGGAGTGGGGTGCCATTGCCTTCTCCAGTAAACAAGCTAGTCTTTACCAAATGAGAGAGGGAAGGGGGCAAGTGCAAGAAGAGGTAGAGAATGGAGTCATATAAAATAGCAGGTATGGTTCAAAACAAGGAATGATTGCCTTAATCTTGTAATAAGTTGTACAGGAACCACTGTCTATACACCTGAATCTAATCTGAAACTGTAAATCACCTCCACTTCAATAAATAACCCAATCAACCCCATCCATCCATCCAGCAAACTGTATGAGAACCTGCTGGGATTCTTCCTCTTAAACTTTTAATCCCCTACTCCTCCCAGGGGTATTCAAGGTTTTCAATTACTGAAGCCTCAAGATTGCTCTCACTGGCTCTTTAACGAGGTTTCCCCTTGTACCCCCATGACCGCAAAATTACAAGCAGTTGCTTTATGTCTGCCCACAAACTATAAAATGCCAACATTCAGAATAATTCAACAAAGTCTCTGTCTTCAACCAGAGACACACAAAACAACACTCCTATATTTTCAGGATCCAAAAAACTGCACACTAATATCTTTAGTATTAGAAGACTTACCCACAAAGCACTGACAGAAAGTTCCTACTTCATGGTAAACTTTAGGAGTACTTCAATTGACACTAGGTGGTGATGGTGAGGAGAGCCTCTCTGTGGACGAGGGTTGGTTGCCCGAAGCCAGGACTCTGGGAAGGAGCCCTGTGCATCTGGGTCTCGGAGAACAGTGCAGGCCACCAGCAGCATCCATCCCATGGGGCAGGTACTCGGCATGCAGGTCCACGTACTCCTCGTGGGCAGAAGAATCCTGGCTCCGGGACTGTGTACTTGCCAGGTGGGCTCAGGACAGCAGCCTAGTTCCAGGATCTGTACCCATGTCCGAGCCCAGTAGGGCCTAGGGGATCAGTATGAGGATGTGATCTCCGAGAGACCCTTGTACCACGGACGTGGACTCCTGCTTCAGCAGCAGGTCTACATGCTCCAGGGGCAAGAGCAAGGCACAGCCGGCGGACACACCAGCTCAGCGGTGGGTTCGCGCTCTGCCTGGGGCTTTCTCCCGTCGTCCAGTTTGGGTGCCACCTCGGACTCAGGCTCAGGCTCGGATTCGGACTCCGGGCGCTCCTGCACCTCCGTTCGACAGCGAGGAGCTCGGTCCTGCATGCTGTGACAGGTCTTGACCACAGGCGAGGCAAGCCAGAGCAGGCTGGCTGGACCCCAAGACAGAGCGCTGCTGGGGAGTCCTTAGAGGTCCCGGACCAACTCCTGGGAGACCCACAGCCCTCGCTACTAGGGGAGCCACGTTCAGCGTTTCAGCTCTCTGGTCACCGAAGCCCACTCCTCGGCGCACACACCCGGGATGGCTAAAGCTGCTGCGGTGAGGCCAGCACGTGGCGCAATGAATACAACCTAGCCCCTAGGCTCCGCCCCGTCTAAGATTCCGCGGAGTAGAACTTGCCAGACCAGAGCAGCCTGATTGACAACCCTGGCTCTGGCTGGAAGGTCACCTTAGGGATCTATGTTTAGAGAACTACCCTATGTTTACAGGGTCCCCGAATATTCCCGAGGCTCTAAGACTGGGTTTCCAAGTCACATGCTCTGCTTTCTCAAAGTAGACCTCAGAGACAGAAAACCTTAACCCAAAAACCCATTGCCTATAGGGTCACAAGGACCTGTAGGTCCCTATTCCCACTGACTCTCTCCACCCCCACCACCCCTACCCCACCCCCCCCAAACTCCACCAGGCATGTCCTGGCCTCTTTTATTTGGCTCCCAAACTAACATGCTTAGTGACAGAAATGACAAATACTGTATGGCATTGCCTACATGGGCAGTGTAAAAAAACATGTGGATGAATGTATGTGCAACACTGAAACAGACTCAAATGTAAAGTAAACACACGAATATTACCAAATGGGAGAAGGAAGTGGGCAGGGGCCAAAAGAGGTAGGAGATGAAGTCCTAGGAACCAGCAGGTATTGTTCCAAAGGGGAATTATTGTCTTGACCTGGTAATAAGTTGTAGAAACCTAGGAGTAGTCAGACTGCTGAATCACTCATCTCTACACCTAAATCTAATCTGTAAGGGGAAATCATTGATAAATAACCCAATCAAATCATCAATCCATCCACCCATCCATCAAACTCTGGATGCATCCTTACTTGGACTGCTTTTCTTCTTCCACCTTCAATTTCCAAGTCCTCTGCAATGCCTGAAGCCCCCAAAATGCTCTCATTGGCCCTTCTGCCAGCTTTTTTGATGGACCCCCCCCAAAGACCCCCAAATTCCAATTACCTGCTTTTTGTGTACCCGCAAACTATGAAATGCCAACACTTGGAATAATAATTTGACCAAGTCTTTGTCATCACACAGACACACGAAACAACCTAAGATTTCAGGATCAGAAAAACTGCAAACTAAGGCTTTCAGTACTAGAAGGGATGCTGACAAACCACATTTGGTAACATTTAAAAGGATTTCCCTTGACACCAGGCATGAGACTTCAAAGCCCCTATCTAACCGATAATTCCACACTTGGCAAAGAATATCCAGTCAAAAGATGAAAGAAAGATAAGGGACAGGTAAATAAAGACAGTACTCTCATGATTTGAAAATTCTCTTGTATTTTTTGGTCAGGCAGGAGAACCTACCCATAAGCTATGACCAAAGTGAAGCTGTTTTGCAGAGTAATAGGTCAACCTAAGAACCATCTGTTTCTAGATGCCAGTCACAATGGACAAAATACACCTGGGTTCTTCTTTTCTTAGGTTTTATTTTTAATTGAAGGACAATTACAACATTATGTTTCTTTCTGCCAAACATCAACATGAATGATCCATAGGTATACATATGTCCCCTCCTTGAACCTCTTTCCCACCTCCCAATCCATCCCAGCCTTCTAGCTTGTCAAAGAACACTAGATTGGTGCTCCCTATGTCATACAGTAAATTCCCCATGTGAGGTCTTAAAACATTTAAAAAATACAGAGTCTGGAGAATTACAGACTTTTCCATGACAGCATATTTTTATTGTAAAAACATATCAGAAGAAAAGAATGGGAAACAGTTGGCTTGGGGGGGATCACAAATTTTGTTAAAAACCAGTAACTAAGTTCAACCATTTGCCAACCTCAGCACTCAGAAAGAGGAAGGCACATGATCTCTGAAAAATTCTGTGTTTGGTATCCAAAAAACACTTTGTCCATATTCTTCCATGGATATTCTTCAGTGGATATCGGCTAGATTAAACACACACAAGAGCTACACTGGTGATCCAGAAAAGCTTACAATGGGCAGAGTGTTGTCATAAACTAGCATGGATAATAGAGACAAAATCCTGTCAACAAGAGATCAAGTAATTACTCTATTGGTGGGAATACAAGGGGAAGAGGCAGAGATAGGGTGCCTGGGAAAGGATGGCTTTGAGAGAAAAGTGCTGGGAGTTAGGTTAGAAGGGAAATCGGGAGTGGGGGTGGGATAGAGCTGCTCAGGGTGACCTCCCTAGAGAAAAACCTAAGCAGCTATCCAAAAGCATGCTGTATTTCAGGAGGTTTTTCTTTGCCCAGGTGATCTCTACCAGTATTCTAGCCAGCTAGATGCAAATTTTGCAACCAAGGCAAAATTCTGGAAGGCAGCAGGCATCCAAGGTCATCTGGCTCTTGTGATGATTGCCAGGAGGGCAATGTACACAGAGCCATCACCAGAAGGTTCTATCCTGGTCCTCAGGTGTAGAGATTGGGGAGCTTAGGAGGAGGAAAAGTGAGGTCCATGGGGCCAGGGACAGAGGTGAGGTGGGGTGGGGTGTAGCTCCAGGGGAGCTGGTGGTGGTTTTGACAGCACCATTGGATAAAAACAAACAACCCAACCCAAACACAGGCAGAAGATCTGAATAAACTCCTTGGTCCAAAGAAGAAAGGCAGATGCCTAACATGATGTGAAAAGATGCTTCAGTTCACTAATTGTTAGAGAAAAACACTTTCAAAAACCCATGGCTTATCACCTCACAGGTGTCAGAATGGCTGACACCTGAAAGTCTTCCAAAAGAAATATTTTCTAGGATATGAGGAATAGGCAATCTCCAAACACTGTTGGGAATGACAACTGGGACAGCCACTGTGCAAAAGAGAATAAATTCTCCTCCAAGCACTACAGGTAGACTCTGTACCATCCAGACGTTCCATTCCTTAGTATACATCCAGAACACAACAAAAGCTCTCCTTAAAAGTGAGCCATGAACAGGATGTTGATAGCACAACTACAGAAAATAGCCAAAACATGGAAGCAACCCTAGTACCCATCCACAGAAAGAGATACAGGAGAGGAGGGACACACAAGTAAACTCACACACACACACACACACAAATGGAATATTATGCTGCCAGAAGTAAGAGTGGATTTCTGTTTTCAGGAAACTGGGCGAACCTAGCATCACTAGCATGCTTAGTGACAGAAGGCTGACTGAGAATGACAAATACTGTATGACATCACCACCGTAGAGAGTATAAAGAAAGAATATGGATTAATGCAGGTGCAACAGTGAAACAGACTCAAAAGTAGAGTAAACAAATTAGTCCATATAAGCTAGGAGAGGAAAGGAAGCAGGGGCAAAAAGAGGTGGGGTGAAGTCCTGCAAACTAGCATGTACTAGTCATTCCCAAACAAGGAATGACTGCCTTGACTTTGTAATAAGTTGTACAGCCCCAGGATCAGGAAAGATGAATTGCTAGTAGTCCATCTTAATCTAATCTAAATGGTGAATCATCTCCACTTTAATAAATAACCCAATCAAACCATCAATACATTAACCCATCCATCAAACCCTAGACCCTACCCTTCTGGAATGCTCTTCCTCATCCATCTTCAATTCCTAAGACCTACCATGGGCATTCAAGGTTTCCAATTCCTGAAGCCCCAAATTTCTTTCATTGGCTCTTCTGCTAGGTTTCTCCATGGACTCCTAAAGACTTCAAATTCCCAGTAGCTGCTTTATGTCCCCACAAATCAGGAAATGCCAACAGTTGAAATACTTTGACAAAGTCTCTATCCTCAAGCACAGAGACAAAAAACAAGACTCTGAAATTTTCAGGATCAGAAAAACTACAAACCATCATTTCAGTACTAGAACACTTACTTACAAATCACATAGAGAGAGCTCCTGCTTCGTGATAATGCTAAAAGCACTTCCATTGACACCAGGCATGAGACCCTGGAAGCCCCTACCCAACTCATAGTTCTGCCCTTGACAAGAAATAGCCAATCAAAAGATGAAGGAAAGATAAGAGGCAGGTAAACAATACAAAGACACAATACTCTCATGATTTGGAGATACTTTTGTCTTTATTGGTCAGGCAGGAGAATCTATGCATAAACCATGGCCAACATGAAGTTGTTTTTTTGGATACCAAGTCAATCTAAGAACCAACTGTCTCTAAGTGGCAGTCACAATGGATAACATACATGTGGGGTCTTCTTTTTTTATTTTTTGTATGAGGCTAATTACAATACGCTTTCATTCTCCCAAACATCAACATGAATCAGCCATAGGTATACATATGTCCTCTCCTTCTTGAACCTCCCTCCCATATCCCACCCATCCTACCCCTCTAGGTTGTAACACAGCATGGGATTTGTGCTCCCTGTGTCATACAGCAAATTTCCCATGTGAGTGTTTTAAAACAATTCAAAACACAGAATCTGGAGAATTATAGACTTTTCCATGACAGCAGATTTCTATTATAAAAACAATGGGAAACAGTGGGCTTTAGGGAAGGGAGTCACAAATTTTATGTAAAACCCACAAACCCAGTACAGAATTCAACCATTGACAACCTCAGCACTCAGAAAGAGGAGGGCACATGATCTCTCTTCACAGTTTTGTGTTTGGTATACACCACTTTGTCCACACTCTTCAGTGGATATTTCCTAGATTCAACAGACACATAAACACACAGGGAACGACAGGGGCCATCCAGAAAAGTTCACACTGCACAGAAGTTCTCATAAATTAGAATGGACATTAGGGACAAAATCTTACCAACAAGAGATTAAACATCACTCCATTGGCTGGAATATGAGGGGAACAGGCAGAGGCAGTTGCCTGAGAAAGCATGGCTTTTGAGAGAAAAAGCATTGGCACAAGGGTTTGAAGGGAAACTGGGGGCGGGGTGGGGCAGGGTAGAGATACTTCAGAGTGACCTCCCTAGAGAAAACCCTAAGCAGCTGTCTGATCTTCTGAAAGAAAGCTGTATTTCAGGAGGCTTTTCTTTGTCCTGGTGAGTTCCTTGCCAGTGTTCTAGTCAGCTAGATGCTGATTTTGCAACTGATGGAAAATTCTGCAACACGGCAAGCATCCAAAACTCATCTGGCTCTTGAGATGCTTGCCAGCAGTCAACTGCACATGAAGCCCTCATCAGAAGACTCTGATCTGGTCCCCAGCCTGGCGGTGGGTGGGGATGGGATCAGTTCATTGCAGGATCAGGCTTCTCCGTGCCTTGCAATGAGGACCCTGAGGACGCTTCGGGCGCTCCACGGGACCAGGACTAGGGGAAGGAGGTAGAGGTTGAAGTGGGGAGTCGTGGGAGGCTTCCCGCAGGTGCAAGTTCAGGTAATCGTCGTGGTGAGAAGAGCCTTTCTCTGGACTAAGGTTGATCTCTTGACGCCAGGGCTCTACAAAGGAGCCCTGCAGCTCTAGGTCCCAGAGAACAGAGATGGGGCTGCCTGTAACATCCATCCAAGGCCGCGGGAAGTTGACGTGCAGGTCAGCGTCGTCCTCATTGGCCTCTTCTTGGAAGGCGACCTCTTGCACAGCTGGGCAGAATTCAGGCTCCAGGGCCATGTACTCGCCGGGAAGGCTCAGGACAGCGGCCGGTTCCAGGATCTGTACCCTCGGCGCTTCCACGTCCGAGTCCAGGAGAGCCTCGGGGATCAGCATGAGGACTTGATCTCCGAGAGACACTTGCACCATGGACATGGAGTCCAGCTCCAGCAACAGGTCGACGTGCTCTAGAGGCAGGTGCAGGGCAAAGCCAGTGGGCACAACCAGCTGGGCCGTGGGCGGACACTCTATGGGGGGCTCCATCCAGTCGGCCAGGCTGGGTGCCACCTCGGACTCGGACTCAGGCTCAGGCTCAGGCTCAGGCTCAAGCTCAAGCTCAAATTCGGACTCGGACTCCAGAAACTCCAGCTCCTCTGTTCGGCGGCGTTTGGCTGGGCCGGGTCCGTTGGCCTGCGGTCCCCACAGATCGTCAGGGGAGGCGCTGGGGCTGAGGGGCCGGGTGCCCATCACAACGACCGAAGGACGGCACACCCGAGACTTGACAGAGGGCAACGAGGCTCTCGGTCCTGCTCTCTGCGACAGGTCTCCAAGACCTGTAAGGCAAACCGGCACGGGCTGGCTGGGGCACAGGACCCGGTGATGCTGAGCAAGTCCTCAGATATCTGGGGCCAACTCCCGGGAGACTCACTGTCCACGCACGCAGGGCAGCCGCGTTCAGCACTTTAGCTCCCTGGTCACCGAAGCTCACTCCTTGGCGCAACCACCAGCGATGGCCAATATTGCAAGTGAGGCCAGCGCGTCCCGCACCGCAATAAATACATCCCTGCCCTTAGGCTCCGCCCCCTTCCAGGTTCCACCCCGAGAACTCGCTGGACCTAATCTGCTTGATTGACAGCCCTGACTACGACTGGTAATTCACCTTAGAGAACTACCGCTAGAGAACTACCCTAAGATTACCGGGTCCCCAAATGATTCTGCCACTCTAAGGCTAGGCGCCCAGGGTCACGTGCTTTCGTTTCAAAAAGCGGACCTCAGAAGCAGAACAACTTAACCAGAAACCCCACTCCCTATCGAGTCCCAAGGAACTCTAGGTCCCTACTTACACTGACTCGCTGCCCCAGGCACGTCCTGGGCCCTTTTATTTCAGCCCCAGCCTGGGGTTGAGTCTGGGATAGCATCCTGAAGCCTCCCTGGGCCGAACTAGTCAGGGGCGGTCAGATCCTCCAAGCGGGGTGCAAAGGGAAAGGGCTCTTGGAACAGAGAATGTTATCAGCATCTGCTGCAGGATCAACTTTTACTTCTATCCCTGGAGCAGGTCGGTGCTCTTGGAGAGAGTTCCAGCAACTGAACCAAAGGTTCACACCCTCTGCTAGGACAGAAACTACACTCAAGAGGTGGAGCTTTTAGAGCCCAAAAGACAGATGATGGAAATGTCAAGCACAAGGAAGAACCCATCTGCCCAGGATCCAGGAACCTGCACAACTGCGCCTGATCAGTCAACAGGCTCAAAGGCAAAGCCTTTGATCCACATGTCACAGGAAAGGTTTGTCTATGGCACCCGTCCTCCTGCCCAAGCATAGGTGTGTGTGGCTCAACTTTCTCTCCAGCGTTCCCAGTGGGAAAACACCCCACATTGTCTTTGGAATGCAGAATACTACCGCAGGGTTGCAGACAAGAGGAAAAGACCTCCCTGCCCACTCCCTCTCCTTTCTGCACATGCTGGCTCACTTTTATCTTTTCACACCATAGCAGTTCCTATATATTCTCATTCTTAGGGTAGCATTGAATTCCTTTCCACAGAATTTTATTTATCAGGCCTCTCTCCAAGGACATTGAACCTAGTGGTCTGTGATGGGTGGGCACAGGCATCTTCTAGCCAATCAGGATAAAGCTTCAGATTCCTGGCCGGCTACCCAGGAACACAGAACAGAATTCCTGCAGTGAAGGACCCTGGAATTCAATGTAAGCCCCTCACCAAACATGTCACTGGATGCCAGTGTTGAAAGTCAAAACACTTCTTCCCTTTCAGCATTGGAGTGTTTCAGGTACCAGGGTGGTGGGTCTTCAAGGTCAGAACCCTGCTGGATGGTAACAAAGGCAACAGGGATACTCCAAAGTCCATGGCCAGCCTTCAGCGTTTGCCATGCACTACTGGTCATAATTGGGTCTCATGGCTGAAACTCCACTATCCCTGGCCAAGGGTCAACAAATTCCCCTGAGGTGATGTTTCAGGTGTAAGTGCTGGAAGGTGCATGGGCGCTGGGTTCCCGGAGGCTCTGGTGGGATCCCGAGTTCCCATGGGATGAACCTGAACACAAGAGGCACCAAACTGTAATTCCAGGAGATGAAAGCAGACCTATGCTTGTATTTTTTAGAAAGAGGTTACTGAGAGCTAGATGTGGGAGCTTTAAGCAAGGGAAAGTAGGGCCCCTGGGGCCGGAAGCTGGGACCAGAGTCTGGTTGTAGTTCCAAGGAGCAGGGAGGGAACATCGGCCTTAAAGCTGAAGCATATTACAAGCAACCTTTGAAAGTCCCATGCCTCTCACCTCTCCTTCCTTCAGAAATAGGGTTTCCATTCAGGAGACTGGAGGGTGCAAAAGACACAAAGATGCCAAAGCTCCCCAGGACACACACAAGGGTTCAGAGCCTGTGATCTGATGAGGAACAGGGCCCTCAACTCGGTTGCTCCTGTCCGTGCTTGGTGCCATCTCAGGTGGGCTCTTCTCTCAACCTTAGCACTTTCACATCTGGGCTCATCATTGTCCTGGACCTGGGGAATCCTCACAGTGACTTCCCTCCAGAGGGAAGGTGGCCCTGTCCTGAGACAAGGACAGGCAGCAGGAGGGGAGAGGAAGCAACTACCTTGTGGAATAAAGGCCCCTGAGGACAAACATACACCTAACATCGCACTCAAAGGGAACAACTCAATCCTTTATTCCCACCTCCCAAAACCACACAAGGATGCCCCTCACCCCTTCTATTACACAGAGTATTGCAAGCTTTAACCCCAGCAATTGGCCAAAAATAAGAAGGAAAAGGTACCCACTATGGATGGGAAGTACTAAAACTGCCAATATTAGTACATGGTATGATTCCTTAAAGAAAAAACTCACAAGTCTCCACCCCAAAATGACAAGTGCTAACTAATGAATCCACAAAATTAAAGACAGAAAGTTGCTGCTTTTCTATACATTAGGAAGGAATTGTCTGAAATGGAAAAAAAAAAATAGAGGAGAAGAATCCCATCTCTGACTACCTCTAGAAAAATTCAACACCTTGGATACAGCTAACCAAGGAGTTGAAAGACTGTATTCTAAAACCTTGAAAACACTGACCAAGGCAATGGAAGATGACACAAAGATATCGAAAGACATCCCTAGCTCTGGGATTGTAAGGATTGCTATTGTTCAAATGACCATACTATCTGAAGAAGAGATTGAAGGAAATGCCTAGAAAACACCCAAGATGTTTTTCTGAGAACTAGTACAAATATTCCAAATGTGATAGGGAGCTACACAGGACCCAACCTGACAAAGCAAGTCAGGAAAGAATAAACAATGAAAAAGAAGGCTGGAGCTACAACACTCCTAGACTTCAGACCAAATTGCAAAGCTACAGAAATTAAAACAGCATGGTACTGGCACAGAAACACATATGGAGGTCAACAGAACAGAATACAGATCCAAGACATGAGCCCAGAGTATATACAGGCAGCTACAGCCAATGAGTTTGCCATCTAAAAGGCATGAATACACAACAGGCAAGAGACAGTCTCTTCAGCACTTGTTGCAGGCAAAACTGGACACTTACATGGACAACAATGAGACTAGAACACTACCATACACCTTCAACAAACATAAACTCAAAATGAGTTACAGGCCTATGAGAGAGATCTGAATCTGTTAAAATCTTCAATGAGATATTGGCTCTTAGACATAAAGCAGGGCAATATCTTTGTAAATGGATCTGTCCCCTAAGACAAAAGTCATCTAAGCAAACCTAAACATATGGGACCTAGGTGAACTTCAAAGCTTTCACACAACATAGGAAACCAGAGACAAACCCAAGACATCCTATGGAATGGGACACAAGATCTGCAAGTGATATGATGACTCCAAACCTATAAACAGTTACTATATATCCATAGAATAAAAATAAACAAACAGCCCAATCCAAACATAGACAGAAGATCCAAATACACTTTTTGGTCCAAAGAAGAGAGGCAGATGCCTAAAAGCCCTGTTAAAAGATGTCCCAAATCAATAATAATTAGAGGAATGCAATTTCAAAACAACATATCACCTCACAACTGTCACAATGGCTAGAATCTGAAAGTCTTCAAAAAAGAAATATTCTCTAAGATGTGAGCAATAGAGAATCCCCAGACACTGTTGCTAGAAATGATTATTGGGACAACCACTATGCAAAGCAGCATAATTGTTCCTCCAAGAACTACAGGAGAGACACTGTGTCACCCAGACATTCCATTCCTGAGTATACATCCAGAAAACAACAAAAACTCCTTAGAAGTGAGCCATGAACCCGGATGTTGATAGTACCAGTACAGACAATAGGCAAACATGGAAGCAACCCTAGTACTCATCCACAGAAAATAGACACAGAAGAGGAGGAACATACACACACACATACACACCAAATGGAATATTACACTGCCAAGAATAAGAGTGAATTTCTGCCATCTGCAGGAACCTGGACGAACCTAGCACCACTAACATGCTTAGTGATATAAGGCTGACTGAGAATGACAAATATTGTATGATATCACCAACATGGAATATGTAAAAAAGAATATGGATGAATGCAGGTGCAACAGTGAAACAGACTGAAAGATAAACAAACTAGTCCATAGCAACTAGGACAGGAAAGGGGGCAGGGACACAAATAGGTATGTAATGAAGATCTGCATTAGGTATTGTTCCAAACAGGGAATGACTGCCCTGACTTTGTAATAAGTTGTAAAGGCCCAGGATTGGGAAAGATGATGAATCACTTGTAGTCTATCTTAATCTAATCTAAAAAGGTGAATCACCTCCACTTTAATAAATAACCCAATCAAACCATCAATACACTAACCCATCCATCAAACCCTAGACCCTACCCTTCTGGAATGCTCTTCCTCATCCATCTTCAATTCCTAAGACCTACCATGGGCATTCAAGGTTTCCAATTCCTGAAGCCCCAAATTCCTCTCATTGGCTCTTCTGCTAGGTTTCTCCATGGACTCCTAAAGACCCTCAAATTCCCAGTAGCTGCTGTATGCTCCCACAAACCATGAAATGCCAACATTTGGAATAATTTGATTAAGTCTCTGTCCTCAAGCACAAAGACACAAAATAAGACTCTGAAGGTTTCAGGATCACAAAGAATACAAACTACAAACTATCATTTCAGTACTAAAACACTTACAAATCATGTAGAGAAAGGTCCTGCTTCATGGTAATCCTAGAGCATTCCCAATGACACCAGGCATGAGACCCAGAAGCCCCTACCTAACCCACAGTTCTGCCCTTGGCAAGGAATATCCAATCAAAGGAAGGAGGAAAGATAAGAGGCAGGTAAACAATACAAAGATACAACACTCATGATTTGGAGATACTTTTGTCTTTATCGGTCAGGCAGGAGAATCTATCCATAAGTCATGGCCAACATGAAGCTGTTTTGCAGGATACTATTTCAACCTAGGGCTTTCCTGGTAGCTCAGCTGATAAAGAATCTGCCTGCAATGCAGGAGACCCCTGTTCAATCCCTGGGTCAGGTAGATCCCCTGGAGAAGGAATAGGCTACCCACTCCAACATTCTTGCTTGGAGAATCCCCATGGACAGAGGAGCAAGGTGGGCTACAGTCCATGGAGTCACAAAGAGTCAGACATGACTGAAGGATTAAGTAAAGGTCAACCTAAGAACCAACTGTTTCTAAGTGCCAGTCACAATGGAGAGAACACATGTGAAGTCTTCTTTTTTACTTTTTATTGGAGGCTAATTACTTTACAACAGTCTGGTTTTTTTTTTTTTTCCTGCCAAACATCAACATGAATCAGCCACAGGTAAACATATGTTCCCTCTCTCTTGAACCTGCCTCCCACCTCTCACCTGATCGCACCCCTCTAGATTATAACAGAACACTGGATTTGTGTTCCCTGTGTCATACTGAAAATCCCCCATTGGGGTCTCAAAATGATTAAAAACACAGAATCTGGAGAATTACAGACTTTACATGAGGACAGATTTCTATTTTAAATATATATCAGAATAAAACAATGGGAAACAATTGGCTTCAGAGAGACGGGGTCACAAATTTTATGAAAAACCCACAAACCCAGTAACAGAGTTCAACCATTTGCCAACCTCAGCATTCACAAAGAGGAGGGCACGTGATCGCTCTTCACAATTTTGTGTTTGGTATCCACCAAATACTTTGCCCACACTCTTCAGTGGATATTGGCTACATTCAACACACACACACACACACACACACACACTAGGAACTATAGCAGTCATCCAGAGAAGCTCACACTGGACTGTGGTTGTCATAAACTAGCATGGGCATTAGGGACAAAATCTTATAAACAAGAGATTAAATATTACTCTATTGGCGGTAATATGAGGGGAAGGGGCAGAGGTAAAGTGCCTGGGAAAGGACAGCTTTTCAGAGAAAAGTTCTGGGACTTGGGTTGAAGGGACATTAGGAATGAGAGTGGGGTAGAGCTACTTCAGGGTGACCTCCCTAGAGAAAAACCTAAGCAGCTGTCTATCTGAAAGCAGGCTGTATTTCAGGAGGTTTTTCTTTGCCCAGATGAGCTTCCTTACCAGCGTTCTAGTCAGCTAAATGCTGATTTTGCAACTGATGCAAAACCCTGCAATGTAGCATGCTTCCAAAAGTCATCTGGCCCTCGTGATGTTTGCTGGTGAGCTATGTACAGAGAGCTATAATCAGAAGACTCAAATCTGGTCCCCAACCCTGTAGGGGGTGTAATTTGAGAGGTCAGTTCATTTCAGGGTTAGGCTTCTCCGTGCCTTGGGCGGAGAATCTTGAGGGTACTGGAGGTTCTCCATGGGACCCAGAGTATGAAAGGGAGGTAGAGGTTGGAGTGCGGAGTCGTGAAAGACCTCCTGCAGGTGCAAGTCCAGGTGGTCATCATGGTGAGAAGAGCCTCTCTCTGGACTAAGGTTGGTCAGCCGAGGCCAGGACTCTAGGAACGAGCCCTGTGGGTCTGGGTCACAGAGAACAGAGATGAGGCCTCCTGCAGCATCCATCCCAGACCACAGGAAGTCCCATGCAGGTCCATGACATCTTCACTGCTACCTTCCTGGCTGGGAGTTCACTTTAGAGAACTACCTTTAGAGAATTACCTTACATTTACTGGGTTCCCAAATGATACTGCCACTCTAAGGCTAGGCATCCAGGTTCACATGCTCTGGTTTCCCAAAGTGGACCTCAGAGGCAGAAAAACTTTACCAGAAACTTTACCAGAAAACCCATTCCCCATTAAGCCCCAAGGACCTGTAGATCACTATTCACACTGACACCCCAGGAGCGACCAGGCCTCTTTTATTTCTACCCCCGTCTGAGGTGAGTCCATCATGGCAACCTGAAGTCTCCCTGGGCCGAAACAGTCAATGATGGTCAGATCCTCTGAGCAGGGTGCAAAGGAAAAGGGCTCTTGGCACAGAGGATCTTATCAGCAGCCGATGCAGCATCAACTTTTGCTTCTATCCCTGGAGCAGGCCAATGCTCATGGAGATAGTGCCATCAACTGAATGAAAAGTTCACTTTCTCCACTTGAACCAAAACTATACCCAAGAGCAGAGCTGTCAGAGCCCAATGGACTGATGATAGAAATGTCATGCACAAAGATGAACCCAGCAGCCCAGGAACACAGAACACATAGAGCTGAGTCAGACCAGCCAGGATCCCCTCCAGGTCATGCAGACCGCAGCACCTTTGATCTAAGTGTCACTGGAAAGGCACATCTATGCCCCCAATCTTGTGGCCAGAGGAAGGTGTGGCTCAGCTTTCTTTCCAGTGTTCATGGGGGAAACTCCCCATATTGACTTTGAAATTGGAAATACTTGTGCATGGTTGCCGACGACAGTGAAACCACTCTGTTTCCACCCCATCCTTTCAGCCCACACTGGCTCGCTTTGTCCCTTTTCACACCACTGAGTCATGTATACTCTTATTCTTAGGGCAGCATCGAATTCTTTTCCACAGAGTTCCATTTCCATGAGGCCTCTCTCCATGGCCTTTGAACGTAGTGCTCTGTGATTGGCCGACAGTGGCATCCTATGACCAATTGTGGTAAAGCTTCAGATTCTTAGCCCACATCCCAGGAAAATGCCTCAGAATTCCTTCAGCAAAAAACCTGGGAATTCAATGTAAGCACCTATCAAAGATTTCATTGGATAGGAGTGGAAGATCACGTCACTTGTTTTCACTCATATTTGGAAGCATTCAGGTACAAGGGCAGTGGGTGATCAAGGTCGGAACCCACATGGTTGGTGACAAAGGAAACAGGGGAACTCAAATTTCCATGGCCAGCATTCAGGGGTTTGCCCTGCACTACTGGTCAAAATGAGTAGTTTTGCCACAAGGGCTTCCCTTGTGGCTCAGCTGGTAAAGAATCTGCCTGCAATGTGGGAGAACTGGGTTTGATTCCTGGTTTGGGAAATTCCCCTGGAGAAGGGAACGTCTACCCACTCCAGTATTCTGGCCTGGAGAATTCCATGGGGTCACAAAGAGTTGGACACGACTGAGTGACTTTCACTTTCACTGTTCAAAACTGGTTTGCATGGATGGAACTTCTGTGTTCCTGGCCAAGGGCAAACAAGTTCCCTTGAGGTGGTAATTTAGGTGTGGTGGCGGTGGTTTGGTTGCTAAGTCATGTCTGACCCTTGCGACCCCATGGACTGTAGCCTACCAGGCTCCTCTGCCCATGGGTTTCTCCAGGCAAGAATATTAGAGTGGGTCGCCATTTCCTTCTCCAGGGTATCTTCCCAACACAGGAATCGAACCCAGGTCTCCTGTTTTGCAGGCAGATTCTTTTCTGACTGAGCTATGAGGAAAGCGCAAGGTGCTAATAAAGTATACAGGAGCTGGGGCACTGAGGCTAAGCTGGGAGCCTGAGTTTCCACAGGGTGAACATGGACACCAAAGGCACCAACCTCTGTAAATTCCAGGTGATGGAAGCAGATACCCTGTTTGTGTTCTTGAGAAAGAGGGTACTGAGAGGTGGGGGAGTGGAGCTTAAAGCCAGAGAAAGTAGGGACCATGGTGCCAGGGGTGGGGTCTGGGGTAGGGGAGGCTGATGGTGGTTCTAAAAAATGGGAAGGAACACTTGCTTTAACACAAAGCATACTGCAAGCCATCTTGAATGTCTCACCTCTCTCACCTCTGGCTCAGGGAGTAACAGGGATTCCATTCAGGAGACTGAAGGTGCATGTGCCAGGTTGCAAAAGACACAAGGACAAACCTACAGCTTTCCAGAACACAGGCAGACATTCGGAGCTCCTGGCCTGGCCAGAATGGGGCCCTCCACCTGGTGGCTCCTGTCCCTGCTTGTGCCATCTCAGTTGGGCTGTTCTCACAAACTCAGCACTTTCATATCTGGGCTCATCATCATTGCCCTGGACTCAGGGAATCCTCACCACCAGTATCCCTCCCAAGGGAATGTGGTCCTCTCCTGAGACAAAGACAGGAGAAGAAGAGAGGAAACAAATACCTCTGTGGAAAAAAGGTCATTGAGAACAAACACACAGCTCACATCAGACTCAAAGGAGAACACCTCAAAGGAGATCCTGCCTGCAAGGTACAAAAGAAGGGCTCTTGGTACAGAGGATCTTAGCAACAGCTGCTGTGGGATCAACTTCTACATCGATCCCTGGAGCAGGTCAGCACTCATGGAGAGAGTTCCATCAACTGAACCAAAGGTACACTTTCTCCGCTGGGACCAAACTACACCCGAGAGGTTGAGCTGTTAATAGAGGGGTCACAATTTGGAGTAACTGTTACTGAATCATGTTCATTTGCCTTACAAGCAGGAAGTCAAACTCTGAGACACGGGAGATTTGCAGCAGAGAAAGGGTTTATTTTCAAGTCATTCAAGCAATGAATAAACATTGAATAAACAGGAGAATAAACCTCAAATCCATCTTACCAAAGGCCAGGGGTTTATAACATATATGGGATAAAGATTAGGGTGACCTGAGGCATACAGAGCATGGGAAAAGGTGACTAGAAATAAGAAAAAGATGAGATATCGTCATTCTGGGCAGGTGCAACTAAGCTACATGCTGTTTCATAGGATTCATGTTCAGAAAATTATGGCATTAGTATTTTCTGAGGGTGGAGTTTTGGCCCTCTGATCTCAAAAGGTCACTGATCAAACACTCTCCCAAGCCAGGAGGAGAATTGGTAGTCCCAACCAGTCTTAATCAGCTGGAGTTCAAACAGGACAATAGCTGACTCCATTTTCCAGAAAAAGAACATGGGGAAACATCTTAACAACTTATTCTTATAGGCTACATGATGCTTGGAGGATATGCAAGTTCTGTACAAACAGTTAAGGTGAGCTTGACCAGTGAAGGCAGATTACAGTTTACTATTAAGTTATAGTCTTATGCAGTGGTCCCCAATCTTTTTGCCACCAGGAACAGTTTTTAAAATTTATTTATTTATTTTAATTGGAGGCTAATTACTTTACAATATTGTGATGGTTTTTGCCATACATTGACATGACTCAGCCACAGGCATATATATGACCCCCATCTCAAACCCCTTTCCCACCTCCCTCCCCATCCTGTGCCTCTGGGTCATCCCAGTGCACTGGCTTTGAGTGCCCTATCTCATGCATCAAACTTGGACTGGTCATCTATTTCACATATGGTTAATAGGCATGTTTCAATACTATTCTCTCAAACCATCCCACCCTCACCTTCTCCCACAGAGTCCAAAAGTCTGTTCTTTACATCTATGTCTCTTTTGTTGTTTTGCACATAACGTCATCACTACCTTCTTTCTAAATTCCATATATATGCGTTAATATACTGTATTGGTTTTTTTTCTTTCTGACTTACTTCACTCTGTATAATAGGCTCCAATTTCATTCACCTTATTAGAACTGACTCAGATACATTCTTTTTAATAGCTGAGTAATATTCCATTGTGTATATGTACCATAACTTTCTTATTCATTTGTCTGCTGATGGACATCTAGGTTGCTTCCATGTCCTAGCTTTTGTAAACAGTGCTGCAAGGAACCAGTTTTGTGAAAGACAATTTATCCATGAGACGAGATTGGTGGATGGTTTGGGGATGATTCAAGTGCATTACATTTATTGTGCACTTTATTTATATTATTATCATATCAGATCATCAGGCATTGGATCTCAGAGGTTGGGGACCTATGGAATGGATCTAACTGATGACTGCAAAATAGGTTTCATAATGACAATGTCAAGAGTTTGAGTCAATGAAGTAGGAAGGAGGACAAAAGCACTGAAGGGGAAGAGAACTAAGAAGCCAAGACTGGGGGAGAGGGGGTGGTAAGGGGCGAGATCCATGAGAATATTAAACTCACCACAAATTACAACAGATGTGGGATGAGTGAGAATTACAGTGAATCTAGTGTTAAAATATTTGAAGACTCTGATACAGACACTTGTTACACTCACATTTGATAAGTGACTGGTATGTAGTATGGGAGAAGGCAATGGCACCCCACTCCAGTACTTTTGCCTAGAGAATCCCATGGACAGAGGAGCCTGGTGGGCTGCAGTCCATGGGGTCGCTAAGAGTCAGACACAACTGAGCGACTTGACTTTCACTTTTCACTTACATGTACTGGAGAAGGAAATGGCAACCCACTCTAGTGTTCTTGCCTGGAGAATCCCAGGGACGGGGGAGCCTGGTGGGCTGCTGTCTATTGGGGTCGCACAGAGTCGGACACGACTGAATCGACTTAGCAGCAGCAGCAGTATGTAGTATGACTGAACCTCAATTTTTTAAACAATATTTTGTTTATTTACAGATTATGATAATACTATGAAGGCTATAGAGAGAAAGATGATATAAGGAGTAAGTCAAGAATGCCATTTCAAATAAAATGGTCAGAAATGCCCTTTTCAAGAAAGTGCTGTCTGAATTGGTCTTTGAAGAAGAAAGAATCAGCACTGCATAAAGCTGGAGGAAGAGTTGAATCCTAATTTTTTAAAGGTTAAAAAAAATAGAAGATAGGAATACTTCAAAGAATTAGATATAATATTGGCTAATAATCATGTGGAAAAATGATCCACCTTCATTTGCAATCATAAATGCAAAATGAAAACACAGTGAGATAACATTTTACTGTACTAGGTTGGAAAACAGGTAAGAGTCTATAAATAAGAAATGTTCGCAAGGATGCAGTGAAATGGAAACATACTCTGCTCACAGGAATGCAAACTGTGAAAAATATTTTGGGGAAAAAAGAAGAAAGTCATTACCTATTAGCTTGAAAAGGCACACAGAGAATTAATTAGTACTGCAGTCCTAGGTGTATGTGATAAATACATGAGTTAAGAGTTCATGATTTAAAACCAGATAAGTGTGCATTGGACGCCTACATCTAACATAAACTTGGTACATAATAACTTTTTTTTTTTACTCTGAACTTCAGGTGTTGTGGATACCAAAAAAAAAAAAATCACTTTTTTCCAAAGACGGCAGGAAGACACTTCCGCAGTTCATAGATATATGCTGTGCTGTGCTAAGTCTCTCAGTCTCCTTGGACTTTTTGCGACCCCAATGAATTGCAGCCCGCCAGGTTCTTCTGTGGGGATTATCCTGGCAAGAATACTGGAGTGGGTTGCCATGCCCTCCTCCAGGGGATCTTCCCAAACCAGGGATCGAACCCAAGTCTCCCGCATTATGAGCAGATTCTTTACCGACCGCACCACCAGAGAAGCCCGTTCGTTTACGGCTTAGATTGTGGTGATGGTTTCACCAGTGTATACTTATACACAAACTCAAGTCGTATATATTTAAAATGTATAGCTTTCTGTATGTCAATCATACCTCAACAAAGTATTGGCTCAATCGAGAAAACGATTGTTTTTCAAAACTCAGTAAAATGAGTGATACATAATAAATACTCAATAAAACAATTTAATTATCCCAAGATAGTTTTATTTTTTAACAGCCTTTTACCTTTAGGAAGAAACTGCCACAAATATTTTATTTAATATTAAGACGGAATTTTACCTAAACAGATATGAGTATTTTCTATTTACTCTTCAGAAACCAAGCTTTAAAGGATTTTCATGGAGCATTTAGATAGGTCTGTTTTATGCTGCCAAGGGGGTGGTCTATTTGAGCGGTTGTCTTTCTCTGTGTGTGTGTTAGTCACTCAGTCATGTCCGACTCTTCGCAACTCCATGAACTGTAGCCCTCCAGTCTCTGCTGTCCATGGGATTTTCTAGGCAAGAATACTGGAGGAGATAGCCATGCCCTGCTCCAAAGGATCTTCCCGACCCAGGGATCGAACCCGGGTCTCCTGCATTGCAAGCGATACTTCACTGAGTTACCAAGGAAGCCGACCATGGTTTCTTTCTCTACCATGCCTGAAATCAAAGGAAAACATTAATTTAAAGGTAACTAATATTTACAGTTCTGTTATTGGTGTATCTTTTTTTTTTTTCCTAAAAATGAGGCACACAAATATTCTGTCCCCTGGAGGACTATAAAAGTAGTTCCCTACTGTGACCTATCAACTACAGCCCTGACTATTGGGCAGCACAGATACCGCGAGTTCTGTGGGGCGGGGCCTCCGAGGGGGCGGGGCCTCCGAGGGGCGGGGCTTAGCGTGACATTTTACGGCGAGGATTCCACTGGCGTCACGTGCCATATCTTTGGCCGTCTGGTGCACTGACTAATCGGTGTGAGGTGCTGAAGACTAGAAGACGAGAGGCGCAGCCCAGCGCCCTACGCCGATCCCCTTGAAGCCTGGACTGCAAGACCACAGGGAGGCAGTCCCGGAGCTCTGAGGACTCGCCCACCATCGCGCCGTCCTGCGCCCCAGCTGGCCCGCACCGCGTCACAGCGTGCAGCACTGAGCGCCTCTTTGCCCTCTGCCAGGCCCCAGAAGTGCCGTCCTTCTGTCGAACTGATGGGCAGCAGACCTCGAAGCCCCGGTGCCTACGCCTCAGACCGATGGGGAAACCAGGCCGGAGAAACCAGCCCTGCCAAGCGCCGCCGAACGGAGGAGCGCGCGCGCCCCGAGTCCGAGTCCGAGACGGCGCCCAGCATGGACAACCTGACAGGACCTATGGCTGCGGGCGCTCTCACACGCGTGCTGGTTCTGCCCGCTGGCTGTGCCCTGCATCTGCCCCTGGACGACGTAGATCTGGTGCTGGAGCCCGAGCCCACGTCCGTGCTGCAAGTGGCTCTCGGAGATTTCATCCTCACACTGGTCCCCGAGGCCCTCTTGAGCTCGAGGGTGGAAGGCCCGTCGGGACAGGTCCTTGAACGGGCCGCTCTCCTGAGCCCTCCCAGGGAGTACACGGCTCTGGAACCGGGATTCTGCGCAGCTGTGCCAGAGGTCGCTTGCGAAGAAGAGACCAACGGGGACGACGCCGACTCGGGCTCTGACTTCCTGTCACCAGAGATGGATCCGGCAGGCGGCCTCATCGCTGGGCTCCGCAGCCCAGACGCCAGGGTGTGGCGCTCCGACGCACAGGGCTTCTTCCCAGAGTTCTGGCCTCGGGCGCCTAACCCTAGTCCAGAGAGATGCTCTCCTCACCACGACGACCACCTAGACATGCACCTTCTGGAGCCCTTCCCTGACTCACCACTCCAGTCTCTACCGCCCTCTCCAAGTCCGAGCCCTCACGAGCGCCCCCCGCGCCCTCACGGTCCTGCGCCCAAGGCTCGGAGATGTCTGTTTCCAGAATGAACTACACTCTGGGCCACAAGGACACAATTGTAGCTACCATCCTGGCGGCCCAATGGACTTCCCAGTGTCCTTGACATTCAAAGTCCTACAACCTGGAAATTAAGCATCTCATGTGCCTTGTACCAACAATTTCTTTTTCACTCCAGACTGGCTATAGTGGCAGGAGAAGACGTCAAGAAGAGAAAGCAGATTCTACACCTCATCTTTGAAATGGAAAATCTGTCCAGGGATACCGGACAATGTGTTTTCAGACGTTTGGACTTTTTTACGCATCATTCTCAGGTCTCTCCATTCCCCTTCCTTTCGCATCAGTTATTTTCTCTCAAATTGTACTCTCTCTTGCACCGTACGGTTACTACCCTATAGCTTCCCCAAACAGGAAATTGCTGGGGATTTCTCATGTTGTTAATTTCCTTCCTTATATGTTTTCTCATGAATTTATAAAGATATTTAGCCAGAGCCTTTCTCTTTCTTGGTGTTTGGAGCTGCTCCCTTGGAAAACTGCAAAATAGTATGATGGCTGTCAAACATAATAGCATGATGTTTGTTCTTAGTTTCCTCTTAACCTGAGGAAGTTCTCTTCCATTTAGAATTCTACCTCGAATTTTTTCTTATATCAAACTTCTTTTAAAACATTAATTTATTACATTTACTTCACATTTTTATAAAAGAAATAAAATCTAATGGTATTTTTATATATATTACTACTATTTATATAAACCAACATGCTTTACCATTTCTTCTCTACTATTTTATTCTTACATTCCACTCTCAAAGTCTAGCCTCAGTTTTCTTGGTGAAGAATATCCTTTAAAAATTGTTCTTTCCACTATATCACATTATAGTAAACTATCTTGGTTTTGTAAATCTCAACATGTTTGTTTTTAATATTTTAATAGATACAAAAATAGCAAAATGTTTTATTGAAATATAGTTGATTTACAGTGTTGTATTAATTTCTGTTCTACAAAGTGTTTCAGTTATATAAACATATATTTCCATATTCTTTTCCATTATGGTTTATGACAGATATTGATATCCTGTGTTGTACATTATGGGCTTCCCTTGTGGCTCACCTGGTAAAGCATCCACCTGCAATGGGGGAGATCTGGGTTTGACCCCTGGCTCAACATGTTTTTAATGCAGCATACTCTCCTAAGTCTCTTATTACTGAAAATGTTTTATTATATATTATTCCTAATTTTAATGTGACATTAAAGTACTTTAAAGCTATTACTCCATTGTTCTTTCATTTTTTATTGTTGTTGCAGGCAAGAGGTCTCTGCCAATTAAGTTGTTACTCCTTTTCTATTTGATTCAGTTGTTCATTTTAGCATTTTTAAAAATTTTGTTATTTTTATTGAAGTACAGTTCATTTACATTGTTGTGTTAGTTTCTGGTGTATAGCAAAGTGATTCAGATATATATGTTATTTTTCATATTCTTTTCCATTATGGTTTGGGGCTTTCCTGATAGTTCAGTTGGTAAAGAATCATCCTGCAATGCAGGAGACCCCGGTTTGATTCCTGGGTCAGGAAGATCTGCTGGAGAAGGGATAGGCTACCCACTCCAGTCTTCTTGGGCTTCCCTAGTGGATCAGCTGGTAAAGAGTCTGCCCAGAACCCAGGAGACCTGGGTTCAATCCCTGGGTTGGAAAGATCCCCTGGAGAAGGGAAATGCTACCCACTCCAGTATTCTGGCCTGGAGAATTCCATGGGGTTGCAAAGAACTGGACAGGACTGAGTGACTTTCATTTTCCATTATGGTTTATTACAGAATATTGAACATAGTTCCCCATGCTATACAGTAGGACTTTATTGTTCATCTACTTTATATATATAGTAGTTTGTATCTGCTAGTCCCAAATTCCTAATTTATCCCTCCCCCACCCACTGTCCCCTTTGGTAAGCATAAGATTGTTTTCTATGTCTCTGATTCTGCTTCTGTTTTGTAAATCATTCATTTGTATCAGTTTAGATTCTACATATAAGTGATATCATGATATTTGTCTTCCTCTGACTTATTTCACTTCGTATGATACTCTCAAGGTCCATCCATATTGCTGCAAATGGCATTACTTCATTCTTTTTATGGTTGAGTAGTATTCCATTGTATACATATACCATATCTCTTTTATCCATTCATCTGTGGATGGACATTTAGACTGTTTCCATGTTTTGGCTATTTTAAATAGTGTTACCATGAACATTGGGGTGCATGTGTCTCTTCAAATCAGAGTTTTCTCTGGATATTTGTCCAGGAGTGAGAATGCTGGACCATATGGCAACGGGTTTTAGTTTCTTAAGAAACCTCCTGGGCTTCCCTTGGGGTCCAGTGGTAAAGAATCTGCCTGCCAATACAGCAAACATGGATTCAATCCCTGGTCTGGGAAGACCCCACATGCAGCAGAGCAACTAAGCCCTTGTACCATAATTACTGAGTGTGTGCTCCAGGGCCCAGGAACCACAACTACTGAGCCACGAGCCACAACTACTGAAGACCCTACACCCAGAGCCTGTACTCCACAACAAGAGAAGCCACCCAAATGAGAAGCCCACTCACCCCAACTAGAGAAAAGTCTGAGCAGCAACAAAGACCCAGCACTGCCAATAAATAAATAAATAAAATTTTTAAAAAGGAACCTCCATACTGTTATTCATAATAGCTGTACCAGTTTACATTCATTTCAACACTGTAGGAGGGTTCCCTTTTCTCCACACCCTCTTCAGCATTTATTATATGTAGACTTTTTAATAATGGTCATTTTCACTGGTATGAGGTGATACACCATTGTAGTTTTGATTTGCATTTGTCTAATAAGTAGTGATGTTGAGCATCTTTTCATGTGCTTTTTGGCCTTCTGTATGTGTTCTTTGGAGAAATGTCTTTTTAGGTCTTCTGCCCATTTTTTGATTGGATTGTTTGGGTTTTTGTTATTGAGTTGTACAATATGTTTCTACAGTTTGGAAATTAAGCCCTTGTCAGTGACATAAGTTGCAAATATTTTCTCGCACTTTGTAGGCTTTCTTTTCATTTTCTTTTTTTTTTTAATCCAAAACGTGTTTATTGGGATGGTTTCCCATTCATCTTGATACAGGGGACTTTTAGTGCTGCTTCCATCTGAAAGAGCCTCCTTCTGTAAGCCTTGCCTTTCCTCCTGTAGGCTGGCAGAGGACAGTAGAGCAGCCAACACAAAAAACCACTGTTTGTGCATGGCTAAAGGTGGTGATGTTATAGCATTCTGGGCATTTTACATCCATGAAATAGGAATTGGGGCTCTGCACCAGGAGCTTCTTCTTGTGTTTCCTCTACTCCTCCTCTGGAGAGGGATGAAGAAGATCCTTTGCGAGAGGCATATTCTCGTGAGGAGGTCATCACCGCCGGAAAGCTCTTTTCATTTTCTTTATGGTTTCTTTTGCTATGCAAAAGCTTATAAGTTTAATTAGGTCCCATTTGTCTATTTTTGCTTTCATTTCTATTGCCTTGAGAGATTGACCTATGAAAACACTGCTATGATTTATGTCAGAGAATATTTTGTCTATGTTCTTTTATAGGAGTTTTATGGTGTCATATCTTAAAGTTAAATCTGTAAGCCATTTTGAGTTTGTGTATGGTGTGAGGGGCTTTTCCAACACTGATTTACATACAGGTATCCTGCTTTCCCTAAGTCACTGGTTGCAGAAACCGTCTTTTCTCTATTATATATGCTTGCCTCCTTTGTCAAAGAGTAACTGACCATAGGTATCTAGGTTTATTTCTAGGCTCTCTATTCTGTTCCATTGATCCATATGTCTGTTTGCCAATACCATGCTATTATGATTACTGTAGTTCTGTGTTACTGCCTGAAATCTGGGATGGTTATGCCTCCAACTTTGTTCTTTTTTCCTCAGTATTGCTTTGGCAATGCTGGGTTTTTTATGGATCCAAATAAATTTTAGGGTCATGTGTTCTAGTTCTGTAAAAAAATGTCATGGATCATTTGATAGGGCTCCCATTAAATCTGTACATTGCTTGGTAGTATGGCTGGTTTAACAATATTAATTCTTCCAGTCCAAGAACATGGGCTATCTTTCCATTTCTTTGAATCATCTTCAATTTCCTTTATCAACATTTTATAGTTCTCAGCATGTAAGTCTTTCACCTCCTTGGCCAGGCTTATTCCTAAGGTTTTGGTTTTTTTTTTACATTTTAGCCCATTTTAAAATGTTTTTTTCCCCTTTGGCATCCTGTAGTTTGACTGTAACATATCTAGAGGTAGATGCTATTTTTATTTGGCTTGATGGGTTTAGTTAACCATCAATATGAGAAATTATCTTGCTTGAACTTCCACAAAATCTTAGGCTCTGTCTCTTGTAATAACCCACATATACCCATATCTGGCTGAGCACCGAAGAATTGATGCTTCTGAACTGTGGTGTTGGAGAAGACTCTTGAGAGTCCCTTGGACTGCAAGAAGATCCAACCAGTCCATTCTAAAGGAGATCAGTCCTGGATGTTCTTTGGAAGGAATGATGCTAAAGCTGAAACTCCAGTACTTGCCTACCTCATGCAAAGAGTTGACTCATTGGAAAAGACTCTGATGCTGGGAGGGATTGGGGACAGGAGGAAAAGGGGACGACAGAGGATGAGATGGCTGGATGGCATCACCGACTCGATGGACGTGAGTTTAAGTGAACTCCGGGAGTTGGTGATGGACAGGGAGGCCTGGCGTGCTGCAATTCATGGGGTTGCAAAGAGTTGGACACGACTGAGCGACTGAACTGAACTGAACTGAACCCATATCTGGAAATCCAATCAGACAAATAATAGCACTGCTCTATCTCCCATGAGTCTTAACATCTTAAGATCATGTGCTGTATGCCTTATCAATTCCAACTTTCTATTTTTAAATCCAATTAATCCTTTCATCAAGTTTTCAGTATTCTGTTTATACTTCCACAAGAACATTTATTTCAAAAAATTTTGTCAAGATTTTAATTCATTTATTCTTTTTCAAAACTTTCCCATTTAGTATTATAACTCCTATTTTTGTTTCATGGATATTATTCTACCCTTTATGTTTTGAAATTTTTAAAACATTAATAAACGGCTCCCTTAATTCAATTTCCTCACAGGTAAAATCTCCTATTATTTTTTGTTTCACTACTTAATTGCCCCCATGTACTTGGTAATTTGACTGGTGGATGCATTTTGAGTAAGAATTCATTTTCTATATCCCAGTTATATTTTTTTATAGTTTCCACTTTCTAGTGGACCACAACTCATAGTCAAGGCTTTTGGAATTCTAGAAAGTCACAGGTTTAATCCCCAAGCAATTATGTGTCACAAATCACAACTGGCATCCAAAGTTTCAGTTATCTTTCCTGATCAACCACAGGTACAACCTTGAAATACTCATCACTGCCTCTTCAACCTCTCGTGATTGGCAATGGGCTGATTTTCAGCCCCTTCGAAGGAACAGAAATCCCAGTTCCCATTATATGTTTTAGTCTCAGTGCCACAAATACATCAGAATATCAGCTGTCCATTCAGAGATTGGATTTTCTATTCTATTTCTGGTCCCTGAAAGCTTGTGTCTTTCTTTTTAGAGTAGACATCTCTATTTAATATGCTTTAATATTTCCTATCATTGCTCTCTGCCTCCAGCAGACGAAATCTTCTGTACTACTATCTCGTCCACAGTTCAACAATCCATCCTTCTTATGCACTATAAGATAGCAGCTAATCAGACTCAAGTCCCAGCCTAATTATCTGATTATTGTAAAGAGGGAAGATGGCACTCTTTGCAAAACTATATCTTCTATTGCAAGAGCCTCATAATCTACATTGGAAATAACTGAGGGCATCCATTTTTAGCAACATGTGGGCCAATGAGTCCAAAATGTCCTCAAGAACACTCTTGAAACTGATGGATAAAACTTATTTTAATATTTTTATTCTTTATGATTTTTTAAAATATGACCTTTTAAAAAATTTTTTTAGTTGCACTGGGTCTTCGTTGGGGCATGTGGGCTATTTGTTGTGGTGCACAGGCTTTCTCTAGTTGCAGCACATGGGGGGCTTCTCTTGTTGCACAGGCTTGGTTGCCCTGCAGCATGTGGGGTCCTGTGCACAGGCTTAGTTGCACTGCAGCATGTGGGATGTTAGTTCCCCAACCAGGGATCAAATCTGCATCCCCTGTATTGGAGGGTGGATTTTTAACCACTGGGCCAACAGAAAGTCCCAGAAAAAAATGTTTTAATATTTTTAAAGGCATAATACAGCTAGTAATAATGTAAGATGGCTTAAAACTCAACATTCAAAAAACTAAGATCATGGCATCTGGTCCCATCACTTCATGGCAAATAGATGGGGAAACATTGGAAACAGTGACAGACTTTATTTTCTTGGGTTTCAAAATCACTGCAGATAGTGACTGCAGTCATGAAATTAAAAGATGCTTGCTCCTTGGAAGAAAAGCTATGACCAACCTTGACAGCATATTAAAAAGCAGAGATATTACTTTGCCAACAAAGGTCTGTCTAGTCAAAGCTATGGTTTTTCCAGTAGTCATGTTGGATGTGAGAGCTGGACTATAAAGAAGGCTGAGTGCCGAAGAACTGATAATTTGAACTGTGGTGTTGGAGAAGTCTCTTGAGAGTCCCTTGGACAGCAAGGAGATCAAACCAGTCAATCCTAAAGGAAATCAGTCCTGAATATTCATTGGAAGGACTGATGCTGAAGCTGAAACTCCAGTACTTTGGCTACTTGATGAAGAACTGACTCATTTGAAAAGACCCTGATGCTGGGAAGGATTGAAGGCAGGAGGAGAAGGGGATCACAGAGAACGAGATGGTTGGATAGCATCACCAACTGGATGGACATGAGTTTGAGCAAAGTCCAGGAGATGGTGAAGGACAGTGAAGCTTGGCGTGCTGCAGTCCATGGAGTCACAAAGAGTCACTCACAACTGAGTGACTGAACAACAACAAAAATGTAAGACAAATCTTCCAAGGCCAAAAATGATGACATATCTGAAACCCAGGCAGGAAAGTAGATTCTAAAACAAGAAGGTACACAGGGAACACCTATCATTTATGATGACCTAGAGCTTTGGTTTTAATGGCCAATTAATGAGGGAGAGAAAATAAAAGTCAGTGGTTAAAAAGCCCTGAAAAAAAAATCCCAGGCTTAAAAAAAAAAAAAAAAAATACCTCCAGTAGGTAATCTAACAAGCAAAAGGAAAAAAAAGAAAAAACCTCATAATACAAAAGGAGATGGGACATAAATGTATTTGTCTCCGTCTTGGATCAAGGTAGAATGAAACAGAATAGCAGGTAAGGGAAGCTGACAGTTTATTAATAGTTGAAGATATTCTCTGGTAGATGGTTAACCTGGCAAATGTAAAACTAATTTTCTCAGAGAGTATACCTTATACTCATGTCTAAGTATATTCTCAGAGATGACCTTCCAGTGATTCTAAACTCATAATCCAAAATCAAAGAACACTTAATGAAATAAACTACCATAAGTAAGAAAAAATGAGAAATAATCCAAAACAAAGAAAAGGAAAACCAGTTCCTCAAATGACTGAGATTGATGAATTATCATATATAAAATATGTTAAATAAAATGGATATGTTTTGAGGACACAAAAGAGAGCAACATAAGTGTAGCTGAGACAAAATATCAAAGATATGGCAACTCTAAAAGGAAACTAAAGAAAATTCAGTTCAGTTCAGTTGCTCAGTCGTGTCTAACTCTGCAACCCCACGAACCACAGCACGCCAGGCCTCCCTTTCCATCACCAACTCCCAGCGTCCACCCAAATCTATGTCCATTGAGTCGGTGATGCCATCCAACCATCTTGTCCTCTGTCGTCCCCTTCGTCTCCTGCCTTCAATCCTTCCCAGAATCAGGGTCTTTTCCAATGAGTCAGCTCTTTGCATCAGGTAACCACAGTATTGGAGTTTCAGCTTCAACACCATTCCTTCCAAAGAACACCCAGGACTGATCTCCTTTAGGATGGACTGGTTGGATCTCCTTGAAGTCCAAGAGACTCTCAAGACCACAGTTCAAAAGCATCAATTCTTCAGCACTCAGCTTTCTTTATAGTCCAACTCTCACATCCATACATGACCACTGGAAAAACCATAGCCTTGACTAGACAGACCTTTGTTGGCAAAGTAATATTTCTCCTTTTTAATATGCTGTCTAGGTTGGTCATAACTTTCCTTCCAAGGAGCAACCGTATTTTAATTTCATGGCTGCGATCACCATCTGCAGTGATTTTGGAGCCCCCCAAAATAAAGTCAGCCACTGTTTCCACTGTTTCCTCATCTATTTCCCATGAAGTGATGGGACCAGATGCCATGATCTTAGTTTTCTGAATGTTGAGCTTTAAGCCAACTTTTTCACTCTCCTCTTTCACTTTCATCAAGAGGCTCTTTAGTTCTTATTCATTTTCTGCCATAAGGGTGGTGTCATCTGTATATCTGAGGTTATTGATATTTCTTCCAGCAATCTTGATTCCAGCTTGTGCTTACTCCAGCCCAACGTTTCTCATTATGTTCTCTGCATATAAGTTAAATAAGTAGGGTGACAATATACAGCCTTGACGTACTCCTTTTCCTATTTGGAACCAGTCTGTTGTTCCATGTCCAGTTCTAACTGTTGCTTCCTGACCTGCATACAGATTTCTCAAGAGGCAGGTCGGATGGTCTGGTATTCCCATCTCTTTTCTAGGGATTAAATATGTAAACATGGAAGTGAGAAATACAATGAATGGGTTAAACAATTTTAGACAGAATTGAAAATGGAAACACTAAACTAGATAAATCATCCATAAAGCTTTTGCACAGTAAAGGAAACCATACACAAAATGAAAAGACAACCCACAGAATAGGAAAAAATATTTTCAAACAAAGTGATTAACAAGGGGTTAATCTCCAAAATACAAATAGCTCATGCAGCTCAATTCCAAAAAACAAACAATCCAATCAAAAAATGGGCATAACACCTAAACAGATATTTCTCCAAAGAAAAAATAACAGCCAAAAAACAAATGAAAAAATGCTCAATATCACTAATTATTAGAAAATGCAAATCAAAACTATGATGAGGTATCACTTCATATGGGTCAGAATGATCAGCAGTCAAAAGTCTACAAATAATAAAAGCTGGAGAGGGTGTGGAGAAAGGGGAACTCTCTTCTGGTTGGTGAGAATGTAAATTAGTACTGCCACTATGGAGAGCAGTATGGAGGTTCCTTTAAAAAAATAAAAATAGAACTACCAAATGATCCAGCAATCCCACTCCTAGGCATATATCTGGAGAAAACTAATTCAAAAAGATACATGCCCCCCAATGTTCATTGGGGCACTATTTACAAAAGCCAAGACATTGGAAGCAAACTAAATGTTCATTAACTGAGGAACAAAGATGTGGTACACATACAAAATGGAATGAAAGTGAAAAGTGTTAGTCACCCAGTCGTGTCCAACTCTCTGTAGACTTTTAAATGATGGTCATTCTGACCTGTGTGAGATGATACCTCATTGTAGTTTTGATTTGCATTTCTTTAATAATTATAGTGTGATTTGAGCATCTTTTCATTTACTTTTTGGCCATGTTTATTTTGTCTTTGGAGAAATATCTGTTTAGGTGTTATGCCCATTTTTTGATTGGGTTGTTTGTTTTTTGGTATTGAGCTGCATGTGCTATTTGTATTTTGGAAATTAATCCCTTGTTAATCACATGTAGCCCTCCAGGTCCCTCTGTCCATGGGATTTCCCAGACAAGAATACTGGGGTGGGTAGCCATTCCCTTCTCCAGGGAATCTTCCCGACCCAGGGATTGAATCCAGGTCTCCCACATTGTAGGCAGATTCTTTACAGTCTGAGCCACAAAGGAAGTCAGTAAAGTAACAATGGAATATTACTCAGCCATTTAAAAATGAAATAATGTCATTTGCAGCAACATGGATGACCTAGAGATTACCATACTAAGTAAATCAGATAAAGACAAATATCATATGATGTCACTTAAATATGGAATCTAAAAAGAAGATACAAATGAACTTATGTGCAAAGCAGAAACAGACACACAAACTTATGTTTAGAAAACAAATTTATGGTTACCAAACAGAAAGGAGGAAGAAAGAAATTAGGATTAACATATACACATTGCTGCTGCTGCTGCTGCTGCTGCTGCTGTCAAGTCGCTTCAGTCATGTCTGACTCTGTGCAATCCCATAGACGGCAGCCCACCAGGCTCCCCTGTCCCTGGGATTCTCCAGGCAAGAACACTGGAGTGGGTTGCCATTTCCTTCCCCAGTGCACGAAAGTGAAAAGTCAAAGTGAAGTCGCTCAGTCGTGTCCAACTCTTCATGACCCCATGGACTGCAGCCTACCAGGCTCCTCTGCCCGTGGGATTTTCCAGGCAAGAGTACTGGAGTGAGTTGCCATATACACATTACTATGTATAAAATAGATATTCAGCAAGGACCTACTGTATAACACAGGGAGCTCTACTCAATATTCTCCAATAATCTATATGGGAAAAGAATCTGAAAAAGGATGGATATAGGCATATGTATGATTGAAACATTTTCCTGTACACTGCAAAATAATACAACATTGTAAATCACCTATACCCCAATATAAAATTTTTAAAAATTTTAAAAGAAAATGGAAACATTGAGATAGAGAAATCATCCATAAAGGTAAGAAAGTCAAAAACATAAAATATGAAAGAAAGACTAAGAGACATTATCAGAGAGGGAGCAGTTCTACTATATGACTGCTGGAGATAGGGGGAACACTGAAAGAACAGAAAGCCCCATTATTCACAGAGATAATGAATGAGAAGTTCTCCAGAAATGACAGAAAAAATTTAGTTACTCATCGTTCATTCAACAAACATGTATTAAGTGCTGACTATGTATCAGGCACCTTCCAAACTCCAGGAATTCAGTCAAGAACAAATAGTTAAAAATCACTGCATTCATGGGGTACAGTAATTTATACAAGAAATAACGGTACCTTACATTAAAGTAAAGCAAGATATGAAGTGGCACATAGTTGGATACATTCTGAAGACAGAAAACAGGATTTCTTCATGTAACAAGTAAGAAGATTCTATCATAACCTGAGGGTTTGGGACGTGGGTGGGGGGGGAAATGGAATTGTTACTTTCTGAAATTGGAAAGACCCTGAGGATAGTAACTATAGAAAAAATATGTTCAATTTTGGACATATGTCCTTTGAACTGCCTGTTACATATTCCATGGAGATATTTACTAGGAAGTGAACTATGGGTGTCTAGTTGGTAGAGGAGTGGTGCAGGATAGAGATACATCCATGTTTTGGAAGAACTGCCTATGTGCATTTTGAAATCACCAAAAATTGTGACTCCTTAAAAATTTAAGGAGTGAGGGAGAGGAATCTCAGAGATTGAAACTAAGCCAGATTAGAGAGTGGTTATACTCTGATGATGTGCAATTCAGGAAGAATGGAGAAATGATTGGAAAACATCAATGAAGAGCAAGAACACACACTATATCTCCAGCTACGGATACTAGGCATGGGTGAGGAGGAAAAGCCTCCACTTGTAAAGACTCCAGGGAAAAATGAGGTACTCAGAAGAAACAGGTTTCAGTTATAATAGAAAGTTAAAGGGAATATCAGGGAAGTTGAAGATCTTTTTAGTTTTGTGATTGAGTTTGACTTCCAGAGGGGCTTCCCAGGTGGCGTAAGCAGTGAAGATTGTGCTGCCAATGCAGGAGACGCAAGAGACGTGAGTTCAATCCCTGGGTTGGGAAGATCCCTTGGAGTAGGAAATAGCAACCCACTCCAGTATTCTTGCCTGGAAAATTCCATGGACAGAGGGACCTGGTGGCTACGGTCCATGAGGCCACAAAGAGTCAGACATAGCTGAGCACAACATGAGTTCCAGAAGGAGAAGGATATAAGGTAGTGAGAAAAGGCCATGTCCTGGGTATCTGAAGATTTTTAATCTGAGATATTAGGGATGAACAGCTTCCTACAATTAACAGGAGTAAAAGGCATGCTGAGAAGATTCTTCATGACTTTAGCATGGAAGAAAGGGAAAAGAAGCCTGTTTGTGAGAATATACATAGTTCTGGAACACAGCCCAGCGTCCTCGTTCTGGAAGCACAACGACTTTCAAGATTGATACATTTTTTAAAAATACACATTTAGACAGAGTATTGTAAACCCACAAAATACCAATCCAAAGACAGTATTTTTTATAGGCAGAAAGAAAAGATGACTACAATAAAAAAACAATCAGACAACCAACGTCTCAGAAACAGCAATGGGAGGCAGTAAACAGTGGAATAAAATAGCAGTATTGCTAGAAAACAAGTGTTTTGACCTGGAATTCTTTGCTTAATAAACCCATTTTTTCAAAAATGATCATAAACAAATATTTTGTCTACCAAAAACTTATTATGAAAATATACTAATTTAATTAGTATTGTATTATTATGTATTAAATGTCTTGCATCAAACAATGTATTAAAAGTACTATGTGAAATTCCTTCTGGTGAGACAATTAAATCAATGCAACAAAAGAAATAAAAAACATATCCACACATAAACAAAGAAGTATACCCAGGAAATGATTCACTTCAAAGGAAAGAACTTTTTCTGGGGTCCAAACTGCACAGTTTGTAAGCTCTTAGTTTCCTGACCAGGGATCAGACCCATGTCCCCTGCAATGGAAACATGGAGTCTTTTTTTTTAATTGGAGGATAATTACTTTACAATATTGTGATGGCTTTTGCCATCCATCAACATAAATTGGCCATAGATATGCGTGTCCCCTCCTTCTTGACTAACCCTCCCACCTCCTTCCCCACTTCATCCCTCTAGGTTGTCACAGAGCACCAGACTTGAGCTCCCTGTATCATATATCAAACTACCACTGGCTATCTATTTTATGTTTGGTAATGTATATGGGAAACAGAGTCTTACTGCTGGACCACCAGGCAAATCTCAGAAAGGAACCTTCCAATAAAAGCACCAGGCTGACGTGTTTTACACAATGAGGAAAAAACTGAAATTGAATCACTGTCCTATCCATAGAGAACAGTCTTTTACAAATCTGGATTAGGATAAAGAGTTTAAATTTTGAAAAGTAAAGACTTAAATACTTTGAAGATACAAAAATTATCTTGGAATAGGGAGTATTTCCTAAACAATACACAAAATTTACAAAGCATAAAGAACAAAACTAATATATCTGAAACTACATTAAAGTTAAGAAAATCTGTTTATCAAAAGGCACTATAAAGAATGTGAATACAAACAAGCCACAAAATGGGAAAAGATTATATCAAAACACATAAATTTAAAAAAAAAGCCCCCCTCAAAAAAAGTCCCAAAACTCAGTAACATCCAAAAAACGGGCAAGACATAAACACACAGCACATAGATGTTACATGAGAGACCAATACATATATGAAAACATGATCAACCTTATAAGTAATCAGAGAAAGTGAAAGTGAGAGCCACTCAGTCCTGTCCAGTTCTTTGCAACCCCACTGACTGTAGCCCACCAGGCTCTTCTGTCCATGGAATTCTCCAGGCAAGAATACTAGAGTGGGTAGCCATTGCTCTCTCCAGGGAGTCTTCCCAACCCAGGGATCAAACCCAGGTCTCCTGCATTGCAGGCACAGAAGGGGGAAAAATGGAAGCAGTGACAGATTTTCTCTTCTTGGGCTCTAAAATCACTGCAGACGGTGACTGAAGCCATAAAATTAGCTTGCTTTTTGGAAGGAAATCTATGACAAACCTAGATAGCATATTAAAAAGTAAAGACATCACTTTGCCAGCAAAGGTCCGTATAGTCAAAGCTATGGTATTTTCAGTAGTCATGGACAGATGTGAGAGTTGAACTATATGGAAGACTGAGCGCTGAAAAACTGATGCTTCAAAATTGTTGTGCTAGAGAAGATTCTTGAGAGTTTCTTGGACTGCAAGGAGATCAAACCAGTCCATCCTAAAGGAAATCAACCCTGAATATTCAATGGAAGGACTGATGCTGAAGCTGAAGCTCCAATACTTTGTTCCCCTGATGTGAAGAGTTGACTCATTAGAAAAGACCCAGATGGTGGGAAATATTGAAGGCAAAAGGAGAAGAGGGTGGCAGAGGATGAAATGGTTGGATTGCATCACTGACTCAATGGACATGAGTTTGAGCAACTGTGGGAGACAGTGAGTGACAGGGAGGATGGATGTTCTGCAGTCCACGGGGTCACAAAGAGTCAAATACAACATAGCAACTGAACAATAACACAAAGGGTAAGAATCTGAAAAGGAATACACACAAACACACATATAACTGAGTCATTATGCTATACAAATGAAACAATATTGTAAATCAACTATAATTCAATTTAAAAAAACATGAAATATACACACATACACATATATATGGAATATCATTCAGTCATTTAAGAAAAGAAAGAAATTCTTCCATTTGTGACATGAATGGATTTCAAGGACATTATGATAATTGAAATGTTAGATAAAGACAAATATTATATGACTGTACTTGTATGCTTAATATAAGGAAAAAAAAATAGTAACCCAGATACACAGAGAAGGTTGGTGATTGCCAGGGGTAGGCAAGCAGGGAAGGGTTTTTGAAAAGAGACATCCAAAGGTACAAATTTCTGTTGTGGTTGTTGTTCAGTCACTCAGTCATTTCTGACTCTTTCTGACCCCATGGACTGTATGGCACACGAGTCTTCCTGATCCTTCACCACTTCCCAGAGTTTGCTCAAACTCATGTCCATTGACTAGGTGATGCCATCCAACCATCTCATCCTCTATTATCCCCTTCTCCTCCTGCCTTCAATCTTTCCCAGCATCAGGGTCTTTTCCAGTGAGTTGGCTCTTCGCATCAGGTGGCCAAAGTATTGCACCTTCAGCCTCAGCACCAGTCCCTCCAATGAATATTCAAGATTCATTTCCTTTAGGATTGACTGGTTTGATCTTCTTGCTGTCCAAGAGACTCTCAAGAGTCTTCTCCAACACCACAGTTCAAAAGCATCAGTTCTTTAGCACTCAGTCTTCTTTCTGGTCCAACTCTCACATCCGTACATGACTACTGGAAAAACCATAACTTTGACTATATGGACCTTTGTTGGCAAAGTAACATCTGCTTTAATATGCTGCTTAGGTTTGTCATAGCTTTTCTTCTAAGGAGCAACCGTCTTTTAATTTCATGGCTTCAGTCACCATCTGCAGTGATTTTACAGACCAAGAAAAGAAAGTCTGTCACTGTTTCCATTGTTTCCCCATCTATTTGCTATGAAGTGATGGGACCAGATCCCATGATCTTAGTTTTTTTAATATTGAGTTTTAAGCATCAGGAAGCTTCCACAAGCTTCTTATCTTCATCAATCACAGGGCAGACAGAATGAAAACCACAATCAGAGAAAACTAACCAAACTGATCACATGGATCACAGCCTTATCTAACTCAATGAAACTATGAGCCATGCTATGTAGGGCCACCCCAAATGGATGTGTCATGGTGGAGAATTCTGACAAAACATGGTCCACTGGAGAAGGGAATGGCAAACCACTTCAGCATTCTTACCTTGAAAACTGCATGAACAGTATGAAAAGGCAAAAAGATGTGACACTGAAAGATGAACTCCCCAGATCAGTAGGTGCCCAATATGCTACTGGAGAAGAGTGAAGAAATAGCTCCAGGAGAAATGAAGAGGCTAAGCCAAAGCAGAAGCAATGCCCAGTTGTGGATGTGTCTGGTGGTGAAAGTAAAGTCCGATGCTGTAAATAATGATATTGCACAGGAACCTGGAATGTTAGGTCCATGAACCAAGGTAAATTGGAAGTGGTCAAACAGGAGATGGCAAGAGAGAACATCAACATTTTAGGAATCAGGGAACTAAAACTAATGGGAACGGGAGAATTTAATTCAGATGACCATTATATCTGCTACTGTGGGCAAGAATCCCTTAGAAGAAATGGAATAGCCCTCATAGCCAATAAAAGAGACAGAACTGCACTTGGATGCAATCTCAAAAATGACAGAATGATCTAGGTTCATTTCCAAGGCAAACCATTCAATATCACAGTAATCCAAGTCTATGCCCAACCACTAATGCTGAAGAAACTGAAACTGAATGGTTCTATGAAGACCTACAAGACTTTCTAGAACTAACACCAAAAAAGCTGTCCTTTTCATCATAGGTGACTGGAATGCAAAAGTAGGAAGTCAAGAGATACCTGGAGTAACAGGCAAGTTTGGCCTTGGAGTACAAAATGAAGCAGGACGAAGGCTTAACAGAGTTCTGCCAAGAGAATGCACTGGTCATAGCAAGCACCCTCTTTCAACAACACAAGAGATGACTCTACACAGGGACATCACCATGAACTCTAAACATGGACAATACTGAAATCAGATTGATTATATTCTTTGCAGCCAAAGATGGAGAAGCTCTATACAGTCAGCAAAAACAAGACCGGGAGCTGACTGTGGCTCAGATCATGAACTCCTTATTGCCAAATTCAGACTTAAAGAAAGTAGGGAAAACCACCAGGCCATTCAGGTATGACCTAAATCAAATCCCTTACGATT
This sequence comes from Bos indicus, assembly GCF_029378745.1. Taxonomy (NCBI): domain Eukaryota; kingdom Metazoa; phylum Chordata; class Mammalia; order Artiodactyla; family Bovidae; genus Bos; species Bos indicus. The sequence goes on from NC_091760.1 coordinate 130,512,087, forward strand.
ATACAGAGGAAGTGATAAATAGATTCAAGGCATTAGATCTGATAGACAGAGTGCCAGAAGAACTATGGACGGAGGTTCATGACACTGTACAGGAGGCAGTGATCAAAACCATCCCTAAGAAAAAGAAATGCAGAAAGGCAAAATGGTTGTCTGAGGAGGCCTTACAAACAGCTGGGAAAAGAAGAGAAGCAAAAGGCGAAGAAGAAAAGGAAAAATATACCCATCTGAATGCAGACTTCCAAAGAATAGCAAGGAAAAATAAGAAAGCCTTCCGAAGTGAACAAATTTCTAGCTATACAATAAGTAAGTCCTGGGGATGTGGTGTAAAGCATGATGTCTATAGTTAAAAATACTGTAGTATATATTTGAAAGTTGCTAAGAAGTAACTCAAAAGTTCTCCAGCACAAGAAAAAAAAAGTGTAACTCTGGGTAGTGACAGATGTTAATTAGACTTATTGTAATAATCATTTTGCAATATATACATATATTGAATAATAATGTTACACACATACACAGAAAAAGATACAAAAATGAACAAATAAAGTATTCGTTTTATTTTTAGTTTTTTCTTCCAGTTTTATTGATATATAATGACACAGCACTGTACAAATTTAAGGCATACAGCGTAATGGTTTGACTTAGATACATCATGAAACGACTGCCACAATAAGTCTGGTGAATATCTATCATCTTACACACAAAATTATAGAAAAAGACAAAACAGTTTTTGTTGTGGTAAGAATTCTTAAAATTTCCTCTTTTAACAACTTTCGTATATAACAACATAATTGCATTAATCATGCTGTACATTATATTTCTAGTACTGATTTGTCTTATAACTGAAAGTTTGTCCTTTTGACCACCTTCATCCAAATACCCTTGCCTGCACCCACTACTTCTGAAATGAAAAGTGAAAGTGTTAGCTGCTCAGCAGTATACAACTCTGTGACTCCATGGACTGTCACCCACCAGGCTACTCTGTCCAAGGGACTTCCCAGGCAAGAATACTGGAGTGAGTAGCCATTCCCTTCTCTAGGAGATCTTCCCCACCCAGTGATCAAACCTGGGTCTCCCACACTTCGGGCAGATTCTTTACTATCTGAGCGTACTTCTGATAACCACAAATCCGATCTCTTTTTCTACGAGTTTGTTTGCTTTGGAAGTGTTACTGACCTATAACACTATGTTAGTTCCTGATGCACATCATAGTGACTGGATATTTATATACATTTCAAAACTGATGACCATGGTAAGTCTAGTTACCATCTATCACCATACAGATATTACATTATTAATGACTATATTCCCCACACTGTACACTTCATCCGTGTTACATTTATTTAACTGGAAGTTTGTACCTCTTAATTTCCCTTACCTGTTTTACACATCTCTCCAAGTTCCTCCCCTCTAAAACCACTTCTCTGGTCTCTGTATGATTCTGTTTTGTTATTGTGTTTGATTTTTTAGATTCTACATATAAATGAAGTCATACAATATTTTTATCTTTCTTTGTCTTATTTCACTTAGTAAAATATCCTCTAGGTCTATCCATGTTGTAGCAATGACAAGATTTACTTCTTTTTATGGCTGAGTAATATTTCAATGAAGAACAGAAATGGTATTGACCTAACAGAAGCAGAAGATATTAAGAAGAGGTGGCAAGAATACACAGAAAAACTATACAAAAAAGATCTTCATGACCCAGATAATCACAATGGTGTGATCACTCACCTGGAATGATCCTGAGTGATCATTCCAGGATCACTCATCCTGGAATGCAAAGTCAAGTGGACCTTAGGAAGCATCACTACAAACAAAGCTAGTGGAGTTGATGGAATTCGAGTTGAACTATTTCAAATCCTAAAAGATGATGCTGTCAAAGTGCTGCACTCAATACGCCAGCAAATTTGAAAAACTCAGCAGTGGCTACAGGACTGGAACAGATCAGTTTTCATTCCAATTCCAAAGAAAGGCAATGCCAAAGAATGCTCAAACTGCTGCACAATTGCACTCATCTCACATACTAGCAAAGTAATGCTCAAAATTCTTCAAGCCAGATGTCAACAGTACATGAACCACAAACTTCCAGATATTCAAGCTGGTTTTAGAAAAGGAACCAGAGATCAAATTGCTAACATCAACTGGATTGTGGAAAAAGCAAGAGAGTTCCAGAAAAATATCTACTTCTGGTTTATTGACTACGCCAAAGCCTTTGACTGTGTGGAACACAATAAACTGTGGAAAATTCTTAAAGAGATAGGAACACCAGATCACCTGACCTGCCTCCTGAGAAATCTGTATGCAGGTCAAGAAGCAACAGTTAGAATTGGACATGGAACAACAGACTGGTTCCAAATAGGAAAAGGAGTACATCAAGGCTGGATACTGTCACACTGCTTATTTAACTTATATGCAGAATACATCATGAGAAATTCTGGGCTGGAGGAAGCACAAGCTGGAATCAAGATTGCTGGGAGAAATATCAATAACCTCAGATATGCAGATGACACCACCCTTATGGCAGAAAGTGAAGAGGAACTAAAGAGCCTCTTGATGAAAGTGAAAGAGGAGAGTGAAAAAGCTGGCTTAAAACTCAGCATTCAGAAAATGAAGATCATGGCATGTAGTCCCATCATTTCATGGCAAATAGATGGGGAAACAATGGAAATAGTGACAGACTTTATTTTGGGGGGCTCCAAAATCACTGCAGATGGTGACTGAAGCCATGAAATTAAAAGATGCTTGCTCCTTGGAAGAAAAGTTATGACTAACCTAGACAGCATATTCAAAAGCAGAGACATTACTTTGCCAACAAAGGTCTGTCTAGTCAAAGCTATGGTTTTTCCAGTAGTCATTGTATGGATGTTAGAGTTGGACTATAAAGAAAGCTGAGCACAGAAGAATTGATGCTTTTGAACTGTGGTATTGGAGAAGACTCTTGAGAGTCCCTTGGACAGCAAGGAGATTCAACCAGTCCATGCTAAAGGAAATCAGTCCTGAATATTCATTGGAAGGACTGATGCTGAACCTGAAATTCTAATACTTTGTCCACCTGATGTGAAGAACTGACTCATTTGAAAAGACTCTGATGCTGGGAAGTATTGAAGGCAGGAGAAGGAGATGACAGTGGATGAGATGGTTGGATGGCATCACCGACTCGATGGACATGAGTTTGAGTAAACACCAGGAGTTGGTGATGGACAGGGAGACCTGGCGTGCTGCAGTCCATGGGGTCACAAAGAGTCAGACACGACTGAGGGACTGAGCTGAACTGAATATTCCATTTTATATATATATATATATATACACGCATACATGTATACACATACATACACACATGCATGCACACACACATACACACAAATCTTCTTTATCTATTCATCTACTGATGGACACTTAAGTTGTTTCCATATCTTGGCTATTGTGAACAATGCTTCAGTGAACATACGGGTGTATGTATCTTTTCAAACTAGTGTCTTTATTTACTTTGGGGGAAAAAACAGAAGTGAAATTGCTGGATTATATGATAGTTTCATTTTTAATTTTTTCAGGAACTACCATACTGTTTTCCATAGTAGCTGCACCGATGTTTATTCCCAGCGACAGTGCGTGAAGATTCCCTTCTCTCCACATTCTTACCATTGATCTACATGTTGTTTTTATGCCAGTACCACATTGTTTCAACTACTGTTGCCTTGTAGTATAGTTTGAAATCAGGGCGTGTGATACTTACTTTGTTCTTCTTTTTCAAGACTGTGTTGGCTTTTCAGGGTCTTTTGTGTTTCCATACAAATTTTAGAATTATTTGTTCTGGTTCTGTGAAAATTGCTATGGGTAGGATAATAAGGATTGCATTAAATCTGTAGATTGCCTTGGCTATATGGACATTTTAACAACGTTAATTCTTCTAATCCATGACATTATATCTTTCCATTTCTGTCATCTTCACTTTCTTTCTTTGACTGTCTTTTCTTTCAGTGTCTTATAGTCTTCCAAGTACAGGTCTTTCACCTCCTTGATTAGATTTATGTTTAAACAGCTTTTGATGCAACTGTAAATGGGATATTTTTCTTAATTTCTCTTTCTGATAATTCACTGTTAATGTATAGAAATGCAACAGACATCTTTTAAAATTTATTTTATTGAAGTATAGCTTATTCACAATGTTATGTTAATTTATGCATGTAACACAGTTCAGCAAATTCAGTTTTATACATATATAACTGGAAAACAGTATGGTAGTTCCCAAAAAAATTAAAAATGAAATTATCATACAATCTGGCATTTTGACTTTTGGCTTTTTTTCCCAAAGTAAATATATAGATATAGATATAGATATAGATATAGATATAGATATAGATATAGATTGGAGAAGGCAATGGCACCCCACTCCAGTACTCTTGCCTGGAAAATCCCATGGATGGAGGAGCCTGGTAGGCTGCAGTCCATGGGGTCGCTAAGAGTCAGATACGACTGAGCGACTTCACTTTCACTTTTCACTTTCACGCATCGGAGAAGGAAATGGCAACCCACTCCAGTGTTCTTGCCTGGAGAATCCCAGGGATAGGGGAGCTTGGTGGGCTGCCATCTATGGGGTCGCACAGAGTCGGACATGACTGAAGTGACTTAGCAGTATATATATATATATATATATCCATAAGTGTATCTATCTATATATATCTATATATATAGATATATAAATACATACATAACTGAATCACTGTGCTGTGATTATATACATATGTGCTTTATATATGTGTGTGTGTATATATATAATTGAATCATTATTTATACATATATAAATATATCATTATTATGTTTATATCACATATAAATATATATTCACATCTATATACAAGTAATCATATATATGGGCTTTCATGGTGACTCAGCAGTAAAGAATCCCCTGCAATGCAGTAGCTTCAGGAGATATGGATTTGATCCCTGGGTGGGGAAGATTCCCTGGAGTGGGGCATGGGAACCCAGTTTAGTATTCTTGCCTGGAGAATCCCATGGACAGAGTAGCTTGGCAGGCTATAGTCCATAGGGTCACAAAGAGTCGGACATGACTGAAGCAACTTAGCACACACATACAATCATATATATATTCATATTTTTATATATTCATATATATGTATATTCTTTAGGTGATGGTGTCATTGTTCAGTTGCTCAGTTACATCTGACTCTGTGACCCCACGTGATATAGCACACCAGGCTTCCCTGTCCTTCACCATCTCCCAGAGCTTGCTCAAACTCATGTCCATTGAGTCAGTGATGCCATTCAACCATCTCATCCTCTGTTGTCCCTTTCTCCTGCCTTCAATCTTTTCAGCATCAGGGTCTTTTCTAAGGAGTTGGCTCTTTGCATCAGGTGGCCAAAGTACTGGAGCTTCAGCTTCAGCATCAGTCCTTCCAATGAATATTCAGGACTGATTTCCTTTAGGATGGACTGGTTTGATCTCTTTGCAGTCCAAGGGACTCTCAAGAGTTTTCTCCAACACCTGTTCAAAAGCATCAATTCTTTGGCCCTCAGCCTTCTTTATGGTCCAACTCTCACATCCACACATGACTACTGGATAAACCATAGCTTTGACTAGACAGACTTTTGTTGGCAAAGTAATGTCTCTGCTTTTTAATACACTGTCTAGGTTTGTCATAGGTTTTCTTCCAAGGAGTGTCTTTTAATTTCACAGCTGCAATCACCATCTGCAGTGATTTTGGAGCCCCAAAAATAAAGTATGTCACTGTTTCCATTGTTTCCCCATCTGTTTGCCATGAAGTGATGGAACCAAATGCCATGATCTTTGTTTTTTGAAGGTTGAGTTTTAAACCAGCTTTTTCACTCTTCTCTTTCACCTTCATCAAAAGGCTCTTTAGTTCCTCTTTGCCTTCTGCCATAAGGGTGGTGTCATCTGTATACCTGAGGTTGTTAATATTTCTCTCTGCAATCTTGATTCTGGCTTGTGCTTCATCAAGCCTGGCATTTCGGATGATGTACTCTGCATATAAGTTAAATAAGCAGGGTGACAATATACAGCTTTGACAAACTCTTTTCCTAATTTGGAACCAGTCCACTGTTCCATGTTCAGTTCTAACTGCTGCTTCTGTTGTGGGTTATTTTAGGTTTTTCTTGTTCCCTGAGATAGGTATATCACAAAAACTTCCTTATTATAAGTTTTTGTTTTTGCTATGTCCCATAGATTCTGGATTTTTGCACTTTCATTTCATTTTTTCCTTTGTCTCCAGGTAGTTTTTTGTTTCCTCTTAGAGTTTTTAATTTTAATCCAACATTTTTAACCCTTTTGGGTGGGATTTGTTTCTCTCCATGTTAAATTATAATCTAAAGATAGTTCTTTTGAAACACTAGATCATGATTTACTTTCCTTACTCTATATAATAATGTCATGTTATATATATAAGTACATAATTCTATATATAATGTTGTAGTTTGAGGTTACCACATCTATTTGTGCTAGTTGTTGAGAAAGAAAACAGATTCTTCAAATTTGTTCTTTTTAAAAAGGATTATTTTCTGACTTGTTTTCCTTTGGCCAGAGTGAGGGAGCAGTAAGGTCGATGCGACTGGGCAGGGGCCGGGAATGGAGATACTGTAGGCCAGGATAACCATGCAGTGGAGAAGCTGACAATCAGGACTATAGTAGCACACAGTCAATGTTAGCAATAAAGAAAGAATATTGTGCTGGATGGACAATCCTGTTGGGACTTTTAGTTCTGACGTCAGTCATAAGTACCTTGTCTCTAAAACTCTCATGTACCAAGAACCTATAGTACTTCACTTCCACAAAGAATGCTTTCTGAGCATGACAATTACACACACACAACACTGTTAAAATAGTGTTTTTTAAAAGGACTCAACAATCCATTTTATGGCCTTCTTCAAATTAGTTTTTAAAATCTAAGAGCATATAACAGTTAAAAAGGATTTAACTCTTTTAAATAGTTGTGCCCTTTATCTTACCTACTTTTGTTTTTCTTTAAGAATAATTTGCTTCAGAGAGGAAGAAATATAGGTTTTTCTGACCTGGGGAAATGCAAGATGATGGGAATAGAAATGCAAAGCAAGGTTTCTATCTTAAAAAAAAAAAAATTGGCCCCACCCTCGCCCCCTGCAATGGAAGTGTGGAGTCTTAACCACTGGACTGCCAAGGAAGCCCCTCTATCTAAAAATTTTTAATTGAAAAAGTATTTTAAATGATTTCCTTATCAAGCAAATAGTCTTAGAAAAATGTGGTAAGCGTCACAAAAAGTTCATTGCTTCGTTGAAGGGTATGAGAAGGAATGGCCAAGGAAATGGCAACCCACTCCAGTATTCTTACCTGGGAAATCCCATGGACAGAGAAGCTTGGCGGGCTACACTCCATGGGGCCGCTAAAGAGTCAGACAGGACTAGGCAACTACACAACAAACAACAGGAGACACAAACTCCATTTTGTAAGAAAAATGAAAAAAAGAAAAAGACGGCTTTAGAGAACTCTAATTCAGTCAAAGAAAAAATAAAGGGTATTTTATGTTATGTGAATTATATTTCAATAAAGCTATTTTAATGTAAATTATATCATCTTACTCTCCAGCTTATAAATAATCGTTTCTCAGCTTTTAAGTTAAAAATCAAATTCCTTACCAAGAAAAAAAAGGAGGCGGGGAGAAAAGATGAATCCATAAACTCAGATTCTAGTCCAAGCTGCTCAACTAACAGATCAAGGGTCACTCAGCTCAGATTCCCCTGCTACCATGCGACACTTTATGAGTATGTGCTTCTCCAGTAGGCTCATCTGCTGGGGGGTGGATGTGCTCAAAGAATACAGCCAGGGAATCATTTGTCACCCTGTTTCCCTGAGACCTGGTTCTAACATGAACTTTATTCGGAGCTGGAGTCCTTCTAAATCCACTCATTAAGCTGAAGCTGTCACGGGCTTAAAGCCCTGCAATCTAAGCCTATATGGAGACCACTGAAAACACAGCCAGGACCAATGACTGAACCACCAGCTCCTGTCATGCTCATTAGAAAGGAAGGGCCTTTGGACACTTCTTGGAGTTTTCTCCCTTTTCCCATCAAAGTGGCAAAGAATCCAGGACATTATTGCTTATCAACCTGTGGTCCACTAATTCCACTCCCATCTTTCCACCAACCTGTCCATCAAAATCAGGTAGGAGAGAGAAGACTCACTTTTTCAGAGGCCTTGTCAAAGAGCTCACTTTGACTCTGGAACAATACAAGTATCTAGCCATCATGTTTCCTTGAGCTGCATGACTCTGTGCTAATCCCTCCCCCATACAGACCTCACTATCCCCATTTGTCAAATGGGCAGGTATCAGACTAGATTTCTAAGGGTCCTCTTAGTTCTATTCCTTAAGGCTAAAGCTGGGAAATATCCATGAAAGGCCAGAGTAGAGGCTGAAGAACACCTGGGAAAGAGTGAGCAAACGGGGTAAGAGAAGGGGAAAGAAGAGCAACACCCCCTGACAAATTCCTTCCCAGCCTGACTCTCCCAGGAAGCTCTCCCTGAACCCTACCTGTATGGCTTTCTTTCAGACTGCCCTTTAGCCCTCAGCCCGGGCCCAGAGCAAGGCCTGGTCCTGGCTGAGTGTGTGTGGTGAGCTGAAGAAGCAAACTTCTGAGAGAATCTGTGAACAAAGTGAGCTGCCTCCCCTGTAGTGTCAGCAGGTGCTGGGAAAGCTCCGTGGAATCAAGCTGACATGGTGTGTGAATCAAAGACGTGTGAGTACATAAGCCAGTGAGTTGGTGAAAGAAGGACCAGGACTAGGCAGCTGCATCCCCAGAAGGGGGCTTGGGAAGGCACAGACCAGCTGGTTAGTTCTGGGGGTAACACCAGGGGCTGAGGTCCACAAGCAGTTTGCAGAAATGGAGTTTTGAACACACACTAAATGCCCCTGATGCCTGAGTCAGGAGCTGAGGTTTGGAGGGAGTCAGGAAGACGGTGAAAAGTCAAAAAGAGTGGAGGAATTTATGAAGACGCTCCTGGACTCCCCAGCTCGGCACCTTGCTAACTCCTGCTCATCCTTCAATGGTCAGCTTACCAGCCTCTGACTGCCAGCACTAACTGCATTCTCCCCTTACAAACTCCCAGACCCCCAGTGTGGCCCCTTGCCCTCCTTCCATCATAACTTTAGTTAAATGACTATTCAGCATCTGACTGATCTCTCCACAGGGTCTACTAGTTCTTTAAGGGCAGGGATGATGCCCTGTTCATCACTGAATGGACAGCGCCAGCCCTGGACCTGGCACCAGAGAGGTACACAGGAAATATTTGTTGAAAATAAGAATGAATGAAAGAGATGGGAGCTCCCTGTGTTAAGGGCTCTGCCTTCTCACTGCCGAGGGCCTGGGTTTGATACCTGATCAGGGTACTAAGATCCCACAAGCCTCACAGCCAAAACAAAAACAAGAATAACCAAAAAAGGCAAAGAGAAAAGAATGAGTGTGAGAGATGGAGGAGGGGTGCAGGTCTGCAAGACCTCCAGAGACTAGGCAGTCCTCCCAGGGTCCCAGTGGGAGTCAGCCTGCTCAGGACAGATGGGTGAGCAGTAGTATACAGGCTGGCACTCTCTGCCACACTGTGTGTGTAGTTTAGCCCCAGATCCTTTGAGAAAGGGTGAAACCAGGCTGACAGACAGCTATCTGGAACCACTCCATGTGTCACTGATTCTGTGCCCTGGCTTGAGGGCCACATTGAAGGAAGCTTGGGAAACTGTTTCAACCAGCTTGCCTTGCTGGGATCTGACATCATGCTGCCCTCTGCTGTGGTCTGGTGATTAAGGAGTTTGCCTGTGGCTCACTCTCCACCATACAAGCCCAAATGAGGCACGTTCTTACTCCAGTTCACACATGGAACCAAAACATCCTGGCCCTGGTTTTTCTTTCCCTTGTAAGCCCTTGTGCTTCCCTGACTCAGGGTCCTTCTGAAATCCTAGAAGTTTGTTCCCAAGCGGTGTATTCCATACACAGCCTGCAGTGGGATTACAGTAGAGATAAATAAAAGATTAGTTTCCAAGTTTCGGGACTAAATAAAGGATCAGATTCTTAGTGATTGGGAGATAAAAGGAATTTTTGGGTTTGTTCATGGATGAACCAATTCAGAAGCAGTTTGGGGCAGTGGGTGGAACCTAGAGCTCAGTTTTCCCTGGGGTTTTTCTTTTGTGGGTCTCCCTCACTACCCACCCTGGCCATCTGGTTTCACTTCTGAGACAAGCTGAGCAAGCTAGGGCAGCAGTGAGCCCAACGAGGAGGCTGAGTAGAGCCTCTGACTGGGCTGGGTGTTGCATGAGGAATGGAGGAACACAACTGGACCTTATGCTGGATTGGGAGGGTCTCTCCGGTCACACTGGAGCATCATGTCCAGGCAACACTTGGCTTCTCTGGAAGGCATTTTGCATGACAAGCATAACTCTCCAGAACATCACTAACAATCTATGATATTCCTCAGGCATTGGATATACTTATGCTTATCTGTCTTGCTTGTTCGTCTTTACGACCTGACAGATTTGGCACAGCAAGTTAGCAGGGAACGTAAAATAAGATTCCTGGAAGCAGAGACAAATGAATATCTGAATGGGGAAGGGGCACCACAAAAAATGAAGGGAGAGAAAAAGGGCAACTTGTAGGGGACTGGAATGCAAAAGTAGGAAGTCAGGAAATACCTGGAGTAACAGGCAAATTTGGCCTTGGAGTACAAAATGAAGCAGGGCAAACGCTAACAGAATTTTGCCAGGAGAACACACTGGTCATAGCAAACACCTTCTTCCAACAACAAAAGAGACAACTCTACACATGGACATCACCAGATGGTCAATACTGAAATCAGATTGATTATATTCTTTGCAGCCAAAGGCAGAGAAGCTCTATATAGTCAGCAAAAACAAGACCAGGAGCTGACTGTGGCTCAGATCATGAACTCCTTATTGCCAAATTCAGACTTAAACTGAAGAAAGTAGGGAAAACCACTACACCATTCAGGTATGGCCTAAATCAAATCCCTTACGATTATACAGTGGAAACGAAAAATAGATTCAAGGGATTAGATCTGATAGACAGAATGCCTGAAGAACTATGAACAGAGGTTTGTGACATTGTACAGAAGGCAGTGATCAAGGCCATCTCCAAGAAAAAGAAATGCAAAAAGGCAAAATGGTTGTCTGAGGAGGCCTTACAAATAGCTGTGAAAAGAAGAGAAGTGAAAAGCAAAGGAGAAAGGGAAAGATATACCCATTTGAATGCAGACTTCCAAAGAATAGCAAGGAGAGATAAGAAAGGCTTCCTCAGTAATCGGTGCAAAGAAATAGAGGAAAACAATGAAGTGGGAAAGATATCTCTTCAAGAAAATTAGAGATACCAAGGAAACATTTCATGCAAAGATAGGCACAATAAAGCACAGAAATGGTATGGACCTAACAGAAGCAGAAGATATTAAGAAGAGGTGGCAAGAATACACAGAAGAACTACACAAAAAAGATTTTCATGACCCAGATAATCATGATGGCATGATCACTCACCTAGAGCCAGACATCCTGGAATGCAAAGTCAAGTGAGCCTTAGGAAGCATCACTACAAACAAAGCTAGAGGAGTTGATGGAATTCAAGTTGAGCTATTTCAAATCCTAAAAGATCATACTGTGAAAGTGCTGCACTCAATAATTGCACTCATCTCACACACTAGCAAAGGAATGTTCAAAATTCTTCAAGCCAGGCTTCGATAGTACATGAACCACAAACTTCCAGATGTTCAAGCTGGATTTAGAAAAGGCAGAGGAACCAGAGATCAAATTGCCAACATCTGCTGGATCATGGAAAAAGGAAGAGAGTTCGAGAAAAACATCTATTTCTGCTTTATTGACTATGCCAAAGCTTTTGACTGTGTGGATCACAACAAACTGTGGAAAATTCTTAAGGAGATGGGAATACCAGACCACCTGACCTGCCCCCTGAGAAATCTGTATGTAGGTCAAGAAGCAACAGTTAGAACTGATCACGGAACAACAGACTGGTCCCAAATAGGGAGAGGAGTACATCGAGGCTGTATACTGTCATCCTGCTTATTTAACTTATATGCAGTATACATCATGAGAAATGCTGGGCTGGATAAAGCACAAGCTGGAATCAGGATTGCCGGGAGAAATATCAATAACCTCAGATATGCAGATGACACCACCCTTATGGCAGAAAGTGAAGAAGAACTAAAGAGCCTCTTGATGAAAGTGAAAGAGGAGAGTGAAAAAGCTGGCTTAAAACTTAACATTCAGAAAACTAAGATCATGTCATCTAGTCCCATCAGTTCAGTTCAGTTCAGTCACTCAGTCGTGTCCGACTCTTTGAGACCCCATGAATTGCAGCATGCCAGGCCTCCTGTCCATCACCAACTCCCAGAGTTCACTCAAACTCACATCCATTGAGTCGGTGATGACATCCAGCCATCTCATCCTCTGTCGTCCCCTTCTCCTCCTGCCCCCAATTCCTCCCAGCATCAGAGTCTTTTCCAATGAGTCAACTCTTCGCATCAGGTGGCCAAAGTACTGAAGTTTCAGCTCTAGCATCAGTCCTTCCAAAGAACACCCAGGACTGATCTCCTTCAGAATGGACTGGTTAGATCTCCTTGCAGTCCAAGGGACTCTCAAGAGTCTTCTCCAACACCACACTTCAAAAGCATCAATTCTTTGGCACTCAGCTTTCTTCACAGTCCAACTCTCACATCCATACATGACCACTGGAAAAACCATAGCCTTGACTAGACAGACCTTTGTTGGCAAAGTAATGTTTATGCTTTTGAATATGCTATCTAGGTTGGTCATAACTTTCCTTGCAAGGAGTAAATGTCTTTTAATTTCATGGCTGCAATCACCATCTGCAGTGATTTTGGAGCCCAAAAAAATAAAGTCTGACACTGTTTCCACTGTTTCCCCATCTATTTCCCATGAAGTGATGGGACCAGATGCCATGATCTTCGTTTTCTGAATGTTGAGCTTTAAGCCAACTTTTTCACTCTCCTCTTTCACTTTCATCAAGAGGCTTTTTTAGTTCCTCTTCACTTTCTGTCATAAGGGTGGTGTCATCTGCATATCTGAGGTTATTGATATTTCTCCCGGCAATCTTGATTCCAGCTTGTGCTTCTTCCAGCCCAGTGTTTCTCATGATGTACTCTGCATATAAGTTAAATAAGCAGGGTGACAATCTACAGCCTTGATATACTCCTTTTCCTATTTGGAACCAGTCTGTTGTTTCATGTCCAGTTCTAACTGTTGCTTCCTGACCTGCATATAGGTTTCTCAAGAGGCAGGTCAGGTGGTCTGGTATTCCCATCTCTTTCAGAATTTTCCACAGTTTATTGTGATGCACACAGTCAAAGGCTTTGGCATAGTCAATAAAGCAGAAATAGATGTTTTTCTCGAACTCTCTTCCTTTTTCCATGATCCAGCAGATGTTGGCAATTTGATCTCTGGTTCCTCTGCCTTTTCTAAAACTAGTCCCATCACTTCATGATAAATAGATGGGGAAACAGTGGAAAGAGTTACAGACTTTATTTTTTTGAGCTCCAAAATCACTGCAGATGGTGACTGCAGCCATGAAATTAAAAGACAGTTGCTCCTTGGAAGAAAAGTTATGACCAACCTAGACAGCATATTCAAAAGCAGAGACATTACTTTGCCAAAAGGTCCATATAGTCAAAGCTATGGTTTTTCCAGTAGTCATGTATGGATGTGAGAGTTGGACTATAAAGAAAGCTGAGCGCAGAAGAATTGATGCTTTTGAACCGTGGTGTTGGAGAAGACTCTTGAGAGTCCCTTGGACAGCAAGGAGATCCAACCAGTCCATCCTAAAGGAGATCAGTCCTGGGTGTTCATTGGAGGGACTAATGCTGGAGTTGAAACTCCAATACTTTGGCCACCTGATGCGGAGAGCTGACTCATTTGCAAAGACCCTGATGCTGGGAAAGATTGAGGGCAGGAGGAGAAGGGGACGACAGAGGATGAGATGGTCGGATAGCATCACTGACTCAATGGATATGAGTTTGAATAAGTTCTGGGAGTTAGTGATAGGCATGGAAGCCTGGTGTAATGCAGCCCATGGGGTCACAAAGAGTTGGATATGACTGAGCGACTGAACTGAACTGAATTGAATAAGCACTTGCCCTGTGCCATGCTGTGTCCTAACAATCACTAGCTGTTGTTCAGAACTCTGAGTCCAGGAGACCACAGGAAAAACAAGGACATATCCACCAAATTTTATTTATAAAGACAAGGGAATCCAGCATGACCTCCATGTTCCAATGGCTAAAGTTACCAAGATCTCCTCTTTTAAAGCATGAGAATTCAGTTGGCTGAGAATTTAATGACTGTGGACAAACAATTCCCCATTGGCTTGAAATAACTAAAGGTTGCTCTGGATGGATTTATGCTAACAGGATACATCTAGAGTGGTAGTAGTAGTTGTTGTAGTTGTTTTTGTTTAATCGCTAAGTCGTGTCCAACTCTTTGTGACCCATGAACTGTAGCCTGTCAGGCTCCTCTATTCATGGGATTTCCCAGTCAAGAATACTGGAATGGGCTGGCATTCCTTCTTCAGGGAATCTTCCTGACCCAGGGATCAAACTCACATCTCCTATATTGACAGGCTGATTCTTTACCACTGAACCACCAGGGAAGCCCTGTAGTAGCAGTAGTAGTAGTAATAGCCATAGCAGTGGTGGTGTGTAGTAAAGAAAGATGAACATCATTTTGTGAGAATTTATCAGGCACAGTTTTAAGCACATTTCATGTGTTAACTTTTCTAACCCTTATAAGAAGCATGTGAAGTTAGTAGATCTTATGGACTGTGGGAAGAAGGCCCTGGGAGGAAGAGGAAAGGACCATAATTTTTTAACTGGATTTTCTTTGAATCTTTAAGAAGAGCTCAAGGACGTCCCTGTTGGTCCAGTGCTTAAGAATCCACCTTGCAGTGCAGGGGACATGTGTTTGATCCCTGGTTGGGAAGCTAATATGCCACATGCCACAGAGTAGCTAAGCCTGCGTGCCGCAACTAGAGAGTCCATGCACACAAAGGTCCCACATGACACAATGAAGATCCTGCGTGCCACGACTAAGACCCAACACAATCAACTCAGTAAGGGTTTTTAAAAAGGAGAGCTCGAAAATCTTATCTAATTCATGAATTTGGCCTGAATGATGATGATGACAGGGATGAACTGTGACTGTGAAGTAAAGTAGGATGATCCAAAGATAAGTTGTAACCAATCATCTACTTGCAAGCTTCATTACCACATCCCAAAACATCAGGATGAAATATTTTAATTTCCATCTAATACATGAACGTTTGCAAAGACCTCTATGTTTAGCAACATGCAGAGAAAAATTCCAAACATTTGACTGTTCTTCACTTTCCACTCAGTTGTTTGGGGAACCACGTAGTGTCTCTCTCTCTTTCTCTTTCTCTCTCTCACACACACACACCCACACACCCCACCACTATCTCAACCAGAGTATCCTGCCTGAGCCCCAGCCAACCTGACTCCTGGTTGCCCTTCCTCAAGGATCCTGACCTGAGGTTTATGGAAGGAGTTGGGCAAAGTGACTTAGAATCTGCACCAGGATAATTGGTGATGAGCAGCCTTGGCAACCTAGACTCCCCCAACATTCCCATTATACTTGAGATGAAAGGGGAAATGCTCCTGACCTGGCTGCTTTCTACATGGGCCTCACAGGTCAGAGCGTTGACACCGAAGAGCATCAACCAGATGAGGACTGGGCCTCTCATTTGTTGTTGTTGTTCAGTCACTCAGTTGTGTCCGACTCTTTGCAACCCCATGGACTGCAGCACACCAGGCTTCCCTGTCCTTCACCAACTCCCAGAGCTTGCTCAAACTCAAACCCATCGAGTCAGTGATGCCATCCAACCATCTCATCCTCTGTTGTCTCCTTCTTCTCCTGCCCTCAATCTTTCCTAGCATCAAGGTCCTTCCTAATGTGCTGGCTCTTTGCATCAGGTGGCCAAAGTATTGGAGCTTCAGCTTCAGCACCTGTCCTACCAATGAATATTCAAGACTGATTTCCTTTAGGATGGACTGATTGGATCTCCTTACACTCCAAGGGACTCTCAAGAGTCTTCTCCAACACCAGTTCAAAAGCATCAATTTTTCAGCACTCAGCTTTCTTTATAGTCCAACTCACATCCATACATAACTCCTGGAAAACCCATAGCTTTGACTATATGGACCTTTGTCAGCAAAATAATGTCTGCTTTTTAATACACTGTCTAAGTTTGTCATAGCTTTCCTTCCAAGAAGTAAATGTCTTTCAATTTCATGGCTGCAATCACCATCTGCAGTGATTTTGCAGACCAAGAAAATAAAGTCTGTCACTGTTTCCATTGTTTCCCCATCTATTTGTCATGAAGTGATGGGACCAGATGCCATGACCTTCATTTTTTGAATGTTGAGTTTTAAGCCAGCTTTTTCTCTCCTCTTTCACCTTCATCAAGAAGCTCTTAGTTCCTCTTCACTTTCTGCCATAGGGTGGTATTATCTGCATATCTGAGGTTATTGATATTTCTCTCAGCAATCTTGATTTCAGCTTGTGCTCCATGCAGCCCGGCATTTCTCATGATATACACTGCATTTAAGTTAAATAAGCAGAGTGACAATATATAGCTTTAACAAACTCCTTTCCCAATTTTGAACCATTCCATTGTTCCATGTCCGGTTCTAACTGTTGCTTTTTGACCTGCACACAGGTTTCTTAAGAGGTAGGTAAAGTGGTCTGGTATTCTTCTTAAGAATTTTCCACAGTTTGTTGTGATCCACACAAAGGCTTTAGTGTAGTTAATGAAGCAGAAGTAGATGTCTTTCTGGAATTCTCTTGCTTTTTCTATGATCCATCAGATGCTGGCAATTTGATCTCTGGTTGCCCTGCCTTTTCTAAATCCAACTCGAACATATGGAAGTTCTTGGTTCACGTACTGTTGAAGCCTAGCTTGGAGAATTTTGAGCATTACTCTGCTAGCGAGCATAGAGACTTAAGAGCATCAACCAAATGTGGATTGGGCCTCTCATAGTGGCAGCCAATAAGGAGAGGAAGGACCTGTCCTTCCAGATGACCCCTACACAGACGCCCCGGCTCTGGGAACTCCAAAGTGGGAACTCAACTCCTAGAAAACAACTGGCAACAAGGGAAGGCCTCTCTATTTACTTTGAACTTCTCAATTCTGGAGCTATATTTCCAAGAGTGGGTGCTGGACCACCTGCAGCAGAATTACCAGGAAAGCTTTTTGAACCTATGGATTCCTAAGCCCCATCTCAGACACCCTAGGTCAGCTCCCTGCACTAGGGTCCAGGAATCTGCATGTTGAAAGGGCTCCATGATCAGCATTATGCTCCATTAAGACTGAGAACCGCTTCTTCTTTTTTTTTTTTTTTTGGCTGCCCTGTGTCTTCGTTCTGCACCCAGGTTTCTTTGTTGCAGCGCACAGGTTTTCTCTAGTTGCAGCACATGGAGGTTTCTCCAGTTGTGGAGTACAGGCTCTAGAGCACACTGTCTCAGTAGCTGCAGTGTGCAGGCTCTTCAGTTGCAGTGCTCAAACTTAGCTGCTCCACGACATGTGAGAACATAGAGTTCCCCGACCTGGGATGGAACCTGTACCCCCTGCATTGGAAGGCAGATTCTTAACCACCAGATCACCAGGGAAGTCCCTGGGAACCACTTCTTCAGAGATGTATTTCACCAGGTTGTAGTTTCGTCCATTTCTACAGGTTTCATGTTTCACTCTGCTTCAGTTCAACAAAAATTCATGGAGAGCCTGCTCTGGACCAGATGCTGTTCCAGGCACAGAGGGGGCAGCACTGGCAGGGACCCAGGTCCTGCCTTCATGGAGGCTGCAGTGATTTCAGTCTCATGACAATGCCAACAGCCACAGCATGCTAGGACTCTTTTTTTTTTAACAAGTAGAAAACAGCACTTAGCGTGTAAGCAACTTACACAGACTGCTAAGTGATGTTTCTAGAGCTAGAATCTACTCCCCTCATTTCAGACCCACATTCTTTGCACTGCCCCTCAGAGCATTAAAGGCTCAGCTGGTGGAGTGAGACCTGCAAAGACCCTTAGCAGACAACCAACTGGAATGTCCAAGAGGTTTTAATTGTCATTTCAACTCTAACCAGTTGCCCCTACGTGTGAGGGAAGGCTCTGCAACTATCCTAAGATCATGGCATCCAGTCATGGAAGAGCTGACTCATTAGAAAAGACCCTGATGCTGGGAAAGATTGAAGGCAGGAGAAGAAGGAGACAACAGAGGACAAGATGGTTGGACAGCATCACTGACTTGATGGACATGAGTTTGCGTAAGCTCCAGGAGTTGGTGATGGCCAGGGAAGCCTGGTGTGCTGCAGTCCATGGGGTCACAGAGTCAGAGATGACTGAGCGACTGAACAATAATAACTGAACTACCAATACAACCAGGATCAATGAAAAAGTTGCTGCAATTGGTTAATGATGTCTACAGGGGGTATAGAACCAGGGAGTGGCTGCACGGACTGCATATGAACACTGGTCCTGTATATGCACAAACCCTCCCTTCTGTATGTATGTATGTATGTATATTTGGTTGTGCTGGGTCTTTGTTGCTGTGCACAGGCTTTCTCAAGTTGTGGTGAGGCGGGCTACTCTCTAGTTGCAGTGTGCGGGCGTATTATTACAGTGGCTTCTCTTGTGCAGCGCAGGCTCTAGGCACTCATGCTTCAGCAGTTGCAGCACGCAGTCTCAGTAGCTGCGGCTCCTGGGCTTAGTTGCTCTGAGGCATGTGGATTCATCCCAGGCCAGGGATCCAACCCATGTCCTCTGCATTGGCAGGTGGACTCTCATCCACTGTACCACCAGGGAAGTCCAAACCCTCCATTTTATAGATGAGGAAACTGAGGTCCAGAGAGAAATACGTTATCCAGGTCTCAGACCTGGGACTGGACTTGAACCAAGGTCTCTAAAATTATAGTCACGGGCTCTTTATACTATCCAGTGCTATCTTTCCCATGCAGCCAAGATAATTAAACTGAGAAGTGGATCAAAGCGTCAGGAACCAAAGACTTTCTGGTAGTGGTGCCAAGGGTCCTGTGGAGGCCAGAAGACGGAGGAGAGGCTGAAATGGTGGGAGGTCCCAACAGGACCAGCAGGGAGCCTGCTGCTGCTGCAGCTCTTTAGTCTCTCAGTCGTGTCCGACTCTGTATGACCCCATGGACTGTAGCCCGCCAGGCTCCTCTTTCCATGGGATTCTCCAAGCAAGAATACCAGAGTGGGTTGCCATTTCCTTCTCCAGGGGATCTTCCTGACCCAGGAATTCAATCCGTGCCCCCTGTTTGGCAGGTGGATTCTTTACTGCTGAGCCACCAGGGAGCCTAACTAGGGAGGCAGTCCCTCCCACTTCTGCCCTCCCAGGGAGGGAAGGAAGAAACCCACATTACTGAGCCCTCACCTGTGTGAAGCACTGTGCTAACTACATCAATCATGCCCTTTAATCCTTTCAATCACCACATGAGGAAGCTCCAGCCAGAGGAGGAAACAGAGTTGGGGAAGCGGGGGCTGTTAAGTGACTGAGCCAAGCTCACATAACCCAAACCAGGGCAGGCTCCCAGGTATTGGTGGCTCTACACCCCACCTATGACCACACAGCGGGGCTTAGAGCACATGCTTTGGGTCCAAAAGACCTTATTTTGAGTCCCAACTCTACCACACGCTGGCTCTATAACTTTGGCAAGTGCCTTGACCTCTCAGTCTTTGCATCTGTCAAATGGAGAGATAGCAAGCCTTAGCTCAGAAGGTTGCTGCTATAGTATTAAAAGAAATAACATATAGGAAGCACTAAGCCATAGAATATAGTAAGTGCTCATTAAATGGCAGCCCTTACTGTTGCCCTCACCACTGCCTTGGGCATGTCACCTGAACACCTGGCACCCAGTGCTGGCTGGGATGTCTTTCTTGGAGGAGGTCTCATCTTAAGATCATCTTGTTCCTACAGCTGGAGTTAGCAGCCCCACTTGCAAATGTTTTCAAGTATCATGTAAATCACAAGGGAGTGAGTCTGTGGAGAAGTTAGGAAGCGCATTACCCACAGACAGACTCACCTCAGAACAACTGCCACAAGATGGCAGCCTAAGAAGTGGCCATAAATCAGCAGAGATCTTCCAAGTCAGGCCACACCCTGTCAGATGGGGTCTCCCCCAGCTCTGTTCACACTGACTACGGTGAGCAAGGACCTCTTTAGGGCACTTCCTGAGGTGGTCGCTGCTTTCCTGACCTCACTAGGGACTATTAGGGCATCAAAGAAGGGAGTTTGGAGTTTTAACCTAAGACAGTGAAGCGTGGAGCTTATATTTACTAAGAGTAAATAAAAGTGATGTGTTTCTTTTAGATGACTCTTCCAATAAATGTATGGTTACTATGGGAGAAAGCAGGATGGGGTGAGAGGTAAACTGGGAGATTGGGATTGACATATACACACTACTATGTATAAAATAGATAATTAATCAGGAACTACTGTACAGCAAAGGGAATCTACTCAATCTGTAACGGCCTATATGGAAAAAAGAATCTAAAAAAGAAGAGACATATGTATATGTATAACTGATTCACTTTTCTGTACACCTGAAACTAACACAACACTGTAAATCAATTACACTCCAATTTAAAAAATTTTAAGAAATAAATAAACAATAAAATGCATTTTTTGAATTAAGGTCCCCAATAATATACCTAAGTAAAAAGTGTTACTAAAAGGCAGTAGTTTCCATTTTGTTTTTGGAAATCAGACCCAAAGAAGTAGTAAACTTAGAAGGCCTGAGATGCACCCCCCCCACACACACACACACAATGGGTCCCAGTACGTGCCACATCTCCTCTGATCCCGATTCAAGGAGGAGGAGCACCCTCAGCCTCATTCATTGCACAACCTAACATTTATTGTATTTTATATGCATTATCTCATTGACTCCTCCTCACAAAACCTTATACAAGTAAGATAACATTATTATAGTCCCCATGTTAGAGGTGAGAAAATAGGCTCAGTGATATTAAGTAACTTGCACACAAAGTTCTCAGTCACAAGTGGTAGGTCCAGAAGGCAGGCTTAGTTCCTCCTACTCCAGTACTTGATTTCTAACACCTTCAAGATCAGACATCTCCTGCTGCTCAAAGAATTCCTCAGTCAGTTCAGTCACTCAGTCATGTACAACTCTTTGTGACTCCATGGACTGCAGCACTCCAGGCTTCCCTGTCCATCACCAACTCGCGGAGCTTACTCGAACTCATGTCCATTGAGTCAGTGATGCCATCCAACCATCTCATCCTCTGTCATCCCCTTCTCCTCCCACTTTCAATCTTTCCCAGCATCAGGGTCTTTTCAAATGAGTCAGTTCTTCACATCAGGTGGCCAAAGTATTGGAGTTTCAGCTTCAGCATCAGTCCTTCCAATGAATATTCAGGACTGATTTCCTTTAGGATGGACTGGTTGGATCTCCTTGCTGTCCAAGGGACTCTCAAGAGTCTTCTCCAACACCACGGCTCAAAAGCATCAATTCTTCAGTGCTCAGCTTTCTTTATAGTCCAACTCTCACATCCATACATGACTACTGGAAAAACCATAGCTTTGACTAGACAGACCTTTGTTGGCAAAGTAATATTTCTCCTTTTTAATATGCTGTCTAGATTGGTCATAACTTTTCTTCCAAGGAGCAAGCATCTTTAAATTTCATGGCTGCAGTCACCATCTGCAGTGATTTTGGAGCCCCCCAAAATAAAGTCTGTCACTGTTTCCCCATCTATTTGCCATGAAGTGATGGGACCAGATGCCATGATCTTAGTTTTCTGAATGTTGAGTTTTAAGCCAACTTTTTCCCTCTCCTCTTTCACTTTCATCAAGAGGCTCTTTAGTTCTTCATTTTCTGCCATAAGGATGGTGTCATCTGCATATCTTAAGCATGCATAAAGCCCTAGACAATGAAGGTAGGAAGTGGAAAAATGCATGGTCTCAGACCTTGCATGCTAAGTCACTTCAGTAGTGTGGGACTTTTTGTGACCCTATGGACTGGAGCCCACCAGGCTCCTGTGTCCATGGGATTCTCCAAGCAAGAATCCTGCAGTGGGCTTCTACGCCCTTCTCCAGAGGATTTTCCTGACCCAGTGATCAAACCCAGGTCTCCCACATTGCAGGTGGATTCTTTACCATCTGAGCCACCAAGGAAGCCCCTCTCTGCCCTCAAGGGCCTTCAATCTACTGAAGGCAAGAACAACAGTCAGAATTGCCACCAGAATTGCCACTGGGATAGTTTTCTTGGAGAAGAATCTTAGCAGAAGTTCTGAAACAAAAGCTTTCACCAAAACCCCAGGGCCTAGGGCTTCTTCATGAACATGGCCCACTTCCTCCAGAATCCCAGAAACCCTTCATTTTGGCTTGTGCTTAACTGGAATAGGCAATGGGGGAGGGCTGGGCCATGCTCTGATGACCAAGCTGTCATGATGTAACCTTGACTTGACCTTGCTGTCTACCCACAGATGTCCTGGTCTGGAGGAAACACAATCTGTCATTTAGGCAGGAGCCAATACCAAGAATGGGGCTGGAATCATCGTGTTTACCCCTGTGAACTGCTGTCACATAGAAGCACTTTCAAAGGGCAGCTGATAAAATTGCTGTTTTGACCCTCCTTTTAGCTGAAAACCAGACACCGTCAAAATAGCTTTTCTTTTTATTAGCTACATTATTGGAGAAATGGTGAGGGATTGATTTCATAATTGATTCTCCAAATAAAGATAATGTCTGTAGAGTAAACAGGCAAGAGCTGACCAAGGAAGGATACGTGTGTGTGTGTGTGTGTGTGTGTGTGTGTGTGTGTATCTGCCTGTCCTAACGTGCGGCTATGTCTCATCTCAGAACATGTGGTCTGCTCAGACTTTGTTCATCCTCCGTAGACAAGACCTCTTTGCCCCCAGACTTCATGGAGTGCAGTCAACCAGGCTGCCTGGAACCATCCCTGATTTCAGTCTGAAAAGTAGCAAGCTCTAATGGAACAGCCATTATATCAACAGTCTCTAGAATGAATTAAAAGCTTAGAATAAAGTTATTCATTTAACTGTTCAACCAATATTCACTGAGGCCAAGTTTCAGGGGATACAAAAGTCATCAAAAAAGCTAGTTCCTGCCCCTGGATAAGCTAGTAAGGAAGGCAGACATAAAACAAATAATTCTGTAAGCAAATATAAAGTACCACTAAATTAAAAATAAAAAGAATAAAGTATCAGAGATGGTAGTAGCTTGGCTGAAGGGGTGGGAACGGAGATGGACAGGATGGACAGACACAGAGAAGCTGAGACTAAGAGTGCTGACTGTAAAGGCAGTTCTCCCGTCCCTGACCTAGAACTGCAATATTCTGTGGTTTACATCTTCCTTGTCGGTCCGTTGTTTATTCAGATTATTTTAAAATCATAGAATCTTAAAGACCTGCAATCTTTAAAGTCATGGAATCTTAGTTTTTTTGTTTGGGTTGTTTCTTTTTTTCTTGTGGGATCTTAGTTTCCTGACCAGGGATGGAACCCAGACCCTGGCAGTGAAAGCACCAACTCCTAACCACTGGACTGTCAGGGAATTCCCAAGGAATCTTAACTGTTAAACTGTGGGCCATAGGGCCTTAGGTTTCTATGGGATACCCTGATATGCTCTGGGGATCTGAGACCTGTAGTCCCCACTTTTAACCAGTGCAGTCCCACTCTCATCTATTGGGAAAATCACCAATTTTACAGATGAGAAAACTTCCAGTTCCTTGGGGGCTGAAACCTCCTCTCTTCCTAGAAGGCACATTACTTTTCCAGTTCAGGGCACACTCCATCTTCCTAAGCCACCATTTTTGCAACCGCAGGGCCCTTCCTCTGCCTGGTGGGCTGCCATTAGGACCCGGGGAGCAAGCCCACCCCACAGGCCATGAGGCCTCACTGCGCCGTTTGTAGTCGCTCCTCGGGTCATCCCTGTCAAGCCCGTGGTGTCAGAAAGCGCAGACCTGCACTGAGAGCCAGGTCACCCTGAGCTGTGGGGCCGCCGGCCGGAGCCCCTGTTTATTTTCCTTCCTGGACACACCGGTGACGTGGTGTTTGAAAAGCTCCAATGAGACTGGAATGAGAGTCCACAGGAGAATGGACGGTCACCTCACAGAGGCCTGCTGGTGATTTGGAATGTCCTTCAGAAGGCTTTTTAATAAACTTTGTTTGTGGTCTGCCTTGATGAGGAACACATTTGCCTGGGATCGGCAGGGATGTTTGGTTTCTAGGCTTCCCTTTCTTGGCCTTAGAAGTTCTTGGTGGCAGTGGCTGCCTGCAGGCCCTGGGGACTCCCCTGTGGAGGGCTGACCTGCCTCCAGCTTTGTCCCCGTAACTTTAGTCCTGCTACACTCCTGGCCCCTGGTGTCCCTGATAAACTCCAGAGCTCAAAGTGCAGGGTCAGAAAGGTTTGAAAGTTCAACAGGAAAAAAAGGTCCCATTACCTTTTCTAAGAAGCTTCCAGGCTCAGCACTGGAATTTGTTTTTTTTTTTTTAATCCATCAAATAATGTCTCTTTGCCTCCCGGCTCTCCCTGTTCCCTGCTTTCCCAGCCTACATCAACTGTGAGAATTCGTTTCAGTAGCTTACACACATAACAGTTTCTGGCCAAGAATCCCCACTAGAAAGAGGAAAACATTTACAGGCCTGCTCCTCCAACTGGGTTTATCTCCCAGGCAGGAGTAGGCAACAACCAGCTGCTTTCCTGGTTGTTTCCTACCTGTGTCCTGGTAGACACCCCACGTGTGGTAAGTGACCTGAAACTCTGTGCTGAACTGTTCTATTTGTCCAAAAAGGGATGAGCACTCAGCCCATGTGCCCTGTGGCCTGAGATACACGCATATAGATGAACCTCCTGGAGAAGGGGTACTTCTTATTCCCGTTTGACTCGGGGGTGCACAAAGCAAAAAGTGGTCCAGGGAAGACAGGTCTGCAGTAATCTGAGGTCAGGGGACAGGAAGGAGGCAGCAGAGCCATGATCCTGCTCCATTTTTTCAGGGTGACCTCCACACGGCCCAATGGAACAAATGCCCACGCTGAGTGAAACATTTGCCAAAAACTGTAACAGCATGGAATAGGGGTGGCAAGAAAGAGAGCTGGTAAGAAGCACACTACAGTTGACTAACAGCAAAGTCTGCGACCTGCTAGGGGTCAGGGCGCTGCCCAGGATGAGGGTTTCCTGCTGCTCCCTGGAGTCACACAAACTGCCAACAGTGGATTTAAAACCCACTCTGCTGTGTGCCCTTGAGCAAGTTGCTTAGCCTCTCGTCTTTTCTCCTCTGTGCAATGGGGATGACAGTACTTTCCTTGAAGAGCTGTTTTTGTTCATTTTTTTAATTTAGCTGCCCCGGGTCTCAGTTGCAGTATGTGGGATCATCAGTCTTCACTGTGACATGTGGGATTTGTAGTTGCAGCATGTGAACTCAGCTGTGGCACGTGGGATCTGGCTCCCTGACCAGGAATTGATCCCAGGCCCCCTGCATTGGGAGCACAAAGTTTTAGCCACTGGACCACCAGGGAGGTCCCAAAGAGCTGTTTTTATGGTTAGAAAATAATATATGATGTATGTATGTATACAAATGCATAGAAAGAAAACTGAAAGGATAAATCCCAAAGTTAGGAGACAGGCAAGAGAGTGGGGAGGGAACTGAAGGTGGGAGAGAAGGAGGGGCTTCGGCTTTCTTTCGCCAGGCAGATAAAGACAGTGTTGGGGGACAGAGAGAGAAGAAAAACTGTGATTCGTTTAATACTACGCTTAGCGCATTGCACACAGTAAATCCTTAGTAAACAGTAACTCTTGGTACTCACCTTTTTCTCTAAAGTCTTAGATACTTATGTGGTAAAGGACCTGTCACCATGAAAAGTCCCTTGTAGTAGTCCCTTTGGATTCTGACCTGGGGCAGAGGAAGGAGTGGTGGTCAAAGGGCCCCTGATCCTTTATTTTGGTTCAAAACCACCAACAGGAGAGGAAGCTGGATGTGTGGACACCCCGTGGGTTACTTTCTTGTTATGAAATCCGAGCGGGAGCAGTTCCCGCCTGGCTAGAAAACGTGTGGCCTCCCTTCCGGCCTCGGCTGGAGCCCCTCTCAGGCTGTGCTCTTGCCAGACCCAGGCGGCCCCCCTCACAATACCATCCTGGAGGGGCAGCCCAGATATGCGGTACAAAAACACCCCCGCAGCAGCCCATTTCATAACATCACATGTCCAAATAAATGGAGCTGTTGACTCAGGCTAATTCGATGAGGGGCCTTTCCTAAAGAGCAATCTGTGTGAAGCTAAGAAAAACAGGATTCTTGGTGGACTTAGGCTCCTAATCCCCAGCTTCCCCAGCAGAGCCATGGCCTGGAAGAGCTGGGGGGCCTCCCAGAGATGCCCTGTGACAAGTGGGCCAGAAGGCTGCATTCTTGTTCTGCAGCCTGCCTCCAGGCTTGCTCATCCCTCCAGGCTGGTTCATTCTGCCAGGGCAGGAGGATGGGGGCCTCCAGGCTGCAGTCGGGCCAAGATCCAGGCTGAGGGCTTCCCTGGGGCTGCACACCTGAGCTGTGGGCGACTGGGCCCAGTGAAGGCGCCCCACAAGCCCCTCACTGTTACCTCACATAGGCTTACTTTAACCCCAAGAGTTGGGTACCATTCAAGCTGTGATTATCCAGGCTTACTTTCCAAGGGGAAATTAAAGGGGGAGGTGGGTTTATGGGGAACCCCCCCACCTCCACACACACACACCCCCCAGCATACAAAAGAAAAAGGAGGAAGACAAGAGGGGCTGTGTTATAAGCATCTGCAGAGGGGCTGGCCCCCTGGCCAGGCCCACACTATCTTGCATCCACATCTCTTCTGTGAGTGCCTGTGAGCAGGGACCCTGTTCAAGACCTCTTTCTAAGTCACCTGGGGGTCAGTCAAGATCCAGGGCTTGTTTTGAGGAATAAATCTGGAAACTTGTGCCAAGGTCTTGGCCCCTTGCCCAGCCTGCAGCAAATGCTTCATCAGTGGTCTAGCCCTGTCCATGAGTCTTACAGGGCCGGCAAACAGTGGGTTGGAACTGTGGCTCCTGCCAGAACATGGGGAGTTTATAAATAGGGTAAACAAGACAGACATTAGAAAAGGGCCTCGGACCCTCAGCTAAGAACTAGGAGAACTGGAGTTCAGAGCATAGGGCAAGATTACAGAAAGACCCAGAGAGGGCTTCCTGAAGGAGCTGAAATTCCCAGAGGGGCCATGAAGGGACAGGCAGGATTTGGGCCCATGGAGACGAGAGAGGATGACATTCAAGTGCGGAAAAGGCAAACACAAAGGTGGGAAACCAGAAAGGAGTCCAGCAGGAGCAGAATGTCTGCAGGGGGCCAGCGGGAGAAGAGGTTAACATTTCAGAGGAGACGCTGGACCTCAAGTGGCCAAACAAGACCCTTAATGCAGGGATGGAGCCCAAACAGGAAGTGCTGCAGGTAAAACAGGAAGCTGCACCTTACTAAGTGCCCTGTACAGCCAGCCAGGTCTGCCCCCTCGCCTCTACTCATGCACTTCCCTCACCTCTCTCACCTCCTGGACTTATCCTCCCATCTGCCCTCATACACACTCAAAACTAGCCCTCCCCAAGAAGCCTTCTGTAAGGGTTTGGGAGTCAGACTGGGCTTGAGCAAGTCACTCAACTTCAACAGACCTCCTCTTTATACTCACACTTGCTTAGCTGTGAAATGGGAAAAGTACCTACTTCTGTGGCTATACTGAGATGAAATTAGATAACATATGTAAAGTGCCTCATAAGTGTCTGACACATAGTAAGGAGGTTCTCAGTAAACACTTGGGGTCTGAATGGATTTCAAGCCATGTAACCTCCAACCTTTCCACCCTGTGAAGCCCTCTCTAATCTTTCCTTTTCTCCTCACACTTGTTGGCATAGGCTCCCCACTGGAACACCTTCCCTACTCAGCCTAACACAGCACCCCACAGAGGCCCAGCTCAGCATCCTCAGGCCTGACATCACATGGTCCTAATTATGTACACCATATTATTCACTGTTCCCTCAGAGGTCAGACCTAGTTGTCCACTCCTTGGAGGCAGAGAACAGTCCACCTTCCCTCCACAGTAACCAGGATAAAGCTAGGTACATGCTGTGCGCTGGGCAGGGACTGCAGCTCAAATATCTTCAAAGACCAGGCAGGTCACACAAATGAGGGATGCAAGCCTGGTGACGTACTTAGGGCATGGTGGGGCCTGTGGCAACCTGGCCAGCCTTGCTGTGTGTTGATTGGTTGACCAAGTTGCACAGGGAAGAGGCTCTTTAGAGACAGAAGTCCTGGATCCCTTGGTGGATAGGTGACTATAAGCCAAGAGGCTTCCCTCTCTCTGGACCACAGGGACACTATCTGTCCAGAGAAGCCAATAAACCCTTTCAGGCAGTTCCTAAGCTATGAAAAAGATCAAATGAGTTGGTGTTTCCAAGAACACTTTGAAAGCCTGAGGCCCTGTGGGACCTGAGGGACCATGTGCCGAAGTCTTAACATTTTCCCCAAACCAGGCCCCATATCTCAGATGATCAGGAACGGGTGTACTGTTAGGGGAGCTTAAAAGGCCCCTGCTGCCCAGCTGGGAGCCGCCTCCTATCTCCCCAAGATCTCTGGTGGCCCTGGCTCCACAAGAGGGTGGTAATTGGGTCCCTCTGGAAAACAGCAGAAGTGGCTTAAGGCAGCTGGAGGCGGCAGAAACCCTATCCCCTCCAGAACCCTGACATTCTCATCAGCTCCCTTCCCACCCACCAGCCACGGCTGCAGCTTCCTGGGACCACCTGGCTTCCTGCTTGCCTCTGTTCCCATGGCTCCCTGCAGCTCCTCTCCACTGCCTTGGCTGAGGCCAGTGACTGGAGCTGCTCCAGGGCTGTCTTCACTCCAAGGTCTTGGTGGCAGCTGCCAAATGGCACAGTGACCTCCTCAACCCCAGTTCCAACATCGCTCACTTCCTGAGGCAGGGGGACACTGAGCCCCAATCTTTAGCCCAGCTTGACCCCAGACACTGAGGCCAGCTGTCACTGACCACAAGGAGCACAAGCTGCCCATGAACAAGTGCGTTCCTGGCTTTGCATCAGAGATGTACTATGATATTAGGTTGGTGCAACCTTAATTACAGTTTTGAACTGTGAATTTTAAATCATTATAAGTAGGCAGAAACACATCTTTATTTATTAAAATAGGAGCCATTACAACTAACACACTTTTTATGAATAAGAAATGTTTGTTTATTCTTGTAGCATAAAAATCTGTGCTTCAGAATTTAAAAAACTCTTGGAAAGCATTTTCTGCCTCCTGCTGGCTGTGGAAGTGTTTTCCCTGCAAAAAGTTGTCAAGATGTTTGAAAAAGTGGTGTCGGTTGGCAAGAGGTCAGGCAAATGAGGCAAAACATCCAACCCAATTCATTCAACTTCTGAAATGTTGGTTGTGCGATATGGTCGGGCATTGTTGTAGAGACGAACTGGGCCCTTTCTGTTGATCAATACTGGCTGCAGGCATTGCAGTTTTCGGAGCAGCTCATCGATTTGCTGAGCATACTTCTCAGATGTAATGCTTTCTCCAGGATTCAGAAAGCTGTAGTGGATCAGATGGGCAGCAGACCACCAAACAGTGGTTATGACATTTTTATGGTACAAGTTTGGCTTTAGGAAATGCTTTGGAGCTTCTCAGTCCAATCACTGAGTTGGTCTTTGCCAGTGGTCATATAAGATCACTTTTCATTGCACGTCACAATCCGATTGAGAAATGGTTCACTGTTGTTGCATAGAATAAGAGAAGACAACACTTCAAAACAACAATTTTTTTTCCAGTCAGCTCATGAGGCACTCACTTACCAAGCTTTTTCACCTTTCCATTTGCTTCAAATGCCAAATGACCATAGAATGGTCAATGCTGAGTTCTTCAGCAACTTATGTAGTTGTAAGAGGATCAGCTTTGATGATGGCTCTCAATTGTCACTGTCAACTTGCGACAGCTGGCCACTCCACTCCTCATCTTCAATGCTCTCATCTCCTTTGCAAATGTCTTGAACCACCACTGTACTATTCCTTTGTTAGCAATTCCTGGGCCAAATGTGTTGTTGAAGTTGCTAGTTTTCTCTACTGATTTACAACCCATTTTGAACTCAAATAAGAAAATCGCTCAAATTTGCTTTCTAACACAAATTCCATAATCTAAAATAAATATAAAATAAACAGCAAGTAATAAATCATTAGCCAAAAAAAACATAAAGCAAGAAATACACATTAAAATGATGTATAACATAACCACATTTATTTAGAATGTATTCCAATAGTGAATGGCAAATTTCAACAATGCAAAAACTGTGATTACTTTTACACCAACCTAATAGTTTCCAGGGCTCATGTATGCATGCTAAGTTGCTTCAGTCATGTCCAACTCTTTGCGACCCTATGGACTGTAACCTGCCAGGCTCCTCTGTCCGCAGGATTCTCCAAGCAAGAATACTGGAGTGGGTTGCCATGCCTCCTCCTCCAGGGGATCTTCCTGACCCAGGGATCGAACCTGCATCTCTTACGTCTCCTGAATTGGCAGGCAGGTTCTTTACCACTAACGCCACCTGGGAAGCCCTGCCAGGCCTCAAGCACCAGCTATTTACCCAGCACTTTCCATATCCTTTCAACAGCCCCAAGAGGCGGTATTATTACACCCATTTTTCAGAAGGGAGAACTTCAGTTTGGAGAGGTTAGGTAACTTGCCAAGATACAGATATAGAATTTAACCCCAGTTATCACTAAAAGCTATTGTGTGTGTGTGTGTGTGTGTGTGTGTGTGTGTGTATGGCATGTGTATACATATACATATACACACACACCATCCCTCACCCATGAACATCCCCCTAGTTACTGCTCTTTCTCTCCCCACTTTTTATCTATTAATCTTAAGAAAATTATCTGGGGAATGCTCTGGTGATCCAGGACTTGGTGCTTTCACTGCCATGGCCCAGGTTCAATCCCTAGTTACTAACTAAGATCCTGCAAGCCACACAGTGTGACCAAGACAAAGAAAATTTTCTGTGCTCATTCTCTGCACTTCTTCATCTCCCTCAAATAACTTCAATCTGGCTGCTATACTATTTGCCTCACTCTCATGTCATAAAATAATATTTGTAAAATGTTCCTAGCAGGAGTAATATAACAGTAGGGGATTCAGAGGTAAAAACTATTATATATAAAATAAGCTACAAGGATATATTATATAACACACAGCATATAACCAGTGTTTTATATAACTGTAAGTGGAGTACATGGGCTTCCCAGGTGGCTCAGTTGGTAAAGAATCCACCTGCTGATACAGACAGAGAAGGCAATGGCAACCCACTCCAGTACTCTTGCCTGGAAAATCCCATGGACGGAGGAGCCTGGTAGGCTGCCATCCATGGAGTCACACAGAGTTGGACACGACAGAAGTGACTTAGCAGCAGCTGATGCAGAAGACGCCAAGTTCAATCCCTGGGTCAGGAAGATCCCCTGGAGAAGGAAATAGAAACCCACTCCAATATTCTTGCCTGGGAAATCCCATGGACTGAGGAGCCTGGTGGGCTACAGTCCCAAGGGTTACAAAAAGTCAGACATGACTGAGTGAGTAAGCATAGCATGTAAGTGGAGTACAAACTTTAAAAATTGTGAATCACTCTATTGCACACCTGTAACTCATATAATAGTGTATATCAGCTATACTTCAAAAATAATAAGTAAATAAATACATATAATCATTTTTAAATGTTCATATTAGTTTTATTAGGGCTTACCAGGTGGCTTAGTGGTAAAGAATCCATCTGCCAAGCAGGAAACGCAAGTTCGATCCCTGGATAAGGAAGATCCCCTGGAGAAGGAAATGGCAACCCACTTCAGTATTCTTGTTTGGAAAATCCCAGACAGAGGAGCCTGGAGGGCTACAGTCCATGGGGTCACAAGAGTCAGACACAACTGAGCGGGTAAACAACAACAAACTCATCAACTTTATTATGGTATCTAAAAACTGTATGCAGCTCAGGTGTCTAACAATAGGAGAATGGATAAAGTAACTGTGCTATAGTCAAACAATGAAATATTACCCAGCAATAAAAATGAACAAAATACGGTACACATACCCACAAAATATGAGTGAATCTCAAGATTCTTTTCCTGAATGAAAGAATAATTACCCGAAAAAATAAACCTGGTAAGAATTTCTAAACCAGGCAAAACCAGTCCATGAAGGAAACAACAAAAGCGTTGCCTCTGCGTGGGGGCAGGGACTGACTGGGAGTGGGCAGGAGGGAACTTTCCTGCAGAGATGATGATACTCTATATCTTCATATTATACAGGTGGATACATCAGTCAAGACTCATGTGTGGTAGAGTTAATATTAGCTCATTTGTACATGGGGGGAAGAACCATAAATATTTAACTCTGGTTAATCATATGTATGGGCTTTCCTGCTAGCTCAGACGGTAAAGAATCCACCTGCAATGCAGGAGACTGGGATTCAATCCCTGGGTTGGGAAGATTCCCTGGAAAAGGGAATGGCTATCCACTCCAGTATTCCTGCCTGGAGAATTCCATGGACAGGAGCCTGGCAGGGTATAGTCATGGGGCTGCAAAGAGTTGGACACGACTGAGCAACTAACATTTTTACTTTCTTTTTTTTTTTTTTTCTTAGGAGCCCAAGCACGATGTACCCTCCTTTGCTTGCCATTGCGACCAGCTACAGAACCTAAAAGCCCCACGCCTCCGCTTCAGCGCCACTCTTTACTTTCAATAATATGTATGCCAGGTAATTCCCTGGTGGTCCAGTGGCTAGGACTCAGCATTCTCACTGCCAGGGGCCCACGTTCCATCCCTGGTTGAAGAAATAAGATCCCAGAAGCAACAAGGCACAGCCAAAAATATATATATGTGTGTGTGTGTGTGTGTGTGTGTGTGTATGCTGAACAGGCTTCCCTGGTGGCTCAGACTGTAAAGAATCCACCTGCAATGGGGAAGACCTGGGTTTGATTCCTGGGTTGGGAAGATCCCCTGGAGGAAGATGGCAACCCACTGCAGTATTCTGGCCTGTAGAAACCCCATGGACAGAGGAGCCTGGTGGGTTACAGTCCATGGGGTCGCAAAGAGTCAGACATGACTGAGCAACTAAGCACAGCACATGCATGCTGAACTGTTTAGAGATGAAGTATATTGATGTCTGCAACTTATTTTGAAACTTATCAAAATACAAAAGGAATAGATGGATGACTAGAAGGATGGATAAATGGATAGACACATAATAAAGCAAATACAGCAAAACAACAATTGTAAACTCTGGGTAGATAGTATGTATATGTATTATGCTTGAAGATTTTTATAATGAAGTTGAAGATTTTTATAATGGAGGAAGGAGATCATTACCAATAACTTCCTAAAGGCTACATTAAATGAAATCAGAAAAACTGGGTTCAAAATCTTGACAAAGCCATTTCCTACCTGTCTGATCTAGGACAGGACTTAAATTTGCCAAGTCTCAACATAGTAGTGCATAAAAAGAAGCTGATAAATAAGGTCTGTGCCACATAGTACTCGTGAGGATGACGTGAGAGAACATACATGAAGATCCTGGAGAGGTTCATCGTGACCTGAAGCTATAAGAGGAAGAAGGAGGAGAAGGAGGGAGTGGGGGGAGGGGAGGGAGGGGAGGGGAAAAGAGAAAAAGGAGAGTCTTCTACAAACTTACAGAAACTCCAGATTTTAAATAACTAATAAAAAAGACCATTTTTTTCAACTTCTTGCTCTCAAGAAAGAAAAATCCCTAGAACCAGAAATAGAGGGAACTGAAAGCCAGAAGAGCCGCACGAGAGAAGACACTGCGGAAGCCCCAGGCAAGGGGCAGAGGGCTTGCAGACTGCAAAATCTCCTTAAAGGCAGGGTGCTGCAATTTGAACTTTCTTATGGACACAAGAGACAGAGCTTTGGGATCACTCAAGTTAAATTAGGAATGAGAGTCCTACAGAAAGTCAGGACTTGTGAAGAGCTGCACCCTTAGTATAAAGCAGCTTAGAAAAACTTCCCCACCAGCCCAGAGACATAGCAATAAAACTTGTCTCTTCCTGATCGCCCATAAGAAATCAAAACACCATCCTTTCACCACGTGTTGGTTTAGAGGTGGACTTCTACCACCCACATTGTATAGCAATCCCAAGTCAAAAAATTAACAAATAAATTAAAAATAGTTTCCAAGTTGCTGATGCCTCCAGGGTACCTGGCAAAACCAAAATGAAACCTCTTTTTGAGGTCATTCCTACAACTCAGGCAGTCAGTATAGGATTCTCACCAATAAAGAAATCACTAATGAAAATGACAGACAACACAAAGAAAAGCTTACCATGAGCAACTTTTCAGACACAAAAAAACAAGATAAATAGCATCCCAAGAGCTTCTCATAGATGAACATTCTGAAAGACTGTAAAATAAGTATGTTTAAAATAATAAAAGAGAAAAAGAGAAGAAACCAGAAACCATAATGAAATACCAGGCAGTTGTTTAAAGAACCAAACAAAATTTGTATAAATGAAAAAATAGTCATCAAAATTAAAATTTACTGGATGAGTAAAATCATATTTTAGATGGAGCTGAAAAGAAAATTACTGACTTAGAAAATAGCTATGAGGAGGTCACCCATAATATTGTACAAAGAGATAAAGCAATGGAAAGTATAAAAGATAATTATGTGAAAAAGAAAATTTTATAATAAAAAAGAACAAATAATGGGAGAAAAGATAATATTAAAAGATATAACAGCCAGAAATTCTCAAGAATGATGAATACTATGAATCTTCATGAAGAAGCAGCACTCCAGTCCTCAAACAAAATATACAAAAATAATTCCATGCCTAAACATACCATATTAAAACTGCAAAACATCAAGATAAAATCTTAAAACAGCTAGAGAGAACAGACACATTACCCACAAAGGAACAATTAGGCTTAACTCAACTTCTCAGCAGACACCACAGATGCCAGAAAGTAACAGAACATTCCAAGTATCTTCCTTCCATGTGCTGAGGAAAAGTAACTGTCAACCTGCAGTGTTCTATATACAGTGATATTAACATTTAAGACAGAGAATGAAATTTCTTAATTTCACCAGGATTTTCCACTCACAAACTTTTGGTGAAAGCACCATGAAACTATATACATCGGGAAGAAGGAAATTAAACTCAAAAGGAAGAAATGGGTGAACAAAGAAAATGCAAACATGTAAGTGACTCTAAAATAAGCATTAACTGTAAAAACACACAGATAATTGTGACAGAGTCTTAGCACATAACAAGTGCTTGACTGCTGTTTATTGGTTGGTGGTGATTCTTGACTGCATATACCTCTCCTGAGACATAATGCTACGTGTGTTTGGGGCACAAACTCAAAAGCACTTCAGCTTATGGTTGTCATACCCTATTCACTTCTTCATTCCAGGAGTATTTTATCACTTCTGATCTGCATTTATTTTTTTTTTCCATCTTCTGTTGATGAGGGAGGGAATTCCAGTTTGAGTTCAGTCTAGTATTTTGAAACACCACTCGTTAAATTTTTAATGAACTGAAAAAATTATTCCCACCCCTCTGATACTGCACCCGACAAGAACAATCCCCACTGCCTGCCAGACTTCAGAAGAGTTAGATTCTTACATGGCGACTTGGGGCTCCAAGTACAGGTCTGTCTTTACTTACAATGGAGTTACCTCTCAATAAACCCTTCGTAAGTTGAAAATATCGTCAGTCGAAAATGCATTTCATATACCTAATCTACTAAATATCATAGCTTAGCCTAGCCTGCCTTAAACACACTCAGAAGACTATAGTTGGGTAAAGCCTGTTTTATAGTAAAGGGTTGAATATCCCATGCAGTTTATTGAACACTATATAGAAATTGAAAAACGGAGTGGCTGTATGGGTACAGAATGGTTGTTAGTATATCAGTTAGTTAATCTCATGGTCTCGTAGCTGAGAGCTGCAGCTTGCGACCACTGCCCAGTATCACGAGAGTGTTATACCACATTATCACCAGGAAAAGATCAAACTGTGAAGTTCAGTTTTTACTGAATTTGTATCACTTCCACACCACTGTAAAGGCTAAAAATCAGAATTCAGGGACCATGCGTATAAGTGTTCCAGCAACCAAAACAAAGTCACACAATGTCACTTCCACTGTACCGTACTGGTCAAGGTAATCACACAAACATCCAGATTCAAAGGGAGGGGACACAGACCCTACCCCTTAAAGCGAGGAATGCCACCGAATTTGGAGCTCTTATTTTAAAACTATCACCTGCAATGAGAACACAGCTGAAATTCGGTGCAATTAAAAGTAGGAGGCAGGCTTTACAGGTGGCTCTAGTGGTAAAGAACCCACCTGCCAACACAGGAGACGTAAGAGGCATGGGTTCGATCCCTGGGTTGCAAAGATCTCCTGGAGGAGGGCTTGACAACCCCTTCCAGTATTCTTGCCTGGAGAATCCCATGGACAGAAGAGCCTGGAAGGCTACAATCCATAGGGTCGCAGAGTTGGACATGAATGAAGCGACTTAGCGTGCACTCACACAAAGTGAAAGGTAAATAACCAGTAACAATGAGTCTGTAAGTTACTGAGCACATCCCACGTTCCAGACACTTTCATATTTCACTTACCTTTATGCTGAACCTGTGATATAGGTAGGACTAATACACCCCATCTTACAGAGGAGGATGTGCACTCATAGGGTCAATGCGAATGCCCAAGGTCCTAGAACTAAAGAGTAGCCAGATTCAAATCCAGGACACCCACAGGGCAAGGCCATCCTTTTACCCACCCTGCTATGCTAATTCTTAAAGTAACTGAGCAGGGATAGCATACTCCAGTCCTGGCTGCCTATGAGGAATTTGAGCTTGGAGCCAGCCATCAGGAGAGGGAGGTGGCACCCCAGAGCAGGGGCTTCCTGTATAAACAGGAGGCGCATGGGAAGCGGCACTGTGGTGCAGGGACAATGGGCAGTGAGCAGGCAGGGCCTCCTGTCTCCGGTGGGCGCTCAGGGCTGCGGGCGGCAGGGCAGGAACAGCTGGGGCCCTGACTCCCTGACGCCTGGCCCAGGAGAGGAACTGCCCCTCTCATGGCTTTCCCAGGAGGAAGTTCCCTACTGATTCTCGGGAAGCCCTTCCCATCCCAGGCCTCGGCTGTGCCTAGACCTCCTCTTTCTTCTTCAGGAGCATGTTGTCTTTAGGGCTAATCTGGGATACAGGCCTCCTCTGAAGTCCCCGTGGGCTGGAGGCTTGGAGGGTGTGGGCAAGCCAGGCCAGGCTCAGATGCCAATCTAGGAGGCAGCCACCTGTGAAACGTGTGCTAAGGGAAAGAGCATAGGGCAATTAAAGGAAAAAAAAAATTGGAATATGTAAAGTAAAAAGACCTGACTCCACATCGCAGCTACAGTTCTTACAGCTGTGTGACCTTGGGCAAGACACTTAACCTCTCTGAGCCAGTTTCCTCACTTGTCAACTCTGAAGAGTCGTTTGAAGGTTAAATGAGATAATTGGTGTAAAGTTACCAACACATAGTGAGAGTTACATAAACAGTACCTATGAGTATTTAAAGCACATAGAAGCTCCTCCAACCTCTGCCCAACAACCAGTTTACTGTAGCATCTAAACTTTCACCATCAGAGAGACTGTGTCACCACTAAAATCACCTCCTAAGAGGCAAGGCACCCCAAGTCTGGGAAGCCAGAGAAAGTGGGCTTGAGGGAGGGTCCCAAGCAGCCCCTCATCACTGCCTTCCCAAGGCTCCCCTTACACCACACTCTCCTGGTCACCCCCTCTTCTCTGTCAACTCCTGCTTTTTACTAACTCCTCAACTCTACCCATCTCTTTTTTTTCTCTCTCCACCCTCCTTGGGTGTATTCATCCTGTCCCATCTATAGGTTGGTGACTCCCAACCTCTCTCATGAGTCCATACCTGCACGTCCAACTGCCTCCCAAACATCTCTAGCTGGATGCCCCTTGGGCAGCTCAAATGCAACTTGTTCCTCACAGATAATCATCCCACCCAAGAAACCAGTGGGCCCTTCTCACCATCTTCCTGCTCCTTCCTTAGCAGGCCTATCACCTCTCCCCCCGTGTGCCTGTCACGTCCTTCCATCCTCTAAGCCACAGTCAGAATAGGCTTTCTAACAGACAAACCCTCCCTTTCACTCCCATTTGACATCCAAATGGCCTCAGGATAAAGTCCAAGTCCCTCAGGAAGGCACCCTTGGCCCTCAGTGATGGGTCAACGGGTAGAGCCTCATGGTTCACTGCCTGCCACCTCTCCCCAATACTGGGCACTGCCAAACCCAGCCGCAGGTGGTTCCCTAAGAACATCATTCCCTTCCTCTTAAGACTTAACCCCAGTATCACCTCCTCCAAGAAGACTTCCTCCTCCTTCCCCTATCAGAACTTATCACACTATACTGTATATGCCTGTTGACCTACACAGCTCACAAAACTGTACTTTCTAAGGGCAAGAACAAGGCCTTCCTCTCTAGATCCCCAGGTCCAGCACAGGACCAGTATGAAGGTAGTGTCTGGATATGTTCATTTGAATGAATGAATGAATGACAAATTCTGCCCAACAAGGAATGGTACCTAAAGGCAATCTTTGTGGGACAGCCAGTCTCAAGCAAACCCACATATATGATAGAAGCTTCCTTCTCCCAGATGAGTCATGTAGTTTATTTTTATTTAATTTTTGGCCACGCAGCAGGGCATCTTAGTTTTCAGACCAGTGGAACGGAAGCATGGAGTCTTAACCACTGGACCACCAGGGAAGTCCCAGCTCAGGTAGTTTAAAGCTTGAAAACAATTTTGAGCCACAGCCCCAGAAGTCACCGAAATGATAGACATTCTGTAATGGCACTTTTTTAAAGACTCAAACCGGAGAGAAAAGGGGTGGGTGTGGGGGAGTGTGCGTGTTTGCACACACCAGTGAGGACACACGTGAACAACTGCATGTGAATGTGTGGGCACACCTGTGCAGAATATATGTGGAATGGTGGGCACACACTCACCATCTGTGATTTGTTCTCCATTCATCACTCTACAGATGAAAGAAGGACCACCCCGTGACATAGAAATAATGCCCCGGAACTTGCGAGCACCCATTTCTCAGGGAAAATTAGAGCCAAGGCAGCTCCGCCCGGCCCGCAGGAAGCTCCAGCTTCCCCGCACAGGGGTTCCCTCGTCTAGACTTTACCTCGTCTCCAATGTCGCCCCTGCCTAGAGACCGTCTTAGCTACGCCTTCTTGCGACCACAGGAAGCTGCAGCGGGTCCCGCCGTCTCGGGGCGGATCCTCTCTTCCCTTCCAGGACAGGCCTTCGAGGAAGGGCTTAGCAGAGGCAGACAGTGAGGGGCCAGAGTCTCCAAGGACTCGAGGAGACAGGGAGATGGCGGGGCGACCGCAGGGCAGGCCCCAGCCGGCCCGGCCGCTCTGGGCGCGCGCGTCTGCGCTGAGAGCCGAGGGCCACGCACCACGCCCGGCGGAGGCCCCGCGCCCCAGGCTTCGGTGCGCTCCACACCGGCTTCCTGCGCCGCCGCGGGCAAGGATGACACGGTCGGAACGGCCCTGGCCCAGACCGCCGCCGGCCGCCGCTTCCGGCGCTGCAAAGCGAGGAAGCCCCCCGGCGGCGTCGGGCCAGCCGGCTTCCGGCCCGTGGGACGTGCAACGCGGGGTCAGCGTCCTGCACCCTCGGCACGCGGCGTGCCTGGCACACCCGGAAGCTGCCCCTTCCTTCCTCCACCCGAGGGCCTGGCAAGACGGCCCACACAGCCTTTGCCTTCTAGTCCTCCGGGAACCTCTCCCATCCAGAATTCCCTCCTCTTCATCCTGGCATCTCACCATCCTTGAACATACAGGTTCGGACCCCAGCTGTTGGCCTAGCGTCCCTCCCATTCCCAGTTTCTACCTCTCTCAGAACTATCATCAAATCCTGGATTGAATCATACTAAAGTATCAATGACTAAAATCATTTGAAGGCCTCATCTTTCCCCAGACTAAATCTGCACCTAGGAGAAAGAAGCGCTAAACTTGGAATCTCAGACATTCATTCAACAAACATTTTCTGCACTGCAGGGACATCAGTAACTAAGAATACAAAGATAAGAACGCAGTCACCACCCTCAGGGAGTTCACACTCTAGGAGGAGATAAACAAATTAAGAAATAATTGACAGCAGAGGGTAATAATTGCTGAGATAGAAGGAAGCACCAACAAAGTGCCATAGGAGCCCAAACACCCAGCCCAGCCTGCAGATGTAGATTATTGCAATGGTTCCCAGCCTTTCTGGAACCAGAGACCAGTTTTGTGG
Source organism: Bos indicus (assembly GCF_029378745.1). Classification (NCBI taxonomy): domain Eukaryota; kingdom Metazoa; phylum Chordata; class Mammalia; order Artiodactyla; family Bovidae; genus Bos; species Bos indicus. The sequence continues at coordinate 130,552,527 of NC_091760.1, forward strand.
AAGACAGCTTTTGCATGGCCTGGAAGTGGTGGGGATGGTTTCGGGACAATTCAAGCAGGTTACATTTATTGTGCACTGCACTTCTAATCTAATGCCTCCACTGATCTGACAGAAGGTACAGTTTGCGGCCTGGAGGTTGGGTACCCCTGGATTACTAAGCCAGGGAATACCTCCCAAGAGAAGCCTATGCTTGAGCACACTTAAAGGATGAAGAGCAAGCAGCTGAGAGGATGAGCAAGTCACTTTTACCGAGACCCACATGACCAAGGATGCACACCTCATTTGGAGTGAGAGGAGGGGTGGACAGGAACACAGAGCACCCAAAACGTGGACATGCTGAGAAGCCCCCACAGCCTGTTGAAGGCAGGGGGATGTCCAACTCACCTTCAGAGCCCTCTTTCTGGCGTAACATAAACACTTAAAAAACGTTTGTTGAATCACAACCAACAAGCTGATCTACTGTGGAGTGAGTGTGCATTGTCTTTCTTCCCAATCAGACTGAAGAAAACTCTTCATGCGTAGAAACTAGGTCTTTTCCATGTCCACCATACCACTTGGCACATACTTTGGCACCTGACAGGCACAAAGCTGAAAAGCACCCCTTGATTAAGGCAGTAACATGCTGTTTTCTGGCCCCCAGCACCGGCAGTGGCAGGGGGTGGGGAGGGCAACACAGCCTCTCCTGGGGGCATGACCTTTACCTGCCAGGCCTGCTCAGATTACCCAGCCAGAAATCTCCCCTTTCTTCCTCTTGTCACCTATGGCATTTGCATCTTGGACTGGGGGGATGTGTACAGGCTGTGTACCTGTCACCTGGAACTCCCTGTGGGCAGAGATCACACGTGGCTCCTCTTTGCATCCCCACACCTAGAACAGCCACTGCACAGAAAAGGGTCCAACACGTGTGTGAAGAAGCAAATTAAGTGATTGGGGAGTTTGTGAATTTGTTCATTCTTTCTTTTCTTCCTTTCTTCTTTTGGATGGAAGACACTCCTGATACCATTCAAGATGCACAAAAGCAGCTGTTTCCTAAATGATCACTTAGCGTCCCTTGTCATTGTCATTAAATATAAGAAAAATCCATTATTCATCCTGCCTGTCCTTCACAGACACTACCTCAGGGCAACCAAATGGTTGATAAGGAGTTTCTCTTTATGGAAGAGTCCAGTTAATTAATGAAGAAGGAACGACAAGATTAGAATATCACCATTTTGCTAATGAATCCTAATGAATAAAGCCTCTAGACAGTGATCATCAATGGCTGTTAAAATCCAAAAGAGGAAAAATTAAACATTAGTGTGTCCTGATTGAACTATGGACTTCCCTGGCAGTTCAGACAGTAAAGAATCTGCCTGTAATGTGGGAAACCTGGGTTCGATTCCTGGGTTAGAAAGATCCCCTGGAGGAGGAAATGGCAACCCATTCCAGTATTCTTGTCTGGAAAATCTCATGGAGAGGGGAGTCTGGAGGGTTATGAACTATGCAACACTATTGGTGAAGTGTTCTTGCCAAAATATCAAACCTGATCTAACCAAGCCTCTAGATCTACCTGCACACAGGAAATACAGAGGACAGAGGAGCATGTTAAAGGATGCCACAGGGATGCAATCAGCAAAATCCAGGCTGGGAGAAGCCCTGTCCTACAGGACGAGTGGTCCACTATTGTAGAGAAATAAAGCATGGAGAAAGAAAAGAGATGTTGGGCAAAAAGACTTAAGAGACGTATTAACCAAATGCAATAGTTCGTCTAGTCAAAGCTATGGTTTTTTTCAGTAGTCATGTATGGATGTGAGAGTTGGACTGTAAAGAAAGCTGAGAGCTGAAGAATTGGTGCGTTTGAACTGTGGTGTTGACAAAGACTTTTGAGAGTCCCTTGGACTGCAAGGAGATCCAACGACTCCATCCTAAAGGAAATCAGTCCTGAATATTCATTGGAAGGACTGAGGCTGAAGCTGAAACTCCAATACTTTGGCCAGCTGACTTGAAGAACTAACTAACTGGAAAAGACCCTGATGCTGGGAAAGATTGAAGGCGGGAGGAGAAGGGGATGACCGAGGATGAGATGGTTTATGGCATCACTGACTCGATGGACATGAGTTTGAGTAAGCTTTGGGAGTTGGTAATAGACAGGGAAGTTTGGCATGCTGCAGTCCATGGGGTTGCAAAGAGTTGGACACAACTGAACTGAACTGAGTATATGGATAGGGCTTCCCTGATGGCTCAGCAAGTAAAAAATTTGCCTGCCAATGCAGGAAATACAGGAGACCCAGGTTTGATCCCTGGGACGTGAAGATTCCCTGGAGGAGGAAAATGGTGACCTCCTCCAATATTCCTGCCTGAAATATCACATGAACAGAGGAGCCTGGTGGCCTACAGTCCAAAATGTCACAGAGTCGAATACAACTGAGTGATTAAGCACACACAAAAAAATATGGATATATGGATCTTATTTGGGTTTTGGCTCACATCAACTTTAAAATCCTTTTGAGATATTTAAGAAAATCTGAACATTAACTGTGTATTTGATATACTAAAAAAAAATCACCCTCAATTTTTAGATATGATGATGGTAGTATGGCTATTTTTTTAAGTGCTAATATTTTAGGGATATTGACTCTCATATATACAAGTAAAGTAATAGATACGATGTCTCTATTTGGTTTCAAAAGAATGGTGGGGAAAGGGTAAAGAAATGGGTGGGGATATAGAGAAAACCAGATGGAGGTTCACTGTACTATTCTCTCTTCTATTTTATAGACTTGAAATGTGCCACAATAACAGGCTAAAAACAAAGAGATCAGACACATTGTTATTATCGGTATTATTACTATTACTACTGTATATTGTCACTCTGCTTATTTAACTTATATGCAGAGTACATCATGAGAAACGCTGGACTGGAAGAAACACAAGCTGGAATCAAGATTGCCGGAAGAAACATCAATAACCTCAGATATGCAGATGACACCACCCTTATGGCAGAAAGTGAAGAGGAACTAAAAAGCCTCTTGATGAAAGTGAAAGTGGAGAGTGAAAAAGTTGGCTTAAAGCTCAACATTCAGAAAACGAAGATCATGGCATCTGGTCCCATCACTTCATGGCAAATAGAGGGGGAAACAGCGGAAACAATGTTAGACTTTATTTTTCTGGGTTCCAAAATCACTGCAGATGGTGATTGCAGCCATGAAATTAAGACACTTACTCCTTGGAAGGAAAGTTATGACCAACCTAGATAGCATATTCAAAAGCAGAGACATTACTTTGCCAACAAAGGTCCATCTAGTCAAGGCTATGGTTTTTCCAGTGGTCATGTATGGATGTGAGAGTTGGACTGTGAAGAAAGCTGAGCACCAAAGAATTGATACTTTTGAACTGTGGTGTTGGAGAAGTCCCTTGGAGTGCAAGGAGATCCAACCAGCCCATTCTAAAGGAGGTCAGTCCTGGGTGTTCTTTGGAAGGAATGATGCTAAAGTTGAAACTCCAGTACCTTGGCCACCTCATGCAAAGAGTTGACTCATTGGAAAAGACCTTGATGCTGGGAGGGATTGGGGGCAGGAGGAGAAGGGGACGACAGAGGATGAGATGGCTGGATGGCATCACCGACTCGATGGACGTGAGTTTGAGTGAACTCTGGGAGTTGGTAATGGACAGGGAGGCCTGGCGTGATGCGATTCATGGGGTTGTTAAGAGTCGGACACGACTGAGCAACTGAACTGGCTGACTGACTACTACTACTATTATTATTACTGGGTTTTTTAGTGTTTCTTCTTTAACAGATCCTGTGCTAAATACTTTTCATACAGTATATTATTTAATCTTCTCAAGAAGACTATACCTGAATACTATTATTTCTGTTTGCAGATAAGGGAACTGAAGCACAGAGAGATTGGATAATAGCCCAAAGTCACACAGCAAGTAGATCGTGGAGCCAGGATTTAAGTATAGATCTACTGAAATCCAAGCCCACTCTCTCCCATTCCACCATCTCACTTACCAACACTGGCTTCCCAGGGACCAGGCATCACTCTCTCTGTTTGACAGATGAAGAAGCTGAGGCTCTGTTCAGTAATAACTAGCAAAGTTGAAGACACTTGAATCCTTTGATCCAGCAGTCTCACTTCTTGGTAAACTGTAGCACATGAGCACTGGCAGACATATACATGGACATCCATAGCAGGCTAGTTGGTAACCTTAAAGAACAGGAAATAACCCAATGTCCCCCAACAAGAACATTGATAAATAAACTGTGCTGTGTCCGTACAATGGAATGGTACAACCCAGTGAAAATGAATGGAGTTTGTCTTGTTTCAATCGGGAACTTTTCTCAAACATAAAGTTGAATGAAAAAGCAAACAGGCATCTTTCTGCAATAGCAGGATACCATTTAAATAAAGTTAGGAAACACAGCAATACTAAGTATCACTTAGAAATGCATACATGTCAAACAAGTATTAAAATAGCTGTGGGAATATTTAGCACCAAATTTATTGTAATCACTTCAGGAGAGAGGGACAGAGAAGGATCAGAGAGGATTCAGGGGAGTCTTTGACTATATCATCAAGATTTCTTGAAAAAGGTTGTGGAGAAGCAGGAATCCCATTTGGGAGTGCACACTGCTTCATTCTATAAGGAGGGTAATTTGGCAACATCTATCAAGGTTACAAATGCACATATTCTTAGATACAACTCTGCATATTTAGAAATTTTTGTACAGATACATGCACACACCTACAAATTAGATATATACAAGATTGCACATTAAAGTATTTTTTTCCTTTAATGAACCATCATAGGCTTTTGGTTTAATATTTATGGGAATATAGTTGCTTTACAATGTTGTGTTAGTATCTATTGTACAGCCAACTGAGTCAATCATACTTTTATATATGCGTTTGTATGTGTGTGTGCATGCTCAGTTCTGTCCGGCTCTCTGTGATCCCATGGCCTGTAGCCCACCAGGCTAGTCTCTCCGTGGGATTTCCCAAGCAAGAATACTGGAGTGGGGTGCCATTTCCTACTGTAGGGGATCTTCCCGACTGAGCAATCAGACCATGTCTCCTGCATTGGCAGGCAAATTCTTTACCTGCTGAGCCATAGAGGAAGCCCATATTTACATATATCTCCTCTTTTTTTGGATTTCCTTCCCATTTACGTCACCACAGAGCACTAAGTAGAGTTCCCTGAGCTATACAGTATGTTCTTATTAGTTACCTACTTTATGCTGTGCTGTGCTTAGTCACACAGCCATGTCCAGCTCTTTGTGACCCCATGTAGGCTGCCAGGTTCCTCTGTCCATGGGGATTCTCCAGGCAAGAATACTGGAGTGGGTTGCCATGCCCTCCTCTAGGGGATCGTTCCAACCCAGGGATCAAACCCAGGTCTCCCACATGGCAGGCAGATTCTTTACCAGCTGAGCTACCAGGGAAGCCCTACCTATTTTATACACAGTATCAGTAGTGTATATATATATTCAATCCCAATCTCCCAATTCATCCCATCTCCCTTTTCCCTCTTGGTATCTATATGTTTGTTCTCTACATCTATGTCTCTATTTCTGCTTTGTAAATAAGATCGTCTATACCAATTTTTTCAGACTTTAACAGTATGGTTTACAAAAGCAAAGTATTTGAAACAAGCTAATATTCAGTTCAGTTCAGTCACTCAGTCATGTCCGACTCTTTGCAACCCAATGAATCGCAGCACGCCAGGCCTCCCTGTCCATCACCAACTCCCAGAGTTCACTCAGACTCACGTCCATCGAGTCGGTGATGCCATCCAGCCATCTCATCCTCTGTCGTCCCCTTCTCCTCCTGCCCCCAATCCCTCCCAGCATCAGAGTCTTTTCCAATGAGTCAACTCTTCACATCAGGTGGCCAAAGTATTGGAGTTTCAGCTTTAGCATCATTCCTTCCAAAGAACACCCAGGACTGATCTCCTTCAGAATGGACTGGTTGGATCTCCTTGCAGTCCAAGGGACTCTCAAGAGTCTTCTCCAACACCACAGTTCAAAAGCATCAATTCTTTGGCACTCAGCTTTCTTCACAGTTCAACTCTCACATCCATACATGACCACTGGAAAAACCACAGCCTTGACTAGACGGACCTTTGTTGGCAAAGTAATGTTTCTGATTTTGAATATGCTATCTAGGTTGGTCATAACTTTCCTTCCAAGGAGTAAGCGTCTTTTAATTTCATGGCTGCAGTCACCATCTGCAGTGATTTTGGAGCCCAAAAAAATAAAGTCTGACACTGTTTCCACTGTTTGCCCATCTATTTCCCATGAAGTGATGGGACCAGATGCCATGATCTTCATTTTCTGAATGTTGAGCTTTAGGCCAACTTTTTCACTCTCCACTTTCACTTTCATCAAGAGGCTTTTTAGTTCCTCTTCACTTTCTGCCATAAGGGTGGTGTCATCTGCATATCTGAGGTTATTGACATTTCTACCAGCATTCTTGATTCCAGCTTGTGTTTCTTCCAGTCCAGCATTTCTCATGATGTACTCTGCATATAAGTTAAATAAGCAGGGTGACAATCTACAGCCTTGACGTACTCCTTTCCCTATTTGGAACCAGTCTGTTGTTCCATGTCCAGTTCTAACTGTTGCTTCCTGACCTGTATACAGATTTCTCAAGAGGCAGGTCAGGTGGTCTGGTATTCCCATCTCTTTCAGAATTTTCCACAGTTTATTGTGATCCACACAGTCAAAGTCTTTGGCATAGTCAACAAAGCAGAAATAGATGTTTTTCTGGAACTCTCTTTTCCATGATCCAGCAGATGTTGGCAATTTGATCTCTGGTTCCTCTGCCTTTTCTAAAACCAGCTTGAACATCAGGAAGTTCACAGTTCGTGTAGTGCTGAAGCCTGGCTTGGAGAATTTTGAGCATTACTAGGGAATGCATTGATATGGAAAGATTTCTAAAGTGCAGAACACTGTGCACTCAATGCTTCCATGTGCAAAACAGTGAGGGAGGACCAGAGAATGTATGTAGTATGTTGCATATGTCCCAGAAGGCTACACCCTAAACTAGGGTCACTTGCTGCCTGTGAGATGGGTGACAGGGACAGAATTGAGAGACTTTTCATTGTAAGCCTTCTATTTTTTTTTTAATTTTGGTATATGTAAAGATATTGCCTGTTCAAAGAATGATAAAAATGTTTAAAGTCTGAACCTAAGCAAGGTTTCATAATCTCTGAGGCTGATGTCAATAAGAATTAGGACAGAGGGGAATTCCCTAGTGGTCCAGTAGCTAAGACTCCTCGCTCCCGATGCAGGACCCCAGTTCGATCCCTGGTCAGGGAACTAGATCCCACATATCGCAGTGCAGCCAAATAAATAAATAAATAACAATTAAAAAAAAAAAAAAAGAATTAGTACAGAGGTCTGTGTTAACTACTCCACTACAGCACCTCCCAGCCTGCAGTGGGTGTGCATAGGACAATACCACGCACCAGGACCTTCTTTCCATCTACACTACTTTTGGGGCCTACATTGTGTATTTCTAGATCTTTGTTCCTATCACCCTTTTGAGGGGGGCCTTTCTTGTTCAGACATGCTACCAGTTCCCATTCCTTAGAAGTACTGCTTCCTAGCGAAAGGTTAAGGCCAAGAGGTGCCTGGATAGAGCACACAAGAATCCTGGACTGTTCCCACCCAAAGCCCCAAAATCCTGACCACGGTTTCCCCCAACAAAAGCCTCTTGTACCACCACCACAGCAGCCTGCCAGCAATTACCCCCAATTACAAACCCAGAGCCCAGCAAGGCCTCAATTAGTCTAAAAAGGGGCCTGAGGAGGGGCCAGCCACACAGTGTAGTGCCCACGTATCACCTCCACCCACAGGGCAGCACATTCCTCTCTGTGAAGCCCAAGGCCTTGGTTACTTGGTAAGCAAGTCCTCAGGATATAATCCTGAGAAGGCATTTGGCTCTTCTCCGAGTGACCATTCCCTGCAGGGCTCAGTCAAGCACTCTGTCCTGAAGTGTAGCCCCTCCCTGCACAGACTGCTCACATCCTTCCCACTCCCCACTATCCCAGGCAGCGTGTGACATTTCCGGGTTATCATCCTCATCAACCCCAGATGAACATCCCTGGATGAATCTGCAGACAGAGGGATGCCCAGGGCTGATGCCTCTAAATCACCATGGTTAGGGATTTGGCTCAATGTGTTGGGAGGAGGACCAAATGCCCACCTCTTCCCAGGAAAGGATGGCCTCTGAATTCTTCTCGGAAGCATCCAGAAACAAACTTGTCCCTGGTCTAATCTTTTCCTGCCAATTCCCTGAGAGGAACACCATCAGGTTGCAGAGCCCTGGGCTTGGCAAACTTCGAGGTTTTCATGGATTAGCCCCCATGCCTGTCTTCTTCACAGTGGGTGTGCATGGCTGTGAGAATGTGTGCCTATGTGTGTATACGTAGATCTCAAGCTTAAGTGTGACTTTGTATTCAGGGAGGACCAGAGGTTACAGGAAATAGGTCTCATAAATAATAGCTAGATTTGGTCAGATGGAAGGAAGGACTGCCTGACCTGGCAGGGACAGAGCTCCCACGTCAAACTGCCACTTAGTGACTGTGGGCCTCCAGCAACTTACTTAACTTCTCTGAGCCTCAGTTTCTTCATCTATCAAATGCGAATAGTACCAACATTTCAGTTTGTCACAAAAATGAAATGAGAGAGAGAGACGGTTTGGGAAAGATCCCTGGTGTTCTCCTACTTGCTGCAAGTAATAAATCCTTCCTTCTCTGGGGGAAAAAAAAATTAAATGAGAAAATGCATGTCAAGTCCCTGGTTCAAAATAAGTGTTTAATAAAAGACAGCTACTTTAACTCTTTATTATGAGGACAACAATAGCTGGAGGTACAAAGAGGTCTTCAGAGAATGCTTTCTAGAAGGAAATGTTTTCTAGAAGGCCCTGTTACAGCATGTCTCTCTGTCTGTGTAACACTGTAATTTGTTCTTCCACTTTGGAAAACTGGCAATTTCTACTAAAACTAAACAGATGCCCACTGTCCTACATAGCCATTCGAGTGACTATGAAATGTCCTTCACAAAAAGACATGTAAAAAAACATTGACAGCCACTTTATTTATGACATCCCAAGACTGGAAACAACACCATCGATAGGTGAATGGATAAGCAAATTGTGGAATATTACACAGCAATAAAGAGAATGAATGTCTGATACATGCAACAAGATGGGTGAATCACAAAAATATTTTATGCAAAAGAAACCAGACCCAAAGAGTACATATTATATACCCCACTTATGAAGCGGAAAGTTAATTTATGATGGTAGAAATCAGAATACATGTTACCTTTGGGAGTACGTATTGATGAGGCTGGAATTTCTAAGAAAGGGACTACACGTGAAGAAGAGTGGCTCAGATGTTGAGCTGGCCCTGTGTGGTCCAGCCACTCTTCTTCACCTGTAGTCCCTTTCTTAGAAATTCCAGTTATTCCCTCATAACTAGGGAAATGGCATTTCTCAATTCTCTGTGGAGCACAGCCATGTTCCAATTCCACTCTAATGCATTAAACCCATGCTGGTGGGAAACACTGAGTGAGAAGTAGAGGACAGTTTCTGTCCATCGAGGTTTACAGTTTGGACATGGACAAAAGCAACTTTGGGTTTCCCTGGTAAGCTCAGTCAGTAAAGAATCTGCCTGCAATGCAGGAGATGAGGATCAATGCCTGGGGTCAGGAAGATGCCCTGGAGAAGGAAATGGCAACCCACTCCAGTATTCCTGCCTGGAGAATTCCATGAACAGAGGAGCCTGGTGGGCTACAGTCCATGGGGTCTCAAGAGTTGAACATAACTTAGTGACTAAACCACCACCACCAAAAGCAACTTTAAACAACACATCAGCTCCCTCCTCCCTAGACTTCTCTCTCTGGGGAGCATTCCAGAGGTCTTTGGAAGAGAAAGGTCCTGACATGGCCCAGGAACCAGACCCCCTCTGCCTTTTCAACCCTGAACTAGGCTCAACCAGGGAAAAGGTCTACAATTGCTCTGCAGTCTGCCTGGTACAGGAGAGGGTATACACTCCTTGGGGCAAAGAGGGGCTGGTGGACTTGAGGCTCAACATCAGTAAGGTAAGGAGGGACCCAGAACTCTGGCCTGCTGCCACCCAGCTCAGCTATCCACAGGGTAGGGTAGGGCGGGCAGGGGGGTGGAGGTGGGGGAGATTCAGCAAGACACTTACCAACTGGGAACAACTCTCAGCTCTGTTTGTAAGTTCTTCCCCAGAATGGGTAATGGCTTCTTCTCTCTCCCTTTCTCTCTCTCTCTCTCCCCCTCCCCCCTTACTCTTTCTCGCTCACTCTCCCAAGCACTTATTTGGATAAGTGACTCTGCTAATCCTAACCAGGCAGAATAATACCAGCTGGCCTGGAGCCTGGTGCTGGGTGAATGTATGCACAAGAGAGAACCACGCAACCTTCTCTGCAGCCTGTCGCAGTAAGTTCAGCTACAGAACAGAGATGAAGCCTATGTAAGGAGTCTGCATGTATTAAAGTGTGTCAGGGGTCTGTTCTGTACCTGAGCTTCTCTAAAGAACTCTAAACAGCGATCTCACCATGGGAACATCCAGGTGGCAACCCAGTCACGTTAAACATAGGCCAAGGACATCAGAGAATCAGCAGGCTTCTGGGAGTGTCAGACTTGCAGACACGGAGCCAAGAGATCAGCCACGGGATAGCTGGGTGTGGGAGTGTGTGAAGAGGCTTAGAGTGCCTGCCTCAGATTAGCAGGTTTTCCACCAAAATGTGCAAGATCCGAACTAGTGTATGTGACAGGTGAGTGTGAGAGAGTAGTGGGGAAAGGGGGAACTGAGCCGGCGCAGGGAGGATACAGAAGCTGACAGAGAGATGGATAGAGGCATGTGAGCTGGGTAGAGGGCCCTGGAGTCCGGGGCGGGAGGGACCTGGGTAGCTCTAACAGCTGCTGAGGCGTAGAGTCGCGTGGGGATGTGTTAACCAACACGGATATTCAGGCTTCTCTTTTCCCGCCGGCGAGGCACAGCAGAGCTCCCTCTTGCCCCGCAGTAGTAGGGAGCGGAAGGTGTTGGAGAACCCCGCTGGTTGTGGCGCGGGACCCGCTAAGCCGCGCGGGGTTAGCTCTGCCGCCTCGGGCCGCCGCGCCGCTCGCGCGACTGTGGCAGGATTCCCTGCCGTGGGGAGAGGAGCGCCTCGCCCCTTGAAAGCCGAGGGCGCCGCTCGCGCCGGCTGTCTGGGCCTCCACCGCGCGGCACGGGCGCTGGGCCCGCAGCCGTGTTCGGTCAGCGGTCTCTTCACCGCTCCGACAGCACTGCTCGGGCGGGAAGACCGGAGGCGCAGCGGCGGGCCCCTGGGAAAACGGGACAGGAGAGGTTGGGAGCTCCGCCCAGCCCCTGGACGTGGGCACCGCCCCAGGGTCACCGAGCCGTAGCCCTGAGTCGCTGCGACGCCCTGGGGCCCCACACAAGCCTCGGCGCGGTCCGCCCTGCCGGCGGGATCCCGACCTCGCTCGGAAGCGGGGCCCTCCCCAGCCTGGCCAAGAGGGTCAGAAGGGAACCGAGGCGCGCCCCACGGCTTCCTGGAGAGATCAATACCTGCAGGCAGGACTCCTCTTCCTGCCACTCAGAAAATCCTTTAGAGGAACCCCTTCCTTTAACCCCAGCCCCTACACACACACACACACACACACACACACACACACTCTCACACTCTCTCACTCTCTCACTCTCTCTCTCTCTCTCTCTCTCTCTCTCTCTCTCTGTGTGTGTGTGTGTGTGTCTCTCTCTCTCCTCAAAGGCTGAAAGGGAGCTGAGTTTGGAATTCGGGGAAGTGATGACACACACAACAATGCTGTCACACCTGGCTGCTGCAGGCCAGCAGCGGAAATGCCTGCAAGGGGGAGAGAGACAGAGAAAGAGGACACCAGCCTGGGTGGTCAGAAAGAAATAGAGGACAGAGCACCCACCCCCAGGTAGGGACAGACCCAGCTGTTTTTGCCTCTGTCAAAGCCCTGGGGGAGGATGGGCAGTGGGGTCCATCTGTAGCAGCCCTAAGCCCAACTCACACCATTCCTACCCAGAGCCTGGCCACAAATGGGAGTAACGAAGGAAAAAACACCTTCACTCCAGCTCAGGAAACAACAACAAAAGTTCTGAAGAAGAGCCACTTGCCTCCCGTGTATGCTTGAAGCAGTGAAAAAAACAAGACACCTTGGGATCTTTTCAGTATTTAGTGAGGTGAGTTTAGGAGAGCCCTGCTTCCTCTTACTGTGGTGCTCAGGCCACACTGCCCTGCTGACCTCTCTGGAGTCGTCTTCAAGGTGCTGAATTCCAGAGAGCCCGATCACCCTGTCCTCTGTTCTTTTAATTGCAGAATGAAGATCAGGATCCTAAGTGGGAAGAAGCAGCTCGTGAGGGTGGCCTGTGGATGCTGGGGAAAAGGCCCAGAGGCCACCAGTGGCTCTTCCCCAGAGACTGGGCAGCTTGGGAGGAAGAGGTAGCAACAGGCATTGGGCCAGTCAATCCAGACATGCCAACTAGTACACACGAAATTGCATGCCATCCATTCAGTTCACCTTCCTGCACAAAGGACCCTGGCTCCGACAGTGACAGGAGTTTGGGGCATGAGGACTCAAAACACCGGCCATCTATCTCACACTTTATGTGACTGCAGACTTTGTTAAGGCCGAGTTAACCATTAAAAGGCACACTTGAGTATTTTTCCAGCACTGATTTCCCCCAAGACGACCTCCATGCATGCAACTGGGTCCCAATCAGTTTCTGCTGAACGTAGGTGAGAAGTCACCCCTCAGCACTGGAGAAAGATCAGAACAAAGGTCTTGTCCGGAGAGAGATTTAAACAAATGCCTCCCTCACCGCCTGTTGTTTTTCTTCCTAGGCTGTGACAGAATATGTACACTGGCAGGCAGGCGGGCAGGATGAATTGAGAAAGAAAAGAAAAGGAGGAGAAGAGAGAAGGAGTGAAGAAATAAAGGAGGGGAGGAGAAAAGAAAAGATGAAAAAGAAGATGCAATATTCATGCGTCACATTTACCCTGATACATGATATACAAATGTCATTATGCATCTATAAAGTATAAACGTGTTTTACCCCATAAATATAAATCTCACATCTTGTATCTGTGCATACCTGTGTTTCTGCACACGCACATCCGAACAGCTATCTCACGTGTCACAAGGACAGACCCTGCCCATGATTTCTATTTGTAATACGAAGCACAGACTTAAACTATCCCCCAAAGCCCCACGACAACGTTCGCTCCTGTGTCGGAGCAGAAGCAGAGTGGGGTCTACTTGGTGTTTTAAAGCGTACGTCCAACCCGCAGGATTAAGACGCGGATACTGAGTAGGTATCATAGGTCCAGGAGCAGCGCGAGGAAGAGCGGGAGCTTCAGGCGGAGCCCCTGGGCGCCTCCTCCCAGCGATCTTCTCCGGCTCCGTCCCGGCCCAGACAGGCCAGGCCAAGGTTTCTTCGTTCAGTGACACGCGTTTCTGGGCTGATTTTCCCAAAGCCACCGCTCAGCCCTCTCCACTCCACCCCTGTCCGGCCCCCTCGCCGTCCCGCCCCTCCCCCGGGCCCGAGCTAGTTTAGCCCCGAGCCAGCAGCGAAGGGCAGAGCCCAGGAGCCGTTTTCTTTCACCTGGACGCTGCGAGGAGGCTTGGCGCGCCTCTCCGCGCTAGGGCCCAAGTTCCTTGCGCGCGCGGGCCGAGGGCGGACGGACCTCGCCGGGGCCCTCGGCATCTCCCGGCCCAGTCCGCAGAGCGAGCCCCGGCAGATTCAAGGGCTTGTGAAAGCGTGAGCGCGGCTGTCCGCCGGGCTCCCTAAGCTCGCTGGGAGGGGGCAAACCGGTCCGGGCTGTGCGGGGCGTTTACAAAAAAGTGACTTGGAGATGAACTCTCCCGTGCGCGACTGGCCGCCCCGCTATAGGGGCGAAGGCGCCTGACGCAAGCGGAACTCCGCGGAGCCCATACGAATCAGAACAGAGCGAGGCTCCTGGCGCTCTGGAAACTCCAGGAGGCAGCTCCGCCAGAGACGCGGGTCGTGTCTCGGGAAACCGGAGGGTGGGGGGAGGGGAAGAGCGCAGAAAAGAAAACCCACCGAGGCGGGGACTGGCCTGGGCGGGGAGGGGCGGCGGAGCCGGAGCCCCTCTCTGTTGGGCGGACTCCCCATGGCCAGAGGCTAAGCTCCACTCCCGCCGGCCGCTCCCTTGGGGAAGGGAAAGACGAGGAGAGAGGAGCGAGAGGCCGCCAGCAAGAACGCGGGCGGCATCCGCGAGTCTGCAGAAGTTTGAGACTCGGCCGTGAACGGACTTGTGCGCCCGGATTCTTTGCCGCGCCAGCGCCAGCGGAAAAGAGCAGGGTCTGCCCGGCCGCGGCGCTCCGGCTTTGTCATGATGGCCAGCTACCCCGAGCCCGAGAACGCCTCGGGGGCCCTGCTGGCCCCGGAGACCGGCCGCGCAGCCAAGGAGCCCGAGGCGCCGCCGCCGCCCAGCCCGGGCAAGGGCGGCGGCGGCGGTACGGGGACAGCCCCGGAGAAGCCGGACCCGGCGCAGAAGCCCCCATACTCTTATGTAGCGCTCATCGCCATGGCGATCCGCGAGAGCGCCGAGAAGAGGCTCACGCTGTCCGGCATCTACCAGTACATTATAGCCAAGTTCCCGTTCTACGAGAAGAACAAGAAGGGCTGGCAGAATAGCATCCGCCACAACCTCAGCCTCAACGAGTGCTTCATCAAGGTGCCGCGCGAGGGCGGCGGCGAGCGCAAGGGCAACTACTGGACGCTGGACCCGGCCTGCGAGGACATGTTCGAGAAGGGCAACTACCGGCGCCGCCGCCGCATGAAGCGGCCCTTCCGGCCGCCGCCCGCGCACTTCCAGCCCGGCAAGGGGCTCTTTGGGGCCGGAGGCGCTGCGGGTGGCTGCGGCGTGGCGGGAGCAGGGGCAGACGGCTACGGCTACCTGGCGCCCCCCAAGTACCTGCAGTCCGGCTTCCTCAACAACTCGTGGCCGCTACCGCAGCCGCCTTCGCCCATGCCCTACGCCTCCTGCCAGATGGCGGCGGCCGCCGCGGCGGCTGCAGCGGCCGCGGCGGCCGCGGGCCCGGGCAGCCCCGGCGCGGCCGCGGTGGTCAAGGGGCTGGCGGGCCCGGCCGCCTCGTACGGGCCGTACTCGCGCGTGCAAAGCATGGCGCTGCCTCCCGGCGTAGTGAACTCGTACAACGGTCTGGGAGGCCCTCCCGCCGCGCCTCCGCCGCCGCCGCACCCCCACTCACACCCGCACGCACACCATCTGCACGCGGCCGCCGCACCCCCACCGGCCCCGCCGCACCACGGGGCCGCCGCGCCGCCCCCGGGGCAGCTCAGCCCAGCCAGTCCGGCCACTGCCGCGCCCCCGGCGCCCGCGCCCACCAACGCACCCGGCCTGCAGTTCGCCTGCGCCCGGCAGCCCGAGCTCGCCATGATGCATTGCTCTTACTGGGACCACGACAGCAAGACCGGCGCGCTGCACTCGCGCCTCGATCTCTGAGAGTCCAGCGCACGAAGGCTGCGAGGATGCAGGGACGCGCGACGCCCGCCTTGGCCGCAGCAGCCGGCCAGACCGCCCCTCTGCGCCTCCTCGCTCTCCTGGGCTCCTCTTGCTCCTCTTTGTCTCCGCTTCTCCCTCTGTGTTCGCCTCCCTGCCCTCTTTGCCCTTTCGCTCCTCTGGCCTGCAGGCCGCCTCTCCACGCGTTTTCCGCAGGCCTAGCCTTCTCCGGGTACCCCAGCGTCGGGGCTGGACACCCGTCGCCAAAATTCAAGGCGGAGAGGAAGTGCCCGGGGCCGAGGTGCAACCGGGCCTCGGCAACGCAGGCCTCCTGGCCTTTTTTCACAGGTCGGTGCACTCGCACTCGGCTCTCCGCCGGGCTGCCGCGCCATCCTTGGCTAGAAGCGCCGGCATAGGCCGGCAACAAGACCCGCGCCGCCCGAGAAAGGGACAAACGGGTGTTTGCTCCGCGTACCCTTTTGGAGCTATTCAGAAGCCCCTTCCTGGGGCCCACTGGGCAGGGCGGGGGTTGGGCTGGATCAGGGAGCCGGGTCTGCCTCTCTCGGCGGCCTGTGCCCGGGTTTACACAGCATCCCGGCTCGGAGAGAGACTGCGTTTCCTCCGCTCTCCATCCCGGCGTTTGGGGCCCCTTCAGGCCCGGGCGGCTGGCTCATGTTTTGCTAAAAAGATCACGAGGGCTATTTTGGATAATATCAAAAAGTATTTTTTAAAGGAAAAAAATTCACCGGAAAACCGGCGAAGTATTGTGGCCTTGGAGTTTGCTAAAGCAAAACATGAAAATCTTTTGCAGGAGATTTGAAGAATTCCTGTCGGGCCTTCAAAAAGCTATGTCCAGAGAGGTAGGAGTATATGCCCAGTATCGGATGGTTTCCTTTACAAATTAGAGTATTTCACCCCTCAACCTATCTTTTCTAAAAAAGTCGAAAACAAATTTCCCCCTATCTTCCGATGCCAGCCCTGAGCGCGGGGAGATCACTGTCCGCCTGGCGGAAGCTGCAGGGTCGACTCATCGCCTCCCTGATTTTTGTTTTTCAAACGTCTTGCTTCTCCCACTTTGGGCAAGAGAAATGTGAAACCCGGCAGCAGTCGGACCAGGCGGGCTTGTGGCTCCGAGCCTGCCGGCCCACAGCTCTAGACCTGGTTGTTTTGTAGTGTGTCGTCCGGAGGACCAAATTTTCCTAGAAAGAACTAGAGCACTTTTGTTGTTTTGTTGTTTGTTTGTTGTTGTTGTTTTGTCTTGTCAATTCTCGAATAAATTTTGTGTTTCTTTCTTTTAACACGGACTTACATTATTTACATGGCGCCTAAGTTTGTTCCGAAGCTCGTTAAAACAGGGAGATTTTCAGCAAAAATGTATCCTTTCTCAGATAAACGAGGGTTGAGGACGGCCAGAGTGGGGGGCCTTTGTGGTTGTGCTGCTGCTTTGTTTTCCCGGAATAGTTTGTTTCGTGTGTCATCGCTGGCTTGTTGCGGCTGTTTCACGTCATGGGAGAGACTTTATCTGCCGTGATTCTTTCACAAGGCCCACTGTAGGTAGGATTTGTTCTATTTTTACATCCATGCAAGTTTGAACTTTACCTCTTACACAGCCATGCTAGGCGTATGGGTCATATTTGTATTATATTGTCTTTATGCTATTCAGTTTTTCCAGCTATATCTAACAGAAGAATTTATTCCAAATAGATAAAATCTTCGTTGTGGTCATGCTCTGTAAGCTGCAAACCTCTGTACAAATGTAACGAGTGACTGGTTGCCTTATTTTTAATAGTCGGAATTCATTTACCTTGACATATGTGTGAGAGATTTGGGGATCAGAGAGAGGTGGCTATAGAAATTTAATCTTTTCTCTCTCTTTTTCTTTACTGAGACTCTTCATCGAATTAAGACTGGCGCTTTTGTGCAGGCACACAGGCAGGCGTTTGACTGGATTGCAGGCTGCTAGGGGTATTATGCATTGGAGAAGGAAATGGCAACCCACTCCAGTGTTCTTGCCTGGAGAATCCCAGGGACAGGGGAGCTTGGTGGGCTGCCATTTATGGGGTCGCACAGAGTCGGACACGACTGAAGTGACTTAGCAGCAGCAGGGGGATTAGAGGTGGTCAGTGTTGAGTCCTCTGGTGGGATGACAAGTATTATCCAGCTCTCGCCCCCTCTGCAGTTCAGCTTGAGCAGGACCGGGTGCCCAGCCACGTGTTGCTCTCTGCCCCTCATTTAGCCTGTATAGCAGTGGCCACAGATCTAGGCCAACCAGTAACCTGGGAGGGGCTGCCGGCATCTTCCTTGGGCATCCTGGGGAGGCGGGAAGGTGGAGGATGAAGCTGTGGGGCTTCTGAAAGGCATCACGCTGAAACCAGGACTGGAGCCTGCCAGGGCCAGGAGAATCAGAGCACACTGCAAATACGACTCAGCCAGCTGGGGCAGGCAAGAAGCCCAAGAGGCTGATCAGGCTTGGCGTCTGAGGGTTTCTGGCAACCTGTTGCAATTTTGTCTGGCTGACTAAGGTGAGTAGCGGAAAAGAAAGTGGACTGCTGCATACTTGTCTTTGCTTTCTGTGGTGTGAACAACTATCTCATGGGCAGTTGTATAGTCTATACCTCCTGTAAATGAATGTGTGTACGGTGTAAGTTGTGTCCTGGTTACAGGGAGGGCAGTGTCCATGTCTGTCACTCACCTTGGGAGAAGGCATGTATTTTAGGCATTGTACTAATCGTATCACTAATTCAGGGAATGCTTCCTGGGACCAGACATGTGCAGTTAGTTATGTTCTGGGTATGTAATCTTGGTTTGCTGAATGAAAACAGAGTACACACAGCGCCTTTGCTTCAGCTGGTTGAGGCTCTCTGTTCCAAGGCTGACTCCCAGCACCCCACAACTGCTACTCCAAGCAGAGAAAACAGAGGAGGGAAATCTGGGTAGAGCCCCTGGTGAGGTGGGAAAGTTGTCCTAGGCCAGCACTGGAGGACAGACCCTCTCTCGGTTCCCCAAGAACTGAAAGGCGAGAGGCACCCACAACTGGGGAAAGAGCAGTAGCCTCTCCCAGTTTGGAGGATGAGATGAAGGAATCTGGGAGGGATTCCTGGTCTACACAGAGATTGGAGGAGTTGAGAGAAAGAAGCCAAATCATACCCCGCTTCCCCATGGATGCCCACAGGAAGACATCTGTCTCTAATTCCAGCCCCAGGAGTTTCTGCAAAACTCTATAGTTTGGTCATTTCCCCCTAGTGTTACAAGTTCGGGGCAATGGTTGACTTTCTTCATCTCTCATTTCCTTTCTTTCCTCTCCCTCTTTGCACTTTTGAGTTTCTGTTAGAGAAGATGATCTAAGGAATTCCCTAAGCAAGGACAAAAGTATTTAAGAGAGTTCTTAGTACGTAGCAATTATGCCTTAGCATATACAGTCTGGTCTAGATGGCCAGACCACGTGGGTATATGTATATGTCTGCCAGAGTATATTGTAAATACTACGTAAATAGTTTGATACAAATACACTGCCAATTTCAGCATGTCCTAGATAATGAGTTGCTACACATGGCATTGAATGAGGAGTACTGTTACTTATATGCATGTAAATATCCTCACACTCAGCACTGACAAGATGAGCCCCGCCCCCTCACATTTACACACAAATTCTTGGTCAACCCCACACCCTAGAACTGCTCAGCCAGAGTACTTGGGTTCTGGTGGGGAGCGTCCTGTTCTCAGAGGGATCTGGGAGAAATCTTTCCCAGTGCAGTATATGTACCAAGGGACTGTAAGGTGAGGACCTAGGGGGTTCCCTGAGATGGCCCTGCATCCTACTCTAGAGGCTGTTCTGGACCTGTTTCCTCCTTTCCTAAATAAAGCATTCACTGCTGTGCATCCTGGGTTTAGGTGGGCAGGAGGCCCAACACCTTTCACCTTAGGGTTAGGTGCCCTCTGGTCCTTGTCTGGGCCTCTCACCTTCCGAGGCTGGAGCTACAGATTGGGAAGAGCCCCCTGGTGGTGGGTGGAAACCAGGGGCAGACCAGGGCTTCTTGCAGCCACAGGGGCAGTAGAGGATGGGCCAGGAAATTGGGTCAGACCCAACACCATCTGCCTGTGAATAAGCTCTTCCCTTAATGGAGCTTTGGAGCACTGGAACTGCTGAGCCAGGCTCGTGGTCTCCAGGAGCAGGTCAGGGGCCAGGAAGTGGCTTGGTCAGGCTCAGGAGTCCTGCAGTGCTCCCACTCTGTAAGCCAATGGTGACTATGTCTTGCTGCCTCCACAGGTCAGCCCCTACTTCTGGGAGTAGCCTGTGGAACCTGTAGGAAGAGATGGGCCCAGGAGCCCTCACCTCTCCTCTGTGGTGGGGACCAGAGGCCTGGAGTGGTTGGAAATGGTCTTCATGCCCCAAGTCTGTGTTAGGGAGTACCAGAAGTGAAGGATTCTCAAAACCAAGTGGTCTGATTGGCTTTCTGCTTTCTGGAGAGTGGGCTCCACTGTGTCACAAGAGTGTCTGGGCCCCAGAACCCCCAAATCTTGTTTACATTTAAGGAATCTGGGGTCCTGAGAAGAGAAGGGGCCAGCCAGAGGTCACCCAGCTAGCTGTCTGTGGGACAAACAGCCTCAGAAATTTTAAGGAGAGACCTGAGAGTTTCGAGCCCAGTTCAGCCCTGCTGACTGTGTTGGAGAGCTAAGTGGGTAAAGGGGAAGGCAGCCAGAGGAGAAGGAAGCACAGGGTTGGATCTGAGCCGTGGACTGACTGTACTCTGGAAACTTCTGTTGTGCCAGCTGTTTGCTGCCCAGGCTCCAGCTCAGTGGTAAGCTCTCACAAACCTGTCCTGGGACCAGGTCACTCCAGGGAGGTGCAGGATGGGGCAATGACAGAGGCTGTTCAGCCTGGAAGGACTAGTGTGGAGGCCACTGACCTTTAATAACTGTGGGATGTTGGTAAAAAAGATAATAATAATTCTGAATTTCAGTTTTCTCATCTGTAAAATAGAATATATATATACCTTGCAGGGTTATTAAAATAATTAAATGTTCTACTGTCAAAACGCCCAGTTTACAGTAGATGGTCAATATGGTTTTCCTTCCCCTACTCAAAGAGGAATGTAACAAAGAGAATGGATGGAGAAAAGGAAGAAAAGGGGAGGGGAGGAGGGGGAAGGGAGGAAGAAAGGAAAAACCTTAGGTAGTAACTCTGTGGGGTCTGACCTTCAAACGCAGCGGCTATGGCCACCCAAACGAGCCCCAAGAGCCCGGGCCACCGATCACCTTCCCGCAGCGGTGCGCCGCCGACTGCTTCCACCCTGACCCAGCCCTGGGGCTGAGCCGCGTGCTGTTACAGGAATACCCAAGTCTTGAGGGCACAGACCGAGAGCCCAGTTCAGGGCTTCCCCAACCTCCCTCTCGTTTCTCCTAAGGCTGTCTTCGATAAGGTTTTCACTGAAAAAGGCCCGCTAACCTGCGAAATGACACTGACTCAGGCGCTTGGGTCCGGACACAGCCGCGACTCAGGCACCTCCCTCTAGAACGCGAGGCTGTTAGAAATTTTCTCCTTTTTTTCAGAAAAACAATAGGTAGCCACCTGGCGGGAGCTGATGAAGATCAGCTTGCGGGAGAGGCTGCCCTCGGTCTTTGCGGACAAACGGGAAACCTGAGGGTAAACGCAGGAAGCGGGTTGGTCGAGCTTCAGCAGGCAGACACGCTGCCCGCAGGTGGCAGCGAGGACCGCATGGTGCCGCGGCTCCGCACACCCGCCCGGGCGCCGGAGCCTCCTGTTTGCGGGCCTGGTGGCGGCGCTGCAAGCGCGGATAGTCAGGAGCGAATCCGGCTCCACCTAGCAGTTCTAAACCAAATTCGGGGAGAAGGGCTAGGCCTGTCCGACCTCAGGGTGCTACCGACGGCAGAGCCGGCAGGGGAAGCCCAAAAGGCCCTGATGGTCCCCGGAGGTGGCGAAGCGCACCCGTCATTGGCCGCCAGAGTCCCCACCACGTCGGGAGACCGACTCCGCTTCTTCACGTTAGGAGCAAAACCTGACCCCTCGTCCTTAATAATGGCCCTATCAAACCGAATAAAATAAAACCTTTCCCAAATTCTCCACGGAAAGTTTTCTTTAGGCAGACAAAAAAGGACAGGATCCCGGGAATATTAATGGACGAACAGGAAAGGGGAATGTGCTTCTTGCTTTTTTGTTTGTTTCTAGGGAGAAAGAAGGAAATTCGACACATATTTTTAAAAGTCTCCCCGCAACAAGCCCTAAAAGTCTGAGTGTGAGCAGAGAGTCAGGAAACCGAGCCCCCGCCCGCAGTGACACCGGGCCTTTGTCTTCTTTCCTGAAGCCCCCATGACTGCTGACCGCGCCAAGATAAAGGCCGGGTCAGAGCCCTGTGGAATCCCGAGGGAGGGGGCCGCGGGGCCGTCCACTGGCCACTTCCAACAGGCCGGCCTTGCTGGAATGGGGCTACTCGGCCAGGGGCTGCTCCCCAACCCCCAGGCCCAACTGAGGCACGGACCTGCATTTCTCAACTTGCCCTGCGTCTTCAGCCACTAAATTTCCTCGACCCAGCCCCACCAGCATTACATTTTCCTACTTAAGGACTCCAGGAGAGAGGTGAGGGCCATGCCCGCTCCCCAGCCGGACGGACTTTTCCTGACTTGATCCTTTGGAGTGGACTTGTGAGCAACTTCTGCTGCATCTCTGGCGCTTGCGGCTGCTGGGCTCTGTTGACCAACAGGATCCGAACCCGTGCCCTGCCTTCGCGGCGGAGCCTCTGTGCTACTGTCTCAGGTCTGTGCAGACCTGAGGCTCCTCTAGCTCTTGGCCTCAAATTTTCTGCGTCATGCCCTCCTGTCGGCGGAACGGGTCTGCGGTGGTGACGGGAGAGCGTTTGTGACCTTATTCTGCTGCTCTCTCTGTGATCTGAAATGTGGGTCGCAGCGGAGCTCAAGCCGCGGCGATACTGACTTTGCAAGGCAGCAGCCTCTGGCTTTCCAGGGTACTTGCTTGGGGCCCTTTCTCCGCAGACACACGCAGGTGATGGGAGTGCCTCGCAGCTTAGAACTATTCCTAAGAAAGAAGGGGAAGACGGGCCCGGCGACTGCATGAGCAGATGGCGGGGTCTCCAGCAGCCACGCTGCGCGCCTCCCACGAACACCAGGTTGTGCTCTGGGGCCCCCGGCCAGCGCTGCAGCCGCACGTTTTCCCAAGCTGATGAGGAATCTTCGGTTCGCCTCCCTTGATGATGGCTTGTGGAGTAAGGGCCTGGGCCGCCTTTCCGGAGCCGAATGGAAGATCCGGGCCCCACTTTTATCTTCCACAGAGACGCGACCTGGAGAGGAAAAAGAAAGGCGACAGACCAGGGAAGTGAGGTCCCCAGGCTTCGCGGGCCGAAGTGCCCTCCACCTCTTCCTTCTCTCCACCCTTGCTCCCTCCAGCCGACTCGGGGATCCTGGTCCCTATTGAAACTAGAGCTGGCCAGCGGCCGTCTGATGAGAGATAAAGGAGCTCGGCGGCGCCGAAGCGCTGACCGGATCCGGGAGCAGCACCTGAGATCCTACTTCCCCAGGTGGCACTGACTCAGTTTGAGAGAAACGGTCAGCTGAACGGTGTGCACATTCTGCCTCCAGACACAAACAGTAGCGTCCGCATTCGGAATGTGCATAGACACATCTACACGAGAGAATCCCGTATCTGTGTGCATATACATGCACACGTGTGTGCATCTGAGCCTAGAGAGACAGACACATCTACACACGTGTGATATACCTGTGCATATATCTGAACACTCATCTTGCCTCTGTCCTGTTCGTGGGCTGTGCAGACGCTGACGGAGCCGGCTGCTGGTGAGTGGCAATTATGCCTCACATTTACACAGGCTTTGACAGTTTCTAATCAGGATTTTTACAACTCACGCGGAGAATACTGCCCTTCTGAATTTTCAATGGGGAAACAAGCCCAGGCAAGTTAATGGGTGCCGTTTTCACACAGACCCGGAGAGACCCGGGCCAGCCAAAGACCTGGCCAGTTTGTTAAAGGTGGATGTGTTTGCTAGACGCGCACCAAGGTTGGCCTGTTTAGCTCACTAAGCTACCTCCAGGCCCGGTTGGCCTTGGCCCTTGGCCAGGCTTCCTGGGAAACCCACCGCGCCGGGTGTCTGGTCTCAATTCGTTTGATGATAAGCGCGCTCTGCCGGAGCTCGGTGACCCCGGTGTCCAGGGCAGGGGAGCTTAGGGCTTGCAGGAGTGCCGAGGAAGAGCGCCGAAGATTCCAGGGCTGTGACCGCCCACGCCCAGCTGGGTCCCCAAAGCCTAGCGGGCCTGCGTCCTCACGACAGCCACGACAGGCAAATGCGCGATCCTTTCACCCCAGCCGCAAGCCCAGGAGCCCTGAGTTGTGCCAGAGCAGGAACAGTAACGAACGAATTCTGCTGTCTCATATCTCGAATGGCCCTGCAAAGCCCGGAGCCCACCGTGCCCATTTTACAGACGTGATTAGTCGGAGGCAAGAAAGGTACAGTAAGTTGCCCCAGATTCAACAGCCGAGAAGTGACCGGGGTCGGGGCAGGAATCCCCAGTTAGCCGAGTCTGGATCTTAAAGCGCGGCTCCTCTGCTTCCAACCCGGATCGCCAGGTCCCTCCTTGCGCCAAGTCTCCTGCGCGGAGTTCGGAGTCGCCCGGCTCCTAGTCTCTGACTTCCCTCACCAAGGACGCAAAGACTATTCTAGCTCTCACCCACATCACTAAAAAGGTTCCTACACGCTTGTAACATGTTGCTTATATAGCAACATCCCTGTGTGTGTTGGGCTTTGCTTCTTCTGGGTTATCTGGTTTCCCGGCCCCAAGCCTTCGCACTCCTGAGACTGGGGTTGTCCGAGGCCTGCAGCTTGACCACATCTCGCCGGGTGCCCTTGGGCCCCGGAGCCCGGCTCCGGCAGGCTGAGGTCGCTGGGCTCCGGGCTCCAAGGCCGCCCGCACCCGGCCGAGCCGGGGCGCTGGAAGAGAGCCTGCGGCGTGGCGAGGTCGCCCGGCGGCCTCACAGCCTCGAGGCTGCCATCTGCTGGCCTTAAACGACATCATCGCCGCCTCCCTCAGCTGCCCCGGAGCTTAGCCGACAAGAGGGGCTCGCGCAAGGCAAGACAACCCCACACAGCGCCGAGTGGGTGACACCATTCTCGCGGGATCCCGGGAGTGGCCGACAAGCCTTCAACCACTGCCGGTACTCTCTGATGCCTCTCAGTTTCTGGTCCCTGCTCCCCGCTGGCACCGGACACTCCACGTGCTCCAATCCGGAGCCGCTCAGAAAGCCAAAGCTCTGTGCTGGCAATCTAACTGACCTGGGGTTTCTGCCCGGATCCCGAACTCACCTCCGGGAAAGCGGGCTGGGGTTCGGGGCTGGGGGGACGCCACAACCTACAGGCGCCCAGCAGGCGCGTCACAGCAGGCCATTGGCGGACTCAGAAGAGAACCCCAGACTGTGCTCAGGCTCTTTGATTTTCCGCATCATGGCATTCATTGGCACCCCTGGGTCAAGACCCATAAAACACTGCCCCCCCCCCCCCCACACTCCGCTCGACTTCCATCTCTACTAGATAGTCGCCCTGGCGCCTGGCTACCTCTATTTCTCGCAGTGCACTTGTCTCCTCAACCAAATTAGGGGTGCTTCAAAGAACCGAAAGGACCGGTCTCCAGCCTATACCGCGCGGCCTTGCGCGGAGTCTGCCGAGCGGAGCCGGAGCAACCATCCTTATTCTTGAAAATAAGCCCTGGGCAGTGCGGTGCGAAGACTCTTTGGCCTGCTGAAATCCAAGGTGGGATAAAAATTATTCAGTAATCATACCTGTGCCCTTCCAGTGCTACATGTTAGGACTTTGCATGTTTTCACTTTTTCTCTCATTTATAAAGCTAACCCAGATTAAAGAAAATTGAGAAAAAGAGAACAAAATTTACAGTGATCGCACCCTTCCTCCGCTGTGCAACCACAGTTAATATTTTGATGACTTTCCTCTGATCTTCCATCTATTTTAATAAATCTAATTTACATAATTAAAAGAATATATTTTATATGGAATTTGCCATTTTGTATACTACTTCTTTTTACCTTTCACCACGAGGGTTTCTCCACATCTGATCCTTTGAAAGATAATTTTCAATGAATAAATAATCCATCCAATAATAAATAAAGCCCTAGAATGGTTTAATAATCCATCAAATAGGTAAGCCATAATTTTTTAATATAACAGCACTAATCCACTTTGTTTCAGATCTAGGAAACACACTCTCTTGGTCATTAAATATAGAATCAATAGTTGATAAAAAAAAATCTTGAGTCCTTTGCTAGCCCAAAAAGGAGTGTTGTGGTCCCACTGTCAGGGCACAAAGGATCCACCCAGAAATTTGAAATTGCGGTTGAGCTGGGAGAGAGCCTTCCACACTGCTGACAGCTATTTCCCTCTGCTGGAGACCAGTGGAGCTGGGGTGCTGGTTGAAATGTTCTGAAAGAAAACAGGGATGAGGAATGTGCCTGAAAAGTGCACATTCCAGGAATGTGCCCTGGACTGCTTCTAGGACCAAAGCTCTGAATCCCCAGCTAGCACTCAAGAAGGTAGCTTAGACCTGGGTTTCTGTGTGCAGTATCTTATAACAGGGGTCAAACATGCATTTATCTGGATCCTGGATCTTCCCTTAGAAGCTGTGTGACCTCATAAAAACTGCTCAACCTTTCTGAACCTCATTCAAAAAATTGCAGTAATAATGCCACCACACTGAGATTTTTTTTTAAGTATTCCACTAAATGATTACATCATTTAGCCTGGTACCTGAACCAAGAAATTCTCAATACACAGTAGCTACTGCCTCTGCAGCTGCTGCTGCTATTGCTTCTGGCATTTACTTTGGTCTCAGGGATCACTGCAGTTGCCCTCTCCCTCAACTCCTGACCCCACTGCTACTGTTAAACACAAGGCTGAATCCTGGCAGTAAGCCGGGTCCAGGTTCTCAGGGCTGGAGTCGTTTCCAGCACTCTGGTTGGGCTGCTCAGGACCTACTGACAATCAGGCCTGGGCTTGGGCTGTTTATACTAGAACCGTTAAAACAGGAAAATATGCAAACCCTTCATTCACAAGGATCCGGCTATTGTTGGGTCAGAAATGATATTTTTGTTTCTAAAATAAAAAGTACATTTGCTGCTTTACTCACACATACAAACGCTGTGTGTGTGTGTGTGTGTGTGTGTGTGTGTGTGTTGGTGGGGAGGGAGTTGTGTCTACAGGCAAAGTAAATGATCTAATTCATTTGACCAGTTCAACAAGCCTGAACTTCACTGGGCTCTATTCTATCCGTATAGGATCTTATCCATCCCTCAAACAAAATGACTTCAAAAGCCATCTCCCAGACATGATAGGGGGATACCACCTCCAATTAGAAAAGAGGTTAAAAGGGAATTTCATAAATTACATTAATTCAGCCAGCCTGATCCCAATAGATGCAAATACATATCAAAATCTCACCAAGAAAGATTTTCAAGGGCAGATTTCATGATCCTCTTCATACTGGGCATCTTTTGCTTCTCTGAGGCTGGTGCCTGGTGATCTATGTATGTGCATCTCTCAGTCAGTTTCTCCAGGTGATTCTGATGAAGCCCATGGAGCCACATTGTGGAACCACTGCTGTTCCCAATTGAATTGAAAGCTGAGGTTTCTCCTAGTGGACGCCGGAAAATACAGATTCCAAAGAATCTTCCATTGGGACCACATGGAGTTACAAAGAGCCTGATTCAAACACCGGATGTGTGTGTGTGTGTGTGTGTGTGTGTGTGTGTGTGTGTGTGTGTGTGTGGTGGGGGGTGGGGTGTGAATACATGTTTGTTTTTGTGTGCTTTCGTTGTACTGTTGCCTGTGCGTGTGTCGGGCCTCTTTGGTCATAAGTAACATAAACCCACTAGAGCTGGCTTAAACCAAACAGAGGGGGTGGGGTGAGATTGTTGAAAAAGAGGCTGAGGTGATGGCAAGAACCCAGGTAGATTTCCTCTACAGACTGACTTTTCTTGTTGCTCTGAACAGGCTTCTCCTCTGCTGTGTTCTAGAGAGGAGCCTAGTCATAGCTCAAATCTCTGCATCCCAATTCTCTTTTCCTTTGAAAGAGAGAGAAACTGGCCTACCAGGGTTGGGTCCTGTCAACTGGAACTGTTGCTGAGGGACGGCATAGGGGATGGGGACGTCTTATAGTTTTGGATGGTTCCTCCCTGCAGGGAGAGAACAGTCATGGTGCTCACTGTAGGCTAAGCAGACACCCCCAAAAGCCTAATTTGTTTCAGCTTGGCCCCTCCAACCACTCAATCAGTAGCTCAGAGCTTCTTGATGCTAGCTGCACTCCAAAAATTACCCGGGGAGCCTTAAAAAACATTGTGTCCAGGCCCCATATATGGGATGTAAGCCGGGCATCAGGATTTTTCAAAGCAACCCTGGTGATTCCAACACACAATAGCGATAACTTAATAGGGAACCTAGAGCCAATTTAGCCATTTCCTAAATCCACAGTTTCAAAGTACAACTAATTAAGAGGAAAAGTATGAAAACCTAATGGGTTGCTGCTGCTGCTGCTGCTGCTGCTGCTAAGTCGCTTCAGTCGTGTCCTACTCTGCGCGACCCGATAGATGGCAGCCCACCAGGCTCCCCCGTCCCTGGGATTCTCCAGGCAAGAACACTGGAGTGGGTTGCCATTTCCTTCTCCAACGCATGAAAGTGAAATGTGAAAGTGAGGTCGCTCAGTCATGTCCGACTCCTAGCGACCCCGTGGACTGCAGCCTACCAGGCTCCTCTGTCCATGGGATTTGCCAGGCAAGAGTACTGGAGTGGGTTGCCATTGCTTATTTTCATCTAAATTGGAGACTGATATCCTAATCCCAATGTTAAATGCCATGATTATTCACATTTGACATTCTCTAAACCTCTTGGTGCAAATGTTGTTACATTCCTAAAGAAACTTGCCTTTTCTGGAGATCCTGAGCAACAAAAACCAAAGGATGCCTCCCTGTGGCTTTGGTTGATCCCCGCCCCGCAAGGACTACCTACCCTTTCTTTTCCAAGGTCTCCAGCTTGCTGGGGCAGTCCCAAAGCTCCCAGCACCGAAGCACACTGACCTTGCTGGCTCCCACCCCACATCTGTGCTTCAGGGTTCCCACCCAGGAGCCTCTGACACAGGAGACTAAAAAGGAGAGACCTTGCCTCCTTAGCCAAGCTGAAGGATGCTGATCAAAACCTTGTCCTACGGAATTCCCTGGTGGGCCAGCGGTTAAGACTTAGCGCTTTCACTGCAGTGGGCCTGGGTTCAAATCCCTGGTCCAGAAACTAAAATCCCACAAGATGTGCAAAGTGGCCAAAAAAATACCAAACACCTTGTCCTAGTCCATGGAAAACTTGAGGAAGGTCTTCATTTTCTTTTGTTTCCCCTTCTGCTAAGTTTCCCTAAACAGTTAATCAGCTGAACAGCAAATATTTCATAAATCGCTATAATGTACAAAGCAGGGGAGGGGAAGGTGTCACTCCCCAGACATTCTGTTGCTGGCAGAAGAGCAACAGTGACCCCTCTAGGCCTGGCCTTGCATGGATCCAAAGGAGTACATTAAAGGGCCCTTTCCAGCCCTGGACTCAAGCACACCTAAAGGGTGAGGGATAGCAAGAAGGAGAAGGGAGCTGTCGTACCTGGCTGTGTGCAAGAATGGGAGTGGGAAATGCTGCTTTCCCATGCCTGAATCACCCTGACAACTGTTCCCTGCCCCAAGAACCAGACAGCACAGAAAGCAAGACCAAACTGCTTCTGAAAGCTGGAAAGGCAGTCAACACAAAGGCCAGTGACTGATAAAGGATGTACAGAGGGTGGGGCTGAGCACACATACCGTTACCATTTTGCAGCTACACTAAGGGCTTTGTTGCTATTATTGTTTAGTCGATGTCACATCCAACTTTTTTGCAACCCCATGGACATGTAGCCTGCCTGGCTCCTCTGTCCATGGAATTTCCCAGGCAAGAATACTGGAGTGGGTTGCCATTTCCTTCTCCAGGAGATCTCTACCCAGGGATTGAACCTGTGTCTCCTGCATTGGCAGGTGGATTCTTTACCACTGAACCACCTGGAAATAAAGCCTAGGGTAATGGTTTCCAAACTGTGGAACCCAGATCATCAGCGTCACCTAGGATCTTATTGAAAAAACCCATTGAATGAGCAACTCAGGGGTGGGGGTGGGGTGGGGTGGGGTGGGAAGCAATCCAAGTCCTCCGAGTGACTGTGGTGCACTGGAGTTGGAGAATCAGTTGGGGTGCAGGCACTCTTTCCAGACTTAGTAAGTCTAACTCTTCCAGGTCTCTCAATGGTTTCCATGAAGCGATGCAGGACCTCAGAGATATCACCCCAGCAAGAATTACTGCTCCTGTCCTCTCCAGTATCCACCTGATCACCCCACATACTCCACTCCCCTCCCCCCTCCACACACTCCCTACTAGGAATCTCTGGCCCAGGCAGGACAACACAGAGCCCAGGAGCTTCTCTAGAGGCCGAGAAGCTGGAACAGAAGCATCATCCAGAGAAGCTGCCTAGAATCCTAGAGCTGGCATCAGTTTTTTTCAAAGGGCTTTGGCAATTGCCCACTTACCCTTACAGGCTGCTGGGAAATTCCAGCCAGGGAGCTTTGGAGCAGGACTTTTGGTTGGTTCACTTTTGGACAGATGCCCTTTGAGCAGTTCCTGGATAGTTGACCCCCTGTAGACCTCTGTGGGACTCAGCCATCTGAATGCCATATTTGTCCGATGGTTCTCAGAGTGGTGTATCTGGTCGAGCAGCACCAGCATTACCTGGGACGTGCAAATTCTCAGACCCTGCCCTACCTGAAATTGTCAGATCCCTACCTGAAATTGTCAGATCCCTATCTGAAATTGTCAGACCCCACCCTATCTGAAATTGTGCGGTAGGGCTCAGCAATGTGCTTAACAAGCCCTCTGGAAGATTCTGGGACTCCCTAGCCCAAGTTTGAGGACCACTGGCCTGAGGGCGATTTCGGCTCAACCGGCAGCCCACCCAGAAGCGGGGTGCTCAAATGACAGGAAGGATTCGGAGCCCCGCGGGCCAGGACTTCCCTACCCACCTCCCCGCCGCGGTGCTGGGGGCGAGTACCTCCCCCCTCGCCGCAGGGCACCGTCCCTGCGAAGCTTTGCGGGGTCCTCCGGCCCCGCGGCCGCCGGCAGAGGCCTTGCGGGTTGGAATGACGGCCGTGAGACTCCACTCTGATTTGTTTTGTTCCGTTCCGGGAGGAATAATTTGTTTCGTATTGGAATCAAAGCGCCTCTTGCGGCGCTTCCGTTTTATCTCAGAGGCTCTCGGCCGGGGTGAGGCGGCTGCTTCCCATTAGGGCTGGCATGGTCCCCATTACGCGCTGAGCCCGTCCCGCCGAGGGTACAGACGCTGACCCACCCCTGCGCCGCGGCATCCAGAGACCCACCCTCTACCCCGTTACAGATGAAGAGGAGAAGCGGGAGCCGCCCTTGGCTGTCCCAAGAGCTGGCCTCCGCTGCTTGGCTGCCCCGCGCCTGCAGCTACATCGTTAGGGCACTCTTGGGCTCAGGCTGTGTGTTTAGTCGCTTAGTCGTGTCCGACTCTTTGCGACCCCGTGGACTGTAGCCCGCCAGGCTCCCCCGTCCATGGGGATTCTACAGGCCAGAATACTGGAGTGGGTTGCCATTCCCTTCTCCAGGGGATCTTCCCAACCCAGGGATTGAACCTAGGTGTCCTGCATTCTGGGCGGATTCTTTACCTTCTGAGCCACCAGGGCTCAGGTAGCGGTCCAAAACTGCAGATACAGGCCCCTAGCTCTTCAGTGGAAGTAAGTTCAAAGGGCTCTCAGATTTCGGACATGGGCCTACGGAAAGTATCCCCTGAGGGGGAGAGCATCACAGGGATTCCCTAGGTGGAGAGGAAAAGGTTTCCAGTTTACCTGTTTTCACAGCACCTAAGCCCAGACCCTACACAACTGCTCAGGGAAAACAGGTCGACTTAGTTTTCTCCTACATTGGGATTCATTTTTCCCTGGTGGCTCAGCTGGTAAAGAATCCGCCTGCAATGCCAGAGACCTGGGTTCGATCCCTGGGTTGGGAAGATCCCCTGGAGAAAGGAAGAGCTACCCACTCCAGTATTTCAGCCTGAAGAATTCCATGGACTATCCATGGGGCCTCAGAGTCGGACATGACTGAGCGACTTTCACTTTACAAACAGTATAGAACCTCACTGAGATGAGACGATTAAGAAAGAAAAGCCACAGTCAGTCCCCCTGCCTTAATATCCTCTGCAGACAAGGGGGAAGCTTACCACCACCTGTTTAAGAAGGGATGGTAGCCAAATGAAGCGGTTGTGCCTGCCACGTACTGGTGTCCCCAAGGTGACAAAGGGTCTGTGCTGGGGACCTGCCAGTGCTTGGAAAAGAGCCGGACATCCCGACAACCACCAAAGTGTAACAAATGGCCCTCACAGTCCTGTTCAACCTCACATTTATTTTCTTTGATCTCATTTCTTTTTTTATTGCACGAACAATATTCTAATAATCATGACAACTTTAAAATAGGATGGAAAGCCAACAGTTATCCAACGTCTGACCACTAACAAAGCAATTCTTTTCATTTTTCCATTTTGCTACACATTTCACAACTATTTAACAAGTGTGTGATATTCAGCCATGTGGATGTGGTATAAATTATTTTACTCTGCCATTTATGATGGGCCCAAGTTTTTCACCATTATAAAAAGAAAACACTGGTTGAAGAATAATAAAATAAAATAATAAAATGTATAGTGTATTTTAATAATGTTTATGCAATTAGGCAATGGATTTTTTACAGGGAATTTGAAAAGTTCAGAACATTATAAAAATCAACTATTGGGAGTTCCCTGGTGGCCTAGTAGTTAGGATTCCAAGCTTTCACTGTCATGACCTGGGTTCAATCCCTGGTCAAGGAACTGAGATCCCAAAAGATGGGCAGCTCAGCCAAAAAAAAAAAAAAAAAAAAGTTGCAATTCCAACTCCCATTTTGTTCATCAAGTTTTTCTCACCACTGAGCACATGTCCCTGTACTCCTACAACTTCACGCCCTTTCATTTGTCAGGTCTTGCTTTGTATTTAATGGCTGTTTGTCTTTTCCATAGTCTTTGATTGTAATGCTACTGAAGCAAAGATTATACCATTTTCATCTCAATAATAATCATAAGAGCTAGTTTTTACTGAGTGCCTAGTCTGAGCCAGGAAGGCTGAACCCTAAAGAATTGATGCTTTTGAATTGTGGTGCTGAAGAAGACTCTTGAGAGTCCCTTGGACTGCTAGGAGTTCAAGCCAGTCAATCCTAAAGGGAATCAACCCTGAATATGTACTGGAAGGGCTGATGCTGAAACTGAAGCTCCAATACTTTGGCCACCTGATATGAGAAGCTGACTCATTGGAAAAGACCCTGATGCTGGAAAAGATTGAAGGCAAAAGGAGAAAGGGGAAGCAGAGGGTGAGATGGTAAGATAGCATCACCAACTCAATGGACATGATTTTAGCAAACTCTGGGAGACAGTGGAGGACAGAGGACCTGGTGTGCTACAGTCCACAGGGTCACAAAGAGCTGGACATGACTTAGTAAGTGAACAACAGCAGCAGTCTGTGCCAGACATAATACAACATTATCATACTGAATTCCCACTCCTATATTTTATTTCCTTTTACTCTATGAGGAAAGTGAGGCTGAGCAAGATTAAATAATTTATGCAGGGTCACCCAGCTTGTAAATAGCCCTGGGAGAGAAACTGACTTCACATTCATGCCCTTTCCATTGTGTGAAC
The DNA here is from genome assembly GCF_029378745.1 of Bos indicus. Lineage (NCBI taxonomy): Eukaryota > Metazoa > Chordata > Mammalia > Artiodactyla > Bovidae > Bos > Bos indicus. Next base: position 130,585,903 of record NC_091760.1, read on the forward strand.
TTAAGAGCAGAATTGTATTGGGAGACAGCTTCTAAAATCTTTACTGGTTCAGGATTATAGTAATCTGGTTATTATTAATAATAACCTGTTGTATCTTTGCATCAATTACAATGTTTTTGGATTTAAAAAAAAAAAAAGAACTTTAACGATGAGGTCTTTATTATCTCATGAAAGAGAAGACTCAGAGATTAGTGGCTCCTGGCTATGAGTAGCCACTCAAAGATTTGGGTATGAGTCCTGCTCCTTGTCATCTTTCCCCTTTGTAGACTGTAGCTGGTCCAAGCATCATGTTATTTTTAAATGTCCGTGGGAAAAGGAACCATTTCTTCCAGGTTCTTTCTCAGGAATCTGGACCACTTACCCAGAAACCCTCAGTAGACTCCCCACTCATCTCACGGGCCAGGACTGATCCACATGCTTGTTCCTATTTGCTGACAAAAAGATGAGAGCACTATGTCAGCTAACTGTGGTCTGCCCAGGAGTGGGGCCAGGGTCTCAGCAGTATCTGAGTTACCTGCATCACTGAAGAAAATTAGGATTCTCTGAAGAAGGAAGAGAGGGAGAGATGGCTGTTAGAGGGGCAGCTAACACAATAATCTGAAAGGGAAATGTAGGGCTTTCCTGGTGTTATAGTGGATAAGTATCCACCTGTGAAAGCAGGGGATACGGGTTCAATCCCTAGCTCGGGAAGACCCCACACTCCGTAGAGCAACTAAAGCCCCTGGGCCACAACTACTGAAGCCTGTGGGCCTAGAGCTACTGCTCGATAACAAGAGAAGCCACTGCAATGAGAAGCCTGTGTACCACAAAGAGGAGTGACCCCCACCTGTCGCAACTAGAGAAAACCCGCATGATGCAGTGAAGATCCAGTGCAACCAAATAAAAAACTAATTTTTAAAAAAGAAAACACTGAAGGGAGGACTTCATCTTCCTCATTGTTTAAAAAAGGGAGAAATATACATTAATATAAATTAATGTATCTGAGCTAAAGTGAAATTAATTTGAAAATTTCCTTCCTCCACTTGGAATATTATTATCTGTTTTTAAACTTGTAAGTATTAACAAAGCAGTTAAATATAAACTGTCAAATGACTGTGTTTTAGTTAGACTGTGAAGTGACTGGGGAAAGATAGGGGTTCAGTTGTGTTGTCTTGAGACTGGACTGCTGTCTGGATCAGAGGTTCCTCTGCTCTCTGGTCCTGTCTCTCTCCTCAACTGCCTAGTCTCTCCCAGCATCCCCACCACCACCACTCTGGCTTCCCTTGCAAGTCCCCCATCCCTCTGCTTTATCAACTGCTCCCTTGGGCCACTGGTTCGCCTCCTGGATTTGGTGGCCACTCCCACTACAAATTAACAGCCTCTCTTGAAAATTCCCACTCCCAATCTCCAAGAGAGTGACTGTTTGGGCTGCTCATCCTGTCAAGACAGCTACCTCAGAGGTTGCTGACCTGGCCAGCATCTGGAGTGACCACCGTGGGGTCACAAGCTACCCCTAGGTCCATCTGGCTGACCAAGGAAGGAAGCAGGGTCACTTGTTACAAAAACTGATTGCTAAGATCAGCACCTATGGGAAGGCCTCAGCTGTGGGGATGCAGGTGTGATGAGGTAGGGGTGGGATGGTGAGGCTGGGCACATTCCATTAGAAGGTCTGACCCTTGGAGTTCATTTTGCTTTTCTGTGGCCAAACCTACACTCCTAGTATGTCAGGAGCCGCATTAGGCATTACTGACAAAATGGAGGCACAGTCCCAACACTTTCTCCTCATCTCGCAGGCACAGTCCCGGGATGGATGAAGGAGTTAGGCCTTATGATTCTAACTGGTTCTTTCTTTTCTTTGGTTGAGTTGGCTGGAAAGAATGTTAAGGTGCTTGAGAGAAACATGAGAAAGCAAAAAGCCTTCTGCAGTTGTGCCCAGAAAAATATCTATAAAATAACCATTGACATTTGTTCAAGGATCTTTACAAAGAATGTCCCAGGATGAGCACGTAGGCTGCAGCTTGAGGCCATGGGAAGGATTGTTTTCTGAGACCTGTTTGTGAGGGAAATATTTATGGCAAAAGTAGTTTTCTGAGTTTAGGGTTTAGGAATAATTAAGAATAGCTCGAAGCTTTTTTAGGAGATAGCGATCTTAAGATGCTAGGGGCAAACAGGATTTAGAAAGATAAGAAATAAACTGAGGAATGTGGCATGAGTTACAATGTAATCACAAGTATAGGACACATAAGAGAAAGTAGATAATAGTAAAGCTGATTCTGAGAGAATTGCTGGAGCAGGAACTCTGTTTGTAGGTCAACAATGATTTCTGGAGACAATAAATCTGGGTGGGGGAAACGAAAAATGTCAAACCTCTGACCTAATGCTTTTGTCAAAGTATAAAAGAAAACCTGAAGCTTGAAATAAACATATAGTTCCCTACTATGAGTCAGAGGCTACATCATTGTCCGCCAACACCACTCACCCCTTCAGGCTGATTCCCTGGCTGTTGGAGCTGGACTCTGGCACTGGTAAGTCAGCTCCTTAATCTCAATCAAATCTGAGCACACAGTAGGTGCTCAATAAATGCAAGTTGGCTGGTGTCCTCATCCTAAAGGGCTGTTATGTGCTGTGCTGTGCTTAGTTGCTCAGTCATGTCCAATTCTTTGGCACCCCATGGATTGTAGCCCACCAGGTTCCTCTGCCCATGGGGATTCTCCAGGCAAGAATACTGGAGTGGGTTGCCATGCCCTCCTCCAGGGGATCTTCCCAACTCAGGGATCGAACCCAGGTCTCCCACATTGCAGGCAGATTCTTTACCATCTAAGCCACCAGGGAAGCCCAGAGCACTGGAGTGTAACCTATCCCTTCTCGGGGAATCTTCTTGACCCAGGAATTGAATCGGGGTCTCCTGCATTACAGGCAGATTCTTTACCAGCTGAGCTACCAGGGAAGGGGCTGTTATAGGCCACTCTGTATCCAACTTTCATGTGCATGCAAATGACCTGGGATTGTTAAAAAAAAATGCAGATTTTAACTCAGAACAGCTGGGGTGGGGCCTGAGCACTGCATTTCTTACAGTCTCTTCTTCAGGCTCACAGGAGGCAGCTCCAGCATATCTAGGGCACAAGGTTGTAGATGACCTCAGGATTTCCTTTCAGCCCAGATATCTATAGTTTTAGGGTTCTGTCAGCATGCACCCCCACCTCCTGCCAGGCTGCCTATGACCTGCCCCCACTGACCAGATACTTTCTCCTGCAGAACATTCGCTTGGGCACATCCTGTGCTAGGAATGCCCTCCCATGGTTCCATGAGCTCCACTCTACCTCAGCACTACTGACATTCTGGACCACGTAATTCTTGGTTGTGAAGGGCTGCCCTATCTGCTGGAGGGTGTTGAGCAGCAGCCCTGGTCTGCACCGATTAGATGCCAAGAGTCCCCTTCCTCAGTTGTGACAACCAAAAATGTCTCCGGACACTGCCAAAGTCACCCCTGGCTGAGAACCACTGACCTAAGACCTTGAATCAGAATCTACATTTTAACAGGGTCCCAAGTGATTCACATGTATGTTCACTCTGTCCTCTGAGCTCTCAGAGTCCTCACTCTCTGTGCCTCTCATTTGAGGGGTCCTCACCCCTCATCTCTACTAGTATTTAGTGGGAGCTGGGACCCCAGCATGACCCTCAATTGCTCTCAATGCAGGGATGCAGGTGGGCCTGGGTGTAGAACACACCTGAAATTTCAGTCCTTCCTGGCATTTGTTCTCCTTTCTCCTTCTAAGAGAACTTTGATTTTTCTGGGGGAACCACCTCTCCCTCACTCTCACTCCAGTAGTTCAGATGGAGCCATATACACTCCCACCTCCACTCTCATGGGAGGGGATGTATATTTCACACACACCCCCATCTCCCACAGGGATTGCTTCAATGGCAGACAAGTGATTTAAGGCAAGGAGACCCAATTCCAGAAATTTGTAGGCACTGAGGGCAAAGAGAAGCTTTCTTTCCACCAAGACTGATAGGTCTAGAGAAGACATAAACCTGGAACTTATGCAGATACCCAGTTGGAAAAAGTCTGCCTGAGAGTGAAGCCAACACAATGGAAAGCAGATAAACAGAAGAGACTGAATTCCAACCACATTATTTGAGTTCCTGGTTCAAACCATACCTGAAGACTTGCAATGAGTTTTCAGTGACATAAACCAATAAATTTCCTTTAAAAACCAAGGAGGCAGCTTGAGTTGAGTTTCCATCAATTGTAAACAGCAGGTTCATGCCTAATATGTGACTAACAGCAGTTCAGTTCAGTTCAGTCACTCAGTCTTGTCCGACTCTTTGTGACCCCATGAACCACAGCACGCCAGGCCTCCCTGTCCATCACCAAGTCCCAGAGCCCACCCAAACCCATGTCCATTGAGTCAGTGATGCCATCCAACCATCTCATCCTCTGTCATCCCCTTCTCCTCCTGCCCTCTATCTTTCCCAGCATCAGGGTCTTTTCAAATGAGTCTAACTTTCTTAGGAGTTAGGTCATCATGAATGTATGGCAGGGTCCTATGGAACCATAGACTGAGGCAGAAGAGTCCTCCTCAGGAGGGTCCTAAGAACCCAAGACAACAGGCAGCACTACATCCATGCCCAGGTCACCAGGTGCAATGCAGAGCAAGTGAGGGGGCAACCTCCCATCTCTGCTGAGGTCGCTGCCTGGCTGAAAGGAGACCAGAACTATGTGGACCCCTGGATCCTCAAGGTCTGCAGCTTTGAGAAGCTGTTTGATGCCCCCTGGACAGGAGAAGAGCCTCCCAGTCATCGCAGACTTGGGCAGCAATGGCAGTGAAGAGTTGCCATCCTGAAGTGGTTTCTCAGGCAAATTCCACCAGGGGGTGGGGCAGACCTGAGTATAAGGTGAGAGCAATGTGTGAGCTTTCCTGAAATGTTGCCTGGCAACCCCAGCAGCAAGAAAAACCAGCAGTTTTTCAGTAAGTCAAGGTCTTGCATCCTGCAGATGGAGAATGTAGCCGAGTACCCTTAGCTCCCACACATAGGAAAGGCTCCATGGCGCTAAGTTTCAGTAAGTTTCCCTGAAGATGCCCTGAGGAGGCAGCAGATGACCTCCTCAGAGGGGATGACCACAGGCTACATCTGTGACCTGGGAACTGAGGTTCCCAGCTTCACCAACATGGCACCGACAAAGCAGAGATGCCAGGCCCAAACGGACCGTGCAGCCTGGGAGAGCAAGCAATTTGGCAGTAACTTCTGAGAACTGATGTACCAAGACCCCGGACATCAGGCAAGGTAAGGGATTAGACGGAACTGAAAAGGACCACAGGTTGTGCTGTTTCTTTCACACCTGAATTTGTGGAAGAGCATTCAGTTCTTTCTGTGTGGTCTCTGCCTGTTCAGGGCAAGCTGTCAGGGAAAGAAAGGTCCCTGAGCACCTGAGCAGACTTGGGATGGGGATCCCAGCAGGAGAGACCCCTAGAAGTCCAGCTTTCCCTTATGCCAGGGCCCCTGTCCTTAGAAGCCTGGGTGTGAGATCTGAAGCATCCTTTTTAGCCAGGATGGGGTAGCCATGATTCAGTCACTCGGGCTCTCTCCTGAGCAAAAGGGCAAGTGCCCCAACCTGCAAACAATGAGGAAGCAGAAACCAAACTCCAGTAATAAGTGAACAGAGTGGTAGGAAGCCTGCTCTGCACATGGAAGCATCAGAGGAAATTCTAGATTCAGAGGCTCTGAGATGGAAACCTTCTCACGCATCACCAAGTCCAACCCACTTAGGAAGCTAAAAGCCAAAGAAGGCAAGGGACTTGCCTAAGATCACACAGTGAGTTGGTGGCACAGCCAGGAGCCAAAACCAGGCCTCCCAGCCCCAGACCTGGGGCTCTGTGCCCCATGTTTCAGGACACCCCCTCCCCACACCAGGGAATCTCCATGTTTCAGAAGAAGAAAGAGACAACGCAATCTAACTGAGTTCTGGCTAAGGCTGGTTTCAGGCAATAAATAGCCAGAATTCAGTTATGTGGTAACAACAGCACCTTTCATTCATTGAGCACTAGTATTAGTCAGGATACTTCAGCAAAATAGAACCAACAGGGAGAAAGAAGGAGAGGGAGGGAGAGGGACTGATTTTAAGGAATTCAGTTCAGTTCAGTTCAGTCAGTTGTGTCCAACTCTTCGCGACCCCATGAATCGCAGCACACCAGGCCTCCCTGTCCATCACCAACTCCCGGAGTTCACTCAAACTCATGTCCATTGAGTCGGTGATGCCATCCAGCCATCTCATCTCTGTCATCCCCTTCTCCTCCTGCCCCCAATCCCTCCCAGCATCAGAGTCTTTTCCAATGAGTTAATTCTTCGCATGAGGTGGCCAAAATATTGGAGTTTCAGCTTTAGCATCAGTCCTTCCAATGAACACCCAGGACTGATCTCCTTTAAGATGGACTGGTTGGATCTCCTTGCTGTCCAAAGGACTCTCAAGAGTCTTCTCCAACACCACAGTTCAAAAGCATCAATTCTTTGGCACTCAGCTTTCTTCACAGTCCAACTCTCACATCCATACGTGACCACTGGAAAAACCATAGCCCTCACTAGACGGACCTTTGTTGACAAAGTAATGTCTCTGCTTTTGAATATGCTATCTAGGTGGGTCATAACTTTCCTTCCAAGGAGTAAGTGTCTTCTATGGCTTTCATGGCTTTCATGGATTTCATGGATGCAATCACCATCTGCAGTGATTTTGGAGCCCCCAAAAATAAAGTCTGACACTGTTTCCACTGTTTCCCCATCTACTTCTCATGAAGTAATGGGACCAGATGCCATGATCTTAGTTTTCTGAATGTTGAGCTTTAAGCCAACTTTTTCAGTCTCCACTTTCACTTTCATCAAGAGGCTTTTTAGTTCTTCTTCACTTTCTGCCATAAGGATGGTGTCATCTGTGTATCTGAGGTTATTGATATTTCTCCCAGCAACTTTATTCCAGCTTGTGCTTCTTCCAGCCCAGCGTTTCTCATGATGTACTCTGCACATAAGTTAAATAAGCAGGGTGACAATATACAGCCTTGGGGGCTGGCAAATCTGAAATCCTGATATGCCCAAATCATGACAGCTGGCTGGAAATTTCAGCAGGAATCCACATTGCAGTCTTCAGTCCAAAGACAGAATTGCTTCCTCTCAGGAGGACTTAATTCATTGCTCCCCAAGGCCTTCAACTGTTTCAAGGGCAGTCAGACAAAGAGGTAATCTGCTTTACACAACTCTACTGATTTAAATGTTGACCACATCTAAAAAATAATTTCATATCAACATCTAGACTGGTGTTGAACCAAAAAATCACCTAGACCATGACACAGAAAACCAACCATCACAAGCACTTACTCTGTGCCAGGCACTCAGATATTTCAAACAACCCTATGAGACAGCCAACATCATCCCCACCTCACAGAAGAAAAGCTAAGGGAGAAGCCCACAGGAAACTGTGGACCATGCCTGGAACCCCAGTCTCCCTTCCTTGTTCACAACTTCCCTCTACCTCATCGTTTCCTCTCACTCAGTTGCTAGAGCACAAAAAGGTGCTTCTAGGCTTCAGGCTCTCAGTCACTGATGCATTTTAGAATCACTGGGGAAAACCACTTTAAAAACCAAAGATAACACACTACTGTATGGAAAGCAGATAATGACAAGGACCTACTATACAGCACAGGGAACTACATTCAACATCTGATAATAACCTATGGTGGAAAAGAATCTGAAAAATAATTGATATATATATCATACATGTATATCACTAAATAATAATTGAATCACTTTGCTGTACAGCTGCTGCTGCTGCTAAGTCACTTCAGTCGTGTCCGACTCTGTGCGACCCCATAGATGGCAGCCCACCAGGCTCCCCCATCCCTGGGATTCTCCAGGCAAGAACACTGGAGTGGGTTGCCATTTCCTTCTCCAATGCATGAAAGTGAAAAGTGAAAGGGAAGTCGCTCAGTCGGGTCGACTCTTAGCGACCCCATGGACTGCAGCCTTCCAGGCTCCTCCATCCATGGGATTTTCCAAGCAAGAGTACTGGAGTGGGGTGCCATTGCCTTCTCCTGAAACACTGTAAATCAACTATACTTCAATTTTAAAAAAGAAAGATACAACACTGTAAATTAACTATACACCAATAAAAAATTAATTAAGAAAGAGTTTTAGGGATTTCCCTGGTGGTGCAGTGGTTAAGAATCCAACTTGCAGTGAAGGGGATGCAGGTTCAATCCCTGATCAGGGAGCTACAATCCCACATGGCAGACCCTGAAAATACTGAGCCTGTGCTCCACAACTTGAGAGTCTATGTGTTGCAATGAAAGAGCTCACATGATGCAGTAGAGATCCTATGTCCTCCAACTAAGATCTAGTGCAGCAAAATAAAATTTTTAAAGACAAAATTTTTGATTTTTAAATTATTTTTAAAAATTAGAAAAATTTCTTTAAAAAATTAGAAAAAAGAAACTGTGAGGCTACACTTATATTCCAGATTTCCTCTTCTGTTTCCCTGTTATATTATTTCTTAATACCTCTGAGAGCTAATCATAAAAAAAAAGTAAAAATAAATAATTTTTTAAAATTCAAAACAAATTAAACAAAACCAGGGGGAAAAAAAGTCAATGCTTAGATCCCATTCTGGTTCCACCAGTCAGAAGTGAGCCCAAGAACCAGTATTTTAACTCCTTCCTGTTGGTTCTAATGTGCAGCAAGGCTGAGAATCCCTGCTCTAAAAGGTGTCACAGTGAAAGGCATGAGTTCCTCTTGTTTTTGGAGTGTAGGTGGCCCAACAGAAAATATACAGCCTAAAAGGAAATCAAGTAGCTATAAAATAGCCTGTGGGGAAAACTAGCAACTATATTTCCTCTCTCAGCATGAAATTAGCCATTTCCCCTCTGATTTTGAAGTAGCTTACAGTGAGGACTTCCTTAATTATTTAATTGGAAATACAAAAGAGTGAAATGGAGTCTAACTCAATCGGGCAATAAGCATTTGGTGAGCACCTGCTGAGAGCTGGGCACAGCGCCTGGCAGCCGGCAGCCAGATCTAATGCAGCTCCTGTCTTTAGCCAGCAAGCCCTTGGGGGGCCGTCAGAACAGCAAAGCAGTGCGGGGAGGGCAGTGACAGACACCTGTCCCGAAGGTCCCAGAGTCCAGAGATGGTGGAACACTGCATTTTATTCAGTGGTGTCTGTGTTCTCAGAGACGTACACCCTGGATGGATATCCCTTCTAGATCAGCAAGCCCGCAGGGCTCACGGCAGCCAGCCCCTATGAATGTAGTCAGCCTGGGCTCCCAGATGCCGGAGAGGACTCTTGCTGTCCTTTTCTGTTTCACTGGTTCTTGGTGAAATGAGAAACACTTCATGTTTTGAGTTTTTTCAAAACTCTTGGGGTTAAAATATCCTTTCTTTTCTAAACTGATCATAGAATTTAGTTTTGACAATATCAAAAGCACAACATGGAAGTTGTGAGTTAAGTTTTATTTGGGGCAAAATGAGGACTGCAGCCCAGGAGACAGCACCTCAGATACCTCTGAGAAACTGCTCCAAAGAGGCAAGGGAGACAGTTTGGTATAGATATATGATTTTTGTGAAGGGGGAATACATGCAATAAAGCACTCATTTTTCCAAAAGTTTTTTTCACTAGTCTCATGAGGCTTTTGCTAGTCACGAGGAACAGTCATCACCATGAACAATTTTATTGGTTTTCTAGATATGAGGAGATACAAGAATTGGGCTCATAAAATCAGCTCCTGAAAATATCTAACTATCTGAAGACCTGTTTTGCCAGTTTTTCCCTGAGCACAGAGTGCCTCATTTCTGCTGTCCACCCTTCAGAGTGTGTTGAAAATCAGCAGCTGCAGCAGCATATGATTTAATCCTTATAGGCAGATGGCAACTGACAATTGTAGTGGACACTAATGTCTTGATGTACCAAACCACAGGCTTCCCAGGTGGCACTAATGGTAAAGAATTCACCTGCTAATGCAGGAGACACAAGAGACACGAATTCCACCCCTAGGTCAGGAAGATCCCCTGGAAGTGGCAACCCGCTCCAGTTTTCATGCCTGGGAAATTCCAAAGACAGTCAAATCTATACTGTTTCCCCAATAACTTTGGGGGTATTTCACTGGTTTCCAAAACCTGGGAACAATCACTCTAGGACAACGACCTAGGGCCACATATGAGCAGGAATCTCTGGAAATGTCACCTTCTGCACCCAGACTTGTCCACCCACAGGCTCCTGAATGAACTGCGTGACACACATAAGTTGTCAGCTCTTTGAAAGAGGATATCTATGTTTTGGAGCATTGTTGTTGTTCAGTCGCTTGGCAACCCCTGGACTGCAGCACACCAGGCTTCCCTGACCCTTCACTATCTCCTAGAGTTTGCTCAAACTCATGTCCATTGAGTCGGTGATGCCATCCAATCATCTCATCCTCTGCTGCCCCCTTCTCCTTCTGCCCTCAATCTTTCCCAGCATCAGGGTCTTTTCCAATGAATCAGCTCTTTACGTCAGGTGACCAAAGTATCAGAGCTTTTGCTTCAGCATTAGTCCCATCAATTAATATTCAGGACTAATTTCCTTTAGGACTGACTGGTTGGATCTCCTTGCAATCCAAGGGACACTCAAGAGTCTCCTCCAACACTACAGCACAGTTCAAAGCATCAGCCTTCTTTATGGTCCAACTCTCACATCCACACCTGACTGCTGGAAAAAACCATAGCTTTGACTAGACGGAACTTTATCGGCAAAGTGATGCTTTTTAGTACATTGTCTAGGTTGGTCATAGCTTTTCTTCCAAGGAGCAAGCGTCTTTTAATTTCATGGCTGCAGTCACTGTCAGCAGTGATTTTGAAGCCCAAAAAAATAAAGTCCGTTGCTGTTTCCATTTTTTTCTCCACCTATTTGCCATGAAGTGATGGGATCAGATGTCATGATCTTAGGTTTTTGAATGTTTTTTGAATGTTGTGAGTTTTAAGTCAGCTTTTTTACTCTCCTCTTTCACCTTCATCAAGAAGCTCTTTAGTTCCTCTTCCCTTTCTGCCACTATTTGTTCAGAATTGCTGAACTGGGTATGTTCAGGTGTTTATTGGAAACAAATAAATACAATTTTGTACTATGTAAAGTAGAAAATGAGCATAATTTTGCTACTAATGGAACCTGGACTTCTGGGACTGGACACCCTTGACCAAACCAGGAGAGAGGGCTACAGAGTTGGCCTTTGCCACCCTACATATGCAATGCTGTCCCATCGCGGAGGTGGCCCTTTGTAAGCAATTCAGATCAACTGAGAAAGGGGCTCACCCATGACATTAGTGGCTACTAGTCTATCAAAGTAACACTACTTCAATAAAAAAAAAAATTGTCCTTGAGTAGATAAGAACCTGACAAGGACAAAAAAAATTATAATCAAGTTATGAAAAAAGAGAACAGTAAGAAACCCTAAGAGATGCCCCTGCCTTTTCTCTGACTGCCACCAGGCTCTTCCAGTTCTACCCCCTTTTTTCTGCGGCCACTTCCCTAGTTCCACAGCTGCCTCCAGTGTAGTTTCCAGCCCTGGGGGCAGATGGACCAGCCCTACCAACATCTGGAAGGAAATGCAAACCCTGGATTAACAATCCTGGAGTTAACAATCCACGGATGGAGTCTTCATACCATCCATGAAGGCAGAAAATTTGAATACCAGCACCAAAAGGAACCATCCACTCAGCAATTCAACGCTCAGTTGTAGATGTGTCTTGTGGCAAAAGTAAAGTCCGATGCTGTAAAGAACAATATTGTATAGGAACCTGGAATGTTAGGTCCATGAATGAAGGTTAACTGGACATGGTCAAGCAGGAGATGGCAAGAGTGAACATCGACATCTTAGGAATCAGTGAACTAAAATGGACAGGATTGGGTGAATTTAATTCAGATGACCATTATATCTACTACTGTGGGCAAGAATTCCTTACAAGTAGAAATAGAGTTGCAAAAGTCAACAAAAGAGTCCAAAATACAGAACTTAGGTACAATCTCAAAAACAACAAAATGATCTTGCTTCATTTTTAAGGCAAACCATTCAACATCACAGTAATCCAAGTCTACACCCTAACCACTAATGCCAAAGAAGCTGATGTTGAATAGTTCTAGGAAGACCTGGGAACTTCCCTGGTGGCTCAGAGGTTAAAGCGTCTGCCTCCAATGCAGGAGACCTAGGTTCAATCCCTGGGTCGGGAAGATCCCCTGGAGAAGGAAATGGCAACCCACTCCAGTATTCTTGCCTGGAGAATCCCATGGATGGAGAAGCCTGGTAGGCTACAGTCCATGGAGTTGCAAAGAGTTGGACACGACTGAGCGACGTCACTTTCACTTTCAGTTTCAGGAAGACCTACAAGACCTTCTAGAACTAAAACTAAAAAAAGATGTCATTTTCATCAAAGGGGATTGGAATGCAAAAGTAGGAAGTCAAGAGACACCTAGAGTAACAGGCAAGTTTGGCCTTGGAGTACAAAGTGAAGCAGGGTAAAGGCTAACAGAGTTTTGTCAAGAGAACACACTGGCCATAGCATACACCCTTCTTCCAACAAGACAAGAGACAACTCTACACATGGACACCACCAGATGGTCAATACTGAAATCAGATTGATTATATTCTTTGCAGTGTGTTCTCTTGACAAAACTCTGTTAGCCTTTGCAGCCGAAGATGAAGAAACTCTATACAGTCAGCAAAAACAAGACCTGGAGCTGACTGTGGCTCAGATCATGAGCTCCTTATTTTAAAATTTGGCCTTAAATTGAAGAAAGTAGGGAAAACCACTAGGCCATTCAGGAATGAGCTAAATCAAATCCCTTATGATTATACAGTGGAAGTGACAAATAGATCTGTTAGACAGAGTGCCTGAAGAACTATGGACAGAGGTTCATAACATAATACGAGAGGCAGTGACCAAAATCATTCCAAAGAAGAAGAAATGCAAGGAGGCAAAGTGGTTGTCTGAGGAAACTTTACAAATAGCTGAGAAAGAAGAGAAGCAAAAAGCAAGGAAGAAAGAGAAAGATAAAATTGGAGATATCACAGGAACATTTCATGCAAAGATGGGCATGACAAAGACAGAATCAGTAAGGATCTAACAGAAACAGAAAAGATTGAGAAGAAGTGGCAAGAATACAGAGAGAAACTATACAAAAAAAGGCCATAATGACCCAAATAACCACATTGGTATGGTCACTCACTTAGAGCCAGACATCTGGGAGTATGAAGTCAAGTGGGTCTTAGGAAGCATTACTACGAACAAAGCTAGTGGAAGTGATGGAATTCCAGCTGAGCTTTTTCAAATCCTAAAAGATGATGCCGTTAAAGTTATATACTCAATATGTCAACAAATTTGGAAAACTCAGAAGTGGCCACAGGACTGGTCAGGTTTCATTACAATCCCAAAGAAGGACGATGCCACAGAACATTCAAACTACTGTACAACTGAACTCTTTTCACATGGTAGCAAGGTAATGTTCAAAGTCCTCCAAGCTAGGCTTCAGAAGGACATGAACTGAAAACTTCCAGATGTACAAACTGGGTTTAGAAAAGGCAGAGGAACCAGAGATCAAATTGCCAACCTCCATTGGATCATAGAGAAAAGAAGGGAATTCCAGAAAAACATCTGCTTCATTGACTACGTGAAAGCTTTTGACTGTGGATCACAACAAACCTTTGAAAATTCTTAACAAGATGAGAATACAGACCACCTTACCTGTCCCCTGAGAAACCTGTATGCAAGTCAAGAAGAAATAGTTAGGGACCTCCCTGGCAGTCTAGTGGTTAAGACTTTACCTTCCAATACAGGGGGTGCATGTTCGATCCCTGGTTGGGGAGCTAAGATCCCACATGTCTCATGGCCAAAAAAAACAAAACATAGACCAGAAACAATATTGTTAACAAATTCAATAAAGACTTTGAAAATGGTTCGCGCACACACACACAAAATATTTTTAAAAAAAGAAGAAATCGTTAGAACTGGATATAGAACAATGGACTGGTTCAAAATTGGGAAAGGAGTATGTCAAGGCTGTATATTGTCCCCCTGCTTATTTAATTTACATGCAGAGTACATCATGCGTAAGGCCAGGCTGGATGAATCACAAGCTGGAATCATGATTGCCAGGAAAATATCAACAACCTCAGATGAAACCACTTTAATGGAAGAAAATGAAGAGGAACTAAAGAGCCTCTTGAGGGCGAAAGAGGAGAGTAAAAAAAGCTGGCTTAAAACCCAACATTCAAAAAACAAAGATCATGGCATCTGATCCCATCACTTTATGGCAAATAGGTGGGAAACAGTGGAAACAGTGACAGATTTTCTTTTCTTGGGCTCCAAAATCACTGCAGACAGTGACTATAGCCGTGACTACAGTGACTATAGCTTGCTCCTTGGAAGGAAAGGTATGACAAACTCAGACATACTAAAAGCAGAGACATCACTTTGTAACAAAGATCTGTCTAGTAAAAAAAGCTATAGTTTTTCCAGTATTCATGTATGGATGTGAGAGTTGGACCATAAAGAAGACTAAGTGCTGAAGAACTGATGCTTTCAAATTGCTAGAAAAGACTCTTGAGAGACCCTTGGACTGCAAGGAGATCAATATAGTCAAGCCTGAAGGAAATCAACCCTGAATACTCATTGGAAGGAATGATGCTGAAGCTGAAGCTCCAATACTTTGGCCACCAGACATGAAGAGGTGACTCATTGGAAAAGACCCTGAAAAGACCCTTTCCCAGAAAGACTGAGGGCAGGAGGAGAAGAGGGTGACAGAGGATGAGATGGCTTGATGGCATCACCGACTCAATGGACATGAGTTTGAGCAAACTCCAGGAAATAGTGTAGGGCAAGGAAGCCTGGCATGCTGCAGTCCATGGGGTCGCAAAGAGTCAGACACGACCTAGCAATAACAACAGCACCTAATACCTCCTTAACATGCCTATTCCAAATGATCCAATCACGAAGTGAAATAGACCCAGGGATCCTGTGTTAAGGGCAGGAGGGCAGAGCCTGGGAAGTGACCCCAACACCGGGATCCCTGTGCTCAAGGAGCTCCTAAAGGCGGTGGTGGCGCCAGTGGTAAAGAACCCGGCTGCCAATGCAGGAGAGGTAAGAGACATCCCTGGCTGGGGAAGATGCCCTGGAGGAGGGCATGGCAACCCACTCCAGTATGCTTGCCTGGGGAATCAAGTCAAAGACTGAAGCGACTTAGCATGCACGTACAAGGCGCACCTGGGCTGCGGGACGCGGGCTTCGGCCGCCAGGTGGCGTCCTGACCTCGGCTCGGGCAGGCTCTTCCCTCCCAGTAGGTCGTAGGGCAGGGCTTCCACCAAACCAAGCCCGAAGGGACGCCCCCAGTGCCCGCCGACCGTGGAGCCTGAACGTAAACACGGAAGCCCCGCCTGCCTGATCTCAAAGCCCAGGACAATGCAGAGGGACTTCGTGTCCCGGGAGGACATAAGCACGGCACTCGTCTCCGCCTTCTGACCTCGCTCCTCGCCTCGGGAGGTGTGGGAGGAAGGGAACGAAGATAAGACTCGAAGGGGTCCGGAGGAAAAGCAAGGATGTCCCAAAATGAGGGGACCTCGAAACTGAATAAACAGGTCTTGCGGATGACGCGGAGGAAGAACTCGTCAAGATTCTGACCTCCCTCCCAATTCCCTGTCGGCCCCGCCCCTCACTTCGCCCTTCCCCAGCCCTCCTTCCTCTTTCCGCCCCGGCCGAAAACAGAATCATCTGAAAGTCGGGAAAAAGCGGCAGGAGAGCTCGCCGGGTCTCCAGAGCGCAAGCAAGAGGAAGGTCCCTCCGCCGCGCCGCGCGGCTCCTGCTCCGCCCGCAGGGAGGCCGCCAGGAGGCGCTGTGGGGCGGGCGGGCCGCGTCTCTGAGAGGACTTACTGCCTCCTCTAGATTTCCTTAAGAGATGCAAGAGACCTTCAGCCCCGCGCAGAGAGCATCTCCAGGCTCCTAGGCCCAGGCAGGTTTCCTGTTGGGCCTTGAGGGCAGGTCCTCTGTCCCACTGGCTGCTGCAGCTCCAGCTCCTGGAACAGAGAAGAATAAGCGCCATCTTCACCAAATATTGTCTGAACTTCTGGTAAGGCCAGGAAATGTCCTTGGCACTGATGATAAATGAGTGATCAAAACAGACAAAGCCACTACCTTTGTGAAGCTTATATTCTGTTGTGGAAGAGAGAAGGGGAGACCAAGGAGATAAGCAATAAAATAGAAGTGGTAAAAGTAGTAAATAGGTGTCAGAAAGGGATAGGTGCTATGGAGAAAAAGCAGAGTAAGAGGAATATGGAGCTGTAGGGTGATGTGGGGATTCTTGTTTTATACAGGATGGTCACAGAAGGCCTTTCTTATCAGAAGGAAACACTTCATCAGGGGCGGAGAGCAGCCACTCCGAGGTAAAAAGAGAAAAATAAGGAAAATAAGGAACACTTCCCACTTGTATTAAATGAATTAATATTCAAGGCAGGATTCCCTGGTGGGTCAGTGGGTAAGATTTCCCCTTTCAGTGCAGGGGGTACGGGTTCAATCCCTGATCCGGGAGCTAAGATCTCCCATGCCTCCTGCCAAAAAGCCATGAGGCAAAACAAGCAATATTGTAACAAATTCAATAAAGACTTTAAAAATGATCCACATCAAGGCAAGACCCCACACTGGGCAATGGCACTCCTGATGTGATGTAGGTCACACCTGTCTGCCCCACTTCATCCATCCAATCATTTTATTTTTTAAAATTGATTTATTTGGAAGCATTGGGGATCTTTGTTCCCCAACCAGGTACCAAACCTCCGCATTGCAAGGCAGATTCTTAACCACTGGACCACCAGGGAAGTCCCAACTATTCCTTTGGTCAGCTGCCCTCAGTCACCTACCTTCTTTATGGTGGACCTTATGCTGGGTGCATTGCATTTCTATATACCCAAACCCAGGATATGAAAATGAAGAAAACATACTCCTTGGAGGGGAAAGAGACCTTCACACTCACTCTGGTAGGATCAGAGAATGACACAGCCTTCTTGGGAAGTAATTTAACAGCATCTCACTTTTAAACGTGGGCACACTTTGAACCAAATCCTCAGTCTGGGACTCCAAGCCAGGCCTCTCAGCATGGTGGTCAGGACCACTGACTGGGTTTTAACTCCAGCAGCATCTCATATCAGCTTCCCAGGTGGCTCACTGGTAAAGAATCTGTCTGCCAATGCAGAAGACACAGAAGACACGGGTTCAACCCCTGGGTCAGGAAGATCCCCTGGAGAAGGAAATGGCAACCCACTCCGGTATTCTTGCCCAGGAAAATCCCATAGACAGAGGAGCCAGGTGGGATACAGTCCATGGGGTCGCAAAGAGTTGGCCACAACTAAGCTCTACACACTAACGTCTCTTATCAGCCCTAGGACCCTGAAAATATTATTCACCTGTGCTTGAGTTTTCACATCTGTGCTGCTGCTAAGTCACTTCAGTCGTGTCTGACTCTGTGCGACCCCAGAGACGGCAGCCCACCAGGCTCCCCATCCCTGGGATTCTCCAGGCAAGAACACTGGAGTGGGTTGCCATTTCCTTCTCCAGTACATGTAAGTGAAAAGTGAAAGTGAAGTCGCTCAGTCGTGTCCGACTTTTAGCGACCCCATGGACTGCAGCCCACCAGGCTCCTCCGTCCATGGGATTTTCCAGGCAAGAACACTGGAGTGGGGTGCCATTGCCTTCTCCTTTCACATCTGTAACACTAAGCTAATAATAATATTAGTTAGCCTTTAGTAGTTTTGAGAAAATACATTACAAAGGGCTTAGAGCACCTGTCTCATTGCAAGTGTTCAATAAATGTTAGCCATTATTATTTGCTCAAGCAACTGTTGGCACAGAAGTGCAGGGTTTTGTTTTTTTTTTTTTTTTTTCAAAAGTCTTTATTGAATTTGTTGCAATGTTGCTTGTGTTACATGCCTTGGTTTTCTGCCCAAGAGGTATCTTAGCTCTTTGATCAGGGATCGAACACTCATCGCCTGCATTGGGAGATGAGTCTTAACTGCTGGACCACCAGGGAAGTCCCAAAAGTGCAAGGTGACTTGTTCACCACAATCCTCTCTGCAGTGAGCTCCAGATTAGAGCAACCTCAGTGAATATCCCGGAGAAGGCAATGGCACCCCACTGCAGTATTCTTACCTGGAAAATCCCATGGACGGAGTAGCCTGGTAGGCTGCAGTCCATGGGGTCGCTAAGAGTTGGACTTGACTGAGTGACTTCCCTTTCACTTTTCACTTTCATGCATTGGAGAAGGAAATGGCAACCCACTCCAGTGTTCTTGCCTGGAGAGTCCCAGGGACGGTGGAGCCTGGTAGGCTTCCATCTCTGGGGTCGCACAGAGTCGGACACGACTGAAGCGACTTAGAGCAACAGCAGCAGCAGCAGTGAATATCGAACCATAGGGAGATGACTAAGCAGATTATAGTACATCCATTCTATAGAAGAAAATGTAATTTTAGAAAGATTGTGTCAAAGGGAGACATCATATCAGATCAAATGTCAAAAAGTGTTGAGTCTCCTGGAATGCTGGGATGTGTATCATGGGAGGCCTGGGGAAGACTTGGCTCTGAGGACCTTAGTTCCTCTGATAAGAGCTAATTTGATCTGTTACATGAATAGTCCATCAATATCAATCCAAAATTTTAAGTGCAAATATCTTTTGATCCAGAAATTCTACTTCCAGGAGCTTATCCTGGAAGGTATACTTTAGGTGTATCCTAATGGCAACCCACTCCAGTACTCTTGCCTGGAGAGTCCCAGGGACGGGGGAGCCTGGTGGGCTGCCGTCTCTGGGGTCGCACAGAGTCGGACACGACTGAAGCGACTTAGCAGCAGCAGTAGCAACAGCAAAGGTATACTTGCACATTTGCACAGACTCATCAACAAGAAGGTTTGTGGCAGCATTTCAAAGACGGAAACAACCTCATTGTCCATCAACAGAGGATTAGTTAAATAAATGATGATGCATCCATCCTGTGAGAGATTGAGCAGCCATTAAAGTTAATGAAGCAGATCTATATGTGCTGAAGTGGAAAAATCTCCAAGATGCACTAATTTAAACACACAGCATGACAACAATGAGATACCACTTCATACCCATTTAAATGGCTGAAATTTTAAAAACTGACTACACCAAACATTTATAAAACTGTGGTGCAAGTAGAACTTACACACTCTGCCAGTGTTGTATAAAATGACACAACCATTTTAGAAAACAGGTTGTGTTGTGTTTGTTTGTTCTTAAATAAAGTTAAACATACATGTAAGCAGCTCTAGCAAATTCACTCCTAGGTATTATCCAAGAGAAATAAAAATTTATACATATATTGTACACAAATGTTGATAGCAAGTTTATTTGTAATAGCCCCAAACTAGAAACAACTCAAAAGATCATCAGGAGATAAGTAGGTAAATGGACTGTGTTAAAACTACTCAACTATAAAAATCGTATTCTGCCTCCAGAACTTCACCGCTGTGAACTTACAGCTCCCAGTCAAAAAAAAAAAAAAAAGACCTGCTCATAAGCAACTGCATGCAAATATTTGTCGCTCAGTTGTATTCAACTTTCTGAGACCCCGTGGACTGCAGTCTGCCAGGCTCCTTGATCTGTGGAATTCTCCAGGCAAGAATGCTGGAGTGGGTAGCCATTCCCTTCTCCAGGGGATCTTCCTGACCCAGAGATTGAATCCAGGTCTCTTGTATTACAGGCAGATTTTTTACTGTCTGAGCCACCAGGAAAGCCCATGCAAATGAATCTCAAAATCATTATTCTGAGTAAAAGAAACTAGCACAAAAACAATTCCATTTTTTGAAGTTCTATAACAGGCAAAACTAAGCTAAGGTGATAGAAAGCTGACCAGTGAATTGAAGTTGGGGATGTTTAACTGGGCTTCCCTAGTAGATCAAATGGTAAAGAATCTGCCTGCAATGTGGGAGACCCGGGTTCGATCCCTGGGTCAGGGAGATTCTCTGGAGAAGAGAATGACAACCCACTCTAGTATTCTTGCCTAGAGAATGACAACCCACTCCAGTATTCTGCCTGGAGAATCCCATGGACAAGGGAAGCTAGTGGGCTACAATCCACCAGAGTTCACAGAGTAGGACATGACTGAGTGACTAAGCAGCAGAGCATGTTTAACTGGAAAATCAACTGAGAACTTTCTGTGGAATTTGGATTATAAGGGTGTACACGTTATCAAAAGTCAGAAAACTCTCAAGATTTGTTCATTTTATTGAATGTAAAATTATTCCTCACTTTGAGAAAAAGAAAAGAAAAAATAGCCTAGGCCCTCACAATGACAATAATGAAGAATTTGAGGGGAACGGGGCTGCCCTGGGGACCCCTAGAGGTGGTGTGCTCTCCTAGTGCTGAGCTCCTGGGGGCAGAACCCATCAAGTTCTGCTTTATTGTTCTCTCCACCCTCAGTGCCCAGAACAGAACCGAGCAGGACAGGTATTTACTGAGCACCCCAGGAAAGGGGGGAGCATGAGACAGGCTGCAGGTCTTCTGAGCCTCACAATAAGCAGACAGGACAGAATCTGACAGGGCACCCCTTGGAGTGATGCCAAGGTGAGCTCTGTGAGCCTGAGAGCTGGCTGGGGGTGCAGACCCCAGGGCTCCTGTTCCTTGTCCCTGCTGGTGCTCGGGGCTGGGCTGCAGCAACTAGTTCTGGTAGATTTGGAGCAAACACAAGAGCTTAGAGGTGGCCTAGTAAGACACACTGATCCATTCTCTCATGGCTAGCCCAACCCTAGGGTTTCTAGGCTTTCTCACCACACATATGCTTTGGAGCTTCTTTTTGTCGTTCAGTCTCTTAAGTCATGTCTGACTCTTTGCAACCCATGGACTGCAGGCTTCCCTGTCCTTCACCGTCTCCTGGAGTTTGCTCAGACTCATGTCCAGTGAGTCATTGATGCCATCCAACCATCTCATCCTCTGTCACCCCCTTCTCCTTCTTAACTGGTTCCTATAAGTTGGTCTCCAGCTCATAGACTGGCAGAGCGCCATTTCAGTTCCAAACACTCAGAACTTTCCCCCTCGATATCTTGAAGTCCATGAACTTTAAATGAAGTGAGGCAGATCCCTTGCTGCTGCAGTTTCCAGTCCCAGAGCAGTGGTTCCTGAAATGACTGACTTTACCCAGGATACCTGCCCCAGTATGAGAAAAAATCACAACAAAATTCCCATATGATCTTGGAGGAGAAAACGAAAAGCATTGCTAATGCTGACTAAAAAATAAAGTAACAACCTGAAAGTAGAGAGTTATTTTATTTGGTGGGAATGTTTAGGACTCCAGGCCCGGGAGAGGGAATCTCAGTAGCTCTGAGAAAACTGCTCCAAGGAGGCAGAGGGAAGTCAGGCTATGTACAAGTTTGCAGCAAAGGGAGCAGGCAGTCTGAACATCAAAGATCAGGTATCAAGTTAAGGAATTTAACATTCTCTGTATGGGAAGATGCAAGCCTCTGGGCTCACTGAATCCATTCCTCTCTTACGCACCTCAGCTGTCTGGGGCCGATCCCGTTTCCTGGCTCACCTTGCTTCTTGCATGCCCCTCGAACCTCAGCAGTCACCGTGGGGGTGGCAGCATCTGCTGGATCACAGTTTTGGGAGCCCTCATTCACACTGGGAGGCCAGAAATCACTGATGGCTGTGACATTTCTTGTTGATTAATATGACAGGAGATATTTTCATTTCACACTAACTATGATTTGAATTCAGAATCCATAAAACAGAAGACTGATAAATTCAACGAAAATGTTAAAAAAATTTTAATTCTTGATTGTAAAACCTCTGTAAACAAATTCGGAAGACAAATAGCAAACTGGGAAAATATTTTTTAATTCATATAACAGAAGAAGAGCTGAGTTTCTCTAATATAAAATGAGATCCTCTAAATTGGTAAAGGTCAACCCCTGAATTTTAAAATGGCAAAAGTTCTGAAAAAAGGTAGATAGATAAGTCATAGATAAATGACTTATTTAAAAATTGGGATATAGTTGCTCTATAATGTCGTGTTAGTTTCTGCCATACAACAGAGTAAATCAGCTGTACATATACATATATCCCCTCTTTTTTTTAAATTTCCTTTCCATTAGGTCACCACAGACCACTGAGTAGAGTTCCCTGTGTTATACAGTAGGTTCTCATTACATACCTATTGTACATGTGGTGGTGGTGGTGGTGATTTAGTTGCTAAGTCATATCCAACTCTTTGCAACCCCATGGACTGTGTAGCTCACCAGGCTTCTCTATTTCCCAGGAAAGACTACTGGAATGGGTTGCCATTTCCTTCCCTGAGGGATTCTCCCAACCCAGGGATTGAACTCCCATCTCCTGCATTGGCAGGCAGATTCTTTACTGCTAAGCCCCCAGGGAAGCCCTTTTTATACACAGCAGTACATGTATGTCAATCGCCATCTCCCAATCCATTCCATCCCCCATAAATAACTCAAAGATTAAAATATTCTCAATCTTACATTGAGAGAAATAAAACCACATAAAATTGCCAAAAGTCAACAAATATTTTTACCTAAAGATCACAACGATTTCATACAGCTAATATTAATACAAATTAAAACAAGATAGAGATACGGTTTTATCCTTTCAGTTTGACAAAGATGAAAAAGACTTGTAAACACCTTATGTTGGCAAAACTCTGAAATAACATGGACTTTGAAGGCAGAAGGCTACTTGTACAGTCTCTATGGAAGCAACTATCTCCCAAATGACAAATGTAAATACCCTTTAACGCAGCTATTGCTCCACTAGGAAATTATTCTACACGTACCTGAAATGTACACAGTTATTCACCACACTCTTTGCAATCTCAAATGATTAGAAAACAACTAAATGCCCATTAATTGGTAGACTAGGTAAATAAGTTATGGTACATTCACACACACAAAAACAAAGCATCCTAAATATACAATGAAATGATCCCTAAAATACAGTCATAGATTTTTAAAACCGTACACACAAGGTTCAGAACAATGGGTGTAGTATATTACCATCTTGGTTAACAAATATAAATGTGTGCATTACAGTCTCTGGAAAAACTGAAGGCATTTGTTCTGCCTGGAAAGGGGAACTTGGGTGGTTGAAAAACAGAGGTAGTAGGGAAACATTTCACTGGATATTGTTTTGTAGCGTTTGGATTTTGAACCCTGTGAATAATTACCTATTCAAAACAAACAACAAACATAATAAGCAGCCCTGGCAGGGCTCTCAGTGTATTTCTATCAAATACCTCACCCTAACCAAAGTATTAACATAACAAGACTCAGACAGATAGATAATCTCAGCAATGGGGGGTCCCTTCTCCCAAAGTCTGCTCTATTCTTGTTTTGTGTATTGTCCCAGGACATTGTGACTGGCAAAGTTCGGGGGAGCCATTGGGTGACACTAGGCTTAAGGTCTTAAACAGGTGCTAGTCTGAGCTTCCTGAGCTCCTGCTGGGCTGGAGTTCCCCTTTCCAGGCGGGCTGGGCCCGCCCTGAGGCATCAGTGAGGCAGGAAGCCAGGGACCTGGTGGCAGGAGCTTAGAGGCAACCTGAGGAATCGAAACTGATCGAGGGGACACTGAGTTAACAGGCAGGGTGAGACTAGGGTGCACAGACCAGCCAAGCTGGAGAAAGTGGTCTGTGGTGAACCAGGGAGTTCTGGGTCTGGGCCCCAAAGAGGGGAAGCAAGAGTGGTCCTCCCTACTCACCATCACTCCCAGGCCCCACATTTGTGCTTCTCATGCCTGCAACTCTGGGCTCCAGAGGTTCTGACCCCGAGAGGCTGCACTCTTGCCAGGGTACATGACCAGGGTCTCACTGAACTACAAGCTACAGTTCTCCTCCTGCAGTTCCCATGAGAGGGGGAGTCACCATACTGGCAAGAGACACTGACCCTGATGAGCAGGAGGTAGAATTGCCTTTATACCATAATAGGCAGGTGGGGTGGGGAGGTGACACTTGGAACCCACATGATTCACATCAGTGCCCCTTGGTACTCCCTATGAATGGACACATATAGCAACCCCAGCCTGAGATGGTTATGATTATATCGACTGGGGAAAAAAAATGCAAAAAATCTTCAGGCCCAAAGTTGAGACTTATGTATTATTTGGTAAACTTTGAGGACTTCAAGCCCGGGAGGCAGCTTCTCAGACAGCTCTGAGGGACTGCTCAGAAGAGGGAGGGGAGGAGCCAGGGCATATAGGGGTTTTGCAACAGAAACCAGATAATCAGAACACCAAAAGATCACTATTCGTTAAAGAAAACCAGACATCAAGTTAATGAATTTAGTGCTTTTATTTGTAAGGGAAGATGCAAGAGTCAGGACTCTGAAATCATTCCTTTAATATGCACCTTATCTATCTAGGGCTTGTATCCTGTTTTTCCCATCCTGATTTCCCCGAGGGTGCAGCTTTGAGGGCTGCTGCAGTTGTTGATGGCTTGCTTGATGATTCTGTGTCCACCCTGAGTTCCTTCAGGGCTCACCTTTGGGGGTGGGAGTACATGTGGCAGCTGTGGTGACTGGGGGCTTGATGGAGCAACAACCTTTGTTGACCGATATGGCAAGTGGCATTCTTCGTCCATAGTTAACAAAAATCATAAAACCAGGTAAGCTACAACCTGCAGAGATGACCAATGAAAGTGAGTGAAAGTTAGAGGAAGTAGTGGAGCAGAGAGAAGATAAGTACCAGTTGTAAACCAGAAATCAGCTCCATGAATGGGGCTGTAGTTGTCAGATAAGCTCCCTCTGTTTCCCCTCAGAAAGAGAGGCCTGAAGGAGCCATGCAGGAGCTGCCCCCTGGACCTCTGGGAAAGCATATTTGTGCAGTGCAAGGAGGTAGACTGAAGCAGCAAGGAGACAGTGCCTCTCAGGTCTCCACCTGCAGGAGTATGTTTGACCATAATGACTTCCCTCAGGCTGTCACAATCAGTGACTAAGCACAACAGGGACCTCCAGGCAGGGCTGTACCCTGGAGACAGGGGACTCTTCTGACGGGCAACTTTGGCTCAAGGACTCCTCAGCAGCAGAGCTAAAACTTTTTTAGAAGTGCACTGCAGTCTAAGACTTCCTGTCTACCCTTCCCTCCCCTTCCCCTCTCCTCCTCAAGGCCTGAGGCTTTCTCAACCTCCTCTGGCTTCCTCACCATTTCCCTCTCAGGTCTTTTCCTGGCAAATCTCTTGGGATCTAACCTCATCTTAGCCTCTACTTGGAAGACCTGAACTAACACAAATGCAATCAGCATTGTGTGTAAAACATTGTTCTGAAAATTCTCTGCAACCAAAGGAAAAAGCCTGTGTTATTGTGCGATAGTCACTAGTGTTTTTCATCAAATAATGTTTTTCATCCACTTCCCCTACCTCAGGGCACATTGGTAAGATTGCTTCCTTGAACTAAGCTGCTCCAAGTCAATAAGGTTCAAGGAATCCTTTTTAGAACCCTAACAATTTCCTGACTAATACACTTTGATTCTTTTACCTAATTCAGTGTTTGCCAATAGCCACACTGTTGCCACTGTGGATCAGATCACTGTCTGCTGTGAGAGACAGAACTTTGCTTACAGGAAGTTTAGCAAGATCACTGGTCTTCACGTATTGGATGTCACAGTTGTAATGACCAAAAATGTTGCCAGCCACTGTCAGAGGTCACCTAGGGAGCAAACTCACCGTCAATTGAGAATCACTAATGGAACTAATAGCAGCAAAGCTTTTCTTCAAAAAGGGATAAAATTTAAAATGGAATTATATAAAATGCTCAGTTAAAACCAGACAGCAGAGACTTCCCTGGTGGTCCGGTGGTTAAGACTCTGACCTGCTACCTGCAGGGGGCATGGGTTTGATCCCTGGTTGGGTACCTAAGATCCCAGATGCCACATGGCAGTTAAGCCCCCATGCTGCAGCTACAAAGCCCGAGTGCCTAAAGCCTGTGCTCTGTAACAAGAGAAGTCACCGCAATGAGAAGCCCTCAGACTGTAAAATGAAGAGTAGCCCCCACTTGCTACAACTAGAGAAAGCCCACACACAGCAAAGAAGACCCAGTGCAGTCATAAATAAAATTAACAAAAAGAAAATCCCAGAACAACTTCTGGAGCTACTAAACAGGTATAGCAAGATGTCAGTTCATACTGATATAGATAAATGATTAAATAAATAAACATGGATGGGCCTAGAGATGATCACACTAAATGAATTAAGTCAAACGTAGAAAGACAAATACCGTTCGATGTTACTTATATGTTAAATCTAAAATATGATGCAAATGAACTTATTTACAAAACAGCAACAGACACACAGACTTAGAAAATAAATTTATGGTTACCAAAGGGGAAAGTTGGGAGTTGGGATAAATTAGGAGTTGGGATTAACATATACACACTACCATACATAAAATGGGGCTTTCCTGATGGCTCAGACACTGAGGAATCCATCTGCGATGCAGGAGACCTGGGTTCAATCCCTGGATTGGGAAGATCCCCTGGAGAAGGGAGTGGCTACCCACTCCAGTATTCTCAGCTGGAGAATCCCATGGACAGAGAAGCCAGGTGGGCTACAGTCATGGGGTCACAAAGAGTTGGACATGACTAAGCGACTAACACTTTCACGTACATAAAATTGATAATCAACAAGGACCTACTATATAGCACAAGAAATCCACTCAATATTCTGTAATAACCTATATGTGAAAATAACCGGAAAAAGAATGAATATATGTATAACTGAATCACTTTGATGTACACCAGAAACTAGCACAACATTGTATTTATAGTCAATAAAATTGAATTTATATTCAATAAAAATAAAATAAATACTTAATAATTAGGAAAGAAGTGATAAATCTTCTATGCAGAAGAATTCCAGATAATTTATATATAATAGATATTCCCCTGTCGTTATGAGTTGAATTCTGTCCCTCAAAAAATTATGTTTAAGTCCTAAAGCCCAGTACTTGTGACTGTGACTATTTGGAAACAGTGTTGCGGATGCAGTCCAGCTAAGATGAGGTCATTAGGGTGGGCCCCCATCCAGTAACTGGTGTTCTTGTAAGAAGAGAGGGACACAAAGACAGCGTGGGTGGGGGAGAGCACCGTGTGCCGATGGAAGAGACGCTGGAGCAATGTGTCTACAAGCCCGGCAGCGTCAAGGCTGCCGGCAGCGCCAGACGCAAGGACAGAAGCTTGAGCAAATTCTCCCTTAGAAGCTTCAAAGAGATCATAGTTTGGCTGACAACTTGATATCAAACTTCTAACCTCCAGAACTGTGGGAGAATAAGTTTCTGTCACTTAAAGCCACCCATTTGTGGTACTTTGTTATACAAATCCAGGAAACTAAGGCATTCCTCAAGGAGCTCCAGCATAATTCCCCAGTCCTTAAGTGTGCTTTAGGCACAGTGATTTCCTTCCAAGGAGCACTGGGGAGAGGCGGGAAAAAGAGTAACTTTCCAATGGAGAAACCTGACAGACACAACCTCATGATCAAGGTCTTGTCGGTAGAGATCACTCAGGTTGGTAGTGCACACACTGTTATGATACATTGAATATAGGACTTTATGTTTGTGGTCTTCTCAAAAACCTGTAACTCCTGTCTAACCTTGAGAAAAAAGACAGACAAATTCCAATAGAGGAACATTGTATGAAGGGAACAAATGCTCCTCAAAACTGTCAAGGTCGTCAAAACCAAGGAGAGTCTGAGAAACTCACAGCCAACGAGAGCCTTAAGGAGATATGACACCACATTACTCAATGTAATGTGGTGTTTTGAATGGGATCCTGAATCAGAAAAAGGACATTAGGTAAAAATTAAGAAAATCCACCATTAACAGAGGAATCGATAAAGAAGATGTGGTACAAATATATGGTGGATTATCACTCAGCCATTAGAAGGGAAAAAATAGTGTCATTTTCAAAGACACAGATAGACCTAGAGATAGTCATACGGAGTGAAGTAAGTGACAAAAACATATATAATAGTGCTTATATGTGAAATCTAATAAAAGGATACAGATGAACTTATTTGCAAAGCAGAAATAGAATTACAGATGTAGAGAACAAACTTATAGTTATCAAGGGGGAAGGGGGATGGGGTGAACTGGGAGACTAGAATTGACATATACACACTGCTGCTGCTGCTAAGTTGCTTCAGTCATGTCTGACTCTGTGCGACCCCATAGACGGCAGCCTACCAGGCTCCCCCGTCCCTGGGATTCTCCAGGCGAGAACACTGGAGTGGTTGCCATTTGCTTCTCCAATGCATGAAAGTGAAGAGTGAAAGAGAAGTCGCTCAGTCGTGTCCGACTCTTCACGACCCCATGGACTACAGCCCACCAGGCTCCTCCGTCCATGGGATTTCCCAGGCAAGAGTACTGGAGTGGGATGCCATTGCCTTCTCCACATATACACACTACTATGTATAAAATAGATAACTAATAAGAACCTATTGTGTCGCACAGGGAACTCTACTCAGTGATCTATGATAACTGGAATGGGAAGGAAATCTAAAAAAGAGGAGATATAAGTATACATATAATTGATTCATTTTGCTGTACAGCAAAAACTAACCCAACATTATAAAGCAACTAGACTCCAATAAAAAATTTTTAAGAAAATATGAATAAAGCATAGTTAATGATTAATGATTATTTATCAATATTGGTTCATTAATTGGCACAAATGTAGCATATTAATACAAAACGTTAATAATAGAGGAAACTGGGGGTTTGGGCTGTATGGGAACTCTCTATACCATCTCCAATTTTTATATAAATCCACAACTGCTATAAAAAAAAATGTCTTTTTTTTTTTAATTTAATGACAAAAAAGTCAATGCTGCAAATATGTCAGTGTTCTCCAAAATTATAAAAGTTGACAGATTTTTTTTTAAAAAGAGATCAAATTTATTCTGGCGCTTACACCCAAAAAGTTTAGCATTGGCTCTTTATGCCAGTGGTGGTGGATGCTGTAAGAGGCCATTTGTTTCCTATGGAAGTTTTGTGATTTTGGGCACAGGATTGTTCCCTGTGTGACTGCCTCTCTTGATGACTGCAGATGAAAGATAAGGGTCAGAAAACCAGTCTGGACTTGTGATCTCTTAGGACTATACAGAAATAATAAGCAATCCTAGCTAATACATAGCACTTGCTATGTAAGCATTTTGAGGCATCCCTGGTGGCTCAGCAGAAAAGAATCCACCTACAATGCAGGAGACACTGGTTTGATCCCTGGGTAGGGAAGATCCCCTGGATGAGGGAATGGCAAGTCACTCCAGTATTCTTGCCTGGAAAATCTCTTGGACAGAGGAACCTTCCAAGCTACAACTCATGGGGTCACAAAGAGACCTGAAACATGACTCAGACATGACTGAGAGTGTAAACATTTTAATTATAATGACTTTATCCTCACAACATACTTATAGAATAAATATCATTAATTTTCCACATTATATTATGAAAATTAGGGCATAGAGAACTTTAATAATGAGCCCAAATCATGCAGCAAGTAAATGACTTAATCCAGCTAGCTCCAGACTCCATCTAAATAAGCTAGCATACTGTGGGAAGTCAAACTGCAATAGCGAATTTCATGATAACTTATGAAATCAGGGGAAGAGGGTATCTGCAGGGATTGTGCAAGTCATAATAAACTATTCCAAGCCTGTTACTTAGTACATTTGCATAGGAAGTATAATACATAGGGATCAAATTAACTATATTTCAGTAAAAAATAAAAAGCAAAACATACAAATTTAAAATGTAGGCCCTGGAATCAGTCTTCCAGAGTCTAAATCCTATCTCTGCTTCTTGCTAACTGTGTGATGAAAGTTACTCACCTTCTAGGGTAGCAAAAATGAGGGCCTGTCCAAAGGTGTCCATGCCCTAATCTCCAGATACTGTGAGTATATTAGGTTATATAGCAAAGGAGAATTAAGGTTGCAAGTGGAGTTAAGGTGACTAACCAACTGGTGTTGAGACAGGGAGGTTTTCTGGGTTATGCAGGTAGGTCCAATGTAATCCCAAGGGTCCTCAACAATGGATGAAGGAGGGACTTCCCTCGTGGTCCAGTGGCTCTGACTCTGCTCCCAATGCAGGGATCCAGGTTCTATCCCTTGTCAGGGAACTAGATCCCACATGCTGCAATTAAGAGTTTGTGTGCCACAGCTAAAAATCCCCCATACTGCAAGTAAAAAGATCCCATATGCTGCAATGAAGATCAAAGAGTCCAGGTGCTGCTATAAATATATATAATGGATGAGGGAAACTGAAGGAGATTCAGTCAAACTCAGAAAAGATGTGATAATAAAAGCAAGCTCAGAGTGCTACTATATGAGAACTCAACCCATCACTGCTGGCTTTGAAGCTGGAAGGGGACCATAGGCCAAGCATTGTAGACCCTTAGAAGAGAGCCTAGTACATAGTAAGTTGCTCAATAAATACTAAATATAAACAGTTGAGGGAAGGCACTACAATGGATGCTGAAAATATTGGGTGAAATGTTATTCAGGAACAGGATGTCAGGATAGTGACCAAGAGTTACTCCACAGTTTACATACTCATTGTGAAAGCGGGAAGTGCCTTTACAGTGGAGACATCTGCAGCCACCATCTGAGCTCAGTCTTCAAACATAGGACCACGGGAGGTGGGAGCCTGGGCGTTGATGTCCCTCTGATTGGATGCAGTATAAAGTATGACATCATGTTTGAAAAACTGCTTACCAAAAAAGTTAACCTGAATGGAACCACGCTACAGACCTGGGTTTCCATTTGCAAAAAACACAAGGAATCGAGGAGGAAGTTAAACAACATGAAGAAACACTGAGACAAATCCTGAATGTGGTGATATTCTACGACTGTCCTGGTCTCTTCAGAACTGCTGTGTCATGAATTTAAAAAGGTTATGAAGAGGTGGTTCTCTATTCTACTTGTCATGCAGGAACCCAGGCCTCTCTCATTCGTGATGCTGCCATGGTTCACACGCCTCCTATAAGGAAGGGAAAGAGGATATGCAGGATCTTGCGGATTGGCTTTTAATCCATGCCTGACATTGGTATACAGCTTCACCTGGCCCCTACCCAATTGCAAGAGAGTTGGGAGATGAGCCTGGAAGCCTGGGAGGAACAAGAAAGGAGTATGGTGAGCATCCAACTAGGCTTGGCACACACATAACACCCCTTACCCCTCTAATAATGCAAGGCTCAGTGTGGCCTCTGCGAGGCAACCCTAAGCCATGAATACCCCCGGTTTCATGCAGTTCCTCGCTTTGAGACAGACCAGCAATCCAGTGTCCTCCCTTCTCCCCTTATCCCCTGTGTGCATGTTCAATCACTCAGTCATGTACGACTCTTTGCGACCCTTTGGACTGTAGCCTGCTAGGCTCCTCTGTCCATAAGATTTCTCAGACAAGAATACAGTCATGTTCGACTATTGGCAACCCCATGAACTCTAGCCCCCCAGATTCCTCTGTCCATGGGATTCTCTAGGCAAGAATACTGGAGTGGGTTGCCATTTCCTTTTCCAGGGGATTTTCCTGACCCAGGGGTCGAACCCATGTCTCCTGCATTGGCAGGTGGATTTTTTACTGCTGAACCACCAGGGAAGCTCCCTCATCCCCTACATCCTCAATCAAAAATACCAATGTCTTCACCTCTACATATCTTGAAATAGTCTTTACCTCTCCGACTGCATGTGTCAGAGCCTAATGCAACAGCCTCTGGTCTGGCATCCCTTCATGCAAGGATCCTGTTCTTCGGTGGGAGAGGTGCGGGCTATATTCTTGTAATAGGCTGCACATGAGCCAACAATGGGCAAAATAACTTAATGTGCTATGAAGTCACCAGAGACTGCAATGGTAAAGAACGACTATTTGGGGTGAGGAGGAGGAGCTAATTTATATAGGACTGTCAGAGAAGGCTGCACTGAGGAGGTAACAGCAGATAGAATCATCCAGAAAAGCGATATTCCTATTGCTGTGTTCTGTTGCAGAACTCTGCCACTCCCTCTTCAAGTAGTAGAGTCTGTTTTCTCCACTTGAACTTGTACAGATGTTTCAGTTTGCATAACTAATAACCAAGTACAATGTTAGTGATGCTGTGTGACTTCTTAGTCTGTCATAAAAAGACAGCACAGCTTCCACCTGACTTCTTTGGGACCCAACCAAGATGCCTTGCCCTCAACCCTGGTTTAACTAACAGGTGACTGCCAGTCCCAGTGGGCCAGCCATGGAAGTGAGCCACTTTAGAAGCAGTTCCTCGGTTGATTTGCCCCCGCTGATGCTGAGTGGAACAAAAATGCATCTTCCTCCTGAAGCCCTGCCTGAATTACAGAGAGATGGTAAATGAAATAGATAGCTGCTCTTCTGAAGCCATTGAGTTCAGAGGTATTTCATTAGGGATCTCTAGTGCTGAGCTAAGTTCTAAATACTAAGGGGCCACTCAAGAAGAAATCTTCACAAAGCATTTTAAGCATTGCCAGCAACGATGGCAATAGATCCCATGGGTCTAAGCACACTGAAGGAGCAGGCAAGGCCACGAGGCTGAGGAAGGGAGCAGTAAGATGGGTGGCTACAGAGGAAGGCTGGAGACTCATCTTGCAGCTCCTCCTGCACCATGGTAAGAAGTTTGAAATGTGTCAAAAGTTCTGTGGGAGCCTCTGGAGGGTTATGAGCAGAATAGTGGGAGTGGCTTGTCCCTGAGAGATGGCTCTTGCTGCTCTGGAGAGGGTGATCTGGAGCAAGACGTGTAGAAGCAGGAAGACTGGTTAGCACATCACTGCAGCTGTTCAACTTGAATGCGAAGGTCACTAAGTGGTGAGGAGAAGAAAGTAGATTCTGGGCATGTTTTGTAGACAATAGGTCTTGTTTTTTGTTTTTTTTGTTTGTTTGTTTTTAATCAATTTTTTAATGGAAGTATAGTTGATTTACAATGTTACGTTAATTACTGCTATTCAGCAAAGTGATTTAGTTATACATATATATATATACGTTTCTTTTTTATATACTTTTTTCTGTTATTGCGTATCATAGGATACTGAAAGTAGTACTCTGTGTTATACAGTTGAACCTTGTTGTTTCTGCATTCTATATATAACCGCTTACATCTGCTGGCCCCAGCCTCCCACTCCACCCCTCCCCCAGCCCCCTTCCCCTGGGCAATCACCAGTCTGTTCTTTACATTCCTGATTCTGTTTGTTTCATAGACAGGTTCTTTTGTGCACATTTTATTTTATTTTTGGCTGTGCTAGGTCTTTGTTGCTGCACGCAGGCTTTCTCTAGTTGCAGTGAGTGAGGGCTACTCTCGTTGCGGAGCATGGGCTCTAGAGCACACGGGCTTCAGTAGTTGCTCCTCAGCATGTGAGATCTTCTCAGACCAGGGATTGAACTCGTGTTCCCTGAATTAGCAGGTGGATTCTTGACCACTAGACCACTAGGGAAGTCCTGGGCCATATTTTATATTCCACATATAAGTGATATCATATGGTGCTTGTATTTTTCTCTCTGACTTACTCACTTAGTGTGATAATCTCTAGTTGCATACACAATAGGCCTGTTGATAGAGAGGATGAGAGGTGAGGGATAAGGAAGAATGAAAGTAAGCTTTTAGGCTTTTCTCTCAGGCGGGTGAATAATAGTGTTACTGGCTGGGAGGGGAAGGCTTGGGGAGGAGCAGGGTTGGGGTGGGAAACTTCCCTTTCCCTCAGGATATCCTACTTCAATGTGGTTGTAGAAAGAATTTCAAGCTGCTTAAATAAGCCTCACCAAGCAGTTATTGGCAGGTGAGTACAAAGCTTCTGGGTCTGGTGGAGTTGGAGATTCTGACAACTACTTGACTTTCCTTAAGAATTCCTTTCTGGGGACTTTGCTGGTAGTCAAATGGCTTAGACTCCATGCTCCTAAGGCAAGGGGGTCGGGTTTGATCCCTGATCAGGGAACTAGATCCCATATGTCATAATTAAAGATCTCCCATGCCACAACTAAGACCTGATACAGCCAAATAAATAAATATTAAAAAAAAAAAAAAGGATCCCTTTATGTTCGTTTGCCTACATAGCTTTAAGATCCTCTATGCAGAGTGTGGTTGTTATAATTACTATGGCAAAGATCCCAGTTGGAAACTAAAACGCACCCAAGGGAGGAAATGGAACTCACATGTAGGGGACCAAGCCAAGCACTTTCCCTGAAGCATAATCCATTAGCCATTAGTCTGGAGACGAGTCTCTGAGTGACCAAGAGGACAGGACCACACCTTAGCTGCCTACTGGAAGAATGACTAAGAAGAGTTAAGGGAAAGAAGGATGAACTTCTGGAAGGACTCAACATAGGCAGAAGACCTAGACTGCTGGAAGCAGCTGCTGGATCTCCTACAGGAACGGGGAGAAGAAAGGGTCATAGGGCTCCCCAGGAGGAGAGGAAGCAATCCCAGGTGAAGCCATACCAAGATGTCTCCCTTACCTTTCTCTCCAGCCCCAGTTTTGAGATCTTGCTTGATTCACTCAATTCCCTCCCTCTAGAGAATGCGTCTCTGAAGCTCAGACGGAAACTCGCTCTTCACCTGATCTTCAGTGAGAGTCATTCACTTGTCCAGGCTTCATGGAGATCACCTCACAGACCCCAGGTTGGATGGGTCAGCAGGCAGAAACCAGTATCCAGTCAGGCTCTCTATACATGCAAAGAATAGGCAATCACAACAGCAGGGACAGGGACACTCAGTGACCTGGATTGTCTTTGCTGGTTCCCACTCAGACTCCCAATTCCACTGACTCCTCTCTCCTGTATTTTTTTTAATAAATTTATTCATTTTAATTGGATGCTATTTACTTTACAATATTGTAGTGGTTTTGCCATACATTGCCATGAATCAGTCTCCTGTATTTTTCATGCTTGCTTCAACTGTCCTCCCTGTTGTCTCCTCCATGGGCCCACAGTACTCACTGCCCAAATATACTTCTTCCTGTTCTCTCTCCAAAATATGGCAAAGGGTCTCAAAAGTAACCGTGAGCCATCAAACCACCAAAGATAACTCATACCTAGGAATTGCTTCACTTATTCATTTAACAATTATTTGCTCAGGTCCTACCATGGGTGATTGTTAGGGAGGTTATTGCAGTAATCCAAGTAAGACATGATGGAGGGTTTCCCTGGTGGCTCAGTGGTAAAGCATCTGCCTACCAAGCAGGAGACATGGGTACGAGCCCACTCCAGGAAGACCCCACATGCCTCGGAGCAAGTAAGCCTGTGTGCCACGGCTGTTGAGCCTGTGTTCTAGAGCCCAGGAACTGCAACTGGTGAGCCCACGTGCCCCAAGTACTGAAGCCCATGCACCTAGAGCCCATGCTTCACACCAAGAGAAACCACTGCAGTGAGAAGCCCACACACTGCCACTAGAGAAGAGCCCTTGCTCTCTATAACTAGAGAAGAGCCCTTGCAGCAACCAAGACCCAGCGCAGCCAAAAAAAAAAAAAAAAGACTTGGACGAGTATGATCATAGTGGAGATGATAAGAAGTGGGTGGACTCTGGATGTATTTTGAAAGATAGAGCCAACAGAATTCCCTGAAGCAGTGGACATAAGGTATGAGAGATGAAAGAAGAGAAAACTGCTTCCAAGTTTTGGGCCTCAGTATCTGAAAGGGTGGTGTTGCCATTTTCTGAGAGGAAAAACAGCAAGACAAGCAAGTTGAAAGTGTTAAATCAAGGGCTTGATATTTGGACATATTAAATTTGAGATGCTTCTTTAGACATTCTAATGGAAGTATTCAATTAGCAGTCTGGGGTTTCTGAGAAAAGTCCAAACTGCAGATAAAAAATTTCAAAACCTTATCCTACCTTGCTCTGCTCACAAGCAAAAAGAAATGTTGGAAACATAGGGAATCTGCAAATTTTCAAGCAATACATATCAGATAGTATAGACCAACCAAGATATCTAGAAAGATTGTGGTTGGCATTGTCTGACAGAGTTGGTGAACAACTTCTCTCAGAGATGATCATGTACCTAGAGTTCTAAGCTCCCATAAACAGGCACCATCGTTGTAACTATCTGCAGTGGTCCCCTGCCCCATGGAGGCTGAAGTAGGATGAATTTTACCCCCCTAAATGAAAATAGACCAATGGCCTTTCTGGATCTCTTCTCTCCCAAGGTCAATATCACTATTTAAAACCAAACACCCTTTCCTCCTTGAATAAACTTTCTCCTCTCTTCCTGCACCTTGGCCTATTCCTTCTTCTACTTACAAAATAAAAGCTATCATCCACATTAATGAAGACAAACAGAGGGTAGGAGGAAGGGAATAGGGCATGACCTTACCTAGCAATAACCAATGTTTTTAATGTGTATTAAAATTTTTTTAATTTCTTTTTAATGTGTATTAAAATTTTTTTCACAGCTTTTCAAATTTAGATAATAAACATACTTGCTTCTTCTTTTAATTTATGAAGTAGAGTTGATTTACACTGTTGGGTTAATTTCTGCTTTTCAGCAAAGTGATTCAGTTATACATATATAAATTCTTTTTCTTATTCTTTTCCATTATGGTTTATCACAAGATATTGAATATAGTTCCCTATGCTATACAGTAGGACCTTGTTGTTCATCCATTCCGTATACAATAGTTTGCATCTGCTAGTCCCAAACTCCCAATATATCCCTCTCCCACCCTTCCCCGCCTTGGCAACTTCAAGTCTGTTTATGAGAAAATTTTTTTTTGTCATGTCCTGTACGCAATCTTAGTTCCCCCAGCCAGGGATCAAACATTCGCCCCCTGCAGCAGAAGTGGAAGTGCTGAGTCAACCCCTGGACTTCCAGGGAAGTCTGATAGCTCATTTCTTTGAGCACTAAGTATTTCGTGCACTGATGCACAATGTGCCCATTGTATGATGTGCCGCTGCCCTGTTTACCCGTTTACCTACTGCCCTCGCTAGTTGGTCATTCACCTGGGTAGCTCTCAAGATACTTTCAGTATAGTCTCCCTGACTTCAATATTCTGTAGTTTCCCTATGAGAAGTGTAGATGTAGATTTATTTTGATTCTTGAGATTCATTCTTTTCTAAATCAGAGGATTCATCATCAATTCTGAAAAGTTTCTCAAGCATTTTGTCTTTGAATAATATTTCTTTTTCATTTTCTCTATTCTTTTTGGCTGAAATCCAGTGGTCTATATGTTAGACTTTCTCATTGCATAGTTCATATTCCCTAACATCTGTTCTTCTGTCTTGCATTGGGAATAATTTCAGCAGTTGTATCTTCTAGTTTATTAATTCCTTTTTCAATTACATTTAATTTGCTTTTTGACTTGTTCATTTTGTGTTTTATGTATTTGTTTGGTTTTATTTTGGCCATGCCACATGGCCTGTGGGATCTTAGTTTCCCAGCCGGGGACTGAATCTGGGGCCTTGGCAGTGAAATCATGGAGTCCTAACCACTTGACTGCCAGGGAATTCCGTATATTTCTTAATGGTAAAGAAAAACCACATAATTGAAAATTTACCATCTTATCCATTCTTAAGAGTACATGTCAGTAATGTTAAGCATATTCACATTACTGGTGCAACCAGTCTCCAGAAATTTTTCATTCTGTAAAACTGAAACTCTATACCCATTAAACAACTCCCCATTTTCTTCTTCCCCTGGCAGCCACCTTTCAACTTTCTGAAACTATAAATTTGACTAATTTAAATATCTAATATAGAATCACATATACAGTGTTTGTCTTTTTGTAATTGGTTTATTTCACATAGTATGATGTCCTCAAAGTTCATCCATGTTCTCCTGGGCATATACCTGGAGAAAACCATAATTTGAAAATACACATGCCCTCCAATGTTCATTGCAGCACTATTAACAATAGCCAGGACATGGAAGCAATCTAAATGTCCATCAACAGAGGAATGGATAAAGGTGATGTGGTACCTGTATACAATGGAATAGTCAGTTCAGTTCAGTCGCTCACTCATGTCCAGCTCTTTGCGATCCCATGAATTGCATCATGCCAGGCCTCCCTGTCCATCACCAACTCCCAGAGTTCACTCAAACTCAGGTCCATCGAGTCAGTGATGCAAATCCAGCCATCTCATCCTCTGTCATCCCCTTCTCCTCCTGCCCCCAATCCCTCCCAGCATCAGAGTCTTTTCCAATAAGTCAACTCTTCGAATGAGGTGGCCAAAGTACTGGAGTTTCAGCTTTAGCATCATTCCTTCCAAAGAACACCCAGGACTGATCTCCTTTAGAATGGACTGGTTGGATCTCCTTGCAGTCCAAGGGACTCTCAACAGTCTTCTCCAACACCACACTTCAAAAGCATCAATTCTTCGGCTCTCAGCTTTCTTCACAGTCCAACTCTCGCATCCATACATGACCACTGAAAAAACCATAGCCTTGACTAGACGGACCTTTGTTGGCAAAGTAATGTCTCTGCTTTTTGATATGCTATCTAGGTTGGTCATAACTTTCCTTCCAAGGAGTAAGCGTCTTTTAATTTCATGGCTGCAGCCACCATCTGCAGTGATTTTGGAGCCCCCAAAAATAAAGTCTGACACTTTTCCCACTGTTTCCCCATCTATTTCCCATGAAGTGATGGGACCAGATGCCATGATCTTAGTTTTCTGAACATAAAAAAAGAACAAAATAATGCCATCTGGAGCAACATGAATGGACCTAGAGATCGTCATACTGAGTGAAATAAGTCAGACACAGAAAGACAAACATCATATGCCATCTTTTATGTGTGGAATCTATTTTTTTTTAAAAGGGTACAAATAGCTTATTTACAAAATAAAAGCAGAGCAAAACAAACATTGTTATGGGGGGAGGGGAAGAGGGATAAACTGGGAGATTGGGATTGACATGTACACACTACTATATATAAAATAGGTAATTAATAAGAACCAGCTGTATAGCACAAGGACCTCCACTCAATACTTTGTAATAGCCTATATGGAAAAAGAGTCTAAAAATAAAAAGTGGATTAATATATATGTATAACTGACTCACTTTGCTGTACACCTGAAGCTAACACCACATAGTATATCAACTATACTCCAATAAAATTTTATAAAGAAAAAAATTCACCCATGTTGTAGCATGTGACAGGATTTCTTCCTTTTTAAAGCTGAATAATCTTCCATTGTATGTATATACCACACTTTGTTTATTCATTCATCCATTGGTGGACGCTTGGGTTACTTCCACATTTATCTATTGTGAATAATGCTGCTGTAAACATGGGTATGAAAATATCTCTTTGATACCTTGCTTTCAATTCTTCCAAGTATATACCCAGAATTTTTTTTTTTTCTAGTTTTATTTTTTGAGGAACTATCATACTGTTTTCCACAGAGGCTGGAACATTTTACATTCTTAGCAATAATGCACAAAGCCTCCAATTTCTCCACATCCTCATCAGCACTTGTTATTTGCTGCGTTTGGAGTTATATGAATGAAGTTTGTTTGAGGAAGAATAAAGCACAATTGTCCTGGATCAATAAACAGGACAATTTTGAGATTCCTCGTTTTTTAGGAAAGTCTCCAACTACCTCATTCTGCTTAAGTTTTCATTGGCCAATCTGAGCTCTTGGCTCCTAAAGTGGAGGTTTCCCAGATGTGCGAGAATAACTAGTGGGAGAGTATTTCCCCACAGCTTCTGGAGATCAGTCTCCAGAGAAACTTGAAAGCTTGAAAACTTTTCTCTGGAGAAAAGTTGGGGGAAGAAGGAATTTCTGAGCAGCTAAGGAATATTCAGCCCTGTGAAATACACAACTACTTCCTCGGGATTGAATAACTTTCTGTATTCCCTTCCCTTCAAAAGACAAGAATTCCTCTACCCTTGTCAGAAAAGTGATACCTTCTGTGTTCATCTGGAGGAGGATCCTAATCAGAGAATATTCAGTCTGTAGGAAATGGAGACTTCCTTTGGTGGAAAGAAAGCTGCACTGAGAATCTGCAGCTCAGAACCCTGGATTTCAGTTCTGATGCTTTAGCTCAGAGGTTTGTGATGTGAAGTTCCTCCAGGAATTTCCTTGTTCATGGAATGCGGCTCACTCACCTGCTTTGGATCCAAGGCAGAGACAACAGCTCTCAGAATGCTTTGAATGGCTGTTCTGGTTCAATGATGCCTTCTTGCTCTTTTATCGTTCTTATACGGCACTGAAATGTCCACCTGTATGAAAACTGCCTATTATCGTATGGTTCTTTCCACCACAGCAAGCCAGGCTGTGTGTGATCCCCACTCAGGGAAGTACATAGAAATAAAATGACTTGTGCTAAGGTAGTGAGACCTTTAAAGGTATGCATGGCAGGAGAGTTCCTTTTAAAAAGCTAGTTTAACATCCTTGTTAGATTTTATATTTAATGGTAATATTTAAACACAAAGTAAAAATTATTCAAGTCTTATAAATAAATTATCCCAGTTTAAGTAAGAGAGCAAAATGTGAAAAAAAAAAAAAAAAACCCACCTACCCTCCACCACTCAATAATGTTTTGCCCATTGTTGTAGGCTGAGCATCCCAAGATATAGACTCTCAAGGAAACTTGTGGGCAAGTTATTGGGAAGTACTCTCAGAAACATCTGGGAGGGAAACAGAGGAGCCAGATGAAGCCAAGAGAAAACTTAGGTTGCCAAGTAGTTGCAGGTGGCAACAGAGGTTGCAGCAATCTCTGGGGGGAGCTCTGAAGCTAGGATTGCCCTTCATCACTGTGCCAAACTGAAGCAAAGGGCACATGCATTCATACTACATAAGAGCCAGTCATTGGATGCAGTCTGTCCCCAGGGAGGAACTTCGGCTCGGCAAGGTAGCTACGTGCAGCTGAGGGCAGTGTCTGGAGAGGCACTCTGTATGAGCCAGCAGTAGGCAACATTTCTCGCAACTGGGTGAAGTGTGCTGGTCCTAAGAAAGGGCATCCGCAGAACACCATCCCTACCCTCCTAATCTCTCCCCAGAAACAAAAGCCATGACATTTAAACATGTATCCCTCCAGACCTGTGTTTTGGAATTCATATATATTTTCATACACAGGCATATATGTACGTAACTTTTCTTTAATTCAAGAGATTAATAAGATGCATTGTTTTATTGCTTTCTTCACTTGTATTAGAGTTCTTTCTGTTAAGGTACAAAGAGCTCTTTTTCTTGCTCTGTGTCTCTCTTTATCTTAGACAACTGCATATTTCATATTGTAGATTTTCAATTTTATCAAATGCTATTTTGACATCTATTGGAATGACCATAAGGTCATCCTCAAGCTTTGAGTCTCAAAGGTTGTTCAGATTGAAAATCAAGAGTACAGAAAAGAACATTAAAAAAAAAAAGATCAATAATGAGGAGAGCTGCCTTATCAAATAGCAAATCGCAGTAAAAAACTGATGTTGGAGGGGCTTCCTTGGTGGTTAAGAATCTCCCTTGCAACACCAGGGACACTGGTTCAATCCCTCGTCCTGGAAGATCCCAGGTGCCATGGAGCAACTAAACCTGTCTGACGCAACTGCTGAGCCCACGCATTGCAATTTCTGAAGCCCATGCGCTTAGAGCCTGTGCTTCTCAACAGAAGAATCCACCACAATGAGAAGCCCGCACACCACAACAAAGAGTAGCCCCCATTTGCCATAACTAGACACAACTAGAAAAAGTCTACTTGAAGCAATGAAGACCCACCACAGCCAATAAATAAATAAATCTTAAAAAAAAAAAACTGGTGTTAGAAAATGGAATATTTAGAAATTATGTTCTACCTCACACTACATGTCAATAAAAATTCTAGACAGATTTAAAAAAGTGCAATATA
Source organism: Bos indicus (assembly GCF_029378745.1). Classification (NCBI taxonomy): domain Eukaryota; kingdom Metazoa; phylum Chordata; class Mammalia; order Artiodactyla; family Bovidae; genus Bos; species Bos indicus. Next base: position 130,627,692 of record NC_091760.1, read on the forward strand.
AAAACCCCAGAAAGTATTAAAGGGACTTCCCTGCCAGTCTGGTAATTGAGACTCCATGCTTCCACTTGAGGGGTGCAGGTTTCATCCCTCCTTGAGAAACTGAGATCCCATATGCCTTGTGGCCAAAATATCAAAACTTAAAACAGAAGGAAGGACTTCCCAGGTGGTGCAGGGCATAAGAATTGTGCCAATGGAGAGGATATTGGTTTGATTCCTGGTCTAGGAAGATTCCACATGCCACAGAGCAACTGAGCCTATGTGCTACAACTTTTTAGTCAGCCCTCTAGAGTGTGGGACTTCCCTAGTAGCTCAGCTGGTAAAGAATCCACCTGCAATTCAGAAAAGCCCAGTTTGATACCTGGGTCAGGAAGATCCCCTGGAGAAGGGATAGATTACCCACTCCAATATTCTTGGGTTTCCCTGGTGGCTCAGAAGGTAAAGAATCCACCTGTCAAGGCTATATATTGTTATCCTGCTTATTTAAGTTACATGCAGAGTACATCATATGAAATGTCAGGCTGGATGAATCACAAGCTGCAATAAGGATTGCCGGGAGAAATATCAACATCTCTGATATGTATATGAAACCACTCTAATGGAAGAAAGTGAAGAGGAACCAAAGAGCCTCTTGATGAAGGTGAAAGAGAAGAGTGAAAAAGCTGGCTTAAAACTCAAGAAACTAAGATCATGGCATCCAGTCCCATCACTTCATGGCAAATAGATGGGGAAATGTGGAAACAGTGGCAGATCTTATGTTCTTGGGCTCTAAAATCACTGTGAAAAGTGAATGACTGCAGCCATAAAATTAAAAGATGCTTGCTCCTTGGAAGGGAAGTTATGACAAACCTAAATGGCAGAGACATCATTTTGCCAACAAAAGTCCATATAGTCAAAATTATGGTTTTTTTCCAGTAGTCATGTGTAGATCTGAGAACTGGACTATAAAGAAGACCCGAGAATTGATGCTTTCAAATTGTGGTGCTGGAGAAGATTCTTGAGAGTCCCTTGGACAGCAAGGAAATCAAATCAGTCAATCCTAAAGGAAATCAGCCCTGAATATTCATTGGAAGGACTGATGCTGAAGCTGAAGCTCCACTACTTTGGCCACCTGACGTGAAGAGCTGATTAATTGGAAAAGATCCTGATGCTGGGAAAGATTGAGGGCAGGAGGAGAATGAGCAGCAGAGGATGAGATGATTATATAGCATCACCAACTCAGTGGACAGGAATCTGAACTCCTGGAGATAGTGGAGGACAGAGAAGCCTGATGTGCTGCAGTCCATGGGGTTGCAGAGTTGGACACAACTTAGCAACTGAATAACAACAACACAATCTGTAGGAGAGATATAAACATCCAATAAAGATATGAAAATTTACTCAACCTTCTTAGGAATCAGAGAAATGTGAATTAAAACAGTGTAAAATGATTTGGGGGGAGGAGGACAGAATTAGCAACAATTTAAAAATCCAATAATGTCCATTATTGGCAAAGCTACGGAAAAATGGGTGCTCTGTTTTATTGTTGAGCAGAAAATATATTGTTAAGTCTTTTGGAAGGCAGTTTAGCAAGTTCTATCCAGAATTTAAGTGGATAGATCTTTAGCCCATAAGTTCTTTGTCCCTAAATTGATCTTAAAGATACATAGATGTACACAGGTTCAGTTCAGTTCAGTTCAGTCGCTCAGTCGTGTCCGACTCTTTGAGACCCCATGAATTGCAGCACACCAGGCCTCCCTGTCCATCACCATCTCCGGGAGTTCACTCAAACTCACGTCCATCGAGTTGGTGATGCCATCCAGCCATCTCATCCTCTGTCGTCCCCTTCTCCTCCTGCCCCCAATCCCTCCCAACATCAGAGTCTTTTCCAATGAGTCAACTCTTTGCATGAGGTGGCCAAAGTACTGGAGTTTCAGCTTTAGCATCATTCCTTCCAAAGAAATCCCAGGACTGATCTCCTTCAGAATGGACTGGTTGGATCTCCTTGCAGTTCAAGGGTTAATCTGTTCACAGGTTAGTACATGCAATAATATTGAATGCAATAGAATTTGTAATTGAAAAATATTTTTGAAATAAACTAAATGAGAATATTTAGTCAAATTACAATATTCATTTACAAAATAACTTTACAGCAATTTGAAAGTGATAGACCTAACATTGAGAAGTCTTCAATACTCACTGTTAAGAGAAAAAACTTTGAACATACATTTAAAAATATATGCCTATGAGTGAGTGCCAAGTAGCTTCAGTCGTGTCCAACTCTTTGCGACTCTATGGACTTTAGCGCACCAGGGTCCTTTGTCTGTGGAATTCTCCAGGCAAGAATACTGGAGTCGGTTGCCATTACTCCAGGGGATCTTCCCGACCCAGAGAGCAAACCTGCGTCTAGTACAACTCCTGCATTTTGCAGGCGGGTTCTTTACCATTAGCACCGACTGGGAAAGGCCCAGATATACCCATGCATGTATACAGTTACAATAAAATTTTATCAGTGGTTATAAATTTTGAGGGGGGGGGACTGGTATTGATTGGGTGAAGTGATCCTTTCCTTTTTTATATGCAGTTATCTGTGTGATCTGAACACTCTACAATGATCCTCCAATACTTTCGTGATTTAAAAAACAACTTAAGGGAATTTCCTGGAGGTCCGGTGGTTAGAAATCGGTGCTCTCACGGTCAATCCCTAGTCATGAACTAAAACGCCATAAACAGAGCAACAGAATAAAAAAACTTTATAAAAGGAAAAGCTAACACCTACTGATAGAAAGGATATAAAGAAAAAAGTGAATCACTGCTGTACAGCAGAAATTAGCATAACATTCTAAATCAAGGACATTTCAATAAAAATAATTTAAAAAAAAGAAAAATTAGCTGTAATCGCATTTTAAAAGATCAATCTGTTAACATGCTAATGTTAATCTTTTCAGCTCCTTCTCTTTATAACTAATTTTTTAACCTAGAAGACTGAGTGGTATTTAAATTTTGTTTACCATTCTTGCTTTAACTTTCTCTAGAGTTTATCTCTAGTGTGGAATTCTCCCTCTTCCTTTGAAGTCACTATCTTTATTCAGGCTCTCCCAGGACTCTGTCCTGCTGACAGCTTGAAACTCCAGATCCAGCCCCAGGGCACAGGAATGGCCCAGCAGGAGCCACAGTCTTCATACTCTTCTGAGGCCCCTGGGAAGTAAAGGCATTCCAAGGTGCAGGACGGTTTAGGGATCAGAATACAGAACTGAGGACACCATGGGTGTGGCTAACTTTGATTACTGAAAAGAACTACTCAAAAGACAACAACTGGTAAAAGAAATATCCCCAAGAGAGACTGGGCACCGCTTCTGCCAGGATCAGGACCCCACACAAACTGAACTTTGCTTCCTCTATTCAGGTTGCAAGGCGATGAGAACCAGGATAAAGGTGTTGACTGCATCACATGCTCTGGCAGTCAATGATTGCTTAACGCTGAGCTTAATTCGGGGGGCGGGGGGCGGGGGGAGTGTTTATTTAGACCACAAGGGCAAATCTATATTTCTGATTTAAAAAAGACCCTTGGAAAACACCCTGTTAGACTTAACTACAGGAAGCAGACCAAGCGTGGCCAGTCTTAGCCAGAAGGTTAGTCCTTCAGGGTCCCAGCTGCACCTGCCCAGGATCGTATCAGTTAGAGATGAGCAAAATCTGTGTCCGTGTGAGCCTGTCCCGGCATCCAGGGAAGGAGTTATGTTAGTATCTGAACTTTATCTAATTGTGATCCTGTACACTGTGGGATAAGAATCCACAGACAGGCCATCCCTCGCGGTCCACTGGGTAGGACTTCGTGCTTCTATGCAGCGTGCCCGGGTTTCAACCCTGGTCAGGGAACTAGATGCCAATGCCAAAATGAAGATCGAAGATCCCTCCTGCCTCAACTAAGACCTGGCATAGCCAAATAAATAAATATTAAAATAGAAAAAAATAGAAAAGACAGAGTTTGGAGCTCTTAAAAAGAAATCCATGGATAAAGTTATAATCAGAGAAAATTTAGTGTACAAGAGTCAATAAGGAGATGAAAATCAATTACAGATCCAAAAATGAAAGTTATCCAGATTAGGTGTTTCAAATCCACTTAACAGTAATCATTTTGCAATAGCTACATATATCAAATCATTATGTTGTACACCTTAATGTAATATAATGTCAGTTATAGCACAAGACTGGGGGAAAAGTAAAAAATAAAATCTCTTTAGGAATTCCCTGATGGTTCACTGGTTAGGACTCAGCACTTTCACTGCTGAGGGTGCAGGTCCAATCTCTGGTCAGCCTGCAAGCTGCCTGGTGTGGCCAAAAAAAAAAAAAAATCTAATCTTCTGCTGTCTCAATCTAGACCCTAGAAGATTTTAGATGTTCCTTTAGCAAACATACTTCCTGATTTACAAATGAACACTACTGCAGAAATATTGTCTTTGGAATGGGCAAGGTCTTCATGATTAAACTTTGGACCTGCCACCTCTTTACATCCCCTGCTCTTCTACCACAGTGAGAAGCTTCATATTAATAAATGTTTTTGGCTGATGGCAAAGCTGTTGACTTTCTGTATTCAAATCTGATTATTCTCTTAGAGGAATGGGGAAAAGGCACAAATAATTGACTCTGTGAATATATTTGATTTGGTAGTGTGATAATTTTATGGTAAGTTCACCCTGGTATTCTGAGCATGAATTAATTAGCAGGAAGTGGCAAGTGTCTGGAGGAGATACTTTCAATAGGGAATTCCCCTCACTGTCCCCTTGGGGCATGTGACAGAAGCTCTGCCAATCAAATGCTCTCTCACAGGGCATTGCTATTTGAACAAACAGGAGACAAGGGGTATAACCTTTTGTCTCAGTGAACTAAGAGAGGGGTAGAGCTCTAAAGACCAAAAGGAATTTACTGTCCATATAGTAAACTCAAAAGGGGACACTAGGATTCAATTCCCTCGTTAAAATTATTCATTTCACAAACATTTACTGAGCATGTGATTGCCACCAGGCAGGGATCTGTGAGGCTCCTGGGCACAAGGCTTTTCTGTTCTCCCTCCTCCGATTTTACTACCTTCCCCAAGTTGAGACACATGGTTTAAAGGTCATAAGCCTGCTGTCTCCCTCTTTGCCTGGCAAAGCACGGTAAAGCGTCTGCCTGCAGTATGGGAGACCTGGGTTCAATCCCTGGGTCGGGAAGATCCCCTGGAGAAGGGAATGGCAACCTACTCCAGTACCCTTGCTTGGAAAATCCCATGGATGGAGGAGCCTGGTATGCTACAGTCCATGGGGCCCCAAAGAGTCGGACACGACTGAGAGACTTCATTTGCCTTTCTTTCCTTTTCCTACAGAGAAGCTGAACTTTCATCATCACAGTGTGCACCAGGCTCTGTACTAGATGTTTGCACATACTCATTTCATTTCACAGATGGGGACAGATTCAAAAACCTTTAAGACTGTTGTTCAAGATCACATAGGGGGACTTCCCTGGTTGTCCAGTGGCTAAGACTCCAGGCGCCCAATGCAGGGGGCCTGGGTTTGATCCCCGTTCAGGGAACTAGATCCCCTGTGCTGCAACTAAAGATCCCATACGCCTCAACTAACACCTGGCACAACCAAATAAATAAATAAATATTAAAAAAAATATATATATATATATCACAGGGTTCTGGCCCCGAGTTCTGACTCTAGTGCTTTATCTACTATACCACACAGTTTAGGCCAAGGCTTGCCCACACCCAGTTGTAGGGATAAAATGAAAGAAAAACACCAACAGATTATTTTTAAATAGATGAGGCTGACTCAAAAAGTAGAATCAATTTTATTTCAAGTAAATGAGTATTAAAGCTTATGTATAGTCCCTGAAAACACATTGCTGGAAGGGGAAGAGCCTAGAAGGGAGATTTCCCAAGAGAGAACAGTAGGGCCTCATGAACACACACACAGAACAGAATTCTCCCCCATCAGAGAGGATGAACCTCAAACAGTCAATAGAAAGCTGATGGCTGAGGTGTTTGGAATGAAAAAGTAAATAGCCTCTTGGCTGCAAGTGAAAGAAACCCAGTTCTACTAGCTTAGATAACCACAGAAAGAGCCTCAAGGGCAATGATAACTAAGACTGACTCTCTCTCTCTTTCTCCCCTTCCTTTTCTTGTCTGTGCATCTCTCTGTCTGTCAACCATTCTCTCGCAGACAAGTTACTACAAGTGAATGTATAATAGCTGTTGGCAGTTTTCAGACTACACCTTCCAGCTACCCCACCCAAGAACATTACTCCTTCCCCTAGTGCCAATTCAAACATCCTGGTGTAGAACTAGAGTGAGTGGGGCAGGTGAGGTTGGCGGGGGGGAGCTAGTTTAGTTCAGTTCATTTCAGTCACTCAGTCGTTTCCGACCCTTTGCGACTCCATGGACTGTAGCACGCCAGGCCCCCCTGTCCATTACCAAGTCCCGGAGTTTACTCAAACTCATGTCCATTGAATTGGTGATGCCATCCAACCATTTCATCCCTTGTCCTCTTCCCTCCCGCCTTCAATCTCTCCCAGAATCAGGGTCTTTTCAAATAGGGGGTGAGTTAGCAGAGGGCAAGAGGAGGCAACCAGTGGCAATGATAATACAAAAGAAATGGGGACATATGATTCTGTGATGAAAACATTTAGTGTCCTCAGCATGGAGTTATAGTTCTAATCTGCCTCATTTCTTTCTGGTTATAAATGGCTCATTGACCCTACAAATTCAGAAAAGATTTGGCTGAAACAAGAGGTAAATGGGCTCAAATGTTATCCCTCATCTACATTAGCAGCATCATTATTTTTATTTATGGGTATATTCTTTTGATTGCTTTTATGGCTATTGGCTTTGATGGACTGTGACATTTGGAAATTTGAGTGTGTTGATCATCTTTAATAACTATTCTAGACTTTTCTGTAGATTTTCTTGACTCTTAACTTCTATTTTAGTATTTGGCCCATTAATAAGAATAATTCCAAAGACTTAAATATACATTTCAGAATTAAGCATTTTTAAGTAGGTAGATTCAAACCAATATTTACTTGCAAAAGAATTCATTAGACTGTATAGCCCAGGGTAGTATATCCAATCTCCTGGGATGAACCATAATGGAAAAGAATATTTTAAGATATATGTGTGTGTGTATGGGCTTCCCTTGTGGCTCAGCTGGTAAATAATCCACCTGCAATGCGGGAGACCTGAGTTGGGAAGATCCCCTGGAGAAGGGAAAGGCTAGCCACTCCAGTATTCTGGCCTAGAGAATTCCATGAACTGTATATATATATAGTCCATGGGGTTGGAAATAGTCAGATACAACTGAGCAACTTTCACTTTCACTTTCATGGATTCCCAGGTGGTGCTAATGGTAAAGAACCCGCCTACTAATACTGGAGGAGACACTGGTTTGATCCCTGGTTCGGGAAGATCCCCCGGAGGAGGGCATGGCAACCCATTCCAGTATTCTTGCCTGGAGAATCCCATGGATAGAGAAGCCTGGTGGACGCAATCCATAAGGTCACAAAGAGTTAGACACAAGTGAAGCAACGCAGCAGCAGCAGGTGTGTGTATAACTGAGTCTATATGGCAGAAATTAGCATGACATTGTAAATCAACCATACTTTAATTAAAAAATACATTAGAGGACTTCCCTGGTTAAAACTCCACACTTCCTCTGCAGGGGGTGTGGGTTAGATTCCTGGTCAGGGAACTAATATCCCACATACTGCACATTGCTGCCAGAAAGAAAAAAAAAAATTAGAGCCCTATGTTTGCATTTTCCATCTCATTTAATATAGAAAAAAAATGGGGGGAGCAAATTGGAGTGGGGGTGTGGGCTGGATTCCCTCCCTGCCTTTTCATGCACCCAGTGACCTAGTTAGGTCCTTTAGTCATTTAAAATTCTATTTCATTCTCTCTGAAATAGTTAACATCACCTACTTAAGGATTAGAAGCAGAAGTAGAGATAACAGATGCTTAATACAGGGTATGGGAAGCTTAATAAGTGGTGCTTATCAATTTTAACTGAAGCCATTCCCCCTCAACACCCTGAGAGATCTTTATCCCAGGCTGGGAGGACTCAGCAGTGCTCCACTACATACTCACCTGCCCAAGGTACAGAGAAAGCCATCAATCACCAGTTTACTGGGATCCTCTCTCTCTGAGCCCAAATTGCCCTGCATGGCTTATAGTCTCTTTGATCTTTCTATTGCACTGCTGTGCATCTCTTGCATTGTTAACTCAGACTATTAGCTCTCACATTGTTCAGTGTTTCACTACCAGTTGCCAAACTGACCTCATTTCCTGCCAAGTTAACCTCATTTCCGTTTTTGATAAGGTTACTAAATGAATAGATTCTAAGAATACTGCCAGCATAGTATTATCTGGGTTCTGCAAGGGGGACGATAAGTTCCTGTGGTGTCTCTGTGGCCAAGATGGCCAAAAAATGAAACAGAGTGTAGATAGCAAGAATCATAAATAGCTAGACAAATACCTCCAACAGCCCTTTGATCAAACCGAGGAGAGGTTGGTTGTGGGAAGTAGATGGATACAGAGGGGTCAACCTGGGAATAAGAACTAATGTGGTCATAAAAAATATCCTCCAAGATCTAGAGTAGGAAGCCCACTCCCTCATTCCTATACCAAATATTTATTGAGTGCATGGGCAGGGCACTGAGTATGACCCTGGCGATAGAAGAGAACAAAACAGATCTGACTTCTGCCTTTTTGGAACTTACATTCTAGTGGTAGGGAGAAAGACAACAAACACACATATCATCTGAGAGTTTCTAAAACAGATGTGATACCAAGAAAGCAGCATGACTTGGGGCAGGAGAGGGGTGGTCCTTTAGGCAAGATCATCAAGTGAGCTAGAGAATGAGTAGCCAGCTGTGTGAACTTCTGGGGCCACAGCTAGCTAGGCAGAGGGAAGAGCAAATGCAAAGGTCCTAAAAAGAGAATATGGGACCTCCCTGGTTGTCCAGTGGTTAAAAATCTGCCTGCTAATGCAGGGGACAAGTGTTTGATCCCTGGTCAGGGAAGATCCCACATGGGGAGGGGCAACTAAGCCTGTGGGCCACAGCTCCTGAGCCCACAAGCCCTAGAGCTGGTGCACTGAAACCAGAGAGTAGACCCCACTTGCTGCAATAAGAGAAAGCCTGCTCACAGCAACAAAGACCCAGCTCAGCCACACACAAAAAAGAAAGAAAGAAAGAGAATGTGCTTGGTATATTTAGGTCTAGAAAGAAAAGCAAATCTGGGGAGCAGAAATGAAGTGAGAAGTGGAGAGAGAAAAGGAGTGGACCTTCTAGTGAAGAGCTTCCCAGATAATGTGCCCCAGTGGGGGTTCACTGTGTCCCAGCTGTGGCTCCCTCAGCCCCATATCAGAAGTAGGGCCTGGAGTAGCCTGATTTGCTCCCTACCACCGTCATCACCTTGGACTGAAAAAGCTTCATCTACTTACCCAGTGTTCCATTCACATATTATGAATTCCTTTTGATGCTGAAAGCTTAGCTTCTCTGTTGGAGTTCAGTGGGCCAGTTGTGTCCGACTCTTGGTGACCTCATGGCCTGTAGCATGGCAGGACTCCCTGTCCCTCCCCATCTCCTGGAGTTTGCCCAAGTCCATGTTCACTATATTGGTGATACCATCTAGCCATCTCTTCCTCTGATGCCCTCTTCTCCTTCTACCCTCACTATCTTTCCCAGCATCAGGGACTTTTCCAATGAGTTTGCTGTTCTCATCAGGTGACCAAAATACTGGAGCTTCAACTTTATCATCAGTCCTTCCAATGAGTATTCAGGGTTGATTTCCTTTAAGATTGACTGGTTTGGTCTCTAAGGAGTCTCAGGAGTCTTCTCTGACACCACAGTTAGAAGACATCAATACTTTGGCGCTCTGTCTTCTTTAAGGTCCAGCTCTCACAACCATCTGTGACCACTTGGAAGACCATAGCCTTGACTAGCTGGACCTTTGTCAGCAGAGTGATGCCTCTGCTTTTCAACACACTGTCTAGGTTTGTCATAACTTTCCTGCCAAGAAGCAATCGTTTTCTGATTTTGTGGCTGCAGTCACTATTCACAGTGATTTTAGAGCCCAAGAAGAGGAAATCTGTCACCACTTCCACCTTTCTCCTTCTATTTGCCATAAAGTAATGGGGCCGGATGCCATGATCTTAGTGTTCTTAATATTTAGTTTTATGCTGACTTTTCCACTCTCCTCCTTCACCCTCATCAAGAGATTCTTCAGTTCCTCTTTGCTTTCTCCCATTAGAGTTGTATATCCACGTATCTGAGGTTGATGTTTCTCCCACCTATCTTGATTCCAACTTATAATTCATCCAGCCCAGCATTTCTCATGATGTGCTTGGCATATAAATTACATCTATGTCAAATAAAATCTCGGAGACAGACTTTTGGGGAGAGTAGAAAAAGATAGCTTCGTTGCTATGCCAGGCAAAGGGGGACACAGCAGGCTAATGCCTTTAAAACCATGTGTCCCAATTTGGGGAAGATAGTGACAAGTTTTATAGTGAAAGAGGGCATGATCAGCTAGTGGACATTCTTCTGATGGGTTGGTGGTGAGGTTAGTAGGAATCAACATTGTCAACCTTCAGGTTTAACTGGTCTAGGGTCTACATGCTTGTGGGCAGCATGCCATAACTTCTCTCACCTGGAGGCAATTTCAGTATCCACAAAATAGCTCAAAACTATTGTGCTAAAAAATAGCTCAAAGCTATTGTGCTAAAAAAAATAGCACAAAGTCCACAAAATTGCTGGGTAAAAAAGATGACCATATCTTCTCGGAATTAAACATGTTAAGTGTAGAATAACAAAAAGAGTATGGTAAGTGACATGAGGAAAGTTAAAAGAAAAATCATAGTCCTAAAAATGGCATCACTGCTCTTAAAAGTCCATGATACAAAGCCTAGATTTAATACCTGATTTGATGTTCCTGCTAGTCAGGGCCTGACAAAATGTGGTCCAATAGAGAAGGGAATGGCAAATCACTTCCATATTCTTGCCTTAAGAACCCTATGAACACAAAGAAAAGAAAAAGATATGACACTGGAAGATGAGCCGACCATGTCGGTACGTGTCCAATATGCTACTGAGGAAGAATGGAGAAACAGCTCCATGAAGAATAAAGGGGCTAGGCTAAAGAGGAAACCTTGCTGAGCTCTGGATGTGTCTGGTGCCCAGGTGGCAACAGTGGTAAAGAACCCACCTGCCAATGCAGGAGACTGTGAGAGATGTCAGTTCAATCCCTAGGTTGGGAAGATACCTGGAGGAGGGCATGACAACCCACTCCAGTATTCTTACCAAGAGAGCCTGGCAGGCTGCAGTCCATGGGGTCACAAAGAGTCAGACACCACTGAAGCGACTTAGCATGAACGCTAATGGTGAAAGTAGAGTCCGGTGCTGTACAATATTGCATAGGAACCGGGAATGTTAGGTCTATGAGTCAAGGTAAATTAGATATGGTCAAGCAGGAGATGGCAAGAGTGAACACGGACAGTTTAGGAATCAGTGAACTAAAATGAACAGGAATGGGCAAATTTAATTCAAATGACCAATATATCTACTACTGTGGGCAAGAATTAGAAATGGAGTAGCCCTCATAGTCAACAAAAGAGTCCAAAATGCGGTATTTGCATGCAATCTCAAAAACGATATAATGATCTTGGTTCATTTCCAAGGCAAACCATTCAGCATCACAGTAATGCAAATCTATCCTCCAACCATTAATGCCAAAGAAGCTGAAGATGAACAGTTCTATGAAGACCTACAAGACCTAGAACTAAAACCAAAAACAGATGTCATTTTCATCATAGGGTATTAGAATGAAAAAATAGGATGCGAAGAGATACATGGAATAACAGGCAAATTTAGCTTTGGGCTACAAAATGAAACAGGGCAAAGGCTAACTTTTGTCAAAAGAACATGCTGGTCATAGCAAACAGCCTCTTCCAACAACACATGAGAGAACTCTACACATGGACATCACCCGATGGTCAATACTGAAATCAGATTGATTATATTCTTTGTAGCTGAAGATCGAGAAGCACTAAACATTCGGCAAAAAGAAGACCAGGAGCTGATTGTGGCTCATGATGAGCTCCTTATTGCCTAATTCAGCCTTAAATTGAAGAAAGTAGGGAAAACCACTAAACCATTCAGGAAGTGAAGTCGCTCAGTCATGTCCAACCCTCAGCGACTCCATGGACTGCAGCCCACCAGGCTCCTCTGTCCATGGGATTCTCCAGGCAAGAGTACTGGAGTGGGGTGCCATGGCCTTCTCCAAATGAAACCAGGAAGGGGCTAAACCAAATCCTTTGTGATTATACAGTGGAAGTGACAAATAGATTCAAAGGATTAGATCTGTTAGACAGGCTGCTTGAAGAACTATGGACAGAGGTTCATGACATTGTATAGGAGGTGGTGACCAAAACCATCCCAAAGGAAAAAAAAAATGCAAGAAGGCAAAGTGGTTGTCTGAGGAGGCCTTACAAATAGCTGAGAAAAGACAAAGGAGAAAGGGAAAGATATACCAACTGAAGGCAGAGTTCCAGAGAATAGCAAAAAGAGATTAAAAAAAAAACTTTCTTAAGTGAACAATGCAAAGAAACAGAGGAAAACAATAGAATAAGAAACACTAGAGATCTCTTTAAGAAAACTAGAGATACCAAGGGAACATTATGTGCAAAGATGGGCATAGTAAAGGACAGAAACAGCAAGGACCTAACAGAAGCAGAAGAGATTAAGAAGAGGTAGCAAGAATACACAGAAGAACTATACAAAAAACGATCTTAATGACCTGGATAATCACTGTGGTGTGGTCACTCGCCTAGAGCCAGATATCCTCCAGTGTGAAGTCAAGCGGACCTTAGGAAGTATTACTAGAAACAAAGCTAGTGGAGGTGATGGAATTCCAGCTGAGCTATTTCAAATCCTAAAAGATGATGCTGTGAAAGTGCTGCACGCAATATACCAGCAAATTTGAAAGACTCTGCAGTGGCCACAGGACTGGAAATGGTCAGTTTTCATTCCAATCCCAAAGAAAGGCAATACCAAAGAATGTTCAAATTACCATACAATTGGACTTATTTCAAATACTAGAAAGATTATACTCAAAATCCTTCAACCTAAGCTTCAACAGTATGTGAACTGAGAACTTCCAGATATACAAGCTGGGTTTAGAAAAGGCAGAGAAACCAGAGATCAAATTGCCAACATCCATTGGATCATAGAGAAAGCAAGGGAATTCCAGAAAAGCATCTACTTTTGCTTCATTAACTACACTAAAGCCTTTGACTGTGTTGATGACAACAAACTGTGGAAAATTCTTAAAAAGAGATGGAAATACCAGACTACCTTACTTGTCTCCTGAGAAACCTGTATGTAGGACAAGAATTAACAGTTATAACCTTATATGGAACAACAGATTGGTTCAAAATTGGGAAAGGAATACATCAAGTCTATATATTATCACCCCGTTTATTTAACTTTTATGAAGAGCACATCATGTGAAATGTCTGGCTGAATGACTCACAAGCTAGAATCAAGATTATCAGGAGAAATATCAATAACCACAGATAAGCAGATAATATACCACTTTAATGGCAGAAAGGGAAGAGGAACTAGAGAGCCTTTTGATGAGGGTGAAAGAAGAGAGTGAAAAAGATGGCTTAAAAGTCAAAACACTAAGGTCATGGCATCTGGTCTCGTCACTTCATGCAAATAGGTGGGGGAAAAGTGAAAACAGTGATAGACTTTATTTTTTTGGGCTCCAAAATCACTGCAGATGGTGACTGCAGTCATGAAATTAAAAGACGCTTGCTCCTTGGAAGAAAAGCTATGACAAACCTAGACAGTGTATTAAAAAGCAGAGACATCACTTGGCCTACAAAGTTCTGTCTACTTAAAGCTGTGGATTTTTCAGTAGTCATGCGAAGATGTGAGAGTTAGACCATAAAGAAGGCTGTGCGCTAAAGATTTGATGCTTTCAAATTGTGGTGCTGGAAACTCTTGAGAGTCCCTTGGACAGCAAGGAAATCAAACCAGTCAATCCTAAAGGAAATTAATTCTGAATATTCTTTGGAAGGACTGATGCTGAAGCTGAAGCTCCAATGCTTTGGCACCTGATGTGAAGAACCGACTTACTGGATAAAGATCCTGACACTAGCAATGACTGAGAGCAAAAGGAGAAGAGGTCGACAGAGGATGAGATGGTTGTATAGCATCACTGACTCAGTGGACATGAATTTGAGCAAACTCTAGGTGATAGTGAAGGACAGGGAAGCCTGGCTTGATGCAGTTCATTGGGTTGCAAAGAGTTGGATATGTCTTAGTGACTGGACAACAAAAACAAAACTGCAGTTTCACCCTCTTCCAGAAATGTAATCTGAACCAACCAGCCTGGAATTTTCAGATCCAGCACCAGTAAAGTAATCTGTCACATTGGCCCTCTCCCTTTCCACCCCTCTTCCTCCATTCAAGAAGTGCCAGTCTGCGTGATAAAACCTTTGCCATTCATTTTCTTCTAAAATAGATGCCCTGGCCTAAAAATAATCCTTTCTTTTCTTTTGCTAATAGCTCTCTTTCCCCAGCATGGGGCTTCCAGGTGGTGCTAGAGGTAGAGAACCTGCCTACCAAAGCAGGAGACTTAAGAGCACAGGGTCTAATCCCTGGGTTGAGAAGTACCCCTGGAGTAGGAAATGGCAACCCACTCCAGTATTCTTGCCTTGAGAATCCATCCCATGGACAGAGGAGTCTGGTGGACTACAGTCCATGGGGTCTCAAAGAGTCGGACACCACTGAAGTGACTTAGCACTTAACCCTTTTCCCACCCTTCTTTCTATAAAAACCTTCCATTTTGTACAAATCCTTGGAGGTTCTTTTAGTTGCTAGATGAGGTTCTACCAAAATCATGAAGTGCCCAATGAAGCCAATTGTAATTCTTCAAATTTACTTGGTTGAATTTTGCTTTTAAACACTAGGCAGATAGATTAACGAAACAAAATTAGGAGCCCAGAAACTTATATATGTGAAAATTTATATATAATATATATATATATTTATAGTTTATTATTGAGATGGTATTCTAAAAATGGATTATTCAGGGAATTCCCTGTAGGTCCAGTGATTACCACTTGGCACTTCTAAAACAGGAGGGAAGGGGGCAGGGCACAACCTTAAAAAGAATAACATAGCCTGAGGACATGACATAAACTGATTAGAACAAAGCAAGTCCCATTGAGGTCCTTTAATGGACCGGAACCTGGTGGTCTGGAGTCAATGATAAGAAAGTAAAGGAGAGAGAAAGAGGCTGATATTCCTTGGTTAACGCAGAAAACCAGTAAAGTCCCTGACACGGGGTTTGCTCTGTTCACGAAGGCCTCGGGTGCCCTCTCAATGGGGTGAAGGCGCAGAGACCTTCTCAAGAGGGTCTTAAAAGCCCGGGCAGGAAAGTGAACCCAGAGGGCCCCTGCGCTCCAAAGACATAGCCTGAGAGAGAGAGAGAGAAAGTAAGACAAGGGGACCAAAGCTCTGATGGATCAAAGGTGTTTTAATCAACATGGTGTGGGCATATATACTGTAGTTATTCTCAGCAAAGATAAAGATTAAAATTCCAGACTTACAAAACATAGGCGATCCATATTAAAGAGAGAGAGAGTTGTAAACAATCACTTTTACCATATGGTTCACAAAAAAGGAAGAGGGTACTTATCACTGTATTGAAAAACTAAGGAAGCAAATGCCTGGATCCCTCAGCCCCAGGAGAGGCTTGCCTCTCCTCTTAATTCCTGAATATTCAGGAATTAATAAGGAACAGAGGATTCCTGACAGATCCAAAACAGCACACAGGAAGCCTTCTGTTACATGCTTCCTGACAAAGTCCAAGATGGCAGATAAGTGGACTTCCACTAGACCTTGAGCCTCAGCTTATCCTTATTGTAACACATCAACAAGCTAAATGACGCACCTGCATGTGTCAAGACAATTCAAAGGCCAATCAAAAAGTTCAAAAAGTAGGCAGTGGTCCAATTCCTGGGCACCTCCCCCAATTAGCTGGAATACTTTCCCCACTCATTA
The DNA here is from genome assembly GCF_029378745.1 of Bos indicus. Classification (NCBI taxonomy): domain Eukaryota; kingdom Metazoa; phylum Chordata; class Mammalia; order Artiodactyla; family Bovidae; genus Bos; species Bos indicus. The sequence goes on from NC_091760.1 coordinate 130,643,781, forward strand.
GCCTATGGAATTACCCACTCCAGGAGGAAAAGGGGAAGACAGAGGATGAGATGGCTGGATGGCATCACTGACTCGATGGACGTGAGTCTCAGTGAACTCCGGGAGTTGGTGATGGACAGGGAGGCCTGGCGTGCTGCGATTCATGGGGTCGCAGAGTCGGACACGACTGAGCGACTGATCTGATCTGATCTGATCTGATGAAAACTGACAGGCTTCCCAGGTGGCAAAGTGGTAAAGATTCTGCCTGCCAATGTAGGACACACAAGAGATGTGGGTTTGATCCCGGAGTCAGGAAGATCCTCTGGAGAAGGAAATGGCAATCCACTCCAGTATTTTTGCCTAGAGAATCCCATGGACAGATTCTGGGGACTACAATTCATGGGGTTGCCAATAGTCACACATGACTGAGCACGTCCACACACATAAAAAAGACAACCTCATACCTTGGTGCTGTTCTCACATTCTGACATGGCCCACACTTTGAAGTGTGTTTTTCTATAAATAAATCTACCTATTGCTTTGTCTCTCACTGAATGCCTTTGGTGATGAGACATCAAGAACCTAAGCCTTGGGCTTCCCTGATGGCTCAGTAGTAAAGAATCTCCTGACAATGCTGGAGATACAGGTTCGAGCCCTGGTCTGGGAAGATCCCGCATGCTACAGGGCAACTAAGCCTGTGTGCCACAGCTACTGAGCCTGTGCTCTAGAGCTCATGCTCTGTAACAAGAAAAGTCATAGCAATGAGAAGCCCAAGAACCTCAACTAGAGAGTAGCTTCTGCTCAAAGCAATAAAGGACCAGCACACCCAAAAATAAATAAATAAAAGTATTTTTTAAAAAAGAGAGAGAGAACCTGAGCTTTTTTTTTTTTCACTTTATTTTTTTTAATTGAAGGATAATTGCCTTACAGAATTTTGTGGTTTTCTGTCATATATCAAGAATCAGTCATAGGTTCACTGATGTCCCCACCCTCCCAAGCCTCTCTCCCATCTCCTGCCCTATCCCATCCTTCTAGATTGTCACAGAGCCCTTGTTTGAGTTCCCTAAGTCATATAGCAAATTCCCATTGGCTATCTACTTTAGGGGACTGGAATGCAAAAGTAGGAGGTCAAGAGAAACCTGGAGTAACAGGCAAGTTTGGCCTTGGAGTACAAAATGAAGCAGGGCAAAGGCTAACAGAGTTTTGCCAAGAAAACACACTGGTCAGGGCAAATATTCTCTTCCAACAACATATGAGAGAACTCTACACATGGACATCACCAGATGGTCAATACCAAAATCAGATTCTTTGCAGCTAGAGATGGAAAAGCTCTATATAGTTAGCAAAAATAAGACCAGGAGCTGACTGTAGCTCAGATCATGAACTCATTATTGCAAAATTCAGACTTAAATTGAAGAAAGTAGGGAAAACCACTAGACCATTCAGGTATGACCTAAATCAAATCCCTTATGATTATACAGTTAAAGTGACAAATAGATTCAAGGGATTAGATCTGATAGAGTACCTGAAGAACTATGGATGGACGTTTGTGACATTGTACAGGAGACAGTGATCAAGACCACCCCAAGAAAAAGAAATGCAAAAAGGCAAAATGGTTGTCTGAGGAGGCCTTACAAATAGCTGAGAAAAGAAGAGAAGCAAAAGGCAAAGGAGAAAAGGAAAGACATACCCATCTGAATGCAGAGTTCCAAAGACCACCAAGGAGAGATAAGAATGCCTTCCTAAGAGATTAATGGTAAAAAAAATAGAGAAAAATAACATAATGGGAAAAACTAGAGATTTCTTCAAGAAAATTAGAGATACCAAGGAAACACTTCATGCAAAGACGGGCTCAATAAAGGACAGAAAGAGCAAGGACCTAACAGAAGCAGATGTTAAGAAGAGGTGGCAAGAATACACAAAAGAACTATACAAAAAAGATCTTAATGACCCAAATAAATATGATGGTGTGATCACTCATGTAGAGCCAGACATCCTGGAATGTGAAGTCAAGGGGGCCTTAGGAAGCATGACTACGAACAAAGCGAGTGGAGGTGATGGCATTCCAGCTGAGCTATTTCAAACACTGTGAAAGTGCTGCACTCAATATGCCAGCAAATATGGAAAACTCAGCAGTGGCCACAGGACTGGAAAAGGTCAGTTTTCATTCCAATCCTAAAGAGAGGCAATGCCTAAGAATGTTCAAACTACCGTACAATTGTACTCATTTCACAATCTAGCAAAGTAATAATTAAAATTCTCCAAGCCAGGCTTCAACAGTACATGAATTGAGAACAACTTCGAGATGTTCAAGCTGGATTTAGAAAAGGCAGAGGAACCAGAGATCAAATTGCCAACATCTGTTGGATCATAGAAAGAGCAAGAGGGTTTCCAAAAAAATCTGCTTTATTGACTATGCCAAAGCCTTTGACTATGTGGATCATGACAAACTGTGGAAAATTCTGAAAGAGATGGGAATACCAGACCACCTTACCTACCTCCTGAGAAGTCTGTATGCAGGTCAAGAAGCAATAGTTAGAACTGGACATGGAACAATGGACTGGTTTCAAAATGGAAAAGGAGTATGTCAAGGCTGTATATTGTCATCCCGTTCATTTAACTTACATGCAGAGTACACCATGCAAAATGCTGGGCTGGATGATATACAAACTGGAATCAAGATTGCCAGGAGAAATATCAATAACCTCTTTTGTGCAGATGATACCCTTATGATACCACCCTTATGGCAGAAAGCGAAAAAGAACTAAAGAACCTCTTGATGAAAGTGAAAGAGGAGAGTGAAACTCAACATTCAAAAGACTAAGATCATGGCATCCAGTCCCATCGCTTCATGGCAAATAGATGGGGGGAAAGTGAAAACAGTGACATACTTTATTTTCTTGGGCTCCAAAATCACTGCAGATGGTGACTGCAGCCATGAAATGAAAAGATGCTTGCTCCTTGGAAGAAAAGCTATGACCAACCTGCTGCTGCTGCTAAGTCACTTCAGTCGTGTCCGACTCTGTGCGACCCCATAGACAGCAGCCTACCAGGCTCCCCCATCCCTAGGATTCTCCAGGCAAGAACACTGGAGTGGGTTGCCATTTCCTTCTCCAATGAGTGAAAGTGAAAAGTGAAAGTGAAGTCGCTCAGTCGTGTCCGACTCTCAGCGACCCCATGGACTGCAGCCTACCAGGCTCCCCCATCCCTAGGATTCTCCAGGCAAGAACACTGGAGTGGGTTGCCATTTCCTTCTCCAATGCATGAAAGTGAAAAGTGAAAGGGAAGTCGCTCAGTCGTGTCTGACTTTTAGCAACCCCATGGACTGCAGCCCACCAGGCTCCTCCGTCCATGGGATTTTCCAGACCAACCTAGACAGTATATTAAAAAAACAGAGACATTACTTTGATGACGAAGGTCAGAGCATAAAGAAAGCTGAGCGCCAAAGAATCTATGCTTTTGAACTGTGGTGTTGGAGAAGACTCTTGAGAGTCGCTTGGTTGCAAGGAGATCAAACCAGTCAATCTGAAAGGAAATCAGTCCTGAATATTCATTGGGAAGACTGATACTGAAGCTGAAGCTCCAATACTTTGGCCACCTGATTGGAAGAACTGACTCATTGGAAAGGACCCTGAGGCAAGGAAAGATTGAAGGCAGGAGGAGAAGGGAACCACAGAGGATGAGATGGTTAGATGGCATCACTGACTCGATGGACATGAGTTTGAGCAAGCTTTGGGAGTTGGTGATGGACTGGGAGGCCTGGTGTGCTGTAGTCCATGGGGTCACAAAGAGTCAGACATGACTGAGGAACTGAACTAACTGACCCCCTTCCTATCTCAGTACTAGAAGAGAATATGGTAGGATTTTTGTATTTTGCTGTGGACAAGCCTTACTCAATATGGTGAAACAAATGCAAAAATAAATAGATAAAAGCAAAACACTATAAAAGAAAATGATAAGAAATTCCAGAGGAGCCTGGCAGGCTACAGTCCATAGGGTCGCAAGGAACCCGACACGATTGAGGGCAGGAGGAACGGGGCAAAAGAGGATTAGATAGTTGGATGGCATTACTGACTCAATGGACATGAGTTTGAGCAAACTCCAAGAGATAATGAAAGACAGGAAGGTACGGCATGCTGCAGTCCATGGGGTGGCAAAGAGTTGGACACAACTTAGCACCTAAAAAACAATACAAAACGGTACATCTATTGAGAGGAACTGGCAATGTCTATCAAAACAACAAGTACATCTGCCCTTTGATCCAGCAATTCTGCTTTTAAATATTTATACAGCAACCTTGCATGAAAAAAAAAAATGTAATGCAGCCAAAGTTATTCATTGCAGCCTTGTTTCTAACAGCAAAAGGGCAGGAACACCAAAATATTCATAATAAATTGATTTGTTAAATTATGACTTATCTTTAAAATGAAATGCTATGTACCTGTTAGAAGGAATGAAGGAGCTGACTCCAAGTTATAATATGGAATTATTTCTAAGATATGTCATTAAGGGGAAAATAATGTATTTAAGCTGCTAACATTTGTGCCTTTTTTTTTAAAAAAAGAATAACATATATGTTTGGAAAGTACACAGACTATTTCTGGAAGGATGTATGTAAAGATAGTAAGAGTGGCTGCCTCTGTGGATCAGAACTGAGGTGCTAGAGGGAAAGGGATAGAAGAGATTTTGTTTTCACTGTATATTCTTTTTCTGTTTGATTGTTTTTGTCTTTTTCTTTTTCAGTTTTTCTTGTTTTTTTTTTTCTTTTCCTGTTTTCCTTTTTCTAAAATTTTTTTTCATTTTTTTCCTTTGAAAATTTTCTTTTTTTTCTTTTTACTGTATTCTTTTATACTCTTTCAGTTTTTATATTGTACATGTTATTTTAAAAATAGATTATAATTGAAAGCATGGGATGGAATTTTTATATATATGCTTGTGCAAGTATAGAAAATAGCCATTCTCACCATCTGGTAACAAATGGTGGGGGAGGGGATTTGAGCTGAGGCTTTACTTTTTACTGTGATACTCTGCCATATTGTTTCAATGTGCTACATTAAGCATATACAGTTTTTCTAATTAAAAAAATTAATAATAGTTTCCTCACAGAAAAATGTTGGTACAAAGCTGAAAAGACTATCTGCGGAATCCAGAGTAATTTGTCAGGGGAGTTCCACCTTGGTAGGGAATTTCAGACCAGATGGGTCTTTAGACAGCTTTCAACATAACGCATTCCTTAGATCTATGATCTGTAACTCTTGGTCAGATCAGATCAGATCAGTCGCTCAGTCGTGTCCGACTCTGCGACCCCATGAATCGCAGCACGCCAGGCCTCCCTGTCCATCACCAACTCCCGGAGTTCACTCAGACTCACGTCCATTGAGTCAGTGATGCCATCCAGCCATCTCATCCTCTGTCATCCCTTTCTCCTCCTGCCCCCAATCCCTCCCAGCATCAGAGTCTTTTCCAATGAGTCAACTCTTCGCATGAGGTGGCCAAAGTACTGGAGTTTCAGCTTTAGCATCATTCCTTCCAAAGAAATCCCAGGGCTGATCTTCAGAATGGACTGGTTGGATCTCCTTGCAGTCCAAGGGACTCTCAAGAGTCTTCTCCAACGCCACACTTCAAAAGCATCAATTCTTCGGCGCTCAGACTGGCCTTAATTTCTCACCTGGATTATAAGCTCCTTAAGGTCAGAGAGTCTCAGTTTTGCTTTAAAACAAACAAACATTTTCCTCATCTTTTAATACAAAGTTACATAAACTTGCCAAATAGTCTCACTTGAATGTTGGGATGTCTATTTTTTCACAGCTGACACAGTGCAGATTCAGTGCCGGGAGCTGTTAAGGTCACATACTGTTGTTCTAACCTTTGCTATTACGAAGAGAAGTATAATACAATTATCCTGGTAAAGAAGGCTTAGTCAGCACATCTTGCTTTGGGTGTGGTAAAACAAGAATTTATTTGTTCAAAGTCAGTGGACCAAGAAGGGTTGGCCAGCACATTGTCATGATCTCAATTTACACAACACCAACAATGGGACTGTAGGTCTGGAGCCTGGGGCTTTTCCCTGGGCACCCATTTGGGTCCCTAATTATCATTGATTCTTCTGATACCAAAGTAAAAAGTTGTAACTTTTTTGGGGCTGTGCTACGTGGCACTCAGGATCTTAGTTCCCAGTTATTATTGTTGGTCAGTCACTAAGTCGTGTCCAACTCTTTGTCACTCCATGGACTGCAGCATGCCAGGCTTCCCTGTCCTCCACTGTCTCCTGAAGTTTGTTCAAACTCATGTCCATTGAGTCAGTGATGCTATCTAACCTCTGCTACCCCCTTCTCGTTTTGCCTTCAATCATTACCCAGCATCAGGCTCTTTTCCAATGAGTTGGCTCTTCACATCAAGTGGCCAAAGTATTGGAGCTTCAGCTTCAGCATCAGTCCTTCCAATGAATATTCAAGGTTGATTTCCTTTAGGATTGACTGGTTTGATCTCCTTGCTGTCCAAGAGACTCTCAAGAATCTTTTCTAGCACCGCAATTTGAAGGCATCAGTTCTTCAGCACTCAACCTTTTTTATGGTCCAACTCTCACATCGGTAGTTCCCAGACTAAGGATCAAACTCACACTAACTGCAGTGGAAGTGCAGAATTAACCCACTGGACTGCCAGGGAATTCCCACAGAACTTACACTTAATATGTACTGAATGAATGACTGCAGTAGTGTATGAATACATGCTCAAATGAATAGATGGGTAAATAAATGCATAAATACATGCATTAATTAATGAAACACCTTCTCATGGGAGCAGACAGACATACTATGTATGGGTCATGGACACGGACAGACTGAGAAAGTAGAGAGAGGATGTATCAAGTGACAGGCATTCAGAGCAGTTCTAATGATGGTCCACAACCTGCACCTATTTGACCAGAATGGAGTGTGTCTGCATTACAGCAAGTGGACTGAAGAAGCAAGCGGGGATCCCCAAGGAGGCGGCCTACAAGCTGACGTGTGGGCTGCTCTTCTTTACCCACTCCTTTGTTTGCAAGATGTCCCCGCCAGACATGAAGGACAGCTTTCTGGACTTCCAAACTAGTCGTTACAAGTTCCACTACTACAAGACACTCACTGGGATCGAGGGTGGTCATGAATACTGATTGGGTGTGGGGCCCAGCTGAGAGGTGCCTCACCGCACCCACAGTGTGCTGTAAGTTCAGCTGGTGGTGAAGAATCCTCTGTGCCCTCTGGGCCAAACTGTGCCAGGTGATCGCTTCCTCTTCTGACTGGTCTCCCACGTCCATCCATTCTGTGCCCTTCTTCTCTGCCTGGTTGGGTGAAGGCAGCACTCTATATCACCCTTCAGAAGAATTCCTGTCCATTGCCAGCCCTTTCTAACCTGTTTTGTCTAGGGCCCCCTACTGAAAGCCTGCCCCACCTCAGACCCCTCTAGCCGTCCAGGAAAACAGCCTTAGGCCCTCCCTGGTACCCTCCGGCACAGAAAGGAAGCCTACTGGGGTCCCTATACCTCCAAACCAGGCTCTCTCTCCAGATTTATTCCCTACCTGATGCTGCGCAAAGCACCAAATAAAGTTTTCATCACCCTAAAAAAAAAAAAAAAAAGGCAGAGGTAGACACAATGAGCACAATGAGCCCAAAACTGGGGCGCTTCCTGTTAGGACCAAAAATGGCCCCACCTCCTGGTCAATGCCCAAGACTGTCCCCACATAGCACAGGGTCACAGCCTTAAGTGGGTGCTTACCACATATGGGTCCCTACAAAAGAAGCTTTTATCCTTCCTAAGGGCTACTACTTCAAAAAATACCTACCTAAGCCTCCTGATTCTCAAAGAGATAAAAATTGATGCTGAAAGTTCAGCTTCTCTGTACACCAGTACCAAATCAAATCTCAGAGACAGAGTTTGAGGGGAAGTAGAAAAGAGTCGCTTTATTGCTTTGCCAGGCAAAAGTGGAGATAGCAGCCTAACGCCCTCAAAACAATGTGTCTTAACTTGGGGAAGATAGTGACAGGTTTTATAGTAAAAGAGGGAGTAATCGGCTTGTGGACATTCTTCTGATGGATTTGTGGTGAGGTAAGTAGGAGTCAACAATGTCAGCCTTCAGGTTTAAATGACCTGGGGTCTTCCTGCTTGCAGGCAGCATACCGTAACTTTTCCCACCTGGAGGGGGTTTCAGTATCCACAAAATAGCTCAAAGGTGTTGTTGTGGGTTTCGTTGATGGGGAAATGATACCTTGTCCCAAGGCTGCTCATGACTGTTTCTTTCTCCCTGGTCTCACGTCCCCTCCAGTCCCTAAATGACAACTGCTTAAATCTGCCCATTGAAACTCAGGGAAGGTCCTGGAGGCTGAATGAAGGTTGTTTCCTATTATCAAAAAAATGGGTGAAATGAAAAGGCTTTGTGCTCAGGAGCCCCACAGGGCCCTGCAGGGTATGAAATATATTTGCATAACAGTGCAAACAAGTAAAACGTTGCATTAAACGGTTGCTTCATTTGTTCAACCAATATTAACTGTGAAACTCTTAGGAACTCCAGGGAAACAAAAATAAATTACACATTCTTTGCCATCTAGGAACTCTACATTTCATTTTCTGGACAGTTTCCCAATTTTAGCATAAAATGATATATTTTAGACCTGTGGTAATCTTTTTATCTTCATATATTTCCCTTTACCAAATGTATGTAAATTTGGGGATGTTAAGGAATTATTTCAGGGCTTCCCTGGATACTCACATAGGAAAGAACTTGCCTGCAATGCGGGAGACCAGGGTTCAATTCCTGGGTTGGGAAAATCCCCTGGAAAAGGGAATGGCTACCCACTGCAGTATTTTTGCTGGAAAATCCCATGGACAGAGGAGCCTAGTGGGCTACAGTCCATGGGGTCACAAAGAGTACAACACGACTGAGTGACTGACACTTTCTTTAAGGAATTATTTAATTCCAAGGTCTGAATTGACAATAAATTGCCTAATTCTACAGAAAAAAAAAAATTGTTTTCTCCATATTTGACTCTTTATGATTCAATATTCTATCCCCAATTTTTTTTTCTCCACAGCAGGAAACATGTCCAAGTGTCATCATATCCAAAAAAAATTTTAATCTCTGTTTCATTCTCTCCTTCTCTTTCTCTTCCTCTCATACAAATGTATACACTCACACACATACACACCATACCAACAGCAAATGGCAATTACAGTCCAAAAGCTTACAAAGTCCAAAATGTGGTCAAGATAAATAATTATATGAAATGCTCCTTTGGGCTTCCCTAGTGGTCCAGTGTTAAGAATCCCCCTTGCAATGCGGGGGACGCTGGTTTGATCCCTGGTCTGGGAGATCCCTCATGCCATGGAGCAACTAAGTCTGTGTGCCACTACTACTGAGCCCAGGAACTGCAGCCACTGAAGTCCTTGTGGCTAGAGCCCAGGCTCCACGACAAGAGAAGCCACCACAATGAGAAGCTTGTGTCCCACAAGGAAGAGCAGCCTCCACTCACGGCAACCAGAGAAAGCCCAAGTGCAGCAGCAAAGACCCACTACAGCCAAAAAATAAAAACTAAAATCTTTTTTAAAAAAGAAAGAAAAGTTAAACTAAAAAAAAAATGCCACTTTGACAAAAGGTATCCAGAATCACCTATTAAATTGGCAAAGTTTTCTTTTTTTAATACGAATGCTCAGTGTTACTGTTGTCCAAGATGCTCATTTGGCAAATTCCTACTGGTGGCAATATAAATTGGGAAAACTCTTGGAAGAGTACTGGGCCATCCATCTTGAAAGCCTTAGCAATATTCCCGCCCTATGTCCTTGTGATCTCACTTCTCACAACAAGGAGGTGAATCAAAAGAAATTATCCTTTATTCCTAGACTATAATCCCAAAACATTTAAAAAAATATTTTAAAACAGCAAACCCATCCCTTCTCCACATCCTGTAGGCTTTAATCTCTTTTCTTGCTTTTCTCCATATTGCATATTATATACTCATGTGTTTGTCTGTGTTTCCTCCCCACTGCTCACAAAGAATCAAAGCAAATGGTGTCCTTAATGCCCTTGAATAATTCCTTACACATAGTAGGTACTCATATATATCCTTTTAACTAATAAATTATTTATAATAGTGAAAATTAAAACAAATGCAAAAACTAGAGTAATAATGATTAAGTACATTTTGGCAGTCCTTTGGTTATTTTAAAGTTATTACAAATGTAATTATAAGAACTATATCCTTCCTATCCCCTCAACTTCTTCAGAGCAGTTCTTCAGAGCTGTCTAAAACATTGTCTCCCAGGCTATAGTCCTCGTTTTGCCCCAAATAAAACTTGACTCACAGCACTAAAAAAAAAAAAAAAAAGAATTGTATAACTTGGAAAATAGACATATTACTTTTTTTCTTTTTAAAAGTTTTTTACTGGAGTATAGTTGATTTACAATGTTGTGTTAGTTTCAGGTATACAGCAAAGTGATTCTATTATACATATATCTACTCTTTTTTAGATTGTTTTCCTATATAGGCCTTTATAGAGTATTGAGTTCCCTGTGCTATACAGCAGGTCCTTATTAGTTATCTATTTTATATATAGTAATATGTATATGTCAAACCCAATCTTCCAATTTATCCCTGCCTCCTTACACCCTGGTAACCATAAGTTTGTTTTCCACATCTGTAACTCTTGAAAATAGATATACTGTTAAGGAGGAAATGAAAATGCATAATAGTATGTAGGTGTGGTAGATTGTTACAGTAATGATCCCAATGAGCCATACCTGCCTATATCTGGATTTTCATTAAATCCCCTCTCACACTGACTCTGTGTTTTCCCATATGACTTGTTTTGTATGATGGGACATCAGCTAAGATGATCCAACAGCAGCTTAAAAACTGTTTGTGCACTGGGTCTTGACCTCTCTCTCTTGTTGCTTCTGGAACCCTGCTACCTAGGTAGCATGCTGGAAATAAACGACCCAGCCCATAGCCAGTGCCAGACACTGAATGTCTTATTCATAAAATAAGGTCATATTATATAGCATCCAGCTCCAGTTGGGCCACCAGAAGATTTCAGTGGCATGTATGATCCTAGTTGATAATACCAGAAGAAATGCCCAGTTGAGCTCTGCTCAAACTGATGACTCACAGTATTGTGAGCCAGTGAAAGGGTTGTAGTATTAAGCACTAAGTTTTGAGGTAGTGTAATCAAATACGTGCTTTGTTGAAATAGGTGTGCATATGTAGGACAAAAGTATCAGTACTGTTTACACAGAAAGAACTCATGGCAATCCTGTGATGAAATAAACTCAGGTGAGGAGAACGTAGGTGTGACTGACCAGGCAAGACTCTGCCAGTACAGGGATCACCATATTCTAGAGAAAAAAACAGCCACAGAAACAAGCACACAAAGGAGTACAAAGGTTCTGTTTAGAGTGGTGGAAAAGTTTTGGAGCGACTTTTGGTGGTCCAGTGGTTAAGTATCCACCTCGCATTGCAGGGGACATGGATATAAGGTCCCACATGCCCTGTTGCAACCGAGTCCTTGGCTGCAACTACTGAACCCTTGAATTTTGGAGCCTGCACACCACAACTGGAGAACTAGAGAGTTCACAACTAAAGAGTCTGTGTGCCACAGAGAAATATCTCTCATGCTGCAACTACCACCTAACACAGCCAAATTAAAAAAAAAGTTTTGGAGTTAGTAGTGACAGTTCTACAGCATTGTGAATGTAATTAATTATTGTATAATTTAAAAATGGTTAGTTAAAATGGCACATTTAGAGGAGTTCCCTGGCAGTCCAGTGGTTAGGATCCCATGATCCCACTGAAGGGGGCACTGGTTCAATCCCTGGTCATTAAACTAAGATCCCACAAGACCCCAGGTTCGGTCAGAAAACCCCACAAAATAGCAAAATAAAAAAAAGTGAAGTGAAAGTCACTCAGTTGTGCCCAACTGTTTGCAGCCCCATGGAATTCTCCAAACCAGAATACTGGAGTGGGTAGTCTTTCTGTTTTCCAGGGGATCTCCCCAACCCAGAGATCAAACCCAGGTCTCCTGCACTGCAGGCAGATTCTTTACCAGGTGAGGCACTAGGGAAGCCCAAGAATACTGGAGTGGATCCCGTTCTCCAGGGGGTCCTCCCAACTGTAACAGGAGGGAAAGGGGCAGGGCACAACTTTTGAAAGAATGACATAGCCCAAGGACACAGCATAAAGCAATTAGACCTAGATTCTCAATCAGCAAATGAAACGACACACCCAAAGGTGCCAAGACAATTTCAAGGCACTGTTAAAAGACGAAGGCGTGGGCAGTGGCCCAAATCCTGGAAATCTCTGCCCCTTCCCAAAAATAGTTGGAATAATCCTTCCACTCATTAGCATATGAAATTACCCAGCCTATAAAAACTAACCACACCAAATTTCGGGGTTGCACTTCCCTCTGCAACAGCGCACACTCTGTGTGTGGAGTGTGCTTCTCTCTGACTCTGAAAGAATCCATTTACCTATCACTTTGTCTCTCACTGAATTCTTTCTGCAATGAAACTTCAAGAACCTGAGCTTCATTAGGTCCTGAAACCAGGTACCATGGGTTTGACTGGGTTTGAGTCCCAGCCACATGGGTTCAAGTCCCAAGCAGGGTTTTGGCTGGGTTCGAGTCCCTGCACATAGGTTCAAGTCCCAATCTGTGGTAAATGGTTTCACAACCCAGGGATTGAACCCAGGTCTCCCACATGGCAGGCAGATTCTTTACCAGCTGAACTATCAGGGAAGCCCAAGAATACTGGAGTGGGTAGCCTATTCCTTCTCCAGTGGATCTTCCCAACCCAGGAATCAAACCAGGTCTCCTGCATTGCAGGTGGATTCTTTGCCAGCTGAGTTACCTGGGAAGTCCCTAAAAAAAAAAAAAAAAAAAACCCGCAAAACCATATAAGCAAAGTCACCTATCTCAAACTTCCTCCAAAGATGGCAATCTTTCCTTTACACACAATATAATCATCGGTTCCTTAGCCACTGTGAACCGCTCTCACAGACTAAGTGCTGAGCTCTCAGGCTGAGTGATGCAACTGGTCCTGCCATCCTTTCAACAATCCTGAATGCTGTGATGGGGTGGTGGAACTTACCTTCTTCAAAGGAACCACATGCCAGTTGGCCAGATCGCCACACCATTAATCAGTCTCCTCCGTGAGGCACCCAGGCACTCTGTGCACTTATAGCCACTCCCGAGACCAAGAATATTCTTGTTTCCAGGTTTCCTTGCCTCCTGCAGCAAGGTGTGACAGTCACAGCCATCAGCTAGTACTCACCCCTTTGCCCTTTGTGCTATGCCAACCTTGGCTTTAGATAGCTTTATGAAATCAATGAGCAACATGTCTGGCTGAAACCTTCTGCAGAGGAAAGAAGGTAATTACCCAGGCACTTCACTCTCATTCTCTTAAAGAAGGAGCTCTTCTGCAGGGTCCAGGGACCCCCTAGTTTCCTGCATAGGGCCAGGGTTTGGGTGATAAGAGAGCCCTCTCACTGTGTTTGCCCAGTGGCTTTTATCCTAAAGTCGGATCTGTTGGCACTGACTCATCCTTCCCTTGAGGCACCGATACTGAGTATTAGGCCAAGGCAGCCGCCGAGAAATACTGGCGGGGCTTGGAGCTTTCTCTCTTCCTCTGGGGATCCTGCCCCAGCCCAGACCTGCCTGCCAATCTCAGCTTTCCTCAGTGCCTGTGCAGCTCAGCTCTGGGTTTTTGACCTTTTTGCTTCTGGACACAAGTGAATATCTTACTGATTTCCCCACTCCTCATCTTTGTGTGCTGTCTTCAGCCCTTTTTTCTGGGAGCTGCTTCACCTCTGCTCCAGGGTCTGGGTAATTCCCCTTCTAATTCAATTAGATGACCTGATTCTTTCCCACTTCCTCTTTCCTTCCATTGTTATGCAGGCGTGGAGAGCTGGATTAGGTAGCAGGGTGACTCCACAGCTCTCTTCCGGGTTCTGCCTCTGCCCTTGAGGTCTCACTTCCAACAAGCCCCACACCCCCTCCACACTAACTTCCCACCTGCAAAATCTGGAACAAAGGAGCTGAGAGTGTGGGAGGACATGAACAAGGAGGCTTTGGCTGAGGCAGGGGAGAGGAGGAAAAAGTTGCCCTCTTAGGACCCCTGGCTGGGTATGAAAATGAAACTGGCAAAGACAGGTTAACAAGAAAACTGCATACAACTTTTAATACATTTTTATTTAATTCATCAAGTGAAAGAAGACGTGATCAGAGCAGGAAGCTTTTCCATCTTTTAGGCAAATAATGAATGTGTGAAGAATTGACAAGACAGAGGGTTTGGGCTAGGAGTAGTAAATGGCCAAGAAGTAACTAGGAAGATACGGGGTTAGCTTAACACAGTTTGTTTATATAGCCTCTGCCCCAAATTCACTGTTCATGGCAACAAGAAAGTTCTCCTTCCTCCTGGTTTAGGGAGGGTACTTTCACAAGGGAGTTTTATGACCTGTTTCAGGGAACTAGGGCAGGGAGGTTAGAATGACCATCCTGCTTCTGCCACTTTTTAGTATTATTTTATTTTTAAAAATTTTATTGTCTTTTAAAATTATTATTATTATTTTTTTAACTTTTGGCTGCATCAAGGAGTATGAGGGCTTTTAGTTCTCTAACCAGGGATCAAACCCAAGCCCCCTACAGTGGAAGCACAGAGTCTTAACCACTGGACGGTCAGGGAAGTTCCGCTGCCACTTTTTAAAATTCCTTCCGATTAAGGTATTTAATATGCCAAGGTGTCATATTTTGGGGTAGCATGTCTTGAACCTCATTGGCATCTCGTTATCATTTCCTCAGATGAACGGGAGATTCTGACATTACAAAGTAACACACCCCAAGAGATTATATATAGGAAGAAAATAGTAGTGTTGGGAAGAAAAAATAGTTCGGTTCAGGAAAATGAATTGGAAGACAATTTATACAAAACATCCATCTTGGACTATGTTCTTAAGTGATTATCCTTCTGGGGGACACACACCCTTTTGAAAATCCAATGAATGATTCAGAATCCTGTCCTTAGGAAAACACATATAAACACGGAAACCAAACCTTTAGGGGCTCATTGCCTTCTTGAATCCTGGAGGCACAGGATAAGTGGGTAATCAGGCCTTTCCTTTGTAAATCCCATCCAGAGTGCAGTGTAGTTTGGAGAAAGCATTCATTTGTTCATTCATTCAACAAGTAACTCTTTGAGAAACTTCCAAGTGTCAGGCCCCATGCTGGGCCACATTGTGAGGCAGAAAGAGGTGAATCGGACACAGTGCCTGCTCCTGGGACGTTCATGGTCTGGCGGGGGAGACCTACAGAGAGCAGACAATGAGGGTACAGTGGTGGAAGAGGCAGCCCAGTTTACGGTGGGAGCAGAGAGGGAGGGGGCAGAACTGCTTCCCACACTTCCCTCTTTCCACAGCAGTCAGTTCCTACACCTCTGACTACAAAGCAAAGCAGTTTTAGAAAGCCCAAGTGTAGCCTGAGGGGTTAACTGAGCTTTTACCCCCACCCCCACCCCTCACCCCAGCCAGCATTCACACCTCCACTGCAATGGACCCCTTTTCCTCTCTCCTCACAGACCCCCTGGGTGCTGTCCATTCACAGCCACCCCACCCCCACCTACCCCATCTGGGGATGTTCTCAGCTCCCCAGGCCGGTTTTTAAGTAAGTAGCCAGCCCCACATTGCACTTCCTCCTTTCTTTGCTTAAAGCCTATTCATTTTACTAGTTGAGCTGCAGGGAAACGAGGAATAACAAAAATAACCTACTTTAAGGAAGTTACAGATTTGCAAGAAACCTGGGGAGTCCTGGTATGAGCTGGTCTTTATTCATATGACTGAGGGCTGGGCAGGGCTGGGCTGGACCTAGCCCGGCTTCCTCTCACGTCTTCCCTTAAGTCTCCATTCTTGGAATCCTAGGGAAAAGCCACTTGCTACAACTTTGGGTGTCAACCATCCTACCTGTCTCGGTTGGATGCTAGGCTGCTCTGCTTATTCTGGTTGCTTCCCTATCACACCTCTGGCTACTGTCCCCCAAGCACCCCTTGGAAGGCTCTGGTTGCCCCTCTTCCCTTCCTGCTTTCAGCTCTTGACTCCTGAAGGAGAAGGTTCCCTTCCTCTTTGGTATCTGAAGAGCCTTTGCCAGGGCTTCAGGCCCTCTTGGCTGGAGTAGTTTTTACCACTTGCGGAAGCTCCTCCAACTTGGAGACCTGGAAGTCTTACTGTATTGTGCATTTGTTTCTAGAATATTTGAGTCTATTTTAGAAAAAGAACAAGTTTATAGTTTTGTAAGATGAAGGCAAAACGCTATATAGATTTGTGAAGTAAAGATAGTAAGTACAGGGACTTCCCTGGTAGTCCAGTAGTTAAGACTCTGTACCTCCAATGCAGGGGACACAGGTTTGATACCTAGTGGGGAACAAAGATCCCACATGCTGAGTGGCACGACCTAAAAAACAAAACAAACCACATGACAAGCCTACACCAATTTTTAAAAAAAGATAGTAAGTACAGGGTATGTGAGTTTAAACACAGAGAGGAAAGATGGAGGGACCAAGCGATACTTAGTGTTCTATGCATGTGTGCTAAGTTGTTTCCGTCGTGTCTGACTCTCTGCAACCCCTATGTACTGTAGCCTGCCAGGCTCCTCTGACCATGGGATTCTCCAGGCAAGAATACTGGAGTAGGTTGCCATGTCCTCCTCCAGGGGATCTTCTTGATTCAGGGATCGAACCTGCGTCTCTTACATCTCCTGCATTGGCAAGGGGATTCTTTACCACTAGCCACCTGGGAAGCCTACCTAATATTTTTGAGGTACTAAATATATGTAAGGTACTGGAATTCTAAGTATTCATGATACCCTAAATACACTAAATATTCATGCATGAAATCTTAATGAAGAAGAGAGCAACCACTGTGGCTCCATTCTCTCCAAAATATATAAATAAAACTCATAACCGCTGAGCTGACTAATTGGTGGGCAAAATCCGTGGCCAAGTGTATTGTTGTGGGCATTTCTTTGGCATTTGTTTATTGATGAGGAAATTTCCATCCATAAGCATAACTTTGCTCAAACCTCAAAACTCTGGTCTGTAACTCACCATTAGCAGGGAAGGCTGATGCAACCAAGGGACAATATACAAGCCCTGTGTTCCCCCAAGATTCAAATTCTCCCATGTTTCTACCTCTTTGCTTCCTATCTTAAATGTGACAACTGACTCTCTTTCCTCTTGCTTTTCCCTATGTATTTTTCCTTGGTTCAATAAAGCATGCAATCCAAGCCTTTAGTCACATGGCCTCTGAGATAACTGGCCTGATACTGTCCTTAGAGGTTCCCGTTCAATCATCATGAAGCAGCTACCCTCATACCCCTTGTTTCTCCAAATCCTATGTAGCTGGAAACTCAGCAATTCCACCCTGCACACAGTTTTGCCCCCTCTCTTTCTTCCTTCCCCTCAAACACTGTCCTCTCAATGCCATTCCAAGTCCTTCCGCTGACCCCTACAACAGCCTGAGGAATCTGTAGACCAGGTTACACACCAACACAAGTCCTGTCTTCCAAAGGCAAGGCTAAGGCCCCACATCTGGGACCACAAAGCTCATTCTCTCAACTCCAGGTGAGCCCTTCACTACTCCTGGTTTGGTTTGTTGTTTTTGTTCATTTTTTGTTTCTTTTCTGAATGTTAAGGGCTCCTCTTTTGTAAAATCCTTGAAGGCAAGGACTGCTTTCATCTCTGCTGTCCTAGCTCCTACTACAGGGTCTAAGACATTTCAGCTACTCTGTGACTGTTTAACTTAGCATTTGTTAATTAGCCATTTTATCCATTCATCTGGACAGTTCAGTCCCTTGTATCTAATCCATGACCAAGTCCTAGCAACTCAACCAAAGTTGTTCTTAAATTTGCTTCTCTTGATCTCTATTGTTGGCACCACACCTTCATTTAAGCCACATTATCTAGTTATTTTTTCTAGCTGGGAATATATTGTAGCTTCCCAGCTTTCTCTAAAAACTCCCCTAACATTTCTCCACTCAGCTGATACAATAATGAGAGAGAAAGAAGGAAGGAAGGAAGGAAGGAAGGGAGAAAATGACCAATCTCATAAATCTGGAAATCTTGAAACTTGGCCTATTCCAAGCAAATTTCCCATTCATGGAAGAAGTGTGACTGTGACCCCACAAACATATTTCTTATTTTAAAAAAGACATTAATTGGCTTTCTACCCTTCCTTTCACACTTGCAGTCATTTGCAAATAGCTGAGAGCCAACTAAAACCAGTAATAGGGAAAAATAGAGCTATTTAGCTCAAACAATTATGAAGTATTGCTGGTCCTGGCTTGAGGTCAATCTGGACCCACAGGGATTTTGTTGTTTTTGTTTCTGTTTTTTTCTCTTTTGTTGGCCTCATGGCATATAGAACCTTTGTTCCTAGACCAGGGATTGAACCCATGCCCCCTGCAGTGGAAGTGTGGTGTCTTAACCACTGGACCACCAGGGAAGTCCTGGACCCAGAGTTTCAACTGATGTTCTTTCTCCTTCTATTCCTCCTGCTCTTAGCACTCTTTTCCTCTGCATTTGGTTGCATTTTCTAACCTACCCCTTCACACAATGGAAGAGAGCTCTGGCTTTACTTATTTTATAGAGTTCCAGAGGAAAAAAGACCCTTTCCACATACAAATTATAAAGGTGACGTCGGTCCAGTTAAAGTCACCTGCTCTTCCCTGAATGAATCACATTTATCACTGTGGTCAGGGAGGTGCAGAGCTCTGATTGGCTGGGCCCCAACTCATGCCTGTGAGATAAGAGCAAAGCTCCCCCAAAGCGGTCCCACTAGGCCCTTGTAGAATAAGGGGCTGGGGCTTCTAAAAGAAAAGTGGGGACAGATCCAGTAGAGGTCCAGGCTTCTTTCTGCAGACTCTGTGTGGGGAGAGATTTCATGTGTGCCAATCTCCTTCTTGCCTCTGTTTGCTGAAATGGGTGCTCTTTCCTCTGCCTTGAATGCTTTCCCACCTCTTTGCCACTCACATCCTATATGACTAACTTCCTTTTTTTTTTTTTTTACTTGAAGTATAGTTGATTTACAATGTTATGCCAATCTCTGCTGTATAGCAAAGGGACTCAATTATACACATGTAGACATTCTTTTTTAAATATTCTTTTTCATAATGGTCTATCACAGGGTATTGAATATAGTTCCCTGTGCTATACATTAGGACCTTTTGTTTATTTGTTTTGTTTTCTGCACTGAAAGGTATGTGGAACTTCCCCAACCAGGGATCAAACTCCTGCCCCTGCAGTGGAAGCAGGGAGTCTCAACCATTGAACCACCAGGGAAGTCCCAGGACCTTGTTGTTTATCTGTTCTAAAGGTGATAGTTTGCATCTACCAGCTCTAAACTGGAAGGCCATTGCTCCCCCTGCCTCTACCCTTGGCAACCTCAAGTATGTTCTGTATGTCTATGAGTCCGTTTTGTGGATAGGTTCATTTGCTAGACTATACATGTAAGTGATATCATATGGTATTTGTCTTTCTCTTTCTGACTTGCTTCACTTAGTATGATAATCTCTAGCTGCATCCCATGAGGTTAACTTCTATTTGGATGTTAGGTCTCAGCTTAAACGTCTCTCTGAGAGATGCCACCCCCGACCCCACACGTTGTTACATATATCTGCTGACATTCTCATAGCAATTTTGTAATTCAAAAATAGTTTTTTATTTAATTTCGTACTGGTTGAAAGTCTGTCTCCCTCAGTAGGCTGTAAACTCCACCAGGGCAAGGATTCCCTCAGCTTTAGCTCTTAGTTTTGCTCTTGGTTGCATACTTAGCTCCTAGTTTGGTTGCCTATGGTAGGTATTCACTCCCTTATTTATCCAGAAAAATAAATAAATAAAAGGAGGTGATAGGTGCTAAAGATTCAGGTAAATATGATATGTATCCCTGGATTCAGGGCTTCCCAGATGGCTCAGTGGTAAAGAATCTGCCTGACAATGCAGGAGGCACAGGAGACTTGGATTCGATCCATGGTTTGGGAAGATTCCCTGGAGGAGGAAATGGCAACCTACTCCAGTACTCTTGCCTGGGAAATCCTGTGCACAGAGGAGCCTGTCTGGCAGTCCATGGGGTCACAAACAGTGAGATACAACTTAGCGACTGAACACACACATATTCCTGCATTCAAGGAGTGTTGCTTGTTGTTTAGTCACCCAGTCGTGTTTGACTCTTTGCAACGCCATGGACTGCAGCACACCAGGCCTCCCTGTTCCTCATCATCACTTCTATATTTGCATTAGACCAGTAATTTTCAAACTGCAAGACTCAATGGATAGTAAAATTAACTCGGTGGATTGCAACTACAATTCTTAAAACATGAACTAGTATAACATAGAAAATAGAAACAGCCTAGAAAACACCAGACATGATGTTGCCTCTCACATGATGTGTGTTATTCCATCACGTTCTTAGTTCATTATATAATATTACAAATACACATATACACACATCCCTCTTAATGTACTGACTGGGTTGGAGTAAAATGCATCTTTTACTGTAGGTTGGGTCAAAAAGTTTTGGAAGTTCTGAATGAAGCTGCTTGGACTAAAGTATGATAAGATACTATCTTTCCAGTTCAGAGCAATCCAGACCTCCAGATATTAAGTTATGTCATCTTTGGAAAATAACACCTGCGAAGCTCATTCTCATTCAAAAATCCAGAGTGGAAGTAGAGACACAATTTCAGGATGCTCTTGCAGGGTGAACTCTGGGTTTCTGTGCTTTGATTGGCTTGTGTTACATCCTCAAGCCATTTAATCATATGTACAATTAAGTGTTTTCTCTATTCTTTCTTTTTCAAATAACAGATGACTTAATGTTTTTCAAAGCTGAATACAAAATTAAAAAAAAAACTTTTTCCCATTGCCATGTATGGTTGAGTCATAAATTGCATATTCCTAGAATTCACCAAATTAATTAAGAACCTGGAGGAATAGAACTCAGGGAGGCTAGAGTGGTGTGAGTATGGTGTGGAAGGAACTGGGGCTATTGTCCTGAACAGATGGGGTTTGAATCCCTGTTTCATGACTTGCTACGTGGATTCAGGTGAAGGGATCTAATACATATTTGCTGAAGACTCACTGAGAGGGAGGCCCTGTGTCAACTGTGGGGAGTATAGAAATAAACACCACGGGCTTTCTAGGTAGCTCAGTGGTAAAGAATCCACCTGCCAATGCAGGAGACACAGGTTTGATCCCTGATCTGGGAAGATCCCACGTACCACAGGGCAACTAAGCCTGTGGGCCACAATTATTGAACCTGTGCTCTATAGCCCGGGAGCCACAGCTACTGAGCCCATGTACTGCAATTACTGAAACACGTGTGACCTAGAGCCAGTGCTCCGCAATAAGAGAAGCCACTGTAAGAAGAAGCCTGCACACGGCAACAAAGGGTAGCTCCCATTCACCGCAACTAGAGAAAGCCTGCATGCATCAACAAAGATCCAGTGCAACCAAAAATAAATAACTCTTAAACAAATAAAACAAAACACTTATGCTGAAGCTGAAGTTCCAATACTTTGGCCACCTGATATGAAGAGCTGACTCACTGGAAGACTCTGATGCTGGGAAAGATTGAGGGTAGGAGAAGAAGGGGGCAACAGAAGATGAGATGGTTGGATGGCATCACTGACTCAGTGGATGTGAGTCTGAGCAAAGTCCAGGAGATAGTGAAAGACAGGGAAGCTTGGTGTGCTGCAGTCCACGGGATCACAAAGAGTCAGACATGACTTAGCGACTGAACAATAATACCATATCCTGTCTCCAAGGAATTTACAATCTGGTAGGAGATACAAGTAGAGCCTCAGTTTCCTCATCTGGAAAATGTATACAATAATAGGCCTTCATTTCCTCTGTTAGGAACATTAAATGAGTGAATTCAGATACTTAGTTTGGTGCTAATAGAGTGGCACTTGATAAATGTTTTCTATTCAATTTATAAAATGAAAAAAAAAGACACTCTTCTTCAGTGTTTAAGACTGAAAATCAGAAGCTGCAAGTCAGATGCAGTTCTGAAAAGCTAGATATGGAAATTTATAACTGAATAAAGGTCTGTGAATGTGGATGAGATATAGATATAGTTGTAGATGAAAGAAAGTCTGTGTAAATTCTGAATTATTTTAGTGTTTTTCCTTTGGGTTGTATGTTTCTTCTGAGGAGTTTTTCAAATCTGGGATTGTATCAGTAAGGTATAGGTTTGCTAGGTTTTCTGCAATTACAAACAACTTCTAAATCACAGTGTCGAACATGGCGAAGGTTCACACCCAGTCTGCTCCTGTCAGCTTTGCAGGGTAGCCATCCTTCAAGTGTTAGCTCCAAGATCCACAGCACTGATCCTTTCTTGTGGTACCTTTACATCTGCATGTGGAAAGGAGAGGATCTGGAGAAAAACACACTCTGTGTCTTAAATGCTTCTACTGAGAGGCAGCAGATGCCACTTCTCATATTTCATTGGCCAAAGCAAGCCTCATGTCTCCATTCAGCTGTAAGGATTCCATCTAACTTCAAGGGAGAGAGGAAGTATAGTCCTCTCAAGGGCTCTGCAGGAGAAGAGAATTGGAAATATTAGCAAGTGGTGGTAATCTCTACCAAGGGTCTCATATTGTTACCAAGGCTGTTGCCCCAGAATCATACACTTGCCCCTCTCTCAAACGGAAACCAATTGTTCTTATTAAGCTTCAGGGAAAGAAAAAAACAAAACAGCCAAGGCAAGGGTCTTGTGGGAGGAGGGAGCATGGCTATTTGAAAAATCAAAAGGATTGGCAGGAGTGCAGGAAGCATGATATTGTTACCAAATTGGTGGACTAGACCAGTGCCAAGTTCCTAGCCCCTGCTGAGACCCCTTGTCTCAGATAGGGAAGTTCTTTTTCTGATCAGATTCACACATCCAACAAGGAAACCTATGTTGAGAAAGGATATGTGCTGTGGATCTTGGAGACCAGCATCCAGGCCTCCTCCTTCAGAGTCTGGGGATGATAAGTAACTTGTTTTAGGGCTTTGTGTAAGGCTTTTCACCTTTAAGGGCTCAGATTTCTTCCTGTGTAAGATGAGTGGGGTACATAATGTAAGTCTCCAGGCTCCAAGCTCTAATAAAATTCTAAGAGCCGCAGAGAGAAAAAAATAACTGTTTAAGCCTAATATGGCGGAAGAATTGACTTGCAATATATCTTGAGGCTCATTATATGCTCACTAGAATGCATTAGCATGCTCAGTGAAATAGCCATCATGCCTTGACAGTTGACAATCACCATGACAACCACCAGAAAAGGCTCTAGCAGGACTGAAAATGAGGGTTGCATCAATGCTAGGTCCCAACCACACCCCTGTTCTCCAATAACTCATGAATATTCCTCCCACTCTTCCCAAATCCCTCCCTTTTACTTTGACTGTTCAGTATGCATGGTGTCTCCATCAGAATTGGGTTGAGAAGTTGATTTGCCAACTAGAATCCTGCTTCTCCACTCTCCATTGAGAGTAAAGATCCTGCTGTTCTAGTCTCACCATAGGTTTCCTCATTGGATAAATGAATCTGATTGGAAAAAGAACTGCCCTAAGACATGGGGTCTTGGCTGGGGCTAGAACCCTGGAGCTCGCCTAGTCAACCAATTCAATAACAATATCAGGCTTCCAGCACTCCAGCCCATCTTTTTGATTTTTTAAATAGCCATGCTCCCTCCTGCCACAGGACCCTTGCCTTGGCTGTTTTTTTCCTTTCCCTAATTGTGACCCTTTGACTTTGCCAGGTCTTAGTTGTGGCACTCAGGATCTTCAGCTGCGGCATCTGGGCATCTAGTTCCCTGACCAGGGATTGAACCCAGCCCCTGACATCGGGAACATGAAGTTTTAGCCACTGGACCACCAGGGAAGTCCCTGATTATGACAATTTTTACTCCCACTCTTTGCTTAGTCTAATTTTCCTTCAGACTGAAGCAAGTTTGCCTTTCCTTAGGGAAAGTTTTGCTTTCTCTTCTCAGTCAATTCCTCTGGTATTGCTTTCAAAGCGTCAGGTGCCCCTACCTTACAGCATTTTGCTGTAATGTGCAGTTAATCATGTGATGATTTCATTAAAGACTGTTTCTTTCTCTGCTGCAGATGCTATAGGAATCATGTTGTTTTGTCCACCCCCATATCTCCATCATTTACCCAGTGCCTGGGGCTATTGCTGGTGAATGAAGAATATTCTCAAGAATCAGAGATTTTATTTACTATTTTCCCCTCCAAAGAGTTGTGTATTATTGGAATTTGACATGACAAATACTTGCCGATCTCATTCTGGAAGTTCTATCCAGATGGAACATCCCTGAACCCTCTGAATGTGTAAGTCTTGATTCTTGTACATTTATCCACCTCTTGACCAATCTGGGGGATTGAGGACTCAAGGAGCCATTTCACATTCTGCTTTGGTCCCCACCCTTTCAGATTGAGCAATCCAGGTTTCTGTTTTCCAGACCCATCCTGTACCTGCTAGCTTCCCCATTCATTTGCATAAGTATTTCCAGACTACTCTAGACCTGTGAGCTGGGCTTGACTGAAGTATCGAAAGTTGCTGCAAAAAGTCAAACCATCTCCTCTACCTACATTTTGAAATAAAGACTTGATTAAGAAGCAGAAAGTAAAGTCAACTCTTTGGTTTGGAGTTTACTTGAAAAAAAGTCTCTGATGAAGCTCATTTTTTAGCTAAAGTAATTCCCTTTGAAATTTGGGCTTTGTTGTGCAGATACTAGGCCCTGAGTGCTGTTAATGGACCTTAATATAGGTTCTTCAATAAAATTTCAGTAATGGATTTATCAGGGTGAAAATGTAAGCAGGCCCCTAGCCTGTTTGAGGCATTTCTGCTTCTGACTCCTCTTTAATGGGCCAGAAAATTCTGGATTCCAGTTGTTTAAGTTAGCAGATTATTTAAAACGTTAATTACATTACATCCTTATTTATTAAAAACAGGTTAAACTGCAGTTTCAAGTGGCTTGTCCACAACAAAAAACAGGGTAGAGCCTTTGTTGATAAATAACTCACATTCCACAAGGCAGAGTCACACCCAAACCTCTTGGGAATCAGGGCTACAATCTTTGATCTAGTTAACTCTGCATACCAGAGCTAATTGGTTTTAGAAGTACCTGATTTATTTTTTTTCAACATTCAACTTATGCTTCTTTAGTGAATGGCACCATTCTAGACTTGCAAGTTAATAGATGATGAAAGTCGCTCTGTCCGACTCTTTGCGACACCCTGGGTTTTACAGTCCATGGAATTCTCCAGGCCACAATATTGGAGTGGGTAGCCTTTTCCTCCTCCAGGGGATCTTTCCAACCCAGGGATTGAACCCAGGTCTCCTGCATTGCAGGCAGATTCTTTACCAGCTGAGCACAAGGGAAGCAAGTTAATAGAGTTGAAGACAAATTGCACTTAAAATACACTGTGATCAGACTTCTCGATTTGTGAGGCTGGTCCCTGAGTCTACTTCCTGTCCTTCTAGTGCCCTCATTGCCTCACAGGCTCCCTTGCTAGGGTCCACCCCTTCCTTTCTTGTTTTTTTGTCTGTTCTTCCTCAGTGATAATCATATCCCTGGCTAAATTATATCCCTTTTACATGATTTCTTTATCTATATATTTATATGTCTATTTCTAACTATATAATAGGTTATATATGAGCATGATAAAAATTTCAAAGAGCATAAAAGACAATAACCATAAAAACTAATTCTCCCTTCCACTCTGGTTTCCCAATCTCTAGTTCTCCTTTTCCAAGGCAACCACTGTTAGTCTCTTGTGTCTTTCTGATAATAATCTATGCATATACAAATAGTTGCAGACTTTACTGTTCTGCATCTTGCCTACTTCATAAAATAGTATTTTAGAGATTGTTCTTGATCAGTTCATATAGAAATGCTTCATTATTTTTGCAGTTGTATACTATCACATAATTCAGTTATGACCTGTGTATGTGTATGAATGTGCTCACAGGTGTAACTGTTTTATTGAATTTCTGTTCAAAGGCTTATTTAGCTCTTACTTTGCTTTCTGGAAGCATGTGGGGTCTGGTTCCCCCTGAGTCCTCTCTGTCTTCCACTGTCACTTTCTGTCCCCTTCCTCCCATGGCTGGTGGCCCTGGTGAGTGTGTGTGTATTTGTGGGGGGAGATTAGGTCTTTTTGAAGTGGTCTTTGAAGGCAGTTGGGGAAGAGGAGGGGAGAGAGAGGCAGCATGCCAGGCGCTGTGGGCAGGACAGGATGCTTGCGGCTTTGCCGGCTCTCTCTGATATGCGAGACCAGCATCCATGCCTCCTCCTTCAGAATTTGGGGATGATAAGTAACTTATTATAGGGCTTTGTGTAAGTCTTTTCACCTCTAAGGGCTTAGATTTCTCTCTGTGTAAGATGAGTATGGTATACAATGTAATTTCTGAGTCTCCCAAGCTCCAAACTCTAAAATTCTAAGAAAATTAACTCTCAAATATTCTGCTGGTGGGAGTGTAAAGGGTACATTTCACAGAGAGGGTAATTTAGCAATATCCTTCAAAATTACAAATACCGATACCTATGGACCCAATATTTCTATTTCTAGGGATTTATTCTGTAGTTACACTTGCATATGCTCAAAATAATATAGATTCAAGGTTGTTCATTACAGCATTATTTGTACATCAAAAGACTGGAAGTAGTCTAAAAATATCTATCAATAAGGGGCCAGATAAATATAGAATATATCCTTACAATGGAACATTATATAAGAAGAAAATAGAATGCAGATACAATGAAATATTGTATTACAACGAGAATGAGCGAAATACAGTTACATGCAGTAGTGTGTGAATATCAAAACAATGTAGAGGAAATGTAGAGCAGAAGAAGCCAAATTTAAAAGAAGCACACACTGTGTGAGTCTATTTAATTAAAGTTCAAAAACAGGAAATAGGAATCTCTAGTGATAGAAACTGGGACTGTAGTTAGCCCGAGAGAAGCGCAGTGACTGAAAAGGATCACAAGTGTGTTCTGAGATATTTTGTCATGTTCTCTATTGATTTGAGAAATTGTTACACAGGTCTGTTCTTTTTTTTTTTTCAGGTGTGTTCTCTTTGTGAAAATTTTATGATGTGGGCAGTTTGTTTTGTATTTTATGTAGCAGTAAAATTGTAAAAGAATACATAAACTCTATAAGCACTGATATGAAACAACCTGCTAGATATTACATGAAAAAAAAAAAAAAAGCATGAATCAAACACTTCCATAGGTGTGAAAAAATGGGGAATTATACCTGTACTTGGTTATATATTCATACAATATTTTCAGAAAGATGCTCAAGAAACCGACAACTTTGGTTGTGTGTGAAGAGAGATTCATAGCCGAAAGAGACTTCTGTGTGTTCTGTTGTACATTATAAAATGTATAAAGTTCCGTTGTATTATAAAATGAAAAGCACTCAAATTCTAAAAAGAAAAATAAATTTTTGTGAGCCTAAGAAATACTCAGAAGGCAGGCAGTACTCATAAGCAAGAAGAAGGAAAATACGGGTGAAATACGTCCCAAAACACCAGAAAATCATATACTGAACATATAACTCAATACTCAGGAGTGGGGGAGTGGGGGGTCATGTAGAACATTTGAATCTTCCAAAATCTGGAGAGAACCTTTTCTTTAGATTCACAACTTTAATCATGATTTAAAAACTAGTCACAAGTTGCTTTTTTCCTTTAAAGCTCTACTTATTAAAGGAATAAGATAAAACATACAATGGTTTTAACAGTAAGATATCAAATATCTTTAAAGGAAAAGATAACTCCCTCCCACCTAACCCCTCTTCTTCAGTCCTCTGAACTATCCAGTGATCAGCTTAGTCTAAAGTTTTCCACCCCTTTCTCTATGGCCACAGGAATATATCTATAAATGGTCAGCAATATACTAATAGGATCATAGCATTCTTTATCACTCTTCAGTTTGCATTTTCCACTTTAGCAATGTATCATGGGCATCCCTCTGGGTCAATACAGATAGGTGTAACCCATTTTCAATGCTGTAAAATATTGCATAGAAGGGAGACAGTACAATTGGTACTGTGTATTCCACTACCTATGGACAATCACATTGTTCCTAGTTTGTGTTTCTTTTGCACTTCAAGTAACACAATAAGCATCTGTATTAATTTCCTTTGGCAACTTTAACAATTACCACAAACTGGGTGGCTTAAAACAACAGAAATTTATTCTCTCCAGTTTCTGGAGTTCCAAAGTCTGAAGTCAAGGTGTTAGCTCTGAGGATCTGTTCTGTGGTCTTCGCCTAGCTTATGGAAACTGCCAGCAATCCTTGGCATTCTTTAGCTTCTATGTGCATTACTCCAATTCTGCCTCATTCTTTACATCCCCTTTATCTCCCTGTCTCTATCTCAAATCTTTCTCTTTCTCCTGAAAGGATGACTGTCATTGAATTTAGGACCCACCCCCAAATGTGGATGATCTCATTTCGAGAACCTTAACTCCTTAATTGGAGAAGGCAGTGGCACCCCACTCCAGTACTCTTGCCTGGAAAATCCCATGGATGGAGGAGCCTGGAAGGTTGCAGTCTATGGGGTCGCTGAGGGTCAGACATGACTGAGCGACTTCACTTTCACTTTTCACTTTCATGCATTGGAGAAGGAAATGGCAACCCACTCCAGTGTTCTTGCCTGGAGAATCCCAGGGACGGGGGAGCCTGGTGGGCTGCCGTCTATGGGGTCGCACAGAGTCAGACACGACTGAAGTGACTTAGCAGCAGCAGCAGCAGCAACTCCTTAATTACATCTGTAAAGACCCTTTCTCCAGAAAGGCTATGTTCCCAGGTTCCTGCAGACAAATCTTTTAGAGGGCCAACATTTAACCTGCCACAGCATCCTTGGATCCATCCTTGCAACTAGTATTTTCTTTAATTTTTCAATAGTGAAGTTGCTCAGTTGTGTCCGACTCTTTGCGACCCCACGGACTGTAGCCTACCAGGCTCCTCGGTCCACGGGATTTTCCAGGCCATAGTACTGGAGTGGATTGCCATTTCCTTCTCCAGGGGATCGTCCCAACCAATAGGGTGGAGTTAATGTATTTCTTGGTTCTTGAATAAGTATATGTATTTAAATTTCAATAGATTACTCCTAGAAAGTTTGTGGCAATTTACACTCCCATCAGAGCTTGTTTCCCCAAGTAGTATTGATTGGTCTTGTTAATGTTGGCCAATCTAATGAGTGAAAAATGGATTACTGTTTTGTTTTACCATGAAAATTAGTGAAACAAGCATCTTTTTAATGAATCATTTGGATCTTCTCATTCATTAATTGCCTGCTTATACCTGTTGCCTGTATTATAAAAACATTTCCCTGATAGCTCAGTTGGTAAAGAATCTGCCTAAGATACAGGAGACCCTGGTTTGATCCCTTGGTTGGGAAGATCCCCTGGAGAAGCGAAAGGCTACCCACTCCAGTATTCTGGCCTAGAGAATTCCATGGGCTGTATAGTACATGGGGTCGCAAAGAGTCCCAAAGACAGGACTGAGCAACTTTCACTTCACTTCAAGTGGACTTTTAAAAAGCCAAATTTTCTTTTATTAAAGTCACTCAGTCGTGTCCAACTCTTTGTGACTCCATGGACTATACAGCCCATGGAATTCTCTAGGCCAGAATACTGGAGTGGGTAGCTTTTCCCTCCTCCAGGGGATCTTCCCAATCAAGGGATCGAACCCAGGTCTCCAGCATTGCAGGCAGATTCTTGACCAGCAGAGCCACAAAAGAAGTCCAAGAACACTGGAATGGGTAGCCTATCCACTTAGAGTGACTCACCTGTGTTAGAGATGAAGTGTGTTTGCCATGTTTGGTGCAGTTCTACTCCATCTGTTTATTTCTTTTATAAAGAACTTGTCTTAGTGTGATGTCATGCAAAACTTGCAAAGTATTTAGGTATTTTTTGGGGGGGGGGATGAGTCTGGGCTTCCTGTCTTAATGTTTCACCTCACTAAAGTTATATTAGTATTCTTTAAAAAAATTTCTTGTCTGTTTTGTATATTTTTATGTCTGTCTTTTCTGGAACCTAATTTTTGAATATGGCATGGCTCTAGATTTGACTACTTATGAAGGAATTAAATCAGGATCACTGATCAAATAAACTATTCTTTTATCACTGGCTTGTATGTCACCTTTGCTTTAATTACTAGATTTACTAGAGATTTCATCCCAGACTACTGGACTGTTTACCTGAGCTATTACACAACTTTACAACAGAGTACCTTTACAGTAAGTTAAAATTTTGGTTTTCAGTAAGAGAAATTCAAGTGAACCACTAAGAAAGAGAACCATGAAATTTCCCAGTTGAGGTCAAAAGATAACAGGAGATAAGGTATGCGAACAGAGCTGGGTAAACTGTAAGGCTTTGCAGATAAATGCTGGTTGTTATCGCAAAAAATGAGCACACAGAAAAAGAATCTTGGGCTTGAAAGGCTGAACTTTTGCTTTGATGGCCAATGCAGGGATTGAAGGGTCAGCGGCTGGGAGGCCGACCTAACTAACATCCCCACCCATAGAACAGGACTGACAGAGCCGGAGAGGGAAAAGCAAAGTGCGTACCCAGGAACCTAGCAATCGGTTCAAAGTCGCAGAACTGAGGCCAGCGATTGACAAGAGAAAGCCGGCAAGTAAACGTAGGAACAGAGGAATCTCTCGGAGATGGCTTCGAAGGTTGAGGCAGGTGCTGGGTCTCTCCTGAAAGTAGCTTGCTGGGAATTCCCGATCCCAAGTCCTCCCAGAGCCGCAAAGAGAACTGCCTCAGAGCACCACCGGCACAGGGCAGGCAGCCGTGGAGAAAGAGGCGAGGGTTCCGCCTAACTCTCCTCCCAGCTGGGACCGGCGCGGCCCGGCCCGGCCCGCAGATCGGGGATTGGCCGGAGCGGCGCACGGGGCGGGGCGTGGGCTGCTGGGAGGTGGGGCGGGAAGGCGAGCGCGCGCGCGCGCGGGCACGGCGGCGGCGCGCGCGTGCTCCGTCGGTCGGTACGGCGGCGGCGGAGCTTGCCATGGCAGTGGGCGGTGGGCTGGTGTAGCGCCGCGCGGGGCAGGCGGTCGGCGATTGAGAGAGACGGGAATGGGGGCGCCGTAGCTGGAAGGTTGCGGCGGCCTGGTCTGCTGAACGCGCACCAGGAGCTGAGAGCGGGCGGCCGCGGCGGCGGCGGAGCGCTGAGCAGGTGAGTGCAGCGGCGCGGGACCCGGATGCGGCACGGCTGAGGCGCGGCGCGGTCGCGGCGGGCCTCTGAGATGCCCCGGCGCGGGCCGCGGGCGCGCTCTTACCCGCCACAGCCTGCAGCGCCGGCGACTGGGGTGCCCGCGCCACGCTTCCTGCTGGCGCCGAGGACACCCGCCCGCCGGCCCGTGGGGGCGTTTGGCTCGCCTGCGGCCTCCCGGGCTCTCCAAGGTGAGCGGCGCTCCCCGGCCTCCGGGCGGCAGGGATGGGGCCGGGCGCCCTGGGCTGCCGGCGGTTTGAGTCGCTTTGATGAGGGGCGTCTGCGGAGAGGCGGCGTCCTCTTTTCCTGAGTCTCAGCGGCCACCAGCGAGCTGCCGACTCTCAGATACCTTTTTGCGCAGTGTATTTTAGGGCCGGGGATCCTGGACTGTTGGGATAGGGTCGTGTTTTCAGATCCCAGAGCCTCTGGTGACCAGTCCTGGGGCCTTGAATCTGAGTATCCGGATTTGTTAGTGGGAACAATTACACGTACTTCACCCGGGTTGTTGTGAAGCTAGCACAGGGTGATGTGCGTGACCGAACAGCGAGTGCTGGATCAGGTGGCTATCAGGAGTAACTCTGCTGAAGCATCTTACCTTGTTAACTGTCCCTGATACCTGGTTGCTGGTGTACTTTTGGGGGGCACGCTTATTTCCGAAGTGCTTTGATGTTGCAGTAACCTCTACTGAAGTTGCTTAATATTAGAGCCTGTTATCTTAACAGTATCCAAGATCGTGGAGTCGCTCTCTTTTATTTTTTTGCGAAGGCTTTCTTGGAATACCTGTCTCGGGTACTGAATGGGAATTGCTGCTGAAATAAAACTGAGCGAATTTACCATTCTCTTCGGATGCAAGACGGTGGGACGCATTAAACTTGAAGTGCTTTGCTGTTTAAAATCTTAAGTGCCACTTAAACTCTGTCACTTGTTACAGAGTATAAACAGAAGAATATGGAAACAGACTCCTTTTTCTGCATTGCTACATGCACGAAGGGAGTGACAAGTGGTTTTGTAAACATCATTGTGGGCAGTGTTACTGTCTGGTGAAGTCATCATAATTAAATTAGATGAGTACTTATTTTGAAGCCCTGAATGGATGTTTGAAAATATGAGTCCTAATAAAATCATCGCCAACGAGTCAGAATTCTCAGCAGTTCATTAATCATTTGGGGATTTTTAGGTTACACTGTTAAGATTTTTATGGTAAAAGCAGAACTGCTTAAGTCATGATAATGTAGAATCGGAGAGGGTGGTCAGGATAAAGATCTTAACTTAGTTTCAGAAGGCAAGTGTGGAGCAAAGTTAAAATCTTAAACTTTAGAACTGAAATTGTATTCACCAAAGCAAAAACGGTTGAAACCGAAAACTTTGTTGTACAATCTCTGATTCCCATCCTGAGGGTCTTCTGCCTTCAGAGAGTTTTTTAGAGGTGGGGAAAATTGAGTTGGGTTTTGATTTATTTCCATTTTGCCCCTCTTGTCTGTATTTCCTACTTTTCTTAGAGACTGTCCGGAAAGGTTTTTGATCCAACTTGCTTTGTGACTGTAAACAAAATATATAGAAAAAATTAAAATTAACCTTGTAATCTAAATTATGTACTTCCTTGTAATCTAATTGTTGTTCTTCCTAAGTTAAGACCTTCCCTATTTCACTGGTGAAACGAACAGTAAAAGCGCTACTAGTCACTGCGAAAAGGTCGAAAGTCACATCTTGGTTCTTAGAGCTGATTATTGTTTAGTCGCTAAGTTGACTTTTTGTGACCCCTTGGACTGTAGCCCGCCAGACTCCTCTATCCCTGGGATTTTCCGGGTAAAAATACTAGAGTAGGTTGCCATTTCTTTCTCCGGGGTATCTTCCCAACCCAGGGATTGAACCGGCGTCTCCTGCATTGGCAGAGGTTGACAGGAGAATTCTTTACCACTGAGCCACCAGGGAAGACTGGTTTGGGGTTCCACATAGCTGGGACTTTGGGAAGCCACCTGTCTTCTTGGGCCTCAGTTTTTGTTTACAGAATTTGAGAGTCTCTGTGGCCAGGAGTTGGGAGGTTGTGGTTCATTAGAGAATTATTATATAAAGTGTCCTTCCAGGACACTACATTTTTATGGTTTTCTTTCTCTTTATCTCTTCTGTTGACTTTTTCTTCTCTTACTGAATTCTGAACATCCTAATGCCTCAGGGCATCCAAGCCCGTCTCTCTCCTTTTTTTCCACCTGTATTCTTTCTGCGTGATCTCATCCTGTCTGGTGGTTTAAATACTACCACTGTGCTGTGGACTCTTCAGATTTTTATCTCCAGCCCTGACCTTCAGATTTCTTCTACCTGCCTATATATCTTCACTCCATTTGTGTTCAAAGTGGAGCTCTTGATTTTCATTCTTCAATCTATTCCTTCTCCAGCAGTCTGGATTTCATAAGAGCACCCATCTGCCCCCTCTTCCTTCTACTTAAGTGAAAAATCTGGTGGTCATTCTTTCTTTTCTTTCTTAAATTTTGGCTGCCCTGAGTCTTTGTTGTGGCTCAAAGCCTTCTCTAATTGCAGCTCTCTAGTTGCCGCATGCTGATTTAGTTGCCCTGAAACATGTGGAATCTTTGTTCCCTGACCAGGGATTGAACCTGCATCCCCTGAATTGGAAAGCGGATTCTTAACCACTGGACCACCCTGGTGATCATCCTTTTTTGTGTTTTTAAATTAAAAAAAAAAAAATTTTTTTTAAATTGAATTGTGATCATCCTTAATTCATCACTTTGCCTTACTGCTCCTCCACCACCCAGAGCAGACCCTGTTGATTTTGCCTCCAAGATATATTTATTTTATTTTTATTTATTTTTAAAAAATGAAGCCAACTCTGTTTATTTTTATTAATTTATTTTTGGCTGCACTGGATCTTCATTGCTTTGCTTGGGCTTGCTCTAGTTGTGGTGAGCAGGGGCTTGTCTTTGTTGTGGTGCTTGGCCTTATTACGGTGGCTTCTCTCGTTGTGGAGCATGGGCTCTAGGTACATGGGCTTAAGTAGTTGCTGCACGCAGACTCCAGAGCTTGGGCTCAGTAGTTGTAGCTCAGACCCAGTTGCTCCATGGCATGTGGAATCCTCCCAGACCAGAAATCGAACCCATGTCCTCTGTATTGGCAGGCAGACTGTCATCCACTGGGCCACCAGGGAAGTCCATGTTTGTTTTTATTGCCACCACTCCAGTTCTTCCTGGTTAGTAGCTTCCTAACGGGTCTCCTTGCCCCTGACCTTGTTCTCCTACAGTCCATTTGCAGACAGCAGTCAGAGTGAACTTTACTTACTTTCCTGCTCCAGTGACTTACTACACTAAAAAGTAAACCCAAACTCTTTTCCTGCGTTATCAACTAATTATCTTGTTTATTTCTTTGTTCATTTGTTTGTGGCCTTTTCTCTCCAACATATTATACGCTCTCTGATGGAAGGAACTTTTTCTTCCCTGAGGTTTTCTCAGTGAGCAGAACAGTATCTGGAAAATTTAACTATTATTGAATGGATGAATGCATGAATGAAATACATTATAAAATCTTCTAATTCCAAGTATAACATGTATTGAACACATGATCTTTTTTTTTTTTTTGTCCCAGGTTTGTGCAAATGAGGAAGTAATCACAGGGCCTGGAATTATTCTATTAGGTATCCTTCCTCTCTCAGTCTTCATTAAGATACTGCACCTCCTGAAAAGACTAAGCATTTAGACGTTAAGCCATTGACAGCAAGAACAAATGTGGATTTTGTCCATTGTATACTGGATCATTAGTATTTTTGTGAATAAGAAACCAAGCAAGCTTTTCAGCCTTGTTTTGTTCTTTAGAAGCATTAAATTTTGGTCCTGACTGGAGGGAACTGGTTCTGTAGAATGTGGTACTTTAATCCAGTATTGCATACCAAATTGTATAGGGTAGCAGTTGAAATTTTTAGAGAACAGGCATTTTTGTTTCAGTTGCATTATATATATATATTTTTTGAATGTGAGACTCCCCCTACCCTGCCTATGTGCATTTATGTGTTTCCTCTGAACCATTTGATTCAGTTGTATCCTAGCATATCTTGGAGATAAATCTCTATCATTTGTCTTCTGTTAACTGCTCACTTGCAAGCTTTGTCATGTTGTAGAAAGAGGCAAATATTAATAATTCAGGATTTTCCCCCTGCCTGAGACTGAAGCCCTTAAAACTGTCTAGCAGGTTTGTGAAGAAAGAAGGGTATGGAAAAATCAAAGTGTAGAATTCCATTGTCAGAGTAGATAATAGGAAAAAGATACGTTGGATAAGGAAATCCTAGACAAGAGGAATAATACTGAACGTTTAGTAGAAGAGAAAAAGAAAAGGAAGATAGAGGAGAGCATTATAGATATTCAGGCTTGGGTGGGACAAATTCTCTTCTTACTTCTTTTACCTTCTCACCTACATCTCCAAACTTTGACACTTTGGATTATTTTTCCCTCTGCCTTCTCTGCATTCCCTGATTTGTATGGGCTATTCTTCTAAGGAATGTCTATGTATCTTTGGTAGTCTGGGACACTTTTTGTGAGAGGATACTAATTCTTTCTTGAAGAGGTCTTTCTACTTCTCATAATCAAGGTCTGACTCTCTTGATTTTCCAGCCACTTGGTCCAGCTTTACCTTTTGGAGTGACTCTAAACTGGTGTACTTCCTTTTTTTATTTTTTTTTTCCTTTTTAAAAAAAAATTAATTATATTTTTATTTGGCTGTGCTGGTTCTTAGTTGTGACATGTGGGACCTTTAACTGAAGCATGCAAACTTAGTTGAGGCATGTGGGATCTAATTCCCTGACCAGGGATTGAACCCGGGCCCCCTGCGTTGGGAGCACGGAATGTTAGCCACTGGACCAACAGGGAAGTGCCTGTACTTCCTTTTAAAGTTGTTCTCTCATGTATCATGGTAACCTTTCTGTTATCATCCCCAGGTTAAATAATCCTGAGTCACAAGCTTCTAGTTGAGAGAGGAAAAATGAAAGGAATTAGATGTATGGTCGGGTGTGTATAGTGTGTTACCTACCAGTTACTCTGATACTGCAGATTGCATATGTCTAATTTAGACCTTTCTTTTTCTGAGTTACTAGATTTTTTTTAAAGTAAGAGGACATTTTTAAAAGGAGAGTGACATTGAACTTTAAAAATTTTGCAAAAACATTTTCATGTACAGTCCTATGAGTTTTAACACGTACCTAGATTGTTTTTACTTTCTTTACTTTTTTTCAATCTTCTTTTTTTAAAATCTTTTTCTGCCTAGATTTCTGTAACAGTGTACAGAATAATTTCAACACCCCAAAGAATTCTGTCATGTTACCCCTGTGCAGTCAACTCCCCTTCATTAAAAAAAAATTAATTTATTTTTTGGCTGTGCTGGGTCTTCATTGCTGCACAGGCTTTTCTCTAGTTGCAAGGGAGGGCTGCTTTCTAGTTGTGGGCTTCTCATTGCTGTGATTGTCTTGTTGTGGAGCACAGGCTTGAGGGCATGTAGTTGCAGCATGTGGGCTCAGTGGTCTCAGCTCCTGGGCTCTAGAGCACAGGCTTAACAGTTGTGGCACATGGGCTCAGCTGCACCATGGCATATGAGATCTCCCTCAATTAGGGATCGAATCAGTCTCTCCTGCATCAGCAGGTAGATTCTTTACCTTTGAACCACCAGGGAAGCCCACTGTTTTCCTTTTTAACACTTGGACTTACTGTTCTTTTTTTCTAAACAGAATATTCCTCATAGCAAGAAATATTTCTCAAGCAAAAAAAAAAACTTGGAATAAGTGGATAATTGATCAATGTAATTGTTGGTATTCTTTTAGAAAAAAGTACTATGTAGATGGAGGAATGTTGTATTGTTGTTCAGTCTGTAAGTCATGTGTGACTCTTTGCGACTTCATGAACTGTAGCACGCCAGGCTTCCTTGACTTTCACTGTGTCGCTGAGTTTGCTCAAACTCACGTCCATTAAGTCTGTGATGCCAGCCAACCATCTCATCCTCTGTCATCCCCTTCTCTTCTTGCCCTCAATCTTTCTTAGCATCAGGGTCTTCTCCAATTAGCTGGCTCTTTGCATCAGATGGCCAAAGTATTGGAGCTTCAGCTCTAACATCAGTCCTTCCAATGAATATTCAGGACTGATTTCCTTTAGGATTGACTGGTTTGAACTCCTTGTAGTCCAAAGGGACTCTCAAGAGGCTTCTCCAGCACTACAGTTTGGAAGCATCAATTCTTCGGCTCTCAGCTTTCTTTATGGTCCAACTCTCACATCCCTACGTGACTACTGAAAAAACTGTAGCTTTGACTATACGGACTTTTGTTGGTAAAGTGATGTCTCCACTTTTTAATATGCTGTCTAGGTTGGTCAGAGCTTTTCTTCCAAGGAGCAAGCATCTTTTCATTTCTGCAGTGATTTTGGAGCCCACGAAAATAAAATGTGTCACTGTTGCCACTTTTTCACATCTATTTGTCATGAAGCTGTGGGACCGGATACCATGATCTTAGTTTTTTGAATGTTTTAAGCCAGTTTTTTCACTCTTTCACCTTCATCAAGAGGCTGTTTAGTTTGTCTTCTCTTCTATCCAAGGTTGTCTATACTTCTGGCAATCTTGATTCCAGCTTGTGCTTCACCCAGCCTGTCATTTCGCACGGTGTACTCTGCATATAAATTAAAGAAGCAGAGGGGCAACATACAGCCTTGATGTACTCCTTTCCCAAAAGGCTTTAAATTTTAAAAAAATTATTGTAAAACTTCTGGAACCTGTCAAATGAGGCAAATCCCATAATGTCAAGTTACAATAGGGAACATCTAACAAAGAAATTTGGCGGCTAAGTCTGTGATAATATCATAATGGATGACATCACATATCTTTTCATCTCCCTTCGATAAATCCAGAATTCCCACTTACTGCAATTGCAGGGTAGGCTAGGGTAAACTAGAGATTAATTTTGCGAAGGGTTATGTTATGAAGTCCCAGCTTTTCTCCCTTTTCTCTAACATTGTCACTTTTTGCTAGCTTATCTATTTTATTCTGCATTTAGTTATTTTAGGTATTCCACTTTTCTAGGATTGGAGGGAAAAGTGTGCTATCTTTATAGCTTTAGTGTTTTGCAAAGGTAGCTTTCTTGTTTCCAGCCTAAAATAGTCAGTAATCTAGAAATTCCCTCATTTCCTCAAAAAAATTTACAAATCCTTCCCCTAAGTCCTGCCTCTAGATCTTTCCCGGACTTCTTCATCAAGAATGTATAGTTCCTCATTTTCTTAAGTATTTAAAGTAGGTCACCTGAGGTTATTAGCAGTTGCCTCTTTAATTGGGAGTATCTATTGCCAAAACAAAGGATGTTAATCTGGCAGTCCCCTGTGTTGTGGTATTGTTAAAGCCCAGGCCAGCAGTTCACAAGGCCCTGCTGCAAACCCAGGAGGACTGGCGCATCCTGGACCCTGTAGCTTGTCTTCTGCTGCTCTGGCTGCTTGGGAGACCACCAGACAAATGCTCATTTGCCTTCAGTGGAAATGCGATCCTGATTATCCATGCCTTCAGGAGGAGGATTATGTGGATTAAAAGAAATCCATGGATAATCCAGAAGCTTTATTTAAACTGCAGTTTAACCACATTCCTGACCATAGTTTTTCCTTGCATTTCTAATAACTAATTTATAATATTTACCAATTTCATGTTTATCTTCTTGTACCATTTAGAAGTAATGGTAGTTACAAAGTAAAGAAGATATGGGAGGGGACAAAGGAGTTGGATAATCTATAGGCTTTGCCCCACATGACTCCGTGTTGACTGGATGGTTTAACCACAGTGCTTACTAGACCTTGAAGACCAGAATTCCATGAATTCCTCACCTGCTGAGCCACTGGAAGAAATTTGAGGTGATTGTCAATAAGAGGCCAAACTCCATTTTGAGACATTTGTACTTTACTAGCTTAAATGATTGAGCTTTTGTGATTTAAATGAGTACTGGAGATTGTCAGAATTATAAATTTACTGCAATTTGAAGTTCTCCTTAATGTTTATTTAATCGCTTAAACTGCTAACCATTTTCATAGGAACTAAACTGAAGATTTGCTATTTGAAATATAAGTGTTTGTCGCCAGGCAGCTATCCTACTGCCTCTGACATGTTACTTACATGTAGTTACACAGTAGTTAATTTCTATTAAATAGTTGAAATACAGTTATTTAAAAGTGCTTATCCCTGATGCTGGAAAAGATTGAAGGCAGGAGGAGAAGGGGACGATAGAGGTTGAGATAGTTGGATGGCGTCAACTAGATGGACATGAGTTTGAGTAAGCTCTCGGAGTTGGTGATGGACAGGGAAGCCTGGTGTGCTGCAATTCATGGAGTCGCAAAGAGTCAGACACAGCTGAGCGACTGGTCTGAACTGAACTGATTCTTGAGGTACTGATTTAGTGTGGGTCTTGTATTTAGATATTATGCTGTTAAAATGGGTGTTTTCCTCTGGCTTTATAAATCATTACAAATTTCTGCCTTTATGTTAACTGAACAAAAATTTATTTAAAACTTATTTCTGTACTTGTAATATATTTTCAAAAGTTGTTGTTCAGTCTCTAAGTCGTGTCCGACTCTTTGTGACCCCATGAACTGCAGCACATCAGGCTTCCCTGTCCTTTACTGTCTCTCAGAGTTTGCTTAAACTCATGCCCCTTGAGTCGCTGATGCTATGCCTTCTCTTGCCCTCAGTCTTTCCCAGTATCCGTCTTTTCCAGTGAGTCAGCTCTTTGCATCAGGTGGCCAAAGTATTAGAGCTTTAGCGTCAGTCCTTCTAATGAATATTCAGGGTTGATTTCCTTTAGGATTGACTGGTTTGATCTCCTTGCTATGGAGGGGATTCTCAAGAGTCTTCTCCAGCACCACAGTTTGAAAGCATCAGTTCTTCTGTGCTCAGCCTTCTTTACAGTTCCATATTCATTAGCTATGTGGATATCATTCCTGCAATTGAGATTCATTGTAGTTAATCACTGGAGGCATGTCCGGGGGGAATACCAACTGGAGTTCTCTTAATGTGCTTGTTTTTTGCTCTATGAGCCTAGGGAAACATCCACAGAAGAAGGTAGTTGGTTTTGGACAACGTTGTGATCAATTATAATTCTTTAATTTTTGTTCTCTTGATAGCAGTGGAAATTTCACATTTTCA
Source organism: Bos indicus (assembly GCF_029378745.1). NCBI lineage: Eukaryota > Metazoa > Chordata > Mammalia > Artiodactyla > Bovidae > Bos > Bos indicus. The sequence continues at coordinate 130,684,188 of NC_091760.1, forward strand.
TTGGAAATCATTAGTTGTCTGAAAATGATGTACTTCACCTACCATTCCATTATTAAATTATATTATTAAAATATCCCCTAACTAACTGAGAGGCTTCTGAGTTTAGATTCTTATTCTACCTACAAGAAAGGAATATGTCTGTGTGTGTGTGTGTGTATGTGTGTTACGAGAACTGTATATACCATACCAACCAGCATCAATTATTTTATCTTTAATTTGTGAAGAGGTCACTATCTTCTCATTGAGGTATAGGCAGTTACTTTTTAGTCAGTGATTTCTGTAAATCCATGTAGTCTGTCTATTTTTACTTGTTTTCTTTTATGTTCTTTTGCCATTCAAAACTGTGGCTGTCAATGTAGTATATTAGAGAAACTGATTTACTATATAGAATTAAACTATAACCATAGTTAACGTTGTAAAATGTGCACCTGTGTGTCAGATTATGCTAAGTGCTCTTTGTGTATTATTCAGTTTATCTTCATAACAAACTTGTAGAGAAGGTACTAATAATATTCTTATTTAAGAGATGAGGAAACTGAAGCTTTGGGAAATTAACATGCCAGGTGGCACACAGATTTTAAGTGGGAAACTCAGGTTTCAAATCTGAATCTGTATGACTCTGGAATTTATGTTCTTGTTTATTTTAAAGTTTATTTTTTTATTGAGGAATAGTTGATTTATAATGTTATATAAGTTTCAGGTATACAACATAGTGATGAAAATTTTTTGAAGATTATATGGCATTTATAGTTATTACAAAATATTCCGTCTTGTACAATATACCCTTCTAGATTATTTATCTTATGTGTAGTAGTTTGTACCTCTTAATCCCCTCCCCACCTTGCTTCTCCCCATTTCCCACTCCCTACTGGTAACCACTAGTTTGTTCTCTATATCTGTCAGTCTTTTTTCTTTTTTATATTCATTAGTTTAATTTTTATATTCCACGTGTAAGTATTATCATACAGTATTTTTCTTTCTCTGTCTGACTTATTTCACTTAGCACAATACCCCCTGAATCCATCCATGTTGTTACAAGTGGTAAAACTTCATTCTTGTTTTTAACGGCAGAGCAGTCATCCATTGTATGTATACCATTCTTCTTTATCCATTCATCTGTTGATGGACACTTAGGTTGTGTCCATATCTTAGCTATTGTAAACAGTGCTGCAGTGAAAACTGGGATAGAATTTATGCTTATAACTGATCACCTTAATAATTTTTTTATTTTTTGTTTTTTTCAGCGGAAGGTTGAAAGAGACTAAAAGTTTGAAGTATTGTTTTTTAGCATGATAATCACCACTTTGATCTGACAGTACCTGTGTATTTGGAAACAGGAATCAGTTTTTTAGTTTTAGCCACTAACTTTCTTTCATTCAGTACTCTTTTTTTTCCTCCTTTGTCTGCTCTGAATGGCATATAGGATCTTAGTTCCTCAGACCAGGGATTGAACCTGTGCCCCCTGCATTGGAAGCATGGAGCCTTATCCACTGGCCACCCAGAGTTCTTCACTCACTACTCTTAAACAAGTTTTTATGTGTATAGTCCTTTTTTATGGATAAGAGTTAAACAATAAATTAGTTATGTGATATGGTATACTTTTGTTTTGAATGTAAGATAAGCTTTCCTTTTCCCTTGGCTTTACAATTGGAGTGTGGTTTTGTGGTTTGTCATACATATGTAGGTAATGAACATACTTAATGTATAACCTCATGTAGTTAGAGGTCCTAGTCTTCTTGTGTAGATAATCTTTACAGAGTTTTAAAATAAGAAAATACAGGGACTTCCCTGGTGGTCCAGTGGTTGGGACTTCGCCTTCCAATGCAGAGGGTGTGGGTTCGATCCCTGATCCAGGAACTAGGATCCCACATACCTCATGGTCAAAAACCAAAACATAAAATGAAAATAATATTATAACAAATTCAGTAAAGAGTTTAAAAATGATCTACATTTAAAAAAAAAAGATATAAAGTATTTTTTTCCCTCTCTTCTTTTTAGGTTATTTGTTTCGGTGGTTCATTAAAACATATTACTAAGCTTGATCCTAAATTAATGGGAATAGAGGAAGGTAGACATAAATTTATTTTAAAATAAATGAACCAGTAGACAATTTTTAATCCCTTAACATTAAAAAAAAATGGTTTGAGAAGAATTAGTACTATTTGGCCTTTTTTTTCCTCTTCATATTCACATGAGAAAGGAATGTAAGCATTAACATTACATTTGCCATTAGCAGTACCTGGACACATGGAAGGAGATGCATAGAACAGAATGGATTTTCTGTCTAACCCTGGAGTCCAGGTAACTTGCTTCAGCCAAGGTTCTGGTTGTGATTCCATTACAAGCCATTATGACAGCATATCCGATCTGCAAATGGGAGATTTGTGGGTGATTTTCTTTTTATTTCTTTACTTCTTTTTGGCTACGCTGAGTTGCTGCATGGTCTTTCTCTAGTTGCAGTGAGCAGGGCTACTCTAGCTGTGGACACAGGCTTCTCATTGTGCTGCCTTTTTTTGTTGCTGAACACAGGCTCTAGGGCTCAGTGGCTTCAGTAGTTTCCATGCATGGACTTAGTTGCCATGTGGCATGCAGAATCCTCCGGGACCCGGGATCAAACCTGTGTCCCCTTCATTAGCAGACAAACTGTCATCCACTGTGCCACCAGGGAAATCTGTGTGATTATTTTCTTTACTACTGAAGAGTTGAGATCTTACTGAATATGCTTCTTCCTATAGACAAGCTCTGCTGCTGCTGCTGCTAAGTCGCTTCAGTCGTGTCCAACTCTGTGCGACCCCATAGACGGCAGCCCACCAGGCTCCCTGTCCCTGGGATTCTCCAGGCGAGAATACTGGAGTGGGTTGCCATTTCCTTCTCCAATGCATGAAAGTGAAAAGTGAAAGTGAAGTCGGTCACTCGTGTCCGACTCTTAGCGAACTCATGGACTGCAGCCCACCAGGCTGCTCCGTCCATGGGATTTTCCAGGCAAGAGTACTGGAGCGGGGTGCCATTGCCTTCTCTGTTGTTTTCTCTATGACCCAACAAATGTTGGCAATTTGATCTCTGGTTCCTCAGCCGTTTCTATACCCAGCTTGTACACCTGTAAGTTCTTGGTTCACGTACTGTTGAAGCCTAGTTTGAAGGATTTTGAGCATTATTTTGCTAGCCTGTGAGATGAGCACAATTGTCCGGTAGTTGGAACATTCTGTGGCATTGTCCTTCTTTGGGATTGGAATGAAAACTGACCTTTTCCAGTCCTGTGGCCACTGCTGAGCTTTCCAAATTTGATGACATATAGAGTGCAGCACTTGAAAGCATCGTTTTTTCCGATTTGAAATAGCTCACCTGGAATTCCATCATCTCTACTAACTTCATTCGTACTAATGCTTCCTGAGGCCCATTTGACTTCACACTGCAGGACGTCTGGCTCTTGGTGAATGACCGCAGCATTGTGGATGATTCAGATCATTAAGACTTTTCTCGTATAGTTCTTCTCTGTACTCTTGCTACCTTCTCTAAATCTCTTCTACTTCTGTTAGGTCCTTACCATTTCTGTCCATTTTTGTGTTCAATGCTATTATGAAATGTTCTCTTGACATCTCCAGTTTTCTTGACGAGATCCCTAGTCATTCCCATTTTATTGTTTTCCTCTATTTCTTTGCATAGTTCATTTAAGAAGGGCTTCTTATTTCTCCTTGTTACTCTTTGGAACTCTGCATACAGTTGGGTGTATCTTTCCCTTTCTCCTTTGCCTTTTGCTTCTCTTCTTTCCTCAGCTATTTGTGAAGTCTCCTCTTAAAACCACTGTGCCTTCTTGTGTTTCTTTTTGTTTTGGATGGTTTTGGTCATTGCTTCTTGTACAGTGTTATGAACCTCTATCCATAGTTCTTCGAGTACTCTGTCTACAAGATCTAATCTCTTGAATCTCTTCTTCACCTCCCTTGTCTAATCATAAGGAATTTGATTTAGGTCATACCTGAATGGCCTGGTGGTCTTCCCTAGTTGCTTCAATTGAAATCTGAATTTTACAATAAGAAGCTTATGATTTCAGCTACCATCAGCTTCAGGTGTTGTATAGAGCTTGTGTAGAGTCTCCAGCTGACTGTATAGAGCTTCTCCATCTTTGGCTGCCAAGAATATAATCAGTCTGATTTTAATATTGACCCTGGTGATGTCCACGTGTAGAGTCTTTGTCTCTTGTGTTGTTGGAAAAGGATGTTTGCTGTGAGCATCGTGTTCTCTTAAGAAAACTCTGTTAGCCTTTGCCCTGCTTCATTTTGTACTCCAAGGTCGAATTCACCTGTTATTCTGAGTATCTCTTCACTTCCTATTTCTGCATTCCAATCTTCTGTGATGAAAAGGACATCTCTTTTTGGTGTTAGTTCTAGAACATTTTGTAAGTCTTCCTAGAACTGGTCAATTTCAACTTCTTCAGCACCAGTGGTTTGGGTATAGATTTGGATTACTGTGATGTTTGCCTTGGAGATGAACCGAGATTATTCTGTCATTTTTGAGGTTGCACCCAAGTACTGCATTTCAGACTCTTTTGTTGACTATTAGGGCTACTTCATTTCTTCTAAGGGATTCTTACTCATGGTGGTAGATAGAATAGTCATCTGAGTTAAATTTGCCCGTTCTTGTCCATTTTAGTTCACTGATTTCTAAATTAGCAGTATTCACTCTTGCCATCTCCTGCTTGACCATATCCAGTTGACCTTGATTCATGGGCCTAAGTTCCAGATTCCTATGTAATACTGTTCTTTATAACACTGGACATTACTTTCACTATCAGACACATCCATAACTGAGCATCATTTCTGCTTTTGCCAAGCAGCTACATTCTTTCTGGAGCTATTCATAATTGCACTCTGCTCTTCCCCAGTAGCATAATGAACATCTACCAACCTACAAGGGGCTCATTTTCTGGTGTCTTATCTTTTTGCTTTTTTTATACGGTCCATGGGGTTCTACAGGCAAGAATACTGGAGTGGGTTGCCATCTCCTCCTCCAGTTCACCACATTTTCTCACAACTCTCCACTATGACCTGTCCATCTTGAGTGGCCCTTCAAGGCATGGCTCATAGGTTCATTGAGCTACACAAGTCCCTTTGCCGGGACAAGGCTGTGAGCCATGATTTTATCCTCTGGTTAAATAGAATCACTGAATACAAGTTATGATCTTAACTTATGCTCAGTTAATTAGTCGTTTTTTGTGTTAGCATGTTTATCTACCCTATTGATAGACAGTATGCCTTTTACTTTTTACTTCCTGTACATGCGGGCTTAACACTTTATCTATTTTATTTTTTGGCTGTGCTAGTCTTTGTTGCTCCAAGCAGACTTTCTCTAGTGGTGGTGATTGGGGGCTGTTCTTCATTGCGGTGCACAGTCTTCTTATTGGAGTGGCTTTCCTTGTTGTGGAGTACCTGCTCTTGGTGCGCAGGTTTCTGTAGTTGTGGCGTGTGGCCTCAGTTGTTGAGTCATGCAGGCCCTTGAGCACATGGGCTGCAGTAGTTGTGGTGCATGGACTTAGTTGTTCTGCACCATGTGGTATCTTGCCAGACCAAGGATTGTACCCATGTCTCCTGCATTGGCAGGTGGATTCCTTACCACTGAGCCACCAGGAAGCCCCCTGCATTGACCTTTTACCTGGGTGTCTATTTTGGTTAAGTAGACTAATGGTTGCCTGCAGAGATTTGTTTATACTCTCTGTAGCAAAGGTCTTCTCCACCAAGGATACTTTACAATAATACTGAAAATCAGGAAATAGTAACTCTGTGTGGTTGAGATCTTGTTCAGAGGATTATTTTTACTTATTTATATACTTACTTACTTATTTGGCTTCATCATACAGCACATCTTTTGAGATCTTAGTTCTCTGACAAGGGGTTGAACCCAGCCCCTTGGCAGTGAAAGCTTAGAGTCTTAACCACTGGGCCACCAGGGATTTCCCCAGAAGATTAATTTTGTAGAGAACTTTATGTGTACTTAATTCTCTATAGTAATAACCATGTTTTGGTTGTATACTGGTACATTATCTACTCAGTTCAATTCAGTCCAGTCGCTCAGTCGTATCTGACTCTGCGACCCCATGGACTGCAGCAAGTCAGGCCTACCTATCCATAATCAACTCCCGGAGTTTACTCAAACTCATGTCAGGTAGGGTGAATAAGCTCAGGAATGCTTGGTACTGTTTCATGACTCAGTGAAGAAAGGCCCATTGTTACTAAGGAAGTAAATAGTAATCTCCAAGGAGACTACCGCCTTCTGGTTTTTAACATTTATTTAATTTTTAAAAAATGAAATATTTTTCTTGAAGGATAGTTGTACAACATTTTAGGTATACAACATAGTGACTCATAAGTTTTAAAGATTATACTCCATTGATAGTTATTATAAAGTATTGATATATTCCCTGTGTTGTACAATACTTTTTTTTTCTAGTTTTTTTTTTTTTTTTTTATTGAAGGGTAATTGCTTTACAGAACCCTGTTGTTTTCTGTCAAACCTCAACATGAATCAGCCATAGGTATACTTATATCCCATCCCTTTCTAACCTTCCTCCCGTCTCCCTCCCCATCCCACCCTTCTTGGTTGATACAGAGCTCCTGTTTCAGTTTCCTGAGCCATACAGCAAATTCCCGTTGGCTATCTATTTTACATATGGTAATGTAAGTTTCCGTGTTACTCTTTCCATACATCTCACCCTCTCCTCTCTTCTCCCCATGTCCATAAGTCTATTTTCTATGTCTGTTCCTCCATTGCTGCTCTGTAAATCAATTCTTCAGAAGCATTTTTCTAGATTCTGTATATATGTGTTAGAATACGATATTTCTCTTTCTGACTCACTTCACACTGTATCATAGATTCTAGATTCATCCACCTCATCAGAACTGACTCAAATGTGTTCCTTTTCATGGCTGAAACCTATATGCAGGTCAGGAAGCAACAGTTAGAACTGGACATGAAACAACAGACTGGTTCCAAATAGGAAAAGGAGTACGTCAAGGCTGTATATTGTCACCCTGCTTATTTAACTTCTATGCAGAGTACATCATGAGAAACGCTGGGGTGGAAGAAGCACAAGCTGGAATCAAGATTGCCGGGAGAAATATCAATAACCTCAGATACGCAGATGACACCACTCTAATGGCAGAAAGCGAAAAGGGACTAAAAAGCCTCTTGATGAAAGCAAGAGAGGAGAGTGAAAAGGCTGGCTTAAAACTCAACATTCAGAAAACTAAGATCATGGCATCTGGTCCCATCACTTCATGGGAAATAGACGGGGAAACAGTGGAAACAGTGTCAGACTTTATTTTTTGGGGCTCCAAAATCACTGCAGATGGTGACTGCAGCCATGAAATTAAAAGAGCTTACTCCTTGGAAGGAAAGTTATGACCAACCTAGATAGCATATTGAAAAGCAGAGACGTTACTTTGCCAACAAAAGTCCGTCTAGTCAAGGCTATGGTTTTTCCAGTGGTCATGTATGGATGTGAGAGTTGGACTGTGAAGAAAGCTGAGCACCAAAGAATTGATACTTTTGACCTGTGGGTGTTGGAGAAGACTGTTGAGAGTCCCTTGGACTGCAAGGAGATCCAACCAGTCCATCTTAAAGGAGATCAGTCCTGGGTGTTCATTGGAAGGACTGATGCTAAAGCTGAAATTCCAATACTTTGGCCACGTTATGCGAAGAGTTGACTCATTGGAAAAGACCGTGATGCTGGGAGCGATTGGGGGCAGGAGAAGGGGACGACAGAGGATGAGATGGCTGGATGGCATCACCGACTTGATGGACATAAGTTTGAGTAAACTCCAGGAGTTAGTGATGGACAGGGAGGCCTGGCGTGCTGCGATTCATGGGGTCGCAGAGAGTCGGACATGACTGAGAGACTGAACTGAACTGAATATTCCATTGTGTATATGTACCACAACTTCTTTATCCATTCATCTGTTGATGGGCATCTAAGCTGCTTCCATGTTCTAGCTATTATAAATTGTGCTGCAGTGAACAATGGGATACATGTGTCTTTTTCAATTTTGGTTTCCTCAGGGTATATGCCTAGAAGTGGGATTGCTGGATCATATGGCGGTTTTATTCCTAGTTTTTAAAGGAATCTTCATACTGTCTTCAATAGTGGCTGTATCAATTTGCATTCCCATCAACAGTCCAAGAGCGTTCCCTTTTCTCCACACCCTCTCCTCTATTATTTGTAGACTTTTTTATGATGCCCATTCTGACCGGTGTGTGGTGATATATCTCATTGTGGTTTTGATTTGCATTTCTCTAATAATAAACAATGTTGAGCATCTTTTCATGTGTTTGTTAGCTATCTGTATGTCTTCTTTGGAGAAATGTCTGTTTAGGTCTTTTTCCCACTTTTTGATTGGGTTGTTTGTTTTCCTAGTATTGAGTTGTATGAGCTGCTTGTATATTTTGGAAACTAATCCTTTGTCAGTTGTTTCATTTGCTATTATTTTCTCCCATTCTGAGGGTCTTTTCACCTTGCTTAGAGTTTCCTTTGCTGTGCAAAAGCCTTTAAGTTTAATCAGGTCCCACTTGTATACTTTGTTTTTATTTACGTTACTGTAGGAGGTGGGTCACGGAGAAGGCAATGGCACCCCACTCCAGTACTCTTGCCTGGAAAATCCCATGGATGGAGGAGCCTGGTAGGCTGTAGTCCATGGGGTCGCTAAGAGTTGGACACGACTGAGCAACTTCACTTTCACTTTTCGCTTTCATGCATTGGAGAAGGAAATGGCAACCCACTCCAGTATTCTTGCCTGGAGAATCCCAGGGACGGGGGAGCCTGGTGGGCTGCTGTCTATGGGGTCGCACAGAGTCGGACACGACTGAAGTGACTTAGCAGCAGCAGCAGGAGGAGGTGGGTCATAGAGAATCTTGCTTTAATGTATGTCATCTAGTGTGCTGCCTGTGTTTTCCTCTAATAGTTTCTGGTCTTACATTCAGGTCTTTAATCCATTTTGAGTTGATCTTTGTGTATGGTGTTTGGAAGTGTTCTAATTTCATTGTTTTGCTTATAGCTGTCCAGTTTTCCTGGCACCATTTACTGAAGAGGCTGTTTTTACCCCGTTGTATGTTCTTTGCTCCTTTGTCAAAAATAAGGTACCCATAGGTGCATGGATTTATTTCTGGCCTTTTATCTTGTTCCATTCGTCTATATTTCTGTTTTTGTGCCCGTACCATACTGTCTTGATGACTGTAGCTTTGTAGTATAATCTGAAGTCAGGAAGCTTGATTCCTCCAGCTCCATTGTTCTTTCTCAAGACTGCTTTGGCTTTTCGGGGCCTTTTGTGTTTCCATATGAATTGTGAAATTTTTTGATAGTTCTGTAAAAGATGCCATTGGTAATTTTATAGGGATCACATTGAATCTGTAGATTGCATTTGGTAGTATAGTCATTTTCACGATGTTGATTCTTCCTACTTAGGAACATGGGCTGTCTCTTCATCTGTTTATGTCATCTTTGATTTCTTTCATCAGTGTCTTATAATTTTCTGTGGACAGTTCTTTTGTCTCCTTAAGTAAGTTTATTCCTATATACTTAATTCTTTTTGTTGCAATGGTGAATGGGATCGATTCCTTAATTGCTCTTTCTGATTTTTCATTGTTAGTTTATAGAAATGCAAGTGATTTCTGTGTATTGATTTTATATCCTGCAACTTTGCTAAATTCACTGATTAGCTCTAGTAATTTTCTGATACTATCTTTAGGGTTTTCTATGTACAGTATCATGTCATCTGCAAACAGAGAACTTAAATTTTCTGATCTGGATTCCTTCTATTTCTTTTTCTTCTCTGATTGCTGTAGCTAGGACTTCCAGAAGTTTGTTGAATAATGGTGGTGAAAGTGGACACCCTTGTCTTGTTCCTAATCTTAGGGGAAATGCTTTCAGTTTCCCACCATTGAGAATAATGTTTACTGTAGGCTTATCATATATGGCCTTTCCTATGTTGAGGTAGGTTCCTTCTATGCCCATATTTTGAAGAGTTTTAATCATAAATGGTTGCTGAATTTTGTCAAAGGCTTTTTCTGCATCTATTGAGATGATCATATGGTTTTTATCTTTGTTAATATGGTGTATCATATTGATTGATTTGCTTATATTAGAGAATTCTTGCATTCTTGGAATAAACCCAACTTGATCATGGTGTATGAGGTTTTTGATGTGTTGCTGAATTCTGTTTGCTAAAATTTTGTTGAGGATTTTTGCATCTGTGTTCATCAATGATATTGTCCTGTAGTTTTGTTTTTTTGTGTTGTCTTTCTCTGGTTTTGGTATCAGGGTGACAGTGGCCTCGTAGAATGAGTTTGGAAGTGTTCCTTCCTCTGTAATTTTTTGAAAGCATTTTAGAAGGATAGGCATTAGCTCTTCTCTAAATATTTGATAGAATTCTCCTGTGAAGCCATCTGGTCCTGGGCTTTTGAATTTTTGGGAGATTTTTGACCACAGCTTCAATTTCAGTGCTTGTAATTGGATTGTGCATAATTTCTATTTCTTCCTGGTTCAGTCTTGAAAGATTGAACTTTTCTAAGAATCTGTCCATTCCTTCCAGGTTTTCCATTTTGTTGCCATATAGTTCATAATAGTCTTTTATAATCCTTTGTATTTCTGCATTGTCTGTTGTGACCTCTTTTTCATTTCTAATTTTGTTGATTTGATTCTACAATATACTCTTGTAGCTTATTTTTTACATGGTAGTTTGTACTTCTTAATGCCTTACCCCTGTTTGCCCCTTCCCTTCCCCTCTCACTGGTAACCAGTAGTTTTTTCTCTGTATCTGAATTGTTTCTTTAATTTTGTTTTGGCTGCACTAGATCTTTGTTTCTTTGAATGGGCTTTCTCTAGTTGTGGAAAGGGGGCTTATTCTCTGGTTGTGGTGCTTGGGTTTCTCATTGTAGTGGCTTCTCTTGTAGCACACAGGCTCTAAAGGGTGGGCTTCAGTCATTTGGTACATTGCTTTAGTTGCCCCAAGGCATGTGAAATCTTCCTGGACTTGGAATGGAACCTGTGTCCCCTGCTGTGGCAGATGGATTCTTAATCACTCGACCACCAGGGTAGTTCTTAGGTATATTTATTTCCAATAGTAGGTACATGCCTATCATTTAAAATTTAAAAAGAATACAGTGAAATGTAAGTCTTGTGCCTCTCCTAATTCTCTGTGAGGAGATAATTATTCTCTTAAGTTTTTTTTTGTTCTTAGATAACCCATGTATTTATTTATTTTATTTATTTTTTTGGCTGTGCCACTCGGCCTGTGCGGTCTTAGTTCCCCTACTAGGAATTGAACCTGGGCCCTTGGCAGTGAAAGCATGTAGTCCTAACCACTGGACTACCTGGGAATTCCCAACCTGTGTATTAATGAATATGTTGTTGTTTAGTAGGTGAGTTGTGCCTGACTTTTTTGTGACCCCATGGACTGTAGCCTGCCAGACTTCTCTGTCCATGGGATTTCCCTTGCAAGAATACGGTAGTTGGCTGCCATTTCTTCTCCAGGGGATCTTATGTCTTCTGCATTGGGAGGTGGGTTGTTTACCACTGAACTGCCTGGGAAGCCACTTTTAATGAATATACACACAGGTAAAAGCCCACCCTCAGAAATGGTAGCTGGCATGCACATTTTTCTTTGTGTCTTTTCTTATTACTTAGCAAGATATTTGATATTATGTATCTATCATCACAGAACTGCTTTATTCTTTTTCATGGTTTCTTAGTATTCTGTTGTGTCAATGTAACATAAATTTTCTCTATTTGTATATGAATTAACATTTAAATTGTTTCTAATCTTTTGCTATAGTTTTGATGTGGCCAGGTTTGAATTCAAGATTTGCAGGCTATGTGTGGAGACTGAGAAAGAGGAAAAGGCCATTCTGATGTTTGAGACAAGGGAGGAGGATAGCAGGAGAAAATCTGGAAAGGTAGGAGAATGAAGGGAGAGAACAAACAATTGAAGGAGGCAGGATTAAAGGATAGGGGTGAAATAGGCCGGATGTGTCCAAGGCAGGTACTAAAACTGCTGTCTTGGTACCAGACTGTTGGAAGTTATTAACCATATAATCTTGGGCAAGTTGCCTGTTCTCTCTATGCCTTCATTTCCTCATCTGCGAAATGGGATAATAACACCTCATTGTATGTTGCTGTAGAGCTGTTGGTACAGCATTCCTCCACATTGAGAAAGCTTTCTGTTCCCTGACCCCGCCCCCCCACTTTGCTATTTTTCAGCCTTTACAGCTCAAGTGTATTTCTCCCCCAAACCATCTTGATTGCACCAAGAGCCCCACTTCTGTATCCTATACCTTTGTCTTAGATGTCACCTCATTCCTTTGAAATTCTCATATCTAATTATTTACCCCATCTGATGGTGGAGGACCATCTTTTGTATTGTTTTGTGTAATTTAGTTTTACCTGCAACCACCACTAAAATACTTGTTAGCACAGTGTCTAGCATATAGTATGGAGAAGGAAGTGGCAGCCCACTCCAGTCTTTCCTGGAGAATTCCATAGACAGAGGAGCCTGCTAGGCTACAGTCCATGGGGTCTCAAAAAGTCAGACACAACTGAGTGACCATTACTCACCCACTCACTAGCATATAGTAGGCACTTCATAATATTTGTCTTAAGCTGAAGAAAGCCATGGGCCTTAGGAACATTGAACCTAGAAAAATGCTAATCTTTCCACCCTTTCCCCAGTCACCCAGTTTTCAATCCTGAAGCAACTAGTGGTTGAAGATGTGTTTTTCTTCAGTTTATATAAACAAATACATATATATGTACATACTTATATATCTCTCCCTCTTTAAAACTAAAACAATATCATACTCTAAACATTGTTATGCACATTGTAGTCATCCCCAAAAAGAATGATGTTCGATTCTGTGCACACTTGACCCATATAAAATTGTAAGCATTGTTAGGTTTTCACTTAAGACTCATGCTGTAGTATCAGTAGCTGTGACTGGTGAGTCAACTGTCTAATTACAGTGAGATTATAAGAGCATGTTTTTCTGTCCAACAAAGAAGCTTTGTAAATAAAATTTTAACATCTTGAAAAAAATGAGAGGCACCATTTTTTTTTTAATTTTGATAATTGTAGATTCACATGTAGCTATAAGAATAATACAGAAGAATCCTGGCTACCCTTTACTCATATTTCCCTAGTAGTAACATCTTGCATAACTATAGAAAAAATATCCGAACCAGGAAATTGATACAATCCATCTACCTTATTCAAAAGCCACCAGTTTTTTGTGTAATTTTTGTATTTATTTCTGTACATTTTCATCACATGTATAGATTTGTGTGATTACTACAGTCAAGATAACAACAGTTACATCACAATCTTGCATGCTACCTCTTTCCCTCCCATCCTTTTAACCTCTGACAACTACTCTGTGTTCTCCTTCTCAATGATTTTTGTCACTTTAAGAGTTTTGTTTTTTTTTTAAATGGATGACTTTAATTTTAATAAGGGATTACTTTCACTGCATTAAATTCTCAAAGCCTTTAAGGTGAGAACCGTGTTTATATCGTGTGCTCAGTCATTCAGTGGTGTCTGACTTTGCGACCCCATGGATTGTAGCCCATCAGGCTCGTCTGACTGGAGTTTTCCAGGCAGGAATACTGGAGTGGGTTGCCATTTCCCACTCCAGGAATGCTGCTTCTTAAAGTGACTTCTGTGGACTTAGGGGACAGGGATTTGAACCCTGGTTGGAGAAGATTCCACATGCCTTGGGGCAACCAAGCCCCTGTGTCACAACTACTGATTCCAAGCTCTATAGCCCATGCTCTGCAAACAAGAGAAGCCACCGCAGTGAGAAGCCTGAGCACTACAACTAGAGAGTAAACCTCTGTTTGCCACAACTAGAGAAAGCCTGAGAGCAGCAGCAGAGACCCAGTGCAGCCAAAAATTAAAAATAAGTAAATGTTAAAAAAAGAATGCTGTATAGGGAAGTCCCTGGCATCCAGTGGTTAGGACATAGCACTGTCACTGCTGGGAGCCCAATTTAGATTCCTAGTCAGGGAACTAGGATCCCACAAGCTGTGTGACATGCCCCTCCCCGCCTCAAACACACAAAAGAATGCTGTGTAAATTCTCTAGTTTGTAACCCTTGAGTTTGGTTTTTTTCATTTAGCATAATTCCTTGAAGATCCATCCAAGGTATTGCACATATCAGTAGACATTCTCTTGCATAGCCGTAGTATAGTAATCAGAGTTAGGAATTTAACATTGGTAAAATATTATTATCTATAATCCATATTCCAGTTACACCAGTTGTATTAAGTATATTTTTTCCCTAGTGGCTCAGACGGTAAAGAATCTGCCTGCAATGAGTGAGACCTGGGTTTGGTCCCTGGGTTAGGAAGATCCCCTGGAGAAGGGAATGACTGACTACCTACTCCCAGTATTGTTGCCTAGAGAATTCCGTCGACAGAGGAGCCTGGCAAGCTACTGTCCATGGGGTTGCAAAGATCAGATAGGACTAACTGACTGACATGTTCACTTCTTTCACTTTATATTGTCTCTACCGTTGCCAAAGCCACTGTCACATTATGGTTGTCAGGTCTCAGTAGTTCCCTCAAATATGGAGCTTTTTTTTTTCTCCTTTAATAACTGATATATTTGGAAAGTATAGGTCAGTTTATATTGTAGAATGTTGCTCATTTGGGTTGGTTGTTCATCATGATTAGATCCATATTATGGATTACGGGTTTTTGGCAGGAGCACCATGTTTGATTACTTGATTAAAGTGATGTTGGCCTGATTTCTCCATATAAAGTTGTTAATTTTTGCTTTGGTTGTTAATAAATATTTTTGTGGGAGTCTAAGTAACGATTGTGTTTCTTATCAAACTGTCACCAATTTTAGCATCCCTTGAGGGTTTTTTTTCCCCCTGAATTATTATTATCAAGGTTACAAAATGGTGATAAACTTAAAGGTCAGCAAAAAGGCAAAGCTGACTTATACTTCAGCATCCAGTTAAGAAGTAGAAAAAACAATTCTTATATATATGTTAATAATATAAAGGCAAGCCTAAAAAGGCAAGGGTTAAATTGTATAGAAAAGGATAATAAATTTAGGCCCTCTCCAAAAGTGTAATTTATAAGAGAAAAATGTTGCAGTAAGGAATAATTCTTGAGAAGTTAAGATTTGATGGTGAATTACAAAATTATAAAAGCTTGTTTGAATATCTGAAGGTAGAGGTGGTTTAATAAAATTTCTTAGGACAGTGTTGCTGCTGCTGCTAAGTCGCTTCAGTCATGTCCGACTCTGTGCGACCCCATAGACGGCAGCTCACCAGGCCCCGCCGTCCCTGGGATTCTCCAGGCAAGAACACTGGAGTGGGTTGCCATTTCCTCCTCCAATACATGAAAGTGAAAAGTGAAAGTGAAGTCGCTCAGTCGTCTCAGACTCTTAGCGACCCCATGGACTGCAGCCTACCAGGCTCCTCCGTCCATGGGATTTTCCAGGCAAGAGTACTGAGTGGGGTGCCATTGCCTTCTCCAAGACAGTGTTAGATTTCCAAAAATTTACAAAGATTGCCCAGAGTTCCTATATACTCTGCATCCAGTTTCTCTTATTAACATTACCGTGGTACATTTGTTACATTGATAAACCAGTGTTGATAAATTGTTATTAATTGAAGTCCATGTTTTATTTGGATTTCTTTGGACTTTAATGTAGTTTTTCTGTTTTTGAATTCCACCCAAAATACCACATTGCATTTAGTTGCTGTATTTCCTGAAAGGTCCTTTTGCTTCCCTGGTGGCTCAGACAGTAAAGCGTCTGCCTGTAATGTGGGAGACCTGGGTTTGATCCATGGGTCAGGAAGATCCCCTGGAGAAGGAAATGGCACCCCACTCCAGTGCTCTTGCCTAGAAAATCCCATGGACAGAGGAGCCTGGTAGGCTACAGTCCATGGGGGTCGCAAAGAGTCAGACATGACTGAGTGACTTAACTTTCCTTTTCCTTTCCTTTCTTTTAGCTGACAGTTTCTCAGATGTTCTTTATATTTGAAAACGTTGATAGTTCTGAGGAATACGGATCAGGTATTTTTGCCATGGTATCCTTTAATTGGATTTCTCTGATTTTTTTATGATTAGACTAGTGTTATGAAATTTTGGGAGGAAGACTTCAGAGATACAGTGCCATTTTCATCACATACTGTCAACATGCATTGTTTGGATTTTTTTTTTTTTTGATTGGGCGAAGTGGCTTTATTAGAGAAAGCCAAGATTACAGAGGACTTAAGAGTTGGCACTGGGGCTCTTCTTGCCAAAGGTGGGCACAACTTTGACAAAGCATGGGTTGTAGTAAGTACACCTCTTGGCCTGGCCCCATCTTCTTTTTCTCTCATTTGTCCACCTTGGGAGTCTGACCTCTTACTTTGCCAGCACAGTCCAGGGAACCATGGACTTTACCTCCAAGCATGCGGCCAACTACTTCCAGAGTGCTCAGAGCCTCCACCTCACACTGGCCCAGGGTAACCTCATCCTCTAGGGGTGTGCCTGCCAGGAGCAGGACTTGATCTTCTGGAGGGAGCAATGCCCTCCAACGAGGCTACATGAGCCTTGATCTGAGCGACCATCTCCTGGCCGGTCACCTTGAGAGTGTGTAGCTCCTGGCTCTGAGCATGTTGGTGACTAGATTGTGGACAGCACTGCCAGTACCCCGAAGATGGAGTCAAGAAAGGAAAGAGAGAGGGCGCGCACGTGCTCTCCGCCTGCTATGTGCTGTGTCACTCAACATGACTTGTTGATGTGGCTGGTGATCACCTGGCTGAGAAGGTGCTTGTCAGGTTTCTCCCTTGTAAAGTTGTTTTCTTCCTCTTTTCATGTTATACTCTTTGAATGAACGAGTATACGCTTTGAATGAAAGATTATATGCTTTGAATGAAAGAACTGGGTGTGGCCCACTCTTAAGGAGAGGGGAGCTGTGCTCCATCTCTTTGAGGAGTGGGCTGATTGTACATAAATTCTTCCTCATGGTATATATGTCTCCTTCCCCACCCCCATTTATTTGCTTATTTGGTCATTTATATTATTATGGATTTGTGGATATTTATTTTATAGTTTAGGTTATAATCCAGTACTACTTGCTTTATTGTGTTGTTCAAAATGTTCCAGCTTGGCTACTGGGAATTTTTTGGTTGACTCCTATTTCCTTTTGACATTGTTGTTGTTTTAGCACTTTCTTACTTTCTTGTACCACAAGATGCTCAGGGCTTATCGTGTTTATTTTCTGCTACACTCCTAGGACCAGTCCTTTCTCCAAGGGACCTTGGTTCCTTTTTTTGGAGGCTGGTATTTAGAAACTAAGATGTGTCTCAAACTACTGCACAATTGCACTCATCTCACACGCTAGTAAAGTAATGCTCAAAATTCTCCAAGCCAGGCTTCAGCAATATGTGAACCGTGAACTGACTGATGTTCAAGCTGGTTTTAGAAAATGCAGAGGAACCAGAGATCAAATTGCCAACATCCGCTGGATCATGGAAAAAGCAAGAGAGTTCCAGAAAAGCATCTATTTCTGCTTTATTGACTATGCCAAAGCCTTTGACTGTGTGCATCACAATAAACTGGAAAATTCTGAAAGAGCTGGGAATACCAGAACACCTGATCTGCCTCTTGAGAAATTGGTATGCAGGTCAGGAAGCAACAGTTAGAACTGGACATGGAACAACAGACTGGTTCCAAATAGGAAAAGGAGTTCGTCAAGGCTGTATATTGTCACCCTGTTTATTTAACTTATATGCAGAGTACATCATGAGAAACGCTGGACTGGAAGAAACACAAGTTGGAATCAAGATTGCCGGTAGAAATATCAATAACCTCAGATATGCAGATGACACCACCCTTATGGCAGAAAGTGAAGAGGAACTAAAAAGTCTCTTGATGAAAGTGAAAGTGGAGAGTGAAAAAGTTGGCTTAAAGCTCAACATTCAGAAAACGAAGATCATGGCATCTGGTCCCACCACTTCATGGGAAATAGAGGGGGAAACAGTGTCAGGCTTTATTTTTGGGGGCTCCAAAATCACTGCAGATGGTGACTGCAGCCATGAAATTAAAAGAGCTTACTCCTTGGAAGGAAAGTTATGACCAACCTAGACAGCATATTGAAAAGCAGAGACATTACTTTGCCAACAAAGGTCCGTCTAGTCAAGGCTATGGTTTTTCCTGTGGTCATGTATGGATGTGAGAGTTGGACTGTGAAGAAGGCTGAGCGCCGAAGAATTGATGCTTTTGAAGTGTGGTGTTGGAGAAGACTCTTGAGAGTCCCTTGGACTGCAAGGAGATCCAACCAGTCCATTCTGAAGGAGATCAGCCCTGGGATTTCTTTGGAAGGACTGATGCTAAAGCTGAAACTCCAGTACTTGGCCACCTCATGTGAAGAGTTGACTCATTGGAAAAGACCCTGATGCTGGGAGGGATTGGGGGCAAGAGGAGAAGGGGATGACGGAGGATGAAATGGCTGGATGGCATCACTGACTCGATGGGCGTGAGTCTGAGTGAACTCCGGGAGTTGGTGATGGACAGGGAGGCCTGGCGTGCTGCGATTCATGGGGTCGCAAAGAGTCAGACATGACTGAGCGACTGATCTGATCTGATCTGATTAAGTGTACTTATTATTACTGGTTATCACTGCCCCTAGGCCTTCTTGGCTGACAAAGCAAGAAAATACTCAAGTATATGAACCTGTGAATAAATAATTTCTAAATAGATATTTCTGTTATTTTGTTCTTGAGTTTTAAAATTTTTTGGTTGTGCTGTGAAGCATGCAGGATATTTATTAGTTTCCCAACTAGGGATCAAACCCTTGCCTCCTGCATTGGAAGTGTGGAGTCTTAACCACTGCACCACCAGGGAAGTCCTGTATTTTTTATTTATTTCTTTATTTAAAAATTAAAAAATTTAATAAGGGTTTATTATTTTAACCATCTCAACCCATTATTAAATTAAACATGAGTTTTTACTGATGTTTCCAACTCTAAATCATTCTAGCGTCTTGTTGCTTAGCTGCCCCACTGCGGTGGTTAGAAATCTGGCTTTTGGTTTTCTTAGCAGTCTTTCAGTATCATATCTTTTTGCCTTTTTATGCTGTTCATGGATTTCTCACGGCAAGAATACCGAAGTGGTTTGCCATTCCCTTCTCCAGTGGAGTGCATTTCATCAGAGCTCCACTGTGACCCGTCCGTCTTGGGTGGCCCTGCATGGCATGGCACACTGTTTCATTGAGTTAGACAAGGAGGTGATCCATGTGATCAGTTTGGGGAGTTTTCTGTGATTGTGGTTTTCATTCTGTCTGTCCTCTGATAGATAAGGATAAGAGGCTTCCGGAAGCTCCTAATGGGAGGGACTGGCTGTGAGGGAATCTGGGTCTTGCTTTGATGGTCAGGGTTCAGTAATCTTTAATCCAATTTTCTGTTGATGGGTGGGGCTGTGTTCCCTCCTTGTAGTTTGGCCTGGCCAAACTATGATAGGGTAATGGTGACAATGGCTGCCTCCTTCAAAAGGGCTTATGTCACATACCACACCTCCCAGGTCTGCTGTAGCCAGAGCCCCTGTCCGTGCATCCGCAGGAGACACTCAGACACTCAAAGGCAGATCTGCCTCAGTCTCTTGTGGGGTCCCTTGGTCCTCGTGCAGACAAGGTTTTGTTTGAACCCTCCGAGTGTCTGGTGGGTTTGGGGTTTGATTGTAAACGTGATTTCACCTCTCCTGCCATCTTGTTGGGGCTTCTCTTTTGCCCTTGGACCTGGGGCATCTTTTTTTGATGGGATCCAATGTTTTCCTGTAGATGGTTGTTCAGTGGTTAGTTGCAATTTTGGAGTTCTTGCAGGAGAAGATGAGTGCACATCCTTCTACTCCACCATTCAGTACCTAAATTATGATTGTGATTAGACAGTGTAAAGGACAAACAGGTTCAAGGGATTAGATTTGATAGAGAGAGTGCCTGAAGAACTATGTAACACTGTACAGGAGGCAGTGATCAAAACCATCCCCAATAAAAAGAAATGCAAAAAGGCAAAATGGTTGTCTGAGGAGGCCTTGCAAATAGCTGAGAAAAGAAGAGAAGCGAAAGGCAAAGGGAAATATATCCATAAGAAAAGGAGAAATATATCCATCTGAATGCAAAGTTCCAAAGAATAGCAAGGAGAGATAAGAAAGCCTTCTTAAGTGCTCAATGCAAAAAAATAGAGGAAAGCAATAGAAAGGGAAAGACTAGAGATCTCTTCAAGAAAATTAGAGATACCAAGGGAACATTTCATGCAAAAATGGGCACAATAAAGGACAGAAATGGTATGGACCTAACAGAAGCAGAAGATACGAGGAAGAGGTGGCAGGAATACAGAGAAGAACTTACAAAAAAGATCTTAATGACCCAGATAACCACCCATCACACTAGATGGTGTGATCACTCTCCTAGAGCCAGGCATCCTGGAGTGTGAACTCAAGGGGGCCTTAGGAAGGATGACTATGAACAAAGCTGGTGTAGGTGATGGAATTCCAGCTGAGCTATTTCAAGTCCTAAAAGATGATGCCATTAAAGGGCTGCACTCAATATGCCAGCAATGTACAGTGTAATGTATGTAATTGTGTTTTAAAAAACCCTAAAATTCTAAGGAGTCAGAAGTCAGTGTGAGCTGGACTAGTAAGGGACTGCGTCCTGGAAGTCAGACTTGAATTAAGTCTTGAAGGATTTGGTGATTAAATTTTCTTAATTGAGGGATGGGACAAAATCTAGATTGTTAGGCAGAAAGGGAGCTAGTGCCAGAGACAAGTGGAGATAATCTTATCTGATAAGGGAAGGAGGAAAAGGATTTAAGGAATGCCACCCCCCTCTGCCCCCCCAACCCCTGCCAGTGTACCTCTACTTAATGTAATATGTCAACTCAGTCATTCCTGGGATGCTTCATTCTGGTGACCACATAACATAAGGTATCATGTGACTGACTTAGTGAATGTGATAGTGATGTTTCTTCTGAATGTTTTTTTTCAAGTCTCAAAAATAACTGAAGATTTTATAAGCAAACCATTGATGTGCTTATAATTGTGTGTTAACATACCTGTCTGTTAGTCTGTATAGAAACTATTGCCCTGCCTATGTTAAGGAAATTCTGGTTCTGTTTATAAGGGGAAGAATCCTTTTGAAATGGAAAGTTGACTTCATAATGCTGATTTTAATACTTACTGAGTTTTCTAAAGGCTGATGCTTAAAGTATGCTGGGAAAGAAATTACAGAACTTAAGAATTCTTAAGGAATTGTATATCATGCATTCAATGACCAGACTTTAGCTGATTTTATAGAGATGTTCTTAAAAGTTCATGAGAGTAATAAACACTTAAAGACCATATAAGGCTTTTTGAATAGTTGACATAAAAAACAAAAGTGAGAATGTAGTAAAATTTTAGTGAACATTATGGATAATTTTAGTGAACATCTCTACCCTTTAGAAGAAAAGCCTGTTTTTTTTTTTTTAAATCACAACCCATGGCTTTCAGGATCCTGGTTCCCAGACCAGGGATTGAACCTTGGCCCTGGGAGTGAATCTGCTGAGTCCTAACCACTGGACGGCCAGGGAATTCCCAGAAAAGCCTGTTTTTTAAACTATGCCATTAATATAGTTCTGTGAACCTTGTTCTAAGGGTATGCCAAAGTGAATGTCTTTGTGTGGTGGCCATATTTACAGGTTGTGGTGCCAATGAAAAATATGTTGTGATTTTAACTACTGAAAGTTTAAGTAATCTACTTTTATAAAACATAATAGGAACTGGGAAATTATTTTAATGGCTGTTTTCTAAAATATTCACAGGGCTTTTTCTTTTCAAGAGGTCAAATAATTTGTCAGGTTATTTCTGTTATTTCTTTATCTAGAAAATGTGATAACAGTGTTAACCCATTTGTTGTTAAGTGATCTAACAGTAATTGAATGCTTTGCTAATACGATGTGGAATACTAATGAGCTGACTCTGGTTAAAATTCAGACCTTGGGAATGCCAGATTGTTCTTCAGAGAGGTTCGGGATTTCCTAGGCACACAAGTTAGAGATTTCATGAAAACTGTGGCAGGGAACCTCTGCATTTTAGAGCTTTATTTTAGTTGAGTAATAGGGACCTAGAGAAGGAGGCTACCAGCTCTAGGGTGTGCAGGCTGCAATGGATTCCCTAGGGCACATAGGGAAGCTCTTCATTGAATTTACCCTTCTCACGCCTGAGAATTGTTGCAAGAGCTTTTCTAATTACTTGGTTAGCCTGACATCCACCCTAACCCTGTTCCAGGCTTTACTGCAAAAGAATTTCTCTCTGGCACAGGTACTTCTTCAGATATCAGATATTGGAAGCTATTTTACTGTAGATATATTTTTAAATCTAAGGAGGTTAGAAAGATTGTGTTTTTGATTTTGTGTTGTTCAGTTCAGTTCACTCACTTAGTCGTGTCTGACTCTTTGCGACCCCATGAATCGCAGCACGCCAGGCCTCCCTGTCCATCACCATCTCCTGGAGTTTACCCAAACTCATGTCCATCGAGTTGGTGATGCCATCCAGCCATCTCATCTTCTCTCGTCCCCTTCTTTTCCTGCCCTCAATCCCTCCCAGCATCAGGGTCTTTTCCAATGAGTCAGCTCTTAGCACGAGGTGGCCAAAGTATTGGAGTTTCAGCTTTAGCATCAGTCCTTCCAATGAACACTCAGGACTGATCTCCTTTTGGATGTACTGGTTGGATCTCCTTGCAGTCCAAGGGACTCTCAAGAGTCTTCTCCAACACCACACTTCAAAAGCATCAATTCTTCGGCGCTCAGCTTTCTTTACAGTCCAACTCTCACATCCATACATGACCACAGGAAAAACCATAGCCTTGACTAGATGGACCTTTGTTGGCAAAGTAATGTCTCTGCTTTTGAATATGCTGTCTAGGTTGGTCATAACTTTCCTTCCAAGGAGTAAGCGTCTTTTAATTTCATGGCTGCAGTCACCATCTGCAGTGATTTTGGAGCCCCCCAAAATAAAGTCTGACACTGTTTCCACTGTTTCCCCATCTATTTCCCATGAAGTGATGGGACCAGATGCCATGATCTTCGTTTTCTGAATGTTGAGCTTTAAGCCAACTTTTTCACTCTCCTCTTTCACTTTCATCAAGAGGCTTTTTAGTTCCTCTTTCCTTTCTGCCATAAGGGTGGTGTCATCTGCGTATCTGAGGTTATTGATGTATCTCTAAGCAATCTTGATTCCAGCTTGTGCTTCTTCCAGCCCAGCGTTTCTCATGATGTACTCTGCATAGAAGTTAAATAAATGAAAATATGTAGCCTTGACATACTCCTTTTCCTATTTGGAACCAGTATGTTGTTCCATGTCCAGTTTTTTAACTCTTGCTTTCTGACCTGCATATAGGTTTCCCAAGAGGCAGGTCAGGTGGTCTGGTATTCCCATCTCTTTCAGAATTTTCCACTGTTCGTTGTGATCCACACAGTCAAGGGCTTTGGCATAGTCAATAAAGCAGAAATAGATGTTTTTCTGGAACTCTCTTGCTTTTTCCATGATCCAGTGGATTTTGCCAATTTGATCTCTGGTTCCTCTGCCTTTTCTAAAACCAACTTGAACATCTGGAAGTTCACGGTTCACATATTGCTGAAGCCTGGCTTGAAGAATTTTGAGCATTACTTTACTAGCATATGAGTGAGTGCAATTGTGTGGTAATTTGAGCTTTCTTTGGCATTGCCTTTCTTTGGTATTGGAATGGAAACTGACCTTTTCCAGTCCTGTGGCCACTGCTGAGTTTTCCAAATTTGCTGGCATATTGAGTGCAGCACTTTCACAGCATCATCTTTCAGGATTTGAAATAGCTCCACTGGAATTCCATCACCTCCACTAGCTTTGTTCATAGTGATGCTTTCTAAGGCCCACTTGACTTCACATTCCAGGATGTCTGGCTCTAGGTCAGTGATCACACCATTGTGATCATCTGGGTTGTGGAGATCTTTTTTGTACAGTTCTTCTGTGTATTCTTGCCACCTCTTCTTAATATCTTCTGCTTCTGTTAGGTCCATACCATTTCTGTCCATTATCGAGCCCGTTTTTGCATGAAATGTTCCCTTGGTATCTCTGATTTTCTTGAAGAGCTCTCTAGTCTTTCCCATTCTGTTGTTTTCCTCTATTTCCTTGCATTGATCGCTGAGGAAGGCTTTCTTATCTCTCCTTGCTATTCTTTGGAACTCTGCATTCAGATGTTGATATCTTTCCTTTTCTCCTTTGCTTTTCACTTCTCTTCTTTTCACAGCTATTTGTAAGGCCTCCCCAGACAGCCATTTTGCTTTTTTGAATTTCTTTTCCATTGGGATGGTCTTGATCCTTGTCTCCTGTAGGATGTCATGAACCTCCGTCCATAGTTCATCTGGCACTCTGTCTATCAGATCTAGTCCCTTAAATCTATTTCTCACTTCCAGTGTATAGTCATAAGGGATTTGATTTAGGTCATACCTGAATGGTCTAGTGGTTTTCCCTACTTTCTTCAATTTCAGTCTGAATTTGGCAATAAGGAGTTCCTGATCTGAGCCATAGTCAGCTCCCGGTTTTGTTTTTGCTGACTGTATAGAGCTTCTCCATCTTTGGCTGCAAAGAATATAATCTGTCTGATTTTGGTGTTGACCATCTGGTGATGTCCATGTGTAGAGTCTTCTCTTGTGTTGTTGGAAGAGGGTTTTTGCTATGACCAGTGTGTTCTCTTGGCAGAACTCTATTAGCCTTTGCTGTTCTTCATTCTGTACTCCAAGGCCAAATTTGCCTGTTACTCCAGGTGTTTGTTGACTTCCTACTTTTGCATTCCAGTCCCCTGTAATGAAAAGGACATCTTTTTTGGGTGTTAGTTCTAGAAGGTCTTATAGGTCTTCATAGAACTGTTCAACTTCAGCTTCTTCAGCATTACTGGTCGGGACATAGACTTGGATTACTGTGATATTGAATGGTTTGCCTTGGAAACAAACAGAGATCATTGTGTTGTTTTTGAGATTGCATCCAAGTACTGCATTTTGGACTCTCTTGTCGACTATGATGGCTACTCCATTTCTTTTAAGAGATTCCTGATCACAGTAGTAGATATAATGATCATCTGAATTAAATTCACCAATTCTCATCCATCTTAGTTTGCTGATTCCTTGAATGTCGATGTTCACTCTTGTCATTTCCTGTTTGACCACTTCCAATTTGCCTTGATTCATGGACCTGACATTCCAGGTTCCTATGCAATATTGCTCTTTACAGCATCGGACCTTGCTTCTATCACCAGTCCCATCCACAACTGGGTGGTGTTTTTGCTTTGACTCCATCCCTTCATTCTTTCTGGAGTTATTTCTCCACTGATCTCCAGTAGCATATTGGGTACCTACTGACCTGGGGAGTTCCTCTTTCAGTATCCTATCTTTTTGCCTTTTCATACTGTTCATGGGGTTCTCAAGGCAAGAATACTGAAATGATTTGCCATTCCCTTCTCCAGTGGACCACATTCTGTCAGACCTCTCCACCATGACTCATCTGTCTTGGGTGGCCCCCTACCCCATGATTTAGCTTCACTGAGTTAGACAAGGCTGTGGTCCGTGTGATCAGATTGGCCTGTTGTCTGTTATTGTAGTTTCAGTTTGTCTGCCCTCTGATGCCCTCTCTCAGTGCCTGCCGTCTTACTTGGGTTTCTCTTACCTTGGATGTGGGGTATCTCTTCATGGCTGCTCCAGCAAAGCAGAATAGCCCATAAATGCTGATAATGGCTTAGACTGAGGCTGGGCCAGGGACATTGGGAGTGTTGGTTGAATTTGGTATGTTTTGAGCTCAAAGCCCCTTTTTTTT
Source organism: Bos indicus (assembly GCF_029378745.1). Lineage (NCBI taxonomy): Eukaryota > Metazoa > Chordata > Mammalia > Artiodactyla > Bovidae > Bos > Bos indicus. Next base: position 130,710,040 of record NC_091760.1, read on the forward strand.
GTTGTCCTTTCCTCTGAGATGTTGTTTGACAGGGGAGCAGACAGGAGGATATCAGTAGTTTACATTGTAAAAATATTGGAAACAATCTGTTGTTGTTTAGTGGCTAAGTCATGTCCAACTGTTTTGTGACCCCATGGACTGAAGCCCACCAGGCTCCCCTGCCCATGGAATTCTCCAGGCAAGAATACTCGAGTGGATTGCCATTCCTACACCAGGAGATCTCCCGACCCATGGATTAATCCCGTGTCTACTCCATTGGTAGGCAGATTCTTTACCACTGAGCCGCCTAACAGTGGTATATCCACAGAATGTTTATACCATTGGTATATCCAGATGTTGAAAAAAAGAATGAGGAATATGCCCATGAACTGATATAATGTGATTTACAGGATCTATTGCTAAAGGAAAAAAAGCCTAAAATCCAAGTACAGAGAAATGACTATTTTTATGTTAATTTGGTTAACTAAGATATATTTAAAAGGCATCTTTCAAGTTTGCATTTCTCCTTGTTTCCCAGTTTTTACCAGTGTTTGATAAAATTTGAAATCTCATCTTGAATTGTAAACACTTGTCACACAGTTCTTTGGTGTATGTGAGTAGTTAATTGTTCTCTTCTCTGTCCTTTTCCTTGGGTCACATGGAATAGCCCATGTGGGAATGCTTGTATAAGTTAGTGTTTGAGACTCTGGGAGAAATGCTTGGTTCCTATAACCCTCTCTACCTTCTTGCAAAATGTTGTATGTACTTATTTTTTGTTATCATTATATATTATAATTTCTTTAAAATAAGAGAAGAACAAAAGGTTGTGAAAATTTAGCACTGTACCATCAGCTATTTTTTACTTCATTATATTTTTTTGCCACTCTGCAGAGCATTTGGGATACTAATAATGATAATAATTACTTTTATTATTTTGGCCATGGGGCAAGCAGGATCTTAGTTCTCTGACCAGGAATCAAATGAACACACTCTCCCCTGCCCCCCAGTAATGGAAGCTCAGATTATTAACCACTGGACTGCTGGGGAAGTCACTTTATTTTATTACTGTTTAATAGACATACTTAATTTTTACATAGTTTTATGTAACACTTCTGAAGTGAGTGACATGTTTTCTAAATATTTTCATCAGCTTTATGTCTATAGAAGCCTTATATCTAAGATACTGATGATATTTCAGTAAGAAAAAGTGTTATTGGAGTTGCTGTTTTCTTCAAAACAGGGATGGAATGAAGTAAAATGCCTTTGGAGTGAAGCAGAACATTAAATGGGAGTTTAGCTACATGTGCAGTTTAATTCACTAAGTGAACATTTTTTTATTACCTGATGTAATCAGTCATTTTGCAGGTACTTGGATTGTAAATTTGAATGTTACTCTCTACTTGTCCTGCAAGGGATATAAGCAAAGTAGTTATTTGTAATGCACTGTGATAAATGAAATAGAAGCCACAGCAGGATCCCATGGGAGTGAGCCTTGGGGGCTCAGAAAGGGCTCTAGAGAGAATGTCACTGACCTGGGGCGGGTGTATAGGATCTGGCCTGCTGGACAGGGTGATGGAATGGGCACCATCTGCACCAGCACCAGAGGTTTATACTCCAAACTCTCATACTTAATCTTGTTGTTACCAGAATTTAGTCAAATTATGTCTTGTATTTTAGGTAAATGAGAGATGCACTGTGGAGGACAGTTCAAAATAGGGGTTATCTCATTGTTTTAGTTTAAGGAGGAGATACTATTGGTGTCCCTTAGTTCTGAGATAAGAATACTTACAGCTCAAACAGGCAGGATTTTATTAAGCAGGCAGTTTTTGTAACGACAGACTAGTTACAGCTCTGTTACAGCTCAAGCAGGGTGCAGGCAGTGAACCCTAGAAATGTGAGCGCAGGCAGGCCTCTGAAGGAGTGCCCCAATCCCTCCTGGCTTTCCTTTCTATACTGTCTCCTCCCCCTGGAGCCTGATTGCTCAGCCCTATGCAAAATAAGGCTTGTACTTGCCAACAAAATGGGCATACACTCAAGGCCAATCAGGGAAGGGGGCATGTTTTCCTGCCAGAGGTTCTCATTCTGGTCCTCAGCCTCCTCTTTCCTGGGCTTTTTTTTTTTTTTTTCTTTTCTTTTGCGTGCCCTCTCAGTGGTTCTTCTAGCCATGCCCATCTTGGACTTCTTTTTATATTCCAGCTACCTAACATTGGTGTGTGTGTGTGTGTGTGTGTGTGTGTTCAGTCATGTTTGACTCTGCAACCCCAGGAACTGTAGCCCACCAGGCTTCTCTCTCCATGGAATTTTCCAAGCAAGAATACCCAAGGAGTGGGTTGCCATTTCTGACTCCAGTGAATCTTCCTGACTCGGGGATTGAACCTGAGTCTCTTGAGTTGACTGCATGGGCAGGTGGATTGTTAACCACTCTACCATCTGGGAAATAGAACTCTAAATGCTCCCTTTTGTATGTCCCTTTATTTATTAGACCATAATTTAGTTGTTAGGGTGAATTAATGGTGAGTAGAAATGACTAGCCCTTGGGCCTATAAGTGGGAGTGCAAGACCGTTTCAGTGAGTCTTTTGTTCAGAAGAGTCTTGAGGTTTTATGTAACTAGAGGAGAGGAGGTTGACCCGACTCCGAGAGAAGCAAAGTGGAATTTTGGGAGAAAATGTACTTTCTTAAGGAGGCTAGTGTTAGAGATGATGACAAGCCAGGTAGATGTGCTCACACTACAAGACTTCAGTGAGATGGATACTGCTGTTGCCTCAGTTACAGATACTGTAAAAGAATAGTTTCTGTCATCATATGTGTATGGTGGTAGTATTTGGACCCTAATTTGGTTTATTAATTTACTAATCTGCAGTCTATGGGGTCGCGAAGAGTCGGACAGGACAGAGCGACTTCACTTTCACTTTTCACTTTCATGCATTGGAGAAGGAAATGGCAACCCACTCCAGTGCTCTTACATGGAGAATCCCAGGGACGGGGGAGCCTGGTGGGCTGCCATCTATGGGGTTGCACAGAGTTGGACACGACTGAAGCGACTTAGTATATATAGTATGTATAATCTATGTATAGACTGGGCCCCCAGGCGAAGAATTGCCTGCCAGTGCAGGAGATACACGAGACTCAGTTTCTATCACTGAGTCACGAAGATGCCCTGGAGAAGGAAATAGAAACCCACCCCAGTATTCTTGCCTGGAAATTCGCATGGACAGAGGAGCCTGGCGGGCTGTGGTCCATGGGGTCACAGAGTTGGACATAGCTTATTGACCACATCACCACCACCACCAATCTATATATATTGGTTTTCCCATGATCTTAAAAAACATTTCCAATATACAAACTATTCCGCCGCTAGCCCTCAGCCACCCTGTTCCTATTTATGACATTCCTCCAAAACTCCCTCTTTCCAGGAAAACTTGTTTATTAGCCTTTAATGTGGTCTTCTTGGAGAAGGCAATGGCAGCCCACTCCAGTACTCTTGCCTGGAAAATCCCATGGATGGAGGAGCCTGGTAGGCTGCAGTCCATGGGGTCGCTAAGAGTCAGACACGACTGAGCAAATTCCCTTTCACTTTTCACTTTCATGCATTGGAGAAGGAAATGGCAACCCACTCCAGTGTTCTTGCCTGGAGAATCCCAGGGCGGGGGAGCCTGGTGGGCTTCCGTCTATGGGGTCGCACAGAGTCGGATACGACTGAAGTGACTTAATCAGTTAGCAGTGTAGTCTTCTAGAATTTCTATATATAAATAAAGGCAATAAAAATAGAGACACTTTTTCCTGTCTATCCAAAAAGGTCACCGATTCCAAAAGTACGGTGTTACACCTATTGATCTGCAGATTGGTCTTCTTACCCTTTCCTTTGTACTTTGTGTTTTTTACTTAACAAACGACCCTTCCCTTTGTATGTTGTGTTTTTTACTTAACAATGGAGATCTTTACAGAAGATCTTCCTGTAGAGTAGTTTTGTTTCATTTTCCAGTATATAGTTTTTGTTTTGTACGATTTCCCTTTGATAATTTATTTAACCAGTTCTCTGTTGACTTGTTTCTGTTTTTTCATTTTTGTAACAGTGTTACAATGAAGTACCTTGTACATCTGGCATTTTGCCTGTATGCAAGTAAATAATTATGGAATGAATTCAGATGTGGTATTACTAATAAACGGCCATATACCTTTGTAATTTTTATAGATATTGCTAGGTTGCCCTTATGTTTGCACCCTGACTCTCCCACCAGTGAAAAGGGATAATTTGTGTTTCTTTCCTCCTTCCCCAGCTTTATTGAGATTTAATTGACATAAAACATGTTTGAATTCAAGGTGTGCAGTGTGATAATTTGATATAGGTATATATTGCAAAAGATTTACCACAATAAGGTTCTTTAAAATATCCATCACATAATTTACATACTTACTGTTCTGTTCTTAAGGTGGGTGATGTGTATTTACTCACAGCCTTGCCATCAATGTACCATGACAAAGAGGTTGAAAATTGGGTCTAAGTATAGTCTTAATTTGCATTTTTCTAATGAGTGAGGTTAAGAGTCTGTCCATAGTTTCAAGACTCCTCCCTTTTCCCCCTGCTTTTTTCTGTGACTTTAACTATTTTAGGGGTTTTGAAGCAGAAATTGTTTTATACATTTATACATTTTTTTTTCCTCATTCAAGTTTAACAGGTACAGCAGAGTGTATAAATCTTAAGCATGTAGTAAGGTTTGATTTTTATAAGCCTCTGACAATCTGGATTTTTTTTGGTGATTTTTTTACCAGAAGATGTCAACAAAAGTTTCAGACAACAGCCAAGATGGTTTTTTTTCCTTTTCGGATGGTCTTTCCGTGATTTGTGCACTGAAATGTTAAAGGGTTGTAGTTGTCTCATTGGGCCATCAGGAAGAAGAACCAGGTTCACAGGAGGCATTCCTGCTACCTGGTAGTGACTGTAAGATGCATTCTGTGTCAGAGGTGTTCAAATGCAGAAAACACTTCATCTTAAAAATGATGAAATACATTAGATAATGTCAGATTGTTTTCCTTAGAGTTCATACTAATTTACACTGTCAACAGGAAGGTAAAATGTTTTGGTTGTTTCACATAATCTCAAATAAGTTGATACTGTCAGATCTTTTTTCTGTCTAACATGTAATATAGTGGTTCACTGTTTTTTTCCTCCTTTTAATTTTTTTTTCAGTGAAGTCTAACTCATACAGTAAATGGCAAAAAATCATCAATGTATAATATCATGATTTTATCTCAAAGTAAATAGATCCATGTAACCACCACCAAGAAGTAGAACATTGCCAAGAGCCCACTTGTGTGCCACCTCCCAGCCCACTTACTTCTGCTTGTTTCTTTCCCAAAGAAGTCACTATTCTGAAAGCTAACACCCTAGAATCAGTTTTGCCCATTTTTTGAATGTTTTGTACATGAATCATGCAGTAGGGGTACCTTTGTATCTGATGTCTTTTATTTAACAATATGCTGGTGACACCCGAAACTAATACTGTAAACAAACAAAACAAACCAATATGTCAGTGCCACCAGGGAAGGGAAAACGGAAATACTTTACATTTGAGAATGGCATTATTTTCAAAAGGAACCACTTTTTTCATGATCGAGGCCATAATGATGGGGAGGGGAATGGTCAGAAACCAGGAGCCCAAATTAGGATTCTCATACTGCCTTGCCCCAGCTGGATGACTTTGAGATCACATGAACTCAGTGACTATAATGATCCCTACTTCAGTTACATGAGAGGCTTTCTATGAGGATTCTCTGAAATAGTACATGTGAAAATGCTCAGCATTGAAACAATGGTGATGTTGTTACTTTAATTCCGATTGTGATGGTATTAAAAGGTGGGGGCCTTTAGAAGATAATCAGATCATAAGTTAGAGCTCTCATTATGGCATTAAAAGTGTGTGTTAGTCTGTCAATCAGATCTGACTCTCTATGGACCCCATGGACTATATAGCCTGCGAGGCTCCTCTGTCCATGGAATTCTCCAGGCAAGAATACTAGAGTGGGTTGCCATTTCCTTCTCCAGGGGATCTTCCTGATGCAGGGATTGAACTCGGGTCTCCCGTGTTGCAGGCAGATTCGTGACCATCTGAGCTACCGGGAAGCTCCATTACGGCATTAGTGTCCTTATAAAAAGAGAGTTGAGAGAGCTTGCCGCTTCTCTTCTGTTGTGCGCCATATGAAGATACAATGAGAAGATGGTGATCTGTAAACCATGAATAGGTCCCTCAGCTAGAACCTGACCATGATGGCAGCCTAATTTCAGACTTCCAGCTTCTGGAACTGATATTTTTTGTTTAAGTTGATCTCCCTCTTCTAAAAAAGAGAAAACTCCAATATATTTGTAACATTTATCCTTGTTAAGTGTCATTGTGAGTTGTTCCATGTGGCTTAGTAAAATGAACAAAAATATGTTCTCATTCCTACAGTGTCTAAGAGTGATTCCCACTATTTGTGTATGTTTGAATCACTTATGATTTTTATTTTATTGAGGAGTTTGCAAATCATTTTTATTGCTGAAATATCTTTTTGTAATTCAGATACTCATATCTGAATAGATTTAAAACATATACATCTGTGGTCTTTGAATCCTTTTTCTGAATTATTTATATTTGTAATATGTAATAGATTCCTGTGGTTCAAAGATTAAAAGTATAAAAAAAGTAAAGTCTCCCACTTCTACATGAACTGTCCAGTTCATGTCTACCCCAATTGCCTAACATCTGACTCTACCTAGGAAACTAATATTACTAGTTTCTGTATAATCTTCCATTGTCTTTTACTGTGGTGGTAGTGGTAATTGCTCAGTCGTGACACTCAGTCATGTCTAACTCTTTGGAGTTCCATGGAGTTTGGGCTGCCAGGCTCCTCTGTACTGGAGTGGGTTGTCATTCCCTTCTCTAGGGGGTCTTCCTGACCCAGGGATTGAACCCAGGTCTTCTGCACTGCAGGCAGATTCTTCACCATCTGAGCCACCAGGGAAGCCCAAAGAGAATATGAATATAGATTACATCTTTATCCCTCTGCCCAAAACACATTACAGCAACTATCTGTACATTTTTTTTTGCTTAGCATCTTGCATATTTTTCATGTGTCAGACCATATTTAATTATCTCTAAGGTACTTAATTCATTTTCATTGCAACATAGTATTATACTATGCTAATATATCATTTATCCATTCTGTTTTACATTTGTACTTTTTGGGTAGTCTGAAATAATGCTGCAGTGAGCATTCTAGTAAATATCTTTTGATGAAATGTATACACATTTCTTTTGGATTTATATCTAGGGTGGAATTTCTATGTCATAAAGTAATGTAGATTTCCGTTGCTGTACACTTTCAACAAGCCTGGGTATTATTATTTTCTTTAATTTTTACCCATTCTGATGGGTACACACATGGTATCTTATTGTGGTTTTAATTTTTATTTTCCAGAGTACTAATAAAATTGCCAATTTCCCCCTTTATATTTACTGACTGTATTGGTCCATTCAGAAACTGTATTTTTTAAAAAGCCAGAATATATAATCTCCATCTGTAAAAAGAAAGACTAACAAACTCATACACTAATAGTCTTAATCTGATTATTTCTTGGATAATCAAGAAGTATTCGATTTTATGGGTATCAAAGAAACTCTTTTTGGGAGGAGAGCTGGACCACTCAGCATGTGGGATACCAGCTCCCACGTGATCTCTCACTAGAATTGATTCTGTGCCTTCTGCAGTGGAAATGCAGAGTCCTAAGTTCTTGCCTGGAGAATCCCAGGGATGGGGGAGCCTCGTGGGCTGCTGTCTATGGGGTCGCACAGAGTCGGACACGACTGAAGTAACTTAGCAGCAGCAGCAACCACTGGACCACCAGGGAATTCCCTCAAAGAATATTCTGAGTGTTCTAATTGCATTTTATAAAAATAAGTGTTAGAATAGAGATTACATTCCTTTGATGTAGGGCTAGGACTTTTTGGTAGTATGTGAGGAATGCTCTTGGTCCAGTAGGGAAAGGAGAGAGATGAGCACCTCCACCATGAAGTGATTTTTAGAATTTAATTTTTAATTTTATCATTTTTATGGACTTCCCTGGTGATCTTGTGGTTAAGAATCCCCCTGCTAATGTGGGGGACATAGGTTTGATCACGGGTCCAGGTAGATTACCCATGTCAAAAAGCAACTAAGCCAAACTACTGAAGCCTGAGTGCCTAGAGCCTCTGCTCCTCAACAAGAGAAGCCAATGCAATGAGGAGCCTGTGCATTGCAGCAAAGAGTAGTCCCAGCTCTCCACAACTAGAGAAAGCCTGCACACAGCAATGAAGATCCAGTGCAGCCAAAAATAAGTATTTTAAGAATTGTTATTTTTATTTTTTTCCAAAGTTAATAACTAACTTTATTTTTTTTAATTTATTTATTTATTTTTTTACTTTACAATATTGTATTGGTTTTGCCATACATCAACATGCATCTGCCACGGGTGTACACGTGTTCCCCATCCTGAACCCCCCTACCAGCTCCCTCCCCATACCATCCCTCTGGGTCATCCCAGTGTACCAGCCCCAAGCTTCCTGTATCCTGCATCGAACCTGGACTGGTGATTCATTTCTTATATGATATTATACATGTTTTAATGCCATTCTCTCAAATCATCCCCCCCTCCCTCTCCCACAGAGTTATTTTTAAAATATCAACATTGTTTATTGGTTTATTTTATTGAGATAGTCAGTCTAAAATATTAGTTTGTATTAGTTTGCAGGTATATGTACAACATAATGATTCAAATATTTTATCATTTATACTCCATTTATAGTTCTTGTAAAATATTGACTAAACTCCCTGTGCTGTACAGTATATCCTTGTAGCTTATTTATTTTATGTATAATAGCAACGGTGAAGATCGCTCAGTCGTGTCCGACTCTTTGTGACCCCATGGACTGTAGCCTACCAGGCTCCTCTGTCCATGGGATTTTCCAGGCAATAGTACTGGAGTGGATTTCGATGTCCTTCTCCAGGGAACTTCCGACCCAGGGATTGAACCCGGGTCTCCCATATTGTAGACAGACGCTTAGTCTGAGCAACAGGTCAGTTTATTTCTCTCCCTGAGTTTTTGTGTCGTCATAACAAAGATTTTGCATCAAAGACTAATTATAATTACTATAGCTCAAGCAAGCAGGATTTCTCAGCTCTTGTCTTATTGTAGCAAGAATTTGAAACAACAGACTGGTTACAGCTCAGGCAGACAGAATTTTATTAAGGAGACAGTGGATAGTAAACACCGGAGACTTGGGAGACCTGAAACCCTGAAGGAGAAGCAGCAATCCCTCTTGGCTTTCTTTTTGTACTTCTTCTTGGTTCTACCCTGTGCAAAATAGGGCTTGTACCCGCCACCAGTCAGGAAAGGGAATGCAAATTGGGTGTACGTTCAAGGCCAGTCAGGGAAGGGGTTATGTCTGGGACCCAGCCAAATTGGGCTGTTACATGTTCATCTAGTTGGGCGTGGACTGTTTTGATTGACAGTTGCATGTGACATAACAACAAGCTCTGCTATGTCTTTCCGATAATTCAGTCTGTTATAATCAGTTGTATGTATGTGTAGAATATTTATGAACCCATAATGGGTTCCTGGCTGCGTAAGGTTACTTGAGGACACAGCTTTGCATCAGTGGCTCTTGTGTCGGAGTTGGAGAAGCCCCTTTGGCTAGTTTGTATCCACATTGTGCCTGGGGCGCATGGGCAGGACTTGGAATGATCTCTGTGGTTATTTTTTGTAGCATATCTGTGAGCTCTCCTGGGCGTGTCTTAGGTGGGGTTTAGAGATCAGCTTGCATCCTTTTCAATAGGCTACTTCTCTGTTGTTCATGCCTAACTTCCTGTGTGTGTTCAGTTCAGTTCAGTCTCTCAGTCGTGTCGGACTCTGCGACCCATGAATCGCAGCACGCCAGGCCTCCCTGTCCATTACCATCTCCCGGAGTTCACTCAAACTCACGTCCATCGAGTCGGTGATGCCATCTCATCCTCTGTCGTCCCCTTTTCCTCCTGCCCCCAATCCCTCCCAGCATCAGAGTCTTTTCCAGTGAGTTAACTCTTCGCATGAGGTGGCCAAAGTACTGGAGTTTCAGCTTTAGCATCATTCCTTCCAAAGAAATCCCAGGGCTGATCTCCTTCAGAATGGACTGGTGGGATCTCCTTGCAGTCCAAGGGACTCTCAAGAGTCTTCTCCAACACCACAGTTCAAAAGCATCAATTCTTCGGCACTCAGCCTTCTTCACAGTCCAACTCTCGCATCCATACATGACCACTGGAAAAACCACAGCCTTGACGAACCTCCGAAATCAGATTGATTATATTCTTTGCAGCCGTCCATAGTTCATCAGGCACTCTATCTATTAGATCTAGTCCCTTAAATCTATTTCTCATTTCCACTGTATAATCATAAGGGATTTGATTTAGGTCATACCTGAATGGTCTCGTGGTTTTCCCTACTTTCTTCAATTTAAGTCTGAATTTGGCAATAAGGAGTTCATGATCTGAGCCACAGTCAGCTCCTGGTCTTGTTTTTGCTGACTGTATAGAGCTTCTCCATCTTTGGCTGCAAAGAATATAATCAATCTGATTTCGGTGTTGACCATCTGGTGATGTCCATGTATAGAGTCTTCTCTTGTGTTGTTGGAAGAGAGTGTTTGCTATGACCAGTGCATTCTCTTGGGAAAATTCTATTAGCCTTTGCCCTGCTTCATTCTTTATTCCAAGGCCAAATTTGCCTGTTATTCCAGGTGTTTCTTGACTTCCTACTTTTGCATTCCAGTCCCCTGTAATGAAAAGGACATCTTTTTTGGGTGTTAGTTCTAGAAGGTCTTGTAGGTCTTCATAGAACTGTTCAACTTCAGCTTCTTCAGCATTACTGGTTGGGAAATAGACTTGGATTACTGTGATATTGAATGGTTTGCCTTGGAAACAGAGATCATTCTGTCGTTTTTGAGATTGCATCCAAGTACTACATTTTGGACTCTCTTGTTGACCATGATGGCTACTCCATTTCTTCTGAGGGATTCCTGCCCGCAGTAGTAGATAATAATGGTCATCTGAGTTAAATTCACCCGTTCCAGTCCATTTTAGTTCGCTGATTCCTAGAATGTCGATGTTCACTCTTGCCATCTCCTGTTTGACCACTTCCAATTTGCCTTGATTCATGGACTTAACATTCCAGGTTCCTATGCATCAAACCTTGCTTCTATCACCAGTCACATCCACAACTGGGTATTGTTTTTGTTTTGGCTCCATCCTTTCGTTCTTTCTGGAGTTATTTCTCCACTGATCTCCAGTTGCATATTGGGCACTCACTGACCTGAGGAGTTCCTCTTTCAGTATCCTATCATTTTGCCTTTTCATATGTTCATGGGGTTCTCAAGGCAAGAATACGGAAGTGGTTTGCCATTCCCTTCTCCAGTGGACCACATTCTGTCAGACCTCTCCACCATGACCCGCCCATCTTGGGTGGCTCCACGGGCATGGCTTAGTTTCATTGAGTTAGACAAGGCTGTGGTCCTAGTGTTATTAGATTGACTAGTTTTCTGTGAGTATGGTTTCAGTGTGTCTGCCCTCTGATGCCCTCTTGCAACACCTACCATCTTACTTGAGTTTCTCTTACCTTGGACGTGGAGTATCTCTTCATGGCTGCTCCAGCAAAGCGCAGCTGCTGCTCCTTACCTTGGACGAGGGGTATCTCCTCACTGCCGTCCCTCCTGACCTTGAACGTAGAGTAGCTCCTATTGGTGTGTATTAGATGTTTCCAACTCTTTGTGTGTGTGTGTGTGTGTGTGTGTGTGTGTGTGTTACTCAATTGTGTCCGATTCTTTGCAACTCTATGGACTAGAGATCTCCATGCTCCTCTGTTCATGGAATTCTCCAGGCAAGAATATGGGGGAGTGGGTTGCCATTACCTTCTCTTGGGGATCTTCCCCCTTCTGGGGGTCTTCCACATAACAGTAGTTTGTATTTCTTTATCCCCTGCGGCAGTCACCACCCCCCCATCGTTAGTTTGTATATGTGAGTTTGTTTCTTTTTTATGTTGGAATGTAGATTTTTTTTTTTTTTTTTTTTAAATTTTGACTGTGCTGGGTGTCATTGGGTCTTGCAGGCTTCTCTAGTTGTGGTGCTCTGTGTGGGGGTTTTGGTATCATCATGTGCCGTTCTCAGTGCTTTTGGATGAGCTTTTGAAATTCTTCCCCCCACCCACACCCCTTTAAAATTTAGGGTTAGGGTTATGGTTAGGGTTAAAGGTTAGAAGTTCTCTTAGTAAGTTCTGTTTTGACAATAAAGTTTTGAGTGGATCTTCATGTGTTAGGTTATTAATAACATTGTTTAAATCTAAAGGATACTAGGAACTTTAAGAATAAATTGTATTTAATTCTGTGTTTGAGTAAGTCAGAGTAATTGACTGTTGAACAAGAGTAAGCAGTATACTTACATTCATTTATAGCCTGTATTAAATTATTTATTACTTTTTGCTTTCCTTTTCTCTTTTCCCTTTTAAATAGACTTTTTTTTTTTTTTTTTTGGTTTGTGTTAAAGAGCAGTTTTAGTTTTACAGTAAAATTGAATGGGAAGTGCATAGTTCCCATATATGCAACCTTCCCCCGCCCCCCTCCCCCTCACCCGGCCACATAGCCTCCCTCACTGTCAACATCCTGCACCAGCATGTTGGTAATTTTTGAGTTGACTAATTCCCTTACTTTTGGGAAAGTAAGCAGTTTGATATATGTTGACATTACTCTAAAATTATAACATTCCTTTCCTTTTAGAAAGCATATCATTGACCTTATTTCAAAAGCAAAGAAACCAAGACTGGAATTAAATTATTTGCTTCCTAGCCAAATTTTGTTTTGAAGTTTTCAAATGAAGATTTTCAAGTTTAATAGCAACAGTTATGCTCTCCTTTGATTCCTGCTAACATTCAGAAAACGAAGATCATGGCCTCTGGTCCCATCACTTCATGGCAGATAGATGGGGAAACAGTGGAAACAATGGCTGACTTTATTTTTCTGGGCTCCAAAATTACTGTAGATGGTGATTGTAGCCATGAAATTAAAAGACGATTGCTCCTTGGAAGGAGAGTTATTTATGACCAACCTAGACAGCATATTAAAAAGCAGAGACATTACTTTGTCAACAAAGGTCCGTCTAGTCAAGGCTATAGTTTTTCCAGTGGTCATGCATGGATGCGAGAGTTGGACTGTGAAGAAAGCTGAGTGCCAAAGAATTGATGCTTTTGAACTGTGGTGTTGGAGAAGACTCTTGAGAGTCCCTTGGACTGCAAGGAGATCCAACGAGTCCATCCTAACGGAGATCAGTCCTGCATGTTCATTGGAAGGACTGATGTTGAAGGTGAAACTCCAATACTTTGGCCACCTGATTCGAAGAGCTGACACATTCGAAAAGACCCTGATGCTGGGAAAGATTGAGGGCAGGAGGATAAGGGGACAACAGAGGATGAGACTGTTGGATTGTATCACTGACCTGATGGACATGGGTTTGGGTGGACTCTGGGAGTTGGTGATGGACAAGAAGGCGTGGCGTGCTGCGGTTTATGGGGTGCAAAGAGTTGGACATGACTGAGCAACTGAACTGACTGACTGGACTGACTGCTACAAATTATAAAATTTGATTTTACCTAGTATTGGAGAGGACATCTTCATATGCTGCTGGTGAATTGGTAAGGTGATCCAGTTGAAGGCACTTGGGCATTTTTGATAGATGAGAATTTGGATGCCCTGTGACCCACCAGTTTCCCACTTTGCATATCCCAAAGACAGTCTTGTAAAAATATACCTGGCGACTTGAATAGTAATGTTGATAAAAGCAAAAAAGTAAGGCATACATATGTTTGTCAACAGAATACATAAATAGATTGTGGCATATTTATATTATGGAATACCATATAAGGCAGTGAAAATGTAACATGGATAAAACATAGAAAAATATTACGTGAAAAAATTCACATCCCCAAATATTTCATTCAGCATACCAGTTTATCAAGCTGAAAAAATGATGATGGGTTGGGGGAGGACACATACCTAAACAAAATACTATTTAAGGACATATGCATATGTGACAGTGTTATATTTTAAAAAATGATGGGATAATACATAATTAGGATGAAGGTTAGGAGGACAGAAGCACTTAGATTATGTTATTGGTGTTCTTATGTGACGTGGTGATTTACAATTTACTGTGTTCATTTTATGCTTGCTTACATTCATCTTTCCATATATTTTGTGTGTGTCAAAGATTACATTAAAGAAGTAAGGGGAAAGCTACTCGTGGTTAGCCACTTATGACGTAGATGGAGGGGTGGCTTGGGAAGTAGAAAGATAACTAGTATATTACAGAAAAGAGGTTTCAAGAAGTAGGAGGTGATCTACATAAGAGATCAGATAGGTGAATAGGATATGAACTTAATTCCCTTTCAGCTCTAACATTTTGTTAAATATTGTGGTTTATGTGTTTTCTTTGTTTTTCCCATATTTAAAATTACGGAGTTATAAGCAATTACGGAGTTATAAGCAATTATGTTATATAAATGATATTATTATTTTTAATTTAGTCCATTTAGGTATTAATATTTTTTATCTTTACCCTTTTTTCTGTAGTGTATCTTCTAATCTGAAAAAGTCTTCCATGAAAACTTCACTTTCAAAAAAACAAGTAATACCGTCTATTTTTCTAAAACACTGAAATGGGAGCTCTTATTTCAAGGTAAGTATGAGTTTTACATCTTTATCAATTATTTTTTCAGTAGTTAAATATAGAAGGAAGATCTGAATATTGGTTACATTTTAAAATCATTTAGTTCTTCTAGGGTGGACATAGGAAGGAAATTGTAAGCTTTGTTTTAAGATTGATACTTAGGATTATGTTTACCACATATTTTAACACAGCTTCATGAAGGAGAGAGGAGGGGTCAGTGGTATTTAAAGATTTTTAGAGAGGTTAATTAAAAACTGAGAGCTTTTCGAATTTAGCAGTTAAGAGGTCATTGCTGGATGGTTAGAGGCCATTTTCCGTCTATGATTGTTGCTAAAAGTAAGTTTGCAGTAAATAGTGAAGAGAAGTTGAAAAAGTGAACATTTTACCTCTTAAGTGATTTATTAAACCAATATATGGTATGTACTTAGTATGTAGCAATCATTTCTCTAAGCACTGTAGTTATAGTGTATAACTATTAACATACATATATTATATACATGTATGTATAAACCAATATATATCTTGGTTCAAGCTTCTTATAAAGAATTTAATGCCCAAATATTTCCCTCCAGCTTTATTTAGATATAATTGACAGACAACATTGTGTATTTGCTGAACTATTTTTATGCCTTTTTTTTTTTACTGTTTTGTGTGTTGATTTACATGGTCTACCCTAGTTATACCATTAACAGGGTCCAGATATTCCGTGCCTGGGTATAACTTGTTTGTTATACGGGGCTCGTAGTGTAGCAGGCAAGTTAGGTGTTTAACAGCACTCATCACTGTGATAAGTGCTGCTAAGTCACTTCAGTCGTGTCCGACTCTGTGCGACCCCATAGACAGCAGCCCACCAGGCTCCCCCGTCTCCAGGATTCTCCAGGCAAGAACACTGGAGTGGGTTGCCATTTCCTCCTCCAATGCATGAAAGTGAAAAGTGAAAGTGAAGTCGCTCAGTCGTGTCCGACTCTTAGCGACCCCATGGACTGCAGCCTACCAGGCTCCTCCGTCCATGGGATTTTCCAGGCAAGAGCACTGGAGTGGGTTGCCATTGCCTTCTCTGTGATAAGTGCTACAAAAGTGAAATAATGATTACCTGAGTTGGGGGTGGGAGTGGATGTTGGTGGTTTGTGAGTTCATTGAGCAGTATAGATTTAAAAGGCAAGTTTGACAGGGCATATGGAAGAGAGAAATCATGTATATGAATGTAGGATTTTGAGTAGCATAAGAAAAGTAAGGAAACCACAAAGAAAGACTGGTTATTATGGGGCAAGCAGATGGGACTGTAACATGAATTCTGTTAGACCTATTTTGATTTTGGAAGTACAGGTAGAACTTTCAGTGTTTCTCCCTAAATGTGGAAATACGAGACTAAAATTTAGAAAAATGGTAATTTAGGGCCCAAAGATACAAACTTTGGAGTAATTCACATGGAGCTTAAGCTGTGGAAGTAGATAACATTTCTAGTATCCTAGCAGAGAGAAAAAGGTAAAGCACAGAACTTTTAGAAATGCTTATTGTAAATATTGGTGTAAAAAAGAATCAATAAAGGAAGAATAAGAAAAGTATGAAGAAGGATGAGATGCTTAGAAAGATTATGGATTTTAATACCCTAGAAGGGCATTAAGATTAATTAAATTCAATAACCTATCTAAGGTATAAACATAACCTAATAATTAATAATTATTAGGTTAATTATATAATAAAGTAACATAGTAATTAGTATGAGATTCTTGATCTGCGAGAACAGATTGAATAGACCAAGATGAGTTATAAGAGGTTAAGCAAATGGTTTTACAAAATACAAAGAAGCATGGAGAATAAAATAGAATGTTTTTCAAGAAGTTTGTGCAGGAAATAAGACAGCAATCATTGGGAAAGTTAGCCACGTGGAAGATATTTTAGCATTTTGTGTGTGTGTGTGCACGCGCATGTTCAGTCATGTCCAACTCTCTGACCCCATGGACTGTACAGGCTCCTCTGTCCATTTTCCAGGTAGAATTTTCCAGGTAGAAACACTGGAGTGAGTTGCTATTTTCTACTCCAGGAGATAAGTTTAATACAATAACACAGATTTTTTTAATACCACAGGAAAGAAGGAAGTGTAGAAAAAGGTGAATTGGATACATGGAGGGCTTGTAATTCCTGATGGATAAATTTATTTGGATTTTATTTTATTTTAAAAATATTTATTTATTTGGCTATGTTGAGTCCTAGGTGTGGCACACAAGGCCTTTCGTTGTGGCACACAGACATTCTCTACTTGGGGAGCGTGGGCCCCAGAGCATGGGGGTTTCAGTAGAGGCGCACACGGCTCTCAAGTTGTGGTATGGGCTCTGGAGTGTATAGACGAAGTAGTTGTGGCTCACAGATTCAGCTGCTCCCTGAACAGGAATTGAACCTGTGTCCCTTGCATTGCAAGATAGATTCTTAACCACCGGACCACCAGGGAAGTCTCTGTTTAAATTGTAAAATGTGCATAACAAAATTGATCATTTGACTATTATTATTTTCATTTGGTATGGTAAGTTAACATTTGCTATATATGAATTAGGTATGCTTCTTCATGTGTACAAAGCATCTGAATGTTCAGTTTCATCTGTACAGTCATTGCTCGCTTTTCTTTACTTAGAGCAGATACAGAGACTGAGAAATATTGAAAGAATTAATTGTTTCATTTCATATTGTCAAGGGTCCCTTCTCTTGCTGTTGCTTCTATCTATAAATTGAGAAAGAGTACTCCCTTTTTAAAAACTTTAATAAAAAGGAGATTTCCAAACCACATTGTGATTGACTAAGAGATGGTGTCAGAGTACAGAAGTAACAAAAAGGTCTTAAAGACCTTTTCCTGGGAATTTCCTGGCAGTCCAGTGGTTAGGACTCTGAGCTTTCATTTCTATGGGCCCATTTCTAGTTGGAAGTCCTAGTCATAGTAATTGGTCTTTCACTCAGGTATGTCTAGCTGTTTGTGACTCCGTGGACTATAGCCTGTGAGGCTCCTTTGTCCATGGGATTTTCCAGGCAAGAATACTGGAGTGGGTTGCCATTCCTTCTCCAGGGGAACTTCCTGACACAGGGATCAAACCTGGGCCTCCCACATTATAGGCAGATGCTTTACTGTCTGAGCCACAAGGGAAGCCCATTCCTATTTTTACCTTTTTACACTGTTCATGGGGTCCTCAAGGCAGGAATGTTGTAGTGGTTTGCCATTCCCTTCTCCAGTGGGCCAAGTTTTCAGATAAATGAGCTTAAATAAATGTTAAGCCATCCACAGCTCTATATGACTTTATTGTTCTTACTTTATCATCATATTTCATCCTATCAACACCTTCTCTCTAAAATGGAAGTTATCCACATTTTATAGATGAAGGGATCCTTAAACTTGGGATATGTACAAATATGGGCATTTGGAAAGAGCTCAACATGTTCTTCCTAAACATTGGCCATTTTAACTGTTTTTAAGTGTACAATTTCATGACATAAATATAGTCATGGTATTGTGCACCCATCAGCACTATCCATCTCCACAACTTATTGTATCACCCCCAAACCCAGATAACTCTTATTCTGTGAAGTTGTCTGTCTCTGAGAATTTGCCTGTTCTGTTTAGGGCTTGTAAGTGCAATCATACAGTGTTTGTCCTTTCATGGTTGGTTTATTTCACTTAGCATAGGTGTCCTCAAGGTTCTTCTGTTTAGCATGTATCACAATGTCTCTTTTAAGGCTGAATAAATATTCCATTGTATGTATTAATATGTACCACATTTTGTTTTTCCACCCATCTATTGAGTCAAATTTGACTTGTTTCCACCTTTGGCTATTGTTAATAATACTGCTGTAAACAATGGTAGGAGGCCGTCTATGGGGTTGCACAGAGTCGGACACGACTGAAGTGACTTAGCAGCAGCAAACATGAGTATACAGATATCCATGTGACTGCTTGCATTTCATTCTTTTGGGTTATATACCAAGAAAAGTAGAATTGCTGGATTATATGGTGAAGTGAGGAGAAGGCAATGGCACCCCACTCCAGTACTCTTGGCCGGAAAATCCCATGGACGGAGGAGCCTGGTGGGCTGCAGTCCATGGGGTTGCTAGGAGTCGGACACGACTGAGCGACTTCACTTTCATTTTTCACTTTCATGCATTGGAGAAGGAAATGGCAACCCACTCCAGTGTTCTTGCCTGGAGAATCCTAGGAACGGGGGAGCCTGGTGGGCTGCCGTCTATAGGGTCTCGCAGAGTCGGACACGACTGAAGCGACTTAGCAGCAGCAGCGTGGTGAAGTGAAGTGAAAGTTGCTCAGTTGTGTTCGACTCTTTGTGACCCCATGGACTATACAGTCCATGGAATTGTCCAGGCCAGAATACTAAGAGTGGGTAGTCTTTCCTTTCTCCAGGTGATTTTCCCAACCCAGGAATCGAGCCTAGGTCTCTTGCATTGGGGTCAAATTCTTTACCAGCTAAGCCACAAGGGAAGCCCTGGATCATATGGTAATTCTATTTAAATATTTTAGGAACTACCATATTCTTTCAGTGTTTGTACCATTTTTCATTCCCACCAGAAATATACAAGGGTTTACAGTTTCTTCACATCTTTGTCTGGTTTATAGTGTGTTTTTGATTTTGAGCAGTAGAACATTTTAAGTATATTTCCTTAAAAGAAGGTTTATCATAGATTGTTTTCTAGTAGTCTTAGAAGGAACACAAATCTTCATGCTCTGTTGCCAGGTCAGAACTGGTAAAGAAAGTTGTCACCTGCTGCTGCTGCTGCTGCTGAGTCGCTTCAGTCGTGTCAGACTCTCTGCGACCTCATAGATGGCAGCCCACCAGGCTCCCCTGTCCCTGGGATTCTCCAGGCAAGAACACCTAGTTATTAATAAATTTTAGTGAGAGATCCTCACAAAAATGAAAATTATGGGGCTTTGAAAAGAATGCATTGCCCAAAACTTATTCTGTGTAATCTGACTGTGATGTTTACTGTACTAAGGACCTTTACTTGGCTTAAGAGAAAGCTATGTGTTTTAATTTCTGAGTAGGAATAACTATGATCTCCAAGGATTGGACAGGATGATTAAATGAGTTAGAATGCTTCCCCTCCCCCAACAGATGTATTTGGAAATTGGAAATTTTATAAGGAGGTGGAGAGATTTTCATTGTGTTGTTGACTGACACATTGTCTGTTTAATAGTTGGGAAAGACATTCTTTGTTTAGATGGATAGAAGACCAATCAAAGTTATTAATAAGCAAAAAAAAGTGCTGATGGGATTATAGTTTCTGCAGAGAGGTTTTCAAAACTTTGTACCTTGTTTGAGGTTGTCATTAAGATTTAGAAATATTGAAATAGATCATATTCATTGGCTTCAATATTGTTATAATTTTGCATTTCCTAGGTAAATCTTATGTTTTAACTGCATCATATGGTAATAATAAACTTCAAAAAGTTTATTTTAGAAACTGCTTATCATGTTTTGTGAACATTATGAATAAACTGAATGGTTTAAACTTGTATTCTACTTTTTACTAGTTCCTCTTCTCCCAGTTCATTGCCTCAGGATTCTTTTTGTTTAACATGCACTGGATGTTTATGCATTAGAAAAATGTTCATAAAGATTATATTGTTGAGTGTCTACTGTTTCTGGTTCTTTGATAACATGCTTTTTGCTTTAACTCAGAAAATAACTGTGGTTAGATTGTCATATAGTCTGCCACAGACAGTAAGGATATTGTGATAGAAATTCTGCTCTCTGCGTAGCATGACCTTTCAAAACTGTTTTCTTTGCTGCAAGCATCTCACTTAGCCTTTTGACTGCCACATGACAGAGGAAGTAGTATATATAAAGCGATATAAATGACTGCCTTGTTCTTGTTTATGTTGAGGATGAACTAGTTTTATGCATTATACATAGAGTACATTTTAAGTGTAAGTTTAAAAAAAAATTCTTATTAGAGTATACTTGATTTGCAATACAGTGTTGTGTTAGTTTCAGGTGTACAATAAAATGAATCAATTATACATATATCCACTCTTGTTGTTGTTTTTTTTTTAAACATTCTTTTCCCATATGGGCCATCACATACTACTGAGTAGATAGGTTTTTATTAGTTACCTATTTTACGCAAAATATTTTATATAGGTATACAGGTAACTAATGAAGTAGTATGTATATGTCAATCTTAATCTCCCAATTTATCCCTCCCTCTTAAGTGTAAGTTTTAAAAGAAAATAATAGTAAATTATAATAGTAAAAATTGAAATGGGAAATCATTTATGTTACTTTGAAGAAAGGTCTAACTTTTGTTTTCAGAGTTTTAAGAATTATTAATTAATGGAGGTTATAATATACAGGTGATGACTACAGATCTACTCTTTTTTGTGGCAAAGATTTTAAAGCAGCTTTGGAATTGTCTTTCTCTTGTTCTTGAAGATTCTTTTTTAGAATGTGAAAGGGTCTAGGGAACCTGAGAAAGCACCAAATTGATTTTAAACTTTAATCTTATTTTCCACTTGTAGCTTAGCTCTGTAATATAAGTATTTATTTATTCATCATTTAGGAAATAGTTACTGAGGTCCTGTATCAGACATGGTGGACAAAGAACTGCAAAGATGACAGAACATGTCTCTGTCATTCAGGAATTCACTATTTAGATTTCAGCAAAAGAGTAGAGCTGAGCAGGATCACAACTCCTTGCTGCAGATGCTAATGTCACTTCCCTCCTGGAATCTAGAGATAAAGACAAAGCTGGTGAGGAGTAGTAGTTAGGGCCATGATGATAGTTAGGATTCTTAGGTAGGAATAATGCTGGAAAGGAAGCAACTGCTGGAGATAGAAAAAATCTAGAGCTTGGGTTTGATTATCATTAACCCTGAGGTCATAGGCACAGTAAAATGGGGAATGGGTTCCCATCAAATGGATTCTTCAGGGTAGGTGCTGCTGAGGAGGTTTACATCTGTTATTGCTGTTAATCCGTAAAAAGAGTGTGAAATTTAGCATCTATGCGGAATAGCACATGAGAACCTAAATTTATAATTTAAAGAATGATGAAAAGTGAACAACTCTGCATAACAGCCAGATGAATCATAGGTGTTTTCTTCTATCAGTCTCCCTTCCTCTCCCCAAGCTCTTCTTTACTGAATTTTTGTTATTTTCTTTCTTTTCTTTATAACCTTACTACCTCTGTTCATCTCTATCTCTGAATGATATAAGGCTTTGAGTAAATGGAATCATATTGTATATATTCTTTTTTATTTCTCTGAATATTATTTATACGATTCATTTATGGTACTATGTATAGCTTTAGTAATTTCCTATATTTTAAAATGTATAATTTATTGAACCATTCTGTTCTTTGAAATTTTAGTTGGTTTGGTTGCTCTAGGTGTTTATTGTTGCGCGTGGGCTTTCTCTAGCTGCAGTGAGTAGGGGCAGCTCTTCACTGCAGCGTGAAGGCTTCTCATTGGGGCAGCTTCTCTAGTTGAGGACCACAGGCTGTAGGTGTGCAGGCTTTAGTAGTTGTGGCCTACGGGCTCTAGAGCACATGTTCAGTAGTTGTGGCAAACAGGCTTGGTTACTACGCAGCATGTGGAATCTTCCTGGGGCAAGGATCAAACCTGTGTCCCCTGCATTGGCAGGTGGACCCTCATCCACTGTGCCACCAGGGAAGTCCTGATCCATTCTATCAATGCACATTTAGTTTGTGTCTGCTGCTGCCGCTAAGTCACTTCAGTCGTGTCCGACTCTGTGTGACCCCAGAGACAGCAGCCCACCAGGCTCCCCCATACCTGGGATTCCCCAGGCAAGAACACTGGAGTGGGTTGCCATTTCCTTCTCCAGTGCAGGAAAGTGCAAAGTGAAAGTGAAGTCACTCAGTTGTGTTCGACTCTAGTTTTTGGATATTATGAAAAATTTTGCATTCCACACCCGTGTACATGTGACAACTTGGATAAGGGGTTTCCTGGCATGGATGCCTAGTAAAGGAATTTTTGATGCCAAAATTCTTGGAAGAGGTTGAATCAGTTTACTGTCCCTCCAGATCTATGAAATGGTATCTCATTGTGGTTTAATTCACTTTCCTTGGTGACTAATGATATTTATGGTACATACTCCTGATATGCTAATGGGACTTTTGGCTCCTGTGAAAATTTCTGTTTAATTATTTTGCCCATTTTTCTATTGGGTTTGTGTTATTTGTATATTCATTTTCTCACTGTGATGTATAAAAATTGTTTATTTGATCAATTTTTATTCACTTGCTTAACATTCATCATTGAGTCTCCTGTTGTTTTTTGCATAAAAATAGTACCTTAATGTGGCCTATCGGAACGTGGATTTGGCCAGCCGCTCCACTACCATTCTGAGTTTCCCTGGTGGCTCAGATGGTAAAGCGTCTGCCTGCAATGCAGGAGACCGGGGTTCGATCCCTGGGTTGGGAAGATCTCCTGGAGAAGGACATGGCAACCCACTCCAGTATTGTTGCCTGGAGAATCCCAGGGATGGGGGAGCCTGGTGGGCTGCCATCTATGGGGTCGCACAGAGTCGGACACGACTGATGTGACTTAGCAGTAGCAGCAGGCCTTTACATATGTTCTTTTTCATTTTGGCTAGCCAATTTCCTCTCTTCAAGACTGTTCAAATATGCCTTTCTCTTGGAAACTACTCTTGGCTCTACCTGCCTCAAATTCATGTACTTTGTGTCTGTATACTTAGGAAAAATATGGTCATTTTAATCAGATGATTAGTCAAGAGGAGAAAGAAAGCTGTCAACATGTCCATTTTTACCAGGGGATTAAAAAGTGTATGTGCAGAGTGATAAACAAGGATGAAAGCTAAATGATGAATGATTTTGGAACATCACAATGGTAGCCTCATCGGTGTCCCCCACTCCTCTTCATAGTTCTGTTTTCTATTTGAATGGAGAAGGGTGATTCAAAAAACACAGTGGTAGAGTACACAGCATTGGACTGAATGTAACTGAGAGAGCACATGTGGGTTTTTTTTTTTTTTAATAAATTGAAACAGTTGATGTACAATATTATGTTAGTTTCAGGTGGACTGCATATGATTTGATACATGCATACATTAGGAAAAGGGCTTCCCTGGTGGCTTAGATGGTAAGGAATCCACCTGCTATACAGGAGACTAGGTTTGACCCGTGGCTTGGGAAAGATCCCTCAGAGAAGGGAATGGCTACCCATTCCACTATTCTTGCTTGGAGAATCACATGAACAGAGGAACCTGGCAGGCTACAGTGTATAGGGTTGGACAGAGTTGGACATGCCTGAAGTGACTTAGCACACACACATATATTATGAAATGATCACCACTATTGGTCTAGTGCCCATCTATCCCTATACAAAGCTATTACAACTTATTATTGACCCTATTCCTTATGCTGTGTATTAGATACTTGTGGCTATTTTTTTAAAAATTATATAACTGGAGCTTTGCATGTTTTACTTCCCTTCACCTGTTTTGCTCACTCCTCACCCCTCTCTCTTGTAGCAAGAGCCTGTTTGTTCTCTACCTGTGAATCTGTTTTCATTTTGTTTATTTAATTTTTACACTCCACATGTGAGTGAGATGATGCATTTGTCTTTTTCTGTCTGACTTATTTTATTTAGCATAATACCCTCTAGATCCATCTGTGTTGTAAAAAATGGCAAGATCGCCTTCCCCCTTTATGGCTAAGTAATATTCCATTATAGATACAGATATTACATCTTTATCCAGTTGTCTATTGATGGACGCTTAGGTTGTTTCCATATCTTGACTGTTGTAAGTAATGCTGCAGTGGACATTGGAGTGCATATATGTTTCTGAATTCGAGTTTTGGTTTGTTCTAGGCAAATGCCCAGAAGTGAAATTGCTGGAAGTTCTATTTTTAACTTTTTGAGGAACCTCTGTACTGTTTTTCAATAATGGCTGCTCCAGTATAGTCCCACCAACAGTGCACAAGGGTTTCCTTTTTTCCACGTCCTTGCCAACACTTGTTACTTGGTTTTTTGACAGCAGCCATTCTGACAGGTGGAGGTGGTATCTCATTATTGTTTTGGTGTACATTTCTCTGATGGTTAGTGATGTTGAGCATCTTTTCAGTGTATCTGTTGGCCATCAGAATGTCTTTGGAAAAATGTCTATTCAGGTTCTCTGCCCATTTTGTAATTGGGCTGTTTGTTTTTTGATGTTAAGTTGTATGAGTTTATGGTTTGGATGTTAACCCCTTAATGGATATTGTTTTCAGATATTTTTTCTGATTCAGTGGGTTGCCTTTTCATTTTGTTGATACTTTGCTTTGCTGTGCAGGAAAAGTTTGATGTAATCCCACTTGTTTATTTTTGGTTTTGCTCCCTTTGTTTGAGGAGACATACCCCGCAAATATTGCTAAGGCCAATGTCAAAGAGTGTGCATCCTGTGTTTTCTTGTACAAGTTTTATGGTTTCAGACATTTAAGTCTTTAATCAACATTATGAATTAATTTTTGTATTCTGTATGAGAAAGTAATTCAGTTTGATTCTTTTTCATGTAGCTGTCCAGTTTTTTGAACACCATCTATTGAAGAGGCTGTCTTTTCTTCATTGTTTGTTCTTACCTCCGCCTCCTTTGTCATAGATAAGTTGACATATAAGTGTGAATTCATTTCTGAGTTCTCTATTAGGTTCCTTTGATCTGTGTGTCTGTTTTTGTGCTAGTACCATACTGTTTTGTTCTGTGTTTTGGCCACGTGGCATGGCTAGTGGGATCTTAATTCCCTGACTAGGGTTTGAATCTGGAACCTTGGCAGTAAAAGCACAGAGTCCTAACCACTTTTTCAAAAATATGTGTTTATTTGGCTGCACTGGGTCTTAGTTGCAGCATCCAAGATCTTTAGTTGCAGCATGAAGGGGCTATGAAAACTATACACAGAAGCATTTTGTTATTCATTGTTGGATAGGTTATGAGGAAAATTGGTTGACAGGGAAGTTTTATTTATTTTTGTTTGTTTTAATTAAGAACTTCTTTTGGTAGTTTTATTAATTCGTTTTTGACTTTCCTGGCTCTTTGTTGCTGTGTGGGCTTTTCTCTAGTTGTGATGAGCAGGGGCATCTCTAGTTGCAGTGTGTGGGCTTCTTAATTTGGTGGCTTCCCTTGTTGGAGAGCACAGGCTCTGGGGTGCGCGGGCTTCAGTAGTTGGGGCTCTTGGGCTCTAGAGCACAGGCTTAATAGTTGTGGTGCATAGGCTTAGTTCCTCTGCAGCATGTGCTATCTTCCCGGACCAGGGATCAAACCCATATCTCTTGCACTGGCAGGTGGATTCTTTACCACTGAGCCACCAGGGAAGCCCAAGGAAAAGTTTTAAAACAGACAAATTCTTGCATAGACCAAACTTAGACCAGTGTGGAGAAGGGTAATCCTGAAATGGTTTGGGAGAAATGCTAGCTTTTTAGGATTCTCATTTAATTTTTACATCCTACAATTTAATGTTGAAAATGACAGCAGATGGAAATAACTAAAAGGTTTGGCGCCTGTAACAGCGCTTTTTTCTACAGCTGTAAGCTATTTAAAATTCTTCTCGTGTTACTGTTTGCCATTCAGATGGCTTTCTGGCACTGAATCAGTTCCTAGATGCGAGGGCTGTTGGGTAGTTACTCACCGGCCTCCCTACACACTTGTACACTCTGGTTCATGACTCACCCTCACAGCACTTATATGTGGGTACCCTTTGCTATACAGTAATTTTTAATTGTTTGATGTCACTTGTTATAAACAAGTACCGTACTTGATTATGATTTCTCAAATCAAGATTTGTTGTCATGTAAAAAGAAAAGAAAACCCACCCTAGTTAATCTGTTGGTTCCATTGCTACAGGACTGAAAAACAGAAGCAGTAGTTGTCCAGACTGTGAAACTTTTGTCTGAAGTATGTATCCCATAATAGGTACAAAGTATATCCACTAAGCCAGGATTATAATATTTGCTTCACTTTGCAGTTTGTACTATTATGTAAACTGAGTAAAATGCAAAGAAAGGGTTACCACAGAGTTGTGCTGAGAGATGAGGGAGGCAGTTGCTATTTGGACGGAATATCTATGGAGTCTCTGGGATGCTGGCAGTGTTCTAATTCTTGATATAGATGGTGTTTTTTAAATAGTAATTTGTAAAGTACTTTTCTGTTTATGTATTATTTTAAGCAAAAAAATATTTTGAAATAGAAAGTACTTGTACATCATGTTGGAGAATTCCATTAGCTGTATCTTTAATGGTTGGAGAAGATCCCCATATATTAGCAATTGGTAATGAGTCTTTGTCCGATTGATTTGATATATTTAGAAAAATAATCACATGTACTCTGAATCATGGTAATGGTCCACCAGTGACTGAAGCAAGGTTAATGGTTAGTTCTTGTGCCACTGGGCTTCCCTGGTGGCTCAGAGGGTAAAGCGTCTGCCTGCAGTGCAGGAGACCTGGGTTCAATCCCTGGGTCACGAAGATCCCCTGGAGAAGGAAATGGCAACCCACTCCAGTATTCTTGCCGGGAGAATCCCATGGACAAAGGAGCCTGGTGGGCTACAGTCCACCGGGTCACAAAGAGTCGGACACAACTGAGCGACTTCACTTTCTTTCACTTTCTTGTGCCCCTAATACTATTCATTGGAAGTAGAAGAGAAGGGACAGGGTGAAGGGAGAACACTGTGAGGATGAAATACATCTTCTTGGTAATAAATATCCAATTAAAATAATTTTTTTCTTATTGGTAAGTATAATTGAACATTTAGATTAAAAGCCAGGAGAGCAGACTGAAATTAGGAACACTGGAAAAAATAAATAGCATTATTTAATAAAAAATGGAAATATTTCAGGACATCTCCTGCCTGGCAATTTCGGGGAATGCAGGTTTGATTCTTGTTCCAGGAACTGGGATCTTGCGTGAGCCCTCGAGCTCTCCACAGCTGAAAAATCTGTGTACCACCAGTAAAGATCCCCAGTGCTGTGACTAACACCCAACACAGCCAAAATAAATTTAAAAGTATTTAAAACAAAACAAAAAATTAAATATTTGAATGAAAAATGTTTAAATAATTTTAAATTGAGTATCCTAAGAAGCTAACAGTTTGCAATATTTTGGAAGAATGGAATGATGTGATTTTTATTTTTTTAAATTTTTGTAAGAAGATTAACATACTTTAGACCTGGTAATGTGCTGAACTAAATTTTTCATTAGCCCATTGAGTGTGAAGAAATAATACCAATAATGTACTGTCCCCACTCCCCATGGGAGTACCATTGTATTGGATTAGGTTTCTAAATTTCTGTTGATACTTTTATCTGACAGAGTTGTTGGGAATGTGGGAGTTATTTAAAATTTTCTACTGCTGTTTAAATAAAGAGTGCTAATTTATATGGCTTGTTTCAAACCTTATTCAAATGTTCAGAGAATGTCAGTGGAAGGAGCAAATAAAAGTTAAGGTGAAAGTATGAATTGTGGAGCTACCCTGTGGTTTGATGATCCCCAGGCTTTTGAGATGCTTTGCATTGCTGTATGTGTATGCTTGGTCTTTGCAACCCATGGACTGTAGCCTGCCAGGCTCCTCTGTCCATGGAGTTTTCCAGGCAAGAATACTGGAGTGGGTTGCCATTTCTTTCTTCAGGGGGATCGTCCCAACCTAGGGATCTAAACTGTGTCTCTTGCATCTCTGACACTGGCAGGTGAATTCTATACCACTATGCTATACCCTGTGTCCTAAAGCATAGAATACTGCTTAGATTCTGCTGCTCTATGTGATCTTCAAGATTGTACTTCTCAGACCTTAGGCCTCTGGGATTAGCTTTGACTATTTCTGATTTTGGAGAGGCCCAAATTCTTACCACATAAAAATTCTCAATAGAGAAAGATACCATACTAGTTAGAAATGAAGAACACTGACACTCCAAAATGGGCAGTGGATGACAACAGTTGGTTTAATTTGATTTATTTTAAAAACAGAACATCTTTTATTTGAATGCTGAATACATTATATTAGTACACAGAGTATGCTGAAAATAGAATTTTTTAAAAAAACTTAATTTTGGTTGCGTTGGGTCTTAGTCACGGCACATAAGCTCAACTCAATAGTTGCATTGCACAGGTTTATCTCTAGTTGAGGCGCACAAACTCAGTAGCTCTGTACCACATGGGATCTTAGTTCTCAGACCAGGGATTGAACCCACGTCTCCTCTTCTGTAAGACAGATTCTTAATTACTGGACCACCAAGGAAGTCCCAAGAATGGAATTTTTTAAAGAAAAATTAACTTCAGTGATTCAATTAAAACAGACAAATATAATTCCTAATAATTTTTAATATAACATGAATGATAAGTAGATATGTCAGTATTTTGTGAAGTTCGCTTAGAGTGTTACATTATTCGATAAATTGTTGTTGTTCAGCCGTTCTTTGAGACCCCGTAGACTGCAGCATGCCAGATTTCCCTGTGCACCACCATCTCCTAGAGTTTGCTCAAACTCATGTTCCGTGAGTTGGTGATGCCATCCCACCATTTCATCCTCTGGGTCTTAGTTGTGGCCTGCGAGATCTTTATCTTTATCGTCACATGTGGCATCTAGTTCCAGGACAGGGGATCGAATCCTGGTCCATTGTATTGGCAGTGTGAAGTCTTTGCCTCTAGACTACCGTGGAAGTCCCAAATCCTTTCTTGAAAGTACCTTTCTAGTTTGTTTTGCAATATATATAAAGAATCTTAAAGAAGTTTATAATAAAGATTCTAAACCCTGTCAGAGCCAACCCCCCTTTTGGTAGCATGTTTTATTTATTAAAAAAAAAAAATGTATTTGGCTGCATCAGGTCTTGATTGCATCATGTGAGATCTTTCATTGAAGTCCGTGGGCTTAGCAGTTGTGGCACTCGGGCCTTCTAGTCATGGCACATGGGCTTATGCTCTGAGGCATGTGGGATCTTAGTTCCTCAACAGGGGATCAAAACTGTGTCCCCTGCATTGCAAGGTGAATTCTTAACCATTGAACCATCAGGGAAGGCACTGTGGTATGTTTTATAATACTTATTTTCCTATATTAAAAAAGAAATTTATAGGTAATATCTGCTTACATACATTAAGAAAAATGTGATTTAATTAAAAGAAAGGTCATTTGTGATAAAAAATATTGTGCTATTTATGTGCTAAAAAACAGTGTGCTATTTACATGCTAAAGACACTCAGGTACAATTGTAGTAGACCACAGTGTTAGTTGCTCATCTTATACCCCCTTCCTCTCTCTTCCCCTCCCAGACTCTGGTTTTCCAGCCTAAATTTCTGTGCATTAGGTTGTACTCATGATTTTTTCCTTTTTGCAGTTAAACAGAATTCTAATTGTACTTACTGTACTCCTTTATATTTTACTCTATATATATCCATAAAGATTTCTAATATACACATTTGACAAATAGCTGCTTAATATACCATCAGATAGGGGTATAACCATTGGTTTATTTGCAAGTTTGTCACTTGTGTATTTTGCTTTGTGTATGAAAATTCTTCTGAATTCAGGTTTTAAAACATAATTAATGAGTTAGTAGGTTTAAAAAATTTTCAAGACTCAATGCATATTTGCACATATTTCCTAAAAACTCTTTAGAATGCCTTTTTTTTTTTTTTTCTTCCCCAACCAAATGGAATTCAGGAGCTTGGTTTCCGACCAGGGTGGAACCTACGTCCTCTGCAGTGGAAGCTCAGATTCTTAGCTGCTGGACCTCCAGGGAAGCCCCCCAGCTTCTGTTTTTAGATGATAAATTTGAATATTTTATTTCAATACAAATGATAAGATTCAGTTCAGTTCAGTTCAGTCACTCAGTCGTGTCCGACTCTTTGCCACCCCATGAATCGCAGCACGCCAGGCCTCCCTGTCCATCACCAACTCCCAGAGTTCACTCAGACTCTCACGTCCATTGAGTCAGTGATGCCATCCAGCCATCTCATCCTCTGTCGTCCCCTTCTCCTCCTGCCCCCAAATCCCTCCCAGCATCAGAGTCTTTTCCAATGAATCAACTCTTTGCATGAGGTGGCCAAAGTACTGGAGTTTTAGCTTTAGCATCATTTATTGAAATAACTGCTAAATGATTTAGCAATTATTCTTTAGTACTTTTTAGAACTACTTTAGACAGATCTTTTACATGAAATGATAATGATTCAGATAAAATAACCATCTTTAACAAATGGAGTGCTATACTGTTCAGTTTTTCAGTGTTCAGTATAATGGATACTTTATTGTAAGTCAGTCAATAAATAAGGCTGATAGACATGGGGGGACAGAAACCCAGATAAATCAAAATCCCGTCACTTGTCTGTGATTAGAACCTGCAGGTTTAGATAGTAAATGTGGTGTTATGATAAGTGCACTGCCACTTCCAGTTTTTTTTTTTAATGATCATTAAATAAACTTGTCTTCTAGCTATATCCTATAATAGTAAAGAAATAAATATTAAGTAAATGCTATTCCATTTAATATTTTTTAAAATTCCCTTTCAGTCACTACCAAATTTTTTCCCCATGATTTTCTAAGAAGTTTTTGTCTGAACTTCTTGTTCATCTGTATGAGGTCTTGTTCATCTGTATGTTGGTTTCTGCTTATCACTTTATTGAAAGAAGTAAAATCCAGTAGTTTTGCTGGCACATTGCTAGGGAAACTGAGAATGTTTAAACCCCTTCCTCTCTTTCTGCCAGTGAACAATTGACAGGATATGGGTTTGTAATTATAGTCTTAAGGGCTTCAGTTCAGTTCAGTCACTCAGTTGTATCTGACTCTTTGCGACCTCATGGATTGCAGCACGCCAGGCCTCCCTGTCCATCACCAACTCCCGGAGTTCACTCAGACTCACGTCCATTGAGTCAGTGATGCCATCCAGCCATCTCATCCTCTGTCATCCCCTTTTCCTCCTGCCCCCAATCCCTCCCAGCATCAGGGTCTTTTCCAATGAATCAACTCTTCGCATGAGGTGGCCAAAGTACTGGAGTTTCAGCTTTAGCATCATTCCTTCCAAAGAAATCCCAGGGCTGATCTCCTTCAGAATGGACTGGTTGGATCTCCTTGCAGTCCAAGGGACTCTCAAGAGTCTTCTCCAGCACCACAGTTCAAAAGCATCAATTCTTTGGCGCTCAGCTTTCTACACAGTCCAACTCTCACATCCATACGTGACCACTGGAAAAACCATAGCCTTGACTAGACAGACCTTTGTTGGCAAAGTAATGTCTCTGCTTTTGAATATGCTATCTAGGTTGGTCATAACTTTCCTTCCAAGGAGTAAGCGTATTTTAATTTCATGGCTGCAGTAATCATCTGCAGTGATTTTGGAGCCCCAAAAAATAAAGTCTGAGTCGAGCTAATTGTCACTGCTGAAGTTCCTTTGCTCTCTGATAGCTTCCTTGAAAAGTTGTTTTCATAAGTAGTCTCATGCTTGTCTTCAGCCTTTGATCATTTGCTTAATGCTCAAACTAAAGAGCCATACCTGACTGAGGTAGGGTCTTGTGCTTGCTGTGCCAGGGTAAGCCTGTGCTAGAGTAACCCTGTGAAGGGTTGTTGTGCTAGGGCAACCCTGTGAAAAACATTTTCTTTAAGGAAGGAGAGGGCATGCTTGGGGAAAAAAATCTGACTTTGGTCTTGGCTGTGTCTCTGTGTCGCCTAGGTAACTTAAGTAATTTCTCTGGGCCTTAGCTTCCTAATTTTTAAAACAGGAAGGGCCTGCCGCTCCTAAGGTACCGCCCAACCTGAAACCATGAGTTACTTCTCAGGTTGGACTCTTACGTGTGATGCTCCATATAAGATAAGGGTGCCTTATTGGAATAGGAACCAGAACACATTTATTTTAATACAATTATGTAGCAGTAATTTTCTTCAGAGTATCTTTATAAAAGATTTATCTGATACCAGTTGGTTTGTTACCTTATTTGTTTTAGGTCAGATAAAGGACATACTATTTTTAATTTCAGCTCAGCACATTTTGAGAGTATACCCCCTCTCTCAGTACTTAGCTTAAAAGTATTGTGAAAGAAGCTCCTAAGTGCTGCAAGTTACCCTGTGATTTTAGGTAGACTACCCCATCAGTATGTTTACTAAGCGTCTTGAAAACTAAGAGCCACTTATACTCACCTTACATTCTTCTCATCAGATAAGGGGCTAAAGTCTTCTTGACTTAAGAGCTTCTTTTGCCTTCAAGAATTAGCTGAAAACAAAATAGAGAAGTATAAGATACACTATTGATTGACAAGTAGAAATGTATGAGAAATTTTATTCATTACTGTTCATTCAGTTCAGTTCAGTTCAGTTCAATCACTCAGTTGTGTCCGACTCTTTGTGACCCCATGGACCGCAGCACGCCAGGCCTCCTTGTCCATCACCAACTCCTGGAGTTTACCCAAACTCATGTCCATCGGGTTGGTGATGCCATCCAACCATCTCATCCTCTGTTGTCCCCTTTTTCTCCTGCCCTCAATCTTTCCCAGCATCAAAGGTGTTTTAAATGAGTCAGGTCTTCGCATCAGGTGGCCACAGTATTGGAGTTTCAGCTTCAGCATCAGTCCTTCCAATGAGCACCTGGGACTGATCTCCTTTAGGATGGACTGGTTGGATCTCCTTGCAGTCCAAGGGACCCTCAAGAGTCTTCTCCAGTACCACACTTCAAAAGCATCAATTCTTTGGCATTCAGCTTTCTTTATAGTTCAACTCTCACATCCATACATGACTACTGGAAAAACCATATCCTTGACTAGATGAAGCTTTGCTGATAAAGTAATGTCTCTGCTTTTGAATATGCTATCTAGGTTGGTCATAACTTTCCTTCCAAAGGGTAAGCGTCTTTTAATTTCATTGCTGCAGTCACCACCTGCAGTGATTTTGGAGCCCGAAAAAGTAAAGTCAGCCTCGGTTTCCACTGTTTCCCCATCTATTTGCCATGAAGTGATGGGACCAGATGCCATGATCTTAGTTTTCTTTTTTTTTTTTTTTAATATTTATTTACGTGGCTGCACTGGGTCTTAGCAGCAGCATATGGGATCTAGTTTCCTGACCAGGAAATGAACCTGGACCCCCTGCACTGAGAGCACAGAGTCCTAGCCACTGGACCACCAGGGAAGTCCCTGATCTTAGTTTTCTGAATGTTGAGCTTTAAGCCAACTTTTTCACGCTCCTCTTTCACTTTCATCAAGAGGCTTTTTAGTTCCTCTTCACTTTCTGCCATAAGGGTGGTGTCATCTGCATTTCTGGGGTTATTGATATATCTCCCGGCAGACTTGATTCCAGCTTTTGCTTCTTCCAGCCCAGTGTTTCTCATGATGTACTCTGCATAGAAGTTAAATAAGCAGGGTGACAATATACAGCCTTGACGTACTCCTTTTCTTATTTGGAACCAGTCTGTTGTTCCATGTCCAATTCTAACTGTTGCTTCCTGACCTGCATATAGGTTTCTCAAGAGGCAGGTCAGGTGGTCTGGTATTCCCATCTCTTTCAGAATTTTCCACAGTTTATTGTGATGCACACAGTCAAAGGCTTTGGCATATTCAATAAAGTAGAAATAGATGGTTTTCTGGAACTCTATTGCTTTTTCGACCATCCAGCGGATGTTGGCAATTTGACCTCTGGTTCCTCTGGCTTTTTAAAAACCAGCTTGAACATCTGGAAGTTCACGGTTCA
This sequence comes from Bos indicus, assembly GCF_029378745.1. NCBI lineage: Eukaryota > Metazoa > Chordata > Mammalia > Artiodactyla > Bovidae > Bos > Bos indicus. The sequence continues at coordinate 130,744,424 of NC_091760.1, forward strand.
TGTATTGCTGAAGGCTGGCTTGGAGAATTTTGAGCATTACTTTACTAGCGTGTGAGATGAGTGCAATTGTGCGGTAGTTTGAGCATTCTTTGGCATTGCCTTTCTTTGGTATTGGAATGAAAACTGACCTTCTCCAGTCCTGTGGCCAGTTTTGAGTTTTCCAAATTTGCTGACATTTTGAGTGCAGCACTTCACAGCATTTTCTTTTAGGATTTGAAATAGCTCAACTGGGATTCCATCACCTCCACTAGCTTTGTTTGTAGTGATGCTTCCTAAAGCTCACTTGGCTTCACATTCCAGGATGTCTGGCTCTAGGTGAGTGATCAGAGCATCGTGATTTACTGAGTTGTGAAGATCTTTTTTGTATAGTTCTTTTGTACAGACTAGATAAATTGTGGAGATCCCATTAATCCTTTGAGAAATAGTAGGAATTATTGTAGAGCAGTGATTCTCAAACTGGGCAGTGTGAAATGCCCCCTATAAGATGCTTCTGAAATTTGTGGACATTGATTTTGTTGTTTTAGTGATTGGGGGAGGTACTACTATTATGTAATGGTTAAAAGTCTTATTATTATCTGATCCTAGATCTGAACTTTATTTACATAAAGAAATAATACAAAGTATTTTTGCATGATTTTAGTACATTAATTTTGGAAAATAGAGATTTTAAAAATCTCTGGCATCATTGGCTTTTGTGGCATTTAATTAGTCTGCATTTGTAGTTGTCACATCCATGGTGATTGTATGTAGAGATTCAAACCTCTGACTACTCTATTGTGCACATAATGGTTATATCCAGTTTTCACATACTGAAATATAGATTTTTATTTTGTTTTATTTATTCTTTGTATTATAATTAGAAGATTAAATGAGTTTATTTTGAAATCAAGTATATATGCAGCCATGAAATTAAAAGACACTTACTCCTTGGAAGGAAAGTTATGACCAACCTAGATAGCATATTCAAAAGCAGAGACATTACTTTGCCAACAAAGGTCCGTCTAGTCAGGGCTGTGGTTTTCCTGTGGTCATGTGTGGATGTGAGAGTTGGACTGTGAAGAAGGCTGAGCGCCGAGGAATTGATACTTTTGAAGTGTGGTGTTGGAGAAGACTCTTGAGAGTCCCTTGGACTGCAAGGAGATCCAACCAGTCCATTCTGAAGGAGATCAGCCCTGGGATTTCTTTGGAAGGAATGATGCTGAAGCTGAAACTCCAGTACTTTGGCCACCTCATGCTAAGGGTTGAATCATTGGAAAAGACTCTGATGCTGGGAGGGATTGGGGGCAGGAGGAAAAGGGGACGACAGAGGATGAGATGGCTGGATGGCATCACTGACTCAATGGACGTGAGAGTCTGAGTGAACTCTGGGAGTTGGTGATGGACAGGGAGGCCTGGCGTGCTGCGATTCCTGGGGTTGCAAAGAGTCGCACACGACTGAGCAACTGAACTGACCTGAACTGAAATTATATTAATAATTTCATTTCAGGTTTTTAAAATATTTGTAAATTATTTAAAAAGTTCTGAACATGAGGACCGAAAACCATTCTCTTAGGTAGTATTCAGCTTGAAGTACTTTGAAAACCTTGAGAACTGGTTTAATAAAAGTACTTTTATTAAAATGACACACAAGTACAGTGTTAGGCTGTAATTACATAGTGTCTTTATCTGGAATATTTACAAAGCGTGACAAGCATTCTAGCTCAGTTATTAGTAAATGATTAATATGAAAATATCAAGGTAGGAATTTATATACCTGAACGTAACTTTTCACTAGGGTTCACCTTCAGTGTCTGCAGAGGTTTGATTCCAGGAGCCTCACAAGTACCAAAATCTGCCAGTGTTCAAGGCCCTCATACTATATTCAATATTGTATGGTAAACCATAAAGGCAAAGCATATGTAAAAGAATGTGTGTGTATATATATATTTATATGTATAACTGAATCATTTTGTTGAATGGTAGAATTTTGCACAACACTATAAATCAACTATACTTCAATAAGATATATTTTTAGAATAAGAAATTGAAGGTAGGGGAATTGATTTTGGAGACTGGTGTGATGTTGCTTTAGTAAGCAAGGACCATGGTGAACTGTAAAGCTAAAGGATTAAACTTTATAATGCATTTTGAGATGGCAGGAAAAAATATTTCATCATTGCAATTTATAATATTTTGCCAGTTTTTAAATATTTAAGGCATTATGATTGTTAAATATAGCATATTCTGAAGTAAAATTCTACTTTCTTTTCCTTTATATTAAAAATAGTGGTTGTCAGTTGACACCAGTTTGGGAGTTCCCCAATCTAAATTTAATAGAAGATGCCATTTTATGGAATAAACAGTTCTATAGTCAAACATTAGTTGAAAATACATCATTTTTGGTAATGGCTGTAACATTATTGGAAGTGCGGCACAGAGGGAATACAGTATTTGGTAAGACCTATTTCATGTTTCTCTTCACACGACAGGCATTTATGGACTGGAGACAAGATGGTATTAAGCAATCGGAATTCTGTATGTTGGGACTTCCCAGATGGTCTGGTGGTTGAGAATCTACCTTGTAATGCATGACACCCAGGTTTGATTCCTGGTTGGGGAACTAAGATCTCACATGTGGTAGAGCAAATAAGCCCACAGGCCACAAGTTACTGAGCCCATGTGCTCTAGAGCCTGTGCTCCACAACAAGATAAGCCTGTGTGCCTCAACAAAGAGCATATGTACTGCATGAAAGACCCAGGAAATACCTGCCCCCCCCCCCCCCCCGCCTGGTGAAAAAAGTTATATCTATTTGGAAACTGTTTTTGATATTCATTATACTAGGCACTGAAAGACCACACTGATGGCCACATAGTTCCTTTTTTCCTGTCAAGTATGATATAAATCATATTTTTAATGGGACTTCCCTGGCAGTTCACTGAGTAAGAGTCAGTGCTTCCACTGCAGGGGGAGCAGGTTCCATCCCTGCTCAGGGAACTAAGTTTCTGTATGCTGTGCTTTGGGGCAAAGAAAAACTAAAAAAATCACATTTTTAATGATAAAATATAATTGGTCTAGTAGTGATTTCCATAGAATTTGAATTCATTAATTCATTCAGCCAAAAGTAAGTGTTTATTGAACTGGAAATAGCAAGAGACTGGGAAACTATCCCATAGCAATGAATTTTAGTATAGTGTACTCCTTCGTTGACATGTATATGCCCTGGTACTTGGGTGCACAGAGGAGTATTAGGGACAGATTCTAATTCACAGCCTAGAAGTGTGAGAGTTGGTCAGGATGACATGCTAGGGAGAGGAATGACAGATTTAAGGTAGAAGGCAGGAAAGAGTATGAGACATGGTGATAAGTGTCAGCAGGATTAAGGATAGTACATGTGGGAGTGTTGAATGACAGATCTAGAAGGAAGGGAAGGCAGGGGCCCATGAATTCATTCCTATAATTCATTTTAGATATGACTTCATCATCAAGAAATTCTTAAATCTACCATGGTGATTTTCCCTTTAATACCTGAGAAGTTTAGAATTTTGAATCTGGGGAGTTGATGCTGTTGGGTAGTGAGGTACGGTTTCTTTGAAAAGATTACTACTCTAGACTCCAGAGGCTCAGAAATCCTCATCATTTCTAGTTGCTGGTAAGGGTGAGGTTTCAGAGTTTTTATTTTTATAGTTTTTTGCTCTTATATTACTGTTGATATTTATCAGGTGATTTGGTTTCAATTGTGAGAATCTTGCCAAAAATCTATGCTAAAGCAACCAGGGGACTGTACAGGTTTATCTTGATTATAATTCTGATGTTTCATAAACCCATCTCAATTTTAAATGCTAACTTGAGTTTGTCCTCTCAGTTTTTGTTGACAGCTCCTGACTCTCATATGTCTCCTGACTTTTGGTGTTCAGGAGACAGCTTTTTCCTGTTTGTCTTTGCATGGTGTTATTTGAATATAAGCAAAGCATGGTCTTTAAAATTTGATGTAGAATGTTTTTATTATGCAGATGTTTCTTGAATATCTAATACTTGCAAAGTTGAGAAGCTCCTCTACTGAAAATAGTTTCTAAGGCTGTTCTGCAGTGATTTGCGTAAAGCATTTCCAGGATCAGTGTCTGTTAATGACATCTTGTAGTAACTTTGTGTGGTTTTGTTCTTGTCTATGAAAGTTATCAGTTTAAAATTACTAAATATAGTGATTTCACTATATGCTGTGGTGAGAGACAAGTCTTTTAAAAAGCTTGGCACAAGATTTCAAGGAGCTTACAGTCAGGTAATGTGGTTTAATATGGTGAAATGTCTCACACTTCCTGGTGCTTTAGCAGTTATTATGGTATATTATAGTATCGTAGCTCAGTCGGTGAAGAATCTGCCTGCAATGCAGGAGACCCAGGTTCGATTCCTGAGTCAGGAAGATCTCCTGGAGAAGGAAACGACAACCCACTCAGTATTCTTACCTGGGGAATCCCTTGGACAGAGGAGCTTGGCAGGCCTGGAGAATCCCATAGACAGAGGAGCCTGGCAGGCTGCAGTCATTCCTTGGGGTCACTAAGGGTCGGACACGACTGAGCGACTTCACTTTCACTTTCATGCATTGGAGAAGGAAATGGCAACCCACTCCAGTGTTCTTGCTTGGAGAATCCCAGGGACGGAGGAGCCCAGTGGGCTGCCCTCTGTGGGGTCGCACAGAATCAGACAGGACTGAAATGACTTAGCAGCAGCAGCAGTTATTATGTAGAGTGTAGAGTTGGGCTCACTCTCCAGAGTTAGACCCAAGTTGATATCCCAAGACTGCTACTTTTTATCCATGAATGAGATCTCAAAGTATCTAAGTCTTAGGTACTTCCTTAAGGAGTAGTAATATTACCACAGGGTAGTAGTCAGGATAAGATATAGTAATGCATGTAAAGATTTTAGTAGATTCCTGATACATAGTAAGTACTTATCTTTAGTGTTATAAATTCCATTATCCCTTGAGCTTTTTAAAAAATTATTGTAGGAGTAGCAGCGTTTGGTCTTGAGTTCATTAAACAATTGCAAATGGCTACTATGTGTAATCACTTTTGGAGAAACAAAGTAGTTGAATATATATAACTCACAGCTCAAAAGAACTTTTGGTTTTTGAATAAAAATAAAAAATTGTAAGTAGCAGCAAACCTTGGGCCTATTATGGTTGGGCATTCTTTACTCAGTTTTCATAACCATGATATGATGTAGTTACTGTTGTTTTCATCATTTCATAGGTAAGGGAACTTAATTAGGAGGAAGATAATGTGATTTGCCCAAGACATCTTCATTAGTGAGTGATGGAGCCAGGTTTACAACTCAGGTGTTAGACTCTGAGAACACAATCTTTAATCATTGTCTGTTCTGTCTACAGAAATAAGGCTGGCATGTCTGAAAGATTCAAAACCTTTATCACAGTGGCAGTGTGCTGGACCTAGGCTATGAGGTGTAAGAGTTAAGGAGGGGTCAGTAATGACCAGGATGTTGAGGGGAGGCAGAAAGCTGTCATTGCAGTGTGTTAGCCACTCCATTTTAGCTCCTTCATTGTCACAGTGTTCCCAGGAGAAATACTTTAGTATGATTTTTTTTAAAGCTATTGAAGTCTCAAGAAGTTTCATATCACATAACTGATAAATGGCGTAGGTGGAATTTAACAAAACCTTTTTGTTGTGAAAAATAGCAAACATACACAAAATCAGAGAAGTAGTGCAGTGTACTCCTCATGTCCCAACCTCAGTCAGTAACAATGTTTTGCCTCTCATTATCTATTTCTCTCATTTTTAAAAACGTGTTTATTGAGGTATGGGCTTCTCTGATGGCTCAGATGATAAAGAATCTGCCTGCACAATTCAGGAGACCCGGGTTCAATCCATGTGTCAGGAAGATCCTTTAGAGGAGGAAATTTGAACCCACTCCAGTATTCTTGCCTGGAGAATTCCATGGACAGAGGAGCCTGGTGAACTACAGTCCACGAGAGCACAGAGTTGGACATAGGACTAACACTTACTGAGGGATAATTGACTTAAACTACACATATTGAAAATGTGTAATTTGATATATTTTGACATATGTACATATCCCTGAAACCATCATCTGACAAGATAATGAACATATCCGTTACTCCCAAGAGTTTCCTTGTGTTCCTTGGTAATCCTCTTCTTTTACCTCTTCCTGCTTCCTGCCACCTCGTGCAAATAGTTGACTCATTGGAAAAGACTCTGATGCTGGGAGGGATTGGGGGCAGGAGGAGAAGGGGATGACAGAGGATGAGATGGCTGGATGGCATCACTGACTCAATGGACATGAGTCTCAGTGAACTCCGGGAGTTGGTGATGGCCAGGGAGGCCTGGCGTGCTGCAATTCATGGGGTTGCAATGAATCGGACACGGCTGAGCCACTGAACTGAACTGAACTGATACCTTCATATCATTTAGGTGCATATTTAGAAGTGGGATGACTGGATCATATGGTAAATATATGTTAAGAAACTGCCAAACTATTTTCCAAAGTAGCTCTGTTGTTTAACATTCCCATCAGCAGTGTAGAAAGTTCCAGCTCCTCTCCCTGTCTGCACTTGGTATGGTTGGTGTTTTTAATTTTACCCTGTAAGAGGTGTGTATCGCATTGTAATTTTAGTTTATGTAACTAATGTTATTAAGCCTTTTTGCCATCTCCTTTGATAGTTTCTGTTCAAATCTTTTGCCAATTCAAGTAAGCTGAGTTTTTTTCTTATGATTGTATATGGAGAGTTCTTTATGTATTCTGGATACCAGATCTTTATATGGTTTGCAAGCATTGTCTCCCTTCTGTGGCTCATCTTTTTATATTATAAACAGTATCATACTTACGGGCAGAAGGTTTTAGTTTTGGTGGTGTGCATTTTATCAGTTTTTTATTTTGTGAATTGCCTATGGTGTCATACTTAAGAACTGTTTGCCTAATCCAAGAGCACAATATTTTCTCTATGTTTTCTTCTAGAGGTTTTACCGTTTCAGTTTTTTCATAACTATAATCCATTATTAGTGGTATGAGGTATGAATTGAGCTTCATTTTCTTAGCTTATGGATGTCTAGGTATTCCAAACTAGAATAACTAGTTGAAGCACCATTTGTTCAAGTGACTGTCCTTTTTCTCATGAAATTACCTTTATGTCTTTGTTGAAATCAGCTACCCTTTCACTTTTTAAAAAATGGACTAACCTAAAGCACATGCCAAGGATAATTTCATTTTATCCCGATGTATATTTATTATGCATCTGACTGATAAAGACTGATTTTTAGAAACATAACAAACATTCTATTATTATACCTCACACAATGAAGTTTCTTTAAAATCCTCTAATACTTAATTCATATTTTAATTTCCCAGACTGTTTCAAAGCAGGCTTTAAAGTTGACCAGTAAAGGGCCTTTCTCTATTATTATTGTCTCATATTTGATGTGTTTCAATCCACGGATGTCATTATTGTTTTTGATGCCCCAAATGCTTTAAATTGGCTCTTGTCTCTTTTGACACAAGATTTGGATTTTTTGAATAAATGAGATTTGAGACTTTTTTTTTTCTTTTTTAACTTTATTGCCCATGTTCTTCTTAGGATTATTGTTGTGCTTTCTTGAAGAAAGCGCTTAAAACAGATGAGACTTAAATGGCCCACTTGGAGGGTGCATTTGTTGGAAAACTGGTTTGGTAAGGGGAGTGTCAACATATCTGTGAACACAAGTCTAGCAGCATGAGGCAAAACTTGTGGCATAAGAGCCTGGACTGTGAAATTGTTGGAGAAGCAAAGGAAAACAGGCCAGAGTCATAGGGCAAAAGGCCTTGCCAGCTGGTTTGTGGGATTTGATTTTTTTAATACTTTGATGATGGGTCATGGATCGAAGTTCATGACATTTCTTTCTCACATTGATTGATAGAAAATTATTTTTGAAAGAAAGCTCTCTTGATTCCCACTTTTCATGGAGTTTGCCAGGAAAAACTTGGCTGAAGAATCCAATATCAATCCTCTAGGATTCTCTGGAGAGAATCCTGTGTTGAGTGGTCATTAACTGAATTTCTCAGAACCCTGTGCTTCTTAAACCTTTCATCTTTTACATGTCATATAGTTATGTTGAATTTGAGTCAGTATGGTGTATATACATAATTCATGTAGTGATATCCAAAAGTATTTTAAGTAATGTGGCTGAGTCTTGCTTAATTTAATTGGCCTCCTGTTACAATGTTGGCTGTTTTGAAATCCAAGGACTAATTATGGATTGGTGGGCTTCATCACATTTTAGTATAAAATCTGGCTTATTAATTCACTGAGTTTTACCTACTGATTTCTAGAGCCCCGTGGTTATGAATGTGCTTCTACTTCATGATGCCTCCTGCTATGGCAGACGTCCTTGACATCTGGGCAGTGGACTCACAGATAGCGTCTGATGGCTCCATACCCGTGGATTTTCTTTTGCCCACTGGGATTTATATCCAGTTGGAGGTGCCTCGTGAAGCTACCATTTCCTGTATTAAGCAGGTATGTTACTAGGTGAGCTTTCTATAAACCTAGCTTACTTACTTTATTACTTGGAGGATATATTCCTCCATTTTAGAATGGTATTAATGTAAATCATATGGCGAATTTAAGAGAAGTTTATAAGTTACTATATTTTACAGATTTCAATTCATATTTTGTCTTGGATCTTCTTTTTGGTTTGTATGTATATAGACACACACACACACACACACACACACACACGTATGTGTATAGACACACACACACACACACACACACATACACGGCTTCCCTGATAGCTCAGTTGGTAAAAAATCCAATGTAGGAGACCCTGGTTTGATTCCTGGGTTGGGAACATCCACTGGAGAAGGGATAGGCTACCCACTCCAGTATTCTTGGGCTTTCTTTGTGGCTTAGTGAGTAAAGAATCCACCTGCAATGCGGAAGGGTTCAATCCCTAGGTTGGAAAGATTGCTTGGAGAAGGGAAAGGCTTCACACTCCAGTATTCTGGCCTAGAGAATTCCATGGACAGTATAGTCCATGGGGTCTCAAAGAGTCGGACACAGCTGAGCCACTTTCAATTTCGTGTGTGTATGTGTGTATGTGTATGTATGTATATATATATACACATACATACTCATTCTCACTCCTACTCACTTTTAATTAAAAAAAAATTCATGTGTGATACCTGAATTAAGACACACTAACTTATGTCAGCTAGTTTGAAAGATTTGTTCAGGTTATCAAAAGGAATTTGACATTGTCAGAGAAAGTTTTAAGGTAAGGTCTTTGTACTTACTCTCTTTGAATTTGTCACTTTTTTTTTTTTTTAATAAATATGACGTGGTTCATCGTTTCTTTTCTCCTTTTCCTTCCCTTTCTGTTCCCCTTCTTCTGTCCCCATCCTCACTAGTTTTCATGGTCACTCTGGGGGAAGAAAAGGTTTTCTGCTGTTTACTAGATTCTGCCTCCCCACCCCCATAATGAATGGTATGTCCTCACTTGAAAGCAAATTCTTTCATATAACAAGGCTTGCCTGTTTGTTGGCTGATTTTTTTCAAGTGAACTGATGAGTGCTGTTTGATTTGTAAAGACTGTGACTTATAAATGAAATTATTTTTCTAGAACCCAATATGGAACCCCAGTATAGGATTGTGATCTTTTTAAGAAAAAAATATTTATGACAGAGTGCTAGAGTTGGAACAGCCTCTCAACTGTTTTCCAAGCTTCTTCACTGGGGAGCCATAAAAATTCTAGAACTGTATGATCCCTGAAGTGAAAAAAAAAATTAAAAATTGTTTTAGGCACCTTACAGGTGCAGAGAGTACATTTATTTTTCTAGTCACCAGTGACAGGTACGGATGACTGTGGCTATAGCTGAAGCTTAATTAACTATTGAAACCCATTTTAAAAAATTAAAAAAATGTATTGTTGTAAAATAAAATTCATCAGAGTCATTTTTAGGCACATAATTTCTTGGTATTAAGTATATTCACAGTGTTGTCCAATCCATTACCACTGTCCATTTCTAACACTTCTCATCATCCTAAACACAGACTGTGTACTTACTAAATAATAAACTTCTGCTCCCCTAACCCCTGGTAATCTCCATTGTAGTATTTATTCTAGCTACCTTGTGTAAGTATAATCACACAACAGTCAGCCTGTGTCTTGCTTTTTTCACTTAGCCATAGTATTTTTCATTTCATTCATGTTGTCATATGTATTCAAATTTCTTTCCTTTTTAAGACTGAATATCATTGTTTTGTATGGATGTACCACATTTTGTTTATTCATTCATCTTTTGTTGGACATTTTTGGTTATAATCAACTTTTAGCTGTTGAGAATAATGCTGTTCTGAACATTGATGTTTAAGTTTCAATGTGAATCCTTGTTCTCCATGTGTTGGATCATATGGTAATTCTGTTTTAACTTTTTAAGAAACTGCCAAACTTTTTTTTATAGTGGCTGTACCATTTTACATTCCCATCAGCAATGCTCAAGGGTTCCAGTTTCTCAAAATGCTGGCCAGAACTTGTTATTTTCCTTTTTTACAAAATAATAACCATTCTTCTGGTTGTGAAGTGGTACCTCATTTTTATTTTTATTTGCATTTCCCTGATGGCTAATAATGTCACGTTCTCTTCATGTTCTTGTGGACTTTTGTTTAGAATTTTTTGTTCAAGACCATTGCCCATTTTCCAATTCAGTTGTTTTTTTTGTTGTTGTCATAAGAGTTCTTTATGTATTCTGGATGGTAATCTCTTATGAAATATATATTTGAAAATATTTTCTCTATTCTGTGGGTTGCCTTTCTACTCTCAAAATAGTGTCCTTTGATACAGAAAAGTTTTAAATTTTGATGAAATCCAATTTACCTATTTTTTCTTTCTTTCTTTTTTGCCTAGCATTGATTTTTTCTGTTTTATGTAACTGAATTTGAGGTTTGGCCATGATTTTCATTTTTCAGCTGTAGGCTTTTGTCCTGGTTGCAGTTAAAATATGTAATCCACCTTGTATTTGTATAGTGACCTTTTTTATAGGATCTCATTTAGGAGAATTCAGGGGAGATGATGAGAGATTGATTGTGCTTGTCCTGACAGGGCAATCCTAGTTAATGGAGATAACTCTGGTGAATAGAAAAGAATTCAGGACAGAAACAATGTAAATTTTGTGTGAAGGTGATAGATGATACATACTTTAAATGTTCTTTTTTTATTAGAAGTTACTTATGTTTACAAGAATGCTAAATATGAAAGTCTTCATTGATTCTTGCTCTTCATAGATACTTACTTTTAATACTTTTGTTTTTATAAATGTATTTTTAAAATTATACCATTCTGTTATTTTACAAGAGGGGGTTAATACTATTCGTATTCTCTTCCAATTTGCTGTTTTAAAAGAAGCCAACTGTGATATACCTTGTACACTTTATGCATTACCATGTTTGTCTATCTTATTTTCATAGTTCTGTAATATTCTGTAATTCATTTAACCAAACCCGTATTGCTAAACATTTGGCTTGTCCTCAATTTCTGAGTTTTCCAACAAGTGCTACAGTGAGCATCTTTGTAGACATGTCTTTGTACATTTGAGCAAGTATTTCCATTTCATAAAATGTCTTATTGTTTTTTTCTGCAGATGTTATGGAAACAAGTTACCAATTACCCAATGTTTAACCTCCTTATGGAAATCGACTCCTATATGTTTGCATGTGTGAATCAAACTGCTGTATATGAGGAACTCGAAGATGAAACAAGAAGACTCTGTGATGTCAGACCTTTTCTTCCAGTTCTCAAATTAGTGACAAGAAGTTGTGACCCAGGGGAAAAATTAGACTCAAAAATTGGAGTCCTTATAGGAAGAGGTAATTTAAACAATTCTTAGTATGAATTTAACGTTTGTTGCCAGATATATCTATAAACATGTAGTAAGTGCGCTCTATAACATTGCTTTGCAAGGAGTGGTCTATAGTGTCTATGTTACCAGTTTTAGATAAAGTAAAAACAGAAATCAAAAATAAATCTTTAGAAACTTCTCTAACAATGTGATATTGCCATAACAAGGGCTTATAAATTTTTTATCTTTTTCTTTTCCAGTGACGTATTTTTTTAATTTATTTTATTGAAGTATAGTTGATTTACAATGTTGCATTAATTTCTGCTATACAAAGAATGACTCAGTTTTATATACACACATATATAATACATACATTCATTTGCATATTCTTTTCCATTATGATTTATCATAGGATATTTTATATAGTTCCCTGTGCTACACAGTAAGTAGGCTTTGTTGTGTATTCATTCTATATATAATAGTTTGCATTTGCTAACCCCAACCTTCCAATTCACCTGTCCTCCACCACCATCCTCCTTGGCAACCATAAGTGTCTTCTCTATGAATCTATTTCTTTTTTGTATATAAGTTCATTTGTGTAAAATTTTAGATTCCACATATAAATGATAACATATGGTACTTGTCTTTTTCTTTCTACTTCACTTAGTATGATAGCCTTTAGGTCCATCCATGTTCTTGCAAATGGCATTATTCTTTTTTATGGCTGAGTGTTCCACTGTGTATATATACCTAATTTTCTTTATCCATTTATTGCTGATGGGCATTTAGGCTGTTTCTGTGTGAATAGTGCTGCTCTGAATACATAGGAAACCATCTATACTTTTGAATTACAGCTTTGTCTGGGTACATGCCCAGGTGTGGGACTGCTGCATCATGTGGCAACTCTGTTTTTATTGTTCTGAGGAACGTCTATATTATTTTTTTCATGGTAGCTACACCAGTTTACATTGCCACCAACAATGTAGGAGGGGTCCATTTTCTCCACATCTTCTCCAGCATTTATTATTTGTAGACTTCTTAATGAAGCCCATTCTGACTGATGTGAGGTGATACCTCATTGTACTTTTCATTTGTTTTTCTCTAATAATTAGAGATGTTGAGCATCTTTTCATGTGCCTTTGGCCATCTATATGTCTTTGACTTCTTTTTATTTTATAAAAGTATTGGTTTTTGTCAGATTGGAAATCAAAAAGTTGTTCCTTTGCCTCAGTTAGTTTGAGAAGCCCTTTTCTAAGAGATGCATCCTCAGTTTCTTGTGAACTACCCCTGAAGTATGAACATAATTTATACACAACTCTCTGTGATAATCGAGACTTTAAGGTAATTGATAAGTTTCCATAAATTTGACTTCATAAGTAAAATTCTCTTTTAAGTAGAAGTTATTTTTATAGCAAGTCAGGTCCATATTCTTTGCATATTAATTCCAGGGAAAATTGTGAATAACACAATTAATGTGGCGCAGTCACTCTTGCTTTAGTAATCTTAGGTGTTTACTGGACCAGTGGTATTCTGCCTTAGACAAGATATTAACTTGAATTACATACTACCAGGGATTACTGAGGTAATTTTGTTGGATAATCCAATTTGTTGGGTCTGGATTGGCTACCTATATTGATCAAATTCAGGGTTAGTTCAATTTAGTCGCTCAGTCGTGTCCAATTCTTTGCAACCTCATGGACTGCAGCACGCCAGGCCTCCCTGTCCATCACTAACTCCCAGAGTTCACCCAAACTCATGTGCATCGAGTCGGTGATGCCATCCAGCCATCTCATCCTTTGTCGTCCCCTTCTCCTCCTGCCCCCAATCCCTCCCAGCATCAGGGTCTTTTCCAGTGAGTCAGCTGTTCGCATGAGGTGGCCAAAGTGTTGGAGTTTCAGCTTTAGCATCAGTCCTTCCAGTGAACACCCAGGACTGGTCTCCTTTAGGATGGGTTGGTTGGATCTCCTTGCAGTCCAAGGGACTCTCAAGAGTCTTCTCCAACACCACACTTGAAAAGCATCAATTCTTCAGCGCTCAGCATTCTTCACAGTCCAACTCTCACATCCATACATGACCACTGGAAAAACCATAGCCTTGACTAGACAGACCTTTGTTGGCAAAGTAATGTCTCTGCTTTTGAATATGCTATCTAGGTTGGTCATAACTTTTCTTCCAAGGAGTAAGCGTCTTTTAATTTCATGGCTGCAGTCACCATCTGCAGTGATTTTGGAGCCCCCCAAAATAAAGTCTGACACTGTTCCCACTGTTTCCCTATCTATTTCCCATGAAGTGATGGGACCAGATGCCATGATCTTAGTCCAAATTCAGGATACTATAGTACAGTTCTCTGTAAGATACTTTTCTTTGATCTCACCCTGTAGTTAAAATTCTAATGATTACATTGGGGGACTAAATTCTCTGAGTGCTTAGAACAGAAGCTTATTGATTTATATGTGACACTCTGGTATTTAAAAACATTTGATTATTTCAGATGATAACTAGTTTGCTTTGGCAGTAACTTTTCCCCCCATTAAGTAGCTTTGTAATTGTATACCTTACAGATCTTTTAAAAATATATTAATAGCTTCAGTAGAAAGCATTCCTATTTTCTAGAGCTTCAAAGATTTTTTAAAAACTGCAGTCTCCATTAGTAGAAGTTTTTCCTTTGTTTGAGTTGAAGAGTATGTATAAAAGTAGAAAGAATAAAAAATCACTTACCAGAATAGGAATATCCCCTGATAATATTTTGATACAGTTATTTTTAAGGGTTTTATAGTTTATGAAAATACTGTTTTTCTGTATTTTTCTGCTGATTTTTAGACAAGCTGAAATATTTGATAATTCAAAAGGTTCACGTCACAGATAGACTTAACATTTATCAGTTAACGTATAGGTGTCTTTTTGAGACTATCCATCTTTTCAAAACTTAGATCATTGTGTTCTCTTTGGATTTTGATCTCCAAAGCATATGGATTCATGAGCCACCATTATGTTGATCTATGCTTGTCAGATTTACTGTATAAAAATACAGGAGATTCATGTTATACTCTTACTGCTAAAAAGTCATTCACTATCTAAAATTCAAATCGAATGGACATAGTTTTTTTTTTTAATTTGAAAATTCTAACTTTAGCACAGGGATCTAATATATATTAGAATTGAATTTTTCTTTCTTTAAACAATGCACCATATTTTATCTGGTATAAAGCGTATTGTACAAAGGTTTTATTCAGTGTGTTCTGCAACTTGAATGACAAAGAAAATGTCAGGAGTGTTTTATTGCAATTAGTAGTTTATAAGCTTTTAAAATTTATAAATTTTATATACTTTAGATCCTCAGTAGTTTAGGATAGCTAGCATTATGATCGTATACACAAATTCAAATATTAACATTCATTTATGAAGTTGAGTAAGTCTGTTTTGATGTTTTAGAGTGAATTTCCACATTAAATACCCAATAAGTCAAGTTTTGCAGTTGCTGATTTGTATGTGATGACTACAACCAGGACTTGGTGAGGTCATGCCTCCTGGGAAAACAATAAACAATTATTTCAGTTTAACTTGAGGAACAAGAGTTTGCTGCCTCCTCCTCCTCAAAGAAAAGAATAGACCCTTTACAGACATAACTGCCCTGTCGGGTCTAAAAATACCTTTTCCTGAAAAATGATATGACTAATCATTTTATTTTCTCTGTATTCTAAATAATTATTTATAGCATTGCTGCTGGGGCTGCTCTGATTATTCTTTGTAGTGAAGGTACTTGTCACTCTTTCCTTAATTTCTTCAAACACCCAGCAGTAAATCTTGATCAGAGAATTTTGTCAGCATTCTGATAAAAGTATTTGAACACTTCCCTTTTCCCCTTAATATTCCTTAAAATGATGGAAATATATAGTCCAAGGATTTTAAAGGTATCTGTAGTATGTAGAAATTGTTCATTCAATACTTTTTAATATAAAAAATTCTATTTGATTGTAAACTATACAGTACTCTTAAGATTTAAGCTTTGCTATCAAATTTTCATACACAAGACACATAGGGAATTAACTAGGTTTGAAATTACTCAGCCTAACTTATTTTTGTCAAAGATTCTATTTTTAAGAAATCTTCGTAGGAGTTCCCAAATTCAGGCTTCTACAGTTTCTTCTTTTTTAAAAAAAGTTTATTAGAGCATAGTTGATTTATAATGTTGTGTTAGTTTCAGGTGTACAGTAAAGTGACTCAATTATACATCCACATATAGCCACTCTGTTTTAGATTCTTTTCCCATATAGGCCATTACACATTACTGAGTAGTGTTTCCTGTGTTATATAGCAGGTTCTAGTTACTTATATATTTTATATGTAGCAGTGTGTATATGTCAATCTTAACCTCTCAATTCCTACCCCCCTGCCCATCCCCTGGTGACCATTACCATAAACTTGTTTTCTACATCTCTAATTTTATTCCTTTACATACAGCTGTCTAGTTTTCCCACTTATTAAAGAGTCTGTCTTTTCTCCATTGAATATTCTCATCTCCTTTGTCATAGATTAGGTGACCAGTCATCAATTTCTTAAAATACGAATTCTCAGAGATTGGGATTTAGTGAGTCTGAAATAAATGAAAGAAATGTGAACTTTTCAGTTGACTCTCATTATAGTTTTATGAAAACAGTCCCGCATTTGTAATAATGAAAAAAATGACCAAAATGATAGCAGTTGCAATTCAGCAGTTTATTTTCAGTGTTTTTACTTGAGAACCATAGCAGTGAACTTAGGTGATGTGGTCTTTCCTGCTCTGAGTCAAGGAGGGTCACTTCTCTCAGCTAGGTAAGACAGGAAGATCCTCTTAACCTGAGATTTCAGTGCTCATTAGGAGTTGAGCAGGTGAATGGGGTTAGAAGAAGGAAAAGCAAATGAGAATGGCATATGTGAAAGATAGTCTATTCAAGGAATAAAAGAAATTGACTATGATTTGTTGACGGGGACAGCCAGGATAAGCAGGAAGTTCGGAAAGGCAACCAGCTTCAGAGTATGCCGGCCTATCCAAGTCATATAAAAAGTAGAGAACTCATAAGAGCAGTTGGGAAGCTATTGAAGGGATTTAAATAGGGGCATAACAGCATTACATTTTCAGTTTAGACACATTGGGGAATGGAAATGGATTGTGAGAAGATCTGACAAAAATCAAATGATCTACCCTTTATCTACTAAAAAAAAAAAAAAAAAACTCATGTCAAATCTACTTTATAAATGTCTCTACCTACTTCTTGTACATCCTGTAGCCATTAACTTAAATTATGGTTCCTTCATATCTGATTTAGAGTAATTTGTTTTATTCCAGATCTAAAGTATCCACAAAATTACATTTTACCCTCAGGATTTTACCTTTGTTGTATTATGCAACTTAAAACATTTTTTATATTTAATATCACAAATCAGTGCTAATATTTTAAAAATGATAACTTTTAATGTAAGTAGACAATGTTGATAAGTCTGCTATCGAGGTAATACTCATTGACATATGTATATTCAAATGATACAATATTTTTTTAAATATAGTATTGGTTGTGTCTTGTGGAATCAAAAGTAACAACTTGCTTTACTGTGCTTCCCTCTCCAAAACTATAAAATGCTATTAATATTATCTCAAGTTTCTTTCCAAGGCAAAAATGTATACAAATTCTATATTCTTTCTTTTGAATTTGCATAAAAGGAATCTTGTGAGACCCATTTTGTCCCTGCTTTGTAAATTTAATATATCTGTGACCTTTCCCCCGAATAACAGAGAACATTTTATTCATTTTATCACTTGTACCATTCTGGCATGCTGTATGGGTATCAGTTCAGTTCAGTTCAGTTGCTCATTCATGTCCGACTCTTTGCGACCCCATGAGTCGCAGCACGCCAGGCCTCCCTGTCCATCACCATCTCCCAGAGTTCATTCAAACTCACGTCCATCGAGTCGGTTATGCCATCCAGCCATCTCATCCTCTGTCATCCCCTTCTCCTCCTGCCCCCAATCCCTCCCAGCATCAGGGTCTTTTCCAGTGAGTCAATTCTTCGCATGAGGCGGCCAAAGTACTGGAGTTTCAGCATTAGCATCATTCCTTCCAAAGAACACCCAGGACTGATCTCCTTTAGGATGGGCTGGTTGGATCACCTTGTAGTCCAAGGGACTCTCAAGAGTCTTCTCCAACACCACAGGTCAAAAGCATCAATTCTTCGGCGCTCAGCTTTTTTCACAGTCCAACTTTCGCATCCATACATGACCACTGGAAAAACCATAGCCTTGACTAAACGGACCTTTGTTGGCAAAGTAACGTCTCTGCTTTTCAATATGCTATCTAGGTTGGTCATAACTTTTCTTCCAAGGAGTAAGCGTCTTTTAATTTCATGGCTGCAGTCTCCATCTGCAGTGATTTTGGAGCCCCCAAAAATAAAGTCTGACACTGTTTCCCCATCTATTTCCCATGAAGTGAAGGGACTAGATGCCATGATCTTTGTTTTCTGAATGTTAGGTTTAAGCCAACTTTTTCACTCTCCTCTTTTACTTTCACCAAGAGGCTTTTTAGTTCCTCTTCACTTTCTGCTATAAGGGTGGTGTCATCTGAATATCTGAGGTTATTGATATTTCTCCCGGCAATCTTGATTCCAGCTTGTGCTTCTTCCAGCCCAGTGTTTCTCATGATGTACTCTGCATATAAGTTAAATAAGCAGGGTGACAATATACAGCCTTGACACACTCCTTTTCCTATTTGGAACCAATCTGTTGTTCCATGTCCAGTTCTAACTGTTGCTTCCTGACCTGCATACAGGTTTCTCAAGAAGCAGGTCAGGTGGTCTGGTAACTTTTTAAACCACGTCTTAATGATTATCTTTAGGTTATTTCCAATTTTTTATTTATAATAAAGAAAGCAACAGTGAACATTCTTGTACTTCTATCATGTTATTTGTACAATTATTTCCTTCAGTTCAGTTCAGTTGCTCAGTCATGTCCAACTCTTGGCTACCCCGTGCACTGCAGCACACCAGGCTTCCCTGTCCATCACCAAGTTCCAGAGCTTGCTCAAACTCATGTCCATCAAGTTGGTGATGCCATCCAACCATCTCATTCTCTGTCATCCCCTTCTCCTCCCACCTTCAATCTTTCCCAGCATCAGGGTCTTTTCAAGTGAGTCAGCTCTTCACATCAGGTGGCCAGAGTATTGGAGTTTCAACTTCAGCGTCAGTCCTTCCAATGAATATTTAGGATTGATTTCCTTTAGGATGGACGGGTTGGATCTCCTTGCAGTCCAAGTGACTCTCAAGAGTCTTCTCCAACACCACAGTTCAAAAGCATCAATTCTTCGATGCTTAGCTTTCTTTAAAGTCCAACTCTCACATCCATACATGACTACTGGAAAAACCATACATGACTATGGAAAAATTATTTCCATAGGTGTGTGGAAAGTAACCACTCAAATTTGAGAACATAATGTTTAATCACAGTTTGCCAAAATAAAGAAACTTTGTGTTTGGCAGTAACTCAAAGTCAGGCAGTGGAGTCATTAAGTTTCATTCTGGAGAAAGTGGTTGACTTTCTTTTTTGCCTGATTAGAAGTTGTTGGCAGGCGGAAGCTGGAGGTAGGCCCAGAAGAAGCTGGGCATCTTCCGTGATTGGTTTTGGGAGCATATTTGACTTTCAGTGGTTTGTCCTAAGTCTCCTGTTGGAATTCCAGGGTCAAAATGTGTGTTTGTATGTGTGTAATTTTTAATAAATTATTAAATATGCTAACGTCTTTTCTAACCCTTACAGCTCAAGGTTTTATCAAAGTGTTTGCCATTCTGATGTAAAAATTAATGTACATATAAAAATGTGTACATGTTCAATTTATTTTAAATTTCTAGAATTATTTATTAGAATAAGTATAAGCTTATGAAAAAGCTGTTATATGTCACTTCATGGCAGAAGTGAATCATAATTAAGTACAACAAAGAATAATTTCATATTTATGAGATTTTTGACTAATTGATATATACTGTAACCATTGTTGGAAAATCACAGTAAACTAAAAGTTTATAAAATTTAAGTTTACTGAGTTTTCAGTAATAGCTTGACTTTTAGGCTTATTTGTAACATTTTCAGATTCTTAGCCTTTGTTAGATATTTTAAATGTATTTTGATTTGTAAAGAAAACATGTAGCTCTTTCAGGTGTAGTTTTAAAATGGTAGTGTGAGTTTCAGCGATCATCTTTTTTTCATTGGTAACCAACTATATTTCTTTTGTGGTTTCCAGTTTGTACTCTTTTGAAATCTAATTGTATGTTCATCTTCTATACCTGAAATTCATTATTTTATCTTCAGTATTCTTTTTTATCTTTCATAATATTTTCCTGCCCAGTTTTTTTTTTTAATTTCATGAAAATCAAGCATCCAAATTAGCTTTCCTTAAGTATATTTTGTATTCTGTTTATTATTAGGTACTCAAAATGACACCTTTAAAATTTTTGTTTAGGTCTGCATGAATTTGATGCCTTGAAGGATCCTGAAGTGAATGAATTCCGAATAAAAATGCGCAGATTCAGTGAGGAAAAGATTCAGTCGCTTGTGGGATTATCTTGGATGGATTGGCTAAAGCATACCTATCCACCTGAGCTTGAACCATCCATCCCTGAAAATTTAGAAGATAAACTTTATGGAGGAAAGCTCATTGTGGCTGTTCATTTTGAAAATTGTCAGGTAGTATTATATTAAGAAATGCTTTATAATAAACTTGTGAATTTTCCCAGAATGCAGCACCAATCTTAGAGGAGGCTGTTGCTCACCTAGTAAACACTGATGAAGATCATTTTAGATTCAAGATGGAAATATATTTTAGGATTAGCTATGACATCTAAAGTGACATATCCTTTGCACACATACAGTTTTTTGATGCATTTTTGTCTATATCAGGGTCCAAAAACTACAGTGTTTTTGAATGGTTTTTGTATTTTTAAGGTTATGTAAAAAACTGAAAACAATTTTGAAGGGATGTTAAAAAGAAAGGAAAGGAAGAATATGCAATAGAGACTCATTTTTTGTCAGTTCTTTAGAGAAAAAGTTTGCCAAACCTGGTTGTAAATAATGTAGATATAATTTATTTTCTCATGTTGTTTATAAAATGAAAGATTTGATCAAAAGAGCTCTTTTTTCTGTTTCTTAATTTTGCATTCTATGAATACGTGATCTAAGTGCTGATATGGAATTGGGCATTATAACAGAGAGTATATACAGTTAATCTGTATCTGAATGTTCATAGCATTTTACAAGCTAAATTCTGCTTCTCCTTTTGTTTCAAGTATACTCATTTTATCATTTAGGCTCTGGCCTTAGAATTAGGGTATGAAAGTAGGGATACTTTGTTTTGTCCTTCAGTTACTATGATAAAAATGACGAAACCTTTATCAGTAACCATTCTATATTGGGGTTTTAAATTTTTTAAATACAATATTTAAATGTGTTCTTGCTCCCAATGTGACTCAGTGGTAAAGAATCGTGCATTGTTGAACGAGCTGAAATAGGAATTTCACTGTTAAAGGTGATTAGAATCCATATTTAAAATATTGACTGTGGGCAATTTGTGAAATCTCAGTCAGTCTGAATTTCATCACATATGCGTCAAATCTCTACTAGATATATAAATTTGAATGTGATTGTTATTATGCACGTGTGTGTTAGTCATTCAGTGGTGTCTGAATGCGATGCTGTGAACTAACTGTAGCCTTCCAGGCTCCTCTGTCTGTGGAATTCTTCAGGCAAGATTACTGGAGTGGGTAGCCATTGCATTCTCCAGGGGAATCTTCCTAACCCAGGGATCGAATCTCCTACATTGCAGGCAGATTCTTTACTGTCTGAGGTACCAGGGAAACCCTGTGATCCATCATTGTAACAGATTACATGTGAAAAGAAGTGTTTTAAAGTCAGAAAAATATTGACATTGTGAAATGTTACTGGATTCCAAGCAGTCATAGAATTTAATGGTAAAAGGAGTTTGGAGATCATCTTGGCAGGCTCTTTATATAATATAATAATTCTTTTCACCATTCTTTATAGCCTGTGTCCCTAACCCGATGTATCCATTAGCTATGGGGAGTGTTCAGCTTACTAAAATATTGATAGCATATTTTCATTGGGAGCAAGAACACATTTAAATATTGTATTTAGAAAATTAAAAAAAATTCAAACTGGCTTTCTGTGATTTCTGGTATTTTGGTTATACTTTCTTATTTGAATAAGTATCCATTCAGTCTCCCTTTATTCTACATGCTATATATTCAGCTAATTGAAATATATCTATATCTCTCCTTAGTCTCCTTTTCTTCTGGCTACCTATTTCCCAGAGATTAAACCAAAAGAGTTTTGGATCATATAGAATAGTAAATTTTAAAGTTTTTAAATCAATTTGGCAGGTCACATAGAGTTTATAGCTTTTTATTTATGCTGTTATTCCTTTAAAAATACCCTATACCATGATTTATTACCAACACTATTTCATAATTGAATAAACATTTCATGTTACCATCAAAAAATAGGAATGGCAAAATTTCAGAGTAAGGTATGTTTGGTAACCATCACGCATGTATTCCCTCCCTGCCCAGTTCTGTAAAATCCTTATTTGGCCATTTCAGCATCACTGTTGATGACCAGCATTGGGAACCAGCATGTGGGGACACTATAGTAAACGTGAGATGAATTGTAACAAAGTCTTCATTTAGGTTAAAAAATGATTTTCCAAGATTGGTAGGAGTGAAGAAAATGTACTGAAACATTAAATGTAAAGGATGTATATGTGTAAGCATTGTGTCTTGTTGGATACAATGTGGTATATAAATAATACTACTAATAAGTACAAATGTAAAGAGTGATATTTTCACTGTAAATATAAAATTGCTTTCTTTTTTTACCCTCCTTTTTAGGATGTGTTTAGTTTTCAGGTATCTCCTAATATGAATCCTATCAAAATAAATGAATTGGCAATCCAAAAACGTCTGACTATTCATGGGAAAGAAGATGAAGTTAGCCCTTATGACTATGTGTTGCAAGTCAGTGGGAGAGTAGAATATGTGTTTGGTGATCACTCACTAATTCAGTTCCAGGTATGTGTTTTAACTGTCAATTTACCATTTATGAATTCTTTGAGTAGATGTCTTATGCAGAGTATTCAAGTGCCTCAGATTATTTTTGGAGTATAGTGGAGTTTAAGATACAATGTAGTGACACATCCCTCCCCCAACCATAAGGTACGCTATTTAAAGAGGAGAATCCTGATTTTGCCTTCAAGGAACTTGAAGATATTTTTGTTGAAATTACATTTGGAGACTGAAAATAGTTGTTACATAAAGAATAATAGACTAAGTGACAAGTTAGAGGTAAATAGTAATTGAATTTTAGAAAAGTATTTGATTACTCTTATTTGTGATTTTTGGTGTTTGTATGAAGAAAGAGGGATAATGGCCTGCTAATTATGAAGTGATGTCTCTTTTGAGAAGGAGCTCTGATTTATTAGCCAGGTACCAGGGGATTTTATATCTCCCTTCTCTTTTTTTCAGATATTTAGTGTAGCCTTTAGTTCTTGGTTTAGTAGGTATAACCTTCATGCACAGCTTTGGGATCTGTGGCATTCTGACAGTTTGAACTCGAACCCTGAGAGGAAGAAGATGAAAAGTGCTTGGTGGTAACATAAAAGTATTGACTTCTTCCCTTCATGTTCTGCCATCTTTAAAGTAGCCTTCTGCTTCTTTAATACTTTTTTTAAAAAACCTTAGCAAGGGGAAAGTATATTGTTTTGCCCAAACTGGAATTTGTTATTACAAAGAAAACTAAAAGCATGTATGCGTTTTGTGTGTGTGTGTGTGTGCGCGCGCAAGTTTGTGTGAGAAATAAAATATAGAATGTAGGTGAAGGACTTTGAAAGAAATGGAATGATACATCTTTCATAGTGGAAAGTTTTTGAATGAATATATTTATCATAGTATCATGTTAACTCCCACTTGTAGGCCATTCTTGACATTTTTTTTTTAATATCAGAAATGTATTTTCAGTGGTTCTGAATTGAATGCAGTATACTGTATACCTTATACTATCTAAACTGAATCACACTTTATATCTGTATAGGAAAGTTATTCTGGTGAGGAATGCATTGTATTTTTATTCATTTTGTTAGAATCATTGGTATTGTAAACAATCACCCTTTTCCTTATATGCCTCTGGAGAGTTATTTTGGTTTCATGGAAATAAAACAGAGCATCACACTTGGATAGCCAGTAGGTTTTTGATATAAAGACAGTAATGGTTGCCTTGAGGCCTGTGCTAATAAGGTACCATGATCTACCTCAGGACTTTAAAAAAATGGCTACTCATGTACTGCATATTCACCTTTTTTGACTTACTGGACAGAGCTTGCACTGTAGCATCACAGTCTATGATCAAGTTCTACCCCTGGAAAAGTGTGCCAGTTGGTCATCCTGTCAAGTATGGAGTGCAGAAAAGAGGAAAAAAACCAAAACAACATATATACTATGACACATATTTCTCTAAGGTTTAGCAAACAAAAAAATTCAGTCAGGTGGATTTAATTCCAGGTCTTAGAGATACTAAATGTGTAACTTAGCCTTTGGGTTTTCAGTTCTTTAATCTATTAAAGGGGGAGAATCTGTCTTTTAGAGTTAAGAAGATTAGCTCTGACCTTGAAGAAGGTGTTCACTTAATGATAGCTATTTTATGTTCTGATTTTATATGTTTTTTTTCCTCCACCTGGGCCTGCCCTATGCAAATTGGGCTTAGCCAGGAGTGCTGTTTGTTCTGCCTGAAGTCTTAACTCTGGCCCTTGGACCTTCCTTGTCTTTTAGCCACCGCCATTTTGGACTCCTTGTCCCTATTCTACCTACCTAACATTCCCCCCTCAAGAGATGGGAGGCCCAATTCTTTGGGAATAGGGGCGTCGAGGTCTTTCTGGCTACTCCCTGCTGAACTGGGGCGGCGAGGGGTATTGGGCCTCCCCCTCTTGCTAGTCTCAAGCCTCAGAGTCCTTATAGCGGTGTCCAAGGGTGTGTGATATTTTCCGTGGTCAGCTGTAGTTTTATATCTTTGTTAAACTGGCACTGCATGTTGTAGCTGGTTGACAGGTGTGTTGAGTGTCCTCTTCTGTTTTCTTCCATGGCTTGACTCGTGAGTAGTGAATCTAGGAGTCATGTCCTGGTACCTTGACTGCCGGCTCTTCTTTTTCCATCCAAGACAAAGCTGCTTCCATCAGTGTACCAGATTTCCTCAGGATTGGTCAGAGTATCTTCTGAAAACCCCTCTCGGGGTTTTGTCCAGTGGTCCAAGGTTTCTTAACCGGAGGTCTTCTGGAATCTGAGACTGGGCCGCGTGAGCTTTCTGTTGAGTTCGTTTTTCGCTGTCCCGGTTTCCAGCACGATGGGCCTTCCCCGGCGCTGGGTTTCTTCGCCTTCCGCTTCTAGCCCGGGAGCTTCGCTGAGTTGGGCTCCTGTTGTGCTTGGCCTCTTCTACGTAGAGGTTGTTTCAGCCAGGTTAAATCCGAGTCACGGCACCATAAATGTCACGCGAGTGTATGTCCCTCGGTTCTTTGTCTCGTCACAACAAAGATTTGGAGCAACGGACATTAAAGCTCTCGGCACATCACAGCTCTCAGGTCTTGGACAAACCGTGCTACAGCTCTTATGTTCTGATTTTAATTTCTCATATTTTTGACATTGAATTGTTAATATAGACTTTAAATATTGTTTTAATGTTGTTTAGCTTAATTTTATTTTTCTCTTGATTTAAGTTTTGTTTGAAAATCCTTGCCTTACTCTCCCTTGCCACTGTAGTATATCCGGAACTGTGTAATGAACAGAACATTGCCCCATTTTATACTTGTGGAATGTTGCAAGATCAAGAAGCTGTATGAACAGGAGATGGTTGCCATAGAGGCTGCCATAAATCGAAATTCATCTAACCTTCCTCTTCCTTTACCACCAAAGAAAACTCGAATTATTTCTGTAAGTTTCACATAAGAACTTCTGGTGACCTTAAAAGCCATGTGATTTTTTTATTGTTGCTATTGTTAGGTTGTATGTTTGAGCCTCCCACACATATTCTTTGCTCAGTTCTCCTATGGAAGCTAATTCATGTTTTCTAAAGATGCATCACCATTTATTAATAGTAACCTTTTAAGCTACTATTATTTTTCCATACCCAAGCTACATAGGATTCTAAATAGGTCATTTATGTTTTTGTTTATCTTTAGGTGCTAAAGAAAAATGCCCTCAAATTGAGTATATTTTGAGACTAGAGCTAAATGTGAGACTTCAGAGAGCAAGTTGAGGCATACCAGTAGAAAAGTTAGGTGTGCTGAGATAGTTGATTTTCTGGTATATCTCATTTGTATTAGCTTATAATAGTGTTTTGGTGTAATTTGTCTGTTTTCTTCTTATTGAACTTTTAGACTTTAAATGTAACAAAGACATTTCTTCTAGCATATACTATTTTTATAAAGCAGACCTTTAGATTTGGGTTCATTTAACTATTTAACAGTTTTTAAATAGTTCTTCCATCTTAAGAAAAACTATGCCTTGATAATTAAGATATTACCTGTATATTAACTTATATAGTCAATTCTTTATTTATCCAAAGCTTTTAATACCATTTGTTTATGGTGTCTAGTGAATTTTGTAGCAGTATTGTTTTGCCTTGAGAACTAAGGGCTAGTGGTTGTGATGCTTAATGTAATATATGTGGTTTTCAGTTGTTAGTTCAGAGTTGTATTTTCATTATTTTACCAATGCACATGCAAACTGATAAGACAGTTTCATTGTTAGCCTCAAATATTCATTTCTTAATTAAATATTAAAAAATGAGTAATTAAATGAATTCTTAATTAAAATTAAACATTAATACCCTGTATTTTTCATTTTTTACCAGCATGTTTGGGAAAATAACAATCCTTTCCAAATTGTCTTGGTTAAAGGAAATAAACTTAACACAGAAGAAACTGTAAAAGTGAGTACTTGTTTAGATTTGAATTTGTCTTCTGCTCTGTTATTTGAATTCACTAATATGCTCAGTTAATGACAGATTGGAGACTACATTTTATCCATTTTGGTCTGTTATAGGATATAGAATATGGCAGTTATTATAGAACAATTATAAATTTTTGTTTTAAAATATTCTTTGAAAAAAAAAATATTCTTTGCATAGTTGGAGATGTACTGGATAGATTGACATTTCCCCAGTGTATGTTATGGAAAAGAAATTGGTTTAGATCAAGAATTCAGCAAGTGAAATTTAAGCCAAAACTGTAGGTCACATGTTTCTGTGCAGGCTTATTCTTCTTTCTCAGCTTTGGTCAGAGCTTCCCTCAGCCTCTTTTAGGTGCCGCCCCCTCCTTTTTTTTCCCTTTTAAACTTGCTGAACAGACAGAAAATGTAATGCCATTCCTGAAATAAAATAGATGACTACATTGTAGACCACAACTTGTTAACACATGGGGATTTATTGCACCACCCCTACAATTAAGTAAAGACTTAACAAGGCATTTTGCTTCAAAGTGTAAAGCATGCATTTTCCTCTATTTTGCTTGGCAGGAAATGAAGTGAATAGTTTTGTGATCCAAGAAAGAGATTCAGTTAGTTTGAGATGTTTGCTGGCATGAGGATATATTCAGGAGTACCTTGCCAAAGATTACCAATGGCTTGTTTTTCTATGTGGACATTAAAGATTCTTTGGGTAGCTGTCATTAAAATAAGGGTATTTTCTCTTATATTCTTAGCTAGATTTTAATTTTTAATGAGTATGCTTAAGACCAACTAGCCTTGTTTTCTATTTTAATGGTAATTTAATTTTCCTCTTGAATTTAAACTTTCTTTCTTAATCTTTTCCAGTTGTAAAAGTATAACATGATTGTTGCAGCAGTTAAAAAAAGTCCAAATATGATTTAAGAAAGAAGTTGCTGATCTCTCCTCCTCATCTCTTTACCATCACATGGGATTCAAGGTCAATAAGCCTTGAGTGACCTCCATGTTTATACAAATATATATAAACTTATGGTTGTGTTTATTTTATTGATCGGTTGGTTTGTTAAAGAAAAGGGATGATGTTATATATATTAATCTATGATTTGTTCATTTTATATCTTGGATGATTCTCTGGATTATTAAATATTCAGTAGAGTTCCTTGAATATTACGTTTCTAAAGGCAGAAGTCATATATTGGCAAATATACCCTCAATATACCTACCTATACATATGGAGTGTTTTTTTTAAACATATATGTATCATTTTGCTCAGTGGTTTGTATGAATCCATGGATAATTTGCATTCTAAAAATGGGAATTACTATTCTTCCCATTTGTTAGGTTATTGTTATTAGCTATTGAATTCTTTTGTAGCTATTGTTTCTCTGAAGCCTTTCATCCGTACTCAGTTTCTTCCTAAAGAAGACCAAAGAAGCGTTTACTATATGCCTTTATTTTTCTTGGGCATTATGCTTTATTTTTGTCTTTGACAGATTACTTGTGAGTAACATTTTATTTCTATAGGTTTTACCAACTTCCATCAGATATTCCAAGCTGGATTGATTTTATTGTTTGTGGTCATATATTTTTAGGACTAGTGGGTTTAATATAGTATTTAAAGTACCCTCTCCCTCCCCACTCCATCTGCTTCTCTGATTCTCCCTCCTCTACCCTTTTTCTCTTTTCAGAGAGGTTACATAGATGAATTGAAGTACGTTAATGCAATTATGGCATCACTTTCTTCTACGTACATCTCATTTTTTTTTTTTTTAATTGCTGTTCAGATTAGGAGTTCCAGTATAATGTTGAAGAGAAATCTGGAGGGGAAAAAAAAGATTAGGGATAGATGGGGAGCAGGGAACTTTACTTCTTTCCTTCCAAACTTTTCTTTTCTTGATGTACTGAGTAGGACCTTCGGTGTGGTACTGAATAAAAATGATGAGAGCAAACATATCACTCAGGTTTCTCCCAAGAAAAATAATAATAGGGTGTTTGTATATGTGTGTGTGTGTGTATATATGCATACACACAGAGATTTATTTAATTTTTGTCTGTGCTTGGTCTTTGTTGCTGCATGGGCTTTCTCTAGTTGCTTCGAGCAGGGGCTGTTCTCTAGTTATGCTTTGCAGGCTTAGCAGTGCACAGATTCTAGAGCCTGCGGGCTTCTGTAATAGTGGCACATGTGGAATCTTCTTGGGCCACGGATAGAACCCATGTCCCCTGAATTTTCAGGCAGATTCTTAACCACTGAATCACCAAGAAAGTCCACCACACATAGATTTATTTAAGGAATCAGCTCATATAATTATGGAGTTGTTTAAGTTCCACAGTCTGTGAAGTTTGTTTGCGAACTGGGAAACCAGAAGACCCCATAGTTTAGTTCCAGTCTGAGTCTGTTTGTATGTAGTCGCTCAGTTGTGTCTGACTCTATAGCCTGCCAGGCTCTTCTGTCAATGGGATTTCCCAAGCCACAGTACTGGAGCACGTTGCCATTTCCTACTCTAGCGGATCTTCCAGGCCAAGGGATTGAACTGGCATTTCTTGCATCCTCTCATTGGCAGGCTAGTGCCACCTGGAATGCCTGAGAAACAGGAGGCACCTATGGTGTAGTTCCTGTGGAAGTTCTATATGCTCAAGACCCAGGAAGAGCTGATGTTAGTCAGGCAAGAATTCTGTCTCAGGAGGGCCAAGCTTTTTGTTCTGTTCATTTCTTCCACTGAGTGGATTGGAGCCACCTACTCTAAGGAAGGTAATCTGCTTTAGTCAGTCTACCATTTAAATGTTAATCTTATCAAAAAGAAAACACTGTCACAGAAATAACCAGAATATCTGGACACCCCAAGATCCAGTCAATGGATTAATGAAATTAACCATCACAGTAGATGTTTCTGTTTTGTTCTTTATTGTAAAGAAAAGCATTTAGTCTTTCAGCTTTAAGTATAATATTACCTGTAGGTTTTTCACACATGCCCTTTATTCAAGAATTTTTCTTCTCTTTTTACTTAGCTGAGAGTTTTTATACTAAAAGGGATAGAAAAAGTTTCACTTTGTCCAGTGCTTTTTCTGTATTTATTGAGATGATTTTGTAGCTTTTATATTTTAGTCTGTTAATTGGATTTCCTTTTCTTTTTTTTTTAAATTAATCACTTTTTTTGACTGTGTGCAGTCTTCGTTGCTGCATGGGCTTTTCTTTAATTGTGCGTGGGGGCTTCCAATTGCGGTGTGCTGGCTTCTCATTGCCTTGACTTCTCTTGTTGCAGAGCACTGGCTCTAGGGCACGCAGGCTTCTGTAGTAGCGGCGTGTGGACTCAGTAGTGGCTCTCCGGCTCTAGAGTACAGGCTGAATAGTTGTGGCACAAGGGCTTTGTTGCTCCCTGGCAAGTGGGATCTTTACAGATCATGGATCAAACCTGCGTCTCCTGCATTGGCAGGCAGATTCTTTACCACTGAGCTACCAGGGAAGCCCCAATTTGATTGATTTTCAAAAGTTTTATGCGCTACACGTTGAGGATGTACTAGCCTTTTTATATATTGCTGATATTGACTTATTAATATTTTGGTATACATTTTTATGTCTGTGCTCATGGGGAATACTGGTCTGTATTTTCCATATAATATCTTTCTCTGATTTTAGAATTGGGATAATGTTGACCTTATAAATTGAGGTAAGAAGCCTTTCTCTCCTCAGTTTTCTGAATAAGTTTAAGTAGGATTGGTGTTGTTTCTTCCGTAAATGTTTGGTAGAATTTACTCCAAGCACCTGAAAGTAGGGTTTTTTTAGTGGGAATATTTTTAATTAGAAATTTAATTTCTTTACTGGATAGATAGATAGTCATAATTTCTATTTCTTTTGTGTCAGCTCTGATTATTTTTGTCTTTTGAAGAATTTAAAATTTATTTAAATCTATTGGCATTAAGTTCATTACAGCCCCTTAAATTAGTTTTTTTCTTGCACAAACCTAGCAGCTTAAAACAACACATATTTGTTAGTTCATATTTCTGTTGTTCAGAAGTCTGGGCATGGTGTGGCTGGGTTTTCTGCTTATAATCTTACAGGGATGAAATCCAGATGTTAATTGGGCTACATTACTTACTGAAGCTCTTGGGAAGAATCTGCTTCCAAGATGATTCAAGTTATTGGCCAAACTCAGTTCCTTGCAGTTATATAGGACTGAAGTTCTCATTTCCTTGATGGCTTTTGCCTGAGAATTGCTCTCAGAATCTTTCAGGTTCTTGTTCTTGGCTCTATTTTCAATTCTTGAAACAGAGTATTTCTCAAGCATTAAATCCTTTTCTGGCTTTGAATCTCCTGCCAGAAGAAGCTGGTCCCTTTAAGGGCTCACCAATGGGTCAGGCCCATGAGGGATAATCTCCCGCCCTTTTGTTTCATTTGGGCATGCTATGTGGGATGCGCAGCCTTGGTTCCCCAGCCAGGGATTGAATCTGCACTCCCTGCAGTGGAAGCACAGACCTTAACCATACCATTGCCAGAGAAGCCCCTCCCTTTCTTAAAGTAACCTGTGTTTTATAGTAAAACCTAATCATGGGAGTGAAATCCATTGTAATCACAGTCCCAGAGATCTTACTGGAGTAAGATCACATGATTCTATGGAGTCTATAATGAAATCCTAGGTGTTCAGTGAAGATTCATTATTCTGCCTGTTTGGCACTTGAATGGCTTTCACTGTGAAAGCACTTAGAATTCTGTAGCATAGAGCTTTCTGGTGGATCTTTTACCAGCCTTGTGGCATTTCCCTTTTCATGTCCATCTTGATATTCAGCAGAATCCTGAAATCAATGCTGCTTAAAATCTAGAAGATGGTATTTGTGTAGACAGAGAGCTCAGATTGCCCTCTAGTTATACCACTATTTGAAATGGTTTCTTCTGACTCTTTGAAAAGACAGTAGGGATCTCCCCATTTTTGGCCTCTCTAATTTGTTTTCTATTCTCATTTGCCCCAGTCTCCCTAGAAGTCCTGAGGCAGCAGTAGCAGAGCGCTAGTGGTAGCAGAACAGCAGTGGTTGCTAAAAATGCAGAGTTGAACATCCCTGTTTGATTAGAGGAGTTGTCGTTCGTCCTAAGGGAAATGTGAATATCCTGATACCCACTCGCCCACCCCCCCCACACCCCCCCCCAACCGCCTTCTCTGTTCAGCATTGTTTTAGGAAATATGGGTGAATGAAGCCTTAGTTTTCTCTCTGGGTGACAATAAAACGGGGGCCCTAGGCAGCCACAAAATATACTTGGATGATTTCAGAGTGGGATGAGCTCAGAAAACTTCTAGGTTTATTCCTGAGCTGTACGTATATGGATCAGAATCACAACTGCGTATATACTTTGAGAACTGTGGCATAAACCATCACCAGCATCTCAGACTAGTCACTGTATTTTGTTGCACACACTGGACAGTTCCAAATAGCCCTACAAAGAATTTGAAAACTGAACTGGTATTGGAACCACACCTCACAGAAGTTTTGTTGAAACTTGCAGTTTGAAACTAACTATTATCTCCTAAAACAAATCATCAGCAGTCTCTATAGAATATAAATAAAACCCAGAGACTTATAATAGTCAAAATGTATAGGATAGGACTTCCTATGTGGTGCAATGGATAAGAATTTGCCTGCCAAAGCAGGGACATGGGTTCATTCCCTGGTCTGGGAAAATTCCACAGACAGCTAAGCCGGTGCACCACAACTACTGAGCCCAGCCCCCTAGAGCCTGTGCGCCACAACGAGAGAAGCCACCATAATGAGAAGCTCCTGCGCCACAACTACAGAAAGTCCCTGAGCAGCAACGAAGACCCAGTGCTGCCAAAAATAAATAAATATAAAAAATGTGCAGGGTACGATTCAGAATTACTTGGCATAAAAAGAACGAGGAAAATCTTAAGCCCTATGGACTATGAGAATTAACAGACAGCAATGCTGAGATGACATGAATGTTGGAAGTCTTCACAAAGATGTTAAAGAAATTGTTATAAAAATGCTCCAGCAACTAAGGGCAAAACAAACACAGTGGAAAATAATGGGAAAAAATGAGAAAGTCTTAGCCACAATATACAGTTGTACTTTAGTATCTGCAGGGGTTTGCTTCCAGGATTCTCAGAGGAAGTTCAAATTACTATATAAAATGATATGGTAGTTTTATAAAACCTATGCACAACCTATACTTTAAACCATGCTTTAATTACTTATTGCAACCCCATGGACTGTAGCCTAATAGGCTCCTCCGTCCATGGAATTTTCCAGGCAAGAATACTGGAGTGGGTTGCCATGTCCTTCTCCAGGAGATCTTCCCAACCCAGGGATTGAACCCAGGTCTCCCTCATTGTAGGCAGACGCTTTACCATCTGAGCCACCAGGGAACTCTTGATTACTTATAATACCTAATAAAATGTAAATGCTATATAAATTGTTACTGGAATGCAGCAAATTCAAATATGCTTATTATAACTTTTTGGAATTTTTTTCCAAAACAGTTTTCATATTTGATAGGTTTAATCTGAGGATGTGTTACCTGTGAATATGGAGGGAGAATAAAGGACGAACTAAGTGGAAAACAAATAATGAATTAAAAAACTCTGAATGGCCTCAATAATGGAAATCGTGTGAAAAGAAAGAGTGAACTTGAAGATTAATCAATAAAATTTTCCATTTTGAACAATAGTTTGAAAGAAAATGGAGAAAAAACTCTACAGAGCCTCAGATACCTGAGTAACAATATCAGAAGCTCTAACACTTGTCTAATCTGAGTCTCTGAAAGAAAAGAGAAAGAGTGTGGCTGAGAAAAACTAAAGTAAATATTACTGGAAACTTTCCAAAGTTGGCAAAAGACATAAATATAACAGATTTAAGAAACTCAGTGAACCCTAAACATGATAAACTCAGACAATTCCAAGCCCAGATACTTTCTCTTTCAAAATCATAATTTGATTCTTATTAGTCAAAAATCTTAACACCTTATAAGCCTAATTTTGTGGCTGTTAGCACTCCTATCATGTTAAAATAGATAGAAGCTCAGGAAAGAAAAAACTATCTTAATCCTTTTATCTTCTTATTTCAGTAACTGTAACACTAGATAAATATTTGTGCAATGAATTAATACATCTTAATGTAACTGCCTCTGACATCTGTAAATCCTTAGTTAAGTGTAAGACAGGGCTTCTCCCACTAAGTCAGAGCAAACATGCCTTTTTATTAAGTGGTTCTCCAGTGGCTAAGTGGTAAAGAATCCTCTGCATTGTAGGAGATGAGGGTTTGATCCTTAAGTTGGGATGATCCCTTGGAGGAGGAAATGGCCACCCACTCCAGAATTCTTGCCTGGAAAATTCCATGGACAGAGGAGCCTGGCAGTCTACAAGTCTGTGGGGTCACAAAGAGTTGGACATGACTAAAGTGACTGAACACACACCCATACTTCTCGAAGATTTCCCAGCTGCGTTAGTGGTAAAAAATCCACCAGACAATGCAAGAGACACAGGAGACGTGGGTTTGACTCCTGGGTCAGAAAGATACACTAGAGAAGGAAATGGCAACCCATTCCAGTATTCTTGCCTAGAAAATTCCATGGACACAGGAACCTGGTGGGCAACAGTCCCTGGGGTCGCAAAGAGTCAGACACAACTGCGCATGCATGCGCATACTTGTATTTCATGAAACTGTGGGAATTTCAGCCTGTTTGGACTCAGTTCAGTTCAGTTCACTTCAGTCGCTCAGTC
The DNA here is from genome assembly GCF_029378745.1 of Bos indicus. Lineage (NCBI taxonomy): Eukaryota > Metazoa > Chordata > Mammalia > Artiodactyla > Bovidae > Bos > Bos indicus. Next base: position 130,778,984 of record NC_091760.1, read on the forward strand.
GTGTCTGACTCTCTGCGACCCCATGGACTGCAGCGCGCCAGGCCTCCCTGTCCATCACCAACTCCCGGAGTCCACCCAAACCCATGTTCATCCAGTAGGTGATGCCATCCAACCATCTCATCCTCCATCGTCCCCTTCTCCTCTTGCCCTCAATCTTTCCCAGCATTAGGGTCTTTTCAAATGAGTTAGCTCTTCACATCAGGTGGCCTAAGTATTGGGGTTTCAGCTTCAACATCAGTCCTTCCAATGAACACCCAGGACTGATCTGCTTTAGGATGGACTCGTTGGATCTCCTTGCAGTCCAAGAGACTCTCAAGAGTCTTCTCCAACACCACAGTTCAAAAGCATCAATTCTTCTCCGCTCAGCTTTCTTTATAGTCCAACTTTCACATCCATACATGACCACGGGAAGAACCATAGCCTTGACTAGTTCTTTGTTGGCAAAGTAATGTCTCTGCTTTTTAATATGCTGTCTAGGTTGGTCATAACTTTCTTCTAAGGAGTAAGTGTCTTTTAATTTCATGGCTGCAATCACCATCTGCAGTGATTTTGGAGCCCCCAAAAATCACTGCAGATGGTGATTCCCCATCTATTGATTCCCCAGCTATTTGCATAAAGTGATGGGACCAGATGCCATGATATTAGTTTTCTGAATGTTGAGCTTTAAGCCAACTTTTTCACTCTCCTCTTTCAATTTCATCAAGAGGCTCTTTAGTTCTTCTTCACTTTCTGCCATAAGGGTGGTGTCATCTGCATATCTGAGGTTATTGATATTTATCCTGGCAATCTTGATGGCAGCTTGTGGTTCTTCCAGCCCAGCGTTTCCTCATGATGTACTCTGTATATAAGTTAAATAAGCAGAGTGACAATATACAGCCTTGACATACTCCTTTTCCTATTTGGAACCAGTCTCTTGTTCCATGTCCAGTTTTAACTCTTGCTTCCTGACCTGCATACAGGTTTCTCAAGAGGCAGGTCAGGTGGTCTGTATTCCCATCTCTCAGAATTTTCCACAGTTAATTGTGATCCACACAGTCAAACGCTTTGGCTCTGTTCGGACTACTGATCATTTTTCAGTTGTCTTAAATAAAAAGGGAACATATAGTGGAACAAAAACGAAGTTAGGTGTTGATATTGGGAAAAAGTTTGATTTCTTCCCCAACACAGTATTCTTAATTGGTGAGTTCAGAAATGTAGGCTATGTGTAGGCTTGACGCATCCTGGCTGTACCACAGTGGAAAGTCATTTCCATGACCAAGCCTGCCTTCTCTTGATCTCCAGATATTCTGGGATTTGTGAAAATGTGTCTAGAAGTTTACTGAGTTGGCCAATAAAATGTGTGATTGTAATTAAACAAGATGGTGCTTTAAAATCCTCAACTTTTCAGAGCCTGATGGTGATTCAGACAAAGCATCAGGAAATGTGGCGATTTTGACAAAATTTCACATGATGTAAACTTAGAGAATAATTTTTAACTGCTTTTTCTGAAAACAAAAACCATCAGGAGATTCTAAGTTCAGAAAGCACAAATTTTTCATTTCAAATGTAGATAAGTTTTTCTCCTCTTGTTTATTTTTAACCATGTATGAACTTCAGTTATATTAGTGGATTACTAGGAGATTTCTCAGTCAGACTTAGTTCTAATGATTTGGTCTTAAATGATCACAGTTTGACTATTAGACAGTGATTGGTATTTCAGCAGTTTTCTTCAGAATGTGCTGGGTCTCTTTTTGTTTATTGTTACCACACCCAAGTTAGAGTCATTCTTTATAGTTACTCTTTTACACACAGCAGACTTGGCTGTTGCTGTTTACAGCTAGGGTAACTGAATGAACTTTTCTAGTTCATTCTACTTGAGTTCTTTTTTGAGTTTTTATATTCACCTGACCTAGGCATTCCTCTCCAGTATTCTATCCTGTATTCTCTCTGAAGTCCATGGACAGAGGAGCCCATGGAGCTACAGTCCACAGGGTGGCAAAGAGTTGGACTCTACTGAGAGAGTAACACTTTCACTTTTTCCATATATCTGCATTTTGCCAATAGTTGGTTGATTCAATGATAGCCACATTTTTTTTTGTTTTTGTTTTTAAAGTATTAAATAACATTTATTGAGTACTTTTTATATAGTGGGCTCATTTATTTTTATTTCTCAAAAATTGTCAAAAACCAAGAGATGCAAATGTTTTTAAGCATAGCAGTTTATTTTTAGTATCTTGTCTTTATCAAAAAAACATTGAAGAATATTTATTTTTAAACTTATGATTTTTCTGAATAAACTATATATTCTGTATACAAAAGGTGATAGTTTCATAAGCCTTTAATGTCACTGAGAGTAAGAACTGAATATCATTTTTTTCCTGAAATTCCTATCTTCCATTCTGTCATACAAAGGATGCAAAATATGGTTTATTTATATTTTGTTTTATTTATAATTTCCCTAATCTCATTTCACAAATGGTTTGAGGTAAGCATGCCTCGCCCTACCCACACATGCCCTTGTACTCACACACAGTCTCATATATACACAAAGAATATATAAAATATGACTTCTTAAAAAATAATTGAGATGTTTAATAGTTTAAAAAGCCATGAGCAAGATTTGCAGTAGATATTTATATAGTAAAATCCTATGTAACTACTTGATGTGTACTACAGGATTTACTCTCTCCTTGCAATATGGACAGCATCCAAAGCAAGGCAAACATGCTCAGTTATAATACCCAGAATCTCTTAAGGTAAAAACAGTCTAGTTAGTCGAGTGTTTGTAGTTCATCCTTTTATTTTAATGGAGAGATGTTTAGCAGTTTCTTCTGAAGGAGACACCGTGGGTGATGCACACCAAAACCCCTGCCACCATCACTGTAGTAGGTAAAATAATGTTACACATATATATTCTTTATCATGTCTTTCATTGGATAGATTTACAGTGTTGACAGTGCAATTCAGAAAAAGTCATTCTGTATATTTCAGTCTGTACTATACTTGGCCATGTGAGTATTTAATTGAATAGTAATATTTGGACTTTCCAAAGTCAAAGACTTTCTGAAAGTTCCATATGTGTGTTTTTACTCAAAGCTGAGTTTTGTATAAATTCTTCTTTTGGCTGTGCTGTGTGACATGTTGGACCTTAGTTCCCCAACCAGGAATTGAACCCTTATTCCCTACAGTAGAGGTAAAGAATGCTAATCACTAGACCATCAGGAAAGTCCTAGGCTCTGTGTTTTAGTACTCATTCTACTTTTACCACTCACTTTTAAATTGGAGATAATCATGTCATGTTGTTTTATAAAACAATGTAAATGACTAAGTAAAATTTCCTGGGACATGTTGCACATGTCCTACATCACTCTGAACCCGAGTCTTTCACAAATGAAAGACAGTGGTGTGTAGGATAATCGTAAATATGGATAGAATATCTTTAAGTTGACTTTTATAATGACTGATTCATAAATTATTTGTAAGTAGAGATTTTGGAGACGTTTTATCCACCCTTTCCTTCCCAGCTGTACAGAAGACTAAGACAAGGCCCTTAGTAAATGAATTCATTGGAAATAAGCATATAGTAGTAGTTGGCACCCCACTCCAGTACTCTTGCCTGGAAAATCCCATGGATGGAGGAGCCTGGTAGGCTGCAGTCCATGGGGTCGCTAAGGGTCAGACACGACTGAGCAACTTCACTTTCCCTTTTCACTTTCATGCATTGGAGAAGGAAATGGCAACCCACTCCAGTGTTCTTGCCTGGAGAATCCCAGGGACGGCGGGGCCTGTTGGGCTGCCATCTATGGGGTCGCATAGAGTCAGACATGACTGAAGCGACTTAGCAGCAGCAGCAGTAGGTTTTATACTTATGGTCTTGGTTTCTTTAGATCCATTTACACCATTGAGACATGTTTTAGCTAGTCTGCTTAGTACGTGAAAAATAGGTTTTAGCTAACAGTTTTGTGAATTACATGTGGTTCTGTGGACTAATAGACTTTCCTAGAGTTTGTCTGCTTCTTCTGCCAGTATGCGTTTCTCCATTCTTCAAATATGTTTTACTGGTGCAGTATTCATGACTCTCTGTTTGTTTTTGTCTCCGTCATTACAGGTTCATGTCAGGGCCGGCCTTTTTCATGGTACCGAACTCCTGTGTAAAACTGTCGTAAGCTCAGAGATATCAGGGAAGAATGATCATATTTGGAATGAACCACTGGAATTTGATATCAACACTTGTGACCTGCCACGAATGACTCGATTATGTTTTGCTGTTTATGCAGTTTTGGATAAAGTGAAAACTAAGAAATCAACTAAAACCATGAATCCCTCTAAGTATCAGACCATCAGGAAATCTGGAAAAGTGGTAGTTATATACTAATTTCTGAAAAAGTTTTATAATGGAATAATAATAACATAATGGGATAATTTTAAACTTTAAAATAATGGATTAATATAAATGAAATTATATCATATAATTTTTGTCCCTAAGAATTGATTTTTGAAAAGACAGTAAGTCTCCCTTATGTTGTTTTCATTTTTGCTTTGGCAAATTTAGTAAATATCATAAATATAAGTGTTCTATTATAAATGTTTGCTTTTTAGAAAATATAGTTAAGAATGAAGAGAGTTAAAATATTACAGGTTAACTAAAACTTCAGATGTCAAATGTATTTAAGAATTCAAACTTTTATGTATTTTAGAAAGATAGTAGATCACTCAACACCCCATGTAGGGTCTGGGACAACTCAGTAATCAAACGCATCAGTTCTAGAAGTGAAATATATGAATATTCACACTAAATGAGACAAATGAAGGCTGTCAGTTAGCTTCATGTCATTTCTGGTCATGTTTTATTGTCAAATGAGTTATAAATGAACCTTTGCTTTTTAAGAGTTTCTTAGACTTTGAAATTGTGGATAAAGGATGGTGAACCTGATCTCATCTTCCATTTCACATTTTCAAGTCTTTTTTGTTTTCTTCTTACTTTATGGAAAGGGTTTTTTTTTTTTTTGAAGATGGGTATATGAATTTTATATATTAAAAAATGTGGTTACTATATTTATCTATAAGAATTTGTATCCTTTTATTCTTAACATGAAAATGTAAGCATTTCCTGTAGTTATTATCATGTAGTTTTTTTTGTTTGTTTCTTTTGTTTTTTTTTTTTTTCCAAGTTTTTTGTTGATATTCTTTTTTTTTTTTTTATTTTGTTTCTTAACTTTACAATATTGTATTGGTTTTGCCATATATCAACATGAATCCGCCACAGGTATACATGTGTTCCCCATCCTAAACCCTCCTCCCTCCTGCCTTATCATATAGTTTTTAAAAATGAATATTATTGTTTAAAAGTCAGATAAGAGTTATTTCCTTAGTATTTTTTTCCTCCACAGATACATATTTTTTGTCAAAGTGTTCAAGCTTTTATAGCCTTTCTGTTCTGTACTGTGCTGCACTGTATGTGCTTAGTCGTGTCCGACTCTTGCGACCCCATAGACTGTGGCCCTCCAGGCTTCTCTGTCCATGGGATTCTCCAGGCAAGAGTACTGCAGTGGGTATCCATTTCCTGGGACTAGGTTAATTAGTCTAATTGTCTACATAAAAGTTCTGTTAGCTTGATGTTTCCTTTTTAGAAATGTAAATAAATTCTACAATACCTAGAGACATTGCCTTTTGCCAAATTAAGATTTATGTAGACTGAAAGCTCTTAAGACACATAATCTGACATTATATCAGACATATTTTCTTGAATTATTAAAAATTCCTCATCACTTGCAACAGATGCAGAATAAATGTTCTATTTTTTGCATATTCTATTGTGAGAGACATTAATTAGCTTTTAGAATTTTCGTAAACCATTATAAAGATGTTGAGCATCTTTCCATGTACATCTTGTTTTTATATTGGGTGATTTGTGGGGAAATCATCTAGAACTCTAGAAACAATATTGAAGCAAAAGGCATGTGCCTGTTCATACCTTAAAGTTCATTCTTAGCATATTTATGCAATGGTATCTTTCTCAACAGCATTATCCTGTAGCCTGGGTAAATACGATGGTTTTTGACTTTAAAGGACAGTTGAGATCTGGAGATATAATATTACACAGCTGGTCTTCATTTCCTGGTAAGATTTACATTCTAATCCTTAGTGTTAAAGAGTAATTTTTGGCATGTGGGGACTAGTTAACATGTTTTTATCACTCACTCTCTTTTCAGTCCAGTAAAGAAACCATCTTTTCATATTTTTATTATTTATTCTAAAATAGATTTTCCCAAAGATTATATTGGGAAATATTATGTATTATATAAATATAAATATATTTACAAGTGGTTTGTATCTGAATATATTTACTTTGATGAGTATACTCACATTAACTATTTTATTTTTTATAGGTTTCTGAGAAATTCTTAAAAACAATGTCTTTTTATAACAACCTCTGTTGTTGCTAGTTGTTCTAAACTTCTAGACTAGAAGAAACATTAACTAACATTGGAAGGATAGTAAAAACACGTATTCCTTAGTTAGCTTTAGCCTGAAACTTGAGCTAGGAGAGGAGCATCTTCCATACGCCTGTATTTCTTAAATAGTACTCCTGTGAGATGGCTTAAATAGTACTCCTAAAATTATGTGTCAGTGGAGGAAAAAAATACTAAGGAAATAACTCTTATCTGACTTTTAAACAATAATATTCATTTTTAAAAACTGCATGATAATAACTAGAGGAAATGCTTACATTCTCATGTTAAGAGATGAGATGGCTTTTTATGGATGAAAAAGGGAAGTCAGTCTTAACATAATTGGTTCAAACCTAGGATTTGTGCAAAAGATTACTTGACTCTTTCCATTCTTCTTATATCTTTCCCAAATGTTGGAGATTTTATTTTGTGTTAAAATACTGGCTTTTTCCCCCCGTCTTCATCATTGGTTAATCTGTTTCATAAAATTGTGAACCTTCTTGCTTTTAAAAATTATTTTGTGGGTGACAAACATTTTTAAATGTTCTATCTTAGTAGTTGCTACCCTTGAAACTGTATTTGAATAATCAGTTATCCACAGACATATTTATAAACTGCTCACATTCTAGTATTTTATTTGTGTATGTTCTTTTATTCCTACCCTTTCCTGCATACACCTCCATTAATTTTCACTTACCACGTTATTCCCTAAATATAGGCGAGTGGTATGCATTTACACATTTCTTAAGAGGTGCTGTAGTTTCAGAGTAAATATTATTCCGTTCAGTGGTATACTTTTCTGAAAATTTTAATTTAGACTCACACACATTCTCCAAAATCAGTAAGTAACTTGACTGATATTTTTAGAAAAATTGACAAGTTTTGCAATTAACTTGTCATCCCATGGACCTGAATTTATCTCTAACAAAATGTTGGAGATATTTGTTCTGCTTGTTGTGTTTCTAGAATTCACATTTATGCCAGTAGGTACAAGCTAGAAACACAGGATCTATAAATACTCTAATATCTAGAGTTCATAGTTTCTCATTAGAAGGTTTATAATCACGTTAACTCCTTATGCATATAGCAGGAAATACAAACACCAATTTCTAGTTTTCTCCCTATTTTAAGGCAAAATAGCATATTTTGTGCAGTGTTCTCTTCATATGTTTGGGGCTGATAATACTAAATTGCTACACTGGACTTTAGATAGGTTGCAATTGATAGGACAAAATAACACTATTATGTAGATAACACAAATAGAGGATATTATTAATTTGCTGAGAAGTCAGTTTTAGAAGTGTGGAAATTATGAGAATTCCTTCAATCTAGGTCAAAATGGAATCTGTGAGATTTGAGAGTATTAAACTTGATAAGCAAAGGACTGATTAAAGAGCTGAAACTTTTAAGTGTTTTTGAAAGATTTTCTAGCTTTGAGAGACAATTCTGGGTTTGCATACTACCTGGACATCAGGACTGGACAGAATATAGTTTTATCTTTTATTTCCTTACTAAAGTACAAAAGAATGTGCGAAAAATCTGTTATGAGAGAAATAGTTTGGAGAGGGGAGACTTTAGTTTGTACTGCTAACTCTGTTTCCTCAGAGTTTAATGTCTCTTCAACAGTTTACTTCTCTGTGAAGTGAGAAAGTTACATGATCTCCAGAGTTTAAGATAATGTTGACTTTTGATTACCATGCATTATCTGTGAATGGACTATACTTAGAGTGATAGAGAACATGAAGGAGTGTCTTGAAGAAGAACCACTTGGATGGAATGTTTCAGAAGCTACCAAAGAAGGTGTTTATATCAGCAGCTTTGAGATTACAGAGAAATATTACCAACATTAGGTTTGTTAAAAGGAATGTCATTGATGACACTCAAATTACCAGTTTGGGTACTGTGATGACTATGAAAATCAGCATATGTGACTAAGAAATTAATTTTGTTGAAATAATAAAAATTCCTATGGACCACCTAATTTTGAGCAAGTGAAAGTAGTTCCACCTTTTTTTATTTGTAGATTGAGAATACTTGAACAAATTTGAAGAAAGTTGTGAGGTAGCTATTAATTTTTATTAATTTTTTTCATTTTAAAGATGTTTTTAAATAAACATGCAAATTTTGTGCCAAGTATGAAGAAGATTAGAGGCTTAGTGATATCGTCTATCAAACTTCCATAGGTGACACAGTTGTTGTCCTCCAGCCCCCACCCCTCTAACCCCTCCAAATATTTATTTATTTGACTGTGCTGGGTCTTAGTTGTGGCGTGAAGGATCTTTAGTTGCAGCATGCGGGATCTAGTTCCCTGACCAGGGATCAGACTGGGGCCCTCTGCATTGGTAGCGGGGAGTCTTAGCCACTGGACCACCAGAGTGGTCTTGATGACACACTTTTAAGGTAATTTTCATGATAGGAATCCATTAAGGTTTTGTTTTAGTTTTCAAAACATTTTCCTAAGAATCAAAATTATTTGCATATTTTAGATGAACTTGAAGAAATGTTGAATCCAATGGGAACTGTTCAAACAAATCCATATACAGAAAATGCAACAGCTTTGCACATAAAATTCCCAGAGAATAAAAAACAACCTTATTACTATCCTCCCTTCGATAAGGTAAGCTAATTATTTAACGTGGCACTGTGTATGAAATAATTCAGTTATTAGTTCTTGGCTCTGTATCTTTATCACTTAAGCTAGATATGTTTGCTTCTCTTTGAAGATGTTATATACATTTATAACTTGGTTCAGTGGAAAGACCACTGAGCCGGATGCCAGCTCTGTTTAGTACTGGCTTTATCAGTGAGCAAGTGAGACATGGCATCTCTGGAGTTCAGATTGCTTATTTATAAAATGAGGAAATCATAATTGTTCTCTGAGGTTCTTTCCAATTTAAAAGGGCTATAAGTGCATTCATGTATAGCTCTACACATGTGAAATATTCAGTGAAACGTGCCAGTGTGTCAGTTCAAAGATAATCACTAGCATGATTAGAGTTGGTATGCAAAGAACAGATTATTTATGTTGAATATGGTGTTAGTAGGACTTATTTTGTAAAAGCTACAGCAAGGGCTTCTGTTTCTTAACATAACTTTTAGTGTAAAAGCTGCATGTCTTCGGGATATGGAGAGTGTCTGGTGGAGGTTGAAAATTAGGCTGTGAGCATTTACATGCTAAGAGAGTTAAGCTGTCATAGGTTTTATCTTCAGGTTTGGCATCTTTGTTTCAGGTATGATTGATGCTGATCTTTGTGAGGAAATCTTTGAGCAAATTCTCAGATAATAAATAAGAAGTTTATTGTATTTACTTAAGTCATCTGAGTCCAAGCTGTCTTTAAACATTTATGCTATAGTACAGTTTCAATTAATATATTATACACTTAATTGTATTTTAACATTCTGTACCAACAAATATTTCTTCCTTTACTTTCATTTTAATTGAATTTTATCCACATAGACATAATTTTTCATTTTCTTCTTGAATCTTTTTCTGTTCAGTAATATACAACCAAATTAAAATTTGTGATTATTACAGTAGAAATCTCAAATATGTCAAGAACCATATACTTTAGTGTACACTGGGTAGAAGGTATGTTTTGATGCATTTATTTTGTGGCTTTATTCTTTAGATTAGGAATTTATACATAAGCTATAGCTACTTGTGATACAGTTAATAGTCCAAGCTCAGACTTTTTTTGTCTTCAGTTATTGTATGTGTTCAGCAGTCACTTATAATTTCTTTTGGATCAAAAGAAATGCTTTTTGAAGTGGTTTTACAAATCTAACATCTTGTGTAATTTTAAGTATTTTTAATCTAATATTTTAAGAGAAGTCCAGTTTTTTGAAATGTTCTATTTCAGCATTGTTGTCAACAGAATTGTCTACACCTGGTTATTAAACTGTACTTTTGCCTTTTTGATCCCTTTGAGAGTCTGTCTTTGAAGATCTACGTAGGATGGAAAGTTTAGTCTTTAAATGTGTATAATATATTTATACTTTTTAGTTTTCTTTTAATTGTACAATTGCATATATGATCATTTAAAAAACATAATGCAGATATAAAAAGTGAAAATTTCTTACGTTTTTATTTAATGTTTTCTGCTTTACCCACTTGTATACATTTTATGTTTCAACTTACTTTTATGATTATTGCTTAATATTAATAACTATGATGTAACTTTATCACATAACAACCTTATGAAATAGGATGGAAATTACCAGCGTACTTTATACATATGGATGCAATTAAATTATTTGCAGAGAATTAGTTAACTCAGTAACTAGATATGGGTTTTCAGGTTTTTTTTACCTGCTGAGCCTTTCCAGTAGAACAGTGGGTTCCCCATCTTTTCAAGAATCAGAGCCTCTTTTGAACTTACTAAATTCAGAAAATATTTTTATGTTTTCTCTTGACATTACTTCTGCTTTTGTTATCTGCTAATTCAGAAGAAAACGAGAGAAATGATAAAAACTTATTCTGTGTTTGGTAAATATTACATCATTTAGTTGCTAAATCGTTCCCAACTCTTTGAGACACCATGGACTGTAGCCCACCAGGGTCCTGCATTCATGGAAATCTCCAGGCAAGAATACTGGAGTGGGTTGCCATTTCCCAACTATTACATACTTTTGCATTTTCTTAACCAGAAAATATTTACTTATATTAAAAATTTGTTCGTATATACTAGGCACTGCTTATTTTATCTATAGAGAATCCTAGTATACTCTGGGAGTCAATAGTCCTTTATAGTAAAGAGTTTGTCAAGTGTTTCAAGATAATACCACTTTGCATTTAAAATTCATGCTTAGGTTATAAACCATAGAAATTCCATATCATATGTAGCCTCTGTACATGTGGATGTATAAGTCTATGTACAAGTCTAGATATTTACACTTATAATTTTACAAATACAAGAGCCAAATTTTAATTTTTTCAATTTTTTTTGACAGATTATTGAAAAAGCAGCTGAGATTGCAAGCAGTGATAGTGCTAATGTATCAGTAAGTATCAAGGTTTTAAAGTAGCCTATGTTACAAAGTTGTGCTTATTATTATTCACTTTCATGTCATTTATGGTAATGTGCTTATGGAAGACCATACTCATATGGAAGAATAGTCTGAGTGTACATGAGTATGTACATGCTAATATTTTGTTAAATGGCTGCTGTTTCAGGTTGGTCTGTGTTTCGTTAGTAAGCACTTTGCTGGTTCAAGCACAGGTTCAGCAGCTGGTCTGTTGTGGATGCTCTGACACTTCATAAATTAACAATACCATCTTTTGAATGTTATTCAGTTGAATGAGGAGGTTATATTTTCTTAACTTCTCTGACATAATAGAGCAGATATATTTAAGGCAGGTTTTGCACTGCTGGAGACCCAGGTTTCTTGCATTTTGGTGATCTTTTATGTTAATATGTAGTTTTATCTCGTTTATTATTGGTGCTTCAACTTTCTACATTACTACCTTCCGGACCGCAGGAACAGGAAAAGTTAGACTAGAGGCCGTACCTAACGATAAGTGAGACTGAGAAATGTAGTCTTTGGCCGACAGTCATGTACTTGGCTAAGAATAAGAGATTATAGTTAATAAAGCTAGAAGGGGACAGTGCATATTGACAGATAAATAGCAGTCTCTGCTACGCACAACATTCCCATTGTTTCTGCCCAAAGACTTCAAAATAGATTATTTTGTTTACAATATGTGTAATATTTCTACCATCTATATTTTTTAATAATAATTTTTTCTGCTTTAACCTTAAGACTTTTCTGAGTTTTAATCTGATATTTTCTTTTCATGTCATCAGTTTATAGTTTTCAAGTGACTATAGTAATGCCACTTTATATAGAATGGTCATTAGTTAGAAGCCAGGAGGCAAATGGAGATAATGTATATGCTTTTCTTATTTGTACAGAATGAATGCAATATTTAATGTTGTAGTTAGAGAAACGTCTGGCCCAGCGTGTCTTCTTCATTTCTCTTTCTTCTTCTTCTTTTTTTCTTTAATTAAAAAAATTTTTTTAATTGTTTTTAAAATTTTGGTTGCCCTGGTCTTCCTTGCTGTGCACTGCCTTTATCTAGTTGCAATGAGCAGGGTCTACTCTGTACTTGCAGCGCATGGGTTTCTCATTGTTGCAGAACAGGGGCTATAGGGCGTATGGGTTTCAATAGTTCTACTTGTGGGCTCTAGAGCCTAGGCTCAGTAGTGGTGATGTATGGGCTTAGTTGCTCTGTGCCATGTGGAATCTACCTAGACCAGGGATTGGAACACGTATTGCCTGTATGGGCAGGCATATTCTTAACCACTGGACTACCAAGGAAGCCCTTTTTAAATTGAGGTACAATTGCTTTACAGTGTTTCAGATGTCAGCAGAGTGATTCAGTTTATATATATGTTTCAGATTCTTTTCCATTATTGATTATTATAAGATACTGCATATAGTTCCCTTTGCTATACAATAGATCTTTATTATGTTTTATATATAGTTGTGTGTTTCTGTTAATTCCAAACTCCCAATTTATTCCCCTTAACTTTCTTCTGTGGTAACTGTAAAGTTTGTTTTTTGGTGTTTGTATCTATTTCTGTTTTGTAGATAAAACTTCACTTAGTGTGATAATCTAAGTGAATTATACTTCAGTTAGTGTGATAATCTCTAGGTCCATTCCTTTTCCTGTAAGTGGCAATGTTTCATTCTGTTTTTAAATGTTATTTTATTGAAGTATAGTTATAATTTTGTGGTAATTTCTACTGTATAGCATAGTGATTCAGTTACACATATATGTACATATTCTTTTGCATTATGTTTTATCACAGGATATTGAATAGTTCCATGTGCTATACAGTAGGAAATACTTCATTCTTTTATGACTAATATTCCATTGTAAGATGTGTATATATGTGTGTATACATACCACATCTTCTTTATCCATTCATCAGTCAGTGAACATTTACATTGCTTCCATGTCTTGGCTATTGTAAATAGTGCTGCTGTGAACATTGGTGTGCAGGGATCTTTTTAAGTTAGAGTTTTCATCTTGTCTGGATATATGTCCAGGGCTGGAATAGTAGGATCATATAGCCACTCTATTTTTAGGTCTTTTAAGGAACCTCCATACTGTCTTTTATAGTGGTTGCAGCAGTTTACATTCCCACCAACAGTGTAGTAGGGTTCTTTTTTCCTTACACCCTTTCCAGCATTTATGAATTATAGGCTTTTTGATGATTACCATTTTGACTGGTGTGAAGTGCTACCTCATTTTTGTCTTGATTTGTATTTCTCTAATAATTAGAAATGTTGAGAATCTTTTCTTGTGCCTGTTGGCTATCTGTATGTCTTCTTTGGAGAAACAGCTATTAATATTTAGGTGTTCTGCACATTTAAAATTTTTTTGTTTGTATTTTTTTTATTGAGCTGTATAAGCTGTTTGTATATTTTGGAAATTAATCTCTTGTTGGTTGCATTGTTTGTAAATATTTTCTCCCATTCTGTAAATTCTTTTCATTTTGATTTCACTTTGATTTCCTTTACTGTGCATAAGCTGTTAAGTTTAACTGGCTCCCATTTGTTTACTTTTGCTTTTGTTTCCATTACTGTAGGAGACAGATTAAAAAATGTTGCTGCAATTTATGTCAGAGTATTTTGCTTATGTTTCCCTCTAGGAGTTTTATAGTACCATTTTGAGTTTATTTTTGTACGTAGTGTTAGAGAATGTTCTGATTTCATTCTTTTACATATAGCTGTCCATGTTTTCTCAAGGCTACTTATTGAAGAGACTGTCTTTTCTCTGTTGTATATTCTTGCCTCCTTTCTTGTAGATTAGTTGACAATAAGTGTATGGATATATTCCTGGGCTTTCTGTTCATTTCCATTGATCTGTGTGTCTTGTTTTTGTGCCAGTACCATACTGTTTGATTACTGTAGCTTTGTAGTATAGTCTGAAGTCAGGGAGTGTGATTGTTCCAGTTTTGTTCTTCTTTCTTAAGATTGTTTTGGATATTTCCCAGGCTGTCTTATGCTTTTTATAGAGTTCTCCAAAATGTCCATAGCTCTGCAGTGCAAGTAACTCCTACTACAAATACTTTCAAAGTACAGTTGACCCTTGAAGAACACGGTTACTGCATAGGTCCTTTTACACACAGATTTCTCATTAAATACATACTACAGTACTGCGTGACCTTCAAGTTGATTGAATTTGTGGATACAGAACCTCAGATGCAGAGTATCAACTGTAAAATTATACATGGTTTTTGACTGTGCTGAGAGTCTGCATCCCTAATCCTCATGTTGTTTAATGGTCAACTGTAGTTCTCTTTAATGAAATAAAATAATTTTATTACAAGTATACACTTTTCAGCTTGTCTGGAAATTATGGAAGCATACAATTGCAGTCTAAGAGATAACATGTATATACACCTGTCTTCATTCTCATGCCTGTTTTTAGTTACCCTTTATTAGTCTTAATATTGCTCTTTGAATATCAGAAGCCTAAATTAATTTGTGTTTTTTCTCCTATGATCTACTGCTGTCTTACATAAATCAGAGGTTCTTTGCTTAATGATGATGCAATATTCTTGTCCAGGTTTGCTGTATTTTTTTGTTTTTAGTGGGAACATAGTTGTTGTTTGTCACTCAGTCACGTTGACTCTTTGCGACCTCATGGACTGTAGCACGACAGGCTTCCCTGTCCTTCACCATCTCTTGGAGTTTGCTCAAAACTCATGTCCATCGAGTCAGTGATGCCATCCAACCATCTCATCCTCTGTCGTCCCCTTCTCCTCCTGCCTTCAGTTGTTCCCAGCATTAGGGTCTTTTCCAGTGAGTCAGCTCTTCACATCAGGTGGCCAAAGTACTGGAACTTCAGCTTCAGCATCAGTCCTTCCAATAAATATTCAGGGTCAATTTCCTTTAGGATTGACTGGTTTGATCACCTTGGTGTCCAAGAGACGTTCGAAAGTCTTCTCCAGCACCACAGTTCAAAGGCATCAATTCTTTAGCACTCAGCCCTTTTTATTGTTTAGCTCTCACATCCATAATATGACTATTGGAAAAACCAGAGCTTTGACTGTACGTACCATTGTAGGCAAAGTAATGTCTCTGCTTTTTAATACACTGTCTAGGTTTGTCATAGTACAATGAATAAACTATATGGAACCAAAATGTAAGTTTTTTACTAACTGCTACTTACCTTTCTCTCCTAGAGATAAGTGTATAAACAGTTTAGCTTTGTGTGTACATATCTGTATATTTTTTTAAAAGTTCGAGATCTTTTTATTTTCTTCCTTTTCATGCAATGCATTTTATGGATCTTGTAATGTTTGTAGGAAGAGTTCCACTTCTCTCTTTATGAAAGCCTTGTTAATATTTCATGACATTAATTACTGATACAATTAGTTATTAAATATTCATACCTCCACTGATGTATGTTTGCTCATTTCCATTTATTCTCTACTAAAGCTTTGTTGCAGTAAATGTTTCATATGTCTTTATACATGTTTGTGTTTTGTAGGATAAATTTATACAAATAAAATTATAGGTTGAAAGGTTTGTCTCCTTTTAAGTAAGAATTCTATCAAGTTGCATAACCTAAAAGAGTTAAAATACACTGTGGGAGAGTTTCTATCCTTTTGCATTTCTGCCAACCCTTTTAATTTATTGATTCAGTGAACATAAACTGATGTCACATTATTTTAACTTGCAGTTTCTTATGATTAGTCAGGTAGGAGTTTGTTTCTTTATCTTTTAAAAGATTTTTATCTTTTAAAAGATTTCTGTTTATTCCTTTTTCATGGTTATTCTGTCACATTAATTCTCTCTGAGGAATAAAACAATCTTTAACTTTAAAGTGGTCTTGCTTCTTCTTTTGGCATCTGTCTTTTCTTCTTATTTTGGCTTTTCTCAGTGTTTGGTGATTCTTAGTTTAGCTCTTTTGTAGTTGTGGCTCCCTGGTTGTTTGCTTATTCACTGTAACCTGCATTCAGTGTCTGTAGGAGTTGGGGTAGGCTGTGCTGAAAATGAGTTTCCTGTATGTGAAGATTTCCTCCCTTCTGAGATCAAGTGTCTCCCAAGTACTCAGTACCCTGCTCCTCACCTCAGTTTTGGGCTGATCCCATTGCTGTTTCAGCTCAGCACAAACAGAGCAAGGGGCATATGTGACCATAGCAGCTGCTCCACCTGCAGATCGGTTACAACTAACTTCCCTGATGATTCCCCCTGGCCACCTCTCATTCCTTGAATCCTCTGATTCTAAGCTGGAATGTATCCTGGAACTGTGTTTCTCACTACCGCTTCAATCTTAGCAGATCTGATCCCTGGTCCTATCTGCTTTCTCTCAGTAAAGGATTCCTATGTTAGGCACTTTCTTTTATATCCCAGAACTGTTACTGCTGAGTATTTTTAAATACATAAAATACTTCATCTTTTTGAATGAAAGGAATAGAGAGAACTATGTTCTCGTTCCACTGTTTTAATCCTCTCTTCGTGTATATGTCAAGAGCATGTTACATTCTTTAATAAGATCATGGTAAGTTCACTTGTTGAATTGTGTGTGTGTGTGTGTGTATATATGTGTGTGTGTATATTCAGTCACTCCATCATGTCAGACTCTAAGTGACCCCATGGATTGCAGCCCGCCAGGCTCCTCTGCCCGTGGAATTTTCCAGGCAAGAGCACTGGAGTAGGGTGCCATTTCCTCCTCCACGGGATCTTCCCATCCAGGGATCCAGCCCACGTCTCTTGCATTGGCAAGCAGATTCTTTACCACTAGTGCCACTAATACCCAGTTTATTTAGTACATTTTGTTTATCCACTTGTTTGCTTCCACATTTTAGCTATTGTGAATAACACTGCTATGAACATGAGTGTGCAAATATATTTTTGAGATGTTGCTGTCAGTTCTTTTGGCTATGTACCCATAAGTAGAATTACTAGATCATATGGTAATTTTGTTTTTTATCTTTTGAGGAACTACCATTGTTTTCTAAAATAACTGTTTCATATTACATTCCCACCTGCAAAATCCAACTGCAAAAGGATTCTTGATTTTTCATATCCTTCTCAACAGCACTTCTGTTCTTTTGAAAGTGTTAAGCCTAATAGCTATTTGCATTTTTAAAAACATATAGTTGCCAAAGATTGTGGGATATCTGTAGAACAGAAAAAAATGGGATCTTTGTGAATTATGATTGTTGAATTGGCAGCTTTTGATCTTCCTAGCCAGTAGTTCCCAACCTGCGGCTTTTTTTTTTGCCTCAAGTGGGGCATTTAGTATTTCTAGAAGTTTTCTTATTTGTCTCAGCTCACTGGAGGTTGTTTCTGACAGGTAGTGAATGGAGTTCAGGTGCTACTCAACTTCCTACAATGCACAGGACCATCCTCCTATGAGACAGCATGGGGGTTAGAAACCCTGCTCTAATCTAAAACATGTGTGTTAAAAAGTTTTATTTTCTTATTGCTGAATCTCAGGCACAAAATCTTAACGACTGGCTTCTGTGAATGCAGATAGTGACTCAGCCTTTAGTTCAGAGGTTCTGGGGATCTACCTAGAATGTTTTCTTAATAGAATGATTTGGAATCTTTAATGCCCTCCATTTGATGGAAGAAAGGAGCAAACATTAAAAAAAAAATCTCAGACTTTCTGAAAACCTGAGATAAGAATATGAAGAATTCCCGTACAGCTTTCTCCAACTTCCCCAACTATTAACACTTTGCCATATTTGTTCTATCATTCCATGTGTATGTGTGCCTTTCTTTCAGAATCATTTGAGATGAAGTGGCATGCATTATGCCATTTATCCTTTAATTCTTCAGTGTATATTTCCTAAAAATGAGGACATTGTCATAGTTAACCAGAATCAATTCATGAAAATCAAGAAAATAATGTTGATACAGTTCTATTGTCTGTTCCCCACATTCCATTCCGTATTTAGCCAGTTGTCTCAGTAGTGTTCTTTGGGCCCAGGATTCAACCCAGGATTACTTGTTGTATTTCTTTGAGGTGTGTCTTTAGTTTCCTTCATTCTAGAACAGTTCCTCAGTCTTTCCTTATCTTTAATGACTGATTTTTTTTAAGGATACAGATCAGTTACTTTGTAGAATGTCACTCAGTTTGGATTTGCCTAATGTTTTGTCATGATTGGATTCTAGCGATGCATTTTTAGCATGAATACATTGAAGTGGTGGGGGCTTCCCTGATAACTCAGTGGTAAAGAATCTGCTGCCAATGCAGGAGACACACAAGAAGATGGTTTGATCCCTGGGTTGGGAAGATCCTCTGGAGGAGGAAATGGCAACCCGATCCAATATTCTTGTCGGGATAATCCTACGGACAGAGGAGCCTGGCGGGCTACAGTCCATGGGGTTGCAAAGAGTCAGACACAACTGAGCAAATTTAAGTGGTGATGTGTCCTTATTGCGTTTTACTCACAGGCAAACAATGTCAATTTGTCATTTTGGCTCTTTTTGTTGTTGTTGTTGTTGTTGTTGTTTTTCTGTTACGGTTGATATTAATTATTATTGCTTGGTTAGGATAGTGTCCACTAGGTTTTTCTACTACGAAGTTAATAAAGTGAGTAATTTGTGGACTTATTTTGCAACTTAGGAAACATACTGTTTCACAGCTAACTTTCACCCACTTGTTTTAGTATTTATTAATACAGATTGTCTGAACCAGTATTAATTACAATGGTATCCAAAGTGTGATTTTCACATTTATTTTCCTTTTGGGTTTGTTAGTTCACGTATACTGTAGGGTAGATGTTTTTCTCACACCCCCACCCCCCATTTATTTACTTAAAAAAATTATAGTAGTTTGAATTTGTGATTTCTTTTTCATTTAATGACATAGTTAATTTTAATGTGCAGATTTGACCCAGATTTTGCCTGTGGCAACTCAAGTTCTATCTTGTGTCTGTTTGATCTGTCGACATCATTCTTTGAGCATCTACTTCTTTCTGGCACAAGAAAGTGTTCCAGCCTCATCTGGAGATTTCTTTATCCCACTTTGGTTTTCTGACAGAATGTGGTCACTGGAGAAGGGAATGGCAAACCACTTCAGTATTCTTGCCTTGAGAACCCCATGAACAGTATGAAAAGGCAAAATGATAGGATATTGAAAGAGGAACTCCCCAGGTTAGTAGGTGCCCAATATGCTACTGGAGATCAGTGGAGAAATAATTCCAGAAAGAATGAAGGGATGGAGCCAAAGCAAAAACAATACCCAGTTGTGGATGTGACGGGTGATAGAAGCATCTGATGCTGTAAAGAGCAATATTGAAGAGGAACCTGGAGTGTTAGGTCCATGAATCAAGGCAAATTGGAAGTGGTCAAACAGGAGATGGCAAGAGTGAACATTGACATTCTAGGAATCAGCGAACTAAAATGGACTGGAATGGGGGAATTTAACTCAGATGACCATTACATCTACTACTGTGGGCAGGAATCCCTTAGAAGAAATGGAGTAGCCATCATGGTCAACAGAAGAGTCCGAAAAGCAGTGCTTGGATACAATCTCAAAAACGACCAAATGATCTCTGTTTGTTTCCAAGGCAAACCATTCAATATCACAGTAATCCAAGTCTATTCCCCAACCAGTAACGCTGAAGAAGCTGAAGTTGAACAGTTCTATGAAGACCTATAAGACCTTTTAGAACTAACACCCAAAAAAGATGTCCTTTTCATTATAGGGGACTGGAATGCAAAAGTAGGAAGTCAAGAAACACCTGGAGTAACAGGCAAATTTGGCCTTGGAATATAGAATGCAGCAGGGCAAAGGCGAATAGAGTTTTGCCAAGAGAACACACTGGTCATAGCAAACACTCTCTTCCAACAACACAAAAGAAGACTCTACTCATGGACATCACCAGATGGTCAACACCAAAATCAGATTGATTATATTCTTTGCAGCCAAAGACAGAGAAGCTCTATACAGTCAGCAAAAACAAGACCAGGAGCTGACTGTGGCTCAGATCATGAACTCGCTATTGCCAAATTCAGACTTAAATTGAAGAAAGTTAGGGAAAACCACTAGACCATTCAGATATGACCTAAATCAAATCCCTTATGATTATACAGTGGAAGTAAGAAATAGATTAAGGAACTAGATCTGATAGAGTGCCTGATGAACTATGGAATGAGGTTCGTGACATTGTACAGGAGACAGGGATCAAGACCATCCCCATGGAAAAGAAATGCAGAAAAGCAAAATGGCTGTCTGGGGAGGGCTTACAAATAGCTGTGAAAAGAAGACAAGCGAAAAGCAAAGGAGCAAAGGAAAGATATCAACATCTGAATGCAGAGTTCCAAAGAATAGCAAGGAGAGATAAGAAAGCCTTCCTCAGCGATCAATGCAAAGAAATAGAGGCAAACAACAGAATGGGAAAGACTAGAGATCTCTTCAAGACAATTAGAGATACCAAGGGAACATTTCATGCAAAGATGGGCTCGATAAAGGACAGAAATGGTATGGACCTAACAGAAGCAGAAGATATTAAGAAGAGGTGGCAAGAATACACAGAAGAACTGTATAAAAAAGATCTTCAGAACCAAGATAGTCACAATGGTGTGATCACTGACCTAGAGCCAGACATCCTAGAATGTGAAGTCCAGTGGGCCTTAGAAAGCATCACTATGAACAAAGCTAGTGGAGGTGATGGAATTCCAGTGGAGCCATTTCCAATCCTGGAAGAATATGCTATGAAAGTGCTGCACTCAATATGCCAGCAAATTTGGAAACCTCAGCAGTGGCCACAGGACTGGAAAAGGTCAGTTTTCATTCCAATCCCAAAGAAAGGCAATGCCAGAGAATGCTCAAACTACCACACAATTGCACTCATCTCACACGGTAGTAAAGTAATGCTCAAAATTCTCCAAGCCAGGCTTCAGCAGTAAGTGAACCGTGAACTTCCAGATGTTCAAGCTGGTTTTAGAAAAGGCAGAGGAACCAGAGATCAAATTGCCAACATCCGCTGGATCATCAAAAAAGCAAGAGTTCCAGAAAAACATCTATTTCTGCTTTATTGACTATGCCAAAGCCTTTGATTGTGTGGATCACAATAAACTGTGGAAAATTCTGAAAGAGATGGGAATACCAGACCACCAGACTTGTCTCTTGAGAAACCTATATGCAGGTCAGGAAGCAACAGTTAGAACTGGACATGAGCAACAGACTGGTTCCAAATAGGAAAAGGAGTACATCAAGGCTGTATATTGTCACCTTGCTTATTTAACTTATATGCACAGTACATCATGAGAAATGCTGAGCTGGAGGAAACACAAGCTGGAATCAAGATTGCCAGGAGAAATATCAATAACCTCAGATATGCAGATGATACCACCCTTATGGCAGTAAGTGAAGAGGAACTAAAAAGCCTCTTGATGAAAGTGAAAGTGGAGAGTGAAAAAGTTGGCCTAAAGATCAACATTCAGAAAACGAAGATCATGGCATCTGGTCCCATTACTTCATGGGAAATAGATGGGGAAACAGTGGCAGTGTCACACTTTATTTTTGGGGGTTCCAAAATCACTACAGATGGTGATTGCAACCATGAAATTAAAAGATGCTTCCTCCTTGGAAGGAAACTTATGACCAACCTAGATAGCATATTAAAAAACAGAGACATTACTTTGCCAACAAAGGTCCGTCTAGTCAAGGCTATGGTTTTTCCTGTGGTCATGTATGGATGTGAGAGTTGGACTGTGAAGAAAGCTGAGCGCCGAAGAATTGATGCTTTTGAAGTGTGGTGTTGGAGAAGACTCCTGAGAGTCCCATGGACTGCAAGGAGATCCGACCAGTCCATTCTGAAGGAGATCAGCCCTGGGATTTCTTTGGAAGGAATGATGCTAAAGCTGAAACTCCAGTCCTTTGGCCACCTCGTGTGAAGAGTTGACTCACTGGGAAAGACTCTGATGCTAGGAGGGATTGGGGGCAGGAGGAAAAGGGGACGACAGAGGATGAGATGGCTGGATGGTATTGCAGACTCGATGGACGTGAGTTTGAGTGAACTCCGGGGGTTGGTGATGGACAGGGAGCCTGGCGTGCTGTGATTCATGAGGTCACATAGAGTCGGACATGACTGAGCGACTGCACTGAACTGAACTGATCTGAACTGAACTTTGATTTCAGTCATTCCTCCTAGAAATCCTGATTCCTTTTGTTTGTCAAAAGTATTTAGATTCCAAATTCTGGGCACTCGGTATTCTCATTGTCCTTGCCATGCAATTGCATTAGGTCGTTTCATGAAACAAAGCTAGGTAGTATGTGTTCGGCTGCATATTTGAGCGTCCCTGGTGACTCAGTGGTGAAGAACTCACCTGCCAATATAGGAGATGGAAGTTTGATTCCTGGGTCAGGAAGATACCCTGGGGAACTAAATGACAGTCCACTCTAGTATTCTTGCCTGGGAAATCCAGTGGACAAAGAAGCCTGATTGGCTACACTCCATTTGGTCGCAGAAGAATCAGACATGACTTAGTGACTAAGCGACAACAAAAAGCACCGAGACATGGTTTTTTTGCTTTATCTATCTACTGAAAACCGAGAGTTCTTATCACTGCCTCTTATTTGGATTCACTACCACAGGATTTCTTTTTAGTCTGTGCCTTGGTATATTTTAATTTACCTTTTCTGACAGTGAGTAATCTTGATTCCTGTCAACCTTAATATACTTATTTGCTCAATCTCTGTTTGTAATTAATCTCCCAGTCATGTAACTGTCTTGTCACTCTCTATCCCACCAGCCATGACTGCATGGGCTGTCTCATCCTCAGCTGTGTGTTTGTCAGGTCCCCAGTCTGGCCATTGCATAGTTAATTCTGTCCTTTAATAGCATATTGCTAACACATTTTGAGTTTCTAGCCTCTCTGAATATGACAGATGAATTTTCCAGGCCCCTGACCCCTTAGCTCCAGTGAGCAAGGGGAAAGAGCCATAGTCTTTTTTCATATGCTCATGGCAGGATACATATGATGTGTTTTATTTTGGTCAATAATTCATAATATGTATATGAGTTGAAAAATATAAACATAAAAACTAAGAGAATATGGTTGTTAATTTTCATTTTTTTCCCATCATAACTTAAATTCAAGCATCTTAACATGAGTATAAGTTCTTCAATTGCACTGCAATATAATTTTTCATTGCTGATTGTTTTGTAAAAGAATGTAATGTTCTTAGTTTTTTTGCTTACTGCAACATTTCTGGTAGTTGTTTGTTTTTACCTTGGGCTTATTCAGCACTGTGCTTTTCATAGCTCAGTAAACATTCACAGTGAAATTACACAGCTAACTCATTGCTCTTCCTTCTTCCTTTACTATTGTGTCTTCAGGATATTTACTTGTAGCAGGTCTGTAAAGTCTTATTTTGATCCATGAGATTATAGTAGGTCTGCTAGCTTTTTTCACTATTTAATTCAACAGCAGTCTGCCTTTCTCTCGCATGAACAATTTATATTCTTCGTTGTTTGCAATATCAGCTTTCACTTTTATATGTAAGTGTAGGAGTTTCATTTTCAAATTCTGATTATTTATCATGATCATTTTTCAAAGAAACTCAGTCACGTTCATGAAATAAAGCATACCTTTTTTAGATTGAGGCTCTGAATATAACCCACTGTAATTCATACATGGGAGGAGATAGAGAGTTTGTGTATGTATGGATACATGTGTATAAAAAGAGGTTATTTTTGCTAAGAGCAGTTTTAGACTAGAAACAGATTTAGGAGGACTGTACAGAGATTTTCCATATATCTCTGCCCCTGCACATATCACATATATAGGCCTCCTCTTTATCAGCATCACTTATCAGAATGGTACATTATTACTAGGGAAGAATCTACGTTAATATATCATTATCACTCAACAGCCATAGTTTGCCTTAGATTTCCTTCCTGCTGTTGTGTATTCTGTGGGTTTGGACAAATGTATAATGACATATAGGAGTTCCAAGGTAGTGCAGTCATAAACAAAACACCTGCCAATGCAAGAGATGCGGGAGACGTGGGTTGCATCCCTGGGACAGGAAGATTCCCTGGTGGAGGAAATGGCAACCCAATCCAGTATTCTTGCCTAGAAAATTCCGTGGACAGAGCCTGGTGGCTACAGTCTATGTGGTATCAGAGTCAGACACACTGAGCATGCATGCACACATGCATAATGACATATCTATCCCTGGCAACCACTGATCTTTTTAATGTCTCCATAGTTTTGCTTTTTTTCAGAATGTTGTAGTTGGAGCCATTTCACATATAGCCTTTTCCGATTGTCTTCTTTCTGTTAGTCATATGCATTTAAGGTTTCTCTGTGTCTTTTTTGTGACATGATAGCTAAATTCTTTCAGTGCTAAATAGTTTTCCATTCTGTGTATTCCAGTTTATCCATTCAGTTACCCATTCACCTATTGAAAAACATCTTTGTTGCTTCCAAAGTTTTGGCAACTTTAAATAAAGCTGCTATAAACATCCATGTGCAGGTTTTTGTGTGGACATAAGCTTTTGACTCCTTTTGGTAAATATAAATAACCAAGGAGCGTGATACTGGATTGCTAAGAGTGTTTAGTTTTGTAGGAAATTGCCAAACTGTCTTCCTAAGTGATTGTAGTATTTTGCATTCCCATCAGCATTGAATAAGAGTAGCTCCACATCCTTAGCAGCTTTTGATATGGTCAGTGTTTTGGATTTGGGCCATTCTAATAGGAGAAGGCGAAGGCACCCCACTCCAATACTCTTGCCTGGAAAATCCCATGGACGGAGGAGCCTGGTAGGCTGCAGTCCATGATGACACTAAGAGTCGGACACGACTGAGCGACTTCACTTTCAATTTTCACTTTCATGCATTGGAGAAGGAAATGGCAGCCCACTCCAGTGTTCTTGCCTGAAGAATCTCAGGGATGGGGGAGCCTGGTGGGCTGCCATCTATGGGGTCCCACAGAGTCAGACACGACTGAAGTGACTTAGCAGTAGCAGTAGCAATAGGTATGTAGTCATATTTCATTTTTGCTTTAATTTTCATTTCCATGTTGACATGTGATGTTAAACATCTTTTCATATATCAGTTCAGTTCAGTCGCTCAGTTGTGTCTGACTCTTCGTGACCGCATGGACTGCAGCACACCGGGCTTCCTGGTCCATCTTCAACACCTGGAGCTTGCTCAAACTGATATCTATAGAGTCGTTGATGCCATCCAACCATTCTCTGTCGTCCCCTTCTCCTCCTGCCTTCAATCTTTCCTAGCATCAGGGTCTTTTCCAGTTCGTCAGTTCTTTGCATCAGGTGGCCAAAGTACTGGAGTTTCAGCTTCAGCATCAGTCCTTCCAATAAATATTCAGAACTGATTTCCTTATATATATGTATGTATTTTACCATCTGCATTTATTATTTGATGAGGTATCTGTTCAGGTCTTTGATCTGTATTCTTGTCTATTGTTTGTTTTCTTGCTGTTGAGTTCTAAGAGTTCTTTGTATACTTTGGATACCAGTCCTTTATTTTAAGATATGTGCACATATTTTCCCCCAGTCTGTGGATTGTGTTTTCATTCCATTGACAGCTTCTTTTGGAGAGCAGATAATTTAAAATTTCATGGAAATTTAGCTTATCAATTCTTTTGAGTGATGGATCATGCATTTGGTGTTATATGTTTAAAGTTATCACCAAACCCAAGGTCATTTAGATTTTCTCCTGTTTTCTTCTAGGAGTTTTATAGTTTTGCATTTCACATTTATTTTTACCTAAGTCATGTTGACCCTAAGGGTCATGTTGACCTTAACCTTGTTCTTTCTTCTTTGATAACGTGTTGACTCTTCTGAGTCTTTTGCCTTTCCATATAAACTTTAGAATCAGTTTTTTGATAGCCACATAATAGCTTACTGAGATTTTAATTGGGTTTGAATTGAATCTATTGATATTAAGTTGAGGAAAACTGACAGTATTGAGTCTTCTTATCCATGAACATAGAATATAACTCCATTTATTTAATTCTTTGATAGCTTTCATCAGAGTTCTGTAGTTTTCTGTATATAGATCTTGTATTTATTTTGTTAACTTTATACCTGTTGACTTATTTTGGGGTAATAATGTAAATGGTATTGTGTTGTTTAATTTCAAATTCCACTTGTGTATTGCTAATACATAAGAAGATGATTTACTTTTATGTATTAACCTTGTATCCCACACTTGGTGTAATTGCTTATTGGTTCCAATGGTGGTTTGGTTGACTGTTTCAGATTTTCTCTATGGGCAATTATGTTATCCTAATTCTTTTTAACATATACATATACTATTTTGAATCTCAGTACTTTAGAAAGTTAGTAGTTTGATTTATTCAGTTTAATGTTGATATGAAATCCCAGCTAAAGTAATTTCGAGTACCAAATAGCATAGTAATAGAATATATTAATAACTCCTTACACAGTTTTATCAGATAGTTCTGTAGATTTTTTGAGGGGGTGGGGTAACGGAGATACATTTTTGCCTAAATTTTATAGTTTTTCTTTATATTTGGGAAATTTTGTATCTCTTTCTTTCATGTTAGTCTTAATTCAGAGTCTGGATTGAATAAACAGTGTGGTCCATTTTCTTTATTTTAATATATTCTTAAAAGGATTAGGAAAGAAAATGGGATAACTGATTTTTTTTTAATGTTTGATTTTAGCCAAGATTCAATTCTTAATCTAAATGGTTTAGTGCCTCAGAGCTAAGAAGGCACCCATTACTTTTTTCTAAAAAAACTTCATATATTTGGTTCATCTTTGATTTTGTTTTTTTTTTTATAGCAATTAAAAATTTCAAAAGATGAGAAACTCAGTTCAAATATGACTTCTTTTTAATCCAAATTGCAATTCTGCCACCTAGTGTTTGTACATGGACTTTAAAAGAGGATTCTTTTTAATTCTTTCTTTTAAAAAACTAAAAATAATTTTCCCTTCATCTTTAGTTTACAAATTTAATACTCAGCTTAATAAAACTTTTAAAGGAAGCTCCAAGTTTTTAATGAATTAGATTGTTAGTATCTCACATTTTAAAGTTCATTAATTATTTTAAAAATTCCTGGTATAATTAACCCTTGAACATCACGGGTTTGAGCTGTGCAGATCAAGTGAATTTTTTTTAATATACACATTCTACAGTACCACATTATTCGTGGTTTGGTTAAATGCACGGATTTAGGGATTTTCTACTGCTTGGGAGTTGGTGCCCCTAACCCCTGTGTTCAAGGTTTCAGTTCAGTTCAGTTCAGTTCAGTTCAGTCGCTCAGTCGTGTCCGACTCTTTGCGATGTTTACACGATTTAGTTTTCTAACGAGTAATTTTGCTCTCTTAGAGTCGAGGTGGAAAGAAGTTTCTTGCTGTACTGAAAGAAATCTTGGACAGGGATCCTTTGTCTCAACTGTGTGAGAATGAAATGGATCTTATTTGGACTTTGCGACAAGACTGCAGAGAGAATTTCCCACACGCGTTGCCGAAATTGCTGCTGTCGATCAAGTGGAATAAACTTGAGGATGTTGCTCAGGTAACAAGAGATCATTTTTGTAACTCCATTTGGTGGTTATATTACTTTATTGATTTCATGTAAATTGTCCTTTCCTACAAAGGTATGTTTCTATAGGTTGTATAATTTTCTGTAGAAGTTTACAGGTTTTAAACTCTTAGACCTTCTGATCTAAATGGTAGTCCAGAAAATTTTAAGATTTCAAAATCCCAAATTCTGAATAGGTTTTCTATGTCCTTTACTAAAGGTAATTAAAACTTAGGTCTTGGAATAATCATCCATAATTTCTACCAGCATATGGTAGATCCTGGGTTACTTTTACCAGCTTTATCAATGAACTTGTAGGTTTTCATCTTAAGACCCTTTGCAATGAATGTGTAAAATGCATATGTATTGTTTGAAATTAACCTCTATTTTTAGAAGTTAACATTTTATATCATAAATGATATAAAACATCACTTTTATTATTTATTTAAAGTTGGGCAGTGTTGATGACATTTGCCTTTATGCAGTATAGAGAAAAGGGGAAAAAAATTCGGGTACAGAAGAAGCCACCAAATTTTAGCTACTTGATTTTGTTTTTAAGAACGTATGAAAAAACAGTGGCATTACGAAATTCATTTGGTTATCAATGTTCTCCAGAAAATTTCTTGAAATGATTTTTTAATCAGAATGAATACATTTGGTATATTAAGAGAACTGCATTTATTCACCTTACTTACTTAAATTCAGTTGGTCTTTAAAATTTTTTCTTGTTTTGTTAAATCTATAATGAGTTAAATTTAGTTGAGAAATACATATTTCTTTTAATCTTGTATTTTTAAAATCTTTACTTTATTGTTTTATTTCTCAAATTAAGTTTAGAAAGGATTTCTTTTGAGTTTATTCCTAGTGTCTAACAGTTTTTTTTGGAATCATGTTACAAAATTATATGATGTGCCTTATTTGAACTGTTTATACAGTTAGGCCACATGACCATTACTTAGTTTGAAAAGGAGCTATTTTTGTCAGGATATCTTTTTTTTAAAGCTAGATTTTAATTATTCCGATATAGTTGTCATCTAACCAGTTATTTCTTTAAATTCAAGGTTAGTTTTCTGTGAACGCCCATAATGGTTGAATGTAAGATATAAGAATTTTTTGGTTGGCACATTTGCCTACTTCTCATGAATGGCATTCATTTCTAAGTGCCTAGCCAAGAAATGCATCATTTTATTATTTTGTATAGATTAGAATAGAAAAAAAATTCTTACTATACTCTAAGTTATCTGAAAAAGAGGTTTTGTATTTTATCTGTAAGAAAATAGAGTAAGAGAGTCCAAGCTTCGTATTTTTTTATTTGAAACCCAGGGACACAGATTTTTATACTGAAGAGTTTAGTATACTTGTCTCATTTCCATGAGTGAATCTGAAATTTGTTGTTTTCAGATACAAGTTAATTTCCTCCATTGTGTAGAAAAAGTCAGTAGTGTAACTGGATACTCTAATAGAAAAACCTAAACATGTATAAGCAAGTACAGGAAGACATGAATTTCATGATCCTAAGCCACCCTTTTAGTAGTCTAGAAAGGAAGAGCAACAGATTAAAAAATAGTGTGTTTTGGCACCTCCCCAGTCCTATACCATTGCCAGTTACACTGAACTGGTAGAAGAGAATATAAACCATATTTTCAATAAATTGATTACTAAACTTCCCTAGTGTTCAAGTGGTTAAGAATCCACCTGATGATGTAGGGGACATGGGTTTGATACCTGGGCCGGCAAGATTCTACATGCCATGGGTCAGCTGAGCCCATTCATAGCTACTGAGCCTGTGCTCTCTAGTGCCTGCGAGTCGTTAAGTACTGAAGCTCACATGCCCTAGAGCCCATGCCCTACAACTAGAGAGTAGCCCCTGCTCGCCGAAACTAGAGAAAGTACTTGTGCAGCAACTAAGACCCAGTGCAGTCAAAAATAAATAAGTGAATAAATAAAAATTTTTTTAAAATTGACTGCCTAAGAGAAGTAGAGAGTCAGAACCTGGTGCAAATTTGTACTGTGATTCTGAAGGTATAAGCCATGGGTGAAAATTCTATAAAAGATTAGCCTCCCATTAATCCACAGGAAAGTATTCTTTTAGCATACTGCAGAAGGGATTTCAATAGCCATATAAATAGTGAAATTAATTCAGTTGTCTCTGCAGGAGATGAGCAATTAATTACATGTTAATTGCACTATTTATAGTGAAAAACAGTGAAAATAGTGACACTAATTTCACTATTTATTTGGCTAAGTCAGATTTGCCTTCCCTATTTGCTTCCATAGCTTTCATTAAACTGAAGTGATGAGTGTTTGTAATTTAATGTTTATATTTCAATTTAATAATTATAAATAACATACTAAAAGAATTACTTTTTAGTAGTAGGGCTATTTTCAATACCAGTTGAACCTCTGTTATTATATAACATTATCTATCCCAGTATTGTGTTTGTGGAGCAGTGTATTCCATGTGTTAACTGGGGATGCTAGGAGTTTTTTTAAACTATTGTGTCAGTTCCTTAGAAAACGATCCCCCTTACCTATATAAGGAGTACTGGTCCATTAGAGTTTTGGAGGAATTGTGTGATAAAACCTGGGATTAGGTAGGCGTTTCATATCATTAAACCAGTATTCCTCAATCTTTTTTCATTATTACACTCCTGAGGAGCATTTTTACATAATTTTCCCTTAATAGCCCTATCCCCATGGGATTTCGATACCACAGGTAAGTGTATGTAAGTCTGCCTATGTACTGTATGCATGCACGTACTGTATACATTAAAAGAACAAGTATAAGAGGTAATCATTTTCTTCAGTAGTTTAAGAATAATGAATCAAGATTTAAGGTAAAAGTTAAAATGTAAAAATTAACATTTCACTCTATTTGTTGAATAAGTTTGATATAATGTATTATGTAAATTGCAGAATATCACATTTCATATCCAAGTTAGTAATTTATGTAAATGTATATTAATAATAGTAATGTAATCAACCTCTAAAATTTACTCAAAAGGGTTATTTTTTCTAATGCAAAGCAATTTAAAGTTAATTTTTTATAAATTATCATTCAGTTGAGTTCATTTCAGTTGCTCAGTCGTGTCTGACTCTTTGCGACCCTATGAATCGCAGCACACCAGGCCTCCCTTTCCATCACCAACTCCTAGAGTTCACTGAAACTCACGTCCATCGAGTCAGTGATGCCATCCAGCCATCTCATCCTCTGTCGTCCCCTTCTCCTCCTGCCCCCAATCCCTCCCAGCATCAGAGTCTTTTCCAGTGAGTCAACTCTTCGCTTGAGGTGGCCAAAGTACTGGAGTTTGAGCTTTAGCATCATTCCTTCCAAAGAAATCCCAGGGCTGATCTCCTTCAGAATGGACTGGTCGGATCTCCTTGCAGTCCAAGGGACTCTCAAGAGTCTTCTCCAACACCACACTTCAAAAGCATCAGTTCTTCGGCGCTCAGCCTTCTTCACAGTCCAACTCTCACATCCATACATGACCACAGGAAAAACCATAGCCTTGACTAGACGAACCTTTGTTGGCAATGTCTCTGCTTTTCAATATGCTGTCTAGGTCGGTCATAACTTTCCTTCCAAGGAGTAAGCGTCTTTTAATTTCATGGCTGCAGTCACCATCTGCAGTGATTTTGGAGCCCGAAAAAATAAAGTCTGCCACTGTTTCCACTGTTTCCCCATCTATTTCCCATGAAGTGATGGGACCAGATGCCATGATCTTCGTTTTCTGAATGTTGAGCTTTAAGCCAACTTTTTCACTCTCCACTTTCACTATCATCAAGAGGCTTTTTAGTTCCTCTTCATTTTCTGCCATAAGGGTGGTGTCATCTGTATATCTGAGGTTATTGATATTTCTCCTGGCAATCTTGATTCCAGCTTGTGTTTCTTCCAGCTCAGCGTTTCTCATGATGTACTCTGTATATAACTTAAATAAGCAGGGTGACAGTATACACCCTTGACATAGCCCTTTTCCTATTTGGAACCAGTCTGTTGTTCCATGTCCAGTTCTAACTGTTGCTTCCTGACCTGCATACAAATTTCTCAAGAGGCAGATCAGGTGGTCTGGTATTCCCATCCTTTCAGAATTTTCCACAGTTGATTGTGATCCACAGAGTCAAAGGCTTTGGCATCGTCAAGAAAGCAGAAATAGATGTTTTTCTGGAACTCTCCCACTTTTTCCATGATCCAGCGGATGTTGGCAGTTTGATCTCTGGTTCCTCTGCCTTTTCTAAAACCAGCTTGAACATCTGGAAGTTCACAGTTCACGTATTGCTGAAGCCTGGCTTGGAGAATTTTGAGCATTACTTTACTACGTGTGAGATGAGTACAATTATGCGGTAGTTTGAGCATTCTCTGGCATTGCCTTTCTTTGGGATTGGAATGAAAACTGACCTTTTCCAGTCCTGTGGCTACTGCTGAGTTTTGCAAATTTGCTGGCATATTGAATGCAGCACTTTCACAGCATCTTCTTTCAGGATTTGAAAGACCTCAACTGGAATTCCATCACTTCCACTAGCTTTGTTTGTAGTGATGCTTTCTAAGACCCACTTGACTTGACATTCCAGGATGTCTGGCTCTAGGTCAGTGATCACACCATCGTGGTTATCTGGGTCGTGAAGATCTTTTTTGTACAGTTCTTCTGTGTATTCTTGCCATCTCTTCTTAATATCTTCTGCTTCTGTTAGGTCCATACCATTTCTGTCCTTTATCGAGCCCATCTTTGCATGAAATATTCCCTTAGTATCTCTGATTTTCTTGAAGAGATCTCTAGTCTTTCCCATTCTGTTGTTTTCCTCTGTTTGTTTGCATTGATCACTGAGGAAGGCTTTCTTATCTCTTCTTGCTATTCTTTGAAACTCTGCATTCAGATGCTTATATCTTTCCTTTGCTCCTTTGCTTTAACTTAAATTTTAAATTTGTTTTGTATGAGAAAATACCTTAACTACTAGTTACTCATTTAGATGTTGACTTTTTTTGGGCACTTGAGAAATTAATGAGAAGTTTTGTAATTTTCATAATTAAAACAATAAATTTAAATTATTTTTATGTAATTGTCAAAGCCCAAGTTTCTCACAAATGCTCAAATGACAAATGACAAGGCAGACAGCAGGTTCCACAGGCCACCTCCTGCAACACGACTTTGAGGTTGAACATGCAATTGAGAGAAGCCTTCAGCCATTGCCATCTATTTGCCGTATTCTTGTATCTCTGGTCTTGCATACATTTTGTGCTTCTTCCTTGATCTTGATGTCAGTGCTGTTTAAGTAATACCTAAGAAAACCCAGCGACATAAATTAGAAATTAAGGAATAAGACTTTGTCAGATAGGGTTGAGCTGTGGACAGCCACAACTCATAATTGTCAAAAAAGTATTTCATTCTCCTCCATAACCACTTTTCTTCCCACTTCCCTTCTGCAATAAGAATGTAAGCTATAAAGATACCAAAATCATGAAGAGGAAGGGACTCTTTCCAATATCAGCCCTTCATAAAAGGAAATCAACTCTGATGAGTCTCACTCATTCTGTTGGGAGGCAGATGAAATCCTTTCTAGAAATTTGGGTTTTCTGGAACTTAGGTTTCCATGTCCATCTGAACCCAACCTTCATGGGTAATCCCAAGTCATCCCCCCATGGGATGCTTTCTTATCCTATGTCTTGATAATTTCTAAGTGGCATCTGTAAGTGGGAAACTGGCTGTATTTAATAAACTAGGTACTGTTTATTTCCTGTGGGTAACTTACTATGATTTAAAGGATTTAAATGTATTCTAGTCAATAAAGTTTTATAAAGTGATAGATATAAACTCTGTTAAACTCTCTCAAGATAATTTTATGTTGATATATTAATGTACTTTTTCAGCTTATATTTGTAATTTGAATTTTAAGTATTTCTTTTTATTTTTTATTTTATTTTTTTAAGTATTTCTTTTTAAAAAAATTTATTTTTAATTGGAGGATATTTGCTTTACAGTGTTGTGTTGATTTCTGTACAACAAGGTGAATCAGCTATAGGTATACATACATCTCTCCCTCTTTAGTCTCCCTCAAAGGCCTTTAAGTATTTCTTAGTCATTTCTCTCTCCTCCCCTTCCTCTCACCTTCTCCTCTCCTCTTGCCCTGCCTTTATTTCCTTTTTTAAAAAAAAATTTAATGGTTAATGATTGTAGAATTCATATATTCAGTGTATCATTCTACTTCTAGCTAAGTATATAATCGCTTTTTTGCCTGCTTACCTATAGAATACCTCAGCAGAGACCATCTTTTGTTAACCTATATTAGCAATAATAGATTTTTGAGGCCTTAGTAATTGCACGTATACTTCTCCTTTCTTTTGACCATCTCTGTTCCTGTGTACCGAGAAAAAACGGATAAGTGGTTCAGAAGTTATAGGAGAGAAAAGTAATCTTTTTTTTCCTTTTAACTTTTAAACAGCTTCAAGCACTGCTTCAGATTTGGCCTAAACTGCCCCCCCGGGAGGCCCTTGAGCTTCTAGATTTCAACTATCCAGATCAGTATGTGCGAGAATATGCTGTGGGCTGCCTGCAACAGATGAGGTATCTCCTGCAGGAGGCTTTTTGGGGTCAAGGAATAACTTGTGGGTGAGAAGAGAAGTTGAGATCTGCTTGAATGTTCTGTAAGAAAGGAACAGGCTAGGAATGATTCCGTTCAAAGCATTTGTTCTCTTCCTCCCTATTATTCTCTCATACTCTCAAGTCTCTCCTATCCAACACACACACATACACACACACACACACACGATACAGATGTTTTTCTTTTTGGCCATACCACATGGCGTATAGTATCTTAGATCCCTGACCAAGGATTAAACCCACACCCCTGCAGTGGAAACATGGTATCTTAACCACTGAACCATTAGGGAAGTCTCCTCTCTATAACAGAAAAACAATCAAAAACTGCTTCTGGTGGTCCCCAAGATCACTCTCCAGTTCCATGACTCTTGGCTAAGATTTATTATAGCAAAAGAATACAGAGCAGAATTGGCAAAGGAAAAATTCATGGGGCAGAATCCAGAGGAAACCAGAGAGATGCTTCTAAGAGTTCTTTCCAAAAGGAGTCACACTGACTACACTTAATTCCCCCAGCAACAATTCGTGACAGCATGCCTGAATACTATCTACCAGAAAGCATGTTAGAGACTTGGTTGTAGTTTGTTTGTTCATTAGTTTGATTTTTATTAAGACCTAGTCATTTAAGTACCTCTGTTTAGCATATTCCCACATCCTAGACTCCCAGAATGAAAATGGGTGTTGGGCATAAGCAGTACTGTTTGCAGAACAGTTTAAGCAGTGACCTAGTCTTATTTGTTAGGGTGGTGAGAAGCCTTCCCTGTCTACATTCCCAGATGCCAGCCAAGGGCTAACCTTGTATGCTTACTTTTTCAAAGGATAGCAATCTCGCTTGCTATTCTATTAACTCTTTTCTGTCCACTACCCAGAACTAAGAAATATTAATTTCTTAATTTGTATTTTTAAAGTTTTTACTTTTAAGTATTTTTTAAGCAATTAACATTACAGTTAGAGTCTTCATAGTTTGCTTATTTAGTCCTGATTACTTTCACTTCTCAGAGACAACTGTTAACACAAATTTGGTGTGTATTTTCTATACATCATTTTTCTGTTTTTATCAGTTTTATATATCTGTACAGTATAGGTATGAGGTAATATTGTACATTTAAAAATTAGTTAAATGTGTCTTGTCACATATATATTGTTTTACATAGTTTTTTTTTCCTTTATCAAACATTATGTTTTTGAGGGTAGTCTTCTCCTGTTATGTATAAATGTAGTTTATTCCTTCCACTAGTGTGTAATATTCTGTCATAGATATTTATTACATTTCTCCATTTCTCTATTGAAGAACATTTTAGATTTCTCAAAATTTCCCATTATTAACAATGCAGTGAACATGTTTGTATAGTCCCTTTAGGGTAATACATGTGTGAGAATCTGTGGGATTTATTTGATAAAATATCATTTCTGAGACAATCTCAGACAATGAGCATTTAAAATTTTTTCCATTTTCCTTCTAGCCTCAAAAGGAGGGGTTATACTGTATGGTTTGCTTTTTTTTTTTTTTTCTTTTGGCTGTGACGCACAGCATGTGGGATCTTAGTTCTCAGACCAAGGGTCAGACCTGCACCTCCTGCATTGGCAGTCCAGAATCTTAACCATTGGACCACCAGGGAAGTCTCTGTATGATTATTTAAAAAGCAAAACTTCTCAGAAAATTAAGGATATAGTGATTTTTTTTTCTTTTTAAAATAAATCATTTATGTTTTAAATTGTGTGATATTCAAAGCAAATTATACAAAATATTTTTTCAGGTATGTCTATGAGACGTCTTTTTAAGTATTAGGAAAGAGGAGGCCCCTTCTATACTTCTGTCACACTATTTATAGGTTTTATAATGGGCATGGATTTTACAGTAAGCTTAAAATTGTTGTATAGATAGTTTTTAAAAATGAGGCTCCCCATTGTTCCTCAGCCTCCCTAAGTTTGCATTGGATACCTGAGGGGCAGGCTACCTGCCACCTCCTTGGAATGAGCCAATTGTTGTTTTCAAATATATTGACCCCTAGGCAGAGATTGCTGTGATCTCATGTTCCATATAGGTAATTCTAATGTGTCTTCCTCTGTTAAATTTTCTGCTTGTGAGGTTTGTTTTTTTTTTTTTTTTCAGATGAATAATGTTCTAGATTTAGGTTCCACATCTGATTTAGACTACATTCTTAACCGTTTATTGTCCAAGACTAGTCACCAAGTAGAGGACTTGAGATAACATATCTTAACCTGACTACAGGAATTGCCTCTAATGAGACTGTTTACATGTGAATGGTTTGGAGATAGATACAAAATAGAGAGCCACAATCTTAATTAATTCAGCTCATTTAATTATAGTGTTTTGTTAATTCCTTGAGTCCTTCCAACTTATAAATGTACTCTTTATTCTTCAAAGTATTTGAAAATTTTAATTGTTCGTTCATTATCTGGGATCAAAAATTACTTAACCCTTTGATAGGAAAGGAAAATTAAGTTGCTGAAGTACTGATGGAATTTGTATTTAAAAAAACTGATTGAGTGAGTATGTAAACTTCTTCAGCATGATCAGAAAACTATTTTTATTATAACTCTGGGCTGATTGTAAATACAGTCATCATTTGTATCAACCTCGTTAACTTACTGAAAGTGCCCCATATAGCTGTTCTTTGCTCCTTTTCATATACTCTTCTGTCCACCGAAATCCTCAGCTTATTTTGTGTTATTATAGTCATGAAAGTGAATATAAGCATGCAACAGGCTTGACCCAAAAGAACCACTGTTTCAAAGTTAGTGTTTGAAGTTTTATAAGTAAGAGGGGTCTTTTTCCAGCTCTGATTGTTGAGTGACTTACTCTGTGTTTTGTTTCTTTCAGTGATGAAGAACTCTCTCAATATCTTTTACAGTTGGTGCAAGTTTTAAAATATGAGCCTTTTCTTGATTGTGCCTTGTCTAGATTCCTACTAGAAAGAGCACTTGCTAATCGGAGGATAGGGCAGTTTTTATTTTGGCACCTCAGGTAAGTCTTTTATATTTCAAATTGAGTCCACTATATGCTTTTGTGAGTATTAATCAACATAATATAGGACGTTTAGCAGAACAGTCCAGCTGCTTTGTTTCTGAGTCATCCATAACATTTATGCTTTCCTGGTGTCTTCTCCTATTTCTCAATACCCAGATTCTCAATTTTCATGATTTAGCAATGTAACTCAGATAAATAAGTGTCCCTCTATGCCTCCTTGATTTTTAACTGTAATTAATAACTTTTCATCATAGTAATTTTTATTACTACTACTGATGGTTATAAGTATTGCTGTTTTCCAGTAAAGTATACTTACTGTGTTGACATATTTGGATTAAGAAATAGACTTACTTATTCCTACAAAAGGTTGTGGATAGTTGTATCATCATTGCTACTATT
Organism: Bos indicus; assembly: GCF_029378745.1. NCBI lineage: Eukaryota > Metazoa > Chordata > Mammalia > Artiodactyla > Bovidae > Bos > Bos indicus. The sequence continues at coordinate 130,816,897 of NC_091760.1, forward strand.
GCGTAAGTAAAGATTTTAGGAATTCCCTGGTGGCTCAGAGGTAAAGAATCCACCTGCCAACGAAAGAGACACAGGTTCAGTCCCTGATAGAAGAAGATCCGACACACCGTGGAGCAACTAAACCCGTACACTATAGTTATTGAGCCTGTGCTGTAGAGCCTGGGAGTAGCAGCTACTGAAGTGCGTGTGCCCTAGAACTCGAGGTCTGAAACAAAGGAAGCCACCACAATGAGAAACCAATGCACCACAACTGGAGAAAAGCCCATCCAGCAACATAGACCCAAGGCAGCCAAAAAATAAATAAAATTATGTATGTATACACACACACACACACACACACACACACAAAAGATTTTAGGTTTTCCTATATCAGCAACTTTATTTTTAGCTTCTTTATTGACAAGGTCATTTTCAGAAATATATCAGTGTTAGTAAACCAGTTTATATGGGAGTAAAATTGAGAAAGAGAGCTAAAGATCTTTTGTTTCCTAGGAAAATTGTCAGTTCTTTGTTTCTGACTCTACTCAGACATTTGTGATTTTTTTCCACCTGGACTTCGTGTTTTTGAAGCTAATCAGTAACAGAAAGATAACTTTTCTCCTCTTTGGCTTAGCTTCTTAAAGAAAATAAGCTGTATAGTATTTTGATGTAATTTTAGGGGTTATAGTTATGAATCTTGATTTCTTTATTATTAACGTTTTAACTTACCTTCTTTCTCATCTAGTTCAATCTTCTTATTTTTAAATCCTCAAATGAATAACAGAGTAAGCTATTCCTTCCTTTCAAATGTGTTTACCATTCTTTAAATGAGAAAAAATATCAAATAGAAGTCAATTGAGAGATTTGTTAATTGTGTGATATGAGTCAGATCTATTTCATCTTCAGTTCAGTTCAGTTCAGTCGCTCAGTTGTGTCCGACTCTTTGCAACCCCATGTATCGAAGCACGCCAGGCCTCCCTGTCCATCACCAACTCCCAGAGTTCACTCGGACTCACGTCCATCGAGTCGGTGATGCCATCCAGCCATCTCATCCTCTGTCGTCCCCTTTTCCTTCTGCCCCCAATCCCTCCCAGCATCAGAGTCTTTTCCAATGAGTCAACTCTTCGCATGAGGTGGCCAAAGTACTGAGTTTCAGCTTCAGCATCATTCCTTCCAAAGAAATCCCAGGGCTGATCTCCTTCAGAATGGACTGGTTGGATCTCCTTGCAGTCCATGGGACTCCTTGCAGTCCATGGGACTCTTAGGAGTCTTCTCCAACACCACACTTCAAAAGCATCAATTCTTCAGCGCTCAGCTTTCTTCAGCGTCCAACTCTCACATCCATACATGACTACTGGAAAAACCATAGCCTTGACTAGATGGACCTTTTTTGGCAAAGTTATGTCTCTGCTTTTTAATATGCTATGTAGGCGGGTCATAGCTTTCCTTCCAAGGACTAAGTGTCTTTTAATTTCATGGCTGCAATCACCATCATCTTAATTGTCTATAAATTGGTAATATTATCATTTCACTCCAAAAAACAAGATGTAAAAACTTCAGATTTCATGGAATAAACCATTAACTAATGTTAATATCACATTTCTTTTCAAACTACAGTGTTTAAAGAATTAAAAGTTTAGCATCCAACCAGTGACTGTATATGTGATATGATCTTCCTTTCTTTGATAAGCATCATCAGTTAATTTCATTAAAAAGTATTTTCATTTGGGGACCTGAAGTATTTGATAAATCTTTACTGTTACCTTTTTGCAGATCTGAAGTACACATTCCTGCTGTTTCAGTACAATTTGGTGTTATCCTTGAAGCGTACTGCCGGGGAAGCGTAGGTCACATGAAGGCGCTTTCTAAGCAGGTATCAGCTTGTTTTAATCTTCATGTTCACTTTGCCACATGATATATGATAAATTGTGTCATATGCTATTTCTCCCATCACATTGTTTCATAAGAGATTTCCATATCTAAATTCAATTAATACATTTTTTAATAAACAATGTAAGCTTAGAAATTAAGTTTTGGCAAATTTAGCAGAATGTTATAGAATGCTATTTGAAAAATTAGGATTCCTCATAGTATTAGTACCATGACTTAACTTTTAGTAGCAAATACCTATTTAGACATGCTTAACAATGGGTTTGATGGTAACTGTTGTGAAATCTTTAGACTCTGTTTTTTCATACCACTGAGATACTCTTTCCAATAAGAATAGTGTATATGATTCATATGCTCTGTCATTTGTTTTAGATTGACATATTTTGACACCTTAGTTCGTAGGTGTTATAACTTCTAGAATTCAATATACTCAAGCTGCTTTTTCAAACTGTGTACACATGCCTGAAACTGTGATATTTCAGGCATGAAATATCTCTCATATTCTGTCATTTTCTTCCTAGGTCTTCATTTTCTAATCATTGCAGATAATGAGGTATTAGTCATTTTTAATAGATTAGATATTAAATGCTTACTATATGCCAGGAACCAAAATAAGTGTTTTAAGTATGCTATTTTACTCTCCTAATAATGTGCCACAGTAGTCACTGATACTGCCTGGATTTGACAAGGTGAAAAACAAGGTTTTAAGAGATTAAATAAGTTGCCTAAAAGTTCACAGTTATTAAGTAAAAGAATAAGTTTCAGACTTAGTTCTGTCCAACTATAAAACTAAATCTCTTTTTTTTTATTATTATACTGGGAGTTTTCACACTTTTTAGCAATAGTCCTCTTTTTTAAATCAAAATAAAATAGACAACAATTTCATTTTTTCAGTATAAATGTATCTTTGAAGCTAAAGTAAAACATAAGCCAATAAACAGATGCTGTTTTACTGAATACAGAATTCCATCAAGGGTTATTGTTGACAGTTGTCTCAGTATCCAGTTATTTGTGTATTTTTGTTTTGGAGATAGTCTTGACTCATACAGCTAAGTAATTGCAAATAGCAATGGTTTTTCAAGAGCTTTCGTCCAAATGAGATGCATAACCATGGCCCAGGCTTGATTGTTGGTGGCTTCTTGGTGCCCTAAAGGATGAAATGAGAGCATTTCTGCCATCAAGGGAAGCAGCCCTGTATTAGCTTCTTCATGCTGAAATTGTTCATTGACAGATAGCAATGACATGCTCTTGTTCTTTAGCAATAATTTTTCATGAATTGAATGTTATCTAGTCTACCACTAGAAGTTTTTTTTTTTTTCACTTTAGAAATCCATTTATTCACAAATGATTTGTGCTGTTACAAGGGTAACAAATCTGAGTGTTACATACAGTCTTAACCAGTTAGTGGCCTTATTAACACATGGGGTTCAGAATCAGACTTCTCAAACAGAAAATAATAATCAGGATGAGACTAAGTGGTGAAGGAAAGACAGAGGCCACGGAGGGAGGAAAGCTGTAGGGGGGCAGGGATGAGAGGTGACAGTGAGGCTGGGGCTCCCTAGCAGAGAAAGTGGCAGGGCTGACGGGTGGGGCTGAGCAGAAGAGCCCCCACCCTATGCCGGTCTGCAGCAAAGGAGTGCCTTCTGTTGCTGACATTCTCCTGGGAAACTGCACAGTCCTGCTGATATCACCATTTCAATTGCTGCTGCCCTGGGAAGTAAACAGAAAAGAGCCAAATACTGCAGCTCCGTCAGTGGTATGGGAAGGCAAGGGCTGGGGTAGGGTGAAGAGACAGGAACTGAGAGAGCACAAAAGGGACCAACTTCAGAAGAAAAAGGACAGATCAAAGTAAGAGGTTGAAACCTTTACCAGTTATTTTGCTTAAGTTAAAGTTCTAAGTAGTAAAGGAACTGAAAGCAGGGTCTCAGATATTGGTACACCGACATTCATAGGGCATTATTCACAACAGCCAAAAGGTGGAAGGAACCCAAGTGTCCATCGATGAAAGACTGGATAAACAAAATGCGGTACAATCAGCCCTCAACACATCCATGGATCCCACATCTGTGGAGTCAGTCAACTGTGGACCAAAAATATTCAGAAAGTTACAGAAAGGAAAACTTGAACTTACTGTGTGCTGGCAACTATTTACATGGCATTGTATTTGGTCATTATAAGTAATTTAGAAATGATTTAAAGTATCCAGGATGGTATGTATAAGTTATATGCAAATACTATACCATTTTATATAAGGGACTTGAGAATCCACAGATACAGAGGGAGGTCCTGGAACCAAAGAAACTGAGGGATGACTGTATCATCCAGTGGAATATTACTCATTCTTACCAAGGAAGGAAGTCCTGTAACATGCTACACATTGATAAACCCTGAGGGCATTATGTTAAGGAGAATAAGCCAGTCACAAAAAGATGAACAGTGTATGATTCCACTTATACAAGGTAGTCAAATGCATAGGAGTAGAAAGTAAAATGGTGGTTGCTGGGGGGCAGGGGGAAAAGAAGAGTTTTTTAATGAGTCCAGAGTTTCAGATTTGCAAGACGAAAAGGTTCTGGAGATATTTCACAAGATGAATATAATTAACATCACTGAACTGTACACTTTTAAGTGGTTTAAGACTAAAGTTTATGTTCTGTGTTTTTTTACCACAATGAAAAAGAAATTCTGGGTACTGATTAAAAATTAGAGTGTAAGAGGAAGGGAAAAATACAAACCTTCTAGAATTTGTTGATATTTTATCTAGGTGGAGAGATTAATAAGATCACACATCTGTAATTCTCTTAAAGTATTAATATTAATACAAAAAAGTTTAAAGGCTGGGGCAAAATCAGTAGGTATGTAAGAAATACTATGAGTCTGAGCTCCAATGGGCTTCAGAGGTACATTTCCAGAGAAGAGCTTTGGAAAGAGAGGTAGATTATGAGAAAGATGAAGAGGCATATGTTACAGGCACATGTTCTCCCCACGCCCAAAACCATCCCGGCTGACTGCGGTGACTGTGGACAACCACGAGGCACTGTGGCATCCTCGGGGAGCCGCCCAGGGAAGTTATCCCCAGTTTCCCACATCCCTCCTTGGCGCTTAAAGTGATGAGACTTCTCCCTCAGCACCTTGTGAGGATTTTAACTTCAGTGCTTCCCAAGATCCACCTCAGGAGAAGTCAGTCTGTCCACAGGAGGCATAGTTTCCAAAGCTGTCCACTGTGAACCTCTGAGAGATGTGAATTGAATTGAGCTTTAGGGTACCAAAGTAGAAGTTTTCAAATAGCATTGGGGTCTTTCCTGAACAGAGTATTCATGACTGTAGCATGGAGTTTCACACTATTCCACTCTTTCACTATTAGTCCAGATGCCTGAAAACGTTCCAGCACTCGATCAACCAATTCCTGCAGCCTGTTGGAGCCATCTTTCATATGGACTTTGGCATAAAGAACATCCACCATGCCAGGATCATCATTCATGTATTCTATCCCTGACATCTCTACTTCCAGGGGTTTGCCCCCTGAAATGTCATCAATGAATTCCTCTTTACACTGCTGTAGCATCTCACATGTCTGCTGGATCTCTTGTTCACTCAAAAGCACCAACATCCCAATAGTTAGGGGAAGCTTTTTAGGATTCTGGAAAATGCTGCTATCAACCCCATGATCCATGGAGCACTTCTCCAGTACTTCCTCCTGGAATTTCAGAAATCGTTCCTGAACTTCAGCTTCATTGAGGAAAAAGGCAAGGAAGTGAGTGAAGGGCTGCTTTCTTCTAAAAGTGAGCAGAAGAACATCAATCCGAGTTCAGGCTGAAATTACACCACTTCGATGCTGACCAGTGATTACAATTTCTCCTTCTTGTCCAGGCTTAGGAATGCTAATAGAAGTTTTGGTCTCCACTTCTAGTTTCTTTTTAGTGTCCCCTCTCTTTCCAACAATATGCTTGTAGAGTAGGCTGGGGGCCTTCACGGTACATCGGAAACCTTGTGGGGTCTGCACCACCTCGTAGGTTTCACAGGGCTCTTCTGCACACTCCACGAGGCCTTGGTAATAGTCATCATCTTCTTTTTCATGTTGATAAGTCTGTTCTTGGATGGGATTCTTCCTATAAACCCGTCCACCAATTTTTATAAGCTGTGGACGCAGAACTTCCATGATTATGTGGATCTTTATACAGGCCTGAAGGGACTAGTGAAGTGGAGAAAGGAGGAGGAGGAACTGGAGCCTGCCGCAGAGGGCGTGTAAGAGGCAGAAGTTTTTTAAAAAATGACTTTATATATTAAGAACCTTATTCAGAACCTGCTATATGCCAGGGTTTGTGTTAGGTATTGGTGATCTGAAGCCACATTAGCTATGTTGCTGCCATCAAGTATTTTATATTCAATAGAATAGGTAGGAAGCATCACTATGAACAAAGCTAATGCATGTGATGGAATTCCAGCTGAGCTATTTCAAATGATAAAAGATGATGCTGTGAAAGTGCTGCACTCAATATGCCAGCAAATTTGGAAATTTGGTCACAGCTCATGAATTGCACACATGGCCATTTCACCTTCAAAATAAAATGAACAGCCAGGTACACTTTTCAAAGTTCTGCACACTGGGAGTATTTCCCTTCACTGCTGTCCTTTAGATATATTCCTGAAAGTGGCTGTCGTACCACAGTTGTATCCTGCCTATGTATTGTAATCCAGTCATCTGTAAACCATGATTAAGTCTTCTCTCTCTGTATCTATTCGTCATAAAGAACTTCCCATGAGGCCATGTTGTAGGCTAGGAGAAGGAAGATAGTGTAACAGGAGTGGGAAATCATGGATATGTCGGCTACTCCTTCATGTAACTTGAGCCTTCAGGGCCAGATTGGGCTCAGATCAGATCAGTCGCTCAGTCGTGTCCGACTCTTTGCCACCCCATGAATCGCAGCACGCCAGGCCTCCCTGTCCAACACCAACTCCCGGACTTCACTCAGACTCACGTCCATCGACTCAGTGATGCCATCCAGCCATCTCATCCTCTGCCGTCCCCTTCTCCTCCTGCCCCTAATTCCTCCCAGCATCAGTCTTTTCCGATGAGTCAACTCTTCGCATGAGGTGACCAAAGTACTGGAGTTTCAGCTTTAGCATCATTCCTTCCAAAGAAATCCCAGGGCTGATCTCCTTGCAGTCCAAGGGACTCTCAAGAGTCTTCTCCAACACCACAGTTCAAAAGCATCAATTCTTCGGCGCTCAGACTTCTTCACAGTCCAACTCTCACATCCATACATGACCACAGTCTTATATATAACCACTTTCACTGGATCATGAAGTGCCACTGTGCTCGCCCATCTTTATGTGTGCTGGGTTAGATAAAACCTGGTTCTTGACAGGCAGCTCAGGTTGCATGATTACATTCACTCTCCTCTCAAACCTAGAAGCAAACTCGAAGAGCTATTTCTCAAAAAGAGAGTAGCTGTCAGAAGGGGATGGTAGGTTTTTGTTTCTCTGCCAAATCCTAAGGACTTGTGCTATGGTTCAGCTCTATGAGCCTGCCAAAGGCCGTTCAAGCTCCATTAGGTCTGTTGGATCATGTGGCCACAACGTGTGTGGCAGTTTGGGCTTGCTGCAGAGCCTTCTCTTGTTCTGGACTTCATTCAAAACCTGCACCTTTTCAGGTGCTGGATCACTCAATACATAGGCCAAGGTACAAGAGGAATATGTTGTCTCCAAAATCCAAAGAGGTTCACTAGGTTGTGCCTTATTTTGCTTGTAAAGAGGGTCCTGAGCACCAGATTATTTTTTACCTTAGAAGGGACATCTTGACATGCTCTACACTGTTTGAGCTCTAGAAATTTCACTGAGTTTGAAGGCCTCAAATTTTTTGCTGAATTTATTTCCCACTTTCTGAAATACAAATTTAAGTCCAGAGAAGTTGCTGCATGTTACTCACTGGGTTCAGTCAGCATAATGTTATCACTGTAATGGACCAGCATGATATCTTATTGAAGGGAAAGTCGATCAGGATTCCTTCAAATGAACTATGACATAGAGCTGGAGAGTTAATATACTCCTGAGTTAGGACAATGGAAGTGTATTGTTGGCATTGCTAACTTAAGCAGATTGCTTATGGTGGTCCTTATTGACACGTGTGGAAAATAAAGCATTTGTCTAATCAGTAGTTGCATACCAGATACCAGGAGATAAGTTACTTTATTTATGCAGTGAAACTGCCTCTGGTATATACCACCTGGTTAAGGCGGTAACAATCCCCTGTAATTCTCTAAGAGTCATCTATCTTTTGCATTGGCCAAGTAGGCAGGATGAATGAGGATGTGATGGGAATCACCACCTTGCATCTTTCAAGTCCTTGATGATAACACTAACCTATACAGTTATTCCAGGAATGTATTTACTGTTTTCTTAGGTAGAAATGGGTTTCCCTTGTAGCTCAGTCGGTAAAGAATCTGCCTGCAGTGCAGGAGACCCAGGTTCATTCCCTGGGTAGGGACAATCCCCTGGAGAAGGAAATAGCAAGCCATTCGAGTATCCTTGCCTGGAAAATCTCATGGACAGAGGAGCCTGGTGGGCTGCAGTCCATGGGCTCGCAAAGAGTCGGGCATGACTGAGCGACTAACACTAGGTAGAAACAGTTGTAATAACTTCCACCCAGCCTTTCCGACCATAGTAGCCCTCACTCCAGAGATCAGGGAACCAACATGGGAATTCTGCCAGCTTCTGAGTATTATCTGTTTCAGTTATACATTCTGGAACTACAGAAATAACCACAAGATGTATTTGGAACTAACTGTGCCCTTTGCAAGAAAGATCTATGCTAAAACTCTTTTGTTAACTTGACCTCCATAAGCCCCCCCTTCGTTTGGTGAACGTCAGTGACGTTTTGAGTCACTTTGCATTAGTGCCATTTTAAAGACAAGTGTCCAAAAATCCCTGAAAAGCCTGATTATTTCCTTTCTCCCAGTGTGTAGTTACTGTGGCAAAAGGCCACAGTCTCTTTGGGTAAAGTCAGTTTCAGCTTGGTTGATACTGTAGAGTTCACAGGCGTCATTTGATGTTGATGAAAGTATCGGGGGATTTATCAACTTTTCAGTTTTTCTATGTATATGAGTCCATGTTAGAAAAATGAGTCCTGAAGGTTTACTACTTAATGCTGTTGTATAAATTTAGACCATAAGCAGTATGTGATTGTAATTATTACAGTATGTAAGCTGTAAATATTAGCAGGGTAGTTTCATCTCAGTTCAGTTCAGTCACTCAGTTGTGTCCTACTCTTTGCGACCCCATGAACCGCAGCATTCCAGTACAGCATGCCTCCCTGTACATCACCAGCTCCCAGAGTTTACTCAAACTCATGTCCATTGAGTTGGTGATGCCATCCAACCATTTCATCCTCTGTCGTCCCCTTCTCCTCCTGCCCTCAATCTTTCCCAGCATCAGGGTCTTTTCAAATGAGTCAGCTCTTCGCATCAGGTGGCCAAAGTATTGGAGTTTCAGCTTCAACATCAGTCCTTCCAATGAACACTCAAGACTGTCCAATGAACACTCAAGACCTGTCCATCCTAAAGGATGGACAGGTTGGATCTCCTTGCAGTCCAAGTTTCATCTAGGTAATGTAAACTGAAAGTAGTATATTCACCTCACGTAACTGACATTTTATGTAGTATTAAATATGCTCTCCCAGACTATGTTTTTTGATACTACATTGTATTTTCCTTGTGACAAAGACTCCTCTCCCTTTTTACCTTTTCTAAAATCTCTCACTTGAACGCCATTTGTTTCCCAACTCCTAACCTTCTGTTCAGGGTTTCCCTGCTGGCTCAGAGGTATAGAATCCATGTATCAGTACAAGAGATATGGGTTCAGTCCCTGGGTGCAGAAGATCCCCTGGAGAAGGAAATGGCAACCCATTCCCGTATTGTTGCCTGGGATATCCCATGGACAGAGGAGTCCGGCACGCTATACTCCATGGGGTTACTAAAGAGTTGAACACAACTTAGCGACTAAACAACAATAATTCCCTTTTCAAAATCCCTGCAGTAATTTTCATTGCATGAATAATAAAATTCAGCTTTTCACAAAGTCAATTAAGACACCACCATTCCCCCGCACCTTGATAAAGTCCCTACTTCTTTGGACTCATTCATATGATCAAACTACACTGGGCATTTTCTTGTTTCTCTGAGAACCCCAGTTTGATTTTTACAACACCAAAAATATGGCATATGTCGGATCACATTATTCTTACTCTTTCTTACTAATGAACAGTCAGGGGAAGATGGTACCCTTTACATGGCAATTCTTGTTATCACTGTAAACTTACAGTGTGACAAGGTGTTGAAACACTTAAAAGTATTTGGTTAATGGCCATGTGGCTATTCAGAACACTGTTCCAGGAAATGTATATCAACACAATTATCTATAGGCCCTGAACATTTGCAACTGTACAAATGTGGAAGAAATTAAAATTTGAAATACTACAAAAAGTTCTTATTTGCATAGTCCACTTTTCAGCTAGTTCCCTTCTCAGAAGTGTTTGTACAGCTCCTGAAATTGTTGAGAAATGGGCTGTCTGTGGTTTTGACAGATGGCTAACTTGGCAAGCTTCAGCAATCTTGATTTTATCTTCCAACTACATAGAACCTTTCCAGTTTCCTGTGAGCAAGCCCTCAGCCTGTCTGTAGAAACAACATGCTGAATTCACTTCCCTGTAGAGTCTTAGTGGTTTCTTTGTATAGAAGCAAAATTCAGAAATGAAAACATGGTGTAAAATAAATCTGTTCATGGAAATGCAAACCATAGTGTTCATGTTTGTTGCATACATATTCTATATGCTTGTTATATGCAGTTTACATGTTGATGTATGTATTTAATATTTGTCAGTTGTTTCCAGTTTTAATGACATAATAATAGAATGAAATATTCCTTTCTATGTTTTATGGCTGGCCAAGGCTAGGTCTTAAAGAATTTGACTAATATGACCTGGACAGTTCTTAAGTTGGTAAAAATAAGATTGACTTTTAAACACATGATTTTGATTCAGTTGGCCCTTGTTGATTCCCCTTGTACTACTTGCGTAAGTTTTTTTTTATTTGCTTAAGTTTTGATAGAGGCTTCTCTGGTACCTCAGCTAGCAAAGAATTCACCTGCAATGTAAGAGATTTGACCCAGTTCAATTCCTGGGTCAGGAAGATCTGCTGGAGAAAGGATAGGCTACCCACTCCAGTATTGTTGGGCTTCCCTTATGGCTCAGCCGGTAAAGAATCAACCTGCAATGCGGGAGACCTGGGTTCGATCCCTGGGTTGTGAAGATCTCCTGGAGAAGGGAAAGGCTACCCACTCCAGTATTCTGGCCTGGAGAATTCCAGGACTGTATAGTCCATCACGTTGCAAAAAGAGTTGGACACATCTGAGCAACTTTCACTTTCAAGTTTTGATAGCTAGAGTTTACCTCATTATAAAAACCAGTAATTTAGACTTGAACAACAGCTATTGTTGTCTGTATTCATATTTATTTTATTGAACAGTTATTTATGTTATACCCTTAGTGGAAAGAGAATATACTGAGAAGATGTTAAACAAGAGTGTTAAAGAAAATGTTAAACGAAGATAGTAATGTCAATCCCAGGGTTACTTGTAAATACAGATTTTCCTTTCATACTATAGAGTTGCCCAGTTAGAGTGTGGTTCAGATTCGTTGTGTTTCAAATTCTATTTGAACTCAGTTAGTTACAGAGTTCTGAGTAAAGTTTCATACTCACTGTCTCACCTGCAATCTAGGTCTTTTTACTTTTCTCTAATTTATAAGATTTTATTTAAGAAAAGGATTTGTGAACATTTGAAAAATGATGCTTTAAGTGACAAGTGTTCACAATAAATTTATTTCCTTGTATGTAATATATTTGTCATAAAGCGAGTACTATTTTTACTTTAGCTGATTACCCTGCCTGTATGTTGTAGCGAGGAGAGTTAATAGGGAATGGTTATTGATTAATAGTACCACGTGATATTATTTTTAACAGAAATGAATTTTGGTGCTGTGGAAACTTATTTTTCAGGTTGAAGCACTCAATAAACTAAAAACTTTAAATAGTTTAATCAAACTGAATGCAATGAAGCTAAATAGAGCCAAAGGGAAAGAAGCAATGCACACTTGTTTAAAACAGAATGCTTACCGTGAAGCCCTCTCTGACCTGCAGTCACCTCTCAACCCATGTGTTATCCTCTCAGAACTCTAGTAAGTGACCTTCTGTACTCTGCTTGGTGAACTTCCCTTTAAATAACATTGTAGGAGGGATTTCCGAGTGACTGCTTTAGGGGAGCAGTGAAGACAGCTGTTGGTAATTGGAATAAAATTAAAGAAGGAAAATATTAAAGTTCTCAAAAGTTATTCTTATGTTAATAGGATGTTTGCCTTCTAGCTAAATTTACCAGTGGGGTAAGTGGAAGTTAATTTCCTTTCAATTATATGCAATTAAATTTGTTTTCTGTATTACTGGTTTCTTACGTAGAGTTGAAAGTCTTATGTAAGCAAAATGTTTGCAGCCACCATAGATTATTTACTAATTAAACTTTCCTTCAAAATGAAATTTTTGAATAAACTTAGAAAATGATTTCTTATTTTTACTTTTCCTGTAAAAGTAACAATGGGAAAGTAATTATTATGTTCAGTATATCAGGATTCAGAGTTGATCCCTCTTTAGGAAATCACGAATGAACTCACAATCCAGTGTTATATTCTGATTGTTATTGTCCATGTATGATAACAAAAGTTAAAGAAGAATAAGGAAAGAAAAGGAGGAGTTTTAAATATAGCGGTGAGAAGGGTGAGAAGGGCAAATCTGGATTTTCAATTCAGTTCATCTGTCATCACTGCATGCTGACCAAGGCTAGTGTCACAGTTGCTTTTCTGCCAAGAAGAAATGTTATAGTTTTGACTTCTGTAGACCTGAATGGAACAGGTGAGGGATTTTCCCAGGCCTAGTATATCATAGCAACATTACAGTCTTGCCATATGTTTTGACTGAAGTGGGCTAATTTTTCCCTTTCTTCCTTTCAGTGTTGAGAAGTGTAAATACATGGATTCCAAAATGAAGCCTTTGTGGCTTGTGTACAACAACAAGGTGTTTGGTGAGGATTCAGTTGGAGTGATTTTTAAAAATGGTGATGGTATGTATTGAGTTCTTCACAGTGCCAAATTCCTTAGTATTTTTCATTTATTGTCTCTTTGCTTTCTCTGAAAGGTGATGTGAAAATGTAGAACAAACAGATGGCAGCCAGTAGGTAGCTGTTAATGGTCATTAAGTTGAATTTGACCTATCATAAACCCTCTTTTTTTCTCCTTTTGGAAAGTGATTTGTATAGCGTACTTAACATGCATTGTTCTAATAAGCCTTCCCTTTTCCCTACAAAATACAATGCTGTGTATTCCTTCGGTTAAAAGCTTATAAAGTATAAGAGTATTTTCAATATGTTCATAACATTGTTTCAATGACAGCAATTTTTATATTGCTGCCATAGTTTTATATTTTAATTAAAACATTTTACCCATATTTTATAAAAGAAATGCCTCTGAAGTAATCACACCAACCAGAAGGTAGTCATGATTGCTGCCATTCATTACTTATGTGATTGCAGGCAAATCATGTAAAATTCATAGAGCTTCAGGTTCTTCTGTACATGAAGATTATATCATCTCTGTGTTGGGTCTGTTAAATGGAATTAAGCGAACCTAAGTGTATGTGCTTACAACTATTTTTAAAAGAAATTTAAAATTCCGGGAAAAAAATTAACAGAGGAGTTATTTTTCAGTGTTTATTTTCCAGCCAGTTAATTCTGGCTGAATTAGTTAATCTTAAATTAATGTTATTAAGCATAAAGTATAGAGCACTTACATACGGGCTTTTCCCGCTTAGATTTACGGCAGGATATGTTGACACTCCAAATGCTGCGCTTGATGGATTTACTCTGGAAAGAAGCTGGTCTGGACCTTCGGTAAGATTTCTAGTGAATTTCTTTTTATCTCATGTTGTATTCCTTCCACAATAGAGTTTTAAAAACTTCTTGTTGATTTCTTCCTGATATTATTATTGGTTGTTGTTCATAATCATATCCATATAATACTTTATAGTTTACAACAATCTCTCAATACATTATCTTACTGAGACCTCATCAAGTGTAAAACTACACTTGTGACAGCAAGAGTCACATCCCAATCTGCGGTTTTGGAGCTGGTCTCAGGAAAGATGCACTGGTGGTTGTGAGAGTGATAAGCCAGAGAAGGGCCTGCGCCTCTTCTTTTTCAGCCTAGTAACCATGATTCTTTTAACCTTCCTGAAAGGGAAGTCTTTAGGTGGACTTCCAGGGTTTTTTGCTTGCCACCATTGTTAGGGGTAGACAGTGAGAAGAACAGGTGTATGGTAACAAAGAAAAAGGAAACATAATGGATTTTTAAAGTTTAATTATTATAAATCTTTTAAGATAAAGAGCAATAATTGGAAACACTGTTGATATATTTAATTATATAAAAATATAAGGTTCAAGTGTCAACAAACCAAAGTTGAGCCTCACCCCAGGTGTTATATTCATAATGAACAGGACAAGGGGATAAAAATTCTAAATATTAAGAGTTCATAGAAATATATAGGGAGAAGATGTGAAAAGGCCATTCAAGTTATAAAATAAATAAGCTAATAATTATGCAAATACCATTTGTTCTAAGGTAGAAGTTCAAATTAAAAGAACAATTAGATACCATTGATTTCTTACCAAAAATTTTGTTAAATGAAATACAGTCTGGAGCACTGTTGCAGTAACAGAAACACAGATATTGTCGTATACCATTATAAATTAATATAAACCTCTGTATCATTTATTTATACTCTATATCCAATATTTCCATAATTTAATTTAAAATTAAAAATGTGAAGAGATATATGCACAAAGGTGCTCATTCTTGCTTTATTTACAGTAAAAAAGAAAAATTGGGCCATGCTTTTCAACGTTTGCTCAATAGTATAATGGTTAAAAAATTATGAGCTTTCACATATGATGAAACATCTCAGGTATTTAAAAGTATTGTTTATAGAGAATTGCTATCAGTTTGGAGATGCAAACCAGTGAGATGCAAAAAATATTTTGATAGAATGCTTTCAACCATTTAAAAAACTTGCTGAAAAATGACACACATTTTAAAATGTTTACAGAAACTAAAATGGTATAATAGACATTACTTATGGGTGGTAGGATTAAAGATGATACAATCCCCTCTGCCCTTGGTATACCTGGTTCTCTAGTTTTCTACAGTTTACTCCTTTTAAGGAGAGAAAAACATTAAACATATTTCATGATATAGGGCCATACAGTTAAAAACATTTCTCCATGCTAGTTATTAATAACTTCATCTTTTACTTAATTCTTTGTTTTTTTAAACTGTGAAATATTTTAAACATGAAATATAGATGATAATTTACAATATTTTTGTGCTCTTAAACCCAGATTTGTGTAGATATTTAATAGTTTAATGACAGATGTTAACATGTTTTCAAAGAGGAATTAAATATGCAGATAAAATTAATGCAATCGTACGATCTCCTTTCTCACAACTCAGGATTTACCATCATTCTAAACTGTAATATGTGTATGTTTGTGCTTAAACTATATATTATATATCCATTGAATGTTTTGAACTTCCAATAAATAACTGTCGTATCACATGTAATTTTTTGAAGTTTACTTTTATTACATGTTTCGAGATTTATCAAGATGAATATGTGAAGTTCTAATTTGTTATTTTCACTTCTGTATTAATGTTTTGAGTTAAATGCACAAGTTTATCCATTCCCCTATTAGTAGCTATTTGTGTTTATTTGTTTGTACACTTCTCTTTACTTATATTTGGAAGAGTTCTTTACTTTATATAGCCAGAAGTGGAATTGCTGGGTCATAAAGCATGTATACTTTCAACCTTACCACTGTTGCCCAAGTGGCTTCCAGAATGTTTATACCAGTGTTATGTTTCTCCCCAGAAATATCTCCTTGCCAATCAGACTTGTTAGTTTTTTGCAAATCTAGTGGATATAACATGGTATCTCATAGAGTTTTAATTGGCATTTCTTTGGTTGAATAATTTTTCAGTGTTTATAATTAGTGTGTCTTCTTTCTGCTGTGAATTACCTAGGTTTCTTTGAGGTTTATGCTTTTTGTATTATTTTTTAAAAATCCTTCATTGTACAATTATCTTAAAGATGCTGTCTTTTATTTTCCGAATTTTAAAATTGACTTCTTTTCTATCTCTGTGAAAGTTTAGTCCTAGTATTGACTCTTTTGGGATTTAGGTTTTTTTTGATTACTCTTCTTGAGTCCCTTTTGAGGCTAAAAATTGTCTATTTCTTCATTGTTTTTTAATTTATTACCATACTATTTATAATGTCTTCTTGTAATTTTACAACTTCTGCTATGTTTAATTTTTTTCTCCTTTTACATTTGTAAAATTATTTTGTATGCAGTATGTTTTCCATATTAGTCTTCTCTAGATTAGTCTTAGAGGTTTGCATCTTAGTATTTTAAAAGAATGGGCTTCTAATTTTTCTGTTTTTATCATTGATTTCATCTTTATAGTTTCCTTCCTTTTACTTGTGTTAATTCTGTTTCTGATTTTTTGAAACAGAACATTGTATGTGTATGTGTGTTAGTCGCTCAGTCATGTCTGACTCTTTGTGACCTCATGGACTTCAGCACGCCAGGCTTCTCTGTCCATGGAATTCTCCAGGCAAGAATACTGGAGTGGATTGCCATTCCTTTCTCCAGAGGATCTTCCCGACCAAAGGATCGAACCCTGGTCTCCTGCATCACCAGCGATTCTTTACCATTTGAGCTATAGGGACATTAATTTCCATTTTTTAAAACCATACATATATTTCTTCTAGCTACATTAACTGCTTCCCATAAATTTTTTTCCCTTAAGTTTTAAAATGTACTTGTTTGTCCTTTTTTATAATACATCACACTATATAGAATTTACTTCTAAATGTTTTATTATTTCCATTATTATTTCTTCAAGTCCTGAGCTAGTTTAGATTATTTTGACTCCCAAATTACATTGAACTTTTTTGTTGGTGGTGTCTCTATGATGTCTTAATTTTATTGTATCTGACTACTGTCAGATTTTGTGGTCTGTGTAAGATCAATGTCATGTTTATTAAGATTTTTTATGCATTACCATATGCCCAGTTTTTCTATCACATTGATTGTGATGTTCATTGATTTAAAATATTTCAGATGCTGTAGTTAATAACTGTAAGGTCATAAACTGGTATATCAAATTTGTTGATTATTCCCAGATCTTTCTTCTCATTAAAGTTTTACTTGTCACTTCAGAGTTATGTTAAAACCTCCTATTATAATTGGTATTTTTCAGTTTCTAGCTTGCAATTTTGTTAATCTTGTCATTGTGATTTTAATTTGCATTTTCTTAATGAGTAATAATGTCAGCCAGATTTTCATGTGCTTGATAGTCATTTGTATATCTTATTTGGAGAAATACCTATTCAAGTTTTTTGCTCATTTTTGAATTGGGTTATTATATTTGTCTTTTGAGTTATGAGTTCCTTACATATTTTGGATACTAGACTCCTAGTGAATACATTATTGGCAAATATTTTCTCCCATTCTGTGGGTTTGTTCACTTTCATGATAGTGTCCTTAGATGCACAAAATATTTCCTTTGATGAAGTTCAGTTTATCTATTTTTTCCTCTAGCTTCTTGTGTTTTTGGTGTAAGGTCTGAGAAACCATTATCTAATCCACTATCATGAAGATTTACACCTATGCTTTCTTCTGAAAATTTTAGTTTAGCCCTTATCTAGGAGGTCATTAATGCACTTTTAGTTAATATTTTTGTATGGTACGTGGTAGGAGTCCACAGTTTCATTTTTTTAGTGTGTTGGTATCCAGTTGTCACAGCACCATTGTTGAAAAGATTGTTCTTTCTTCATTGAATTATCTTGGTACTTGTGTCAAACATGAAATGACTATAAATGTGAGGGAATTTTCCTAGAGTCTAAATTCTGTTTCATTGACCTATATATTTTATTTCTATGCATAGTCTTGATTAATTTGTAGTAAGTTTTGAATTTGGGAATTGTCTGCCTCTATTGCCTTGTAGGAGTTCTGTGGTTTCAGGTCTTACATTTAGATCTTTAATCCATTTTGAGTTTTTTTTGTATATGATGTTAGAAGATACTGTTTACATTCTTTATATGTAGCCGTCCAGTTTTCCCAGTGACACTTATTGACGGGACTGTCCTTTCTCAATTGTATAGCTTTGCTTCCCGTGTCGTAGACTCATTGATCCATTGAATGAGTTTACTTTTGGACTCTGTTCTGTTTTGGACATTGATTTTTGTGCTGGTTACATGTTGTTTTGATTATTGTAGCGCATTCTGAAATCTTGGTATGTGATAAGATTTAGGATTATTCTTGTTCTTTGAAAAATGTCATGGTATTTGGTTCATTTAAATAATTTCTATTTAAATATAGTCTCTGGTGATTCATCATATTTTCCCCCTAACTTTTAAAATTTATTTTTGGCTATGCTAAGTCTCAGTTGCTTCATGTGGGCTTTCTCCAGTTGTGGCGAGTGTGAGCCACTCTCCAGTTGTGATGCATGGGCTTCTCGTTGTGGTGGTTTCTCGCTGTGGAGAATGGGCTCCAGGGTACACAGCCTTCAGTAGGGATCTAAAGCCAAGGTACATGGGCTTAGTTGGCCTGCAGCATGTAGAATCTTCCCAGACCAGGGATTGAACCCATGTCCTTTGCATTGGCAGGTGGATTCTTAACCACTGGACCACTAACAAAATCTGATTTGTCATTCTTATACTTCTCTTTTGTTCTTTAGACATGGCTCCTTTTATTTCTTTGAACATGCTTAATATAGGGTTTTAATCTTGTGAACCTTGAAAATCAGGTTCTCTCCCTTGTTCAGGATTTTTTTTGTTATTGCTGTTTGTTGTTTATTTCATGACTTCTCAACTAATTTTGTAAAGTTTGTGTTCTTTGTCATGCATGGTCACTGATTTCTCTGCTTGGTTAGTTTATTGGTCAGCTAATGATTAACCACAGATTCCTTAAATGCCTGGAATTCTTAAGTCTTCCAATCTTTACTGAGGTTTCTTTGTGCATGTTAGGACATATCTTGAGGAGTCAGCCAGGTAATTTAGAGTTGTGACCCCTAATTTGTGTAAGCCTCAAAGTTAGTAAGAAGTGAGTGCTAGGGCCTTCTCAACTCTTTTCTATCCCTTTGCACAACCCCAGAAATGTATACAACCATGCAGCTTCTAGATTCCTTTGAATGTGTTGCAGTCTTTCATATCCTTTATGAACATCTCATTCCACAGGTTTTCCTTTAAGTTTTTTGTTAAAGTTTTTCTTTATTGTTTGACCCAACTCTTATTTACCCTTAAGACAGCCTCAGTGTTAAACACCTTATTCCTGGTTATTTTTGAGAAACACCCTTAGCTAAAAGGCAGTTCACAGTAGGCAAGGTTTCAGTCAGGTCAAAGAAACACAGAATTGTTAGTGGGATCTTCTTAGAAATTGCAAGAGTTCAAAGAATGACAGTTATGTAGAAATGAGGCTTTGAAGGTGCTCCAACCCCTTTTTTGTCCCCTTTAGAGGCTACCAGATTTCTGTAATCACAGTGATTATGGGACATTTGTTGCCATGTCTACTGAAGAACTGGAAAGTAGAT
This sequence comes from Bos indicus, assembly GCF_029378745.1. Classification (NCBI taxonomy): domain Eukaryota; kingdom Metazoa; phylum Chordata; class Mammalia; order Artiodactyla; family Bovidae; genus Bos; species Bos indicus. Next base: position 130,836,506 of record NC_091760.1, read on the forward strand.
GGGATTAGAATAAGTAACAGTAAAACACAACTGAGATTGAGCCAAAAAATACTCCCCAGATCAGTGCAAACCATTTTTATATTTCCGTATTACTGAAATAGTTGATTCTTGACAGTTTTTTTGCCAGTGTTCTTGTTGTTCTAGAAGGGGGGATTTTCAAAGGTCCTTAACTTCCTGGTTTTGCTTATATTACCTGGTTATAGAATTTGGAAATACAGATTGACAGCTGCTTTCCTTAGAAATCTTGAAGATTTTATTCCATAGTATCCTGACCTCTGTTGTCATTTTCTAAAGTCTTCTGTCAATCTAAATAAGCTGTCTTTTTTAATTCCCATTGCAGCAAAAAAGTTTTATTTGCCTTTTGTTTCTACAGTTTTACTATAATTTGTCTGTGTTTGGATTTCTTTTGATTTATTTTTACTTGCACGTTTTCTTTTTATCTTTTTAAGAAAATCACATCTTTTATTTTCTGCAGAATGAATCCGTATTTTTTGTCATTGCAGTTTTCTTCAGTTTCTTTTGAAACTTTAGTAGATGTATTTTGGTCTTTCCTGTTTTGTCCTACATGTCTTCTTAATATCTTTGCTATTTCTCTCCTTTTAATCTTTATTGTAGTTTCTTTCATTCTGTCTCCCAGTTCATTAATTATCTCTTCAGTATCGTCTAATCTCTTGTGTATCAACGTAGTGTGTTTGTTTTGGTAATTGTTTATTTAGCTCTTGTATTTGATTTGATTTTTGTATACCTCTTCTCCCATTAATACTGTACTTTTCTCTTTTTATACTTGGTATTCCTTTTCATATCTTTATCATCTTAGCATCTCTTTCATACTGTTCTCTCTTAGGGTATCACCTTTTCAATTATATGCTTAATATTATTCATTTCCTTGTGTAGTTACTAATATTTAGTTTGAATTCATTATTGGTGAATATTGTGTTTTCTGTGATGGTCCTTTGCCCCCTAGGGTGTGAAAGTTCCTCCCAAAATGAGTTTTGGTTTAGTTTGTGCGTTTGCCCAAGATCTTTATGCATGAGCAACCAGTTTTTATGTTAACTCTTTGCCTTCAGGCTCTCATATTTCAGATTATATTTGAGGCTCATAAGCATATGGGAAGTCTTCAGTTTTTTGCACTTTCACGAATCTCTCCTTTTTTATTGCCCACCCCAGGCCCAGGTTAGATCTAAGGCAAACTCTCATGGTATATCCTGTTATTAACGAGCAGACGTTTTCTAGTTCTCTTCATACACTTGATAGCCCTTTTGTAGCCCCAGCTTTGTGGAGGATTTCAAGTCCAGATCCTGGTTCTCGTGGGCTGGATACCATGTCTCTTTGCTCATGCAGATTAAAATGTCAGCCAAGTCAGTAACTTCCTGAGCCACTACTATGAATAATCTATATATCTGGAATATAGACATCTCCTTTTCTTTCTTACTAATTGTAACTTTTAAAAGCTTTTTTCCTTTATTATTTTTTATGTGTTTTAGTATGTGTAGCAACTTTGTCCGCAAGGTAGCTAGCAACAGTTACACTTGTGCTTTATCCCTGCAAGATTAGGAGTATTTCTTTATTTCTTTTTAACTTTAATTTATTAAAAACTTACAACAGTTGATATTTATTGATTGAACAAGGTATTCTATTAGGTTCTTCACATGTATAATGTCATGTAATTTACAAGAAAATGAGAAAATTCCTTTTCAGCAGATGAGAAAATTAAAGTTTAAGGGATTATAAACAGTTTGTCAAAAATTACAGAAATAGTGAGTGGTGGAGCTAGATCCAAATTGAGGTCTGTCAGACTCTAAATTTGATTTCAGTTGTTTTGTTATTTGGCAGTTAGGAAAAATTATGGTAAGACTTACCTAGTAACTCTTTGTTTATAAAAGTATTCTGGTGGCCCAAGTATGTAATTGTCCATTGTTTTGTTTGTTTTTTTTTTTAAGAGTTCTCTGGTCTTTGAATTTTTCCATTGGAAACTTCTCCAGTACTGTTGAGGTAGAGTGAACAATTTGCCATAGGTTTTGATCCATAAATATGACTTGTAGGTGTGATTGGAATACAGAAGTAAGATTATAGTACATCTAAAAAGGACCTTTGAGTACTGTCATATTAAAAGATGTTTGCTTTTCAATTAGCAGAAATGTCTAATACATATGTGTAAAAATAGAACAGGTAGTTTTGAATAGGTAGCAAACTTTTGGTCAATAACTTAGTCATAAGAAATAATATGTAGATAAGAGGGGAATGGTTGACTGTAAGAAATTGTTCCTGAGGAACACAAACTCAGAGGGGTCTGACCTACCTTTTTTTTTTCCCTTCTTTTTTTTTTATGACCACTTTTGTGCTGTAGGTACAAAATGATTTAATTACCTACAGCACCTAAAATATTTACTATCTGGTTCAGTTCAGTAAAAGTTTATTAATTATTCTTATAAAGTAAACCCCAATGAAAATGATTTTATTTTATTTGTCCATAAAAAATGGGGAAAACTTTTCAAGCTTTGGCTGGTAACTTGTCACTTGTTTCCATGGTCAGCACATAAAGCTCCACAGTGGGCTGCTATACTAAAGTAGAGAAGATTCTAGCCATATAATGAGCCTTTTTAATTGTAAAAGGCTGAGCTAAAGACTATCCTGAGTTTAATCAGACTAATTGAAAGCCCCAACTAAATTCTTTTCTCCTAGTTTTTTGTTTTTTGGCCATTCTGTTTAGCTGTAAAGCACAGTTAGCATCAAATGAAGTTCATTGTGACCTCAGGCAAAGGGAGGCAGCCACAGGTGGAAGTGCTAGAAATAAACTTGGTGTCAGTCTCAGGGGAAACTGTGTGTCTAACAAGAAGAGGAACTTGTCTGTTCAGTTGAGTTCTTTGCTGACTTTTTGTACTCTGATCCCATGTTTTAAAAAATATGCAGGATTTTAATTCTTTTGAGTTCATTTTCAAACCAATAGCTGTTTTTTTCAGCAAACATTTTTTTTTGACTGTTTCTATAAATATACATGCCCCAGTGTTGGTGTTATGTTTGTTTTTCTTTTGGCCAGCTGTTGAGGTTAAATTGGTTCATGTAGCACACACTAATTTTTTTAATACTTTTATTTATTAATTAATTTTGGCTCTGTTGGGTCTTTATGCTGTGCTGGCTTTTCTTTTCTTTTTTTTCTGGCTTTTCTTTAGTTGCGATGAAAGGTGGCTACTCTCTGGTTGTGGTAGAATGGACTTCTCATTCCAGTGCCTTCTCTTGTTGTGGAGCATGGTCTCTAGGGTGCACGGACTTCAGTAGTTACAGCACATGGGCTCGGTAGTTTCGGCTCCCAGGCTCTCTAGAGCAAGGGCTCGATAGCTGTGGCCCACGGGCTTAGTTGCTCCATGGTATATGGGATCTTCCCAGAACATGGATAGAACCCGTGTTTCCTGCATTGGCAGGCAGATTCTTTACCACTGAGCCTCTAGTGAAGTTACAGGCATTTAAGTTCAATGTCAGATCTTCAGATACCTTCTACACATTACTATTTTGATCAGAATATTTTAGCTCCTGAAAAGTCCTACAAAAGCATGAATTAAAGTACATATTTTTCTCTGATGTCTCAAAATACTCTTGATAGCTTTCCTGCCAAATTAGAACTTTTGAAAGCCGTCAGTATTAGAACACTCTGACCACTGGGTGTCAAATAGGTACTGAATTTTGGAGAGTTGTCTTCATTGTGACTTTATATATGAGTTGTACTAATGGGGGTTTACTTCCCTTTGAGAGAGCTACACGGCAGTTCTAATGACACTGGTATCAGTGGTTAGAAGGATGAAGGAAGAAGATGGAAGCAATGCAAGCCTTAGGTAAAAGAATTATACTTGCCTCCTTTTGAGGCAATGGGCTAAAGTACCACCAAGACTTGGGTCCGTGTGTCAGAGTCAAGGCCAGAGAAAACTTTCTACATACCCATTCAGAGTAGGGTGATGGGGCTGCCATCCCTGCTGCTTTAGAATTTATCTCATTTTACAATTCTTGCTTTAATGGAAAGATAACAAATTGCGCCTTGAGTCAGAGAGTCTGAGAAAGGAAGATAAACTTTACTAAGTATTGTCATAGCCTGAATGAGAAGTTGAGTGCTAAGGGGGCCCCTGTAAGGTGGTCAGGGCTCCAAGAGTTTGTCCCCAGCTTGACTTCTGTCAAACTGTCTTTATGACAAGGATGTTTTTTCCTACCCATTGTGAGCGTTTTATCCTCAAGACACTAAATGCTTTCATCAGTGTCTGCTTGTGAAGAGGAAGTTGTTGGAGTTTTGCCCAGTTTGGCTACAAGTAGGGTAGGAAGAGATGTCGAAAAGTGAGCCAAAGTGCACTTGACCGGACCGTGTTTACCTCACATGTGCTGTGTCATGATAAGGATGGGGGGATTGGTAAAAACTGTCATGCTCCATAGGTGCCTTTTCTAGTGAAGGGTAAACTGTAAAAAAGGGGAATTGATCAATAATGCAGATGTAAAGGCAGGCTATTTGTATATCATCAGGCTGTCAGCATGTAGTTTCACAATTTTGCTCCCAACCATATTTTGTTGGAAATAGGAAATAGCTTAAAGAACCATAAAATTGAATTGTTGGTTAGAAGGAAATTTAAAAACTTTAAAATGAAACTCTCTTTTATCTGATTATTATTCACACTAACACATTCATTCATTCCCCCAACACACACACACATATATTTTTCTCTTTGGTAAAGCCCTTACATGACAGATAAAGCTCCACCTGGTCTTTCAACACTGACCATTTCCTCTCCTGATCCGGCATTTATTCTCTACCTTGTACTTGCCTCTATCCCTTGTGTCCTTCCTCCGCACAGAGCTCTTTCTTAGTCCTTGACAGGTTCTAGTGGCACTTCTCATTCATCCAACAGTCACATTCATCCAACATACATATAGCTGCACTTGTATGTATTGAATCAGTGAATTCTATATACTTTGCATTTTCTGTAGACACCAGCCTTATATTTGAAATTTACAAGGTATCTTATTCCATTTTGTATTTGTTCTAGTGATAATACAGTTTTTAGAAAACCAAAGAAAACGTTAACAACCAAAATGAGAGGATAATACTAATATATAAAGAATTCACATAAATCTCTAAGAACAATGTTTAAAACTGTAATAAATAGACCAAATATCTGATTAACTAATTCACAAAAGAAACTCTACTTGAAATGTCTAAAAGAGACCTGAGAAAGTGTTGATTTTTATTAGGGATCATATAAATGCAAATTTAAGCAAAATGCTACGTATGAATTTAGCTAAAATTATTTTGTACAGGAAGCAGCCTGAGAGATCTTTTATATAGTCAGTGACTCTAGACTGTATCAGTTAAAAAGATTGCTTTAGAGCCACTCAGACCTAGTTTTAAGTCTTGGATCTTCTACTTAAATGGATGACTTTTTTGCAAATTGAAGGTTACATTGTGCTTGTAAAATTGTTAAGTAAGGAACTCACCTTACTTGTAGGAATTTTGTTGTTAACTTTGTTTAATTCATTCAGAAATACTTACTGAGTGCCTGTTTTGTACACCCTCTCAGGTACTGAAGATACACAGTGAACAAATTATCCCTGTCTGATGAAATTTACATCCTAATGGTAGAGACAGACAGTAAACAAACACATAAAAAAATGTACAGGATTTTGGAGTGTTGAGGGCTATCGAGGAAAATAAAGCAGGGAAGAGACCACAGGTAGTTTGTTGGCATATAAGATGATTCGGTAATTCTTTACTGAGACGGGGCCATTTCAGGAAAGATTTCAAAGTGGTAAGGGAATAAGCCATGTAGATGTCTTGGGGAAGAATGGTCCAGGCAGAGAAAATAACACAGATAAAGGAATGAAAGACTGTTGTACCTAATATGTATGAGGAGTTGCAAGTGAGTCAGTGTAGTAAAAACAAGTGAGCAAGGGAAAGATACTAAGAGAGGGGAAGCAGGACTAGATTTAAGGTCTTGGGAGTTCCAAGAAGCATGTTGGCTTACACTCAGGGGGGAAGCGATTGCCGAAAATTGCAGTCAGGGGAATGACATGAATGGCTGTTTGTTTTTTAAAATCTTTTGGCCACAAAGTGCAGCATGTGGGATCTTGGTTCCCCAACCAGGGATCAAACCCACACCCCCTGCATTAGCAGCGTGGAGTCTTAACCACTGGACTGCCAGAGAAGTCCTATGAATGTATTTTAAATGGAGGCACAGTGGTAAAGAATTTCTCCTGCCAATGCAGAGAGATGCAGGAGACGTGGGTTCAATTCCTTGGTCAGGAAGATCCCCTGTGGAAGGCAATAGCAACCCACTCCAGTATTCTTGCCTTGATAGAGGAGACTGGTGGGCTCCAGTCCATGGGGTTGCAAAGAGTTGGACACGACTGAGCATACAGCATATATTGCTCTTGCGTTTAGAACAGACTATACTATGGGAGCAGGGAGACTAGTTAGGAAATTTGAGTAATTGAATAGGGGTGGTGGTGACATGAACTAGGGTGGTAGGTTAAGGAAGGGTGGAGACAAAGAACTTCTTAGCCTGTATGCATTTTCAAGATAGGTAAATATTGGGAATGGGAGGAAGAATCATAGATTACCTTAAGTTTGTGGGCTTGAACAGTGGAACGATAGGTTGCTGTTAACCAAGGTAATGTATAAAGTGCTTATTAGCTTGCAGTGTGGCACCTAGATGCTCTGTAAAGGGTGATTCTCTTCTCCAAAATTTAGGGTAAAAATGAAAGACTTTTCTTTTCTCTAATATGCTTCTACCTGCATAAGTGAGTAGAATATTGCACCAAATAATCAGGTAATAAATTACACATTTAGCTGGCACTTTGGAGTTCTATAAAGTACTCTATTTGTTGGCCAAGATATTTATCCTCTAACTGGAGGTGGAACTAATATTGTTTTATATGACCGATACAATAGTGACAAGAGTATCAATGGTAATAAAACTTTTTTTAAAATTCAAAGAAAAAATAATTCTGTCAATCTTTCATTTAATGGATGCATAGATCTGTGACTCTATATCCCTTTTCTTCTTTTCAGGATGCTACCTTACGGCTGCTTAGCAACAGGAGACCGCTCTGGCCTCATTGAAGTTGTGAGCACCTCTGAAACAATTGCTGACATTCAGCTGAACAGTAGCAATGTTGCTGCAGCAGCAGCCTTCAACAAAGATGCCCTTCTGAACTGGCTTAAAGAATACAATTCTGGGTTCGTGTGTTTTTGTTTGTCTTCTGAACAAACTGTCAAACAAATAACTATTCTCTCAGCTAGACTCATCAGTGTCCTAGAGGAAATATTATCTATTGCTTCATTTCTGGTTAGATCAAAATGATAAACAGGCCTTCCTAGAGTCTAACAGATTAGCATTGAATTGTACTTCATCTAGATAAAATTTCAGAGCCGAGCAGTAGTTTAACAAACCTAAGAGTTTAAGTATTTAACAAGTAACATATAACTTTTTAAGTGCATGAACTTCTGTAATTATGGGAATGTATGAACTTAAGTAAATTTTCAGTAGATTTTTACAGTAGAAGTAAATGAGTTTGTCAAGTGGTCTCTCCAAACTGAAAAATACAGTGCTAGAAATTCTGTTGTGCTGTGTGTGCTTAGTCATTCAGTCGTGTCCAACTCTTTGTAACTCCAGAGAACTGCCAGGCTCCTCTGTTCATGAGATTCTCCAGGCAAGAATACTGGAGTGAGTTGCCATTCCCTCCTCCAGGGTATCTTCCCAGCCCACGGATCGAACCCAGGTCTCCCACATTGCAGGCATATGCTTTTTACCACCCGCGCCACCAGGGAAGCCGAGGAATTGTGTTTTTTGTGTTATTGTGTTGTACAATCCCTAATACATAGGAAATTAACGAATTTTCAATGAGAAGGAAACACTAAAAGTATTACTGGCTTAAGACTTTGAAGTCAGACTTAAATGTTTATCATTGGCAAAATCCAGGAACTTGTATATGAGAATCAATGTTCAAATTCTGATTTAGGGCCTTGTCCCTAAAGGGTCTATATTAGTTGTTTCTGATTTAAATCAGTGACTTAAATGATTGGAACCTCAATACTTAACTCTTAAATATGGATTTTAGTCTTTGTTCAAAACTACAAAAGTGTTCCAAAGCCCAGTATCACCCAGCAAAGCTGATGGTCTCCTCTCATTACTGTTCATATGAAACTACCCCTCATCCCCACTGAAACATGAGCCCCAGGACACAGCAGTTTGAACAGTTGATTTCTAGTTATCTGGTATCTGAGCCAGCCTGCTGACTCCTCTCTGCCCTGCTCCTCTGAAAGGAAACAGAAATGTGGATTGGCTCCATCCCATACCTTTGGAGACTAAAATCTTTTCTTCTGTTTTTTTCTCTCATTCAGGGATGACCTGGACCGAGCCATTGAGGAGTTTACCCTATCCTGTGCCGGCTACTGTGTAGCTTCTTATGTCCTTGGGATTGGTGACAGACATAGTGATAACATCATGGTCAAAAAAACTGGCCAGGTAAGCAGCCAGAGTCTGCAAGGACCTCTGTGATGCTGTTATATGCAGCACAGTCTCTTAATGAAACTCAGATTCTTTGATTCTCTGAGTCATGTCTTTGGCTTTTCTTTTATTTCCCACCCCTTGTTTCATATACCATCTGCTTCATTTATATTGGTTTGTTTGCTTAAAGTTAGGTGATAACATTTATTTAAATGCTTACAAATTATTGAGGTTATTTATAAGTGACCTAGTCCTTCAATATAAGAAATTGTATTTGGGGGACACATGTACCTGCAGATAGAGGAAGCAGGTATTATGTAGGGTGTAAAGAAAGAAAAGATTAAGAAAAGAAACAGTTGAGACAAATCCCACTTTATTTTTTCTTTTAGAATATCACATATAATCATCTGTGGGAGTAATGAGAAAGGGAGTGTGAGTAATATCATTTTGGCGTAGCTTAGTAACTATACCAGGTTATTTATTATAAAGAAACTTAGTTTTGAAATAAAAGATTTCTAAATGTTCAGAGTGACTTTTATTTGTAAATCTTATATTTTAAGCAAAGAGGGATAAAATAATTTGAGATATTTTTCAGTTTAGCCATAATTCCCTGACACTAGAGGAATTCCAGAATAAAAATCTCTGGGTCACTATGTGAACTCTGACTCTCAGAGGGACCCAGAATTTTATACCTCCTTGGAGATCTGAGTAGATCTGGTTTTGGCTTTGAGAGATGAACCTTGTGTTCACACTTAAAAAAAATCCCCTCAGACTTCTGGTTAATCAGATTGAAACACAGGTTTTTCTCCATTCTTTCTTGACTCCCTTCTAATAAGATATTGAAGAATAAGAAATATGTTAGGGTCACAAATCAAACCTCAGTAAATTTCAGAAAATTGAAATTGTATCGAGCATCTTCTCCAACCACAACGCTATGAGACTATGAGACTAGATATCAATTACAAGAAAAAACCTGTAAGAAACACAAACACATAGAGATTAAACAACACATTTCTAAATTAACAACAGGTTACTGAAGAGGTCAAAAGGGAAATAAGAAAATTTCTAGAAACAAATGACAAAGAAACCACGACAACTCAAAGCAGCAAAAGGAATTCTAAGAGGGAAGTTTATAGCAATATGATCCTACCTCAAGAAACAAGGAAAACATCGAAGAGAGTAAACCTAAATTTACACCTAAAACAACTGGGAAAAGAAAAAGAAAAAAACTCCAAAATTAGTAGAAAGAAAGAAATCATAAAGATCCGAGCAGAAATAAATGAAATTGAAATGAAAAAAATAATAGTAAAGATTAATAAAACTAAAAGCAGGTTCTTTGAGAAGATAAACAATATTGACAAACCCTTAGCCAGACTCATCAATAAAAAAGAATAAAATAAAAAATAAAAAAGAGAAGAATCAAATCAACAAACTTAGAAATGAAAAAGGAGAGGTTGCAACAGACAATGCAGAAATACAAAGGATTATAAGAGATTATTATGAATAACTATAGGCAATAAAGTACATAACCTGGAAGAAATGGACAGGTTCTGAGAAAGTTCAGTTTTCCATGACCGAACCAGGAAGCAATAGAAATTATGAACAACCAAGTTACAAGCCCTGAAATTAAAGCTGTGATAAAAAAAATCTCCCAGAACAGAAAAGCCAAGGACACGATGGCTTCACAGGAGAATTCTATCAAACATTTAGAGAAGAGCTAATGCCTGTCCTTCTAGAACTCTCTCAAAAAATTGCAGAGGAAGGAACACTTCCAGACTCATTCTAGGAGGACACCATAACCCTGATACCAAAAGCAGACAAAGACAAAACAGAAAAAGAAAACTACAGGCCAATATCACTGATGAACACAGATGCAAAAATCCTCAATAAAAGTTTAGCAAACAGAATTCAGCAACACATCAAAAAGCTCATACACCATGATCAAGTTGGGTTTACTCCAGGGATGCAAGGATTCTTCAACATATGCAAATCAATCAGTATGATACACCATGTTAACAAATTGAGAGATAAAAACCATATGATCATCTCAGTAGATGCAGGAAAAGCCTTTGACAAAATTCAGCACCCATTTATGATTAAAACTCTTCAAAAAATGGGCATAGAAGGAACCTGCCTCAACATAGTAAAAGGCCATATATGATAAGCCTACAGCAAACATTATTCTTAGTGGTGAAAAACTGAAAGCCTTCCCCCATGATCAGGAACAGGACAAGGTGTCCACTTTCACCACTATTATTCAACATAGTTCTGGAAGTCCTAGCTACAGCAATCAGAGAAGAGAAAGAAAGAAAAGGAATCCAGATTGGAAAAGAAAATGCAAAGCTCTCACTGTTTACTGATGACATGATACTGTACATAGAACCCTAAAGATAGTATAAGAAAATTACTAGAGCTGATCAGTGAATTTAGCAAAATTGCAGGATACAAAATCAATACACAGAAGTCACTTGCATTTCTATATATTAATGATGAAAAATCCGAAAGAGAAATTAAGGATTCATCCCCATTCACCATTACAACAAAAAGAATGAAATATCTAGGAATAAACTTACCTAAGGAGATGGAAGAACTGTATACAGAAATGACAATTAATTTCCAAAATATACAAGCAGTTCAAACAACTCAATACCAGAAAAACAAACAACCCAATCAAAAAGTAGGAAAAAGACCTAAACAGACATTTCTCCAAAGAAGACATAGAGATGGCAAACAAACACATGAAAAGATGCTCAACATAGCTCATTATTAGAGAAATGCAAATCAAAACTACAATGAGATATCTCCTAACACCAGTCAGAATGGCCCTCATCCAGAAGTCTACAAACAATAAATACTAGAGAGGCTGTGGAGAAAAGGGAACACTCTTGCACTGTTGGTGGGAATGTAAATTGATACAGCCATTATTTGGAAGTTGGTATGGAGATTCCTTAAAAGGACTAGGAATAAAACCACCATATAACCTAGCAATCCCACTCCTATGCATATACACTGAGGAAACCAAAATTGAAAGAGACACATGTATACCATTGTTCATTGCAGCACTATTTACAACAGCTAGAACATGGAAACAACCTAGATGTCCATCGACAGATGAATGGATAAAGTTGTGGTACATACACACAATGGAATGTTACTCAGCCATAAAAAGGTACACATTTGAGTCAGTTCTAATGAGGTGGATGAACCTAGAACCTATTATGGAGGGTGAAGTGAGTCAGAAAGAGAAAGATAAATACCATATTCTAACACATATATACAGAATTTAGAAAAATGGTACTGAAGAATTTATTTACAGGGCAGCGGTGCAGAAGCAGACACAGAGAATAAACTTCTGGACATGGGGAGAGGGTAGAGGGTGAGATGTGTGAAAAGAATAACATGGAAACTTACATTGCCATATGTGAAATAGATAGCCAATGGGAATTTGCTGTTTGGCTCAGGAAAGGGCTCTGTATCAACCTAGAGGGGTAGAATGGGGAGGGAGTTTCAATATGGAGGGGATATAGGTATACCTATGGCTGATTCATGTTGAGGATTGACAGAAAACAGCAAAATTTATAAAGCAATTATCCTTCAATAAAAAATAAATTAAAAAATATGTAAATCCAAGATATCAAAGATAATAGAGGCCACAAAGGGTGAAAGACATCAGCAGATTTGGGGATGAGCAACAGCAAAATGGAGAAATAGCAGTGACTTAGCATAGCTGAGAAAATGGCTACTTGTAGGTGGATGTGTCACCCTCAGGAATTAGAGGCAGTGGGTGCTGCTAGAGATGGGGAGAGGAGAAGAAGCTAAAAACAGGATTGACTGGTAGCGTATATATGGAGCAGTTAGGTACTCACATCTCCTTCCTAACTCTAAGAAGGGCTAGACGGTTCTCCGAAGAAACCAATTCCTCTGACTCAAGGACACACAGGTTCTACAGAAGCTTAAGAGTAAGTTGCCATATTAAAAATGGGGATGAAGTGATTGTTGTCATGAAAAACAGTATGACTCCCAGCCACTTCTGCTTGCTTTGCTGCAGGAACATAGCAACCAGGTGTATATTCCCACTCTCCCGAGAGACTAGATGGTTCATCTCAAGAGAATCTTTTCTGTTCCAGTGAAGCTCACAGGTCCTGACTGTTGAGGTCTTTCCCCAGTCATTCTGCAAGGAAGCCCAGTGATCAGGAATCCTACCACATCCTTAGATTTTTCATTCATCTTTTTAGTGACTCATTCTTAAACATGAATGGTCAGCCAAAGATTATTAGACATTTGTAGAAACAGATGGAGATAGAGACCAAAAAGAAGCAAAATGGGGGGAAAAGAACTCTGGGAAAACAGAGTAACTACAGTAAACAGAAGATGATTTAAAAAGTGAAAAAAGAAAAGACACTGTATCTATGAAGTAATAAGATTCTATTTTTAAAAATCAGAAAATAGAATTTTTGGAAGTTAAGAAGAACAAATAAAATTAGAATAATATAGATTAAAGATGAACTAAGATTTTTTGAAGTCTTATAGAAAGCATAGTTCTTTAAATTCTTTATATGTTAACTCCTTGAATCATCATTATGACAACTTTACAGATTAAGTAGTATTATCCTCATTTACAGATGAGAAGATGGATAAACAGAGAATGACTACCAGGATTTAAATCCTGGCAGTTTGGCCCCGATTCTGTTTTTGAGGCACCGTGGTATATATTGTCCTTTAATGTCCCGAAAAGGAACAAAATGCCTAATATGTAGAATAAAGATTTTGATGACAGAGAATTAGTCCAGGGAGGTTTACTGTCTATCCTAACGTTACAGAAGAATGTAGCTCATAAGAGGAAGGGAAGGAACTTAGCCAGAAAATAAAGATGGTTCCTAAAGCTGATGTTCATGAATATTCAGCCAAATGGCCACAAAAGATCCTTTATAGTGGATGAAAAGACCCTTAGTGAGGCCATCCACCCTCATATTGCAGTGCATCAGGCATAAAGTGAAGGTCTTAAAACCTTCCCAGAGACACACCAGGCCGCATACTAGGGTTCATAAGTCAGAAAGATTTGACTTCTCAATAGCAACATTGGAAAGTATAAAACAGTGGAAATTATCCTTCATAATTTTGAGTGAAAATGATTTCTAACCTAGAATTAATTCTATACCAGACTTTCAGTATAAAAGTAGAAAAATGGTTCTAAAAGTTGTATCACCTCTGTGCCTTTTTTTCAGGAGGATGTCAGAACGAAGGTCTAAACCAGTAGTTCTCAACTGGGGGTGCTTTTGCCTCTAGGGAACATTTGTCAGTGCCTGAAGACGTTTCTGGTTGTCGTGATGGAAATAGGGGTATTCTTCAGGCATCTCTCAGTAGAGGCTAGAGATGCTGCCAGATATAGTGTATATGATAAACACTCATATACAAGAATTACAGGGCCCAGATGTCAGTGGTGCCAATATTGAGAAAGTCTGGTGTATACCAAAAGAGACAGTGATGTGGGGCCTGGGAATCAGGGACTCCAAATAGGAGAAGAGTGAAGGGTGAGCACAGGGTGACAGTTCTGTGGCAGGCGTGGAGAACAGCCAAGCAGAGACAGGAACTGACAGACTACCTGACCCGGTGGACAACTGTTTTACAATGATTTTTAGAATTTTAAGATTTTGTGAAAAATTAATGACCAGATCGTAGAACACTAAGAAAACAACAAAACAAAAGTTTTGTCAAGGAAAAAGATGAGCAGAAAAGGAAATGTACAGCTTCCCTGGTGGCTCAGTGGTAAAGAATCTGCCTGCCAGTGCAGGAGAGACGGGCTTGACCTGGGAAGATCACATGTGCTGTGGAGCAGCGAAGCCCATGAGCGACAACTGTTGAGCCCGTACTCTAGAGCTCAGAAGCTGCAGCTACTGAGCCCACATGCTATAACCACCGAAGCCAGCATGCCCCAGAGCCCGTTCTCCGCAACAAGAGAATCCACTGCAGTGAGAAAGAAGCCCACCACTGCAACTGGAGAAAAGCCTGTGCATCAAAGACCCGGCACAGCCAAAAATAAATAAAATTGAAAAAAAAAAAAGGAAATGTAATCATAGTATATACCATTACCACATGACTTAACTTTGAAATATATTTACACAGTTTGAACAATATAAAGACTAGATAATGGAGCACAGAGGAGCTTGGCGTGCAACAGTCCATGGGGTCAAAAAGAGTCACACACGACTTAGCAATGGAACATCAACACTGATTTAACCATAAATTATTCTGTAGTTGTGCTGCATTATGAGGCATCACATCATCACAAGACTACTAAATCTTTACCTTTCACAGTAATCTAAAATTAGGAAGTAAAAATAAGTATAAACATATTAATACTATCACATCATCACAACAAACATCATCACAAGACCACTAAATCTTTACCTTTCACAGTAATCTAAAATTAGGAAGTAAAAAATAAGAATAAGCATATTTAGGAAACTATTTCCTAAATAAACTATTTAGGAAAATGGAGGCAAATATCAGGAAAGACATGTGAAAGTGTGGGAAGAAGTTACCTCTAAGTAGTAGCACTTAAGGTAGTGAAGGAACCGGTGGGGCAAGGATATACTGTCTTTTGGTTTGGTTCTGTATATAAAACTATTTGACTTTTTAAAATCAGACATGTTTATGATTTGCATATATTTTTCTTTTTAAAGATTGATCTTTCCCACTGGGTATATGCAGTTTAATATCAGGGTCATTGTTAAATATAAAAGACCTATGAATATCAGAAGCACTGTTTTCTCAAATGATCCAAGAGTCTATGAAAAGTGAGAAAGGGGTCTGATGACTTTGGATGTAGTACTTCAGGGTCTAAGACTGCTGAGACCTTGCCTTTTTATTCAGAACCCACCCGAAAAAAACGGGGGTGGAAATTAAATCCCATTTGTTTTCTAGCTCTTCCACATTGACTTTGGACATATTCTTGGAAATTTCAAGTCTAAATTTGGCATTAAAAGGGAGCGAGTGCCTTTTATTCTTACTTATGATTTCATTCATGTGATTCAACAAGGAAAAACAGGAAACACAGAAAAATTTGGCCGGTGAGTATCGCCCTTGTGTCAAAGTAAACACATCTACTGTTTTCTCAGTTAGGCTAGCATTTCTTAGCTGAGAGAGATTTAATTGGGGAGATAGTCAGTCTGCCAACAGGAGGTTTCAGGGAATTTGCCTGTGAGATCCATGTTCTGATTCAGAGAATGAAAAATAATGCTAGGAATTTGAGATAAATTGCTGTTTTATTCCAATAGAATGCTGCCTTTTACCTGCATTGGAAAATTCTCTGAAACTGTTAAGACATTTGATAGACATTTGAAATGCTGAAAGGGACTGGCATTTTGCTGTCATTCAATGTGAAGTATGATAAAAGAGAGTAAGGGTTCACAGAATGACTTTGTAATCTCATATCTATTCTTTGGTGTTTGATGTTTCCAAACACGTTACTTATCATCTCAGATTTGTTTCTTCATTTTCAATGGTGACAAAAATAACTAAGCTTCAGGGGTATTTTGATAATAAACGATATATTATATGATGTGACCAACTCATATGATAGGCTTAACAAATGATTTCTAGTATTATTTCCAGATCTTTCTGGGCTTCTGCAGAATATATTCGGGGGACATTAAAGAAATTAAGTCTCTGGAGTCAGACCACAAATCTAAAGTCTAGAAATGTGGTTACAAATCCTTATGGAGTATAATTGCCACTTTTTTACAATTAATTGTTTATGTCTCACAGAATTAAAAAGTGTAGTTTAAGTATGACTTTGCGTTTTATATATTTCTGTTTAGTTTTGTTTCTGGAAAAGATATATGTGGTTTTCGAGAGCTTGATTTATTTTATGTAAATTTTCATCCTCAGACAATTTTCAAAGAAGTAAAAATTTCAGCTTTATGGGAAGTTTCACTGTATGTCTCATTTTCATTTATGAAATATCTTGTTTTCGTTCTGATATAATATTCCTGTGATTTGCTTGAATCAACTGAAGGTTCCGCCAGTGTTGTGAGGATGCATATCTGATTTTACGCCGGCATGGGAATCTCTTCATCACGCTCTTTGCACTGATGTTGACTGCAGGGCTTCCTGAGCTCACCTCAGTCAAGGATATACAGTATCTTAAGGTATAAACCTCTTTCCTTTGTAATTTGGGCCTTGTAAACAGAGCTCAGTTGTATCTACCTGTTTTATCTAGACGTTCAAAGGAAATGGAATAAAATCATTTAACCTTGAGTGGTAGCCGCAAGAACCTAAATAGTTGTCTTGCAGTAATTGTAAATTCATTTCATCTACGAAAACCCTTTGGCAGAGGTCATATTGTCACCATACCTTGGTGTTCATTCTCTCTCCTGTAAATGGTATTTGAATAAGAACATGGAGTGTGCACTGTATGGCCGAGCCAGCCTTCTACAGACTTTGAGGTTTGCGCCTCACTATGGAGAATATATAAAATCACATTTTTCTCTTTCATTGCCAGGACTCTCTTGCCTTAGGGAAGACTGAAGAAGAAGCACTCAAGCAATTCAAGCAAAAATTTGATGAGGCACTCAGGGAAAGTTGGACTACTAAAGTCAATTGGATGGCCCACACAGTTCGCAAAGACTACAGATCTTAACAATCAGCCTTTGCTCCTAATGTGTTTGTTGGTTTCGTTTAGTTTTCATTTTGCACTTGCACTAAATTGAACATGACCCTGCCAGAGATGTTATAAAGGGAATGAAATCCTGGAACCGAGAGATAAATTAAGAATGGGGCATCCCACAGTAACGTAATCTGAATAATCCCTGACAACACCCTCTGCTTTTTGAATGCTTCCAAGATTCATCATGAAAACTCAACATTATGGATAATCATTTCCTGCTGACTTTGCACGCCAAGGAATGCTACTAGAGATTATTTTTTGTCTTTTTTTTTTTTTTTTAAGTATTTGGTACTTTTCTGGAAAGATGTAAATACTTCTTTTTCATATTGTGACCAAGTGTTATCACTCAGCCAACTTATCCATACCTGGGGACTAGTAGCTGTTCTTACTTTCCAAATGAGGCTTAAAAGAAAGCTTTCTTTCCTCCCTTTTTAAATTGTGTGAACTACAAATTATAATATAATTTGAAATTATGATTGTTTTTCAAGAGAAATCTTTTAAACCCGTGGAAACATTAATTCTTTTGTTGATATTTATCTACCATGATAGCATCATCCCAGCCAGAATTGCTGAAAATCTGCTTGGTGAGGCAAATATAATTTATGCTGCATATATATTTATAAAATTTCTAGTGGGAGTTCTATATAAAAAGATATTATTTTGATTTTCTTCAGCCTGTGTTTTAAAGTTTTACAAAAGCAGAGCTTTTTCCTAAGTTACTTTTTACTTAATATGTGATCCAGTTCTTCCAGCTGCTTCTATAATGAGGCACATATTAATACAGTTTTTACATGGTATCTATGAAAGAGTTCACTTCATAGAGCATAATACTTGAGCAAATGTATCCCAGACAGAAAGCAAATGAACAGGAAACTATTTATGGAATAAACTCCAGACCTAAAATTCAGTGTTTTAGTCAAATGCCAGCTGTTCTTACTGTATTTATTAAAACTTGTAATAATGTGATTTTTCAGGAATATTAGTTCAAATTGAAATGTTTCATGCTACATGGAACTCTTTAATTTATTTGTTGAGGTACCATATATTTAGGGTGCTAGATTGCAGATAATGTTAATATGTGCAATAGGAACTACTGGTTTGAATGTGTAAATGGAGGCTCTTTCTGAGTACTGGCAACATCCAGCAAAACTACTGCTTATTCTCCAAAGACTCTTGGGAGCTCTCAGTCCTCAATGACATGGAAAAGAGAACTGAATGTTTGCCCTGAGACTGAGTTTTCTATAGGAATTTTATTAAAAATTGTTTAATTTTGTTGTCTTCCTTAATGTTCTCAGTCAAATAAATGGGTGAGCTGGTTTTGGTTGCTCTTGGGATGTGTGGACCTCTTCTTTTTGGGCAGCACAGGCCTTTGAACTTTGGTGCTGAGACTGTCAGAAATGGTCAAATCAGCAGACAAAGCAGCCTCAGGAGTAAGCTGAGGATCATGGTCTCTTCGGTGACTGCTCTCCTTGTTTCCCAGCCCATCAGGCAGTATGGGAGGCCTCTTGGACTTTGGGAGCCTGAGACATGAGGGTGTCCTCACAGAGTTTCCATGCCTTTGGGAAGGTTCCTGAGGTCTGGAAAAATGTCCTTTCAGTTAAACTTGGTACCCAAGGCCAGGCTAGTCACTCTATAGCTCTCTTCCATTAGGCAGATGATCAGAGCACAGTTTCTTGGAAATAACTCAGCTGATGGTGGGGGTGGAGCTCTGAACTGACTGACCATTCAGTTCAGTGCTCGATGAACAAGGACTGTTCTAGCTCAATGAGAGTGCCAGGAGTAGAACTGAAGAAGGACAGGTTTGTTTGAGGAGTCTCTGTCCTATAGCAGTCCACCGTTACATACACCAGGATACGGGTCAGGGATTTAGAAAGTGGTGAGCATTGCCATGCAGAAGTGGGTACCACTGTTTTCAAACACATCTCAGTGCATGGGTTCCTTGGTAAACATATGTTTAATCAGTGAATGTCTTCATGAGTAAGAAATGGAAATGAAGTTGCCCAGCCAGTGCTGGACCTGAGGCTGGCATGGCTCTTGACTGTCCTGCCCGCTGCCATAGGCCCCCATAGATAGCAATGGTAGCATTCCATAGCTGCTCAGCACTCCGAGCAGCTACTCTGTACACACTTGCTGACTTGCATGTCTGATTCTTAGGGGCTTCTCCTGAGTCAGAAAGATGAATGATAGCCACCGTCCACGGTGCGCTAGGGGTCTGGGTTGCAGGAACAGTTCCCTGCCTGGGGGCTGATTACTCATTGCCTTGGCTCCCTGCCTTTGGTTCTTTCCCAAAACAAGGTTTGGAAACCCTATACATTTCCATACTTGAGGACAGCATCTGTATCTACCCAGGTCTGGGATGACAAAAGATGACTTTGTTATTTCCTGTGTATTCTCCTCATGTCTATAGTCAGACTGTGAGCTACAGAGGCTAGGATTTGCAATCCAGCTATGCCTCTCTGACCTTGGAATAAGGTGTTTATTTTCTTTCTCACGGTCTGAGCTTCCTGTTTGTAGTGTGGGGTTGGTAATAACTGCTGTACTCAATTCTGTGGAACAGGCTAGTTTAAGACTGAATGGAAACATGTGCTGAGTCCCAACTCAAAGGCAATCTCATTTATTTCTCTGCTTCCCCCTCCTGAAGGCCACTGAAGGGAGGAATCTCATGGAAGGCTCCAGAGCTCTCTGCCCATCTTCAGTCTTCCAGTGTTTTCTCAGTTCTGCCTTGTCCAGCCTATAGCCCTGACCGTCAGCACCAGATCTTGGCCTGAAATGCAGGGATCACTTGCCTGTAGAGGTGAAAGATTGGTCTACAAGGTGAAGAGCAGAGAGGTACTGTGCCATGTGACCCTGACTGTTGGGGGCAAGCAGCTTTTAGGAGGGAGGGACCAGGAGCTGCAGTTTCCTGGAGAAGTGGGCCTCTAAGCTGAGTTCTTCAGGGACAGATAGAAGCTAGGTGAAGGGGTAGTGGGGAGAGCATAGTAGGCAGGGAGGTACAGTATATCTAAAGCATGATTCATGGTCAATAACCGGATCAACAATTGCTTATTTCTACCTCCCTCTTCCCCTTTCTGCACACCAGAATGCTGCATCTCTTACGTAGGATCATGTCATCCCAGAGCCTTGTTCTCTTTCAGTATCAGTAATGGTTTTATTCCCTGCCAGGGTCCAGCCCTGGTGGATCCAGGGAAATCTGAAGGAGAGATGGTGTCGGTGAATACACTGGCTTTAATTAAATATTAATTAGAGATATAAAGAGTAATATAATGAGGATAGCTCAGCAGGAAAATTCAGTGGAGAAAAGAGGCTGAGTTAGCTTGGTTTACGCGGAAAACCAATAAAACTTCAAGCCAAGAAGTTTGCGCCACTTACATAGGCCACAGGCGTCCTTCTGTTCTCCCATGGAAGAGGAGACACTGAGGCCTCCCCGGTTGGATCTTAGAAGCCCAGGCAAAATTAGTAAGCTTGGCAGGCCTCTGCCCTCCAGATGGAAACTCAGCCAGAGGTTGAGAGAGAGAGTGACGTGAGGAGACCAGTATTTCGAGGAGCTGATCCCATTTTTTATTTTTCCAGGGTCTGTTTTTATACACTGAGATGTTATACAAAAGTCACACGGGGTCAGCAGTCCTGACTTTTATTAAAGTCAGGTGCTTCATACAAATGTATACAGAGGTCTTAGGGGTGTTACATCATCTTCTTGCCAGGGGGCCTGCTGACAATTTATGACCCTCTCCTTGTGACAGCGGTCAGTCAACCAGGACACTTATTTCTCCAGGGGTGATTATTCTTAAAACAGACACCACCTTTCGAAGGTACCAGATAAAGTTACATTCCTATAGGGTGAGGGTGTAGTGGGTTTTAATTAAGGAAAGAATTTGTTTAGCCTAAGGTCTAATGTGATTAATATCAAGGTTAATACTTATTTTTTCTATATATTCATCAATGTGTATAAGGGCAGGGGATGTGGAGACTTAGCAGTAAACATTGGCTCAACAAATAAAAAACCCTTCACCAATACAATTTCTAATCAGCCCACTATACTATACTAATAGTTTTATAACTTCTCTAAAGAACCTGTTTTTAGAAGGTTTAAAGCATCTCGTGCCTCTCACGGTTGGGAGGCTGTGAACAATCACATGTGGCCGGACAAGCCTGTCAGGCAGGCTAGAGAACCTTCAGAGGAGTCTGTAGGTTGAAACACTGCTATCATGCCCAGAAATTATTTTTAATGAGCTCTAAGTTACCTCCTTCTCCGAAAGAGGTGGTGGGGGATAGCCCCCCATAAAGTCAGAGGTGTAGGTGAGAGCACAAAGTAGTAAAGTAGGCAGACTCTGGTTTTTAGGATAGATGCTCGAGAATTTCCAGGGGGACTCCTGAGGCTCGATCCCGCCTTTGCGTATGTCCAGCCTCCTTCCTCATGACCTTTGCCACGAGTGGATTTCCTCATGCTGGCTCCCGGCAATTCCCTTTTCCAATGAAGAAGAAAATGTGTGACATCACTTTCTGGGTTATTACTATATGAAAATATATAATGGATTTTTGGAACTTCTGATTCCCCTTTACTTTTTTTTTTTAATTTTATTTTATTTTTAAACTTTACAATATTGTATTAGTTTTGCCAAATATCGAAATGAATCCGCCACAGGTATACCTGTGTTCCCCATCCTGAACCCTCCTCCCTCCTCCCACCCAGGTTTAATACTTACAAGTCTGGCCTTTCAGATATTCTCCACCTTCTCTTCTACCATTTTTATTGTGGAAAAGGCACCTACTGAAAAGAACATAAAACAATAATACATATAAATACTATTACCATATAGAGCAAATATCCAGGTCACCACCACTCAGATCAAGAAACAACATTGTCAAAATCTGAGAAAACGTTCAAGTTCCCCTTCCTTGTAAAGGTTCTGCCAAGGTAATCACCATATCTTCTTTTATGGCAATCATCAGGATTCTTTCCGTCCGCACTGTTTAAGATTCAGCCATTTAATTGCATGTATCTCCATCCTTTATCATCATTGTATAGTATTCCATGTTATGGATACCCTATAATTTATATATCCTGTCTACTCTTGGGCACATACAGGTTGTTTCTAGTTTGAGGCTATTACAAATGATGCTGCTGTGATTATCAGAATTTATCTCCTATTTCACATGTGTATGTATTTCTTTGGATGTATATACTTAAGGTTAAAATTGATGGGTCACAGAATTATATACATCTTTATTTTTACCAAGTAATGCTAAAATGGGTGCTTATAACAATTTATTAAACAATTTATTAAACTATCTGGCTTCCCTGTTGGCTCAGACGGTAAAGCGCCTGTCTACAATGTGGGAGACCCGGGTTTGATCCCTGGGTTGGGAAGATCCCCTGGAGAAGGAAATGGCAATTCACTCCAGTACTATTGCCTGGAAAATCCCATGGACAGAGGAGCCTGGTAGGCTACAGTCCATGGGGTCTCAAAGAGTCGGACACGACTGAGCGACTTCACTTTCACTTTCATTTGGAAATATAATCCTCTTTCCCCACTGTTCTATATCACCCTTGGTCATAAACTATCTGTCCACATATGCATGAGTCTGCATCTGAACTCTAGAAGATATCCAGTAGATTTCATTTTCCTATTTTTTTATTTTATTTTACTTAATCATTAAACTCATGCATAGTACTTAATGTGTGCTGGGCATACATCTAAACTATATATATTTTAATCTTTTTAACAATCATGTGATAGTTCTTTCCTGTTTTACAAGTGACAGAACGCACAGTCACTAAGTAGGAGGCAGTGTTCAAATTCAGGGAGTCTGTCTTAAGCACCCATGCCCTTTACTCACAGTTATCTGTGATGCCTCAGTATACATTTCAGAATCTACTTGCTGAGATGCCCCAAATATGAAAATTTTAAATGATGTTGCACTACCTTAGGTTGAGGTAAATAGATACCTTCAGAATGTTGACTCTTATAATCCATGACAATGGAGTATCTATCCACAGTGATTTGACTAGAGGTAATATCATGGATATTGATACCTTGGAACTGAGCAGAATGCAAATTCTTGACCCCCACCCCAAAACTTAATCAGAAATTTGAGAGTTGGAATCCAGCAACCTGTGTTTTAATAGTTTTAACTAAAGTTTCAGAGCAATCAGTAGATATTGATGTTTCTATTAGCAGACATAAACATTCTTATTAACCATTTATAGAAATCATTTTGATTTTGCATATGTCATGTGCAATGATTAGTCCCTTTATTTCTTCTTTTCCATCCCCTTCAGCATTTTATTTCTTTTTCTTGCCCTTCTGCACTGGTTAGGAATTCCAACAAAAGATGAATAGAAGCAGTATTTAACCTTTTGCTGATCTCAAAGGGAAAATCTTCAATAGGTATGGTGTTTACTTTGGAATCTGGATCTTTTATCAGGTTAAGGAAGCATGTTTCAGTTCCCACAGGACTTGTTTCAAAAATCATGAAGAATGCTGAATACTATCAAGTTATTTTTCTACATTTTACAAAAATGATCAAATAATTGTTCTCATTTGGTGAGTTATATCACTGTGTGCCAGCTAGTTGCTCAGTTGTGTCCAACTCTTTGAAACCCCAAGAACTGTAGCCTGCCAGGTTCTTCTGTCCATGAGATTTCCCAGACACGAATAATGGAGTGAGTTGCCATTTCCTCCTCCAGAGGATTTTCCCAACAGAGATCAAACCCATATCTCCTACTTTTTACAACTGAGCCACTTGAGAAACACTCAGTTATATTGACTGATGTTCATATATTTAACCAAATACTTACATTTCTGGAATGAGCCCGAATTGATTGTGATGTAATATTTTTTAAATTATATTCCTGGATTTTATTTGCTAATAATTCATTTGAGATTTCTGTATCTATTTTCATCAGTTGGATTGGTCCATAAATTTTTTTTAAGGTCTGTTTCAGCTTTTGTCATTAACTTTTTGGTGACCTTACAACACAGGTAAGGTTTGCGTTATTTCTTAAATGTTTAATAGAACCTTGGTAGTGACCTTATGTCTGATGTTTCTTTGAGGTATGGATTTAGTTTCCTTAATAGCTACAGGAATATTCAGATTATAAAAATATGCTTTGAAGAGTTGTGATTTTCTAGGTATGTGTCCATTTCACCTACCATTTCAAACTTATTTTTATAAAATAATCCATATGTTAAGAGTGTATTAATGTTGCAGGATTGATAGTGATATCCTCTTTTCATTCTTGGTTTTGGTTAGTGCCTTCTCTGTATTCTCAGTTACTGTCACTAGAAGTTTTTCAGTTGTCTTACAAAAATCAGTTTTTGGCTTTTTTTGATCCTCTGTTGTACATTTGTTTTCTACTGTCCTTTTATCCTTATTATTTCCTTCTTTGTACTTTATTTAGGTTTATTTTGCTATTATTCCTCTCCTACATCTTTATAAGAAGGTTGCTTAGCTGATCAGTTTTAGCTTTTATGATAACAATCTTTATCTGCATCCTATAAATTTTGATAATGAAGACTTTTCATCACAATTCAATAGAAAATATTTCCAAAATTATCATTTTGTTGTCTTTGTGACCTGCAGGTTACTTTGAAGTATATTTATTTCCAAATACACATGGATTTTATTATTATTATTTTGTTACTGATATCTAGATTGTATGGCATTCATAGAACATGAGTTTAAATTCTTTCAAAATTATGGAACCTACTTTTTATGATACAATATTGTCATTATGACATTTCAAGTTTCATAAATGTTCAGTGTGCACATGAAAAAAAATCCCTATTTAAGTTATTAGATCAACATTTTACATATGTTCATTAGAACTATTCTGCTATTAAATTATTTAAATTTATTTATTATTACTGAATTTTTGCCTGGCATTTATAAAAGTGGTAAGTTAAAATATCCTACTATAATTTTGAATTTGCCTATACTGGTTACAATAAACTGTGGAAAATTCTGAAAGAGATGGGAATACCAGACCACCTGACCTGCCTCTTGAGAAATTTGTATGCAGGGCAGGAAGCAACAGTTAGAACTGGACATGGAAAAACAGACTGGTTCCAGATAGGAAAAGGAGTACCTCAAGGCTGTATATTGTCACCCTGCTTATTTAACTTATATGCAGAGTACATTATGAGAAACGCTGGATTGGAAGAAACACAAGCTGGAATCAAGATTGCCGAGAGAAATATCTATAACCTCAGATATGCAGATGACAGCACCCTTATGGCAGAAAGTGAAGAGGAACTGAAGAGCCTCTTGATGAAAGTGAAAGTGGAGAGTGAAAAAGTTGGCTTAAAGCTCAACATTCAGAAAACGAAGATCATGGCATCCAGTCCCATCACTTCGTGGGAAATAGATGGGGAACCAGTGGAAACAGTGTCAGACTTTATTTTTCTGGTCTCCAAAATCACTGCAGATGGTGACTGCAGCCATGAAATTAAAAGATGCTTACTCCTTGGAAGGAAAGTTATGACCAAGCTAGATAGCATATTCAAAAGCAGAGACGTTACTTTGCCAACAAAGGTCTGTCTAGTCAAGGTTATGGTTTTTCCAGTAGTCATGTATGGATGTGAGAGTTGGACTGTAAAGAAAGCTGAGCGCCGAAGAGTTGATGCTTTTGAAGTGTGGTGTTGGAGAAGACTCTTGAGAGTCCCTTGGACTGCAAGGAGATCAGCCCTGGGATTTCTTTGGAAGAAATGATGCTAAAGCTGAAACTCCAGTGCTTTGGGCACCTCATGCGAAGAGTTGACTCACTGGAAAAGACTTTGATGCTGGGAGGGATTGGGGGCAGGAGGAGAAGGGGACAACAGAGGATGAGATGGATGGATGGCATCACTGATTCGATGGACGTGAGTCTGAGTGAACTCCGGGAGTTTGGTGATTGACAGGGAGGCCTAGCGTGCTGCGATTCATGGGGTCGCAAAGAGTCGGACATGACTGAGCAACTGATCTGATCTGATCTAATCTGAGACAACACAAGAACCTAGAACTCTTTAAATCTGTTTAAGTTTCTACCAACCTATATGCTGTTGTTATTGGATTTTAAACATATATCAGTCTTAAATCCCACAAGAAAGTATTATTTTATACAGCCATTGTTCATTAAATATACAATTAACCCTTGAACAACATGGAGGCTGTGGGGGCCAATATCCCACACAATCAGAAATCTGAATGTAACTTTAGTCACCCCTCCCTCTATGTGGTTCTATATCCACAGATTCAGTTAACTGTGGATCATTTAGTATACTTTAGTCCAAGGGCAGAATGGCACAACTGGTAAAGAATCTGCCTGCAATGTAAGAGACCTGGGTTCAGTCTGTGAGTCAGGAAGATCCTCTGGAGAAGGGAATGGCAACCCACTCCAGTATTCTTGCCTGGAGAATTCCATGGACAGAGGAGCCTTGCAGGCTATAGTCCATGGGCTCGCCAAGAATTGGACATGATTGAGTGACTAACACTTTCACTTTCCCTATATATGGTTCTATATCCACAGATTCAGTCAACTGTGGATCATTAGTATACTTTAGTATGTATTTACTGGGGAAAAGAAAGTTTATTGTAAGTGGACCTGTGTAAGTCCAACCCATTTTGTTCAAGGGTCAACTGTATATTTTTACTATTGCTTTTTATCTTTTTTTCCCCTGTATTTTCAAGTTTTCATCTGGGATGATTTTTTTCTTAGACCAAAGAAGACCCTTTCATAATTCCTAAATTTTTGTACTTTTTTAAAAATTTATTTTACTTTCTGCTGCACTGGGTCTTCATTGCTTTGCATGGACTTTCTCCAGTTGTGGTGAGTAGGCACTGCTCTTCCTTGTGGTATGAGGGCTTCTCATTGTGGCGGCTTCTCTTTTTTGAGGAGCATAGGCTCTAGGCACTTGGGCTTCAGTAGTTGCAGCAAGTGGCTTCAGTAGTTGTGACTAGCAGGCTTTAGGGTGTGGGCTCAGCAGCCGCGGCACATGGACCTAGTTGCTCTGTGACATGTGAAATCTTCCTGGACCAGGGATCAAACCTGTGTGCCCTGCATTGGCAGGAGGATTCTTATTCACTGCACTACCAGGGAAATGCTAAGTTGTTCTCCACTTGATTAATTTGTTCAGCTTTTATTTGCCTTATTAGTAAATGGTACTTTTTCTGGGTACAGAAATTTAGCTTGGTAGTTACTTATTTCAGCACTTTGGAGGATTATTTCCAGTGTTCTCTTATTTCTATCATTTCTGTTAAGAAATTAACTATATTTTAATATGCATTTTTTTCCCACTAGGCAATGGCACCCCACTCCAGTACTCTTGCCTGGAAAATCCCATGGACAGAGGAGCCTGGTGGGCTGCAGTCCATGGGGTCACTAGGAGTCGGATGCGACTGGGCGTCTTCACTTTCACTTTTCGCTTTCATGTATTGGAGAAGGAAATGGCAACCCACTCCAGTGTTCTTGCCTGGAGAGTCCCGGGGATGGGGGGAGCCTAGTGGGCTGCCGTCTATGAGGTCACACAGAGTCTGACACGACTGAAGCAACTTAGCAGCAGCAGCAGACACTTTAAAATTTTTTTATGTTTTTCTTTGGTTCTTAGCAATTTTCCTATAATATACCGAGGGCTGGTTTTCTTCCTACTTGGTGTCTGCAGATCTTCCTCAGTCTATTGCTTGCTACCTTTTTTCATTTGGAAAATTCTCTTCAAATCTACTTTTTCATAATTCTCTGTCTTTTTAGAACTCTGTTTACATGTATTTGACCTTTAACTGTATAGTCTATATTTTAATTACTCTTCTCTATAATCTCTTTGTATTTTTCTCCTAGATATTTTCTTCTCACCTATTTCCCAATTTATTATTTTTCTGATTCTGAGTTATTAATGTCATACTTTTCAGTTCTACAGTTTCCATATGGTTCTTTTCAAATTTTCCTCTGCCTTTTAATATTTTTTTGTTCTCTGTGAAATTTTCAGAGTTGTCTTTTTATTACCTTGAACATTTTAAACATAATCATTTTGAGCTTTATAGCTAATGAATTCTTAATCTACAAATCATATGGGTCTCTTTCTATTGTTGGTTATTTCTGTTGATGCCCATTCATATATTTTGAACAATTTTTCAGTTATTAGCAAGAGATTTGTCAGCATTACCCTTTCCACTTTTATTCCATCCTCTACTAATTATTTCTCCATTTTCATATAGCTTCTGCCTCATTTCATTGAGGCTTATTTTATTAATTTTGTCACCAAAGTGTGAGGGGGTACCCTTTCTTCCATATTTCAGTCATTGTTCTTTTCAAATATCTTTTCCTGTTTTCATTTTTAAAATAATACTCCTAAACATAAATTAATTTGAGCATTAAAAAATATATTTATTTGCTATTTGGATTTCCTTTTCTGTGAATAGGCTATTAATATCCTTTATCCAATTTACAGTTAACCTGACTTTTCTTATCAGTTTTTAAGAGCTTTTACATATATCTTGACTCTTGTCATCTCCATTATAAGTTTCTTCCCCTTGTCTATTGTTTGTATATTGGATTTGCTTATGGTATCCTTTACTATGCAACATTTAGATTTCTAGATAATCAAAGTTTGTCTTTTGCTTGATAGCTTTAGAATTTCCTTCCTCATTGAAGATCTCCCTTGCCTAAATGCTATAGCCCTTCAGGATTTAATCTTCCTTTTTCATTTCTCTACAACCTTCCTAGTTGATGTTACTCGTTTCCATTGATTAAATCTCTTCTATATGCTAATGATGCTCATTATATATCTCCATTCCAGATCTCTCCTCTGAGCTGGCTACTTTAATACAAATCTCACTGCCCTTCATCTGTGAGGGGTGTGCTAGATCCCAGGGGATACAGCAGTACATGATCCCTGCCCTCAGAGCTCTTTAGAGGATATAAATAGTGTGTGAAGTGGAAAGCATGACTGCGCTGCACAAAATGTGCTGATCTATTGCACATTTTATACTGCTATCAGGGAAAGACTACAGTCATGGGATTACATATCAACAGAAAAATAGTCAAAAGAAATGAAAAAGGTAATTCTTGAGAAAGGACACCTGAATGGCCAATAAACATGTAAGACACCCAATTAGTGACCAGAGAAAATAAAATGACATAGAATTTTTTAAAAAGATTGGCATAATACTGAGATCCTGATTGTATCAAATTTTGAGGATTTGAGGTAGAAAACTCTGCTGGTCAAAGTTTATAGTGGCACAACCACCTGTAAGAGCATTTTGATAAGTCTCTGATAAGATCTGAACTCCTCTTTAATTCAGCAATTCTACTTTGTGGCATACCTACAGCAGTGCCTCTCAATCCTTGATGTACAAACAGATCACCACAGGATCTAGTTAAAACCCGATTATGATTTGTTAGGCTGGAAAGGTCTGAGAGTCTGTTGTTTCTTTTTTTCTTTTTTCTTTTCCTTATTAATTGGAATATAGTTGCTTTACTTTGCTGGGTCAGTTTCTGCTGTACAGCCAGCCAAGTGAATCAGCCATAATATATCCCCACTGTTTTTTGATTTCTTTCCCATTTAGGTCACCACAGAGCATCGAGTAGAGTTCCATGCACTATACAGTAGGGGTTCATTCAGATCAGTTCAGTGGCTCAGTCATGTCCGACTCTTTGCGACCCCATGAATCGCAGCACGCCAGGCCTCCCCATCCATCCCCAACTCCCAGAGTTCACTCAGTCTCACATCCATCGAGTTGGTGATGCCATCCAGCCATCTCGTCCTCTGTCGTCCCCTTCTCCTCCTGCCCCCAATCCCTCCCAGCATCAGAGTCTTTTCCAATGAGTCAACTCTTCGCATGAGGTGCCCAAAGTACTGGTGTTTCAGCTTTAGCATCAGTCCTTCCAAAGAAATCCCAGGGCTGATCTCCTTCAGAATGGACTGGTTGGATCTCCTTGCAGTCCAAGGGACTCTCAAGAGTCTTCTCCAACACCACAGTTCAAAAGCATCAATTCTTCGGCGCTCAGCTTTCCTCAGAGTCCAACTCTCATATCCATACATGACCACAGGAAAAACCATAGCCTTGACTAGAGGGACCTTTGTTGGCAAAGTAATGTCGCGAAGTAATGTCTCTGCTTTTCAATATACTATCTAGGTTAGTCATAACTTTCCTTCCAAGGAATAAGCGTCTTTTAATTTCATGGCTGCAATCACCATCTGCAGTGATTTTGGAGCCCCCCAAAACAAAGTCTGACACTGTTTCCACTGGTTCCCTATCTATTTCCCATGAAGTGATGGGACCAGATGCCATGATCTTCATTTTCTGAATGTTGAGCTTTAAGCCAACTTTTTCACTCTCCTCTTTCAGTTTCATCAAGAGGCTTTTTAGTTCCTCTTCATTTTCTGCCATAAGGGTGGTGTCATCTGCATATCTGAGGTTATTGATATTTCTCCTGGCAATCTTGATTCCAGCTTGTGCTTCTTCCAGCCCAGCGTTTCTCATGATGTACTCTGCATATGAGTTAAATAAGCACGGTGACAGTATACAGCCTTGACGTACTCCTTTTCCTATTTGGAACCAGTCTGTTGTTCCATGTCCAGTTCTAACTGTTGCTTCCTGACCTGCATATAGGTTTCTCAAGAGGCAATTTAAGGTGGTCTGGTATTCCCACCTCTTTCAGAATTTTCCACAGTTGTGATCCACACAGTCAAAGGCTTTGGCATAGTCAATAAAGCAGAAATAGATGTTTTTCTGGAACTCTCTTGCTTTTTCCATAATCCAGCAGATGTTGGCAATTTGATCTCTGGTTCCTCTGCCTTTTCTAAAACCAGCTTGAACATCAGGAAGTTCACGGTTCACGTACTGCTGAAGCCTGGCTTGGAGAATTTTGAGCATTACTGTACTAGCGTGTGAGATGAGTGCAATTGTGCTGTAGTTTGAGCTTTCTTTGGCATTGCCTTTCTTTGGGATTGGAATGAAAACTGATCATTTCCAGTCCTGTGGCCACTGCTGAGTTTTCCAAATTTGCTGGCATATTGAGTGCAGGACTTTCACAGCAACATCTTTCAGGATTTGCAAGAGCTCAACTGAAATTCCATCACCTCCACTAGCTTTGTTCGTAGTGATGCTTTCCAAGGCCCACTTGACTTCACATTCCAGGATATTTGGCTGTAGGTGAGTGATCATACCATCGTGGTTATCTTGGTCGTGAAGATCTTTTTTGTACAGTTCTTCTGTGTATTCTTGCCACCTCTTCTTAATATCTTCTGCTTCTGTTAGGTCCATACCATTTCTGTCCTTTATCAAGCCCATCTTTGCATGAAATGTTCCCTTGGTATCTCTAATTTTCTTGAAGAGATCTCTAGTCTTTCCCATTCTGTTGTTTTCCTCTATTTCTTTGCATTGATTGCTGAGGAAGGCTTTCTTATCTCTCCTTGCTATTCTTTGGAACTCTGCATTCAGATGTGTATATCTTTCCTTTTCTCCTTTGCTTTTCGCTTCTCTTCTTTTCACAGCTATTTGTAAGGCCTCCCCAGACAGCCATTTTTTATAAATAGTAGTGTATATATGCCAGTCCCAATCTCCCAATTCATGAGATTCTTAATTTCAGCAAGTTCCTAGGTGATGTAATTGTCACTGGTCCAGGGACACAGTTTAAATAGCTAAGCCCAAGAGAAACTCTAGCATATCCTCAAGGGACATACACAGAGACACAAAGATGTTTGTTAGAGCTCTGATGGTATAGTGACTATTTGAAAACTGCTGAGGCCAGTGGATGGCAAATTCATATGGCTGAATGCAGGGGTTAAAAGGAACTGAAGTTACATGTACCACCCCAGATCTGTCTTAAAATCAGTACTGAATGGGAAACAAGCAAGTTGTAGGAAGAATGTATAGAATCTAACATTTAAAATTGTAAGTAATACTGAATATTTTTAGGGCTGTACACCTATACAGATAAAGAATACAGACTTGCATGGTAATAATAATTATCAAGTTCATGATAGTGATTACTTGGGCAAGAGAGAAGTATAGGTATAGCAAGGGCATGTGCCTCTTCAGTTGTATTTTAATGCTTTAATTACTAAACTAGGTGATAGATGAACCCACAAAATAACACAAGGGTTTGTCATATTGCTTTCTGGTTTTTGTACATCTAAACTATCTCATTACATTAAACAAAACAAATAACTTCATTTGTTGGGATGGAGAACTTGAGGCTCAAGAACTTAAAAATAGAAGATATAAATTATCTCATAAAGAATTTGTATTCTGATTGCGTGTTGAAATTAAATTTTGTGTATCAGTTAAAATATAGTATTAAAACAAAAGGAGAACTTAACCTTTTGTGCTGAAGTTCAAACACAGGCTGTACCCCTTCCTCATTAACATGCTGCTTTAAATTTACAAAACTAACCAAAAAACAGGAGTTAACCAAGTCAAAGGCAAACTACCTTCACAAGGTTTGATCTTCAGAAGACTCAATCAGAGTTTAAAACAAAGTGACTAAAAATAACTGGTTTACTTTTGGCCGTGGCACAAAACATTTTTTGTATCAGATAAAATATGGCCATTAAAAGACTCCCTTTATTCAAGGGAAATGAAAACCACCACACCAGAACACTTAACAGCAAATGCAAAATGAGTTTAAAAAGCCTCAGAAGCGTCCCTCTTAGTTCATCTCCTCGTCTTTAAGTGGCAGTGAAGGAAAGCGTGGGGTAGCATGAGAAAAGCAGGAGGATGGTTTTCAGTTTCTCTGCCTTATGTTAGAGCATGGTTGTACTTCTGTTCCGCCACACATCTCTTGAAATAATGAGTGGCAGAGAGACAGTAGCAAAGGTAATGGGGTTTAGCATTCGAAAAACCCGGACTTAAACCCTGACTGTGCAAATACAAAACAGCTCACTAAATTTGAGAAATTGTCTCTAGGCCAGTGCTGTTCAGTTGAACTTGGTGTGATGATCGAAATGTTCTGTTTGTCCACCGTGGTAGCTGCTATCTTTGTGTGACTGCTGAGGACCTGAAATGTGGTCAGTGTGATAAAGGAATTGAGTTTTTGATTGTATTTCAATTAATTTAACTTGAATAGTTACATGACTAATGGCTACTGTAGAGGACAGAACAAGTCTAGAAAATGGAGTATTCTCCCTCTCATGGAGGATCCCCATTTGATAATAGACATGAAATACCCTAATAAAAGGCTCTACTATTAAACTGTCCTGCGTTGAAAGGACTTCAGAGATGAGTAGACTGTGTGAGTCTGCCTGGGTGGGCCTGTTTCTTTCACAAAATGTTAACACTGGTGCTACCTCCACACAAGCATTCAACTCTGACTTTTTACTGCCTGATGATGCAACTGATGCTGTCTGCTGTAAAGAAGCTTTGCTTCTTCCTCTTTTTGCTTTTTTTTGGCCTCGTGGTGACGAAACAAAAACAATTACATTTTCAGAAACCTAAAAGGCCCTGAAGCTGGGAAAGATTGAGGGCAGGAGGAGAAGGGGACGACAGAGGATGAGATGAGATGGTTGGATGGCATCACCAACTCGATGGATATGGGTTTGGGTGGACTCCGGGAGTTGGTGATGGACAGGGAGGCCTGGCATGCTGTGGTTCATGGGGTCACAAAGACTCAGACACAACTGAGCGACTGAACTGAACGAATTCTTGATTAAATTTTTATGTTACTCTATTTGACATTTCCTTAAATTTCTGGAAATTTCTCATTTTCTCCAGTTAAGTTAATATCATTGAACAACAACTGCTTTAAACTAGACAATCTATCTGCACAGGTTAAAAACATACAAAGAAGAGTTCCCTGGTGGTCCAGTGGTTACAAATCTACTTGCCAAGGCAGGGGACATGGATTTGATCCCTGGTCCGGGAAGATCCCACATGCCATGGAGCAACAAAGCCCGAGCACCACAACTACTGAGCCTGATCTCGGAGGGAGAGCACTGAATGGTCCTGAGGAGAGATCTTAGTTCCCTGCCCAGGAATTAAACCCGAGTAGCCTGAAAGAAGACCAAGAGGCTACCCATTAGACCATCAGGGACTCGGGGCTAGAAGCAAACTGACCCTGGTTTTTGCCCCTATTAGAAAGCAAGAATGTTTCAAGGAGGCAAAAACTGTAAAAACAGGTACAAAGTTTATTATTAGAGGCACAGCACAATGTATGGGAGAGCACACAGGAAACCAGTTTGTTTATCCAACTCAGAAGCAGGGCAGAGATACACACCCAAGAGAAAGGATATGGGCAGCCTCTCTAACAGGGAGTGCAGTGCATCAGACACTAGGCGGAAACACACCTGGAGAGAAATGCGGGTGTCCTGAGTGAGGAGCAGCAGCACAGTACTGAGGTGACGTCATGCACTTATGAGGACAGTCCTTCTGGGTCTTTGCTTACTCTTGGCCAATTGTTTCTCTTTTCACACCTGAGTGGTCCATAGATCCTCCCCAAGATGTATGCACAACTTTTTGCAAAGAAGGATCCCACTGTAGAAGCCTATGGCTGCATATCTACACTGATTATGGAGTGGGGTCCCCTTACTTTTCGATTCTCAAGAAGACTTCCTGAGCATGTAGAGACAGGGAAGTCTTCCTTGACCTCAGGAGTAGGCACCTTATCTCTTTGCTTTAGCAGAACTCAGCTTCTACCACTAGCTTTGTCCTTGGAGTATCTGGGTGAGAACAAAGGCTCAGTTTTACCCAGAGACCCACTGTCTCCTGCCTCAAACCCTTGCTCTAGAGTCTGTGCTCCACGAGAGAAGCCACTGCAATGAGAAGCCTGTGCACCATAATGAAGAGCAGCCCCTGCTCATCACAACTAGAGAAAGCCCACACACAGCAATGAAGACACAGGGCGGCCCAAAAATAAAAACAACAAAACAAGTTTAAAGTGAGTACATTGGTCAGAAATACATTTAAAAAAAATATATACAAAGACATCCATTTCAAGAAAGACAAATCAAGCAGCACTGATGTTACTTTATAGTGTTTATTATACTAAAAGTTGCTCCTATGAAACAGTAGTGATTTTTTGGTCCATATCTTATTTTCCATTTGACTTTAAAACATTTTACATTATTTACAAAATAAATTGCAATTTTCATGATACATATTTTTTTCCTGATGCTTAAAATACTACTTTCAAGAAACTAAAAAACAGGGTGACTAGATGTACTGAAAAGTACATGCTGAACATATTTAATTACCACAGTAATTTAAAAGTCCTGATCTTTACTTCTTAAGATTAAAATTCATTAACATGAAGTCATTCAACAATCTCTGGGATTTCTCTGTTATCCACAATGAGACTATGAATAATCCCTTCTTTCCGCTTGCCGCTACTGACAGCCTTTATGTAACAGTCATGATTCCCAATATTGAAGTGAGTTTCAGTCCCATCATCTACAAACTCACCCTAGGCAAACAAAAGTAGGAGGAATTAGTGTTCCAGAAACATTTATCTTTGTCCAGAGCATTAACATCACCAAGAAAGGGAGGCATGATGAAGTACATGTTAGCTCAATGGTAAGCTTTGCAAAATTAAAATTATAAGCTTATTTTTAGGTGTTTTAAGGTCTAAGTTATAAATTCAAAGTCTTTTATTTGTACCACTATAGTCTTTAAGAATCTTGTTTCAGAGGAAAAAAAAAGTATATCTCATGGCTATGTGACTATAACATATACTATGCAGATAATACAGACTTTTCAAAAGTAAAAATGATAGGAAATTTGTGATTCCTTCTATACAAAGAATGGTTTACATGCATTGCTTTATGGCATCCTCACGATAACCTGATTGGAGTATAATTATCAACATTTTATACATGAGGAAACAGGCACACAGTCATTAAATAACTTGCTGAAGACCCCACTCAATAAGGGATGGAGTGTTCTTCGCCACTCTAAAAATCAGATTCCTCAGGCTATAGGTGGCTTACAATAAATAACAACATAAATAACATAAAACCTAACACTATTGAAAGAAGAGGGTGCAGGAATACACAGAAGAACTATACAAAAAGATCTTCGTGAGCCAGATCACCACGATGGTGTGATCACTCACCTAGAGCCAGACATCCTGGAACGCAAAGTCAAGTGGGCCTTACGAAGCATCACTACAAACAAAGCTAGTGGAGGTGATGGAATTCCAGTTGAGCTATTTCAATCCTACAGGATGATGCTATGAAAATGATGCACTCAATATGCCAGCAAATTTGGAAAACTCAGCAATGGCAACAGGACTGGAAAAGGTCAGTTTTCATTCCAATCCCAAAGAAAGGCAATGCCAAAGAATGTTCAAACTACCACACAAATTTCTCTCATCTTGCATGCTAGCAAAGTAATGCTCAAGATTTTCCAAGTCAGGCTTCAACAGTATGTGAACCATGAACTTCCAGATGTTCAAGCTGGATTTAGAAAAGCCAGAGGAACCAGAGATCAAATTGCCAACATCCACTGGATCATTGAAAAAGCAAGAGAGTTCCAGAAAAACATCTGCTTTACTGACTACACCAAAGCCTTTGACTGTGTGGATCACAACGAACTGGAAAATTCTGAAAGAGATGGGAATACCAGACAACCTGACCTGGTTCCTGAGAAATCTGTATGCAGGTCAAGAAGCAACAGTTAGAACTGGACATAGAACAACAGACTGGTTCCAAATAGGGAAAGCAGTACGTCAAGGCTGTATATTGTCACCCTGCTTATTTAACACATATGAGGGTAGGTCATGTGAAATGTTGGGCTAGATGAAGCACAAGCTGGAATCAAGATTGCTGGGAGAAATATCAATAACCTCAGATATGCACATGACACCACACTTACGACAGAAAGTGAAGAACTAAAGAGCCTCTTGATGAAAGTGAAAGAGGAGTATGAAAAAGTTGGCTTAAAACTCAACATTCAGAAAAGTAAGATCATGGCATCCAGTTCCATTACTTCATGGCAAATAGATGGGGAAACGATGGAAACAGTGACAGACTTTATTTTCTTGGATTCCAAAATAATCACTGCAGATGGTGACTGCAGCCATGAAATTAAAAGACACTTCCTCCTTGGAAGAAAAGCTATGACCAAGCTAGACAACAAATTAAAAAGTCGAAACATTACTTTGCCAACAAAGGTCCGTCTACTCAAAGCTATTGTTTTTCCAGTAGTCATGTATGGATGTGAGAGTTGGACTAGAAAGAAAGCTGAGTGGTGAAGAATTGATGCTTTTGAACTGTGGTGTTGGAGAAGACTCTTGAGAGTCCCTTGGACTGCAAGGAGATCAAACCAGTCAATCCTAAAGGAAATCCATCCTAAATATTCATTGGAAGGACTGATGCTAAAGCTGAAACTCCAATACTTTGGCCACCTGATGCGAAGAACTGAGTCATTGGAAAAGACCCTGATGCTGGGAGAGATTGAAGGCAGAAGGAGAAGGGGATGACAGAGGATGAGATGGTCGGATGGCATCACCGACTCAAGGGACATGAGTTTGAATAAGCTCCGGGAGTTGGTGATGGACAGGGAAGCCTGGCGTGCTGCAGTCCATGGGGTCACAAAAAGTTGGACACGACTGAGCAACTGAACTGAACTGAGTCTAGACTTGCTGCATATGGTACAACAGCCCTTGGCCACAGGTGGCAATCACGCATGGAATGTGGTGTGTCTGAAATGAGATACACTATTATAGGGGAAAATATACAGTGGATTTGGAAGACTTAGTATGAAACAAAGAATGGTTAAAAAAAATTCATTGGAAAATTTATATATTTATTACATTTTAAATAATATTTTTGATACAGTGACTTAAATTTTTATTAAGAAGAACTTCACCATAAGACTTTCGAAATGTGGTTATTAGAAGTTATATATGATGCTCGTATCTGTGGCTCATAGTATATTTCTGTTGAACAGCACTGATTTAGAGTAAAAAGATAGGGGCCAAGGAGCACAGAAAAGTAAGGAAGAGCATGAGGCTTAGAGGATAAAAATGAATTATGCCAAGAAGCAAAAGAAGCACTATCAGATGTACAACTTGGCTATGAGCTTCCTGGCAGCCAAAGCAGACAGAGCAAGGCCCCGTCCCGTTGCTAACATTATCTAACCAGAGAAAGCACAGGAGGCATCAGAGAGGGAAGCTTTTTGTTTTTCTCTGGGAAGAATCTGGCCAACACGGATGTGTACTGACCACCACAAGGACTGGGGGTGGGGTGCTGATCCTGGAGTCCAGTGTATTCTTTTAGCCCTTTTCACATTGAGCTTTGCAAAAAGCCTTTAGGGCATACTTCTGTCAAAATCAATTTAGAGAGAAGAGCAAGGTTTGAGTGATACAATCCTTGTAAATTGCTTCTTGGCAATCTGACAGATACATAATCTGGTCATGATGCTTTGAGATGAAAAGGAAATGGAGAAAAAAAGCTGCAGTTCACAGGCAACGAGAGCAGGTGTGCATAGTGCTGGGGAAGGCTGCCTGACACAGAGCTGCCAAAACTACCTTGCCAACTAGGCTGCAGTTACAAGGAGGAGACAACTGGGTGAGAGAGGTATTGTCCAAACACTTGTGGCTTCTTGTCAGTTAGGAACAAAGACATTGTGGATGAATATTATTTCAACTTCTTGCTTATTTACAACCACATTCTTGAAACAATGCTACTTTTGCACAGGAGAATTCCTGGAGGGTTGGAGGGAATGTGACCCCAAACTGCTGACTCTTCATCTAGAAATTTCCATGGTAGGACAGAAAGAACAGAAAGGACCACCAGGTATGGCATCGGGCACCCAATCCATGTTAATGGTAACTGAATCTGGTCCAAAACAGGCCCTAAAATATTGAAGAGCTCACTAAGCCTCTCTGCATAAAAGTCTCAATGGGTAGATGGAACCGGAGGGTGGCTCAAACGCTGACATTCAATTTTGAGTGAACCCTGGTTGCATTTCCCTTTAAGAATTAATATCAGGATTAAGAAACAGAAACACATTAATCTTTGTAACTTTTGATTTCTGGCTTGTGCACTTCCTTAGAAGCAGTTGCAAGACCCAGCAGATTCTAGCTTGTCTACTGAATAAATTCATTCCAGGCCTTCCCTCCAAGGACTTCTCCTCACCCTCCCAGACCTACAACAGATAAAGAAGGTAATAGCAGCAACCACAATGGGTAGCTAGCTACAGTATGCCGGCAAAGAGAGCTTCTCATGCTTTTCATCATCTCTAGCTCTGGTGTCACAACTGAAGTCAGCACGAAAGGGGACACCCAGGATGGTATGCCCTACTTGCCAGCTGATCCCATAACACGTGGATATTTCCCCCCAGTGATTCCAGTTCCTAGGCCCACACTGCCTGGTGTCCAGGACTGTCTCCTCTGCCTCACTTCCTCCATGTGCTGTGCACACCATGATTATATCCTACCTACTTGAAATTCACATCTATACTTATCCCACCACAGCCATAACAGTGCAAGGCAGCAAAAGTCCAACACACTAGGGTTTTCTCAGCTACAACGAGCGGGGCAGCCTCTCAGCACTGCTACTCTACAAATTCCACTTGTCTTCTGGGGTTTGTGACAGTGCCCTTTCCTGTTTGCCTTTGTCTCATCTGACATGTGTGCTTCGTTTCTTTTTCACAACCTTTGCTTTTAGAAAGTACCATCTGTTTTGAGTGTATGGTGTAAAGCTTTCCTATTCAGAGTGTGACCATGGGCCAGCAACTTGGGCATCACCTGAGGACATGTTAGAATATGATTTTAGCAAGATCTGAGATGATTCTGTGCATGCAAATTTGAGAAACAGTAGTATAAAGCACCACTTTAACCAGGATAAACACAAGAGGATGCAACCTTTGGGAAGGAAGTTTTAAAATGTGGGCTAGATCTTTTTAGGATAGAGGATCGTCCAGGAAAGGACAAGCAGGGTCCAAGGCTGGTGCCAATCACCAGATGAGTTGTTTCCAAACTCTCACTACCCCAGGCACTGCGCAGGAAAGGGCTTCAGATTCTGGAGTCAGGATTACTTCATCTCTTTTGTTTTTAACCAAAAGGACCTTCATTAATTATAAATATCTGCATCGTTAGGAAACACAGCAACGTTTCACTGGTCGCTCATGCACATGGTGACAGTGATCAAATGATCAACTTACCGCTGTCTCCATTTTTTTACCATTGCACCACACATCCAGAGTGTCTTTCTCTGTAAAAGTAACCGATTACAAAAAATTATGACCTGGGATTTAAAGATAAAGTTAATTCTTTATTATTTTAAGAAAACTTTGATACACTGGATTTTGAAAACTCCACTAACTTTTCATGGCTTTGAAATTCTTCCAAATTTGAAGAAATTGTGTTTTTTTGTTTAGAGACAAAATCAAAATGAAACCACTCTTTTAAGACAAAATTATGATATATACTGATGAAGATTTGTTACAGAAAATCTATAAAGGAGGATGCAGACAAATGAATGTAACAAGAGACGTTTCCATATGAGAATGTCCTTTTTCTTAAACATCACCTGAAGTGTCTTAATTAAATTTCTAAGGTCTGGTATTGAATCAAAGAAGGGTTTATACACTCCTTGGAAGAAAAGTTATGACCAACCTAGATAGCATATTCAAAAGCAGAGACATTACTTTGCCAACAAAGGTCCATCTAGTCAAGGCTATGGTTTTTCCAGTGGTCATGTATGGATGCGAGAGTTGGACTGTGAAGAAAGCTGAGCGCCGAAGAATTGATACTTTTGAACTGTGGTGTTGGAGAAGATTCTTGAGAGTCCCTTGGACTGTAAGGAGATCCAACCAGTCCATACTAAAGGAGAGCAGCCCTGGGTGTTCATTGGAGGAATGATGCTAAAGCTGAAACTCCAATACTTTGGCCACCTCATGCGAAGAGTTGACTCATTGGAAAAGACTCTGATGCTGGGAGGGATTGGGGGCAGGAGGAGAAGTGGACGACAGAGGATGAGATGGCTGGATGGCATCACCGACTCGATGGACGTGAGTTTGAGTGAACTCCGGGAGTTGGTGATGGACAGGGAGGCCTGGTGTGCTGCGATTCATGGGGTCGCAAAGAGTGGGACATGACTGAGTGACTGAACTGAACTGAACTGACTGAGGATTACAGTATGTTTCCATTTAGGGTATCAATATATTTTAGCAAATTAAAGAGTGCCATGGACTTTTTCAAAATTTACATATTTCAAGTAATATAATATTTGACCTTATCCCTTTAATTTTTCATTTTTATTTTTTGGATTGTAGCCAATATTGCTTTCCTTTTTCAGGGTCTTTACCCTTATAGATTATTACAAAATACTGAATAGAGTTTCTTGATCTATACAATAGGTCCTTGTTGGTGATGTATTTTATATATGCAGTGTGCGTCTGTTAATCCCAAACTCCTAATTTGTCCTTCCCCAAATTTTCTTTAACATCAAGAGACTAGATGATTCTCCCTGCCTCTCATACTAACCCACCTGGACGATGGCACAAAGAAACCACAGAAAAGGCTGCATAGCATTCATATAGACAGACAGCAATTTAGCCTTAAATTTCACACTGCTGCTGCTGCTGCTGCCTCTAAGTCACTTTAGTCGTGTCTGACTCTGTGCAATCCCATACATGGCAGCCCACCAGGCTCTGCCATCCTGGGGATTCTCCAGGCAAGAATACTGGAGTGGGTTGCCATTTCCTTCTCCAATGCATGAAAGTGAAAAGTGAAAGTGTAGTCGCGCAGTCGTGTCCAACTCTTAGTGACCCCATGGACTGCAGCCTACCAGGCTCCTCCATCCATAGGATTTTCTAGGCAAGAGTACTGGAGTGGGGTGCCATTGCCTTCTCCGTAAATTTCATACTGAAGAGTACAATAATCTATTCATTTTGTTATGATTTCACTTTGGGGAAAAGTTATAGAATCATAATAAAAAATATAGTATTTGATGGACTGTGCTGAGTACAGTGCTGACACAATAGAGCAAAATGTTGCCATGATACACTTGGGCATTAGCTAAGTGGCCACAGTTCACTCCAGGGAAAATGAAAGTCACTCAGTCCTGTCTGACTCTTTGTGACCCCATGGACTATACCATGGAATTCTTAGGCCAGAATACTGGAGTGGGTAGCCTTTCCCTTCTCCAGAGGATCTTCCCAACCCAGGGATTGAACCCAGTTCTCCTGCATTGCTGGCAGATTCTTTACCAGCTGAGCCATAAGGGAAGCCCAAGAATGCTGGAGTGGGTAGCCTACCCCTTCTCCAGTGGATCTTCCTGACCAGGGAATCAAACCGGGGTCTCCTGCATCGCAGGTGGATTCTTTACCAACTGAGTTATATGCATGCCATGTGCACAGACAGACATATGTGCATTTTGGGGAGGATCCCCAGAACCACTTGTGAATGTCAGGGTCCCCCGGAGTGTCAGGAGAGAAGACTATAGTCATCAAGCAGCCAGAAGACAAGCTTTGGTTGTTATAACAAAGACTAGAGAGAAGCAGGACCTGTGTTTACAAGGAGTCTGGGGGTCAAAGGCTGCCTGGGGTTCAAGGATGAGGTGCCATCTGACAAGCCATCTACTCCAGGAACAGAGTCTTTTCTCCCTGCACGTTGAGACAGAAGCCTCACTTGGAGAGTGGAGAAAGGACTTTGAGCTGGGCTAGAGGCACGGAGAGAAAGGCAGAGGGTCCAGGAGATATGGGAGTGGCCACCCAATGGCAGCCTGGC
The DNA here is from genome assembly GCF_029378745.1 of Bos indicus. Classification (NCBI taxonomy): domain Eukaryota; kingdom Metazoa; phylum Chordata; class Mammalia; order Artiodactyla; family Bovidae; genus Bos; species Bos indicus. The sequence continues at coordinate 130,879,302 of NC_091760.1, forward strand.
ATAGTATATAACAGCTGTATGTTCTGACAATGTAGACGCAGTACAGTTGGAAAATGATATGCAAAAAGTTGTTTTAAATTGTGCGCAAGCGTACTTGCTAAGTCGCTTCAGTGGTGTCTGACTCTTAGTGACCGAACTGTAGCCTGCCAGGCTCTTCTGTCCATGTGATTCTCCAGGCAATACTGGAGTGGGATGTCATGCCCTCCTCAAGGAGATCTTACCAACCCAGGGATCCAACCTGTGTCTCCAGTGGCTCTGCATTGCAGGCAGATTTTTTACCACTGAGCCACCAAGGAAGACAAATTTTGGGCAGTCACTGTATTAATGGTGGTAGAGTATTTCTGTTGTTAACTGAGATTAGTATGTACATAATTATGGCACAAAGGAAATAAGTAATTATATTCTATTTGCATCATCCTCTGTGTCCCTGAGAAGAAGGATTCTCAGTGTGGAAGAAGGAACATAAAGATATTAGAGGAGATTAAATTAAAAAAACTGGTATCCTGGAATTTGAATTATAAGCATCAGTATGAACTCATAAGCTATTTTATTTTTTGATAAAGTCTCTCTCTCTTCCTCGTTCCTCCCGATATGTATCTACCTATGAATGTACACAGTTCCCTTGACTCAGGAGCCGATCTAAGGAGCACTACAATGGCCAAAAATGGGACAATTTGAGCATCAGTAAGGATAATAATTGCAGTGTACTGAAACACTGCAATTTGTTTAAATCCACAAGTTATTTGGGAAGCCCAATGATTAAAAAAAAAAAAACCTAAATGATCACCTTTAGGAAAGAAAAAGGAATCAATTTAATATCTTGAAAACTCGTAGTTAAGGGAAAATAAGCTGTGATCCTACATTTGTCATACAAAATGTGCCTCTGTGTAACTAAATAGTAGACAACAGGAAGTTTCTCACTGTATGAGCACTCCAGCTAACGAACAAGAAATGATGGAATCAGAATATATCCATCTGCCAATGAATGAATGAATGAATGAATCCATCTGCCAATGAATTAATGAATTAATGAATCCATCTGCCAATGAATTAATGGATATAGACACTTAGGTATTAGTGGTGCCAATATCAAAAAATTAGACAAAGCAAAACCATGTGCCTCTTGATAGAATAAATATAATGTCTTACCTGAAAAATAAAAAAACCTTAAATTTGATCAATTCTTCAAATACCAACTTGCAGGAAATACTAATAGAAGAATATCACAGGAATGGAATCCACAAAATTCAGAACATATCCTCTCCTCTTCAAAAAAAATCTGACCCAATTTCTTTAATAAATAAACCATACAAGAGGGTTTTCTTTTTTTGGTTTGTTTTTTCAACCATGTGCATTTATTACTTGATAAGTATTTTTCATTCTTAAAAAATTTTTCTAGCATTCAATTAAACTATACTCTCTTAAAAGACATGGATAGTCTCTTCATTTACGTGTCTTCAAGGCCTAGTACATAAGCTGCCATTTATGAGGTTCTCACTATTATCTAAATCAATCAATAAATCAATGAGGTGATCTACATAATGTTGGATTCCCTGGTAACTCTTAGTGATTGGAGGCTACTTCATACGGTAAAGAATCCACCTGCAATGCTGGAGACCTGCGTTCAATCCCTGGATTGGGGAGATCCCCTGGAGAAGGGAATGGCAACCCATTCCAGGATTCTTGCCTGGAGAATTCCATGGACAGAGAAGCCTGGTAGGTTTGCAAATAGTTGGACACCACTGAGTGACTAACACTTTCAGTGATATGAGAAGCAGAAAATACTAGGAGTAACCAGTAATAAACAAAGGTAGCAAATGCTTGTCTTTCAAGTTTTGTAGGCTGAGTGAAATCAAGAACACAAATGGCAATCTGTAACAATAGAACTTAGCTTAAGGATCAATGGCTTACTTTTTATTTTTTAATCTACTTTACCTGGACGTTGATTATTTTGATCTGCTGTAGTCCTAAACCTAGAGAAAAATTCCCTTCTTTCTGATAAACCTTAAATTTCCAACTGCCTTCAGACATTCTTTTGAAGAGAAATATCAAATAATGACAAATTAAATGTCTACATCAATATTTCTCTTTTTAAACCCAAGTTTATAATTTTCAAATCTACCACTATAAAATCTGGCTCTCACATTTTCCGTATAAATCGGTCAATTCAACAAATACTTCATTCCCAGAGGACACATGAGAAACACACCTGCACGTACCACTCTCCTATTCAAAGCTCCCATGAAAGGTCTGGAGAGTTAGAGGAACTGAAGTAAACAGCTATCATAAAAAGCCAACGAATTCTGCAGAAATGGCTTTCACTTACCTAACACAACTCTAAAGTCCTCACTATCCAAATGTAATACCCAAGTATTGGTGGTTTTTGATCTGTTCTCCATATACTTCTTGAGACTTTTCCCATTAATTTCCAGAGTATATTCATAAGCAAAACCACTGACAGCATCGATATTTATGGTTGCTTTTGTCTTTGCAGCTCCAACGCAGAAGGTTTCTTTGCCCACCAATTTGAACATCCATTCTTTTCTTATCACTTCCTAAGTAATAAAATACGGAAGTTAAAAACATACAAATGGGAGAAAATTTAATGTTTAACTTTGGAAATAATATAATTAAAGGGAATAAATGGCAATGCTATTTAGATGTGATTTTATTACTTCATGATACAAAGATTTTAGAAAATAAAGGCATTTTAAAGTTAAATATTAGATGTTATAGTCTATGAATTCCACAACTATTACTAGTCTGCTTTTTATGGCAAAATGATACAAGCCAATATACATATAACCACTGTAAGGGAAAAGCACTGAATTCACAGTGGATGAATATACATTAGCAAAATCGAGCTTCTCTGTACACTATATTTCACAAAGTACCATTTTTTCCTACCTTCCCATCTACATACACCACTCGTTTGCCTGATGTGGTCCCATGTTCAAATTCAATTTTATGGACTCCATCACTTAAAGCAACTTCCCAAACAGCTACAAGATCTGTCATTTTTTCCAGGCTGTAAGGAGGGCTAAGGGAATAAAATTAAGCAATTATAATAGGCAAAAACAGTAACAGAATAACCAGTTAATCCTTCCAAGATGAAAATATCAGATCTTAAAAAGCCCTAAAATTACAAAATATTAAAGTGATATAAGCTAAGAAAGCCTACTTACAATCCATGTAACTATTTTCACCCTGTTATGCATTCTTCTTTTAAGATGAAATTACTATCTATGGGTATACAGTCAGATAATTCCAAAGTCACCTTAATAGTAATAGGATTAAGAATCAATCAGTTTATCCAGGACAGTATTCTAAGCTTGGCCACAGAAAGGTCAGTAAAAAGTTTCTACTCCTCCCTCCTGTCATTTAAAAAGCACAGTATTTAATTTTGGTTTTATCATTTCAGATCCTATCACTCTAAAGCAAGAATTCTTAGAACCTTTTATATTTGAACCAATAACTAGGGATTCATTTTAACAAAAAAGGTTCTAATTAAAAATACTAAGACTGAGGAAAAAAAGTCATAGAAGAAATGTTCCATAATAGATACAAAAATATTATGGAACACAGTAATCTTGTCATTATTTCAGGAAATCTTATTAAAAATATAAAGAATTCTGTCTTGTGATGTTTCTGGCACAACTTAAACATGTATTTTATATTAATGTCTTAATATAAAATATATATTATATATAATGCATATATAACATATAAGTAATATTTTTATACTGATACAGATTTTTAGCTTTGAGAGAAGTAACATTACAGCAGTAATGTTCATAGCTAACAGTTATTCAGTACTTACTGTGTGCCAATCACTGTTCTAAGAGCTTTACACACATTAACTCAAAGAATCCTCACCATGAGGGGGGTACTATTATTCTCTATTTACAGATGAGGAAACTGAGACTCAGAGAGGCTAAAGGCTTGTCTAAGATCACAATGACAGTAAGTGGCAGATAGGGTATAATTTTAGGAGTCTGGTCCCAGAGTCTATTCTCTTAACCACATCCTCCTCTTCATTCACTCTGATCTTCTTTGTAGGCTCTGAACCAGAAACAGTAAATAGGTTTTATATCATTTTGGAAGTGACTGCCAAGAATTTTGTGCTGAGAGGGATGTGCAGACCTCACATCCAGGTTTTATGGGAAAGGATGCCTCGTTAGTGGTGACCACCTCCACGCCAGGTGTTCACCACCCTTGCTGGAAATCACAGAGAAGCAACTATGCATTCTGCAGTATTACAAAATGTATTCTCCAAAAAAGTAGCCTGGATACTCTCCTGAATGATTAAAGCCCATCCTTAAAGCTTCATAATCCAGTTTTATCACAATGCAAGACATTTACCTTTCGTCATCTTCAAAGATAGGACTGTCATCTCCAGATGCCATGGTTGGCAAAACAGTCTTTAATCCAATTAGGAGCCAGGAAAGAAAAAAGCAGAAGTGCAGCAAAGAAAGATTGAGAGCAACAAAGATGACACGTGCAGAGAGTTTTTCTAACTTTGCAATCCATTTCTTAAAATGCATGCAGTTTCTGATGAAACAGCTTTTACATACAATAGAATTGCAATCTCTAATTGTCAGGGAAATAAATTAAATCATGCAAATCAGCCAGTCATATTTTTCCCTGTTATGGATTTATAATTTCCTAAAACTAAGAGAATAAACTCTAGTTTATTTCAAGTATCATACCACATCAGAGGTGCAAGAGACGTAGAGGTCCTCTGGGTCCCTTGCTTCTCAGATTGAGAAGTCCCAAGGATAAGAGGCAGTAGGTCAGGGAATACAGAAAACCCCAGGATAAACAGAATATGCCCTCTGGAGGCACCATGTTACATGGTAGTAACAAATTTAAAATTCAATCTTCATATTAAAATTTAGAAAGTTGTATTATGGTATAATACATAATTTAAAAAATTTTTTAAAGATAACTTCAAAGAAATGTTAAGCTTGCAGGAAGGAGCAAAGGATGTACTAGTTTGCTTTCTAAGAGCAAACTTAATTTGCCCACTTACTCAAACCCACTTAATTTACTAGTGCCAATAATGAATTTATAAAAGTTATATGGTTGCTCAGGTCACCAGAAGAGTCCAAGCCAAATCCAGAGTCCAGAACACCTGTGTAATTATCTGGGCTATAATGCTAAAAATCAGAAGCACATGTAATACTCACATGCATAGGAAACCATCCACATTTGAAGATTTAGGATTAACAATTGTACCCCTGTCAAACCTACCGAATAATAAATTCAACTGTTTTTTTGCTTCCAAGACCTACTCTAGTCTAGTCTTTTCCATATGGATGTCCAAGGGTGCTTTCTCCTTGTAAAAACGGGAGATTGCCAATCTTTTTTTGTCTGGAAATAACCAAACGTGACAAATAGCTTTTTAAAAGATATTAAAGAAGAGCTTAGCACCCATAAAAGCAACCCAACAGGCAAAAAAAAGCTAAACATTTTAGAATAAAAACTAAAGATTCAAAATACATTGTACCTAAAATAAATCCCTTTTTAAAAATTAGCACCTTATATATTTGTGGATTTTTCTAGTCTTAAATATACCTCTTAGGATACCTCCTATGAAAGTGGAGGGTATCCTGCAACTATCAAAGCAAAAAGAACACAGAGCAATAGAGTAAGCTAAACAGCATAATATAACCTAGGGTACGTGTATTTTGTAAATTAGAGTAGAGTTTGGGACGTCACTCAGATTTTGCTCTACAACTTTTAGAGACTCTAGAATGTTCAGTAATTCAACAAACTTGAAAGAACTGCCCAGTTTTTCACTTTAAGGAATTTCAAGTATTACCACACTAAGATAAGGCTTATTACTACTACTAAGTCACTTCAGTTGTGTCCGACTCTGTGCGATCCCATAGACAGCAGCCCACCAGGCTCCCCCATCCCTGGGATTCTCCAGGCAAGAACACTGGAGTGGGTTGCCATTTCCTTCTCCAATGCATGAAAGTGAAAAGTGAAAGTGAAGTCGCTCAGTCGTGTCTGACTCTTAGCGACCCCATGAACTACAGCCTACCAGGCTCCTCCATCCATGGGATTTTCCAGGCAAGAGTACTGGAGTGGGTTGCCATTGCCTTCTCCAGATAAGGCTTAGTACCCTCTTAATTATATTTCATATACAGCATAAAAGACAACACAAATTAGAAGAGAGGTTAGAAATCAAAGTCACATAAAATATACTTCTCTCTACTATCAACATTCATTCATACATTCAACATTTATTTAGGGAGAATCAGTTGAAGGTGTTGAAAATGTTTTGGAAATAGTGGTGATGGCTGTACATCATAAATGAACTTTATGGTCATTTACGTCACTGAACTGGACATTTTTAAATGGCAATTTTTATGTCGTATATTGATCACAACTTTTAAAAATTAATACTGTAATACACAAAAAACCCATTGAATTGTATCCTTTAGATGGGTGAATTGTAAGGTATATGAATTATATCTCAACAAAACTAAAAAAAAAACAACCTGAGTGTCTTGCCAGTAGTGTTTTTTGGAATACGATTTCGCTTATGACCAAGAGATGATCACAGCTGTCCATGTCCCGGGTTTCTACCTTACTCATTTGAATAATAAATTTACCTTGTCACACAAATCTCTAAGCTACTGTCATATTCTAAATTCATCCGCCACGCTAGCAGTCGTCAGTCACTCATACACCAGGCACTAAGCTCAGAGTGAGAGACTGGAGACACAAAAGATGATTACAGCACAGCCATGGCACTGTCCTTGGAAAGGGAAGCAGTAAAGAACAGAACAGGGCTACCCAGGTGGCTCAGAGGCAAAGAATCTGTCTGCCAAGGCAGGAGTTGGGGGTGTGGGGGTGAGTGGGGGGATGTGGGTTGGGATGTTGGGGTGGTGCTGTTCATAAATCCCCGGGTCAGGAAGATCACCTGGAGAAGGAAATGGCAACCCACTCCAGTATTCTTGCCTGGAAAATCCTTGGACACAGAAGCCTGGCGCGCTAAGTCTCAAAACTGTGTCAGACACGACTTAGGGGCTAAACAACAAAGAACCAGAAAAAGTCTCCAGAGAAAGGATCCTAGCCCTGCCAAATGGGTGGGAAGACCAAGGAAGCCTATGCTTTAAAACTTGAGAGAAAGGAATTCATCCATTGTCATTTAAAACTTATACATACATTTAATTATCAGGACCATGAGACCAAACTGGAAAATGATCATTACGAAGAAAAATTCCCTCTATTTCAGCACACACGTTTTAAAATGTAAGTAAAACGGATGGAAAAACAAATTCCATTTATTTTCACTGATAAGGACAATGTCACTTACTTGAACGTTTACAGGTCTTCACGGCAAGTTTCTTGAGGCTCTAGTGACACATCCCTCAGCATAATCATTTAAAATCCCTGTCCTACCAACTCAACATCCATGTTTCAGAGTAGGACTTTACAACGTTTCCACTATTTATCTAATCCCAGCTTGAATTTTGCTTTAACTTAGGTTTAATCGTACTGGGGGACTGTAATGGTTTATCCAAGCTAAACCTAAGTCGGTTTTAAAAATTACTAAGGTATTCAGGTTCTTTTCAGCAAAGCTCTAGGTAAGGCCAGCTATTGAACAAACTTAACAAAGAGGTGTTGACGGTGTCCGCAGGATCAGCACTGGGACCTCCAACAAGGTCTGTCAGTTAGCTCTCTGAGCCAGGTGTTCCCAAATGTGAGGCACAAAAACCGCGAATAACTTTTCCAAGGAGCATTTTGCAATGAGTACAAGCCTCTCTACACAATCAAAAAACCAGACGGAACAGCGCTCAACGAATCGTTTTTTGTAATAGCTAAGAACTGAAAACCACCTGTTTGTTCACCATCGTAAAGATAATCCGTGGAGTGAATCAAGTCCTGTCACTCAGCAAGCATGGAGCTCTGGTCAGGCGCGGAAAACCTGGCACCAAAGCACCGGTTCGCAGCCAATAAAAAGGATGGAGACAAACATCAGCCGCGCGCAGACGCGTGGGATGTATTGGTAAGACAAAGAAGCCAGGCTGCAGCACTTTGTGATAGGGGTTCTGCAAAAATACAGCTGGCTCATTTTTGCAGGGAAAAGGGGACTGGAAGGAAAGACACTTTAATGTGAACCCGGTGCTCCCCGGGAGCGAAGGTTCGGCTCCTGCGCTTCCTTCCCTGTGACGTCTGCTCCACTTTTCCGACTGCGACAAATAATGAATTTGTAGTCCGGCAGAGGCCGGAGCCGCGGGTTCCAAGGCCTGGCCGGGCAGTAGCAAACCGCCGCCCGGCCGGGTCTCTGGGAGACGCCCGGAGTCCCCTACCCGCCTCCCGCGCGGGCCTAGGCCTCACCGCGGGGTCGCACCGCCGCCAGGGCACCGCCCACGGCCCAGCACACCCGCCGCCGCCGTCGCCGCAGCCCGGAGATGGCGGCTGCTCGCACCGCGGCGGGGGCGCCCGGCGCTGCGCGCAGGGGTTTCCGGGCCGGCCGGGCCGCCCCACCTGGGACGTGAGGCTCACCTGGGCGCCGTGGGCCTCTGGGGGGTCTGGGCCCAGAGACCGGTGGGTTCCGCCGACTGGACCTCCTAGGCCCTTCGCCGAGAACTAGACACAGCCTCCGCGGAAGCCAGAGCTCCGAGCGCGCCGACTCTTTGTCGCGCTTCAGGTCCCCGAGGTGCCCAGCGCCGACCGCCGCCCGCCCCTCCCCCGAGCGGCGACCCAACCCACGCCCGCGTTCCGCGCGGCGGGCTTTGCACTCTTACTCCCCGAGACGCCTCCGTAAGAACCAGCTGACAGCGGGCGCTGTCTGGACACTGGAGCGAACCCGGTGGGCTTAAAACCAGACCTTGCCTTCTCTGAAGCCACGGGCAGGTAAATCCGATCATGGCATTGTCTCCTTGAAACTCTGTAAAGATTCTGATTACTCCTAGAAAGATCAAGACTCGTTAGGATGGGCATGAGGCCCCATATATGATGTTGCCCCGGTCTCCCCTGGCTTCCTTGAGATAGATCCTCAAATGAGGTGAAGTCCTTCACCCCAGGGCCTCTGCAGATGCTCTTCCCTTTACCTGGACTCTCCTCCCTGCCTCTTCCCTTAGTTAACCTCCATTGCGATTAGGATTGTTGGTCAAATGTCATTTCTTAAGAAAAACTATCCTAAGACTTGCAACACCTGGAATTCTCCTCAGTTCTGTTCAAGTTGTGCAAGTATTCGTGTAATCTTTGTTGAATGTACAGCATAATAGGGTTTCCCCGGTGGTTCAGCGGTAAAGAATCCGCCAGCAATGAGGTTGGTAACCTGGGTTGGGAAGATCCCCTGGAGGAAGCACCACAACCCACTCCAGTATTCTTTCCTGGAGAATCCCATGGACAGAGGAGCCTGGTGGGCTACAGAGTCGCACAGGGCTGAAGCGACTGAGCAGGGCTCCCTCGCAGCTTAATAGTAGGCTGAGGTCTGTGAAGTCAAGGACCATGGCCGCTTGGTTCTCGCTGTAGCAGCTCCCACGTCTGCACAGTGCAGGCTCCTACTGTGCTCTGATAAATGTTGTTGAATGAATGAAGAGTAGACCTGAGTAATGTTTCAGGTGGCCTTGATTTTCGTTAAAAAGAGACAGCAATAACTGCAGAGGAGGGGATGGTTGAGTGGACCATCTGAAAAGAGCAGTGAGTGGTCCCTGTGGAAAATGCGTTCAGCAGCAAAACAAACATGTGAAAGGGTTCTCTGGGGGCTCTGAAGATTTGAGGGCAAAGGGACATGCAGGTCCCAGTGTATAGTTCCTTCCCTGAGCTTGGTGTTAATGTAAAGAAGGATTGTTTCACCTCTGGGATTGGTAGTGAGGATGCTGAGCAAGTATGTGAGAGAATAGCAGTTGAGAAACGATAAAGAAGAATCTATTGATTAGGTTAACTAGTCTTCAAAGTAATGGACTGAATTCCTAGGGAAATTATGTTACAGGGATTCTGCTTAGAGAGCACTGATTTCCTGTTTGCTACCCTGTACTGAATGCTCCCTGGAGACAAAGACTTTTCATATTTGCATTTTCTTCTGCACCGGTGTCTTGAAGAGAGACTTTTCAATAAATGATGATTGAAAGAATGAACCAGGGAGATAGGGGAGAAGGCAAAAGGCCCCAGAGTGGAAATTTCCAGAAATAGATGAAGATGTGTCCCTAATTCCTTTTTCTTGTCCTTAGATCTTCTGAGAAACACTTGTGAATTGTTGGGTTAGGGCCAGGAAACCCTGGTTGGGCAGCAGCTCAAAAATATTGTTTAATGAAGGATCATATTTTCTTATAAAACTTTGGGAATCAGAATATCTTTTACAAGACCAATAAGGTATAATTTATTGAATGCTTGCTTTGTGCTTTGTATATTATTGCCTGTAGTTCTCACAACGGTCCAGTAGTTATTCCCATTTTACAGAGATTCAAAGCCCTACAGAAGTTGCAGGACCAGCACATGAAGCCAGGCTGTAAAATTTTAAAAGGTCATATTATCAGAGTCTACTGTTAGAAAAGTATTGTGCATGAATATAGATCCTGTCTTGGGGGTCTGGGGAGCCCCTAGCTTAAGGGCCCCAGAGTGCAGAGGGGTTCAGCTCACTCATGAAGTGCATTCAAGTCTGTCCCCTGAATAGGTGAGGCAGTCTGATTTCACCACTGGCTTATTCTGTGCTGATGTTTCCTTCTTGGGTATAGTTTCTAAGATATCTGGGGTTAAGGAACACACCAGTTTAGGCTGTATTTTCTACCTACTTATTCCCTGGGCCCAGCACACTGGAGGTAGGCATGGCCACATGTTATCAAAGAGGACTGTTATGAAAAGAAAGTGTGAACAAAACACCGTGAAAGGTATTGACCTGAGTGTGAAACATACTCGCCTGATGATCCTGCTTTTGACTCTATTTCCACTCTCAGATTGTTTTCTTGTTTCTGGATGTTTCTTGCTCTAGCCCCTCAAACTACTTCTCACCAGCCCACCCATAGACATCACTGATTTAAGAGAGTACCTAAAACTGCTTTCATTCACAATAGTCCATGTTTTCATTGGGCCTCCTTTGGAAAAGGGAATTGTTAATGAATTGATGGATTTTCTGAAATTACTTCTTAAACAGCAAGAATGGACATCAAAATTAAAGGGAAATGTTACATCACTTTATACCTACAGGTTTAAAACTTTCCACGTGCCCTTCCAGTATTGGTCCAGCATGACTATCGGCTATGTGTGAATGGAAGCTGCACAGAGACGTTCAAATGAGCCCAGAGCCCAGGATTCTGGACTCAGCGGATTGTGTGTCAGCACCAGTCCAGTAACCAGTCTCCTGCTCCAGCCAGGCTGCCTCTGCTTGGGCCTCTCTCCTTCAGCACAAAGAGCCTCTGGCTCCACCGACACAAAACACGGAAAGTGGAGAAGGATCAGACCAAGATGAATTTATAAACTTCAAACCAGAAACATGTGACAGTTTTAGGTGAAAATAGATTTTGGTCTGAGTCATCTGGAGAGTGGGGTTTGTAGATTCACCCTTACTTAGACCAAAGAACCAAAGGACGGCACCTTTAAAGTGTCTAAGGAGCATTCCAAGGCTTGTGTTTCAATTGGTTAAGACATAAATCTGCATTCTGCTGGGCTGGAAGAAGCACAAGCTGGAATCAAGATTACCGGGAGAAATATCAATAACCTCAGATATGCAGAGGACACCACCCTTATGGCAGAAAGTGAAGAGGAACTAAAAAGCCTCTTGAGAAAGTAAAAGAGGAGAGTGAAGAAGTTGGCTTAAAGCTCAACATTCAGAAAATGAAGATCATAGCGTCTGGTCCCATCATTTCATGGGAAATAGATGGGGAAACAGTGGAAACAGTGTCAGACTTTATTTTGGGGGGGCTCCCAAATCACTGCAGATGGTGATTGCAGCCATGAAATTAAAAGACGCTTACTCCTTGGAAGGAAAGTTATGACCAACCTAGATAGCATAATCAAAAGCAGAGACATTACTTTGCCAACAAAGGTCCATCTAGTCAAGGCTATGGTTTTTCCAGTAGTCATGTATGGATGTGAGAGTTGGACTCTGAGGAAAGCTGAGCACTGAAGAATTGATGCTTTTGAAGTGTGATGTTGGAGAAGACTCTTGAGAGTCCCTTGGACTGCAAGGAGATCCAACCAGTCCATTCTGAAGGAGATAAGTCCTGGGTGTTCTTTGGAAAAAATGATGCTAAAGCTGAAACTCCAGTACTTTGGCCACCTCATGTGAGGAGTTGACTCATTGGAAAAGACTCTGATGCTGGGAGGGATTGGGGGCAGGAGGAGAAGGGGATGACAGAGGATGAGATGGCTGGATGGCATCACTGACTTGATGGACGTGAGTTTGAGTGAACTCTGGGAGTTGGTGATGGACAGGGAGGCCTATGGTTTTATAGTTCAGTTCAGTTGCTCAGTCATGCCGAATCTTTACAACCCCATGGACTGCAGCACACCTGGCCTCCCTGTCCATTGCTAACTCCCAGAGTTCACTCAAACTCATATCCTTTGAGTTTTGATGCCATCCAACCATCTCATCCTCTGTCGTCCCCTTCTCCTCCTGCCTTGGATCTTTCCTAACCTCAGGGTCTTTTCAAATGAGTCACTTCCTCTCATCAGGTGGCCAAAGTTTTGGAGTTTCAGCTTCAGCATCAGTCCTTCCAATGAATATTCAGGACTGATTTCCTTTAGGGTGGACTTGTTGGATCTCCTTGCCCTCCAAGGGACTCTCAAGAATCTTCTCTAACACCACTGTTCAAAAGCATCAGTTCTTCAGCACTCAGCTTTCTTTATAGTCAAACTCTCACATCCATACATGACTACTGGAAAAACCATACCTTTGACTAGCTGGACCTTTGTTGGCAAAGTAATGTCTCTGGTCTTTAGTATGCTGTCTAGGTTGGTCATAACTTTTCTTCCAAGGAGCAAGCCTCTTTTAATTTGATGGCTGCAGTCAGCATCTGCACTGATTTTGGAGCCCCCCAAAATAAAGTCTGTCACTGTTTTCACATCTATTTGCCATGAAGTGATGGGACCAGATACCATAATCTTTGTTTTCTGAATGTTGAGCTTTAAGCCAATTTTTTCACTCTTGTCTTTCACTTTCATCATGAGGTTCTTTAGTTCTTCTTTATTTTCTGCCATAAGGGTGGTGTCATCTGCATATCTGAGGCTATTGATATTTCTCTCGACAATCTTGATTCCAGCTTGTGCTTCATCCCGTCCACAGTTTCTCATGATGTACTCTGCATATAAGTTAAACAAGTAGGGTGACAATATACAACCTTGACGGACTCCTTTTCCTATTTGGAATGAGTCTGTTGTTCCATGTCCATTTCTAACTTTTGCTTCCTGACCTGCATACAGGTTTCTCAAGAGGCAGGTTAGGTGGTCTGGTATTCCCATCTCTTTCAGAATTTTCCACAGTTTGTTGTGATCCACAAAGTCAAAGGCTTTGGCATAGTCAATAAAGCAAAACTCTGTTAGCCTTTGCCCTGCTTCATTCTGTACTCCAAGGCCAAATTTGCCTGTTACTCCAGGTGTTTCTTGACTTCCTACTTTTCCATTCCAATCCCCTATAATGAAAATTACATCTTTTTTGTGTGTTAGTTCTAGAAGGTCTTGTAGATCTTCATAGAACCATTCAACTTCAGCTTCTTCAGCATTACTGGTCAGGGCATAGACTTGGATTACTGTGATGTTAAATGGTTTGCCTTGGAAATGAACAGAGATCATTCTGTTGTTTTTGAGATTGCCTCCAAGTACTGCTTTATGGGCTCTTTTGTTGACCATGATGGCTACTCCATTTCTTCTAAGAGATTCCTGCCCACAGTAGGAGATATAACTGTCATCTGAGTTAAATTCACCCATTCCAGTCCATTTCAGGTCACTGATTCCTAAAATGTCAGTGTTCATTCTTGCCATCTCTTGTTTGACCAGTTCCTATTTGCCTTGATTCATGGACCTGACAGTCCAGGTTCCTATGCAATATTGCTCTCTACAGCATTGGACTTTGCTTCTATCACCAGTCACATCCACAACTGGGTGTTGTTTTTGCTTTGGCTCTGTCTCTTCATTCTTTCTGGAGTTATTTCTCCACTTATCTCCAGTAGCATATTGGGCACCTACCAACCTGGGGAGTTCATCTTTCAATGTACTATCTTTTTGCCTTTTCATACTGTTCTTGAAGTTCTCAAGGCAAGAATACTGAAGTAGTTTTATATTTAAGTGAGTCAAATTGCCAACATCTATTGGATCATAGAAAAAGAAAGGGAATTTCAGAAAAATATCTGCTTCATTAACTACTCTAAACCTTTGACCGTGTGGATCACAGCAAACTGGAAAATTCTTAGAAGCAATGGGAATAGCAGACCACCTTACCCGCCTCCTGAGAAACCTGTATGCAGGTCAAGAAGCAATGGTTAGAACTGGACATGGAACAATGGACTGGTTCAAAAGCAGGAAAGGAGTACTTCAAGGCTGTATATTGTCACCCTGATTATTTAACTTACATGCAGAATACATCATGTGAAATGCAGGGCTGGATGAATCACAAGCTGGAATCAAGATTGCCAGGAGAAATAACAACCACCTCAGATATGCAGATATAGCACTCTAATGGCAGAAAGCAAAGAGGAACTAAAGAACCTCTTGATAAGCGAGAAAGAGGAGAGTGAAGAAGCTGCCTTGAAACTCAGCATTCATAAAACTAAGATCATGGCATCCAGTCCAATCACTTCATGGCAAATATATGGGGGGAAAGTGAAAACAATAGCCAATTTTATTTACTCGTTTTCCAAAATCACTGCGGAAGGTGACTGTAGCCATGAAATTAAAAGACGCTTGCTCCTTGGAAGGAAAGCTATGACAAACCTTAAACAGTGTATTAAAAAGCAGAGGCGTCACTTTGCTTACAAAGGTCCATATAGTCAAAGGTATGGCTTTTCCAGTAGTCATGGATGGATGTGAGATTTGGACCATAAACAAGGCTGAGCACCAAAGAATTGATGCTTCAAATTGTGGTGCTGGAGAAGACTCTTGAGAGTTCCTTAGACTGCAAGGAGATGAAACCAGTTAATCTTAAAGGAAATCAATCCTGCATATTCATTGGAGGGACTGTTGCTAAAGCTGAAGCTCCAGTATTTTGGCCGTCTGATGCAAAGAGCTGACTCAGTGGAGAAGACCCTGATATTAGGAAGAATTGAGGGCAAGAGAAGGGGATGACAGAGGATGAGATGGTTGGATGTCGTCACCAACTCAATGGGCATGAGTTTGAGCAAACTCATGGAGATAGTGAAGGACAGGGAAGCAGGAAGGACTGCCTGTTGCAGTCCATGGGGTGACAAAGAGTCAGACAGAACTTTGTGACTGAACAACAATGAACAAGCCTGCTTTGTTGAACAGTGTTCCAGTAGCTTTCTTGAGTGATCATTAACTTACAGTAGCCTCCCGAAGTTTATTAGGTTTCCTTCTCTATCTGTAGTCCCCTATTGGAACTTCTACAACTAACTGTGTAACTGTCCTATTTTATTTCTATCACTCTGTCCTCCACTATCTCCCAGAGTTTGGTCAAATTCATGTCCATTGAAACAGTGATGCTATCTAACCATCTCATCCTCTCCTGCCCGCTTCTCCCTTTGCTTTCAGTCTTTCCCAGCATCAGGGTCTTTTCCAATAAATTGGTTCTTCATATCAGGTGACCAAAATATTGAAGCTTCAGCATCAGACCTTCCAATCAATATTCAGTGTTGATTTCCTTTAGGATTGATTGGTTTGGTCTCCTTGCAGTCCAAAGAACTCTCAAGAGTCTCCTCCAGCACCACAATTCAAAAGCATCAATTCTTCGGCACTCAGCCTTCTTTATGGCCCAACTCTCACATTGTACATGATTACTGGAAAAACCATAGCTGTGACTATAGGGACGTTTGTCGGCAAAGTGATGTCTTTGCTTTTTAATACACAGTCTGGGCTTGGCATAGCTTGCCTTCCAAGGAGCAAGCATCTTTTAATCTCGTGATTTCAGTCACTGTCCACAGTGTATATAATACAAAGTATACATGCATAAATACTCTTGGCCATGATATAGTTCTGCTTTTAAAAATTATGTACATGGTACTATAAGTGCCAACTGGGAATTTGTGTGAGAGTAAGACGGGATTATAGGAAGCTCATACTTTGGCATTCACATTGTTGCCAGAGCTGCTCTAGGTCTTTGTTCAACCCTCCATCCCTTGCCTTTAGCAGGAGTTAACCTAAATCTTCAAGTTAAAATGTTCAGAGATAAGAAAGGAATCTATAAACGAAAAAATTAGATAGGGACTTCCTTGGTGTCCAGTGATTAAACCTTTGCTTGCAATGCAGGGGGAACCAGTTCAATCCCTGGCTGTGGACCGAAGATCCCACATGCCTTGTGACCAAAAAACCAAAGCATAAAACAAGCAGTATTGTAACAAATTCAATAAAGGTTTTAAAAATGGTACACATTAAAAAAAAAATCTTAAAGCCAGATGGAACCAGCTGGGACCAAGATGGTGATGAATCTGACCTACAACAGACCCTGAGTCTCATTATACTTTGATTTAACCACATGTAGTTAGCATATTAAATGATACACCTATCAGCTGCCATGACCAGACAGTAAGGACCTAAAACGATAAAAACGGAGTGGCACCCCACTCCCTTGGAAAAAGCCCTGCCCCTTCCCTGGTAGACTAGTGCACGGGCCTCCCCATCAGTAGCCTCACCCCTCCTCCCTTTGTCTTTATTCTTTAAAATTAAATCTCTCTTACCAGGTAGGCAAGAAGTTCACCTGTGAACTTAGTTCCCACTTCTCTATTCTTTGGCCACTGAATAAAGCTTGTGCTATGTCCATCTCAGCTTTGGTTTTCTTATTCATTCAGACTCAAAGGGAAAAAGAACCCTCTCTGGCGAGGCAGAGAGCGCAGGCCAGGCTAGGGCTGAGTACGGTCCATACAACTTAATTTGATAACAATGTCACCATCATCATTACATTTATTCAGTATTTATTGACAGTCTGTTATATGGCAGGTCACCATCTGAGGGGCTATAGCAATGAGAAGCACTGATGGCTTTTCCTCACTCATGAAGTTTATGTTCTAGAGGAGAAGGCAGTTGCAAAAATGAGCAAACGGACTGAGGGATTTCCTCCAAGATGTCTCCCAAAGACCCTTACTCCTTAATGTTCACATCCTTGTATCGTGCTCACCCTCGTTTCAGCAAGTTTGGTTTGTGCAATCATCAGCATACAGCAGTAGTGACACTATGGCACATCCAAGATCAGGTTATGAAAAAGACATCAACTTCTGTCTTAGGTGCTCACTCATTCTCTTCATCACTTCCTCTGTGGGAAGCCGTCATATACATGGACACTCAGGCAGCCTGTGGAGAGGCCCACTTAACAATTATCAAACTGAGGCCAGCCGACAACCACACAAGTGAGTTCGGAAAAGGATCCTTTAGTCCACTTGAACCTTGAGATGACTATTCCTGGCCAATGTGTTGACTGCACCTTCATCTCATCAAAGACTCTGTCTAGACCTTCCAGTTAAGCTATTCCTTTATTCCTGACCCACAGAAACTTTGAGATAAATGTTTGTTTTAAGCTGCTATGAATAGGGGTAATTTGTTATGCATCAATAGGTAACTAATAAACAGACAGATGAAATAATTGCAAATTGGAATAAGCACATACACCAATCTCATGGTAGAGTAGATGCCCGTTGTGAGAAGTGATATAGTCAACTGGTTAATGAAGTGGTTAATGGAGCCTGAATGCTGGTTTCAGATCCTGGATCTGCCATATACTATAACATAGCAGTGTGACTTTAGCAAGTCATTTTCCTAAACTTCTACTTTTGAATTTGGTCATTTGTAAACATAATAACAGTACTTACATTAAAGTTGTGAAGAGTCAACAGGTTGAAAAATGAGTATGCTTAGCCCAGAGCCTGAAACATTTTAAGGGCTCAATTCATGCAACTATTGTTGCTCTCTATGGATTCTTGAACATTTGTTATTAATATATTTGCCTGAGCTGTTTGCTAATTGTTTTTCATACTGGAAAATGGCTACTGAAAGAGAATGCTGCTGAATAAATCTGACTCAAATTTAACAAGATAATTCAGCACTGTATTGAGCACCTACTATGTTCCAGGGACTAAGCTAGGTTCTGGAAAAAGTTTAGTAAGGTATGATCCATGTCTCCAGGTGTTCAAATTCTCATGGGGAAGTGCAGACCAAATGTATTAGTGTAATAAAGGATTCTAAGTGTGAAAGACTTGTAAGTCAAAGAATCTTCAACTCATCACTAAATGCCACTCATATGTGGTATACTCCTTGTTGCGGGGAGCCACCTGATAGTTCTATACCCAGGAGAGAATTTGAGAGTCAGTTTAGAAGTTTAGAAAATAGATATAATTGCTAACATAGGCTGTAAATTCTACAGGGAAGTCAAAGCACAGAGGAAAGCGGTAAGATGAAATGAAGACAGGCTTTGGATCTCAGCTTAAATGTCACTTCTTCAGAGAGGTCTCCTGCACATAACCCTATTCTCTTCCTGCATAGCACGTATTATAATAGCATGATTATTTGTATTTGTTCCATATTTCTCTTCTCAACTATACTGTAAGCTCCACGTGGGAAGGAACTGCACCTGGTTTACTCGCCACCGTATACATAACAGCATCAAGTTGAATCTGGGATACATAACAGTTGCATAATAAGTTTCTGTAAATGAACAAATGTTAAATGAGTGTTTGAGCTATTTGAATCCTGGTGGGTAGATGAGGCCCATAGAAGACTCTTGAGACCAGCACAGCAGGACACTGAGCTAAAGACTGAACTTGTGTGCAGAGTCCTTCCTTTGCTAGCAAACAGAAGAGCTAGAAAGGCCTTCGGGCTCATAAGAAGGAATTCCTTTGGAGCACATGTTATAGAGCTTCCTTCCCTCTATTTGCTACATACAAAATCCAGGGGCGAATAGAGAGAGGTTGTATTGTTAGTAATTAGAAAATAATCAGTCTTTTTGTGCTTTGCAAATTGTGAAGGATACTGGTGATCCTGCATCTAGTGTCCATTTTCCTCTCAATCTTTATAGGACTCCAGTTTTACCCAAATAGCCATGCTTCCACCTTACAACCCATGTGACTCAAGGAGCATCCATCCCACTGCTAATTCCAATTACGCTAACTCCTTCTCCCTGCTGGAACTCAGGCTTAAATCATCTGTACATTTGCCAGGCAGTTACTGATTGGAGGCAGAGTGTGTGCCTAAGTGACCTAATTGGCTCAAAAAATCAGAAGTAAAGATTTCAGATGGAAAAGGAAGCATGTGGTCCTGATTGCTCCTGGTAGACATCTGGACCAGCGCTTTCATTTGAATTTGAAACTTACTATGTTTACAGCAGAACACAGGGAAAACTCTTCCTAGATACTTTGATAAACTTGATAGCCTTTACTTTCCAATAACTTGTCCTTGATAGCTTGTTGAACCACTGAATCAACCTAGTCCAAAGTCTGTGTTGCCTCTGGATGACCGTTATATGAGATAACAATTTTCTTATTGCTTAAGAAGACATTTTCATTCAGTGTTCTATTTATAGCTCAAATAATCCTAATTGACCAATGATATTTGGCCTCCTACCTATAATTAAGCAGTGACACTCAGAAAAGTGGGTAAGTTCCCATATTACCCTGGAAAAGTCAAGAAGTGAGATTCTTTGTGTTCCAAGTGTTGAAGATGAAAATCTGCCAACCATTGCTAGTGTAAGTAGCTAAGTAGGGAATGGGCATGGGGTAGTGGTGAGGTGAGGACAGGTTTCCATGGGCAGACAGACATAGAAATCAAACTCACAGTGGCCCCAGCTGCCTGGAAGGAGGCTGAATATGGACCTGAAAGTTGAACCCTAAAAGCTGTGACCCTGAGACCTCCTTGTGAGAGACACGGTGACTGATACCCTCCATGGGATATCCCTGTTGGCCATTGTGGGACCTGTTATGCTACAGACCTGCATCCTTTGACCAATTGGAAGGTACAGGTTGTCAACAGTGACATCGTGTGGCTACAAGGTGCAATGACAATGGCTGCCAGACCTCCCCTTCAGGTGTATGGCAGCTGGATTTTACCTTGGGAATTTCTGGGTCGCTTAACCTGTCATGAGTTTTTGAAAAAGGTGGACAGGGGCCCAGTTTTTAGATTCTGAATTTATTAAAGTGATCATTAGAGGATTTATATAATTTCCTTTCATGGAAAAAGCAGTATTTGTACCCTGTAGAGTGATTTTTTTTTTGTTTTAGTTTTTACCTTTATATCAGGATGCAAGAAAGTTAGGCTTGAAAATCCACAGACAAAAGCCTTTCCATTTTATACTTCTTTTGAAAATTCATCTATGGTTCCCCATCACCTCCAGGACAAAGTCCCAGCTCCTTAGTGCATCTGCCAAGGCCTTCTTCCTCTGACTCTCCAATGACACAACACACTCCTCAGCTTCCTCAGGAAGCCTATTATATTGGCCAATGCTTTGGAAGTTAGATTTTTAGGGAGTGGATATGAGCTGTACCAAAGGAGCCCAGATTTAACTACAGAAAAAAAAAAGTTTTACTGAGCACTTGTGAACTAGGCATTATAATAATATGTTTTGTTGGCATTATTAGCTTAATTTGCACGTGAAGTTTTCCCTAAATATCCACAGGAACAGAGTAAAGGGCCAAAGTATGTGATTAAATAGTTAATCCCACTAGGGGATTGAAGGTAAAGTATGGGAGACTCCTGTAAGTCAATGACCACCCAAGAAAGCAGGCTTGTTTAGCAACAAAGCCAGGTAACAGAAGCATGAGACATGTCCCAAAACAATAAAATGATGGTGGCATGAGACATGCATCCTGCCCAGTGAGGTCAGTAAATTAACAATTACTAGGACACACTCCTCTGCACACACTAAAAACAAAACTATAAATGAAAGATGGCATTATATTGAAAGCTGAGATGATTTACCATATTTTAGAATATATTACTGCTTTTTTTCTCATTTCCTTTGAGCCATGACAGTCCCAGTTCGACCATGCAGGGTCAAAATAACTCCCAGCCTGATGTGGAGGAGGAACTGATGATGGAAGCCTGATGTCTACTCAAGAATGAGGGAAAAGGTGACATTCTCCCCCTCCCCACTTTTCCTTTGATTATAAAACTGTAGCCCTGTTAAGCTCTCTGAGTAGCACTCCCTTGCCCATCTTGCTTGTAATAAATCAGTTCTTGTCTGTCACTTTGCCTCTGGCTGACTTCTTTCTGCACTAAGAGGTAAAGAACCTTTGACCAGCCCCTCCCACCCCACCCTCCTCTGCCCTTGAACACATTTCTGTGGTTTCAATGTCTTTCTTATCTGTTTTGTTGGGGAACTCACCATTCTTCTTATGCATCTCTCTAGGTTTGTAGTGATAGTTCCCTACCTTGGCTTGGCTGCACACTGGAATCACCTGGGGGAGCTTTAGCAAACTATTGACCCATGGGTCTGATTCTGATGTATTTCGCCAGAGGTCTGAGTACCCGTTTCAAATTTCTCCAGGGGATTCTAGTGGGCAGCCAGGGTTGAGATCTACTGGAGGAGGAAGAGTTCAGCGACCCAGGTAACCCTCCCTTTCTTTCCCGTCTGTGCCCTGCACACCTTTCTCTAATCAAGCCCACCGTACTGCAGCGTTAAGTGCAGGGTGTATACCTATCTCCTAACTACACTTTGAACATCTCCAGTCAGCCACTTTTGCATTTCGGGAGCTCGATGTCTGGCTTGATACTTCGTCGAGATTTGGAAAATGTTTAGCGGAAGGATAAAATGTCATCAACACATTTATGTGCATCCTCCAAGTGCCAGGCTCTGCAGCGCTCAGCCAGGATCCAGGGAGTGAGAGAGATGGAAGTGCGCAGGCGCAGAGCCCTTTCCCCGCCCCGCCCCCTGCAGTCTACACTAAAAGTGAGCCCCGCCCCCAGTCGCGGAGCCAACCAGAGGGCGCGAGGCAGGACCAGCCTCCCCGGGCGGTCAGAGCAAATCGCTGCGGTGTTTCGGCCGGTGCAGAGGCGGATTCCTCGATGAGCTCCTGCTCGATTGGCCGACCTCCCACGGTGGGGTAACGGTCGCAGAGGCGGGGCCGGAGGCGGCTGAGCTGGCCGGGTTGAGCGCGCTGCGGGAGGTAGGCGGCGGCTGAGGAAGGTGAGCGGCGTTCTAGGTTTAGGGAGGGGTCGGCTGGAGCCCCCGCCTGAGGAGCCCCTACCTGAGGAACCCCGGGAACTGACCTCACCTGCGCCCTGAGAGTGGTCAGACGAGCCGCCTCGGAACTGGTTGGCTCCAATAAACAGTCCCAGGATAAAGGCCGAGGGGAGGAGGGTAGCCTGATAAACCTGGTTCGAGTCTGGCTTCGCCCTTTGTGGTCTCTGATTCCGCTTGTAAAAACTCAGCGCCTCAGTTTCTTTATTTGTGGAACACAGCTGATAATTCTTGCCTTACATGGTGATTGAGAAGGTTAAATGAGGCAATGAGTGTGAAGCTTGGAGTGATTTTCGGCGCGCCCTGGATTCTGGATAAGTAGGTAGTTACTCCATCCCCATGAGTCCACCAGGACCGACCTGCTCCTCCTTTCAGTGTCAAGGTGTCTGAGGAGGTCGCTGGGCTAGTGAAGGCTAGGAATAGAAGGTGGGGGATAGATGAAGGTGTAGGTAGATGATTATCTCTTTCTCCGTTTTATTAGGCCCATTTCAGAGTGCGGGGCTCTTTATGCAGAGTCTAATTTGATTTTTATTAAGATCAATGAGTTGGAAATAACTAAAGGCTAAGAGACTTGTAACACGCAGGCCAAACAGAAGTGTTTTTGTGCCGCTTTATTTTGCAAACATAAGGTTACACACTGTGCACGCATTATCCATGTTGGTTTCAATCTTCTGTATGAGGTTTTTGTTTTGTTTTTTACTTTCGGTCTTGCCAAACAGACTTGAGCCTTGCCCACCCCACCTTGGGGAGGAGGTGGCTGACAAGGGAATGCCGCAGCTTCTGCTTGGAGGAGTGTTCTGACCCTTTATGTAACTTCTCCTGGGGCAGAATGATTTGGTCTAGAGGAGATCCAGCCCTAATTTCGTTTACTTATTTGCGGTAAATTCAGTTCTTCTTAGGAACGTTAAATAGAGGCTTTGAAAGCATTTCATGTTCCATTTATTGCAGTAAAGTGAAATATGTACTTTTGAGAAAGCTAATTACAGATTTTGATGTGACTTGACTTGAGAAAGAACAGCTACTGCCTATGCTTTATTTCCAGTTTTCCCCCCGAAAGTAGTGAAAAATAAATACATTTTAATGTATGGTGCATGTTATAGGGGTCACAGACTTATAAAGGGCGAGTTACCAAAGGAATTTTGGTGGATCTGGACAGTGCAAGGAGATAGAACTTTGTTTTGCTTATCTGTATGTGTCTTTCCAGCCGTGTATAAATGAACTCCTACCCTGCAACTGCTATTCTTATAGTCTTACTTTAGGTGTGATATGACACTGATTAAAGCAAGCTGCAGCTTATTTGGCTTTGGGGAAGCATTGGTTTCCCAAGTTCTGGGGAACTTTTCTGATGCAAAGTTCCAGACTTGTGTCTTGTTACAGTTTGTAGTGGGGAGAAGACTGCTGCAAACCATTGGCACATTAATTGCACAGCATGGGCCCCTGAAAAGGAGGGCTTGGTCACAGGTGAAATTGTGATAGTTCTCCCTGCCTTTGCTTTTTGTATTCAGTGGTTTTTGTCTGAGAGTACTCCTGACAATAAGAATTATTCTGCCTTTGAAGCCAGAATCAGAATTGATGCTAGACAGTGATAGAGTTGGACACCCAGCTAAATGTTTTAGCACAGCTGGGAGAGGAAGGATAAGTGGAAAGAAGACCCCAGTGAAGGCACCTGGTGGTGACCATCTATGTCCAGTAGCAGTTAATTCATTGATTCCAGCTTCTGTTTAGTGGTTACCACCAGTACCATAGATGCCTGCTCTGGGAATAACACAAGACCTTTCTTACCAGGAGATGAACATTTTAAGATTTGGATCTCTTATTTTTTTTGAAACGTAGATGAAGATCCAGTTTCAGACATGAGACTCACTGAGTGATCATTTCATTGAGATCATCGTGAATGACAAGGTGAAAAGTACAAGAGGAACGTGGTATGACTGAGGTATGTCTGATGTGATAGATAACTCTCTCTGGGAATTGAGAGACCATGGAAAGGATCTACTAATTATGGAAAACTGTACATATGTTTCCTTTTGACCTCCTCATAATCCTATCAGGTATTTGAAGCTCCATAAAGGAAACGGAAGCCCAGAGAGGCTAAGTAACTATTTAAGATAACACAGCTGGTCACCAATTCTCATCACCACCTCTATCCTGCTGTGTGCCAGGCACTGTTCAATTAGTCCTTTGTATTTTAACTTTCCTAATCTTCCCAAGAACCTATGAGCTAAGTACTTTTATTATCCTCATTTTATGATAAGGAAATTGAGGCACAGAGATTAGTGGTTTCTTGGTTGCCTGGCAGAAGCCATGATTTAAAACCCTGCTATTCTGGCTATACCAGCCTTCTTTTGGTTAGTATTTCCTTTACTTTTGGTTTTATTGTTATTTAATAAAGTTTTTTTTTTTAATTAAATAGTGAACTTTTATTATGAAATCAAACAGAAATGAACACACACACTGAATGTATACCTTAACAAATTAAGTGATGATACCTCCTAGGCCAGGGTAGAGAACCATGCTAGCCATGCTAAGACTGGTCTATCCCAATTACAGCTACTTCTGTACTCCCATTAGTAGCATTCTTCTGACTTTTACAGTAATTTCCTCTTTGTGTTAAAAAAAAAAAAGTTTTTTCCTAAATCTGTATTCTTCAGTATTAAGGTGTACCTCTTGCTCATTATATTAAAAAAAAAAAAAATCTCTTAATCTGTTAGGTTTTCCCCCTGTTCCTTTCTTTTCCTTATAACTTATCTGAAGAACTTGTCTCATTTGACCTATATATCCTACAGTCTGGATTTTGCAATTTGCATACTCATGTACAGTTGATTATGTTCTTCTGCCCTGGGTAATTCCTACACATTTGTAGCTGGATCAAAGACTGAATCAGACTCAGATTCAATTCCTTTGGTAATTCTCTAGGTGGTGTTTGGCAGGATCATAGGAGGTGCAGAATGTCTCGTTTCTCTTTGTGTTTCCAGCACCTGTTGATACTTGATGCCTGTATCTGTTCATTGAAGGCTGCAAAATAGTGATATTCTAATTTTATCATTTCTTTTACTTGTTAGTTAGAATATTAACCCCTCAGTTGAATATGTAGCAGTAAAATCTCTTTAGGAAAGGCAGCATGAACAATTTGTTCCATTTATTTACCAATTTTTGAGAAAATGAATTGGTTCCTTATCTTCTGAAATTATTTTTAAAAACCTAATATCAATATGAAGTCATAAATTTTAAACATTTTATGGGTTTCAGTTCATTGCAGTTATTTTAATTATCAAAGCTAATGTGCTGTCATCTTTGAGTGGGAGGAGCCTACTCAAGCCTATCCTTTTGCTATGACCCTACTAGTCTTTTTTTTTTTTCTTTGGCTATTTCCTGACCAGGGATTGAACCTGTGCCCCCAGTATTGGAAACAGTCTTAACCACTGGACCATCAGGGAAGTCCAGCACTACTTATCTTTAATAACTTCCTTGTTGTCTGATATCTTGAATGAATTCTGTCCCAAATATGAAATAATTTTTTCAAGAAACTTTTTTTTCAAAAGGATCATAATCTGTATTCTAGGGATCCTGAGTCAATCATGGTTTTAGGCTTTTCTGTAGACAGGTAGATATAACTATCCTAGCTCTGTCTCTGTAAACACACACAGAACTCTTCATTTGTAAAACTGAAATTCTATACCCATTAAATAACTCAACCATTCCCCTGGCAGTCACCATTCTACTTTCTATATAAGTGGAATCATACAGCATTTGTTTGTGACTAGCTAATATATTTAAGGTTCATCCATGTTGTAACTTAGGTAAACATTTCCTTCCTGTTTCAGGCTGAATGGGCTTTCCTCATGACTCAGATGGTAAAGAATCCACATGCAATGCAGGAGACCCAGGTTTGATCCCTGGGTCAGGAAGACACCCTGGAGAAGGAAATAGCTACTTACTCCAGTATTCTTGTGTGGAGAATTCCATGGACAGAGGAGCCTGGCGGGCTACAGTCCATGGGGTCACAAAGAGTTGAACACCACTGAGCTGCTAACACTACACTACTACTTAAGGCTGAATAATATTCCACTGTATGGTTTATAGCATATTTTACTTATCTATTCATCTGTTGATGGAACTTGGGTTGCTTCCATCTTTTAGGTATATTTTGTGAGTAATGCTGCTGTGAACATAGATGTTCAAGTATCTTTTTAAGATCCTGCTTTCAGTTCTTTTGTCAAATTGCTGAATCCTAATGGCATTTCTACATTTAATTTTTTGAAGAACCACCATGCTATTTTTCATAGCAGCTGTACCATTTTATATTCCTGACAGTGCACAAGGGTTTCAGTTTCTCTATATCCTCACCAGTATCTGTTATTAGCTATCCTAATGGGTATGACAGAGAAGGCAACGGCACCCTACTCCAGTACTCTTACCTGGAAAATCCCATGGACAGAGGAGCCTGGAAGGCTGCAGTCCATGGGGCTGCTGAGGATTGGGCATGACTGAGCGACTTCACTTTCACTTTCACTTTTCACTTTCATGCATTGGAGAAGGAAATGGCAACCCACTCCAGTGTTCTTGCCTGGAGAATCCCAGGGACGGGGGAGCCTGGTGGGCTGCCGTCTATGGGGTCGCACAGAGTCGGACACGACTGAAGCGACTTCGCAGCAGCAGCAGCAGCAGCAATGGGTATGAGGTGGTATTTCATTGTAATTTTGATTTGCATTTCCCTAATGGGTAATGTTGAAATATTTTCATGTGTTTATAGCCTTTTTTATATTTTCTTTAGAGAAATGTCTGTTCAGGTTCCTTGCCCATTTTTTAATCAGATTTTTTTTGTTGTTAAGTTTCCGGAATTCTCTGTATATTCTGGATTGTTTATTGTTATATTTAGTTGCTAATTGTGTCTGACTCTTGCAACCCCATGGACTGTAGCCCACCAGGCTCCTCTATCCATGGGATTTCCTAGGAAAGAATACTGTAGTAGGTTGCCATTTCCTTCTCCAGGGGATCTTCCCGACTCAGGGATCAAACGTATGTCCCTTGTGTCTCCTGAATCGGCAGGGAAATTCTTTACCACTGGGCCACCGTGGAAGCCCCATATATTCTGGATATTAATTCCTTATCACATAGATGATTTGTGAATATTTTCTCCCATTCCATGGATTGCCTTTTTACTCTGTTGACAGTATCTTTTGATGCACAAAAATTTTAAATTTTTGTAAAGTCCAGTTTGTCTGTTTTTACTTTTTGTTGCCTATGCCTTTGATGTCATATCTAAGAAATCATTGCCAAATTCAGGATTGTAAAGCTTTTACCCTGTGTTTTCTTTTAAATTTTTACAGTTTAAGCTCTTAAATTTAGGTCTCTGATCCATTTGAGTTAATTTTTGTGTGGTCTTAAGGGTACAACTTGGGAGAAGGCAATGGCACCCCACTCCAGTACTCTTGCTTGGAAAATCCCATGGACAGAGGAGCCTGGATGGCTGAAGTCCATGGGGTCGCTAAGAGTCGGACACGACTGAGCGACTTCACTTTCACTTTTCACTTTCATGCATTGGAGAAGGAAATGGCAACCTACTCCAGTGTTCTTGCCTAGAGAATCCCAGGAACGGGGGAGCCTGGTGGGCTGCCGTCTATGGGGTCGAGCAGAGTTGGACAGGACTGAAGCGACTTAGCAGCAGTAGCAGCAGCAAGGGTACAACTTGAGTCTGAGTGAACTCTGGGAGTTTGTGATGGACAGGGAGGCCTGGTGTGCTGTGGCTCATGGAGTCGCAAAGTGTCGGACACGACTGAGCGACTGAACTGAACTGAAGGGTACAACTTCATTCTTTTTACAGTTTTCACAGCAGAGGAAGAGACTGACTATCTCCTTTTGAAGGCTTTTTGGCGCTCTTATTGAAAAACATTTGACTGTTCAGTCACTTAGTCATATCCAACTCTTAGCGACCCCATGGACTGTAGCACGCCAGGCTTCCCTGTCCATCACCAACTCCTGGAGTTTACTCAGACTCATGTCCATCAAGTCAGTGATGCCATCCAACCATCTGGTCCTCTGTCGTCCCCTTCTCCTCCTGCCTTCACTCTTTCCCAGCATCAGGATCTTTTCCAATGAGTCAGTTATTCCCATCAGGTGGCCAAAGTATTGGAGTTTCAGCTTCAGCATCATATTCCAATGAATATTCAGGGTTGATTTCCTTTAGGATTGACTGGTTGGATCTCCTTGTAGTCCAAGGGACTCTCAAGAGTCTTCTCCAACACCGCAGTTCAAAAGCATCTTCAGCGCTCACATTTGACAATAAATGTGAGGGATTATATCTGGGCTCTTTATTCTATGCAAATGGTCTATGCCAACACCACTCTGTTTTGATTTATGTAGCTTTGCAAAGGAGTTTTAAATCAGGAAGCTGTTACTCCTTCAGCTTCATCTTGTTATTCCTCCAGCTTCTTTCTTCTTTTTCAAGATTACATTCAGGTGATTACATTCAAGTTATTCACGGTCCCTTGAGATTCCATATGTATTTTAGGATAGGTTTTCTATTTCTGAAAAAAATGTCATTGGGATATTGATGGGGATTACACTGAATCTGTAGATTGCTTTGGTTAGTATCAATGTCTTAATATTAAGTCTTATGATCCATGAATATTGGATGTGACCCCATTTACTTATGTCTTTAATTTCTTTGAGCAATGTTTTATAGTGTTCATTGTACAAGACTTTTACCTCCTTGGTTAAGTTTGCTCCTATTTTTATTCTTTGATGTCGTTGTAAATGGAGTTCTTTTATTTTCCGTTTTAGGTTATTCATTGTTAGTATATAGAAATGCAAATGGTTTTTATATGCTGATTTTCATATTCTGCTGCTTTGCTGAATTCATTTATTCTAATGTATGTGCATGTGCGCATGTGCGTGTGTGTGTATTAAGGTTTTTGGTATATAAAATCGTATCGTGCAAATAGAGATAATTTGACTTCTTTTCCAATTTGGATACCTTTTATTTCTCTTTCTTACTTAAATGCTTGGTGGGAACTTCCATTTCTATGTGGAATAAAAGTGGTGAATGTGACATCCTTGCCTTGTTCCTCATCTTAGAGGGAAAGCTTGTAGTCTTTTACCATTGAATATGATGTTCGCTGTAGCTTTTTCATATATGGCTTTTGTTGAGTTGTGTGCATGCTAGTTTGCTTCAATCATATCCTACACTTGAAGACCCCAGGCTCCTCTGTCCATTGGATTCTCCAGGCAAGAATACTGGAGTGGGTTGCCATATCCTCCTCCAGGGGATCTTTTGTTTTGTTGAATTAGTTTGCTTCTATTCCTAGTTATTGAGTGTTTATCACAAGAAGGTGTTGGATTTTGTAAAATGCTTTTTCTGCATCTATTGAGATGATTGTATATTCTTTTCCTTCATTCCATTAATGTAATATGTGATACACTGATTTCTTTTCGTATGTTGAACTAATTCCTACATTCCAAGTATAAATCCCACTTGAATATGGTGTATAATTCTTTTACTATGCTGCTGAATTTGGTTTACTAGTGTGTGCATGCTCAGTCGCTTAAGTCGTGTCCAACCCTTGTGAACTCATGGACTATAGCCCTCCAGGCTCCTCTGTCCATGGGATTTTTCCAGGTAAGAACACTTGCAATGGGTTGCCATTTCCTCCTCCAGGGAATCTTCCCCACCCACGGTTCAAATCCTTGTCTCCTGTGCCTCCTGCATTGGCACTCAGATTCTTTACCATTTAGCCACCTGGGAAGCCTTTGGTTTACTGGTATTTTGCATCAATGCTTGTAAGGGATATTATTATTTTTCTTGTATTGTCTGACCTTTTAATATTAAGGTGATGCTATCTTCCAAGAATGAGTTAGGAAGTATTCCCTTGTCTAATTTTTTGGAATAGTTTGAGAAGAATTGTTAGTAGTTATATAGATGTTTTGGTAGAATTCCTCAGTTATACCCCTCGGTCCATGTCTTTTCTTTTGGGGAGAGTTTGATTACTGATTCAGTTCTATTACTAGTTACGGATGTACTGCAATTTTCTGTTTCTTTGTGATTCAGTTTTGTGTCTATAGGAATTTGTCCATTTCATTTTGCTTATCTAATTTGTTGGCGTACAATTGTTCATAATATTGTTTAATACTTTTTTCTGTATAATTTGTAGTAATGTTCCCAGTTTCATTTCTGATTTTAGTAATTTGAGTCTTCTCTTTTTTTCTGTTTATCAGGTAAAATTTGTCATTTTTTATTGATCTTTTCAGATGTCTTTCATTGACTTTCTCTATTGCTTTCCTAGTCTCTATTTCCTTTGTTTCTGCTCTAATTAATCTTTATTTTTTTCTTTTGCTAGCTTTGGGTTTAGTTTGTTCTTTTTCTAGTTCCTTAAGTTGCAAACTTAGGTTGTTAATTTGAGATCTTTCATGTTTTTAATGCAAATTTTTATAACTCTTAAATTTCCCCCTTCAGGATTGCTTTCACTGTGTCCTGTAAGTTTTGAAATATTGTGTTTTGTTTTCATTAATATCTTAAGAGTTTTATAATTTCTCTTGTGATTTCTTCTTTCATCCATTGGTTATTTACAAATGTGTTGTCTAATTTCCATAAACTTACGAATTTTTGTTTTATTTTTTGATTTCTAACTTCACCTCTTTGTGGAGACTTAATTTGTGGTTTAACATATAGTCTATCCTGATAATGTCCCATGTGTAATTGGAAGACTGTATTCTGTTGTTGTTGAGCAGGTTTCTTTTCTTTTCTTTTTTTCTTTTTGATCAGCTTGTGGGATCTTAGTTCCATGACCAAGGATCAAACCCGTGCTCCCTGCAGTGGAAGCATGGAGTCCTAAACCACTGAATTACCAGGGAATTCCCAGTGTTCTTTATAAATCTACTAGATCTGGTTGTTTTACTCTGTCACATTGTCTGTTTCATTACTTTTCTTTTGTCTGATTACTATGTATTCTTGAGAATGGAGTGTTAAAATCTCCACCTATATTGTAGAACTATTTCTTCCTTCAATTCTGTGAATTTTTACTTCACATGTGTTAGTGGTCTGTTATTAAGTGCACAACTGTTTATAATTGTTATGTATTCTAGCTGTATTACATCTTTTATTAATACGTAATGTCCTGTTTTGTCTCTAGTAGCCTTTTTTGATATAAAATCTATTTTGTCTGATACTCATAGCTAGACTTTCCTTCTTTCTTTCTTTTTTTAAAAAATTATTTTCATGGAATACCTTTTACCATTCTTTCACTTTCAATCTCTTTGTGTCTCTGGCTCTAAAATGGGTCTTGTTTTAGGCACATAGTTGGATCATATTTTCTTAAATTCATTCTACCAGTCTGTCAAGAGTTTGACCCTTTTACATTTAGAGTGATTACTGACAGGTAAGGGATTACTGTCTGTAATTTTGCTATTTTTTGTAACATGGCTTTTTTCCCCCCTCATTTCCTGTATTACTGTCTTCTTGTGTTTAGTTGATTTTTTTTTTGTAGCAGAATGTTTTCTTTTTCTATATATTCTATCACTGGTTTCTTTGTGGTAACCATGAAGTTTACATTTACCATTATAAAATCATAACACTAATTTGAATTTATTGGAGTTTCACTTAAATAACGTATAAAAATTCTACTTCTTTACAGCTCTATCCCCACCTCTTTCAGTTGTTGATGTTGCAGTTACATCTTTATACATGTGTGCCTGAAAACAAAAATTCTAGTAAATGAGTTAGTGTCTTAAATTAGGTAGAAAATGTGTGACACTACAAACCAAAGTTATAATAATATTAGCTTTAGACTAATGATTGTTTTTTAAAAAAACGACCTGTTTCTTAAGTCATGTAGCAAGCAAAAAGTGGAGTTACACATCTTTGTTATAATAGCAGCTTTTATAATTGCCTGTGTATTTACCATGCCATTTACCTTTATTGAGATATTTAGTTTTTCATATGGCTTTGATTTACTGTCCTGTGTCCTTTTATTTCAACTAGTGGGACTACCTTTACCATTACTTGTAGGGCAGGTCTAATGGTAAGGAATGCCTTAAACTTTAGTTTATCTGGAAATATCTTTGTTCTGTTCTCACTTTTGAAGGATAGTTTTGCCAAACATAAGATTCTTGATTGACAGTTTCTTTCTTTCAGAAAGAATTATATCATCTCACTACCTCCTGGTCTCCAAAGTTGCTGTTAAGAAATCTGCGGGTAATTACCTTGTGTGTGATGTGTCACTTCTCCCTTGCTACTTTCAAGATTCTTTGTTCTTTGAAAAGCTTGATTGTAGTACTTCTTGGTGTAGGTCTCTGAGTTTATGTTTCTAGGAGTTTGTGTCTTTCAACAAATTTGGGAAGTTTTCAGCCATCATTTCATATTCTCCCTACCATGCTCTCTTTTCTCCTTCTGGGACTCCCACAATTCGTGTGTTGACACAACTGATAGTGTCTCACAGGTCCTTTAGGTAAGGTTCACTTTTATTCAGTCTTCCTTTTTTCCTATTCTTTAGACTTGATAATTTCCATTGTCTTAACTTCACACTTACCGTGATTCATTCTTTTGCCTGTTCAAATCTGCATTTGAATGCCCCTAGTAAATTCTTTATTTCAGTTATACTTTTCAATTACAGAATATGTTTGATTTTCGTTTTGTTGTTGTTTTCTCTCTTTACTGATATTTCACTTTTGATCATATATTTTTCTTATTTTTTCTCCAAATCTTCCCTTAGTTCTTTGAATTTTTTAAGGTGGTTGTTTTAAATGCTTTGTGCAGTAGATGTGCCATCAAATTTTGTTGTTTTTTTTCAGAGACAGTTTGATTTTTTTTTTTTTCCTTTGAAGGAGCCATGCTTTCCAGATTCTTTGTAAGCTTTACTTTTTATTGAAAACTGGACATTTGAATCTAGTAATATCTGTGGAAATAAGATTCTCTTTCTTTGCCATGGTTTGCTGGGTTTTGTTTTTCTTTGTTTTAAATTTTGGCTGTCTTTGTGCTGAGGATCAGCCTGACCTATAAACTTGAGGTATTTTTTAGCCTACACCTTTCTCTGGGTACATGCAGTGGCTTTCTAATTCCCCATATATGCATTTAGGAGTGCTATATGTGAACCTTCTTTGGATTCTGATTTGGAGAAAAAAAAAAAGATAATTTAAGACATTTGGGGGAAAATTGAACATGGACTAGATATTAAGTGATAGTAAGGAATTAATATAATTTGGTGTGACAGTGGTATTGAAGTTATATTAAAATGAGTCTACATTTATTGGAGGTGAGTACTGAAATATAAGTGGGTAGAGAAATGAAATAAATATGGAAGAATGTTGGTTATTATTGATCTTGGGTTAATGAATATACATGGGTTCATTTTACTCTTTCTCTACTTGTATGTATTTTTTTAAATTTCTCTAATGAAAAGTTTAAAAACTAGCTGAAAGGTGGTAGCCATTGAAGTTGGCTGATACTTTCAAAAAGTATCTTTATTTAAATGAAAATGAGAGAGATGAACATAGTGCACTAGAGACCAGAGTTTAAAGGGGAGAGAGTACTCTCTGATGTCAGCAGCAAAAATTGCAGAATTGGAGAATTTGCAACATGTTACTAGGTTTAGCTGAAAATGAATTATTGGTGACTAGTATTGGTGGATTTCACTATCTGAAGCAGAAGTAGAAGGACAGAAGGGTGATTTGCAAGAAAAACTGAAC
Source organism: Bos indicus (assembly GCF_029378745.1). Classification (NCBI taxonomy): domain Eukaryota; kingdom Metazoa; phylum Chordata; class Mammalia; order Artiodactyla; family Bovidae; genus Bos; species Bos indicus. Next base: position 130,913,269 of record NC_091760.1, read on the forward strand.
TAGCAGCAGGGAGGATCATTTTACTTCTCTGTCTCACATGGTTATAGCATCTGATATATTGGTACAATTCTCCCAGCACTCTTTCCTGCCAGCTTTGACAGCTAGAGATGTTGGATTAAACACTTTCTAAGGTTCTCTCATGTTGTGAGATTCCATGATGCCAATGAATATGTGTGATGATTGTGCCTCTGCAAAGGAAGAGTTAGATACCATAAAAATTCAAGGAAGTTTCTTCCTATAGAATGGCAGAGTCTTAGACAACAAGAGCACGTGATGGGAGGGTAGACTGAATATAAACTTGTGTGTGTGCCAGTCAAATAGAATACATTGCGTTGCTAGCCTTTGATCTACTTAGAAATAAAGACCACCTAAGAATGTGGCATTTAATTTACCCTTTGAGTTAGGCTAGTGAATTAATTATTAAACTAATGAATTCAGACAATTCTTTCATTTTTTGGGAAGCAGCTTACAAAAAATGTTTATTAGCATCACTTGCTTTTCACATTACCTAGTTAAAACAAATAGTTTTCTTTGTGTATATATGTGTAAAACCCCATAATGTTTCATTTCTAGAGGAGAACATTAAAATTATAAAAATCGGCTTTCTTAGAAGTCATAGAAGTTTTGGCTTAGGATTGCTTAAATTGCCCAAGAGTAGTAGGTTCTTTTAAATATAATTTTCTTTAACACCTTATTGCACTTTTTTATTTTAGGCAATTCAATTTTTTATTGCCAATCTCAACTTCTTTTGACTCTACAAAAGAAATTGTATCTACAGCAGCCCCTAAAGCCAAGGAGTCCAGCAAATCATCAGATAAGACTCATGACTGAAAAACAGGTAAACCTGAAATATTTGAAACCAGTGTTTATCAAAGTATGCGTCAAAGAATACCACATCTACAAATGTGAAAAACCTTACTTTAAAAGGCTACTTGAGTAAAAGCATTTTTGGAAATGATGGGTTAAAACTATTAAATGGTATCCTTATTCTAAGACTTCACAACATATCAGTGTCCAGAAGGAGGCTTTATTATACAGTTTTTCCTACTTACGTAATACTAATTTGATGAATATTTCATTAGACTGGTCTTCTTCAGTTTATACTTGGAAAATGCCATTCTCAAATATTTTGGAATTTGCAAACAGTTATGTTTTTCTTCAAACATAATTTAACTCAGATGACCGTTATATCTACTACTGTGGGCAAGAATCCCTTAGAAGAAATGGAGTAGCCATCATAGTCAACAAAAGAGCCCCAAATGCAGTACTTGGATGTAATCTCAAAAACAACAGAATGGTCTCTGTTCGTTTCCAAGGCAAACCATTCAGTATCGCAGTAATCCAAGTCTATGCCCCAACCAGTAATGCTGAAGAAGCTGAAGTGGAATGGTTCTATGAAGACCTACAAGACCATCTAAAACTACACCCAAAAAAGATGTCCTTTTCATTATAGGGTACTGAAATGCAAAAGTAGGAAATCAAGAAATACCTGGAGTAACAGGCAAGTTTGGCTGTGGCATACAGAATGAAGCAGGGCAAAGGCTAACAGAGTTTTGCCAAGAGAACGCACTAGTCATAGAAAACACCCTCTTCCAACAACACAGGAGAAGACTCTACACGTGGACATCACCAGATGGTCAATACCGAAATCAGATTGATTATATTCTTTACAGCCAAAGATGGAGAAGCTCTATACAGTCAGCAAAAACAAGACTAGGCGCTGATTGTGGCTCAGATTGTGAATTTCTTATTACCAAATTCAGACTTAAATTGAAGAAAGCAGCAAAAACCACTAGACCATTCAGGTATGACCTAAATCATATCCCTTATGATTATACAATATAAGTGACAAGTAGGCTAAAGGGATTAGGTCTGATAGAGTGCCTGAAGAACTATGGACAGAGGCTCATGACATTGTACAGGAGGCAGTGATCAAGACCATTTCCAAGAAAAAGAAATGCAAAAAGACAAAATGGTTGTCAGAGAGGCCTTACTGTGAAGCCTGTGAAAAGAAGAGAAGCGAAAGGCAAAGGAGAAAAGGAAAGATATACCCATCTGAATGCAGAGTTCCAAAGAATAGCAAGGAGAGACAAGAAAGCCTTTCTCAGTGATCACTGCAAAGAAATAGAGGAAAACAGTGAAATGGGAAGGAGTAGAGATCACTTCAAGAAAATTAAGAGATACCAAGGGAACATTTCATGCAAAGATGGACACAATAAAGGACAGAAATGGTATGGATTTAACAAAAGCAGAAGATATTAAGAAGTGGCAAGAATCCACAGAAGAACTATACAAAAAAGGTCTTCATGACCCAGATAATCATGATGGTGTAATCACTTACCTAGAGCTAGACATTCTGGAATGTGAAGTCAGGGGGGCCTTAGGAAGCATCACTATGAACAAAGCTAGTGAAGGTGATGAAATTCCAGTTGAACTATTTCAAATCCTGCAAGATGATGCTGTGAAAGTGCTGCACTCGATATGCCAGTGGAAAACAGCAGTGGCCACAGGACTGGAAAAGGTAATTTTCATTCCAGTCCCAAAGAAAGGCAATGCCAAAGAATGCATCATGTGAAATACTGGGCTGGATGAAGCACAGGCTGGAATCAGGATTGCCGGGGGGAATACCAGTGACCTCAGATACGCAGATGACACTACCTTTATGGTATAAAGTGAAGAGGAGCTAAAGAGCCTTTTGAAAGTGAAAGAGGAGAGTGAAAAAGTTGGCTTAAAACATATAGAACAGTCTTATGGACTCTGTGGGAGAGGGAGAGGGTGGGAAGATTTGGGAGAATGGCAATGAAACATGTAAAATATCATGTAGGAAACGAGTTGCCAGTCCAGGTTCGATGCATGATGCTGGATGCTTGGGGCTGGTGCACTGGGACGGCCCAGAGGGATGGTATGGGGAGGGAGGAGGGTTCGGGATGGGGAACACATGTATACCTGTGGCGGATTCATTTTGATATTTGGCAAAACTAATACAATTATGTAAAGTTTAAAAATAAAATAAAATTAGAGAGAAAAAATTAAAAAATAAAACACAGCTATCTAACCATCTGATAAAAAAAAAAAAAAAACATTCAGAAAATGAAGATCATGGCATCTGGTCCTATCACCTCATGGGAAATAGATGGGGGAACAGTGGCAGACTTTTTTGGGGGGGCTCCAAATTCACTGCAGATGGTGACTGAAGCTATAAAATTAAAAGATGCTTGCTCCTTGGAAGAAAAGTTATGACCAACCTGGAAAACATATTAAAAAGAAGAGACATGACTTTGGCAGCAAAGGTCCGTCTAGTCAACACTATGGTTTTTCCAGTAGTCACGTATGGATGTGAGAGTTGGACTATAAAAAAAGCTGAGTGCCAAAGAATTGATGCTTTTGAACTGTGGTATTGGAGAAGACTCTTGAGAGTCCCTTAGGCTTCAAGGAGATCAAAACAGTCCATCCTAAAGGAGATCTGTCTGGGTGTTCATTGGAAGGACTGATACTGAAGCTGAAACTCCAATACTTTGGCCACCTGATGTGAAGAACTGAGTCACTGGAAAAGACCCTAATGCTGGGAACGATTGAGGGCAGGAGGAGAAGCGGACGACAGAGGATGAGATGGTTGGATGGCATCACTGACTCAATGGACATGAGTTTGGGTAAACTCTGGGAATTGGCAATGGATAGGGATGCCTGTGGTGCGGCAGTCCATGGGATCACAAAGAGTCAGACACGACTGAGCAACTGAACTGAACTGATGTTTTTCTTTCTCTTAAAAGACTTATCAGGACTTTCATGGCAGTCCAGTGGTTGAGACTGCCTCCCAGTGCATAAGGTGTGTGTTCAATCCGTGATCGGGGAGCTAAGATCCTACATGCCTCTTGGCCAAAAACCAAAGCATAAAACAAGCAATATAGAAACAAATTCAATAAAGACTTAAAAATGGTCCACATCAAATAAAAAAAAAAAAAAACCTTTAAAAAGTTATCAGGCAACAGTATTTGTATAATTTGGTCATTCAAAATATGTGACTTTTTTTATAGGGCATTTTTTTTTTTTAATGAGTCGTAGTAGGTTTGGAGAACGAAATGGCAACCCACTCCAGTGTTCCTGCCTGGAGAATCCCAGGGAAAGAGGAGCCTAGTGGGCTGCCATCTGTGGGGTCGCACAGACTCGGACACGACTTAAGCAACTTAGCAGCAGCAGTAGGTTTCCACTTATATACCCACACAGAGCTTTTGGCTCCCCAAACAGATTCTAGCAACAGTTTTAGTTCTGTTTCTTTAATCTTTGTGACCAGAAGACAAAAATAAGGGGAAAAAATTGTCAGGGCGGGAGAGTTACAGAAAGGATAAAGAAATAAAAGGAAGTCAGCAGTCAAAATGAAAGATTTGTTTGGTATTTGAGCTATAATCCTATCAAAGAGTCATCAGGACAATTTGGTTTTTGTCTTGATAGGTTTTTAAAAATTGAAGTATAGTTGATTTACAGTATTAACTTCAGGTGTGTAACATAGTGAATCAGTAGTTTTTACTGATTTAGTGATCAGTAAAAACAGATTTTACTCCATTAAAAGTTATTACAAGATAATTGTTATAATTCTCTCGCTGTACAGTGTATCCTTGTTGCTTATCTATTTTAGTAGATTTTTTAATGTCTGAGGGGAATTTGAATGTGAATATGATAGTTGCTCAGTCATGCCTGACTCTTTGCAACCCCATGGATTGCAAAGTAGCCTGCCTGGCTCCTCTGTCCATGGAATTCTCCAGGCAAGAACACTGGAGTGGGTAGCCATTTCCTTCTCCATTGGATGTGAAGAGTAATAGTTTTATTTGAACTTTTAAAAATTTTCTAGGAGAGAGGGAGGGGAAAAAATTCTCCAAATTATTAATATTAACATTATTATAATATTTACATGCTATTCACTAATAAAATACATTAGATACTTTTCAAGCATTTAAATAAATTGAAAATTTACTCAAATCACCTTTTCACAAATATACTTACATTATACTATATAAGATATTTAAGGTCTTTTAAAAAGAATGCAAAGTATCTCACACACTTGATTTTAAAATTGATCATTGTACTTAAGAACCTGTTATTGATGTTAACATCATGAATTTAAATGTCATTTAAAAAATACCTGTTTCTGTTGTATTTTATGTTCTTTTCTTACCCATTGTTTTTATTTATTGTTAGGTTTTATTCTTTTTTTAATTTGGAGAGAGTTCCCTTCTCAGGGTAAATACATATGTAGAATCAGGGATACAAAAATTAGGAGTGTCTTTCAGAATATTTCTACTAGAATCAGTTACCTAGATGGACAGACTCCTTTTCATAGTTAGACCTTGTCCATTATACAAGGAACTACCTAAGTTATTGGCTCTTCCAGTCAGATATGTTTGATTTTGTTGTGACCCTGGTCATCGTTAAGGTGACAGTTAAATAAAAAACCCTAAATAAAAAGTTCAGTTAAATAAGAAACTTAAGGTCTGTTTGCTGCTGCTGCTGCTGCTGCTGCTGCTGCTGCTGCTGCTGCTAAGTCACTTCAGTTGTGTCCGACTCTGTGCGACCCCATAGACGGCAGCCCACCAGGCTCCCCCGTCCCTGGGATTCTCCAGGCAAGAACACTGGAGTGGGTTGCCATTTCCTTCTCCAATGCATGAAAGTGAAAAGTGAAAGTGAAGTCGCTCAGTCGTGTCCGACTCTTAGTGACCCCATGGACTGCAGCCTACCAGTCTCCTCCGTCCATGGGATTTTCCAGACAAGAGTACTATTTAATTCACTGAAATTATAAGGCTTTTAATTTATTCATTAAGACCTATATATGTGTTCTGGAATTATGTAATTCCAGATATAATGTAAGTATCTGTGCTTATTTGCATCCTTTTTAGTCTAATTTTGTTAGAAACAAATCTGTTTTAATTTTAAGCATTATGTGTGTATAAAAATTCATATTAAAGCTTTTGGAAAAAAAGTCTGTTGTTCTGAAAACAAAGGAGATTATAAGAGGGCATTTCTTCACCCTATATCTTAATGTTGATCCTTTTCTGTCTTCTTGTACTTGTAGCGGGAAGAAGCAGAATGGGAAAACATAAATGTGCTGTTGATGATGCATGGCTTAAAGCCTTTATCTCTAGTCAAAAGAACAGATATGAAAGGTAATCAAATTATATTCTTGCTCCTTAAGATAAAAAGCTTCTTTTTTTAAAAAACATTTTCAATCTTAATGTTTTTCTTATCTTCATTTTTACTATGTGTATTAAATTTCAAAAAATGTAGATCTCATCATTTTTGACAAACAGTCATCACAGACGATGAGGGAGAATTTAAAAACAATGATGGAGGAAACATCGCGTCAACAGAACATGATCCAGGAGCTCATAGAAACTAATAAACAGCTTAAGTAAGAAAATGGAAAAAAATCTGTTTTGAATTGTATGTGAACAAATGATATGCATTTAAAAAAATAACTCGCTTGAAAAGAATCTTGGAATTTAATTTTCCATTGATTAAATATAAAGTAAAAAATATTTTTAGTAGGTAAATCTTTTGGTAATAGCTTCGATATATACTGATACCCTATGTTTCCTTGTTGGTTTGTGTTATAGAAATTTTAAGAATGCAAAAAAATTTTAGAAAGTTGTTATGTTGGTAGATGGATATGTTGGTTGATATGATTTGTTACTATTACTAAGAGAAGGAATTGTATGTCTGTTACTAGAAATGAACTTCAACAACAGCAAAGCCGAGCAGCAGATCAGGAACAACGAGCTAATGACTTGGAACAAATTATGGAGAGTGTGAAGTCCAAAATTGGTGAAATGGAGGATGAATCTGTAAATAGGGTTTGCCAGCAACAGAATAAAATAAAAGAACTTCAAAAGGAGCATAAAGTTTTACAGGTAATGAGTTAAACATTTTCTTACATGATAGTCTTAAAATACCTTGTCAATGTTACAGGTGACTTCCATGTTGCTTAATTCAGTGATTCTTATCTTCCTTTACCTATTATTGTCATTGTCTTGAAATTCTCTCTTTGCTGTTTCCAGAATATTTTCTCTTCTGGTTTTCCTCTAACCCCACTGGTTATTTTTTGATCCCTTTGCTGATTCTTCTCATTTTCCATGACTTATCCCTTCAGTTCAGTCGCTCAGTCGTGTCCGACTCTTTGCGACCCCATGAATCGCAGCATGCCAGGCCTCCCTGTCCATCACCAACTCTCGGAGTTCACTCAACCTCATCGTCCATCGAGTTGGTGATGCCATCCAGCCATCTCATCCTCTGTCGTCCCCTTCTCCTCCTGCCCCCAATCCCTCCCAGCATCAGAGTCTTTTCCAATGAGTCAATTCTTCGCATGAGGTGGCCAAAGTATTGGAGTTTCAGCTTCAGCATCAGTCCTTCCAATGAACACCCAGGACTGATCTCCTTCAGAATGGACTGGTTAGATCTCCTTGCAGTCCAAGGGACTCTCAAGAGTCTTCTCCAACACCACAGTTCAAAAGCATCAATTCTTCAGCACTCAGCTTTCTTCAGTCCAACTCTCACATCCATACATGACCACTGGAAAAACCATAGCCTTGACTAGACGGACCTTTGTTGGCAAAGTAATGTCTCTGCTTTTTGCCCTTCCAAAGAGTAAGGGTCTTTTAAGTTCATGGCTATAGTCACCATCTGCAGTGATTTTGGAGCCCCAAAAAATAAAGTCTGACTCTGTTTCCACTGTTTCCTCATCTATTTCCCATGAAATGATGGGACCAGATGCCATGATCTTAGTTTTCTGAATGTTGAGCTTTAAACCAACTTTTTTACTCTCTTCTTTCACATTCATCAAGAGGCTCTTTAGTTCCTCTTTACTTTCTGCCGTAAGGGTGGTGTCATCTGCATATCTGAGGTTATTGATATTTCTCCCGGCACTCTTGATTCCAGCTTGTGCTTCATACAGCCTAGCGTTTCTCATGATGTACTCTGCATATGAGTTAAATAAGCACGGTGACAGTATACAGCATTGACGTACTCCTTTTCCTATTTGGAACCAGTCTGTTGTTCCATGTCCAGTTCTAACTGTTGCTTCCTGACCTGCATACAGATTTCTCAAGAGGCAGGTCAGGTGATCTGGTATTCCCATCTCTTTCAGAATTTTCCACAGTTTATTGTGATCCACACAGTCAAAGGCTTTAGCATAGTCAATAAAGTAGAAATAGATGTTTTTCTGGAACTCTCTTGCTTTTTTGATGATCCAGCAGATGTTGGCAATTTGATCTCTGGTTACTCTGCCTTTTCTAAAACCAGCTTGAACACCTGGAAGTTCACAGTTCACATATTGCTGAAGCCTGGCTTGGAGAATTTTGAGCATTACTTTACTAGCGTGTGAGATGAGTGCAATTGTGCGGTAGTTTGAGCATTCTTTGACATTGCCTTTCTTTGGGATTGGAATGAAAACTGACCTTTTCAAGTCCTCTGGCCACTGCTGAGTTTTCCAAGTTTGCTGGCATATTGAGTGCAGCACTTTCACAGCATCATCTTTCAGGATTTGAAATAGCTCAACTGGAATTCCATCACCTCCACTAGCTTTGTTCTTAGTGATGCTTTCTAAGGCCCACTTCACATTCCAGGATGTCTGGTTCTAGGTCAGTGATCACACCATCGTGATTTTCTGGGTTGTGCTCATCCCTTAAACCTTTCTTTTTCCTATAAATTCAAATGTCTTTGGTGATGCTCAATCTAAGTCATAGTACTTTTAAATCTGTGGCACAGGCTTCTTCCCTTAATTCCAGACTAACATCCTGCATCCTACTTGATATCTCTATTGGATGGATAATTAGGCATGTAGAACTTTTTAACATGTCCAAAACCATACCTGGATTTCCTCCCCAAACTTTTGTCTTTTAGTCTCCACTCTGGTCCAAGTCACTTTCATTTCTTTACTGTGTCTTTCTTGGTTTCCCTACTCCAAGCCTTGCCTTTTTCAATGTGCTCTCAACATTGTAGCACAGAACACTCTAACTTTGCGTTTTCTTTTTTTTTAAAGGGAAAAATCCAAAACTCTTTACCGTGATCTTACATGATTGTCCCTGTGTTACCTTCTGACTTCATCTCCTGTACCTTTTGCATATTCTATTCCAGTCACACTGACATTCTTGATTTTCTTTGAACATTTGCCTTGAACATTCTCACTTCAGGGACTTTGTATATTTTGTTCTTCCTTTTTCCCTTTACCATGCATGCTTTTTTTAGCTGCACGGTTTGTTTTCTCTCTGCTTACTCAAGTGTCACATCACTATCTCTCCGGGATTCCATTTTTGACTACTTTACTTACAATTGGCAGTCCTGTCCCCCACATATCATCTTGCCTTCCCTGCTTTGTTTTATCCATAATTCCTATCACCATCTAACATGCTGATATACTATACAATTTGTTTTGTTTGTATATCTCTGTGTTAGAATGCAAGCTCCGTGAGGGCTGATATTTTTGTCTGTTTTGTCTAGGGCTGAGAAAATGTCTGCTTTATTATTAGTATCAATAGATACTAATAGATATTAGTATCAATATCAATAGATATTTGAATTATTGATTTTTAGTTTTATGTTTATTGAAATAGCAATGTTATAACATTGAATAATTAATTCCTAATTTAAAAAACCTCTTTTAAAACTTGGGTGTTTATTGTAATTGAAAGAAAGAAATCTTTTGTAGGGAAAATCAATATTTAGTCGTATAAGACATTACAGATACTTAGAAACAGTATATCATTATAAGTGTTTTCTGTTGGCACAGCATTATGTGTACCTGTTGCATACAAGGTGTTTAGGCTGCCTAAAGGGACAGTACTCCTTAGGCAGGGTCTAGATGTCCCCTCAGTTTATGCTAGCAGCATTGGAAGGATGTGATAAGTTAAATTTCAGGGATCAGAGAGAAACAGCGGGAGATACTAAGAATTTCTGGTATGAAGCTGCGGGCAGTGGTTTCTGCCCTCATTTAGGCTGCCAGCTTGGGGCCAGCAGTGCTGGACCTATTGGTGTTCATAGCTCCAGAGAAGACACTATCATTCTTTGGCCAAGTCTGTTTCTGTTATTCATCAGTCAATAAGATCTAGCATTTGCATTTTTAGGTTTGCTTTGTTAGGTAGCGTTCCTCATCAAAAGTATATTCTAAACTCTCTCTGTGGGGAGGGGGATTTTGGACATATTGCTCCATGCATTTGATTTTGACCATCATCTCAGATATAGGACATGTAGAAATATGAAGCTCTTTAGCTCAGGGGTCCCCAGTCTCTTGGATCTAATACCTGGTAAAAGGTGGAGCTGATGTAATAATAATAAAGTGCACAGTAAATATAATACACTTGAGTCATCCCAACCCCCACCTCTCCCATCTGTAGAAAGATTGTCTTCCACAGAATCAGTTGCTAGTGCCAAAAAAGCTGGGGACCGTTGCTTTAACTCATCAACTTACTGATGTGGGAAGCAGCCATCAGGTGGTACTGATAGAGGGCGTTGAAGGCAGAGAGATCTGTGTGGGTTTTTTTTTTTTTAAGGAAGATACCTATTTTTTTTTCCTTACAGAGATTGATCTATAAATAATCACAAACTGAATTATTATAATGTAAGGCTTACGAGTTTACCAGGGTTTTAGGTAATTCAAAGAAAAATGCTTGACTATTCATTGATAAGGGGTGATTTGAATGGAGTGTCATGTATTTTCTGTCAAGTATTTCATCTGTCCTAAATGAATTATAGGCCATTTAACTTTTCACTTCAGGTTTCAGAGTTTTGTTATATAGCTTTTAAATGTGTACAGAGGAAGTCTCATGTTCCAGTCGGCCATGGAAAACAGACAGAATTAGGGTGGGGGCGTGAAAACTTGGTTTTGTGGCAGGGTGTGTGTGTGCTCAGTAGTGTCTGACTCTTTGCCACCCCATGGACTGTAGCATGCTAGGCTCCTCTGTCTGTGGAATTTTCTAGGCAGGAATACTGGAGCAGGTTGCCAGTGCCTACTCCAGGGGATCTTCTTGACCCAGGGATCGAACCCGTGTGTTTCTTGCATCTTTTGCATTGGGGATTGGATTCTTTACTGCTAGGCCACCTGGGAAGCCCTGGGGAAGGGTATCTATGCTAATTTGAACAATTGAAATTAGTTGCTTGCTTGTTTCTTAAGTATGTGAAGGGTACTTTTTATAGGATGATGACAGAAATTGGCAAAACCTCAAGGGCAATTCCCAAGGAATTGCTGCCCCTCAGTGTTGCCTGATTTTTTGTACAATTCTATCACAGATTGGTCATATATTCTATTCTGTACTAGTTAATTTGTGCCTTCATGGGGAAGATGGAAGTGCTCCTGGAAAAGAATTATTTCACAGTTTGAGGCACATTTTTTGGGGGGCATACACTTGTTTCCGGTTTTAGAATGGTTTAGTGCTGCATATTTTGCAGTTGAGAGAAAGGAAGCATTGATTTTGTGTGTATGTGGCAAAGAGATCAAGGAAATTAACAGATGTTTGACAACAATACTTTGAAAGATTGTTATTGAGAGATTGCTGGGAAATGCAGAAACGAAAAGACAACATTTCTATGTTCTGCAGTGCAGTTTTCCTTTTTCTGTACTTAGACAACATGTGTTAGCATCTGTGAATATAGTTTTATATACTTTTCAATCCTCTAAAGATCAATGCAGAGTACATCATGTGAAATGCTGGACTTGATGAAGCAGAAGCTGGAATCAAGATTGCCAGGAAAAATATAAATAACCTCAGATATGCAGATGACACCACCCTTATGGCAGAAGGTGAAGAGGAACTAAAGAGCGTCTTGATGAAAGTGAAAGAGGAGAGTAAAAAAGTTGGTTTAAAACTCAGCATTAAAAAAATGAAGATCATGGCACCCAGTCTCATCACTTCATGGCAAATAGATGGGGAAACATGGAAACAGTGACAGCTTTATTTTCTTGGGCTCCAAAATCACTGTAGATGGTGACTGCAGCCATGAAATTAAAAGATGCTTGCTCCTTGGAAAAAAAGATATGACCAACCTAGACAGCATATTAAAAAGCAGAGACATTCCTTTGCCAGCAAAGGTCAGTATAGTCAAAATTGTGGTTTCTTCAGTAGTCATGTATGGATGTGAGAGTTGGACTATAAAAAGAAAGCTGAGTGCTGAAGAATTGATGCTTTTGAACTGTGGTGTTGGAGAAGACTCTTGGACTGCAAGAAGATCCAACCAGTCCCTTGGACTGCAAGGGACCTAAAGGAAATCAGTCCTGAATATTCATTGGAAGGACTGGTGCTGAAGCTGAGCTCCAGTACTTTGGTCACCTGATGTGAAGAACTGACTCATTAGAAAAGACTCTGATGTTGGGAATAATTGAAGGCAGGAGGAGAAGGGGACGACAGAGGATGAGATGGTTGGATGGCATCACTGACTCAATGGACATGAGTTTGAGCAGGCTCTGGGAGTTGGTGATGGACAGGGAGGCCTGGTGTGCTGCAGTCCATGGGTCGCAAAGAATCAGACATGACTGAGCGACTGAACTGAAAGATCTAAGCAGATAATTTGTTTTAAATCAGTGTGATCAGTATCAGCATGTAGTCTCCCTCCTCTTTCTCCATAGGGAATATATGGATCAGAAAGCTGACCTTTGCTTTTCTTTTAGTGGTTACCTTAAAGATTAAAATATTCACTCTTGACTTCTCAAAATGTAGTGTTACTTTGTACTTTCTACCTTATTCTATGACATTGGTAAAATTGTTTTATAATTGTTACATTCTCCAACTTATATTATTGTTGTGTATTTCAATTCTGTATTTTTATTCTCTATACATTTATTTACTACTGACAGTTGAAATAGCAAAAAATATTTTTTCCTGTTGTTTAAACTTTTAATAAGCAGAGGAAAAAATTCTAGTTTTATACTGTCTGTCCTATTATGTATTGTTCCAGCCATCCAGGGTGGGCTTCCCAAGTGGCTCAGTGGTAAAGAATCCACCTGCTAATGCAGGAGATGCAAGAGACACCAGTTTTATCCCTGGGTCAGGAAGATCCCCTAATGGAGGAAATGGCAACCCACTCCAGTGTTCTTGCCTGGAAAATGCCATGGACAGAGGAGCCTGGAGGGCTACAGGCCGTGGGGTCACAAAGAGCTGGACACGATTGAGCGCACACCACCTCCTTTGGCAAACCACTCAGTGTAAAGCCACCAAGCTCTTCTGTATACCTCTCCACAAGTCCTTTAGCTTCAATTTCTTTTTTTACTTTTGTGTTGGATTTCTCTATCGACTTTAGCTTTCTGAAATACACAGGGAACCACGAGACAGAGTGTTTCTTAGGACCAAATGAGAAAATAGATCTACTGTTTATTAACATCAGCAAGATATTCCTAATGTATGATGGCCTTATAAGTAACTGACATCTAGGTAGGGAGGAAAGAGATATAGGAAGGATGGCAGGGCTTATTAAAATTGTTATTGGGCCCTCTCCAGATTCTTGAACAGTAATACCTTATAAATATGAATATTGCTCCCACAAGATTCTTAAGCTTTTTAGTGAAAGGATAGCTTGCGCACAAGGGAAAAGGTGGAAAAGAGTGCCAAATTCTTGAGAACTTCCAGGGAAGTCCGGTTTTAGAAGGATTGTGAGTGAGGGGGCCACAGTGTGCCTGATTAGCTTGTGCTCAATTCTTGGATTGGTTGGCATCAAGGTGAAGTTTCAGGTATCATCAACCTTCCGATTTCAAATGTTCTGGTGTCTACATGCTTGCAGTCAGCAGATTTCATCTGAAGGGGGTCTTCCTCCTATAAAAACAACTTAGGAATGTGTGTCAGGCTTTTATATCTTTCAGGGAACTGGGAGTTCAATGATTCTGCTTTGTGGCAGATTTATATGTACATACATCAGTGGAACAGAGATAATTTTTTATTCCTGTGGGTCTCTGGGTGTTATCTCTGAGGCCCAAGCCTTCAGGTACTTTTGTTCTACCAAGCCTGTCAAGGCCATTTTCTTGGTTCTTTTCTAAAATGGTATTCTTGTCGTCCTGTCTCAAAATCATTGTTCATCTTTCACTCAACATGCTTATTTTAAGATTCATGCATGTTGCTGGATGTATCAACAGATTATTACGTTGTGTGAATATACTGCAGTTTGTTGATTTGCCTGTTGATGGACATTAGGCTTGTTTCTACTTTCTGGCTAATACAAATAAAACTTTTACAAAATTTGTGTTATTCTGTGGCCTTATGCTTTCTTTTTCTCTTTGGTAGATACCTAAGACCAGAATTGCTAAGAGTAAGTATATAGTTAACTTCTTAAGATGCTGCCTGTGACTTGTCTTCATTCTGTCAGTGTCTTTGAAGGAGCATAAGTACTTACTTTTGATGAAGCTCACCCTATCAGTTTTTTTTTTTTAATAGATTGTGTTTTTGATTTGTAAATAAAGACAACTTTTCATAATCCAAGGTTACAATATCCAGTTGTTCCACCACTATTTGTTTAAAAAAACTATCCTTTCTCCATTAGATTGCCTTTGTAAGTTTAGTGAGAATCAGTGTATGTGTGTGTCTATTTCTGGACTATCCTGCTACATTGATATATGTATCTTTCCTTACACCAGAACCACATTGCTTTGATTACTGTTAATCTGAAATTAGGCACTCTGATTCTTCTCCTTTTGTTCTTTTTCAGTATCATGTTGGCTGTTTAATTTTTAAAACATTTTGAAATTTACTAAAAAAAATTTATTGGAGTATAGTGGATTTACAATGTTGTGTTAGTTTCAGATGTACAGCAAAATAAATCATTTATATCTTACATGTATCTTTTTTTCAGATTCTTTTCCCTTATAGGTAATTGCAAAGTATTGAGTAGAGTTCCCTGTGCTATATAGAAGTCCTTAATTAGTTATCTATTTTATATATAGTAGTGTGTATATTATCAATCTCAGTCTCCCAATTTATCCCTTCTTCCCACCCACTTCACTTCCCCCTTGCTGCTGCTGCTGCTGCTAAGTCACTTCAGTCGTGTCCGACTCCGTGCATCCCCATAGATGGCAGCCCACCAGGCTCCGCCGTCCCTGGGATTCTCCAGGCAAGAACACTAGAGTGGGTTGCCATTTCCTTCTCCAATGCATGAAAGTGAAAAGTGAAAGTGAAGTCCTTCAGTTATGTCTGACTCTTAGCGACCCCATGGACTGCAGCCCACCAGGCTCCTCCGTCCATGGGATTTTCCAGGCAAGAGTATTGGAGTCGGGTGCCATTGCCTTCTCCACCACTACCCACGCCCCCCCCCCCGCCCCCCGCAGTAAATATATGTTTGTTTTCTACATCTGTGACTCTGTTTTGTAAATAAGTTCATTTGAACCTTTTTTGTTTCTAAATTCCACATATAAATGGTATGATATGATATTTATCTTTTTGTGGTCTGACTTACTTTACTCAGTATGATAATCTCTGGGTTGATCAATGTTGCTGCAAATGGCATTTTGTTTTTTTATGGCTGAGTAATATTCCATTGTATGTAAGTACCACATCTTCTTTATCCACTCCTTTGTCAGTGGACATTTAGGTTGCTTCCATGTCTTGGCTAGTGCTGCAATGAACACTGGGGTGCATGTATCTTTTTAAATTGTAGTATTCTCTGGATATATGCCCAAGAGTGGGATTGCTGGATCATATGATAGTTCTGTATTTTTTGAAGGAACGTTCATACTGTTCTCCGTAATGGTTGTACCAATGTGCATTCCCACCCATAGTGTAGAAAGGTTCCTTTTTCTCCACACCCTCTCTGGCTTTATTGTTTGTAGATTTGGTGATGATGGTCATTATGATTGGTATGAAATGTTATCTTATTGTAGTTTTGATTTGCATTTCTCTAATAAGTGATGTTAAGCATATTTTCATGTGCTTTTTGCTATCTGTATGTGTTTGGAGAAATGTCTATTTAGATCTTCATCTTCCACCCATTGTTTGATTGGGTTGTTTCTTTTTTTATATATTGAGCTTACATAAGCTATATGCTTTGTAAATTACTCCCTTCTTGGTCGCTTGGTTTGCAAATACTTTAGCTCACATGATTTGTGGAATCTTGGTTCCCTAACCAGGGCTTGAACCTACACCTTTGGCTGTCTTTTGGTGTATGATTTCCTTTGCTGGGCAAAAGTTATTAAGTTTAATTAGGTCCAATTTGTTTATTTTTGTTTTTATTTTCATTACTCTAGGAGATGAATCAAAAAAGATACTTATGTGATTTATGTCAGAAAGTGTTCTGCCTTTGTTTTCCTCTAAGAGTTTTATAGCATCCGGCCTTACATTTAGATCGTTATTCCATTTCAAGTTTATTTTTGTGTATGGTGTTAGTTAGATCAAACCAGTCAGTCCTAAAGGAAATCAACCCTGAATACTCAGTGGAAGGACTGATGGTAAAACTGAAGTTCCAGTGCTTTGGCCACCTGATGCGAAGCGCCAACTCACTGGAAAAGACCCTAATGCTGGGAAAATTGAAGGCAAAAGGAGAAGAGGGCAGCAGAGGATAAGATGGTTAGATAGCATCACTGACTCAGTGGATATGAACTTGAGAAGAATCCCAGAGCTAGTGAAGGGCAGGAAACCCTGGTATGCTGCAGTCCATGGAGTAGCAAAGAATTGGACATAGCTTAGCAACTGAACAACAACAAATGGTGTTAGTGTTCTAATTTCATTTCTTTCCCTGAAAATGGATTTTTACTCTGAAATTTTAGCATGTCTTTTTTATGTGTTTATTTTTATTTATAATTTATTTATTTGGCTGTGCCGGGTCATAGTGGTGGCATGTGGGATCTAGTTCCCTGTCCAGGGATTGAACCTGGGCCCTGCATTGGGAGCACAGTGTCTTAACTGCTAGAATGGGAGGCCCCTAATTTCATTCTTTTGTATGTAGCAGTCCAGTTTTCCTATTACCATTTATTGAAAAGACTGTCTTTTCTCCTGTGTATATTTTTGCCTCCTTTGTCATAGATTAGGTGACCATAGGTGTATAGGTTTATCTCTGGACTTTCTATCCTGTCCCATGGATCTATATTTCTGTTTTTGTGCCAGTTCCATACTGTAAGTCAGGGAGCCTGATTTCTTCCAGCTCTGTTTTTCTTTCTCAAGATTGCTGTGGCTACTCAGGGTCTTTTATGTTTCCATATAAATTGTAAAAATTTTTGTTGTAAAAAAAATTGTAAAAATTTTTTGTTCTGTGAAGGATGCCATTGGTAATTTGATAGGTGTTGCATTGAATCTGTAGATTGCTTTGAATTGTATAGTCATTTTGACTATATTCTTTCAATCCAAAAACATAGTATATGTCTCCATCTGTGTCATCTTTGATTTCTTTCATCAGCATTTTATAGATTTCTGAGTATAGGTCTTTTGCCTCCTTAGGTAGGTTTATTCTTCAGTATTTTATTCTTTTTGATGCAGTAGTAAATGGAATCATTTCCTTAATTTCTCTGATTTTTTGTTGTTAGTGTATAGGAATGTAAGAAATTTCTGTGTGTTAATTTTGTATCCTGCAGCTTTATCACATTCATTGAGCTCTAGTAGATTTCTGGTAGCATCTTTAGGATTGTCTCTGTGTAGTATTACATCATTTGCAAACAATGGTAGTTTTACTTCTCTTTCAGTTAGGTTTCCTTTTATTTCTTTTTCTTCTCAGAAAGCTGTAGCTAGAACTTTGAAAACTATGTGAATGAAAGTGGTGAGAGTAGACATCCTTTTCTTGTTCCTGATCTTAGAAAAACTAAGTTTTTCTCTCTTGAGATTGATGTTAACTATGGGTTTGTTGTATATGGCCTTTTATTATGTTGAGATAGTTTCCCTCTATGGCCACCTTCTGGAGAGTTTTTTTTGTTGTCATAAATGGGTGCTGAGTTTTGTCAGAAGTTTTTTCTGCATCTACTGAGATGATCACGTTTTTATTCTTCAGTTTGTTAATGTGTTGTATCATATTGGTTTGCATATGTTTGCATCCCTGGGATAAATCTCACTTGATCGTGATGTATGATCTTTTTAACGTGTTGTTGGATTGACTTTGTTAGTATTTTGAGGATTTTTGCATCTGTGTTCATCAGTGATACTGGCCTGTAATTTTTTTTTTTTTGGTGGTATATTGTCTAGTTTTGTTTTCAGGGTAATAGTGAAATGAGCTTCCTTCCTCTGCAGCTTTTGGAAGTTTCAGGAGGATAGATGTTCAGTCTTTTCTAAATGTTTGATAGATTTTGCCTGTGAAACCATCTGGTCCTGGACTTTTTTTTGTTATTGGAAGTTTTTAAATCAGTTTCAATTTCAGTACCTGTGGTTGGTCTGTTCATATTTTCTATTTCTTCCTGGTTCAGCCTTGAAAGTTTGTACCTTTCTAAGAGTTTTTGCATTTCGTCCAGATAGTCCATTTTATCGGCATATAATTTCTTGTAGTAATTTCTTATGATCCTTTGTAATTCTGTGCTATCAGTTGTAACTTCTTTTTCATTTCTAATTTTATTGATTTGAGCTTTCCTCTCACCCCCCTTTTTATGATGAGTCTAGCTAAAGGCTTATCAACTTTATCTTTTCAAAGAACCAGCTTTTACCACCAATGATCTTTTCTATTGCTTTCTTCATCTCTAATTCCTTTATTTCTGCTCTGATCTTTATGACTTCTTTCCTTCTACCAACTTTGGGTTTTGTTTGTTCTTTCTCTAGTCGCCTTAGGTCTAAGGTTAGGGTTTTTTTTTTTAATAATTTTATTTATTTATTTTTGGTTGCATTGGGTCTTCATTGCTGCATGTGGGCTTTCTCTATTTGTGGCAAGCGGGGACTGTTCTTCATTGTGATACATGGGCTTTAGGCACATGGGCTTCAATAGTTGCAGCATGTTTCTCAATAGTTGTGGCTTGTGGGTTCTAGAGTATGGGCTCAGTAATTGTGGTGCATGGACTTGGTTGCTCTGTAGCATGTGGAATCTTCCTGGACCAGGGATCAAATCTGTGTCCCCTGCATTGGCAAGTGGATTCTTATCCAGTGTACCACCAGGGAAGTGCCTGTTTGTTTATTTATTTTTGGTTGTACTTGGTCTTCCTTGCTGCAGGTGGGCTTTCTCTAGTTATGGCAAGCGGGGCTACTCTTCTTTATGGTGCACGGGCTTCTCATGTGGTGGTTTCTGTTGTGGAGCACAGGCTCTAGGCGCATGGGCTTCAGTAGTTGTAGCAAGTGGGCTCAGTAGTTGTGACTCGCAGGCCCTATGTGCTCAGTAGTTGTGGTGCACAGGCTTAGTTTCTCCACAGCATGTGGAATCTTCCCAGACTAGGGATCAAACCCATGTCCCCTGCATTGGCAGGCAGGTTCTCATCCACTGTACCACCAAGGAAGTCTAGGTTAGGTTGTGTGAGACTTTTCTTGTTTCTTGAGGTGAGGTGAGATTGATTTGCTACAGTACAATCTATTGTATTTGTGTGTTTTACAGTTGTTGTTGTTGTTGCTGTTTTACCTGTAATTGATAGAATGTTGTGGTCGGAAAAGATGCTCGATATGATTTCAGTTTTCTTAAATTACTGAGGCTTAATTTATGGTCCAAGATGTGATCAATGCTGGAGAATGTTCCATATGTGCTTGAAGGAAGTATATTCTGCTTTCAGATGGAATGCCCTATAAATATAAAAATATAAAGTTCATTTGGTCTGATGTATCATTTACAGTTTATATTTCCTTATTGATTTTCTGTCTGGATGATCTATCCATTGGTATAACTGGAGTGTTCAACTCCCCCACCATTACTGTGTTACTATTGATTTCCCTTTTTATGGCTATTAATATTTGCCTTAAATATTGAGGTGCTCTTATGTTTGGTGCATATATATTTATAATTCTTAAATTTTCTTATTGGATTGATCCCTTGATCATTATGTAGTGTCCTTTCTTATCTGTGTTGGCTATTTGAGATTCTTTACA
Organism: Bos indicus; assembly: GCF_029378745.1. Classification (NCBI taxonomy): domain Eukaryota; kingdom Metazoa; phylum Chordata; class Mammalia; order Artiodactyla; family Bovidae; genus Bos; species Bos indicus. The sequence continues at coordinate 130,933,197 of NC_091760.1, forward strand.
TTTCCATATGAATTTTCTAATTCTGTTGTTGATTTCTACAGAGAAAGCCTGATTAGATTTTATTGTATATGTATTTCCATTTGGGGAGAATTAGCATCTTAACAATACTGAATGTTCTGATCCATGAATGTGATATCTCTCCATTTGTTTAGGTTTTTCCTTAACTTTTTTCAACAGTGTTTAATAATTTGAGGTGCACTGATTTCCCACATGTTTCATCAGTTTTATCTCTTAAGTATTTAATATTTTTGATGGTATTGCAAATATTTGTATTTTCTGTTTCAGTTTCTCATTATTCATTGCTGGTTGATTTTTTTCCCCTCTTTTTTTATTGTGGTAAATTATTTCCCTAACATAAAATTTACCATTTTGAAGTGTAAAGTTCAGTGGCTTTTAATACATTAACATTGTTGTACAACAATTCTCACCATCTGCAGAATTTTTTCATCTTCCCAACTAAAACTCTATACTGGCTAAATAGTAACTGCCCATTCCTCACTCCCTGCAGCTCCTGGCAGCCATCATTCTACTTTCTGTGTCTATTGATTTGACTACTCTGGGTACCTCATGTAAGTGAAGTCTTATAGTATTTATCCTTTTGTGACTGCTTATTTTATTTAGCATAATGTGTTCAAGATTCATCCATGTTGTGGCATGTGTCAGAATTTTCTTTAAGTCTGGATCCTCAGCAATGGCCACAGGACTGGAAGAGGTCAGTTTTCATTCCAATCCCAAAGAAAGGCAATGCCAAAGAATGCTCAAACTACTGCACAATCGCACTCATCTCACACACTAGCAAAATAATGCTCAAAATTCTCCAAGCCCGGCTTCAACAGTTACATGAACTGTGAACTTCCAAATGTTCAAACTGGATTTAGAGAACACAGAGGAATCAGAGATCAAATTGCCAACATCCATTGGCTCATCGAAAAAGCAAGAGAGTTCCAGAAAAACATCTACTTCTGCTTTATTGACTGCACCAAAGCCTTTGACTGGGTGGATCACAACAAACTGGAAAATTCTGAAAGAGATGGGAATACCTTACCTGCCTCCTGAGAAATCTGTATGCAGGTCAAGAAGCAACAGTCAGAACTGGACATGGAACAACAGACTGGTTCCAAATCGGGAAAGGAGTACATCAAGGTTGTATATGGTCACCCTGCTTATTTAACTTACATGCAGAGTATATCATGTGAAATGCTGGACTGGATGAAGCACAAGCTGGAATCAAGATTGCCAGGAGAAATATCAATAACCTCAGATACGCAGATGACACCACCCTTATGGCAGAAGGCAAAGAGGAACTAAAGAGCCTCTTGATGAAAGTGAAAGAGAAGAGTGAAAAAGTTGGTTTAAAACTCAGCATTCAGAAAACTAAGATCATGGCATCCAGTCCTATCAGTTCATGGCAAATAGATGGGGAAACAGTGGAAACTGCCGGGGTCTAGCCCCGGCTGATCCAGGGTATTCGAAGGAGAGACGGCGTAGGCGACCTATTTATTTAAATATTTATCAAAGATATAAAGAATAATAGGATGAGGATGGCTCAGTGAGGAAATTCAGTGGAGAAAAGCGGCTGCAATAAGGATAGCTCAGTAGGAAAATTCAGTGAAGAAAAGAGGCTGAGTAGCTTGGTTTACGCAGGAGACCAATAAAACTTAAAGACAAGAAGTTTGCACCACTTACGTAGGCCGCAGGTGTCCTTCCGTTCTCCGGAAGGAGAGGAGACACTGAGGCCTCCCTGGTCGGATCTTAGAAGCCCAGGCATAATTAGCAAGCATGGCAGGTTCCGCGCTCCAGATGGAGACTCAGCCAGAATTTGGGGGAGAGAGAGAGACATGGGGAGACCAAGTTTCGGTGAACAAGGCCTGCACTTTATTTTCCAAAGTAGTTTTTATACCTTAAGTTATGCATAGAGGATAATGGGGAAAGGGGTAGAGTCATGCAGTAAGCCAGGCTTTCTTCCTGCAAACTTATCATATGCAAAAGTTTAGGTGATTTACATCATCTTCTGTCCCGGAGGCCTGTTAACATTTTAAGAAACTTATTTTCCTCTAAAGGTGATTATTCTAAAGTCAGGCGCCAGCCTCCAAAAAGCACTGGATAGAGTTGCATTCCTATAGGGCAAAGGTGAGGTGGGCTCCATCAAGAAAAAAATTAACTCAAGGGTCCAAGGTTACAAACATTGAGGCTACTACTTACATTTCTATAAACCCATTATATCTATCAATACACTGCCAAGGACACAGTAGGTAAGGGGTATGGAGACTTAGCAGCAAACATTGGCCCAATAAGTGAAAAACCCTTCACCGATACAATTTCTAATCAATCTTTTAACTACTCAAAGGACTCTGTGTTTAGACAGTTTAGAACATCTCCTGCCTCTCATAGTTGGGAGGCTCTAAACAATCATATGTGGCCGGAAAAACCTATTCAGGCAGGCTAGAGGATTTCCAAAGGAGTTTGTAGGTTGAAACACTGTCACACCCAGGAATTATTAACTGGAGCTGTAAGCTAACTCTTTTTTCAGAGAGAGGTAGTGGGGGACAGCCCCGCGTAAAGTCAGAGGTGTAGGTGAAAGCACAAAGCAGAAAGTAGGCAGACTCTGGTTTTGGGGGTAGATGCTCGAGAATTTCCAGGGGGACTCCTGAGGCTCAATCCCGCCTTTGCGTATGCCGAGCCTCCTTCCTCATGACCTTTGCCACGGGAGGAGTTCCTCACGCTGGCTCCTGGCAGTGATAGACTTCCAGTTGAGCTATTCCAGACCCTGAAAGATCATGCTGTGAAGGTGCTGCCCTCAATATGCAATATGCCGGCTCCCGGCAGGAAACAGTGACAGACTTTATATTTTTGGGCTCCAAAATCACTGCAGATGGTGGTGACTGCACCATGAAATTAAAAGACACTTGCTCCTTGGAAGAAAAGTTATGACCAACCTAGACAGCATATTAAAAAGAAGAGGCATTACTTTGCCAACAAAGGTCCATCTAGTCAAAGCTATTGTTTTTCCAGTAGTCATGTATGGATGTGAGAGTTGGACTATAAAGAAAGCTGAATGCCGAAGAATTGATGCTTTTGAAGTGTAATGTTGGAGAAGACTCTTGAGAGTCCCTTGGACTGCAAGGAGATCCAATCAGTCCATCCTAAAGGAGATCAGTCTTGAATGTTCATTGGAAGGCCTGATGCTGAAGCTGAAACTCTAATACTTTGGCCACCTGATGCAAAGAACTGAGTCATTGGAAAAGACCCTGATGCTGGGAAAGATTGAAGGCAGGAGGAGAAGGGGATGACAGAGGATGAGATGGTTGGATGGCATCACCAACTCAATGGACATGAGTTTGAGTGAACTCTGGGAGTTGGTGATGGACAGGAAGGCCTGGCGTACTGCCGTCCATGGGGTCACTAAGAGTTGGACACAGCTGAGCAACTGAACTGAATATTCTATTGTATGTACAGTTGACTCTGTAGAACATGGTTTGAACTGTGTGTGTCCACTTATGTGCAGATTTTTTTCAGTAGTGAATACTTCTGAACTCCACAATCACTGTTGAATCCATCGATGCAGAGGAACCTTAGATACTGAGAGCCCCCTATAAGTTATATGTGAATTTTTGAGGGTACTGATTGTTGGCATCCTTAACCCCCACATTATTCAAGGACCACCTCTATATACCATATTTTGTTTATTCATGGTTATTCATTCTAACACTGTTCATCACTAGACACTTGGGTTGTTTCCATCTTTTGGTTTTTGTGAATACTACTACTGTTTATATAGACATACAAATATCTGTTCCAGTCCCTGCTTTCATTTCATTTTCGTGTGTACCCAGAAGGGGATTGTTGGATTGTATTGTGGCACTAGTGGTAAAGAACCCATCTGCCAATGCAGGAGACTTAAGGGATGTGGGTTTGATCTCTCAGTCAGGAAGATCCCCTGGAGGGAGGGCATGGCAACCCACTCCGGTATTGCCTTGAGAATCCCCATGGACAGAGGAGCCTAGCAGGCTACAGTCTATAGGGTCACAAAGAGTCTGACATGACTGAAGTGACTTGGCACATGCATGGTAATTTTATGTTTCATTTTTTGAGTAACTGCCATACTCTTTTCCATAGTGGCTGTACCATTTACATTCCCACCAGCAGTGCACAAGATTTCCAGTTTCTCTACATTCTTAGCCACACTTGTTTTCTATTTTTGTTTTTATTTATTTATTTATTTATTTTTTGTTTTGTTTTGTTTTTATTAGTAGTAGCCATCCTAATGGGTGTGAAATGGTTTCTCATTGTGGTTTTAATTTGCATTTCCCTGATGGTTAGTGATGTTAAGCATCTTTTCATGTGCTTATTGGCCGTTTGTGTATCTCTTTTTAAAGAAACGTCTATTCAAGTCCTTTGCCCATTTTAAAATCAGACTTATGTTTTTGTTGAGTTGTAGGAGTTATTTATTCTGAGTATTGACTCCTTATCAGAAGTAAAAGTTTGTTTGGGTTTTGTTCAGGTTTTCCTGTGAGATGGTGCAGCAAAACCTGAACGAACTTTTTGGCCAGTCCAATGTTATTTGCAAATATTTTTTCTCATTTTGTGAGTTGGCATTTTATTCTAGTGTTTTTCAATGCACAAAAGTTTGAATTCTAATAAAGTCAAATTTATATATTTTTTATTTTGTTGCTTATGCTTTTGATGTCATAACCAAGAAATGGTTGTCAAATCCAATGTCATTAAGCTTTTGCCTTATGTTTTCTTCTAAGAGTTTTATAGTTTTAGCTCTTACCTTTAGAAGTTTGATCCATTTTAAATTAAATTTTGTATGTGCTATAGGTAAGCATCCAGCTTCATTTTTTACATGTATACACCTAGTTTTCCCAACATTATTTGTTGAACAGAGCCTGTTCTTTTCCGATTGAATGATCTTGGCATGCTTGTTGAAAATAATTTGACTGTGGATATGCAGTATTGCTTCTGAGGTATTCATCCTACTCCATTAGTCTCTATGTCTTTAATGCCAGTACCACACTGTTTTGATCACGTTGGCTTTGTAGTCACCTTTGAAATCAGGAAATGTGAGAGCTTTAACAAGATTGATTTGGCTATGTGGGATCTCCTGAAGGTATGAACTTTAGGATGACTCCCAGCAAATTGATTCAGTACAAACATACTTTTCATTATAGGTTATTACAAGATTTTGAATATAGTTCCCTGCGATATACAGTAGAACCTAGGTGTGTATCTATTTTATATATAGTGGTCTGTATCTGCTAGTCCCAAACTCCCAATTTATTCCTCACCCCCTACCCCTTTGGTAACCATTGGTTTGTTTTCTCTCTTTGAGTCTGTTTCCATTTTTAAAATAAGTCCATTTATATACTATTTTATATTCCACATATAAGTGATATCACAGTATATTTGTCTTTTATGACTTTGCTTCTTTTAGTGTGATAACTTCCGGGTCCAATCGTGTTGTTGGTAGATGACATTATTTAATTCTTTTGTAAGTCTGAGTAGTATTCGATTGTGTGTGTGTGTGTGTATATATATCTATATATCTATCTATATATATCATAATCCATTTGTCTGTTGATGAACATATGTTGTTTCCATTTCTATTTCTGCAAAAATGTCATTGGGATTTTGATAGAGATTGCATTAAATCTGTAGACCACTTTGTATAGTATTGACATCTTAACAATATTAAGTCTTCCAGTCTGTGAACACAGGATATTTTCCTAGTAATTTCTGTCTTCCGTTTCCTTCAACAACTTGTATAATATTCAGTGTATAATTCTTTTGCCTTCTTGCTTTATTCTTTTTTTTATTGTTTTTGATACTACTATATGTGGAATTGTTTTCTTGATTTTCTTTTTAAATTGTTCATTGTTAGTGTATAGACATAAAATTGATTTTTTGCATTGACTTTGTATTCTAGTGCTTTCTGAATTCATTTATTCTAATGGGTTTTTGGGGTTTTTTTTGGTGGACTCTTTAAGGTTTTCTGTGTTTTAGATCATATCATCTGCAAAGAGATAATTTTACTTCTTCCTTTCCAATTTGAATGCCTTTTATTTCTTCTTCATGCTTAATTGCTCTGGCTAGGACTTCCAGTACTACATAGAACAGAAATGGTGAGTGCAATTATCTTTGCATGGTTCCTGATCTTAGAGGAAAGGTTTTCAGTCTTTTAATGTTGAATATGATGTTTTCATAGAATATGATGTTTTCATAGATGGCTTTTGTTATGTTGAAGTAGTTTCCTTCTATTCCTAGTTCGAGTGTTTTTATCATGAAAAGGCATTGAACTTTGTTAAATGCTTTCTCTGCACTGGTTGAGATTATCATGTGTTTTTTTTTTTTTTTCCTCCTTTTATTTTGTTAATGTAGTGCATTACATTTTTTTTTTTTTTTCCCATATGTTGAACCATTCCTGCATTCCAGGAATAATCCTACTTGGTAATGGTGTATAATCCTTTTAATATGCTGCTTAGAATTTGGTTTGCTAAACTCAGTTTGTTGCATTTTTGCATCATTGTTTAAATGATGGGTTATCGGTTTGTGGTTCTCTTTTGCTTGTGTTGTCTGGTTTGGGTACTAGGGTAATGCTAACCTCATAGAATGTCTTAGGAGAGATACAAGTGATTCTTTTATATCATGCAACTTTGAAAAATTCAGTCATTCTAGTTTTAAGTCACCTGACTATAGATCTCCTGCCTGGCTCAGGGTGGGGCTGAGGCAGAGAATAAATTTTGGGTGTAGCTGGTGGTTACTGAGAGATGGTGTGGTACCCAGAAGCTTAGTCTTCTTTTTTCCCCTGAGTGTCTCTAAGTCTGTGCAAACTTCACACTATGGGTAGGAAAACATGTGCTTAGATGTGCACCTCTTCTGAAAGTAGTGTCTTAATATTGTGCAGATAGATGGGGATAGGGCTTCTCACTGAACTTTTTATAAAAAGTGTATTAATAATGATGATGCTGCTGATAATGACCTTTCAAAGGACCTAGAGGGATAGAAGCCATTGTTGTTCATTTGTTTAGTTGTGTCTGACTCTTTGCAACCCCATGGACTGCAGCATGCCAGGCTTCCTTGTCCTTTACCATCTTCTGGAGCTTGCTCAAACTCATATCCACTGAGTTGGTGATGCCATCCAACCATCTCGTCCTCTGTCGTCTCCTTCTCCTCCTGCCTTCAGTCTTTCCTAGCATCAGAGTCTTTTAGGAAAACCAGGCCAGTGGTATTTCACTGAAGACAAAAGAGAGTATTCAGGATTTACATTCCCTTGCATAAATCTTGGGTGTATATATTATTTCTTAACAAATTCCTGATTATGCTGAGTGTGCAGTCTCCCACATTACATGAATGCCTAAGTTAATTAAACCATATGAAATCCTGAATTATCATTGATCATTTAAGAATTGTAATTTTAATTCTTGGTTCTTTGCAGGATCTTTAATATTGGCCCCTTCCTGATTATCATTTTCATCTAAACCTGTATATAAACTTAGTTTTACAAAGATTGAGTTCTTTTACTTATTATGTATCCTTAAATGCATGCGAGTATAAACAATATTTTCCCCATTTTATGCTGATTTTACTTGTTACAGTTTTTGCATTTATGATGTATCATTGTTCCTGGACCTTGTACCCATTTAAAAACAGCCTCCCTACTGAAGTTCTTGAATAAGACAGCTTCATAGAAATTGTGAGGATAGCTTTTTGTACAATATTGTGAGAACAGCATGTCTTAGATGTACATATTGTAATTTATTTTTTGAAAAATTTCTTACAGGCAAAATGTGAACATTATAAGATAAAACGAATGGAGCAACAAGAGACTATTGCTGCCTTGCAGAAGGATATCTATAGATTAACACAGGAAGAAGAAGAACGCATTATCACTCAAAATAGAGTGTTTTCTTATCTCTGCAAAAGAGTTCCTCATACCGTCTTGGATAAACAGTAATGTTTGCTACATAAATTGATATGTAGCTAGACTCTTCATTTTTTCAAAAATAGATTTCATCTTGGGTATGGTTTTCTCTCTTAAACTGGTGGAATCTTCCTCTTCCTCTTCTGTGCCCTTTTTGTTTTAATGTCATTAACTTGTTGAAGAAAATGATTGGTTTTCCTGGAGAGGTACATGCTAGATTTGTCTATTTGCTTCCTTATGTCATTTAATTTATTCTTCTGTCTCCTGTGTTCCCTCTAAACTGGAAGTTAAATCTAAATTCAGATACAAGTATTTTTGGTGACATACTTCATAGGTGATAATTTATTCTTCTAATAATAACATATATGTTTAGTAGAGCTTCTCTCAGGGATGCTAAGATTGTTCAGGGGTTTAAATAGCAACAATCTGATCCTTCTCCTATAAAATTTCCCATTCTCTTCTCATCTGATGGTTTCTCTCATTTATCTTGTTTGCAATTCTGCTATCCCTTTTTTTCTTTTTTTCTTGCTGGAGTTCTTCCATTAAGAAAAAGCACCTTTCCTATTGAGTAGGGACTGTCTGGTTTCCCTGTATGGTTTGTTACAGGGAAGGTAAAAGCAGTGCTCAGTTCCTTCAGTTTAATTCTTATTTTTTAGAGTAAGCAGTTAATGATCAGTTGTAATAGTCTAGTTGGGAAATAATGCAGATCTAAAAAGAAAGAAGAGATACTGCAGAGATGGACAGGAATTGTCTATACCGATTGACTGTAGATGTTGAAAGAAGGAGAGAAGTCAAAGATAGCCAGATTTCAAGCTAGATTTGGGGAAAGGGACAGGAGGAGGATGGATTTATCTATGAACATGTACTTAGACATCTTCTGTCAGCCACATAGAGATATCATGCCTATTGTTGTTTAGTTGCTAAGTTGTGTCTGACTCTTTGCCGCCCAATGGCCCTCCAGTTTCCTCTGTCCATGGGATTTCTTAGGCAAGAACACTGGGTTGGGTTACAGTTTCCTTCTCCAGGGGATCTTCCTGACCCAGGGATCAAACCCACATCTCCTGCATTGCAGATGGATTCTTTACTTCTGAGCTACTGGGAAGCCCCATCAGTCCTATAGTTAGAAAGACCCAACTCCATAGAGCTTTAAAGTTTAGACAGAGAAAGAAAAGGCAGAAGATGAGTTACATTTGGGTGTCAGGCTCACTGAGAAACAGGAGTGTTTGAAGGAGAGGGTGGTGAGGAGTTTTATACGCCACCTCATCGGTTTGTGTTTGTCTTCCTACTGTCTTATTTGCTCAATTGCTAGTTTGACACATAGTAAGTCTTCCTTAAAAGTTTATTGACGGTAGAGGTAATAGTCATTCAGAATGAATGAAGTTTATCATGCAGGAAAAATAGAAATGGGATAGTAGCATTGGGGGAGGAGGGAGGTGAGAGGGTTTGTAAAGTATATAAAGGAAATTAAAGCATATTTGCAGAATAATATGAAAGCTGGAATGTGTTGGGATTGGGAAAGTTGAAGGGAAAAAATAATTCAAAAAAGTTATGATGTTAAAAGCACAACTGGTTGAATTAGTTCTGAAAAAAGGAGATGGATGAGTAATTTTCCCAAGACAAGAGTGAAATACTAAAAATTCTTGCTTTAAACAGAATAGTATGTGAAAGTGTAGTGTTATTTTATTTTTCTTTGAGGATTTTTTAAAATTAGAAAAGCACTGCATGTCTACAAAAATTCAAACTATAAAAGTATATAAAATAATATATTATAAACCTGCTTACTTCTCCTAATTCCATATCCTGGAGATAACAACTTTTAACAGTTTGGTTTATGTTCTTCCTAGCGTTTCACAGCAATAGTACTGTTGACGTTTTGGGTGGGACCATTCTTCATTGTAGGGCATGATGAGCATTCATTTGTTCATTAATGAACTTTTAAGCATCTTTGCTCCCTCCGCAACTATTCAGTGTGACAACCAGTACCATCCCCAGTTCGGGTAATATTATCCCTCAGTTAAGAAGCCATACGGAGAAGGCAATGGCACCCCACTCCAGTACTCTTATCTGGAAAATCCCATGGATGGAGGAGCCTGGTGGGCTGCAGTCCATGGGGTCACTAAGAGTCGGGCACAACTGAGTGACTTCACTTTCACTTTTCACTTTCACTCATTGGAGAAGGAAATGGCAACCCACTCCAGTGTTCTTGCCTGGAGAATCCCAGGGACGGGGGAGCCTGGTGGGCTGCCGTCTATGGGGTCGCACAGAGTTGGACACGACTGAAGCGACTTAGCAGCAGCAGCAAGAAGCCATATAGTTAATTTTCAGTACATAGACTCATATACACCTACTTTCTTTAAAAAATAGTTATACATTTGGTTATGCAACATTAATTTTTTCCTACAAATTTACATTATCTCTTCTAATGCCTCCTCATTTTCTATAATATGGATGTGCCATTATTTAACTTTTCCCTTGTTGCAGAATGTTTACGTTGTGTCTGAGTTTTCACTCCTAATGAATTGAACAACTTTGTTCATCTTAAGTGATAGCCTTGGGCAAATGTTTCTGTAGGAGTGATTGTTAAAGGTAGACCTGTTTGATCAAGGAGAATATACATTTAATATGTTGAGATTTAATGTCTGTGGTTATTTAAAAATGTGTACATTAAAATTAAAATATATGGCATAGTGGGATACTTCTGGCAAAAATCACTTACCTTTTTTATGAATTTGCAGATATTTATCACTATAATATGAAATTGAATAGAGACAATAGTAAATGTTCCAATATCACATTTTGAAAATAACTCATCTGTTTTCTAGGTTGCTTTGCCTTATTGATTACTATGAATCTAAAATTAGAAAATTTCATAAACAAAGGTATGACTTGTCCTGTATTAAAATTTTGGAAGTAATTATCAAGTTGTGAATTACAACAAAAGTTTTTATGGCCTTTTGAAACATTAAATATGCTTTGAAAATCTACAGATATGTGTATAATTTACCTAATATGTAACTATAAATTCCTTTTTATAAAGAATCTTTTAAGACTGTACTTTACCACTTATGTTAAAATCCATTGTTTCATTTATATTAAAATATGTATATTTAATAATCACTAAGTATTGGTCACAGAAGAAATAGTATTTTTATTTTGTTGAGGTATTATGATTTGTTCTGCTGATGTCATCTAGCCACTAGTTACTGAGCATATCAACACAGTGTGTAGGATTGGATTAGCTTCCTGCCAAAGTGCAGCCTAATTAATTAGTATGCAGATTTATGAGATAAAGATAAAACATTATAGTGTAAAATCAAGTATATAGAATAAACCACAGTTATCACCTCTGATTAAAGCAATAAGGGTAAAATTTTAAATGATGGTCTTTGACTAACCAGAAATTGCTGAAAGATATCTAAGGCCAAATAATCTAAAGTACTTTAATATAAATATCTAAGGCTTTTAATATAAAGGCTATTTTGTTTCACTGTTTATAAATGGAACAGTTCTTTTAACAAATATTTATTTAAGCACCTACTTTCTGCCATGTTCTATTTTTAGTACTGAACAGATAAAATAGATAAACATCAAATAACTTCAGGGACCTTCTCTTTCAAATGATGCTGTCTTTTAAGATGGTAGACATGGTGTTAGATTCTGTAGAGATAGGAAAATGTTTTGAACATGATTCTTAACCTCCTAGGAGTTTGCAGTCTAGTAAAGGAGATTAAACGTAAACACATTAATAGTTAAGAAAAATAATGTGAGACTTAAATATATATACTTATATATATTTAATATGTATAATGCCCTAATATATAATGTCACAATAAAGGTAATTACTAAAAACTGTACAGTCAGTAATACAGGAGTTGATAACAGGAACAAATTGGTTTTGGATGGAGAAAACAGGGAAGCCATTACAAAACAGATGGGGGTTGTGCTTGAGCTTGAATAAGTACAATTTGGGAAAGCAGAAAGGCAAAAAAAAAAAAAAAAAAAGACTGCTTGTATGCTATGAGCAAAAGTTCATAGATGTAAAAGAGTAGGCTTTTTAATGGCACTATAATTAAGCCAGTTTCTCTGAACTTTAAGGGATTTGTTGATATATTCATAGATAGAGGTAGTAACCTATGGAGAGCAGTCTTGCCCATAGTGGACCAAGAGTAAGCTATAAATGAACAAAAGACATCATTGGCCTTGGAAAGAAGGAAGGTACTGTTTCCTTTGATATAGAAAACCTGGGTAATGGGGTTGTAAGTATGTATATTAGGGTTCTAGCAAGAAACAGAACCAGTAGAATGTACACTTATATACAGAGAGTAAATTGTCTTAAAGAAATAGGTTCATGTGATTGTGAAGCTGGCAAGTCTGAAATCTGTGAGGCTGGCATGCAAGCTGGAGACCCAGTGAAGAGTTGATGTTGCAGTGTTGAGGCTGAAGGCAATCTGGAGGCAGAATACCTCCCTTCTTGAAGGTTTCAATCTTTCCTTCTAAGGTCTTTAACTAATTGCACAGGGCTCACCCACATTGTGAAGAGTAATCTGCTTTATTCAAAGTCTATTGATTTAAATGTTTGTCACATCTAAAAAATAACCTCACGACAGTGTTTAGACTGGTGTTTAACCAAGTAGCAGGGCACCATAGTCTAGCAAAGTTCACACTAAAATGAACAGTCACAGTATGTCAGAGTGAAGAGAAGCAAAATGAAGAATTTCATAGCTTGAGAGGTTATAGATTGGTATGCTCACAGAAAATCAAAAATGAGTAAAGCAGGTTAGGTGGGAACTGTGCCAAACTGGAGAGCTGTCTTAAGGGGCCATTTATTATATACTCTAGCCAGTTGATGCCATGCAGTAATGTGAGCCCACTGTAGCTAAATCTGCTTTTTTGAGAAGTTAGAAAGTTCAGTTTATAAATGAAATCAGATTTTTAATGTTTGCAATTAACACTGAGTGCTCTTAAAAATATTATATGGTGCAGATTGAATATTATCTGCAACCTTTACTCTATATCTTTAGTAAATTCTAATGTAGATTCAGGAGTTGGATGACTTTTCCTGTAAAGGGCCAGACTGTATTTTAGGCATTTTAATCTGTATAGTCTCTCACAACAGCTCAACTCTGTTACAGGATGAAATCAGCCATAGACAGTAAGTAAATGAATTGACATGTCCATGTTCCATAAAACATTAATTAAAAAAAAAAAACCTGCTGGCTGTGGCCTACAGGCAGCAGATTGCTGACCCCCAATCCAGTTGATGAAGAGAGCATTTGGGATTTGAAGTCAGAGTAGAGAAGATTTAGTGTAGCCATCTTTGAAATGTCTCAGGTAGAATGTGGTGTGAGAGATTGCCTCTGAAGTTACATAAACTGGGGTCCTCTAAATAAAAGGATTGAGGCTATTGCAGGTGGTGTTGAATTTGCTTGTCATGAGTTTATAGTGAACATCTGGGATTGAGGAATGAAATCTTGAAGGAAAAGAATTACTTTTTTGCTTAACAATCCCATCATCATGGACTAACTAAAGTGAAGTATTTTGGCTTGTACAAATTATGCCTAGGTCAGATACTTGGATTGAATGTCTCCCAGTTCAGTTCAGTTCAATTCAGTCACTCCGTCGTGTCCGACTCTTTGTGATCCCATGAACCGCAGCACGCCAGGCCTCCCTGTCCATCACCAACTCTCAGAGTCCACACAAACCCATGTCCATTGAGTCAGAGATGCCATCCAACCATCTCCTCCTCTGTCGTCCCCTTATCCTCCTGCCCTCAATCTTTCCCAGCATCAGGGTCTTTTCAAATGAGTCCGCTCTTACGGGAGAAAAGATATAGGAATAAATTAGTGACTGTGTTATACACAATATTCTCACAGATGAAAAAGCAGAAGTCATTTATACTTTGCAGTGATGAAGAGTCTATCCTAAGGAGAGGGTTTTTCATAGTTCATTGAAGGAAGAAAACTTAACTGTCTCTTTTCTAAGAGTAAATAACTTGATAGATTGTAGCAACTTCAAGGTGTATTTTGAGATCTACTAGTAGGATATTGTTCTTGCCTGGAGAATCCCAGGGACGGCGGAGCCTGGTGGGCTGCCGTCTATGGGGTCGCATAGAGTCAGGCACGACTGAAGTGACTTAGCAGCAATAGGATATTAGTATCACCTGAAGAAGCAGGTGAGCTCTAAAAAGAGGGTATAAGAATTAACTGACAAGTATTATATTACTTGAAAGAAGTGAAAGAAAAGAGAAAATGAAGGAAGATGGGTTATGATTTGGAGGTCTAAGTGGGATAAATAGGAGGCACAGGAGAAGGATGTATGTACCTGTAGAGCTAAGGGAGCAAGACAAAGGAAGAAGACAGATGGGACATGGGCCTCTTGCAGAGGTAGAAGCACTCTGCTTAACACCCTTTTTTAAAGGGCATTGTTGTCCAAAGTTTTTCTCATCGTGAAACGCAGAAAGTGATGTTTGTATACCACACTGGGGTAATTGGCTCAAGAACTCTGGCCAGTTGTCTTGAGTGCTTGGCATATTTGTAATATCTTGGCACAGCACACCTATGGCATACCACCTGGACCCTCTACTTTAGGGCACAGGCTTGAGAAGGCCTCCAGAGAGCTTGTGAAAGGCAGTTTCTGGATACCGTGGACTGGTTTTCCTTTCTGCCACCATACATGAGAAAACTTGGGGAAAGCAGAGGAAGTCGCAATCAAGGCAGCAGAAATTTGAATGCAAGTGTTAAGCAGTTGAAGTCTTAGAAAACTGCAAACATGCTAAAATTTCTGAAACAGAGGAAAAGTAAGTTTTAAAATGATAGGTTCTCAGCTCTGTTACTTTACCTATTTTTCCTTTACCCAGTGTTAATATATCAACATAGATTACATGGAATATATTGCTAGCTTTTTCTGTTGGTATTTCCCTGGCTTGGTAGATAGGATTAAAGAACCAAGAAAAGTAACATAGGAATAACAACTACAAGATTCAGACTGAGTTTCTTCTGAGATGTTAGAGACATTTGAAAAGTTACCCCAGGGAAAATAGCTCTATAATGAATTAGTAAAGTGAAGTCTCCTTGTCTAATTCCATCCTTCTGTTTAGATAGAAAATTTTCAAGTGGTGTTGTGAAATGGAAGCAGGTAACTTTGAGGTTTACCTCTGATTGAACATGATTCGGATTAGGGAAGAATAAAATACAAGATTTCTCTAGTTTTGCTCTTTCTCTCTACCCGCAAGAAGCATAATGTTCAACACTGGGTCCCTCCTGGGGCTTCTGGAGGCCATTGGAGAAAGGGTGGGAGGAATTTGGCTGTGGGGATCCCATGTCCAAATGAGAATTGTGGATGTTTAAGATTATGTTTTTACTTCGAAAAACCCACAAAATCTGTCAATGCTAAATAAAGGACTCTAGGAAAATAAAGTGAGGATTCTTTACTGAAGCTCATTTCCTTTTAGGTCTGCATAAATTTAAAATTGGTCTCCTCTACTATATATATGTTAGGTTTCTCTTGAGAGAACAAGATAGCCATAATGGCAGGTATTTTAGAGTGTATATAGGAAATGATCTTGAGTACACAGGCTTTGAAGCCAGAGAGATTTCAGTTTGAATCTCATCAGTACTGCTTACTATTTGAGACTTTGAGCAAATTTAAATAACTCCTCTAAATGTTCCTCACCTAATAAATTGAAATACTTTACATAATACATCTATCTTTTTGTTGTTGTTTAGTCACCAAGTCGTGTCTGACTCTTCGTGACCCCATGGACTGTAGCCAGCTAGGCTCCTCTGTCCATGGGATTATCCAGGCAAGATTTCTGGAGTGGGTTGCTGTTTCCTTCTCCATACATCTATTTTAGTACTTTATATAGAAGCGACCCAGTATCCTTATTTGGTCATGGTCATTTGTTAAAGACTAGCATGTTTTAGAAGGTCTGAGAGATATGTTAGTACAACTGTCTCAAATAGAAATGTAATGAAAACCACATATATAATTTTGCATTTTTCATGTAGCCAAGTTAAAAAGTAAAAAGAAACCAGTGAAATACATTTTCATCTATTTAATATCTGAAATATTGCCATTTCAACATGTAATCAATGATATCATTGATACTTCACATTACTTTTTCTCATTCTAAGCCGTTGAAATTTGGTATTTTAATTTATAGCACACCTCAATTCAAACACTAAATTTTCATCAGCGGTATTTGATCTGTATTTAGATTTCATGAAGTCTAGTTCAAAAATAGACTTACATACCCAGATTGTTCTATACATACCTGAAAGTTCTCTAGCAACTAAGTCAAGTACAAAAATTTTTTTCCTTTAATATTTACATCTACATTTATACAACTGACTCATCTTTTTTAGAATAATTGGTTTGACTGAATTAAGGATTAAAAACTATACCCAACTTAAATTCACTAACTTCTGTTTAATTCAGAAGGATGTTGCAAAATTGAAAAGCAACTCTAAATCTATCAGTAGCCAGAAACTTCAAACTTTGAAATTTTCTTGTAGTTTTACAACCAATTTATTTGCACTGTGGATTAAAACAAAAATCTCATATTATTAATATTAGAAAAACATGTATGAAGTCAATATTGATTTGTATTATAAAGTTTCATTTCAGTGTAAATTCTCATAACCTATTAGCTAGACACAAACATGCCTTTTTTTCTTTGGAGCTTCAGATTTTGCTTACTCATATAGAGTGATACGAGTGAGAAGGCTTCCCTGGTAGCTAAGTTGGTAAAGAGTCTGCCTGCGGTGCAGGAGACCCAGGTTTGATCCCTTGGTTGGGAAGATTCCCTGGAGAAGGAAGTGTCAAACCACTCCATTATTGCCTGGAAAATCCCATGGACAGAGGAGCCTGGTGGGCTACAGTCCATGGGTCACTTGAGTTGGACATGACTTGGTGACTACACCACTACCACACCATTTTTTGTGTTTGAGCATTTGGTAAGTACTCTTTTTCCAAGAAAATTTTGAATTCAGGTTAACAGTATAGTTAGTCTTTATAACTTTTCCATGACTCAACCAATAAGCATTGACAAAAAACGCAAAAGATGGTTAAAGTCATTGTTTTCTGTTTGTTTCAATGGTCCTACAAAGTGGCGTCGCATTTATACATGTGCTGTATAATTTTAACAACTGAATTCATGACATTCACAGTCTGTTTCAAAAAACTAGCAGATTTCCAATATGTCTTATACAGTATAGCAAAACAATAAGACTGCAAAAGCAGTCTTTTAAAAATCCTAGCAAATCTAAATTTCTGATGTTACAGAGCTACCTTCTGTTGTGGAAAAATGAAAAAGGTTGTTTCATATCTTGGTGAAATTCTTCTTTGATAGATATATAAAATTCAAAGATGTGCCATAAGTCAGATTTTTTTTTAAAGCCTCCAATTGTCAACATTTCTTAATAAACCTGGAGGTCCTCTGATGACAGACATCCCCACAGTGTTAATTGAGCATTTGATTCATCTAAAAATAAATGTAATTTTAAAAATTAAATCAGTTGCTCTTTGGTATTATAAGAAAGGTCTTGTATTCTCCAGGCAGTTGTTTGTGGGCTTGATTGAAGATCTTTCCTTTTTTTAATAAAAATGTTTTAGTTATTTTCTCATAATTTTGCAGCAGAATTTTCATAGGAAATAATTTATTTCATGTAAGAATAGTTTCTATTTTTGTGTAAGACCTCAAAATGTTTTGTTACTAGCCAAAGTTATAAGCTCAGATTTTGCTAAAAACTTACTTTAGAAGTTTTTTTGTGTGGTTAATTTTGATTTTAGTGACTTTGATTCTCTTTTGACTGTTGAGAGGAAATTTCTTAATGTATCATGTATTTGCTGAAAATACTTTCCTATCATTATCTACTTTATTATCCTAAAACATTTTTGTTTAACAACTTTTTAAAATAACAGCTTTACCTCTACCAGCAGCTTCCGACGGCAGGATGTCTCACAGGAAGTTCTCTGCTCCCAGGCACGGGTCCCTGGGTTTCCTGCCTTGGAAGCGCAGCAGCCGGCACCGCGGGAAGGTGAAGAGCTTCCCCAAGGATGACTCTTCCAAGCCTGTTCACCTCACTGCCTTTCTTGGCTACAAGGCTGGCATGACTCACATTGTGAGGGAGGTTGATAGGCCAGGGTCCAAGGTGAATAAGAAGGAAGTTGTGGAGGCTGTGACCATCGTGGAGACTCCGCCCATGGTGATTGTGGGCATCATGGGTTACATGGAGACACCCGGAGGCCTCCGGACCTTGAAGACCATCTTTGCTGAGCATATCAGCGACGAGTGCAAAAGGCGCTTCTACGAGAACTGGCATAAGTCTAAGAAGAAGGCCTTCACCAAATACTGCAAGAAGTGGCAGGACGTAGATGGCAAGAAGCAGCTTGAGAGGGACTTCAGCAGCACGAAGAAGTACTGTCAGGTCATCCGTGTCATTGCCCACACCCAGATGCGCCTGCTTTCTCTGCGCCAGAAGAAGGCCCATCTCATGGAGGTCCAGGTGAACGGAGGCACTGTGGCTGAGAAACTGGACTGGGCCTGTGAGAGGCTTGAGCAGCAGGTCCCTGTGAGCCAAGTGTTTGGCCAGGATGAGATGATTGATATCATTGGCCAGGATGAGATGATTGATATCATTGGGGTGATCAAAGGCTACAAAGGTGTCACCAGCCATTGGCACACCAAGAAGCTGCCCCATAAGACCCAACAAGGGCTGTGCAAGGTTGCCTATATTGGGGTGTGGCATCCTGCCTGGGTGGCCTTCTCTGTGGTTTGGGCTGGGCAGAAAGGCTACTATCACCGCACTGAGATGACAAGAAGATCTACAAGATTGGTCAGGGCTACCTCATCAAGGACAGCAAACTGATCAAGAACAATGCCTCTACTGATTACGATCTGTCTGACAAGAGCATCAACCCTCCGGGTGGCTTTGTCCACTGCGGTGAGGTGACCAATGACTGTCATGCTCAAAGGCTGCATGGTGGGAACCAAGAAGTGAGTGCTCACTCTGCTCAAGTCCTTGCTGGTACAGACCAAATGGCGGGCCCTGGAGAAGATTGACCTCAAATTTATTGACACCACCTCCATATTTGGTCATGGTCGCTTCCAGACTGTGGAGGAGAAGAAAGCCTTCATGGGACCACTTAAGAAGGACCGAATTGCAAAGGAAGAAGGGGCCTAATAAAACAGATTGTATAGCTGGTAGAATCGCAATAAAATTATTTTCCAGTGGGGAAAAAAAATAAAATAACAACTTTATTGAGATTAATTCACATGCCATGAAATTCACCATTTTTAAGTATATGATTGAGTAGTTTTAGAATATTCACAAATTGTGTCACCATATCTGCAATCAGTTTTAGAACATGGGCATCATCCACTGAGAAACAGAAAATGCCATACCCATTAGCAGTCACTCTCTGCCCTGAGCCCCTTTTTTGCTGCAACCCAACATCACAAAATATGCAATTCCATTACATGAAATGTCCAGAATATGCAATCCATAAAAAAAAAAGAAAATAGATGAGTAGTTGCCTAGGAACTGGATTGTAGTGGAGTAGGGACTTAGGGTAGAGAGTACATGGAAAGTAATTGCTAATGGGAAGGTGTTTCTCCATGGGTGATGAACATGTTCTAAAATTGATTGTGGAGGGACTTCCCTGGTGCTCCAGTGGTTAAGACTCCCTGCTTCTAATATAGGGTGCATGGATTTTAGTTCCCCTTGGTTGGGGAACTAAAACCCCATGTGCTGCGTGGCATGGCCAGAATATAAATAAAATTGATTGTGGAGATAGTGACACAACTTTATGAATATCCTAAAGTGATATCTCAAAGGACTAATGATTAGTGTCTTTTATATGTTTACTGTCCACTTATATGTTTACAGTAGGCATTTTGGGGAAATGCCTACTAATGTCCTTTGCCCATTTTTAAATTGAGTTTCTTGTCTTTTTGTCAAATTATGAGTTATTTATTAATTCTGGATACAAATTCTTTATCAGGTTTGCAAATATTTTACCCCATTCTGTAAATTTTCTTTTTTTTTCCCCCCTTGATGATGTCCTTTGAAGCTCAGAAGTGTTTTACTTTTCATGACCTCCTGTTTATCAGTTTTTTTTTTTTCATCTCTTCTGAACCAACAGCTTTTCCAATTTGTTCTGCAGTAAATTATGTAGCATTCATCAGGAAATTTGTGACACATTCTTTCAGTCTCTTTTGTTTACTGTTTCAATTATTTTACTGTCTCAGATGTTATCTCCACTTGATTTATTTTATTTTATTTTTAAACTTTACAATATTGTATTAGTTTTGCCAAATATCGAAATGAATCCACCACAGGTATACCTGTGTTCCCCATCCTGAACCCTCCTCCCTCCTCCCTCCCCATACCCTCCCTCTGGGTCATCCCAGTGCACCAGCCCCAAGCATCCAGTATCGTGCATCGAACCTGGACTGGCGACTCGTTTCATACATGATATTATACATGTTTCAGTGCCATTCTCCCAAATCTCCCCACCCTCTCCCTCTCCCACAGAATCCATAAGACTGATCTATACATCAGTGTCTCTTTTGCTGTCTCGTACACAGGGTTATTGTTACCATCTCTCTAAATTCCATATATATGTTAGTATACTGTATTGGTGTTTTTCTTTCTGGCTTACTTCACTCTGTATAATAGGTTCCAGTTTCATCCACCTCATTAGAACTGATTCAAATGTATTCTTTTTAATGGCTGAGTAATACTCCATTGTGTATATGTACCACAGCTTTCTTATCCATTCATCTGCTGATGGGCATCTAGGTTGCTTCCATGTCCTGGCTATTATAAACAGTGCTGCGATGAACATTGGGGTACACGTGTCTCTTTCCCTTCTGGTTTCCTCAGTGTGTATGCCCAATAGTGGGATTGCTGAATCATAAGGCAGTTCTATTTCCAGTTTTTTAAGGAAGTGTTTAACAGAAGAATATTTTACACTGCTTCACCTTTAAAATTTTAATTAAAATGAAATAGAATTAAAATGGCTAGTTGGACTAGCATATTTCAAGCACTCATTGCCTGTATGTACCTTAGTGTTTACCGTCTCGGACAGCCCAGTATAGTGTTATCAGCTTTAAAAACATTAATACTGATTTGCGAGTACTTCGTAGCTCACACAATGTTTTGACGTCTTTTATTTACTTTTAAAACCAATTTTGTGAGGTAGATGTGATAGAAATTATCTCTGTTCTACAGATGAGAAGAAAAATTCTAAGAGACTGACTTACCCAAATAATACAACTCATTAATGAAGATGTCAAGACTTAATCAGGGTCACTAAATTTGTGGCCTTGTCCAATTATACTCTGTATTTTTTGATATAGTTTTTTGTGATCTAAAAGTACTGGAAGGAGAAAACAATATTATTTGTTCATTCAACAAGTGTTTTTCTACTCCTTCCTCAGCCCTCTATTCTGGGCAGTGAGATACAGTGGTGAACAAGACAGACAAACTTCTGGTTTGCATGGATCTTAAATTCCAGTTAAGGCATTAGTGAGCAAATGTATACTGTAGTACTAGTTAATAAGTAGTATGTTCTAATACAATTTTCTGTAAGAGTAAGTAGGAAATTTGGTTTAAGTTTTAGTTTATGTTGAGGTTATCAAGCCCTTATTGTATTGATTTAATTCTTGTTAGCTAGATTTTTTTTCCTTTGGAGATAATTTTTTCATAAATACACTACATATATTTTTTCATAGACTATATAAAGAAGATGAAAGTCAGTCAGAAGAAGAAGATTATAGAAGCCTGAGTGCTTCACCCACTTACAACGGACTTCTAATGGTATGGGGGACTATAAGATTGATAAATACTTTTTAATAAAGTAAAATAATAATCTAATCTCTTAGGAAAGTTAACTGTTTATTAACTATGTTGCAGTCATTACAGAATCAACTCAAGGAATCAAAAACTAAGATAGATGTACTTTTAAGTGAAAAGCTCAATCTTCAAAAAGAGTTGGAAACCAGGTGAGAGAAACTTGTCATTTTTAACTTTTATTTAAGCAAATAGTGGAATTTTGAATGTTAAATCAGTCATCCTATCCCCTTTACTCTAAAACTAATGTTGGGGATCTCATATTTGTATACTCATTTTAGTCATTAGTCTCTCATATGGTAGAAAGAACAAAAATACATATATAAGCAAGGGGAGTGAGAAAATAGGAAGATAAAACTGGCTAGGAACTCAGAATAGATTTAGCCTATGCCAGTAGGGAACTCAGAATAGATTTAGCCTATGCCAGTAGGGAACTCAGAATAGATTTAGCCTATGCCAGTAGGTTTCCGTTTCACAAATTATTTTTATTTTAATTTTTTTCCAAATTACTTTAGAATGTCTTATTTCATCATATACATGTGTTGTGGGAAGGGAGAAACATTTTAAAGTTTAAATGGCATACAACAGAAAGGTTTATTTATATACAAGCATACTACCACAGAAGGAAGGCACTCTACATGTTGACAGAAAGTAATAATGAATGTACACTGTTGAGACTTTTCATTAAATATTGTTGGATACCTATTGTAAGTTAGACATGGTCCTAAGTTCTGATATTGTATATAACAAACAAAACAAATATCTTGTTCTTGTAAAGCTTATACTTCAATGGAGAGGAAACTGATACCTATAATAAAAAACCATTTCTGTAAGGTTTAAAAGCCTGCCACATAGTAATGTGTAAATTTATGGTTATATAAATATGAGGGGAAAATTTGTAAAACATGCATGGGAATAATGAACAGGGAATTTGAGCTAGTGGTTACCTGTGGTATGGGAAGTGAAAGTGAAAGTTGCTCATTTGTGTCTGACTCTTTGTGACCTCATGGACTATACAGTCCATGGAATTCTCCAGACCAGAATACTGGAGTGGGTAGCCGTTCCCTTCTCCAGGGGATCTTCTCAAACTAGGGATCAAACCCAGGTCTCCCTCATTACAGGCAGATTCTTTACCATCTAAGCCACAAGGGAAGCCCTAGAATACTGGAATGGGTAGCCTATCCCTTCTCCAGCGGATCTTCCCAACCTAGGAATCGAACTGGGATCTCCTGCATTGCAGGTGGATTCTTTACCAGCTGAGCCACCAGGGAAGCCCATGGTATGGGAAGGAGAGAGCAATGGCAGTAATTAGGGACACGGAGTTTGAAGTAGCTGTATAGGGTTTTAGTTAAAAGATTTTAAACAGATTACTATTCAGCTTTGATAAAGCTTGAGGCATGGACACACCACTATTTGTTTTACTCTATTCTTGTTTGTGCATTTGAGATAATTCACTATAAAAGCAAGTAATAGGTTAATAACAATGAAAGTGGGTAGAAAGTTTTGAATAGGGGATACACAGAAGAAGAAAGCCAGTGGCCAATAAATACCTCATTAGCAGTTATGAAATATTTTAAGAATTTTTAAGCATATTTATGACAAGTAATAGAGTATACTTTATTATTAAATATCTTTATAGTTTTATTAAGTAAATTGAATGTGTTCAACATGATTTATTTTCTACAGGCCCACACAGCATGAATTAAGACTTTATAAACAGCAAGTGAAGAAACTGGAGAAAGCCCTGAAGAAAAACATCAAGTAATTATATTTTACCATAGTTACAAATTTATTAGGATTTTATATCTTATTATTTATTTTTATTAACCTGTCAATTTACCTGATAGTGGCTGTGGCTTAAAATTACCAGGTTGATGGGCAGGGCAGGGGGGTGGGGGGTCGAGGGGTATGTGTGGAGAAGACTTTAAAAAGGGGTATTTCTGGTTCCACAGTTTAAAAAGTTTTTACTGTAATGGATTTGGCTATATATTCATCTTAAATAAGAACAAGGAAAAGGTAATTGTCTGATATAAAAGGCAAATATTTTAATAAGTTGACTTTGGAAGTCATGGAGAAATTGCAAGAGAATCATTGAAATTAGAGGTGACAAGGCCCAAATTTTTGTTGGTGGTAGTGATGACCTGAATCATAGCCTTATCGTATATTAAAGCTTAAAGAATCAGAATGAATGCAGTGAGCCATTCATATCCACCACTTCTCTTTTATGACTTTGAAAAACACATACTCACAGGAATTTCAGCAAGTTGGTCCTCAAATAGTGATAGTATTTTCTGAAGATTAGCTATGTCTACTCTTTGATTCAAGGGAATGGGACTTGAAGTAGTGTGGTGAGCATGGGGATGAAATATTTTAAAAATGATATGAGTTAATATATGCATTAGATGTATTAAATCAGTTGTATTAGCCTATGTTGATTCAATTTTCAGTGACAGCTACATTTTCTTTATGGTAACACATGCCACAGTGAAAGGCAAGTATTCTGGCCATCCAGGAATTACATATTGAGTTAAGATAGTAGGGAAGGAAAACTAAAAAAGAGAAATGGAAGGTTCAGAAAGGTTGCATTCATTCATTCAATTGGATGCTTGGGGATGCTTAGGGCTGGTGCACTGGGACGACCCAGAGGGAGGGTATGGGGAGGGAGGAGGGTTCAGGATGGGGAACACAGTTATACCTGTGGCGGATTCATTTCAATATTTGGCAAAACTAATACAATATTGTAAAGTTTAAAAATAAAAAAAATTTTTTTCCCTTCCTACTATTGCTTAACATTTTAGGTACTTATAGTACCTCTTCCTATCTGTTTGGCATTCTAGATACTGAAATTACAGTGGTAAACCAAAAAGAAAGGTTCCTGTTCTCATGAATCTTATGTAAAGGGCAATGAAAAAAATAAGACAATTTTGATATAGGTAAAAATGTGTTAGTCGCTCAGTTGTGTCCAACTCTTTGCGACCCCATGGACTGTAGCCCACCAGGCCCCTTTGTCCATGGGGGTTTTCCAGGCAAGAATGCTGGAGTGGGTAGCCATTCCCTTCTCCAGGGGATCTTCCTGACCCAGGGATTGAACCCAGGTCTTCTGTATTGCAGGCAGATTCTTTACCATCTGAGCCAACAGGGGAGCCCCATAGTGTAAGTACCAAAGGTAAAATAGTGTGAGAGTTGCTATTGTACAAGTTTGGACAAGAGGTGGTGGTGACATGGTCAAAGGTGGCAGGAGTGGAGGTGGTAAGAAGTATTTGGAATATTGGAGGTAGAATTTGATGATCAGACTTGGTGATGGATTGAGGATGGATTAGGGGTATAGGCAGTTGAGGGGGAAAAGATTAACATGCAAAAAGATTAAAAAAAAAAAAACTTAATCAGGACTAATTTTTAGTCCTGAATAACGAAGTAGTTGTTGGAACATTAACTGAGATAGGAAAATTGGTTAAGGAGCAGCTGAGAAGAGGAATATGTAAGGTGGACAAAAAGTCAGAGGAGAAAGTGTAGAGGAGGAAAACTTCACAACCCTCTTAGAGTCTCAGGCTGGGCCTGAAAATTAAACTGACAAAGACAGATTAACATGAAAAAAGTATAAGTTTATTTAATATAAGTTTTACCTGACCTGAGAAGAAATGAAGACTTGAAGAAACAGTTAAGTCTGAGCATTTTAATACTAGGTTTGATGAAGAGTGAGTGGAAAGTTGGAAAATGTAATAATACAAAAGGGTGTAAGCTGAGGGTAATAAACCGGGGAAAGTTCGGATTTCGCTTCTTCAGAGACAAAGATGCTTCTTTGCCCTGGGGTACAAGGAGGGCAGCTTGTTACCCTCCTTGAGGGTACCCTCACAGGATCTCCTGGTCTGCTTCAGGGAAAAGCGGAGAGGTCAGAGAGTTCTTCCTGCATGCATCAATTCTCAAGTTCCTTCTGTTTAAAAGTTTCTTATGTTAAAATGATACATTTTGTTTTTGTTTTGGCCACACCATGTTGCTTGTGGGGTCTCAGTTCCCTGACCAGGGATTGAACCTGGGGCAAGGCAGTGAAAGCCTGGAATCCACTGGGCCACCAGGAACTCCCTTAAAATGGCATATTTTGGAGTGGCATGTCCTGATCCCCTTCAATGGACTTTTATTGACCTCAGTGTATCAGTGAACATACATACACACATAAATGCTTACACATATATTCATAGAGATACCTAGTCATTCCTCATTATTTGCAGATTGCATATTTGTGAATTTGCCTACCTGCTGTAATTTATTTTTAATCCTCAAATAAGTCGTGGTGGCACTTGCACAGTTATTCATGGACATGCCCAGTATACACATTTTCAGCTATTGAACAAGGTGATACTCTGCCTGCATTTCCGCTTTCATGGTGTAAAGAGTCATTGTTTCTGTTGTCACATGCCACTTGTAGTTTTCCATTTTTTGCTTTTTATTGGTGATTTCTCCAAGATGGTCCCAAGCACGGTGTTGAAGTACAATCTAGTGTTCTATTCACAAGAAGGCTCTGATGTACCTTACAGAGAATATATATGTGTTAGAGAAACTTCATTTAGGCATAAGGTATGGTGCTGTTAGCTATGAGTCCAATGTTAATGAAACAGCAATATTAAAAAAGATGTCTTTAAACATTAACACACGTAAAACAAGGTTATATATTGATCAGTTGAGGAAAATGTGACCAGAGAGGCATGCAGGAACCTGATCCTGTATTTCCCCTAGGAGCAGTGATTCAGTCCTCACTAATTCAGTGTATACAGTTCTTTATTGAATATAACTGGCATGAATAATGAGAATTTACTGTGTATATATTTTTTGTTGTTCATTTGTGCTGTGGTTTTTAGAGTGACTTTTCTCTATTAGACTTTAAAATTGTGATTTAGAACCAATCCTTCCTAAAGGAGATCAGTCCTGTGTGTTCATTGGAAGGACTGATGTTGAAGCTGAAACTCCAACACATTGGCCACCTGATGTGAAGAGTTGACTCATTTGAAAACACCATGATGCTGGAAAGGATTGAGGGTAGGAAGAGAAGGGGATGACAGAGGATGAGATAGTTGGATGGCATCACTGACTCAATGGATATGGGTTTGGGTAGGCTCCAGGAGTTGGTGATGGACAGGGAGGCCTGCATACTGCAGTTCAGGGGGTTGCAAAGAGTCGGACACGACTGAGTGACTGAACTGAACTGAACTGAACTGAACTAAGCTTAGTATGTTAATAAAAAAAGAAAGATTTAGTGGCAAAAAAAAAAAAAAAAAAAAAAGAACCAATCCTAGCTATATTCTTCTGTTGAATTTTGAAGAAATGATTTGTGTTTTTAGAAATTTATATTTGAAATTTAAATGTCTATAGTATCTAGATGTGAAACAGAATTAAGAATGTTAGATAACTTGCCCATATTGCACAGGTGGCATGTGGAAGAATTGGAAAGAAATCAGACCCACACCTAAGCATTTGGACTCTCAAGCTCACACTAATAATTAAAACCAAGCAAAAACCCAATGAAAAAAACTTTTTTAATGTAAAACTTCAAATTTTTATTTTTTGCAGGGGCAGAGGTAGAATTTTTGTCAAGGAACTACTGATGTTAAGGAAATAATTAGAAATAAAAATGTGTCAACCCAGTGAATATTCTCCACATGTGTAGGGAAAAAAAGAAACAGTTTTATATAACAGTTGGAATAAATATTGAGCCAGACTGTGATGTGCATTAGAGGCAGTGTGCTAAAGAGGTTGCAAAGACAGAAGGAAATCTCATCCTTTAATTATATCTTGTGACAAGGGGGAGGTTACAACTTGGAGCCAGGATCCTAGGTTAAGCTCCAATAGGGAAAAGGAGACAAGGCACCCTCTTCCTTGATGTCCTTATTTCAAAGAGATGGTTCTAAGGCTCCCAAGACACTGCTAATTTTAAGCAGGAGGCTTATTTAAATTTTAACAGAATCTACATACTTAGAAAGGATTTACAACTACAGGTTTTCTAAAGGAAATGCTACAAGAAAAGGAGGGGAAAGTCTCTTTCCCTTTTATAACCAGAGAAAATTAAATTTTTTCTTTAGATCTGTATTTACTTCTCAACTAATCAATCTTCAATATCAAATGATACTAATTTAACATGCAAAAGCTTGTTTGAGCTAATATTATAAGCAAGTTGGTTATGAAGTTCTGTTGCTAGGAAGTAATCAAATAGATCTGCCAGTGCAAGATAGCCAAAGGTACTACACTAATTCTATTTAATTTTTTCAGTGGTATTTATATTTTGTTAGAAGAAAATAAAATCAGAATCTTATCACCCATGTGTTGAGCTGGCAGAAGTTGAGGTGGTCAGAATAAGCCAAGCAAATTAATCATCAAGGCTTTATTCAGTTACTTCAATAATATAAACAAGAGGCCAAAGAGAGAAGGGCTGGCTTCTTGGTACCCCATTTTTCCCCATGAAATGGCACCCAGCAAGTGTCAGTCAGTGACATGGTACACAGATGACTCCTGTGGCTTCATAGGCTAGGGAAAGGGCAGGATATGGAAACATACCTGAGTCACAGTGAAAAAAGTATTTCATGAGAGTCACCATGAGATTATGAAAAGGCTTCAGCAGACACAGTTAAAAGCTATAAAGTGTCTGCACGTGAAAACTTAGGGGAATGGCTATTGAAAACAGGAGATATCAGTGTTTTTAAGTTGGAAGGGCAGTTTTCTGGATTTCCCAGACTCCACAGAGAAACATAGCTATTGCTGCGGGTTATGTGGAATGAGTATCTGCTAAGTATGTGAAGAATTCCTTAGCCATTTTAGGGGATTTTTATGGTCTTCAGGTTCTGCTCACCACTCTGGAGACTACAAAACAATCCTGGAATATTTCTAAGTGCAGCATAGTCTGCTCAAACACAGGTTTCTAAAACACCAATTAAGTCAAATGCAATTGGAAAGTAAGGCAGTAATTAGATTAACATAGTAGTTACATTGTTTTCATGTGGTTTTTTTCCCCCATGGTAAAGGAGACTAGTATAGACTTTGGAAAGGGGAAAGCTTTGCTAGTATGTAGGCACCTGCCCGGGAGAAGGCAATGGCACCCCACTCCAGTACTCTTGCCTGGAAAACCCCATGGACAGAGGAGCCTGGTAGGCTGCAGTCCATGGGGTCACTAAGAGTCGGACACGACTGAGTGACTTCACTTTCACTTTTCACTTCCATGCATTGGAGAAGGAAATGGCAACCCACTCCAGTGTTCTTGCCTGGAGAATCCCAGGGATGGGGGAGCCTTGTGGGCTTCCGTCTATGGGGTCACACAGAGTCAGACACGACTGACGTGACTTAGCATAGCATAGCATAGCATAGCATAGGCACCTGCCCTTTCAGCTCTGTTTTAAGAAAATTTAAAACGAGAACCTGTACCCAAGGCTCCCTCCCTGACCCCTAGCATTAGACAGACTGGAGGCTGAAGGCAAGTTGTACTTCTTTCCCCACCTGTTTTAACCTTGGCTTCTTTGGCCAGGAGCTCACCTTCCATCTTCATAATCTTGGCATCCTCAAGCCAACATTTCTGTTCTGTTGGCTATGGATTTTGTAATGTTGGAGACAACCTCAAGACATACTTGAGCTGTTTAACTTATCTTGAGGCACCAATTATTTTTTGTTAGTTGTCTAGTTACATAGTTACATCAGTTTTTAAATACTCTGATTTCTAACACTTAACTTTTCTCCTGACTGCTGTTATTTTCACATGTGTGGTTTTGCCTAATACAAAGGTTTTCAGAAGTATTATGCTATGGCAAATACGTACTGTGAGACTAGCTGAACCAAAGGTCAGTTTCCCATAAGTTCCTAGATTTTACTAGTCCTTAACTTCTGTAAATATAGAAAAACAGTAGGGTTAAATATATTAATTAATACATGTGAAGTGCTTCGAAGAGTACCTTCAGAGAGAAGGTTCTCAATAAATACTAATTATTATCACCACCAGGCTCCCAAATATGTTGTCATTGTTATTAAATTAAGGGTATCTCTTAATTTACTTAGTTAATTGAATCACATTTCATTTCCCAGAGTGACTGTAGCTAGTACATTCAATGACATGTTTAGGTTATTGTCCTGGCAGCTAAAATGTTGTATGTCCATAGTATAATGTTAATCACACTTGTAAACACTTTGTTGAGAAGTTAAACTTTTTCACCTGAATGCAAGGTTAATATGTAAATTCAGATATGTCCGTTTACTTGTAGTCCTCCTAGACTGTTGGCTTTTCTATGTTACTTTTGTTTTCTAGACAGTATGCTTTTGGCACTGCTTTTAGGCAAAACTGTCAAGTATATTAATATGGTAAAGAGATGAGAAGTCAAATGGAAACTATACAAAAAAGATCTTAATGATCTGTATAACCACAGTGGTGTGATTACTCACCTACAGCCAAACATCCTGGAGTGTGAAGTCAAGTGGGCCTTAGGAAGCATTACTACGAACAAAGAAAGTGGAGGGGATGGAATTCCAGCTGAGTTATTTCGAATCTTAAAAGATGATGCTGTGAAAGTGCTGCACTCAGTATGCCAGCAAATTTGGAAAACTCAGCAGTGGCCACAGGACTGGAAAAGGTCAGTTTTCATTCCAATCCCAAAGAAGGGCAATGCCAAAGAATGTTCAAACTACTGCACAACTCTGCTCATTTCACATGCTAGCAAGGTAATACTCAAAATCCTTCAAGCTAGGCTTGAACAGTATGTGAACTGAGAACTTCCAGATGAACAAGCTGGATTTAGATAAGACAGAGGAACTGGAGATCAAATTGCCAACATCCATTGGATTATTGAAAAAGCAGAAGAGTTCCAGAAAAACATATACTTCTGCTTTATCGACTATACCAAAGCCTTTGACTGTACGGATCACAACAAACTGTGGAAAATTCTTAAAGAGAGTGGAATACACACCTTACCTGCCTCCGGAGAAACCTATAGGCAGGTCAAGAAACAACAGTTAGAAGCGGACATGAAACAGACTGGTTCCAAACTGGGAAAGGAATATGTCAGGGCTGTATATTGTCACCCTGCTTATATAACTTATATGCAGAGTACATCATGTGAAATGCTGGACTGGATGAAGCTAAAGCTGGAATCAGGATTGCCAGGAGAAATATCAATAACCTCAGGTATGCAGATGACACTACCCTAATGACAAAAAGTGAAGAGGAACTTAAGAGCCTCTTGATGAAGATGACAGAGGAGAGTGAAAAAGCTGGCTTAAAACCCAGCATTAAAAACATGAAGATCATGGCATCCGGTCCCATCACTCCATGGCAAATAGATGGAGGAGAAATGGAAACAGTGACAGATTTTATTTTCTTGGGCTCCAAAATCACTGCCAATGGTGACTTCAAGCATGAAATTAAGATGCTTGTTCCTTGGAAGAAAAGCTATGACCAACCTAGACAATGTATTAAAAAGCAGAGACATCACTTTGCTGACAAAGGGCTGTCCAGTCAAAGCTATGCTTTTTCCAATAGTATGGATGTGAGAGTTGGACCATAAAGAAGGCTAAATGCCAAAAAATTGATGCTTTTGAACTGTGGTGCTGGAGGAGACTCTTGAGAGCCCCTTGGACTGCAAGGAGATCCAACCAGTCAATCTTAAAGGAAATCAGTCCTGAATATTTATTGGAAGGACTGAAGCTGAAGCTCCAATACTTTGGCCAGCTGACATGAAGAGCCGACTCATTAGAAAAGACCCTAATGCTGGGAAAGATTGAAGGCAGGAGGAGAAGGGGATGGCAGAAGATGAGATGGTAGGGTGGCATCACTAATTCAGTGGACATGAGTATGAGCAAACTCCAGGAGCTTGTGAAGGACAGGGAAGCATGGCATGCTACAGTTCATGGGGTCACAAAGAATCAGACACAGCTGAGCAAGTGAACAACAAAACAAGTGAAAAATAGATTGGGAGGTCTTTGTGTCTACTAGAGGAAAGAGGTTGACTTTTTATCTAGAGTTAATTCTGTTTATTTTGTTTTGGACATATGTCCTCCAGAGAGCACAGAAAAACAGTTGAGTGAATATCAAGGGGAATACATGTGAGTGGAGGAGATAATTGTAGTATGGTAATAAGAAATGACATTAAGAAAGGAGTCAGGAGGAATATTGGATTAGGACTGACAGCATGAAGTTCAAATGCTAACACATGGAGATTAGATTTAGTTCACAAAGCAAAAAACAGTGGGAAAGCTGTTGTTTTTTAGTAGGAAAATATTTTACGAACAGCAATTCAAGCTTATTAATGAGTCATGGAATCAGTTTAATAGGTCACAGTTCCACAGGAAACTGACAGGCATACTCAGATTTAAGATGTTTAATTTGAAGTGGGTTTAATAAGGGACTTTTTTCTAAGGTAGGTGGTGGGGGAGAAATGTCTACTACACCTGACTTTTAGAGCTATTTGGATATCTCTAAGTGGATACACTCATATGTTTTTAGGTTGTTGGACAGAGACTCCCCTAGAGTTCTGGTAGCCACCTGGGACAATGGTCTCTGAGTTTTCATGCCTTCTTGATTAGCAGGTTTCACTGTTGTCTTCTCTTTGGCACCAGTGGAATATGAAGGAAGGACCAAGCTGTCTAGTTGTTGCTGTTGCAGTGCCCAAACTGTTTGCCCTGCCCACTGTTTATTGATGCCATTACAATATCAAACTTGGAGCACCTTGGAAGTTGTTTTCATCCTTTATTGTAGTTCTTTCCTATTCTGTTCTTTGTAAGTGTTGGGGAATGGTTATAACTTCATCAGTCTGATTCCTTTTGTTTTCAGGGATTCCTTCTATATTGTATCTATTGAGAAGGTCTTTTCGTTTTCTGGTGACAATATAGCTTAAATTAAAAATGTATATATGATTATATGCATGTGTATGCATGCACATACACATATGTAAAATGACAGAGTTAACGGGAGGGTAGCTGGATCATTGGCTTATTTTGTCATCTTAATCCGCTGTTTAGTAAAACGTATGTATTCTCTTGGTTTTTTTTCCCCCTTAGATTACAGAATATTATCAGTCAAAAAAAAGCTGAGGACAAAGAGGGAAAAGATGAGCCCAGCAAAGATAACCAGCAGCAGGCTCTGATTGACCAGAGATACTTCCAGGTATTGCTGACAAAAAGACTGGTGTTTACAGGGAACCTTGGTTAAGAATCACAGTATGATAAATTATCAGTTAGTAAGGAATACTTGTATCCTTTATTTGCGTGTGCTTAGCGTGTTTTGTCTTGTCATGACATACCTAATTGCTAGAGGTTGGTACCTTGACTTAGAATTGTCCCTTGAAAAGAGACTTTGGCCTTGTTCAAAGTAGAGCAGCAAAAACCTGACAAGATTTTAATAGATACCATAATCCTTTTCTTTACTCTCCCTGCTTAAGCCATTTCTCTTGTTTCCTTTTCTATCTTTTTGTTTTTGCTGTTGTTGATACTATTATTATATAAGTAAATCTACTTCTTAAGGTCCTTGTTATACTTTTTTAAAATTTGTATGTTTTGTCCACCTGAAACTTAATTTTCTTTGTGGTATAATATAGTGATCCAACCTTGCTTGATGTATAGACCATCTATTATTGAGCAAATGAGCAGTTAAGCCTGGTAGTTTACTGACTGAGCTGGGCCTGCATTCATATTTTATTGGGCCCTTACAGGTCTTTTTTAACTTTGAATTAATTACTAGATTTTTTAATTAAGAGATATTATTTAAGTCCTTATTTCTAGTTTCTCTTAAAAAGTCAAAGGATCTGGCAACAAATTCCTGCATAGTGGTTACCAGTGCAGAATTCAGCCTTGCCCCTGTCATGCCTGGCCGTGTGCTCCTCAGTTAGCCACAGTCCCATGCCATCCTTGCTTCACTTATTTGTGCTCTTCCTCGGCTTCTACAAGCATTTGAGTTTGCAGTTTCTTGTAGACCATTCTTTGTCTACTTTATTGAAATTGAAATGTTTACCATATTCCCTTAGATGCATAGATTTATTTGTAGACTCTGTAGTGTCTCATTTCTATACTAATTTCTGTAGTTTTGTAGTCAGCTTTGATACCTTTGAGGTATTCTTTTAAATTTTTTTCTTGAATATATTTTTAGCACATTTGTTCTATATGAGCAATGTCAACTCAAAAACAGATCCCACTGAGACGAGCTGAGATTGAATTATCTTTTTAGATTAATATTTGGAAAAATAACACATTTATAGTTTTGAATCATCTCACTCAGAAATATGTCTCTAATTTTATTTGGGTCTTCCTTTGTACCTTTTAATAAAGTTTTGTATCTTTTTAAGTTTAGCTCTTGCATATTTTTTGTTCTATTTCCTAGGTTATCTAGTTATCTTACAACTTTTATTGCTATTATTAATTGGAGCCCCTTTTCCATTACATTTTTAATTAATTGTTGCTGGTTCTTTGTCCATCTCTGTGTTGATATTATGTCCAGGCACCTTTGTGAAAACTGTGGGGTTTTTTTTGTAGTATAATTGTTTCCCAATGTTGCATTACTTTCTGCTGTACAATGAAAGGAATCAGCTATATATATACATACATCCCTTCCCTCTTGGACCGCCCTCCTACCACCACCACCCCCCGCTGCCACCCCACCCATCTAGGTAATCACAGAACACCAAGCTGAGAAAATATGGCAAAATGTTAACAATTATTAAATCTCAGTTTATATGGGTATTTGCGACTGGGCCACAGGGTGTCCTCATGTTTGGTCAAACATTATTCTGGATTTGTCTGAGAATACTTATGAGTGAGAGGAGAAAATCTTGTTTCTCTGTGGTTTGCTTAAACTGTCAAAGCCAATAATATACCTTCACTGTTATGCCTTGGGGATATATCAGCCCTCCATGTTTATATACCTCAGGGTATATCAACCCCTATGTTATAATTTAGTTCACGGGGATCTTGATCACTTTCCTTTCTATAAGATATTACACTGGCCCATTACATTGATGACAGTATGCTGATTAGACCTACCGAGCAAGACGTAGCAAATTATTGGTATTTGCGTGTTAAAGGATGGGAAATAAATCTAACAAAAATGCAGGAACTTTCTACCGTAGTGAAACTTCTAGGGCTCAAGTGGTGTGGGCATGTCAAAATATCGTGTCTAAGGTAAAGGATAAGTTGTTCCTTGGGCCCCTCTAACAACCAAAAATGTGGCACAGCACCCAGTGTGTCTCTGCATTTTGGAGGTAGCATATTCCTCCTGTGATGTGTTCTTCCCACCCCATTTACTGAGTGATCTGAAAAGGTGCTTGTTTTGAGTGTGGCTCAGAACAAGAGAAGGCTCTGCATTGGTCCAGGCTGCTGTGTGAGCTGCTCTGCCATTTGGGCCACAGGACCCTGGAGGTCCATGGTGGCTTAGACTGTCCTGGCAGACAGCAGTGCTGCTTGCAGCCCTTGGTGGCCCCTGTAGGTGAGTCGCAAGTCAGATCCTTAGAGCTTTGGAGAAAAAAATCCTGTCATCCTTTGCAAATAACTACTTTCCTCTTAAGAAATAGCTCTTGGCCTTTTACCGGGTCTGAGTAGAGACTGAAGACTTAACAGTGGGCAACCAACCTACCATGTAATCTGAAATACCCATCATGAACTGCGTGTTATTTGACCCACCAGCCATAAAGTTGGGTGAGCACAGCAGCACTCCATCATTGAATGAAGGTGGTACATATGAAATTGGGCCTGAGCAGACCCTAAAGGCACAATAAATTACATGAAGAAGTGGCCCAAATGCCCATGGTTTCCCATTCTTGCTGCACCACTTTCTCTCTCCCTGCCTACACCTATGGCTTCAAGGGGAGTTCCTTATGATCAGTCAACACAAGAGACTTAGGCCTGGTTTGCAGATGGCTTTGCATGATATGTAGGCACCACATTAAAGTACACAGCTACAGCACTACAGCTCCTATCTGGGGCATCCCTGAAGGAAAGTAGTGAAGGGAAATCCTCCCACTGGGCAGAACGATGAGCAGTGTACTACTGCACCACAAGGAAGGAAAGGAAGAGTGTGTCTAGAATACAAGAGCTCCCTTAGGGCATCTCTAGGTGTTGCCGTGCCTTGTTATAAAGGTCAGTGGAAAACTCCAACAGCCTGGTCCAGACCCTTCAGAAATGAAGATTTGAATTACACCAGCAAGTAAAGAACCAGGAGCATCTGAGGTGCTTGTTGAAGGCAGATGTAATAAATAATAGGTAATGGAAGAAAGTAGTGATAAATACCAGCTGTGACCATATGATGACAACAGAAGTGAGGATTATAATTGTCATGTGTATTGCTTCCTTCTTTTGTTATGAATATGTTCATATATTTATGTGTGTATGTATATATTTATGTTTTTCTGTGTATATATTTGTAAATACACACATGGCAAAGGTTTTTTTTTTTTCTTGCTCTTTTTCTCTTACATAATGATTTTATGTCATATTTGAGTATCCAGCAAATTTGGAAAACTCAGCAGTGGCCGCAGAACTGGGAAAGGTCAGTTTTCATTCCAATCCCAAAGAAAGGCAATGCCAAAGAATGCTCAAACTACTGCACAATTGCACTCTTCTCACGTGCTAGCAAAGTAATGCTCAAAATTCTCCAAGCCAGGCTTCAGCAATACATGAACCATGAACTTCCAGATGTTCAAGCTGGATTTAGAAAAGGCAGAGGAACCAGAGATCAAATTGCCAACATCTGTTGGATCATCAAAAGCAAGAGAGTTCCAGAAAAACATCTACTACTGCTTTATTGACTATGCGAAAGCCTTTGACTGTGTGGATCACAACAAATTGAAAAATTCTTTAAGAGATGGAAATACTAGACCACCTGACCTGCCTCCTGAGAAACCTGTATGCAGGTCAAGAAGCAACAGTTAGAACTGGACATGGAACAACAGACTGGTTCCAAATAGGAAAAGGAGTACGTTAAGGCTGTATATTGTCACCCTGCTTATTTAACTTATATGCAGAGTACATCATGTGAAATGCTGGACTGGATGAAGCACAAGCTGGAATCAAGATTGTGAGAGAAATATCAATAACCTCAGATACGCAGATGACACCACACTTACTTTAAAAACAATGATATAGGATTTCCCTGGTGGTGCAGTGGTTAAGAATCCACCTGCCAATGCAGGGGACACAGGTTCAATTCCTGGTCCAGGAAGAACTAAAAAGCGAAGAACTAAAGAGCCTCTTGATGAAAGTGAAAGAGGAGAGTGAAAAAGTTGGCTTAAAGCTCAACATTCAGAAAACTAAGATCATGGTATCCAGTCCCATCACTTCATGGGGAAACAGTGGCAGCCTTTATTTTCTTGGGCTCCAAAATCACTGCAGATAGTGACTGCAGCCATGAAATTAAAAGACACATGTTCCTTGGAAGAAAAGCTATGACCAATATAGATAGTATATTAAAAAGTAGAGACATTACTTTGCCGACAAAGATCCAGCTAGTCAAAGGTATGGTTTTTCTGATAGTCATGTATGGATGTGAGCGTTGGAGTATAAAGAAAGCTGAGTGCCGAAGAACTGATGCTTTTGAACTGTGGTGTTGGAGAAGACTCTTGAAAGTCCCTTAAACTGCTAGGAGATCCAACCAGTCAATCCTAAAGGAAATCAGTCCTGAATATTCATTGGAAGGACTGACACTGAAGCTGAAACTCCAATACTTTGGCCACCTGATGTGAAGAACTGACTCATTTGAAGAGATCCTGATTCTGGGGAAGACTGAAAGCAGGAGGAGAAGGGGACAGTAGAGGATGAGATGGTTGGATGGCATCACCAACTCGATGGACATGAGTTTGAGTAAACTCTGGGAGTTGGTGATGGACAGGGAAGCCTAGCGTGCTTGCTGCAGTCCATGGGGTGGCAAAGAGTCGGACATGACTAAGTGACTGAACTGAACTGAATTTTATATCATAGTTTTTTTAATTGTTACGTATTTATTTATTTTTTACTGTGCTGTGTCTTTGTTGATGCGCCCATGCTTTCTCTAGTTGCAGTGAGTTGGGGGGCTACTCTCTAGTTGTGATAAATGGGCTTCTCGTTGTGGTGGCTTCTCTTGTTGTGGAGCACAGGCTCTAGGTGTGAGGGCTTCAGTAGTTGCACCACACAGGTTCCAGAGCACAGGCTCAGTAGTTGTGGCACATGGACTTAGTTGCACCATGGCATTAGGAATCTTCCTGGACCAGGAATTGAACTTGTGTCCCCTGCATTGGCAGGTGGATTCTTAACCACTGCACCACCAGGGAAGTCCTATATCATTGTTTTTAAATTACAGGATATCAAGTTATCAGGATATCAATGAACAATACAGAGAAATAGAAGAAAATGACAGAAGGGGAAAGACTAGAGATCTCTTCAAGAAAATTGGAGATATCACAGGAACATTTCATGGACAGATGGGCACAATAAAGGATAGAAACAATAAAGACCTAATAGAAGCAAAAGCAATGCAAGAATACACAGAAGAACTTTACAAAAAAGATCTTTATGACCCAGATAATCATGATGGTGTGGTCACTCACTCAGAGCCAGACATCCTGGAGTGTGAAGTCAAGTGGACCTTAGGAAGCACTGCTGCCAGTAAAGCTAGTGGAGGTGATGGTGTTCCACCAGAGCTATTTAAAATCCTAAATGATGATGCTATTAAAGTGTTGCACTCAAAATGTCAGCAAATTCGGAAAACTCAGCAGTGGCCACAGGACTAGAAAAGGTCAGTCTTCATCCTGGTTACCAAGAAGGGCAGTCCTAAAGAATGTTCAAACCACCGGACAATTGCACTCACTTCCCATGCTAATCAGGTTATGCTCAAAATCCTTCAAGCTAGGCTTCAGCAGTACGTGAACTGACAACTTCCAAATGTACAAGCTGGGTTTAGAAAACACATCAAGGAAAGAGTAATCATCACTTTAGGACTTCACCTCCTTTTCTGGCAAAGGGGTTTTAGTGCATCTTTGATATACAGTGTATACAGCATAGTTGTATCATGTTAGGTAGTCAATGATCTTGTTTGTTATTGTGTGTATTTGGAGATTAAGTATGGTTCGAGGCAAACCTGATAGCTCAGCTGGTAAAGAATCCACCTGCAATGCAGGAGACCCTGGTTTGATTCCTGGGTCGGGAAGATCCACTGGAGAAGGGATAGGCTACCCACTCAAGTTTTCTTGAGCTTCTTTGTGGCTCAGCTGCTGGTAAAGAATCTGCCTGCAATGTGGGAGACCTGGGTTCAATCTCTGGGTTGGGAAGATCCCCTGGAGAAGGGAAAGACTACCCACTCAAGTATTCTGGCCTGGAGAATTCCATGGACTATACAGTCGCAAAGAGTCGGACACGACTGAGCAACTTTCAGTTCACTTCAAGACAAACCTGGTGGCTCAGATGGTAAAAGAATCTGCCAGTGATGTGGGAGACCGGGTTCAATCCCTGGGTTGGGAAGATACCCTGGAGAAGGGAATGGCTACCCACTGCAGTATTCTTGTGTGGAGAATTCCATGAACACAGGAACCTGGTGGGCAACAGTCTATGGAGTCTCAAAGAGTTAGACATGACTGAGTGCCTAAAGCAAAGTGTATGGGTGTCAAATTGACAAGGGGTGAACTTGTGATGGTTAATTTTATGTGTCAACTTGACTAGGCTAGAGGGTGCCCAGATAATCTGGTCAGATATTGTCCTAGGTATGTCTATAGGGTGTTTCTGGGTGAAATTAACATTTGAAATGGTAGACTGGGACAAAGTGGATTGCCTTCTCTACAGTGGGTGAGTCTCATCAAATTAGTTGAAGGCCTGAGTAGAACAAAGGCTGAGGGAACAAAAAGGAAGAGGGAACTTTCTGCCTGCCTGACTGCCTTTGAGCTGAGACATCAATTTTTTTTTTTTTTTTCTGCCTTCAAATGTTGAACTGAAACATTGGCTCTTCCTGGGTCTCAAGCCTGTGGGAATTCAGACTGAAACTGTTTCATGGGCTCTTCTGGGTCTCCAGCATTGCTAACTGTAGATCTCAGGATTTATCAGCTCCTATAATAGAGTGAATCAGTTCTTTATAATTAATAAACACACGTACATATGCACACAAAAGTAGACATCCTGTTCATTCTGTTTCTGGTGAACCCTGACTATATAAATAGTATTTATTGTTCATAGTCTCTTTATTTTCATTTAAGGAAATTTCATCAAAAATTTCTTGATGAAAAATTGGGAGAAAAAGTTATTTAAATCTCCATCAAAATTTCAGTCTCTCATCCAGTTCAAAATTTCTGCTTTATGCTTACTTTATTTTGTGCCTGCCCTGTACTTCTCCAAATAAGCAGTGTGGCAAGGGATTGTGATCTGTTTCATTATTGAATTGCTCCTCTTCTCTCCTAGTCCTCTACTGTATCTGGCTTCTTCCACGTTGGCAGTGAGGGTGGATGTTGAGTGAGAATAGAAAGCAAGAGTAGAATCTTTCTTGACTGGTGCTGGCGTAATCTAGCACTGGTGCCCTTTGTGTGGCTGATGACCAAATACTGCCCCTTTTTCTCTATCATAGAATGTGTGTGTGTGTCTTTTTCTCCAACTGACCTCTTATGAATCCTTCTCCTTCTCTTGTTCAACTGACACTCCCTTAAAGGCCTCCAGCTATATGTACTTTTTTTTCCATGAAAGCAAAGCTTGACTGTCTTCCAAAGTATCCTTGGTCACAGGGTATATTCTTACCTACCATAAAGTAAAACGGCAAACTTCTCTTGTTGCTGCTTCCTCTCCTTATTCTAGTCCACCTTTGTCTTTGTCTTTTTATTTTTGCTGTGTAAGCAACCCTCCTAAAACTTAATGACTTAAAATAACAACCCTTTTAGTATTACTGTGCTTGAACAGCTGAGCAGTTCTCAGCTGGGCTCCTTCATGCACCTGCTATCAGATACAAGTCAGCTAGGTGGCTCTGGAGTTGAATGGATATCAGGGTGATTGGGTTGACTGGGTCATGTGTCTTTTATCATTCACCATTTAGCTTGGGCTCTTCCACAGGGCATCATCATCATCATCATCTTAGTCGCTCAGTAGTGTCCAACTCTTTGCTACCCCATGGACTGTAGCCTGCCATGCTCCTCTGTCCAAGGGGCTTCCCTGGTAGCTCAGAGGGTAAAGCGTCTGCCTGCAATGTGGGAGACCTGGGTTTGATCCCCAGGTCAGGAAGATCCCCTGGAGGTGGAAATGGCAACCCACTCCAGTACTCTTGCCTGGAAAATTCCACAGATGGAGGAACCTGTTAGGCTACAGTCTATGGGGTTGCAAAGAGTCACACACGACTGAGCAACTTCACTTACACAGGGCAGAAGAGCTCAATAGGAGAGAGCAGAAATAATCAAGGCCCCTTGAGTCTTGGGCTCCAAACTGGCACACCATTATTTCCTTTTCTGTCTGCCAGAGCAAGGCCCAAGGTTGCCCCTAGATTCACGGAGTAGAAAATAGACTCTACTTCTTGATGGGAGAACCTGCAGTGTCATATTGCAAAGACAAGAGCACAAAGACAAAAATTGCAGTAATTTTTGCAAACAATCTGTAAGGTATGGATACACACTGCTAGCCATATATGTAATCCTCCTTGGTTCACCATCACCCTCATGGAATGGGGTTGTGCTATGACCTTGTGGAGATCAGCTCCCTGCTCTCCCTGTTCTGCTGCCCTTCTTAATTTTTGGTGTGAGGGAGAGGGAGAATAAAGACTGTATTCCTGTGCTCATTAGTAATTTAATGAAGGGGAATTATTTTTTCCATTAAAATGGTATTCAAAGTAGAGTTTAAATGTAATAGAATCAAAACATTGAAATGTACGTTCTAAGCCAAACAACAACAACTTGTAAATAAACATCAGAAACCAAATTCTCAGAAGACCTGTAGCTTTCTATGGGGAAAGAAGAAAACAGTTATTTTTCACTCATTCTGTACAGCCCTTTGAAAGATACTTGTCTTGGTGATTCCTGTCCAATGAATCTCTAACTCAGAAAATGATGTTGGATTGATACATAAGCACTCTAACATAGATCACTCTGATAGGACTGTGATAAACTTTTCAACTAAAAATGCCATGTTTTTTTAAAGGTATTGAGTAGCATCAATTCAATTATTCACAATCCAAGAGCTCCAGTAATAATATATAAACAGAGCAAAGGAACAGCCCAACATTTTAATAGAGATCTTGTTCAGGATTGTGGATTTGAGCATCTTGTTCCTATAATAGAGATGTGGGCAGATCAACTGGCTTCCTTAAAGGTATGTGGTTGAATACTTTTTACATGCTTTGAAAATGTATCAGAGTCTGTGGGCTTTATATACTTTTATTCTCAAAGTTTTATATTTAGTGTGCTTTTACCATAGTTATTTTCTTTATAATTGTACCTTACTGATGAAATGTTGGTTAATGAAAGTGTCATTGTGTTGTGATTTCCTGACTTTTTCAAATTCTGGTGATACCAATTGTTTAGTACATTTATTTGACACTGAATGTGTTGCCTTGAATTGCTAATTTTAAAAAAACTATCAAAATGTTATACTCTTCCTCTTTCTTACCAAATGCTGCTGCTGCTGCTAAGTCACTTCAGTCGTGTCCAACTCTGTGCGACCCGATAGAGGGCAGCCCACCAGGCTCCCCCGTCCCTGGGATTCT
Organism: Bos indicus; assembly: GCF_029378745.1. Classification (NCBI taxonomy): domain Eukaryota; kingdom Metazoa; phylum Chordata; class Mammalia; order Artiodactyla; family Bovidae; genus Bos; species Bos indicus. The sequence continues at coordinate 130,975,615 of NC_091760.1, forward strand.
CTAGGCAAGAGTACTGGAGTGGGGTGCCATTGCCTTCTCTGTCTTACCAAATGAAAGGTTAACAATACTAATATGTGAGGTCTAGGTGTTAATTGTGCTTGTGCTTAGTCACTCAGTCGTGTCCAACTCTGCAACCCCATGGTCTGTAGCCCACCAGGCTCCTCTGTCCATGGGGATTCTCTAGACAAGAGTACTAGAGTGGGTTGCATGCCTTCCTCCAGGGCATCTTCCCAACCCAGGGATCGAACCCAGGTCTCCCGCATCTAGGTGTTAATTAGTGAGTGTTAAATAAGTGGAGGACTAAAATAAGAAGTTGAGAAAAATAAGAACTTCCTGTGTTTCCTTCTGTATTCTAGAGTTGCATTGTCTAATACATTAACCACTCACCTACATGTAGATTTTGATCACTTGAAATATGATAGTCGCAACTGAAATGTGCTGCAAGTATAAAATTACACACCAGATTTAGTAGAAATAGTATGGAGATGATTAAAAGATAATTAAAATAGATGATCTGTTGATACTATTTTGGATATATTGGGTTAAATATATTTAAATTGTCACCTATTTCTTTTTACTTTTTTAACATAGCTACTAGATAATATAACTGTGACACACATTACATTTCTTTTGCATGACATTGATGTTTTAAAGGGCCAAGCACCAAGCACTGCACTGTGCTATGCACATAGTTGATGCCCAGTAAATATTTGTTTATTGATTGACCAGCCTTAGACTTCTAAACTTACAGGATCCCAGCTCCTTGTGCACAGTTTTAAATAGATTAGGACAACATATTTAGGCCAGGAAAACAAGTAGACTGTCATGAAAATTAAGTAGAATTACTTTTTAGGCATCTTTTCGAATTAAATTTTTTCTTGGAGCTACATACATGGATGAATCTTGAAAATATCCTAAATGAAAGAAACCTGTTGCAAAAAGTCACATATTGTATGATTCTGTTTTTTAATGAAATGCTCATTAGTATAGTATAGGCAAATCTATAGAAAAAGAAAATAAGATTAGTGGTTACCCAAAGCCTGGGAGCGAGAGAAAATAGGGAATAAGGGTTTCTTTTTGGCATGATGAAAATATTCTAGAATTAAGATAATTGTGATGATTGCACATCTCTGTAAATAAGACTACTGAATTACACACTTAAAGAGGATGAATTTTATGGTATGTGAATTACATCTCAATAAATCTGTTATTTAAAAAATCAAGGGCAAAATAGAAATGACAAGCTTATTTTTTATTCATCGATAATTCAAAATAATTACTTGAATAATAGCATACATTACTAATAAATAACATACAATTACTTTAAACATCCAGATTCCAGATAATCAGTATATGTATAATGTTTTTTGTAAGGCCTGAAGAAAATGAATTTAACAGGCTCTTTCTAAACAGGTAATGGTATTTTTAAAAAAATACTGATGATTAATATTTGTATTACATCTGCTTGGATAATTATATTTTATTAACATGATTATGAAAACTTAAAAAACTGCATAATAGCATATTATTTGTTTTGTTATGAAGGATTTATATAAGTCCTTGAAAATACTGTCTACAGAACTGGTGCCTTGGCATAATTTAAAGAAGCAGGATGAAAATGAAGGTGTCAGAGTTGAAGATCTGTTGTTTATAGTGGATACCATGTTAGAAGAAGTTGAAAATAAGGCAAAGGTAATACTACCCAGTACTTACATAGATATTCACATTTTAATGTGAAATTAATGATATGGATACAGATATTCTACTATAACTCTTTCTCTTTTTAAAGTTTTTATTAAAGATTCGGAATAATTTTAAGATGTGAACTTTATTTTTCTTCCTCTCTTTTGGGCAGGACAGCAATATGCCAGACTTCCACATTTTGCGAGCTATTGTTTCTCACTTCCAAAAATTATTTGATGTTCCTTCTTTAACTGGAGTCTATCCTCGAATGAATGAAGTTTATACTAGGCTTGGAGAATTGAACAATGCTGTGAGAAACCTCCAAGAACTCTTAGAACTAGGTAATGACTCATTTTCATTTTTGGCCTCCCACTTAATAATGATTATTAATAAATCTGACTCTTTGTGATCCCATGGACTATAACCCACCAGGCTCCTCTGTCTATGGAATCCTCCAGGCAAGAATACTGGAGTGGGTAGCCATTCCCTTCTCCAGGGGATCTTCCCGACTCAGGGATTGAACCTGGGTCTTCTGCATTGCAGGCCGATTCTTTACTGTCTGAGCCATCAGGGAGGCCCCATTAATAAATGAACAAAAAGTAGGTAAAAAATTGAGGGTAACAGAAACATAGCATTTGATTTAATGATTTTGAAAATTGCCTTAAAATATTCTCCTTTTATTTCTCTTTTGCAGATAGTTCATCCTCATTGTGTGTGCTGGTGAGCACAGTTGGAAAATTGTGTAGGCTGATTAATGAAGATGTGAATGAAAAGATTATGCAGGTATTAGGACCTGAAGACCTTCAAAGGTATTTATCTTAAAAAGGTTGCAAAGTATTGTCCAGAATGTTTGGAGTGGTAAAATTAAAGATTTTCAAAACTTCATAAGTTATTTACCTTTCCTGTTTGGAATAGCATTTTTAAAAATAATCTCACACCTTAGGGATGGAGAGAATATCAAATATTTTCAAGATAAAAGTAGATTCTGGGGTCTGAGTCAGGACTCTAGCATTTTTGCTATAAGCTTATTCCCAAGGGAAATTATAATTAGAGAAAATCAAACTTTGTCAGCAACTTCATGTTAATTCAGAATATATAAGTAAGTCCAATTTTTAGTAGATTACCATAGATCACTGAATAATCACTAAGAGTATGTGCATTATTTGATAAGATATTGCTGCTGCTACTGCTAAGTCACGTCAGTCGTGTCCGACTCCGTGCGACCCCATAGACGGCAGCCCACCAGGCTCCCCCATCCCTGGGATTCTTCAGGCAAGAACACTGGAGTGGGTTGCCATTTCCTTTTCCAATGCATGAAAGTGAAAAGTGAAAGTGAAGTCGCTCAGTCGTGTCCTACTCTTAGAGACCCCATGGACCGCAGCCTACCAGGCTCCTCCGTCCATGGGGTTCTCCAGGCAAGAGTACTGGAGTGGGTTGCCATTGCCTTCTCCAGATAAGATATTAAGGATTTCTTTTTTAAAGCTAGGCATCTCCAACATAAAACCTAATTTTTTTTTTTAATGTTAAAACATTATAGCTGTATTCTTCCTCCCTCCTCCCTCAGATTTTATACTGCAACATAAGGAAAGTATATGTTCCATATGTTCTGCAAGTTTTCCAAGAGGAACCCTAACCTAATCTGACACTTGAGGTTTCTGATACTTGATGATTTTAAAAGGAACGTATGTCTCACTATTGGTATTTTTCTCCCTCCCAGTTTTACAGATTACTGATACTTATTCTTAATGTTTAATATAATACAGGATATGAAAATCAATTATTTTTGGAAAACATGGTCTCTTAAGACTCCTCAAGCTAAATGGAAAGTTCCCATGTTAGAAATGTTAGATAAATTTAACCTTAGAACAGATGATTATACTGCTAGTAGATTTTTTTTTGTTTTAGAAAAGTATTACTAGGTGAACAAAAAGCTCAGAAGGAAAGATTGCAGTAAATAATCATTAAATTTGTATTTAAATTAGCAGGACAGTTTCTTTCTGTTTTGAAATGTTCTATGTCCATTCAGATGTAAGAATCCTAAGTCAGAAATTCAGTATAAATTGTGCTTTTTTTTTTTTTAAGCATTATCCACAAATTGGAAGAACATGAGGAATTTTTCCCAGCATTTCAGGCATTTACTAATGATCTACTCAAAATCTTAGGTAAGATTTTTGTCGGAGGTGGTTAAATATTGAGTCTTAGGCTATCATTGGGTTTGAGGAAAGAGTGTTTAGTCACTGTATTAGTATTTTTACCTAGAGTGGTAGAAAGTGTCTGGAAACCACTAGTAGTAGTGAAAACAAACTTCTGACTTGCAGTTAAAGTTGGTTGGGGTTAATCTACAGAACAGAGAAGGACATATTCTTTAAGGAGCTGAACCTTTGTTTTAGGACTTTAAAATGAGAAATGACATTATTCTGGCTAGGCCCACTCCAACCCTGACTGTCATTGGCTAATGAGAAATGTCTGTAGAATTTATGATCTTGATAGGTGTGTTTTTAATTTTTCTTCTTCCTCCTCCTCCTCTTCTTTTCTTTTTTTAAAAAAAGATAGTTCCTACCTACTCTTTTCTTAAAATTTAATTTCCTCAGATGATGAAAAATAATACAACGTAAACATCTGTAGAAAGGAGATGAATTTATAAGTTTGTGGAAGGGAAGAGATACATTTACACTCTTGGTCAGATTGAGGGCTTTAAGGGAAAAAAAATGTAATTAGGAATCATAGCCAAAATAAAAACCCACATCTTTTACTTTAAGTGTGATTTATGGCTATAAAAATATTATGATTATGATTATGGCTATAAAAATAATTAATCTTACCATTAAGAACACTTTTTAGGGAATTCCTGGTGGTCCACTGGCTAGGAAAGATTCCCTAAACCCAACAAAACAAAATCACTTTTTAAAAATGTTACAGTGATTTATTTACTTCATTAATTCACTATGATTAATGAATTTTTTTTCTGTGTAGCTCATTTGAAGTTGAAAGTTTTTGTTTTGTTTTTTAAAGAATGACTCTGACATAGGAAATTAAATTAGAAGAGGAGATAAGGTTTGGCAGAAGATAAAGCAATGAGTAAGTTAAAATTTGGTAAGAAGATGAGTAAATGAAAGGCATATCTGACTGGAGTATATAGCCTAGTTGAACATAAATTTTGTGGCCAATTTTATGTAGACTGGAAGCAACGGAGACAGTGAATGTACTTTATTCATGTTCATATATTTGAAAAGATCATGGCAAGGGAAGACATAATTTGAAAGTTTAACTTGAGATATGAAAATGTAGAAATGTATTTATTGCCTTGTATCTCAAAGAGCTTTGTTTCCTGTAATATGATTTTACTTGCTTTGAGATAGCGATTAACAGTGTTTCTTGTCATTAACAAACATTTTACTAGGTGTGCTATTAACACTTATCTCATAATCCTTGTATAGAAACTTCTTCTCAGATATAATACTCAACATGGTTCATGTGGGACCATTTGCTTCAATATACATTGTTCATGTGCTGTTCAGTCACAGTTGAAATTCTGGAGTAAATATTAACATTTCAGAAATTAAATCTGTTTTGGCAAACATGACTATTTTTATTATTACTAGATGCAAGGTGGCTTAGTGATAAAGAATCCACCTACAGAAGAGATCCCTAAGTCCTTAGATGGAGGCCCAGGAAAGAGAAAGGGCCTCTCCTAGGGATTTCACCATGTAAGCTCACCCATATATTAGAAAGAGGCAGTAACATAATGTTATAAATATGGTGAGTAGTATCTGTTGTTAAGAGCACACTGCTAATGAGATTAATATCAGAGTCAGAAGATGCTTTTGCAGGTAGCTTTTTTGATCCCTGGGTCAGAAAGATCCCCTGGAGAAGGAAATGGCACCCCACTCCAGTATTCTTGCCTGGGAAATCCCATGGACAGAGGAGCCTTGAGGGCTACAGTCCATGGGGTCGCAGAGTCAGACACAGCTTAGCAACTAAACAACAAACAACAACAACAGATGTCATATTACACATCTAGAACTACAGAGTGGATTACTGAATATCAGGTAATGGAGAAGGACTTTCTTTTTTCTCGTGTAAGTGGTGTGATTAGTTGAGAAAATTCTCATATCAACCAAGGTCCTTCTCTGTGAGGTTTATTTATAAGGCAGATTTCTCTTCTAGGGAGAAAACAGGTGTGATTTTAGAATGCAGGTCATGGAATAACTTGATCTTTGTACCTTACTTACTACAGTGTAATTCTCAGCTGTAGATTTGCTCGTATTCTTTTCCTTTCTTTTATCATCTGTGTTCCTACAGAAGAGATCCCTAAGTCCTTAGATGGAGGCCCAGGAAAGAGAAAGGGCCTCTCCTAGGGATTTCACCATGTAAGCTCACCCATATATTAGAAAGAGGCAGTAACATAATGTTATAAATATGGTGAGTAGTATCTGTTGTTAAGAGCACACTGCTAATGAGATTAATATCAGAGTCAGAAGATGCTTTTGTAGGTAGCTTTTACAAACAAATGTCCTGTGAATCAGTGATACACTTTTAGAGAAAAATTTCATGTGCTTGAAAGCACTAGTGATGTTGCCTTTGTGTTTGAGGTTTGCCTTTGCCCAGAGTTATCATTTCATCTGAGCCTAACACTAGATGAAGCTACTGTTTTACTATTGTTTTTCTGTTACAGAAATTGATGACTTGGATGCCATTGTACCTGCAGTAAGGAAATTAAAAATACTTTCATACTGAAAACAAATCATTTTTACTGTGTAAATTGCATTCTTAACATCCTAAGTATTTTGTAGGATTGATCTTACTCTGAGACATGGGTTATAAAATGTATTTACCTCAAAATTTACCCCCTTCTTTCTATTGAGGCCTCCATCTGTATAGTTTTTATTGACTTTGAGATTCTTTTATAGAAAACAATTGCTAAGTTTAATTAATTAACTTTAGATCCTTGAATAATTCTTAAGCAGTTCTTGAGTACTTGAAATTTAAGATTGTTTTAAAGTACAGTGTGTGAATAAGAGAGAAACTCAGGGAGAGATAATGCAAGTACTAGAAAGGTTGCATTTAAGTTCAGAGTTTACTGACCTTTTTGGTTCTAGGAACAAGGAATGTCAATGTCTGTCTTTTTTTTTTTTTTTTTTAATGTCTGTCTTTAGTCCAGCCAGCAGGAAGCTATTGCTTTCCTGGCAAGGAAATGGCACATTCTATTAAGATATCCCTCATGACACTTGTACTTTCAGAGCAGAAGGAACAAAAGGAAGAAGGAAAAAAAATTTTCCTATGAGGGTAGAAAAGAATTATGAGGTACAATAGATGAGTAGGTCTAAGTCTCTCCTTTAAAAAAGTGTCTTTTTTACTATCTTCATGTGATGTACCTTTTATAAGGGCATGAAATCTTAAATAAAATTTTGTAAAGAATCTCCAAATGATATTTTACATGTTTCAATGTCATTCTCCCAAATCTTCCCACCCTCTCCCTCTCCCACAGAGTCCATAAGACTGTTCTATATATCAGTGTCTCTTTTGCTGTCTCGTACACAGGGTTATTGTTACCATCTTTCTAAATTCCATATATATGCGTTAGTATACTGTATTTATGTTTTTCCTTTTGGCTTACTTCACTCTGTATAATAGGCTCCAGTTTCATCCACCTCATTAGAACTGATTCAAATGTATTCTTTTTCATGGCTGAGTAATACTCCATTGTGTATATGTACCACAGCTTTCTTATCCATTCATTTTGATATTTGGCAAAACTAATACAATTATGTAAAATTTAAAAATAAAATAAAATTTAAAAAAAAATCTCCAAATGTAAGTGTTCTCAGTGACTTATTTGTATTCCTCATAATGAGTCATATTCTCTTACTAGTCTGAGGCTTCCTTGGGCAACTGGTTCACCCTTGCTGCATTTTTTGTAAGAGTAGCTTTCTTGCCACTTTCTACATATTCTCTGTTATTCATTCTGATTTTCTTAAAGGATAACTGTTCTGCTTCACATCTGTGAGTACAGGTCACTTTGGGTTGCTGCTGCTCCCTTACTCCCTACCCCGACTTTTATAACTTCTCAGCTATTCTTGTTCATTGTCATATAGAATATTGTAAAGACTTCCAGGAAGCAGCATAGTGGAATGCAGAGAATAAATGTCAAAATATAAGCACCTAGATCCTTAGTGTGGTGACCATAGAGATTAGAAGTTAAGGTAATATCTTAGGTTTTTTTAGATTTAAAATTCTTTGTTTGCCTGCAATTACATTTCTTAACACTAGCCCGCAATTTGTGAAAGAACTTGTGTCTTTGAGGGTTGAGTAGAAAAAGTATTTGGATATTCAGTAGTATAAATGCTCTTAGTTAATTAGATTACTCCAAGAAATTGTTGTGAGCCAGTTTGGAAATCCAGTGACTTTTGAAAGGAAGAAATATAATTTTTTTAATTGCAGCATAGTTGATTTACAATTGTGTTAGTTTCTGGTGTAAAATGATTCAGTTTTGTGTGTGTGTGTGTGTATCACATTTTCTTTTTCATGTTCTTTCCCATTATGGTTTATTATGGGCTTCCCTGGTAGCTCAGATGGTAAAGAATCTGCCTGCAGTGTGGGAGACCTGGGTTTGATCTCTGGATTGGGAGGATTCCCTGGAGGAGGGCATGGCAACCCACTCCAGTATTCTTGCCTGGAGAATCCACCAGGACAAAGAAGCCTGGAAGACTACAATTCATGGGGTTGCAAAGAGTTGGACGTGAGTGTTTACAATTATAATAGTTTATTTTATTGTAAAAGTTTATGTAATTTACAATTACAATAGTTGATTTACAGTTGTGTTAGTTTCTGGTATAGCAGAATGATTCAGTTTTATGTGTGTGTGTGTGTATGTGTATACACACATTCTTTTTCATATTCTTTTCCGTTATGATTTACTATAGGACACCAAATATAGTTTCTGTGCTATACAGTAGGACCTTGTGTATCTGTTTTATATATAGTAGTTTGTATCTGCTAATCCCAAACTCTTAGTTTATCCTTTCCCTACTCCCTTTTCCCTCTGGTAACCATGAGTTTGTTTTCTGTATCTGTAAGTCTGTTTCATAAGTAAGTTATTTATGTCATATTTTAGAGTTCACATACAAGTGATGTCATATGGTATTTGTCTTTATTTTTCTGACTTACTTCACTTAGTATGATAGTCTCTAGGTCTCTCCATGTTGCTACAAATGGCATTATTTAATTCTTTTTTATGGCTGAGCAATATTCCATTGTATATATGTACCACATCTCTATGTGTTCCTCTGTTGGTGGGCATTTAGGTTGCTTCCATGTCTTGGCTATTATAAATAGTGCTGAATATAGATAAATAGTTATTTATTTATATTTAAATAAATAAATGAATAAATTTATTATAATATAAATCTATTTATTTATAATATATCTAAATTATAAATAGTATGAACATTGGGATGCATGTATCATTTTGAATTATCATTTTCTCTATATGTATATGCCCAGGAGTGGACTTGCTGGATCATATGGCAACTCTAATCTTAGTTTTTTAAGGAATCCCTATGCTGTTTTCCATAGCAGCTGCAGCAGTTTACATTCCCACCAACAGTGTAGGGAGTTCCCTTTTCTCCACATCCTCTCCAGCATTTGTTATTTGTAGACTTTTTAATGATGGCCATTCTGACTGGTGTGAGGTGGTACCTGACTGTAGTTTTGATTTGCATATAAGAAGTATAATTTAAAAATTACTTTGTCTGAATTTTGTCAGCTAGTTCAAGAGAGCCTGTGGTTAACTCTTAGTTTAAAACAGGAGTTTTAAAACTCTTCCTCAAAGGCCAAGGTGTTTTTCTGAGGGCCACTGAGAGGGATGGTGCCACTACTAGGAAGAATATTAGGCCCTCTCTATCTGATCTACTTTTATCCTGGCAGTTCTACTTTTATCCAGTTGTAATTATTTAAAATATAAGTACTGCAACCATTGCTTGGCTCTTGATTTTTTACCATTTTATGGATGTATAATTGACATATAATAAATTGTGCATAAAGTATTGTTGTTGTTCAGTCACTCAGTCATGTCTGACTCTTTGTGACCTCATGGACTGTAGCATGCCAGGCTTCCCTGTCCTTCACTGTCTTCCAGAGTTTGCGCAGATTCATGTCCATTGAGTTAGTGATGCCATCCAACCATCTTATCCTCTGTTGTCCTCTTCTCCTCCTGCCTTCAATCTTTTGCAGCATCAGGGTCTTTTCCAATAAGTCAGCTCTTCACATCAGATGGCCAAAGTATTGGAGGTTCAGCTTCAGCATTAATCCTTCAATGAATATTCAGAGTTGATTTCCTTCAGGATTGACTGGTTTGATCTCCTTGCAGTCCAAGGGACTGTCAGGAGTCTTCTCCAACATGACAGTTCAAAAGTATCAATTCTTTAGTGCTCAACCTTCTTTATAGTCCAACTCACATCCATACATAACTACTGGAAAAAACATAGCTTTGACTAGACGGACCTTTGTCAGCAAAGCAATATTTCTGCTTTTTAATATGCTGTCTAGGTTAGTCATAGCTTTTCTTCCAAGGAGCAAGTGTCTTTTAATTTCATGGCTGGAGTGATTTTAGAGCCCAAGAAAATAAAATCTGTCACTGTTACAATTTGATAAATCCTGATATACATATACATCTGTGAAACCATCAAAATAATATATCTATTGTTCCAAGAGTTATTTCTTTGCCCTTCATGACCCCTCCCTATTCCTATCTCTAGGCAATAGCTGATCTGCTTTCCATCACTATAGACTAGTTTACATGTGACAGGATTTTATATAAATGGAATCATACCATATGTTCTCATTTTGTCTGGCTTCTTCCACTCAGCATAATTAATTTGTGATTTTTTTGCATGTTGTTGCATTTATTAACTGTCCATTCTTCTTTATTGCTGTGTAGTATTCCATTGTATAAAGATACCACAATTTGTCTATCCATTCATCTGTTGATGGAAATTTAGGTTATTTCCAGTTTTTGACTGCTACAAATTTCGTAGTAGTGTTCAGGTCTTCATATGGACATATACCTGATATTCATTGACTTGAAAACTGTCCTATTTTTGTTTGATTGATACAGGTGGAAGTGTAAATTTGCTTTCTGCTCATCCTGGTTAAAAGTAAAGTGTCTGAAAACATGTAATGTTTCTTATGTTGTCTTTTTTTTTTTTTAAGTTGCATGGTACTGTAGTCAGAGAACATGGTCTTTTGGTATTGGATCTTTGGAATTCATTGAGATTTTCTTTATGACTTTATTGTGATGAATTTCCACATATTCCACATGTGCTTTAAAAAGTCTAATCTCTAATATATATGTAGTGTTATTAATATACTGTTTAAATCAACTTCATTCCTATCATTTTTTTTTGTCTACTTGGTTTATGGAAAATTCTGAAATCCCTGAATTTGTCAAATTTTGTTTTTTCATAAGTACTTTAAAAAGTACTTATGGCCTGTTTTATAAGTACTTATAAATTCATAGTCAATAATATCTTCTTGATTAATATCTCTTCATTGCTATACATGCTTTTACCTTGAATGTAGTTTTGTCCTTTTAGTTAATAGTTGCTGGATATTCTTTTCCTTTTTTTCTTCTTATTTTACTAATCTCTTTTTATATGTTATAAAATTCAACACATATGCTAAGTATGGTTTAAAAACCATAAATTTCAAGTATAATAAATGATTATAAAGTGAACACTCATGCAACATCCAAAAAATAGAACATCACCAGCACTCCAAAAGGCCTTCCCCACACACCATATGTGTCTTCCCCAAAGAGATAATCATTAGCTTGGCTTCTGTTAATCATTTACTTGTTTTTTCTTTTTTTTTTTTTAAATAGTTTTGCCAGTTTTGTGTGTATGCCTAAACCAAGATAGTTGAGTTTTGCCAGTTTTGAGCTTTATAAAAATAGGATCATGCTGTATGTTCTTCTTAATTCTTTTGTTCAACATCATGTTTGTACTATTCATCTATATTGTTTTATGTAGGTCCAGGTCATTTGTTTTCATTGGTGTCTAGTATTCTTCTATGAATGTTCCATAATCCATTTGTTTGTTGTTCTAGGGATTGGCATTTGGGTTGCTTCCAGTTCTTGGCTATTGTGAGCTACTGCTGTGAACATTCTTGTACATGTATTCTTGTTCACTTGTGTGCAGGTTTTCTAGAATCTAAGAGGCAAAATTGCTGGGTCCTAGAGGAAAACACCGGAGAAGGCAATGGCAACCCACTCCAGTACTCTTGCCTGGAAAATCCATGGACGCAGGAGCCTGGTAGGCTGCAGTCCATGGGGTTGCTAGGAGTCGGACACGATTGAGCGACTTCACTTTCACTTTTCACTTTCATGCATTGGAGAAGGAAATGGCAACCCATTCCAGTGTTCTTGCCTAGAGAATCCCAGGGATGGGGGAGCCTGGTGGGCTGCCGTCTGGGGTCGCACAGAGTTGGACACGACTGAAGTGACTTAGCAGCAGCAGCAGAAAACACATCTAATGATGTGAATGGATTCTCTGGGTTTGTATAGTGTTTGACTTTGATAGATCATATGTATTTTAACTTTAGAAGAAAATGCCAAACTGTTTCCAGAGTAGTTGTACCAATTTATATTCCCACCATTAATGTATGAAGCATCCCCAGTTTTCCATATTTGACCAACTTTTGGTAAGTCAATTTTTTTTTTTTTTTTTTTGCCAGGATAATATGTAGAGCTCTTAATGTGACTTTAATGTTTATTTTCCTGATTACTAATGAAGTTAAACATCTTTTCCTTTGTTTTTTTTAGTTTGTAGTTTATTTTTGAAGTGCTTATATGTGTTTTGGTGTTTTTTTCTGTTGGACAGTCTATCTTCCTATTGATTTGTAAGAGTTATTTACATATTCTAGACATGAACCATTTGATGGTTTACACATGTTGTGAATGCCTTCTTCCATTCTGTTTCCACTTTCCATTTTCCTCTAGGATTCTTTCCTCGGCAGTCAAGAATCCTGCAAAGCAGGAGGCCCCGGTTCAATTCCTGAGTTAGGAAGATCCATGGGAGAAGGGATAGGCTACCCTTTTCATGAACTGAAGAACTTAATTTTAATATAGAGAATATAGTTAAAGATGTAGAGATTTATAGTCAGTTCTCTTAGTGTCTTACGAAATCTTTCTCTAGTCACAAACTGTAAAGTTACTCTTCTGTGTTATCTTACAGCTGTATAGTTTTGCCTTTCACACTTAGTCTAATATACCTGGAGGTTTTTTTTTTTTTTAATGTGGTATAAGTAAAGGATTATTACCTTTTCTGTCATGGATACCCAGTTGTTTCAGCACTGTTTATTGAAAAATCTATTATTTCCCCTCTGATTGTAGTGTTTACTTCTGTCATATATTGAATATCTGTGAATGGGTCTGTTACTGGACTCTCTTCTATTCTTTTGGTCCATTTATCTCCCCCTCACTAGTATCCCACTGTCTTCATTATTTTAACTTTAAAATAAATTTTGGTATCCCACCCTTTGTATTTCCATGTGTACTGAGTCTGATTATTAAATTATACACACAGACACACACACTACATATTGAGATTTTTATTGAACTTTCATTAAACATAGGATCAGTGGGGAAAATCAGAATCTATAATGTTGGATCTTCAAACTCCTACTGTAGCATAGCTTTCCACTTGGTTAGGTTTATTTTAACATTCTGTAATAAAGTTTCATAATTTTCCTGTAGGGATTATTGCCAGATACATTCATAGTATCTGATCTTTATGCATTTATAAGTTGTCTTTTTAAAATTTCACTTTCCAACTGTTTCAGAAATAGAGAACTATAATTGATTTTTAAATATTTACTTTGTATTCAACATTCTTGCTGGAAACTCTGATTAACTCTAGCAGTATATCTTTAGATTATTTTGGATTTTCATACTTATGATCATATCATTTGCATATAACAACAGTTTTGGTCAGATATACCTGTTTTTCCTTACCCAACTACATAGGCCACAATATAGGGCTGAGTAGAAGTGGTGATAGGAATCAACCCTTTCTTGTTGCAGATTTCAAAAGGAAATCTTTTAATGCTTCACCGTTAAGCATGATGTTGGGCTTCCCTGGTAGCTCGGCTGGTAAAGAATCCGCCTGCAAAGCAGGAGGCCCCAGTTCAATTCCTGGGTTGGGAAGATTCATGGGAGAAGGGATAGGCTACCCACTCCAGTATTCTTGGGCTTCCCTGGTGGCCCAGATGGTAAAGAATCTGCCTGCAGTGTCGGAGACCTGGGTTCGATCCCTGGGTTGGGAAGATCCCTGGAGACGGGAATGGATACCCATCCCCGTAATCTGGTCTGGAGAATTCCACGGACAGAGGAGCCTGGCAGGCTACAGACCATGGGGTCCCAAAGAGTCGGACATGACTGAACAACTTTCACTTGGTACCATTACTATAAACAGAAGTCTAAACTACCCTTGGGTTTGTCATTTTCATCCTTTTACTTTCAACACTTCTGTGTATTTGGAGAGAACCTCTTGTAAATAGCATATTTTTAATTTTCACGGAATTTGACATAATAAGTTTTAATAGTGCCTTTACTATGATTGTGGCTCAGCTGGTAAAGAATCTGCCTGCAATGTGGGAGATCTGGGTTCAGTCCCTAGGTTGGGAAGATCCCCTGGAGAAGGGAGTGGCTACCTACTTCCAGTATTCTGGCCTAGAGAATTCCATGGACCATATACTCCATGGGTCACAAAGAATTGGACATGACTGAGTGACTTTCACTTCACTTACTATGATTACAAGTATATTTAGAAGTCTTTTGCCTATCTTTTGTTTTTTTTTTTAATCATATTTTTCAATGCTACTTTTTTCTTCTTTCCTATTTTTTTGGAGCAGTGTTGAATTTTTATTCTTCACTACTGATTTGGAAGTTTTATATTTCAACTCTATTGATTTTTCTATTGTTACTCTATATTATTGGTTATCTTAAAAATTTTAATACACACTTAAGTCAAGGTCAGGTCAGAAGACAAAAACTACATTGCACAGGTAGCCTAACAGGAAACATTTAAAATAAGAATTGCTGACTAGTAAAAGTAGTTAACTGCTAAAAGGAAACAAAAGAGGACTCTAAGGAGTATGCAGTAGTGACTTGAGAAAGCAGATACCACCCCCAGGGATAAAGGAGAGTGAACAAGAAACGAACTTAAGAGTGCCTTCCCACGAGGCTGATATTTAAACCTCTGAGTAGAGGTCTGGCTGCCACAGGAACAGGCAACCCACTTGTGGCAAATAAACTTGCCAGAGGGTGTTGGATGGTGCTGAACCATGAAGACTGTGTTTATGGTTGCAGGGCCCAAGGGCATGAGCCAAGAGTAAACTGTGGCAGGTGCTTAGGTAACAGAGAACAGCCTCACACGACAGTCAGCTAGCTGCCATGGATAAGGGCACCTCAGTAAAGGAAGAAAAACCCCCTTCTTCCCACTCGGGCCTTGCAGTGTCCTCAATTGATAAGCCTAACATCAAGACCCCTGGCAGAGGGGAGGAGGCTGTGTTATTTCTAATATCAAAGCAGGGCCAAGATGGGTTGATTTGGAGCTGAAAGGTAACTAGTAACTGCCACATACAAAGCTATATTTTAAAATATAAAACTCCTTAGTGCTAAGTGCTAAGTCGCTTCAGTTGTGTCCGACTCTGTGTGACCCCATAGACGGCAGCCCACCAGGCTCCCCCGTCCCTGGGATTCTCCAGGCAAGAACACTGGAGTGGGTTGCCATTTCCTTCTCCAATGCACGAAAGTGAAAAGTGAAAGTGAAGTCGCTCAGTCATGACCAACTCCTAGCGACCCCATGGACTGCAGCCTACCAGGCTCCTCTGTCCATGGGATTTTCCAGGCAAGAGTACTGGAGTGGGGTGCAAAACTCCTTAGCTTCTTAAATAAGGACTTGAATACTTTTAACATTCCTCTGAACCAGCTTCAAGGCTCTTAGATGTCAGTACTAGCCCAGTTTTGCAGACATTTTAGGTTGCTTGCTTCCTTGTTTAAAACAGTCAAGACTTATTTAGGTTTACCTTACTCTCTGTTGTTTTCCACAAGCCATTCCTGCTTTATGTTACATTTTGTTTCTTGCTGAAATACATCCAGTGGCCATTTTTCAATTTGGTATTCCCATGTGCTTCATACTAAAAAAAAATTTTTTTTTTTTTTGCCTGTGAGCTTTCTTTTAGTGGGAATATCTGCTGTGGTGGTTCCACGTGTGTCCTAGATGGGAATCACAACCCTAGGGGCAATTTTGTGGTTGCCCCAGTCAGGGCTTGACATGGTTCCAGGTTCTAAACCCATCTTCACATTAGTTTCGAGGTTTCCAAACTAAATCAGTTGTGTGTAACTTCAGACTCCATGTTCCCGATAGGAGAGAGTAGTTGATTATTTCCACCCATTGCTGACAACCAGTTCCTTGTCCTCATTCTCAGCCAAGGTGTTTTGTGAGGACAAAACTTTCCAGGCTCCACATCCCTTACATAGTAGCTTTACCTTTTATCCGGTGTGCTAAAATTCTGGTTCTCTTCAAAACACCCTCTTCAGTTCCTATATGCTACTTTAGATTTTCTCTTTGAACTATCATTGGAACTTAACCTGTGTTACTTTTTAGTCATTCATGTTTAAAATCATGCTTAAAATTTATGGTTTAATTAGGTTTTCTGTGTGTTTGGACTAGAGGAAGGATAGGTTTTCACTTGTCTGTGTTGTCTGCCATTTTGCTCAAGTAGTTGCTTTAGGGTTGCTAATATTCAGGAAATGATATATGATACATTCCATTTATTCCTCTGGTACTTTATCGTTTCAAGGAACTTGTCTGTTTAGTGAACATTACAATGCTGCTGTGAGGTAGATAGGACAGGCATCAATTGTCCTATTTTATAATGAGAACTTGTCACTCAAAACAGCAAAAACAAATTTTATTACACATCTGCCATGTACTTAGCATGGATGTACTAAGTCTTGTACTTAGTCTTGGATGATGGGGGTAAAAATTCAAGTAACTTGAGGTTAATTAGAAAGTAAACAGAAGCATCAAATACCAAACACAATACAGATAGTTTCTTAGCATATGACTTTAGTAGATATTTAATAAACATTTTTTAAAATTAAAGGCAGGGAATTTTTAAAATGAAAAATGTAGAATGTTGATAGTAGATGCTGTAGGTTGGGGGAGAGGTCCTTTCAGTGTGCACTGGCTCAATGGAGGAGCTAGGTTTGACACAGGCCTCTAAGAGGTGAGTAGGATTAGTAAGCAGGATATATTTGGATAGTTCTGGAACAGAGCATCTGCACATGAATAAGGCAGCCAAAAACTGGAGACCTGATTGTTTTCAGTCTAAAGTACAAGGAGTGGGCTTGAATTTTGTAGAAAACAGGAAAGAGATCATTTATAAGTGAGAGTAACCTGACAGAAACTTTGTTTTAAGATGTTACCATTCTTTAGAAAAGCGGCAGTGAGAGCAGTGGTGGGAGAGGAAGCAAGGGCAGGGGTGCTGCCTGAGCGGACAGGTGACAAGAAGACTTGACAGCAGCTCTAGGAACACGAGAAATGACAAGAATATTTGGTTTTATAAAGTCTGAAATGCAAAAGAGGCACTTGTTTAAATATACAGTTTACATAATTGGTTTTTAATGTTGTGTAGGTGAATCAGCCCTCAGAAAAGTGGAACAGAATTCCCAAACCTATCTAAGAGAGATACAGAAAGCCCCTGTTCTCGCTGGCACTCCAGTCTCTAGTGCTCTGCTATGGGAGTGCAGACAGGCCTGGGCTTGAAACTCTGTTTGCATTTTCTTAATAGAAATAATGCCACATGCTGGAGTTTGATTCCAGGCTATCCCACACTGAAGTACTTAACTCAAGGTATATAGGTATATCACTAACATGGTTGTCATCAGGAAAGTATGTTTTAGTTTCACAGCAGATACAGGAGCAAACCTCCAGAGAAGTACCAAAGGTGGCAGCCAGTAGAGCTTAGGTAGAGTTAGCTCTCAGAACTTTTGGGTGGGTCACTTTTTAGTCCCATAAAAAAACCTTCCTCCCTGCGTCAGTCCCTGCCCAGGAGTACTGACAGCTGCTCCACAAATGGACCTCCCTCATCTTCTGTGTCTAAGACAGGACACTTGGTGTAGACATTCATGCATGTCCTAAGTCAGTGAAAATTCACCACTGAGGTTCTGATCATTTGTTAGGCACAAATACCCCACTTCTTTTTGGATTTAAACAATTAAACCCAACCAAGAAAGAGTAGTTCTTGCTTTTACATGTGTTTACCGCTGCATAATACTATCCAGTCATGCAGTTATACTGCACACAAGAATGTGTGTATGTGTATATATATACACATATGTATGTGTATATATATACACCCACACATATGTGTATTTTCAAATTGCTATTGTGATTTAAATTATAAAATATACATATGTACATATTTAAAAAATAAAGATGTTGTTCATCATCAACTTCTAGGCTGTCCATCTGGAGTCAGCTCATACCTGTAAGACAGTTGGATTTGGACTTGTGTTAGTATTGGCGAGTGTGGTGTAGCAATATCAGGACAAGTGGCCTAGTCTGTCCTACTTGGGCCTATGGGACCAGCAGAACTCATCTCTGTAAGTTGACCAGCCAGGGTTAAGACTAGAGCTTACAGATAAGCTTACAGATAAGTTCTTTAGATAAGTGAAGTCTGTAAGCATTAAAGCCTTAAGTAAAAGTGATAATGTCCCCCTCCTTGATAAGATATTGAAGAGGGAAGAACTTTGAAGAGAGAATATAGGCAACCACCTGAAATAAATTGAGTAGCAGATTTAATGTGATAAAATGAAACCACTCACTTACCACTGTGAGAAGCCCTTAATCAGATCTTCTTTTGATAAGTCAATCAGTACCTAAACAAGCACAAATTATCAGTTCTTGTCCTCAAAACTGCATTAAATGGAAACATATTGGGATAAATGAAACTGATCCTAAAAAAGGCCTCCTTGAGTTTTGAGCAATAGTTCTTTTTCCTTTGACTTTGAATATATAGAACCTCTCCAGAAGGACAGTACTGACACCAACCTCAGTGTCCTAGGAAAAGGTGAACTGCTATTTGCAGTTGTACCTCAGGAATTTACTTAACGAATGTTTTAGAGAAAACAGCTTGCCTTTACTTACAAACTGATCCAGAATTTTAAGCAAGACACTATAGTTTTCTCAACAATAAAAATGGGAATATCATCACCTACTTCACAGAGTGGGCTTTAAAGAATGAGCATAAGATAATGTTTAAAATACAACAACTACAGAGTATACAAATACCATTCTTTTTTGTCTCTCCTTCCTGAGGATTATATTTCCTTTACTTCTAACTTTAAGTTAAAATAACATTCACCACAAAAGTCTTGACATAATGAGAAGATCCAAGCTTCACACAATGCTGTACTTGTGAAAACAATACTTAATATCATAGTAGAGGTTCAAATACTTTTGTAGTGATGAACTTGGATGTTCTTGAGTTTCTTAAAATAGGGTTTATTAATTTATATACTTTAGTTTTAAGAGTATTTTTTAAAAGGCACAAAACAAAAAACCTCCCAGTGAGGCTGTATCTTCCTTAAAGTCAGTTCTGATAACAAACTGATGATCGCATCAAAATTTCAGCAAGGATGTGTTCCACCTATGAACTCCAGGTAGCCACCAGGAGGGAAAGAGTACCAAGATCCCCTTTTGTACTTACCTTTCCCAGTTCCTTCCTTCTGTGTGAACCAAGTGGTCTACTGTTTTTCACTGCGACATCTAGTGACCTCTTCTGTACTTCATCCATGGAAACAAAAAATTCAAATCTGTAAGGAGCAGAAAGTCAGAAATGAGATTTATATATTTTAATTATTTTCATTGAAAATCTCTAGTGTTTCATCCATTTTCCTACCTTTAAAACAGAAGATACAGACTGTCTACTGTTCTAGATACTATAAAGAATCTAGAGCAGTATTAGGTTACAGCAATTACTTGCTGCATCATTATCATAGATAATCACTGACCTGTTACAAAACCTGGAAGTGTCAAGAGGCCATTTACCCCTCTTGAGAACTTCTTTGGACTACTGTGCTTTGGGGTTGCTTCTTTCTTTCTCTGACTCTACTCTGGTTGTCACTCTGTTCAGCTGTCCCTTCTCTCTCTGAACTCTGCCTGCTCATAGTACCACCTCAATCCCTTTTTGTTTTTTCTGACCAACTAAGGGCTAGGATGCTGAATAATTAGTTTTGCTGAAATTGCATGGAAAAAAGTGTCCTTTTCCCACTTGTGCCTGTGGAGTAAGGCAGAGGAATCTTAGTATACAAGCTTTGTCACATACTCACAAGAGGCCTCTGGACTCCTTCAGGATTTAAAAAAAAAAAAAATCTTTAAATTTTTTTAAATTGAGTGAAGATTCTTTAAATTCAATAGTGCTTTACACTTTTCAGAAGTTTGACATGCATGATTTAATATAATCCTATAATATCTCTTAATTTTTTAAATTGAGATATAAATGACATAGCATTATTAGTTTTATGTGTCTAATAATGATGTGATTTGTATGTTATAAAATGATCAGTCTAAGTAACATCTATCACTACATATAGTTACAAAAAATTTTTTTTCTTGTGATGAGAACTTTTAAGATCCATTCTCCTCGCTACTTCCAAATATGTAATACAGTATTATTAACTATAGTCACCATGCTATACATTATATCCCCATGAATTACTCACTTAATAGCTGGAAATTAGTACCTATTGACCCCTGTCACCTATTTCACACACACCCTAATCCCCACCTCTGGCAACCACCAATCTCTGTATCTGTGAGCTTGGGTTTTTTTGTTTGGTTGGTTTTTTGGTATTTTTACGTTCCACATATAAGTGAGATCATAAGTAATTATCTTTTTCTAACTTATTTAACTTAGTAGAATGCCCTCAAGGTCTATCCATGTTGAAAATGGCAAGACTTCTTTTTTTATGGAGTCGTGAAGAGTCAGACATGACTGAGCGACTTCACTTTCACTTTTCACTTTCATGCATTGGAGAAGGAAATGGCAACCCACTCCAGTGTTCTTGCCTGGAGAATCCCAGGGACAGGGAAGCCTGGTGGGCTGCCGTCTATGAGGTCGCACAGAGTCGGACACGACTGAAGTGACTTAGCAGTAGCAGGTTGTTTCCATGTCTTGGCTATTGTAAGTAATGCCACAGTGAATACAGGTGTGCATATATCATTTTGAATTACCGTTGTTTTAATAAATACACAGAAGTAGAAGTGCCTGGAAGTATGGTAGTACTATTTTTTTTATTTTTTTTGAGGACCCTCCATACTGTTTTCCATAGCTGCCCCAATTTACATTCCCACCAACAGTGCCCAAGGGTTCCCTTTTCTCCATATCCTTACCAACACTTGTTATTTTTTATAATAACCATTTTCACAGATATGAGGTGATATCTCATTGTGGTTTTGATTTGCATTTCCCTAATGACTAATGATGTTGAGTATCTTTTCATGTACCTACTAACCATCCATATTTCTTCTTCAGAAAAATGTCTATTCAGAGCCTTGGCTCATTTTTTAATCAGATTTTTTTTGCTGTAGAGTTCTGTGAGTTTTAATATAGATTTTGGATATTAACTGCTTACCATATATGATCTACAAGATTTTTTCCGATTTGGTAGGTTGTCTTTTTATTTTGTTGGTTTCCTTTGCTGTGTAGAAGCATTTTAATGTGGTCTCAAGTTGCCTCACTTGTTTAGTTTTGCTTTAGTTGCCTTTGGTTTTGGTGTCTAATCCAAAAAATCATCACCAAGACTGATGTCAGTGAGTTTAACTCACCTAAGTTTTCTTCTAAGAGTTTCATAGTTTCAGCTCTTACATTCAAGTCTGTAGTCCATTTGAGTTAATTTTTGTGTACAGTGTAGGATAGTGGTTGAATTTTATTCATTTGCATGTGGCTGTCCAGTTTTCCCAACACTACTTGCTGAAGAGACTGTGCTTCCCCTATTATACATTCTTGTCTCCTTTGTCATAAGTTAATTGGCCATATATGTGTGGGTTTATTTCTGGGCTCTCTATTCTGTACCATTGATGTCTCTTTATGCCAGTACCATACTGTTTTGATTATTATAACTTTGTAATATAGTTTGATGCCTGAAGACATCAGGGAGTATGATGCCTCCAGCTTTGTTCACCTTTCTCAAAATTGCTTTGACTCTTTTGTGGTTCTATGCAAATTTTAGGATTTTCTATTTCTGTGAAAAATGCCATTAGAAGTTTGATTGCATTGAATCTATAGATTGCTTTGTATAGTATGGACATTTTAACATTATTCTTCCAATTCATAAGCATAATGTATCTTTCCATTTGTTTGTGTTGTCTTTGATTTCTTCCATCAGTGTCTTAGTTTTCAGAGTACAGGGTCTCTTACCTCCTTGATTAGATTTACTCCTAGATATTTTATTCTTTTTGGTGCAGTTGTAAATGGTTTTAATTTCTCTGATACTTTGTTGTTAGTGTATAGAAATGCAGTGGATTTCTGTTTATTAGGTTTGTATCCTGCAGTTTTACTGAATTCATTATAATAGATTTCTGGTGGCATCTTTAGGATTTTCTTTATAAAGCACCATGTCATCTTCAAACAGTGACGGTTTTCTTTTTTTTCTTCTTCTTGTCTGATTGCTATGGCTAGACTTTCCAATACTGTGTTGAATAAACCTGGTGAGAGTACTGGTCTTGTAAAGTGGGTCTGCAAGTGTTTCCTCATCTATATTTTGGAAGAGTTTGGGAAGGAATAGTATTAATTCTTCGAATATTTGGTAGAGTTCACTAGTGAAGCTGTGTGGTCCCTGGACCTGTTTGTTGGGTGATTTTTGACTACTGATTTAAACTTCTTCCTAGTAATCAGTCTGTTTACATTTTCTGTTTCTTCATTATTCACTCTTGGTAAGTTTTCTTTCTAGGAATTTATCTTTTCCTTCTAGGTTATCTAATTTGTTTGATATATAACTATTCATAGTCTCTTATGATCCTTTGTATTTCTGTGGTATCAATTTTACAGCTTCTGTTTCCTCTTTTTTGTCCTCTTGTTTTTTTCCCTTGGTGAGTCTAGCTAAAGATTTATCAATTTTGATTTTCTTTTCAAAGCTCTAAGTTTCATTGATTTTTTTTTTTTCTACTGTTTTTTTAGTCTCTATTTCCACTCTGAAGTTTATTTCCTTTCTTGTGTTAACTTCAGACTTTGTTTATTCTTCTTCTTGTTCCTTGAGATGTAAGGTTAGGTGGTTTGAGATTTTTCTTGTTTATGATATATGCATTTACTGTTATGAAGTTTCCTTTTAGAACTGTTTTTGCTACATCCCATAAATTATGTTATGTTAAATTTCCATTTTCTTTGAACATATCTTATTTGTCTTGATTTCTTAACGTGATTTTAGTCTTCTTAAATTTAACACTTGTTTGTGGCAGCCTAGTATATAATGTATCCTGGAGAATGTTCTGTGTGCACTTGAGACTGTGTATTCTGCTGCTTCTGGATGGACTCTTCTATGTATTAGACCAGTTCATCTGGTCTAGCAAGTCATATACAGCTAATGTTTCCTTATTGAATTTATCAGATGATCTATCCTTTGATGAAAGTAGGGTACTAAAGCAGCCTCCTTCAATTCTGAATGATAAGTCTCCCCAGTAGAGTGTTTTTGGTTGGAAGCATTTTTCTTTCAGCACTTTGAATATTTTGTGCCACTCCATTCTGGCCTGCAAAGTTTCTGCTGATAGTCTTATGTTGGGGGCTGGGGTCGGGGGGGGGTGGGCTCCCTTATAATGTAATTACTTGTTTTTCTCTCGCTGTTTTTAAGATTCTCTTATCTTTAACTTTAGATATTTTAATTATAATGTATATGGTGTCAATCATGTACTCAACAAGAGACCTCTGAACTCTTTACTTCTAGGTTTACATTTAAGATCAAGGTTGCCAAGTCTGCCTTGTAGATAATCCAGGCATATCTTGCTGTTAAAATTTTGAGAGAGAATTACTAACAGATTAGGTTTGTCACAAAAGTCAACCTCCTGTGTTCCCACATAGCAATTTTGACATCCTTTTATGTCAGAGCTCCCTTTGAAGGCAATATGTTTCACTTGTGTGACTGCAGAATATAGGATGGTGCCTAATATTAATAGAAAGTGTTCAATAAATATTGAACGAATTAATTCTCTCTCCCCACATTCTTTCTTGATATCAATGAACTAAAAATATAGCTTTTGAAGGAACATATTAGTCTTTAGACATGACCCATAAAAGAACTCAGTACAACTCTTTTTAAAATGAGTAGTTATTGATCAAGATAAGCGGAAACAAACATCATTAGGTAATTCATCCTAGGCTGGCTAGCAATGTCTTCTCTTAGGATCCCACAGCAAAAACAAGCAAGTACCTTGTGATCAACTTGAAATCAAGAATAAGAATATTAAAGATAAGACTTACCACCACAGACTCATCAAAAGCAAGAAATGTGATTAGACTCTGTCTACTAATTTTGTCCCCAAGGACATGGGTGGACACACTGGGGGAGGGTATCTGTTCCACCTATGCTTGTTACAGGAGTGAAGACAGGCCAAAGAGCTTGGAACTTTGGAGGAAATTTTAGGTCCTTAGGTTCAAGGTATGTTTATTTATGTTTGAAAACAAACATCTGACTAGATTCAAATCTTTTTGCTGCCAAAGGGGATTCGTTTAAAGAGAAAGAGTGTGGAACATTTCATAATCAGGAACGCTTTGGTCCACACAGGCAAGAAAAATGGGTAACTTTTGCTAAACTTCTCTGGCAGTCCTTTTCTCCCACAAAATGTAGAAGCTTCATGACTGTGTTGGTGTCCTGTTCAACCCCAGCCCTTCCCAGCATCTGGCAGTTGCCAGGCACACAGGAGGTACTCAGCAAATACTCACGTGGCTGAGACACTCTAAGCAGGCCACCTGGGCCACTTACGTCTCATCAAACCGGGGCTCCAGGGTCTTCCGCTTCACTGAGGTCTTCTTACGACTTGCCCACCTCCTTTCTGGCAACAAGTAGACTCGGACGTAGGGATCAGCTCCACTGCTGGTACAGGGCGTCAGGTTTCTGATTTGGTTTCAAACACATTAAAGAAAAAGGCCCCTCATTTTGAAATACTGAAAGTACTCATTTGGAGAAAGCAGTACTAGCCATACAGCTTTAGATAGCCTTGGGGATAAAAATGCCCTGTAATCTAGACCAAAAAAATCAAAAGTCTGCAGAATTTGGAGGACAAAACATCAGATGCGTGGTTTTAAAAACATGTGTTTTTATGAAGTTTGGGGTAGAGCCAAGTACTTTTCCATGTAAAGGAAGTTGAAGATGCTTGAGAAAATGTCCTGGCTCCAGGGCACCCCAGACAGCTTTGCAGCAGATGTGTCTGAGCAACACCCTTGATTCTGGAGCCTGTCAGCTCCATCGAGGATCCTGTTAGAGCATTCGAACCTCATTCCTTCCAAGTGTCTACCTTGGGGCTGCCTGCCCCTGCCATTGCTCCAAGTGCCCCCACTGATTTCTGGTCACCTGATGCTCCCAAGGGATCTCTCCTGGTCCTAGCGCCTCTTTACCTGCAGCCGTTGATGAGCACGCTGAGGCAGCGCCGCAGACACACATAGCGCACCGTGAGCTGAATCTCACCCAGCCCCCGATGCCCAAGCTCCCCGCCTCTGTAAAGAAAGGGCTTGTCATTTCTCTTGCCATTACGGGTGCTGGCCTCTCCCCCCACCCCCAAGAAACATGTCAGTTAACAGATTAGTTCTCAGTAAGGTTCCTTTTAGTTGGAATTACTTCCTATCCCGCATTCATGTATAATTATCCTACTTCACTGTAGGGAGAGCATGGTACCATAGGAAGAACTCTCTAGCAACATCTCCCTTTATACTATGATTTCTTGTGGAACCTTGGGCAAGTTACTCAACCTTTATAATAGTAAGTTCTGTCTTTTAGGGTTACTGTGAAGATCCAGTTGCTAAGCCCAGAGTCAACACTTAATAAATAGCAGCCATTGATTATGTAATTCCACATTCTTGGCTTTCCATATCATCTCAGTATAAATAACTCTTTAGGATCCAAGGTATGTTTTTGCTGTAAGGAACCTTACCAACAAAAGCCCAGCACTGTTTTATAGTTGGTATATTGCTAGAGCCCCACCAGAGTTTTGGGCACATCCACACGTGCTTTCTCTCCCCACATGCTGTGTTCTTTCTATCCCACCATGCCCCCTTATGAAACCATTTTATGAAAAACCAGGACTTGCATAGAAAAGTAAGTTCATATCTACTTTTCCATCCAGGGAGGTATTTTTCATGCAGGTCATTTTAGAAAATATTAAGCAGAGAGGTGCATACTCAATGTTGAGGCTGATATCTGTCAGGTCAAAGCAGGAAGAGGCCAGGGAGTTGAGCGAGGACATGCTGGGAGCCAGCCCTTTGGGTGGCCATGCGAATGGGGAGGCAGGGCATTTCATGGGTCTGGGTGACTTGATGGGCCCCGGAGAGTGGGGGCCTGGCACAGCCAGGTAGATAGTGGCCAGACTCTTCTTCCCCATGGGTGCACTGTCCTTGCCTTTGGGCTCTGGGCCCGTCTCTTCAAGCATGGGCTTGGTGGCAGTGATGGTGGCAGAAGTGGTGTTCTTGGCGGCTTGCTTGATCTCAGAAGCAGGGTCTGGATCTGTAAGGCCCTCTCCCTGGGGTGGGGCTCTAGGGTCTTGGTTGGCGGTGACCTTCTTAATGAACAGAGGGCCTTTCTTTAGGGCTTCAGGTCCTGTGTATGGACTTCCCAGCTCCCGTTCTTCCAAGTGCAGGAACTGTAAGCAGATGACAGGGTTGTTTATGGACTGGCACACCACTTGCACTTTCTCCCCGTCTGCTCTCACCTTCACCCCTGGGAAATGGTTCCTTCTCTTCTGGAAGGAACAGTTTCCTCAAAACTCCGTTCCTTCCTGACTGCCCAATCCAATGGATTTTTACTCCCAGACCTATCTTCTTAACCTCTCTGCCTCTGGCTCCCTCTGACCAAACCTTCTCAATGCCTTTCTTGCTGCCTCAGTAACTGTCATGAAGACTCAGTTGTGACTCCCTTTTCTCTATACTAGTTCTGGTTGCTGGAGACCTGACCCATTTACCTTAGCCTTCCTGTATATCACCAGCTGCCTTCTGGATGTGATAATTTCTAACCACCACCTTATTCACCATTGCTTTCTATCCAGTGTTTTCTATCCAGATACAATCATGTGCTCCCGAAGTTTCAAACCTCAGCCATTGTTTCTCCTTCTCCTTTTCCCATCAATCATTAAGACTCTTCCCAGGAATTTCCATTTCCAGCAATATGGTGATCAAAATATTCTGTAAAACCTCTTGTTAGAAATGCTCAATAAAATGAAACAAACATATTTCTAAATGCATAGCCAAATTCACAAGAAAGTAAGGGAAATCCCTAGGTTTAAAAAAAAAAAAAAAGGCAAAAAAAAAGAAAACTGAAAAAAGGTTAACTTTCCCAGGGTTATTTATCAACCTTAGAATCCAAGGGGTTTGGAGATGAGGCCTTGGGTCATTGTAGGACCTAGGAAGGTGGGATATGTTTAGTGAAAAAGTAGTCTAGGATAAACATTTCACTCACCAGCAAAGACTGATGACAAGAAATATATCTCAGCCTGGACTATGGCTAGTGGGAAATAAAAGTATTTCCTGAGAATATGGTACTGTATAGGTTTGTCTCCTATGAATTCTGGATCCATATTTATACAACCTGTGGAGTCACGAAATCCAAAGTTTGAAAATTAATATAAAAATGGACTCAGGTTTATAATGTTCCTGAGGTGCCTGGCTGCAGCCAAAGCAGAACTTCCTCGGAAGCGAACAACCTCACTTCAAGTCACAAAGGTAACACTGAACACATGTCTGCAACCCCAGTTACCAAGTGTAGAAATGAGTCACCGTGAAAAAGCACCAACAGACACAACAGACATCAAAATTTAACTCCCAAGATCTTCAGATAACAGGATTAGCAGACATACATTTTAAGTATTTTCAAATGATTAAAGATGGACTAGAAATGAAAATAAAATACAACAAAGAAAAGATATTGTAGATTTGGAAAACATAAAGTGAAAAATGAAAAAATAGCCTTTGAAATAAAAACCATGAATAGGTTTAACGGCAGATTAGGCATAGCCAAAGAAAGATTTAGTGGTATGGAAAACAGGTCTGAGGCGATTAGAAGGTAGCACCAAGAGATAGAGAGAAAATATGAAGGTCAGGTCATGTTAAGCCATGGAGATGATAAGGTCCAATGTAATCGAAGGAAATGTAGACGGAGGGATTAAAAGATTGGGAGAGGCAATATTTGAAGAGAAAATGGCTGACAATATCCTGAAGTTGATATTAAAAAATATGAATCCATCTCTGAACTTCTTCGCAACACAGGGCAGATACTTAGTGCTGGGGCAGACCACCCCTTGCCCACCCTGGGGGAAAGGGGAGAGATTTACCCGAAGCACCAGCCTCATGGAGATGAGGCTGTCCAGGCCTGAGTGGTCCAGCTGGAAGCGCTGCTCCAGAGTAAGGTCTGCATGGGGGAGAATCTGGCACAGGGGGAACTCCAGCACTCCTAGAGCACACTCTTGGTCGTCATCAAGCACCTGGGCAATGGGCCAGTCACAAAACAAGATGATAACCAAGCCCCACCCTCGCCAGCACTACTCGGCTCCAGCCAAGACTGAGTTTACTTCGATAACTATGTTCTGTGCTTCTCTTGGCCTCTGGTTCTGTTCTGAAGACTGGAAATGAGACCTGGCTTGGTCCCTGCCTTCAGTCAGGGCAAGAGAGTGACTCAGGGGAGAGGCAACCATGACCTGTATGAGGCAAGTTTGTCGCTGCCTGGGGCCTTCAGGGCTTTAGGGACTGATGAGCTGTGCTGCTCTATGATGGGACCAAGTACATCATCATTAATGTCCTGAGTAGATTTCAACCCAGGCCACACTAGGTGCTATTAATATTTAAAAACTGGAGACTCTGGCAGGGAGTGCCATGGGACTTAAGGGTTTGTCCTTCCACAGCCTCCTTCCCAATGACCTTGGGCACCTGCTCATGAGATGTGGGCCCTCAGTATCCTCTCCTGACTCCCTGGGGAACCTGCTCAAGCCCCCACCCCTTGCGGCTTAGACACCTCTGAGCTCTGTTCCAAGAGCCCAACTTCATGCAAACCTTCAGATGCAGCTGTTCAGCAGCCACATTGTGCACGAAGAAGGAGAACACCTGGCTCCACACAGGGTCCTTGCTGCAGGGACAGGTCTGGGGGCAGGAGAGAAAGGTAGCGCTGAAGGGTTAGGTTGGGTGGAGCAGGGTACCAGTGCCCTCTGCTCTCACTCTGTCCACCCAGGGATAGACCCACACATGCTGCAGCTCGTGGGAGGCAACAGGGCAGGGCAGCCAGACTCAGAGGTGAGGAGAGTGTGCCAGGAACTCTCACAGGGGCTGAAATCCCACCAGCACTAGAACTCACTTCCCCAGGGAGGTGGTGATGGAAAGGCAAGGGGACTTCTGCTGCTGGGGTGATGGAAATGTCGTAGGCTGAGAGCCATGCCTCAGCTGGAACGCTGGTTCTGCTTTCTAGTTCTTGGAATCACTGATCTCTGGTCCCCAGATTCTTGAACTATAGAACTCTTTCGTGAGGTTATTTTCAAGACACAGTGATATAAAGCACCTATAATGTGCTCTGGCACCTACTTCAGTGTAAGCTAATTACCTTCACTTTTGCTTCTCTCCCTGAAGTGTTGGGGCCCCCATTTCCTTAGTCTTTGGCTGCACACCAAGCTATCTTACCTTGCTCAGGTGTGTCTTCTTGCCTACAGAGAGCCTGACGTAGGAAGAAGGGTCTCTGCTGACTTTATTCTGTGAGGGGACAAATCCGCAAAATAGAGATAGCACCCACAGTGCCAACTTGAGACCCTGCCCCTCAACCCTCAGGAGCATCGATGGGACCTGAGGCCACCCAAGCTGCCTCCCTTTGAGAGAAGGCCTCCTTGGTGCTCCCAGGGGCCTGGGCTGTCATCACTGTGCCAGCACCTGGGCTGGGCTGACCCTGTGGGGAGCTTCCAGGTTAAAGACAGGAGGCATGGCTGGACACAGGTGCTTGTTCCCTAGAGCTGTGGAGACAGACAGGGTGGAGCTGAGCTCTGGCTTCCCCTGAGCTGTGTGACCCAGGCACTTAGCTTCCTGGATCCTATTTTTAAATGGCAATAAAAATGGACACATAGCCACCATGGGACTCAGGCATAACAGATGTGGGAGGAGCCCCGTGCTCAGCTCACTGCAGACTCAGTGATCCCCACTGAGTCATCATCCCCAGGCTGTGTACACAGCAGACTGGAAGCTGTGTTTACTCGGGGAAAGGAGCTGTCACTTCCTTTCACACACACACTTACCCTGGCAAATCTGGACAGCTTTTTGGCTTGATATTCACCATTTAGGTACTCAAAAGGGCTTCTCTGCAACACGAGAAGAATAGGGTGAATGAGCAACATGTGGACATTTGAGAGTGACGGGCACAAGGCAGGGTGTGTGTGACGCTCTAGCCATGTCACCACTCACCGGCAGGTTGCAGGCGCTCTCCAAGAAGACCACGAGGATGGCAGTGGAAAAGCTCCCATGGTCCTACGAGCAGACACAGACCCTCACTACAAGCAGGGGACAGGCCAATTTAGGAGAGCCCTCTTCATGGCTCCAGACTGGCCATCCCTTCCCTCACAACCTAGCTCTTTGTTGAAAATACAACTGCAGCATGACAGACTCAAGTCAGAACTGGTGGACTTCCTATGAACTGGGCTGACAGGCACTAACAGACCTTTTAAGGATCCCATCCACCCTGTGTGGAGATGAGGGCTGAGGGACACGCTCTCCAGAAGGTGGGGCTGGCCGGAGGACCCTGAGCAAGATCTGCGGCTTCAGCTCCCTCCTTCTCCCTCCTCCCCACACACCACTCACAAGTGCCCGCCTCCACCTTTCTGCCCAGAAGCCTGACACCCTGCAGTCACCTCAGTCACAGCGTCCGGCTCTGTGATCAGTGAAAGCCATTCCAGCCGCAGGTGCAGCCGCCCGCTCGTTGTGTTGTTCAGCGCAAACCACTGCAGGGGGATGGGGAGGGGAGCTTGGGGACAGGGCCAGTGAGACTCCATAGGGCCCTGATAGGGGCTTCAGGGAAGAGGTGAACCAGAGCAGACAGGGTGGGCTCTGGGCTAGGAGAGGTGGTTATGGAAGGCCAGTACTACAGTTTGGGGTGGAAGCAATGCTGTCCACAAGGAGGGGTTGCAGGTGCCAACTCTACCTCATCCACCACTCTGTTGGTCATGACATCCCCGAGGCAGATCTGCAGGCTGGAATACACAGGGAGTGAAGGTCAGTTCAGCCCAGGGGCAGCAGCAGGCACGGAGGCCCACTCTGAAACGTTTTCAAGTATCTGAGTGGACCTCAAGACAGGACCTTATTCATCCCAAGAATGAATGGAAGACCACTTTGAGCTCAAGCTAAGGAAGAACTGTCTAGCCACTGGGGCTGCTCCCATTGGGCATGCTGCCCAAGCAGGCAAGCAGCTCTGACCCCCGGAGGGGAATAAGCTAACGCTGCTGGACACACTGGCTCTGGATGCTCAGTGAGGGTGCTACTGGCATTTTGGCTGGGATGAGTCTTCATTGTACGAAACTGCCCATGCATTGCAGGGATTTAGCTTCTCTGTCCTGTGTTCTCTAAATGCCAGTGGCACCACCTCCCACAGTCACTGTAACAACCCAACAGGCCCTTCCACTTCCAAAACTGCCTCAGATGCCCTCCAGGGGCTAAGTATCGTTGGCATGTGTGTGAAAGAAGGTAACACATTCACCGTGTGCCTCCCACCTACCCTGACAAAGCCCAGCTGGGATGTAATTCCATGTTAACTGTTAGAAATGTGCTGGGCCTCAAAACACACTTGAAATCAGTTACATAAAACATGAACCACAGATGCACTTCTAATCTGTAACGTTACAAAAGTCACAACTCCTTTAAGATGGAAATTTAAAATGGTAAGTCACATCTGGTGGTAAGCTATTTCTTAGCCTGTTAGGTTGTGCCTGTCCCATTTTGTTTCTACATTTTAAAATCACATGTACATGGAAACAAGCTAAACAACTTAGGAGCATGGAGATCTGGGTAAAACTGTTCTGCTGCCTCCTAATCTCAGCCTCTGAGATGAGTAGTGGTGTCGCTTCCACACCAGCACATGTGAACACACACACATCCTCCCTAGAAAAATGTCGACTGCTTCCCCACTTCCTTAGCCATACTGAATATCCTCATGGTCAACATACATAGATCCTACTCATCATTTTTAAAAGCTGTAGGGTATTCTGTAGTTTAGCAATGATAAATTTATTCAAATATTCAACCAGTGTCCTCTGAGTCTGGTCATGCTTCCAGGTTTTTTGTTTTGCCACCATAGATAGTTCTGCAATAAATGCTTGAGGTCTAATGCTTTTTATAGGAGATTCCTGAAATTGGGATGGCTGGACCAGTGTAATTTTGGGGTTTTGATGGCCCCACCCTAGCCCTTTCAATCCTCAGAGCACAGAGGCTCTGTTCCACCACAGAGTGAGCACATGTTTCTTGGGTGCTGGGGCCAGGCTATGCATGCTAGCCTTAGCCCTGCCCACTGCTCCAGATGGTACTCTGGGTACATTATGAAGAGCACAGAAAGCAGAGCCCATGGTGCACAAACCTCAGGACCCCCTCCATGCCTCCAGAGGGCTAGCACTCAGGGCTAGACACCCAGGGGACATGGGGAGGAGGTCCATGGCAGCGGTATGGAATGGCAGTACTGGCTGCCTGGCACAGTTACCATGTCAGAGTGTGGTGGGAGTTGCAAGTCCTGAATGGTGGAAGTGGGAGTACCTATGACCCCAAGGGCTAGAGCCCTGCACCCCCAGGCCCAGCTTGGCCCTCCTCACCTGCCCAAGAAGTCGTCCTTGTCAGGATCCTCATCATACAGGTCCACTTCCAGGTCCTGCCCAGGGACTTCATACACTATGAACTGGGAGGAAAGAGAGGTGACTTGACCTGCAGGCCCCAATAGCTGATGAAACAGACATCAAGCATGACCTCAGGGGAGCCAAGTTCCAGCCCTGCCTCCTGGAAGCTCGGAGCCCTAAGTAGGTTCCTGCCTTTCTTGGTTCCGGGAGAACCTTACTGGAAGAAGGGAGTGATGCCCTCTCCTGTGGGATGCAGAGATTCAGAGGCAGCTTGTGTAAGACCGTGGCAGGGTTGGGGCTCGGATGGGTGGCTGCTCTGTTTTCTGCCAGGGGCTTGCAGCTTCCAAGCTGTGACCCTCAACCTGGCTGTGGGCCTGCCCTACCCACAATAGGGACTGTGGTTGAACTTAAGGGAGAACTTAAGGCTACTGGCATCTGGTTCTGAGAGGGGGCAGGACTGCCCCTGAGGTTCTGTGAATTGGAAACTTCCAATGAAGCTGCCTCTGGTCAGGAAAAGAGGGAGGAATCAGTCAATAAACTACTGCACTGGGAGCGGCCACCTCCAGAAGCCTAGTGGATCTGAGAAGTAGGTCTGCCTGTCCCCAACGCCATGCCTCTGGCACAGTGCTACCCCATGGGTATGTGAAGACCATGAAGGCAGAACCCCATCTTGTTTGGGCCAGTACTGCCCAGAGTGGAGCTCTGGAGAGCACCTGGGAGCCACTAAGGAGCCCCTCACCTCAAACACCTCATTCCAGGTGGGGGACAGGTTCTTATAGATGGTCCTGCTCCGGAAGTGCTGCAGGCCGATGTTCACCTTGGCGTAGGGGTCTGACTTGCCTCGGATTCCCAGGAATCTGTCCTTCTGGGCCAGCTTTTCAGCCTCCAGCAAGTGGACTCTGATCACTCCCTGCAAAATGCCCCAATCTGAGGCTCACAGCTGTTTCAAGGAACCTCAAAGTCCCCAACTTCAGAGCCAAAGCCATCAGCTATCACTGCAGCCCCATCTCACCCCTTCCACAACTGGAGACAGAAGCCACAGGGCCACAGAGCAAGTGCGGGCAGGACCCAGGGCTCAGCCCACTGCATCAAGATGCCCACACACATTCCCGCCCTCCAGCCTGCCCCGTGAATGGCCTGTTCAACTGCAGCCATTTCCTCCCCCGTGCCAACCGCCATGCTGCCTGAGCCGGTTTCCTCCCATGAGCCGGTTTCCTCCCGTGTTCCATCCCTGTCTCTAACTCACATGCAGACAGATCCAGTATCATTTCTTCCCAACACCCAGATGTACATGCCCCTGTGGGCACTGCATGAGGCTCACAGTAGGTCCCTGGGCTCATCAAGGCCTCAGCACTTAGTCACCTCACTCCCAACACTCTGAGCTACACCTTAAGCCAGAACAGAGCACAAGAATTAGGAGAAACACTTAAGGGGACCAGGAGGCCTCCTGCCTAGCACTATTTTTTTTAAATAGTAAATACATAAGACGGTAGGCGCTGAGAGAGGGAATCAGAGGGCAGACAAACTGAAACCACAATCACAAACAACTAGCCAATCTGATCACATGGACCACAGCCTTGTCTAACTCAGTGAAAATAAGCCATGCCGTGTGGGGCCACCCAAGACAGACGGGTCATGGTGGAGAGGTCTGACAGACTGTGGTCCACTGGAGAAGGGAATGGCAAACCATGCAGTATTCTTGCCTCGAGAACCCCATGAACAGTATGAAAAGGCAAAAACATAGGACACTGAAAGATGAACTCCCCAGGTCAGTAGGTGCCCAATATGCTACTGGAGATCAGTGGAGAAATAACGCCAGAAAGAATGAAGGGATGGAGCCAAAGCAAAAAAAAAAACAAAAAACACCCAGTAATGGATGGGACTGGTGATAGAAGCAAGGTTCGATGCTGTAAAGAGCAATATTGCATAGGAACCTGGAATGTTAGGTCCATGAATCAAGGCAAATTGGAAGTGGTCAAACAGGAGATGGCAAGCGTGAATGTTGACATTCTAGGAATCAGCGAACTAAGATGGACTGGAATGGGTGAATTTAACTCAGATGACCATTATATCTACTATTGTGAGCAGGAATCCCTTAGAAGAAATGGAGTAGCCATCATGGTCATCAAAAGAGTCCGAAAAGCAGTACTTGGATGCAATCTCAAAAATGAAGAATAATCTCTGTTCGTTTCCAAGGCAAACCTTTCAATATCATGGTAATCCAAGTCTATGCCCCAACCAGTAACACTGAAGAAGCTGAGTTGAACGGTTCTATGAAGACCTACAAGACCTTCTAGAACTAACACCCAAAAAAGATGTCCTTTTCATTATAGAGGATTGGAATGCAAAAGTAGGAAGTCCAGAAACACCTGGAGTACCAGGCAAATGTGGCCTTGGAGTACAGAATGAAGCAGGGCAAAAGCTAATAGAGTTGTGCCAAGAGAATTCACTGGTCATAGCAAACACCCTCTTCCAACAACACAAGAGAAGACTCTACACATGGACATCACCAGATGGTCAACACTGAAATCAGATTGATTATATTCTTTGCAGCCAAAGATGGAGAAGCTCTATACAGTCAGCAAAAACAAGACTGGGAGTGGACTGTGGCTCAGATCATGAACTCCTTATTGCCAAATTTAAATTGAAATTGAAGAAAGCAGGGAAAACCACTAGACCATTCAGGTATGACCTAAATCAAATCCCTTATGATTATACAGTGGAAGTGAGAAATAGATTTAAGGGACTAGATCTGATAGAGTGCCTGATGAACTATGGATGGAGGTTCGTGACATTGTACAGGAGACAGGAAGCAAGACCATCCCCAAGAAAAAGAAATGCAAAAAAAGCAAAATGGCTGCCTGAGGAGGCCTTACAAATAGCTGTGAAAAGAAGAGAGGCAAAAGGCAAAGGAGAAAAGAAAAGATATACCATTTGAATGCAGAGTTCCAAAGAATAGCAAGGAGAGATAAGAAAGCCTTCCTCATCGATCAATGCAAAGAAATAGAGGAAAACAATAGAATGGCAAAGACTAGAGATCTCTTCAAGAAAATTAGAGATACCAAGGGAACATTTCATGCAAAGATGGGCTCAATAAAGGACAGAAATGGTATGGACCTAACAGAAGCAGAAGATATTAAGAAGAGGTGGCAAGAATACACAGAAGAACTGTACAAAAAATATTCACGACCCATATAATCACAAAGGTGTGATCACTCATGCTCACCTAGAGCTGGACAGCCTAGAATGTGAAGTCAGGTGGGCCTTAGGAAGGATCACTATGAACAAAGCTAGTGGAGGTGATGGAATTCCAGTTGAGCTATTCCAAATCCTAAAAGATGATGCTGTGAAAGTGCTACACTCAATATGCCAGAAAATTTGGAAAACTCAGCAGTGGCCACAGGACTGGAAAAGGTCAGTTTTCATTCCAATCCCAAAGAAAGGCAATGCCAAAGAATGCTCAAACTACCGCACAATTGCACTCATCTCACATGCTAGTAAAGTAATGCTCAAAATTCTCCAAGCCAGGCTTCATTAATACGTGAACCGTGAACTTCCAGGTGTTCAAGCTGGTTTTAGAAAAGGCAGAGGAACCAGAGATCAAATTGCCAACATCCTCTGGATCATGGAAAAAGCAAGAGAGTTCCAGAAAAACATCTATTTCTGCTTTATTGACTATGCCAAAGCCTTTGACTGTGTGGATCACAATAAATTGTGGAAAATTCTGAAAGAGATGGGAATACCAGACCACCTGACCTGCCTCTTGAGAAATCTGTATGCAGGTCAGGAAGCAACAGTCAGAACTGGACATGGAACAACAGACTGGTTCCAAATAGGAAAAGGAGTACGTCAAGGCTGTATATTGTCACCCTGCTTATTTAACTTATATGCAGAGTACATCATGAGAAATGCTGGGCTGGAAGAAGCACAAGCTGGAATCAAGATTGCCGGGAGAAATAACAATAACCTCAGATATGCAGATGACACCACCCTTATGGCAGAAAGTGAAGAAGAACTAAAGAGCCTCTTGATGAAAGTAAAAGAGGAGAGTGAAAAAGTTGGCTTAAAGCTCAACATTCAGAAAACTAAGATCAACATTCAGAAAACTAACTTCATGGCAAACAGATGGGGAAACAGTGGAAACAGTGTCAGACTATTTTTCTGGACTCCAACTGCTGATGGTGATTGCAGCCATGAAATTAAAAGATGCTTGCTCCTTGGAAGGAAAGTTATGACCAACCTAGACAGCATATTAAAAAGCAGAGACATTACCTGGCCAACAAAGGTCCATCTAGTCAAGGCTATGGTTTTTCCAGTGATCATGTATGGATGTGAGAGTTGGACTATAAAGACAGCTGAGTGCAGAAGAATTGATGCTTTTGAACTGTGGTGTTGGAGAAGACTCCTGAGAGTCCCTTGGACTGCAAGGAGATCCAACCAGTCCATCCTAAAGGAGATCAGTCTGGGTGTTCATTGGAGGGACTGATGTTGAAGCTGAAACTCCAATACTTTGGCCACCTGATGCAGAGAGCTGACTCATTGGAAAAGACCCTGATGCTGGGAAAGATTGAGGGCAGGAGGAGAAGGGGACGACAGAAGATGAGATGGTTGGATGGCATCACTGACACAATGGACATGGGTTTGGGTGGACTCCAGGAGTTGGTGATGGACAGGGAGGCCTGGCATGCTTCAGTCCATGGGGTCACAGAGTCAGACGCAAGTGAGTGACTGAAGTAAACTGAACATATGTGTTTGCCCTTTAACTCAGCAATCCCAATTCCAGAAATCTATCCTTAAGGACCTACTGGCAAAAATATGAAAAGACATGTACAAGGCTCCTCATGACAGCACTGTTTGAAATCACAGAGGCCAGACACAATTCAGCCACCCGTCAGTAGAGACTGGTTGAATAGATACAGTACATTCACATGGTGGAGTACGGTGTACCACAATGCCATGGGGTAACTCTCACAACACATGTGTGATAACAGCAAGGTGAAGAAAGCTATAGCCTGCTGCCACCCATCCTAGAAAGAGAGACTGTGCCTGCAGTCAGATACGCACACACAACCGTACAAATGTATATGCTCATATTAGAAAACAAATAATGGAAAGTAATAGAAGGATAAACCTTTACTTACAGGGGAGGCAAGAAGTAGGTGGTAGAAGCCAAGCTCCTTAAAATAGTTTTTCATACTGGACTTTAGAAGAGTGCAGATATTTCACATGATTGTAAAAGGGCATTAAGATTTTAAAAAAAGAAAAAAAACCTCTAGAAATAGGGACTGGAAGGAAACAAATCAATGAAACATTCACGGCCAATTGTCACCAACACAGAGAGGAACCAAGTGAGTTTAGATTGTAGCAACTTGATGTACATGTCCAGTGGGATGTGCCCTAAGGACAGAATGTTCACACTAGTTTTGATGTAGGTGACGGTGCTGTGTTGTTATGCTGAGGCTGCTAAACCTGCAGGGTGGGGTAAGGACCACGCGTCCCCCTGCGTGACCTGAGGGGGCTGATGCCGCCCACCTGGCACTGATGGTAGAAACAGGCACCTCCCCTTCTCCTGAGGCCCTGACTCCCTGACCCACAGCCAGGGCACCTTCTGCAGGGAGGCCACGTGGCTGTCCCCGGGGGCCTCCTGAGCTGGGCCCAGGATGGGCAGGGGCAAGGGGGTGGGCACCCAAGGAAGCCCCATATCCTGGCTCCTTCCCAGCAGATGTGAGAGTCCTTGGCATCACCAAAGGATGGAGTGGGAGCCTCCTGTCCCTTAAGGGAAGGTGGCAGGCTCTGGAGTTTTCTGGGGGTGAATGAGGCTGCCCACAGACCCTAGCACAAGCCCTGTGGGGGACCAAGGTCCAGGAAGAAATGCTCCCTGGGCTTTTCCCTTCCAAGACAGGTAGCTTTGGGCAAGTCATTCAACCTTCCTGAGACTCAGTCTTGGCCCCACAAAATGGGATGCCGGGCCCTCACAGGGCAGAAATAAGCATTACCATCTGAGGATATACCCCTCTGCCTGGCCCGTCTGTCCTTCAGCTCTGGGCCCGGTGCTCTGCAGCCAGTGTGGGTACTCACACAGGGCAGAGGGAAGCGCAGGTTGGTTACGTCCAGCCCCTTCTTCACGGGCACAGTCACACGGTTGGGCAGCACCAGGTGGGCGGCGATGAGGTCCTCCAGCAGGCTATCTGTCATCTCACTGGGGAGAGTGGGCACGACCAGCTATGGAGGGTGGCAGCACCTCCCCCAGGTCACCTGTCCCTCCGCCCTTCCCTGGACCTGGAATGAGGAGCAGAGCTTGGGGACAGATGGGTCCCTCCCAGCAGAGAGTAGCCCTGACCCCAACCTGTCTGGATGGGGGATCAGGGGAGGATGTAGGGTGTACATTTTGACAGCCCCCCACCCCGATCATGCTCTGTTCCTCTCTGAAGTGTCACATCATGTTAACCAAAAGCAAGGACCTGGATGCTGGGTTAGAATCTCGGCTCCACCAACCACAAGCTGTGTGACCTTGGAAAGTCACTGATCTCGACCTCAGTTTCCTCATCTCTAAAATGGGGATCTCAGTTTCCTCATCTCTACCTGCTGTTATAAGGATGAGTAAATACATGTGAAGTGCTGAGAACAATGCCCCATGTCCAGGAAATGCCAGGTACACGTTCATGACTAGCTCTTCTACTCCCTGACATCACCTTGAAATTCTCTTTATTGCCTGATTCCATCTTGCCAGTACAAGGAGACAGGGCAGTGCCTACAACAGGGCTGGCACACAGTAGGTGCTCAAGAAGTATCTTCTGGACAAAAGAATGCATGACTGGATTCTCTGTGCCTAGCGGGCAGAAATCAGTGGGAATGGCCCCAGTGAGTGAGCAAGTGGTCCTAGCAGCAGGCGAGCCAGCTAGGGGGCACCCTGGCTAGTTCACTGTCCCTCCCTCATGGGAGGTGTGTCCACCCAGGGCTGGAGCCCTTTTCAGCTCCTCTCGGGCCCCAGGGAGGCAGGCTGCTCAGACCAGCTCCTCCTTGCTGGCTTCTGCTATGACAGCTGTCCGCCCCCTCCCACACTGGTGTCTGTGACGTGGTCACCATGGGCAGGAGCCATGTGGGGCTTCTCACACACACATGGGTCAGGGAGGAGTTAATAACAAGGAAGATACTTGTGTGTGTCCACACCCACTGTGCCAGTACCACACATACCTGAGTGTTCTCCCAGGGAACTCACGACAGAGGAACTAGGTTCCCATTTACTGAGAAAGAGCCCAGAGAGGTGAAGGAACCTGTCCAGAGGTACACAGTGACTAATGGGGGGCCAGGAGTCTGGCCTGCTTCCAGAGCCTGCGCTCACCCCTCATCAGCCCACACGGCCTCCTCTGGGACATCTCATCTCATGGTATCACTCCAAACACACCAACCCTGACCCTCTGGAGGGGCAGGTCCCACGCCTCTCCTGGTGTAGAGAGCAGAGAGGGTTCAGCCGTGGGGCAGCTCCTGTCACTGACCGCACAGCCTGGGGTGGGGCCCACCTCGGCTCTGCCTAGCAGTCCACACAGGCCCTTACTTGATTCCTGGTGCATCCAGCAGGTTGGTCAGGCCTGTCCAGTTGATCTGCAGGTGCTGCAGGGGCAGAAGGGGGCAGTTAGGCTGGAAGGAGCCAGGAGCCCCGGCTGAGCATCCTCACGCCCACCCCCATGGGAATTCAGCCTGTGGGGGTGGGGGTGCCCTCTGCACAGTGCTGGGTGGGTGAGGCATGTCCCATCCTGCTCAGGACCAGGGCTGTCAGGTGGGCTGCTTCCTGCTGAGACCACAGGAGCGGCCCAAGCGCACAGCCAGGCCAGCCTGGCATCAGAGAGCCTCTGCTCCACCCTAGGCAGCTGTGTGACCTCGGCTGGCCACGTCTCATCTAGCCGGCCTTCTTCCTGGTCTTGGGGACAGCAGGGTGGAGCTCCTAGGCCTCCCAGGGAGCATATGAGATGATGGGTCTAGGTGGGCTTGGGCACATCTGTTCTTGGGCTCAAACCCAGTGCCTGGGCAGCGGGGGTCAGCACCGGTTCACAGGGAGCGGCAGGACTGCCTCGTCCTGGGGACTCACTGGCTTTTGAAGGAAGAACATAGTCACAGCTCCCACAAAGGGCTTGTCCACCAGTAGGGGCTCCAGGATGATCCGCAGCGTGCCCTGCAGCTGGACGGGAAGGAGGGACCTCAGCCACCCTTCTCCTCATACCTGTTGCGCTGAGCAAGGCCGCTCCTGGCTCTTTCATGTCCAGGCCACCCCCAAATGTCAGGGCCACCTGCCACCACTGCAGCAACCGCACTCAGGGAAGAGAAGCCTGCATGCAGCAGCCACCCCTTTGCTGGCCACCAAGGGTCCCGGCTGCCCTCCACTGCTGTGCTGTCTGTGGGCCTTCAGCCTGGCCCACAGCTGGGGCCCAGGCATGCTCTCCACCTCAGCTCCACTCCTGCCATAAGCTCCACCTCCTCCATCCACCTGGGTTTCTCAGCACCCGCTCAGCATCTGCAGAGCCTCTCACTTCCTGGGGTCATTGAAGCCTCTCTGGCAAGGAGATTCCACCAACAGCGGCAGGATGGGGCAGTCCTGAGCAGTGGGGCAGTGAAGCCCAGCCACCAATTCCTGGTCTGTGATCTCGGGCCTGGAGTCCCTTGATTGGTACCAGCCTCTGTGCCTGGTGTCATCGCCCCCTCTGCAGCCTCCTCCAGTGTCACCCCACTCCCCGTGCCCTGACCCCAACCCTGGAGGTAGTCACACCAGCCTCCACCCACCTGGATCCCGTTCACACCAGCCTGTATCTTCTGCAGCTCCACACTGATCTCACAGTCCCCGATATAGCTGGAAGTGGGGAGGGAGGAGGAAAGTTGAGGGCAAGGGTAGGTCCACAACTCAGAAAGGTCAAGAAACCGGCCCAGAGCAGCCCAGCACAAGCCTGAGCCCTGCATCACCTGGATGTGGACTCCCTGACAGCCTCGGCCTTTCTCAGCTCTGTGCAGACATTGCCCAGACTCCTAGAGACAGTGCTCAGGGACGCCACACCCAGAGTCTAATGCACATCCCCACCTCTGCCTTCAAGGGCAGCGATTCTGCATACCCCTCATCCCATGACACCCCATGGATGCCAAAGAGGAGGTCTGGGGTGCACACCCTACTATGCTTCCACCCCATCTCTGCCCAGGTCTCCGCCTGAAGACCTCAGAGTAGCCCTGTTGCCTCCCTCCAGCCACTCATGTGGGTTGTTGCTGGGGTAATGAGGTGGGCAAGTAGTAAGATCTCAGAAGACTGAGTCCAGCTGGTGCTCCTGCCAAGCAATGGTCACAGGGAGCCCAGAATGGGTGCCCTTGAAGGTAGTCAAGGACTGAAGGAGAAGCGGAGGGAGAGGGCAGCTATCCAGTATCTGTAGGGTGCAGGCTGAGGAGCCAGACATCACAGAAATGCTGAGTGTCCCCTGGAAGAGTGGGGTGTGCCCG
The DNA here is from genome assembly GCF_029378745.1 of Bos indicus. NCBI lineage: Eukaryota > Metazoa > Chordata > Mammalia > Artiodactyla > Bovidae > Bos > Bos indicus. Next base: position 131,017,875 of record NC_091760.1, read on the forward strand.
GGGATCCCAGGGGCTCCCTGAGCTGACTGGAGAGCTGGGTGGGTGGGCTAGATAACTTTGACCAGTGCCAACTATTCACACAAGCATCCTGTGGCAGCCTTGGGGCCACAAGGGCCCAACTGCCAACAGTATCTTAACACACTTGAGACCAGCCCACAAGTGGGGATGGGCATTCCCAGAGTTACTTCCTGTCTTCCCAGTGTGTTCTCAGCACCAGTCTCTGGGCTAAGGACAGGATATATGTGGCACTGGAAAGGAACAGGCAACATTGTGGAACCTCGGGAGTTGATCCTTGGTCCTTTAAGCACAGTTTAAATCCCACCACCTCCAGGAAGACTTCCTGGGTTGAACCTCCATTCTCTCTGACTCAAGCCTATTATCAGCTTCATTCAAAATAAATGTCCTTGCCTGATCCACTAATCAAGTCACTCACATGTCTTTGCATCCTTTAGTTTTTCTGAGGTGCCACAGTGCCCAGTTTTCCCCCTGGCCTCTCACAGCCTGTACTCCGAGCTCCCTGGGCCACACCACAAGTCCCCACATTTTCCTTTCACACTTGCTCTCTCTTGCTACATCCTCTGTGAGACAGCTGATCTGACCCTCCAGGTGACTGGGCTCTGGCCTTCAAGAAAGCTCTGCTGCCTGGGCCTTGGTACCCAAAGCACGCCTGGTGCCTGGTCTGTGGGAGGAGCCAGGCCTAGCCTAGTGGCTCTCCTGGGACCATCCTCCCCATCCCAGCAAGGACCCCATGCTCCAGCCCAGCTGGCAGAAGGGGCTTATGTGCCATGAGAGGCTTTCACACTCCACATGAGTGTTTATTTGCAACTCCATCTTCAACCTGGCTATTCCCACAGTGCTCCCCCATCCCCCACACCAGGCCCCCAGGGGCACAAGGGCTCACCAGATCTGCAAGTCCAGGACCACCTGTCTGCGGTTGCGCTGGTCTGTGTGCGTCTTGACGCCGTTGACCCTGGGGCACTGGAAGAGATGCCAAGGTTGGGGGGTGGTGGTGGCGGCAGGGAGTGACCTGGTCAGCAGGGGTCTTACATGGGGTAGGGGTGCAGCAAGGGGTCGCCAGCCCTGCCCATTGGTTTCAACCACAACAACCCATGTGACCACTGCACTCCAGGGGTGAGCACAAACAGAAAAACCCACCCTGTAGACCCTGCCCACCAGTGGCATCTTAATACCTCCCTCTACAAACAAGCAAAATTTTCATAATGGAGAAACAGTTCAATCAACCACAGTATTATCCTCCTACTCTCTCCATGCAAAATGATACTTACAAACGCGTTGACACATGAAAAGGTGACATCAAAGAATACAGACCAACAGTGCAGGAAAAAAGTATTACAGGGATATGATGAGCAGTTCATTAAAATTATTATGTACATTTTTTCAAAGAGTTTGTGGTGTGATATGTCAGCTTTTTAAAAAGTATAACTTGTTATAATTTATTTTCTTATACATTCTCATATTTAACATTTATTTTTGTCTTGGTTTTATATTTTAACATTCCTTTTCTTTAAGAGGGCCCCCCAAATTGCAGAAGCTTCAGATGGGAGAGCACTTGGCTAGATGTTAAAGACCCAGAAAAGCCAGCAGAAGCCTGGCGGGGAGGAAGGGCCTGTCACTGACTTGCCCCAGCCTGGAGTCTGCTCCTGGGCTGGTGGCTGGCCTGCAGGCACCTGTGAGAGCCCAGCCAGCCCCAAGAGCCCCATCTGTGGAGACTTCCCCTGGAGCAGGCCGCCCAATTGAAGGTTCCACCACAGAGAGGAGGGGTAGCCACTGCTTATAGTCTGTTCTGTGTCAGGCAGGCGGTCCCAGCCCAGGGCTCATGGTGAGGTGTGGGGCGCCAGGCTGGTCCGGTGCTCCATGTGGAGCACTACTCACCTGGCCATGCACAGTGGCCCCGATGCCAGGCCTGTTAATCACGCTTCACAGCCGCCCTCAGAAATGGGTCCTTTCCTCTTACAGATGAGGAAACTGGAACTCAGAGAGGTTAAATCACTGGCCCAAGCTCATAATAGCAGTGAGCAGGGTTGGACATGGACACAGGAATCCAAGGAAGCAGGAAACATTCTTGGGCATGAAGGGAGTAGGTGGATGGGGTGCACTGGGCCTGGCTAAGCAGGAAGGTCACAGGCAGAGACCTCTGTGATGCCCCGCAGTGGAGAGGTGGGGAGGGGAGAGGGATGGGAGAGTTAGGAGGGGTGGGAGGAGGCAGGACACAAAAGACTTTGAATACCAGGACCAGGCATTTCCCCTGCAGGGCCAGGGCATCTGGTCAGTCTGCAGGGCCCCCGCCAAGTGCTCATGAGAGGGTGAAAATCACCCTTCAGGACCAGCCGCTCCTAGTGAGGTAGGAGGCAGAGGAGCCCCAGGGCAGGACAGCTGGCATTCATCAAGAGGAGTAAAACTGAAGCTCTGTTTCCCCTAGACACTCCAAGGACAGTCAGTGGCAAGAGTTGACTCTGAAGTAAAGATGACTGCTCCTGAGGTCAAGGAAAACTTCCCTGTCTGTACATGCGCAGGAAGGCTCCTTGGGGGTCAAAAAGGGAGGGCAGCCCCCCATAATGTGTGGACATGCACCCACCGGCCTCTGCAGCGGAATCCATTCTTAGCAAAAAGTTCTGCATGCATGTTTGGGAGGGTTCTAGAATAGGTCAGATGTGGGGAAAGAAACCAGATAATTGGCCAAAGGTAAACAAAGACCTGGAAGGACTGCCCTATATAATGATTTAACCACCTCTTTCCTGCGCTCCTCATTACGGGTGACGCCCACACCCTTTCTCCCTGGGTGTGTATTTCTGCATTGTTTCTGTCTTAAACTATTTCTGTGTGCTCTCACACATGTTATGATAATAAGCTCTGTGTCTCTGATAATAAACTTTGTATCTGTTTTTACAGTTTTTGCCTCCTTGAAACACTTTTGCTTTCAGTGGGGGTAAAAAGCCAGGGAGCAATATCAGAAATTTCAGCAACCTCAGATATGCAGATGATACCACTCTAATGGAAGAAAGTGAAGAGGAACTAAAGAGCCTCTTGATGAGGGTGAAAGAGGAGAATGAAAAAGCTGGTTTAAAACTCAAGATTGAAAAACTGAAGATCATGGCATCCGGTCCCATCACTTCATGGCAAATAGAAGGGGGAAAAGTAGAAATAGCGACAGATTTTATTTTCTTGGGCTCCAAAATCACTGCAGTGACTGCAGCCACAAAATTAAAAGATGCTTGCTCCTTGGAAGAAAAACTATGACAAACCTAGACAGCATATTAAAAAGCAGAGACATAACTTTGCCAACAAAGGTCCGTCTACTCAAAGCTATGGTTTTTTCAGTAGTCGTGTATGGATGAGAGTTGGACCATAAAGAAAGTTGAGTGCTGAAGAAATGATGCCCTCAAATTGTGGTGCTGGAGAAGACTCTTGAAAGTCCCCTTGGACTGCCAGGAGATCAAGCCAGTCAATCCTAAAGGAAATCAGTCCTGAATATTCATTGGAAGGACTGATCCTGAAGCTGAAACTCCAATACTTTGGCCACCTGATGTGAAGAGCCAACTCACTGGAAAAGACCCTAATGCTGAGAAAGATTGAAGGCAAAAGAAGGGTGTGGCAGTAGAAGATGAGATGGTTACATAGCATCACTGACTCAATGGACATGAGTTTGAGCAAACTCCAGGAGATACTGAAGGACAGGGAAGCCTGGAATACTGCAGTCCATGAGGTCACAAAGAGTCAGTCACATCTTGGCGACTGAACAACAACAAGCCTCTATCCCTTGATGGTCTGGCTTTCATCCAGGCTACCCAGGTAGCCAGCCAATTCCTGGGCAGGGAAATATCTCACTTCAGGACTGCTCACTGCTACCTCACTGAGATCACTAGGCCTGCTTCTGCTGCCAGCAAGGGACCGCTTTCCAGCAGCACATGGTCCCACAGGCATCACCGCCCGATGGGCAGCCTGGCCAGGCAGGCTCTGCTATAAACACAGCAGTCTGTGGGCTTCCTAACTCTTCACCTGCTGTGTGCCCCTCTGGGAAGTCCTCCCTGACTCCCAGAGCCCCCATGCCTCTCCACTCCTGAATCCACGCGTTCCTCCATCATCACGTATACACTGCCAGGTCAGCATCTATCATCCACCAGCTTATACATCTGCCTCCACAGAAGGACAGAGTTCTTCCTGAAGGCAGGGGTACAGCCACAGCATCTCTGACTACAGAGCACATGGCTGGGCTCAGTGAGGCATACATGAGTGAAGCAGGGAAAGAACAAATAACCAACAGATGCTGAGCCAGTCCAGCCGGAGCCTGAATCAGAACCCCCAGGCTCAGGCCAGCCTGACCTGCCCCCACTCGGGCGGCTAGCTGAGCACACACCGTGGGGCTGGAAGACAGCTCTCAGCGGGCCAGCCTGCCTTCTGACCCCTGCTTATTCTGGGGCAGACCAGAGGCCAGCACCTCTGGTTGACAGGGTGATGGACTTCATGGTGGCTCTGTCTGAGGTACGCATTTCCGATGATCGAAATAAGACATTATAGAGGAGCTATAGGGCAGGAAAAGTGAGGCAGGAGGATGGACCAGGAAATGCAGCCTAGAGTCGGGACAGGACGTTAGGTGTGTTCAATACACACACTTTTATCCTGGTCACTGAACCAGCATGGATTTGTAACACAGATTGCCAGTATCAATCAGTTAGTAGAGACTTAGTCACTGCTGTGAAGCACTGACCCCCTACTCCATGAAGGTGAGTTCTCCCCAGCTGATGCTGAGGTTAGCAAGCATGACTGGTAGATTTTTGTGCGGGCTGGCTTCCACCACATGGCGTGTTTTCAAAATTGTGCTTTAGGAGAATGGAATTTCCTCCCACTTCTCCTGTCTGAGCCAGGCTTCCCTAGAACCCGCAGAGACAGTGGTGCGGAGATCAGGAGCTGAGGGGTTTATCCTGAGGCCAAGAGACTGGGAAGTGCAGGTGGGGGCTGGGTACCCTGTGAGTCAGGCGTGACCACCGCCCCCCTGCCCCCCCGCACCGTGGGGGCGGGGAAGAGCCTGCTGCCCCTCCCGAGACAGCACCAACCTTCTGTCCAAAGTAGAGCTTGGTGAAGGTGAAGGTCCTCAGGTGCATGCTCTTCTCCCGGATCTTGGGCTCCAGTTTCTCCCGGAACTTGTTTTCCATGATCATGCTGAGGTAGGGCCAGATCTGGGAGATGATCTGCGAGGACAGGAAGATGCCCTACGTGCTCAGGTCTGTGATCCTTGTCCCAAACCCACAGCTGCCCAGGGGCAGTCCTTACACCGCAGCACCCATTAGCCTGTCTGCCCACCCCGTCCCATCAACCTACCTGGTCCATCTGTCTGCTCATCAAACGTTGGATAACTATGGCCATGGTTCTCATGCTTACAGTGAGATCCCAAGATTTGCTGCCATTGTGCAGCCCACCATGAAACAGTCATTCAGTGAATTAATAAGATGAAGCTCTTTGGTTCTGTGCTAAAACATATGCCACCCAAACCAACACCATGGTGTAAATAAGGAGCAGGTGCCAGAGGTTTAAGAAGAAGAAAAAAAAAAGAAACCACAGAAGATAAATTTAAATTGTTTCCTATGGATTTGATTTTTTTCCCTAAGAATCAGAGAAGGTTGCCTATAGCTGAATTCTGCAGCAGGACAACTCATGGCCCTGGGAACCAAGTGTGGGACCTGGGGAGAGAGGGTGGCAGAGACAGGGGACCTGGTGGCAGGAGATGGTGATCAGAGAGGGATACAGATGGCATTGGAGGTATGGGCTGGAGGGGCAGCAGCCCATGTGCTCTATTTGGGACAGGCCTACTCCCTCTTCCTCTCTGGGACCTGGGCCTTTATTTATTTTAGTTTTGTGTGTGTGTGTGGACCATTTTGTCTTTTACTGAATTTGTTACAATATTGCTTCTAGCTTACCTTTTGTTATTTTGGCCACAAGGCATGTGGGATCTTAGCTCTCCGCCAGGGATCAAAACCTGCACCCCCCCAGCCCCCACTGGAAGGCGAGGTCTTAACCACTGGACCACCAGAGAAGTCCCTTGTGCTTTAGAGATGCAGCTCCCTCTTTTCAAACCCCAATCAGAGGAGACTGAAGGAGGTGAGTTTCAGGGCTTAATGCCCATTCTCTCAGAGGCCTCGATGAGCCAGGCATTGTGATTCTTTAATTACCTCATTAATCCTCACAACAACCCCATGAGGCAGGGACCATAATTATTCCCATTGCACAAAGGCAGGAAGCAGCTCTGAGACATCAGGGGACCTGCCCTGGTTGCAGAGCCAGTGCTGCCAGATCGTGGCTGGGGACCAGGCGAAACCCAGCAGCTGCTGTCAAATCCCTAATCACAGCCTTCCTCTCCCCAGGACACGCTGGTCTCAGCCTGGTGGGATTGGAGGCCTGCATTTCCCTCTGTACCTTCTATCTTTTCTGCTGTGGCCATGCATTAATTTCGCAATTAAAAGACAAAAATTTCACAATTAAAAAAAAAAACTTCTTTTTTTAAGAAAAGAAAGTCATTGTCTGGTGAGGAGAAGAACCCTGAGGATGGGAAAAGTGGAAGGCCACCACCCCAGGGACTAAGGACCACCTTTGGCTCCCAGACAAGGCTTCCACCAGGACTGCAGGACTGCCTTGCTCACACAAGCTTCCCCCATATCCCCGCCCCATCCAGGGTCCACGCCAGGCCCAGAGGGAGGACAAGGCCTAGAGTGAGGCCAGCACCCCCAGGCCCGCCCCGGCCTTACCTTGTTGGCCCATTCAACCCGTTCCACGTCCGGGAAGTGAATCTAGGGAACAGAAGGCCGAAGAGGAAGTTAGACTTGAGACCTGCCGCCCTCCCAGAACCAGGCAGGCTCCCACTCCCAAGCACAGGAGCTTTGCTGAGACCCACCCTGGAGACCCAGAGCCCACCCTCCAGGAGGGGAACTAGCCCGGTGGTGCCCACCCGCCTTGGACCACCTGACACTGATCCGACCCTGGACGGGAGACGTGGAAGGGCCGTTCTGCACTGACCCTCCACCCTCACCTTCCTGATAGAAGCATAGAACCCCAACCTGGGCCTCCCCCAGGGTGACACCTGAGTTGGCTTCTTGCAAATTCCATCCCCCTTATTTTAATGATACAAGTAATCATAGCCTCTGCAGAAAAATTAGGAAATATAGCTAAACAAAAGGAAAAATATTTTATCAGAGAACACTGCCTGGTAATAACTGTCATTGCCAGGTTGATTTCCAGGCTCTTCTAGAAACAAGTATCTGTAGTTTTCACAGAAACTGAGGTCACAGCGCTTTTTCTTAGCCTGCTTTTTTTCACTTAACAATATATTATGACAGTGCTGACCCAAAGGTAACTGCTGCCCATTTGAAAGGCCAACAAGGGCACTCTGCCATTTTCAGGGGCAACTACAGAGTGGGATGCCCCCTCACCTCCCTGGGCCCCACCCAAGGCTCCCTGTCTCCAGCAGGGAGGCCCCTCAGGCCAGGTCCTATATTCACAGCCTTGGGCCTGCCAGGTGAGGGGGATGGAGGTGGGGGGAGGTCCCTGTGAAGTGACAATTCTGTTGCCTAACCTTCGCATGACATGATTCTGAGGGTGCTGAATCCCTCCCCACAAAAGTCTCAGTTTCAGAATGTCTACTGAGCTTAATACCCACCTCCTACTCCAGCCCCACCATCATCCCCAGCACCAGGATTTTCTGGGATGGACACAGTAAGCATGTGTGCGTGCCATGGATCCATAAAACGAAACGATGTCGTTTTACTGTTGCCCTGCAAGTGTCTGGAGCATGAAGTCAACCCCAGATCAGGTTCCTGGTGGGCCTGGGACCTCCTGAGGAGGAGAAAGGGCCAGGCCTTCCCACCCCAGGGGCTCAGAAGGTGCGCTGTCCAGGGACTGAGTATATGTGTCTATACAGTGCACACGCCTAGTGCAGCCCTGTCAAATGCCAGCCCCTGTGCTGCCCAGAGATCCCCCAAGGATCCAAACACAGACCGAGGCCTCGTCCACCTGCCCAGGAGAAGAGCTGTTCCCAAAGGAGGGGAGAGAAACTTCATTCTCTCATGAGCAATATTTTTTGTCCTGTTTTTTCAATTTCGGCTGCACTGAGTGGCTTGCAGGATCTTGGTTCCCCAACCAGGGATGGCACCCATGTCCCCTGAAGGGGAAGTAAGGAGTCTTAACCACTGGACCACCAGGGAATTCCCTTGGAGCAGTTGTTAACAGTCTGAGAGGTTAGAGGAGCCCAGTGCTTCTGAGACCCCTGGAACATCACACCATCCTCCCAGGCTCAGCTTCCCCAGCTCTGGGCCTGGGGCCGATACCAACTTGGAGAAGCATCTAATATTCCCAGGTGCTGCCAATACTGCCTGGTTCCCAGAGAGGGAGCCAGTCTGGCCCAGGAACGCAAGGGGATGGGGAAGGAATCTTGCGGGGAGTGGGGCAGGAGCCTGACCAGTTCACCAAACTGGATTCCAGGCCAGCGCAGGGGGAGACTCCTCCATTACTCCTGGGAACACTCACTACCCAGCACTGAAGTAAAACTCCTGCATGTGGGGCTGAACCAGACCTCTTTCCTTCCTTTGATTGCTCCATTCACCTCTCTCTTAGACCTCCCTTCTTCCCAGCAGCCTTCCCAGAGCTCTCAGGTTGAGGCTCAGTGTCCCGATTAGGTGTTGCTGCTTCTCCATTACAGCTTTCAACACCCCTCATTAAAGTTGCTTGGCCTTCTGCCTGCCTCCTCACCGCATGGCAAGCTTTGGTGGGCTGACTCAGCTGTGCTCCCTCCTAGTGCCCATCTCAGGTGTATGAATGTCTTAATAACTATTTGTGGAATGAATGAATGAATGTGGAGTGAATGAATGCTCCTGTCCTCAAGGAGCTCCCAGGCTGCTAAAGGAAGCAAGCCATTAACAGGCTATTCCAGTACAGGATCAGCACCCAGGCTGGGGCAGGGGGGCCCACAAAAGGGAGAGTTTGGTTACAGCGGGGCTGTCACTGGAGCCTCTGCCCCTCTCCTGCCCAGGCCTGCTGGCTGGACCTTTCATACCCTTCCTTCCACCTTAACTTCCCATCCCGCCCCACACACCTTATGTGCATACCCCTTCCAATGCACTGCACCCCTGCCCAGGTGGTTTTCTCCCCTGGAAGCTGAGAAGTGCTGATCTGCTGGATCCTGGAAAGGTGATCCAGTGTGCTGGGTCTGACCTCACCCACACTCGGGATCTAGTCAGGCAAAGATCCCCGCACTGCCTCCATCTGATGAATCCAATAGATTCATCCGGGGGCACCAGGGTGGGGCTTCTAATTCATTTTTAACAAGCTCCTGGCATGATCCTAGAGTTCAGTCAGGGCTGGCTCTAAGGGGCCACTGACAGCCCACCTCCTGCATTAGAGTGACCCACACTCACCCTGAAGGGAGGACAGCATGGCAGGCCCAGGGCGCGCACTGAGTACATTGTCAGTCTCTACTGACCACCCTCGCCCATATTTGAGGCTCCTGCCTAAGAGATGCTCCCAGAGAGTGAGTCTGAACCCCTGACACGAGCAGTGATTCAGACAAAGAGACCATCAGGACACCCTATTTCGCCTTAGGCACCGAAGGGCCTCCCTGGGCCTGAATCTTAGCCCTGTCTCCCTCCTCCGGGAGACAACACAAGAGCTGGGCCACCTCCTTTGTGACTGCCCCTGAGTAAGTTCTGGACCAAGGAAGGAAGCAGACAGGCTGACCTTTATGGAGCAACTGCTCACACCCAGTGCGTCGTCAGTCCCATGCAGACAAACGAGTCTTTCTCTTATTATAATTTAGACCTTTCCTGATTCCAAAGTCTCAAAGTTATTCTGTTTTTATCTATTGGCTTTGTGTTTTAGTTTTCACATAAAAGTAAGGTCTTCAATAGTCTGGAATTTTTTTTTATAGTGGGTGAGGTAGGTATATAATTTATCCACACACTTGAAGTCAATTTTCTAAGAAGGAAGATAAGGGGAAGGAGCACAGGAGGAGAAAGGAAGCGGGGGGAGGGGGAGAGGGAGGAGGGGAGGAGGTGGGAGGTTAGTTCACGTTTCCTACTAACTAGTGAAGGTACTTCCCTCACACACAAGCTTCTCATGTGCACCTCAGCGTGTTTCAGGACTTGGCACTGAACACCACAGTCTGTTTGCCTGTTCTGGCATCACTACCACACTATTTTGGGGTAGGGTGATTCCCCTCTTTTTGCTTTTCTTTTTCAAACTGCTTTAGATAATAGTAGGTATTTCTGCTTCCATATGAATTTCAGAATCATCTTGTCAACCTTCCCCAAAAATACCCTCCTCGGATTTTGATGGTTATATTTCCAAATTCATAGATTAATTTGTGGAAGAACTGACCTCTTTAACAGTATGACATTTTGCATCCATGAGCAGAATATTTCCCTTTATTTATTAATATTTGTATGAACTCATCCAAATTCATTTTTGAAAAATACAATTATTTTGTATGATTGTATTCACATTTAGGATCATAACCTTTTCTCTAAAGAAGTCCTACACATTTTTTGTTACATTACTCTGTGGGTTTTGCAGTTACTAAAAATGATGTTTCATTTTCTGGGCAACTTTTCTTGAAATTTGTTACCAGTTCTGTTAATTCTTTTTTTTTTTTTTTTTTCTGTTAATTCTTATAGGTAATTTATACACATTTGTAACCTCCAAGTGATAACAATTTCTTTTTTTCCCACTCCCTATCCTTATACCTGTTTCTCTGTGCCAGTCCTCTGGCACTACACAGGCACTCATGGTGATAGCAAATAGCTCTATCTGGTTCCCAACCTCGAAAGGAAGTTTCTCCATTAAGCATGATTTTTGCTATAAATTTGGGAAGACAGCCTCTATCAGACTGAGGAAGTTCTTTTCAATTTCTAAACTTCCAAGAGCTCTCATTATAAATGGGTATTGAACTATATTCAATACTTTCTCATATCTATTGAGCGACTCAAAGTTATTTTTTCCCTTTCATCCATTAATGTGATCAACTTAACTGATGTTTCTTTCTAAACCAGAACCATCTCTCTTTCCTAGGATAAATCCTACTTAAAATATTTAGCTAGCCTGATATCTCACTTAGGTTTTATACACTAATGATTCAAAGTAATACCTACAGCTTAAGTCCCCTTGGACTGCAAGGAGATCCAACCAGTCAATCCTAAAGGAAATCAGTCATGAATATTCATTGGAAGGACTGATGCTGAAGCTAAAACTTCAATACTTTGGCCACCTGACGCAAAGAACCAACTCATTGGAAAAGACCCTGATGCTGGGAAAGATTGAAGGCGGGAGGAGAAAGGGACAGAGGATGAGATGGTTGGATGGCATTACTGACTCACTGGACATGAGTTTGAGTAGGCTCTGGGAGTTGGTGATGGACAGGGAAGCCTGGCATGCTGTGGTCCATGGGGTCACAAAGAGTCAGACATGACTGAGCGACTGAACTGAACAGCTTTTGTTCTTGGACAATTACTATCTGATTTCGATATAGAGATTTTATGAATAATTGTAAAATAAGTGGGACACTTTTCCTTATATTCTGAAACAACGTATAAATATATGAATTATCTGATTGATGGAATTTAGTACATCTTAACCTATAAAACCATCTTAGCCGGAGACTTCTGAAGGTGGTTAACTCACTCAAAAATGGTATGGACCTAACATAAGCAGAAGATATTAAGAAGAGGTGGCAAGAATACACAGAAGAACTGTACAAAAAAGATCTTCACGACCCAGATAATCATGATGGTGTGATCACTGACCTAGAGCCAGACATCCTGGAATGTGAAGTCAAGTGGGCCTTAGAAAGCATCACTATGAACAAAGCTAGTGGAGGTGATGGAATTCCAGTTGAGCTATTCCAAATCCTGAAAGATGATGCTGTGAAAGTGCTGCACTCAATATGCCAGCAAATTTGGAAAACTCAGCAGTGGCCACAGGACTGGAAAAGGTCAGTTTTCATTCCAATCCCAAAGAAAGGCAATGCCAAAGAATGCTCAAACTACCGCACAATTGCACTCATCTCACATGCTAGTAAAGTGATGCTTAAAATTCTCCAAGCCAGGCTTCAGCAATACGTGAACCATGAACTTCCTGATGTTCAAGCTGGTTTTAGAAAAGGCAGAGGAACCAGAGATCAAATTGCCAACATCCGCTGGATCATGGAAAAAGCAAGAGAGTTCCAGAAAAACATCTATTTCTGCTTTATTGACTATGCCAAAGCCTTTGACTGTGTGGATCACAATAAACTGTGGAATATTCTGAAAGAGATGGGAATACCAGACCGCCTGACCTGCCTCTTGAGAAATCTGTATGCAGGTCAGGAAGTAACAGTTAGAACTGGACATGGAACAACAGACTGGTTCGAAATAGGAAAAGGAGTACGTCAAGGCTGTATATTGTCACCCTGCTTATTTAACTTATTTGCAGAGTACATCATGAGAAATGCTGGGCTCGAAGAAGCACAAGCTAGAATCAAGATTGCCGGGAGAAATATCAATAACATCAGATATGCAGATGACACCACCTTTATGGCAGAAAGTGAAGAGGAACTCAAAAGCCTCTTGATGAAAGTGAAAGTGGAGAGTGAAAAGTTGGCTTAAAGCTCAACATTCAGAAAACAAAGATCATGGCATCCGGTCCCATCACTTCATGGGAAATAGATGGGGAAACAGTGGAAACAGTGTCAGACTTTATTTTTTTGGGCTCCAAAATCACTGCAGATGGTGACTGCAGCCATGAAATTAAAAGACCCTTACTCCTTGAAAGGAAAGTTATGACCAACCTAGACAGCATATTCAAAAGCAGAGACATTACTTTGCCAACAAAGGTCCGTCTAGTCAAGGCTATGGTTTTTCCAGTGGTCATGTATGGATGTGGGAGTTGGACTGTGAAGAAAGCTGAGTGCCGAAGAATTGATGCTTTTGAACTGTGGTGTTGGAGAAGACTCTTGAGAGTCCCTTGGACTGCAAGGAGATCCAACCAGTCCATTCTGAAGGAGATCAGCCCTGGGATTTCTTTGGAAGGAATGATGCTAAAGCTGAAACTCCAGTACTTTGGCCACCTCATACGAAGAGTTGACTCATTGGAAAAGACGCTGATGCTGGGAGGGATTGGGGGCAGGAGGAGAAGGGGACGACAGAGGATGAGATGGCTGGATGGCATCACTGACTCGATGGATGTGAGTCTCAGTGAACTCTGGGAGTTGGTGATGGACAGGGAGGCCTGGCATACTGCGATTCAGGGGGTCGTAAAGAGTCGGACACGACTGAGCGACTGAACTGAACTGAATCACCATTTCTCCTTAGAGGTCAATGGTGTCCTTAAAGGTTAAAGGTCTACTGATCTCTTAGTGTGGTAATCTTGACATTTATATTTTTCTAGAAATGTATCTAGTTCATCCAGGCTTTCAAATGTCTTGAAACATAGTTATTTACAATGTTTCATTGTTTTAATCTGTTATGCCTATATAGTCATTTCTGCCTTTTTCATTCTATCAGATCAGATCAGATCAGTCATTCAGTCGTGTCCGACTCTTTGTGACCCCATGAATCGCAGCACGCTAGGCCTCCCTGTCCATCACCAACTCCCAGAGTTCACTGAGACTCACATCCATCGAGTCAGTGATGCCATCCAGCCATCTCATCCTCTGTCGTCCCCTTCTCCTCCTGCCCCCAATCCCTCCCAGCATCAGAGTCTTTTCCAATGAGTCAACTCTTCGTATGAGGTGGCCAAAGTACTGGAGTTTCAGCTTTAGCATCATTCCTTCCAAAGAAATCCCAGGGCTGATCTCCTTCAGAATGGACTGGTTGGATCTCTTTGCAGTCCAAGGGACTCTCAAGAGTCTTCTCCAACACCACAGTTCAAAAGCATCAATAGTTTATCTTTCATAATCAAGCTTGACAAAGTTGTACCTGTTGTCCTGTTGTTTAATCTTTTCAGACAACTAACTTCAGTTAATAATTTTCTTTACCTTTTATACTTTTGGCTGCACTGAGCAGCCTGAGGAATCTTAGTTCCCAACCAAGGATCAAACCCCATGCCCCTTGCACTGAGAGCATGAAGTCTTAACCACTGGACTGCCAAAGAAGTCTCTACTGTTATTTTAAAATGTTTCTTCATTTTCATCCTTATATTTATCATGTTCTTCTTTCTTCTTTGATCTAAACCTATTGTTCTTTTATTAGTCAGACTCTCTGAGTTTTAGAGTTGAATCATTTTTCAATTTTTCTTATTTTATCATAAATTTAAAGTTATAAATTCCCTTACAATTTTCAACATTGTTTTTCATCATTATTCAGCTCTCAGTTTTTGAAATATCCATGTTTTTAAAAAAGTTTTTTTTTTAAAATTTTAATTGGAGGCTAATTACTTTACAATATTGTAGTGGTGTTTGCTATACATTCACTTGAATCAGTCATGGGTGTACATGTGTTCCCCATCCTGAACCCTCCTCCCACCTCCCTCCCCATGCCATCCCTCAGGGTCATCCCAGTGCACCAGCCCTGAGCACCCTGTCTCATGCATTGAACCTGGACTGGCGATCTATTTCACATATGATAATATACATGTTTCAATGTTACTCTCTCAAATCATCCCACCCACACCTTCTCCCACAGAGTCCAAAAGTCTGTTCTTTACATCTGTGTCTCTTTTGCTGTCTCGCATATAGGGTCATTGTTACCATCTTTCTAAATTCCATATATATGCATTAATATATTGTATTGGTGTTTTTCTTTCTAAAACAATGGTTTTTAAATAGTAGTATTTTAAAATTATCTAGACATATACCTACAACTATTCATTATTGTTTTCTAATTTCATTTCTTTATGTTCCGAACACTCTGCTCATTGGAATATATTGATAATACCTTTGTGGCCTGGTACATGATTCATTGGAATATATCAAAAATATCTTTGTAGCCTGGTATATGATTAATTCCCATGACTGTTCCACATATGACAAATTATTAATCACTGCCTTTAAATAGTGTTTATCCTTGTTTACCCTTTTGTATACTTGATTTTTCATTTTCAGAGAGGAATATATGAAAAACTTCAAGCCCAATTGCTGATTTATCTAATTCTCCGAGCAGTCTGTGAGTAGTTGGCTTATATTTCAAGTTTATATTATGAAGTACATATATGGCCATGATTATTACACCTTCTTAAATATGGTTCCTTTAATGAGCATATTGGAGAAGGGCATGGCAACAACTCCAGTATTCTTGCCTGGAAAATTCCATGGACAGAGGAGTCTTGTGGGTTCCAGTCCATGGGGTGTAAAGAGTCAGACAGGACTGAGCAACTAACATTTTCATACTTTTATAAGCATATAACATCTTTGTCTTTAAGACATATCTGAGTTAATATGAAAATTGTTACTATGGGCTTGCTTTTATTTCAAAGTTGTCCAGTTGTATCTTTTTTCCATCCTGTTTTCAACCTTTTTGAATTCATGTTATGTCCTTTAAGACTTACTTTAATCCCTTATTAGCCCCATTTTACAGATAATGAAACTAAGGCTGAGAGTGAACTTACAATCACCAGCTGTGGAGTACGAGAGCTGTGACCCAGATCCAGGACTGTCTGTGATTTTCCACTCGTCCACACTCACTCCTCTTATAAAACATTACATACCACTGTTTTCATCTCCTGCAGAAAGTCTAATTTGGCAGAGGACTGCCCTCATGGGACCTGAGCCTTCACCACTAAGCCACACTTTCTAAGTCACTAAGGGCTTCCCTGGTGATAAAAGATGGTAAAGAATCTGCCTGCAAGGCAGGAGATCTTGGTTTGATCCCTGGGTCAGGAAGATCCCTTGGAGAAGGGAATGGCAACCCACTCCAGTATTCTTCCCTGGAGAATCTCATGGACACAGGCGGGCTACAGGCCATGGGGTCGCAAAGAGTTGGACATACTGAGCAACTAACACATGCATAGGGTTCCATAGACACTTTCATTTGATCCTCCTCATGTTGTATAAAGTGAACAGCAAACATGCAATTATCCCCATTTTACATATGAGGAGAGGCTCAGAGAATAGCACTTGCCAAAATCAACCAGGAGACCAGAACTCAGATCTTCTCACCTAAGTCCAGCCTTCAAGTCTTTCCCCTCATGCATTTGCCCTCTCCTGCTGCTGCCTGAAACGTCAGCATTTGAAATCTACTTCTTAGTGCTTTTCTAACCTACTCCTATGCATTTAAAATGCCACCTCTGTCAACCTCAGTTTTCTTATCCATAATGTGGGCACAGTACTACCAACTTCACAGAGTTATTGAGAAAATTAAATAAAACAATTCAAGTATGGTGCTCATTATACTTCCCAGCTCAGAGTAAATGCTCCAGAAATGGTGACTGTTGGTGGAAGGCATACAGACCTCAGAGGTACAAACACTGACACCTCTGACCTTAGGTACTTGCCAAAAACAAGATCCTGTGGGTTGTATGTCTAGTTCTGTTTGATCCAAAGCCCAGCAAATTCTCTGGGTCTCCTCGTGCCCATGGCTTTGCACTTTGGGAGACTGCTGAGAAAAGAGAGCAGAAGATGAGAAGAGGATAACACAGCTAAAACCGCTGAAGCACAAGAGGAAGGACCCTGTTGTTTCCCTGGCCTCTGCTGATTGGCTGAGCCCAGTGCCCAAGAGGCCCCATGGGAAATTCTGCCCAATGGGGGTGCTCCAAACGTAGGCAGGGCAAAAGGATCCAATCAAAGCCTCTGCCTCTGTCTTTCCCTCCCCAGGTAAACAAAGGGAAGGCAGAAAAAGAAGCCAGGTTGGCTCACTCTCAGACTGAATCCTAAAGTCATTTTCGTTCCAATTCCCATGAGCCTGGGAGTATCCAGGAGTCTCTGGGACCAGCTAGGATGAGAGACACACCCACCACCAGGCAATGCAAAGGGCTAGACTCTGAACAGTTCTCAAACTTTTCTGTATAAAAACTTCACCTGGAAAGCTGGTGAAATGTGGATTCTTGGTCAGGTCCCTCTGAGATTCTGACTCAGGAGGATGGGGCAGGGCCTTGAAACTTGCATCTTTAATAAGCTCACCTGCTCCTTCTGATCCTGGTGGTGGAGGATGCGAGAGCATGAGTGCTCAGGGCCTCCCAGGCTGGAGGACCTGCCCCAGACCTAGAACAAGGTGGCCCTTCTGCTCCCCAGTGTTCCTGACCAGGGATACAGTCACAGCCTGTGTCTCCAGTGATTACTCTTAGGAGAATATCGCTTTGTCATCAAATTTTTACCCGTAGCCTACGGACCTCACTTCTTTTACAAAGGGAAAATCTTTTGTGCCACAAAGAGCAAAGGGAGGCATGAACTAACAGGTGAAAAACACAGCATCACGATTCTGCCTGGCTTGAGGCTGCCCTGGCCTCTAACAGGTGTGTGGCCCTTTTCCTGCAGCCTCGGGTTTATCCTGATTGAGAGCAGAGAAGTTGCTCAGTCCTGTGCTGCCCACAGGATCTACAATCCAGAGAGAGAAAGGACAGATGTACTTCTAAATGGAGACAGAGCTCTTGAAGGTTCATCTCCATAGAAACACGAACACTCTTCTGACTGATGTATTACGGGTATGGGCAGTTCTCCAGAGCAATCCTGGAAAATTCAAAAGTTGCTGGGGCCTGTGGTCAAGTCACCAGAATCTCAGATGCCTGCTCTTCCGCCCGCAGGAGCCCTTGGGCAAGTTTCAACAGATGAGCTCTCAGCCCACATCTACAGCCTCCGTAAGCTAACACTGTCAAGCTGCTATTAGTGTACTCGGGCCAAAGCCTTCCAGGCAAAGTGGACTAATAATTTAATGATGGCATCTTTAGATATGGTCAAGAGTGGTGGTAATCAGAGCCTAGAGAGGCAAGAAAGACTGCTAATCAAACCAAGTCTGGGACTTCCCTGGTGGTCCAGTGGCTAAGACTCTGCACTCCCAATGCAGGGAGCCCAGGTTCAATCCTTGGTCAGGGAACTAGATCCATATGCTGCAACTGAAGACCCTGCATTCCACAACTAAGAGCCAGTATAGCCATATAAATACACACACACACACACACAAATAAATAAAACAAGTCTAAGAATTCTAGACTGGCAGAGGCCACCAAAATGGTCATGTTGGTGCTTCATCTTTAGGTGGTCACATGCTTTATTTCTTAAACTCTTTAGGAAAAGTGATTGCACAGCAGTGAGGAAATGGAACCAGACTGTGAGGGCTGCATGCCATAGGTGGGCAGGGGGTGGAGGGGTGGAGCCCACAGATGGGCTGAAGTTGGGCTGAGAGGCCTGGACAGGAGGTTCTGGCCACCAGACTCTCTCAGGAGGCAAGGGACTAGAGGGCTTCACTTAGAGAGCATGCCTGTCACTCAGTGAATCCTGCTTCGCACTCACAGAGACAGTGGCTCCTCCCTTGGGAGCAGCTGTGTACAGACATAGAGATACACACAGACATATACAGGTAGGTGGACACACACATGTAGACACACATACCAAGATATACACAGATGCACAGATACATGTACACACAGACACACCCACCCAGAACTACACAGACCCATCCACAGAATCACTTGTTGTTCAGTCGCTAAGTCATCTACAACTCTGTGATCCCATGGACTGCAGCCTATCAGGCTCCTCTGTTCTCCACTGTCTCCCATAATTGGCTCAAATTCATGTCTATCAAGTTGGTGGTGCTATTTTACCATCTCATTCTCTGCCACCCCCTTCTCCCATCACCCTCAATCTTTCCTAGCATCAGAGTCTTTTTCAATGAATCAGCTCTTCACATCAGGTGGCCAAAGTATTGGAGCTTCAGCTTTAGCATCAGTCCTTCCAATGAACACTCTGGGTTGATTTCCTTTAGGATTGGCTGGTTTGATCTTGCAGTCCAGACTCTTAAGAGTCTTCTCCCGCAGTACAATTCAAAAGCATCAATTCTTTGGTGTTCAGCCTTCTTTATGGTCCAACTCTCATATCCATACATGACTACTGGAAAAACCATAGCTTTGACTAGCCAGACCTTTGTTGGCCAAGTAATGTCTCTGTTTTTTAATATGTGGTCTAGGTTGGCCATAGCTTTTCTTCCAAGGAGCACTTGTCTTTTAATTTCATGTCTGAAGTCACCATCCACAATGATTTTGGGGCCCAAGAAAACAAAATTTGTCACTGCTTCCATTTCTTAACCATCTATTTCTCATGAAAGAATGGGACCAGATGCTATGATCCTTAGTTTTTTAAGTGTTGAGTTTCAAGCCAGCTTTTTCACTCTCTTCTCTCACCCTCATCAAGACACTCTTTAGTTCCTCTTCACTTTCTGCCACTGAATCACATGTACACACAAAGATCTAAGTACATACTCTCTTTTCTAGAAAGAAGAAGAAAAAAGCCTCTGGATCCTGCTCCAAAGGGCATTTCTATACACACACTTCTGCTGACTCATCTGATCTTGCCAACCCCTCCCCAGTGGAAAGAAGAGAGAAGATCCTCTCCCAGGTGTCTGGCGGGGAAGGGGACGCTGCACAAGAGGCCTTGCTGGGTTCCTGTCCTCTTGAGACAGTCCCTGCTCTCTGGGTGCCTCTGCAGAGTTCCTCCCCCACCAGAAAATCGCCCATATTTCAGTCACTTATCTCCTGATGAAACATTGCCTTACATCCCTTTTTTTCTCTGTTCTTGGGAGGTAAACGTTTAACCATGAAAACTGCTTTTAAAAATTATTATTATTTTTGACTGTACAGCACAGCATGTGGGATCTTAGTTCCCCAGCCAGGTGCTGAATTTGGGCCCCGAGTATTGGAAGCTTGGAGTTAACCACTGGAACACCAGGAAAGTCCTGAAAACAGCTATTAAATCTGTTACTTTTGGGGTGAAAATCACCCTGCCCAAAGTGCCTTAAGAGAAATAACTGCTTTGCCAGCTTGGAATTCCATTTTTGGGCTTCCCTGGTGGTTCAGGAGTAAAGAATCCACTTGTCAATGAAGGAGACCTGGTTGGGAAGATTCCTCTGGAGAAGGAAATGGCAACCCACCCCAGTATTCTTGCCTGAAAAATCCCATGGACAGAGGAGCCTGGCAGGCTACAGTCCATGGGGTTGCAGAGTTGGACATGACTGAGCAACTAAACAATAACCACTGTTCTAGAATCTGTAGGTTCCTGAACAGCACATCCAGCCTTGAACTGTCCTCAGTTGGCTGGACTCAGCAGGATGACTGAGCAGACAGTCATCTGGGTGGCAGAAGCCTGTCATCCAGGCTGAGGAGTAAGGGCTCAGAGCAGAGACGGACTGCTCTGAGCTACCTGCAGAGTCATTGCTTCAAGGAGTGCATGCATGCATGCAAAGTCGCTTCATTCGTGTCCAACGCATTGTGACCCAATGGACTGTAGCCTGCTGGGCTCCTATGAACCCATGCCCTTCTCCAGGGGATCTTCCCAACCCAGGGATCAAACCCAGGTCTCTTTCACTGCAGGCAGATTCTTTACCACTAAGCCACTGGGGAAGCCCCACCTGAGTATAATTCTAAATTGCCAGAGAGTTCAGTGACCCTGCTAGGTCTGGTAATGCCTTGAGGGTAAAAAAACTTATCCTCTTGCTCATTAAATTAGTAAAAGGCCAACCATCCAATCCTAAAGGAGGGCAATGCCAAAGAATGTTCAAACTACCAGACAATCATGCTCATTTCACAAGCTAGCAAAGTCATGCTCAAAATCCTCCAAGCCAGGCTTCAACAGTACATGAACCAAGAACTTCCAGATATACAAACTGGATTTAGAAAAGGCAGAAAAACTAGAGAGAAAATTTCCAACATCCATTGAATCATAGAAACAACAAGAGAATTCCAGAAAAACATCTACTTCTGCTTAATTGACTACGCCAAAGCCTTTGACTGTGTGGATCACAACAAACTGGAAAATTCTTCATGAGATGGGAATACCAGACCACCTGACCTGTCTTCTGAGAAATCTGTATGTGGGTCAAGAAGCAACAGTTAGAACCAGACATGGAACAACAGACTGGTTCCAAATTGGGGAAGGAGTACGTCAAGGCTGTATATTGTCACCCTGCTTACTTAACTTATATGCAGAGTACATCAAGTGAAATGCTGGGCTGGATGAAGCACAAGCTGGAATCAAGAGAATTTTGCCAGGAGAAATATCAATAACCTCAGATATACAGATGATACCACCCTAATGTCAGAAAGTGAAGAGGAACTAAAGAGCGTCTTGATGAAGGTGAAAGAGGAGAGTGAAAAAGCTGGTTTAAAATTCAACCTTCAGAAGATGAAGATCATGGCATTTGGTCCCATCACTTCATGGCAAACAGATGGGGGAAAATGGAAACAGTGACAGACTATTTTCTTGGGCTCCAAAATCAATGCAGATGGTGACTGTAGCCATGAAATGAAAAGATGCTTGCTCCTTGAAAGAAAAGTTATGACCAACCTAGACAGCATACTAAAAAGCAGAGACATTACTTAGCCAACAAAGGTCCGGCTAGTCAAAGCTGTGGTTTTTCCAGTAGTCATGTACAGTTGTGAGAGTTGGACCATAAAGAAGGCTGAGCGCCAAAGAATTGATGCCTTCAAACTGTGTTGGAGGAGACTCTTGAGAGTCACTTGGACAGTAAGGAGATTAAACCAGTCAATCTAAAAGGAAATCAACCTTGAATATTCATCAAAAGGACTGATGCTAAAGCTGAAGCTCCAATACTTTGGCCACCTGATGTGAAGAAAAGACCCTGATGCTGGGAAAGACTTTAGGCAGGAGAAGGGAATGACGGAGGATGACATGGTTGGATGGCATCACTGACTCAGTGAATTTGAGCAAGCTCCAAGAGACATGACTGAACAACAATAGTCATCATCTTCTTCCTCCTCTGCCTGTTCCTCCTCCATGCTGATAAGGCCACAGTGAAGAGGAAATGAGGACCTTTCAAGTTCTTAAGTTTTGACAGATAAGTTTAATGTGTAATCTATATAAGGAATTAGAGAAACAGGGTCTGAGTTGTTGTGTGTTTTTTTTTTTATTTTAATCTTTTGGCTACATTGCAAAGCTTGTGGGATCTTAGTTCCCCAGCCAGGGATCAAATCCAGGTCCCCTGCATTGGAAGCCCAAGTCTTACCTGCTGGACTACCAGGGAAGTCCAGGGACCAAGATTTACATTGCCGATGTTCAGTGTGGCATTCATGCCACAGATTTTTATTGAAAGCCTATCTGAACTGGGCACTGAGCAAAGAGCTGAAGGTACAGAGAGATATAAGACACACACCTTAAAAGACTATTTGATCTGGAGGAAAAGTTGGGACATAAAAATAGGTAGGTGCAAGTCAACACGGGAAGTGGGTGTGACAGAAGGGTTGCAGCGCAGGTCCCTGAGCTTTGACTTGAAGGAAGAGTCAAGGGAGCCAGACTGGAAGATCAGAGGGAGAAATTTGCAGACACAGAGAGGAAACAACACCCACCTCGGCCCACCAAAGAAACAGGTCCAACTTTGACATAACCAAAATACTGGATGTCCGAGAAATGGTCAAGCCACTTACGGTCTCTTCATATTAAGGATATCATAACCTTTAAGGATTTTTTGAAAGAATGTTTGCAAGATAATATTAAGGCCACAAAAAGAAAAAAAAATTCAAGAGTACAAGTTTTCAAAAGATTGTTTTCATATACCTTTTATACAAAGGAAGTGTTCTCAAACATAGGGTATATTTCCGGGTGGTGGAATTGTAAATGCTTACTCTAATATTTACTTATAGTCCATATCCAAATATCCTACCATGGGAATATTTGCACTTTTATAACCAGAAAAATGAGATTTTTAACCAGTTTATAGCCAGTTACTTTAAAAAGTAAACACAGTGTGGGCAAAAGAATGGATTGGGTGAACCTGGGGTTTTGAAACATCCTACCTCCTGGAGAGTTCCTTGGCTTATCAAGGACTAGTGACCCTGGGCACAGTGGGATGGGACTTCTCAGGCAGGAGCAGCCACCCACACCTACACAGAGAGGGTGCACAGGAGCTGAGCCCTGACTCCCAGTGCAGCCTGAGGGATTCAACCATCATTTCCTTGGTTTGAAGTGACAGGAGAGGTAACGAGAATGAGACTCTGTCCCTTTAATAGTTCCCACTGGGCCAGAAAACATTTAACTGTCTCTTCACTATTTGCAGTAGAAGAGGAGGTGGTGGAGGAGGAGTTGGTGGAGGAGGAAGGAGGGGAAGAGGGAGAGGGGAAACTTTCCTCCAGCACACAGGAACACTTTGGGGCTATGAGCTCTAGGTTTCCTGAGATTTAAAAATGCCTGAGAGTCTACCAGGAGAAGTAACTCTGAATGGAGGGTGGGAGGATAGGAAGGCAGGGCCCCAGTCCCCTGCTCCTCTATGTAGCTGTGTTGTGGCCTTCATGAGTCATGATGAGGATGACAGCTCACACCTCCCAGCAGCTCCCCCAAAGTCACTGGGGTCATTCCCACAGACAGACCGTCTCTGCCTGGGGTCAAGGCTCTGGACCACAAGGCCAAGACAAGCTGAAATCAGCTCTCCGTGCCTTTCTGTCCCCTGGTGAAGGACAGGGGCTGTTCTACCCTTGGCCCTGATCCCAACCTACCAGCTGACCTCCCAATGACTTGGATCCTTAGCTTGGAGAAAAGGTTTCGGGGACTCCTCTATTCCAGGAAGATTCAGCTCCCCGTAACTTGCACCAGGCAGTCTCCTGTGAGTCTCGTTGCTGTTGTTAAGTCGCTAAGTCTTGTCTGATGTCTGACTCTTTACGACCCCATGGACTGCAGCACATCAGGCTCCTCTTTCCTTCACTATTTCCTGGAGTTTGCTTAGATTCATGTGCAATGAGTCGGTGATGCTATCTAACTATCTCATCCTCTGCCACCCCCCTCGCCTTTTGCCCTCAATCTTTTCCAGCATCAGAGTCCTGTGAGTCTGGGTATCATTAATTACCATCCAGATCTGCTCACCCCAGGACAAGATGAGCCACTCAAGTGACCAAACATGATGGAAACTTTGGGTTCGGAGTGACCCACCCCCTCCTACAGCCTCTTCCTCCAAGGAGGCTGTCTGGGTTAGATTCATTCCCTCCCCCATGTTTTCCCAGAACGTGCATTCCACATTGTAGGATCATGCTGTGTCAGAAAAGCCTGTTCTCGTGGGTCTGCATTCAGCTCAGGGGTTCCTTGAAAGCAGGGACCATGTGTCACTCATGTTGTGGGCCAGGGTGCAGCATGGTGCCTGGCATTGCAAGTCCTCAATAGATGCTTGCTCACTGAGTAAAGGAACAAACATGTGGATGCCTAAGTTCCCTGTGCCAGGCCCACATTCTGCCTCTCTTATTACCCAACCCAGGCCCAGGACATGATAAGTCCATGACACATCACTAGGTCGTGGGGCAGAGACCCAAGGGGCATGATTAAAACCTGCCCTGCCCCTTCCTTCCTGAGGATGGGCCTGACTCGGAGCCATATGAATGACCTCACAGAGGCTGCAGAGGCCTTTTGGGAAAGAAGTCCCCAGCTCCAAGCCATGCCCAACGAGTCTTGATGTTTAAAACCAGGCTCCATGGCCCTGACTCTGAGAATTGAGCTTTGGGATTGAAGTTGAGAGTTCCGACCCTAGCTCACAGCTGTCACTGCATTTACTCCCCTAATTAGCAGAATTAGTACAGGACTGACTGTGGGAGCCTGGGCCCTGGAAGACTGCCGCTCCACCCACAAAAGGAATGTGAACTCTCAACCTCAGGAAAGCAAAGCGCTCAGCCCTGGTTGTCGGGCTCAACAGCTGGCACAGAAACTTAGAAGGATCCATCCCAGGTATCATCGTCCCAGGGATGCTGCTGCGAACCTTGGATCGCTCAATGCTTTGAGTGAATGGCTCGCCTCTCCTGGGTGTTTGCTTCAGTGGGCACCCCCACTTAGGTGGTGGGGAGGCAAGAAAGATTGGGAACAGTGTCCTGTGGGTTTGGGGCACTGGAGAAAAGCTAAGTTGGAGCTGATCAGTGGTGGCACACTCCTGCAGCTAAAAAGGCTCTAGAGCATCCCCTAGAACCTCATCATTTTCAGGCAGGAATCAGAGACTCAGAGTCAGGCAGGAATCAGAGACTCAGAGAAGATAGAGGACCTTCGCAAGGTCCCCCAGTGAATGAGCCTCAGACTCCAAGTCCACACGACCACATCACATCAGCCCACTCCCACCGCAGGAGACACACGAGGGTTAACTGTCTCCCATGAAGCTGCCAACTGACTGCTATCAGCTGCCAGGAGAGTGAGCATGGCCAGGCCTGAGACCACAGATAGACACAAGGTTTCTGACAGTTCTTTCCCCTGACTACCAGGCGGGCCCTCATCCCCCAGACACATCCACCTGGAGGCAGGTGAGACTCGTACCAAACTTCCCTCCTCACACCGGCCCACTCGTGCAGGGGCACAAAAATATCTGATAAACAAACCAATTATCCAAGTGAGCGCTGGTCAAGGGCTCCATGAGCAACAACCCATAAACCACAGGGCGGCAAAGGGCCAATTGTGCCCAGATCTTGGAGGCAGCCTGTGGAGACCCAGCTGGGGGCCTGAGCCTCTGGGCAGGGGAGGGTGGAGGCTTCAAGCAGTATAGGTTACCTGAGGAGCCCAGAGCACCAAGGACTGACTCTGAAGATCAGGTGGGAAGTTTAGGAAGTACCAGAGGTGGAATTCCATGAACGGAACCCCAGGAAGGGCTGGAGTCTCCAGTGGGCCCTGCACCCTGCAGCCATCCAACTCCAGAGCACATTTGCTGCTGGGCCATTTGGTAATGAGCTTCATTTCATGTTAGGAAAATAGAGAGTTGAGAGGGCTGGGAAATTGCAAAGGATACAGTGACAGACCCCCAGAGCATGCAGTCATGTCTGGCTCTGAACAAGCAGCTTTTCAGACTCAGCTCATCACAACCATGTGTAGAAACGGAGGCTTCAAGGCCAATGGCTAGATGAGTGGTGGAGCGGGGACTATGGGATCAGGGTCTCTAGTTCTATCACTGTGCTGTCCACCGCTCCCAGCCCTGGCAAGGTGGGCTGACCGCAAAGGCTCTTGAAAATGAAAGTCGCTCAGTCGTGTCCAACTCTTTGCTCTTAATTCTTTGAAAAATCTAAAAACTGAGTATGAGGAACATTGGCATGAGTGGCAGGCAGTGGCTGCTCCCCTGTTCAGAAGAGGAACTGCTGTTTGTCCACGTGGCTGGGTCACATTCACAGGACAAGGGCCTCCCTGGCATCGTCACTTGTGACCCCTTCTATAGCAGAAGCAGCCTTCCCTTGAGCTGTTCCTGGAAGGGAACCAGAGGAGGAGTGGAGCTGTATCAAGTTAGACCAGAAACAACCTCCTTTAACAGGATTTCACACGTGGGGACAATGAGAGCCAGCGCGGGAAAGCAACTTCTCTTATCACCTGGAGGCAGCAGCTGGTATGACATGTTGAGGAGGAGTCTAGTGGGGCAGGAAATGACCGCTGCAGTGAGAAGGGATTGCTGTGGCCTCTCGGGTCTGGCTCAGCCTGGCCTTGGCCTCTGTCCCCTCACAGGGACTGGGTGCAAATTAGAGCAAGGTGTGCACATGGCTGGATAGGCAGCAGGGGCGGGGGTCCACCCCTATTCACTGGGTGCTGGGTGATGACCTGCAGGGCTTCAAGGCCCTCAAGACCTTTTCTTCAACACCCTGGCTAGTGGTCTGCCAGTTGTTAATTAGTAAAAATATTTCTGGACACCAAAGATCATAGTCCATTAATCCCCTTTCACTCAAGAAAACCAGTTCTCCAAACAGGGAAGAAGGCCCACTGAAGGGTCCACATGTCAGATAAAGATGCCCAAGCTCTGAAATCGTAGGCAAGGGTCCCTCTTCCCCACCACATGGGAGCCACCTCTGTCTTCATAAACAGTGTCTGTCCTCAGGAGGCAGGCAGAGGGAAATTCAACCAAGTAGGTTCCAGATTTTCCACATCATCCCTGGGCATGGAAATCTCCACGAGGCAGATTCAAAAGCCCACGTTTGCATCTATTTGTGTGCTCTCCACAGGTGTTCACACAGACAACCTACTTCCCCAGACCTGCTTCACATTCCAGATCCCCAGTCCCAGTCATAGGCACCCAGCTCTCCAAATCAGAATGCAGAAGACCCTGGTCCCTCCTGCACCCTGCTCTAGGGCCCTCCCCCCGCACCCTCGCACCTTGGTCCCCACTACCACTGATACCACCTTGGCTAAAATTGGTTTCTCACCTGGTCTCTTTCCTCCAGCTTCACCCCTCCCGCCCTGCTGCTTTTTACAGGACCTTTCCAAAACCTTCCCCAGACTCCCTTCAGAATCAGCCCCAACCTCCATCACACCTACCTCAATTTGGCCCCTGTTCTTCAGCCTGCACTGCACACATCAGCCAGGCAAAGCACCCAACACCTGCTCAGATACCAACTACACCGTGCCTCCACGCTATGCTCACAGGCCTTCTCTGCTTAGACTGCTCTTGGCAGGGCCACTGCTTCAACCCAGCGGGCTCAGGCCTGGGGTATGGTTTACAGGATAAGAATCCAGGAGGTACCGTCTTGGGTTCTGTCTCATCCATCTCACTGAGCTCCCTGTTGGGTAGGTCCATGTAGCTCTGGGGTCACCTCCCTCAAGAGAAGCCATAACAGTTTCTATGGTGTCTGTAGGAGATAGGGGGTTGGGGAGTATCAGGGCCCCTACAGGATCTGAGTCTTACTCCAATTTCAGAAACATTGCCTTGGTATACAGCTAAGTGCCTGGAGGCCTCCCTAACACAGGGAGGGGCAAAAAGGGGGAGGTGTCATTTGGTGAGGTCTCAGGGACTGAGGCTGCCATGGGGGTCATGACAGAGGCCTAACAGCCAGCCTGAGATCCTCATCAGTGAGTAAGGAGTGTGGTCAGGTACAGGCCTGCTCTCTGGGTCCACACTTCTCAAGATCACAAGCCTCCATAGAACAAGCAAGGTCTGGGGAAGACAGGCCCCAGACTCAGTCTCCAAGGCTGCTACCCAATATTTGTAAACCTAATTCTGAAGCTTTACTGTCCATCCATATATTAATAAGTATTATGGGGACTTCCCTGGTGGTCCGTTGGTAAAACTCGGTGCTCTCAATGCAGGGAGCCCGGGTTTGATCCCTGATCAGGGAACTAGATCACATGCCACAACTAAAAAATTCCTGCATGCTGCACCTGAGACCTGGAGCAGTTAATAAATAAATAAAAGGTATCATGAGCTAAATTGTGTCTCCCAAAATTTATATTTTGAAGTCCCAATCCCGAGTACCTTAGAATGTGACTGTATTTGGAAATAGAGTCTTTATAGAGATGATTAAGTTAAAACAAGACCATTAGGGTGGGCCCTAATCTAATCTGACTGATGATCTTATAAGAAGAGGAAATGTAGACACAGATATGTAGAGAGGGAGGGCCACATGAAGACATAAGGGGACAGAGCCAAGGAGAGGCATCAGAAGAAACCAACCTTGCCAACACCTTGGTCTTAATAAATTTCTAGGCCACCCAGCCTGTAGTACTTTACAGCAACTGTAGAAAACTAATGCAATAAGGCTTACTTTCGAATTTAACATAAACGGGCCTTTCTAATATCTTCTTCTCATCCCCCTTCAGCAGTTACTGTCACCGGTGGGGGTGAGGAACCTACAGCCTGGCTGGATTCTAGAGTACAGGCCTCAAGCCAGAGGAGGTGAGGGGTCTGGTGGCCTCTGGACAGCTCTCCCGCCGTGTGCCTGAATGTATCTGGAAGCCATCAGAGACAACCAGCCCCAGTTCATCATCCAGAGAAGAGGGCTTACAGCAGACCAAGTCTCAGACCAAACGCCCCTCTTGCAGGTGTTTCCCAAACTGATCATGAGACTCAGGGAGGTTCCTTAATTCCACCTGGGGGTTGTGAGGTGGGGCCTAGGCTTGTTTCTGTTAGGTGGGCCAGGAGATTCTCAGGATCAGAAGCATTTGAGAAGCCACAGCCCAGGTCATTCCACACCAGGAGATGGTTGTGTAGCTGCAGAGTGTGTATCGGCGTGTCTCTACCAGTCCAGGGAGGGAGAGAAGCCTGTGTCCCAGCTAGGCGGAGGCTGGGCCTCTCTCTCTCCCTCGCAGTCCCATCCCTGAACTCTGGTCTCTAGCCCGGCCGCCTCCCTCTGTCCCGGCCTCTGCCAACGGCAGCTAGTCTGCGTTTCTGTCACTGCTGTATCTGTCAGTGTTGCACCCTGCGTTTTTGCCTTGAATCAACAGGCGAGTGGAAGAAGTGTCTTCTGTCTCCCTCACCAGTAACTTTGCAGAGTCCCAGACGCCCTTGTTTTTCTCCTGGGTGTGGCCCTCCTGCGATTTTTCTCCCAGGTTCTGGGCCCTCAAGTGAAACCCTGGTTCACGCTCCCAGCACAGCAGGACCAGCGGTGGGAATGAGACCAGGGAGCGCCGCGGCGAGAGGCACGGCCACAGCCCCCAAGGTCTGTCCCCTGGGGACTAGGTGTGAGGGTCCTAGGCTCCCGCCCTCCTTCGGGTCTGCGCGCCCCAGCTCCTTCGCCGACCGCAGCTTCCTTCCGAACCCCCAAGGCATCCCCCCAACTCCGACCCTCCGCCTGGCTAGGCCCGGCTCACCCAAGCGGGCAGGTGCTGGCCCAGCAGCTCGCGGCTGATGAACTGGCGTTCGTTGTCTAGGAATTCGAAGGCGGCAGCCAGGCGCCCGAGCTTCCCGCGGCGGTTCCTGCGCCACCACATCCACAGCAGGACGCCGAGCAGCAGCCAGGTGATGCTGAGTCCCAGGTAGCCGGCTAGGTAGACGGGCGCCAGGCAGAACAGCACGCGCGCCGCGAAGGCGTAGAGCTCTGGCAGAAGCTGGCTGGGTAGGCGCGGCTCGCGGCCCGGCGCGCGCTCGGTCCCCCGGGCGCCGGGGGGGCAGGGGTCCTCCGAGGGCATCTCGTCGTCTCCCTCTGCCCTCACCTGAATTCAGGTCTGCGCGCCGCGACGCCCAGGCACATCTGTCCTCCAAGGGCGAGGACCAGACCGCCGCACCGCGCCGCACCTGCCCGAGTGGACTCTCCTGCGCAGTTTCCGCGCCGCGAACTCGGGGTTCTAAGTAGAGCACCGAGCGCAGCGCCTAGGAATGCGCTGCGCCGCAGCAGCTCTCGGCTCTACACCAAGCCTCCAGTTTAGGATGTCTCCGCCCCCGGGGGTGGGTCCAGGCAGCAGGGGGCGGGGTCAGGCTGCTGGGCTGGCGCCTGGCAAGGTCTAAATAGAAACCCAGTGTTGAGGGCGCCCCCGCACTTAAACGTTCTGTGCAGGTGCCCTAAGAAGTTGTAGGCACAACACTCGGGTTTTGCCCCGGGGAGTTTGTGACTCACTGAAGCATGTGGACAAATGGCTTGTCATGGATAAGTATCACCTAAAACCGGTTTCCTACACCCAGTCTGCAATATCCAGCAGTGTAGTATTCTCTTAGCAAGGGCCACCCAGCCCTGAATCTGAGTCCTCTAGGTGGATTAGAGCGCTGTACCTCTGCTCTCTCCTCTTGCACCTATAAAGCTTAGATCTAGCCCTACACCCCACCTGATCAAGCTCAGTGTCTCCCCTCTGCCCCACCCGCACTCCAATCCTCTGTGCCGGGTGTCAGTTTGAAACTTCATTCTCTACATCGATCAGACACTGGGAGTTTCCCGGGCCAGGCCAATCCTGCTCATCTCTGGGCGCCCAGTACTGTAAGCGATGGTGAATGACAAGGGAAATGAAGAGCAAGCCCTTGGGGTGCTTGGCGGCCAGTTATGAAGCCCATGGTTTCTACCTAATCTTTTCTGAATGATCAGAACAGGTGGAGGGCTGAGTTCCAAGTTCAGACAGTAAATCATTTTGTGGATGACATACATTTTAGGCTCGCCAGAATGGGGACATCAAGTACTGGAATGGGATTTTCAGTTCAGTTTAGTACCTCAGTCGTGTCCAACTCTTAGCGACCCCATGGACTACAGCACACCCGGCCTCCCTGTCCATCACCAACTCCCAGAGTTTACTCAAACTCATGTCCATTGAGTCAATGATGCCATCCAACCATCTCATCCTCTGTTGTCCCCTTCTCCTCCCTCTTTCAATCTTTCCCAGCATCAGAGTCTTCAAATGAGTCAGTTCTTCGCATCAGGTGGCCAAAGTATTGGAGTTTCAGCTTCAGCATCAGTCCTTCCAATGAATATTCAGGACTGATTTCCTTTAGGGTGGACTGGTTGGATGTCCTTGCAGTCTAAGGGACTCTCAAGAGTCTTCTCCAACACCACAGTTCAAAAGCATCAATTCTTTGGTGCTCAGCTTTCTTTATACTCCAACTCTCACATCCATACATGACTACTGGAAAAACCATAACTTTGACTAGACAGACCCTTTTTAGCAAAGTAATGTCTCTGCTTTTTAATATGCTATCTATGGTGGTCATAACTTTTCTTCCAAGGAGTAAGTGTCTTTTAATTTTATGGCTGCAGTCACCATCTGCAGTGATTTTGGAGCTCAAATAATAATAATAATAAAGTCTGTCAGTGTTCCCACTGTTTACCCATCTATTTGCCATGAAGTGATGGGACCAGATGCCATAATCTTAGTTTTCTGAATGTTGAGTTTTAAGCCAACTTTTTCACTCTCCTCTTTCACTTTCATTAAGAGGCTCTTTAGTTCTTCTTCACTCTCTGCCATAAGGGTGGTGTCATCTGTATATCTGAGGTTATTGATATTTCTCCCGGCAATCTTGATTCCAGCTTGTGCTTCATCCAGCCCAGCATTTCTCATGATGTACTCTGCATATAAGTTAAGTAAGCAGGCTGACAATATACAGCCTTGACGTACTCCTTTCCCAATTTGGAGCCAGTCTGTTGTTCCATGTCCAGTTCTGACTGTTGCTTCCTGACCTGCATACAGATTTCTCAGGAACCAGGTAAGGTGGTCTGGTATTCCCATCTCTTTCAGAATTTTCCACAGTTTGTTGTGATCCACACAATCAAAGACTTTGGCATAGTCAATGAAGCAGAAGTAGATGTTTTTGTGGAACTCTCTTGCTTTTTCGATGATCTAGTGGATGTTGGCAATTTGATCTCTGCTTCCTCTGCCTTTCCTGAATCCAGCTTGAACATCTGGAAGTTCACAGTTCACATACTGTTGAAGCCTGGCTTGGAGAATTTTGATCATTACTTTACTAGCATGTGAGATGAGTGCAATTGTGCGATGTTTTGAGCATTCTTTGGCATTGCCTTTCTTTGGGATTGGAATGAAAAGAATGTGATCTTGAAGCTGGCAAATGATTTGGAATTGTTCTGTGCGAATGTGCTAAGTCACCTCAGTCGTGTTCAACACTGTGACCCTATGGACTGTAGCCTGCTGACATTCTTTCAATAGTTGTATTGAAAGGTCAGACCTGATGGATGACAAGCACAATGTAATTGTATTCCCTTTTCCTCAGTCCTTCAGGTATCTATCTCTCTGTCTGTGTCTGACTTTTCCCTTCTTCTCTCCTGGATAAAATTACTTGTTGTGATGGAATGTGTTAGCAACACCTGTGTTCCTGGTGGTCTGAATAGATGGACCCTCCTCTGTCGTTCTTGGTCTTCCAGGACCAGCCAAAACAGAAGCTGAAACCACTCAGCTTGGCATCCTGTTATTACATTTCCCAGCACAACCTAGGAAGTCAAAGTAGGCAATGCATCTCACTTGAGTTCATTTTTGGAGAGTTCCTTTTTGAATGTACATAATGCTACTAAGGGCTCTGAGAAGTCTGCAGATAAAAAGCTATTATATTTGATTTAAAACACTTCCCTAGATTATTTGACCACAGAACTCCTTTCCTCAAAACACTCCTCTAGAGGTTGACCCAGGTCAGCTTGAGCTAAAGGAATGAGGATGTTTGATAGGGATGCAGGGAGGTTCCCTGGAACCTGAGGCAGGAATGTGGCTGACTTTTGTGATGGGTGGACTGGGGAGTTAACTGGCAGGACTGGGCTCTGCATCCCTGCTGCTCTGTTGCTGACCTGCCTCTTTTGCCTCTGACTGAAGTGGAGCACCTTCCTCACAGCTTCCAGGGTCACAGAGCTCCACAGAGAGACTGCTTAACCCTTATCCATCCTAATTCCAAATGCCTTGGAGAGAGTACCCGATTGTATCTATTGTCTCCTCCCCTCTAAATACAGCAGGTCTACACCACAGCCTCCCCACCACATTAGTGTGCTTGGGGAAGGGATGTGGAAGGTAGCGTGTTTGGGGAAGATTACCAGAGAAGGAAGTTTGTTGATTTGGGAGCTGATGTCCAAAATTAGATCTGGAGCACCCGGCAGGATGCGGCTACCCCCGCTGTGCTACCTTCTCTGCTCCTTGAACACACCAAGCTTGTTTACAATTCAAGGCTTGTGTACTTGCTGTTCCCTCTCTCCAGAATGATTTCCACGTAAATTTCCTCCAACGTACGTTAAGGAAGTGGGATTAGGGTTGATTTTCTTTTCTCTCTTTTCCAAACTTTATTTATAATGGCATTACATTACTCATAAATTAAATATAGAAGAACATTGATAATACAGCAACTAAAACTCCATACCCCATCTAGAACATTGGAGCCATTATTTTCCTTGAACTGCACACACAACTTTAGTTACTACAGACAGCAAAAGACATTTTATGTTCTGTTGGATCAAAACCTGGGGGGAATAATGCCTTCCAGCACCTTTGCCAGAACCCCTTTGAGAGTTCACTGTATTGTACCACTTTTCCAGAGAATGCTAGCTCATTTGTTCAGTATATTTATTGACTGCTATTGTGGGTTGAATTGTGTCCCCACCCCTACCCCGCAAAATAAGTTGATGTACTAACCCCTGGTACCTATGACTGGGATCTTATTTTAAAATAGGGTCTTGGTACATGGCATTAAGACATGATCATACTGGCTTAGAGTGGGCCCTAAATCCAATGACTAGTGTCCTGATAGAGGTATTTGGAGACAGAGACAGAGGAGCTGTCTAAAGGGAGCAAGGCCATGCGAAGACAGGAGCAGAGGCTGGAATGATACAGTGCAGACCAAGGGGAAGGGCTGCGGGCAGCCACCAGATCTAGGAGGGAAGAGACAAAGAAGCCTAACCCAGAGCCTTCCCAGAAAGCACCGTCCCACCAGCACCTTCATTGAAATCCTTGATTGAACACCTTGACTGCTGGTCTCCAAGACAGTGAAAGAATAAGTTTCTGTTTTTTACACTTGATCTTAGCCAAAAGGCCAATAAGTGATAAATTTCTTTGTTTGCTTTTTAAAAGTTAATGTATTTATTTGTGGCTGCATCGGGCCATCATCACTGCGGGTAGGCTTTCTCCAGTTGCGGTGCGCAGGCTTCTCTCGTTGTAGCTCCTGGGCTCTAGAGCTCAGGCTCAGTAGTTGCGGTACTTGGGCTTAGCTGCCTCACAGCATGGGGAATCCTCCCAGGCCAGGGATGGAACCCGTGTCCCCTGTATTGGCAGGTTTCTTAACCCTTGGACCACAAGGGAAGTTCTGAATTTACATTGATTTAAGCCACCAGTTTGTGGTACTTTGGTACGGCAGCCCTTGGAAACGAATACAGCCGCTGACCAAGAGCCAGACCCTGTTCTCACCACAGGAGGCTCAGTGTAAACAGGATGGATGAGACCCCTGCTCTCACAGAGCTGCCACTCCAGTGGGGGAAGACAGACAGCAACACACAAATAAAGAACAGAAAGTAGCAGGTAAAGAAAACACTGTGAGGAAAGGTAGTCAGTTGTGTGAGAGAGAGTAACTGACATGGGACAGAGGGCTGTTTTATTCTGAGTAATTTAGAAAGGGCTCTCTGAGGAGGTGATGATTGAGTTGAGACTCAAAAAAACCCCCAAAAGTCTACATACAACTCAAGTTCATCTTTAAAAGAAACTTAATATCTTGTAAAAATATCTCTTTTCGAGAACAGAAAGAAAGAGCCTCTGATCTGTAGGTGTCATCAGTTTAACATTTGCATTTCCATGAGGGATTAGAGTAATTTTGTATCTCCTCTCTTATCACACTGAGAACTCCATGAGGGCAGCGGCTACATCCTTGTCCTCAGTACCCAGCCAGAGTTTGACACAAAGGGAGAGTGCCGTGAGCCGGTGAGGCATTCCACTCGTGACAAAGGTCATGAGGAAGGAAGCTCGGCATATGCAAAGGCGGGATCAAGCCTCAGGAGTTCCCCCGGATATTCTGGAGCATCTACCCGCCAAAAACCAGAGTCTGCCTACTTTATTGCTTTGTGCTCTCACCTCTGACTTTACTGGGGGCTGTCCCCCACCACCATCTCGCTCTCTCTGTCAAAGAGTTAACTTACAGCTCCAATTAATAAAGTTCCTGGGCAATTAGGAGTGTTTAAATCCAAATCCCTCAGATGGCTCTCTAACTCGCCTGACAAGTTTACCTGGACTCCTACAGCTATGCATACGATTGTTTACAGTCTCCCAGCCTTGAGAGGCACGGGAAGCTTAAGATATTCAAATAGTTTAGAACCTCTCAGAGAGTTAGAAACTGTCAGAATAAACTAGTAAAGGATTTCATTGATGAGCCAATGCTTGTTGCCAAGTTTCCACATCCCCTGAATTGTATCCTTGAATGTGTATTAATTAATATAGTTGGTATGTATAAAAAATAAGTAGTGGCCTTGGTGTTAGTAACTTTAGACCCTTAAGGTAATAAATTCTTTCCTTTGTTGTAAACCCATTAAAATCCATCCTATAGGAATGCAATTTTATCTTCGGAAGGTGGTGCCCGAGACAGGCTTTTCGAAGGTAAGTCCCCAACCCCATTCCCCCAGTGTTGAGTTTTGGGGACGGATAGGACCCCACTTAGGGTGCTGCAGACCCCCCTGTAGAATAGACAGGGCGAGAGGAGTGGGAAGTGTTGAAAGTGTTGAAGAGTTAGAGAGAAAAAACGGTTTCTAAAAAGGCTGACAAAAAAGGCCTAATCTTTTGATAGCTAAAAGCAAAATCTTTTACTATACTTAATTTTCTGACATGGGTAACACTGAATCAAATGAAATACAGCTCTTTATAGGAATAATTTTACAGTTATTAAGCAAAAGAGAAATCAAAGTCAAAAAATCTACCATCCAATCATTTTTTACATTTGTACAAGAGCACTGCCCTTGGTTTCTACAACAGGGCACTGTTAACCTAGATATCTGGGAAAAAGTGGGGAAACAGCTAAGAGCTTATTGTGCTCATCATAGCTTGGAGAAAATCCCTACTTACACCTTTCCTCTATGGAACATGACTAGAGATGCTTTAGATCCAGCTCAAGAATTTGAAAAGGTACCTGTTAAAGAGGAAAGTGAAGTTGCAAAAACACCTGTTAAACAGAAAAGCGAATCTGAAAAGGTACCTGTTATAAACAAAAGTGAAACTGAAGAGGTTATACCTAGCTATTGGCAACTAAATGAATGGCTAGCCGCTATGACTGCCAATGAGCATGTAAAAATTAGGAATGAGAAAAAAGATCAGCTCTCCCCTCAGGATGAAAAAGATTTAGAGGAAACAGCAATTCGATGCCATTCTGATGAAGATTGGTCTTTTTTAGCTAAAGATGCTCCTAAAAGTTTAAGAAAAACATCCCTAATCAGACCATCCGCTCCTAGGAGCTTGAGGGAAACATCCCCAATCAGACAGTCCCTAAGATTTAGTCACCAAACAGTTAAAGGATCTCCGGAATAGGAGAGGAGAAATTCTATTACTCTTTATATATTTGATAAATAAATAAATAGTCGCCGACGCCATCTCCCCTTCGAATACCCTGGATCAGCTGGGGCTGGACCTCGGCAGGAGAGGCAAGAGCATAGTCAGTAATTTGTTTGCCCGAGTTGAAATCTAGAAGGGAGAGCTTTCTGACTCCCAGGAAGTCATTCCCTTTTCTGCAGGGCAGTTTCCTCATCTGTAAAATGGAGATTGCAGTAATACTTAAATCAAGGGCTGGTGGGATTTCCCTAGCAATCCAGTGGCTAAGACTCTGCGCTTCAATGCAAGGGGTGTGGGTTCCATCCCTGTCCAGGGAACTAAGATTCTACATGCCGAGTGGCTCAGCCAAGAAAATTAAAAAAAAAATAATAATAATCATGGGCTGGTGATGAGGATTAAGTAAGACTCAGTGTATTTAAAGTTGTGTGTCCAGATAGGAAAGTCATCAAGGAAGACTTTAGTTTTGTCTGTATTGTTTAACTTATTACAGCAAGAATGTATAATATTTTTTTCTGTATAATCTTTTCCATTGATGACTTGGGTTGTTTCCACCTTTTGTTTATTATGGATAATGCTGCTATGAACTTTGGGTACAAATATCTATTTGAGGCCCTGATTCAATTCTTTGGGGGTATATACCCAGAAGTGGAATTGCTGGATTATGGGGTAATTCCATGTTTAATTTTTTAAGGAAACACCATAATGTTTCTCATTTGTTACATTTAGTTCATTCAGCTTCAGGAAATTACAAAAATAATTCATGCTTGCTTTAACAAATAATACAGAGGTATATGAAGAAGAAGTTTAAATTCATGCACTCCATGTACAATCAGTACTATCTGTTGGGTTTCTTACCTCACTTCTCTTTCTCTATTTGTACAAAGACATCTAAACAGAGCTAGTTTTAGTTCTGGCCCTTTTTTCTTTCTTTCCTCCCCCGCCCAAATGGGGATAATATAAACACTAAAGCTCCCCATTATCACTCCCACAAAATCTCCATGAGGTATGTTTTAAATATTGAAATTATTTTATAGTTTGTTATTAAGACAGAGAGATCAAAATAACATCCAAATGCTCATTAAAGTGGTAGAAGTATATACAGGAGGAAGCAACCACTAGAATTGTTGGAACCAGACAGGCAAAAAAAAGAAAAATCAGGAAAAAAGTTATAGTTTTCCAAGTAGCTGATCACCTATAGTATGTCACTCTGCAGAGGGTAAATGCATTTAAAATGAGGCCCACAGAGAACAAAGTTCTCAGGGTTTTTTCTGCAAAAGTAGAAGTAGACATGAGACCTGTCACTCAAATTATGAAAAGAGAAATGCCAGGAAAAGTGAGAATAGGACTTACTTTTAGCAAGAGAAGGATGTCATGGTGACCACTGCAGTGAGACTTTCTTGATCTCTTGTTTGGATTCACCAGCATCCAGCCTCTTGTGTGGCTGGCCTCTCCCGGTCTCCAGGAAGAGTGTCCAAGGCCCCCAGCCCCATATTCTATTTATACTTGTCTCCCACTTCTACCTCCCACTAACAGCACCTGCCTGAAATAAATCCATGGAGGTTGCCACTTGTGGAATAAGTCTTTCTGTTTTGTTTTTAATATTTATTGTGTATTTGCTTATTGGGCTGTGCTGGGTCTTAGTTGCAGCCTGTGGGATCTTCAATCTTTGTTGTGTCGTGTGAGACCTAGTTCCCTGACCAGGGATTGAACACAGGCCAAGTGCATTGGGAGTGGAGAGTCTTAGCCACTGGATCACAGGGGAAGTCCCCAAATAAGTCTTTTTGATTATTAAAAAAAATTTTTATCTTTCCAAATGTATAAATACATATATGTCCTCAAAGACAATAGACTTATTTTAGAATTGTTAGATCTGCCTTAAATGTGTTGGTAATGTCCCAAAGAAAGGCAATGCCAAAGAATGCTCAAACTACTGCACAATTGCACTCATCTCACACGCTAGTAAAGTCATGCTCAAAATTCTCCAAGCCAGGCTTCAGCAATACGTGAGCCGTGAACTTCCTGATGTTCAAGCTGGTTTTAGAAAAGGCAGAGGAACCAGAGATCAAATTGCCAACATCCTCTGGATCATGGAAAAAGCAAGAGAGTTCCAGAAAAACATCTATTTCTGCTTTATTGACTATGCCAAAGTCTTTGATTGTGTGGATCACAACAAACTGTGGAAAATTCTGAAAGCGATGGGAATACCAGACTACCTGACCTGCCTCTTGAGAAATCTGTATGCAGGTCAGGAAGCAACAGTTAGAACTGGACATGGAACAACAGACTGGTTCCAAATAGGAAAAGGAGTACGTCAAGGCTGTATATTGTCACCCTGCTTATTTAACTTCTATGCAGAGTACATCCTGAGAAACACTGGACTGGAAGAAACACAAGCTGGAATCAAGATTGCCGGGAGAAATATCAATAACCTCAGATATGCAGATGACACCACCCTTATGGCAGACAGTGAAGAGGAACTAAAAAGCCTCTTGATGAAAGTGAAAGTGGAGAGTGAAAAGTTGGCTTAAAGCTCAACATTCAGAAAACGAAGATCATGGCATCCGGTCCCATCACTTCATGGGAAATAGATGGGGAAACAGTGGAAACAGAGTCAGACTTTATTTTTTGGGGCTCCAAAATCACTGCAGATGGTGACTGCAGCCATGAAATTAAAAGATGCTTACTCCTTGGAAGGAAAGTTATGACCAACCTAGATAGCATAATCAAAAGCAGAGACATTACTTTGCCAACAAAGGTCCATCTAGTCAAGGCTATGGTTTTTCCAGTGGTCATGTATGGATGTAAGAGTTGGACTCTGAAGAAGGCTGAGTGCCAAAGAATTGATGCTTTTGAACTGTGGTGTTGGAGAAGACTCTTGAGAGTCCCTTGGACTGCAAGGAGATCCAACCAGTCCATTCTGAAGGAGATCAGTCCTGGGTGTTCTTTGGAAGGAATGATGCTAAAGCTGAAACTCCAGTACTTTGGCCACCTCATGCAAAGAGTTGACTCACTGGAAAAGACTCTGATGCTGGGAGGGATTGGGGGCAGGAGGAGAAGGGGACGACAGAGGATGAGATGGCTGGATGGCATCACTGACTCGATGGACGTGAGTTTGAGTGAACTCCGGGAGTTGGTGATGGACAGGCAGGGAGGCCTGGCGTGCTGTGATTCATGGGGTGGCAAAGAGTCGGACACAACTGAGTGACTGAACTGAACTGAACTTAATGTTCCTTTGGCCCATACAATTATGAAGGAAAACTGCAACTCTCATTCCTTAATTGTGAAGAGTAGGTTCCTGGGATGTATTAAATGTTTATACCTGCTGTGGTAGATAATCACTTAATACCTGTTAGTAATTCAAAT
Organism: Bos indicus; assembly: GCF_029378745.1. Classification (NCBI taxonomy): domain Eukaryota; kingdom Metazoa; phylum Chordata; class Mammalia; order Artiodactyla; family Bovidae; genus Bos; species Bos indicus. The sequence continues at coordinate 131,057,998 of NC_091760.1, forward strand.
TCTGACTGTACTTATTTTTATTAATAATTTATTTTTAATTGGAGGATAATTGCTCTACAATATTGTGTTGGTTTCTGCCATACATCAACATGAATCAGCCATAGGTATGCATATGTCCCCTCTTTCTTGAACCTCCTTGAACCCCCTCCTATTCCTCTAGGTTGTCACAGAGCACTGAGTTTGAACTCCCCACGTCATACAGCCAGTTCCCACAGGCTGTCTATTTTACATACGGTAATGTATATTTCCATGCTACTCTCTTCATTCGTCCCACCCTTCCCTTCCCCCCTGTGTCCACAAGTCTTCCTCTCTGTCCCCACTGCTGCCCTGCACATAGGTTCATCAGTGCCATCTTTCTAGATTCCATAGATATGCATTACTATACAATGTTTGTTTTTCTCTTTCTGACTTGCTTCACTCTGTATAACAAGCTCTAGGTTCATCCATCTCATTAGAACTGACTCAAATGCGTTTCTTTTTTGGCTGAGTAATATTCTATTGTATATATGTGCCACAGCTTCTTTATCCATTCATCTGTTGATGGACATCTAGGTTTCTTCTATGTCCTGGCTATGGTAAATAGTGCTGCAATGAACACTGGGGTACATGTGGCTTTTTCAGTTATGGTTTTCTCAGGCTATATGCCAAGTAATGGGGTTGTTGGGTCATATGGTAGCTTTATTCCTAGTTGTTTTTAGGAATCTCCATACTATTATCCATAGTGGCTGTGTCAATTTACATTCCCACCAACAGTGCAAGAGGGTTCCCTTTTGTCCACACCCTCTCCAGAATTTATTGTTGGTAGATTTTTTGTTGATGGCGATTCTGACTGTTGTGAGGTGAAACCTCATTGCAGTTTTGATTTGCATTTCCCTAATTGAGCATCTTTTCATGTGTTTATTAGGCATCTCTATGTGGAAACAGTGTCAGACTTTATTTATTTGGGCTCCAAAATCACTGCAGATGGTGACTGTAGCCATGAAATTAAAAGACACTTACTCCTTGGAAGGAAAGTTATGACCAACCTAGATAGCATATTCAAAAGAAGAGACATTACTTCGCCAACAAAGGTCCATCTAGTCAAGGCTATGGTTTTTCCAGTGGTCATGTATGGATGTGAGAGTTGGACTGTGAAGAAAGCTGAGCACCGAAGAATTGATGCTTTTGAACTGTGGTGTTGGAGAAGACTCTTGAGAGTCCCTTGGACTGCAAGGAGATCCAACCAGTCCATTCTGAAGGAGATCAGCCCTGGGAGTTCTTTGGAAGGAATGATGCTAAAGCTGAAACTCCAGTACTTTGGCCACCTCATGTGAAGAGTTGACTCATTGGAAAAGACCCTGATGCTGGGAGGGATTGGGGGCAGGAGGAGAAGGGGACGACAAAGGATGAGATGGCTGCATGGCGTCACTGACTCGATGGATGTGGGTCTGAGTGAACTCCTGGAGTTGGTGATGGACAGGGAGGCCTGGCGTGCTGAGATTCATGGGGTCGCATAGAGTCGGACACGACTGAGTGACTGAACTGAACTGATGTCTTCTTTGGAGAAATGTCTTTTTAGGTCTTCTGCCCATTTTTTGATTGGGTTATTTGTTTTTCTGGTATTGAGCTACATGAGCTGCTTGTATATTTTGGAGATTAATCCTTCGTCAGTTGCTTCATTTGCTATTGTTTTTTCCCATTCAGAGGGTTGTCTTTTCACAGTGTTTATAGTTTCCTTTGGTGTGCAAAAGCTTTTAAGTTTAATTAGGCCCCATTTGTTTATTTTTTTTTTAATTTCCACTTCTCTAGTGGATTTTTTAGTGTGGAAACATGATCTGGAAGTTTTGGTACTATTTTAATTTTATTTTTGCCCAGTATCCCTTCCTTTATCTTGTAACCTGTGAAAAATTGATTCCTCTCATTTTCCAAAAACAGGCCTAGCTCCTACAATCTGATGTTTAATCCCACCTTTGTATTTGACTCCTTTGTTCATTCATTCAATAAGTATTCACTGAGAGTCTTCATACCAGGCAATATATAGAACGCAGGAGATGCAGCAGTGAATGAAGCAGACAAAACTCCTACCTTGGGAAGTTTAGGTTCTAATTTTTTTTTTCTTGCTTGGTAGGCTAGCTATCATATATTTTTTCCTAATGTATTCCACCCTACTCTTTAAGGGCCTAATATAATTTTGAGCTTCTTCTACCTTTGACCAGATCAGTCAAAATCACTCCCCTGACCTCAGACAGCAGTCACAGTTTTCAGCAGAGAATCTCTAAGGAGCATCTTCTGATACATGATGTTGTTGGAAACCAATTATTCTGTTTCACATGCTGTTTGTGTTTTTTTGATCTGGAATCTTCTGTCAGTTCCAGTCCTGTTACTCAGCTGGAGATTGCTCCTCAGGTTCCTGCCTGGGGTGACACAGACTCTCCCAGGATTGGCAGATGCAGAAGTAGCAGAAGTGCCTGCCATGGAAAGGCACCAGTCTCTCAGTAATCCATGCTGACACTGCAGCTCAACCCCGCTTGGAGGTCTGTGACTGCTGCTGCAATCACCTCCATGTAATGCACGCCAGTGCTGACCCAGGGGCAAACCTGCCTCTGCAGAAACAGGGACCAAGTGAGAGATGGCAGTCCCCTCTGTCATCACCACCCTTCTGGAAAACTAGCAGGCTGTCTAACTGCACACCTCTACATTGGCTGCAGTTCTATCTCAAGTCCTTCAGTTTCAATTTTTCACATAAACTGCCTTAATAATTATGTGCTGTGTGATTAGTCACTCAGTCGTGTCCAACTCTTTGCGATCCCAGCAGCCTGCCAGGCTCCTCTGTCCATGGGATTTTCCAGACAAGAATACTGGAGTGGGTTGCCATGCCCTCCACCAGGAGATCTTCCCAACCCAGGGATCAAATTCAGATCTCCCACATTTCAGGCAGATTCTTTACCATCTGAGCCACCAGGCAAGTCCAAGAATACTGGAATGGGTAGCCTATCCCTTTCCCAGATGATCTTCCTGACCCAGGAATCGAACCAGGGTCTCCCGCATTGCAGGTGGATTCTTTGCCACCTCTTTTCTTAATTAGTTGCATTTTCAAAACTAATTGTGATATGGTTTTCAAGGAATTTTTCAACTTAACCTAAATTTTCAAATGTATTAGCATAGAAGTGCTTATAATGTTGTTTTTAAATGGCTGTAGGATCTATAATAATGTTCCATTTAAATTCTTGTTAGCTACTTTTTGTTTTTTTTGTTGTTCCCTTAATCAGTCTTGTTAGGGATTTATCAAATTTATTAATCTTTTTAATAATCAATTTTTGACTTCAATTATTTTCTTTATTGGATGTCTTTCTGCTTCCTAATCATCCTGCTTCTATCTTAATTATTTCCATTATTCTACTTTCTTTGGGTTTACTCTGCTCAGTTTTTTTCCTTTTAGCTAACTTCTTGAGATAGAAGTTAAGATAATTTAATTTCAGCCTCTTTTCTCTTATATGCATTTAGAGCTATAGGTTTCCCTCAAGGCACAGCTACAACTGCATTCAACAAGTTTTTAAAATAACAAATTGCTAACATTTGGAAAAGGTCAGTTTTCATTCCAATTCCAAAGAAAGGCAATGCCAAAGAATGCTCAAACTACCACACAATTGCACTCATCTCACATGCTAGTAAAGTAATGCTCAAAATTCTCCAAGCCAGGTTTCCAGAAATACGTGAAACGTGAACTTCCTGATGTTCAAGCTGGTTTTAGAAAAGGCAGAGGAACCAGAGATCAAATTGCCAACATCCGCTGGATCATGGAAAAAGTAAGAGAGTTCCAGAAAAACATCTATTTCTGCTTTATTGACTATGCCAAAGCCTTTGACTGTGTGGATCACAACAAACTGTGGAAAATTCTGAAAGAGATGGGAATACCAGACCACCTGACCTGCCTCTTGAGAAACCTATATGCAGGTCAGGAAACAACAGTTAGAACTGGACATGGAACAACGGACTGGTTCCAAATAAATATGAAAAGGTGTACGTCAAGGCTGTATATTTTCACCTTGCTTATTTAACTTATATGCAGAGTACATCATGAGGAACGCTGGACTGGAGAAGCACAAGCTGGAATCAAGATTGCCGGGAGAAATATCAATAACCTCAGATATGCAGATGACACCACCCTTATGGCAGACAGTGAAGAGGAACTAAAAAGCCTCTTGATGAAAGTGAAAGAGGAGAGTGAAAAAGTTGGCTTAAAGCTCAACATTCAGAAAACGAAGATCATGGCATCTGGTCCCATCACTTCATGGGAAATAGATGGGGAAACAGTGGAAACAGTGTCAGACTTTATTTTTTTGGGCTCCAAAATCACTGCAGATGGTGACTGCAGCCATGAAATTAAAAGACGCTTACTCCTTGGAAGGAAAGTTATGTCCAACCTAGATAGCATATTCAAAAGCAGAGACATTACTTTGCCAACAAAGGTCCATCTAGTCAAGGCTATGGTTTTTCCTGTGGTCATGCATGGATGTGAGAGTTGGACTGTGAAGAAGGCTGAGCGCCGAAGAATTGATGTTTTTGAAGTGTGGTGTTGGAGAAGACTCTTGAGAGTCCCTTGGACTGCAAGGAGATCCAACCAGTCCATTCTGAAGGAGATCAGTCCTGGGTGTTCTTTGGAAGGAATGATGCTAAAGCTGAAACTCCAGTACTTTGGCCACCTCATGCGAAGAGCTGACTCATTGGAAAAGACTCTGATGCTGGGAGGGATTGGGGGCAGGAGGAGAAGGGGACGACAGAGGATGAGATGGCTGGATGGCATCACTGACTCGATGGATGTGAGTCTGAGTGAACTCCGGGAGCTGGTGATGGACAGGGAAGCCTGGCGTGCTGCGATTCATGGGGTCACAAAGAGTTGGACATGACTGAGCGACTGAACTGAATTGAACTGAACCAATTATACATCAGTGTTATCACCAGATTTAGATATGGAACATCTTTATCACTCCAGAAATTTTCCACCTGCTTCTTTCCAGTTAACACTCATGTCCAGAGGTAACTACTCTTCTGATTTCTATTACCATTGGTAGATGTGCCAATAAAATATAAATTTCATATAAAATTCATATAAAATTTCATATAAATCAAATCCAACAGTATCCCAATAGTATATATACTTTTGTGTATACAGCTTTTTTGCTCAACTTAATGTTTTAGTTATTAAATATTAATCTGTGTTATTGCATGTGTGATTTTTAAATGCCTTGTAACAGTCCATTGTATGGATGTAGTACAATTTGGGCTTCCCAGGTGGCGCTGGTGGTAAACAATCCACCTGCCATTGCAAGAGATGAGGATTTGATCCCTGGGTGGGGAAGATCCCCTGGAGACGGAAATAGCAACCCACTCCAGTATTCTTGCCTGGAAAATTCTATAGACAGAGGAGCCTGGTGGGTTACAGTCCACTGGATTCCAAACAGTCAGACACAATTGAACAGATGCTAAAATTTATTGATCCATTTTTCTGAAGGCAGAAATTTAGTAGATTTTTAAAGAGTTTTTTGCTATTATAAATAAAACTGCTATGAAAATTATTACACTTGTATTAGGTTGGTGACAAAGTAATTGTGGTTTTTGACTGTGAATTTTGAATCATTATAACTAGGCCCAAACACATCTTTATTAATCAAAATAGAAAATATAACAATCAACACAATGTTGTCAAAAATAAATAAATTTGGTCATTCCTGTAGCATAAAAATCCGTGTTTCGGGATTTGATGAATCTTGGAAAGCATTTTCTTCCTCCCACTGGTTGTGGAAGCAGTTTCCCTGTAAAAAGTTGTTGAGATGAAGGAATTCTGGTCGACTGGTAAGAGGTCAGGTGAATATGGCCCTTAAGGCAAAACTTTGTAGCCCAATTGGTTCAACTTTTGAAGCATTGGTTGGGTGACATTTGGTTGGGTGCTGTTGTGGAGAAGAACTGGGCCGTTTCTGTTGACGATGCTGGCTGCAGGCATTGCAGTTTTCAGTGCATCTCATCAACTTGCTGAGCATATGTGGGGAAGTTAACAAGATGGTGCCAGCCAGGCACTCTTGCCCCATGCTCTCATGCCCTCTTGGCCCATGTTCTGTGAAAAATTACTTTGCATGGTTGTGTAACAGCTGAGATCGCTTATGGCACTGTGCATGCGCTTGCTTGGTTGGGCTACTTTGTGCAGTACGCCTGTATGGGCACCATCTGGTAAGGCTTTGCTGTTGCATTGGGGCTACATTGGGGTGGCATCGTGGTTATGTTATGGCTGTGTTATGGCTATGTTATGGTTATGTTGTAGCTGCTGCTACAGCTGCTGCATCAGCCAGGAGAGAGGCTGTGTTACGGTTGCTGTGCCAGCCAGGAGAGAATAAACACATCTGCAGTTCCTGCGGCTCCTCGTGTCTTCTTCCAGCCTCTTATCTACCCTGGGTTCAGCAAACAGTGCAGACAGTGTGAATAGCAAGACAGCTGGCATCACAAGCAGGATTAGCAATTCAGCATACTTCTTAGATGTAATGGTTTTGCCAAGATTCAGAAAGCTGTAGCGGATCAGACAGGCAGCATGCCACCAAATAACGACCATGACCTTTTTTGGTGCAAGCTTGTCTTTGGGAAGTGTTTTGGAGCTTCTTCTCAGCCCAACCACTGAGCTGGTCATTGCCGGTTGTTGAATACAATCCACTTTTCATCGCACATCACTATCCAATGGAGAAATGGTTCATTGTTGCTGTGTAGAATAAGAGAAGATGACACTTCAGAATGATGATATTTTTTGATTTGTAGTCAGTACATGAGGCTCCCACTTATTGAGGTTTTTCACCTTTCTACTGCTACTACTGCTACTACTAAGTCGCTTCAGTCGTGTCTGACTCTGTGTGACCCCAGAGACGGCAGCCCACCTGGCTCCCCTATCCCTGGAATTCTCCAGGCAAGAACACTGGAGTGGGTTGCCATTTCCTTCTCCAATGCATGAAAGTGAAAAGTGAAAGTAAAGTCGCTCAGTCGTGTCCGACTCTTAGCGACTCCAGGAACTGCAGCCTACCAGGCTCCTCCATCCATGAGATTTTCCAGGCAAGAGTACTGGAGTGGGGTGCCATTGCCTTCACCTTTCTAATTTTCTTCAAATGCTGAACAACCATAGAATGGTCGACGTTGAGTTCTTTGGCAAATTCTCATGTAGTTGTAAGAGAATCAGCTTCGATGATCCTCTCAACTGGTCACTGTCAACGTCCAATGGCCGGCCACTGCACTCCTCATCTTCAAGGCTCTGGTCTGCTTTGCAAAACTTCTTGAACCACCACGGCACTGTTCGTTTGTTAGCAGTTCCTGGGCCAAACATGTTGTTGATGTTGTGAGTTGTCTCTGTTGCTTTATGACCCATTTTGAACTCGAATATAAGAAAAGTGCTCAAATTTGCTTTTTTGTCTAACATTTCCCTAGTCTAAAATAAATATAAATTAAACATCAAATAATAAATCATTAGCAAAAAATAAATTAGCAAAAGTGAGAAATGCACGTTAAAATGATGTATAACATAACATTTATTTAAGAATGTATTCCAATGTCAAACAGCAAAGTTTAATAATGCAAAAATCAAAATTACTTTTGCACCAACCTAAATATTTTAGGTAGACATATATTCTCTTGGTCTTGTGTGGAATTGCTTGGTAATAGGATATGAGGCTTTTTAGTCTTAGTAGATACTGCTAATGTCTCTGCTATTTTAAATAGCAATGTTCTGAATCCATATTAATTTTATTATTTTTCTCATTTCCTGACATATTTATAATTAACAGTATGGAAGAGTTGGGGCTTCCCTGGTGGCTCAGACAGTGAAGAATCCACTTGCAGAGCAAGACACCTGGGTTCAATCCCTGGATTGGGAAGATCCCCTGGAGAAGGGAATGGCTATCCACTCTAGTACTCTTGCCTGGAGAAATCCATGGTCAGAGGTGCCTGGAGGGCTGCAATCCATGGGGTCGCAGAGTCGGACACAACGGAGCAACTAACACTTTCACTTTCAAGGAAGATTTTAATGCTTTGTCAAACTTCTTTTTAAAATAATATGTCTATGCTGTTATGTCTTTTCCAGATTTAGTTATTTACTGTTGCCTGCGCTGGCTCCTCGTTGCTGTGTGCAGGCTTTCTCTAGTTGCAGTGAGCAGGGTCAACACTTGTTATGGTACACAGGCTTATTGCAGTGGGCTCTCTTGTTGTGGAGCACAGGCTTTAGGCTTGTGGGCTTCAATAATTTCGGTGGGTGCAATAGCTGTGGTGTACCGGCTTAGGTGCTCTGCAACATGTGGGATCTTCCTGGACCGAGTATTGAACCTGTGTCTCCTACCTTGGCAGGTAGATTCTTTACCATTGAGCCACCAGGGAAGTCCCCTCTCAAACATTTTTAAAGGTCACGAAATAATCACAATTTTTCTCCTTAAGATTAAGATTATTAAGGTTATTAAGATTAAGATTATTATTAAGGCTAAGGTTATTAAAGTCGCTGTGAACAGTTTCAACTTGTCCTACACTACTGTGCAAAGTGAGGACTGCCTATATTTATCACAACATAATCACAAGAGTGATAGCCTGTCACCTTTTCCATGTTCTGTTGGCTAAAAGCACGTCACTTATTCTCACTCAAATGGGGCAGATCAGATTATACAGGGCTTAATGCTAGAGGGGGGAGATCATGACCTGTTTTCAAACTTTGCCTCAGGTCAGTTTAGTTGTCGCTCAGTCATGTCTGACTCTTTGTGACCCCATGGACTGCAGCACACCCGGCCTCCCTGTCCATCACCAACTCCCAGAGTTTACTCAAACTCACGTCCATTGAGTCAGTGATGCCATCCAACCATCTTACCCTCTGTCATTCCCTTCTCCTCCTGCCTTCAATCTTCCCCAGCATCAGAGTCTTTTCAAATGAGTCAGTTCTTCGCATCAGGTGGCCAAAGTATTGGAGTTTCAGCTTCAACATCAGTCCTTCCAATGAACACTCAGGACTGATCTCCTTTAGGATGGACTGGTTGGATCTCCTTGTAGTCCAAGGGACTCTCAAGAGTCTTCTCCAACACCACATTCAAAAGCATCAATTCTTCGGTGGTCAGCTTTTTTTATAGTCCAACTCTCACATCCATACATGACTATTGGAAAAACTATAGCCTTGACTAGACGGACCTTTGTTGGCAAAGTAATGTCTCTGCTTTTTACCATGCTGTCTAGGCTGGTCATAACTTTCCTGCCAAGGAGTAAGTGTCTTTTAATTTCATGGGTGCAGCCACCATCTGCAGTGATTTTAAAGCCCCCCAAAATAAAATCTGTCACTGTTTCCACTGTTTCCCCATCTATTTGCCATGAAGTGATGGGACCGGATGACATGATCTTCGTTTTCTGAATGTTTAGCTTTAAGCCAACTTTTTCACCCTCCTCTTTCACTTTCATCAAGTGGCTCTTAAGTTCTTCACTTTCTGCCATAAGGGTGGTATCATCTGCATATCTGAAGTTATTGATATTTGTCCCGGCAATCTTGATTCCAGCTTGTGTTTCTTCCAGCCCAGAGTTTCTCATGATGTACTCTGCATATAAGTTAAATACGCAGGGTGACAATATACAGCCTTGATGTACTCCTTTTCCTATTTGGAACCAGTCTGTTTTTCCATGTCCAGTTCTAACTGTTGCTTCCTGACCTGCATACAGATTTCTCAAGAGGCAGGTCAGGTGGTCTGGTATTCCCATCTCTTTTAGAATTTTCCACAGTTTGTTGTGATCCACACAGTCAAAGGCTTTGGCATAGTCAAGAAAACAGAAATAGATGTTTTTGTGGAACTGTCTTATTTTTTTGATGATCCAGCGGAAGTTGGCAATTTGATCTCTGGTTCCTCTGCCTTTTCTAAAGCCAGCTTGAACATCTGGAAGTTCACAGTTTATGACTGAGTTTTCTAATCATGAACATATGACCATGTTACATCTATTCATTTGGTAAGGTCTTCTGTAGTTTGTGGGTTGGTTTTGTTAATTTATTTGTTTAGGACAATGTCTGTAACTTTCAGAATAGAGGACTTGCATAATTTTTAAAGAGCTTTTCCTAGGTTTTAAATATTTTTGTTGCTGTGGTCAGTGTGTTGATTTTTAAATTTTATTTTCTAGTACTTTGTGACCAGTAGATAGAAATACAATAGATTTTTTTTTTTTAATTTTGAACTTGTATTCACCAAGTCAACTTATTAGTTTGTATATTCTTTTAGATACTACACAAATATAATCATGTTGTCTGCCAATTAGCACATTTTTATGTCTTCCTTTCCAATCTTTATGTCTCTAGTTTCTTTTCATTGCCTTTTTGGAATGGCTAGGGCTTCCACTACAATGCTGAATAGAACAAGAGTAAAATTCTTGTTTTGTTCCTGATGTTAAAGCATTCAATATTTTATCATTGTGTGTGATTTAACTGTAATTCTTTAAGGATGTGCTTCATCAGATTAAGAAACTTCTTTTATATTAGTTGGCTGAATTTGATGTTAAATTTGAGTAAGTGCTTTTTCTGAATCTATGGGGATGATTATGCAGTCCTCCCCTTTTTTTTTTCAGTAAATGCCGCAAACTATGGTGATTGATTTGTGGATATTAATTAAATGGATGTATATATTTGACCCTGCAGGCCTAGGATAAAACTTGTTTATCATTAGATATTATCGTTCTACCTTATTAGAATTATTTGATTTGCTAATGTTTTGCTAATAGAATGTTGGCATCTGTATTCATGAGCAACATAGGTCTGAAATATTCCATTCTTGTAATTTTCTTCCCTTGTTGATTTGTGATATCAGGATTATCCTGTCCTCTTAAATGAGGGAGAAGTTTCATTTTCCTCTGTCTTTGAAAAAGTTTTTGTTTGGTTTGTAATGTATCTTCCTTTGGTGTTTGGTAGAAATCAAGTCATTTGGGTTTAGGGTTTTCTTTGTGGAAAAGTTATTAATTATTAATTTAACTTCACTAACACCTATGACTATTCCTGTATTTTATTTATTTTTATGTCAGCTGGGAAAGATTGAGGGCAGGAGGAAAATGGGGTGACAGCTGATGAATGGTTGGATGGCATCATCAACTCAGTGGACATGAGTTTGAGTAAACTCCAGGACATAGTGAAGGTCAGGGAAGCCTGGCGTACTATAGTCCATGGGGTCGCAAAGAGTTGGACGTGACTGAGTGACTGAACAACAACAATGTCAGGTTTATGTTCAATATGTTATGGTTTCTTTATTTGTCAGTTAAAAACTGTTCTATTTTCCATTATGGTTTTCTCTTTGATCCATTGATTATTTAGAATTTTCTATTTAATTTTTAAATAGTTGGAAATTTTCAGTATGTTCATTATTGATTTTTTTTCATTTGATTCCATTGTGGTTAGAGAAAAATTTTTGTATAATTTCAATCCTCAGATATATGCTGTTTTGTTTTATGATCCAGCACACACTCTGTCTTTCATTTCAATCTTAAAGAAAGGCAATGCCAAAGAATGTTAAACTGCCATACTGTGCTCATTTCATATGTAAGGTTACACCCAAAAGCCTTCAAGTTAGGCTTCAGCAGTATGTGAACTGAGAACTTCAAGATGTACTAGCTGGGTTTAGAAAAGGCAGAGGAACCAGAAATCAAATTGCCAACCTTCATTGGATCATAGAGAAAGCAAGGGAATTCCAGAAAAACATCTACTTTTGCTTAATTGACAACACACTGTGGAAAATTCTTAAAGAGATGAGAATACTAGACCACCTTTACTGCCTCCTCAGAAACCTGTATGCAGGTCAAGAAGCAACAGTTAGAACTGGGCATGGAACAACTGACTGGCTCAAAATTGGGAAAGGAGTAAGACAAGGGTGTATATTGGCAGCCTGCGTATTTAACTTACATGCAGAGTACATCATATGAAATGCCAGCCTGGATGAATGATAAGCTGATTGCCAGGAGAAATTTCAGCAACCTTAGATATTTAGATGATACTATTCTAACAGCAGAAAGACAAGAGGAACTAAAGAGTCTCTTGATAAGGGTGAAAGAGGAGAGTGAAAAAGCTGGCTTAAAACTCAACATTCAAAAAACTAAGATCATGACGTCCAGTTCCATCACTTCATGGCAATTAGAAGGGGAAAAGTGGAAGCTTTAACAGACTTTATTTTCTTGGGCTCCAAAACCACTGTGAACACTAACTGCAGCCACGAAATTAAAAGACATTTGCTCCTTGGAAGGAAAGCTATGACAAGCCTAGACAGCATATTAAAAAGCAGAGACATCACTTTGCCAATAAAGGTCCACCTAATCAAAGCTATGGTTTTCCAGTAGTCATGTACAGATGTGAAAGCTGAACCATAAAGAAAGCTGAGCACTGAAGAATTGATGCTTTTGAGCTGTGGTGCTGGAGAAAACTCTTGAGAGTTTCTTGCCTGCAAGCAGATCAAACTAGTCAATCCTAAAGAAAATCAGCCCTGAATACTCATTGGAAGGACTGATGCTGAAGCTGAAGCTCCAATACTTTGGCAACCTGATCTGAAGAGCTTACTCATTGGAAAAGACCCTGATGCTGGGAAAGATTGAGGGTAGGAGGAGAAGGGGGCGACAGAGGATGAGATGGTCAGATAGGATCACTGACTCAATGGACATGAGTTTGAGCAAACTCTTGAGTGACAGTGAAGGACAGGGGAGCCTGGCATGCTGCAGTCCATGGGGTCACAAAGAGTCGGACACGGATTCTGACTGAACAACAACAAATATACTCTTAGTTTCATGGGGGCTTGCATATAAATTTCATTCTGCAGTTGGTAGGTATCATATTCTATATATGACACTTAGATCAAAAAGATTAATACTATAGATTAGAACTCCATATCCTTACTAATTTTTTGTCTCACTCTTCTTAAGGTATTGTGAGGAAAGTTAAAATGTTTTGTGACTATTGGTTTGTCTCTTCCTTCTTTTAATTCTGTCAAATATTGTTTCATGGATTTTAAAGCTGTGATATTGGGCACATACACATTTATAATTGTCTCTTGATGTTTGTGTTGTATGCTCAGACTCTTGAGTTGGGTCTAACTCTTTGCGACTCCTTGGACTGTAGCCCACCAGGCCTCTCTGTCCATGGGATTTTTCAGGCAAGAATACTGGAGTAGGGTACCATTTACTCCTCCAGGCGATCTTCTTGACCCAGGGGTCGAACCTTTGTCTCTTATGTCTCCTGCTTTGGCAGGCATATTCTTTACCACTAGCTCCACCTGGGAAGGCCTGTCTCTTGAATTCACCATTATTATAAAATGTCCCTGTATCTCTGAGAGTTCACCTTGTCTTGAATATGAATATAACCACTCCAGCTTTCTGTGCTTACTGTTTCTGTTTGTGTGATATATCTTTTTCTATCCTTTTACTTTCAACTTATCTGTGTTCTTATATTTAAAATGTGTCTCATATATATAAAGTTGGGTCGTTTAAATAAACTAATTAGAAATCTCTATCTTTAATCATAGAATTTGATCCTTTTGTATTTAAGTGATAACTGACATGTTTGGCTTTAAGTCTACTGTATCACCCTTTGCTTTCAATGTGTTCCATCTGGTATTCTTTCCCTTTTCTGCCTTTTCTACCATTAAAAAAAATTAAGCAAAGAGCGAACTGACAGTGCTTCATACATAATTGGAGGTTTTAACACCCTTCCCTCACCAATTGATAGAACCAGGCATAAAATCAACAGATATAGAGGATGTGAGCCACACTATTACACTTTGACTTAATTGATATTTGCAGGACGTTGCATCACAAAACGGCTGACTACTTACTTACACCAGGTGCTAAGCAGTAAAATTAAAAGGATTGAAATTATACAGACTATATTCTCTGTCACAGTGGAATTAAATCAGAGCTCAACAACAGTAACTAGAAAGAACTGAATATTTAGAAATGAAAAAACACTTCTATATAATCCATGAGCCAAAAAAAAAAATCACATGGGAAATTGAAAAATATTTAAATCTTTTATAAAATAACATTAAAATTACAATATTTTGTGCTAAGTTGCTTGGTCCTGTCTGATTCTTTGAGACCCCATGGATTGTAGCCTGCCAGGCTCCTCTGTCCATGGAATTTTCCAGGCAAGAATACTGGAGTGGGTTGCTGTTTCCCGCTCCAGGGATCTTCCCCATCCAGGGACTGAATCCACGTCTCTTATGTCTCCTGCGTTGGGAAATGGGTTTGATACCACTAGCGCCACCTGGGAAGACCTAATATTTTGTGAGATGCAGCTAAATAAGAGGAAAATTCACATCTTTAAATGCTTATATTAGAAAGAAGAAAAATCTAAAGCCAATGACCTGTGACCCTACCTCAAGAAATTATATAACAAAGTACAATTTGAAACATAAAGTAAGCGAGGAAGGAAATCATAAAGACAAGCGCAGTAATTAATGAAACAGCACATAGGCCAACAATAGTGAAAAATCAATGAAGCCAAAAACTGGTTCTTTTAAAATGTCAGCAAAATTGATAAGCTTTTGGCTAAACTGACAAAGGGGGAAAAAAAAGAAAGAAGACATAAAATATTAATATTAGGAATGAAAGTGGGAACATCACAATAGTCTCGACAAATACTAAAAGGATAGTAAGGGAATCAAGTATTATAATTAACCTTATGCCAAAAAATTGGGCAATCTAGATGAAAAGGACCAGTTCTCTTAAAGACAAAAACTACTGAAACTGGCACAAAAAGAAACAGGAAGTTTGGATAGCCCTTTATTAACGTCAAAAATTGAATTTGTAATTTAAAACTTGCCAAAAAAGGCCACGACCCGTAAGAGGTGCCCCGGGAGCTAGGCGAAAGCGCACAGCGCGGCGCAGGGGCCGGGCCAGGACCTTCTAGGAGTTCAGCGGCTGGGCGAGCGGACGCTGAGCAAGCTGCAGTCTCCATCGCGGGCCGGGGTTGGGGGCGGGGGGGAGGCGGTCGCTGCAAAAGTGACGCGTGCGCGTCACCGGCAAGTATGACCGGCTGGAGCTGCAGCTAAGCCTGGAGGTGGAGAAGTGGATCGACGGGCGCTTGGAGGAGTTGTTCAGCGCAGGGAGGCAGACAATG
The DNA here is from genome assembly GCF_029378745.1 of Bos indicus. Lineage (NCBI taxonomy): Eukaryota > Metazoa > Chordata > Mammalia > Artiodactyla > Bovidae > Bos > Bos indicus. The sequence continues at coordinate 131,073,101 of NC_091760.1, forward strand.
AGGTCAACATCGTGAATTGTTGAAACTAGAGAGCGAAGAGGAGAGAAGCCAGAACAGCCAGGGATCTTCTCAAGTCCTGCACAAACCCCACAGAGGGCTTCATCCAGGAACTGCTGGTGAAGCCCCGAGGCCTCCACAAGCAGCCAACTTTCTGCCAGCCCAGCTCCTTCGGCGGCGGCAGCCTGAGCCCCTCCAGGACCGAGCCCGGAAGGCGACGCCTTGATCCTCTCCGGCCTCCGTGACCTCCTACTGCATCTCCCCTTAACGCCGTCTTGGCTTGTTTATAAGTTGTATTCAACGGTTCTGTAACAATAACACTGCGTGCCTGTTTAAAAACACACACACACAAAAACGTGTCGAAAACCCCAGGCCCAAGAGGCGTCACTGATGAATTCTATAAAACATTTTACAAGTAAAAACCAATGCCATACAAACTCCTTTAGAAAACGAGGAAGTAGAAAACACTTTCCAATTCATTTTACAAAGCCAGTATTACCTTAATACCAAAACCAGATGCAGACATTACAAGGAAAAGCCTATATTCCTCATTCAATAGGTGTAAATTTAAGTAAAATTAAATTCTCACTTATGTAAGTATGTCTACTGTAAATATGTATTGAAAGGTGAGTGAGTGTGAAGTCACTCAGTCATGTCCGACTCTTTGGACTGTAGCCCACCAGGCTCCTCTGTCCATGGAATTTTTTAGGCAAGAGTACTGGAGTGAGTTGCCATTTCCTTCTCCAGGGGATCTTCCCTACCCAGGGATTGAACCTGGGTCTCCCACATTGTAGGCAGATGCCTTACCATCTGAGCCACCGTGGAAGACTGTATTGAAAGGTACTTGGGAACATGTTTCAGTTCAGTCACTCAGTTGTGTCCAACTCTTTGCGACCCCATGAATCGCAGCACGCCAGGCCTCCCTGTCCATCACCAGCTCCCGGAGTTCACTCAGACTCACGTCCATCGAGTCAGTGATGCCATCCAGCCATCTCATCCTCTGTTGTCCCCTTCTCCTCCTGCCCCCAATCCCTCCCAGCATCAGGGTCTTTTCCAATGAGTCAACTCTTTGCACGAGGTGGCCAAAGTATTGGAGTTTCAGCTTCAGCATCCGTCCTTCCAATGAACACCCAGGACTGATCTCCTTTAGTATGGACTGGTTGGATCTCCTTGCAGTCCAAGGGACTCTCAAGAGTCTTCTCCAACACCACAGTTCAAAAGCATCAATTCTTCGGCATTCAGCTTTCTTCAGAGTCCAACTCTCACATCCACACATGACCACTGGAAAAACTGTAGCCTTGACTAGATGGACCTTTGTTGGCAAAGTAATATCTCTGCTTTTCAATATACTATCTAGGTTGGTACATGTTTACCTAGCATTAATGATGATTTTTCTACATTTTTCTACATTTCTACAACTACACAGTTGTGTAGTTGTGCTTTTCTACATTATTTGAATCTTAACAAGTATGATTATGCAGTAGAATAACTGTTCTTTAAAAAAAACAATGAGCAAATGTTTTATTAGTTCTAGGTTATGGGAATATGAATGATTTGTGTTTTTCTTTGTATTTTTAAAATAAGAATAGGTACTATTTTTTGTTTTGTTTTTAGTACCCACCCAGTCTTTAAAATGTTAGATAGTTTCTTGCTGCTGCTGCTGCTGCTAAGTCGCTTCGGTCATGTCCGACTCTGTGCGACCCCATAGACGGCAGCCCACCAGGCTCCCCCGTCCCTGGGATTCTCCAGGCAAGAACACTGGAGTGGGTTGCCATTTCCTTCTCCAATGCATGAAAGGGAAAAGTGAAAGTGAAGTCGCCCAGTCGTGCCCGACCCTTAGCGACCCCATGGACTGCAGCCTACCAGGCTCCTCTGGATTTTCCAGGCAAGAGTACTGGAGTGGGGTGCCATTGCCTTCTCCGAGTTTCTTACTAGTCCTATTTTATTCAGTGTTTCCTATTGGGAAAGTGTACTGAATTCTATCAAATGACATGTACAGATATGACCACATGATTTTTAACTTCTCCTCCTACTGAGCCACACTGGCATTCCTGGGGGAAGCAATTTATTGCTCAAATGTCTACTTAGTAAGGTACAAGCAGAAAGCAAATTTTTTCCACTGTCCTTCAAGCCCACTTGCTGGGTGTGCTCCCCTTCACTCTGGATGAAATCTTGGAAAGCTTTCAGCTTTCATAATTATTTTTGGTCTAAGGAGAGTTTCATTTTAGTAACTAAAAAGCTCTATTCAATCCAATATTTAAAACTACAGTGTTTTATCTAATTCAAATGTCTCCTTCCCTTTAGCTCTGCCTCTGACTAGGAAATCTGAGAAGGGGACAGGGGTTTTACTTCTTTCCTAAGTGCTGTTTTGGGGGCTGTATTCCTCAGGAATCTTCAAAGAAACAGAATCAGTAGGATATCTATATTTATATTGAAATAAATTTTTATGAGGAATTGGCTCACATGTGGCTCACAGCTCACATGGAAGCTGAGAAGTCCCTGCATCTGGGTCTATAAGCGGGAAACCCAGGAGAGCTGGGGTTGTGACTCAGCCTGGTCTAAAGGCCCGAGGAGCAGAACAGATGGTGTAATTCCTAAGCCAAGGGCAGGAGAAGACTGATTATCTCAGCTCAGCAGTCAGGCAGAGAGAGTGAATTCTCCCATCCTCCATCTTTTTATTCTATTCAGGTCCTCAGTGGAGTGGACGATGTCCACCCACACTGGGGAGGGCCATCCTCTTTTCTCAGTACACGGACTCAAGTGTTAATCTCATCCAGAAACATGCTCACAGATACACCTAGAATCATACTGAACCAAGTATCTGGGCACTGCATGCTCCAGTCAAGTTAACACGTAAAATTAACCATCGTAGGGACTGTCTAGGGGAGAGCAGAGATAAGGAGTGGGGGTCCTATTAATCTGGTACTTTGTTACCTGGTGTTGGTACCCTGGGGTGTGTTGCATTCACAGTTACTGAGGGGGCTTCTCCCCCAACACTGAGGCTCTCTTGTGAGGAGATTTTAACCCAGGCTGTGCCTCCTCGTGTTGGCAAGTGTTGACCCCTCCTCTTGGTCCCCGGCTCTCCTTTTTCCCAGTGTGGGGAATCTCTACTAAATACCACTCTTTCCATGGGGTCCACTGCTGGCCCACAGGAAATAGGCACAGGCCAATGCTGAAGGTCTGAAGATCTGAAGTGCAGGCCTTTTTTAAAGACAATCCTCACCAATAATCTGCTGTCAGACAAGGGCAACTCCAGCCAGTTGCTGACCTTGAGTCTTTATCAGGTCCTGTGTCCCTCAGGTGTCAGGAGCCCCTCCTTTGACTTGAAGTGCAAGGCCAGGTGGTGGTGATGATGGGGATTACGCTCACTGATAACACTCGCTTTCCAAACGCCTCTGCATTCTTCCTCCTCAACCCCTCAAGTAACCTCATGGTCTGGGGGGTCCTCTTGGGTGGGCAGAGGTCGGGTGACTGGCACCTTAAGGACAGCAGGTGCTAGACAACTCTGCCCTTGTCCTTGGCCTGTGGGGTTCTGCCAAAACTCTCTTTTTAATATCCCTTGTGTGGCATAAGTATTCTCTTTATACTCAGCTGGGTTTATGAGTGTCTTTTAATGTTTGCCCCTATTTTCACACATGAAATTTCTTGTTTATTTTTTTCTACTTGTTTCACCAGACTTTGATACTAGGGTATTTCTAGCTTCATGAAATTACTCAGGGGCTTTTCTCTATAGTTTTGTAAAGTTGGAATAACGAGGAAATTGCTTCTTTGGGGGAAGTTAAGTAAAAGTTAGCTGTAAAACAGTCTTGGCATGGTGCCTTTTTATTATTATTATTAATTTATCTGGTTGCCTCGGGTCTTAGTTGCAGCACATAAAGTTTTTGTTGTGTCAGGTGGGATTGTTCGGTGAGGCACACGGGCTCTCTATAGCTGTGGCTCGCAGGCTCTGGAGTACACGGGCTCAGCAGTTGCGGTGCATGGGATTAGCTGACCCATGGTTTGTAGTATCTCAGTTCCCCTGTGTGTGTTAGTCGCTCAGTTGTGTCTGACTCTTTGTGACCCTATGGACTGTAGCTCGCCAGGATCCTCTGTCCATGGAATTCTCCAGGCAAGAGTACTAGAGTGGGCTGCCATGTCCTTCTCCAGGGGAGTCTTTCTGACCCAGGGATTGAACCCTGGTCTCCTGTATTAGCAAGCAGATTCTTTACCATCTGAGCTACTGGGCACCATCTCAGCTACCATCTGAGCCCTTGTTGCTGTTGAGTCGCTAAGTCATGTCCGACTAACTCTTTTGTGACGTCATGGACTGTAGCCTGCCAGGCTCCTTTGTCCATGGGATTTCCCAGGCAAGAGTACTGGAGTGGGTTGCCCTACTAGGGATCAAAACCGAGTCCCCTGCATCACAATGCAGATTCTTAACCCCTGGACCACCAGCAAAGTCCTGGCATGGTGCCTTTTTTTTTTTTTGGTTGCAGTGGGTTTTTGTTGCAGCAAGTGGGGGCTACTCTTCATTGTGGTGTGCAGGCTTCTCATTGAAATGGCTTCTCTTGTGGAGCACGGGCACTAGGGGGTAGGCTCAGTAGTTGTGGTGCATGGGCTTGGTCGCTCCACAGCATGAGGGATCTTCCTAGATCAGGGACTGAACCTATGTCTCGGGCAGATTCTTTACCACTGAGTCACCAGGGAAGCCCTGGCATGGTACCTTTTAAAGTGATAAATCCGTAACAGTGTTTCCAAGTTCTTCTATTGTCACTGAATTCCTCAAGTTTTCTACCTCTCTATGGTTCATATTCGGCAATACACACTTTGTCAGAAAATCACTTTCTTCATAGGCTTTGCCATTTATTGCCATAAAGTAGCACATGTGTTGGTTTCCTAGGGCTGATGGAACAAATTACTATAAACTGGGCGTCTGAAAGTAACAGAAGCCCACCCTCTCCTAGTTCTGGAGGCCAGGAGTCTGAAACTAAGGTGTTGACGGGACAGTTTGTCCTGGACGCTCTCAGCAAAACTTGGTGCTCCTTGAGCTGGAGCTTCATCCTCCAGTCTCTGCCTTCGTCCTCACTTGGCTTCTTCTGTGTGTCTTTGATCTTGTCTCCTTTTTCTTGTGAGACACTGGATAGTAAACTTAGCTGCTGCTGCCATTTAGTCGCTCAGCCGTGTCCAACTCTTTATGCCCTCATGGACTGTAGCCGTCCAGGCTCCTCCGTCCATGGGATTTCCCAGGCAAGAATACTGGAGTGGGTTGCCATTTCCTTCTTCAGGGATCTTTCCAACCCAGAGATCAAACCTGAGTCTTCTCCTTGGCAGGTGGGTTCTTTACCACTGAGCCACCTGGGAATCAAGTTTGGGGGTCACCCTAAATCCAGGATAATCTCATCACTAGATCTTTAATTACATCTGCAAAGACCCTCATTCCGAATAAAGTCACCTTCACAGGTACTGGAGTTCAGGATTTGGACATATCTCTTTTTGGGCCACTATTCAATTTGAAAGGTTGTTGTTGAATCATGCGAATACACCAGGATTCTTGGCCCCCGGAGGAGAAGAATTCAATCCGGGGCCAGAGACGAGGCTTGATCGCTCAGAGCTTTTGTGTAATAAAGTTTTATTGAAGTATAAAGGAGATAGAGAAAGCTTCTGACATAGGCATCAGAAGGGGGCAGAAAGAGTACCCCCCTGCTAGTCTTTAGCTGGATGTTATATAGTCACTAGCAGTCTGTTAATGAAAGAAAGGAATGTCTTAAAATTCAGAATGGCACCAGGCTCCTCACCCATAAGATGCATTTTGGGATAAATGGTTTATTCTGGGCCATAAAATGATTAACTTGAATCTTGAAGAAGGGCAGACCACCATACAAATAGTTTCATTTACATAGATTAGGGGAACAATATCCATACTGGTTTGTCAAGTAGGTTCTGGGCCAAGAGGCGGAACCGACTTGGAGACAGAGTTTGGGGTAAAGGCATAGTACATTAGCATAGCTTAAGACAAACATTTCCATAAGAAAAAGGCATTGGTTATCTGTAGACTCGAGAATAGCTAACTTCAGGCGAAACCGGGTGTCATTATGGCAACACAATATTTTAAGAGAAACCTCTCTTTAAATTTGTATAGAGAAGGAAAAAATATTGCTAGTTTGTTTCCTCCTGCCGCTTAAGAGAGATAAAAATGTCTGACACTTGCAGGCTATTTCCTCTATTTGGAGACCCCTGGCCTTCCTGCCTGTTACCCTCTCAAATTCAGTTTGTTGTTGTTTAGCTGTTAAGTTGTGTCCAACTCTTTTGCGACCCCATGGACTGTAGCCTGCCAGTCTCCTCTGCCCATGAGATTTCCCATGCAAGAATACCCGAGTGGGTTGACATTTCATTCTCCAGGGGATCTTCCTGATCCAGGGATCAAACTCATGTCTCCTGAACTTCAGGTAGATTCCTTACCACTTAGCCACCCAGGACACCCATTCAAATCACTACTCTTTTACTTACAGAATCATGAGAATTGGATTGCACATTTCTGAGAAACATACACATTTATCTGAAATTAAAATTTTAAAAATCTTTTGTTTTCTGGGACCTTCCAGTATCAGGAAGAGAACCTTGTTTACAAGATGCCACCAGGTCCATTTTCACAGGAAATAAGTCTATTGCTTCCTTTTCACCACATGTGCGGGGGATTTGGATGGCAACGCTGAGTTCTGTGAAATTCCTCCCTTAGAGGTGACCTGGAGAGAAAGGAACAAATAGTTCACACTTTCTGCAAAAAGTTTATTCATCTATTTGAGAATTTGAGCTTTCTAAACAGTGGGGGAATCAGAGGCACAGAACCATTCCTTCGGGTACCATGCCGCTGCCTTCCCAGGCCTGGCACTTCTTGAGGGCAGGGGCTCTCATAACATCATGGTGGGAGGGGGTGGAGGAGGGCAGGACCTGCATCTCCGCCCGCATCTCCTCCCGCTTTATTCTGTCACAGGGCCACCTCAGTGCAACCTCCCTTTGAGGAAAAAAAATAGTGTAGCTGCTGGAAACAAGAGAGATCGTGAAATCTGATGAGACTGGCTGTCACAAGTCAGGGTTCTATTTGCTAAACAACTGTCATGAAAACATTACACATTTCCATCAAGATTAAAAACTAAAACCACAGTAACTCTGAGCACCATCATAAGTGAAAATACCTGTCACAACCCTGTCAGGTGGCACACCACACAAACCACCACCACCACCCCTGACAAAGCAGTTCAGCCTCTTGGAAGTTATGAATGATGGGACTTCCCTCGTGGTCCAGTGGCTAAGACTCTGTGCTCCCAATGCAGGTCGCCTGGGTTCAATCCCTAGTTGGGAAACTAGATCCCACGTGCCATGAAAGATCCCAAATGCCACAACTAAGACCAGGCACTGCCAAATAAATTAAAACAAAATTTTAAAGTTCTCGTCACAAGAAAAAAAAAAATTTTTTTTTTAAAGGAAGTAGACCCACTGGAGCTCTGGAGAGAGGGAGTCCTGCAGCCATAGAAGAGGAGAGAGTGCTGGCCAGTATATCTCAATCTTCCCAATGCATCTGAATCACCTGGAGGGCTTGTGAACCACAGGTCACTGACCCCACCCAAGTCTCCGATTCAGTGGGTCTAGGGTGGGGAGACGGAGAAGGCAATGGCACCCCACTCCAGTACTCTTGCCTGGAAAGTGCCATGGACGGAGGAGCCTGGAAGGCTGCAGTCCATGGGGTCGCTAAGGGTCGGACACGACTGAGCAACTTCACTTTCACTTTTCACTTTCATGCATTGGAGAAGGAAATGGCAACCCACTCCAGTGTTCTTGCCTGGAGAATCCCAGGGATGGGGGAGCCTGGTGGGCTGCCGTCTATGGGGTCTCACAGAGTCGGACACGACTGAAGTGACTTAGCAGAAGCAGCAGGGTGGGGAAAATTTGCATTTCTCACAAGTTCCCAGGGACTTGTGAACCACTGGCCCAGGTGGGGCTTTGGAATCTGTCCTGTTAATAAGCTCCATCTGTGATTGAGGCAGAGCCTTTCAACATTTTGTTAAGTGCTGGTTACAGGGTGATCAGCCCTGGTCAAAGGCCAGGGACTTAGGTGTGTGGGTGTTTAGACCCAGAGCGGGGTATGTATTGGGGTTCATCTCATGGTTCCTAAGAGGGTTCTCCAGCCTGGGCATGTGTGAACCATTTGTGAAATGTATGGTGAACTTGCTATGCTCCAGACCCTGGGTCCGACGGTGTACCTGAATCTGCACAAGCTGCTCTTCTAGAAGGCAGAAAGACCCAGAGGGTGGAGTGAGAGCAAGGTAGAGGGGTCTGACCCTTGATATCCCAGGACTCTTACCCTGGGAGCCCAGTCAGAGGCCTTTGGGACCAACCCCACCACGTGAGGCTGGCAAGGGACCCATCTGCTCTGCGATGGCGCCACCTGGTGGACAAGAGGAACACTGGCCTTGTGGCAAGGGGACATTCAAATGGGGATAACGCATACCTCTTAGTGCTGCTACTACTACAAACATCATGTTGGTAGTGCCAAGAACAACAGCTAGGAAATATCGAGAATGTACTCTGTATATGCCAGACACATACCATATAAGCTCTGTGGATTCATCAACATTTAATCTTCATGACATTAGAGGACTGTAGTCATATGGGTTTGGTTTTCACATGAGGGAACCCCGACCCACAGAGCTGGAATAACTTGCCAAGGCCCCATCGTTAGTGAGGCAGTGTCCTCAGACCCCTGTTTGGGCCTGGCTTGGAGGGCACCCTTGTGGCCCAGGCTTTGCCACTCTGGCCTCTGAGAACTGGAGAGAGCTGTTTAACATCTCTGAAGCTCAGGTTCCTCTCCTGAGAGGAGTTTAGTGTCCTCCTCCTGGGGGCCAAGTGAGGGGAGGCTTGGTGACAGAAGCCCTCAGCTCTGGGCTTGGCTGCTGTGCAGCCCCAGGGCTTCATTCCCACAAATGTCTGGCAGTGGTTCCCCATCCCATGCAACAGACCCAGCCCTGCCCAGCGCAGAGCAAGCCCTCAACAAGTAGCATTTCAGCTCTTGGCCTAAAACAGGGGCCCCAACCCCCGGGGCCACAGACTGGTACCAGTCCATGGCCTGTTAGGAACCAGGCCAAACAGCAGGCCGTGACCGGTGGGCCAGCAAGTAAAGCTTCACCTGTGTTTCTAGCTGCTCCCCGTCGCTCCTGGTACTGCCTGAGCACTGCCTCCTGTCAGGTCAGCAACAGCATTAGATTCTCACCGAAGCACGAACCCGACTGTGAACTGCACATGCGAGGGATCTAGATTGCATGTTCCTTAAGAGAATCATCTGGAAACCATCAAGTCTCCCCCAGTCTGTGGGAAAATTGTCTTCTACGAAATCGGTCCCTGGTGCTGAAAAGTTTAGGGACTGCTGACCTAAAAGAAAATATCTGTGTCAATAAATCCATCTCCTTCCCCCGCCTTCGATACTATACCCCTGGCCCAGTGAAAACGCTCGTCACTTCTGAAGAACTTCCTTGCAGAAGTGAATGACAAGGAAGAGAAATTAACACTGAGCATTAGACAGAGGCAATCTGGCCCTGACTGAATCCAGGAACCAGCAGTGGCCAGGAAGCCTGGCTGGGTACCCCCACTCCAGGGTTAGAGCACCCCTCACCCCCTCACTATGCCCCAGCACAGGGCAAGTTCTTCCCCTGGCTCCTGCTGGGGCGTATGCTGGCCAAGCTGGGGGCAGCTAGTGACCATGTTAAAACAGACTTAGTTGGCTGTGGGAGGGGTGTGGTTAGAGAAATATGGATCTCATTGGCCCCTGAGGCCCAAGTGAAGTGGGGGGTTATGCAAAGACTGAGGCCCTGAATTCAGGAGGCCCTGAAGCTGGACTAGAGAGGGAGATGGCGTCCGACTGAGTGTGACTTGGCTCTGCCCCCTACCATCAGGAAACCTGTTGTGACAGAGGTCTTGAACTTGGCCCGGGGGAAAAGTTCTGGGTGAGAGGGTTCACAGGGTGCTTTGGAGCAAACTTTCCCCCAGATTACTGCTCTGTGAAGGGAATTCCCCCTGGAATTCTGGGGTCAACAAAAAGATTGCCTACTGGACACAGGCTTTTTATTGGGACAGCTGGCTTAACATGAAAGCTAAAACTTATTTCACTCTTAACTCCAGAATACATTTTCAATGAAGTAAAATTGATGACAGAACACCTACTAGGTGCCAGAATTGTTTCTAGAGCTTTCTATGAATTAGCTCATTTAATCTTCACCACAATGGTATAAGAGTCCAAGGAAGAGTCCCTTGGACTGCAAGGAGGTCCAACCAGTCCCTCCTAAAGGAGACCAGTCCTGGGTGTTCATTGGAAGGACTGATGTTGAAGCTGAAACTCCAATACTTTGGCCACCTCATGCGAAGAGTTGACTCATTGGAAAAACCCTGATGCTGGGAAAGATTGAGGGCAGGAGGAGAAGGGGATGGCAGAGGATGAGATGGCTGGATGGCATCACGGACTCGATCGACATGAGTCTGGGTAAACTCCAGGAATTGGTGATGGACAGGAAGGCCTGGCGTGCTGCGATTCATGGGGTCACAAAGAGTCAGACACGACTGAGCAACTCAACTGACTGATACAAACCATAAATAAAATTAGAAGATTAGTTAGATGCTAGGAAAATAAGCATGAATAAGGAATTTCTGAGGAATAAAAATTGACAAATAAAAAACTTAAAATGTCCTCAATTCTACTGGTGCTCAAAGAAATAAAAATAAAATAGAAATTTGATGCCATTTTCTTCACGTGTCCATTAAGCAGACATTTCAAAAAAGATGATAACAACCAGGGGTGGTCAAAGTATAGGAAATGTACATTTCTTATGCTGGTTCACACATTTTCTCTTTACTAGCTGATCACAGGTATTGCATTATTTATTTAATTTTGCCCAATTACTGTTCACTTAGATCATTTTCAATTTTTTTTTGTCTTATGAATGCAAAGACCATCTTTGTTCATCCATTCTTTGCAACTTTGACAATTTCTTTAGGAAAGGGCCCCAGGAATGGAACTTTTAGGGTAGAGGATTTGAAACTTCTTGATGTTGGATCCAAATGGCTTCTCATGAAGGTAGAGTATGTTTGGCTTGACAAGGGGAGCTGGGTATGAGCAGAGCTCAGAGTAGCCCTGGACCTGGAGAAATGAGGGTAACAGGTAGAGTGAGTAGAGCCTGGAGGCTGCCTTGCAGATGAAGAGTTGGGCTGGGGGGTGGGAGGGAGGGACTTGGGGGAGAGAGGCAGGCGGGGAGAGGTGGGAGGGCAGAAGTCAGAGGATGGGGTATAAGGTGGAGCCTTCCAGGCTGGCCATCCCAGGGAGGACAGTTGATGCCCAGGCCTGCCCCACAAGGGAGGCAAGAGGACCCCATGGGGCAGGTTGGCCTGGATTCTAGCACTTCACTTACTGGGGCAGTCACCCAGCTCCTCCAAGTCTTAAGTGAACCAGGCAAAGCACAATAACTGGTAGGTGATCAGTTGCGGTCACCTATGGTCAATAAATGGTGGCTGTAGTTACTAGTCGGCACTCCGAAGCATTTACTGATTTGATTCTGGAATTTCGGCTAACACTTAAATAAAACATTCCCTATACCAGCCATTGGCTTCCCAGGTGGCACAGTGGTAAAGAATCCACCTGCCAATGCAGGAGACGCAGGAGACACAGCTTTGATTCCTGGGTTGGGAAGATCCCCTGGAGTAGAAAATGGCAACCCACTCCAGTAATTCTCTAGTAATAACTCCTGGGAAATCTCGTTGACAGAGGAGCCTGGCAGGCTACAGCCTCTGGGTTCCAAAGAGTTGGATATGACTGAGCACGCACACACGTGCCAGCCATTATTCTTAAAGCATATATATCTAATTCAAACCCAAACAATCTGATAAATGAGGAAATCTAGGCACAGAGCAGTTGGGCACCTTGCCAAAGTCATCAGCCAGCAGCTCAGCTGGGCCAGACTTGGGCACCCATGCTCATGGCCCCTCCCCATGCCACCTTGCACATCAGTAGTATCAGAATCTCAGCAACGCCAACCGCAGAGAAGAAACAGAAGTCTGAATTCATTTGGGGGTCGGGGAAGTTGTCATATTGACTCAGAAAATGGTTATGGTGCCTGCATCAAGGGCTCCTCCAGGTCACCTTCATGTAGGATCCAGGCGGGGTCCCAAGCGGCCCCTGGCTGCAGGCTGCTTCCCACAGGCTGGAGGCCAGAGGCCCCAGACTGCACCTGGGGCCCCTGGGTCTCACCCGTTGTGCTAACTGCTGGCTGGCCAGCCTTGCTCAGGAAGAAAGTCTGGAAAAAGGCAGCAGACAGGCCAGGTGGTGTCCCTGGAAGGAGGCCCAGCGCAGAAGCTCCGGAAAATGACAGTGATCTAGGTTCAAAATGCCTCTGCTGAGTCACTCAGGGGAAGTTGATCTGCATTCAGCTCACTTGGAAGAAGGCGGGGATGTGGGAGATGCAGTGAAAGATTTGCCTCAAACAAGTTAAAATTAAAAGAGGGTGGGGTGGCTGGCGGGACCAACTCATCCTTGGCGTGGAGGGGTTGGCGGTACGCAGCACGGTCTTGGGTTGGGAGCCAGATGGACCCGCAGGCAAGGCCAGGCCCCATCAGCCCCGGCTGTCCCTGGGCCTCGTCTTCTCTTCGTGTAAAACAAGGGCCATACCACCTGCCTCATGGGTGCCCAAGGAGAGTAAACGAGATAGTATGCACAAATAGCACTGTGCCTAGCTTGCTGTAAGCTAGTATCATGAAACATTCGCTGATAACCAGTGTGTGTGGCGCATGTACCCTGTGCGGACCGAGTAATGTGGGTTGGTTGATTCAGGGTTCTCAGTATTACGTGCCAGGAACTTGGGAGAAGCTCAAGTGCTCCTTCCCAGACCTGCTGAGTCTCCCGGGGGATTATAATGGTTGCTAATGTTTGAGAACTGCCACCTATCTGATAATATTAGTATTGCTGTTATAGAACAAGGTGAAAATTTTTATTCTTACTAATAGGGGGAGCCACTGTCCTGGTTTACCAGGGATTGTCCTGGGTTTAGCACTCAAAATCTCACATCCCAAGAAACTCCTTGGTCACAGGCAAACTGGAAGCTTGGCTACCCCCCTCTATTAACAGTTGGAACCAGGGACTTCCCTGGTTCCAGTGGTTAAGAATCCACTTTCCAATGCAGGAGATGCAGGTTTGATCCCTGTCTGGGAACTATGATGATTCCACATGCCAGCAGGCAACTAAGCCTGCACGCCACAGCTAGAGAAAGACCAGGCCACACAGTGAAGACCCAGCATAGCACACCTGCCCCTCCAAAAACCAGAGAGTTGGAACTATACTGTACCCTAGGAAGGGATTATGGGATTGTGGCAAAAGAAAGCCAACCAGGCAAGGGGGAGGGGATCTGAGGGGCAGGTGCTTAGCTGACTAGTTACAGGGAGAGGTTGCTGTCAGAGGAGGCGTGGGTGGGATGGCAACTGGGCAAGGTGTGGGGTGAAGGCCAACTGAGAGGCCCTGACAACCGAGGGGCGATCCTGGGGACCCCAAGTCCTCAGCACAGCTCAGGGGTGGCTACTGAGTGTGGACTTCCTTTGTAGAAACTGAGGCAGAGGCTGACCTTCAGAGGAAGGAGGCTGTGGAGCCTCAGAAACCAAGTCTGCAGCTGCCCTGGGGCTGCTGTAGGCTGGGGACCAGGGACACAGGAGGGCAGCACAGGTCTGTCTGACTTAGGTTTGAAGGCATGGAAGCCCCTGGTGATATCTGTAATCATTATTAATCCATTTAATAGACATTCAGCATTAGCATTGTAGCACCAGGCCTGCCCCTGGATCTGGGGTCATACATGTACATTGGATTGGACAGACTGGTCAACAAGTTAAGCCAGGCTCTGAAAGGACCTGCTTGGGTGAAGAGAGAATCCTCATAGGCAAGTGTTGGTTTACAAAGGGCTGGGCTCCTCAACCCACTTCCTTCTTTTATTAACCAATTTTCACTGAGAAACTATATGGTTCAAGGAATCAGCCTAATGCTCCCTGGTGGTGCAGTGGTTAAGAATCCACCTGCCAATGCAGAGGACATGAGTTCCATCCCTGGTCCGAGAAGATTCCACATGCCATGGGGCAACTAAGCCCGTGGGCAACAACTCCTGAGCCTGTGATTTAGAGCCTGTGCTCTGCCACTGGAGAAGCCACTGCAAAGAGAAGCCCACACACTGCAACTACAGAGTAGCCCTCACTGGCCACAGCTAGAGAAAGCCTGCACACGGCCAAAAAAAAAGAGAAAGGTTTGCCTCCAAATTAAAATATATATATATAATTAGCATAAAAATGGAACCCATCTCGTGGTCTCAGCCTGGCCATCAGCCGAATCCTCTGGGGAGCTTTAAAAACTCTTTATACTTGGGCTCTGACCCAGGCCAACTGCACCTGATTCTCTGGGGCTGTGGCCTGGGCAGCAAGGTTTTTTTCCCCAAACTCTGGAAGTGATTCTAATACTAATATACAATCCTTTGCAAACCACCGGTTATGAATTCGAGATGATGACATGTCAGGAACCTTTGCTATATGCCTTACCTCCCTTCTCCGAACCTGGCTTCCACCCGGGGAGGCTTGCCAAGTGGTCTCATGCCATCATGGCATGCTAAGTTTCCTCTCCACTTGGCCAATTCTGCCCAGGAGGCTGGGGCCTGAGTGGCAGGTGGTGTTAACCCCAGGGGAGGAGCTGGATGAGTCACGTGTGGGTCACGCACTTAGTCACTTGGGGGATGGGGAGAAGAGGGGAGGCCACCCCTATCTCAGGATGTTGTGGGGGCAATGTGGGGGTGTGTGAAGAATGTTAAAGACGGACCTTCACTGCTTTCATTTCCTCTCCCTACTCTCGGTGGCCTTGAAACTAGCAGAAGGCCCTGCAGTCAGAAAAGGAGGTTCAAGGGGCCAGTTCACGTTTTCACTGAGGGGGAGATCCATGACCATCTCCCCAGAAGAATGCATATGTACACACAATTTTGCATACTATTTTTGAAAAATGTTTGTTTATTTATTTTTGGCCATGCTGAGTCTTCACTGCTGCTTGGGCTTTTCTCTAGTTGCAGCGAATAGGGGCTACTCCCTAGCTGTGGTGTGTGGGCTTCTCTTGTGGAGCACCAGCTCCAGAGGGTGCGGGCTTCAGTAGTGGTGGTGCTGGGCTTAGTTGCCCGGCAGTATGTGGGATCTTTCCAGATCAGGGATTGAACCCGTGTCCCTGCATTGGCAGGAGGATTCTTTACCGCTGAGCCACCCGAGCAACCCCTGCATATGATTTTGAGAGGGGGTCGAGAGGGGGTCAGCCACCCCACCCGTCACCCCACAGAGCCAAGATGAATAACCCCCATACTAGGGTTCCTGGTGGTCCCGAGGGCCCAAGGGACCCTTGTTCATCAGACACAGGAAGGAGAGGAGGACCTGGGCAACTTTCCCCAGAAAGCGGGCTGCTGTCCTGCAGATTAGAACCAAACAAGCTGCCCTCACGTCCACATGGTAGGAAAGCACGCAAGGCTGGGCCTCCAGTCACAATTTCTGACTCAGTAGGTCTGATACAGGCCTGGGTGACTTGCATTTCTAACAAGTTTCCAGGTGATGCTGAAGCCGCTGGTCTGGGGACCAAACTTTGAGAGCCACTTACCCGATTCTTTTACCTCTGTCCATCAGTCCAGGTACGTGTCCCATGATTGAGCAGGAAGCTGGTTTGAGTCAGAGTTAATACTTTCCCTTATCACTGCCAGGATGTATGTTCTACTGAAAGCATCCATCAGTTCTTGGCTGGTAGAACTCAGCTTTCTTCAGTTTAAAATTTCACATTAGCATGACAATGCACTGTTTGCCACAGTGTGTGTGCGCGAGCGTGCGCGCGCGTGCTCAGTCATACCAACTCTTTGTGACCCCATGGACTGCTAGGCTAGGCTAGGACTCCATGGACCCTGCTAGGCTCCTCTGTCCATGGAATTTTTCAGGCAAGAATACTGGAATGGGTTGCCATTTCTTTCTCCAGGGGATCTTCCCCACCCAAGGATCAAACCTTTGCCTCTTGTGTCTCCTGGGCTCTTTACCAGCTAAGCCACCAGGGAAGCCCCAAGCACGATGGTGGAACTCTGCAAAGTCAGAGGCCTGGGGGATGAGAGTATCTCCAGCTGGTACAGAACACCCACCTTTAGAGAAAGCTCCAAGAACACTGAGCTTTTGTGTGTTCTCAGCTTGGATTCAGAGCTCTGTACATTGAATGTGGCTGTCTACATTTTCAGAAGAATGTTTGAGTGTTTGAGAAGCAAACTGGGATCGAACTTGCCTTTGTGTAAAAACTTCCCACAATTAAGGAAACCACTTGCTGGCTGTGGGAACACTTCTGAGTTTGCTGCCTGGCCAGGCAGAATCTTGTGGCTGTTACAGGCAAAGGAGCAAACTCTAATTGTTGAGTTGAAAGCAGATGAGACTTTTCCTGGTTGGACTGGCTGAGCTGGCAGTCCAAGTGCCAAGGTACAAGTGTATCCAGGCTGGATTTCATTCTGATGCTGAGTTGATATCCTTTGTAGGGCAGTGATACTCAGATTTTACTGCACATACGAATTACCTGGGGATCTTGTTGAAATGCAGATTTTTTTTAAAGCCTGGATTTGCTTATTTTAAAATATTTATTTATTTGGCTGTGTCAGGTCTTAGTTGAGGGACACAGGATCTTTTGCTGTGGCACATGGACTCTCTAGTTTGGGGCATTCAGGCTCTGTAGTTGTGGTGCGCAGGTACAGTTGTTCCAAGTCATGCGGGGTTTTAGTTCTGTGACCAGGGATCAATCCCATGTGCCCTGCATTGCAAGGCTAATCTTAATCACTGAACAACCAGAGTTAAGAATTTTGTCCTGATTTTGATTGAGTAGGACAGGACTAAAGGAGAACTATCAGAACATCCTTTGCCCTGCTCAGCGCCATATACCCACTACCCAGCCCAACGCCTGGCATGGGTGGAGTCCAATAAATCTGTGTGGAAGGAATGAATAGGCAGGCAGCCACACCACCCCTCCCCATTCTAGTCGACAGTCTTCTCTGCCCCCAGCCCAGAGGGGATGAGAAGTTTCCTCTAGCCCCCAAGTTAACCTACTTCAGCTGTCATCACCCAAAGAGTACCCAGGAAGGGAGTTGGTCTCTACTCCCTGGGGAAAAAGACCCAAAGTTTTTTGCCAAGTACCCAACAGTTTCGATCAAAAGATAAAAGAAATCACTTTATACAAAAGACTGTAATCTTACAGACGGGGGCAGGGGGCAGTTTCCATGAAAAGCAATGTCAGACAATCCACTTGGTGTCCTTTGCAAAGTGCATCATTTCTAAGATCTGTACTATGGATGCCACACTTAGCTTTAGCTTTTGTCTACTTAGGGAGCACACATCATTGTCCCATTCATAGGCAAGGAAGCTAAAGACTGAAGTAGGTAACTTAAAGGCATATAAAAGTCAGCGGCAGAGCCCGAAGGCAGGGCTGTTGGACATCAGGAGGCTGTGTCTCTAAACGAGTGCTCACCTGCCTTCATCTTCTGGCTCCGCGCAGGACGGGGACATCACTCATAGCCATCTGTGGTTTCCTCCTTGAGTTAGATTTGCTCTGCAAGTGGGTGTCATTTTGGGCTGGACACTGACCACATACAATGTTCTTGTCATAACTTTAGGAATATTTGAGTAAGAGGAAATCAGACAGACAAGAGCTCCTCCGCTTTTCTTTATTAATGAGTTGGGATACACAAAGACTTAATAAAAGTTACACAAAAGGCTCAAGCTTCATCGAGATCTTCAGGCATCACTCGTTTCACGACCACGGCCACTAGTGTAGACAATGGCTAACACTGTGTCATAGAAGCTGGGCACTCACAGGTGCTCAGCAATTCAAGTGTCTTTCATTCTAAGTAAACCCAACATGGAATCCCTACTCCAATGGGGGCTGCAAAGGGAGGGGACCTGGCTCTGGCTCTGGATTGACTGTAACACATCTGAGGGGCCACTGAGGGGTCAGAGCTGCCGTGTGTTAGTGGGTCTTGTCTCCTGGGAACGGGAGACAGGCCACACTAGGCTCACAGGCACTCTCCACAAGGAGATGGGGCATGGGGTGGGGCGCACAAAGTCCTAACTGAAGCCATCCAGTGTCCCCTGTGAGGGGAGGTCAGTGGCCATTGCTCCAGGCGTGGGGGTGGGGAGGATGGCTCGGATCGCTTGCCCTCTAAGGGGAGAACAGGAGCCCTACTAAGTGAGGGGAGGGGCAGGATGTCAGAAGGAAATCTGTGAGCGCACAGTGACAAAGGCAGGGGGTGAAGGGATTTCAGGAATGGTGTGCTCCAGGGGGCATGAAGGTAGCACAATTCAAATTAAAAGCCAGTAGGAACACCAGAGTGTCACCAAAGACACAAGTCTCATTGGGCTCTGCACTCAGGGAGGAGCATGGCTACTGGTTTTCCAAACCGACCCTGCCAGGAGCCCATGTGCTGGGGGTACCACTGGGTACACTGTAACTCAGGCCTAGGTGGAAGCCGTCACTGCCCCAAGAGCCCACAGTTCTCCAAAATGTAGAGAACCTCTTTCAAAAGTGTTATTTACCCATCGCAGCTGTAGGGGAAATGAGGTCATGGGAAATGAAGGTGGACTATTAACTCAACAGGGACACTGCCGAAGGCCATCGTTTACCCAGTTTCTGCCTTCAGCATCGTGGGCTACGTGCTGAGTGCAGGAGAGATGCCCTGGAAGATGGGACTGGGGGCTGGGGTAGATGGCACGGCCCTAGTTGGGGGAGGGCCCAGAAGCAGCTGGAATCCCCTTGTCTGGTTACATTCACAGCTAAGGGCTTCATTCTAAGTCAATTGCTCTGCTTCCAACAAGACTCCCCAGTGCCACTGGGGAACCGCAGGCTCCACAGTGGTTAAGGGTGCTGATGGTGGTCCATGCCTGGGAACATTTCACAGCGGATATTGCCCCGTGGGCAAGGCTTCCTGGCCCGCTCCACCACTCTCTCCATCACCGCATCTCCATCCTTCCTTCTTCCCTCTGTCTTGCCTCTTCCTCATCTTCAGTTAACAGCTGCCACCCAACTGTACCTGGGCTGCTGGGATGTGGCCCAGAGGAGCATGGCAGTTGGAAAGGGCCTTGTCCTGTCAATGTTTAGAAGGTCCACTAACATTACCGGGTCGTGGGAAGATCTGAATGCCTGAGCTGAATGTTGTTATCCTTCCTTTTCGACTCAGAAAAAAAGGGCCATTTAGACAAATCATGAAAGCTAATTTTCCAACAAATTATTTTGTTCAGCAGCAGAGTCACTCTTTGGCTATGCCCCCACCCCTTCCCCCACGTTGCTGGTGACCTCATTGAGTTAGGACCATAGCATATTTTCAAAACTAAAGAAGAATCCAGGTGTCTCCATGTCCAGCTGGGTGTTCACTTTCTCCAGAGTTTCTTTCTCCAAGTGGTGACCAGGCCACCTGCTAGGGATGTTCTAGTTTGCTTGGTGGCCTGATTTGTAACAGATAGAAAATAAGGTCACTAGCCGACTGCCTCGTCTTCTGACTCTCTCTCCGGGGTGTGCTGTGGCTCCTGCTGCCCATCCGCCCTGCTCCACCCCACCCCACCCCATCTGGCTCATACCAGCAGCACCTGAGAGGCAGGTGGGCATTGTCAAGGAGCTGGGGGCTGGCCCCTTGTAGAAACAGGTGTAGGGGAGCCATGTCCTCACCCCAACCTTTCTTTCTCTTCCAATTATAGTAAAGATCCAAGAGGTTAATAAAAGTTTGTGCCAGAAAGGCAACCTATAATACTAAGCTTGCAAATACTTCAAGGGGTTTTTGCTCATTTATTGGACTGAAGAAGTGAGTCAGTTGACTCAAAGGGAAAATGGCTTCAGGTCTTGGTGCTATTTTAGTAAGAACAGTATTGGATCATTTTTGGTGAAGACTTAGCACAAACTAGAATTTTCCAGATGGTGTCCATGTTAGCCGACTTCAACGTGGAGACCATTCACACCTGCTCAGTGAGTTTGTATCAGAGGCACCAGACACGCAGGTGACGGGAGAATGCTCTCTCACAGCTGCTGCGAAGAACACAGAACTCCACCCACAACATGTGAAAAAGAAACGAACACTTTCACAATGCCAGTCAGCTTGCTTCATGTATACATCTCCAGGTTAAGGCGAAGCCCTTTAAAAACTGATGTGCCAGCCCCTCTCCTCAGCAAAATAAAATTTTGTTTCATAATATCTGTATCCTGAACCACAGTAAAGCCTTCTGGGTAAACACATCTCTCTTCTCTCCAGTTTACAGGCTGTGAGTGGGGTCTGTTTCTCTTGAACCTCCAGCCACGGTCGCTGTGAACTTCCCAGTCTCTCGGTCACTCTACTTTCATAATGAGTTGAGTTTTGGCATGGCTGGGAAAATTCAGTTAAAAAAAAAACCACAATATTCCAGACATGATATCGGAGAGGTCTGCTGAAGACTTGAAACTTCACCAGGCAGTGGGTACAGACCCCTTTAATAAAATAATAATCCCTAAAATAATTTAAAAATCTACAAAAGACACCCAGGCTCAGACACTGTGGACTGGGGGGTGGGGTTGGGGGGAGCTTGATCATGGCTTGTTTTCGTACATGGAGAAACACTCCCACATCAAACCCACACTATGGAGTTCAGAGAAACAACACAGCCACGGAGAGAGGGAGGGACCGGACTGCGTCAGCACAGGGGCTCGGATGCTACTTTGCTCACTGCTGCCTCCTCGTCTCTGGTGAGACACCGGGCCACCTGTGCCCCTCCAGGAAAGCCAGACCCTACCTCCTCCCTGCCCTCCCTCCCTCTCTCCCTTCCTGTGCCAAGTCCTCGGGCCAAGGGTCATGGTTAGAATGGTCTTCAATGCAGTTAGGCAGTGGAGGGTCCCGAGGGCTGGCCAGTTCCTGGTCACTGTGCCCAGGGCCTCGGGCCATCACAATATCACGCACTGCAGTTTGTGGGTGCCCGTGGCCCGGTCTCCCCGCCATTTGGTTTTCTTCTTCTTCTTCTGGCTTTTTTCCGGAATCTGCTGCCTTTTGAGAGAAGGAAGGACAGAATAGCAATGTTACAAAGGGCCTTTGCTTCTCCCTGCCTTCTCCTCCCTTGCTCCTGGGCCTGTGACTGGGAGGTCAGCTCTGGTTCTGGATGGGGAGGGGTGGGGGAAGGGGGGTAGGGAGGGGACATCCTGGTCCTGGACGCTGGAGGAGGAAGGCCTGGCCTGGAAAGCATCTCTAAGGCAGGGAAAGTGGGAAGGGAGAGAGGGCAGAGCAAAACCTGCCATCCTACTGGTGAGATTTCCTGATACCATGCTATGGCTGCATTTATTTCCATCACATGTAACATCAAGCTATGTTATATGTCATACAATGTTGGCTTCTACGTATGTGTTTCATATTTTATTTTATTTTTTAAAGATTTTTTTTAATGTGGACCATTTAAAAATTCTTTATTGAATTTTTACAATATTGTTTCTGGCTTATGTTTTGGTTTTTTGACCAAGAGACATGTAGGAATCTTAGCTCCCTGACCAGGAATCAAACCCTTGCTCCCTGCATTGGAAGGTTAAGTATTAACCACTGGACCACCAGGGAAGTCCTGTTCATTTTTTCCCATGTCTAAAACCTGTCCTTGGAACTAGGAGGTCCATAACTAAGACATCACCCGCTCCGGGTGTGGTAGCATCTCCTAACAGCAGGCAAACACCCATGAGAAAATCATTTCATGAGTGCAGGACTCCCAGCTAAAGCATAAGGTGAAGGCTGCCAACCACAGTCCATGCTGGGGAATAATCAGAAAAGGAGGTTTTTGGGTGTGTGTGCATGAGTGTGAGTGTGTGCACGCACTGGGGGTGGGGGGCTGAGAGATGGCAGGTCAGGAAGCACATGGTTACAGCCTGCATGTGATTCCACAACTCTGTGACAGCCCTAGAGGTCCCCAGCATAAGATAATAGGCTAAATGCATGTCGTCTGCAAACCACTGATTAGGTGTCTCTGTAGGTTGAGGATTTGGGGAACAGGAAAGATAGAGGATGATGAGACCAGCCAGGAGGCTGTCTCCGTCATCTAAGCATGAGATGATGAAGCTTTACACCTAACTACACAAAAGAATGTACAAGAGACCATGGCTGGGGTTTCTGACAATCCTCGCAGACTGCCAGTGTGTGGGGACTGGTGAGGAGACAGATGTGCAAAGCCTCTGTGACTGCAGCCTGGGAATCGGATGCTGGTTGTTCAGCTAGAATGTCAAGGGGTGTTCTGACATCAGGGAAGAGGGGAGGGCCTACTTTTTACTGAGCTGGCAGCTTTGGTGTCGGGAGAGCCTGGGATTGGATGGGGGGAGGGCAGGACGGAGGCACTGCCCAAGGGGAGTCTGAGCTGCAGGATGAAGGAGATCCAGGGAGGAGGTTGCGTGGTACCTCGGGCAGGAGAGCACTTTGTTTGCTTGTGGCTCCATCCACAGGGAGTAGGGGAAGGCACAGGTGGGTGGGGAGGACAGAGAGAGATGGACAGAGGCTTAAGAAACCCAGAACAAGGCCCAGAAGAGCCCAGCCTGGGCCTGGACAAGGTGCCCTCGTGCTCCTCCAGCCCTCCCTGTGCCCATCCTGCCGCAGAGGCCCTGCTTCCAGGTGGCGAGCCTCACTCACCTAATTACTCTAACCAGGTCGTGGAAGGCTTTGTCGACGTTGAGAGGTGGGTCCTTGGCACTGGTTTCTATGTACGGAATCTGGAAGGCAAAACGGGAGTCACTGAGATACACAAAGCCCTTTTCCCTAAAAAATGCAAAATTCTCAGAGTCCCCAAGGAACCCTGCAGGCCCCCTGGCACCTACAATCTCAAGCCTTGGGTGGCTTCTCACTCTTTATTTACTTATTACTGCTTTACTTAGAAGCTGTGCGGATTTTATTTTTTAATTAATTTTTATTAGAGTATAGTCACTTTACAATGTTAGTTTCTGCTGTACAGCACAGTGGATCGGCTATATGTTTACATACAGCCCCTCTTTTTTTTGGATTTCCTTCCCATTTAGGTCATGACAGGGCATTGAGTAGAGTTCCCTGTGCGGTACAGTAGGTTCTCATTAGTTATCTATGGTTTCTCACTCTTTAAAGTTGAAAAGTTTTCCTGACGGCTTTTCTGACTCTCTCTTTTGTTCTTGGTTCACAGAGATATTTTGGGGTCCCCTAAAAATAGAATGAAAAAGACCTTTTTATACACTTGAAGACTAAAGACTGTTTCATTTATCAAACTGACGTATGTTCTGATTCTATTCACTTTCCTCCCCGAGGTCTCTTTCTGTGCCCTGGGGGATCCTGCCCCCCTTCCTGGGTCCTCCTGAGGGGATGTGGGTGGGAAAGGGGATGGCCCTGCGCAGGACTCTGCACCCTAGTGATTCTGGTGGTCTGTGCATCCCTTCTGGTCTCCAGCAGCCTGCCTGGCCCAGCTCTCTCTTGTGTGCATCTTTGAGCCCAGAGCTCAGTATGTTTACAGAAGGCTCATGTCTGCATGTTTAGGACTGAGGAGTCACCAGCCGGCTGGAGGGTAGCAGTAAGTAGGAGACGTGGTTGAAGGGACCTCGTAGGGCCATGTCTACCCCAAGCCTTGGGCTGGCACAGCGAGGAAAACAAAGCTTCCATGAAGTCAGGACAGAGACTCCTCCTTTCACAGGGACCCCATAAAAGCGGGAGGCACACCCCCACTTTCCTACCAAGTAGAGAGAGTGTGGGCTCCAGACAGCACGCACTGGCCTCCCTAGATGAGATGCAGGCAAGCCAATCGTGATTAGACTGAAGAACTCTGGTATTTTTTGCAACTTTTTCCTGATTACAAAATTAAGACATTTCACTATTAACACATTGGAAAAAACACAGCGAAGAAAATAAAAATGACCGACAGGTTAAAGGCAGGGATAGGGTAAGTTGTCATCTTAGGGGAGGAGCAGGCTGTAAAGGATTGCCCAGAACACATCAAAAAGTACCTTCCCACCAACGACCATCACAGATCAGATGTTCACACATTGCTGTGGCTTGGAGCAGGGGCCTTGCTCTACTGACCCAGACACAAAGAGCAGAGCACAAAGGCCAGGGCTCAGACCTTCAGAATTTCCAAACTTCCATTCAACAAATATTTGAGCCTCTGATAACCCTGAGAGGAAACTGCCTGCCACTGAAGGCTATTAGATTGTAGGCTCCTCACTGAGGTGACTGTGGGCTGTTTGGCCTCCGAGGTCCCAATGTCCCCGACCTTGCTAATCCTCACGTTAACCCGCTGAGGTAAGCAAGTCAGCTATCCCCGTTTTGCAGCTGGGGAGACTGAGCTCATAGTGGTGATGTATTTGCCCAAGGCCACACAGCAGCCAGGGGAGACTCAAGATCTGGACCGGGAACACCTTCCACTTCCTGCCTGGCCTGACGCAGACAGGTAGGGGTGCTGAGGTGCACTACAGAGCCTCTTCTAAGCATGGTGGGCACCCCAGTAGGTCCCGGGAGCTGGAGTCCTAGTCGATCTTTTGAGGGCAGAGCAGTGTTCTCCCCTGTGGATATCCAGGGGGCAGGGACCTGCACGGAGCCTCTTTGCATCCTGTAATCCTGCCAGCTCGCATGCCCCAGGTTCCTAGGGCCAGACCTCTGCTTCCTGCCTACCCCCTCACAAGCACACCAGCTGTAATATCTCTGGTCTCCAGACACTGCCACCTTTTTTCTGGGGGGGTCTGCAGAAACACTGAGGTGCATTATCTGGGTTCTTAGAATTCTAAGATTTCGTAGTAACAACACTTAAACTAAGGGAAATCATGCAACAAATGGTAAGTAATACTGTTTGGCTCCACTGAAGGGCCAGGAAATGCCACCTTCTTACATTGAGTGGGGGTGACCTGCCTTGGTCAGCTCAAGAGGAACTTGCCTTATGAGCTCGAAAATTAGGACAGGCGCTAACAAGGTCATGTGGTCTAATGATAAATGGGGTTACAGCATTTGCTGTAAAAGCAACATTAGCTGAGACACTGGAGACCTGGGTTCCAGTGGGGGTAGGTGGGGTACGCCTCACCAGCCCCCTGTGTCTCATTCTCTGTTACCTGAAGAATGGGGCTGCTGCTACCCCCGCACTGCCACCCTCCCCCCATCCTTACCCACCCACCCAGAAGGGGTCTGTGAAAGCCGTCAGCATCAGCTCACTGTGTGGAGCCTGAGTCTATGGGATGGGATAGCTCCTGGCCTCTCTCTGTTCAGGATGTTGGCTGGTAGACAGGTGGGTGCTTTCTGAGGCCTCAATCTAATTCTAAACCCAGCGGTCAGTTCAGTGCTCACCTGGAAACTTCTGAGCACACCTGTCTTGGTCGATTCCCCCCCTCTTCTTTGAGGCATGTCCTTTTCTTGGCTCTCAAGACCTCACTCTGGTCCTTACATATCACTGACCACTCTGTTGCTTTTCCTGTTTCAGCTCATCTCCCCACATGCATGGCACTGAACTGTCCCCAACCTCAATTCCAGGACTCTTGCCGTACCTACAGGGGTTTCATGACTTTTTTCCTCTTGGGTTTCAAGGCATTTTTTTCTTTTTCCATGTATATAAACATATAATTATATATGTACACATAAAATTGAGGTATGATTGACACACAACACTAATTTCAGGTGTACAACATAATGATTTGGTATTTGTTGTTGTTGTTCAGCCGCTAAGTCGTGTCCAACTCTTTGCCACTCCCATGAGCTTCAGCACACCTGGCTTCCCTGTCCTTCACTATCTCCTACAGTTTGCTCAAGCTCATGTCCATTGGGTCAGTGATGCCATCCAACCATCTTGTCCTCTATCACCCTCATCGACTTCTGCCTTCAATCTTTCCCAGCATCAGGGTCTTTTCAAATGAGTTGGCTCTTCGCATCAGGTGGCCAGAGTATTGGAAGTTCAGCTTTGGCATCCGTCCTTCCAATGAATATCCAAGGTTGATTTCCTTTAGGATTGGTTGGTTTGATCTTGCTGTCCAAGGGACTCTCAAGAGTCTTCTCCAGCACCACAATTCAAAAGCAACAATTCTTTGGCACTCAGTCTTCTTTATGGTGCAACTCTCACATCCATACATGACTACTGGAAAAGCCATAGCTTTGACTAGACAGAACTTTGTTGGCAAAGTGATCTCTGCTTTTTAACACACTGTCTAGGTTTGTCATAGCTTTTCTTCCAAGGAGCGTCTTTTAATTTCGTGGCTGCAGTCACTGTCCACAGTGACTTTGGAGCCCAAAAAAAGAAAATCTGTAGCTGTTTACACTGTTTCCCCATCTATTTGCCATGAAGTGAAGGGACCAGATGCCATGATCTTTGTTTTTGAATGTTGAGTTTTAAGCCAGCTTTTCACTCTCCTCTTTTATCCTCATCAAGAGGCTCTTTAGTTCCTCTTCACTTTCTGTCATTAGGGTTGTGTCATCTGCATATCTGAGGTTATTGATATTTCACCTGGAAATCTAGAGTTCCATGTCTGGTTCTAACTGTTGCTTCTTGACCTGCATACAGGTTTCTCAGGAGCCAGGTAAGGTGGTCTGGATTTCCCATCTCTCTAAGAATTTTCCACAGTTTGTTGTGAATCACGCAGTCAAAGGTTTTAGTGTAGTCAGTGAAACA
Source organism: Bos indicus (assembly GCF_029378745.1). NCBI lineage: Eukaryota > Metazoa > Chordata > Mammalia > Artiodactyla > Bovidae > Bos > Bos indicus. The sequence goes on from NC_091760.1 coordinate 131,099,762, forward strand.
GAAGTAGATGGTTTTTTGGAATTCCCTTGTTCAGCCAGAAGTCAGGCCATGTCTCTCCTCACTCAGAACCTGCCAGTGGTCTCCCCCTCACTCTGAGTAAAAGCCCTTAAGGCCTTAACCCACTGCACCCCCCTTGCTCTGACCTCACCTCCTGTTATTCACCCCTCCCGTTCCTTCTGCTCTGGCCTCCTTTAACTTCCCTGCTGTTCCTCGAACTCCCACAGCAGGTCTTTGGATTGCTGGATTATCCCTCTGCTGGAACATTCTTTCCCCAGATATCCAGAGGACCTACTCCCTCATCTCCAGTCAGTCCTGGCTGACATGCACCGTCTAGCAAGGCTCTCCCTGATCACCTATTTGTAGAAGTGTGCCCCTCCCACTCCACGTTCCCTCCCTCTCTCCCTAATTTACCTTCACCCAGAGCATGTTACCTTTGGACACTCTAATTTACTTTGTTTACTTATTTTTTAAAAAGCTGGATTTTTTTAAAATTATTTATTTATTTGGCTGCATTGTCTGAATCTTGGTTGCAGCATGTGGGATCTAGTTCCCTAACCAGGGATGGAACCCAGGCCCCCCGCATTGGGAGCTTGGAGTCTTAGCCACTGGACCACCAGGGAATTCCCTGCTTTGTTTATTGACTGTCTTCTGTCACTAGAAGTCAACACCTGAAGCATGGAGTTTTGTATCCCAGGACACAGGACGGTTGAATGAATATGTGAATGAACACAGAAGGCAGAGATAAGCAAAACTAACCCACAGTGACCCCTTTCCTCTACTCGCAGAGCTAGGCCCACTGGGCAGAGGGAAGCGATAATCGTGTAGACTTCCCGGGAGGCTAGGTGGATGTCTACATACCTGACTAGTGAGGCCAGGGCATGGCTGGGCCAATGCAGGGGAGGGGTGGGAAAAAGCCCAGTGACCCCACCATCCAGTGGGTAAAGGGACATCACAAGGAATAGAGAAAAAAACTCAAAAAACTTAAAGATGTCTGCTGACATGCGCTGTGGGCTGGGCCAACCTGGGTTTGATCACTTCCAAGATGAAGACAGTAGTGCCTACCTCCACGTGTGGTAGCCGGGAGTAGATGCTCCCCCAACACAACGCCTGGCACGAGCAGGGCTCAGTGAAGGTGGCTGATCCGACGGTTCTGAGCACAGTCAGGTGCTGGCTCGGAGACAGAAGCCAGCTCTTTGCATGGCCCAGTGATGAACCTGCCGCGTCAGGGCCAGGGCCAGGGCCCTCCCCAGAGCAGGGCCTCTACTGACTGACAAGGACGTGCTTTCTCTCTAGGTTGGCATCGTCTTTCACAAAATATCCCACACTGCACATGCTCCACTGCTATGGAATCCAGCCCATGACCCAGGATGTCTACGTGCCATCCCACAGACCGGGACTGCAGGAGTGAGGTGACACTGACATCCCCTGAGCCCCCCACTCCAACGCGCGCGCGCACACACACACCACCTACATTGTGTTTGGTCGCCATTTCTTTTCCTTGTTCCCTGGTGATTTTCCTCAAATGCATCAGATCGACCTTGTTGGCCACGAGGATCATCGGGAATGACTCCCTGGGGAAAAAAGGAACAGCACCTCGTGAGCTTCCCCTGGTGAAGGCGGGGCACCCTTGCCTCAGGCCTGACAGAGCCCACAGCACCTCCCTTTGGGCCTGAGGCTGACTTCAGAGCCTTTCCTTCCACATCTCCAGGGATGGAAGAGGGGCCTGCGGGTGCTGGCTGCCTTGGTTTGAAGCCTCATGCCTGTTGCAAGGTGAGTGGGGACCCTCCTGGGAACCCTGTGGCTTTACACTCCCTGGGCCAGTGGCTGGGTTCCTGGGCCCACTTCCTCCCATCTCCCAGTCACCGTGACACACGCCCCTGCAGGCCATCATGCTGTGGCCATCAGCAAGGACTCTCGAAGAGCACCAGGGCCAGGGGTGGGCACACAGCTGCCCCTCAACAATGGCGGCTACAAAATCAGGATGGCTCCCAGGAGAGTCAGGAAGGGATCTGGAGTCATGTCTGCCTGAAAGTTTCTGAAGGACACGTGTGGCCACACTCTTGTCCCAAAGTCAATGAAATGCCCATCTCACAGCATCTTTGTCAGCAGTGAGTATTTTCATTAAGAAGTTGCAATTTGATGGGTGAAAAATGGTACTTTATCCTGTTTTCTTACACTTCTTTGATGAGCAAGAAAGTTGAATATCTTCCCACATCTGTGTCATTTATGTTTTCTCTTTAGAGATTCCTATAGTCAAGGGTTTAACGCACATTTATCTCTTAGAACTTTGTGTGTATGTACGTGTACATGTATGTAAGCATCTTTATCTCGAAAAGTTACTATCACTTTGCCTTTAAGATAGGTGTTAACTGGACTTTTCAAATTCACTGAGATTTGGTCAAATCTCCTATTAGTTTGTCCTTTTGTTTTTATACTAAACTCTTTAAGAGCCGGTTAACTGAAAAGACCAGTTGGACTTACAAAAATTTCAAATTATTTAATTACTCCACATTATGCTAAGGAAAACTTGAGCCATTAACTGTTGCTATTGTTTAGTTGCTAAGTCGTGTCTGACTGACTCTTTGTAACCCATGGACTGTAGCCTGCTAGGCTCCCCTGTCCATGAGACTTCCCAGGCAAGAATTGAACCTGCATCTCCTGCATTGGCAGGCGGATTCTTTACCATTGAGCCATCTGTTAAGCCCAAGCCTTTAATTAGAGGCTTATAAATCTCACAGTCAAATGTGATTTAACCAATTACAATGTACACTGGAGAGAAAATTCACTTTTTCTTTGGCTGTAATAAAATTTGGTTAAATTGGAGCTGAAAAACAGATGTTATTTATGGTTCCTTGAGTCATCAGTAGGGACAGTTAAGGCAAGATGGGAGGGAGCCAACCCCTCGAGGCCGTGGATGCATGTCGACCCCTCTGCCATGTAGAAAGGACTGGGGTGGGAGCTGGTGGGAGTTGGAGGAACCAAGGGCTGAATTCAGCTCTGCTCCTTGAACCTCAGCTTTCACCTGAAGATCTGAGAGAGACAGACAGACAGAGCCTACCCTGAGCCAGGCATGGGGTGTCCCAGCCCTCACCTGTCCTTGACGCGCAGGATGAGCTGGTGGAAGCGGTCCACGTGCTCGAAGCTGGCCTTGTCTGTGACCGAGAAGACGATGAGGAAGCCGTCCCCTGTGCGCATGTACTGCTCCCGCATGGCGCTGAACTCCTCCTGTCCGGCTGTGTCCAGAACTGCGGTGGGAGGAGGCCATTCAGGGGCTGGCACCATCCATCTGGGAGCCCCTGGGGCCTGCAGACCCCCAGGCTACAGCTGCGTCCCCTCGGGGTGGCTTCATGGAGCTATCTCCACGAGGCCCGGGCTGTGCTGTCAGGAACCAGCAGGGCCTCAGGCACCTCAGTGTGAGGCTCTGACTGACTTATCTGTGGACCCACTGATTCTGCCCCATTAAGGCTCCCTGGGCCTTAATTCTCTGTCTGAAGAAAAAGCCTCATGAAGTCAGTGATCACTTCTGTGGCAGAACTCCTCAGGAGTCCCCAGACCTGGGCCTGGAGCCCTCAGCAGCCTTTACAAGCTGAGTCTTGGGGAGGTCACTGACTCTCTGAGTCCTTGTTTCTTCATTTGTAAAATGGACACAGTGCCTCTACTTGGCAGCCCCTTGGAAGGAGAGGCCCTGGACCAGCTTGCGGGAAGCCCGAAGAGGCCTTCCCGGGTCAGAAAGGGTCCCCAGCCCTGTGTGCAAGGGACCAGGGGACGGGGCAGCCCCCTGAGAGCCAGGGCCTTTGTCGCCAAGGATGAGGCTGCTGCAGGCCTCCTGAGATCTGGGAACTGAGGCAGCTGGGGAGACAGAGGCTGGAGAGACCATCTCCCCAAAGGCTCTTCCCCTCACCTTCCCCAGCCCCCCACCCCATAAGCCTATTCTCCAGAGATAAAGGTTCTCCCTGATTGTTTCAGAGGTCACAGCCACAACTGGGGGGAGGCTCTTTTTAGACCTGCAAGCCTGACAGGCTCCAGGCCCATGGGGGTTGTGAAATTTAAACCCTTCAGCGGCTTGCAAACTTCTGCTGCCTGCCACCCCTCCCCATTCCCCCAGCTCTCTACCTCTGACCACACACCTCGCCTCTCCTGGAGGCTGTGGAGCAGTTGGTTACAGATTCTGAAGCCGATTCTGGGCTGAGTCTGGCTCCTCATTCCCAGAGTATGACCCTGTGCAAATTCACTTCTGCCTCCTGTTCCTAAAATGGGGCTGGTCAGGGCTGTCCTGAGTTAATATACTAAGGCCATTAGAGCAGCGCTGACACAAAGAAGTCCCTTAGGAGCGTCTGCTATGAGTATCTATTCTCTCCTGGGGCTCCTTTCCTCAGCCCTTCCTCCTCCCTGCTCCTCTTGCCTTGGTGAGCTGATACTGATTCACAGAATACTGCTGCCTCAGCCCCGACTCTCCACCCCCATAGAGGCCCTTCATGGCTCTGTTCTCACTGTCCATTTAAAAGGCCCCTAGCTGGGCTGTCCGTTCCCAGAGGCAGGGACCTGATTTGTGTGTCACCCATCTACTCGGAGCCTGGCATAAACAGCACTCAACAGTGGCTGAGTGAATTAATGAATGTGAAGTCTATTCACTTTCCTTCGTTCATTTATTCAAGAAATATTTGAGCATCTACTGTGTGTCTGGCAGTGCTCTAGGCACTATGCATACAGGGGAATGGGGCAAAATCCTTGCTCTCATGTGACTTACAATCTAATAGGAAGACAGATAAACGAATGAATTGATACTGTAATTTCTAGTAAAGATGGGTATATACTAGGAACAGTAGCGCCAGTTGGAGGTATCTGGTAGAAGTTGGTGTCATTTTGGATAGGGAAGGATGGCATCTCTCCTTCTCCTTTAGGAGAAGCTTTTGAGCAGTGACTAAATGATGGGGGTAGGGGAGCCATGTGGCCAATGGCAAGAGCATTCCGGGCTGAGGGAACGTGGTGGGTGGAGGTGGGCAAAGGCAGGCTGGCTGAACTGGGGAAGTGGAGGGACTGCTGAGTGGAAGATGGGGGGAGGTGGGGCAGGTCAAGGGTGGGTGGGACTGCTGCATCTGGGTAAGGCTGACTTCATTCACTGCAGAGACTGGGCAAAAGAGAGAGATGATCTATAGGACATTTGAAAAGTTTACCCTGGCGGTTGGGGAAATCCAGACCAAGAGTAGAAGCAGGGTACTAGGTAGGCGGTTATGCAGTAATCCAGCAAGACAAGACAGAGAGCAGGACTGAAGGTGGGGTGAGGGGGCTGCTGTGAGAAGTGGCCCGATTCAGGCCCGATTCAGGCCACTATCTAGGACAGAGCCAACAGGAGCAGGGTGTTCTGGAGGGAAACATGGGGATGGGGGTGGTGAGAGAGAAGAGCATTGAGGCTTGTGGCTGTTTGGGGGCTGAGCCAAATGAATGGTGGTATCATATCCTAAATGGGGGAAGATGGTGAATAACAGGGTTGTGGGGGGGGCCTCAGTTTCTGACACACTTCAGAACCTCTCAGACATGTATGTAGGACTTCAAACAGGCATTTGGAGACTTAAGTCAGAAAACTAGAAGAGGGGCAAGAGATACAGACGTAGGAGTTGCCAGTGTGTGGACGGCCAGGAAAGCCATAGCACAAGCTAGTCAGGACCCCCAGGAATCCACATCTTAGGCAGACACTGTGAGATCAAGCCTGAGAAAGTGACCTTGTCCCCACAGCCTGTCACCCTGCACATCCCCCTGAGTCACTCAGCAAGGCAGAGGGGCAAGGCTTGGTGGACACACGGACACAAGCTGTACCCCACACATAAGAGCCTGGGTCTCCTCATGTATGAAAGCAGGGCGGGGCTCCTGGGTCTTCAGGTCCTTTAAGTTCTGACATCCTAGAATTCTTTGGTTTGGATATTAATGATAAATGAAGGGGTTAAGAAAATAAGATCTACAGCTGAGGACCAGCGGGGAGACCGAGGCAGTTTCCCCAATTTCCTTGGGAGGAGGGATGAAGACTGACCTTCACCCAGAGGGAGTGAATCCCACTCAGAACTGCAGTCAACAAAACAGATGCAAATGGCGTGGATTTGACTAAAGTGGGAATGGCAAGGCCTGAACTGAACAGCAGAAGACATTCAGGTAATATTGTAACTCATGTATGCACAGATTTTGAGGGTATATATTACCTGAAACAAAAATAGAGATCTGGGATATCTACAAATACCATCATTCGGAATAAAAAAAAAAAAATTCAACAGGGAGTTGAAAATCAAAATGGACCCCTCTAGAAAGGAAACACAGTCATTCCAGACATCAATTGCCTTATAAATTACATTCTCCACGCTTTCTAAAAGAATTCCTGGAGGATATACTCCAGCAAAGTGAAAAATAGATCCATGAAAAAGAAAGATGAGTGGTATTATAAATGATGTCAACAGTGGTATGCAAAGGAAACAGAAAAACCTGAGTTAAGTTTCAACACATATTATAATACATATTATAAAACAATTTGAAGACAATGAAGGACAATTTAGAACTAAAATCTATGATGATCCATATGTGAGGGTAGGGGCTGGGAAAAATAAGTTATCATTAATAAATACTAAAGTTCTTGCCTCATTTGGGAAGAGTCTAAAGATACTGATTACATCCAGATGTTGATATAAAAATGTAAGTATACACACATATATATACAATATTAGAATAATCACCCAAGATAAGACTCAAAACTTCCTAATCATTAGAGGAAAGAAAAACAGGATAAAGTAAATGAGACCAGTTCAATGAAAGGCAAAAATAAACTATACACAGAGTTCCCTGGTGGCTTAGTAGTTAGAATTCCAGATTTTCACTGCCATGGCCTAGGTTCAAGCCCTGGTTGGGGAACTGAGAGCCTGTAAGCCACACAGTATGGCAAAAAAAAAAAACCCAGAAACAAAAAACTATACACAAATAAGAAAGTTTAAAACGTAGACATGAAATAAGATGGCAGAAATAAATCTACAATGAATGACAGCAAATGGGTTAAATTCACCTATTAAAAGCAGATACTCAGTACAAAATCCACTTGTCTGCTACTATAAAAGACATGTGTAAAACAAAATGACACAGAAGAAATTAAAAATGAAAGGATAAAAAAGGATATGCCAAATGGCATTAAAACATGTATAATGTCATATGTGAAATGAATCGCCAGTCCAGGTTTGATGCATGATACAGGATGCTCAGGGCTGGTGCACTGGGATGACCCAGAGGGATGGTATGGGGAGGGAGGTGGGAGGGGGGTTCAGCATGTGTACACCTGTGGTGGATTCATGTTGATGTATGGCAAAACCAATGCAATATTGTAAAGTAATTAGCCTCCAATTAAAATAAATAAATTTATATTAAAAAAAAAAGGATATGCCAGTCACAGGCACCCACAAAACAGAATTCAAGACTAAGGCATTAAATAGAACAAACCAGAGTATTTATAATGGGAAAAAGTACAGCATCAAAAAGTGTCAAAGTCATGAGTCATAAATATATAAGAATATTGCCTAAATTATATGTATATGTATAAAAAACTGATTTTTTAAAACCGTAGGAACAGACAGATCCCACAATCATTGTGGGAGAATTGAACAGTCTTTCCTTAGAGATAGAACAAGTCACTCCCCAAATAATGATCTATCATTAAATAACACAATTCAAAAATGTAAACCGAGAGACTGAAAGAACAAACTTTACATCCAAACCATAAATAAATATTTTCAAACACATGTGAAACAGTCATAAAAATTGGCTATATATTAGGTCATAAATAAAAATGTCAACAAATTCCAGAAGGCAGAAGTCATATGGAACATCTTTTGCACTATAAGATCAGAAATGAACAGTAACATGATTCTAAAAGAAACTATCCACTTGAAAAATCTAAGAAGCTATAGTGCTCTATGGTGTGGTGGTGGTTTAGTCACTCAGCGGTGTTCGACTCTTGCAACCCCATGGACTGTAGCCCTCCAGACTCCCCTGTCCATGGGATTTTCCAGGCAAGAATACTGCAGGGGTTGCCATTTCCTTCTCCAAGGGATCTTCACAACCCAAGGATGAACCCTGAGTCTCCCCCATTGCAGGCAGATTCTTTACCAACTGAGCCAACAGGGAAGCCCATAGTGCTCTGTAACTCTTCAGTAAAAGAGAAAAGTGAAGCAGAGATTACAGACAATTTAGAATTGTATCATAAACAATTATAAACCCCTATACTTTGAGACCAGAGTGGTACTCAGAGGAAAATTACAGCTTTACATGTACTTTTAAAAACAAGAAAGACTGAAAAGTAACTAAGCATTTAAACCAAAAGGCTAAAAAGAAAAAATAAAATAAAACCAAAGAAAGAAGAAATTGTCAATAAAAGTAGAAATTAAGAAAATGGGAAGAAGGAAAAAGTAGCTGATATCTAAAAATCAAAAGCTGATTCTTTGAAAACTAATTTAAAAAAAACCTTTAGGAATTCTTATCAGAGGAAAAAGAAGATATTTGGAATGAGAAAAGGCCCCTGTCTATGGATATAGATAAATATTTAATTATGAGAGAAAACTATCTACAGTTTTATAGCAATAACATTTTCAACTCTTTATTTAACTTAAAATATAAATGAACAAAACTGGCTCAGAAAATATGTAAAACCCAAATAGGCCAATACTTATCAGTGAAATTGAAGAGACAAAACTATTCTGTGAGGAGCACAAAGCTAGTTTTATAATCAACGTGGCTCAGTGGTAAAGAAGCTGTCTGCCAGTGCAAGAGATGTGGGTTTGGTTCCTGGTTCAGGAAGATCCCTTGGCGAAGGAAATGGCAACCCACTCCAGTATTCTTGCCTGGAAAATCCCACGGACAGATGAGTCTGGCTGGCAACAGTCCATGTGGTCACAAAGAGTCAGACACAACAACCAAACAACAACAAGAACAATACAGAACTTTCTAGCTCATTATAACAACTTAGCATAATCCTAATAACAACCTGGACAGAAATAGCACATGGGCATGTAGTGACTGCCAGGCCCGGACCACCTTTGGGGGACAGAAGTAGCCTGCATTGTGACCCTATCTATGAGGTACAGCCATTCACTTGCCAATTACTTTCTGAGCACTTATTTGGTGCTAAACCACTGTGCTGCTTGGTACTTTGGGTGGTTAAAGAATAAGATGCATCTCCTTTTCCGGGTACTTAAGAGGCCAGTTGGGCTGATACTTAAAAAATAATACAGGACAGAACAACGGACTGGTTCCAAATTGGGAAAGGAGTACGTCAAGGCTGCATATTGTCACCCTGCTTATTTAACTTATATACAGAGTACATCATGTGAAATGCCAGACTGGATGAAGCACAAGCTGGAATCAAGATTGCTGGGAGAAATATCAATAATCTCAGATATGTAGATGACACCACCCTTATGGCAGAAAGTGAAGAGGAACTAAAGAACCTCTTGATAAAAGTGAAAAAGGAGAGTGAAAAAACTGGCTTAAAACTCAACATTCAAAAAACAAAGATCATGGCATCAGGTCCCATCACTTCATGGGAAATTGATGGGAAACAATGGAAACACTGAGAGACTGTATTTTCACTGCAGATGGTGAGTGCAGCCATGAAATTAAAGACACCTGCTCCTTGGGAGATAAGCTATGACCAGCCTAGACAGCATATTAAAAAGCAGAGACATTACTTTGCCAACAAACGCCTGTTAAGTTAAAGTTAAAGCTATGGTTTTTCCAGTAGTCATGTATGGATGTGAGAGAGTTGGGTCATAAAGAAAGCTGAGCACTGAAAAATTGATGCTTTTGAACTGCGGTATTGGAGAAGACTCTTGAGAGTAACTTGGAGTGCAAGGAGAGCCAACCAGTCCATCCTAAAGGAAATCAGTCCTGAATATTCATTGGAAAGACTGATGTTGAAGCTCCAGTACTTTAGCCAGCTGATGCGAAGAACTGAATTGGAAAAGACCCTGATGCTGGGAAAGATTGAAGGCAGGAGGAGAAGAGGACAACAGAAGATGAGATAGTTGGATGACATCACCAAGTTGATGGACATGAGTTTGAACAAGCTCCCAGAGTTGGTGATGGACAGGGAAGCCTGGCATGCTGCTGTCCATGGAGTCACAGAGTCGGACACGACTGAACTGAACTGGACAGAAAATGATACATGTTATTGGAGACCTAGAGGAGGGGTGGGTCCCTTCAACTTAGAGGGATAATGGAAGGTTTTAGTGAGGAGAGGGCATTTATTGGAAGAACAGAAACGGACATAAAAAGACAGAGCCTGGGGAAAGTCCTCCTAGGCAGGGGAACAGCAGAAGCAAGGGCCCAGGGGCTGGAAGGGAAAGAGCAGTAACGAGGCTGGCACGCTGGGGAAAAGGCCTGTGCTGGAAGAGGTGGGAGAAAGAGGAGACGGGGAGGTCAACGGATGGGCCCTCGGATTCTAAACTAAGATGTCAGAACTTGGTGGTACTGGGGAGCTATTGAAGATTCTGAGGGAAGAGATATAGTCAGAGGAGAGTGAGTGAAGGAAGCGCTGGTGAAGAGGTGGAGGAGGGGCCTGGACAGAGGCAACCAGGGTGGAAGAGATAGAGGGTGTGTGCTTCAGATAGAGGGAAAGGAACGAACGGGGCGCCCCAAGGACACGGAACACAGGGATGGGAGCCCATGGAGACTGCAGACTGACTTGGGCCCTAGGAGGGGAGGGCAGGTACAACCAGGGAGGATGTGGGGGCTGAGCTGAGCCTTGTCTGGTTTGGGGTCCACCCCTCACCCACCTTTCCCCACCACACACATCCTGCAAATGCCTGGTCACAGGCCCCTTGTAAGGGGCCCTGCCTCCAAGAAGAAAATGGGCAGCTGTGCTTTAAAAAAAAAATCATGATTTTGCCTGTATCCCTCATGCTTGATGTCATGAAGGTAGGAGGACTCCTGAGACAGAAAGTATTAGTCACTGTGAGAGGGGTCCTGCCAATGTGTGCGTGTGAGAGACAGACAAAGGCAGAGACAGACAGAGGCAGCCAGCCTGGAGAAGGAGCGAAGAGAGAAAGAGATTCTGGCAATAGAGCGGGTCAGGGCTGTGCACTCCATCTGCCCTGCTCCAGGCTTCCCACCCGGGGGTGGATGACCCTGCAGTGTTGCTGAAGAAGATTTAAGTGGATACCCTGGAGTTGTTCTTGGGTCTGGTGGATTCTAGAAGCCAAGCCCACATGCTGGCAGGGATGGGGTCCCAGCATGCAGGCAGCACCAGCCTGGGTCCCTGCTAAGCCCTCCCTTCCTAACCCCTCCCTGCTCCCTCCTTATCCCTCCCCCTTCTCCTCCAGGGCTCCTAGAGGGAGACAAACACTTGGAGAGGGGTCTGGGGCTCTGACACTGGCCCACAGCCAGGGTACAGTCCAAGCTCTTTGGCTAAAAGTAGTCCTGTCCAGTGTATTCCGACTGATGTCAAGCACTGAGCTGAGACTTTATACAACTCATCTGTCCTCGCAGTCCTCTTCATGGCCCTGGAAAGGAGGTATTACTGTCCCCCTAGTACAGATAAGAAAATTGAGGCCCAGGAAGTTAAAGGATCTGTTCAAGGCCACATGCTGGGGAGAAGGTCACCCTGGCTCCCCAAGACCCAACTGCCTCAGCTCGTTCAGGCTGTCTGCTTCAACCAGAGGGTGTGGATCTGACCAGCTGTGCCTCAGATCCAGGCCCTTGCCTAGCCATGACCTCCGCCAGAATGCCCACACAGGGCTCCCCCAGAAGGGCTGCAGCCCCTCTCCTTTCCTGAGGGCCCTGGCCTCTGATCTCCTTCTTTGAACCCTTCCTGTTGCACGTGGCTCTGGTTCCTCCAAGCCTCTGCTCAGTTCCCCACTAGGTACAGCCCCAGAGGGTGCAAGTCTGGCTTTCATTTCCCTGGGTCCCCCAAAAGCTTCAGCACCCAATGAAGGCTCAAAAAATATTTGCAGAATGACTGGACAGATCACACGCACGCTACAGGAAATGCAGTTATTGTGTTCAAACAACCCACGCCAGCTGCAAGGGAAACCACTAAAACAGACTTTTAAAGCCCTATAACTCACCCTTCAGAGTGAAGTCAGTGTTCCGGAATATGAAACAATACAGATGATAATTTCTAGAGATACCATGCCTCCAAGGACCGACGTCTCTCATCCCAAGGTCCACCTTGGGAGGCAGGAGGGACTGTGTCCAATTTCACAGGGCAGTCAGGCAGGGAAGCCTGGGCTCTGCCTGGGAAAAGACTCCCATTAAAAAATGCCAGTTCGTTGAGGATCAATAGTGATGAGGGTTCCCCTTTGGGGTAGGCTGGGTGCCTGGCAAAGGGCTTGATGCATCAACCAGCCACCATGTCCAGGAAAAGGGCTGCTCTTTCCTTCTCCGAAGCACTGGCCCAGCATGTTGAGCCAGGCAGCTCTAAGCGGGAGGGAGCTAAAATCCTGTGGCAGGCGCCGGCTGGCTCCTTGGCAATGGGGGAAGATTCCCTCTGGCAGTGGCCCCAGCCTTGACTGGCTGACATCAGGGGAGACTGCTGGCCACCGGCCCCAGGGAACAGTTGTCTTCATGACCACACTACTGCAGCTGGGGGATGGAGGGATGGGGGTAGGTCTTGGGAGACGCTTTCATGAGGCCCATGAGACCCCTGACTTGGTGGGCATGTTGCATGTGAGGGGTCCATGACTTTGTGGGATTCTAAGAGGAGCCTGGACCTCCCCCCAATCCCGCCTCAATGTCACTCTCAGGGAGGGAAGAGAAGATAGAGGGCAGGGAGCAGCAGGGGACTCACCAGTGTAACCAGGGACCCAGGAGTATCCCAGAGACAGACAGGGCCCAGGAAGGGAGAGAAACAAGGAGGCGAAGCACTGTCCTGGGATCCCGTTTCCATCTCACAACCACAGGGATGTGGGGGGTTTACAGGGGAAGAAACTGAAGCAGGCAGGGTTGGGACTTGCCCAGGTTCCTGCTGTAATGAGCAGCAGAGGCAAGATCTGAACACAAGTGTGTCTGGGCCTGGCCTGGCTCTGCTCCTGGCTCTGCCTGTCTCCATGGCCTGTGAGGACGGGCAGGCCCCATAGGAGGGGTGAGGACAGAACCCCTGAGGTTTGTGGGGATGGAAGACAAAAGCCTGAGGGCTATGCCTCCTCCCCCACCCCCACCTGGTTACCCCAAACCTCTACCTGTTCCACACCTGCCCCTGGGCAGCCCCGCAGAGCCAGGAGGAGAGAGCCCGGGTACACTGGCCTAGTTCCCCCAAAAGCAGTTCCCAGGGCATCCTTAGAGCACCCAAGAAATCTACAAGAGCCCTACCAGTCCGTCCATTCTCCAGCTGCTGTTTTCCACTATGTCCTCAATCCTCCAGCTTCCACTGCAGCTGAAGGTCTAGAACAGATCAGCAGGAACTAGAGTCCACAAGCTTCCAAACCAACCCGCCTCAGGGACAGAGCAAGACTCACCTACTGTGGGTGAGGAAGGTAAAGGGGTGCAGCCACTTCAGAAAACAGTGTGGCAGCTTCTCACAATGGTATATGCAGAGTGCATCATGTGAAATGCTGGGGTGGATGGAGAACAAGCTGGAATCAAGATTCCAGGGAGAAATATCAACAACCTCAGATACGCAGATGACACCACCCTTATGGCAGAAAGTGAAGGGGAACTAAAGAGCCTCTTGATGAAAGTGAAAGAGGATAGTGAAAAAGCTGGCTGAAAACTCAACATTCAAAAAACAAAGATCATGGGATCCAGTCCCATCACTTCATGGCAAGTAGATGGGGAAACAGTGAGACACTTTATTTTCTTGGGCTCCAAAATCACTTTATATGGTGATTACAGCCATTAAATTAAAAGACACTTACTCACTAGAAAGAAAGCTATGACCAACCTAGACAGCATATTAACAAGCAGAGACATTACTTTGCTTACAAAGGTCCATATAATCAAAGCTATGGTTTTTCCAGTAGTCATGTACAGATGTGAAAGTTGGACCATAAAGGAGGCTAAATGCCAAAGAATTGATGCTTTTGAACCGTGGTGTTGGAGAGAGTCCCTTGGACAGCAAGGAGATCAAACCAGTCAATCCTAAAGGAAATCAACCCTAAATATTCATTGGAAAGACTAATGCTGAAGCTGAAGCTCCAGTACGTTGGTCACCTGATACAAAGAGCCCACTCATTGGAAAAGATCTTGATGTTGGGAAAGATTAACAGCAGGAGGAGAAGGTTGGATGGCATCACTGACCCAATGCACCTGAGATTAAGCACGCTCTGGGAGATGGTGACGGACAGGGAAGTCTGGCCTGCTGCAGTCCATGGGGTTGCAAAGAGTCAGACACAACTCAGCGACTGAACAACAACAACACAATGTTAAACACAGAGTTACCACTCGACCCAGCAATTCCACTCCTAAGGTGCATCTGAGAGAACTGAAATCATGTGTCCACACAAAAACTTGCACATGACTGTCCACAGAAGCATTCTCCATCACAGCCCCAAAATGGAAACAACCCAAGCGTCCACTGACTGATGAATGGATAAACAAAATGTCATCCCTCCATATACAGCTGACCCTTGAACAGCACAGTTGTGAACTAAGCAGGTCCATCTATATTGGGACTTTTTCCAATAAATATACAAAATTATATGTACAGAACATTGTGTGCAAGACTTGTATTGAAGTGGATAGTCTGTCCTTACATTAGGCATACGGTGAGTGATATTTAAAATCAATAATGTGTTGGGCTTCCCTGCTGGATCAGTGGTTAAGAATCTCCCTTGCAATGCAAGGGATACTGGTTCAATCCCTGGTCTGGGAAGATCCTATATACCATGGAGCACACACACACAACACTATTGAGTCTGTGCTCTAGAGCTCAAGAGCCGCAACTACTGAGCCCATACACTACAGTTACTGAAGCCTGAGTGCTATACAGCCTATGCTCTACAGCAAAGAGAAGCCTGCATATCGCCAGGAAGAGTAGCCCCTGCTTGCCACAACTAGAGAAAGCCTGCATGCAGCAACGAAGACCCACCACAGCCAAAAAAAAAACAAATAAATAAATCTTAAAAGAAATAAAGATGCTCAACATCACTCATTACCAGAGAAATCCAAATCAAACCACAATGAAGTACCATCTCACGCTGGTCAGAATGGTTGCCATCAAAGTCTACAAAAAATAAATGCTGGAGAGGATGTGGGAAAAAGGGAACCCTCTTACATTGTTGGGCTTCCCTGATAGCTCAGTTGGTAAAGAATCTGCCTGCAATGCAGAAGACCCTGGTTTGATTCCTGGGTCAGGAAGATCCCCTGGAGATGGGATAGGCTACCCACTCCAGTATTCTTGGGCTTCCCTTGTGGCTCAGCTGGTAAAGAATCCATCTGCAATGCGTGAGACCTGGGTTTGATCCCTGGGTTGGGAAGAGCCCCTGGAGAACGGAAAGGCCACCCACTCCAGTATTCTGGCCTGGAGAATTACATGGACTACAGTCCATGGCGTTGAAAAGAGTTGAACACGACCGAGCGACTTTCACTTACACTGTTGGTGGGAATGCAAACTAGTACAGCCACTATGGAGAACAGTGTGGATATTCCTTTAAAAACTGGAAATAGAACTGCCATATGACCCAGCAATCCCACTGCTGGGCATACACACCAAGGAAACCAGAACTGAGACATAGGTACCCCAATGTTCACTGCAGCACTGTTTATAATAGCCAGGACCAGGGGACTAGAAAAATGGGGAAGGATAGGAAGGGTTAAGGAGAGCAAAGAGAGAGGGAAGGGGAGAGAAGTCAATAAAGTCTCTTGTTCCTTACCCGGTCGGGGCACTCTGGCCAGTTGTCCACGTCAGGAGGAGACCAGGGACAAAAGGGTCCCAGTTGCGGCCGCTGGGTCTGGTCCATTGGCAGGCAAGCTGGCCCCTGAGTACCCTGAATGGTCAGGATGTCAGTCTCAGCAAAGAAGAGTCCCCGCCAGAGTCGCCATTTGTTGCAGGAAGGCGGACCCCTTCCAGGGCCCGAAACTGGGCTCTTGTCTGACACTCGGAAATGAATTGTCCGAGGAGACACATGTGCTGACAAAGCAAGAGATTCACACAGAAAAAGGAATGAAATTCTGAGAGCATGCTACAACATGGATGAAACTTGAAGTGCTAAGGGACAGGAGCCAGACACAAAGGTCACATATTGTATGATTCCATTTACGTGAAATGTCCAGAATAGGCAAATCCATAAACGCAGAAAGGAGACGAGAGGTTTGGAAACTGGGAGGTGGGGAGGATGGCTAATGGGGGTGAGGTTTTTGGAGGGTGATGAAAATGTGGATGAGATAGTGATCCCAGTGATGGGTGATTTTTTAATCCACCAGAAATTTTGACTGCACACTTTTGTGTATATACTATCAGCCACTCAACTGTGCACTTTAAAAGGGGGGGTGGGGTGGATTTTACATGAGAATTACATCTCAGTCAAAAAACAATTGTATGGGGGGAAAAACCCATTTCCCTTCTCTGCAGCGCTTTCTCCACCTGCCTCTCTCTGCGGTGGATGACTCAGCCCACTCCTGCCCAAGACCATCCCCTCTCCTCCAGCCACATGCTGGATCCTATCTCCCATCCCCTATGCAAGGACATGAGCACTATTTTGACCCCTCCCCCTCCTGCATCATCCACTTCTCTGTTGGTCCATTTCTATCAGTATGTAAACATGGCACAGTTTCTTTTCCCTTAATAAAACAAAAATAAAACCAAAAAATTAAAAGTGAAAAACAACCCTCCCCTTAACCTCACACCTTCGAATGATCATCCATTTCTCTAGTCCCTTTACAGCCACATTCCTTGACTGGCCTGTCCTCACTGCCTGCCCTTCCTCTCCTCCACCATCTCTTGAACTCGCTGTAAACCACTCTATCAAAGATGATGCTGTCAAGTCACCACCAGATCACTAAATCCAGCAGACACTTTGCAGCCTTCA
This sequence comes from Bos indicus, assembly GCF_029378745.1. NCBI lineage: Eukaryota > Metazoa > Chordata > Mammalia > Artiodactyla > Bovidae > Bos > Bos indicus. Next base: position 131,116,747 of record NC_091760.1, read on the forward strand.
TCCCACGGGGTCACTAGCCAGCATCTGACACACTTGATGGTTCCGTCCTTTTCGAAGAGCCTCTGCACTTGGCCTTGGTGAGTCACTCTGTCCTGCTGCTTCTCTGATTCTAATCACTCTCTGAACATTGGTGGATGCCTGCACTCGGTCCTGGGACCCCGTCTCTAACCATGTTCACCTTTTCTCGGAGGTCTCCTGTCTCATGACTTCACACGGAAGTTCCCAAGTTTCCGTCTCCAGCCTGCACACCTCCCCTTACTCCAGACGTAGACCTCTGCCACTGGCTTGACTTCTATTTGTATGTGTGAAAGGCATCTCAGATTTAACACACCCAAAACTAGACTCTTGATTTTTCCATCAAACTTACTTTTCCCAGTCTTTCTAATCTCCTTTAAATTTTATTTTATTCAAGTATAGTTGATTTATTGGTCTTCCTACTTTTGACAAACATCACTCTATTCTACCAACTGTCCAGTCTGAAAACTCTTCTTGTTCTCCTCCCACCCATCCCACATACTCCATCAACAAATTCTGTTATTTCCTCCATAAAATACATCCAGACTCTAACTCCTTCTCACCACCTCCTTTACTGATATCCTATTCTACCATCAAGAGCTTCTTAACTGGGCTCCCTAGTTCGGTCCTGGTTCCCCTCTGGTCTATTGTCCACCCCACGGCCAGATGAACATTTTAAACATCAGTCAGACCATGCCTGTCCTCTGCTCAAAACCTCCCACGGTTTATACCCCTTCTAGATTCTGGAAGTCACTGCCCCCAGCTATCTCCCTGACCTCTCCTCTTAGCCTCTCGCTCACCTCCTCTGCACCCTGGCCTCCTATCTATTCCCCAAACACATCCCTGCCTCAGGGCCTTTGCCCCTGATTCTCTATCCAAGATCTTTTCCTCCCAGCTTTTTCCTTCAGGTCTTTGTTCCAATATCACCTCTTCAGGAAGGCCTTCCCTGCTCTGTGTGGATAAGGCAGCAACTTCTTCCGCCCTGCCTGTTTCTTCTACCTTGCCTCACTCTCCATCACAGCATCCATACCATTTGGCACATTACACATTTGTTTACACTCCATTTCCCCCATTCTACCAGAAACTTCATGAGACCAGGGACTTGACCTTGCCAACTGCTGCCAAAGAGAGCCCCAAAGAGAGCCAGGTACACAGCAGGTACCCAGAATTGTTCATAGAATGAACTAGTGAACACTCCCACCTACATACATCTCAGGGGCTGATCCACACATCACTGGAGGGGAGTGGTGGCAGGTTCAAGTCAGGGGCACAAGCCTCACTCCGGACCTCCCCAGATGCAGGCAGCCAGGTCAGCAACCCCTCATCTGCGTGTGTGATGGGACCTATTCTTTTTCCTTCTTTCACCTGGTTGGATGGTGCATTTTATTGCTTGCTTCTTTTTGTTTAAATTGGAGTATAATTGCTTTACAATGTTGTGTCAGTTTCTGCTATACAGCAAAGTAGATCAGCTACTTCCCTCCCTCCCTCTTGAGCCTCCCTCCCACCCCACCCCTCTAGGTCAACACAGAGCATAGAGCTGAGCATACGCTTCCCTGGTGGCTCAGACAGTAAAGAATCTGCCTGCAATGCAGGAGACTCGAGTTGGATCCATAAATCGGGAAGATCCCCTGGAGAAGGAATGGCAACCCACTCCAGTATTCTTGCCTGGAGAATCCCCATGGACAGAGCAGCCTGGTGAGCTACAGTCCATGTGGTCGCAAAGAGTCAGACACAACTGAGTAATTAACACTGTCACATTTCTTTTTTCCCAGGGTACATACGTGTCAATGCTACTCTCTGTTTGTCCCACCCTCCTCTTCCCCAACAAGACCTATTCTTGAAAACATCAGGCCACCCTTTTCAAATGTCACATTAGAACAATTTTAACAATGAAAGCATCACGAGACTTACTCTGCGCTGTGCTTCACAAGATGTCACCTTCCCTCACTCACTCAACAAACAATAACAAAGCACCTGATAGGCCACGCTGGGCTTCCCTGGTATCTGCCTGCAATGTAGGAGACTCCGGTTTAATTCCTGGGTCGGGAAGTTCCCCTGGAGAAGGGATAGGCTACCCACTCCAGTATTCTTGGGCTTCCCTGGTGGCTCAGATGATAAAAATTCCACCAGAAATGCTGGAGACCTGCATCCGATCCCTGGGTTGGGAAGATCCCCTGGAGGAGGGCATGGCAACCCACTCCAATATTCTTGTCTGGAGAATCATATGGACAGAGGAGCTTGGCGGGCTACAGTCCGTTCATAGGGTCTCAAAGAGTCGGACACGCCTGGGTGACTAAGCACAGCACAGCACAAAAGGTGCTGCTGGCAGCAGGCACACATGGTGGGCAAAGTCTCTCTCCTCCAGGAGTTACAGTCTGTAATGTTTCATTTACTCTTGGCAACAACTATGAGGCTCTATAGTTCGGACAGAGGCTCCACCAACAAGGGCATGTGGTCTTGGTCCAGAGGGTGTTTGTGCCCAAGGGAAAGAGAAGACCCCAGTCACTGGACCTGGGCCCTGGTGATAACAGGCTGACAGTGGCTGCACTGGGGCCCGGAGCCAGGAGCATCAGCCAACACAAGGGCGGACAGGAGAAATCTCAAAGTGGGCTGGAGTGCTCAACCCAGGCTAGTCATGTGACTTTTAACAGTGATCAACAAGAAGTTCTGAAATCAGGGCAAAAGCCAAAATTAACTGCAGGAGACTAGGGCCTGACTGTGAGTAAAAGGAAACCACCCCCTGGGGTTTGGGTTGCTGACAAGCAGGGAATGACCCCCACACTGCACTCAGACCTTCTTCACTCAGGCCTGCCGAGCAGACTCTAGGTCACTGGCCAATGGCCGGTCCCTCAGCTCCCAGGCTGGCCAGTAGGGCTAAGGTGAGCACAGAGCAAGATATACTTGGCTTTGGGGTCAGAGGGAATGGGGCACTGATTAGCTGTGTGATCTTGGACTATTTCTTTCACTCTCCGAGTCTTAGTTCCCGCCCCTGCCGAGGCCTGACCAATCAGAGGGCTGCTGGACAGGTGTGGGAGCAGGAGGTCTGGGTTCCTAGGAGGAGTGCTCGGTGGCAGCAGCAGCAGGTTTCCAGTGGTACCGAAGGATTTTACCACCTACCCACTGGTACAGTAGTACTGGTGTATACTGGATAAAGAGCACTTGTGCTCACTGGTAAAGTGGAGACACTAATCTCAGTGTAACAGAATTGCTACAAGGATGAAACAAAGCAATCCCCGTAAAGCGCTCAGCACAGGGTCTGGCTAGGAAGCGCCAGTGCTACTCTCCCTGTGGGGAAAATGGTGAAATGTGGGGTGGCCAGAAAGTTCACTGGGGTTTTTCCATACGATACTAAGGAAAAACCCAAACGAACTTTTTGGCCAACCCAATACTTTAGTGCCCTTGGAAAACTGCCGCCCCAGGGGCCACCCTGTGTTCCCAAGAGCCCTCCCCTTGGGAACCCAGACTTCCTGCCCTCCTCTCTGTCCAGCAGTAGCTGCTAACAGTGCGGAGGGCAGAAGGAGTGACAGTGGCCTGGCCTCAGTGGAAGGAAGGACTTTCTACCAGCAAGCACTGCCCCCAGCACCTTGGAGACCAGTGAGCTCCACGTTACTGGGAGCATTCAAGCAGTGGTGGCTGATGGAGGCAAGATAAAGGGTCAGGCAGAGGTCTGCAGGGCTGAATTGCATAATCTCAGGCCTGTGGCCTTGCTCCCTCAGAAAGGAGAAGAAAGAGGGGAATTCCTCCCCCATTACTGCCCACAGGGAAAGGCGGGGGATGGGGTGGGAGTGGAGGAAGGACAGCCAGCTCTGCCTGAGCCCCCTCTTAGTGGGGGCCATGGAGAAGAGCCTGCTCTGCAGTTGACCTAAGGACTGCTGAGCACAGAGCCCACCATGCAAAGCCCCCGGCTCAGAACAAACTCTCAGTAAGTGTTCTTGTCCTCTCGCTGCCCTACCCACGCCCTCCTCCCCGACCTCCCCAGAAAGAATGTGGATTCGAGTGTTCGGGGAAAGGCCAGATCCAGGCCCCTCCGTGAAGACAACAGCACTTGTGTCTGTGGTCTGGGCAGAAGCCAGGGTGGAAACGTCCCAGCTTCTGAGGGTGCAGGAGGGGAGCCGACGCTCTTGCTCTTGGCAGAGACTGAGCCCTCGTTGAGGACAGAGTGGCTGCAAAGCGGGGGCCCGAGAGCCCCCAGGTGGGAAGGGGTGTCCAGAGACCACTGTCCTCTGTCGAGGGGAGACAGATGCCAGCCTCCAGAGGCTGGTGGGGCCAAGGGCAGGGCTGGCGGCCCTGTGGGTGGGCAGAGGATTTGCTCAACATCCTCCCCTGCAGGCCTGAGGCTTGGGCCAGAGGAGGAGGCAGGCTGACAGGACGGGACATGCTGGGCAGAGTGAGGAGGCCCTGGGCCTGGCTCTGCCTCCAGTGAGGTCTGACCCTGGCGAGTCACTTCTCCGTCGCCACTGCACTTTCCTCTGGTGTAAAGTAAAGGGGCTGATACCACACAGCTCAGGAGCCTCCCAGCTCCAAGCTAACAAGAAAAAGAGGCAGGCAAGATCTCCACAACAAAGTGAGGGAGAGCATGGACTGGAGCAGATATTTGTAGACCCACATCCACGGCAGCAATGGTCACAATGGCCAGGTGGAAACAACACAAACGCCCACTGCCGGATGCATGGCTCAGCACAGCGTGGCAGGCGCAGACAGAAGATTGTTCGGTCTTAGAAAGGAAGGGAATTCTGACACATGTCATAACAGAGGTGAGCCACTGTGGCAAGTGAAACAAGCCAGTCACCAACAGACAATACTGTACGATTGCACTCCTATGCGGTACCCCGAGTACAGAAAGGAGAATGGGGCTTGCCAAGAGCTAGGAATGGGGAATAGGAGTTGTTGTAACAGGGCTTCAGCCGGAAGAAATGAAAATGTTCTGAAGATAGATGGTAGTGATGCTGCAGAACAGTATGAATGTACTTAATGTCACAGAGCTGTCCCCTGAAATATGATGAAGACTGTCAGTCTCGTGTTATATCTATTTTACAACATGCACACACAAACCCCACAAAACTCCAGGACTCTGCCTAAGGCTTGAGTCTTTCTGACTGGGGTATGGGGAGTCACACAGCTCCAAGTCACAGACCCCCAAAGAGGGGGCCAGAGACCTGGGAGATGGGGAGGAGAAGCAACCCCACAGCGAGGGGTGGGCCCAGTAATGACAGGAGATGCTCCCAGAGTTGGGCCCTTAACAGCGGAAGGTGAGACAAAGGTCCCGAACCCTTGTAGGAAAGAACACAGACCAGGCTTGCTCCAAAGTTGGGGGCCTGCTGCAGACACTGGGGAACCTGGCTGCTGGCCCCTGAGGTCTTCCATCTCCTGTCTTTTAGATTCTGGGAGGACTCGGGCAATGAGACTCCTTGAAAGAAAACAAGAAATAGGGAATTCCCTAGGGGGTCCAGTGGTTAGGACTCTTTACCTCTACTGTAGCGGACCCAGGTTCAATTCCTGGTAACGGAACTAAGATCCCACATGCTCTGTGGAGAGGCCCCCCCCCCCAAAAAAAAAAAGAAATATGGAAAATAAGAAATAGGTTTGTTTGTAAGTAGGTAGGGAGCCTGTGAGACTCTTCAGTGTGGAAACCACAGAGAAGGCCCCTTGAGCATCGTGAGCATCTCTGCTCTGAGATTCAGATCAGAACCAGGGCCCCTGGCCCTCTGGAGACCTTGGGACAAGGAGCTGCAAGGGCAGGTGCAGCTGTCTTTCGACCCTGATAATCCAGGCCACACCCCGTGCTCTCGAGATTTCAACTCTATTCCCAGAGGCGCAGGGACCAGCTGTGTGAGGCTGGAGAGGTTTTCCCACCCAGCCAGACTGACAGAGAGCAGAGGAGACAAAGGGAGGTCAAGACCGTTGCTGGCTGTGTGACTCTCTTTGCGCTTTATTTTTATAACAACAATGCTGCTGCTGCTGCTGCTGCTAAGTCGCTTCAGTCGTGTTGGACTCTATGCGACCCCACAGACGGCAGCCCACCAGGCTCCCCCGTCCCTGGGACTCTCCAGGCAAGAACACTGGAGTGGGTTGCCATTTCCTTCTCCAATGCATGAAAGTGAAAAGTGAAAGTGAAGTCGCTCAGTCGTGTCTGACTCTTCGCGACCCCATGGACTGCAGCCTACCAGGCTCCTCCATCCATGGGATTTTCCAGACAAGAGTACTGGAGTGGGGTGCCATTGCCTTCTCCTTATAACAACAATAGCTACCACAATTATGTCTGTAAGGACAAAACGCATGCGGCATGGACCTTCCACACAGTAAGTAATCGCCCACAGATATCATTACTGTCTCCTCCTCTTCGTCAGGATCAGAGGTGCAGACCCTAGGGGAGCCCAGAAGCTTCAGACACAAGCCCTGCAGATTCACACTTACAAAGTAATGCCATGGTCATGCTTCCCCCGCCCTGGCTCCATTGCTATAAATGTTATCCCCAAACCTTCCTAAAATCACTTTTAAGGAAAAAAAAATTAAGAAACAATTTTGGGTAGTCTAATACCCAAAGTTACTTTCTAAAAAGTTAGAGAGGGACTTTCCTGGTAGTTCAGTGGATAGGAATCTGCCTGCCAATGCAGGGAACATGGGTTTGATTCCTGGTCTGAGAAGATCCCCTATGCCGCAAGGCAACTAAACGCCATGCACCACAGCTACTGAGCCTGTGCTCTAGAGCCTGTGAGCTGCAACCACTGAAGTCTGTGCGTAGAGCCTATGTTCCGCAACGAGAGAAGCCCCTGCAACGAGAAACCCATGCACCACAATGAAGAGTAGCCCCCTCTCACCGCAAGTAGAGAAACGCCAGCAAGCAGCAACGAAGACCCAGCCCAACAGCAACAACACAGTTAATTAATGGATTTTTAAAAAGCTGGAGAAGATAATATGTCTCTGAAGAGAAATAATATTTATTGAGCTCCATCTACATACCAGGCATGATGTTACTCTCTTACAGGCATTATGCAATGTTTTTCAGAATGTTTTCTGTGGAAATAGACCAAGAATGATGTGCAAAAAATGGTCCCTTGGGAAACCCTAAAAGGGCAATATATTCTTCCAATATACTTCTAACATGTTTGTATATTGAAGGTTCTTTCAAACCATGTAGTATCGAAACTGTTTATATTTCTTTAACTCAGTATATTCCAAAGTGTGGTATATATTCAAATGGGTGATGCAAGAGATGATTTTAGAAAGCGTGTAAACGTAAGTTGCAAACTTTACTGGTTACACATATTTATTTTGATGTCAGTTAGCAAATGTATATCGTTAGCACATCAAACCTGTGATTGCACATATATTGTTCAGGACTCATTCATTTATTTCACAGACATTCACTGTGGACCTACTCAATACTCTAGATGCTGAGGATATAGCAGTAAATAAAGTCCCTGCTCTCATAAATTTATATTTTAGTGGGGAGCAACAAAAACTCAAATAAACAAATAAATATATTGAACTTTTATAAACACATGTTCAACAGCAAAAGGTAGACTAAAGAAAAAGAGCTGGGCAGGGGGACAGAAGAGACAGGGGTGGACTGGATACGAGTGTAGAGAAAACCTCTCAGACAGAGGGACATTTGAACGGAGATCTACATGAAGGAGACTGTGTCTCTGCAGGAAGAACGTGCTCAGCAGAGAGAACAGCAAACACAAATCCCCAAGGTGGGAACGCACCTGGTGCCTGAAGGAACTGTTCCATGCTCCAGGACTACAGACAAGCTCTGAAGGATGCTTTTTAAAATTAATTAAATTCATATTCCACAGTATTTGCCCTTTGAAAGTATACAAGTCAGTGCTTTTTAGTATATACACAAAGTCGTTCTATTTTTTTAAAGTGATGATTTGGTTTTGGTTCTGGCCAAGATGGAGTATGGGCAACCAGATTTACGTTCTCACCTGTAATAACCAAAAAACAGACAAAATATATGAAACTGGATTTCAAGACATGAGACAACAGGCAACAACGGACAGTGACTCCTGAGGGATGGGATATGAAAGAGGGCACCTATGAGTGCCCAGTTCACTGCCCTGAGCACTGCCAGGCTGCAGTGCTGAGAGGGGAAACCCAGGGATAAAGAACGTCATTTTATAATATAAAAGAGTCAATTCATCAAGCGAATGTGCCCATCCTAAACACTTAGCAATTAACAGCAGAGTGTCAAAATACATGCATCAAGAACTGATCAAACTAAAAGAAAAAAAATAGACAAATCCACAATTAAACTCTGAAATTCAACACCCCTCTCTCGATAATTGAGAGGACAGGTAGAAAGAAGATCAATAAGGATACAGAAAACCTAGAGAACACTACTTACAAACTTGATATAGTTGACATTTCCAGAACACCACACCCAACAACAGCAGGATTCTTTTCATGTGCATGTGGAACATTTACCAAGATAGACCATATCCTGAGTCAGAAAACAAGCCTCAATAAGCTTTAAAGAATTCAAATGATATACCGTACATTCTCTGACACAGTGAAACTAAAGTAGAAATCGATGACAGAAAGATCTTTGGAAAATTCCTCAATAGTTGAAACTAAATAATATACCTCTAAATCACTTATGGGTCAAAGAAGATATAAAAATGGAAATTAAATGGTATTTTTAACCTAATGAAAATGAAAACATAACATATTAAAATTTGTGGGACACAGCTAAATGAGTAGTAGTTTCGGCAAATTTATAACACAAAAATGAATATCTTATTAAGGAAGAAATGTTCAAATCAATGATAACAGATTCTACTTTAAGAAGTTAGAAACAGTATAGAAACTTAAACCCAAAGTAGGCAAAAGGAAATAAAAAACATAAGAGTGGAAATCAATAAAACCACATGGGAAAAATCAATTGACTCAAAAATTGGTTCTTTCTGAAAATCAATGATACTGATAAATCTCTAGCCAGCCTGATCAGGAAAAAAGACAAAACACAAATTACCTATATCAGAAATGAGAGAGGCAACAGCACTGCGGATTATACAGATTATAAAAGGATAATAAGACAATATTATGAACAACTTGATGCCAATAAAGTTGATAAATTTGATGAATTGATCAAGTTTTTAAAAGACACAAACTACAAAAATTCACTGGAGAAGAAATAGATAACCTGAGTAGCTCTATATCTATTTTAAAAATTGAATTTTTAGTTTAAAACCTCCCATAAAGAAAACCCCAAGCTCAGATGTCTTCATAGGTGAACACTACTAAACATTTAAGGAAGAAATAATACCAATATTGTTCAAAGTCTTACAGAAAATTGAAGAAGAGAGTGTACTTCTGAGATCATTCTAAAAGCCAGCATTACTCAAACATTACAAGAAAATTACAAACCAATATCTCTCAAGAATATAGATGCAATAATTCTAAAAAAAAAAAATGAGGTTTATCTACAATACAATGTTTTAACATTAGAAAAATTAATCAATGTAATTTACTATATCACAGACTAAAAAGAAGAACCCCATATAATTATCTCAAGAGACACAGAAAAAGCATTTGACATGTGCACATGGACAAATATAACATGTAGTCCTGATAAAAACTCTCATCAAACTAGGAATACAAAGGAACATCCTCAATTCGATCAAGGATATCTATAAAAACTCTACAGCCAACATCATACTTAATGCTCAAAGACTAAAAGCTTTCTCCTTAATATCAAAAACAAGACAAGTACAACATTAAGTCAATGAAATAAGGCAAGAAAAAGAAATAGAAGCCATCCAGATGGGAAAGGAAGAGGTAAAACTATCTTTTTTCACAGACATGATCATCTCTGCAGAAAATCTAATAGAATCTCCCCAAATCCACTAGCACTAATAAGTAATTAGCAAGGCCGCAGGTTACAATATATAAAATTCTATTGTATCTCTATATACTAGCAACAAACATTAAAAACAAATAAAAACTAGTATCGTTTGTAATACAAAGGTAGGTATAAATCTGACAAAATATGTAAAAGACCTATGCACTCCAAACTACAAAATAACTGATGAGAAAATTAAGGAAGACTTAAATAAATGGAGAGAGATACTGTCTTCATAGATTGGAAGGCTCAGCATTGTTAGGATGTCAGTTCTCCTCAAACTGATCCATAAATTCAATATAATCTCAATCAAAATCCAGAATTTTAGAATTTAACTGATTCCAAAATTCACACAGAAATGAGAGAAACTAGGCTATCAAAACAGCTTGAAAAAGTATATAAAGTTGGAGATTTAACTATACCTGATTCTAGGACTTATTATAAAGCTACAGTTACCACGATGGTATGCTACTGGTGTTAAGACAGACAATAGATCAAACAAATAAAATACATGGACAATCAATTTTCATCAAAGGTACAAAAAAGACAATTCATTGGGGAAAGGACAGTCTTTTCAATAAATAGTGCTTGGACAAGTAAGTGCATGTCCACATACCCAAAGATTACCTTTGTCCCATATCACACCACATACAAAAACTAATTCAGATCATAGATGTAAAGGTAATACCTAAAACCATTAAATTTCTAAAAGAAAACATAGGAGAAAACCTTTGTGACCTTGGGTTAGGAAAAGATATAACTCTTGTCTTTGAAAGACACTGTTAAGAGAACAAAAAACAAACCAAAGACTAGAAAAATATTTGCAATTCACATATCTGATAGAGAACTTGTATCCCGGTGGTTTTCAAAGCTCGCCTCGTAGTATAACACTCTATGATTAATGGCTCTTTGTTTCAAGATTCAAAACAGTACAAAGTAAGGATCAGTAAGAATCTAGAACAGTGGTTCTCTCATTTCACCATCACCTGAAGGGCTTGTTAAAACACAGGTTGCTGGGCCCCAACCTCAGAATTTCTGAACCAGTTGGGCCTGAGGGTTTTCATTTCTGCTAAATTCCCTGCTGGTGAACTGCTACTCCAGACCAACATAGACTAAACTAGAAACACAATGTCAAATGCAAGATTTCCCAGCCTGTCCTAGGGGCAGTTACCAAATAAACTATGCTTATTAAGAAAAAAGTTGATTTCCTACTTTTTAATTAGTTAGTGATCAGTTGTGTCCAACTCTTTGCAGCCCCATATACTGTAGCCTTCCAGACTCCTCTGTCCATGGGATTTTCCAGGCAAGAATACTGGAGTGGGTTGCCATTTCCTACTTCAGGGGACCTTCCTGACCCAGGGATCGAACCCGGGTCTCTTGCATCTCCTGCATTGGTAGATGGATTCTTTACCATTAGCGCCACCTGGAAACTTCTTAATCAGCTAGAGATATCTATAAAAGTTAATCAGAGCTTCTGATCAGAGAGACATAACAACCATGACATCACTGAGTCGGCATGATTCTAAGCCTTGACTCTTTGTTGAATACACATTTTGGTTTCTACAAAGCTGTTCAGAATTCACCCTGGAAAACACACACGGCCTTACACCAATCACCCCATAACAGCAACATGGAAGAAACCAGCATACCCAGCTGAAGACTGTCAACTTTCCCTAAACCTGTATTAACGCCCCAACCCCATGCCGGGCTGTCATCAAGTCTCACCGTCCAAGATGGCCCATTGATTGTCAATCTCTGTATGTTTCAGGTAGGAGTCTTCGATGGTGGGGTCATAGTCAGGCACAAAGATCTTCTGGAAAAACTGGATGGTGAGGGCGCTCTTGCCCACACCCCCATCTCCCACCACCACCAGCTTGTACGTGGGGAGGTTGTCGCTGGGGACTGCACTCGTTGCCATGTTGCTGGTTGGTCAGACCTGGGGAGGCAAGACATGTGGAATGAGGCAGGGGGGCTTCCTCCTCTTTGACTTAGGGGAAAATATTCACAGGGTTTCCTTTTTTCTTCTAGAGTAACAAATACTCCCAATTGTACAAATGAAGACCTGCAAAAGAAAAGTACCAACCCTGATTCCTCACCCAGAGACTATAACTGTTAAAATGATTTATTCAATCATTTATTGGAAACCAACCATGTGCCAGGCCTGGCCTTGGGGACATAATACTGGTAGATGCCATGGAGTCTTTAACCAGCCAAAGGTCATGTCAAACAAGCCATACCACCAGTGAATTCTGCACTATATTCCTGCCAGCTAAACACATGGGCATTGGTCTGGGCAGGGAGGGCATAGAAGTTCACCTTTCACATCGAGTCTGGTCATTGGATTGAAGTGCTGAGAAGGATGGGAGGTTTTCTGAGCTCAATGGAAAGAGGAGCACAAGAGCTTAGCACACCTGAGCTCAGAGTCCTGAGTCCCTTCTGACTCTCAGAATTCGGTGATCCTGGTTCCAGCCGCTGGTCGACTTGCCTTTAATCATGCAGAAAGTCATGTGAGAATCTCATGACATCTGGTCAACCCATCTTTTAGTTGGTGAGGAAGAAGGGGAGGATGAGAGACAAGTTTTAAGTTGATGGTGTTGAATCCAGAGAAGGCAGTGGTTCTTAACCAGGGGCAAAATGCAATGCCTGGAGATGTATTTAGATGCCAAAACCAAGTGAGTGCTACCAGCATCCCATCAGCAGAGGTCAGGGATGCTGCTAAACATCCTATAATGCCCAGGAAATTCCCCCTCCCAGCACATAATTATCCATCCTAAAATGTCCAGAGTGTCAAGGTGACCAGCCAGGGGCTAGAAACATGGGACTAAGATTCCAAAAAACAACTGAGCCTGAATAGCTCAGGACTGGCTGTGCAGAGGAGACAGCAGAGACATGAAGAGTGGTCTTTGGAAACTGTATCACAAAGTGACAAGGAGGAGAGGCGGGCAGGGAGCATGGAAGGAGCACTCAGAAGAACAGGAGGGAAACTAGGACCTGTGACAGCAAAGGAAGCCCAGAGTTTCCCGAAGGAGGAGGGTGACAGCGTCAAGGCCGAACACTGGTGGGGGAAACAGGAGCAGAGTCATCTAAGCAAGAATTTGAGGGTGTTGTCAGAGACCTAAGCTGCTCACTGCAGAAGCTGCTGGAGGGAAGCACAACCACCCGGGGTGGGCCATTCCCGGGTAGCTTCAGGGCCGGTAGAAGGCGGGGGTGGGGCATGCCAGGAGACAATGCACCGCTGTCCTGTTTGCATCTCTGCTGCTTGGGAATGCCACCAATTGAGCCACAGTTTCCTTACCTAATAGATTAAAGGGCTGAGTTTTCACAGTTGTTCTTAGCTCCAAGAGTCCTCCATTCTAGATTTCAACAGAAAGGGTGTTAGACACAAATGTGGATTATGAGGCCACCCTGATTTGCATGGGGCTATAGGCGATTGTGCAGTTACTGAAGCTTGATGTTGACATTTAGGATTTCCCTGCAGTGGCGGGGAAGTAGGCACTTTTATACATTGCGGGTGAGAGTATAAATCTGTCCAAACTGGGCTGAGAGTATGTTTGCATAAATATGTCAAAATTTAAAATGGACATATCCTCTTTTAAGGCTATACCACATGTGAGAATGTAGTCCAAGGAGGTAATCAGACAAGTGTACAAAGATGTTAAGAACAGGGATAAAAATGGAAATAACTTAAATACTGGGTAGATGGGAGAAGAGTTAAAAGTTTATCCATACAATGAAATACTAGATAGCCATTAAAAAAGGATGCTACTGACCAGCCTAGAGAAGGTTTACAATATATATCTTAAAAAATAAGCTGCAAAACAGCAAGTACATTTGACTACATGTCCACGAAGTTACCCACCTGTGAATCTACATGTCTAGTGTGCTTCCAGGCACAGAGAGGATAGGCAGGTAGCTGTCTCTAAGGCAGATTTGGGGGTCCTTTTTCAATTTTCTACAATAAGCGTGTATTCTATTTGTGTATTAGAAAAGCCGGACAATATTATGAATGTTCAGGCCACAATATTATGAAAAGGAGAGGGAAATGTGCGATTCCCTCTCCTTTTGAGTGGGAATTTAAGCTCCCCTGGTGCAGGATAAAAGGACCAGGTACCAGCTAAGCCCCAGCATCTGGCTCCCTCATCCCCCCAACAGGTGAGGATAATGGTGGGGATAAGCGGTGGCTTCAACGCACTGAGCTCTCCCACATGACAAAGCGGGTGGTCCCAAAGGGCCAGAGGGGTGTTGAGGGAGACAGAAATGGGGGGCAGGGGAGGATATGGGCCACTCTCTGTCTTCTCTGCCTCTTGGGGGTCAGGGGAGTTTGATGTCAGCTCCTCACTGCCTCTCCTTAACTGCTGACCTAGCCTGAGGAGGGCGGTGACACATGGGCCAGAGTGAATGTGTCTGCCTGTGAGAGGCTGTTTTTATTTTTTTATTATTATTATTTTTTTTTTTGAGAGGCTGTTTTTAAAGCTCCCTTCCAAGGAGATATAAACGACTATGCATAAAATAAATAAGCTCCCAGGATATAATGTATAGCACAGGGAATATAGTCAATATTTCACAATAACTTTAAATGGAATATAATCAGTAAAAATTTTGAATTACTATGTTGTACACTTAGAACTGATATTATAAATCAACTATACCTCAGTTAAAAAAATAAAATAGATAAAAATGAAAGCTATCTTCCCTTCTCGCTGGCAGCAACGTGAATAAAAAATACTAAGCGGGTGGAAAGTTATCAGGAAGGAAAATAGTTTCTCCTGATTTTCTTCTCAAAATAAAACAAGAAATACATCATAAATATGATAGAGGACATGAATCCAACCTTTGAGGCGGCGCTCAAACCACCCACAGCAGAATCACCTGGGGACCTGACAAAATTGCCCTCTGCCTGCAAGCGAGGCAGCTGGCAGAAAGCGGATGAAGCCGATTTCCTTTCGCGGTGCCCCGCGCTTAGGAGTTGGCCCAAGAGATCACAGGGCGGGGGGCAATTCAGAGCTCCCTCCAAACCCAGACTCAGTGGAACAGGGTTAGAATGCATGGTTAACACAAACACTGGACTGGTCCCTCGTAGGGGAAAACCCTTCAGCGCTTCCCATAGCAGATGGGGATTCACTGGACATTCATGGCTGACCTCTCACACTGCTCTCTCCCAAGCAACTGTGTTTTCCAGTGAACCCTGAGGTCATGCGGTGCCCTTTGCCCACCCCACCCACACTGGGGCCCTGGGGAAAGAGCCCAGGCCCAGGAATCACCTCCCGTGGGTGGTGCCCCCTCTGACCCATGCCCTGCAGCTCCTGGTGCAGGGCCCCCACTACTTATAGAGGACTGGAAGTCCTCTACACTTACTGCACGTAACAGGGGAGGGCTGCATCTCATCCCTCCATCACCTGGCCTGGCACAGCATCAAGGACAGATGTTACCTAGAGGTACCAGGGCCCATCGATGGCTTTTTTTTTTTTTTTTAATTTATCTGGCTGCACCAGGTCTTAGTTGTGGCATGTGGGATCTTAGTGCCTTGACCAGGGACTGAACTTGGGTCCCCTGCTTTGGGAGCAAGGAGTCTTAGCCACTGGGCCACCAGGGAAGTCCGAACAACCATTAGACGACCTACCACACGGTGCCAGCCTCTCCACACAGAGGGCTCAGCGGTGGCTCACTCAGCCACAGGTTGGGACTGTCTCCCTCCCCTCCCAAGCACAACTGGTCACACAGATAAGACCCTCCTGGAACCAAGTGTGAGCCTGGGAGGAAAAGAAGGTTTGCAAGGGTGGGACTGGAGTCCAGAAAACTCCCTAGTCCATAAGGTCTCTTGGGCAGAACGTCCCCTGAAATAATCCCTGACTCAAAGGATGTCTTTGTAAACAGGGAAGGCAGTCAAAATGCCAAGGGGTGTGTATCACCCTCCTACAAAGTCGGCTGATCTCACGTGGTGTGGAGAAAGATTTTTGAAAGTCACCACAGGGTAAAAGGTTGGTTGGTGGTTAAGTAGCAAACTGCTTCCATTTACAACATCCCTCTCCTCTCCGGCCTGTCCAACTAGACAGTGTCTTGGACATTCTTCTAGAACACTGGTTCTTCACCATTTGGGGGTCATAGATGGCCCCTTGGAGGTGGGAGTGTGAAATAAGGTGGGTCTGGGGCTGCCTTTAAAGTCTCCCCACCGATTTTCCATGGCTTATACTCTCCCAACCCACCAGCTGAGTGACCTTGGGCGAGTTAACCTTTCGCAGCCTCAGTTTTTAATACTTGTAAGATGGGGTTGGCTAGAGAACCATCTTTTGCAGGATCGCTCTAAGCATGAAATTAAAATGTATGAGAGGAGCCCAGCTTAGAGGAGGTGCTCAAATGTCTGTTCTCTTGCCTTGTTTACTTTGTTCCCAGAAGACAGTCCCACAGACTCCCTCCCTCCACTCTTGGGGCTCGGCAATTCCCAGCCTCCTCCCCCGCCCCATCAGAGGCCCCAGTGCCACCTCAGCTCCCTTGCAGTCGGATTAAATAGGCTTGTGTGGCAACGTCACCCGTCATTTAGAACATTGTTTCCATGGGAAATGGCTCTGAGGTTCCAGGCAGCCCGCTCCACTCAGAAACCAACTTTTGGAACAGCAGCCACAGGGCAGAGGAGGTGGCTGAATGCTGGCTGCCATGGCAACCACCGCTCCCAGAGCCCCTCCCAGTGCACGGGCAACCCAAATTCCACCTCATATTGGAAACTTCTTCCTAAAAGGCAGTATCACTGCCTAGACGATTTTAGTGACGTGTATATGAAAACTTCAGGCATCTGTCAGCTGAGAAATAAGCTTTTCTGCTGGCTGTCTTTTGCTCCTTTTCTCTCCCCAGAATTAGCACCATCCTGCATGGGTTGAAGTTATTTCCTGAATGGCAGATTCACCTCCCCAGCAACTGGGGAGCTCCATGTGGACAACAGCCACGTCTCCTCAATCGTTTGCTACTCAAGCGGCCAGGCAGGGCCCAACACATGTATAGCCCTTAGAGTGTATTTGACTACTCAGTACTGCCCAGTCCAGCCTTCCACCCAGTCTGCCCTCCCCTGGATCAAGAAGCAGGGCAAGATACCCGGTCTTCTGATAGGGGCAGCCTCGTGGCCCTAGGACGTGTGTGTGTGGGTGGGTGGCGTGGGCTTAGGTGGACACAGGACCCCTGAATAACCTTTTCACCCAGCAATTTTCAAAGTGTGCTTGGAAGTGGGGGGTGGTTCCTGACACCTCCTGGGAAGTCTTGGGCCAAGACTCTGTTCTTGGGAGAAGGGGGAATTGGAGGGGGTCTCAGTCATAGCCTTGGACTGTTCAGCCAGGCAGCCTGAGTTTCACTCAGTGTCTCTGATATGGACTGCCTGTGTGACCGGGAACAAGTTTCTTAATTTCCAGGAGCCTCAGTTTCCCCATCTATAAAATAGAACAGAACCCTCGAGAATGCATAATTACAGTCCCAGTGGAAGAAAACTGACGGTGGAGGTCCCTGAGTAAGGGCATATTTGCACTGATGTGGCAAGTACCTGGGCCCCTGGGCTCCCTCCAGTGTGGTAGGCCCCAGTGATCTGGACCTTGCCCACCCCGTCCTGAAGGCGCCCGTACCGCAGAGGGCTGCTGGAGGACCCAACACAGTAATGAATGCCTAGGACAGCGGTGGGCCCCAGCAGCCCCTCAAAACAGCAGTGCCCACTGGTTACTATCCCTCACCAAATCTGCCCCCTTCTCCCTAAGTTCCCAGTTTCTAGGGCTTCTACAGAGCTTATTTCCCAAAAGAATAGTCCAGAACACTGCCCATTTTTACAAGTGGTCACATGGTAAAAGAAGACTTTGGCCGCAGACACCGTCAAGGGGCTCATTGGGCTTCCTAGCCTCTCCATGCACCCCACCCCACCAGCACCACCTCCAAAGCAGTGTCATGTAGTCCTGGCCAGAAGAAGAGGTGCCCAGGAGAAGCGCCAAGCAGTAACACCCCCCACCATTTAGAAGGCATCGGCTGTGTATGGATCAGACACCAAAGGTCAGGCTTGGCGCCACCATGCCACACTGCCTAGAATTCTGGTTATTTTTGCAGCATCACAGTACCTTTCTTGGACTGTCTTTGTGATTCATAACCCAAAGGGCACTGTTCATCCTCCCTGACCACAGAAACCGTGGTAGTGGTCATCCCAGAGCCTCCCCCAAAGACGCTACCAACTTAATTGAAGGTTTAGTTTCACTGCTTTTTGCTTCTCTGTTTCTAGACGAATCATTTTAAAGATTCCTTCCTAAACTGATCAGTTGAACTGCAAGTTGTCTGGTAAATAAAGCTGGAAGAGGGGGACACATTCATTATTAATGCAGCTCTTGGGAGAGTGAACGGACTCTCATTCACATTGAGTGGAATCAGCCCGGGGAAGTTAATCTCATCTCTGTGATGTCTGGGTGTGCCCAGTGCAGGGGGATGAGCACACACTGCGGGGGGAGGACCCAACCCATGTGGAGGAAACGGCTCTGCATTCCAGGAGCTGCCCTTCCCTTCTGCACAATTCCCAGAAACGGGCAGCCTCCCCGGGGGCTGCTGATTTGCAGGCAGTGCATAACTGATGTGCAGACCTGCCAGGGGTCTGGGCCACTTGGCATCCCTAAGGCTCCATTCTCACCTCGAGGAGACTTTGCTTCACCCTTTGTCTCCCACCTTGGCTATTCCCAGGCCAGCACTGTCACTGCATCACTCAGGCCCTCCAGGAAGCTACTGGTGCATTCAGTCCACTTAATCATTAAGACTTAACCGCCTATGGCTGATTTATGTTGATATATGGCAGAAACCAACACTATAATATTGTACAGAAAGTATCCTCCAATTAAAAATAAACAAGTTTAGGGAAAAAAAAAAAAGATGACCACCAACCCAACTGTGTGTGTTATTTTATGCTGGACAGGACCTTAAATATCATCAGGTCTAGATGGCGAGTGTATGGCATGGGTGCCCCTCCTTCCCAGAGCCAAGGCAGATATCGAAGTCCATTGTGCTCCTCTTTCCTGCTCAGTCTTACAGCCCTTTTCAGTGCAGCACCCTTGGCAGCCAGAACCAGACGATTGGTCCAGAGATGAAACTTGTTTGCCATCCCAGATGGAACCCAGTCGTGTCCAACTCTGCGACCCCATGGACTGTAGCCTGCCAGGCTACTCTACCCATGGAATTCTCCAGGCCAGAATACTCAAGTGGGTAGATTTTTCCTTCTTCAGGGGATCTTCCCAACCCAGGGATCAAACCCAGGTTCTCACATTGCAGGCAGATTCTTTACTGTCTGAGCCACCAGGGAAGCCCCACTACTCTTCAGGTTCCCTCCAAAACATCCCACGTACTGGCCATCCTGTTCCATGGGAGGGGCTCAGGACCTTTAGGGGGAACCTGCCTGGCTACCTCTGGAGAACTCCGCTAATGGATCAGCCCCTGCTTTTCTACCCCATCAAATCCGAGTTCCTCTGCCAGGATCACACCTGGACTGCAGCAGCAGAGCAGAAATACCAGACGGAAGTCCAGAGATCCAGGCAAGGCCACTGCTTGAAGTAAGTCAGCTGAGGAAAACAATGCCCTTGACCTTCCTCATGAACCCCAAGTACGATGTGCTTCCTTACAGCACAGCATTAACACTTGGTCCTTACTTGCTAGTCTGTGGGTGCCTCCTGACTGAGCCTGAGAGCTTAGCCATTTACAACCAGCACTATGAGTCCCAGAGTAGGTGTGCGGAAACGACCTGCTGTAATAATTACAACAGTGGCCCTGTTAAAAATAATAGGAACCCTTAATTAACGTAAGCAATATGTCTGACACTATTGGAAGATTCTACTAAATTAACTTATTTAATTCTCCTAACAACCCTATGAGGTATAACTGAATTGTCCCCGTTTTACAGTTGAAGAAACTGAGACACAAAGAAGTGAAATAACATCTCTCTCTCTCTCTTTTTTTGCCATGCCCCGTGGCTTGTGGGATCTTAGTTCCCTGACTGGGGATTGAACCCGGGGCCCTCAGCAGTGAGAATGCGGAGTCCTAACCACTGGACTGTCAGGAAATTCCCAAACTTCTTTCAGGTCATCAGCTAGAAAGCAACAGTGACAGGATCTGAAACCACGCATCATGGCTCCAGAGCCTGAAGCCAGCCCATCAGGCTAGGCATCCTCTCGTGATAGGCAGGATATTGCAGGGGCAGAGTCAGGCCAGGCCAGAGAGAGAAGATCCAGAAGTGCTGGGAAGAGGTCAGCAGTGAGCCGGGGAGGTGGTGTTAAGAGTCTGGGCGACCTCCATGACCAGACGGCTGCCCCCAGAGGAGCAGCTGAGCAGGTCAGCACCCGAGTCATCAGGGCAAATGCTAGTCTCTGGGAACAGACACGCCATCCCCCCTGTTCCCTATCCTGACTGTGACCAAGCAGGACACAGGGCTGGGACTGACAGGTATTCCTGTTTTGAGGATCAGACAGGAAGCTGAGGGATCAGGTGGCTGCTCAGCGTCATGGGAGCACCAGGGCCCTGAGACCTCATTTTCTGGCACCCTGGTTGGGACCCTCTCCACTGTGCTTGTCCCTGCCTCAGTCCATCCCCTTGTGGTCTTACACACCGGTAGCTCCTTGCCCAGCTTGGGGCTGTGCCTCACTTAAAACCCCTCACCAAGGAGCCTGAGCTAGGAATCACACATTTGCAAACTTCGACAAGTTACATTCTGTACCTCGGTTTTCTCTTCTGTAAAAGTGGAGACGGCAGCGTTGGACTTGTGGGGGTCTGGCTCACAGACAGTGTTCAATAAACATCAGGTAGTTACCATCATTTCTCTACCAGAATACCAAAGAACTGATGCCTTCAAACTGTGCTGCTGGAGAAGACTCCTGAAAGTCCCTTGGACAGCAAGGAGATCAAACCAAGCAATCTTAAGGGAGATCAACCCTGAATATTCACTGGAAGGACTGAAGCTGCAGCTCCAGTATTCTGGTCTGATGAGAATAGACGACTCATTGGAAAAGTCCCTGATGCTGGGATTTGGGGAAGATTGAGGGCAGAAGGAGAAGGGGGCATCAGAGGATGAGATGGCTGGATGATGCAATGAATGTGAACTTGGGCAAAGTCCAGGAGATGGTGAGGGAGAGGGAGGCCTGGCGTGCTACAGTCCACGAGGTTGCAATGAGTCACACATGGCTGGGCTATTGAACAGCAACAACAAAGTTACCATCATTCAGTTCAGTTCAGTCGCTCAGTCATGTCCGACTCTTTGCAACCCCATGAATCGCAGCACGCTAGGCCTCCCTGTCCATTACCAACTCCCAGAGTTCACTCAGACTCACGTCCATCAAGTTAGTGATGCTATCCAGCCATCTCATCCTCTGTCGTCCCCTCCTCCGCCTGCCCCCAATCCCTCCCAGCATCAGAGTCTTTTCCATTGAGTCGACTCTTCGCATGAGGTGGCCAAAGTACTGGAGTTTCAGCTTTAGCATCATTCCTTCCAAAGAAATCCCAGGGCTGATCTCCTTCAGAATGGACTGGTTGGATCTCCTTGCAGTCCAAGGGACTCTCAAGAGTCTTGTCCAACACCACAGTTCAAAAGCATAAATTCTTTGGCACTCAGCTTTCTTCATAGTCCAACTCTCACATCCATACATGACCACTGGAAAAACCATAGCCTTGACTAGATGGACCTTTGTTGGCAAAGTAATGTCTCTGCTTTTCAATATGCTGTCTAGGTTGGTCATAACTTTCCTTCCAAGTAGTAAGCGTCTTTAGCATCCTTCAAAGTTCATCCCAAGTCCCTCTTCCTGCAGGAAGCCCTCCTGCCTCCCCAGAGTCCTTCCTGAGCTCATGCCCTGCCAACCAGCTGGTTCCACAGATGACAACTTGTCAGAACTCAGCCTCTCACCAGTCGCTCCTTGGGGCACTCTCACACCCATCTGCCAGCTGGTCTCAACACCCCATTCTCCTTGTGAGGGGGAGGGGGCAGTCTCCTGTAGTGATGCTGTAAGACATCAAGCCCCCACATGCTGCTGACCCAACATTGGAGATTTAAGCTCCTCAAAGACATTTCCCAAATATTCAGGAGATGCTTGTTCACTGAAGAGACTGCAGCAAATATCAAATTACTGGGAACTCAGCATGAGACACAGTTTCTCCTTCTTTAAATCCAGAGGTGCTCTCCATCATAAAACCTAGTCCTGCTCTGGGTTACTACTGGCTTGGCGGGTTTATCCTTGGAAAGAAAAGCCTATTAGGGACACATGACATGAGAAAGGGCCCAGAGGAGAATGAGCCAGGAGGAGTAAAGTGGACAGACCACCAGCGCACAGAGGCTTGGATCTGGGAGGCATGCATGTCCAGTCAGTGCTCCCAGAGCACCACCAGTGTGCCTGGTCCTGGGAACTGGGGAGCCTGAGATGAATGAGCCCCCACCCCTGGCCTCAGGGTTCAAGGGGTGTGGAGGGGAGGGGCAGACAGAGGGTTACAATACAAGAGGCTAATAAGTAAGCACACAGGGAGAGCAGGAGGGTATCATGCCCAGCCTGTGGGCACTGCAGAAGGCTTCCTGGTAGAAGCAATGCCAAAAATGGGGTCTTGTAGGCCAAGTAGGTATCAGCTAAGCTGAGTGATGGAGACAAGCATATGCTAGGTGAGGACCAGAAGGTGCAAAGGAGTAAAGCACAGAGGTGTGAAAAACCAAACAGGTGCCAAGCTCTGCAAACAACACGCTGTGACTGGACTGCAGGATGCGTCCCGTGTGCCATGGCGGTAGGGTGGGGGTGGGGTGGGGGTGAGGTGGGAAGCAGGCGGTGAGGACCACTTGCTACTCCCTGACAACCAGGGATGTCGGTCTTTGTATCCTGAGCACTAAGCACAGAATCTGGCATGTGGTGGCTGCCCATCAGCACTGAATGATGAAGGAACAAGTGCGGGGCTGTGGGGCGAGGTGGGAGGAGCACAGGGCGCCCGGAGGCCCTGGGACTCTCCCCTCCCCACAGGGTGCCACGTAGGGTCTCTGGAAGGCTGCCCAGTCTGGTGGGCCCACAGCCCTTTCTGATGACCACAGTGATGTTCACCCAGCAGAAAAGCCCAGTGGAGACTGGATAAGTTGTGTGAGAACTAAGGGCTCCAGAGGCTCAGAGGAGCAGGGCAATAGATGGAAGGGGCTGCAGGGTCAGGTGGGAGCAGGAAGGTCACATAGGAAGAGCTGGCATGGCCACAAAGGTCCCAAGGCAGAGCTGCAAGGGGTGGCATTTGGTCTTCCCGGTTAGCAGCCAGGAGCAGCATCAGGGATACCAAGGCATGTGCCCTTGGGCACAGCTGGAAGAGGGCCACGCTGGGATTTGGCACTGAGACTGACAACTAAAAACTAAAATTCTGCCCCACTCCCCACCCAGCTACTCCAGGGGTGGGTGGTCTAAGAGACTCTCAGGACCGAGGGATTAACGAGGGCTTCAGGGTCTCAGGTCCACACTGCCCTTCAGAACCACATGCTCCGTTAGCACCCCTGGGTCACGGGGTGCTGTCACCAGCCACTTGGCCCTCACAGACCCACGTCCTCATGGGTTGGGGTCCCACCAAATCCCCGTCCCTTCTGTCCCCACATCCTACCACCACAGGGAGGGTGGACTGAACCCAGTCCAGGGGTGAGGGCCAGGGCTGCTGCCCTACCGCAAGAGGCAGAGAGGAATTTAAATTCTTATTCTCAGGGACTTCCTTGGTGGCCCAGTGGTTAAGAATCCAACTTGCAATGCAGGGGACATGGGTTCGATCCTTGGTCAGGTAACAGATCTCATGCCATGGAACAACTAAGCCCACAGACTACAACTAGCGAGTCCGTGTTCTGCGATGAAAGATCCTGCATGCTAGAACTAAGACCCGATGCAGCCAAAGAAAGGAAGAAATACTTGTTGTTGTTGTTGTTCTTATTCTCAGTCCCGGAGTTCTCTCCATTTCGCTAGTGCAGGGCAGTTCCACTGACAGCTGAGGAGGCGAGTTTCTCAACCTTAGAGAGGCATCTGTGTGGGCACTGGGAAAGTCAGGCTGGCTATCACCCCACTGCAGAGAGCTAACTTCTGGGCTCCCAAAGCGAGGCCCTCAGACTCCCCAAAGCCTGGCAGGTTGCTCCCCATTCTGATTCAGCTGCCCTCTCAGGCCACGTCTGGAGCAAGGGCTCCTGTGAGCCCCCCGCATCTTCACATCTCCTCCTGGGCTGGTCCGGCTCAACCCCCACAGGCCCCTTCTCCCGCCCTCTGCCCTGGCCCTCTGTCCTCTGCCTCCCCCATCCGCTCCAACATCCCTTTACCTTGCTTGAATCTCAGGCCAAGGCCTGGTGGCACGTCCCCCTCAGTGGCTGGCTCTGCCTTGTCGCCTGCCCTCCACCAGTGCTGGCCTCCCCAACTCCAGCGCTGTCACCCGCCGACTCCAGTGCTGTCATCCCTCACCCAATCCCGGGCACGGTGCTCCTAGAAAACCCGCCATGGGAGCTGGAAGCTCTTCCCACAGGCCCACCTGAACTGCCCCAGTATCTGCGTCCTTAGGGACAGAGGCAGTGCTAACCTGTCAGGGAGTCTGCAAATGAATGCTATCTGCCTGTACTGCCTTTTTACTTTCCCTGCCTGTGAAAACATTCCCTCTGAGGAACAGCCACCCTGTCTCCCAGCCTCCCAAAGCCACCCCTTCCTCCCTGGCCTCTCTTACTCCCCAGGTCACCTTCCACTGAGCCACCTTGCCTGTGACAACCTGGAGTGCTGGCCAGGTGGCAGCCAGAGGGCTTTGCGGCCACTATTCCATTTGACTCATCATGGCCACCTCACTGACAGGGCTCTGTTTAGCCCCTGAGGTCCCCGAGGTTGTCTAGGCCATGCATCTCCATCTGCAAGTGACCAAGAGCTCCCTTCTCAGCTACACGGCCACACTCACTCTTCTCCCTTCAAATCAACAAGCCAGGAGTTGTTTTATTATCATATTTTCCCCACTAGAGCGGGGCTGGGGAGCTATAGGCTGGACCTCATATTCCTTATCTCAAGGTCACTATCTTTCTCTTGAGTGGAGTGTGTGCTAACTGGGGCACAACTTCACAGGCCATCCCTCAGGGATGACCCAGCCTAGAGCTGCTGCCTCACAGAACCCAGGGCCTCCCACCAGCCCAGGAGGCGAGTGGCCCAGGAGAAGGGCAGGCACAGTGACAGCAAAGGGAAGGCCTGGGTGCGGGGAGCAGGCCTCCCTTTGTGTCAGCAGCCCCTTGCCTCTGAGATGGATGCTCCTTGTCAGGGCTGAGTTGTTAAACCCCACCCTCCCACATCCTGGCTGACCCACCATCTGAACTGCTTTATCCCGCAGTAGCAGAAAGAGGAGCTCGGGAGACAAATGGATACCCCAAACTCACATGTAGGCAGAGGCAAGGTGGATAAATGGGAGAAGGGGGCAGAGACAGGCAATGGGGAGCAGTGGGGCCCGGGGTAAACAGGAGACCTCTGGCAGCCTCCACCAGCTGACTGTCATGACAGGAGCATGTCTGCAACAGGGTTACCAGAGAGTCCAAATTTTTTAAGAGTAGCCAGATATCTGAATTTTTATGTAAACTCATTTTTTTTAAATGTTGGCTTCCCAGGTGGTGCTAGTGGTAAAGAACCCACCTCCTAATGCAGGAGACGTAAGAGAGTGATGAGGATTTGATTACTATCCACTCCAGTACTATTGCCTGGAAAATCCCATGGACAGAGGAGCCTTGTAGGCTACAGTCCATGGGGTCACAAAGAGCCGGACACAACTGAGCGACTTTACTTACTCACTTACTTCAGGAAGATCCCCAGGCGGAGGAAATAGCAACCCACTCCAGTATCTGGCCTGGAGAATCTCATGGACAGAGGAGACTGGCAGGCTACAGTCCAAAGGGTTGCAAAGAGCTGGACAATGACTGAAGTGACTTAGCACACATGCACCAATTAAAAAGTTGTATACACTGTACAAGACAAACAAATCACCCTCCTGGGGGACCCCAGCCCATAAGGGCACCTGCTGCTACCCTGGCCACCCTGAGCAGGCCAGCACTGAGTGGTGTGGCCGCTCCAAGGCAGATAACCTTTTGCACTGCCTTGGCCTGGCCTGGCTTTTGGTCTTGACTTTGGTGTGAGGTTAAAGGAAGGGCTTCCCTGGTAGTTCAGCTGGTTAAGAATCCGCCCTCAATGCAGGAGATTCCGGTTCTATTCCTGGATGGGGAAGATTCCCTGGAGAAGGGACAGGGTACCCACACCAGTATTCTTGGGCTTCCCTTGTGGCTCAGATGGTAAAGAATACGCCTTCAATGAGAGAGACCTGGGTTCAACCCCTGGGTTGTGAAGATCCCCTGAAGGAGTACATGGCAACCCACTCCAGTATTCTTGGCTGCAGAATTCCCACAGACAGAGGAGCCTGGTGGGGGCTACAGGTCATGGGGTTGCAAAGAGTTGGATAGGACTGAGTGACTAAGCACAGATTAAAGGAAGTGACCATCACACCAAGGAGCAGCAGTAGGGAGTGCTCAGCTCGGAGACTCTCCAGTCTGGCCATCTTTAGCTGGGAAGGGCAGAGGGGTGGCACATGCAACCACCCCAAAGCTTGGCAGAGCCTGAGGTGGAGGAGGGCAGAGAGGCACATTCAAAATTGACTATTGCTTTGATTTCTTTCCATCATGTATATACAAAATGTTAAACACCATAAATGAAAAACGTGAAAAATTTTATGTTCAACCAAAAATGAGAAAGAAACAGGACTGAGGCACATCCCTGAGGTGAGGAGAGGTGATCCAACCCCCATTCTAGACGAGTGAGCAGACTGTAGAGAGAAGGGCTGGAGCAAAACAAAGGGGAGACTTCCTGAACGCGAGGCGGGCATGGCAATGAGCGCCCTGGGGAGGCGGCGGGGGGTGGTGTTCCTGGGCAAAGGGAAAGGCCAGGGAGGCAGGACCGGGGGAGGGTCCAGCTCCCTGGGTCTGAAGGCCTGAACTTGGCTGGAGGTGAGGAAGGCGGACTTCTCAAGGACCCTGCCAAACTCTGAAAGGGCAGGAGACCACTTTTCAATCTCTTTCCCCAGACCTAAAGAGCAGCTGCATCTTCCCTGTCCTCCTGGCCAGGCTGGACCTCAAGCCCGGGATGGACAGAGAGCAAAGGGCAGAGTGGGCAGGCCCACTCAGTTCCCAAGCAGCAGGAGCCACCTAGAAGCTTCCATTGGCTGGGGGGTCGGGGGGGCTGGCTGCCTACCTCTCTTTCTTCTACATATGGCACGTTTATAAAAAGCTGTGAGTCAAAGCATCTGCCCCCTTGGCTACATGTGCGAATTTGGCTGGTGCGAACTCACTTCAGTTGTGTCTGACTCTTTGCGAC
Source organism: Bos indicus (assembly GCF_029378745.1). Classification (NCBI taxonomy): domain Eukaryota; kingdom Metazoa; phylum Chordata; class Mammalia; order Artiodactyla; family Bovidae; genus Bos; species Bos indicus. The sequence goes on from NC_091760.1 coordinate 131,143,951, forward strand.
CCTATGGACTGGAGCCTGCCAGGCTCCTCTGTCCATGGGATTCTCCGGGCAAGAATACTGGAGTGCGCTACCATTTCCTTCTCCAGGGGATTTTCCCAGCTCAGGGACCAAACCCACATCTCTTATGCCTCCTGCACTGGCAGGTGGTTCTTTACCACTAGGAAGCCCCGCTTCGTGTGTGACCGTAGGCAAATCGCTCCACCCACGTGCGCCTCAGCTTTCTCACCTGTTAACAACAGTATCCACCTCACAGGGTTGTTCTGAGGATGGAATGAGCCAATATACACGAGTGCTTAGAACAGCGCCTGGCACGTGAGGTGTTTATTACTGTCATCATCATCGTTGTCATCACTATGTTGTGGGAACTCTTGCCAGGGTCCCCTCCACCGAATTGCGGAGAAGGGTGCCTGGGGCCATTCAGGGCTGCTCTCCAGGCTGCCCTGAAGCACTCAGGATGGGGCTGGAAGGGAACGAAGGGGCTGCCTTTGGATCACCTCCATTGGCCTGCGAGGTGATCAGTAGGGAGACTATAGCGAGACCCCGGCCACCCAGTGGGATGCAAGACCACCACTCCTGCTGTGAAGGCATGCCAGGGCTCAACAAGGAAGCACATTTTATTCCTGATGACCCAAGGAATGAGCACCACCCACAACCCGTAGGTGGCTTATTTTGGGGTGCAGAGAAAGGCAGAAACTGCAGAGCCTCATCCCATCTGACAAGGATGAGCCCAGGAGGTAAAACTGGAGGCAGAGCAGATGTTAGAAACACGGGAATGAGTCCAACAGGCCCAGTTTGGAATTCTGGTTGTGCCACCCTCTAGCTGTGTGACCCTTGACAAATTAATGTATAAACCTCTCTGTGCAAAACTATCACTGTTGGATGGGTAGCAGTAACCAGAGGGAGCAGAATCAGGCTGAGTCCTGTGGCCAGGGCTGTTCATCACGTCCTGACCAAGTGCTAAGCACTCACCTACCTTCCCTGACCAGCACCTCAGACTAGGTGAGGTCACTGCTCTGCCTCCCAAGACACCCAGTTGTCTGTCTTGACAGCACTCTGCATGCTGCACTCGTGGCTTAATTGTTTATGATGCAGTGTATATTCCCCACTAGACTGTCAGCTCCAGGAGGACAGGGCCCATGCTCCGTTTTATCCTCCATTGTATCTCTGGAGCCCAGCACATATGTTACACTGAGAAGATGCTCAATAAATACATTGACCTACCTCAGTTCTAATCCTCACAGCTACTAATAGAACAGTTAAACAGTGCACACTGTTCTAACACAAAGAAAAAAGATTAACATTTGTGTTTGCTCTGGTCATTGGGAAAGAAAGCCTGGCTGTAGACTTTGACCAGGTTCAGAACAGTGACGACAACAATCCCACAGCTCCTGCTGTGGTTCTGCAGAAGGTCGCGGTGTTGGTCTGGGGTGCAGGTGCATACCTCTTGCTCGAACAAGCTCTTTAATGGCTCTTTTCACAAGTAAAAGGGTAGGCTCCCAGCCTAGTCTCCATGTCATCATTTCTCTGTAGTTAAGAATAATGGTACGGAAATGCAAAAGACCCCGATAAGCCACAGCAATCTTGAGAAAGAAGAATGGAGCTGGAGGAATCAACAGTCCTGATTTCAGTCCATACTACAAAGCTACAGTCATCAAGACAGTATGATATTGGCACAAAAACAGAAATATAGACCAATGGAATATAACAGAAAGCCCAAAGATAAACCCACACACCTATGGGCACCTTATCTTTGACAGAGGAGGTAAGACTATACAATGGAGAAAAGATACCTGGGAAAACTGAACAGCCATGTGTAAAAGAATGAAATTAGAACTTCCTAACACCATACACAAAGATAAACTCAAAATGGATTAAAAACCTAAATGCTAAACCCAGAAACTATAAAACTCTTAGAGGAAAACATAGACAGAAACCTTTTGACATAAATCACAGAAAGATCCTCTATGATCCACTTCCTAGAGTAATGGAAATAAAAATAAAAACAAACAAATGGGACCTAATTAAACTTAAAAGCTTTTGCACAGCAAAGGAAACTATAAACAAGATGAAAAGACAACTCTTAGAATGGGAGAAAACAATTTCAAATGAAGCAACTGGCAAAGGATTAATCTCTAAAATATACAAGCAGTTCATGCAGCTCAACATCAGAAAAACAAACAACCCAATCAAAAAAATGGGCAGAAGACCTAAACAGACATTTCTCTAAAGAAGACATCCAGATGGCTAGTAAACATGTGAAAAAATACACATCACTCATCGTTAGACAAATGTAAATCAAAACTATAACTAGGTATCACCTCATACCTGTCACAACGGCGATCATCAAAAAAAATGTACAAACAATAAATGCTTGAGAGGATGTGGAGAAAAGGGAACCCTCCAGCACTGTTGGTGGGAATGTAAATTGATACAGCCACCATGGAGAACAGTATGGAGACTTCTTAGGAGTTTTACTCTTAGAAATAAAACTACCATATGACCTAGCAATCCCACTACTGGGCATATACCCATAATTGAAAAAGATACATGTATCCCAGTGTTCACTGCAGCACTATTTACAATAGCTAGAATATGGAAGCAACCTAGATGTCCATTGACAGATGAATGGATAAAGAAGTTGTGGTCTATATATACAATGGAATATTATGCAGCCATAAAAAGGAACAAAAAATTTTTTTAAAGGAACAAATTTGAGTTAGTTCTAGTGAGGTGGATGAACCTAGAACCTGTTATACAGAGTGAAGTAAGTCAGAAGGAGAAAAACAAATACCATATATTAATGCATCTATATGGAATCTAGAAAAATGGTACTGATGAACCTACTTCTCAGGGGCTTCCCTGGGGGCTCAGAGGTTAAAGCGTCTGCCTGGAATACAGGAGACCCGGGTTCAATCCCTGGGTCGGGAAGATCCCCTGGAGAAGGCAATGGCACCCCACTCCAGTACTCTTGCCTGGAGAATCCCATGGAGGGAGGAGCCAGGGAGACTACAGTCCATGGGGTCGCAAAGAGTCAGACATGACTGAGTGACTTTACTTTCACTTTTCATGGAATCTAGAAAAATGGTACTGATGAATCTATTTCTCAAACATAGAGAACAGACTTATGGATACAACAGGGCAAGGAGAGAGTGGGAAGAATTGAGAGAGTAGCATTGAAACATATACATTACCATGTGTAAAATTGATGCTTTTAAACTGTGGTGCTGGAGAAGACTCTTGAGAGTCCCTTGGACTGCAAGGAGATGAAACCAGTCAATCCTAAAGGAAATCAACCCTGAATATTCATTGGAAGGACTGATGCTGAAGCTGAAGCTCCAATACTTTGACCACCTGATGTGAAAAACTGACTCATTGGAAAAGAGCTTGATGCTGGGAAAGATGGAAGGCAGGAGGAGAAGGGGATAACAGAGGATGAGATGGTTAGATGGCATCACTGACTTGATGGACATGAGTTTGAGCAGGCTGTGGGAGTTGGTGAAGGACAGTAAGCCTGGCGTGCTGTAGTCCATGGGGTCACAAAGAGTAAGACACAACTGAGTGACTGAACTGAACTGGCTGATGTGTAAAATAAATAGCTAATGCGAAGTTGCTATATAGTGCAGGGAACTCAGCCTGGTGCTCTGTGACAACCTAGAGGGGTGGGATGGAGTGAGAGGTGGGAGGGAGGTTCAAGATGGAGAGGACATGTGTATACCTATGGCTGATTCATGTTCATGAATGGCAGAAACCAACACAACATTGCAAAGCAAGTATCCTACAATTAAAAATAAATACATTTATATATAAAAAAAATAATGGAAGTTGGGAGTTTTCAGAAGTTCTGGAGGAAAGTGTCCAGGAAAAGTGGTCCCTGGAAAATGGCAGTCAACTAGGCTTGAGGAGACAGAGAGCCAAGGAGGTGAGCAGGCAGGGGAAGAGGTCTGGCGCTGTTTTAACTTCTGCTCCATTCTGAGCGAGGGGCCCTTTCTCATAAGCCCTCAGCGACCGCCTGTTACACACAACAGCCTTGGCGCAGTGGGGCTCAGGGAATGAGGAAGCCACACCTAGGGCACCCACGCAAAGCGTGGCGGCTGACTCTGGAGCCCAGATGGCCAGCGGGCCTGGTCCCCACCCTGCAATCCCCAGAAATACTGCAGATGAACAGGTAATCTTCAAAGAAAAATAAATGATACTCTCAGAGAGCTTCCACAGGGAGAAAAGCTTTGTGGAAAACGAAGAACTATTGGGGAGAGCATCTCCCCACTTCCACATCTGTGGGATGAGAGCTTGCCCAGCCTAACTGGATTAAACAAGAAAGGAGGGCGGTGTGACCAGGACATGTAAGTTGCAGCAGCCCTGTCCCTGTTACAGATACGGCAAAGGAGGGCCAAGCAGGTGGGGACTTGCCCAAGGTCACACAGAGGACAGGGAGGGGACAGAGAGTCAGCAGGGGGGGCTGTGGCCCAGGATCCTCCCCACTCTCCTGTGGCTCCTCTGAGGAAGGGAGTAGGGACTGAGGAGCCTTGAGCCCCGCCTGAGGCCAGTTGCTGGTGGCCCCAGACCCTGCCTGGGCCCTCTCCTCCTTCCTTCCACACAGGGGCTCTCTCACCCTCCACCCTGCTCTCCTATCCACACATACCAGCCCCAGATAGAAAAAAAGCCCCCGTTAAGTGCTTATGAGAATGGTTATTTTGTGGAAGCGCCAAGTGACCTGCTCCCGCTCCCCCCTTTCCATCCCTCCAGCCGCCCTCAGTTTGAGCCCAGAAGTAAAACAAAGGCTTTGTTTCTTTATTTTGATTTCCTCTTTAAAATCTCAAACATGCAGGAAACACCCACCCAGCCCCAGATAAGCGGAAAGGAGCCCCGTGGGCGGGCGGGGCGCGGGTCACCAAGTCTTAGCACCCCAGGAGCACCAGCAGGGCAAGGGGGTGGCGGGGGCTGACTTCCTCTTCCAGAAGAGAATGGGTGTGAGTGAGCCTGTGTGCGGAGCCTAGGCCTTCCTGACTCTGACGCCAGGGGAATCTCAACCTGAGGAATGTGGGTGGGGAGGGACCATGCAGAAGACATATCTCATAGAAGTTACTTTTTTTTAAACATATGCCCCCAAGGCTTTGGGACTGTGGTTCCACCCTTTTCCATCATCTCCGGTTACAATAAAGCAGGCATTGAAGGAAGAACATGATGGACGCTATTTTGGGCTGCTGAGCCTCCTTGTGAGAGAATGGTACTCCCCAAAAAAGATGCCTTTGCCTCTGCCTCTCCCTTGGGAACTGCATTCCCAGTGGAATTAAAATACAAAGGAGTGAGCTTGGGGTCATCTAAAAGGGGGAATTTTCAAGGTGTGTTAAAAGTTCTAAAGGCTAAAAAAGAAGAAAAAACAAACAGAACTGAATTAAAACACATTTTGCCCTTGAAATGAAAATATAATGCTTTGGGGAGGCAAGAACCTGTCCCCAGGTCCCCCCAGAATGGTCAGCTGTAAGGGGAAGATGGGTCTCCCCAGCTCCAGCACATCTTCGGCTATCTCCACACAGCACCACGTGCTTACAAATACTTTTACTTTTAATCTGGGTACTTAGGATTCAAGGGACATCCTAACATAGAGTATGTATAGCAGATTCTTAAAAAAAGAATTTTTTTTTTAACTTACAGTTTCTGCCATACATCAACATGAATCAGCCATAGGTATACATATGACCCTCCCTCGAGAACCTCCCTCCCACCTCCCACCCCATCCCATCCCTCTACGTTGTCTCAGAGCACTAGTGTAAGTTACCTGCATCATACAGCACATTCCCAGTGCCTATCTATTAACATATGGTAATGTATATGTTTCCATGCTACTCTTTCCCTTCGTCCCACTCTCTCTTCCCCCCACTGGGTCTACAAGTCTGTTTTCTATGTCTGAGTCTCCATTGCTGCCCTGCAAATAGGTTCATCAGTACCGTCTTCTTAGATTCCACATACATGCATTAACATCATATTTGTTTTTCTCTTTCTGACTTACTTCTTAGGCTCTAACTTCATCTACCTCATTCATTAGAACTGACTCAAATGCATTCCTTTTTATGGCTGAGTAACATACCATGAGAAGACCATAACTGAAAAAGATGCATGTATCCCAATGTTCATTGCAGCACTTTTTACAATAGCTAGAACACGGAAGCAACCCAGAGGGCCATCAACAGATGAATGGATAAAGAAGCTGTGGTACATATATATAATGCAATATTACTTAGCAGATTCTTTTTAAACCAAAACTTTTCTTTAAAAAGTAGGCCATCAACATATGTATGTGTATTCTTGCATAAACAAATAGTTATCAGCTTTAGAATATACTTAACTGCCTTCATTGGCACAGCTTCTGACCATTTCTATTGCAAGAGAAACCCCAACAAAGCAGATCCTTCTGAGGTCTTTGGGGTCCTAGCCTTTGCCAGCTTCTGCAGCATCTCCATCAAGTCAAGGGAAAGGATGCAGACAGTGTTATCCATTGTTGGCAACTCAGGGACAGAAAACATTTCAACTCATTCTCACCACTTAGTAAAGAAAACCTGGGGACCACCTCAGGTCCCTGTGTTCTATCACAAAACTAATTGAAATCTGTCCCCAGTGGTGACTCCTTGAAAAGCCAATCTGCTTGGGGAATGCAGGGCTTTTCCAGAAGGTTTTAAAATCTTTTCTGCACAGCTTTACAAGTGGTGCTTTGCTAACTCTCTTAACTCAAGCCTAAGTGAAAGTGAAGTCGCTCAGTCGTGTCCAACTCTTTGCGACCCCATGGACACCAGGCTCCTCTGTCCATGGGATTTTCTAGGCAAGGGTACTGGAGTGGGTTGCCATTTCCTTCTCCAGGGCATCTTCCCGACACAGGGATTGAGCCCAGGTCTCCCGCATTGTAGACAGACGCTTTACCATCTGAGCCATCAGGGAAGTCACTCAAGCCTAAGCTACAGGTTCCAGCTCAGTCAGCTGGGATGGAAGAAGGAGCCTGCAGAGCTGGGTGAGAAACCATCTCCTGTCGTCATGGAGAGCTGCCCCCTCTGCAGCTGGGACGCTTGGCAGAGAGGAGGACCCAGGACCAGGCACACGGGAGCCTTGTTTCCAGGAAAGGGAGAGCGGCAAGGCGGCGGTGATGTTGTTCAGTCGCTTATTCACGTCTGACTCTTCGTGACCCCATGAACTGCAACACGCCAGGCTTCCTGTCCTTCACTACCTCCCTGAGTTTGCTCAAACTCATGTCCGCTGAGTCTGTGATACCATCCAACTATCTCATTCTCTGTTGCCCCCTTCTCCTCCTGCCTTCAATCTTTCCCAGCATCAGGCTCTTTTCCCAAGGCCATGTCAGGGGTTAGAAAGGTACCATATCAGACTCCACCTTCCTTCCTTCAAAGCAGTCCTGCACTTTAGAACATAAAATGCATTTTGCTCAAGGTTTTGAAGATGAGCAGCTTAACAAACTGTTAAGTTTGTTTCATCTAATTAGAATAAGAAAATTGTTTTTTTCCTCTCTTTTCCAAATATTTACATTTACTATCTGAATCACAGTTTGGTTTGGGCAGCTATGACTACATGATGTGCCACAGTCTGGCCTGAAACCACGATGGTCAAGGCAGGTGTGTATGTGGGTGGAGGAACTTTTTGAAAGAGGTTAAATCCCAAGACGTACACTTATCTCTCCCCAGTGTGAGTTCAGGCAGCAAAAATATCTACTGACAACCTCGATGGAGACCCAGGTGGTTATTCATTGAATTTGTTGGGGACATGGAGCTAAGAGAGCCAAGACGTGGAAACTTGGGAGAGGGGCTCTGAAAGTCAGTCGGAGGCTGAGGGCAGGCCCAGCCAGCCAGGTCTCCTGAGCAGGGACGTGCTGAAGCCCTCTAGCATGGAAGGGATCAAGGGCAGACAGAAGGGTCCCATCTGCTCAATTGGGTTTTGGATACATGGTGTTTGTTATATATCATCCTTTGTATTTTTATATCTTTGAAAATTACATAATATGTCAAGTGTGCAAATGATGGAGGGCTTCCTGGTTGACCAGAGGATTAATGGAAATTAGGGGAAAACTGCCACCATCTAGGGTCCCTCTGCCTCTCTTGTCAACCAGCCGTACCTGCACCTCCATGGTTGCTGTCGCTTCACAGCATCCCTGTGTGTGAACTGCTCTGTCCCCTCTCCCCATGAGGCCTCCACTCCACTACAGCACTGACTATATCTGGCCAGACCCCCATGAGCCATGCCCCATGAGCGCTGAGAGAGAAGGGAGGTGTCATCAGAATGACCAAAGTTATCTATCAGTCCTGGGAGCAGCACTGTGTAAGAGGTGGAGCATGCCCTCCGGGACCAAACAGACCTTGGTGAGACTCCTTCCAAGCTCTGCTCCTCTCAGGCCATGACCATGGGGGTGATTACCACTCTGAGTCCCTGTTTCCACATCTGTAAAGGGCAAACAGCAAAACTGTTGTGAGGCTTAGAGATGGCCAGTGCAGAGCCTCTAGTCCAGTGCAGCCCGGAGTGGGGGTGGACATCCAGAGAGACTATCTTCAAGCCACGTCATCTGAGGAGCAGTTGGAGAATGCAGGGCTGCTCGTGCTGGAGAAAAGCATGACTGTCAAGGTTCATATGGCACAGATCCAGTGGGACAGGTTAAGGTGAGAAAGGAAAGAACTTTGCAAGGACGAGTGAATCCCCAGTGGGTAAACTGATTTGAGGGGCAGCAACCTCCCTGTCTCTAGAAGGGCCCAGCTAAGATCTGCTCCTCAAAGGCTACACAAATTTTCCCAGCCTCTACTCAAGGGCCCATTTGGGCCAAAATGTCTACTACTGAACTATTACTGGCTTAATCTTTACCTTAAAAATTAGCATAGTTTTTAACTTAAAATCCTTATTTAGCCTTAATCTGAGCAAAATAGCCATTAAAAAAAATAGGTTTGATGTCATACCTTTATTTTTAAAATACACATAAATAAGTATATATGTAACTATTAAAATATGTCCTGCCTAAAAACCATTTACCTCACCACTATGAGAAATATGCTCTCCTAGATCTGAATTGAGACTAAATATGCTCCAGGGGCCCCTTCCTGGTCTGTGATTCTGTTATCTAAAGGCTGCCTGAATACTGATAATGCTCTTAGTTCTTATCGCCCTTTCTGGTCTCCCAAGCATGTTCTCATCTGTGTATTTCATCTAATCCCCATGACAACCCTGAGGGCGGGCTAGAGAAGTCACAGATGGAGCCTGAGCCCCTGCAGCACAGGACGCTCCCAAGGCCCTGTGGATAGGGTCAGAGAGGGCCCGAATCAGAGCTCAGGACTCCCATCCCCTGCCACCTCCTTCTATTACCACATGCTGAACAGCCAAATCCCTTCCTGTATTCTCCAAAATCTTATTAGCAACATAACCCACATCCAAACCACGATGTTTTATCCATCTAGGTGGCCAGATGCCAGCTCTGTAGATGAAAATGTGCCCCTCTGAGCAAGTCACCTCATAACCAATGGTAACCCACATTGTCATTTGGCCACCTGGCCATCAGCAGTTTCCACTGACTAAAGCTATCAAAAATACTAAAGGAGGTGGTCCAGTGGCTGAGACTCCGCCCTTCCAACGCAGGGGACCCAAGTTCATTCCCTGGTCAGGGAACTAGATCTCACATGCCGCAACTGAGTTCATACACCGCAACTAAAGATCCTGCATGCCACAGCGAAGACCCAAAATGGCCAAATAAATAAATATTTTAAAAAACACGAAAGGACAATGATAGGGACATTTAAAAGCTAAATACACACTGCTACTTCATGGCCCTTACAATGCGGATGGCTGCAGAAAACTGTCATGCCAGCAGGCAACAGACCCTGGGCTCAGTGGTGAGGCTCAGTAGATGGCCGGGGTGGGGAGGTGGAACATGCAGCACCAGCCTCATTATGGCAGCAAGAATGCTACCTGGAAGACTAGAGATGGGCACCAAGGGATGCACAGCAGACGCCAAGGAGTGCAGTGTGGATGTCCCCCTGGCCTTAACAACGTCCTCTGTTGTCTGAAGAGGGGATGGCAGCACTACGCTCTCAGAGTTCCACAAGACAGATCTGCTGGCTGAGGGCATGGACTTCCTCTCATGGCTGAGAATTATGCCCGTCCGGCTCCGCCACGACAGCCTGCTGGCCTGGCTGGGAGGTCAGAGCCTCAGAGCAGGTCCTCAGTGAACAGTAGTGAAGCAGGGGATCTAGCCTGGGATCCAGGGCTCATTTTCAGAGATCCACAAATCTCCCAAACTGTATGCCTAACTTCATACATCCAAGCAACGTTTCTCTGGGTGTCTCACTGGCATATTAAAGAGGTAGTGGCCCAAGAAGGTAAAAACCATTGCTCTGAACACTCAGCCTTCTTGGCTGCCTGTGCTATGCAAGAACTTGCTGGAAATGGCACTAATATCCCATCCCTGTACAGAGACAACACCAGGGTTGAGAGCATCTTTGGGAGATCTAAACTCTGCTTAATCCAGTATTACTTGGGTTTTGCTCTTTGCAGGCAGAAGCATCCTTCTTTTCTCCCATCCCCATACAAAGGTAACTATACCTTCTAGCCAGTTAGATACCTGCCCCAGGCCTGGCAGGTGTGGAGCCTCTGGAACTCAATGCACACTTTTTTGGACACTTAAGAACATCCCAACTTTGCACAAGAATGTGTTCCCATATAGTTCACACGCGTGTGTTTTGTGAAAACTACATGATATTCATGAGCAGGTATGTTTCCAAGTGCTTCCAGGGAGGCATGCTCCTTTTGGGGCATTTCATTGGGAGACAGTGATGACACCAGATGTGAAATATAAAATGGAGGTCATATTTCCCCAAGAAGTTACTTGATCCAGCAGGCTGGTCAACTTGTGAATCGCGCTGATATTAAACCCAGACACTCCAGGAACTGGTTCAGTCCATCAGAGCCCAGAAGTCTTCCCTGGTTCCACGTGATCACTCAAGCTCAGGAGCCAACCCCAGGGATAATGGACTTGTCTCTCTCTAAACAACTCAGATCAACCGAAAGTGTGAAATACCTGTGGTTAGAGCTAATGAAAGTTATACCTGTCACAAAGATATCTTAGGCAAGTGAAAACATAAGTAGTGGCAAATACACACGGAGCTGGCAGCCCAACAACTGTCACTTGCCTCACCAGTGTTCAGCAGAGGGCCTTGACCGCCCCCCTCCCATAAGGAAACACTGAAGTAGAGGGGTAAGGGGCGGTTTCTGCTAGAGCTCCTGGCTTACACAACACCCACCCCACCCCCATAGAGGCTGGCAGACCCTGTAGCTTGCAAAACTCCAGAGCATCAAAGCTTCAAACCTCCTGACCTAGCAGAGAAAGGACAAACTACACCCTAATCCACAGACAGAGAAGCTAACTAGCTGCTAGGAATGAGAAGAGACTGAGGGTCAAAATCATGACCCAAAACATTTTCAGTCCCCTAGTCAGCAGGGAAATGAGATTTATAGGAAATTGGGAGATTTTCAAAAATGTTGGCCAGCTCAAGTTTCTTTCCCGGGAAGAGAAGTAGGAGCAACTCTAAGAATTGTCATGGTGAAAATGCTTTGTTTGCTGCAAAGCCCCTGACACATGTCAGTTATTAATACCAGCAGCTCACCACCCCACACTTGAACCAAGCAGTGAAAGGCAACCGAGTCAAAGCCTAACACAGGCTGCACCTGGAGCCATGAAGCCAGGGCAGCCAGACCCTCCCCAGAGGAGCTGGAGAGCTGAGGGTCAACATGGACCCTAGATAGGATCTTGGGCAAGTTACTGACTCTTTCTAGCCCCTGTTCCCCATCTGCATGGGGGTAATAAGAAGACCCTTCTGGAGTCTCGTCAAATGATGAGCAAGCATATACACGTCAAGTGCCTGGTCTGTGAAAGCCCTGCTGGCAGCTATTATTACAGTGGAGCTTCAGGGCTTTTTGGTCAGATTTCTTCATCATTCCTGCTGTGAGGAAGATCACTCTTTTGAGGCTACAGTTCTGAGCCTTGTCAGTTACACTCTCTGGTCAGGTCCAGCACACAGTGTGAGTCTTGGAGGGGCAAGAACCATTCTAGCCCAAAGAGGTTTACTAGGAGTAGGGGCTTGGGGTGGGGGTGAGGGTGGGGGTCGGGGCGGTAAGGAGGGACAATCCTAGAGCTCAGGGATCAGGGCCCGCATGAAGTGGCCCTTGTCTGCCTCTCCAGACTGGCCTCTGGCCCCAGCCAGCACAGACCTCAGCTCCAGCCACAGAGTCTATCTGGGTGTCCAGTGCCCATGCTCCGCCATGCATCACCTCCTTTAGGAGGCCTTCCCTGACCCTCCACGCTGTCTGTTCCCACAGCCCCTGTGCTCCCCTGATCCCAGAACCGACACACAGGGTTCACTTTGCACCCCTACCTTCCCCGCGGCACAGGATCTGGCACTGTGCCCCACACTCAGTGGGCGCCCCTGCAGGTCCCATTCAATGAATGAGCCGGGGCCCCTGGTAGTGACCAGAGCCCCAAGCCCCGTGGCGCCGCAAAAGACTGTTAATGCAGCAGCCTGCTTTTTATCATTCAGACTAATTTGACAACTCTTTCGGCAGATCCCTGCCCTCGTTAACGCCCTTCTAAAAATATAAAGAGCCACCACCAACCCTTCCCCATCCCACTCGAGACCCGCCGCCCACTCCCCGCGGGTTCTCGCCAGAGGAAAAAGCAACCCAAGGCCGGTTACCATGAAAGGGGCTTTTTAGGTGGTGAGCAGGCCCATCTCACTGGGGTCCCGATCTTCGCCGACTTCTCGATCGCACACCGTTACGCTGGAGCCTGCGATGGGGGAAAAAGGCCAGTCCCCAAGCGCCGTCCTCCGGCCCGGCCCGGGGCGGCCACACCTCCCGCCCGGAACAAAGCGCCCGGCCGGTCCCCTCCCTCCCAGCCAGCCCCGACCTCTCACCGCGCACTCCAGCCCAGCTTGGCTCCTGCCTCAGGCCACCTCCTCCATGCCCGCGCCAACCAGAAGACAGCGCCGCGCCCTCCGGGCCCCGCGGCGGCCGGACTGACGGCTTTGGGCCCGCGGCCTGCCGGCCGCTTCGGCCGGTCCCCGCCCCGGCGCCTCCTTAAAGCGACCGCGCAGCCCGCGCGCGCCCCAGCCTACCGCCTGGCGAGCCGCGCATTCCTTATATTGCAACAGCGCCTGCTAAAAATAGAGCGCCGCCTCAGTGGGCGCTGGGGGGGCCGGGCCCGGCGCCGCGACCCTGCCACCCCCGCGGGCCCCAGACTCCCAGGAAGCACGGCTCACGAGGTTTGTGCCACCTGCCCCGAGCTCCCGGGACCCAGCAGGGCGCGCGTACCGGGCCTCCCCCGCGGCCCCGCGCACTTACCGGGGTCCGACCACTGGCTCCTGGGAGCTGGCTTTAAGGTGGACGCCGAGTGGGAATTCGCCCGGGCCTCTTTAAGAGCCTCCGCGCTCCAGCCTTTAAATCTCCGCTCCCGCCCGGCCAACTTCGGAGCCTACAGACCCCTCCCCTGTCCTAGGCGATCCCAGGCCGCCACCTTAACTGCATGCCCTTCGAATCCTGGGCCATGTTTCTTCCTAGATCCAGTCTCCAGCGTCGTTTCCCGAAGGCCCTCTCGGTGCCGGTTCTTGAGCCTAAAGTTCGTTCAGACGGAGGCGACGGACGGGGACAGGCGACACTCGCGATCCATTTCATTTTTTCAGTTCCGCTGACTCCTCTCCATCGGCGTCATTTTCCCCTGATTTTAAAAACTGAGATATAATTCACACACCAAAAAATCCCAGCTTTTAAAGTGGTCAATACAGTAGTTTTTAATTTATTCACAAAGTTGTGCAACCATCACCATTACCTAGTTCCAGATCATTTTCATAACACCACCTCCCCTTTAAAAAAAAAAAAAAAGTAGAAGAAGAAAAGAACCCATTTACAGTTACTCCCCATTCCCTCCTCCTACCGGCCGCTGGAAACCACTAATCTACTTTCTGTCTCTATGGATTTGCCTACTCAGGACATTTCATGAAAGTGGAATCATACATGTGGTCTTTTGTGACCCAGCTTCCTTCACTTCACAGGATTTTTTCAAGGTTCATCAACGTTGCAGCATGTAGCAATGCTTCATTCCCTTTTGTGATTGAATAGCATTGGGTTGTGTGGACACACTACATTTTATCTTTGATCAGCTGATGGACAGTTAGACGGTTTGTACTTTGGGGCTATTATGAATAAAACTGCTATGAACATTCATGTACAAGTCTTTGTATGAACTTATGTTTTCATTTCTCTTGAGTATATACCTAGGAGTAGAATTGTGGATCATATGCTACATTTGACATTTTGAGGAACCCCCAAACTGGTTTCCAAAGCAGCTGCTATTTTACATTCGACCAACCATGTATGAGTGTTCCACATCTTCACAGCCTCACCAGCAATTGTTATCATCTGTCTTTTTGATTATAGTCATCCTAGTAGTGGGGATGGGGGAGTGGTATCTCACTGTAGTTTCGATTACCAGTGTCCTTTATTAAAAGATTTTTTTTAATGTGGACCGTTTTTAAAGTCTTTATTGAATTTGTTACCATACTGCTTCTGTTTTATGTTTTTATTCTATTTTTGTTCTTGAGGCATGTGAGATCTTAGCTCCCCAACCAGGGATCGAACCCACACCATCTGCATTGGAAGGTGAAGTCTTAACCCCTGGACCACCAGTGAAGTCTCCTATCAATATCATTTTTGAGGATGTTCTTTTTGTAGACAGACCTTAATGATAATTTGGAACCAGCTTTACACATCTGATAAACCCATCTGGAACCCATCCTCTTATTATTTTCAAAGCTTCACTCACCACCCCAGGCCTTCGCTACCCTGAGTCCTTCATGCGGTACTGTGGCACAGGGTCTGACACAGGTTTCAGTTGGCACCCAGGTACCCAAGCCATCATTTGGTGAGAGCTGTTGTGTCCCCTGCACCCACCCCCACCTGCTGTCCTGAAGGCCCTGCGGATCCCCTGACTCTCCATGGCAGTGGGGGAGGGTTTGAATCCCATCCAGACTATTGCGTCTTGGGAGGGAATGAAAGACCCGATTGAGGAGGGGGCTTGAGGGACAGCTGTTCGTCTTGACAGTCTAGTCTTGCTCTGGGACCTGCCTCTTCCCCTGCCCCTTCCATATACCACAGGCCTTGGGGGAGAAGGCAAGGGTCTGTGTGTCCTGGTTTGCAAAGGAGTCAAAGGTTTGTCTTTTTAAAAATTTTTTATATTTAAATATTTATTTTATTTGTATTTCTTTATTTGGTTGCACCAGGTCTTAGTCACAGCACGTGGGATCTTTGATCTTTGTTGAGGCAGGAGAATTCCTAGTTGAGGCAGGAGAATTCCTAGTTGAGGCAGGAGAACTTCTAGTTGCAGCGTGTGGGATCTAGTTCCCTGACCAGGGATCAAACCTGGGGCCCCTGCAATGGGAATGTGGAGTCTTAGCCACTGGACCACCAGGAAAGTCCCTCAAAGGTTTGTCTTTGTACCACTTTCATACACAAATATTTAATAACCTGTTTCCCTTTAAAATGGAACCTAACCAGTTAGTACTAACACACAAGTACCTGGGTTTCTGTAAGCGTGAGATTAGACACTACAGGTTGACACTGGAGTCTTACAACAGGGCACTTGTCCCTCTTGGGCTGCCTCCTCTGCTTTTTGAGCCCTGAAATAAAGCAAACAGCTGCTAGCAAATAGGAGCTTTAAAGAATAAGGTCACTGAGCAGAAAAGTGAGGCCTGGGGTTGACGGTTCATTCATTCAGTAAATACTGTCAGTATACCTACTATGTGGGCTTCCCTGGTGGCTCAGGCATGTCTCCTGCAATGTGGGAGACCTGGGTTTGATCCCTGGCTTGGGAAGATCCTCTGGGGGAGGGCATGGCAATCCACTTCAGTATTCTTGCCTAGAGAATCCCTATGGACAGAGGAGCCCTACAGGCTACAGTCCATGGGGTCACAAAGAGTCAGACATGACTGAGCGACTAAGCACTGCACAGCATAGCACCTACTATGTGCCAATGCAATGCATAATCCTACCTCCAATTGCCAGCAGAGGGGGAGATGTTATGGAATTGAGAGGCGTTGCGGCTGACGGAGCCCAGAGGAGGGGCAAGCACCCAGGGCAGATTTTCTGTGAGAGGTGATGACGAAACCCGGGCTTGATGGACAAAGACCAATCAGCTAGGCTGAGAAGGGAGGGAGAAAACCTTATAGACTGAGGTATGTCTGAGTTGAAGTCTTTGCCCAAACTCCAGCAGAACCTTATGGCCAATCAAGTGTGGTTGGGGCATGATAGAAGGCTAGGCTCCTGTCCAAGAACCCAGGCAGGGCTCAAGCCCAAGTTTCAGGCACTGAGGTCTAAGGCCAGCCATGGGGCCAGGAGATAGTTCCTGAAATAGGACAGAGATCAGAGCTGTGACCCAGAGTAGAACTTCCCTGCTCAGCGACAAGAGCAAACATGCCTGATGGGCCACAGCGCGTCCTGTGTCTGCCTCTGCCTGAGCCTTGCTGAGCGCCAGGTCTCACAGCAGACCCAAGCTGGTGTCTTGGGGTTCAGAAAGCAAACCTGGAGGAGGAGGGCTGCAGACTTCAGGACCTGGAACCAGCCAAGTAAGTCACTGTGGCACAACCTTCCTCCAGAACTCTGCCCAGAGCAGCCCCTGGGGGTTCCAGCAGCACCGGGCTCTGGAGCACACAGAGTGCCTCACACAGGCACAGAGATGACTTTCACGCCTCCCAGGGCCCAGGGCAGAAGGCCTTACCTGCCCTGCTTTAGACATAAGAAGACCACAAGCCCAATCCCACCCAGTCAGTGGACCAAGTGTCAGGGCCTTCCGCCCACAGAGCCTCCACTCTTTCTCTGGTGTCTGGTGGCCTTGGTGGCAGGTCAATTGGTCAGGTGTGTGTGTGTGTGTGTGTGTGTGCGTGCGTGTGTGTATGTGTGTTTGGAAAGCAGGGCAGAGGTGAAGAAAACACTAGCACTCATCCCAGCCCTAGTCCCTTCAGGCCTGTGGCCCAAATTAATCTCTTGCTGACCCTGGAGTGCCAATCATGGCTTAGTAGAAGGGCTTCACCCCACCCCCAGGCCTGTTCTTCCCCTTAGCTGACCTTTCTTCTCTGCCAAGTACAAGGCCTTTCTTCCCCTGGGCCGCCCATGATCTGACGCCAAGAGCTACACAGAGTCTTCTCTCAGGGTTGCCACGGTCTTTCCCAGCCCAGGTTCAGCCATCTCTCATCTTTACCTCTCTCTGCTACCTGCTCTGCACCGACCACACCTGCCTCAGCCGCATTTGGGGAGGCCTCCCAAGACTTTCTTCTTTGATGCTTATGCTTACTGATGCTTGTTGTCCATCCTTCACATGGGGTCCCTCTTGTTTTCTGGAGCCAGAAGAGCAGCTTGTGATCAGTCAACTTCCCACTCAAGGCCAAACTTCTCCCCAAAGTTGTCCACACTCTGATCATTTATTTTTCTTCCCTTGGTGCTTCCTCTACTTAAAGTCTAGCGATTTTTAAACATTTTGGCCTGCAACCCATAGGAACAAAGAGGTTTGACATTGCAAACCAGAACAGACACACACACATGAAACAAAAATTTTGTGAAACAGTACTTACTATTACTATGTGCCATGCACTCTGATCTATTCCATTCTGTTTGGTGAGCAAATGCTAGCAAGAGCTACTGAATTGATTTCATGCTCCACAAATGGGTTGTGACCTACGGTTTGAAAACCATTGAACCATATTTTGACTCCTGGAGCCTCAGGGTAGTAACATGATAAAAGTTAGTCAAAAAAGAAAATTCTACACCAAGATTTTGAAACACATGCTGGGGAAAATAATCTGAAAAGGGTTCTGAGTTTCTGCTTTGGAAGCACAGGGTCCCAACCACTGGACCACCAGAGAAGTCCAACACACAAATTTTAGAATGGCACGTGGCAGAAAGAGAGCTAGCTAGCTCTCCGGCCTCTACTTGTAAGAGGGATAACCCCATGGAGGAAGGTATCGCCCTCAGGTGATTTCCTCTTCTAGGTAGGATGTGTAGGTTGTGGCAGGCCAGTTCTTCAGCAACAAAATGAGATGAGGCTCTCCAGCTGTGCCCTCTCCCCTCCCGAAGGACATTTGCTAATTGGGGGCACCGGCTGATGATCAGTCTTTGCCCAGAAGGAAGACTTCTAATGGAATAAAGAGAAACCAGTAAAGTTTTTAGGGGCTACTTGGTATTAGAATGAGAAACTGGAAACAGGGGGCCTTAAAAAAGTGACCAATTTTCTCCACATGACGTTGGCTGAGTTCTGGGCCTGAAAATGCATCTAAAAGACTGAAATCTTCCAAAGTACCGCAGGGCTTAGAAAATAAAGCTTTCCCAAGAAGGAACGGCCTGCCTCAAAACCAAGCCCAGTTCCTGCCTCCTCCTGAGATTTGCCAGATTTTGAAACTCCATGGGGACAGCATCCAGACAGCTGGGTTGGGAATTTTTTTTTTCCTTAAGAGAATGTCTTTTTTAAAAAATGTATTTATTTATTTGTTTGGCTGCATCAGGTCTTAGTTGTGGCACGAGGGGCTTTTGCCGGGTGCACAGGCTCTGTGGTTGTGGCACAGGCTTAGTTGTCCCAGAGCATGTGGGATCCCAGTTACCCAACCAGGAATCAAACCCGTACCTCCTGCACTGCAAGACAGATGCTTCACCATGGGACCACCAGGCAAGTTCCAGGGTTGGGAACTTCTGAAGGGCGGAGCTGACTCTTTACAGCCTTCCGTCTTAGGAGACAGATCTTCAAGGCTCTCAATCAAAAACCACACATGGGAAATAGGGGTAAACCAGAGATAGGGTGAGTCTTGCAAAAACTAAAACCCAGTTGCAACCTAGCTCGATCCTTCAGTGGATTGAGATGATCACGCCTCAACCTCACCTGCTTAAGAGAGGAAAGAGGGTAGGCTCTGTGGGACCAATGACCTAATCTGGGGTCTCTTTACCTCTTACGTGCAATAAGAGTCTGTGTATAGGAAAACTGGGGGCTTCCTCAGTTGGTAAAAAAAAGAATCTGCCTGCAGTGCTGGAGACCCAGGTTCGATCCCTGGTAGGGAAGATCCCCTGGAGAAGGAAATGGCAACCCACTCCAGTATTCTTGCACAGAGAATTCCATGGACAGAGGAGCCGGGTAGGCTACAGTCTGTGGGATTGCAAAGAGTTGGACATGACTGAGCGATCAACTTTCACTTTTTTTTTCCATAGGAAAACATAACTAGTCCTGTGAAGAAGCATGAATATATAATTGATAAACAACAGAAAAAAAAATAGACAACAGACACACAAATCATTCAGCTATTGGAATCAGTAGACGGAACTTTATAATAATGAGTGGAAGAACTGGAACTCTCATGCACTGCTGGTGGAAGTGTAAAATCCATGTATCTGCCAGAGCACACTAAGGATACAAAAACTACACAGTACTTTGGACAGGAAATTTTACTGTGAAGAATTATTAAGGGGCTTCCTTGGTGGCTCAGCAGTGAAGAATCTGCCTGCCAATGCAGGAGACACAGGTTCGATCCCTGATGGGGGAAGATCCCACATGCTGCAGTGCAACTAAGCCCCTGCACCACGACTTTTGAGCCTGTGCTCTAGAGCCCAGAAGCTGCAACTATGAGGCCACGTGCTACATCTACTGATGCCTGTGTGCCTTGAGCCTGTGTTCCGCAACAAGATAAGCCACTGCACTGAGAAGCCCATGAACTGCAACTAGAGAGAGAGCAGCTCCCGCTCTCCACATCTAGAAAAAGCCTTCACAGCAACGAAGACCCAGCACAGCCCCCAAAATAAATAATACATTTTAATATAAAGAATTATTAAGGATAAGAGGAGACTGCCTAGTAAGGAGAAAAGATAACCCTAAAGAATATAGTTATAGCAGATGTCAGGAGTAGACTCTAGGGCTGAGGCAGAGAACCCAAAGGAGGAACAAAGCTGAATGAGTCCCAGTCCTCACCTTCTACCCCAGGGCTGAGAATCTCCATTGTTGGAGATTATGTAGCCATGACCCACGGGATGATGAAGAACGGCCAGTCTCAAAGACAAGGCAGGCCCTTTGTTCAAGGTCCATGCAGATGGAATTTACTGGAAAGCATTTTCCTCTTGGTGCTGAGGGAAGTCATCCATGG
Source organism: Bos indicus (assembly GCF_029378745.1). Classification (NCBI taxonomy): domain Eukaryota; kingdom Metazoa; phylum Chordata; class Mammalia; order Artiodactyla; family Bovidae; genus Bos; species Bos indicus. Next base: position 131,164,143 of record NC_091760.1, read on the forward strand.
AAGGGAGTCACACTGTGGAAACAGCTGGAAATTTTCCCACAGGAATAATACATTGGAAAGTCAACCTCTGAGGTTTTGGAGGAAGCTGCACATGGAGATATGCTTTGTGTTTCTGACTGCCACATGCTGCAGGAACCTGCCGAGGAAGACATCAGAACCAGAAGAGAAGCCTCTTTCTCCTACGGTGGCTGCCATTGCTCCCTACTGACAAACCTTGACACTGTACTGGATGGCAAGGGAGAAATGCTGGCAGGGCCCAGCTCCGTTAGAACAGGGCAGGTAACTGAGAACGGGCCTGGAGGTAATAAACTGATAACTGACAAAATTGGCTTTGCAAAACTATTTAGTAGACTCTCCTAAAACTAAACATACAGCTACCTTTGGACTCAAATTTTTTATTAATACTCCTAGGTATATATCTAAAGACAAATTAGTATATTCACCAAAAGACACATTTAAGAATATTTATAGCAGTTTTAGTCATAATAGCCCCCAAAGTGGAGACAATCCAAATGTTTATTAACTACAGGATGAATAAATAAATCATAGTTTATTCATATAATGGAATATTCTACTGCAATAACTAAGAATGATACACAAACAGAAATGAATCTCACAGACATTTTATTAAGTGAAAGAAGTCAGATGCAAAAGATAACATATACTAAGTCCAGTAAAAAGTAAAACTAATCAATGGTGATTGGAATCAGAATAGTGGTTTTCTCTTGGGGGAGAGGAATGAGAACTGCGTGGGTGGGAAAGAAGAGCTGGAAATGTTATGTATCTCGATCTGGGTGGTGGTTACAAGGATATACACTAACGTGAAAGTTCAACAAGCTGAGCATTAATGATTAGTACACTTTTCACAAACTCTGGGAGATAGTGAAGGATAGAGGGGCCTTGTGTGCTTCAGTCCACGGGGATCGTGAAGAGTCAGGCACAACTTGTGACTGAACAATAACAACACTTTTCACATTTCACTGTATGTGTGTTACACAGTCATCCCCCAGTATACACAGGGGATTGGTTCTAGGACTTGATACAGATACGCAAATCCATGGATAATCCAAGCTCCATGGTCGGCCCTCTAACATCTGTTGGTTCCACATCCGTGGATTTAACGAACTTCTGCGTATGTGTTAAGTCTGAAATTCACAGTAGGTTGAACCTGTAGATGCAGAACCCACAGCTACCGAGGGCCAACTGTATATTTATTGAAAATAATTCATGTATAAGTAGACCAGTATAGTTCAAATCCATGCCTTTCAAGTGTAAACTATACTTTAAAAAACTCATAATATTGCCCTTAGATTAATATATTGAGTAATGTGGAGGAAAAGTTATTAATAAAATAGATGGATAAAAATGCCACCAGATAAGTGGAATCTACCAAAAAAAAAAAAAAAAAGAATCCAAAGTAATAAAAATCAAATGAACTCTCTAGAACTTAAAAAGTATAAGAACTGAAACCAAGAACTCATTGGATAAGTTTAACAGTAGATTGAACACTGTTGAGCACAAAATGAATGAACTTGAAGACAAGTCAAAAGAATACATTGACGCTAAAGCACAGGGGGGAAAATGGAGAGAAAAAGAGAAACTAGCATCAGAAAGATATGTGGGGCATATTCACATGTCTAACATTCCTATCACCCGAGTTTCCAGATGAGAGAGAGAAAATGGAACAGAAGCAATATGGGTTTCCCCACTATCTGAAAGTAGAGCATTCCTATGAACCCTTTCATAAGCTGAAATGCTATGAAGCGAAATATCAGTTACTTTGGTGCTAATGGATGCCCAAATAAACTGAGATAAAGCAGAGATGCTCATAGACACTGTTCAAAGCTATGGTGTCTTGATGCTGGGATGTTGGGTGTAGTTCCTGGGAAAGGAGCTTGGCATTGCCATTTTTGCCTATGTAACAGCTCCCTGAAAACAAATGCTGAACGCTATTTTCAATTTTTTGCCTTTTTCCTTAAAAGTGAAAACCCCTCTATGGATTTCTTTCTTTTAGTAAAAACGTACTTATGTACTTATGTAGGAATTACTTATGTAATTCCCAAAAGGAATTCATGTAGTTAAGTGCAAAGAAAACTACAGGTAGGCTCATCATAGTTGCATTGCTGACAGAAGAGTAAAAAATAAAATTTTAAGCATCAGAGATTGAAAAAAGCCTTTGATGAACATTTCCTGGCAGCTGATTAGAAGCTGAGCTTGAGTGAAAGCCATTCTCTGCCATGTGAACAATGTCACCAGCTTCTCAACAGGTGTCAACCCCGATGTCATTCTGCAGTTCAGAGCCTAGGACCAGCATCCCGAGCACCACTTCTAAATAATTCCCAGCCCCAGCTTGTAAAATGGTAGGTAAATGATCATAATTTGTAGCTGCATGTTCTCATGTCTTAGGATTTGAAGTATCCTTAGGATTTGAAGTACACCAAGTCAGAAAAGGGGAAATTGCCCTGATTTTGAAACTGAAAATACAAGATTGGCTTATTTCAATTTAGCCAAATTTTCTGAAATCCAATAGCATCACCCCCTGTCAACAAAGAAGAATTTTAGATCTCTGATGGTTAAGATTTTGAAACACTTTTATATTAAAATAAATATGGATATGATAGCATCCCCAAATACACAATCTTTGAGATAAATATTTGCAAAGTTTAGAGAATTCAGAGGCCATTTAGAATTAGGACTTCAGATGTTCACACAATTTTTATCATTATTTTTCGGCCCTGAGGCATGTGGGATCTTAACTCCCCAACCAGGGATTGAACCCATGTCCCCTCCTTTGGAAGCGCAGAGTCCCAACCACTGGGAAGTCCAACACACATATTTTAGAATGGCACACAGCAGAAAGAGAGCTAGCTAGCTCTCTGGCCTCTACTTATAAGGGGAGTAATCCCATTCAGGAAGGCATCACCCTCATAACCTAATTACCTCCTAAAGCCTCACCTTCAAATACCATCCCATTAGGATTAGGATTTCAACATATGCATTTTGTCAGTCAGTCAGTCAGTCAGTCAGTTCAGTCACTCAGTCGTGTCCAACTCTTTGTGATCCCATGAATCGAAGCACGCCAGGCCTCCCTGTCCATCACCAACTCCCGGAGTGCACCCAAACCCATGTTCATTGAGTTGGTGATGCCATCCAACCACCTCATCCTCTGTCGTTTCCTTCTCCTCCTGCCCTCAATCTTTCCCAGCATCAGGGTCTTTTCCAATGAGTCAGCTCTTCGCATCAGGTGGCCAAAGTATTGGAGTTTCAGCTTCAACATCAGTCCTTCCAATGAACACCCAGGACTGATCTCCTTTAGGATGGACTGGTTGGATCTCCTTGGAGACCAAGGGACTCTCAAGAGTCTTCTCCAACACCACGGTTCAAAAGCATCAATTCTTTGGCACTCAGCTTTCTTCACAGTCCAACTCTCACATCTATACATGACTACTGGAAAAACCAAGCCTTGACTAAACGGACCTTTGTTGACAAAGTAATGTCTCTGCTTTTTAATATGCTATCTAGGTTGATCATAACTTTCCTTCCAAGGAGTAAGTGTCTTTTAATTTCATGGCTGCAATAACCATCTGCAGTGATTTTGGAGCCCAGAAAAATAAAGTCAGCCACTGTTTCCATTGTTTCCCCATCTATTTGCCATTAAGTGATGGGACCGGATACCATGATCTTAGTTTTCTGAATGTTGAGCTTTAAGCCAACTTTTTCACTCTCCTCTTTCACTTTCATCAAGAGGCTCTTTAGTTCTTCTTCACTTTCTGCCATACGGGTGGTGTCATCTGCGTATCTAAGGTTATTGATATTTCTCCTGGCAATCTTAATTCCAGCTTGTGCTTCCTCCAGCCCAGCGTTTCTCATGATGTACAATGCATATAAGTTAAATAAGCAGGGTGACAATATATTTGGAACCAGTCTGTTGTTCCATGTCCAGTTCTAACTGTTGCTTCCTGACCTGCATACAGATTTCTCAAGAGGCAGGTCAGGTGGTCTGATATTCCCATCTCTTGAAGAATTTTCCACAGTTTATTGTGATCCACACAAAGGCTTTGACATAGTCAATAAAGCAGAAATAGATGTTTTTTCTGGAACTCTCTTGCTTTTTTGATGATCCAGCAGATGTTGGCAATTTGGTCTCTGGTTCCTCTGCCTTTTCTAAAACCAGCTTGAACATCTGGAAGTTCACAGTTCATGTATTGCTGAAGCCTGACTTGGAGAATTTTAAGCATCACTTTACTAGCACGTGAGATGAGTGCAATTGTGCGGTAGTTTGAGCATTCTTTGGCATTGCCTTTCTTTGGGATTGAAATGAAAACTGACCTTTTCCAGTCCTGTGGCCACTGCTGAGTTTTCCAAATATGCTGGCATATTGAGTGCAGCACGTTCACATCATCTTTCAGGATTTGAAATAGCTCAACTGGAATTCCATCACCTCCACTAGCTTTGTTCGTAGTGATGCTTTCTAAGGCCCACTTGACTTCACATTCCAGGATGTCTGGCTCTAGGTAAGTGATCACACCATCGTGATTATCTGGGTCGTGAAGATCTTTTTTGTACAGTTCTGTGTATTCTTGCCACCTCTTCTTAATTATCTTCTGCTTCTGTTAGATCCCTACCATTTCTGTCCTTTATTGTGCCCATCTTTACATGAAATGTTCCCTTGGTATCTCTAATTCTCTTGAAAAGCTCTCTAGTCTTTCCCATTCTATTGTTTTCCTCTATTTCTTTGCATTGATTGCTGAGGAAGGCTTTCTTATCTCTCCTTGCTATTCTTTGGAACTCTGCATACAGATGGGTATATCTTTCCTTTTTTTCTTTGCTTTTTGCTTCTCTTCTTTTGAGGGGACACAAAAATTCAGTCCATAATACTATACAAATATAACAATCAAGTCAGAGAAGTACTGGTGTTGTTCTTGTTATTGAGTCAGTAAGTCATGTCTGACTCTTTGTGACCCCAAGCACACCAAGCTTCCCTGCCCTTCACTATCTCCTGGAGTTTGCTCAAATTCATATCCATTGAGTTGGTGATTATATCTAATCATCTCATTCTCTGTGGCTCCCTTCTCCTTCTGCCCTTCAATCTTTCCCAGCATCAGGGTCTTTTCCAATGAGTTGGCTTTTCACATCAGGTAGCCAAAATATTGGAGCTTTAGCTCCAGCATCAGTCCTTCAGTGAATATTCAAAGTTGATTACCTTTAGCATTGATTGGTTTGATCTCTTTGCAGTCCAAGGGACTCTCAAGAGACTTCTCCAACACCACAGTTCAAAAGCATCAATTCTTCGGCGCTTAGCTTTCTTTATGGTCCAACTTTCACATCCATACATGACTACTGGAAAATCCATAGCTTTGACTATATGGCCATTTGTTGGCAAAGTGATATTTCTGCTTTTTAATATGCTGTCTAGGTTGGTCATAGTTTTTCTTCCAAAAGCATCTTTTAATTTCATGGCTGCAGTCACCATCTGCAGTGATTTTGAAGTACTAGAAAATAAAATCTGGCATTACTTTCACTTTTTCTCCTTCTATTTGCCATGAAGTGATGGGACTGGATGCCATGAATGTTGAGTTTTAAGCCAGCTTTTTCACTCTCCTCTTTTACCCTTATCAAGGGACTCTTTAGTTCCTTTTCATTTTTTGCCATTAGAGTGGTGACATCTGCATATCTGAGGCTGTTGATGTCTCTCCCGGCAATCTTGATCCCAGCTTATGATTCATCCAGCCTGTCATTTCACATGATGTACTCCACATATAAGTTAAATGAGCGGGGTTACAATATACAGTCTTGACGTACTCCTTTCCCCAATTTTGAACCAGTCTGTTGTTCCATGTCTGGTTCTAACTGTTGCTTTTTGACCTGCATACAGGTTTCTCAGGAGACAGGTAAGGTGGTCTGGTATTCCCATTTCTTTGAGAATTTTTCACAATTTGTTGTGATCCACACAGTCAAAGGCTTTAACATAGTCAATGAAGCAGAAGTAAATGCTTTTCTGGAATTCCTTTGTTTTGTCTATGATCCTATTAACATCAGGAGACACAAATATATAGTGGAATAGACTAGAGAGCCTGAAACTCACACTTAACCACCAATTGATATTTGACAAAGGTACCAAATGGAGTAAAGTTTTTCAACAAATGGTGCTCACACAATCAGAGGTCTGTATGGGAAAAAGGACATGACCTGTACCTCACATCCCCCACAAAAATGTACTTCACACAGTGGTACAACCGTACTGTGGAATGGAGCAATTAAAAAGGAACAAAATATTGACACATGCAACAGCTGTAGGAAACTATGCTGAGTGACAAAAGGCCAATCTCAAAAGCTACATACCATGCGATATGACTTAGATAGCATAAAAACTTTTATTTTTTATTGGGATATCGTTGATGAACAATATTGTGTTCATTTCAGGTGCACAGCAAAGTGATTCAGTTATGCATGTAATCCATTCTTTTTCAGATTATTTTGCCATTTAGATTATTACAGAGTACTGAGCGGGGTTCCCAGATAATTTTTAAATGACAAAATTTTAGAAATGGAAGGCAGAATACTGATTGCCAAAGGTTAGGGACTAGGAGGAGAGATCCAGAAGGGAGGTGGGTGTGGTTATAAAGGGTAACACAAAGGATCCTTGCATTCAGAATCTTGACTATGGCAGTGGGTGTGAGTGCATGCTAAGTTGCTTCAGTTGTGTCTGATTTTTTGCTACCCCATGGACTGCAACCTGCCAGACTTCTCTGTCCATGGGAGAATACTGGAGTGGGTTGCTGTGCCCTCCCTCAGGGGATCTTCCTGACCCAGGGATTGAACTCACGTCTCTTATGTCTATCTGCACTGGCAGGCGGGTTTTTTTGTTTGTTTGTTTTACCATTAGTGCCACCTGAAAAGTGCCCTTGGTGGTAGATACATGAACCTAAATATGAAAACATTTTAGCGAACCTAATACACACACACACACACACACACAAAGAACCTAATACACACATACACACATAAATGAGTACAACTAAAACTAGGGAAACCTGAGTAAGATGCGTGGATTGTATTGATGTCAATATCCTGGTTGTGATATTATAATTATACAAAATATTACCATCGGGGTAAACTTGTCACAATATACAAAGATTTTCTCAGGGTGGTTTTTACAACTGTATGAATCTACAGTTATCTCAACAAAAATTTCAGTGAAAAAGTGAGTTTGAGATGGCTCATAAGCCTACATGTAAATTTTAAATAACTCCTTTTATTATAATTAAAAAATAACTTCATGGGACTAGGCAGATTCCTAGTCCTCCTAGACTCTTAGGGCAAAGAAAACAATAAACAATTAAAAAGTCTTAAATCTCCTCAAAAATTTAAAATTTATGGTCATTAAATCCAACCTGGTAACAGCATCAATCTGGTAGCTAGGGTCAGAGTCTGGAGAATTCTACACCCGATACTTCATCACTTAGGTTGCAAAGTTACCAGGCTGATTGAGGAAAATTAATCAGAGAGCTGCATCTAGGGCTAGGGGAGGGAGTAGCCACTGTGATCCTTGACTGGGAAACTGCCTTTAGAAGGTGATACTTTAACAACAGTACCAAAAATGGCTCTGCTGTCAAGAAATTTTAAAGGACATTGTCTCTCTTCACAACATCCCCGAATGGGAGGTGTTATACTCTTTCTTTTTGGGGAGGGAGGAGGGAGGAGGGTTCAGGAGGGGTTCTTAAATTTGTAAGGAATATATTAAATTAAAAAAAAAAAAAATAAAGACAAGGAAACCAAGGCTGAGAAAGTTGAAGTGACTTACCCAAGATCATGCGGGCAGTAGGTGTCAGGTTCAGGGCCCAAAAGCCTATGAGACTCGAAAGTTCCCAGTTCGAAGACGTCTGGCTGCCTTCCTCAGAGCAACTTACAGTAAGGACATGCTGGTACTCATGGAGAAAGAAAACGATATCTGGGAGCAGAGATATTTGTCAGCCTAGACAAAAAAATGTACGTTCTTGTCTAACATGGAAAACTGGAAGTTGTCTGGGGAAAAATTTTGCTGTGGTTTGTGATTTGCTCTTAAAGCAAGTAGGTTCATTCTTCTTTTACACAGTCACATCACAGTTCTGAAATGTTTTAATAGAGAAAGCACTCCTGGTATTCAATTGGGATCACAGAAAGGGTTTCCCTTGAGGAAACCACCACCTTGTGGCAATGAGTTTAACTTACAGGACCAAGAAAGGTTTCTGTTGCTTGTTTCCTATCTTTCATACTCCCAAACGCAGTGGTAACCCCTGAAGTTGGTAATGTTTGCATTAAACAAAACAAACAAGCCAGAAAAGTACCTTCCTTAGGAGAGGCTTAAATAAAATAGATATCAGTGAAAAAGATAGCTTTTGAGCAAAGCAATCAAATCACTGACCCATGTTATAAAATATGACAAAGATGGAAATTTCTTTAAAACAAGATACTAAAAGTTGGGGTGATCCATTCGGAGAAAAAACTGAAGAGGTTCCATATTGTCTGAACTGTACACTTTTGAAAGTGAAAGGGGCTGCTATTAATAATTACAGAGGACAGCAGGTATAAGGTCAGGGTGTGAAGACATGTGGCTCCCCTAAATTGTTTGTGTGGTTTAGCCTGGCAAAGTTGTGACTACATTTTATAGAGGCTATGTGGTAAGAAATCTAACCCTTTTAAAGTGAATAAAAAGTCTTTCTCTCTCAGTGTGCTGGCAGGAGGAGTTTCATAACTGATCTGAATTTTATTTTTGGAACTAAGATCTAAGGGAGATTTCAAACTAGTAGAGAGTTTGAGTAACCACCACCATGTAGCCAAAAAAAAAACCCCACAGCACACAAGTCATCACTTACTTGCACCTAGTAAACCCAGTTTGTAATGTTGTGTTTTACAGATACCATTGCTTTATTGACTATGCCAAAGCCTTTGACTGTGTGGATCACAATAAACTGTGGAAAATTCTGAAAGAGATGGGAATACCAGACCACCTGATCTGCCTCTTGAGAAATTTGTATGCAGGTCAGGAAGCAACAGTTAGAACTGGACATGGAACAACAGACTGGTTCCAAATAGGAAAAGGAGGTCGTCAAGGCTGTATATTGTCACCCTGTTTATTTAACTTATATGCAGAGTACATCATGAGAAACGCTGGACGGGAAGACACACAAGCTGGAATCAAGATTGCCGGGAGAAATATCAATATCCTCAGATATGCAGATGATGCCACCCTTATGGCAGAAAGTGAAGAGGAACTCAAAAGCCTCTTGATGAAAGTGAAAGAGGAGAGTGAAAAAGTTGGCTTAAAGCTCAACATTCAGAAAACGAAGATCATGGCATCCGGTCCCATCACTTCATGACAAATAGATGGGGAAACAAAGGAAACAGTGTCAGACTTTATTTTTCTGGGCTCCAAAATCACTACAGATGGTGACTGCAGCCATGAAATTAAAAGATGCTTACTCCTTGGAAGGAAAGTTATGACTAACCTAGATAGCATATTCAAAAGCAGAGACATTACTTTGCCAACAAAGGTTCATCTAGTCAAGGCTATGGTTTTTCCTGTGGTCATGTATGGATGTGAGAGTTGGACTCTGAAGAAAGCTGAGCACCGAAGAATTGATGCTTTTGAACTGTGGTGTTGGAGAAGACTCTTGAGAGTCCCTTGGACTGCAAGGAGATCCAACCAGTCCATTCTGAAGGAGATCAGCCCTGGGATTTCTTTGGAGGGAATGATGCTAAAGCTGAAACTCCAGTACTTTGGCCACCTCACGCGAAGAGTCGACTCATTGGAAAAGACTCTGATGCTGGGAGGGATTGGGGGCAGGAAGAGAGGGGGACGACAGAGGATGAGATGGCTGGATGGCATCACTGACTCGATGGACGTGAGTCTATTTTTTCTTTTGTGGCTCATTCTTTTCATGTTGTGTCTAAAGTTATTGCCTGACCAAGACCACCTAGATTTTGCCTATGTGTTCTTCTAGAAATTTTATGATTTTCCATTTTATGTCTATGATTAATTTTGAGTCATTTTTTGTGAAAAATGTAAAGTCTATGTCCAATTTTTTTTTTTTTTTGCAAATGGATGTCCGATTATTCCAGCACCAGTTTTTTAAAAGACTTATCTTTCTACATTGACTTTCCTTTGCTCCCTTGTCCAAGATTGGTTGACTACATTTGTATAGGTCTATTTCTACACTTTTTATTTTATTCCATTGATGTATGTATCTATCCTTTCACTAAAATATTGTCTTACTTATTGTGACTTAATGGTAAGTCTTGTAGTCTTGTTGTATCAGTTCTCCAACTTTGTTAATCTTCATTGTTGTGTTGACTATTTGGATCTCTTATCTTTTCATATAAACTCTAGAACCAGTTTGTTGATATCCACAAAATAGCTTGCTGATGTTTTGATTGGAATTGTGTTTAATCCATAGGTCAGATCTCAACAATATTGATTCTTCCTATCCACAAACATCCTATCCAGACAGCATATTAAAAAACAGAGACATTACTTTGCCAACAAAGGTTCCTCTAGTCAAAGCTATGGTTTTTCCAGTAGTCATGTATGGATGTGAGAGTTGGACTATAAAGAAAGCTGAGCACTGAAGAACTGATGCTTTTGAACTGTGGTGTTGGAGAAGACTCTTGAGAGTAACTTGGACTGCAAGGAGATCCAACAAGTCCATCCTAAAGGAAATGAGTCCTGAATATTCATTGGAAGGACTGAGGCTGAAGTTGAAACTCCAAAACTTTGGCCACCTGACGTGAAAAGCTGACTCACTGGAAAAGACCCTGATCCTGGGAAAGATTGAAGGCAGGAGGAGAAGGGGACGACAGAGGATGAGATGGTTGGATGCCATCACTGACTCAATGGACATGAGTTTGAGTAAACTCCAGGAGGTGATGGACAGGGAAGCCTGGCATACTGCAGTCCATGGGGTTGCAAAGAGTTGGACACGATTGAGTAACTGAATTGAACTGACATGCTGTTACTATATTCATTCTCAACTGCCTGCTGGATCTGTTCATTCCTAAAGATGTGGTGTTAAAGTCTTCAATTATAATAGTGGTGGTGGTTTAGTTGCTAAGTCATGTCCAACTCTTGCGACCCCATGGAGAGAGGAACCTGGAAGGCCACAGTCCATGGGATTCTCCAGGTAAGAATGCTAGAATGGGTTGCCATTTCCTTCTCCAGGGGATCTTCCCAACCCAGGAATTAAACCCAGGTCTCCTGCATTGAAGGCGGATTCTTTACCAACTGAGTTACAAGGGAAGCATTCAATTTGGGTTTGTCTATTTTTTCTTTGCAGTTTAGTCAGTTTTTGCCTCAGGTGTTTGAATGCTTTGCTGTTAGGTGCATACACAAGTATTGTTATGTCTTCCTGGAGAATTGATCCCTTTAGCATTATGTAATACCTTCTCTTTATCCCCGATAAATTTCCTTGCTCTGAAATCTGCTTTGCCTGAAATTAGTATAGTGACTCCAGCTTTCTATTGATTACTCTAGCATGCCATAGTTTCTCCACCCTTTTACTTCTGTCTTTAAAAACAAACAAGCAAAAAAAAAAAAAAAAAAGCCTTTTAAACCTGTGCTTTATATTTAAAGTTGATTTCTTGAAGATAACATATATTGGGCCTTGCTTTTTAATCTCCTGGCAATTTCTTTTAATTGGTGTAGATCATTCACACCATGTTTATAACTGCTTCTATTTTCTCCACTTGACTTTCATACTTCATTTTGAATTTGTAATTTTGTATTCTTTATCTTGAAGGAAACCTCTTCAGATCTGTCAAAACCTGGGAGCCACCCCTGCCCAGTATGTATTCAGTAGCAATAGAAAAGCTGCATGCCAGTCCTGGTGGGACAGAAGGGATGCAGGAATGGAGGATGTAGCTCTACAGTACGTGATGCACCAGATCTGTGCTTGGTGGGTGCAAAAGACCCCAAGAGGACAAACTCTTCAGCCAATGAGTGTTTCTACAGTCCAGTCCTGACAGCAAGAGGCGGGACACCCTCCTGCCTTTGCGCTAGCCCAGAGTGGGCGTGGCTTATGTGTACTCGGATTCATTTCTTGGCCGTCTTAGTACTCCCCCCACCCCGCCCGCGCAGTGTTGCCATGACGACCGTGGCTGGGTCGCAGCAAACTGTGTGGGAAACTCTCGCTGCAGGTTGAGGACCGGGTACCTGTTTGCAGGGGCTCAGTTTCCCAGGAATAAATGGGAACAGAAGGGATGGCAGGGTTCTGTAGGCTTTTTCCGTCCAAATTCCTTGGCAGGCATTTCGGGGCCTCATGGGCTGCGTGGCCCGGCGCCCCTACTCGGGCCCCCGCGCGCGCCCCTCCTCCAGCTCCCGGTGGGGAAGGGACTCCGCATGTCCACAGAAAACCTTCTGGCGAGCGAAGAGCCCTCGGGCTTAAGCTCAGCTTTCTCCGTCGGGTGTTCACTTTGGATCACTGCGTTTATTTGCTGCCATTCATAATTAACTTGAAGGAGCGGAGTTGGGGAGGTGGGCGCTTTATCTGAAGGAGGCTCTAGGCTTGCAGATCTACTCAATGTTTTGTCGTGAGGTTGCGGCCAGAATGGCCGGAACCTTCAATAACAGAGCTTCTGTCTTCTTTGTAGAGCCATGGGCAGCAAGAAAAAGGAAATTGCCCTGCAGGTAAGTCTCAAGGCGAAGTTGGCTTCCAGCATTTGATTGGGGTGGAATAGGGGGCCGGGAGGATGGTCTGCAATGGAAAGTGCAGTATAAAAATGACTTCCCTGGTGGTCCAGTGGTCAAGACTCTGTGCTTCCATTGCAGGGGGTACAGGTTCTATCCCTGGTGTGGAAACTAAGATCTCATAAGCCGCACAGTGTGAGCAAAAAATTAAAATTAAAATGTACTATTAAAATGTGGCATATAACAATGTTCACAAATTTGAATATTGTACCCTTCTGCCTTAAAGGAATAAAAGCTTATCTTGACCTCTAATGATGACAATTTTTTGTGTGTGCACTTAAATATAAACATGAGGAGGGCATGGCAACCCACTCCAGTATTCTTGCCTGGAGAATCCCATGGACACAGGAGCTTGGCGGGCTACAGTCCCTAGGATTGCACAGAGTCGGACACTACTGAAGCAACTTAGCATGCATGCAAATATAAACATATAATCACAAACTTGGATAAAAGCTGCTTATGTTTATAATGCTTATGCAACCATGAAACTGAAACATGAATTAAAACAAAAAATAGCAAGAAAATATGAATCAGTATAATTCGATCTGACATATATTTTGTTGAGGTATAATTATGACTTGCTGAGAGAATATAAGTTCTTAGAGTCTGGGCATATGTCTGTAACTGTGCCCTTTCTGAAGACCCACTTCTCCCATCACTGCCTTCTTGAAATCATTTGCTTATTCAAAGAATGTTTTGATATTTTATGCACTATGCTTTCCTTATAGAGTGTTTTACTTTGTTTGCACCTGTGACAAGTGAATTAATAAGACAATAACTACTTATTGTCCTGGCCCTGGACAATAAGTAGTGGTTGATTCTAAAGTGATGGTTAAAAAAAAAAAAAGCAGGCATGGAAGCGGATGGATGTGGGATGGAAGGCTTTAATATCATAATGTAACGTGGGTGCCTTTTAAAGTAAACTTTAAAATTTTTTCATGGTCAGGCTCTAGGCACCTCTCAGTAGATGGGCAGTGGTCTCCAGGCATCTGATTTCTCCTTTATTGTTCTCTGTGGCATCAGCACTTTACATGTGAATTTGCATGTGATTTTTAAAAAAAGAAGAAAGCAGTATCAGGCTAAGGATAGTGTGCAGGGGGCTGGATGGGCAGGGAAGGGAAGAGTTTTGGTCTGGAAGTCAAAGATTTGATGCAGTTCTTGACTGTTTTGGGACTTCGGATAAATCACATAACTGCTCTGGGCTGGAGCTTACCCATCTGTGGAAGGAGCATGTTGGGTGAATTATCCCTAAGGGCCTTCCAACACGGAGATTTTAGTACTCTAGAGTTATGAGACTTTTTCTGTGTCTGTAAATCAATTCTAAGCACCTGGTCCTATCAATTATTGCTGTGAACAATGTCCTCAACCTCTCTGAGCCTCCTTGTTCTTTGTGTAAACAGGAGGGATGATACATACCTGGCAGCACTGTGGTGATGAGACTCCTTTAGATATGTCCAGGCTTGCGGCTCTAAGCGTTTTGCTCCATATGATTGTCTCTTCATGTGTCTATGTCTGATATTCCCTTGGAGAGTAATAACATTTGTTATCAATTTTTTTCATGCATATTCCCCAGAGCTCTGAGTTCATTGTGGTGCTCAAAGGAAGTGCTCCCTTTTGCTGAGGCAGGGAGTGGGGGGGTCCCTATGCACGGAGGCCTCTGTGTAAGCATTGCTTCTCTACCAGGTCAACTCCTTGAAAACAGTGTTCTAGGGTCTGCCAACCAGGAACCCTGTCCTCTCCTTAGGTAAGACTATTTAGGGTTCCTCAGTTGACCCAATATCCCAGCAATATAACTCCCAGGTATTTACTTACTGAAGACAAATGAAAGGGTGAATGCAAAAGATTTAACAACAATGTTCCTAAGTCTTTATTTATAAGAGCCCCAAATCATCCATCACGCAGAATGTGATGTTGTCATACAATGGAACGTGCTCAGGAATAAAAGTGAACAAACTACTGAGATACAATTACACAGATGAACACCCCAAATACGCTGAGCAAAAGAGACCAGCACAAAAAAAGACATGCTGTACTATTTCACTTATATGAAGTTTTAGAATCAGTAAAATTAATTTGTTATGGCAGAAATCAGGTTAGTGTTTACCTGGGGAGAGGAGTAGGGAGTGAGCGGGAGGAGACCAGAGGGAACTTTCTGGGGAGAGGAATGTTCTGCATTGTGATAGAAGTGTGGTTACCTGGGTACGTGCATTTGTTAAAACTCACTCCTGTGTAACAGTTTAGTTCTGTATGTCTCACCATGTATAATTCATACCTCCATACAATGTATAAAAAGACAAAAAAGCAAAAACAAATTAGTACCTCCCTGTACATGAGTTCAGATAAATGTCAAAATTTAATGTTGAGTAAAAACACAAATTGCAAAAGGAGATCTTCAATATAATACTGTTTATGCCTATTTATGTACATAAAACAATTTTATAATAGTTTTGGCAAAGTAAAAAGTAAAAATGATTTTTTAATTAAAAAAAATTTTTTTTAATTTTTGGCTGCGCTGGGTCTTCGTTGTGGCATGCAGGGTTTCTCTAGTTGCTGCCCATGGGAGGCCTCTCCAATTACAGAGCATGGCCTCTAGAGCTCACGGTCTCAGCGGTTGCCTCACATGGGCTTCTCTAGTTGTGCTGCCTGGGCTTAATTGCTCTGAGGCATGTGGGATCTTAGTTTCCTGACCAGGGATCAAAGCCATGTCTCCTGCAGTGGAAGGCGAATTCTTAACTATTGGACCACCAAGGAAGTCCCAACAATTTTTAAAATGAGATTTTTCTTAGGATAGTGGTTATTCTTGGGGTTGGAGGCAGAAGGAGAGAGAGGAGAAAAGAAGACTGGGCAAAGAGGGCAGCTTGAGCTGTATTTGTAAGTATTTCATTGAGAAAGAGACGGAGAGGGAAGAGAGAGACCTGACTGATAGATATTAGTAGATAACCTAGAGCAAACGCACCAAATTGCCTCCCCATGGGCACTCGCAGTAATACAGCGTCTGTTCCCCTCTGATGCTAGGTCAACGTCAGCACCCAAGAACTTTGGGAGGAGATGCTCAGTTCCAAAGGACTAACTGGTAATTTAAGATGATTTTTTAGACCCATTCTTTTCAAAATTCCTAAATGACATATTGAACCATGGAGAGAAAACCTGCAAACAGTATCATTTCCCTATAACCTTGAGCTTCATAAATAAAAAAGAAGGTAATTCTTTTGTGAATATGTACATATATGATTTCAACATCTGTTAGTCCAATTCAGGAAACTAGTCAGTACTGCTGGATAGCAGGGTTCCCTTGTTTTAGAGCTGATTGTCATGCTCAGGGCATATTTAGTGTTAAAATTACTTGAGGCACAAAAGGGGAAGGTATTGAAAGGAATAGGGAACTCGAGGGCTGGAATGAGAGCCAGGTAGCCCAAGAGAGTGGAACCAGGGGCTGCATAGTCACTAGGAAACAGCACAGCCTCCTGGTCCCCTACCCTCCTTGTATCAATATCTATTGCTGAGTAACAATTTACCCTAAAACTTAGCAGTCTACAGCACTCAACATTTATTATCCCACAGTTTCTGTGGACCCAGAATCCAGGGGTTGCTTAAGTGGGTGCCTTTGGCTTGGGGTCTCTCACCAGGCTGCAGCTAAGGAGTCAGACCAAGAATGTCAAGGCTCAACTTAGAGTTTAACTTATTTCCAAACTTGGTCATGTGGCTTTGGCAGATCTTCAAAGGTCATTTCCAAGTCCATTCCTGTGACCATTGGCACGATATAGGTCCTTACTGGCTGTTGGCCAGAGACATCCATTTCTTGCCATCAGTTTCTCCATAAGGCTACTCACAACATGGTAGCTTCTTCCCCCCAGCCCTTCCACCCAAAGCGGGTTCAGGGAGAGAGGAAAAGAGCGAGTGAGCAAGTACACAAGAGAGGTAGATGAAAGTCACAGTCTTCGTGTAACCTAATCTCAAAAGTAACATCCCATCGCGTTTGTCCTCTTTATTTGTTAGAAGCTCTGGGTCCAGCCTGCACTCAAGGGCAGAGGCCCACACAAAGGTGTGAATCCTGGGAGACAGGGCCCACTGACAGCATCTTAGAGGATGCCCATCACAGCTGCTCCCCACTCTTCCTTTCTCTACTTCTTTTCTTCTAGAAGGGCTCTATTTTTGTGTCTGGTCAGTTCTCTCTATCAATGCACCTGCTCTGTCAACTTGTATCTGCTCTCATCTCTCTCCTTCACTGCCCCCCACACCATGACTTTAGCACTCAAATCCCCCTCCTCCAGGCCTCTCTCAAGACTCAATTTGTCTCTGCAGCCCTGTCACCCACTGTACTCTGGGGTGTGTCCTGGCCTCTAGCCTTCCAGCACATGCCACTAGTTTCCCCACTTCCTCACTCGTATCCGTGTTGTTCCTACTACCTGGAGTATCATGGACCCCAACAGACTGTAGAAATCTTTCTCCTTCTCAGGCAGCTCTAAAGCAGCCTCCTTGAATGAAATCTTTCCTGAACTTCTGTGTGGTCACTTCTACCTGGTGTCTCTAGGGCATCTGGGGTGGGACTCTGTCTCAACCTTCCAGCACACGGCCAGCCTTGTGTGGCCCCTGTGTGGTTGGGCATTCCGTGCCTGCACCCAGCCTCTAGACACAGGGCCAATGTCTTTTCATCTCTATCTGGAGCACACGTGTCCAGGCCTGGGCTGAGTGGGTACTTAATAAATGCGGTCGCATTGATCCAGGATGGGGTGTGAGTCTGGCCATACCCTATTACTTGAGGGGCTACAAAGCTTTGTTGATGGTGCCAGGTCTTAACTATTTTGTCCATATGGTTTGTCTATGCAATCAGAACACAGCTCCTGGGTAAAACTTCTGTATCTTTAATAACAAACTCATAAGAAAGTGAGTTTCTTACTACTCATAAGTAAGAAAACCACAAACTCATCGTGTTGTGAGGATCTGCCATGTTCCAGGCACCCTATGTGATCATAGCTGCCATCTACGGAGTGTGGAATTGTTGAGCCCAGCACTAAGCGCAACACAGGGAATTGTGCAGACTGGAGGCAGCAGGGGCTCATCTGCCTCGTTCATCAGGCAGTCTCAGGAAGACATGAATCTTTCTAGAGCTAGCAGAGATTTGTGCCCAAAGTCAACCACCATCTTGGAACTCTGGTTGGCTCACTTGCATCTGCCTTCAAACATGCAAAAGTCTTTTCAGGTTTGCACACACACACACACACACCTCCCTTTTCATTTCTCTGCCATTTCTTCCCTTCCTTCTCTGTTTGCTTCCTGCCATTCAATCTCTTCATATAGTTTCTCCCCAGTCCCCAGTCCCTTCTCCCCCTTAACCATGGCAAGTGTGCCTTTGTCCCCACCACTCCTCGGAGAGCCAGGGAGTGCAAGAGGAGATGGGAAGTTGGTACAAATGACTGGGCTGACTTATCAGTGGAAACCCTGCATAGAGATTGGTAGCTAACTGTGTCCCAGTTGTTGTTGTTTTTTACCTGCCAGAGCTTGAACCTGTTCTCCTTGGTAGGCTTGGATACAGGGTCGTCTGAGTCTTCCAGGACTTTTCCCCAGTATGACCCAAATGCCTTTCTCTCCCATTACTGGGGTCTACTGAAATTGCTCAACTGTGAAGCTGTTGTCCTTAAGGAAGCCCAGAGCTTCATCCACCTCTGCCTGGATGCTAAGGACCAAATCCCTCTCTCTTGCCACTGCTGGTGTCTTAACTGCCTTTGGGACCATTTGGCTTAGACTCTCTGGTTGGTACTGGAAACGCAGCACATCTAGAATCTAGTGCACTTTCCTCCCTCCCCAAACACTCTCTCCCTGTCTTCACTCGGTTCTTTTTCTCTGCTGGGCTCAATGGTGGGTCTTCTTCACACCTGCAGGACTGTCACCCCCCTAGTCTTCCCACTTCCTTTTCAAAGTCTCAGGGATTCTTCCATTCCTTCCATCCCTCCCTTGACACTGCCACCCCTGTGTCTGGCTTCCCGATCCCTCCCAAACCCAGTCTGATTCTATCTCTGCAAAACTATGTAGCTTGGCTGAACTGACTCATACTCTTGAAATTGTGCATCTTCATTCCTAGAGTCCTTGAAAAAGCATGAACTATGGCATCAGACAAACCTCAGTCTAAAACTTGGTTCTACTCCTTGAGAATTTTTATTTTGTTTTACCTTGGGTTGGTTATCTCTTTTCTATTTCTATGGTAGAATAAAAATACCAATGTTGCTGGATTTTTTGGAGAGAAAAGCCAAGTGCAGATAGCTTAGTAAATATTAACTCTCCTTTCTAAAAACCTACTGTGAGTCCTCATTGCCTAGTAAATCAGGATGGAGCTCCTCAAACCCGCATTCCTTGCTTGTCCAGTGGTCTCTGTCACCACTTCCCACAGCCCAACCCCAGTGGCCCCTGTACACCCCATGCTTCCCACCATGGGCTCCCTCTCTGCCCATCCAAGCCTGGCATTTCCACAGTGTCCAATGCAAGTCACCCCTCCACTGGGTATCCTCTTCCTAATTCTTACGGTACAGTGTTAGTGCTGCCAGTCTATGCTAACTTCAGTCATGATAATTTAGGTAATTCCTTGGCAGTCCAGTGGCTAGAACTCGGTGCTTTCACTGCCAAGGACCTGGGTTCAACCTCTGGTCAGGGAATTAAGATCCCATAAGCCATATGGCACAGCCCAAAAAAAAAGGAAAAAAAGATAATTTATACCATGTTTTATTAATAAATGTTCTCATACGATGTGAAAAATTGAAATGTGAACCTTCAAAAAGTAAAATCACAAATCGCATGCTATTAAAACTGGCAGAGCTGAGAGTTTATAAGCAGTGTCCACACTCCCTCCCCATGACTATGCACTCCTGCTGCTGAACAGAAATGCCCTGCTGTGTGGATCAGGCATGAACTCTGACTGCTGAGGTCTTCATGAAGACATCCTTTCTCCACAATGTGACCATCAGGACGTCACCATCTAGCACTTACTCGTGGTGTCTGATTGGGCTGAGTGGGTCCTGTGTGTGTCTGCTGCACACGTGTTGGCTTTGTTGCTTAGCTTCTTGCAGGCCTCGAGGTCTAGTGCCATCAGACAAGAGGGTCCCTCGTATCCAGTTCCTGCCACACTCCAGAGACCAGGACCAAGGCAGAAACAGGCTCCCCAGTTTCCACCTAGGTCTCTCTTAGGTTCACTTTCTGGGAGAACAATGTTGATTTGATAGAGTAGGTAAAATTCCCCTTTACCCAAAGCAGGTGGCTTTTAACTTGTCAGGAGGAAAGGGTAATGCTGTGTTTATTAGCTAAGAGTTGATTGTATGCTGACAGGTCACCTACTATTCCTTTCAAAAAAGATACTTTCAGTCCAATTCAAATAGTTACAGAGGGCCTCTCTGTGCTAGGCCTGAAAATTCCTTGTGGTAAAGGATGCATGTTAAGTAAGTGGTTTTCACTCTACTCACTTCATTGAGTTTAGAATTTGGAACACTGAGTTCATAAGGGAATGCTGTGTTTCCACTCTCGCTCATGCTCTGCTGGGAGAATAAATCCTCTTAACCAGCAAATGGGGCTTCCCTTGTAGCTCAGTTGGTAAAGAATCTGTCTGCAATATAAGAGACCTGTGTTCAATCCCTAGGTTGGGAATATACCCAGGAGAAGGAAATGGCAACCCACTCCATTATTCTTGCCTGGGAAATCCCATAGACAGAGGAGCCTGGAGGGCTACGGTCCATGAGGTCGCAAGAGTTGGACATGACTTAACCACTAAACCACTAAACCACCATAGCAAATAAAGATGGCCATCGGAGCGGGTGGGAATGTGCTGGTATCGATTTTGCCTGACGTGGCCGGGCGCTCCGGTTTCTTGGTTCCCCGCAGTTGTTGACGTCTACCAAGGCTGGTGTGGCCCCTGCAAGCCCGTGGTGAGCCTCTTCCAGAAGATGAGGGTGGAGGTTGGCCCGGACCTTCTGCATTTTGCATCAGTAAGATCCTCTCTCAGCAGAATGTCGAACAACGGTTGCAAAAAAAACTTAAACACTGAAAAACAGGAACAGGAAGCCTGAGGGGCCTTTTGCAGATCATGGAGAGAGTATTCATTGTGGAGTTTCTGCTGATGCCAGTTTCTCGGGGGAGGAGGTTTCCTGCCTTCCCCGCCTCCCGCAGTCCCGGTGGCCTCGGCCACCCCTGGCTCTGGAACAGGGACTGCTTGGCCACTCTGAGGCCAGTGCTCCTCCTTCTTGTCTCCTGGACACCGTGAAGCCTGGAGTCTCACTTCCAGAGCACAGGGTTTAAGATCTCTATCCTTACTCCTTAAAGGGGACTTTCAGCAAAAGTTTCCTTGGGTCAGTGGATGGAGATGGGAATCACTTCCGGAGACGCGCGTAGGAGACGCGGGATGAGCTGCCAGGGGTGAGGCTCAGCCAGTACACACGGGAGCGACGCTCGCTCGCGATAACTCTGGAGAAGCGGGGCTTCCGGGGCTTGCCCTCCTCCGGGGAGCCGGTTGTGAGGCTTCACTGGAGGAGAGCAGGAGGGGCCTGAATGGCGGGCTTTATCCGACCTGGAGGCAGAGCTCAAGGACCCTCCCGTGTCCCAGCCACTAGGAGCAGACGTGGGATGGTAGCGGAGGAGCTCCCTTGATCCGGAGCAGGAGAAGCTGTCATTTCCTCCTTATTTTATTCCTCAAAAAACTACAAAAAACTTTTTACCCATATGTTGACAGGACACTTGTTAAGGTTCTGATGAAAAGACATTAGAAGGAGCAGCATGAGAGAGAAAAGCCAGGGCTCCACCTGGGGAGGGCATCACTCATGTGTGTGTGTGAGATGTGTCATGTATGTATGTGGTGTGTGTGGTGTGTAACATATGTGTGTTATGTAGTGTGTGTGTTCTGTGTAATATATATGTGTGATGTGTGTATGGTGTGTGTTATGTGTAATCTATGTGTGTAGTATAGTATGTGACTTATGTGCAATGTGTGTGATGTGATCTGTGTGTTATGTGTACTGTGTGTGGTGTGGTGTGTAATGTATGTGTGGGGTATGGTGTGTGCGGGTGTATAACGTGTGTGTGCACGTTGTGTGGTGTGTGTTACGTGTAATGGATGTGTATGCTGTGTGTGTATGTGGTATATGGTGTTTAGTATTGGGGGCTGTGGTGTGGTGTAGTGTGTGTGTGTGTGTGTGTGCGTGGGATGGGGATGAAGTGTATGTGTGTCATATGTAGGGGGGATGTGGTGTGTGTGTGTTTTGCAGGTTGAGGAGTATGTATGTATGTGATGTCTGTGTGGTGTGTGTGTGTGTGTGTGTGTGTGGTATGTGAGGGTGTGTGGTGTGTGTGTGTTGTGTGGGATGAGGGGTATGTGTGTATGTGATGTCTGTGTGTGGTGAGTGTGTTGTGTGTGTATGTGGTATGTGGTGTGGGGATGAGGTATAGTTGTGTGTCTGTGTATGTTGTATGGGGATAAGGGGTATATGTGTGTGTGTGGTATGTGAGGGGGTGTGGTGTGTATGTGTGTGTGGTGTGTGAAGGGGTGTGGTGTGTGTGTGTGGTGTGTGAGGGGGTGTGGTGTGTGTGTGTTGTGTGTGATGAGGGGTATGTGTGTTTGTGGTGTCTGTGTGTGTGTATGTGGTATGGGGATGAGGTGTGTGTGTGGTGTGTGTGGTGTGTGAGGGGGTGTGGTGTGTGTGTGTTGTGTGTGATGAGGGGTATGTGTATTTGTGGTGTCTGTGTGTGCGTATGTGGTATGTGACGTGGGGGATGAAGGGTGTGTGTGTGTGAGATGCGTATGTGAAATGTGTGTCCCATGCGGCTCTCCCATCAGCCTGCTGACCATCTGTCTCTCCTTTAGGCAGAGGCAGACTGTCTTGATGTGCTCGAAAGATACCGAGGGAAGTGCGAGCCAACCTTTCTGTTTTATGCCGTGAGTACCTTTTCAGTCGGGGGTGGTCCCACGGCTGCACCCCTGAGTGTTCAGAAGGACGCCTCTCACCAAGAGCCCACACTATTCCCAGCAAGAGGTGCTGGCTTCTCCTGACTTTATTGTTTGGCCAAGGACCAATGCCCTCAATCACGGCACTGCTCGCGGGCAGAACCCTGAGGAATCACTCTGGGCTGCAGGCCTCCTGAGCGCTGGACTCGGGACAGAGGACGATCCCCTCAGACACCTGTGCACCTTCTAGCTCATGAGCACTCTTGACTGAAGTCTCACTCCCAGCACAGAGTTTGGCGAATCCCACTGTGCTCCATAGAGGGAACATGAATGCTCCACAACATGAACGCTCCTGTATTTACCTTTGCTTCATCATTAAATATGAAGATATGCTGACATAAAGTTGGAAATGAGAAGGTCGATGGATGACAACCAGTGGTTCAGCATTTGCAAGACTACCTGGTTGTCTTCAGCTGTGACATCACGCGGGGCTCCCAGCCCCCGAGGGCCCGTCATCTCACATCTGGCTCTTGGCTTTAGGTCACCTGCCAGGCCCTGAAGACAACGGGTTGATTTTCTCCTCCTGACTCAGTACAGTGCTCTGTCACACAGTCAGGGAAACTGGGGTCTGCTCACCAGGGCTGGGGTTGTTTAGCTTGGAAACCTTCGGGCTCCTGCCCTCGGCAGCAAGTCTCACAAGTTGGAAGCTTCTGGTGAAACATCATTTGAGCTTTGGCCTTCAGGAGGGAGATTGAAGTTATTTGATGGAACCTGGTGGGGGAGGGAGGGGGAGTGGGAGATGCTGAGATGGACATGCCCCCAGCCACATGGCATCAGAGCTCAGTGGCAGAAAAGGCATCATTACCGCAGTGGTTTGCTTGCCTGAGCCTGGAACACGTGGATTAAAGCGTCAGTTATAATGGCCATGTGGGGACATGTGGCAGCTGGTCACTGTCGTCACGCAGTGGAGGTCCCCTGAGGGTGGGATGGACACAGAAGGAGGACCCAGTGTATATGATGGTCTGTGAGTGACGGGCATGGAGACTTCTGAAGAATCAAAGATGGGAACCTCCAGTTCACTGCAAACAGCACCTCCACTGTGAGGTTCTCCCTCATCACCCCATATGGGTTGGGAATTGATTCTTGCCCCAGATCCCAAGCACCCCTATTAATGCAATGGCCTTATCCTGTTGTAGTTGTTTCTCTGACACCACCATCTCCCTCCCCACTCCACACCCACTCACTGAGGGCGGTGTCTGTGTCTTTCCATGTTTTGGGTTTATGTTCTGTGCCTCTGTCTTGGTGTTGGGCATAGTAAGTGCTCAGTTGATACTTGTTGGATGAAGGAGCCACAGAGAGGCCACACTTAGTGACTCACAACCTATGGCCCTGGTCCTCCCCCACCTAACTCCCCGCTGCCCTGAAGGAAGTTTTGAAGGGAGGGGGGCATGGGGTAGGGGGCAGAGAAGTGACTGGAAGCCGTGGGCGTGGGGTCCATGGACCTTGACCTTGGGCACACTCCCAAAGCCCTTGGACACTTGCTAGCTCTTGAAAGAGGTTGCTGTCATGTGATCTGAGTAGGACCTCTGTGCTGTGTTCCAGGGAGGAGAGCTGGTGGCGGTGGTGAGAGGAGCGAATGCCCCACTGCTGGAGAAAACCATCCGCGAGCAGCTGGAGGCAGAAAAGAGGGTGCTGGCTGAAGGCAGAGAACGGAGGGTGGTAAGTGGCCAGGCCAGCAGGTCCCTCCCCTGCCCCGCCAGTGTCCTCCCTGTTCCTGAAAAGCTTCAGTAAATGCCCACCTCAGGGGAGGTGCAAGGCCCACTGGGAAGTCTTTGAGGAAGTCATCCTCTTCATCCAGAACACTTCAGTGTCTCACCTATTTCTCGCTCATCCCCACTTCATCTCCCAACAGGGGCTTCTGTAACCCTGACAGTGAATTCAGAAATGAAAATGAAGTTATGGATCCAGGAGTGGGTTGGAGGAGTCAGCCTCAGGGGGACATCTCTCCTGGTGACCTGCCCTCCCCTTTCATTCCTGGGTTTTATTTGTGACCCCAGGGGGTTCATTTCTGTAACTAGAAAGGGGTCATTACTTTGAGAAATAGGATCAGAAAGCACTACTTGTGATTTAGGTACAACATTTTCAGGATAACACGGGCTGTGAGTTTTTCATAAAGAATCAGCAGCCTTTGAAAACTGACACCCCTTAGTTAGAAAGAAGTATTTCCTGGTGCTCTGAGCAGCTGCCACAGGAGCCTTAATGCTGTGCAGTGTCCAGTGTTCAAGTTTTCACACTCAATTCCAAAGAGCAAAGCACTGTTCTCATAGAATGGATTGGAATCAAATCATACATTTCCCCCCAGAAAACTGGCAAATTTTCCCCAAGAAAGAAAACACTTGTGCCTCCTCCACAGATAAATGATCTGTCTTTACTACTTCCCCACATAGTGTAGCCAGTTGCTTTCTATCTATTTGTATTTCAGTTCTTTGTCTGCTTGTCAACTCTCTATTTCATCTTTCTTCTTCCTTAGTTTCTACTTGATGCTCATGGAAACAGGCAGGCTCTAAACCTGAAGATCAGCGTGGATTTCCTTGTGTTCAGTTGCTCTCACCCTCTACTACCGTCCAGTTACTCAAAAGGACCTTGAAAAGTTTCCAAGACTGATAATCTTGACCCTCTTCTTTTGCTCTGCATTTGGAACCTTTACTTGGCTTCTGTTGGTTGTTGAAGGTCTTTGTGGAATTTTAATCAGCTATCTACTTTCTGTCCATGACCAATTTGTACTAGATTAAAGATGAAGCTCTTTCTGATGAAGATGAATGCTTTTCTCATGAAAAGAACAATGGTGATGATGAGGACCTGGGTGAGTACAGAACCAACAAGCAAGCAAAAGGCAGTGCAGACTCGGACTTGATGTGTTTTTAAAAAAAATAAATGAGTAGTAAGTTTACTGAATAATCTGAACTCTGGGGAAATAACCCATAAAACATTTAATCTCCAATCACCTGACTTCAAACATACTGTGTTAATCTCCCTCTGCTTTAATGGCATCTTGAGTGTCTTTCTGATCATGTTCAACTATAACAAGTGTGACTTTCATGACAATTACTGAGCATCAGGAAAGGCTTTCTTAATAAAGTGGAGGGGAATGATACTAATAAGGTAAATGAGGTGCTAGGGTTTCCTTAGTCCTTATTTGAGTTAAGAACTTGAGTTTCTTTAACCATTTTTCTCAAATGTGAGAAAGTCAGCTGTACTGAACCCCTCCCCTCCCCACAGCCTTGTACCTTCTTCCTCTTAGTCCCCAAGTATCAACTCATGGATTTTACACTCCTGAGCATCACTGTTCTTCCTGAGCCTTTACTGTGCGAACATCTTGACCTGGCAGTGGGAAGAGAAGCTAGAAGTTAGAGAAGTTGTTCCTGGCAAGGTGGCTCCTGATGGTCCCTGAGCCACCAGAGGAAACCAGGATGTGGCTCAGGAGCCAAATAGGAGAGAGGAGGAAGTTCTGATTACTGCCTGAACGAGAAAAACTGCTATTTATGTGTCGATAACAAGGACTGTCTGAAATGGATTCTAATAAGCGATGTGGTGCAGTTTAGGAGAGCAAGAAACTTCAAGTGTGAAAGAGAAGTCAGCGATTTGGCTTCCACAGGAAACATTCGTTGTCTCGTTTATGGATTATCTCTTCTTCTCTTTCCCAGTATTTTCTCCTAAATCCAGTCTCTCCACTTAGGAAACTACACAACGCCTGCCCTTGCCCTTAGCCTTCCACTCCTCCCAGCTCAGCTTCCTGGTCCACACTCCTTGGGCCGCCCTCTCCTCTGTCACTGCCCCTCTGCTGCTCCCAGGGCTCCAGTGACCTTCCTGGGGCCAAATCCAGCAGGCAGTTACCAGTCAGAGCTTATGGTATCCTGCTGCAGGCTTGGCTGCCGTCCACAGTGTCTTCCTACTCAAAACCCTCTTCTTGAGACTTCCCTGGTGGTCCAGTGGTGAAGGTTTCACCTTCTAATGCAAGGGGGATGAGTTCAGTCCCTGGTTGGGGAACTAAGATCCCACATGTGCTAAGTCACTTCTGTCATGTCCAAATCTTTGTGACCTTATGGACTGTAGCTCGCCGGGCTCCTCTGTCCATGAGACTCTTCAGGCAAGAAGAGTGGAGTGGGCTGCCTCCTCCAGGGAATCTTCCAAACCCAGGGGTTGAACCCGCATCTCTTATGTCTCCTGTGCTGGCAGGCGTGTTCTTTACCACCAGCGTCACCTGGGAAGCCCTAAGATCCCACATTCCTTGTGGCCCAAAACAGAAGCAATATTGTAACAAATTCAACAAAGACTTTAAAAATGGTCCACATAAAAACCCCACAAAAACCAAAGTATTCCTCTTCTTGTCTGATGTCTGATGCATCTCAACCTTTCTCATTTTCCTTCTCATTTTCTCTGGCCTGTCCACAGCCTCCCCTTCCTTGGCTTCTTTTCTTTTGCTCTCTCTTCAGACTGGAGTTCTTGGGCTCCTGCTCTGGCATCTCCTCTTCTCACCTTATACCTCTGTGTGGTCTCTTTAACTGGTCACTTTCTGAGGGGATTTAAACTCCAAGGATTCATAGGATGTTAGAAATAGTGCTCAGGGAAGAATGAACCGATTGGCTGCTTAACATGATCCACACTTTTTTAGCCCACATTTTTTAGATTTTCAGAGTCAACACAACTGATGTGAAAGTTGAAAAGAGAAAATAGGCCGTGGGGGATATAGTCTGTGGACAGCGTGCAGAGCTCACCAAGGCCAAGTCCATACAAACCGGAATCCGACAGGGATGGGTTTGTGCACAGATGTGGGTTCCCCCGAGGCGTCTGTGGGCCTGAGCAGTGGACGGCAGCCGTGTGGCATCTCCCTCATCACCACAGCTACTTGACCTGTGGACACAGCCACCCAGTAGCCTGGCCAGTGAGCTCTGTCTGGTGCCTGGGCTCCAAACAACAAAGAGGCTGATTCTCAGGAGAACGGGACAGAGACAGAGGAGTTTGGTAGTACGTGTCAGCCCTGAGTGGACTTGGAGCCTGGGGCAGCCACCACTGACCACATGCTAGAAAGTCAGAAAGATGCCCCGAGACAAGAACACAGTAGATTGCAGTTAGAGGCCAAGAATCATGAGGTGGGGACAGGAAGGGACCAGAGTGTCCTGGCCTGCTTCGCCTCTGTTCCAGCTCTGTCCCCTCTCCAGGCTGACTTGGTTGTTTCTGGGTTTTGCTCCTGAGTCATCTTTGATTTCCTTCTCCACCTCCCATCCTCTCCTCCCTCCCCACACTCTCCCTCCCAGTTCGTGTCCCTTGCAGCCAGGCTGGGGTTGGGGTCTGGAGCCAGACCCCTGCATCCACTAGAGTCCAGGTCAGCAGAAGCTCAGCCAAGAGGCTGGGGGAGGGAGGCGGGGGCTGTGTGGAGCTGCACAGTCCCTGTGGAGAGCATCCTGAGAGCCTCCTGTGAGTCCAGGGTCTGACAGCACCATCCCTGGCTTGTTGCAGTGTCATCAGAGAAGGCCTGCACCTTGGCCATCATTAAACCAGACGCGGTGGTCCATGGGAAGACAGATGAGATTATCATGAAGGTAAGAGAGACAACGGGAGACTTCTGAGTTGGGAAGATCCCTGGAGGAGGGCATGGCAACCCACTCCATTATTCTTGCCTGGAGAATCCCCATGGACAGAGGAGCCTGGTGGGCTACAGTTCATGGGGTCGCACAGAGTTGGACATGACGGAAAGACCTAGCCCAGCAGCAAGAGAGACAACATATTCCTTACAGACTATACTTGTGTCTTCTCTGGTGGAAAACAGGGCTGGGGCATAGTGTAGCAATGTCCTAGGGGGAAGAGGCATTTAAGGAGTTTAATTAAAATTCCAATGAGGTAAATCACAATATTTATTTTTGGCTGTGCTGGGTCTCTGTTTCTGTGTGAGGGCTTTTCTCTCGTTGTGGCACGTGGGGGCTATTCTTTGTTGCCGTGCACGGGTTTCTCATTGGGGTGGCTTCTCTTGTTGTGGAGCACAGGCTCAGTACTTGTGGTGCATGCATTTGGTTGCCCTGTGCCATGTGGGACCCTCCCAGACCAGGGATCGAACTTGTATCCATGCATTGGCAGGTGGATTTCTTAAACACTGGACCACCAGGAAAGTCCTAAATTACAATTTTTAAATTAAATAAGGTCGGATATGATGAGAATGAAGGTCTCTGCTGCTTTTAATATTGTTTTTCCATCATCTTTTACTTTCAACACATTGAAATGTGAATTTGTGCTTGCTTTCAGTTCAGTTCAGTTGCTCAGTCATGTCCAACTCTTTTTGACCCCATGGACTGTAGCATGCCAGGCTTCCCTGTCCATTACCAACTCCCAAAGCTTGTTCAAACTCATGTCCATTGAGTCAGTGATGCCATACAACCATCTCATCCTCTGTCGTCCCCTTCTCCTCTTGCCTTCAATCTTTCCCACTATCAGGGTCTTTTCAAATGAGTCAGTTCTTCACATCAGGTGGCCAAAGTATTGGAGTTTCAACTTCAGCATCAGACCTTCCAATGAATATTCAGGACTGATTTTCTTTAGGATTGACTGGTTTGATCTCCTTGCAGTCCAAGTTATTCTCAAGAGTCTTCTCCAACACCACAGTTCAAAAGCATCAATTCTTTGGCGCTCAGCTTTCTTTATAGTCCAACTCTCACATCCATACATGACCACTGGGAAAACAATAGCTTTGACTAGATGCACCTTTGTTGGCAAAGTAATGTCTCTGCTTTTTAATATGCTGTCTAGGTTGGTCATAGCTTTTCTTCCAAGGAGCAAGCATTGTTTAATTTCATGGCTGCAGTCACCATCTGCAGTGATTTTGGAGCCCCCCAAAATAAAGTCTGTCACTGTTTCCATTGTTTCCCCATCTATTTGCCATGAAGTAATGGGATTGGATGCCATGATCTTAGTTTTCTGAATGTTGAGTTTTAAGCCAACTTTTCCACTCTCCTCTTTCACTTTCATCAAGAGGTTCTTTAGTTCTTCTTCGCTTTCTGCCATAAGGGTGGTGTCATCTGCATATCTGAGGTTATTGATATTTCTCCCGGCAATCTTGACTCCAGCTTGTGCTTCATCCAGCCTGGCATTTCACATGATGTACTCTGCATATAAGCTAAATAAGCAGGGTGACCATATACAAGCTTGATGTACTCCTTTTCCTATTTGGGACCAGTCTGTTGTTCCATGTCCAGTTCTGACTGTTGCTTCTTGACCTGCATACAGATTTCTCAGGAGGCAGGTAAGGTGGTCTGGTATTCCCATCTCTTGAGGAATTTTCCACAGTTTATTGTGATCCACACAGTCAAAGGCTTTGGCATAGTCAGTAAAGCAGATGTTTTTTGGGAACTCTCTTGCTTTTTCGATGATCCAGTGGATGTTGTCAATTTGATCTCTGGTTCCTCTGTGTTTTCCAGCTTGAACATCTGGAAGTTCATGGTTCATGTACTATTGAAGCCTGACTTGGAGAATTTTGAGCATTACTTTGCTAGCATGTGAAATGAGTACAATTGTGCAGTAGTTTGAGCATTCTTTGGCATTGCCTTTCTTTGGGATTGGAATGAAAACTGACCTTTTCCAGTCCTGTGGCCACTGCTGAGTTTTCCAAATTTGCTGGCATATTGAATGCAGCACTTTCACAGAATCATCTTTTAGGATTTGAAATAGCTCAACTGAAATTTCATCACCTCCACTAGCTTTGTTCATAGTGATACTTTCTAAGGCCCATAGGACTTCACATTCCAGGATGTCTGGCTCTTTACCATATATATGTGTGTATATCTCCTACAGATCCAGGAAGCTGGGTTTGACATTTTAACGAATGAAGAGAGAACCATGACAGAAGCAGAAATGCGACTTTTCTACCAACACAGAGCTGGAGAGGTCAGTTTTTCAGTTTCCATGTATCCAACATGCTTGCATTTCTTTCTCTTTCTCCAACATTATGTTTGTAAATTGATATTAGTTTGGGAGAAACTAGACTATTATGAAGAACAAGATTATGAACAGCAAGTGGGCCATGAAATTACTCTCAGCATAATGATTACAGGCTGCGTCAGGGAGACGTTGCTTGGCATGCTCCCAAAGATTAGAGTTCGACTCTAACTTAAGTAATGAAATAGGAATTACTGGGGGGACTCTCTGTGACTCCCAGAACTGAAGAAAGAAGGCTGAAGGAGTTGCATGAGAAGGTGTGGGGATAAGAAGAACCAAGGCAGGGGTGTGGATTTCTGAAACAAAACCTCACGGGCAGTCACTTCAGGTGCTCCTGTTGGGTGACAGATTCAACCACTTTTCATCTGTTTCTGCTTCTGACCCACCCACCTGGGAGACAGGGTCTCCTAGCCTGGGCCCCACCTCTCAGGTGAGGAGGGTGTGTGGGGAGGGGTGGATAGGCATTGTGGTTGTCGGCCAGACTAGGACTGAGTGAAACAGGGAAGGGCCGTTCCCCAAAGGAAGCTTGAGTGCTGCTACTTGAAGAAGGGGGAAAGGTTGCAAGATGCTGCAAAGAAGTCTCAGCTGTATCCCCTGGTTTCCATGTGTGTGGTCTTCTAAATGCTATCCAACTTCTTATAATTTCATGCTCAACCCCAAACATGTCATTTCAGAGCCTCATATCTGGGTTCTCTGTGTCTTTGGGTACCACTTCCCCTCCCTGGGCTCTTCCAGGGCATGCTGGCTGGTGGTGAGGCAGCTCAAGGACCCTCTCCCATCCTGTGGGTGGGATGGGCCTCTGGGGCCCCTGGCCTGATTCACTCCCTTCCCTCCCTGTGCTAGGACACATTTGAGAAGCTGGTACATCACATGTGCAGTGGACCAAGCCACCTCCTGATCCTTGCCAGGACTGAGGGCACCGAGGACGTGGTCACTGCCTGGCGAACCCTCATGGGGCCCTGTGACCCTCATGTGGCAAGGAGGGAGCAGCCTGACAGGTAATGTCAGCAGCAATGGTCCTTTCATGCATCTCAACACCTGCATCCGAGGAAGCTGAGAGCCCTGCTAGGGGCTCAGCCAATTGTGGGTAACACAGAAGGCACTCTGATGGCCATGAAGCTCCCTGTTTGTTATATGCTGGGGAGTCCCTGCCCTTTGTTATGTATTTGAGGAGACCCTGACATCCTCCCCCTCTGATCCCACCCCAGCCCTTCAGAGGATGCCTCCTTGCTGCCTCTTGCCCTCTTCTGAAGGCTGCTGTGGGTCCAGTCCTCACTGTTCTCTCTGTAGCAGAGGGTTTGTGGTCCCAGAGCCATCTGAAACCCTGACCCAGAAGTACAGATTCCAGGGCTACACCCAGGCCTGCTGAGTCAGAGACTGAGTGGGGCCTAGGAGTCGGCTGTGTAGACTCAGCCCCCTGATCTCTTACCCCCTACTCCATACCCAAGGTGTCCTGAGGTCCCTTAGAGTCTGAGCACCCTGTTCTGCACACAGCGCTAGGCTGCCTTGGTCGGCTCCCTGGCTCCATGTGATTGTTTAGCCTGACACCACCACTGCCAAATCCACTGTCTTGCCTTTGAAGAAGCTGAGGGAGGCCCTGCCAACAAGAAAGACATTAGCAAGAGACTAACTGCAGTTGTACTTTATAGTTGTAGGGAGCTGGGAGCATTCATGTTTGGGGCAGCCGGGGCTGATGAAAGAGCCCAGAGTTCAGATCTTAGGTTTTCTGAGCCTCGGTTCTCTCATCTATAAAATGGGGTTGTGAGCACCTATCTTGGGAGGCTGTTAGAGCGCTGTGGTTAGAATCTCTCTTCTTCCTCTTGCTAACTTTGTGGTCTTGGGTCATCTGTGCTTTAATCCCTCTGTCTTAATGTCCTCATCTGGAAAATGGGAACTACAACGGGAAAGGACCTGCCTCAGATTAAGAGAGAGAAAGAGGGAACTTGGAACACTGTTTGAGATAAAGGAAATCTTATCAGTATTAGTATTATTTTAGGGAACCTTGAGGGATTAACTATGCCAATTTGTAGCAAGCCCTCAGCAGGGTGCTTGCCTAGCCCCCAGTAGTAACAGCTACAGAATGACAGCTCCTGGGCTCACACCATGACTCATGCATATTTACTCCCTTTTAAAAATATTTATTTGGCTGCATCAGGTCTTAGTTGCCACAGGTAGGCTCCGGAGCACAAGGGCTTCAGTAGTTGTGGCACACGGGATTAGTTGCTCCATGGTGTGTGGGATCTTAGTTCCAAAATCAGGGGTCAAACCCGCACTCCCTGCATTGCAAGGCGGGTTCTTCACCAGTGGACCACCAGGGAAGTCCTGACTCATGCATATTTAAACTTGGGGACATGACGGTCTCCCTAGTCTCCCTCACAGGGTTGCTGCACAAATGAAACAAGGTCAGAACACCGCTGGTTACCATAACCCTTGATGCCGTTCCTGGCATTTCCAGCAGAGAAAGCCACGTCACAGAAATGCTGCCTGTTGATGGGTAGCTGTGTTGCCAGAGATCAAAACATTTCTTTTCAAATGAGACCGTTCTTTCTTGTACATTTTGGACACTGCTAGTCTCCGGGCTCAGTATGGCACAGAAATGCCCTTTAATGCAGTCCATGGAAGCTGGGACTCAGAAGACGCCCGTCGGGAACTGGCCCTGCTCTTCCCCGGTTTTCAGTTTTCAGACCAGATTCCAGAATCCGCCCCTCTGGGTAAGTCATCCAGGCAGATCTGGTCTGTATTTAATCCCCAGTGGGGATGGTGTGTGTCTGTGTGTGTGTGTGGTTTGGGGAGGGGGCGTTGGTTACTGATAGTAACTATGTGGTAACCACCTTTAGGAAAAACTGGGCCCCTTAGGAAACTTTAGCAACTGTCCTGCTGTTTTATTTTCAGAGTAACAGTGTTGCTTTTTAATATCTCATTACATTTTTTGCTGCATATTTCACTTTGAAGCCAAACTCTTGTTGCAAAGTTACTTTGCATTGGCCCCTGGAAACCACAGGAAAATGTAACTAACTTTCCAGAAGCCAATTTCCAAGGCAGAGGCCAGACAGTCGCTTGGTCACTTCCTCTGAGCTCCGCAGGCCCCACCAAGCCTTTGATGGTGTTGCCGAGAAATAGAGGGTTATACAGAAGTACCCTCTGCCTGGAGCTGCTGTGGCTCTCGTATCCCTCTGCTGCTGCTAAGTCGCTTCAGTTGTGTCTGACTCTGTGCAACCCCATAGACGGCAGCCCACCAGGGTCCCCCATCCCTGGGATTCTCCAGGCAAGAACACTGGAGTGGGTTGCCATTTCCTTCTCCAATGCATGAAAGTGAAAAGTGAAAGTGAAGTCGCTCAGTCATGTCCGACTCCTAGCGACCCCATGGACTGCCCAGCCCACCAGGCCCCTCCGTCCATGGGATTTTCCAGGCAAGAGTACTGGAGTGGGTTGCCATTGCCTTCTCCGCTCGTATCCCTCAGCCCCATTTGGGAAAAGTGTGCTGGGCTTTTTTGGAGGTACCCCTTCCAAATCTGGGTGAGAAACCCATGGGGCTCAGAGCACATGTGACCCGCCCCACTCCATGAGTGGGAGAACAAGGCCTGTGCTGCCCCTGCCGAGTTGCACATCTCTGTTTGAGCCTCAGGTGAGGTGGAAGGGGCCAGGAGTGAACATCCTGGGAAAAGCAAAGGATGTGAAGGTGGCCTTTTTTGGAGAGGGCTGCCTGCAGATCTGAAACGGTAATAACCTCTGTATGCCTCCATGTTAGGGGTTTTCACCCAAATACTTCCCTAAATGTTTATGTTCATCATGGTCTCCTCAAGATCCACAACCAGCCAAGTAAGAATAAGTGGTCCGAAGGCAAGGAAGGGAAGGGTGAGATCTGACCCCTGCTGGCCCTTGTTTAATCCTGGTGCGGCCTACTGCTGGCTGAGGGACAACTGGGAGTGAGATGGAGTTTAGGGAGGAACTCTCGCCCTGGTGCGGGCAGTACTGGGAAGACCAGCTTGCCTCTAGGGACCTGCCCTCACAGACAGCCCACCATGTGTGTCAGGGGACCTCCTCATCCGTTTGGGGTAGTGACTGGAACAGGTAGGTATGACTCTGGGGAAGGAGGAGAGGGAACTGGCTGGGGAACACTCACTGGGGAGAGCTGGGAGAGTGTGAGCCTGACCTCCCGTGATGAGGAGCTGAAGGGTCTGGGCCTGGATCACACCTGGGTGTAAGTGCACAGCTTCCCGTGGGGATGACCCGGAAGTAGCCTGGTTGGGGTGCGAGTGTTCTGCCCTTTTCTGATGTATGTGCTGCACCTTCTCAGCCATCAGGAGCAGAGTGTGCTTTCTGTGTACTCAGCACTTTTTCTGGGCCCTGGAGACAGAGTCCTGGGTCTGAATCCTGCCTCTGCTATTTATTAGCAGAATAACCTCAGGAAAGTTACTCTTTTGGACCTCGGTTGTCTCATCTGTGAGAGATGATGAGACCCGTTATAGCCCCATAATCATCATCTTTCTCAGAGGGTTCTTGTGACACTCATAGCCTGGGGCCCTGACACAAATGCTCAGCCAGAGTCACTTCCTTTCCTAATTCTCCCCTAGTCCCTGACCCACATACTAAGACCTCTTTGCTGCTTTGTTCACCCTGACCCCTAGCTTCACTGTCTATCTTTCTGCTGTTCTGTGGTGGACAGTCTGTGGGTGGGGGAACAGGACTGGCCTGCTGTAAGAATCCTACAAAATGCCTGTCATCCCACAGGCCATGAGGCTGAAGGAGCGGAGGGCCCCAACAAAATGCTGTGCTCCCCGGAGGATGTGGATGAGGCAGCCCGTGACCAGGGTGAGGCCACAAGCTGAAGTCGGAACGTTTATATCTGCTGCACATAAGGAAACTTCCAGAACTGGAACTTCCTCTCTTGAGCACCGATACTATCTTGATTTAGCTAGCCTTCATGAATAAAAATAATGGTATCCACTTTCCTGCCTTACTAAACAGTATGAATGTGGAATATGTACTTTTGGGGGGCCATCTTTGACATTTTTAGAAAATAAATGGACATCAGTTTATTGAACTCTGCTGTGACACGATGTCATCTCAGGGGATACTTACTGAGCTAGAGGACAGTGTTTCCCCAGGAATAAATCTACATTATGGATGAAATGATTTTATTTTTTAGACAAAATTTTTTAAAAATACTTATTTGCTGCGCCGGGTCTTCTTTGCAGCACCTGGGAGCTTCAGTCTTCACTGTGCCACGCAGCATCTTTAACTGCAGTTCTTAGTTGCAGCACACAGGATCTAGTTCCCTAAGCAGGGATTGAATCCAGGCGCCCTGCATTGGGAGTGAAGTCTTAGCCTGGACCACCAGGGAAGTCCCATGGATGAAACAATGTTAGAGCTTAACTTGGTAACAGTGAACTTGAAATCAGTGCAACAGGACTGGACGTGACACTTCAGGGCTTATGGGGGCAGATATAAATCAGCTTTAATTCAGGCCATGCGCCCTGGCTACAACGGGCAGTCCTGGAATAAGCTGATTCACCATCTGTGGTTCTCCATGAATCAGAACACATTCAGAAAACAGTGCGTGGGGGTTACATTTGGAACCAGGGTTCAACTAATTTTCTTAATGCCCCTCTCTCCTCATTTCTTGGGTTTCTGATTTTGGCTAAAGCTGAATTGTATTTAAAAAAAATTTTGTTTGGCCGTACCATGGGCTTGTAGGATCTTGGCTCCCAACAAGGGATCAAACCCCAGCAGTGAAAGCTCCAAATCCATAGGGCCACCAGGGAATCACCAAGCCTAATTTTAAAACCTGAGAGCTCCTCATGGTGGCACCAGCTTTCACTCAATTGCCTGGTTTAGTTGTTCCTTCATGGGTCGCAGGAGCTGTTCAGTAACTGTCACTACTCCTGTGAGTAGTAACACGCCAGCTACCCCTTCTTACCGGTTTGTTCTTTGCTTTATTGTAAATGCACTGAGCCTGGGCGTACTCTTTCCTCTCTGACTTGGGAAAAGGCTGTGTTCTTCTACACCATGAGGCAGATGGCTGGTTTTCTCATGAGGTGACTCTGTGCTTATGACCTGAAGAAACTCTCTAAATGGACAGTTTGTGTCCACAAACTGTCTTTTTTGGGCACACTACTCTGTCCTCCAGTCTGTAACATGAGCCCTTCGGGGCTGGGGCCAGGGACACAAGGAAGAGTCAGGCTGTAGAAGGCTGGGATCAAGGCCTGTGACACTGGGTTGAATTCAGTTCAGCTGCTCAGTCGTGTCTGACTCTTTGTGACCCCGTGGACTGCAGCATGCCAGGCTTCATTGTCCATCACCAACTCCCAGAGTTTAGTCAAACTCATGTCC
Source organism: Bos indicus (assembly GCF_029378745.1). Taxonomy (NCBI): domain Eukaryota; kingdom Metazoa; phylum Chordata; class Mammalia; order Artiodactyla; family Bovidae; genus Bos; species Bos indicus. The sequence goes on from NC_091760.1 coordinate 131,201,096, forward strand.
ATTGAGTCAGTGATGCCATCCAACCATCTCATCCTCTGTCATCTCCTCCTCCCACCTTCAATCTTTCCTAGCATCAGGGTCTCTTCTAGTGAGTCAGTTCTTCGCATCAGGTGGCCAAAGTATTGGAGTTTCAACTTCAACATCAGTTCTTCCAATGAATATTCAGGACTGATTTCCTTTAGGATAGACTGGTTGGATCTCACTGCAGTTCGAGAGACTCTCCAGAGTTTTCTCCAACATCAGAGTTCAAAAGCATCAATTCTTCAGTACTCAGCTTTCTTTATAGTCCAACTCTCACATCCATACATGACTACTGGAAAAACCATAGCTTTGACAAGATGGACCTTTGTCGGCAAAGTAACATCTCTGCTTTATAATATGCTGTCTAGGTTGATCATAGCTTTTCTTCCAATGAGCAAGTGTCTTTTAATTTCATGGCTGCAGTTACCATCTGCAGTGATTTTGGAGCCCCCCCAAAATAAAGTCTGCCATTGTTTCCTGTTTCTCCATCTATTTGCCATGAAGTGATGGGACCCGATGCCATGATCTTTGTTTTCTGAATGTTGAGCTTTAAACCAACTTTTTCACTCTCCTCTTTCACTTTCATCAAGAGGCTCTTTAGTTTTCTTTGCTTTCTTCCATAAAGGTGGTGTCATCTGAGTATCTATTTCTCCCAGCAATCTTGATTCCAGCTTGTGCTTCATCCAGCCCAGCATTTTGCATGGGTGATAATATACAGCCTTGATGTACTTCTTTCCCAATTTGGAACCAGTCTGCTGTTCCATGTCCAGTTCTGACTGTTGCTTCTTGACCTGCATACAGATTTCTCAGGAGGCAGGTAAGGTGGTCTGGTATTCCCATCTCTTGAAGAATTTTCCACAGTTTGTTGTGATTCACACAGTGAAAGATTTTGGCATAATCAGTAAAGCAGATGTTTTTCTGGAACTCTCTTGCTTTTTCGATGATCCAATGGATGTTGGCAATTTGATCTCTGGTTTCTCTGCATTTTCTAAATCCAGCTTGAACTTCTGGAAGTTCTTGGTTCACATACTGTTGAAGCCTGGCTTGGAGAATTTTGAGCATTACTTTACTAGCGTGTGAGATGAGTGCAATTTTGCAGTAGTTTGAACATTCTTTGGCCTTGCCTTTCTTTGGGACTGGAATGAAAACTGACCTTTTCCAGTCCTGTGGCCACTGCTGAGTTTCCCAAATTTGCTGGCATATTGAGTGCAGCACTTTCACAGCATCATCTTTCAGGATTTGAAACAGCTCAACTGGAACTCCATCACCTCCACTAGCTTTGTTCATAGTGATGTTTCATAAGGCCCACTTGACTTCACATTTCAGGATGTCTGGCTCTAGGTGAGCACACCATCATAGTTATCTGGGTCATGAAGATCTTTTTTGTATAGTTCTGTGTATTCTTGCCACCTCTTCTTAATATCTTCTGCTTCTGTTAGGTCCATATCATTTCTGTCCTTTATTGTGCACATCTTTACATGAAATGTTCCCTTGGTATCTCTAATTTTCTTGAAAAGCTCTCTAGTCTTTCCTATTCTATTGTTTTCCTCTATTTCTTTGCATTGATTGCTGAGGAAGGCTTTCTTATCTCTCCTTGCTATTCTTTGGAACTCTGCATTCAGATGGGAATATCTTTCCTTTTCTCCTTTGCCTTTAGCTTCTCTTCTTTTCTCAGCTATATGTAAGGCCTCCTCAGACAACCATTTTGCCTTTTTACATTTCTTTTTCTTGGGGATGGTCTTGATCACTGCCTCCTGTACAATGTCACAAACCTCCATCCATAGTTCTTTAGGCACTCTATCAGATCTAATGCCTTGAATCTATTTATCACTTCCACTGTACAATCGTAAGGGATTTGATTTAGGTCATACCTGAATGGTCTGGTAGTTTTCCCTACTTTCTTCAACTTAAGTCTGCATTTGGCAATAAGGAGTTCATGATCTGAGGCACAGTCAGCTCCCAGTCTTGTTTTTGCTGACTATATAGAGCTTCTCCATCTTTGGCTGCAAAGAATATAATCAATCTGATTTTGATATTGACCATCTGGTGATGTACACGCATAGTCTTGGTATTTCCCACGACCTTGGGTCACCTCTGGATGGAAAGTTGCCTGCCCGTTGTACTCAGCACCATCAGCACAGGCCCCGTGAGAACACTCAGTGGAGCCCTCCCTGACAGACTCTTGTCAGGAAAGTTGACTCCACCAAGGCAGGACAACCCCCCCTCCCCCCCAGATACAGAGCCCACCAAGGGGCTGTGTTCTGACCTTTGTGAGTGGTCTCAAGATGGGGCGGCTCTGTCAGTCTGGGCTCACCTCTGAGCTGGCTCCAGAGCCCCACACTTGGTCTTCCACACCATGGGTGTTGTTTGGCTTTGAATGAATTGCTTGGGGGTACATCTAGTTCACAGCTATCTGGTCTTCCCAGAAGCTGGGATGCCAAGCTTCCATTCCTGGAGAGAGGTTAGGTGAGAAATGGAGTGACCAAGGCCTCTGAAAGCAGGGGAGAGAAGAGCAGGTGGAGGGACTGGCCTGTGTGTGTAGGTGTTTGTGATGACCTTTCAGCTTTCCCAGGATGTGGCTGGGATGGCAGGGCTGGGAAGGGGAAAGCAGGAGGACATAGGTGACATGGCTGGGGTAGGAGGTGTGGTGACACACCCCTTCCTTCTATTGCAAGGGTGCTTCTTTTCTCAGAGTCCAGAAGGTTCCTGGCAGAAGGAATGAGGGTGGGGTGAAGAGAGAGGAAGAGAAGCTCCTGAAAGGGATGGAAATGTCTGCTCACCAACAGAGGAGGGAACTCCTTGGTAGACACCCTGGGCCTGCGGGATGGGCACCGTTTTAGGCCTTACGGCTTCTCCCAGGTGTGAGCACCCGAGAGGGTGGAGGGCAGGCCTAGTCCCACTAAGTCAACAAGGTGGCCTGACTGTCTCAGGCCCTCCACTCAGCCAGGGGGTTGACCGTCCAGCAGAGCCAAGGCCAAGGCTGGGAGCTGAAGGGATAGAGGGAGGAAGGCACTTGGGGGGCCATAGCATGGCTCCCTCAGCTTGCCCTGAAGCCAGGTCAGGACCAAAACCCTCCTCAGGCTGGGAATGGACACATGCCTCCTGCCCAGCACCCAGGGAGGTCAGTGCCAGGGGCAGGTCCAGGGCAGCACTAGCCCCACCACAGGTGGCAAGGTCCTGGGACTTCTCTGTCAGCTCTCCAGCAGGATCAGTGGTCAGTCCCTGCTTTTCCAAGCCTCGCCTCCAAGCTCCTCCTGTGGCAGGGGAATCGCCTCCCCCACCAACCACCTCACCATCTTCCCCTCACGCTCTAGGGCAGGCATCCTTGGCTTTCCCTCAGATTTCTAGTGAGGCCAAGAGACAGGTGGCGTGTCCCTACGTTTCAGACATGGGGGAGGAGGGGAAGAAGGTGGCGCGCTGGAAATACAGGTCATCTGCTAAGCTCCGGGCTTGAGTCCAGCGGGTGCTGGCGGGGGAGTGGCACACAGAAAGAGAAGAGGAGAGGACGGAGGGGGAGCCCTGGGAGTGTGCACCTGTCAGTGGGAAAGGGGGCTGCAGACAGCTGCAGAGGCTCCTGGAAGCCACAGTTATCCTAGGGTACTAGCTCTGTCTCTGAAATGCAGTCACTTCCCAGCCTCTAAATCATCAAGAATCCCGGGTTTTGAAAGTCAGTCCACATCATCTTCTAATGTTTCCTACTGTTCTAGATATTTGGAAAACAGACTCCTTTTTAGAAGTTGCATGCTTTTTTCTTGGCTTTTATTAGCATGTGTTAAAAATCATTATCCAAACACTACCAGAAGAACATGTATTGTTCTGCATAAAGTGCTTAAGGAAAAAAAATGCAACTTATTAAATCGGACATTCTTTTCTAGTTCATAAATTTTGGGTTACAATCAGGGCACAAAAGGAGAAACAGAATGCAGTATTAGAGAGAGCGAGAAGCTTAGTTAAGAACTTGGGTGGAGACACAAGCCCACGTTCCATTCCCCCCACTTCCTTGCAGACAGAACACTGCATCTGCATAAAGCAGCAAACAGCTTTGTTTTAATAAATACATTTTCCTTCATTCAAATCAGAAAAGTTAATTATCATAAAGCACTTTTCCTCTGACCATCTGTTTATAGCCACAGGCAAGATTTATCCACAGAGTTTAAGTGTCAAAGTGTCATTTCATTGGGCTTTCAGCTTTCTAATGCTATCTGGGTTCAAGATTGTCTCAGCAATTCGTTACTGGTTTATTTATATTTACCTGGTACTTAAAAATACCAACTCTATAGTGTTTTGTGTTACAAATGCCAACCAAGGATATTTTCTCAGTACTAGAAATGTCAGTGAGTGGGCCTAAATAAGGCTTTTACCCCCAGAACACTCCATTTTCTTTAAACTGGCTTCTGCACATTAGCACTCTGATGGTTGCACAAAACCCAAGTCCCTGTTGGGACAGATTTTAAAATCATTAATGTTCTGAAAGAAAAAATACAACTTGGAAATCTCTGTGTTTGAATCTTGGGTGGTCATGTTGAGAACAGAAAAAAAAAAATGGCATTAAATACATTTTAAAAACATTCATTTGCAATCAAACATATTTAAATCTTCCAAGGAAGGAGCAGGTTGGTGATGGAGTGGCTGCACCACCGGCAGCTCCGTCAGGAATGGCAGGCAGGTTTGGGAGCCCATCGGGTGCACAAACTCAGGGCAAGCTTCTGAGCATAGACCCTGCTTCCTGGCCACGATGCCTCTGAACTTCTTATAGCCAAGGGAAAAGGAAGGTTGGTTGTACCTTCAAACAGTCAGGAGTAATCATGTTGAGTTCACCTTGAAGCTGACCCAGAAGTTGGAGCAGGTACCAAGCTAAGGGCTGCCAAAGGGCAAAGCAGTCCTGACTGGAAAAAGCTGTCATCTTCGGTCCTCCCAAGGGGACCCCCTTCCCTTCTCTCAAACTTCAGTGCTTTGGGCTTCATGCAAGAAAAGATCTTAGCCACATCATTTACTAAAATTTCCATCTCACTTTACGAAAGCACACTGAATAGCAGTCCTGAGTGACAAGTATATAGAATTTGCTGAGTACAGCCAAGAGAAAAACAGCTTTCTAAACTATTCTGTTCTCTGCTTCTTCCTACAGATGCATCTGTAGGACATTCTTTAGTTTCACAGTGATATATGCTGTTTCAGGAAGCACAAGGTGATTGGACTTCGTTTCCAGGAAGTGGTGACCTACTTTCGCTGGAGCACAAGTTTCCATGACTGGATCTAAATCCTGCCATCTATTGCTACACCAGTGACAGGGTTTAGGGCAGCTGGGAGGCTCCTGGTGCCCAGTTCCTGCCGAGCGGAGTCCACCAGTCGTGGCTGGGTTTCCACTATCAGTAGTTACATTTCCCTTTGATGTCTGTATTTGTCGCCTCACTCCACTCCAACCTGTCCATCTGACTTGGAAGCCTGAGAGCTTATTGAATTAGTCTGAAAAGAGGCTCTGTACCTGCTGATATTGACGGCAGTAAGATGCTAGCTTACTATTTTGCACAGCACCATATATCATGCCTGTTACTCAGGCCAACTATAGCCAACCTTTTCTTTTTTTTTTCTTTTTTTTGTTTTTTGTTTTTTTTTATAAAGAAAATCTATGTAAGTTGAGGTTCAGAAATGCATATATTTTTTTACTTACAAATATTCATCTGACCAAAGTTCAACATAACCTTTATGGAACACTTAACAATTGTTTTGTTTTTAAAATAACATTTCATTCAAACTGTATATAATTCAGTAAATTTTTTTTTTTTTTAATACAGCAAGCAATGCTTAAACCCTGGAAAATCTGTAGAAAAGAGATTTTCACACAAAATAAGAAAAGAAAACTCTGAGGTATCCCTCACACACACATATTCATTCATTCTGACCTTCATCCACACACATACACAAACACACACACATCCGTGTGTGTGCAGACATACATCCATTCTCACTCACAAAGTGGCTGCAGCATATGCAAAAAACTGTAGGTCCAAAGGAAAATAATTGATTGTTCTAATAAAGAGTCCAGGTAGCTCAGAAAGAAACAAAACAAAACACAATAGTCCTCTGAGGAAATTACTACCTCAAAAAAATGTTCTCAAGATGAATTTGAGATCTAAGCCTACCAAATTGCTTTTGCAAAACAGCTCCCTGCAGTCCAAGGTGACTTGTGCAAATAGAAGGAATCAAATGAGGCTAGTTCCTGTACTTCCTTTATCAAGGATGTGGGATGCCCGCAGGTGCCCGGGGTGTTCTCATCACGCCAGGTACTGCTGCAGCGCCGTCTTTGCCCTGGAATCACAGAGTTCCTGTTAGCCATCATCTCAGAAGTGTAATCAAGGCTCAAAGATGGCAGCTGGGAAAGTAAAAAAATAGGTTCCCCCAAGGGAACTGGGGTGAGCCCAGCGGAGTGCCTACTATATAAGGGACAAAGATCTGTGGTCAGCACACACTGCAAACTCATGCTGGCTACATCCCCTTCCTGTAGTCCTGCTCTTGTCCTTACAGCTGCTGCAACTCACGGACATTCTATAGTTCTCCTCTGTCAAACCTGACCTAGGCAGGGGTGAGTAGGTGCTGATTAGAAAGTGCATGGGAGGGGCCAAGAGCTCATGGGATGAGTCTGTTGCATGGCTCAAAACTGTGGGAGGTAGGTTATGATTTTATCCTGTCCTTCACATCATGCCTGATGACACTGACTGATGTGGGTTGTTATGGTGACTGGGGAAGGTAGCTAGTTGAAGAGGAAACTGTGTGTGCAATGTAGGCCATGCCTTAACCTGTCCCAAAGAAGTGCCTTCCTTTGACCTGGGACTGAGAAGGCCTCCTTTACTCTCCCATCATGCGCTTGGTGAAAGCTGCAACTGTGGAAGTCAAGTTTTAGCAATGGTCTCTTTCCCCTTCTAAGTTATGGGAAGAAAAGGCTAAAATTTTCTGTTACTATTAGCTATATACCAAAGCAGACAGGGCATGCAAAAAGCTGGACTCAAGCACAGTTTCTTTGGTGGTGTAATGGATACAATCTATAGTCTTAAAAGGAATCAGCTCAGGGATACTCCTGCAATTATTTAAGACTCTATAAAGATGATCGTTGCAAGCAGTCCAATCCATTAGAACAGAAAGCTCCATAAAAACCGTTCCAAGTTATGAGCGAGTTGGGTTCTATGAGGTCGTTTTCCTAGGAAACAGTTTCTGAATAATGCCATAGGCTACCTCTCATTGGCCATAACTTCACAAACCCGAGGCCCTCTGAGCCTGGGGTGGAGAGGTCTAGTTGGCAATAACTCCACATCTGTTAAGTGTCTGAAAGTCAAAAGGTCACACAGCCTTGAATACAGAAAGAAACTTAGAGATGTTGCTGTTAGGTCACAGACTGTGCCATGGTGGGAATGTCTACCTGAGGGTCTTGATCAAAATTCTGCATTACTCTTTAAAACTGCCAAGTCAGACTCCTTGCGGATCTTTCTAAGGGTTTGGCTATATTGGACCTCAGAGACTGTGCCCCCGTGATCTTTCTGCTACCTATTACTATCTCAGGAGTCTTTCCAATGGATGGCTTTAAGGCAAGGTCACCTTTCCTTAAATGGACTGAGGTAGAGTAGCTTGGACCTTGATTCTTTTCATGGGGTTTAAGAAATGCTGAAAACATATGTGCCATGCAGGTTTTGGGAAACAATACTGCTGCTGCTGCTACTGCTAAGTCACTTCAGTCTTGTCCGATTCTGTGTGACCCCAGAGATGGCAGCCCACCAGACTCCCCCGTCCCTGGGATTCTCCAGGCAAGAATACTGGAGTGGGTTGCCATTTCCTTCTCCAAGTAATGTTAGGCCAGAACTTAAACCTACCTCACTTCATGCTGGTGAGGTCTCTTCAGGTCGTTCCAGAGAGGGTTTTAAGCAGAACTATTTTAATTTCTGAACAAACACAAGAAAAAACCCTGGGAACAGCCTGGCTCTTGGCCAGAAGAGATGGGCTGACAGAGTCTGTTACTGCTGCTGTGGAGGCGGAGGTTCCTGCTCTCAAGGTGGAGCTCAAATCCCGCCTTCAGCATGCGCCGCCCTGACTTCAATGTGCCTTCGATGGCACACTCATCTGAGCAGCAGCTTGGGGATCTGTTTTCTTTAACCCACTGGATAGCAAGCTTCAGGAAGGCAGGAGCCCAGCTCTGTGTGCTCTATCTGGCCCAGCCATTTACTCGAGGAGCTGTTAAACAAGTTCCTTCCCTGGAGCAGATAAGCAATCTGACAGCCATGACACAGTGTGGTGTGTCCTCTGGGTGCTATGGGAGCACAGAGGGGTCCATAGCAAAGTCTGGGGGCCAGGGTGGAGAATGGATCTGACAAGACTTCCACAGAGGTGATAACCTGATTTGAAGGACGGATGGTCACTGTCCAAGCGTTCTCTGCCTTTGCTTTTAGGACACCTATTGCCCAGGTCTCTGCGTCTCCCAGTGGTTGTTCTTTCTGACCTTTTGCTGGACATTTTTCATTCTCTTCTAAATGCTGGGGTGGAGGTGGGGTATCCCAGTCCATAGTCCTTAGCCCTTCTGTCTTCTCTCCTCTTGTTTATTCTCCCTAGGTGACTCCAGGCAGCTCCATGGTTGATATACTATCCCAATTCATATCTTCAGCCCCTCTCCTCTGAGTCCCTTGGACGGCTAATAGCATCCAAAAGCTGGCACACCAAATGACAACTCTTGATTCTCCAAGACTTGATTATCCTTCTCTTCTCTTTTTCTTGGCATCTTGGCAAATGACCATCTTGGTAGACCTCTCTTCAGTTGCTCAGGCTAAAACTCTAGGCATTTTCCTTTCCTCTCTTTAATATCCTACATCGAATCCATGAGCAAATCTGTTGGCTCTGCCTTTATATTAAATCTTGAATCCAACCACTTCTCAATACTCCCACCACTACCTCCCTCCCTTCTCACCTAACACAACTGCAACAGCCTTGACTGGTCTCCCCGCTTCCATTCCTGCCCTACTGCGAACCATTCTCCACGGAGCCACCAGAACCAGCTTCTAAAAATTCACATCAGATACTATCTCTTCCATTCAAAACCCTCCAATGACCTCCTATTAAACTGCATAAAAGCCAAAGTTCATGCTACAGGCTACAAGGCTCTTACTGCCTCCCTGCGTCTACTTCTTCTCACTCTCCCGCCCATTTATTTTTCCGCATTCCACTGGTCTTCTTGCTGTTTCTTGAATGCTCGAGCTCACTCCTGCCTCAGGACCTTGAACCTCCTGTCCCCTCTGTCTGGAATACTATTCTTCTAAACATCTGCTAGGCAGACCCTCTCATTTCACCGAGGTCTTAGATCAAATAATGTCACATCTTCAGAGAAGCTTTTACTGACTAATCTATATGACAAGAAACTTTCTTACTTTCCATCCCTTCATCTTGGTTATACCTTCAGTACCTCTCACTATCTGTGATCACATTACATATTCACTTGCTTATCGTCTGTCTTCTGTACTAGAACGTTAGTTCCACGAGGGCAAGGACTTCATCAATTTTATTCACCCTTATATCTTTGATGCCTGAAGCAATGCTTGGAAGAGGTCAGTATTAAAAAAAAAAAAGTACTTGTTGAATGAATGGGAAGTCAGAGGAGAGAGGCCTGGGATGGCAAATCTGGTGGAACAGAATGTGTAAACACACGAAGGTGTGATCCTATAAGAGGGCAGGTGTGGCTGCAGCACAGAGGAGGCATGGGGGCAGGGGGGCATGAGGAAGGCAGGGCCAGACCACGGAGCACTCTGAGACCTGCCCAAGAGTCTGCAGGATGAAAGTGAGCTGGAACGTGGAGGCTGTATTATAAGTGTTCACAGCCAGAAAAAACATTCTTGGCTATCCAGAGGTTAGAGGGGTCTCAGACTGTACTCTCGCCTCCTCTAGTAAATGGTGAGCTCACTAAGGACAGGGACTCCCTCCTGGTCACAGCTGCAGCCCCAGCAGCCAGGCTGGGCTGGCACAAGGCAGGCACTTAGTGAGGTTCTGAGCTAATGAATGCTTTTATAATTGGCCCTCATTTCTGCTCTCCAAAAGGCCACATGCTTTTCTATTCTAAAGATCAAGAGACTGAAAGGGAATGGCCTCAGGATCCTTTCTAGATTCCCATGATGGTGGTCCAGGCTCACATTCATTCACAGTGAGATGAAAATCTGTAATAATCTGCCAATTATTGGTTTATCTCTGACTCAGATGTCACACAGTTGGCTCACAGATTACTAAAAAGGGAAGCCAAGAATCTAAAAGACTTTTGAGTTTGACCCTGTGGCTTACTAAGCAATTTAAACTCTTTTAACAAAGAATTCAACACCCCAAAGCAAGGACCTTTAACTTTGATACTCACTTGTCACAAAGATTTGAATCTGGTGACTGACTCAGTTTGTGTAGAATATCTACGATGCCCATGTCTCGTAATTTATCCTGGCGTTCTTGTGAGCCTGAGAGATGAAAGCTAGCAGGTTACTGGGAATATTACCCAGGCCATTGCTCTCTTTAATGTACAGCCAACAGTCTGGAGCCTTACCAGTGTTCTTGCCCCCTCCATCCCCCCCAAACCAGCTCCCCCAGTGTAACCCAATCTCCTTGTGCTGGGATTCTCTAACAGTGTTCTAACTGGTCTCTTGGCCTCTTGGACCCTGCTCCCTGGGTTCTGCTGCTGGATCAGTTTCTCCACAGACCACAGGGTCAAGGCCAGAGTCTTCAGCTGGGCACAAGGTCCTGCCATCAGGCCTCATTTTCATCATTTTTTTTCTGGACAGACTTAGCCAGGTTCTTCCTACTCCAAACCAGTCTCGTTTCCCACCCCCTCTATTCCCACCCACTCTCCTCTGATTTCCCAGCACTTCCTGCTGCCTCTCAGACCATGGCACCTCCAACTCCACATTGCTTTGTCCCATCTTCCAACTAGATTAGGACCTCCTTGAGGGCAGCTTGTTTCCCTGGCACCTAGGCCGGCAAGTGGTCTCTTGGCCCATGCATTGAACCCAGCTCCTCCTCTTTCTGCTTTGTTCTGGACCCACTGCAAAGTGTAATTCCTCCAGATTCTCTCCTCACTGAGGCGCCCACAGTGACTCACTCATGCACTGACCTCCTTGAGACTCAGTGAACCAGAATCTCCAGGGGTGGTGCGCAGAAATCTGCATTTTACATTTTACAAAGTCCCTCAGGTGGTGCTCATGCAGCCAATCCAACACTGAGGCCCACTGCACTCCTCACTACCTTGGCTGTTTACTGGAATCACATGGGGAATTTAAAAAACCACTTATGCCTGGAGCCCACCCCAGGGATTCTGACTTAACTGGCTGATGCGAATGCACAGTCAAGGTGGAGCGCTATAGAGGCCTGCTCACACTCACCGCCTCACCAGGCACGGTGCAGTTCTCCCTTCTCACCAGCCACCCTCTTCTCCCCCGAGCTTACCTGCCTGTGGTCCTTCCGTGTGCTCCCCCTGCACACAGTGAAAGGTCAGCCCTCCCGCCCACCCTCACCTCTCATCTTCTTCAAGTGCATCTCACCATCCTCCTCCTCAGCTCTCAAGGGCAAGGGCTGTCACTTCTCTAGGGTCTCCTCCAATCCCCACGCTCAGTACTCCGGAACAGTGCTGACTCCAAGGTGGGGACTCCATGTTAGCTAGGCCAGCAGATTCTCATTCATACCTAGGAGACTTTGTTGGGTGCTTGGGGCCCAATGAGTGGTGCCTCTACCCAGGATTTTGAGGCAGTTGATGCCATTCCTGTTTGACACCTTCTTCTCCATAATTTTTTTTTAGAACAAATCTCACCAATCTCTTACCTTCCTCTTCATTCCATACGAGGTTTGATATACAAAACATTGCGGCAAGCTGCAATTTGACATGTGAATGACCCTATTTGATGCAGAAACAGAAAAAAAAAAGGAGGTACTCTCATTTGAGGTAATTTTTTGTAACATACCACAGACAATTCCAATAGCCTAAAAGTCTGAAGCAGGGGCCTCAAATCCAAATGTCTCAAGGGGTACAAAGTTAGTGCTAATGGGTGAACAGGTTGGGCTAAAGACAACAGAGAGTGGTGGGAAATCTGGTACACTGGGGAGTGAAGGCTGCCAGGACTCCATACTCAAATTTTAGAGACCCTCGGGCTGGCCAAGCAAAACACCTCAAGGGCCACAGGTGCAGTCTGCAAAACTCAACCCATACACACAGGAACACTGGCTTAGGACAAGTCTATGCTTTTGACTATTCTCTGTCTACATAAGGAAGCGTTCAGGGCCAATAAACTGGATGGATGTGCACTTAATATTTATCCCTTTGGCTACTGATTATCTGATTCAAATTGCTTGCTTCTTTAGGAACAGCATAAAAAACTTGACTGAGTCTCTACTATTATTAAGGAGTCTCCTTATTCTTCTAAACGCAGTCTCATTTATTTCTCTTAATAATGTACTGAAAGTACAACCATTTTTGCTTGTTATTATTTATCCAGATAGAGTGCTTTTTCTTAAATGAAAGAGGACCCTAAACATCTTTACAGATGATGTTTTTGGCTGCACCATGTGGTATGTGGGATGTTAGTTCCCTGACCGGAGGTCAGATCTGCAACCTGCATTGAACACATGGAGTCCTAACCACTGGTAACCACTGGACCGCCAGGGAAATTCATACAGGTGATTTTTCAATTGGTCAATTAAAAAAATAAAGTTCTCAGTACACTTAAATAACTCATGCATATCTGGGAAATACCATGACATAATATATGCTCAACAGTTTCTTGAAGGCTGGGACAGACTCTTCTTGCCACGTAAAACTGTATCTGAACTAAGCAGAGATAAAGGATATGGTTTCCTTCATTAGAATTCTACGGCTGGTGATTCTTTTTCCCTCCTACCTGCCAAGGCTTTTACAGAGCTGTCCAGTTTGGGCTCCACTAAGACAAAACAGAATAAAATGCACCATCTACTCCCAGCATCAGGCCATGAATGAGTATTTGTTGAATAAACAAACTTATTTATATTGCAACACTAAGTATTTACATCCAGCATTCACTCAATGAATTTTTTTTTGAGAAAACAAATTGCTTGATAGAGAAAACTGAAGGGTGAAGTTTTCACTAATTTTAAGTGAAACGTACAGAAAAGATCTCTTTAAAGGAGGCAATACTTATGCAGAGGAAGAATAAAAAATAGGAAGGTGCCAGGTATACAAAGATCAAGAGGCACCAAGAAGAAGGAAAAGTTCCTGAAAGGGTTTGCGGTAAGAAGAAATTGTAAAGCTGTGCATATTGAGAAGGAAAAGCAGAGTAAAATGTGGAGAAGCAGGCATGGCTAACTGTGGGCCCCTGTAGGCCAGAGTAAGGATGGATTTCACTGAGTTGACAGGAAGCCCTGAAGGATTTAAGCAGTGGAGGGACAACATCTGATTTACATTTTTAGAAGATCATCCAGGCTGAAGGGATTGGAATGACAGTGCAGAGGTGTCTAGGAGGCTATCATGGTCCACAGGGCACGAGTAGCTGTGGCCTGAAGGGTGAGGGTTGTGGTGACAGAAAAAAGTCAACAGCATACAGATCGGTCTTGGGGAAGGCTAACAGGACCTACTGACAAACCGGATTAATGAGGTGAAGGAGCTGGAGAAATCAAAATTGACTCCTAGAGGTGAGCAACAGGGTAGATGGCAGTGCCACTGTACCGAGATAGAAACGGTCAGGAGAGGGAAATTCAGGTTTAGGGGAGATACTTAAGAACTGATTTTTAAGCATCAATGTCAAGAGGCTTCAGACAGCCACATGGAGATGCGGAGGAGGCAGGAGGATATGTGAGTCCTGAGCTCTGACGAGAGGTCTAGGCTGGAGGTATACCCTCCATGTGGCCCTTGGATCTTGCTCCCCTCATGAAGAAAGAACCGGCATTTGTAAAACTGTAGACACCATCGGAGTAGCTTCTTGTCAAGGCTTTTGAAGGCCATGTTGTGTTTTGCATTGCTTGGTATCAATGTAAATACTATAATGACTGTAATACTATAATGACAGTGTAAAAACTATAATGACTAATCTATCAGAACTGACTACTGAACTGGAGCCCAGAAACCAAACAAAGAACAGAGATGACAGTCAAAGCCATGGGAGTGGATAAGGTTCCCTAAACCAATGGTTCTCAACTCTGGTCAAACGTAAGAACCACCTGGGAGTTGGTTAAAAAAAACACTGATGCCCAGGCTACACCCCAGAACTATTAAATCAGAATCTCGTGAGAAAAGGGGCCAAACAACAGTCTTTGCAAGCTCCCTCCGCTATGCAACAGAGGCACTGAACCATCAATCTCAGGACCATACAAGGAAGAAAAGAGAAGAGGGTCCAGGGCTAAGAAGGGAGGCATAATGTCATGGAAGCCAGGGGAAAAAAATGTTTCCAGGAGGAGGAAACAGCCAGCTGAGTTGAAATCTGCTGTGAATGAGGTAAGATGAGGAAAGAAAACTAGCCCTTGGACTTGGCATCATGGAATCAATGGTGGCGTTAACCAGAACAATTTGAGTTGAGCAATGGGGGCAGAGGCCAGATGAAGTGGGCTTGGGAGTGAATTTAGAGGTGAGGAAGGAGGGAGCACATTCAGAAGATGCTCTGGAGAAGTCTGGCTCTGAACAGCAGCAGAGAGACAGGTGTCCTCGATGGGCGTGGGAAGTCCAGAGAAACCTTTAAAAGATTATGGCGATCCTACATGGATCTGGTATTGGAAAGGTAGTGGAGTTCCTGGTTGAAGTTGTACTTTTCTATTCATCAAACACCAAGCATATACTTAAAGGCTAGGCACTCTACAGGTGATAGATATACAATTATACACAGAACTGACACAATCATTGCCCTCGTGAAGCTTATGCTCAGTAGGTTCACTAACAAACAACTATAAGGGGTGATAATTGAGCTAAGTGCTCTGAAGAAGGGAATAGGATGCAGTAACAAAGAATAACCTGCGCAGACAAGAGTCCAGAAGGAAGTGTCAGCTGAGCTAAGATCCAACAGGCGAGAAGGAACCCCATGAAGGAATGGAGAGCAGAGTGCTCCAGGCAAAAGGGCGGGCATGTGTGATGGTCCTGAGGCAGGAAAGAACTTGCACGGCCTCTCTGAAGAACAAAAGGAGGCCACACTAGTGAACAAAGGTATGAGGGGAAAGAAAGGAGCTGGGGGCACAGATGAGCCAGGTCATGCAGGACTTCACAGGCAGCAAAAGGTGGGGGGAGGATGGATTTTATTCAAGGTGTAATAGGCAACCACTGAAGACTTTGGCTTCTATTTCCCTCATAAAAAAAAAGGTGAGGTCGCCCCTAGGAGTGATGAGGGAAAGAGAAGGTGAGGTCTAAACAATGAGAAGGTAAGAGCCTGTTCTTGTGGAGGATGGAGGTGCCAGCATGCTGGAGAAGCAGAGGGGACACTAAGCAGTGCTGAGTGCACACGTGGGTGTGCATTTAACAAGAAACCAGTCCGTCTGGTTTTGTGCCTTTCTCTATAGTTGTTAACTCCACCATGCAGACAAAGAGAAGACAGGTTCATCCACAGTTAGGGTTTCCCTAGGAGACACTGCGGAGAAGGCAACAGCACCCCATTCCAGTACTCTTGCCTGGAAAATCCCATGGACAGAGGAGCCTGGTAGGCTGCAGTCCACGGGGTCGCTAAGAGTCGGACACGACTGAGTGACTTCACTTTCACTTTCCACTTTCATGCATTGGAGAAGGAAATGGCAACCCACTCCAGTGTTCTTGCCTGGAGAATCCCAGGGACGGGGGAGCCTGATGGGCTACCGTCTATGGGGTCGCACAGAGTCAGACACGACTGAAGCGACTTAGCAGCAGCAGCAGCAGGAGACACTGACAGAATGAAGAGAGGAAGCATGTCTAACTTCCAGATTTTGGCAAGGGGCAGTTTCTGGTGATGACAAGATCCCAGTAAGGCTTTGGCAGTACATAGCTGAGGTGTCTACAGGTAGGTAGCAGATTATGATTGAAAACAAACTGGTCAAAGAATAAGAGCCAGAGGTACCAGAGACTAGAGGGTTCATCTGCACAGGATTGAAACTTTGAGAGGGAAGACAGGATTAGGGGCGCTGAGAGAAGGCCAAGGGCCCAAGTTCTTCACTGTGTAAGAAGGCTGCAATCAGGTGACAGGGTGAAAAATGGGGTGATGAGTGGGAACACTGCCCAGTGGTACAAGCCTCAAGGGCTTGGTGGTGTTTCAGTTTTCAGGATGGAAGAGGATTTCTGGGATTGGTTACAGAGGACTGTATCCTTTGTTTAATTTCTGCACAATTTATTTCAAGCTAGCAGCGCTACCTGTCCTCGCCTTCTAATGTGCAGCTAGGGTAGAGTCATGCAAGGGACAAAGGCCTACCATATAATACTTGATTTTCTGCAGGATGTCATCATTGGTCATAATAAGTTCTTTTGCTGTTGTCCCATCTGCTATGTTGGCTAAGATGCACAGTGTCTGGAAAAGAACAAAGGGCGGGAGGAGGTCAGGAAAGTTCTGAAGTCCCCAGACTCAAGCTCTTTCAAGAACCTGGGCAATTTCCCACCTGCAGTACATGTTCCTGATTCTCACATGTTCCCCTCTGAATGCCCTGATTTCTTATCCCCTAACGTCACTGCCCAGAAAAGTAACCACACCTAAAAAAGTCTGCCTTAGGTAGACGAAAACCCAAATGCTTCAGAGGCTTCTTTCTAGGCATAAACCATCACTGCTAGGCAAAGGCAGCCATGGTCATGTTATCACATAAATCAAAGGGAAAATGTAATTTATTATTATTTTCTTGAAATTCTCATTTTTAAAAGGCACTCTTACTACTAACCCACAAGGTTTCTTCAAAGCAGTAGTCTCTTGAGTAGAAGCTTTGTAGGTGCTATAACTCCTCCTACTCCTCCTTCTAGATGCTACTTGTTTCCAAGCCCATGACCTTCTAGATAGAGACCTGACCCTGTCCATTAGCCTCATGAGATGAGGACCTCTTGACTTTTTGGAACCCTACCAGAGGAACAGAAAGGGAAGAAAAATGTGTGCAGGAGCTGGTCCAGGTTGGCCTAATGTGCAGGGTGGAGGGAGCCTGTGCCAGCTGGCACTCTTGAGGACGGTGCCCACCTTGGTACTGGAAGAAGAGCCTACTCTTGTCAGCTGTTACATCCTCACAGCCAAACCAGCAGGTAGCAGGGATTAAGGTAAAGGTGAAGGGCCTGTGGCAGGGATATTG
Organism: Bos indicus; assembly: GCF_029378745.1. NCBI lineage: Eukaryota > Metazoa > Chordata > Mammalia > Artiodactyla > Bovidae > Bos > Bos indicus. Next base: position 131,218,352 of record NC_091760.1, read on the forward strand.
AGCCAGTGCCAGCCCCAGCAATTCCACAAACACTGGCCGAGCACCTGTAATGTGCCTGAACTCCGCCCACTCCACTGGGCAACAGGCTGAGAGAGGAACAGGACAAACTCCCTAACTCCAAAGGCAAACACACAGTTACATTTCACTGTGGTGCAACTGAGGTGAAAGCAGAACTGAGAAAGCACCAAGTCCATCCGTGTGACAACACAAGGGCAGGGAAGGGCCAGGGAAGGTTTCTTGGAGGAAGTGGCACCAAGTCCACGAGCACAGTGAGGAATCTCTCAAAGAAAAGGGACCAGAGGCGGGGATGGGATCTGAATTCAAAAACATTTTCTCCAATTTTAACCTTTTTCTTTGCTAGACTTCAGTTTGTTAAGCTTACAGGTTATAGCTAATTGAAGAGGATGTTTTCTTCCTATGGCCCAAACCCTCAAATATCTTAAAGGGTATATGGTCTTATTTTTCCTGGGTTAACAACACCACAGTGATTAGACTGTTAAGGAGTGAGTACTGAGGTTGTCCCTAGGATACAGGAAACAGAAAATAGACCATTTATGATCCAAGGCATTGGGGGACTATTATTCCAGGGTGCTTAGATCATAATGAGGAGACCCTGATATGCCCCACAAGTGGGAGAGAGATGACCTGAGGAAGATGTCAGATTTCAGTGACCTGAAATCTGGTACATGGTGTGTCTGTCAGAAGTGTTGACAGGCACAACACCCTTGAATTTTTCAGGACTGAGGAGACAGCAAAGAGGAAAAACAGGATTGGACTCTTAACTATGGACAAGAATTTAGACTCACCTAGGGAAGAACTACCTCTCTCTTACCTACTAGGACAAGGGATAGAAGGGAGGATTTCAGGAAACAGCCCTCAGAATAGACTAGGCCAGCAAGATAGGTAAGTGATTCCCCTTCTTGCAGGTAAGAATACACCCATGCATCCTCAGGCTTGTCCAGCATGGCAGAGTGAGCTACAGTTCTGCTCTCAAGCCCACACACTCCTACTGTGAGTATTCTGATGGAGACAAGAAACCAAATCTTAAAGAGACTAAGTTAGTTCTTGGGCCAAGCCTATTTAACACATGAGCTAGGGAGCAGAGATAAAAGCAACACATACACACATCCAAGCTTTCATGTGAACAACTGGAAATCAATGATACAGAGTAGTAATCGGCAAATTATGGCCTGTAGGCTGAATCCAAAGCAACCCAATACCTGTTTTGGTAAATAAAGTTTTACTGGAAGACAGCCACATCTACTTGCTTACATAATGTTTATACCTGAATTCAGGTTACAACATCGCAGTTAAGAAGTTGCTACAGAGACTGTATAGCCTGCCAACTTAAAATATTTACCTTGCCCTTTGTAGAAACAAGTGTGCTAAACCCCTGAAATGGATAATGCAGTTTTAGTATGATGCTCAATAGGAGAGGTTAGAATGGAACACTTCTTGTGTTCCTGTTTTAAGGTCAGATATGTTCACTATCTTGATCACAGTGATTGTTTCATGGCATATACATATGTCAACTTATCACACTGTATGCTTTAAATATATGTACCTTATTATATATTCATATACCTCAATAAAATATAAAAAGAGAATGTATCTTTGATTCTTTTGAGAAGAATTAAACATCTAGCTAAAAAGCAGACAGTTTAAGCCTCCCCATAGTCACCCACACTTCCCATTACCCAAACCTGTGTGAGTAGGTATCACTGGATTCTACCAAAACACCTTATTGTTGTTGGTCTTTTCTTTTGCCCCCATCCGAATCTTGCCTCACCTTTCTACCTTGCTTCACTTTTCAAGTTAGTGGAATTCCATCTAGGTGAGCTTCTTCACAGACAAATTTCTATGCTCTCCATGTAGAATAGCTTATTTTGACCACTGTGTCTTTATTGTGTTCTAGAAATGAATCTCATTTACCCTAACTTCAGTGATGCCTACAAATTCATAGTTTTTCTGTGTTCAAATTTTGTTCATCACAAAACATAGTTGTTCGTTACTGAATTTCAATAAGAATCACCTAAAATGTCTGTCTAAAATCACTTTGTCAAATCTATCACCTTCTTTGCTCACAAATTCCAACAGAGCTCCCCAGTCCTACTACTCTTGCCTCCTGGACTGCTCTTCTGAAGCCTGATGAATTGCTTTAACTCAGGAACACAGAGGGTAAGGAAGTGGGCCCAACTCTCCACAGATGATCTTGGGCAAGTTTCTTCCATACATGTAAGTGTACAGCTCAATGAACTGTGAAATGAACACACCCACAGAGCCAACATTTAAGTCGGCAAGTTGAACATTACCATTATCTCAGATCTTGAGTTAAAAATATGTGTGCAGGTGACTTTTTCTTTTACGACAAAATGTCGTATATACTATGTTAAAATTCTTGTAATAAACCCCAGGAACTAGAGAAAAGTAATTCCCAAACTGTTCCCTAATGAACATACAGCCTCTGTACTTTTATGTCTATCCTAAACTTGCCCTATTGAAACACAACAGAAAGAAGGGGTATGAGATAGAAATAAGGAAGAAGGATGTATGAGAGTAAAGAAATAAAAGATGTCTTCAGCATAAGGGGGTTTTCATTAGGAAGTTGCAGGAATTTGGTTCAGAGCATAGTGATACAGAGGGCTAGAAATGTGAATCCTGGGAAAAGGATTCACTCTAAGATGGTCAGAGGCGTCCATCCCCATAGTGACAGACACTGTATATAGTGCATGACACAGGGTAAAACTATAGACTCTGCTCGTGTCTTCTTCCATTCCAGGAGGAAGAATTCTTGAAAAGAGTTTCAGGGATGGTGGAGGGTCTTTTCCTTCAGACCCTTCCTGTGTCTACAGCACTTCTGAACTCAGCACCGTCTTTTGCAACAGAGTGACTCAGGAGGTTCCTAACTACTATTCCTCTTGGTACTCACACTCAAAAGATATTCCTCAAAAAAACAAGGGGGAACACATACCTGCTCTTTGACTTCAATGTTATGCTCCCCTTCCAAAATAAGAGTGACGGCTTGCATAATTTGCTTTCCGTGAGTGCTCATTATTTTATCTATGTGCTGCAAAACAATGGGAAATCCACAATTATCATCTGGAGAACAAAGAAAAAGACAATAGGAAAGAACAGAAGGCTTCCAAAAGTTAAACATTACAGGGCAGTACACAATTGCTTCATAGAGAACACCATGAGTATAGGACCAGAGGCCACAGAACCCTGTTTACAAGTATGTTGTTGCTGTTCAGTCGTTGTGTCCAACTCTTTGCAACCTCATGGACGGCAGCAGTCCAGGCTTCTCTGTCCTCCGTTATCTCCCAGAGTTTGCTCAAATTCAAGTCAATTTATTGCATGCTGACGATATATTGTTTTGTTTTTTTTTTTAATAAAAAAAAAATTGAAGGTTTGTGGTAACCGTGTGGAGCAAGTCTATTGGTGCCATTTTTCCAACAGCATTATTTTTTAATTAGGGCATGTTAACAATACATTTTCTTCTTAAGACATAATGCTTAACAGACTATAGCACAGTGTAAATATAACTTTTACATGCACTGGGAAATCAAAAAAATTCTTGTGACTTGTTTTACTGCAGTGGTCTGGAAACCAAAACCAGCAGTATCTCCAAGGTGTGCCTGTATTATGTTGTGAAGCTATATTTTGCCTTCAATTTTTTGCTGTTGATGACTTCAAGATGAAGATAGCAGACACTTGGCCTGACAGAATATAGAACTGCAATCACTGAGGATTCTTGAGCCCAAAGATACTAAATAGTAAGGAAGCTAAAAAGTGGATTGGGGAGGAGGAGAAGCCAGGGACCTGGAAAATATGGTGTAGATTTACTAATACGCTTTTGGGGCACAAATGTACAGAAAGGACTCAGAACAAAAGTGATGCACACAGAAGGGAACCACCCATGTTTATCTGCCTGAAGGCCACTGACCCTGCTGTTTGGGGAACATTAGAGAACAGCAAGAAAGACCCCACAACAAGGCTCAGCCTCTCCTGCTCTGACATATGCCCACTGCTCTCCAGGCTGACACCTCTAGAGGTCAGTCCAGTCAATGTGGGCAAGGAGATGGCACTGAGGAGTCTACCAAGGGACAGAAGCTCAGGCCCCAGAGATAAGAGATTTAGGCAGATGAGAAAACCCATTCTGGCTGGCAAACCAAGTCAGAATAAAGCAACAAAGGCAGGCTCCCATCTAGCATGTAGGACCAAGAGGGGGAGACAGGACAGGCATGCAGGAGTGGAGGCCACATGGTGAAGCAGCTCCAGAACATCTAGGAAGGTGCCAGGTCTAAATATCAACTCCTGGCTTCTTTGGCAAGGGGCATGCCTTGGATCATAACTTCTGGGCAGATGTTGATGGGAGCAGAGAGGCAGGGCAGTGCTCTGTAATGTATATGCCAGGCTAGTTAATCTGGAAACTCGGGTGATTTTACTTACAGGGCGAGTAGAGAGTAGGTTTCTAAGAAGTCCCAATGTCTTCATCAGCACATTCAAATCTGAATCTGATAATAACCGGAAGAGCTGTTCAGTACTCAAGCTTCGCAAAATATCTGCTTTTATTTTTTGTTCAGCCTGAAATGCCATATTCTGGAAGGATTAAAGAAGTTTCAAGAATCACATCTACATTTGCTTTATTAAATTATATTTTAATAGTAATTCTAATAATTTTCAAGTATAAACAGAATCTGCAGAAAATCCTTAAGGATAAGCCACATTATTTTTATAATTCCTGTTAATCACCTATAATTCTGTCTGTCAAGAGAAAAGTTAACTGTCACTCCTATACATACTCCTCAATGAGAAATATGACCACTTTCTGACATGGCATCTTCATGTCTTAAGACTTCTCAAATAAATACAAAACCTACTATTATAATTTTTAAATTTTCATTTATTTAGTTCAATTTATTTAAACTACAAAAACAAAACAGTTCACCCATTTCTCCCACCCCCACCCCCACCTCTGGAACCACCAATCTGTTCTCTGTATCTATGAGCTTGGTTATTATTTTCGAGAATACCCTTCTGGCTATCAAGTTGCTTTCCGTGTACTTCAATAACAAAATGACTGCTAACAACTATACTGTGACAAGTACTTTGAGAAAGACTTAAAGCTACTCCTCTATTATGCATGAAATAAACAGCGGGTTTTGTTAACTTTACTGGCACAAACCACCTACTGCATTCACAGTTCTCTGGTACTGCTGATATGGCTGGCCAAACCATGCAGGAGGTTCTCGGGGGCGGAGGGGAGAGATGTACCCAAGACCAGCAGCCCCAGATGGCCAGGAGCTATTTTGCTCCTTTTTCTCCTTTCTGGACATATTATAGATTACCCTAGCTTAACCTGAAGCTATAACAACATGTCTGAAGGGAAAAAAAAAAGGCAAATTCCAAATAATTCATAAATCAACTTCTGGTTTAAAAATCTCTTGTAAACTAGAGACTTAATATAATATGTGGTTATTGCCCTCCAGGAACTTTTTGAAATGAAGGATCCAAGACATATGAAAGATGAAATTCCGAATATAGGCAACATGTCAGAGCAAAAAGAGTACTGGGTTGGGTGTCAAGAAACCCAGGCCAAAGAGAATTCCAAGGTTTTATACTCTGTGAATCAGAACATAACAGCTGGTAATAAGGAGACTGATGAGAAGACAGTTAATATGAATTTGAAGAGTGGGCTAAGTTTAGTTTTCAGCATTAAAACTGTACTTGTCAGAGAGCCCTCAAATGAAGTCCCATTAGCCACTGAAGTGACAATCTGGGAAACAGGGAACAAGTCTACCTGGATATGCATATTCCAAAGCAACCTCTTCTGTGACGGGAGCTGAAACCATGAGCGCAGATGAAGTCCCTGAAACTATAGTGTAAAGGGAAGTGGAAACTGGGAAACGAAATTTGGGGGAGTGTCTCGAGAAAAAGCTTGAAAAGGAGGCTGAGTACAAAGTGAGGGGGAAAAAAATTCCTGGGAAAGAGTTTCAAGAAAGAGAAGTCCAAAAGCTGTTAAGTTAAGAAGAAAAATAACTGAATCTGATACACTCAGTGCTTTCCTGAAAGACGATTATTTCCATCCCAAAATTTGGGTGAAAAGACAGCAGACACAGCACAGTACCAGAGGATGAACATGGGCCGGGGACAGGCCCAGAACCCGTTTCTAGCATATATTAGCTGTGAGGCCTTAGATGATTCATTTACCCTCTAAATTCCATTTTCTCAATTGCAAGGTGAATCAATACCAATATAATGTAAAATAAAAATTACAGATAGAAAATATAAACTCTTAGCTTAGTTTCTGGCATATTGGATTGAATTATTAACTGCTATAATTATGTTTAAAAAACTCATGTAGAATTATGATTTTCAATTTCAATAGATTTTATTTGAAAAAATTTTAAGGAAAAATGGTTTTCTGACTTCATAGTTACACAGTTTTAGAATTCAGATTATTACAAGTTATTCACTAGAAACTGCTAAGAAATTATTGAGCATGTATACCTAACTCTCTTACCTTGGGCAAGCTGTTCAACCACTCTGTGCTTAGTTTTCTCATCTGTAAAATACGTATACTCTAGCTTACTTCACAAAGACGTTTTAAAGGAGACACAAAACCACCCTGCAAAGTACGTAGCTCTACACAGATATCAATGAGTTCATGATGAAGAAAACTTTTTCCCCCAAATTCTACTTTTCTTAATAAATAGGAGAACCAAGGAACACAGTGGCCATGAAACTTGCTTATATTCAAATCTGAAAGGTGAATGAAATCTTTTAGGTCCTAGGTCTTCATAAAACTGAGCCAAAAGAGTTAAGATTTTAAAAAAGAAAATTTCAGACACTCCAAATAAAACATTCTTTAGTTTTAACTTCAGTAACTGCTTTCTCCTCTTTGTGAAACATACCATTAAAGCCCAAATTCCATTCACTCGTAAAGCAGGATTTTCACTTTGGGTTAGTCCACAAAGTAGCTCTACAGCTCCTGATTCTAAAATTGGCTGTGATTGGAAAGGAGAAAAAACAGTTTTAAAGACAGGTTTGTAAATGAAGTGTATATAATATACACAGCCTGGCACTCTGCCTACGATTTCTTTCCTCCTGTTACCAATTCCAAGCAACCTTCACAAGGCAGGGAGTGAGGTGGCTACAAAAATCACCTTGAGAAGGGCAAGTGTAGGGACAATGACTCTGTCACAGATCCAAAAGCCAAAGTAAAGCCTGTTGTCTCCTTTTTCCCTGTAGTCCTGAAAGACTCAGGAGATAGCCCACTTCTGTGTACGTTGACTCTTGCCCTTGTGATCTGTTACCTAGTTCCACACGCTCCCTGCCCTCCTCTGAGACAGCCACTCCCTGCTCTGCGGCAGCATGTGTGCCAGTGTTCTTCACAAACTGTGACTACGAAGTGACATGGTTGGTTTAGAACAGAACTAACTTCCTTCCAAATTGTTAACCTTATTCATCAATGTGCTGCAGAATTCAGCTTTTGGAACTACTTTCAGGACTACCTATCAATTATACAAGCAAAATAGTCTTGTACTTTTATAGTCAAGTATAGGTATAAATATTTAGTCAAATATTTTAGGTATTAAATGTGATACATTTTATACCTAAAATAGCATGTGTTAGTCTGACGACTTGCTTTATTTATGGTATTTGGCTGAAAATAGGTTTTGATAGTTTCTAAAAAATTCAAACCTTAGAGGACTGATTTACCATCACCAGCGAATGCTTGAAAGGTCTATTTTTGAAGTGGGTTCTAGAAATGTCTTAAGCAATTCAGACTTGCATACTAAGACAAAGGTCAGTGCCTTTCAAGATGACATATTTGAAGAAAAATACACTTTACTAGTACAAACTGTACAGTTGAAAAAAAACTTTTTATTTTAAAATAAGTTTAAACTTACAAGGTAGCAAGACCAATTTAAGGAACTTCCATATATTCTTTTTCCAGACTCACCAATTTTTAACATGCTGCCATACTTATCATCATATCTTGCATTCTACACACCCATATCCACATTATTTACCCTTTTTATGAACCATTTAAAAGTAGAATGAAAACATCATGCCACTTTACCCTGAATACCTCAATGAGTATTTCCTAAGATCAAGGATATTCTCTTAGATAACCATAGAACAGTTACCAAATTCAGAAAAACTGATAGTAAAACAATACTTTTATTAAAACTAGTCCATATTCCAGTTGTGTCAACTAGCCCAATAAATGCTTATACCATTTCCTTCCCTTCCAGTTAAGAATCCAGTTTACTTTTAATACTAAAAAATCAATCATGTTAATGACTCTACACCAGAGCCCATCTACCTTCCTTTCTAGCTAAATATTCTGAAGGTAGCTGTTCAGGATGATTAAAAGTGTCACACTGACTGCAACCACATCATCCTCAGCAGAGATAGGTGCTCTGGTGTCCTATCCTGCCTCCCCTTCTTTCAGAACAACTACCAGTCTCTCCCACTTTGTCCCAAGATTTCCGCTTGCTGAATGACGGTCTCTGAACCACCACCTCATTACTAATGTCTTCCTAAACACCAGTCAAAAGTCTGAAGTATTACAGTGCAGGAAAGAAATTCACCAAAATGGGACACTAAATGCACTTAGTAACGCATGGTGTCCAAACCTAGCTCGTGACTAGGCAGACCAGAGACATTTCAACACTGTAAAACTAATTCTATCAGGTAACCTCTTCCCTTTATTAAAATTTATTTCCATTTTCTCTATCATAAAAACAATGCATGCACAAACAATGTATAAAATGCATATAAGGGGGAAAAAAAATCCCAAATGTAAACCCTCCCTAAATAAGTACCATTAACATTAAAAAGATTACTTTTCAAAATAAAGCTTAAAAAAAAAAAAGATTACTTTTCAGTGCCAGCAGTTATCTCCTTGCAATGCCATGTAATCTTGGTTTACAAAATTGGGTCTTAATTTATTCTTTAGTAAATATAATTTGAAAATAGTCTATTACTTGTGTAATTATTTTCTATATTTACAATTTTAGACAGTTCAGATTGACTATAAGCTATAATATCTTTGAAATAAGCTGCATATGCCAGGCAGAGAAGGGCTAACAGGGAATGACAGCTATATTTTAAAATTAATTTAATGCCCCCCAACATCTAAACATCCAAACAATTCAGAAGTAGTGTTAAACCCCGAGCCTCAAATTTTAATGTCAACTACTGTGAAAATTATTTAACTAAGCTCTAGACTGGGCAGAAGTCATCTAGGAAGAGAAAATCAACACTAACCTCTTTGCTTGGAGAAAATTCAAGAAGGAGATTACATAGCATGGACGATGCTACTACTAGGATTTCATCTGGTGCATTTTGTAAAACCTATGGAATTTAAAAAAAAAGGATACTATTAATAGTTTGCAATCGTGCAGGTGAGATCATCAGAATAAATGAGAACAAAAACAATTTATCTTTTAATCTGATTTCTCATCTTGGAGAGAGAGGAAAGATCCACCTGACACTGAGTGAGACTTCACCTAGTGCTGTCATGATGACTGACCAAGGCCCTCAGGTCTGTCTTGCTGGAGAACTACAGCTCACTGCTACATGGAAAAGGAGACAGACACGAGTTAGGATGGGGTGCTCTGGTTTGAAGACCAGAGAACTGCTCTGAGGCAAGTTAACCCAGTTGATTCCACCACATCAGGCACTTAGGAAACCACAGAACTGCCCGAGGGCCTGAGCCTTTCCATTGCTTCTGGAAGGACCTGTCTGAACAGGAATGTGGATGGATCAAACTATGACACAGGAAGAGCAAGGTGAAGAATTGGTTCTCAGGACTGGAATCACATGGTCCTGACCGTCACTCCTCCACTTATTAGACACGTGAACATAAACACATTTCTTAACCTGTCTGAGACTTCGCAACACTTCCTTGATGGGAATATTTAAGATTAAATGTCATTTGCTGAATAAGGGAAGTGGCATAGCATGGACGTAAGAACGCAGAATGCCTGAATGCAAATTTCAGTTCAATTACGTAATAAGTTTCTGAATTCCTTGCCTGTAAAATGAGGATAATAACAGAGTCTGCTTCAGGGATTTGTATGAAAATTAATACATAAAAAGATTTTAGAGCAGAAACTATCACACAGTAATGGCTACATAAAAATAAGGTTTTAAAGAAGGTAACTCCTTGCCATAATTGCTATCAGACACAATATCAGACTCATACAAGTTATACAGCAAACTATCATGGACTCTTGCTGAACTTAGAGAAAACAACACAGCATGATGACAAAGGTTAATTGCTGTTAGCTATTATCAGAACCCCTTCCTTCTAGATTCAAAGAGAGAAGGCTTCATAAGCACCACCAGTTATATGCCATATCCACTTCAAAGAAATCCTTTGCACTTGGAATCAGACCAGGATCAGGCTTATGACCCCAAAAGGAATCCTAGGAGTTCTAGTTACACAAAATGAAAATGGATCATTAAAAAAAAGAAAAAATTTGGAGAGTTAAATGATTATCTGCTTTCTTCAGCTAAATCAAGTCTGAAGTTCCCATGTTAAGAATAAACAAGAATTACAAAATCGAAGCAATTCTCCTAAAATACTGTGTTTTAAGTCTCCTGTGAATTGTTAGCTGGGTGATAAAGATCAAATCTCATATACTATGCTGGCCAATCTCTGTGTTCGCCATAATCTACTCTAAGACTCTGTTCACCCTTCCCTTCCCTTGCCATGTCCTTCCTACATCTCTATCCATGCTTTAAAGTCATCTTCTTCCAGAAGCCCTTCCAAAAAGAAGTCATTCTATCTTCCTGAGTCCACTGCTATTGTCTGTGACCTCTCTTAGGGCCCGTATTACTGTCCACTATTCAAATTCTTTGTGCAGCCCTGCCAATCTCCTTTCCTACTTACAAACTAAAGCTTTTTGAAAGAATAATCTATAATAATATCTATAGTTTAATTTATCCAGGCCTAAGTGGCACTGCACAAAGTGGGCACTCAAAGAACGCTTATGAATTAAGAGAAATAATGATTTTCCAAAATTATACTACTTAGAATCATTGGTTGAAATAAGTGAATGCCAAACAAGGCTTTAAAAAGTTGCTTTGTTTCTTGTCTATGTGTTCAGGAATTTACAATAATATGAATTCAGGGTAGTGTATTTTGGGAGGAAGGGACGTTCTGTGTCTTGTTAAGAAAAAAAAAATGACTTTCAAAATGTGTATTTTGTAAAAAAGAACCATTAATAAATAGTTACTACTTGTTTCACAAAGTTGCTTTACTTTTATGATTCATTTAAAAAAATATTATTTGTTTTACAGAGATTCATGTGCTTTTACCAAGTTTTATTCTCAAATTAGATAACACTAAATGATAAAACAGAAGACATGCTAGAAAAATTCAAGAAATTCTTGAAAGCAGTATCAGATATAACTTACGAAATTTAGAAGCTGACATCCAACACTGACCAAATAGAATTTCACCAAAATAAGAACAAAAAATAATCCATAAATGAAAGTTTTAGTTAAAACTGAATGCCTACTCTTCTATAGTTTGCTAATCAACATTTAAAAACAACAGACAAGAAAAAGGGGGAAAAGAATCAATAGACATGCAAGCAATCTCTGAACTAAAAAAAACCTAAAAGTACCTGAAATAAATCACTCATTTACTTTCAGGGATTTAATACTATACTTTAAATGTGCAAAACAGTAATAGTTTGATGGTAATTATACCCACATGTACCCAAGTGCACAAATCCTTTTAGACTGCTCACCCAACTTGTGCCCAGGCAGAACTAGTCAGAAACCACTTCTGATTCATATGATAGAGGGGTACTAAGCTGAGCAATCAGAATGAGCAATGAGCAATGGCTCCAGAGAAAATATCTGGAAGCTATTTTGGGAAATAGTAGAGCACTTAAAAAAAAATCTTGAATGGACAGAATCAATAAACTAAGATGAAGCTGCTACAAAAAAGGTGAAATCTAAGAACAAGAAAGAGTGGCAACAGTAAACTCCCTTTCCTGGGGAAGGCACTGGCCCAACCCTTCCAGCTGGTGCCCAGCTTCCACCCGGTGCCCACGGCGCACCCTCCACCACAGTCCTGAAGGCGGCTCAGTCCTCCTTCACACACCACACGTAATGTTTCTGCTCTTCAGGCTATTCCTCTCTAGGAAATCCTCCTGCCTTCCTTCTGCCTTCAAAGTCACTTTATAATCTGACAGAAGCCTCCCCCGACTATTCTGACTAAGTCTACCACACAGAAGCCTCTACTGTAACTGAGGCTTTAAGGTGAGGGCAAGAGCTCTGTAGTACAAATTTTTGGTAGACTTACTGTGCCCAGAGGCTTTCACAGTAGGTACTAAAAAGCAAAACAAAAAGCAAAAAACTTAGACAAAAAAAATCTGCAGATCAAACGCAAAGTATACAGTTGCTTAAAAAAAAAGAAAAAAGATGGTGAGACCACAGTGACCTGTGGTTCTGTAATGTATGAGGGATAACATTATTAGCAGAAACCTGATGCATATTCTAAGTCTCAATTCAGATAATTCTTTCACCTAAACCACCCTTTTTTGTGTGTGTACCCTCAAAGGAAAGACCTTTAGGTCTTAACAAAGAAGTCTTTCTGGAATGGAGAGGCAGGAAGTAACAACTTTTTAAAAATATTAAGGGAGTGCCAAAAGACTAAGAACAGGTTATATCTGTAAATGGCTGATTCCTTTCTTTTTTAACAACTAAAAATCACAAAGACGACTCTGGATCTAAGTCTAAAGTGTAATACTAGTCACGGAGGAAGATCCGATGAATAACTGAAGTTTTATTTAATGCAAGAAAGCCAGGTGTGGACTTCCCTTGTCACACGAGATGCTGACCTCAGAAACACAGTCCGCCTGTTCTAAAGAGGCTTAGAACATAGATCGGAGGAGGTAAATGTTCACAACGCTTTAACATAAAAATCAGACACACTCCTAGGTCAGGGAGAGCTGTCAGCTACCTTGCCCACTAATGGCTCTGCGGGAATAGGTGTGGACTTGATGTTTTCTTCTTACCTTCATTAAAGGTTTCCACACGGCATGATCCTGGAAACTGGTTCGAAGCTGCTGCACAGATCTAGATAAACTGTGCAAACATCTACAAAGAATAATCAAAATTAGCTTCACAAGAAGCCAAAACTTTTCCTTTTAAAACACACTGCTGGGCATTGCACAATTACTAATATACATTTCAAGTTTATCTACACACAGCGTTAATTCAACTACTTCAGGACTTCATGGGCTTTTCAAGCTAGTTTCTCTGTTAAATAGTGTTACACACTGTATGAATTCACCTGAGAATACTGTCAAGTAACATTTGGATTCTGTGCTTACTCGGTGAAGGTCCGGAAAGGAAAAAGGTTAAACACATGGCAAAGGATTTTTATTCAGGCCATTTAAAGCTCATACCTGACGGCAGCTAACCGCACCTTGACACTAGACTCAGACAAGCCAGTCACAATTCGGTCCATCATATTTTCAGTGTCAATGATCTGGAGAAAAAGGTTAATGCTGCATAAATAACAACACGAAGATGACAAACTTCACTGCTTGTAAATGCAAGTATGTTAATGTCCATTTTACGCTTAATGCTGTTTTTAGCAAGAGTTTTGGCCTCTGGAACAATCACTTTGCAGTGGGGGCAGACAGCTGATCAGAAAGGTGTGACTACCCCACCAAGGAACTGCCAGGCGGAATGGTAGGCGTAAAGGGCAGATTATGTTTTCTTTATTTTTAAAGACACTTAAAACAATAATTACATGTGATAAATATTGTGGTGGTGTTGCATAAATAGTTTTGAGAAAAAGCAAGATATAACTGAACTACCATTGGGCAGGTTCCTGCCAGAGTGAATTTCTCGAAAAATCATGGTCCACACTCAGTCCTTAAGAAATCTGTGGGTTTCTGACAGAGCCATCCTGTGGCCACTCTCTTACCAAGCAAACTGAAACTAAGCTAAATATTTAGAAAAGTAATCTTTGCCAACTTTCATTGTAGCACTAAGTCCTGCTACTTGTAATCATTACAGTCATGAAGCTTTATTATTTTTTAAATTTAGGAAAAAGAAAGCCTATGATTTTCCAATGTAGAGGCACAAAATAGTATGTGGAAGAAATTAATTTGTGTGGTCCTATGAAAAAACAGCATATTAGAAAAAAAGCTAATGCAATCACAACACAAATATTAACAAAAACAACTACTATTTGTTGAGCACTTCTATGTGGCAGGCATTGTGCTAGTAAGTATGTTACATTCTGAGAATTAAGCCTTTTGTAGGCATTATTATTCCCCATCAGCACATTAGGAAATTGAGGATTCTAGATAACTGAGAGTTTGCCTAGCATCACAGAGCTGAGATAGGAATCCAGGCATCAGACTCTGGAGTCCTCATGCGCAGCCACACTTGTAATACTGCCATGGTTAGAGAAGGGGTGGGTCTGTGCTCATCAGGTAGCTCCCAGTGCGGGCAACACAACTGGAGTCATTATTTTCACCCGGGAGAACACCCGGTTGGGCAAACACGTACAAAGATCACCTGTGGAGTTTAACAAATTCCCAGGCCAATTAAATCGGATTCTCTGTGCTGGGCCCAGGCACCCGTATGTTTTTAGAAAGCTCCTCAGAGTCCAGTGTGCAGCAAGGTTGAGCGCCACTGACCTAGGCTAAAATGAGAGGCGTTAGAAGCCTGCCCTCAGAACAGGACAGGATGGGAAATCTCAGGATGTTCAAGCCAAACGGGACGAGAAGAATTGAAATGAACGGTGCCTGGGGGAAATCTCAGGATGTTCAAGCCAAACGGGAAGAGAAGAATTGAAATGAACGGTGCCTGGGAGAAAGACCATCGACTATTAAGAACAGGCAACCACACTGCAGTCATAGGGCAGGAGGAATGCTCATTTTAAAAAAGAAAAAAAAGGTAATGATTTGCAGGTTCCAAAGTGGCTGATGAAAACTTACATGTTGATCTATTTCTCAGCCTAGATCAGACCTCATCTCATCCTTACCTTTGTGTCCTCCCTGTCATCTCCAGCCCCTGAACACCACCCTTCTCACTGTCTATCAACCTGACCCTCATATATCTTCTCTTTGACCTGGATGTCATGCTCAGATACTCCACATATTAATTAGACTCCTTTCCACTGTCCTCCCACCACTCAGTTCTGTTGCAGATCCCAAAATGCTGACTATTTACAATAGCTAGGACATGGAAGCAACTTAGATATTCACAGAAAGATGAATGGATAAAGAAGATATGGTACATATATACAAGAGAATATTACTCAGCCATAAAAAGGAACAAATTTGAGTCAGTGGTAGTGAGGTGGATGAGCCTAGAGCCTGTTATACAGAGTGAAATCAGAAAGACAAAAACAAATACTGTATATTAACACATAAATATGGAATCTAGAAAAATGGTACTGATGAAAACTATTTGCAGGGAAGCAGTGGAGATGCAGATGTAGAGAACAGACTTGCAGACACAGCAAGGAAAGGAGTGGGTGGGACGAATGGAAAAAGTAACAATGACATATACATTCTATTATGTGTAAAACAGATTACTAGTGGGAAGCTGCTGTATAGCACAGGGACCCCAGCCTGGCACTCTGTGATGGCTGAGAGGGGTGGAATGCGGGGAGGAGAGAGAGGCTCAGGAGGGAGGCAACTTATGTATACTTAATGGCTGATTCTTGTTGTTGTATGGCAGAAACCAAGAACATTGTAAAGCAATTTTCCTCCAATTAAAAATAAACAAACAAAAAACCCTGCTGATATTAGAATAAAAAACCCACCAACCCTGCCTGCCTGGTCCCAGGGCATGCCACCCTGGCTCACGGTGGGCCCACGAGCCTCGCACTCCGATGCAGGAGACACCGTTTTTCTCACAATGTTTATCTCCTCCTTCTAGTGCTTCTATTCTCCCTCATACCCTCAGTCCTTCTGTGCTCACCTCATTCTCCAGGGACACTGCTTTCTTTCTGGGACACAAGTTGCCTCAACTTCCTTCTTCTCATTAACATGTCTCCATACTTTTCTTCACTCCTGTTGAGGCTGGGTACTTCCAGCTCAAAGCCCTTCTCGCTTCTCCACTCCTCTTCTTCTATCTTTACTCTGCTCTACCCCACTGAGTCCCCTTCCTACGTCTGCCCCACTGCCCATTCCCACTTCTATTTAAAAGACGTAAGTGCCCAAACTTTAGACTTTTCACCCCTTCCCTTCCTTAAATGGACATGCATCCCAAAGCTCTGTTCATCCTCACTCTACATAAATGAAAAGGCTGTGACTTTGAAATCAGCTTGATATGGATACTTGCTTTTCCTGAACTTTAGCTTCATATTCCTAACTGCCTGCTCAATGCAAACTTAGTTTCCATGAAATCTAACCCATTATGTCCCACACTGAGTTATCTTCCCTCCTAAATGTGCTCGTTCCTCATGTCTGTCTCTGTCACTCTGTTAAAGGTGTTATTATTCTCCCCATCACCCAGGCGCTACATTTGTTAATTCTGATTTCATCTCTTCCTGAACACCCAATCAAGTGATTTTGCACTCTACACCTTTTATTCATTCTCTTACTGATCTCACTCCAAAAAACTTATTAGGACCTTATTAGTATTTCTTTGGGATTACAGCCTTTCCCAAGTTATCTCATCTTCTGTGCTACAGCAGCTGTCAAAGACTGCTTGACTGACAGGTCCCTTCAATCAGGCACTAGCCACTGTTCTTGACAAAGGCAAGGCCAAACCACGGGCCTTTGGCACGGGAAGGAAATTAGAAGTTGGGGCAAAACTCTGGGCACTGAACAGCTAGATGCAGAAGTCCGAAAGCTCCTCCATGACTTGGGAAGTAATTCCTACTTAAGAATAAGGGATAACTTGGGAGAAACAGTTCCCTGTATTGAGTGTAATCACATTACCAGAAAATAAAGTGTTGAGGGCTGGGAAAGGCGCAGGGGCAGGGACACCTGATTACGCTCCAAGACCCGAGAAATACTATTAGACTGGCTCTGCTGCTTAAGAAACCTGGGCACAGTAAATACAGACGTGTTAGAGGCTCCTGGACAATATTTATTGGCCACATCCCACCAAAGATGGAAATCTGCCAAGGCACAGGACAGGTGTAGTAGTCATGTAGACATACAGATCCATTCCTGCGTCTGAGCAACTCGCTTGACCTCTCTGGGCCTTCAGGAAAATGAGGGGATGCAACAATAATTATTTTACTTCCAATTCTTTGAAGTTAGGGAAATAAAAATCGTATAAGTCTGTCTGGGCAAAACTGCAGTGATGTTCAGAAATGACATGGGGAGCCAGGTTGGTTAGAAGAGAATGGAGATAGTGCAGCACAGGGGGACAAAATCAGGGAGCAGGCAAGGAAGGGCAAACAGGACACAGCTCCTATTTACATGCCCGCATTTATCTATTCAGCAAATATCTGCGTGCCCCCTGAGTGCTAGGCATGGTTTTAAAACTTGAAGATACAGTGATGGAGGAGAGAGAGCCCTTGTTCCCAATAAACTTATAGTGTTGAATAAGCAAGTGCAATCAACTATTTAATGAGTGCTATGGCACTTGAATCTATGTCAGTAAGAGCACTTTAGGAATGACACAAGTCATAGGTCTAAGGCAAACAGAGTGAAATAAGTACAAAAGGTAAGTAGGAAAAACGCCCATTCTTAAGAGTGGGAGTTCTATTATCAACTGGGAAGTGGACATTAATTCGAGCAGAAAATGTTCTGGCTCAGACCAGAGAACACTGGAGAACTGTGCTAGTGGTCAGTCACTGAGACATAGAGTGGAGCTTTGAACTTTCTTTCAAGTTTCCTGGGGGGTGTGATGGCTAACACTTCGGGGATAGAGGGGAGCTTTAAGGTAGATGGAAAACCTCGCTCCTGATTTAGGATATCAAGTAGTAGAACTATCTGGAAGTATATTCCCTTCAGACTATTGGTCACAGTCTATCAACATGTCTGCAGTAGGAGGCCCAGATTTGTAACTAAATTCATCATAGCGGAACCCTCCTAGGGTTCCAGAGAGCACACTACTTAAGTGTCTGATCTACCTTTTCCATTAAGGTATCAGTCGGGGAGCAAGTGGGTAAAAATGATGCAAAGTCAGAATGTGAATGAATTTAGGTTTCAAACTCCAAAGAGTGCCCTGAGAGGCTACATGAATGAGCAAAAGAATCTAACTGCAATTGTAGCCTTGAGCATACTGAGACATCTATGCAGGGATAAAAGGAGCACTGTAGTGAATACACTAACCAAAATGAGGATTAAAATGTGATTCTGTTCAGTTCAGTTGCTCAGTTGTGTCCGACTCTGCAACCCCATGGACTGTGGCACACCAGGCCTCCCTGTCCATCACCAACTCCTGGAGCTTGCTCAAACTCATGTCCATTGAATCGGTGATGCCATACAACCATCTCAACCTCTGTCACCTCCTTCTCCTCCCACCTTCAATCTTTCCCAGCATCAGGGTCTTTTCCAGTGAGTCAGTTCTTCGCATCAGGTGGCCAAAGTATTGGAGTTTCAGCTTCAGCATCAGTCCTTCCAATGAATATTCAGGATTCGTTTCCTTCAGAATTGACTGGTTGGATCTCCTTGCTGTCCAAGGGACTCTCAAGAGTCTTCTCCAACACCACAGTTCAAAAGCAACAATTCTTTAGTGCTCAGCTTTCTTTATAGTCCAACTCTACTGGAAAAACCATAGCTTTCACTAGACGGACCTTTGTTGGCAAAGTAGTCTCTGCTTTTTAATACGCTGTCTAGGTTGGTCATAGCTTTTCTTCCAAAGAGTTAAGTGTTTTAATTTCATGGCTGCAGTCACGATCTGCAGTGATTTTGGAGCCCAAGAAAATAAAGTCTGTCACTGTTTCCATTGCTTCCCCATCTATTTGCCATGAAGTGATGGGACCGGATGCCATGATCTTTGTTTTCTGAATGTTGAGTTTTAAGCCAGCTTTTTCACTCTCCTCTTTCACTTTCATCAAGAGGCTCTTTAGTTCTTATTCACTTTCTGCCGTAAGGGTGGTGTCATCTCTGTATTTGAGGTTATTGATATTTCTCCCAGGAATCTTGATTCCAGCTTGTGCTTCATCCAGCCTGGCATTTTTCATGATGTACTCTGCATATAAGTTAAATAAGCAGGGTGACAATATACAGCCTTGACATACTCCTTTTCCAGTTTGGAGCCAGTCTGTTGTTCCATGTCTGGGTCTAACTGTTGCTTCTTGGAGGTAGGAAAAAGTTTGGAATCAAATCCAGAGAAACAATTTTCAGGTCACCTGGGAAGGAGTTGGCAGTGGCCACTGCCACAGTAGCTCTCTGACCCACGTGAAGTCTAACAAAGCACTGGATAGCTTCTCAGATGTGGGGCTGGAAAGCCAAATACAATAAAACACATTCTCCAAGGTGTCTTTCAACAACCCTAGTACTGTGCTGTAGAGTTAATAATGATGGACAGCCAGTCCTAGTCCCTGCAAAGGATCTTTACGTCTTTCCAGGTATAAGAGCAATGACAAGTGGGGTCTGAAGTTGTTCTACCTCATGGTTCTTGGAGATTCCTCACCATAGCTCAGCAAATATGCCCTGTGGCATAGCTTGTTGAATCTGCTCTGAGAGAAAGATACACAGACATTGCGTCTGGCCAGGAGGAATATTAGTAACGGACTGAATTCTCAGAGTGGAGTCATCTCTCTTTCCCTGCTCTTCAAGGGGACTGGTTTGTACCTTTAACTACAGAATTAAAGCATATAAAAAATGCTGTACCCCAAACTGACCACATTTGAGGTCAGTGGGCTAGGTGCTATGTACCCTCTGCTGGTGTCTTCATCACTACATGCTTTTGATAAGCTTTTTGTCTCTGACATTGGAGCTCTCATAGGGGCAGATGAAGATCTACTGGAATAGCATGTGAGGCCCCTGTTTTGGGACAGGAGATCCCTATGGCCTGGGGGAGAGAAGGGGTCAGCCTAGAGGGTCAGGGGGAAAATGTGGAACCCAGGTTATCCTAAGGCAGAAGTGCATGGCATACATGGGAATATTACCAAGTTAAAGGTGAAAGTAAAAGTCGCTCAGTCATGTCAGACTCTTTGCAACCCTATGTGGCCTTGGCTTACAAGGGAATTCCCCAGCCCTCCATGAGCTCTAGTGGATCTATGACTTAGTTGTGGCCAAGTCATAAACCACCTCTTTCTCAGAAAACTGAAGAACTGAAGGGTCAGAGAGCTAAAAACAAAACAAAAACAAAACAAGACACAGCTACTCTTCCAGCACGATCCAGGATGAAACATTTTCCAAGTACTGCAAACTTCAGAGTGGACTTTGAACTTGATGAAATTAGATGAAGATGTGGAAATGGAAACCTGGCAGATTCTTAGCGGCGTCACCAAACTTCTTAGACAATTCAAAGCAGGTGGGCTCAGTTATTTATGCTAATGTGCACAATGGCCAGATAAACACAATTCCAAATGGGCTTCCGTGAAAGGTTCCTAGAAAGAGTTCCAACAGAGGATAACAAAACAGAACTGTCCAGAAAGAGTGAAGACTTGGAATCAAACTTTTAAGTCAGAAGACACTGCCATCTAAGATGATAAAGTATCAAATCCAGAAAGTCTAGTTAAAGCAGCAAGGACCAAGCAGTCAAGCAGACTGTAGCACAAGGAGGTCAGGGAGAAAAAGTAGGTCTGGCAAGGAAAAAGGATCTACAAGAGCCCTGAACCTGCTATGTCAACACTTCAGTGTCACAAGTGTCAGTCTCAGGGCACACACTTGGGTCTTCCTACTTGGAGCCATTTACATAAGGTCCAGCCCCTCATCTAAGTTATCTTTTTAAAAGATGAGCCCTGTGAACACAAGATCAGATGACAGTGGAGTTGGCTGGCTTTGGAAATGAGGTAAAGGCTAGGAGGATGAAGAGGGGTTAAGAGATAACGAAGTAAACACTGGAGTGAGGTAAGTACAGCCAGCTGATCTGGTAGACTGAGTAGCATTTGCAGCGGACTGGGGAGGGATCTGTTCCTACAAGTAGAAAATCAAACTTTTCCTAGGTTTTAGGATGTGAGCATACTGATTTTGCCACAGAATACTTTAACTAAAGGATATGCTGCCATGCATATCATGGAAATGCTCGAGCACTTAATATTTATAACTCCTGAGTACATCCTCATGCCATTACTCCTTTATTAAAACAAAGCAAAACAAACTAAATCCCCCAAAGCACATGGCCTTCCATGAATCAAGCAAGGACAGCTGCAATGCTAGCTCTTAAACAGGTTCAACTGGAAACCCAACCCTCTTACTGAATTCTCGTGGCATTAATGGCAGCAGACATAACTCTCTGAAAGAACTAAATGAACTTATGGCTGTTAATTTTTACTTGAATAATGTTCAAATCTACACAGGTTTTGGAAATAAACTCTGTAAAGGTTTAAAAATCTACAGAGGTCTTAGAAATAAACTTCTTTATTGACAATGAGGTCTTTGAAGTTCAGAAAGATTAAGTCACTGATTCAGGTTCTCTAGGCAAAAGGCAAATTTGGGGCAAGACAATTCCACCTGATTTTCTGGCTTCTAGTTTGAGGGCCTTTCTGCTCACTGTGCTTAAGGATGAGATATTTGCTTAGCCTCAGTTATGAGGCTGAGGCCTGAGTTTGAAAATTAGGAATGAAGAGAACTTAAAAGTTTTCAGGGTTGTAGGAACTA
The DNA here is from genome assembly GCF_029378745.1 of Bos indicus. Lineage (NCBI taxonomy): Eukaryota > Metazoa > Chordata > Mammalia > Artiodactyla > Bovidae > Bos > Bos indicus. The sequence continues at coordinate 131,240,086 of NC_091760.1, forward strand.
CAGATTACCTATTGACATCCTAGGCCAATAAAGATTAATATATACTACACAAGGCAAGAAAGGGCATTGCTAATAAGCTAGACAAAGATAACAGAAAAGGTCTAATTCACAACACCTACATGAAAGAAAAATGACAAATCATTCAGCCTGGGTTGGGAGTATAAATGCCAAGGATCAGAGAGGTTGCAAGTCAATGAAGAAAAGTTAAGAGAACACTGAAGAAACCACAAGAGTGAGTTGTACTGACTGTGAAATTCAATTCCCTTATAATCTGCTCTCCATTCTAGAAGCAGGACCCAGCTTCAGCAGATACCAACTAAACAGACTAATATTCTACTGTTCTCAGGCTGCAAGCCCTACGTGCTCTGGATGAGACCTGCAGGTTTTCCCCAACTACAGCCTATTCTGTCATATTTTTGCCACTGCTCCATACAAGATTTTCTGACATTTTCCTCTAGCAAATATTTAAAGAAAAAAGGGTAATTTTTTACCAGAGACTTTTTTTTTCTCTAAAATATACACAGTTTCAGCTCAGACGGTAAAGCGTCTGCCTACAATGTGGGAGACCTGGGTTCGATCCCTGGGTCGGGAAGATCCCCTGGAGAAGGAAATGGCAACTGACTCCAGTATTCTTGCCTGGAAAATCCCACGGACTGAGGAGCCTGGTAGGCTACAGTCCATGGGGTCGCAAAGAGTCGGACACGACTGAGCGACTTTACTTTCACTTTCTCTAAAGACAGATTACTGATCAAAACTATATCCTGGAGTCTCAGTAAACATTTTACAAGGCATTTCTTCCCTTCTCTCAGTCTTCCATGGCTCTTCATTTCCACATTCATACCAAACTTCTCTAACCCCAGTCTTGGGAGACAGGGTTGGGGGAAATAGTATACGTCCTCTCAGCCAGAGAAACTGAAAAACCAAACATCATAAGAGTTGGTCTGCAGGGCCTCCTTTTGGTCCTTTCTCTTGAAGGCATTGAACTAAATTAACATCTAAGCTCTCCTGCAGGTCCAAGCCTGGGAGCAGTATCACTGCTTTAGGAGTGGAGGACAAAGAGGAGGGGTTCTTAGGGTGGGCCTTCTGTATTTCATTCTTGCTTTTAAGCCTCTTTAAGTGGCATTTTGTCATTTCTACCTCTGGACCTTTTTATCTTCTTAAAGTGAAAGTAGCTCAGTCATGTCCAACTCTTTGTGACCCCATAGATTGTAGCCCACAAGGCTCCAGTGTCCATGGAATTCTCCAGGCAAGAATACTGAAGTGGGTAGCTGTTCCCTTCTCTAAGGAATCTTCCCAACCCAGGGACTGAACCCACATCTCCCATACTGCAGGCAGATTCTTTATCGTCTGAGCCACCAGTGAAACCCAAGAATACTGGAATGGATAGCCTATCCCTTCTCCGGGCAATCTTCCCGACCCAGCAATTGAACCAGGGTCTCTTGCATTGCAGGCAGATTCTTAACAGCTGTGAAACTTCATTTATGTTAAGTGTTTAAGAGAAACACTCCAAAGTTCTAAACTTTTCTACAATGTAGAGAAAAAAATAGGAGAACTCTCTTGGCCCAAACTGTCCTTCTCTTGAAACTAAAAATATAAATACAGCATGTGAGAAATACTTATAACATCTAAAAATCGATCAACACTTCCTCAGTCAAAAACATACTTCTCTACACATAAGAGTTCAATTTTAAAAGTTCAACCACTAGCTTTATGGCAGAACAAAACCTAAACAGCTGCTGAATTACACTTTTATTTTAGCATATAGACAAAACCATTATAAGTGAGTATTCAAACAACAGAACTAGAAACTTCCCCTCCATCTCCTACTGTTTTTCAGGGGTCTGAATGACGTGCTGCCCCAAGAACCATGCAACACAATGGCTTGCTCAGTCCCTGTTCCTCAGCACAAAGCTGTGCACGCAACAGTCTTAAATATCCTACAGGTTGGCTGGCTGACTTCTGATGCCCAGACATACACAATTTACTCAATAAATACAAGCACAGTTATCTATCAAGTACTGCATTTATGGAGCTTACATTCTAGTTATGAACATTATAGCTTGATAAGAGATAACTACTAAAAGATTTCAAAATGCTGCCTCAAGTTCAAATCTATTCCATAAGGAAGCCGTCTATAAAATAAAATTCTGAGATGATATCATTAACTCTGGATGCTTCCTTTCCAGAATATTAATTTATAGTGTAGTCATATCAAGATAGTGGCCTTAGAAACTAAATCTTCAGTGGATGTAGAAGGAAAACAGATATGGAGATCTTTTATTTCTTAATATCTTAGAAGGAAAGGATGAGAATGCTTTTAAGTAAACTTCTTTATAATATATAAATGGACTTCAACTACAGCCTTATTTTAATCATATCTAGGTAGATCAAAGCAAAACTGGCTTTCAATGTAGATGAGACATTTTACACACACATGAGGCGCTAGAATTACTACACAGCAATTTAGTGTCTCGTTCCTTAACTGCTTTAAGTTGTAGGCTCCCACAAGCTACATACAAGTCTAGTACTTTATTCTTGGAATACAGGAGGAGGTATACCATAAATGCCACATGAATAAATGGATGTGACTAATGCATCTCATTATTCACTCTGTACCAAAAACTATGTGAGAGAAAAAACACATTTTCTGAATCTTATACTTTGCAACCACTTAATACAGATGATTAAGTTTTCTGAATTCAGAGCACTTTTTTTTCAGACTATCACATATCTCCCAGTGGAATTTCTTGCCATTTCATAATTTGGCTCTAGTGGGCATTTAATTTTAGATGAGTAAAGTAATGAAGTGGTTAACAGCACAGGCTTTGGAGTGAGAGAGACTGGAACACAATTTAGGGGCTACCACTTATTGGTGGATGGTCTTGGTCAAACCATTTGTTTCCTGATCTGCAACAGCTTACCTTACAAGGTTGTATAAGGTTTAAGGGAGATAATGTGCTAATGCACCTTTATCAGCACAGTGCCCAGCACACACTAAGTGCTCAATAAATGGTAGTTCTGCTAAGTTTGGTTTCCCAAACAGATGATCTCTTGATGTAAATATCTGAATTACATGATTTTTACATGCCCCATACCACGGTGCTGCAGTCTATGGTGTCGCAGAGTCAGACACGACTAGGTGACTGACCAACAACGCCTAACACAATGTTTCATATGTAGTAAAGGCTAAATAGATATTTACTTAATAATGGAACTGGATGGATCTTAATTTTTCTCTTTGACAAGGTGAAAAATCTTATTCTGACAATTCTGCTAATCAATATACAGAATCTAAGGTTTCCTATCATAACCAAAAGCCGTAATTACCATCCAATTTGTCTGGGATCTGTCACATGCCAAAATCATTCAAACAAGGGAAACAGCACGTAGGACAGCATCCAGTGGCAATGTCATACTGTCAACACTTGACAATGCCGCTCTTTCAGGAAGTCAGACAACTGATCTCCAAGTCACCCCCCGCCACCTCCCCGCCTCCCCTCTGGTTTTGGTAGGGCCCCATTTCTTTCTACAGTCCAGTATGAAGAAGAGAATGAGAAATACAGTTTTTCATCAAACTGGTTTATGGGTGTTTCTATTTAGCTATGCAGTTTTAGCACAGGGTGAGCAAAGTTTTTCTGCAAAGGGCCAAATAGTAAACTTTAAGGTTTTCTGGGCCATGTGATTGTGCAAAATAGCCACAGGTAATGCATAAACAAGTCAACATGGCTATATTCCAATAAAACTTGATAGATATTTCATCAATTATACCTCAATAAAGCTGAAAAGAGATACAGAGGAAGAAAAACTTTATGGACACAAATTAGAATTTAATTTACTTTTCATGTCAGGAAATATTACTCTTCTTTTGGTTTTCTTCTTCCAACCATTTAAAACTGCAAAAACCATTTTTAGCTCACAGGCTACACAGGTGATTATTACACAGGTGATAAGTACCCACAGGATATAGTTTGCCAACTCCTGTGCTAGTATCAATATAGCGAAGTATGCAGCACTGATTCTGGTTCTTCATCACAAACTCAATCTTCTCAAGGTCTACTTCTGCACAAATATTTTATCATCCCAATTAATTAATTCATTTCTAGATAGAACATTCTTGAAAATCCAACCAAGTCACTAATTTTAGCTCTACATAGACCATAATGTAATATGGTCTTTAATATATACCATATTTTAGCCAATTTCTTGGTTTATTAGACATCTGTCTTAATTATATTATAAACAACTAATGAAACAACCAGTTTGTACTTCTTATGGAAAAAAAGAACAAGAACTGTCATTCAATGATTTATGTAACTACAATACCACAAAAACAGTATAACTCTCAATTTTATGTCTCCATTTAATGAAAGTCTAAACTCATTGCTTGATTGTATAAATACCTCTATTATGTATATAGCATTATCGCTCCCAGGTTTGCTTCTTTCAGTATGTTGAAGGCCAAGGGTCTTAATACTGTGGACAAGTGGCAAAACCTGGTCCTGTCATGGTGAACTCTTTAAAAAATACTTACCATCATGAATCAGTGTTGCAGAGTTCATTTAAAATTCTTTAGTAGATTAGCTTTCAGATGATAACTAACAATTTAACCACAGATTAAATCAAGTAATTCTGAATTCTGAATGAATTGTTGTTATTCAGTAGCAGAACCAAGTCCTGAAGGGTGCTATTTCTGTGATACCGTCGAAAACCTTCAAAATGTTCAAGGCATTTGTTTCAACATGTAGACTAATGCTTAGAAAGAATTCTCTGCATCTGCCTGATTTCATGGCAGAGACAAATACAGAATTTTGACAGTATACCTTTTAGATAACCATTTAGAATTACTGAACTTCACAAAATATTTAAAAATATAAACTCATGGTACAATTATACTGTTACACAGAAGACCAATTATAAAATAAAATAAAGCTACAACAAATGATTAAAAAAGTTCAAAGTGAAGTGCTTATTAAATTTTTGAGATATTAAAAAGATAGTAAGAAAAACTGGCCTAAATTTACAAATACACTTTAAAATCATATAACTTCAAAAACACAGAAGATTTACATTTGTTCAAAATTTGAACATGTGCATTTGGGATATGGTTTCTGAAGAATGATGATTCTTTGGAGAAATGACATCTATGGTAATCATAGACAGTAATAATTAATACTTAGATAAAGTTAGATAGAATTTGGTCTCTTTACTTTGCTCAAGACATCTACTACCTATGATTTTAACCAATTATTGATTTATATTGTAAATTCTATTTCACTCCAAGAAAAACAAAAGTGTTTTTGTGCTTCAGAGGGCACGGAATAGCAACAAAAAGGTTTTGAAAATGAGTATTTTAAATATATTTTAAAATATAAGAGTAGGAAGACAACTTATTAATAAAAGATAAACTAAGGAAAGACCTATGCTTCTGAATTATATTCTTTTTACTAAAACAAATAACTAATAGTCTTGGAAATTTATAGCACAAAAGCAGTCTTCACTATAAACCTTTTTATTTATGCCCCAATATCATTCAATTTTTTTCCCTAATACACTTAAAAATATATTTATCTTTAATCTTCCAATAAAATTATTCATGGAAGGTATTCTAACAAATGCTTCCATTTATTGAGCACCTACATGCACCATGCTAGATATTTCAAATACATTGTATCTCAAACTAAAATGTCCCTGCAGATAAAAGTTCCTCTGCTAGGAAAAAGAGGGTATAAGACAAAGTCTCAATCTTCTTTTTGCTTTCCTCATTTTTCTCTGCCTATACTTCTCAAAAAAACTGTCTAAGAAAAAAAATTGCTATTTAAAAAGAAAATATATCTCACCCTTGGCTACCTTCTTCACATGTGTTATGTAAAAACCACTGTGACTAGTCTTTTTCCCCTTACAAAGAACAGAAACTTAAGATTTCGTGTTTTTGATTCTTGAAGATAGAACAGGCATTTAGAAAACATCAAAATATTAAATTATTCATTTCCAAATTGATTCAAGGATAGGTCCACTGATATCACCATATCCACTTTAATTGGTTCCAAATAATTCTTTGAGCCCCTTGCAAATTCTTACTGGCATTTCCTTACTTTTCTCTGACTTACTAAGGTTTTATTATAAATTCTGAATATTAGGGCTATGTCTTTACTTCTCTTTATCACACCTTCTGTTTTCCCCCCTCTCTCCACCCATCTAACATTATTTATACAATGTAGGCAGTTCAATCAATCTATGTAGAATTAAATTACTGACCTTCATTAATTATGATTTTCATAAAAATCTGACATTCATTAATTGGGAATTATTTTATCCAGTTGTATATCACTTTACAGAATAGGCTGATTTCTAAGAGTTGGGCTAATTTCTATAAATCAAATCATACTTTTATCCCTAGGGGAAAAAACTGTGCAGATTCACATTTGTGAGTGCTATATATCTTTAAAAATCACACATTTAGAAAGGAAAAAACTAAGAAATGGTAAAAAATTATTTCAAAATTAAACAAGTACCATATCATAAAACATGTTCTCTTTGATCTGTATCAAAGTAAGTACAAGACATGCCCTTGGAATTGTTTGCCTCTTGAAAATAGAAAATTCCTATACCCCCTCTATGCTAAGTATAGTGAAACCCCTTGCCTGTATGATCAGATGTAGGTTTTCTCTATTTTAAATCTCCTCTCTTCACATACCCGTAGAATTGCTACAAAAGTTATGAAAGTTCTTAATGCAGAGAGGTCCATTTATAATACAATTAACAGTGCTTAACAATCCAATTTTGCAATATGGTTCAATTATCTGCTTGGTTTTTTTTTTTTTCCCATTCATCCATTTATTCTTCAAATACTAGTTAAGTGTCAACTATGCACTCAATAGTATTGTAGATGCTGGGACTACAGTCAGGAACAAAATATTTTAAAAAATCCCTGCCCTCGTGGGGCTTACAGTCTAGTTCCATAAAGGAGATCTCCAGCTAAAATAAAAGTACTCAAAATCCAAGAGGAAAGCTTTCTGAAAGGCTCCATTAGTCTGATATCTCAAAGGAGCAAAGGCTACAATAAGTACTACATTAACATTTGTAACGTGTTTTATCAAAAATAAAAATAACATCTAGTTAAGTTTATTAATTTCCTTAAATTTTAATTTATTCATATTTAATATACTCCTAATTTTCCTCAATTTACACTTCCTAGCTATTTCTGATAAATTCTATAACCTCCTTGAAGAAAGTAAGAGAGACAATCCTTTTAAATTTCCAACCTAATTGATGATCAATAGATACCAATCAAGAGATGGTCTTCAAAAAAGCAGTTCTTTGTTATAAAACAATGGACTTCACAATTACAGGACTGTTTGCCACTGCTGCTTCTGCATGACTTAACCAACTGACTGGGGTTTTGATTGGGATACCAGTACTTGAAATAATTTGTTAGTTTTCTAACTTGTTTGTTACCATCCCATTAACCGAACTTACACTTCTTAGTCAGCATTACTATGTGGTAAAGGAGAAGGCAATGGCATCCCACTCCAGTACTCTTGCCCGGAAAATCCCATGGACGGAGGAGCCTGGTAGGCTGCAGTCCATGGGGTCGCTGGGAGTCGGACACGACTGAGCGACTTCACTTTCACTTTTCACTTTCATGCATTGGAGAAGGAAATGACAACCCACTCCAGTGTTCTTGCCTGGAGAATCCCAGGGACGGGGGAGCCTGGTGGGCTGTCGTCTCTGGGGTCCCACAGAGTCGGACATGACTGAAGCGACTTAGCAGCAGCAGCATGTGGTAAAGGTTATCATTAGAAACTAGACTTTCCCCATGGCAAAGATTACCTGGCATTTTACTTAATTTTTACCTGGCATAGTTGTCAGTGCAGGCACTGCTATTGTGCTCTGGACCCTTCTTTCACCGAGCTCTCAATTCCTACTCTGCCCTTGCTTTCTCTAAGCAAAATCATGAATTATCTAAGTTTAATATGGCCAGTCCACATCTGCTGTCAAGCTGAGCGGTCCTTCATCTTTTCTTGGGCTTCTTCTCCCTCTTCATGTCACAGCTAATGGTAATGGTTTCGACTTTCACCGCAGGACACTTTCCACCCTCTTTCACTGACAGGACACCACAGGAAATCAGGAAATTTGTAGGTATGCCACAGAGTGATAAAGGATGCCAAGCTAGGAATAAGGATACCGACTTTGTTCTGCACAGGATACCAAAAGATCCAGAGGTATTAAAGGAAATGTCACTCTGCATATGATTTCTGCATTTTCATTTCTATATTTCTCTCTATATATATTCATTCAACAATATTCATTGAGTGCTTATGAGGTTCTGGGACTGTTACACAGTTACTTTTAATGGGAACACACCAACACTGCTTCAAAGCAGGACTGGTACATCTCTGACCTATAGGTCATATTCAGTCTTCAGCTTAATTCTGTGTGGCCCAGAGAGAAGGTATCAAGAAATGAAATCACAGCAGGCCTTAAGAGGTCTTTAGAAGCAGTAAGATAGAAAGAGCCATAATTCCATGAAGAGAGGAGGCCTGTATCTTTCTCCTTTACTTCTGTGTATACCTCTCACTGTCTCTAGTTCTCTGGTCTAGTTTTCTCTTCTTCATTCTGCCTCATTTCCTTAACTGGTCATAAAAAGGCAATGGGATATATGTTACTTCCTATATTTATTGAATCGCATTCCTATCTTCAATTTAAAGGGCAGACCAATTGAACACCTCTTATTTGTATCCTGGAGCAAACATAAAGCCTTTTTGTTGCTTTTATTTGGGGTGAGGGAAAAGGAGGGGGTGGAAATAGGTCTACAGTCCTTGAAATCTCTTTCAGAGATTACCCACTCATTAACTCAGTAAACTAAAATTCCATCTTGGCATGTATGAAAATTGCATCAAAAATAAAACAATAATAAACATTGTACTTCAAGAATCTACACCAAAAAATGAAATACAATCAAAGTTCATTAAGGCATAAGTGCAAAAAGTAAATAAATATTTCATAGAGAAAGTAAATAAAAATCTATCCAAATAATTATTTCAACAAAAAATAGAATAGAAATAAATGCATTCAAAGGAAGAGTTATCATTTATCATTTTTTATACACTGAAAATAAGAATTCTCCACTAGGAACTGTTTTCATGCAGATTTTATCACAAAATTATTTTATATTTTTCAGTTTACAATTTCTCTCTTCAGTAGTTGCTATGAACTGTAAATTATTCACTTAATTCCCCAGAAGTTAAATATCTTCCTAAAAACTCTATAGAATCCCCATCACATCAGCATACCACAGTATCTTTTCTTCAGCACACACAAAAAAAACTATAATAATTATAACTTATTCTTTATTTGTCATCTTTCTACAGCAATTATCAGGATTTAGCCTTACCAGGAAATTATACACATTATAAATACAAGTTTAGACTACTAATCACCAGACTGTTATGTTGTATTTCTAGAACACGATATCACAAATTAAAGTCATTAATTCCAAAACAATAGTTTATTAACAAAAAAGTACAAAGAAGTACAAATGGACATCCTATTTCCCCTCATTATGGTCCATCTATCTATCTCCCTTTCAGTCCATGGCATGGCCTTCTTGAGCTAAAAGAATGGGTAAAATACTTCTCTTTCCATTGGGCCCTACTAAACCATCCCCAAACAAATCATTATGTATTTAAGTTACATAGTCCACGTCAATTTTTAAAATGTTTTATCTATATGAATTGCCATAGAAGCCTCTCCCCTTGGCAACATACCATGTTCCTAAACTGAATGAAACATATGAACATCAATATCCATAAATCATGCTTAGACAGAGGGAATATCATACCACTAGTATGTCTGCCTTGAAGTAACAGTTTACAAATTAAAGCTTAGAGGTGTTGAAAAGGATTTTCATAGATATTTACTAAAATATATCAAGTCAAAAACATCTTGTTAACTGAACTAAATTGAGGTACATGGAAAACATTCAGCTTAGTTGTGTTTTCTGCACAGATTTTAAATCAAAGCTACTTACATATCTAATCTTACTGCTATTAATTTCAATTATCTCCAACAGTGGTCCAATTTATTTTAATAAACCTATAGTTAATTACATACTTCTCTCTCTACAAGCCCAAATTACCTCTCTAAATCATGTTAAAGTCCCAACACTTGTGATTTCTCTCTCAGGGCTCCTTAAAATACCAATACACAGGATGGGAAGATTTAGTAAACTGCCACATTTTGCTTTCTGCTATGGTTCATCAAGACAGAACATATGAATTAATTTACTGATGTTCCTAAAGTCTTGTGTATAATTTATTAGATTATACATTTTTGTGTGTAGTAAGCTCCAGCATTTTGGTCTGTAGAGGGAGCCAGATCAGAGCTTACAATACTTTACTCCCTGCTTAGAACTATTCTCATGAAGAACATGAGCTCAGTGTTGGACTAGACTGCAATAACATAAGGTGCTATACCAGTGATACATTTTTTGGGAGCTGGAAAATTCAGATGACCACTCACTAAACATAAAATCATTATTCCACAAAGATTTTATTCACATCAAACTTGCACAGTAGCAAAAAAAATCAAAACATAACTAAGCCACATATCAAAGAACAATATACAATAGAGATATGAATTTCTCAATGGCATTGGAAAGGATTTCCATAAATAACATTTACAATTCTAGTGTTAGGTCTTTCAAGGTATCTGAAGCTTCACAGTGCTAGAATTGGTTTTTATCAGAACACATGCAAAAATGTGCAACATAATAATCCATATTAATGACACAAAAAAGCACGCCGGTTATTTGTCATTCCAGCACGGCCATGCCACTCTATGTTCTAAAAAAACAAACAACCCCCCAAATCCGGGTCCCATTCATTCTTCAATTATGCCTTTAGTCACTCTGTTTTATTATATTCAAACAGTCACTGTTAGTGCTCTTCACCACGACTTTCAGGTTGACGTCACTCCCTGCCTGCTGGCTGTCAGGACTGGGGGACGCCCCTCTCCCAGACTCACCTTCTTCCGGATGTCTTCATCGTTTGCTCCAAGAGAGGCATAGAGCTTGAATGCAGCCTGGCGAAGTTCATGAGCATGCTTTAAGTCATGATCAAGCTACAGGAGGAAAAAAAGATGTGTTCCAACCCAGTCCACAAATTAAATTTTCAATAAAACTAATAGAGTTGAAGAAAAAATAATGCTTAACAGCTACTAACATATTAGTGCTGGTTATTTTGGCGTTTGGCTCACATATGACTAAGACCTTACTGGGTCTGTGTCAGGAAGACCTGGAATTCTTGCAGTTTGCTTCTGTCTAAAATGTGATAACACTAGTATATGAAAAACCTTTGTGATCTTTGAGCCCTAAAAATTCAGTTTCTTTAGTGGCACCGATGCTTGCTTGCACCAGTTGGTTTTTTTTTTGGCCATGGCATGTGGAATCTTAGTTCCCCAACCAGAGATTGACTCTGTGCCCCCAGCAATGGAAGCGTGGAGTTCTAACCACTGGACAACCAGAGAATTCCCCACCAGCTCTTTGAAATGCTCTCACCAACATGGCATACTTAGGCCTTTCCAGACCTAGAATACAGCTGATAACTTGAGTGCTGCTGCAATCTTTGAGAAGGTTTTCCCAAACATTAATAGTGCTAGCCAAATGTCAGCATTTAAAAAGCTTTTTAGAAGCAGGAAAATCTTTGTAAAAATACTTAATAAACAACAGAAAATGGTAATCATTACCATCTGTCTATTACAGCTATCTGAGAGTTGTTTTCAGGAGACTTTTTTGGGATACATTTATTAAAATTACTGGTAAGAAATAATTAATGCTGTCTTTCACATGCATAACTGGCTTTCTCAGTTATCAGTTCTTCCAAATACCTGATTTATCACCAAACTACCAAAAAGATAAAAAAGAAGTATGTTCTTAGGACACTTTCAGTGACTAAATACGAACCAGTAAATTTATAAGGCATATCAATAAATAATTTCACAACTAAGAGATATAACTTATTCATCCAAATGACGGCAACTTTTCCCAAATAAGTTGCCTTGGAAAACTTCAGCCTTATGCAAAGATGTAGGTGTTGTTCATAATATTCTGAGACCCTCTTTTGAAAATTCCTAAAGAACTGAATGGCATACAAGCAAGCAAATCTTGACAATAACATATTTTCATCAACTAAGAGAGTTTTAATTGTCATTGTGTGTGAAGTTGGAGAAACCCAGCTGGGTAATGTCATTTAGAGTAGCAACTACAACAAAAACTCCACAGTAAAAAAAAACTGAAACTCAGATGGGGTGGTTCTAAAGGCAATTCTTAACGTAGCTCCAAAAATATCTTGATCAAAGCAGGCACAGATGGTTTATGGGAGGAATCTCCCAATATACAATATTCATTTTGATGTGTAAGTTCTAAAATATGTGTTCTTATGTCTTAACTACTTTCCAGTCATAACTCACTAGAATACTGACTTGGACTTAAATAAAGTATCGTGAAAATCACACATTTATTAATATGCAAAAAGTCCCTTTTCGGTCTAGTATCCACACTTCTATGTCAGAAACCACTGTATCAAAAATAAAGATGACAAAACAAACTAATACTTAGGTTTAGGAGATTTTTAAAAGCCATTATTATTCCAGTTTTATTGTGATGGAAAAACCCTAGGAGAAGGGATAATCTATATACCAGTTAGTTTTGCACATATGTAGGCTAGAAGTTCTTATAACTGTTTGTTCACTCTCGTATCCATCAAAGTGTTCTATTTGCCTTGCTGGGATGGTCAACTAAAGGGGTTCATGAGGCTATAGTTAGGACTTGCTCATATATGTTTGTACTGAGAAGTACTGTGTCAGTTTGAGCAAGTGGTCAGAGGGAAAACAGACAAGGCAAGATGGCTCAATATAATCTACCACTTCTGCCAGAAAAACAATACTATTGAGGGAAATGAAAGTGAAAGCGGCTTAGTCGTGTCCGATTCTTTGAGACCCCATGGATTATACAGTCCATAGAATTCTCTAGGCCAGAATACTTCAAGTGGGTAGCCTTTCCCTTCTCCAGGGGATCATCCCAACCCAGGGATAGAACCCAGGTCTGCCATATTGCAGGTGGATTCTTTACCAGCTGAGCCACGAGGGAAGCCCAAGAATACTGGAGTGGGTAGCCTATCCCTTTTCCAGAGGATCTTCCTGACCCAGGAATTGAACTGGGGTCGCCTGCATTCCAGGTGAATTCTTTATCAACTGAGCTATACTGAAGGAAGGGTAGGCACAAAACTTTAATGTATAAAGGGCAGAGTACATAAATACAAATATCAATGAAAGTTATTCTAGGCTCTTTCTGAGACAGAGAAAGGTATACCCTTAATAGTTTTGTTTTATTTTTAGTGTTAAATGCCAAAAGAACAGTTGCCTACCAGATGAAGTTTTTTGAAACCCAAGGGCAGGGGAGAGGTCAAAAGAACAGTTTTAAAAATTTACCATTGGGACCAGTGGCATTAAAAACACAGTCACATATGTGAAACAGTACTGGTTACCATTTAAGAGGCAATGCTCTCTCTACTATGACCTCCTTAAATAAACTTTCTCTAACAGAATGTTTATCTCTCATGCTTAGAGAAGTGCATATGACAAACAGGTTGAGAAAAACAAAGCCAAAAAGAATATCTACCATTCTAAGGCACTGATAGTTTGAGAAAAAGTTAGCACAATTTGGTCCTTGATGCTGTCAAACTACAGGTTAGGTGGTGCTTTACTGTCAACTACCAGGCCCAAAACACAGTATGAAACTGCAGAAAAGAAAGAGGAGATGGCAAAAATTAGAAAAGATAGGAAAAAACAGTGGCAGAGAGTAAAATAAAGCCACTCAGTCTTCTGGAACAGAAGATTATCTTTGTTCTAAAGAACGAGAATATAGCAACAGAGATGATTCTGGAACCTTGAAAAGGATGAGGATGTTGATATAATGTCAATAACCCTAGCTTAGAGACCCTACTATTTTGGGGTTAGGTGGGAATCAGGGATTAAATTTCTTGATTACCTCCTTACTAAAAAACTTAACAGATGAATTCAAAAACTCATAAAGCAACATCATCTTTCTTACCAAAAGTAAAAGATTTCTTTATTTATAAGGGCTTTGAACTGTAATTTATCAAGTGGTTCAAAGTAGTGAACAGTAAGAAAATCTTTTTAAAAATCCCTCTCTCGAGCTGCTGAAAAGGAAAAGAGAACATACCCTTTTAATATCAGTGATGGCACTCACAGAGCTGGGATACTTGAAGTAATCAGCAAGCATGGCAATGAGGTGATCAGTAATGCTAGCAATTCTCTGCAGCTCAACATCTGGTTCAATCAGATAGGCGAGTGTCTCAGCTCCTTCAACTCTCTCCTCTAGTAACCTCTCCTTACTGCACATTCGAACCAAACAAGGCAATGTCTGGAAGGAGTGAAATTAATTATTTGCTTTTTTGGTAAAGGGAAAAAGCATGATGGAGATCATACAGTAACTAAATCAACCCAATGGTTTTTACTGGGAGTCATGTTGGTAATCAAATATTTCAATAAAGACTTTCAGAGAATAAAAGGATTTGTTTTGGAATGTAAAAACAAAATTCAGTGTGCATTAATCATTTACACTGGCACACTAAACTCACATATATTTTAGGCTTTTGTGATTGATGAGACTGAAGCTTTATCATACAACCTTACAAAAGACATTCAAGAATCCCTAATATATCACTGCTGATGCTTCTGCCCTATGTATTTATTTACCTAAAATAATTCAGCAGTTTAATTAGGAAAAATTTTGCCATAGAAAAAGCATGCTATCTTTTCCTTGTGTTCAGTCGTGTCCGACTCTTTGTGACCCCATGGACTGCAGTCTGCCAGGCTCCTCTCTCCATGGAATTTTCTGGGCAAGAATACTGGAATAGGTTGCCATTTCCTACTCCAGAATCTTTTCCTTAATGAGTGTGATATGGCTGGGATGACTTTCAATTTTTTGTTTAGAGATTACAAAGACAAAATACAGCTTTAAAAATTCAGTGATCTTCCCAATTGCTCAGATTCTACCAGTTCTCCTCTAATCCAAGTGAACTGTACCAATCACAGTTCCTTGGTTCTCCAAAGAACTCCCTGGAATGACTGTGATATCAGTTTTACTTCTGAGGTCCTTTGAAAATCTTGGCTTGGTAATTAACCTACCTTAAGATAAAGATAAAGATAGCGCTAAGTCATGTCCAACTCTGGCAATCCCAGGAACTGTAGCCTGCCAGGCTCCTCTGTCCATGGGATTCTCCAGGCAAGAATACTGGAGTAGGTTGCCATTTCCTTCTCCATGGGAACTTCCTGATGCAGGAATTGAACCCAGGTCTCCCACATTGCAGGCAGATGCTTTACTGACTGAGCTACGTGGGAAGCCCTACATTAGGTTCTCACTAAAAATATCCCATGTTTATATTTCTAAGGCTGAAGAATTAACTTTAAAGGTTGATATGGAAATAGAAACTGAAACGTTAGAATTACATGAAGCTTTCCTCTACAGCCACAGTCAACTATGTTTTGTTCTAAGTTCCTATCATAGCTTTACCACAGAGTTCAGCACTTCATTGTTCACTATTGATCTCTTATCAGGTTGATTCCATCTTTAAGATATAACCCTAGGCTTCCAAGAAGAAAGCCTTATTCTTATTTTCCTTTGAATAGTTACCAACATTTTCAATACCATAAATTCATGGATTATTGAATTTAATACTCACAACTACTATCCAAAGAAGATACTATTAAACAAGTTTATCAATGAGAAAGAAAAGTAGGGATAGAGCAGTTAAGTAAGGATGTGGAAGCCCTCAGTGCTCTATGCAGGGCTACCTACTTAGGGGTCCTCAGATCTCATTACATCAACTGTCTGCTTCACCAAAGACTAAAGGAAACATTAATCTTCTTAATGGTCTTTTATCCTTGGGTTCATTTTGAACACAGATAATGAGAGATTTCACACTCACAAAATGACACACTATTTACAGCTATTCTGTTCTTTAGAGTTAATAAGAAGTTTACTGCATTTAATGTATTATTATTATTCTCAACCCTATGGGATAGATAAGCAGGAATTATTGCTCCCATTTTCATAATTAGGACTCAGAGGCACCAAAAGAATAAGGGATGTGCCCAAGGCTACCAACCCAGTCACTGGTGGAAGTGCTAAAACCAGAATCCAGGTCTTAGGACTTTTAGGGCTAGTCTTTCATCTGGGCTTTTCTGAGTTCTAGTTGCATCTGACACACCACAATAATGATGATTGCTTTCAAGTGTTATTTTCTTATTCTTTCTCATTATGCCTTTTTATTGTCTGCCATGAGGGTGAAATTAAGTCTTCATCTGAAGAGTTAGCAAACTGCTTTACCTACAAAACTGTGTTGAAAACAATGAAAATCAAGTATTAAAATATATTTTCTATTTAACTTGAATCTTACATATTTTTATAGTATTTACATCCTTCTAATTACCATAAAAGTGAAAAATTTGACACATAAAGATTTACTTTGACTTTCAAAACACATCTAAAACCAATTTTTAAAAACTACAAGTTATCCCGTTGAAGAGCATTATGTTTTAATATTATTTCTTGCTGTGTTCAAATGCCGTAGTGATAAATATGTAAAAGGAAAAAGGAATATCAATATTTACAGCCAACGCTTAAATAGCTGGGTAATTTTCACGTTTTTAGAAAGAATTAATTAGCTCACCTTTAATACAATACAGTTGTCATCTGTCCGAATTGCTCCAGCTCTACACATGTAAGTTAAACTGGAATAAGATGGCAGAAAGTAAGTTTTTGCTAGTATTTTAAAATTTAAAAAAAAACAAAAAAACTCTACTTGCTTTTAAGATATTATAGAGGAGAAAAAAGACAACTACTCTTAGTTATTGTGAGGGAGAAGGTTTTGACACTTTCTTACCTGAGATTCTGTTAATTAAACAAAACTATCTGATATATGCAGACAGTAAGCCAGATATTTTTAAAATACCTACAAAATTGTTTCAAAACTAAATGGCCAAATGAGTGGATAAACATTAAAGCGAGGTGTTGGGCACACTTGAGTCCTTTATACCTTTCTCTATACTTCTTATGTTTGAAATTTTCCATAACAATAAGGAAAAAATTTTTAAGTAAAATATAAAGTCAACAAAGTATCTAAGTTTAAATGAGGTTAAATTGGGATATTTCAAATTTAATAACAGTAGAATTATCACAGAAGAAGCATTTAACTTGTAATACTTACAGCTATCCCTAAGATACTAACTAACTAGTCAGATGTTAACAGTAGTGGCTTTGAGAATTAGTTAATGATTTGCTTCTTTTGAAAAACAATTTACCTTCACAATTATATCTGACTTTGAATAAGAATAAAATTACTTTCTCCTCTCTAAGCAAGTACTGAACATTAAGCACTTAAATTAATGAATGTCCATTTTGAATTAGATTCCTTTTCAGGAGGGAAAAAAATAAAATAAAATATCCCATGTTATGGCTTTGAGGGAAAGCTTTAAACAAATCAGTAAAATTCCTTACTTATATTGTAGGAGTTAAATTCTTTATTACTGTTATCATTATCTTAAGATTTGTTACTGCATTGTTGTTTGAAGCCAGTTCCATGAGACCATTACCTTACTAACAAAAAGGCAAATGCTGCTTTGAAGACAAAAAGCAGATGAACAAAAAACACAAACCACATAAATAAACAGAAAACAGAAAATTCATGATGCAAGGATGATTCACTGAAAATTCCTCATCTGGGCCAAAATATTAGAGCCATAGCTTCTTAAATATTGGAACTAAACCATTCACTTAGCACAGAACCCTACACAACAGGTATTAACTCTATCTGGTAATGAATTGATAATTACAGAATTAACATGTATTGAATGCTTACATGAGCCAGGAACTGTGCTAATAAGAACTTTAAAAAACTATTTTATAAATGGTCTCTATGAGAATCTTTGTTTTGTTTTTCTAAAGAGGAAGAAGTCACATTCTCTGAAATCATGCCTTGGTTATCAACTTCAACTAATTCTGTTTCTTTATATTCTCCTGACAATACTTAGCATAATCTGTGTTGGTTAAATCTGATCTAATTCTGTCTTATTTCAACTGAAATACAAGGAGAAGGGAATGTACTGAAGTAATTTCCTGTAGGCAGTCTTAGATGTTATGAGAGTTCTTGTTCTGCATGCAAACTGAGTACAAAACTCATAACGATTTAAGAAGATGACATAATCCCATGACTGTCAAACTTCAAAATCCCCAAACAAGATGGGGATTGAGAGTGAGCTGACTAGGCCGTCCACGGTAGACAGGAAAAGCGCTGTCTCTCTCCCCACAGTAGACAGGTGAAGCTGGATCGTTCTCCCACACCATCTTCACTTTTACCATTTTGCCGATGTCAGCTGCATCTCAATGGGCTTATCCCTCTGTAACATCTTCACAAAAATCTGTGGTAACAACTCTCCATCAACCAAAACTAGAAATAAAACAAGTAACAAGGAGTAAGGAATTTTTTACATCTACAAAGTTCATAAATTAAATCATGTAGGTGCCACTGAAAGTTCCAGCCTACCATTTACCAGGGTCATCGATACCTGGGGGTTTTCAAAAGCTAAAACTGAGAAGCATTTCAGTGCTTGCATTCGAACCTATAAAAATAAACAAAGTATTTATTTTAATTTTGCAAATACGAATTTTAATCTCTCAGATTCTAAAGTCTTCTGAAGAAATAACTATTTAAATCTGCTTGGAGTACTAAAGGAAGGGTTTGAGGGAATAAAAATAAGACTTGTATACCTGAAGAGTACAGTAAATTAAAATTAATTATAAAAAGTTAAAATTAATTTTGAAATAATGGAAAAGAAAGAACAGGAAAGAAGTAGCAACTAAAACTGAATTAGATAAATCCCAATCAAATTTAAAAAGAATGCTGTAAAAAATACAATGTTGATAAGGCAAAAGGAACTTAATAACAATAATAACTAATTGCTTTTCAAGTGAGACATTTCTTATTCCCAAATTGCAAACCAGAGAACTGAAGAGAAGACCAAAAAAAGTACTCTTATAGTTTGAAGTGAGGGAAGAGAACAGGAAAGAAAGTTATAAAAAAGTTCAAAAGAGGACTAATTCAACTTTCGAAATACTTATGAATTGCGTTTTGTTGTTTTTGTTTGGTTGCTAAGTCATGTTCGACTCTTTGCGACCCCATGGACAGTAGCCTGACAGGCTCCTCTGTCCATGGGATTTCCCAGATAAGAATACTGGAATGGGTTGCCATTTCCTTCTCCAGGGGATCTTCCCAACTCAGGGATCAAACCTGTATCTTCTGCATTAGCAGGTGGATTCTTTACCACTGAGCCATCAGGGAAGCCTGTATGAATTATGCTGCTGCTGCTGCTGCTGCTAAGTCGCTTCAGTCATGTCTGACTCTGTGCGACCCCAGAGACAGCAGCCCACCAGGCTCCCCGTCCCTGGGATTCTCCAGGCAAGAACACTGGAGTGGGTTGCCATTTCCTTCTCCAATGCGTGAAAGTGAAGTCACTCAGTCGTGTCCGACTCTTAGCGATCCCATGGACTGCAGCCCACCAGGCTCCTCCATCCATGGGATTTTCCAGGCAAGAGTACTGGAGTGGGATGCCATTGCCTTCTCCATGAATTATGCTACTATACCTCAAAACTAGGTAACTGGTCTGGGATGACACCTAGGCTCAAATTTTTGACCATACACGACACAGTTTATTAAGTTGTTAGTTTTCCTTTTTTCTGTTCAGTTTTCACCAAATGACCTAATCCTTACTTCTAAGTCTGACTAAGGTTCTTCTGTGGAGCCTGAGAGTGGCAGGATAGGTAGCTGGGATGTGAGGAAGCCCTGTCCCTCACTTGGGTGATGCTCTGCAGCACAAGCACAAGCCCACAGGTGGAACCTAGAATATGTTCATGACACTTTGTCAGTGGAGCAAACCTTGGCAAGAGTAGTTATCAAAACCTTTTTCCTTCCACAACCTGTAACTTGTCATAGTAGATAAGGAAGTCTAGTGTGGAAAAGAAAAGAAAGAAATGGAGGAAGAACTAGGGGAATTAATGAAGCTAGAGGATGGAAAAGAAGAGCAGTAGATCACCACCCCAGCAACTGTTTGTTGATGTATAAGTGCTGACTGGTCTCAGCCTATAATGCTCTGTGTAGAGCAGAGGAAGCAGTTCTAGCATATACTTCTTCCCCTTGCCTCTAGCTAGTTTCAAGCTGGCTCCAGTCCCCATTCCTATCCTTCCGAGATCTTCACCAAGATCTATTAATAACTCTGGATGTCTGGGGTAGGGAAAACATACATATTAGCAGGCCATACCTTCAATAAAGCTAAGGACCACAACAGCAGACTAGGATCAGCATAAATGGATAGAAAACAAGAATGACTGCTTCTCTGCTCTAAAAGAAATTCCTACCATACTTAGTTCTAATGTGACACAAGAAAGACAATGTCCCAATATTTGCTACAACTTACCAATGGGACAATAATGAAACGATCAAAGTTTTAACTAAATGCCTGACAGAGTATCATGATACTGCTTACCTGTATATAAAAGATAGTAAAGAAATTAAATTAACACATCTGAAAACCCTTGATTTTTTTTAACTCAAAATAAAAAATAGAACACATTTTAAATGTCAATGTATATGTGGGTATATGCTATAAGTTTTGGAGAAGGAAACAGCAACCCACTTCGGTATGCCTGCCTGGGAAATCCCACAGATAGAGGAGCCTGGCAGGCCACAGTCCATGGGGTTGCAAGAGTTGGACATGACTTAGCAATTAAACTACCACCACCATGCTGGAAGTTTGAGTCAATGTGGTTAAATAAAGATTTCAAATAGGAAATCAATCCAAAGTCTTTCCTAATCTAGCAAGTGAGCCAGTGCTCCTACATACTTCAAGGTACATGCAACTTTGGCACTGACACCATACCAGAAGAGATTACTAATGATCACAAGTAAAACTCAGTAGCAATTTATACCACAACCATATCCTAAAAAAAGAAAAAAAAAAAAAGGAAAGGCAAGGTAGATTGCTTTTAAAAGCATTCTGTAGGAAAAACAATGCCTCACAACATTTTAGTGGTAAAATACGATTCTTGATCACAATATCTACCAAAGAAACAACAAAATATGTGGGCCTCTTTCCAGACCAAGACTCTAAAAACTAAAAATAAAACATAAAAATCAGGCCATAATTTTTAACATCTTACTTTGTAAGATACTGAGGTTAGTAGGTGAGCAATATTCTGAACTGCACCATGGTTAAATAAAATTGTTTGATGATCTGGACCCTGTAAGAAAAGAGAAAATACATTAAGAAGAGTAATAATTCATTCCAATAATACATTTACTTAAAAGGGGAAAACCACATTCATTGCAATGTAGGATTTTCAGTTCTACATTTGTATAAACCCATTCCCAAAGAGCAGGGTAGACACTGTTTTTAGTCCTGCAAAGGGCCGTCACAGTTTACCTCTCATCTCAGTTCTCTAGAACGGCTCGCTGGCCCCTTACCTCCCCAGAATAAGGAAGGGGGCACAGAATATTCTGACGTTGGCCCTCATCATTACAGCAATAGAAGCACTCCAAATTTTGCATTTCACTTGCACACCCTTATCTCCTATGCCCAAGGAGACAGTGTAGTCATTCTTATAACTTAAGACTGATGACTTAGTCAGAGGAAGTCTAAAACTAATCAGCTGCAAGAGAAACTGGACCAGAGCCCAAGCTACCTCCACACATCAGGGAGGTCTGAGCAGTGGCTGGTGGGAAACAACACTCTGTAACTGGGAAGTAAACATGTTTTAGTTCTCTTTCTCTCTCATTTCTTTTAAAATTACTACTTCTTAGAGTTAGTAGGTGAAGAAATAGGAAAATTCAGGTATTTTATTCTTTACTGACTCTGTTTTCTACTAATCAATTCATTGAAGATCTTCAAAGTGACTAAAGGTTAATGCAAGGCTTCAATTTTCCCAGTACTTAATTCATTTCTTTTATATCCCACCCATCCACTCAAATAATGAAAAGTCAATTAAAGCCAAACAAGGATGGTATTTCATGTTTATCATTATTTAGGACATAAAAGTGTAGCATCAAAAAGTAGGCTATCTGTCTGGATTCAACAGAAGAAACCAGTTCCTAGTGTAGAAAAAGAGCTCTTAAACTAGCTTCTCTAATTCACTGTTTAGCTAATAACGATCTTACAGATGCTCATTCTTTCTTAGACCAAAATATCCATCATTTGAAGTGGAAAGATTAGCATTTTATTACCTCTGAGTAGTAAAAGAGCCATATTCTATTTTATAGGCTCCTAAACATTTTATCTATTATTGCTGCTGCTGCTACTGCTAAGTCACTTCAGTCGTGTCCAAATCTCTGCGACCCCATAGACAGCAGCCCACCAGGCTCCCCCATCCCTGGGATTCTCCAGGCAAGAACACTGGAGTGGGTTGCCATTTCCTTCTCCAATGCATGAAAGTGAAAAGTGAAAGGGAAATTGCTCAGTCGTGTCCGACCCTCAGCGACCTCATGGACTGCAGCCTTCCAGGCTCCTCCATCCATGGGATCTTCCAGGCAAGAGTACTTGAGTGGGGTGCCATTGCCTTCTCCGTATCTATTATTAAGAGTACTTAAAAAAAACAAACAAACAGCAATTTCTGTCTTAATTTTCACACATTTAAAAAATTGAAGTTTAATTGATCCTATACATTTTCTAACTTCTAATCACCACATAATATTCCACAGTTTACTCATGCAAACCCCCATTACATATTTTAAGTAGTTTCTAATGTCTCACTATTATAAACAATGTTTTGTTGAATATTAGTAAAGCTGCATCTCAGTGCAGATTCTTAGGGTATGAGGACAAATTCCCAGAGTACAACTTCTTGATATTATTTATCAGTATATATCCACTCAGAACAGTACAAACTTACTTTTATAATAACTGAAAATACTGACATTCCCAGGGCTACAACTTCTTGATATTATTTATCAGTATATATCCACTCAGAACAGTACAAACTTGCTTTTATAATAACTGAAAATACTGACATTCCCAGGGCACAGGCTTGAAGTGTATTCTTTTCCTATTCTCACCCATGCATCTGCAGTTACAATTACAGGCACTCCTTATTGGGTATCTGCTACCTGTGGGGCCTGCTCTAAATGCTCTATTTGAATTGACTCATTTGAAACATGAGTCTCTGGCTTATTCATTATAAGGGTAGTGGTGGAGATTATGATGGGGAAGCCAAAGAAAAGAAGGGTCTTCTAAGAATCTGATCCATTTTTTTCTTACCTATTAATAAATACATTACTAGAATAAATTATGAAGATAAGCCTCAGTTAGCCTTGGCTTACAAATTTTAACATGCTGACTTATATACAGGTAATGTTCAGCAGAACAGCTAAGTGGGCAGGGGGCTGCCTTTACTCCCTGTACTTCACTGCTCTCCCATTGTATTCAGCCAATCTGTCCCCACTTTCAGGTGACCTAATACTAATAGATTATTTTATACTCTTCAAGACATTTCACATATATACAAACAAATACCCAAGTATATTCTTTCCCCCATTTTAACACAAATGGTAAACTAATACTATATATTTATATATAAAAAATACTATATATAAATACTTGTTGTATAGTTGCTAAGTTGTATCTGATTCTTTTGTGACCCCATGGACTGTAGCCTGCCAGACTCCTCTGTCCATGGGATTTCCCAGGCAAGAAAACTGGAATGGTTGCCAGTTTCCTTCTCCAGGGGACCTTCTCAACCCAGAGACTGAACCCGTGATGTCTACATTGGCAGGTGGATTCTTTACCACTGAGCCACCAGGGAGGCCCCATATAAATACTACATATATACACAGATAGTTAGACATTTAGATTGTTTTCAGTCTTGGAGTTATGTTTAGAAATTATGGTGAAACACAAAGCAATTCTCTGTACATACTGTTCTCCATCGCTTACAAGACATTGTACCTTTTAATTCCTCACATCCTTTGTCCAAATTGCAGCAAATATGTTACAAAAGAACCTCTTCCTTCTGTGGTTGTAGACAGGATTGTGTAAAAACAATTACAATGAAGGAATGAGTAGCTGAGCCAACTAAAGAGGAGGAACTATTGTTCTATTCTTATTAAGTCTCTCTTGAATCTCTCCAAATCAACCTGCATGAACCTGGAGTTAGTGAAGCAGTCTCCTCAAGGTAGGAAGTACATAAGCCCTCATGTTCCTAAACTAAACACCAAATAATTGGTCTCAAAATCTGAATAACTGCTTAGGAAGTGGCAACAACTTAGAAGTTAGGGTTTCAATCAATATTCTTACTAGCCTTCTTTTGCTTCTTAATAAATCAAGGAGAGAATTTCAAAACTTTAATGATGATTAGCTTAGAAAACAAATGTTTTAGAAACCTCTTTATCTCCCCTGACCAAAGTATGTAAATTTATTTCATATTGATACTAGTATATGCAAATTTGTAGATCAGTCTTAAAATGCTATTACAAATCTTATAACTTCAGGCTTGTATGTAAACAATACAAAAATAAAAAATTTTTATAATTAATGACAATACAGAGATCATCAGATCAGTTGTTTTCAAAGACACATGTTGTTAGTGTATCAGTAGGGAAATCAATATTGCATTTTAGGCTATTACTATTGTCACTGCTCCATGGGTTTATACATGCTACAATGTTTCCTGAAGTCTAGTTATATTTAACTATTTAAACTGATGGATAATCCTGAGCAGAGCTAGCAAATGTTACTTATCAGGCTAAAAGAAAGCTGAGTTCTGTTAGTGGCATGAGGGTGCTTGTAAATTATAAAAATGTCTTGCATACAGGGTATTTGTTGCAGCACTGACTGCACAAGACTGGAAACAAGCTAAATGCCCAATGGTAGAAAAAAAGTTGAATAAATTATTGTACATCTATACAATAAAATACTATTCATCTGTTTTTTAAAAAAGAAAGAGGAAGCTCCTTATGTACTGATATGGAATATCCCTCAAAATGTTAAGTAAAAAATGCAAGGTACAGAACAGTATGTATGGTCTGTTACTATTTGTGTCAAAAAAAAAAAAAGAGGGGAAATTATATACATAGGTCTGCTTATATGTGTATAGATTAGCTCCAGGAGGACATACCAAGAAGGCACATCTCCTGAGGGCATACAAGTGTTTACATTATAGAGAACAGTTATCCTGGTTCTTACTTTACAGCAGTGTGAGAAGATCTGACAGATGTACTCCTGGGTGTAGCGGGACCTGCTAAGCAGCGCCATGAGGTGCGGTATCACCGTGGCATCCTGCAGTGAAAGGGAAGCAGAGCAGAGCAACAGGGAACTCAGACTCGGTGAGTGTCTTTAACACTGATTTCCAAGGACAGGTACACATGTAAGCCTCTTATCTTAATGACAGTAAATCAAGTCTGTTTAAGGAACATAGCAACACAAAAGCAACATGTAATCAAAACTGTCTAGGCAAAGGACAAGGAAAGGGGCTTCAATTTTCATGCTTGATAATAAAATACAAGAACAAGAAATTCTCAATCTCTCTCCCATAAACATCCCCACAATAAAACAAAATCATTTCAATAAGACTTGACATAATCTATTCCAAAACCAAAATGTGACATAATTAATAAGATAAATACTTATTACATAGCTTATAAGGAGGAATTACTGTATTAAAATAAAAGTTCACAATTTTGAAGTCTGAGATGTTATGGTAAGTATCAGTAACAGATTAACACTTCTAATAACTGTAGTGAGCTAATTTCTGTCTTCACAAGACAAGACAGTTTATATAATAGCAGCTTCTCACTTACAGCCCACTCTCTGCCTACTACTGACACTTCACAACATACATGATGGTACAGAAGAAAGAAGAATCCACCCAATCTGCCTCAGGGCTCTCAAAAAATCTGCTCTTTCATGATTTAAACATTGAGAGGATATTTGGCCCAAACCACAGATGGAAAAGGAGACGTAGCTCGAGTGCCCTAGTCAGTGCTGTTGTAGGTCCTGCAGCAATGCTTTTCAGATATGAACGCACATTGCATGTATGTTCTCAGGGGATATTTTGTATGTATAGACTGATTCTGTAGGTCTGAAGTACTACTTATGATTTCGCATTCTATCAAACTCCCAACTAATGGTTGATGTTGCTGGTCCACAGACCACACTTTGACAAAAGACAACAGAGAGCAAGGAAGGAAACGTAAAAGAATACCACTGTTGGGATAAACAGGGTTTGTGGGGTTTCCCTCAGTACGAAAAGAATGCCCAAGACACATAAAAGCTAAGTAGGAAAACAGTAGGCTATTTTTGTAGAAGATGCCTACAAATAGAATCTTTTCCCCTTGCTTGTTATAACCCTGTGTTGTCATAAACAGTTTAAACACAAAATGAGGGAACTTCCTGGCAGTCCAGCAGTTATGACTCAGGGTGTTCACTACTGTGGGCCCAACGTTCAATCCCTGGCCAGGGAACTAAGATACTGCAAGCTGCTGGTTACATATCTGCAGTTTCTGGTTGATTAAACAAGGCAAAGAACAGTTACATAATTTCCCCCAAAGTCACTCATCTTATAAACAATTTAAAACTAGACATTCTGCCCTCTTCAACAGGATTGTGTGCTCGTTAGTTTAGTGCCTGAGTTGCTATGGCAGCTGGTCTCTATACAATCCTACCCACAGATGTCAGTTAGTTACACTGAAATACTACTCTCTGTCATTATCCCACCCAACATTTTTCAGTCTCCACCGTCTCTGAGGCATAAAATTGTTTCATAATTTAGGTATCCTACGAAAGTCCCTTAAGTCCCTGTGTCTTAATTTTTCTTGCAAAAAGAAGCTAAGTTGGTATATAACAGCATTCTCCAAATTATGCACCACAATCCATTAGTAGATCATGAAATCAATTTAGAGAGAGAGAAGGAAGGAGCTGAGTAAGTTGACCAGGGTCAATTCCTTCCCCATTACTGGGCTGAGGGTTGGGGGAAAAACTTCTAGGGTAAAGAAGATGAATGATTGGCTTAATTTCTTTGTAAAAATGACAATCGGAAATCCTTAAGTAAACAGACTCATATTCAGATGGAGAGTTCTATATAGAATGCTGTGAGAATGCTTCCTCAATTTAGAAGTGCTTACGGTAAACCAGTGGTTCTCAAAGACAGGTTCACGGACCAGTAGCATCTGGTTTACCAGATACTAAAGTTTACCAGTTATTGGTAAACTTATTCAGTCCAGTTCAGTCAACTTATTGGAAATGCATATTCTCAGGCCCCATCCCACACTGACTGAATCAGAAACTCGGGAGGTAGGGTCCAGGATTCTGTGTTTAATAAGCTCTCCAGGTAATTTTGGTGCCTGCTCAAGTTTGAGAACCACTGTAGTAAATGGTCTGGATTTATGAGGCATGGCTCCCCAAAGAATGTTACACAAATCCTTGAGGTGCAAATTCGAGATGCTTCATAATTTAGCTTCCTGCTGTGTGAGATGACCCACAAGCCTCATTTACAGACCTTAGGCATCATTACAGGCCAGAGGAGCAAGTGTCTAATGCAGGAAAAACAAACTCTGAAGGCACGTGACATGTCCCTCTCCCTGCTTGCTTTGCCTGTGCCTCCTGACTACTTATATTCTTGAAGTATTTGTAAAACATGACCCTGGACAAGATCTCTGATACATATGTGTCCACTTTGAAACTATGATTCTACATCTCAGCTCAGAGAATCACAACCAGCATTTTTTAAAATGAAAAAGAATAAAATAGAAGTCAGAAGGCACCACATTTATGCAATTGTTTTGTGAAGACTATCTCAAGATACTCCCACCACCACTCTGCGCCCCCACCTCCCACCCCCCACACACAGTGTAGCAGTGGAAAATATAATTCTTACTGTGAATTGTGGATAAGGGAGTTTAAAAAATACTAGCCGTGATAATTTTATTAAGAAAGCCCCAGATAAGCAACAGATAAAAATACACCCTAATAATCCCTGAAGTTTTTAAAAATCAATGAATGACTCTGAAGATCTTTAGATTCTCTCACATGTATTCTCTGATCCTAGCCTGGTAAGTAAGCCTCTAACAAGTGCTTCTGGTTCACCTCTCCAGCTGAAATGAACAATGATTCCCTTCCTGCATTAAACTGTTCTGTCCACTGTCCTGCATATTCTCTTTTTCAAAGATATGTCCTAGAACAGCTTCTTTTCTCTACACTTTTTGAAATCTTATCCATTATTCAAGACCAGGTCAAATTCTACCTTCTCCATAAAGCTTCTTCTACCAGATTTAACCTATAGTGAGTGCATTAAATGTGTTTCCTTTATGTGTACATATTAAGAAATTAAGAAGGGTCTTTACAAAACAAAAAACAACAAAAAAACCCAAGCTTATAAATTTCTCAAGGTCTGGGACTATCTTTCACTGCTTTACAAAGCCTAGAACATTTGATATTTGCAAATTAGCAATTCAAATACTTCTTGAGACTTTTCTATAACATAATTATCACAGCTGAGATCAGTTATGAGATGCTAAGTAAATCAAAAGTATGCTGTTAGTAAAAATGTAACTTGATGATTGAAAAACATCTAAAACTCACTGTATACAGTAGTTCCTCTGGAGTGACGGGACTGGTGAAGATGGTGCGCAGGCATCTGAGGCAAGCTTCAATGAACTTCAGGTCTGGGGACAGTAGTCCTGTTAAGAGAAAACAGATTTGAGACTCATGCTTTCAACTCATATTTAAAACGCTGCAAACTGATTCTACTTTTTACCTGTATAAAAATGACTTCCTTACATACCTTGCAGTAAGGCAGGGATAATATGGCAATCTAGTAGAGACTTAACATTGTTTTCAGTACCCATAGCAAGACTTCCCAATACCACTGCACATTCAGTTTTCAATTCTGTGCTTGAGGTTTCTTGCTGAAGCAAGTACAATAATCTAAAAAGAAAGAACTTGATAAACAGAAGAGACTAAAAAACTTAAAAGTAAACATTAGCTAAAAGTAATGTTACAGAAAAAGGCTACCAATACATCCTACACACTGAAAATATGGTAGGTGAGTTTACAGGCTGCTAGGAAATGGTCATATCTTTACATAAGCTGTTAATTTAATAAAGGAATATCAGCAGGGCGGAGAACCAAAAGAGATTTTCTTCTTTTTGAACAACAGAATTATCATATAATCTTAGTGTATCAGAACTTCAAATCTGAGAGTTGTCCACAAGTGATGTCTATGGAAACAGCCAGCATGACAGTCTACATTATCTGCCACTCCAAGATATGAAGACACCCAAAGCCAAGTGCTGGTGGATCTTAAGGACCCTGAATATCCACTACTACAGTTCAGAGATCACAGACGTCTAGCCTAGAGGGAATACTCAGAGTTGTTGTGCAGTTCTTCAAACAAGGGACGTTCTCTTCTTTCTCTACTTCTCCTATTTGGGGCATCAAAAGATCTTCTTATATTCTAGGCTAGCCTGTCAAAAAACTACTCCCCAAATTCCAATTGTCTACAACATATGACTATCTCCTTTATGTTCTAAGGTACATCCTTCATGCTCCCTAAAGCGTATTCATATATACTGAGCACTAGTCCCCTAAGAAAGGCTGCTGACAGCTTTACAGTTACCAATGGTTGATTATAATATAAACAACAAAACCATTAAATAATCCTACATTAAAAGACAGGAAAGAAAAAAGAGAAGAGAGAAAACCAAAACATTTAAAAATTCAGAATGAAAAATTTATAACTGCACATAAAACTTAATTCTGGGTAGCAAAGGCAAAGAAGCAGTTAAACAATTGTCACTGTCTGCCAAAAAGAAGCTTAATAGCTTCATCAGAAGACATGAAACTTTCTATGTAAATTTAAATGCCAGCAAATTCTAAAACTAGAAAAGCAGGGTCAAAAAAAAAATTTTTTTTTTAATTTTAAAAAGGGTTTTGAGAATCCTAAGAAATTATTATCCAATCATATAAAAGTTGCCAGAGCTCTGAGGAGACAAGGAAGAATCACGTTGATGTACACTGCTTATCTACCCAACGTGTCCTTTTATGGCAGGGTCAATGATCTTCCCAAACCTCTAAAAGGTATTCATATATTCCATTCCCTGGTACCTTATTTTTTTTTTTTAAGAGATGCTTCATATACTTCAAAGCATTTATTTAAAAAAAAAAAAAAGTAGGACAGACAATACAGAAAAAAGATGAGTCTTATGATTGAGAATGAGAACACATCTGAAACTTCATATGAACAGCAGAAAAGGGGATGGTAGCAAACTTACCTTGGAACAGCTCCTAAAACAATGAGGTTGGCTTTCTGCTTGTTGTTTCCAATTACAGCATTTTTCATGTCTCTGAATTCAAGGAAAAGAGAAAAGGGTAAGATGTGTTGAGGTACTAGTTTATCTTTATTTTACAGCATCTTGGATTGTCAAGTACAGATGTTAGTGACAAAGTAAAACCCTGACGCTTCTCCACTTGGAGTGCTAACCAGGACAGAGACAGGGCTGTGCAAACCTGGGGCTATGAAACAGGAGGGCAGTGGAGGGGGAGTAAGAGACAGCTTGCGAATCAGCAAAAGACTTTCAATACAAAGAAAGCCGAGTTCTTAAAAAAAAAAGGCCACCAATCTTTTGAATAAAAAGAAACACAGGCCATCTTCTCATGTATAGCTCTGGCAGTAGGCAGTAAAAGCAGCCAGCCCAAGGAATGGACCTGACCTTGTTTCAGGGACCATGATTTTACTTTCCTCTTTTTCTGACTTCCTTGGACTGAATATTTCCGTGATTCCATTTTATCTCCTTTATTGTCTGACTAGCTGTACCTCTTTGGGTTTTGTTTTGTTGTTTTGTAGTGGTAGATTTACAGTTTACAATATGTACCTTTTAACTTATCACAGTCTTCAAGGGATAGTGTCCTACTTCATGTGAACTATAAGAGCCTTGCAAACATACTTCCATCTTCCCATTCATTCTTTGACCTGCTGTTATACATCTTTAAACTAGTTAGAAACAACATGATATATTGTACTATTTTTTTTGGCTGCATCATGAGGTTTGAGGGATTTTAGTTTCCCCACCAGGGATTGGACCCCTGCAGTGAAAGTACAGAGTCCTAACCACTGGACAGCCAGGGAATTTTCTATATTGTACAATTTTTGCTTAAACAGTCACTTTTAAGGAGATTAAAAAATACGAAAACATCTTTTATTTAAAGATATTTACTTGTTTGGCTGCACCAGGTCTTAGTTGTGGCATGTGAGATCAAGTTCCCTGAACAGGTATTGAACTGCAGCCCCCTGCATTGGGAGCACAGAGTCTTAGCCACTGGACCACCAGGGAAGTCCCAGAAAATATCTTTTATATTTCCCATTTATTCACCAGTATTTTTTACTCTTGCTACACTCAGATCTCCATTTCTCTGGGAGTGAAACTCTTTTTCACAATAAGAGTATCTCTGTCAATGATCAGTTGGTTCACAAACACATGGTTCTTCTCAAAGGACAGGCAGAGAAAAAATAAACAGCTCAAAATAAGCCCAGTACTTGGAGAAGGAAATGGCAACCCACTCCACTATTCTTGCCTAGAGAATCCTGTGGATGGAGGAGCCTGGTGGGCTGCTGTCCATAGGGTCGCACACAGTCGGACACGACTGCAGCGACTGAGCATGCATGCATTCATTGGAGAAGGAAATGGCAACCCACTCCAGTATTCTTGCTGGAGAATCCCAGGGACGGAGGAGCCTGGTGGGCTGCCGTCTATTGGGTCGCACAGAGTCAGACATGACTGAAGGACTTAGCAGCAGCAGCAAGCCCAATACTAATAAAATGTTTAACAAAAACAAAAAAAAAAACTTAAGGTAATTGGTCAGTAGTGCTATCTTAATATAAAAACACTATGGTTCTCAAACCTTCTTCTTCTTGTGGAAGAAGGCATCAGAGCCTCCCAGGGACACTTCAGAAGTTTATGAAGGTGTCTGGAAATTTCTGGCCATAGTTTTAAAACAGAAAGCAGTTTTTGCAAAATCTTCAAGAAAACTGTACTTTTCAGTATTGTACCTGCCTTGTAAATAAAAGGGAGATTAAACTTTTTATTAAAAGTTACTTCATTTTGAAAATCAAATAAGTGGCACTCATGGTAGATGGGGTCATCAATACCATACCAATATTAGTCCACAGTTACAGCTCTTGCTTTCATACCTCACTGAGTTTTCTAACATGATCATGCTTAAGCACTAACATATTGAAACATTATAAGTTATCTTTCTTTCGTATGCCAAAATACTTGCTGAGCATCTCTCCTAACTTCTCTTTTAGGTGGCAGAGCTCTACAACATATAGAAACTTTTTGTCAACCATTAAAGTTATACTCCTAAAAAAGTCCTGTAATTGGCAAACTATGATCTTAAAGAAAAACAGGATAGAAAACCAGGGGGTAGGGTTGGGGGGTGGGGGTGGAGAGGGAGTTATTAAAATCAATGACTTCATGTTATTGTCAGCTTGTGTTTCCAATACCAACCAATTTCATCAGCATTAAAAACCCTGGTAACGATAATACCCCTCTCCTTAATTATCTTTTTTTATTATTACAGGAAAGTGCTGTTATGATGTGGTGGTCTGCTGAAAGCTGATCCTCCCCGTAAGGCTTTGAATAGCATTTTCACAAGTCTTGAGCCAAACGCTGTACTTGTTAGGCTTCTTCCTATAGCTCAGTGCTTGAGGGCCTTCTCTCTCTCTCTCTCTCTCTCTCTCTAGAATATCCCTCAGATCTTCCATATGATTTATAGCAGATAAGCAGGAGTATTTTGTTAGTTTGTTTGCTCATGAGGACTAAATTGAATGAAGCTTACTATGGTTTTAACCAAGCTCTGATATATGATTTTAAAATTCATGTGATATCGAAGCTTCACTGAGCAAAATATAGTTAATGAGAGACTGCACATCTAGGCTCCTGCCTCCTTATAGATGCCTGCCGTTTTCTTAGAAACTTACTTCCCAGTTGTCAGCTTATAGACGCTAACCTAGCAGTCTGTCATTTTCTTTCTTCTTCTCTTCTCTTAATGTGTTCTGCCTATACTAACGCAGCACATTCATGCATCCGGTAGCTTACTGAAAGTTTATTTTTGCCAGGTGCCATTCTAGAGGCTTTCTATTATGGAATTTCTAATTCTAACATTTTCCCAGATTTCTCCCCATTCTTCCTAAACTGAGCAGAAATGAGTGTCCCTAACCTTATAAATACAACCCAAATATCTGAAACCATGCCAGAGTAAATGTTTTTATAGACAAAAGCAAACAAAACTCCTCCAAAACCAATTTTCCAATTTCCTTACTAGTTTGAAAAATGGACATGAAGGAGGCAGCTGGTAGTTATAGAGTAAATGCAGACTAAAGAGAACACAATTAAAATGTACCAATGGGCCTTTTCTGGCGGTCCAGTGGTTGAGACTCCGTAAGCTAATACCGCAGACATGGGTTCGACCCCTGGTTTGGGAAGATCCTGCATGCCATGGGGCAACCAAGGCCATGTGCCACAACTACTGAGCCTGCGTGCTACCACGACGGAAGCCTCTGCACCTAGAGCCTGTGATCAGCAACAGAGGCCACTGCAATGAGCAGCCCACGCACTGTGACGAAGAGTAGTCCCCGCTCGCCACAACTAGGGAAAGCCCGAGTGCAACAGTGAAGACTCAGCATAGCCAAAAAATGAATAAATAAATAAATTTAAAAATAATTAAATGGACCAATGTCTAAAGAAAACAATTCTTGCTCTAGCTCTAATAAGTAAATATTATCTATACTAAAGAAGAGATGTTAATGCCCTGCAAATCAATTATATTTAGTCATTAATATAAAAGGATACCAGAAGATCATTTCTATGAAAGAGTTAAAAACTGCAAGAGACAATAATCAACACATATATTCATTTTTAGCAGACCTAAGTACAGTGTTAGATTCAATTTCAGAGCCAGCCAAATGAAGCTTCTTTCAGTTTCCAGAGTGTAGCTACTCTCTCTCTCATTTCCTTATCATCCCCTCCCTGTATCATTCCTTGGCTACCTTTACTCATCTTTCAGGTCTGAGCTTATATGTCAGTGTCATCCTCCAGGAAGCATGCCCTGACAACTCCCAGGTCTGGGTAAGTATCCTTCCTAGTGCTCTTTATCATAGCACACTCATTACTTTTTTCCTCTTCAGAGGCAAGAAACCAGTATGATCTGGAAATATCAGAGAAATTACTATCAATGGATCACAAAACATACCATACAGAAATCCATATTTTTGTAAATGAGAAACTCACAATTATAAAGATGGGAGCACAACAAAACTATGCAAGATTTATACATTGCTCTGAAGTTTACAAAGCATTCCATACCTATTATTTAATCTTCATCACAACCTTAAGTAATATTAACCCCATTTTACAGATGAGGAAGCTAAGACTCAGGTTTGGGGCACTTCTCAGAGCCCCATAATAAATAATAGAGCCATTCTCAACCCATGTCTTTTATGCCAAGTGTTTTTTTCCATCATCTCCAGCATATCAGGCATTCAGAACAAACTGACTGAAAAGACAAAAGAACTCAGTAAATGTATTTCTTTTTTCTCCTGTCTTTCAATTTATATAAAATAAAAGCCTGTCTTTTAGTCAAAGACATCCTTTTCCTAGTAGATCAAAAAAATATAATCTCATGTCCACCAGTCTTTAATACTGATGGTGGGAGGGGAATGTCCTGCTTATACACTACTGAAATTCAATGATTTTTATTTTTTTTTTGGCTCAGCACTGTGCAAGGCTCTATGAAGGATACAAAAGCATCACATAAAGAGATGCCTGACCTGAAGAGTTTACAATCTTCTTGAGGAGACAAAAGTAACACTAACAACTAATCACTAAGGCAGTGACATTTTATAAACAGTGTGCTTAGAGGGTTGAGAAAAGGAGATAGGACAAGCTTAACAGGTTTCAAGGCAATGGTAGGAACTAAGATGAACTAGCTTAGGAAATGGCTAGGATTTAGGTAAGTGGATAAGGAGGACAAAGGGGATCATATTGGAAATGGAATATGGCATATTTCTGGGGCAGTACTAGGAGCCAGGACTGAAAAGAACATTCCTTTTAAGGTGGGAACATTAAGCCTGGAACAAAGTTAGAAAAGTGACAGGGGGAAGAGACAAACTAAAGGGAGATGAATTTAAGAGAAATCATGTTCTTGATCAGAAAAAGGACATGAAGGAAGCAATGACAAAGGAGGATAAGCTGAATGTGGAACAGATTGGAATACAATAATTCTAGAGTCAAGAGTAGCAATTAAATGGCTGATGCCCTTCCTTTGTGGCCCCAAGACCCCCTGTGCTTATCATTATCACAACATTCACTAATCAGACTGTAGTGAACTAGCTCTTTAGCTATCTGGTTCCTGCATTAGACATTCCCCAGAGCAGTGACCACGTGCACAATGCACAACACCTACCTAGCACCTGATTGGCACTCAGGGTTTGTTACAGAAATTACTCCACCCAGGTATCTGGTTATATGAGACTGACTAAGTAGCAGCCACAGGAATCATTAATAGAGAGGACATCTTAAGGAAGCAGTTAATAAGATGATTTTATAAGCAGAGAGAAAGTGACATATGACATGTCTTAAATGACTACTTCAAGTCTGGGTGCCTGGGTGCAGGGAACACAGAAAGCTTGGAGAATAATTCCCTTAGCAAGACAAGGATCTATCTTGACTTTATACATACTGAATTATCTTTGAAGATAAGAATATCCAGATAGAAAAGCTAAAATGTAAGCCTTGGGGACAGTTTACTCTTTGAGGATGGGAGAAAAGGAGCCAATATTAAGATGTTATAGAAATACATTTGTCAGGGAACATTTTCAGCTAACATCTAGCTTAAATCTTAAACCTGACCATTAATAAGTAGACTCAAAATGTGGCCACTTTTACATGGAGGCTAATCTTTCAAATTCCTTTCTTTGCTCTTTCGGTGAATAATTTTTAGCATGGTAGAGAAAAAGATCTTGAATATGAAAGCAACATATATAATACTTAATATAGCATACATGTAAACCAGAGTATTATGATATGTGATCAAAACCAAGAGAGAAAATAAAACCACATGTTGCCATTTAAATAGTAGAAAAAGCAAAATAATAATAATTGGAATCTAGACCCATTGGAAAAACAAAGTCTAAGTCAATCAAGTACGAGCATATTTATTCCTAAAAAGTCAAAATAGCATAAATTTTAACTGAAAACCTAATTAGCATCTAAAAATAGAAAATTATATTTAAAATCATTGAAGGCTAGAGCCAAAAACTAAAGATCAATGATGTCATTTTCATTCTGAACCAGTATGACTTTTCACTTACCTGAAAGCAGCTCTTATTTGGAATATGTACATTCATTCTTGATCTAATCAGTGTGAAATAGCCAAAAAGTGGGAGAAGGCAATGGCACCCCACTCCAGTACTCTTGCCTGGAAAATTCCATGGGCGGAGGAGCCTGGTAGGCTGCAGTCCATGGGGTCTCTAAGAGTCAGACACGACTGAGCGACTTCCCTTTCACTTTTCACTTTCATGCATTGGAGAAGGAAATGGCAACCCACTCCAGTGTTCTTGCCTGGAGAATCCCAGGGACAGGGGAGCCTGGTGGGTCACACAGAGTCGGACATGACTGAAGCCACTTAGCAGCAGCAGTAGCCAAAAAGTACAGTAGATATGGAAAACTACAATCTCAGTATAAAGTCTGACCAATTTATGAAAACTAACTTTTTACAAGACATAAGGAAAAAAATACATATTTATGGGTAGCTACAATAAGGTAACAGGATAAACACCCTAACAAAATTATTTGGACTTGGAAAATTACAAACATACTCACTGTTCTGACCCTGTAATAATAATTGCTATGATGTTCTTTCTGGAGAATGTAACATCCAAATATCCAAGTACAAGAAGCATTCTAATAACCAACATGGTTAAGGAATGAAAGTCTTCATATTCCAATTAGAATAACCATTACCGCATGTAAACTGTCAATTTTAAAAGGATTAGATAATGATGATCTATTATTCAAACTAAAGTTATTTTTAATATAAGGCTTTGATTCAGCAGTCACTTGAGACTTATAGTGAACTTCAACTCAAGGCATTTATTATGCAACTGCTGCTGCTGCTGCTGCTAAGTCGCTTCAGTCATGTCCGACTCTGTGCGACTCCAGAGACGGCAGCCCACCAGGCTCCCCCGTCCCTGGGGTTCTCCAAGGAAGAATACTGGAGTGGGCTGCCATTTCCTTCTCCAATGCAGGAAAGTGAAAAGTGAAAGTGAAGTTGCTCAGTTGTGTCCGACTCCCAGCGACCCCATGGACTTCAGACTACCAGGCCCCTCGGTCCATGACTGGAGTGGGTTGCCACTGCCTTCTCTCTACTATATGTATAAACTGAACAAAATTAAGAACTGACAGTAATTTAATTCATTCTTATAAACAAATTACTCTGAGGTGTATATTTTTGGAATGTAAGGAGTATCAGCTACAGTTTTGATTTGTATAAACACTAGTTCAGAAATTAAGAGCTGTATTTAACTCTGTCTTGTCAATATATGGTCACAAATCACCTTACATTCTCCAAAAATGAAAAGTGCAATGTAATAACTGTACTAATAAATGCCAAAATATTTTTATAGTACATTAATAAATATTTTTAATATATGTAATCATGCCAAAGAACATAAAAAATGTGTTAGAACATTATGAATATGCAAGCATACAGTTAAGTGGCTTATAAATATGAAAAGATTTATATACACATATGCGTACAAATATTCCACTATTTTTTAATGTTCAAAGTTAATATAACATACATATACAAACAGCTTAAATATCTGGACACAAAACTATGTCAATTTGTTCTCATAATGTCTGAAAATCTTGCTACTCTTTTAACCAGACTAAACTGTCTCAGGATACAAAGTTTTAAACAAGTAACTCTCAGGAATCACTCCGTTGCATTTGGTATTAAGGTCATCTTCACTCGTGTTTACCTGTAACACCTTTAAAAGTTCAAAGTTAACTTTTAACTGTTAAAATTAACTAACAGGATATTTCTTTTGAATTATCCTAAAACTTATCCTTTAACTTGAAATTTCCAAAAACCAGAGGCTTCATTTTTATGGCAGCTCATATTTTTAGCTCATGCAAGAAAATGGAAAGTGTCTATATTCTACTGAAACCAGAGGTATATATTTCCCTGAAACCAGAAAATGATGTACAGAAAAATCATTACCAAATGATTTCAGCAGTACATTAAAACACTTCAGAAGACACTTTTTAAAAACAGATACTTGATGAAAACCACACAATTCTACAGTATCCACAAATGCCTGCCTTAGTTTATCAGAAAGAGTTTGATTACCTAGTTATCTAGTTCTCTACTTTGATTCAACTTTGAAACTATAAAGCTAGCCACATTTGCTTATACTATCTTTTGCCTTTCAACATAGGGAATATCATCAACATAAGGCCGCATAGGGATACCTATTTTTTTCATGGAGAATCACTAAAGTAAAAACTAGATTCAGGTGCTCTAACTTAGGTATGTCAAAAAGCACAATGTTTAAGCAGCTTTGACCTAAGATCTACAAAAATATTTCAACAGCTATTCTTCTGCAGCTATGAGATTTAACATGGTTGAGCTAACACCAGAGTAACTGCACCAAAAATATCTGTAACTGTTTTAAGTCACACACAGATCACCACACTAGAGGAAGCTCAAAATCTGCAATACAATGTAGCTTATCTGATGTACCTACTCTCTGTTGTAGATGCAGAGGCTATACATTTATGACCTACACAGCTGACCTCCCTGTTCTCTCTGACTCCTATCTGACTCCAAACTACTCAGTTCTGCATTTGAAACCTCGCTTTTCAGGACCTAATTCTGTTTTCAAAGCTTTAATATACCCTCGTTGGTGGTCTAGTGGTTAAGATACGGTGCTCTCAACCTTTAATATAATAGGACCATTCAAATGTATGCTAAATACTGCATTATTAACAAAAAAAAGTTGTTCTACGATAAATCCTCAATCATCACTAACTAGGTAAAATGGTCCTTCACAACACAGGTTATCTACAAAGTTCCCTCTGTTTACAGGTAGGGCTATGGCTCTAACTCAACTGAGTAAATTAGCTACTGGTCATGATGAAAAGTTATAATTCATCTTTAATCTCTTCAATTTTGTTCTTCCCACTAGTGAAAAATCAGATAAATATTGCTAGAAAAATGATAGAACTCTTATAGCTAAAGCTAGTCAATTCTTTTATGCCTTTCTCACTGGGTATTTTAGATTCAAAGCAGATTACTTCAGCCTCTGTTCTTTTCCTTCTCTAAAATTAGAAATCTACCTTTGGTTGTTTATGATCTGTGGCCACCTCCCTTCTACCTGCTTATTTTGGTCTAGTAATGGTCTCTGTATGAATGACTCAACAGTGGCTGTGTAATGTGTATTAAAAAAAAAGAACTGGTCAACTCTCTATTCCTAAACATCATTTTGGTTCCCTCTTTTTGTCTATCAATACTGTATTATTCTTATATTAGATAAGGTTACTTAAAAATGAATACAATGTTAAAAATGTGATTCACTTTTCATTCTCTTGACTATGCACAATTAATTTTCAGGCAGTAACAAAGTTCAGGCAAGAATTAAGTCAGAAAAATAATTTTTTCTCTCTGGGGTAAAGAAAGCTTTATCAAATCATACTACACACACCTCTAGAAGGCCATAAAGTGAAAGGACTTGGGTTGATCGGTCCATTTCAAGCTAAAAATAGATTTTAAAACTATAGGTAGCAATCAGATTTACTGGAAAATGTTATCACTCACATTTTCTTATCTGAATCAAAAATTTCTAGCTCCTCTCCCTCTTCTTTCGGTGGGAATTGTTTTATCTCTTTGATATTTAATATCATGAGATATGATATTTAATATGATATTTAATATCAAGAGATAATGATATCTCTTTCTCTTCTTTGAAAAGAATCATCTTACTTTTGAAGTTGTTTTAAATTAGGGCTGATAACTACTAACCACTGAAGTGCCAATTTGTGGGTATCCACAACATACCAGGTACTAAATTTTATATTTCTGACTTAATCCTTAACAACTTGGCAAGATGGGCAGTATTACTCTCCCTTTACAGATGATAAAGTTGAGGCTCAAGGAAATGAGATAACTTGCCCAAGCATTACACTAGGAAAGGACTGTACTAGGAAATATCAGAGGCAGGTATTTAACTTACAGTTGTCCAGCTTGAAAGCCCATATTCTTTCCACTCTACTACCCCTCCCTCCCCCAAAACCTTTCTTATCTTCTTAGCTGACAGCTAAGTGTCTGAGACTTGACAATTTCTTAAGAGGCATTAAGTTTATCAAACTATATGTTAGTTGGTTTGTAATAATACAGTCTTCCCAGTGTTTTTTATGCTTTATTTGATATTTTATCACCTTTCAAGAAGCTATGATATCTTTGGGTAAATAAGAAATTTCTAACAGTGACAATTAACACTTGAATTAGCTACATATATGAGACACAACTCAAGATACAAGTCTTTCATGATGAATCCTTAACTGAGAAATTTAGCTTTTCTCCTAAACAACCACAGTAGCAGAAATAATTAAAACAACAACAACAATAACATCTTCTATCATTTACTGAACACTTAATGAGTTTGACATTTCCAACTGAACTGTTTATTGAGGAATCTTAAGTGATATCCAGGATTGTCAATTGGCTTTGTATGGGGGGAGTGTCTGCTTGTCTAAGAAAGCATATATCAATTTGACCTATCCCTTCAACTAATATGTGTGTGTGAAGTAAAGTGAAGTGAAGTCGCTCAGTCGTGTCCTACTCTTTGCGACCCCATGGACAGTAGCCTACCAGGCTCTGCTGTTCATGGGATTTTCCAGGCCAGAATACTGGAGTGGGCTGCCATTTCCTTCTCCAGATTTAACAGATGGATTTAATACCACTTACCCTGGTATTAATCAAACTAGACTTACAGGGGTTGATTAAATCATTATAAAGTCTAGCCTAGTTAAAAAGATAAAGGCAAAGTTAACATAATGAGAAAACAAGAAATACCATCTCCTGTCTCTGTAAACTGAGAAGAGATGAAAAGAAGGTGTTAAGTATCCCACGTGGGTCTCCATTCAGCTCCTCCTCACCTTTCCTTCTAGCTCAGTTTGAATAGTTAAGCAGCCTTGCTTGTTTATCTTGCCTCTACTTTAGAAATAAACCACTCCCTCCAAGACATCCCTTATATATAGCCCCCCCCCTTTTTTTTTGGAAAGTGGGGGGTGAACATCGAATAAGAATGAACAGTCAGTAGAAACTTCCATAAACAAAGCATCCTAGCTGTGCCAAGGTTGAGCAAGAGTTAAGCTAAAGATGCTCTCTTGCTGATAACACTAACAGGGTAAGAAGAAGAAAGGACAAGTGAGTGCCTCACTGCTATCCCACATGTATCTCATCCTGTTACTTCTGGGGTCCTCCTTTCCCAGGACACAGCTCACTGCTATGGGTGCTCTGTGTTTCCCAACCCAATGAGTTGTCTTAGGCTAGACCTTCAATGCAAGAGACCTGGGTTTGATCCCTGGGTTGGGAAGAATCTCTGGAGAAGGGAAAGGCTACCCACTTCAGTATTCTGGCCTGGAGAATTCCATGGACTATATAGTCCATGGGGTCGCAAAGAGTCAGACACGACTGAGCAACTTTCATTTTCACCTTTTTCTTTCTTAGAAGTGGTGTGATAAGAGCATAAAAACCTGCTCTTAGGAGAAAGAATTCTTTCAATCATTTGCAATCTTACTGCACTCGTACCAC
This sequence comes from Bos indicus, assembly GCF_029378745.1. Classification (NCBI taxonomy): domain Eukaryota; kingdom Metazoa; phylum Chordata; class Mammalia; order Artiodactyla; family Bovidae; genus Bos; species Bos indicus. Next base: position 131,282,083 of record NC_091760.1, read on the forward strand.
CTAATTATTTTTAAGTATAATCACCTCAGATATGTTGCTTAAAAACATTTCCTCTCATTAAACATGAGGCAATTCTGGAGAAAAGATGGACATTAAGGTTATCAAGAGTTTATTTAAATTTTCTAATGACTGCTTTCTAAATCCTGATATTTAAAACATCACTAGGAAATCCAAACTTTATAGAGACCATCAATGAGTTAACCAAAAACAAAACAAAACCACCTCTAACCCCAATGACCTATTCTCCAGGCCTTTTCAAATGATAAAAGATCACCAATTTTACTCTCTTGCTTTTGCTGAATATTAAAGTAACAAAAACCTTCTCCAAACTAAACATTTTAAAAAATGTAAAGCAAGTATTCTACAAAAAAAAATGAAGCTAACCATGTCAGTTAACTACCCAACAGACAATTCTTTCCAGTATCATATTAAAGTCATGAATGTCAAGGGGTCTTTCCAAAACAGAAAAGTTATAACCCTGCATTTTCAGAATTATAATACTTAACAGATTCAAACATAAAACAAACAAGATTTTTTGATAGACTCTTAAATACATACTACTTACATGACACCTTGTAGAACTTTCTGGGGATCAGGGTCAAATAGCCTGTCAACATAGTGGCGACTGCTAGCTGTTACTTCCTAGAAAGTGGGGGGAAAAATTATGACATCTGAAGCCACGCAAATCACAAATTCACAGTATCACCTATAACATCAAATAGCTATATAATCTAACTTAAAGCAGAAGCATTCAAATTTTTATATATACTTATCATATTAAATCAATCTGAGAAAATCTTGTGACAAGATAAAAAATAAGATGAGCAAGAAAGAGATACCCGGTTCTTACTAGCATAACTAGACAGTGAAACCTTTGTAGTGAGCACTGCAAGCTTTGCCAACAGAACTGAGCCTAAGTATTAAGAAGCAAGCAAGCTAAGTTTCTTAATTAAGTGCTGGATGTCACCTACATACGAAAAAAAGATAGGAATGTTGTTTCTGTTTATATCTACTAAAGGGAGGGAAAATCTGATCTCATCAAGGAAAAATGGGAAAGGACTTCATGAACAGTTTATGAAGGGTAGTCTTGGTGCAAGAGGAAGACCCTCAGAGTGACACAGAGGAGCTCTATTGCTAAGAAGCAGACATATGTAAAAAATAAAAACTAATATAAAGGAGTTGTTGTCACACTTTCTGTGAGAAAAAAAAAAATTAAAAATTAGGGTGATTTATCAGGTCCAAAAGAGTTACCCAGTCTGAATTGGCTAAAGCTGACCAGAAGGGGGAGGAATTAGAATATGAAGAACAAGGGAGACACTTACCTCCTTTTATTTGTATTTTGGGGTTTGCTCTATTATGTTATTTCCTGTAATACTTATTTGGGGGGTATACTTATTTTTATATTTAATTTTCAATGCTTAACATTATTTAAAACAAATAACATATGTTTAAGAACCAGAAAGAAAGAACTTTTATCCCTTGCTATTTCTTTCTGATGCCTGCTGGAATATGCTGCTCATATACTATCAACCATTAGCAATAAATTTTTATAGAGAGGAAGAAATACTTTTCCAGTTTACCCAGAATCCCTGATCAGAAAAGAGTTAACTGCCAAGACACAGTGTCAGCTTAAAATTCTGAGTCTCTGAAAATAACTCTGGAAAAAATTTCAGACAATATAGTTAAGCTAAAAATCAAAGTGTATGTTCATATTATGGGTCTGCAACAAAAATATCCTTGTAGGCAACACAAATACCTATTTTTAATACATATTCCATTTATAAAGAACAAACTGGCAGCAAATAAAGACACACTGATGAAAATTCCTATGCCTAACAGGTAACATAAAGTACTTGCTAATGGGTCTGGTTTCCTCAAAATAATATACCCAAGAGCAAAATCCAGGATAAAACTGAAAACAGCATTCCCATAATACAGATATGTCTTCTCACTTCATCTGAGCACATGTGCTTTCCTGGCTTTCCAACAATGCTAAGTCCGTCTGAGAACTTCAGACTCTCAAGATTCCCTGCTATGTAAGGACTGATCTTTGATTTTACTGTTTGTCTCCACAGCTCTATATCTCTTGCCTCTCAATGTGGTTTTTAAAAAGGTACTTGGGTTTAAACCTATATTTTAAATAACACATTTCTCCCATTAACAACAAGTCTACTTCTCTGTACATTCATTTAATAAGCACTGCCTATCTATTAATAAGATATGCAAGGTACAGAGGAAAGCATTAAAGTTAAAAAAAAAAAAAGGCACGGTCTCTCCCCTCAAAAATTCATATTCTATTGTAACTATGTTTACATGTTTATATTCCCTATTAGAATATAAAACAGAAGTATACACAAATAAAGGTAGCACTTAGTTCAGTTCAGTTGCTCAGTCGTGTCTAACTCTTTGCGACCCCATGAATCGCAGCATGCCAGGCCTCCCTGTCCATCACCAACTCCCGGAGTTCACTGAGATTCATGTCCATCAAGTCAGTGGTGCCATCCAGCCATCTCATCCTCTGTTGTCCCCTTCTCCTCCTGTCCCCAATCCCTCCCAGCATCAGAGTCTTTTCCAATGAGTCAACTCTTCGCATGAGGTGGCCAAAGTACTGGAGTTTCAGCTTCAGCATCAGTCCTTCCAAAGAAATCCCAGAGCTGATCTCCTTCAGAATGGACTGGCTGGATCTCCTTGCAGTCCAAAGGACTCTCAAGAGTCTTCTCCAACACCACACTTCAAAAGCATCAAGTCTTCGGCGCTCAGCCTTCTTCACAGTCCAACTCTCACATCCATACATGACCACAGGAAAAACCATAGCCTTGACTAGACGGACCTTTGTTGGCAAAGAAATGTCTCTGCTTTTGAATATGCTATCTAGGTTGGTCATAACTTTCCTTCCAAGGAGTAAGCGTCTTTTAATTTCATGGCTGAAGTCACCATCTGCAGTGATTTTGGAGCCCCAAAAAATAAAGTCTGACACTGTTTCCACTGCACTTCCATGAAGTAATGGGACCGGATGCCATGATCTTCGTTTTCTGAATGTTGAGCTTTAAGCCAACTTTTTCACTCTCCTCCTTCACTTTCATCAGGAGGCTTTTTAGTTCCTCTTCCCTTTCTGCCATAAGGGTGGTGTCATCTGCATATCTGAGGTTACTGATATTTCTCCCAGCAATCTTGATTCCAGCTTGTGTTTCTTCCAGTCCAGCGTTTCTCATGATGTACTCTGCATATAAGTTAAATAAGCAGGGTGACAATATACAGCCTTGACGTACTCCTTTTCCTATTTGGAACCAGTCTATTGTTCCATGTCCAGTTCTAACTGTTGCTTCCTGACCTGCATACAGATTTCTCAAGAGGCAGGTCAGGTGGTCTGGTATTCCCATCTCTTTCAGAATTTTCCACAGTTTATTGTGATCCACACAGTCAAAGGCTTTGGCATAGTCAATCAAGCAGAAATAGATGTTTTTCTGGAACTCTCTTGCTTCTTCCATGATCCAGCGGATGTTGGCAATTTGATCTCTGGTTCCTCTGCCTTTTCTAAAACCAGCTTGAACATCAGGAAGTTCACGGTTCACATATTGCTGAAGTCTGGCTTGGAGAATTTTGAGCATTACTTTACTAGCGTGTGAGATGAGTGTAATTGTGCAGTAGTAGCACTTAGGAGAGTATTAATAAACTGAGAGAATCAGTGAAGACTTCTTAGAGGAGTTGGTTTTAGAAGATGAGTAAGAGTGCACAAGAATAGATAAGGAAAGAATCAGGGTCACAACCACAGCCATAAGGCGAGTGAAGCCAACACCCAAATACCATCAGCAAGGATACCAGTTGGCGGCACTGAAAAAGAAGGGGAGAGGGTAGAAAGGTAACTGCAGACTATAAAGCACAGAAGGTCAATCAATACGTAGCCAATAAGTGAAATGTTACACTGCCTTTGGGTCAAAGTTCTATGCTAGGTGCCAAAGAGATACAAGAGGAAGCTAAGGCAGAATTGTATAGAGCTTACACCTATAAAGGGGTTGGTCATATGTACAAAAATGGATCCTTTGAGCTGCCTACATAGTAGCAAGCTGAGAGGATATAGTCCGTTGTTCAAAGTGACTTTACTCTATGCTTCTGCTTAACATATTCATTTAGTTGTTTGTACAGGACATTTCTCATATTTCACTGCTTTCCTTTGTAGATCAAGCCATCTCTCCACTTTCAGCCCTCTTCTCTTGTCTTTCAAAAGGCAGCCTGGAGGGACTCCCCTGGTGGTCCAGTGGCTAAGACTCTTAAGCTCTCTCAATGCTAGGACCCTGAGTTTGATCCCTGATTGGGGAACTAGATCCCACATGCCACAACTAAGACCGTGCACAGCCAAATAAATAAATAAAAATAAATATTAAAAAAAAAAGGCAGCCTGAAAATAAAAGACTTTGAGAGAGAAGGCAATTGGTACAGATACTAAATAGGTGCTCAGAGAAAAAGTGACACTTGAGCAAAGAGTTGAAAAAGGTCAAGGAGTAAGTCATGCAGCTATCTGGGAGCAAAGCTTGTTAAGCAAAGAGAACAACAAATGCAAAGGCTCTGAAACGGGAAGTGTCTGAGGGGATCAAAGAACAGGAGGCTGTGACAGCTGGAGCAGAATGAGCAAAGGAGAAAACAGTAGGAGATGAGTTCAGAGAAGAGGGGCCAGATGGTAAAGAGCTGCGGTGTCCAATATGATAGCCACTAGCCTCATATGGCTATTGGACATTTTAAATGTGGCTAGAAGTTGAATTTAAAAATTTTAAATTTTAATTAATTAAAATTAAAAATGTAAAAACCAATGCTGGATTCAATTATTAGAAAACTTTTAAGACTGTTACTTGGGTATGTAAATCTACTTTCAACTAAATTTCACAAAACCTAAATACCAATCAAGTATTTCCAACCAAAATTTGGCATCAAAATTATGTAAAATACATACCAGATTTTTGAAGACTTGATATAAAAAAGTAAAACAATTTCATTAACAATTTCCTACATTAACTGTATGTTCAAATAATATTCTGTATATAGGTTTAAATTAGATTTAACATTAAAATTAACTTCATCTGTTTTCTTTTTATTTTTACAGCATGGTTGCTAGAAAATGTTAAATTATGTACGTGGCTTGCATTATTTTTCCACTGGACAACATTGGTATAGAGTCTTGTTGGTCATTTTAAGAATTTTTATTTTTATGGTGTGATTTGGGAAGCCATTAGACATGAACTGACTTGCTTTAAAAGGACTGCTCTAGTTGCAACTATAGAAACAGACAAATATGTGGGCTGGGCTAGGGAACAAAGCAGAGAGACTAGGTAAGAGGCTGTTTCAATAATCAGAAATGCTATTATTTCAGAGAGATAAAGGAAGTCTGGACTAGGGCAAGAGTTTTGGAGGTAGTAAGAGTCACTCAGATTCCAGATAAATGTTAAAGTTGAAATGACTATCAAATTGGATATGCTGGTGGAATAGATGAGGGACGTCAAAGAATAGAGGAGCCAAGGATAATACTTAAAGTTTCTACCTGAGCATCCAGAAAGACTGAGCTGCCAGTTACTGAGACGGGAAAGACTGTGGGAGATGCAACTCTGAGTGAGAAGATCAAAAGGTCAGTTTTTGTTAGAACTGAAAATTTTATTAGCCTTCCAAGTGAGAATGTCAAGTTACAGTTGAATATATGTCAAGAGGTTAGGAGAGACCTATTGAGTGGGAGATACAATTTAGGGAGATGAGTATAAACAGAAGTAGTATCAACAGGATAAGTTCACTTAGGATAAAGCAGAGCCAGAAGACTGAACTCTGAAGCACCTGAACAAGCAGCCAGTGTGATGGGAAGAAGTCTAAGAAGCCAGATAAAGGTAATGTTTTAAGAAGGGAGTAATCAATTATGCCAAATGCTATGGATGTGTAGCATAAGATAATAACTAAGACCTAAACGTTGGGTTGATGAGCTGACTATGGCTCAGATCATCAGCTTCTCATAGCAAGACTCAGGCTTAAACTAAAGAGAGTGGGGAAAACCACTAGGCCAGTCAGATACAACTTAAATCAAATCCCCTATGCATATGCAGGGGAGGAGACAAATAGATTCAAGGGATTAGATCTGGTACACAGTGTGCCTGAAGAACTATGGATGGAGGTCCATAATATTGTATAGGAGGCAGTGAACAAAACCATCCCAAAGAAAAAGAAAAGCAAGAAGGCAAAGTGGTCATCTGAGGAGGCTTTACAAATAGCTGAAGAAAGAGGAGAAGCAAAGAGCAAGGGAAAAAGGGAAAGGTACACCCAACTAAACGCAGAGTTCCAAAGAACAGCAATGAGAGACAAGAAGGGCTTCTTCAACGAACAGTGCACAAAAACAGAGGAAAACAACAGAAGGGGAGAGACTAGAGGTCTCTTCAGGAAAACTGGAGATACCAAGGGAACATTTTGCCCAGAGATGGGCACGATGAAGGACAGAAACAGTAGAGATCTAGTAGATGCTGAGGAGATCAAGAAGAGATGGTAAGAATACACAGAACTGTATAAAAAATAATCTTACTGAACCAGATAACTATGATGGTGTGGTTAGTCACCCAGAGCCAGACATCCAGAAGTGTGAAGTCAAATGGGCCTTAGGAAGCACTGCTGTTAATAAAGCTAGTGGATGTGATGGAATTCCAATAGAGCTATTCAAAATCCTAAAGGATGATGCTATCAAAGCATTGCACTCAATATGTCAGCAAATCTGGAAGACCCAACAGTGGTCACAGGACTGGAAAAGTCCAAATTCCCAAGAAGAGTAGTACTAAAGAATGTGCTAACCATCAAACAATTGCACTCATCTCCCATGCTAGTAAGGCCATGCTGAAAATCCTGCATACTAGGCTTCAGCACTATGTGAACCAAGAACTTCCAGATGTCCAAACTGGGTTTAGAAAAGGAAGAGGAAGCAGAGATCAATTGCCAACATTCACTGGATCATAGAGAAAGCTAAGGAATTCCAGAAAAACATCTACCTGTTTCATTAATGATGCTAAAGCCTTTGACCGTGTGGATCATAACAACTTCAGAAATCTCTTAAAGAGATGGGACTACCAGACCATCTTACCTGTCTCCTGAGAAACCTGTAAGTGCGTCAAGAAGCACCAGTTAGAACTCTGAATAGAACAACTGATTGGTTCAGGACTGAAAAAGAAGTACAACAAGGCTGTCTGCTGTCACCCTGTTTATTTAACCTATATGCTGAATACATCATGAGACATGCCAGGCTGGATGAGTTACAAGCTGGGAATAGAGATACGTAGGAGAAACATCAATAACCTCAGATATGCAGATGATACCACTCTAAATGGCAGAAAGCGAAGAGGAACTTAAGAGCCTCTTGGTGAGGGTGAAGGAGGAGAGTGAAAGAGTCTGCTTAAAACTAAACATTAAAAAAACTAAGATCATGGCACCTGGCCCCATTACTTCATGGCAAATAGAAGGGGAAAAGGTAGAAAGCGGTGAAAGATTTCCTCTTTTGGGCTCTAAAATCACTGCAGATGGTGACTGCAGCCATGAAATTAGAGATGATTGCTTCTCGGCAGGAAAGTTATGACAAACCTAGACAGTGTATTGGAAAAAAGAGACATTATTCTGCCGACAAAGGTCCGTATAATCAAGGCTATGGTCTTCCCAGTGGTCACACACGGTTCTGAGAACTGGACTGTGAAGAAGGCCAGAGCGCCAAAGAATCGATGAATTCAAACTCTGGTGCTGGAGAAGACTCTTGAGAGTCTGGACAAGAAGGAGATCAAACCAGTCAATCTTAAGGGAAATCAACCCTGAATATTCATTGGAAGGACTGATGCTGGAGCTGAAGCTCCAGTATTCTGGTCACCTGATGCAAACAGCTGACTCACTGGTAAAGTCTCTGATGCTGGGAAAGGTTGAGAAGAAGAAGAGGGCGTCAGAGGATGAGATGCCTGGATGGCATCAATGATGCAATGGACATGAACTTGGGCAAACTTCGGGAAATGGTGAGAGACAGGGAAACCTGGCGTGCTGCAGTCCATGGGGTACCAAAGAGTCAGACACGACTGGGCAACTGAACAACAATAACAAAAGTTGGATTCAGGAACATGGAGATCATCAATGATCTTGACAATAACAGTGTGTGCAGAGTGGTGGGGCCAAAGCTTGCTTGGGGAGGGTTAAGAGAGAATGGGTAAAGAGGAATTAGAGAAAGTAAATACAGACAACTCTTTCAAGGAGTTTCACTGTAAAGGAGAGAGAAGAGAGAAGTAGTTAGAAAGGTGAAGTCAGGAGAAGCTTTTTTTTTTTTTAAGAAGGAATACATTAAAGCATATTTATTCATTGAGGGAATTTTTTTTATATAAAGAAAAACATGCTGCATTGGGGTAGGGGAAGAACTTCTGGAACAATGTTCATGAATAATTGAGAAGAAAGTGGATTTACTGACGAAGAAAAGCATGGAAAGTACAATCAGTTCACTTCAGTTCAGTCACTCAGTCGTGTCCGACTCTTTGCGACTCCATGAATCGCAGCACGCCAGGCCTCCCTGTCTATCACCAACTCCCGGAGTTCACTCAGACTCACGTCCATCGAGTCAGTGATGCCATCCAGCCATCTCATCCTCTGTCGTCCCCTTCTCCTTCTGCCCCCAATCCCTCCCAGCATCAGAGTCTTTTCCAATGAGTCAACTCTTCGCATGAGGTGGCCAAAGTACTGGAGTTTCAGCTTCAGCATCATTCCCTCCAAAGAAAACCCAGGGCTGATTACTTTCAGAATGGACTGGTTGGATATCCTTGCAGTCCAAGGGACTCTCAAGAGTCTTCTCCAACACCACAGTTCAAAAGCATCAAGTCTTCAGCGCTCAGCCTTCTTCACACTCCAACTCTCACATCCATACATGACCACAGGAAAAACCATAGCCTTGACTAGATGGACCTTTGTTGGCAAAGAAATGTCTCTGCTTTTGAATATGCTATCTAGGTTGGTCATAACTTTCCTTCCAAGGAGTAAGCGTCTTTTAATTTCATGGCTGAAGTCACCATCTGCAGTGATTTTGGAGCCCCAAAAAATAAAGTCTGACACTGTTTCCCCATCTATTTCCCATGAAGTGATGGGACCAGATGCCATGATCTCAGTTTTCTGAATGTTGAGCTTTAAGCCAACTTTTTCACTCTCCTCTTTCACTTTCATCAAGAGGCTCTTTAGTTCCTCTTCACTTTCTGCCATAAGGGTGGTGTCATCTGCATATCTGAGGTTACTGATATTTCTCCCAGCAATCTTGATTCCAGCTTGTGTTTCTTCCAGTCCAGCGTTTCTCATGATGTACTCTGCATATAAGTTAAATAAGCAGGGTGACAATATACAGCCTTGACGTACTCCTTTTCCTATTTGGAACCAGTCTATTGTTCCATGTCCAGTTCTAACTGTTGCTTCCTGACCTGCATACAGATTTCTCAAGAGGCAGGTCAGGTAATCTGGTATTCCCATCTCTTTCAGAATTTTCCACAGTTTATTGTGATCCACACAGTCAAAGGCTTTGGCATAGTCAATCAAGCAGAAATAGATGTTTTTCGGGAATTCTCTTGCTTTTTCCATGATCCAGCAGATGTTGGCAATTTGATCTCTGGTTCCTCTGCCTTTTTTAAAACCAGCTTGAACATCAGGAAGTTCACGGTTCATGTATTGCTGAAGCCTGGCTCGGAGAATTTTGAGCATTATTTTACTAGCGTGTGAGATGAGTGCAATTGTGCAGTAGTTTGAGCATTCTTTGGCATTGCCTTTCTTTGAGATTGGAATGACCTTTCCAGTCCTGTGGCCACTGCTGAGTTTTCCAAATTTGCTGGCATACTGAGTGCAACACTTTCACAGCATCATCTTTTAGGATTTGAAATAGCTCAATTGGAATTCCATCACCTCCACTAGCTTTGTTCATAGTGATGCTTTCTAAGGCCCACTTGACTTCACATTCCAGGATGTCTGGCTCTAGGTCAGTGATCACACCATGGTGATTATCTGAGTCATGAAAATCTTTTTTGTACAGTTCTTCTGTGTATTCTTGCCACCTCTTCTTAATATCTTCTGCTTCTGTTAAGTCCATAGGATTTCTGTCCTTTATTGAGCCCATCTTTGCATGAAATGTTCCCTTGGTATCTCTAATTTTCTTGAAGAGATCTCTAGTCTTTCCCATTCTGTTGTTTTCCTCTATTTCTTTGCATTGATTGCTGAGGAAGGCTTTCTTACCTCTTCTTACTATTCTTTGGAACTCTGCATTCAGATACTTATATCTTTCCTTTTCTCCTTTGCTTTTCACTTCTCTTCTTTTCACAGCTATTTGTAAGGCCTCCCCAGACAGCCATTTTGCTTTTCTGCATTTCTTTACCATGGGGATGGTCTTGATCTCTGTCTCCTGTGCGATGTCACGAACCTCATTCCATAGTTCATCAGGCACTCTATCTATCAGATCTAGGCCCTTAAATCTATTTCTCACTTCCACTGTATAATCATAAGGGATTTGATTTAGGTCATACCTGAATGGTCTAGTGGTTTTCCCTACTTTCTTCAATTTAAGTCTGAATTTGGCAATAAGGAGTTCATGATCTGAGCCACAGTCAGCTCCCGGTCTTGTTTTTGCTGACTGTATAGAGCTTCTCCATCTTTGGCTGCAAAGAATATAATCAATCTGATTTCGGTGTTGACCATCTGGTGATGTCCATGAATAGAGTCTTCTCTTGTGTTGTTGGAACAAGGTGTTTGCTATGACCAGTGCATTTTCTTGGCAAAACTCTATTAGTCTTTGCCCTGCTTCATTCCGTATTCCAAGGCCAAATTTGCCTGTTACTCCAGGTGTTTCTTGACTTCCTACTTTTGCATTCCAGTCCCCTATAATGAAAAGGACATCTTTTTTGGGTGTTAGTTCTAAAAGGTCTTCTAGGTCTTCATAGAACCGTTCAACTTCAGCTTCTTCAGCATTACTGGTTGGGGCATAGACTTGGATCACTGTGATATTGATTGGTTTGCCTTGGAAACGAACAGAGATCATTCTGTCATTTTTGAGATTGCATCCAAGTACTGCATTTCGGACTCTTTTGTTGACCATGATGGCTACTCCATTTCTTCTGAAGGATTCCTGCCCCCACAATAGCCAGAGGCAATTAATCAAGTGGATATGGTGGTGAAAGCTTGTGGACATTCTCTCCGATTATTTCTATTTTTTTAAAGTTAAAATGGTGGGGATGGATGGGAGGGTGGGTGAAGAAAAAGACGAGAATAAGACACTGTATGGGCCAGAAAATATATCAGGGCTGCCAGGCAGCACTTAACCTTCCTGAAGCTCATGATTATGAATTTAAAGTGAGACCAGTCAGCATGGCTGTGTTTTTCTCCAACTACATTTAAATATACAGAAGTAGGCATGAATAAGAGAGCTGGGTTTAATCAGAGCTGGAATTTCACCAGGCAAGGATGACAAAGCCAGAGGAAGAGGTCAGCTGAGTTGAGAGTATATGCAAGATTGTGATTATGACAGGCCTCCTGAAGACCAGTGAAAGAGTGGTAGAATTAATACAATGCAGGTAACAAGGGAACTGAGAAGGGTTGCAGGTGTTCGGGTAGTAGGAGGAATGGTTAGGGAGGACAGAAGGTGGTGGCCAGGATGTGAAAAATTGAGATTATGAAGGGATTTTAGTTAGCGAAGGGATTTAGTTATTACATCAACGTCAAGGTCTAGGAAAAAACCATGAGGACAAATACCTCAAGGTAGGACAGAGGATATGATCACTGGAGAAGTCTAGAATTTTAGAAAAATTATCTATATAGTTAGTGAAATTTGCATAAATTAGCACAGAAATAGTGCTAGGGAAAAAGTGATCACGAGCTAGGAGCTCAAATCTTAAAAGAAATGAGGGGGACTGATCCAGAAGATCTATGCTCATACTCAGTCACTCAGTTGTGTCTGACTCTTTGCAACCCCATGACCTGTAGCCCACCAGGCTCCTCTGTCCATGGAATTTTCCAGGCAAGAGTACTGGATGGGGTAGCCATTCCCTTCTCCAGGGGATCTTCCCAACCCAGGGATAAAACCCACATCTCCTGTGTCTCCTACATGGGCAGGAGGATTCTTTAGCACTGTGCCACCTGGGAAGCCAGAGGATCTATCGATGACTACAACAAGGTAGAGTCTGGTGAGATGCAGAGCTGGAACATTCAGAAAAAGGGAAGAGAGGGGTCTGAAAAGATCCATGAGAACAATTCTCTCCTGTACCTCCTGGAGATATGAGGGACATGGGAAGGAAAAGAGCCACCAGCTGAGAAGACTGCAGGAGAAAACTGAGGAAAGGGATGTCAACAAGTGAAAAGCTCAGTTTCAGTCGAAACAGAAGGATGAGGGAAATGTTTGGAGAAGAGGCTGAGGACAAGGGAAATCCCGTGAAAGAAGGAGAGAGGCAAGGAATCTGGCTAGAAAAGTAAATGGAGATACATGGGCAAGAGGAAGGACCCTAGAGTCCTGGGCTTCTTGTGGAGGTTAATGTAAACAGAGAATAAGAGTTTAATCTTGATGAGCTGGAGGGAAGGATGAGTGTGGCTGTGATACTGGGGTCGGCAGGGGTGAAGAGAACCTGGGGGCTCTTTCATTCTTGCCAGCAACAGTGTGGATTTTGGTGAGGGACAGTTTCATCTGGGCACGTACTTACTCCTGAAATATGAAAAGCACTAGAGTTCCTTCCTCCCTCCTTCCCACAGAGGCCAAAAGGCTAGAGTTTCCAATGATCTGTCCTTTCAAGAAGTGGCTTCACCCTCACTTCAAAACACCAATACCCTTTCAACTGTAGTTATAGCTTTCAGGAGCTGGAAGGGATTGTACACAGTGATGCTCCATCCTCCCCACCAAGAGAGCAGATGTGCCAGGGAGCCAGCTGAAGCTCAGGGTACAGTCTGTGCCCATGAAGGAGAGCAATGCTAGCCAGGGTCACACTATGACCTCTGCCTTTTGGCACAAGGCTTCAAACAAAAGGCCTAGTAAGCCCTCAAAACCTAGCTCTAAACTCCTTTTACCCATTCAAAGCTTCAGAAGCCACCGCAAATGTATTAAAAACCTGTTCCATTTCTGTGCTTAATAGCACCCCTCCAAATTATGGGAATATGTACACAGATCCCTTCAAGCGGAAAGTTTATATATGCCAAATCTGTGAACTAGTGTTAATTCTAAGTAGAGCTGAATGTACACATGTATGAACAGGTATTAAACATTAAAGAAAGATGAGACGCTTGAAACAAATTTCTTTTTGAAGGAAGACAGAAACAAGTTGTATTCCACTGTGGAGAACTATTATGTGGAAGCAATTTCCCTTTTATTAGGTGACAGGCAGTCTCTGAGATAGCCCCAGTGATCCCACTTTCTCAAATTCAAGTCCTGTGTGATGTCTCCCCTTGAGTGAAGACTGGTCATAGTGACTTGATTCTAGCAAGAAAGCAGCGGAAGTGATATAATGTCATTGCAGAGCTCTCCCTCTGTGTGTGTCCATGTCTGTGTCTGTCTGTCCCTCCCTCTGTCAAAAGCCAGCTGCCTTGTTGCAAGCTGCCCCATGGAGAGGTCCACATGGCATGGAACTAAGGGGAGCACCTGGCCAAGAGCCAGTAAGGAACTGAGGCCCTCAGGTCAACAGCCCATGTGGAACTAAATCCTGCCAAAAACCCTGTGAGTGAGCTTGGAAGTGTAGGGCCCCTCAATTCAGTCTTCGGGTGAGAAGAGGTGCTCCTGTTGATACCCTGACTGCAACCTCACAAGGAACTCTGGGGCAGAGGCACTAGCTAAGCCACATCTGAATCCTGACCTACAGAAACTGAGATAACAAATGTTTTAAGCAGATAAGTTTTGGGGTAATTTGTTACATAACAATAAACAGACAATGAACAGACATTCAAATTTACCATCCAAACCAGGATACTTTTAGGACTGAAAGACAGCACTATTAATACTTGTCACAGATAATACGCATAAATGCAGAGTGTTGGAGACAAACCAGGCTATATGCTCACCCTACCTTTTATTCCTCTTTGGTAGCACAAAAGAGGAAAAAATGATAGCTCAGAAAACTGGTCAGACATGCTGAAAAGGCACACTAGAACATTATCTACTTGCCCTTCTGAATAAACTACCCATGGCTGGGGTGAATAAAACCCTAACTTTAGGGGGGAAAAAAATTCTTTGGGGAAGGTCTTGAATACTAAATTACTAAGTCCTAGACTTGAATGGGATTTAACTCAAAGATTAGAAGTAAATGTGTTCAACTGAAGTTTTAAAACCTGAAATGAAACAATGGGTTTATTAGACAATGAACAGTGAACTCATTGTCTTCATTAACATTTCTTAAATGTTAATAAGAAAATATCAATTTCATTTCATTAAAATCTTGCTCTATGTATATTCATTAAAATAGTATGTTCTTTATTTCTACCATATTCAGGCACTGAGTGGTAGAATAGAAAACATGATCCGGCATTAGAAGATGGGTTTGAAACCTAGTTCTACTACTTGACGACTCAGGGCAAAAACAAAATTTTGAGACTGTTGTCTTCAAGTATAAAATGGTGATGTCACCGCATAGTTCAGAGTATGGAGCAAATGAGATAATACATTTGCATGTATTACAGGAGAAACTCCTGTTTTGTATGTATGATCCATACAAATACTGATTTCAGGAAAATTCTATTTTTGAATTAAAAAAAATATTTTTTTGAAGTGTAACAAATGCTCTTCTTGGGTATTGATACTCATATTCATGGTTAAAGCTTTATTATTCAGACAGATGGCTTCCCTGGTGGCTCAGATGGTAAAGAATCTGTCTGCAAAGTGGGAGACCTGGGTTCAATTCCTGGGTTGGGAAAATCCTCTGCAGGAGGGCATGGTAACCCACTCCAGTATTCTTGCCTGGAGAATCCCCATGGACAGAGGAGCGTAGCAGGATCTCTTTGAGATCCCTAGGGTCTCAAAGAGTGAGACATGACTGAGTGACCAAGCATAGCACATTCAGAAAGATACCTGTCCTCACCTGATAACAGCCTTATTCTCAGAGCAAACTAAGCACTTAGCAAGAAGTAAGTATGCATTTGAGTGCTGAACTTAAAACTCTAACCTTTCATTACTTGAGATTTTTAAAAAACTTTAAAATGTAGAAAAGAATCATTAAAAGCAATCATTAGTGCACTTTTTATTACTAACTTTCATTATAACTGCAGGTATAACAACAGACTCAGAAAATATTTGATCACAGTTAAGAATAGCAATACATAGGTCAAGGAGTAATCTTTCTTTTTTTTTTTGGCCACAGTGCACAGCACACAGGATCTTAGTTCTCCAAAGAGAAATCAAACCCGCACGCACTGCAGTGCAGTGCAGAGTCTTAACCACTGGGGAAGTTCCAAGGAGTAGTCATCTCTAGTGTTCTCGTTCCCATACAACCAACCCAGAAAGAAAAGGTAGACAGAATATAAATATTTTTGTAATACCTGATACTTGTTTAGCAAGTTATAGTTTACAAAGCACTTTCATATCTATTTTCTCATTTAATTCATGTGTTCTTTAGAAACTAAAATATTCTAATTCTCAATGGGGAATTCTGACCCCTAAGAAATGAATTTTAAACTGGTTATTGCCAATCAAACTTTAGTATGTCAATTATTCCACAAACTACTAGGAACTTCAAGATAAAATTATTCATAATGTTGATCATTCAGCATTGTCAAGGAAAACCTTAGTTTAGGGGAGAGATGAAAGGAATACAACCCCAAAAACAGAATGTCTGAGCTCTACAAAGATTCATTTAAAACCTATTTCATGCTGAAATTCAACATGTGAATATCTTTAATTTACTAGGTGCTGGTAACAGAGATAAGCTACAGTCCCTTACCCTCAAGGCATTCAACACAGAAAGGAAACAGGTAAGTAAGTTACAGTTGTTATTTCTACCAGAGGATAAGTATAACCATAAAAATGAACACAAAATAAAAAGAAAGTTGAAGATATAATTAACTGAAGTACAGAAGTTAGAGGTGGAATGGGAGATGGTATCTAAGCAGCAGGATGATTAATCTGAAAGACTAATATTATTGTTAGGTGAAAAGGGAAGAAAAAAAGACAAGGACTTGAGGTAGAGACCACAGCACACGCAAGAGTTCTGAAGCAATGTGGTGTGTTTGAGAAATGCAGTTTAGTACTACTGTGATTATAACATACACTCGGGACTACAAAAGAAAGCTAAAGTTGTACTCTTTAATTCAGTCAACAGTTAAACAACTACACAGCCTAGGCAATGACCAAAAAAAGCCCACCTTTGCAGAACTGACATTTCAGCAAGGGGAGTATGATAAAAAGCAATAAACATAGTAAATAAATGATGCCGGATATTAGAGGGCTATACATGCTATGGGGGGAAACATTTAACAGCACATTTTATTTCCATCTCATACTATACACTTCACAGGCTGGGGGAAGGGAGGAGTGCAGAGGAGAAAGAGGAAGGCATACTAATACACACACATCACCAGAGAACTGTTCTCAACACGGACAGCACTACTGCCTAAAATGCGTTCTGTAAATCTATGGAAGTGATTTGCGACTGTCAGAACGACAGTGTATGCTACTAATATCTAATGGGCAAGGACCAAGGATGCTACATGTCCTGTGAGAGGGACAACAGGCCCACATTCCAAAAGACTTTCCATTATAGAGTCATGTCGCAAAATAAACTTTATTTTAATATCCTGAGCCTAGACTCTAACTCCATTTTACATACAAACACAATATATGTTCAGCATCTTTTTATTATAACATTTTCAAAAAATGCAATTCCCAAAAGAATATAGAAAAGGTTGGACTTGAACTTTGTCTTGTTAGGTACTTTACCAAAAGTACCTTTTGTTTCAGAAAGTCACATTAAAATTAATATCATTTATTGTATTTAGGTAACCATCACATCATACCTATATCAATCTGTCATACAACAGTCATATTTATAGCTAAACTAACCTTACTTGCAAATACATCACCTCTTTATTTGGCTTCCTGGGTAGCTCAGCTCATAAAGAATCCACCTGCAATGCAGGAGACCCCAGCTAGATTTCCGGGTCAGGAAGTTCTTCTGGAGAAGGGATAGGCTGCCCACTCCAGTATTCTTGGGCTTCCCTGGTGTTTCAGACAGTAAAGAATCTGACTGCAATGCGGAAGACCTGCATTCGATCCCTGGGTTGGGAAGATCCCCCGAAGGAGGACATGGCCACCCACTCTAGTATTCTTGCTTGGAGAATCCCCATGGACAGAAGAGCCTGGTGGGCTACAGTCCATGGGGTCTCAAGAGTAGGACATGACTTAGCACAGCACAGCACTACTTTATTACTTCTTCCCATTACCTGAGTATTTACTCATTTAAATGGCATAGTTTCCTACTCTTTCTCCCTTAACACAGCTGGGGCATCATGCCAACCCTTAAAAATTTACATGTGAGAACAGTTACTAATGAATTTCACTTCAGGAGAGCCAAAGAGGTGCTTCTAAATATGTTTTAAGAAGAGGGTGTGGAGTCTGGTAGAGTTGAGAATCACTAAATGAAACAGTTCTTAAAATTCCAGTCAACTGCGAGCTTCAGATCCTCTTCTCCATCCCAATTTAAAACCAAGATTTGATTTTCTGATGCCTCCAAAACTCTCAGTCCAAACAAATGCTTCCCAATTTTCTGAACTCCCAAATAACTGTACTGCTTAGATCAGTCACAGATTCACAATTATTCATTTTAAAGTCCAAGAAAACTTGATGTGTTTGTGCACGCATGTGTGCTAAGCCCCTTCACTCGTGTCCGACTCTTTGCGACCCTATGGACTGTAGCCGGCCAGGCTCGTCTGTCCATGGGATTCTCCAGGGAAGAATCCTGGAGTGGGTTGCCATGCCCTTCCCCAGGGGATCTTCCCGACCCCAGGGATCGAACCAGTGTCTCTTAGGTCTCCTGCATTGGCAGGTGAGTTCTTTACCATTAGCACCACCTGGGAAGTCCCTGATGTGTTTGTATAGTATCACTAAAGAGATCCGGGCTGTCACAATCCAGAACATCAGAAATCTGGTACTTTGAAATTTTACTCAACTGTGCTTTACTATCAAATCATATGTCACCCCTTCCCCATGTTTTGACTGTGTTCTGGTGAGATAAAGTCACAATATCCTAAATACTGCCTCATTGCTGCTTGAAGAGTTCTAGTGACACTGTATTTCTCTGCCATAATTTCACCATTAAAGAAAACTAACTGCTGGAGAATTTTTTCCCCTAATATTGATGGGGTAAAATTTACCTCCCTCTGAAACAGGACAAAAAAGGATAATATCAACAGTTCAGTTCAGTTCAGTTGCTCAGTGGCGCCCGACTCTTTGCGACCGCATGAACTGCAGCACACCAGGCCTCCCTGTCTTTCACCAACTCCCAGAGTTTACTCAAACTCACGTCCATCGAGTAGGTGATGCCATCCAACCATCTCATCCTCTGTCGTCCCCTTCTCCTCCCGCCTTCAATCTGTCCCAGTATCAGGGTCTTTTCAAATAAGTCAGTTCTTCGAATCAGGTGGCCAAAGTATTGGAGTTTCAGCTCCAATCAACAAAGACTGACCTTTTCCTTGCAGCTATCATACCCTCCTGTGTATTAAAAAATTCCCACCTGCCTCCAAAAGGAAGAAAAATTAGAAGAAAATGCCTAAGTAAACTCAAAATTTCGTACATATTTTGGTTTTTCTTTTACTTTTCTGTATTCTAGTAAACTTTTAGCCTGATTAGACTCAATCAGGTTCTCATTCAATTTTTGCAGACCTATCACATAGTATTTTTTAAACTACTTTTATCTTTACTTTTTAAAAAATCATGGGATTCATTCTTTGGTGATTCTAGAAGTTTGAAGCATCCTCCCTCCCAAAATTCACCAAAGCCCTTCTTTTCTGCAGTCTCTAGCAACTTTCAAAGTTTATAAAATGGCACTTGAGTCTGGCCAGATCCCATCTGCATAGAATATAACGTACTTATGACAACCAAAATTCCTAGAATTTAATCTGTTTCAATCTCATAAACACAATCATGAAAATACTTAAATATGTAATTGTTAACTTAACCTACTTGGATAAGAGGCAGCCTGCTGCTGCTGCTGCTGCTATGTTGCTTCAGCTGTGTCCGACTCTGTGCCATCCCATAGATGGAAACCAACCAGGCTCCCTCTTAGTAAATGATTAAGACTGAAAATCAGATTTTACATGTTAAAAGAACTTATTTTAAAATAATTAGCAAATAAGTCAGTACTCACAGAAAGTCTGCAAATAAAATACTAAAATGTAAGGTCGTGCACACAAAAAATATTTTTCTAATTACATATTTGGAAACCTGACTCTGACACTTTATAGATGATAGTATATGACAGTGGACAGGTCAACCTCTCTGGTTCTCAGTTTTTCCCGATAAGAAAGTGACTAGGACAAACTAAAGACTGTCTGCAAGCTTCTTTCACACCAAGACTCCATAATTTTACTCACACAAAGAGGATTCTTTTTCACAACAGGAAAATCAGATGACAGTTTAAAAGAAATATGAAGAACAGCCTCTACTTTTTCTGTGAAAGTGAAGTCACTTAGTCGTGTCCGACTCTTTGTGACCCCATGGACTGTAGCCTACCAGGCTCCTCCATCCATGGGATTTTCCAGGCAAGAGTACTGGAGTGGGGTGCCATTTCCTTCTCTCCTGCATTGTAGGCAGACGCTTTACCGTCTGAGCTACCAAAAAAGCCCACTTTTTCTGTAGTGAGTTTCTAATGTAATAAAATATTATTACAGCTCTTGCTGTAATAGGTGGTCTGAAGAACTGGAAGCAATTTAACATGCATACTGCAATGTTTATCTTTTTAAAGTATGGTACAAATCACAAACAGCTATTTGAACAGCTCAGTTCAGTTCAGTCGCTCAGTCGTGTCCAACTCTGTGACCCCATGGACTCCAGTACACCAGGCTTCCCTACCCATCACCAACTCCCAGAGCTTACTCAAACTCATGTCCATTGAGTCGGTGATGCCACCCAACCATCTCATCCTCTGTTGTCCCCTTCTCCTCCCGCCTTCAATCTTTCCCAGCATCAGGGTCTTTTCTAGTGAGTCAGTTCTTTGTACCAGGTGGCCAAAGTACTGGAGTTTCAGCTTCAGCATCAGTCCTTCCAATGAATATTCAGGACTGATTTCCTCAGGATGAACTGGTTGGATCTCCATGCAGTCCAAGGGACTCTCAAGAGTCTTCTTCAACACCACAGTTCAAAAGTATCAATTCTTCAGCACTCAGCTTTCTTTACATATTTGAGTCTAGATGATTTTTAAGATTCCTTCTCACTATTAAATTATATTCATTTACTCTTCAATGTAGACAAAAATGTCTGAAGACTGA
Organism: Bos indicus; assembly: GCF_029378745.1. Lineage (NCBI taxonomy): Eukaryota > Metazoa > Chordata > Mammalia > Artiodactyla > Bovidae > Bos > Bos indicus. The sequence goes on from NC_091760.1 coordinate 131,302,531, forward strand.
GGGCCAAAAAGAGATCCCTCTGGATAGAATAAATGAATCATGTGAGGATTTATGGTGCCAAACAGGAGAATCTGAAGTTCAAGGGAGCAAGAACCTTCTCATTGGAGTGACAAGGGTTGTGAGGAGTTTTACAGAGATTGAGACATTCTCTAGGTTGGCAAAGGTTTATTTAGATGCCTTCTAAAATGTTAAGATAGCCCAGGAAATCCACTAGGGTGCACTGAAATGCTGACTTCTCAATCCTGACATAACAGAATGAGGCTACTCAGACATGGGTGTGATATTGTCCTAGACCATAAAAATAGTTTGAATTATTCTTCAAGACTACAGTCATGTAATGACGTAGAGATCCAGGGTACCATCTTTCATGGTACACCTCAGAAGTGACACAGTCCAGACAGGCTACCTGTCTCCTTATTTAAAAAAGGGGGGAAAAAGGGCTTTCTTTGTTTCAGTTTTAGAGGCAGTAAATACCTTTGCCTTGGAGCTATCCATGGTGCTTGACCCATACTCAGTCTGTCTCTTCCAGCAATTGGTGTGTTAACTTTTGGATCATAGTACCACTCAGGATCTACCTGACCATCATCCACATTGAGGTCTGTGACTATTATGCCAATATCATGGGCCACTTGTAATTTCAATCTATTCCACTTTGCCTGTGTCCAGGCCTTACTTACGGAGAAGGCGATGGCACCCCACTCCAGTACTCTTGCCTGGAAAATCCCATGGACGGAGAAGCCTAGTAGGCTGCAGTCCATGGGGTCGTGAAGAGTCGGACACGACTGAGCGACTTCACTTTCACTTTTATGCATTGGAGAAGGAAATGGCAACTCACTCCAGTGTTCATGCCTAGAGAATCCCAGGGACGGGGGAGCCTGGTGGGCTGCTGTCTACGGGGTCGCACAGAGTCGGACACGACTGAAGTGACTTAGCAGCAGCAGCAACAGACCTTACTTTGTCCTACTGAAATTTCTCACTTAGCTCTGTCTCCCAGGTCTGCTACATCATCTGCTACAACAAAGTCCTTTCTGTAGATACAGTACACCTTGGGGAAGATCACTGGTATATTCTGGGAAAAAGATTATAGTTCTTCAGAGCCAAGTCTCCCACATGGTACCTTACATGACTTTTAAAACCTTGTATTATAATTTGTTACCATTCTAAAATTATTTTAGATGAGTTTTAAATTTTGTGATATGTTTTTCTGACTGACTGGAATGAATAAAGAATAGGAACTGTTAACTCAAGATTTTTGTGTGGGTTTCAGGGAATTCATGAGCCTCTTGAAATTATGTGATTCTTTAGGCAGATGCATGTTTTTCTGGGGAAGATGGTGTTGAGCCTCTTAAACCTAAAAGGCTAGGATCCACAGATCAATGTACTGATGATTCCCAATAATAATCATCTCCCCAGGTATAAGCACTAGACCTTTACGTATGTTCAATCACTCAATCATGTCCAACTCTTCATGACCGCATGAACTGTAGCCTGCCAAGCTCATCTGTCCACAGAATTTTCCCAGCAAGAATATTGGACTTGGTTGCCATTTTCTTCTCCAGGGAATCTTTCCAACCCAGGGATCAAACCCATGTCTCCTGCATGGCCTGCATTGGGAGGCAGATTCTTTACCACTGTGCCACCTGGAAAGCCCATTAGACCTTTATCAGTTCAGTTCCGTCGCTCAGTCATGTCCAACTCTTTGCGACTCCATGAACTGCAGCATGCCAGGCCTCCCTGTCCATCACCAACTCCCGGAGTTCACTCAAACTCACGTCCATCGAGTAGGTGATGCCATCCAGCCATCTCATCCTCTGTCGTTCCCTTCTCCTCCTGCCCCCAATCCCTCCCAGCATCAGAGTCTTTACCAATGAGTCAACTCTTCACATGAGGTGGCCAAAGTACTGGAGTTTCAGCTTTAGCATCATTCCTTCCAAAGAAATCCCAGGGCTGATCTCCTTCAGAATGGACTAACGGTTGGATCTCCTGGCAGTCCAAGGCACTCTCAAGAGTCTTCTTCAACACCACAGTTAAAAAGCATCAATTCTTCAGCGCTCAGCTTTCTTCACAGTCCAACTCTCACATCTATACGTGACTACTGGAAAAACCATAGCCTTGACTAGACAGACTTTTGTTGGCAAAGTAATGTCTCTGCTTTTGAATATGTTATCTAGGTTGGTCATAACTTTCCTTCCAAGGAGTAAGCATCCTTTAATTTCATGGCTGTAATCATAAACCTTTATATCTGTAGTTTAATAAAGAATGGGTTAACCAAAAAGTTCATTCAGGTTTTCCATTCCTGAATGAACTTTTTGGTCAGCCTAGTATATTCAGTCTTTCTTCCAGTTCCTGGCACAAAGCTCCTGAAAGTCTTGAAAAGTTTCCTGCGTTATATGAGTATCTTTACTTATTCATAAGGCATCCCTTTCAAGAGCTTATGCTAATAAATAATCAGGCTGGGGCCCTAGACAGCCTCAAGTTGGGACTGGTTACCAGAAAGACCAAGTGATTAGAGGGCTGGAACTTTCAGTCCCAGCCACCAACCTCTGGGAAATGGAAGAGAGGGAGGCTGGAGATTAAAGCTCTATAAACATTCCTAAATAAAATGTGATGAGTTTCCAGGTAGGTGAATGGATCCACAGGCCAGGAAGATTTTGTACCCCAGTTCCACAGGGACAGAAGTTCCTGAACTTGGGACCTTTCTAGATCTTGACCTATGTACCTCTTCACCTGGCTATTCATCTATCCTTTAAAATAAACTGGTAAACATAAGTAAATGTTTTGCTGAGTTTTGTGAACCATTCTGACAAATAACTGAATCCAAGAAGGGAGTAGTACAATCCCTTGATTATATCTGGTCAGTCAGAGGACAGGATAACAATGTGGACTTGCAACTGCTGTCTGAAGCAGGGTCAGTCTTACAGGACTTAACCTGTGGAATCAAATACTATTTTCAAGTAAACAGTATCAGAACTGAGCTAAACTGTAGGGCACCCAGCTGATATCCACAGAGGACTAGAGAAAACTGCCTGGTGCTGTGGAAAACATTCCAGAATATCCAACTGCCTATTGGACACCTCTAAATGAATTTCCAGAAAACGCAGCATGTCCAAAATGAAACTCATTTTTCTTCCTTATTCCTCTAACACAGGCTTCCCTGGTAGCTCAGCTGGTAAAGAATCTGCCTACAGTGCAGGAGACCCTGGTTCGATTCCTAGGTTGGGACGATCTGCTGGAAAAGGGATAGGCTACCCATTCCAGTATTCTTGGGCTTCCCCGGTGACTCAGCTGGCAAAGAATTCATCTGTAATGTGGGAGACCTGGGTTTGATCCCTGGGTTGGGAAGATTCCCTGGAGAAGGGAACAGCTACTCACTGCAGTATTCTGGCTTCCATGGACTGTATAGTCCATGGGGTTGCAAAGAGTCGGATGAGACTGAGAGAGTTTCACTTTCACTTTCGTCTAACATGTTCTGCTTCTAATCCTCACCATATCAGTAGAGGATACCACCTAGATATAAAGCTAAAAATCTTGCCAATCATACTTGACCATGATTATGACTCTCCTTTTCTTCATTCCCCTTATTCAATCAGTCATGTCTTACAACTTATTGAAAGCCTAATAAATTCTTCCTGAAACAAAAGAATTGTGTAGTCTGTAATCATTTTGCAGGTGGTAAAGACTTCCAAATATTAATAGATTCTACAGGCTGGAATCTGAACTTTTCATTTTTAATAGAAAGCACAACTCTGTCTCATCATTCCCCTCCCCCAATAACTTTTTTATGACTATACCAGAGAATGCAGCTAATTCTTTATTCTTCTGAGTTTATGAAATGAGATCAAAACAGTTTTCTTTTACCGAAGTGACAAGTGGGAGCTGTTTCTGCAAAACAGCTCTTATTTGGAATACTTTTCATTCCTATCTAAACAGTCCTAAGGATCACAGCACTACTGCTCAGTGAGGGTAGGTGTTCTCCAATTTCCAGATAATAACAGAAATCCTCCTTTGTCAATAATTCCATACCTTTACTTAGAAGCCAACACGATACACAGCACTGCAAAACAACTGTCGAAATCAAAAAGATAAAAATCAAAGTAACTGAAATTCCTGGCTCTTGGCACTACTTTAAAAATTCTTGGTAAGAATGGGAGGAAATAAGACCAGATCTCCAAGTGAAACTGGAAGACCCTACCTAATTCTTGATAAAGCATAAATGACTTCTTGACCATTTGATGTCTGAATTCAGGTGGCAATCTTTCCTTAAAAAGATAGCAAGATGTCCAGAAACATACAATGAGCATCTTCTGTTCTTCACACATTCCCATTAAAGATTAGGAAGTTCATACTGATTTTCTTTTAGCACCAACTCCTGACATACCCTGTCTTCACAGGTGTTTTGTAGAGTAAACAAAGAGAAAACTTTAAAATGAGCTTACGAGATTTTACTTTGCATTTGCTACTAAAAACCAAGAGAGACCAAATTCATACTTATAGGATGGTTGGGCTTAACTTCACAGAAAAGAACAACTTTTTAAAACTCTTGTCAGTTGTCCATGTAAAAAAGTAAATCACTATGCACTTTAAGACCAACTAATGTTTATAATCGTCAAGAACAGAACAAAATCAAGGAATATCCAGACTTGGAACATCCTATACAGTTCAAATAGCTGCTTGTCAAATAGGCATAATGGCACTGGAAAAAGAATGTAAGGAAGGTCTTAGCTGTCTCTGCAGCCTACAGTATGATTCAAAGGTATTTTATCATTTTGTTTCTCAAACCATTACAAAGTGACCAAAGTGTAATCATCCTCTTAACGGGGTCTTTCAAAAAGCATAAAATTTCATTTTAAGTCCAGTTATCAATTAAAAAAAAAACGGATCATGCTTTTGATGTTATATCTAAGAATTTGTTACCAAACCCAAGGTTCTGGAAATTTTCTGTTTATTCTAGAAGTTTTATTTTATATTTTACAATTAAATCTATGATCCATTTTGAATTAATTTCTAGTGTGAAATTGAGATCAAAGTTCATTTTCTAAACTATGTTTAAGAGGATGAAAAGATAAGCTACACGCTGGGAGAAAATATTCTTGAAGTATCTATCTGACCAAGTACTCATATCTAGAATATACAAAGAACTTTCAAAACCCTACGGTCAAAAACCAAATAGTCCAATTAGAAAGTGTGCAAAAGGACATGAAAAAATACTTCACTAAAATATTTTATTCATATTTCAATAAAATACAAATGGCAAGTAATGAAAATATTACTAAAAATGTATATTAAGACCATGATGAGATATCACTATACATCTATTAGAACAGCTAAAATAAAAACTAATGCCAAATGCTAGTGATCATACAAAGAAACTGGGTCTTTCCTATGTTACTGGTGGGAATGTAAAATGGTACAGTCACTCTGGAAAAGTTTGTCAGTTTAAGAACTAAACATACATTGACCACAGAACCTAAAATTGCACTACTGGGCATTTATCTCAGAGATACAAAAAGTTATGTCCACGGAAAAGCCTGTACCTGTTTGTTCATTGCAGGCTTTAACAGCCAAAAACTGCAACAACCGAAATTTCTAATAGGAGAACAGTTAAGCAAACTATCTTTCAGACATCCATATCATAAATCCATATCATGGGATACTACTCAGCAATTAAAAGGAAGAAACTATTGACACAGCTACAACAGCTTAGATGGATCTCCAGGGCATTATGCTGAACGACAAAACCCAATCTCAAAAGGTCACATGCCATATGACTCCACTTATGTAACACTATAGAAAAATGACAAAACCATAGAGATGGAGAAGAGATTAATTGTTGCCCAGAGTTAGAGATACCGGGTGTGGGGGAGTAGGAAGGTGTGACTGTAAAAAAGTAGCATGAGGGAGATCTTAACCATGTTGTTACACAAATATACACATGTGATAACATGATAGAGAGGTACATACATATTTATACCAATAATGGTTATGTGGTTTTGATATTATATAATAGTTAAATAAAATGTGACCAAAAGGGGGAACTGGGCATAGTATACATAACGATCTCTTTGTACTTTCTTTGCAACTTCCTGTGGATCTGTAGCTATCTCAAAATAAAAACTTTTAAAAAATGCAATCAATGTAAAATCACCCAAAGTTTGGGAAAATGTATAAATGTGTTGAAAACAGTGACACTGTAATGCTAAATGCAAACGAAAGAGGGATAGGGTGATCATGGCTATGACCAAGAAAGACACCTGGAGATTTCCTCCAATTCCTCCAAATACACAGTTCAATCAAATATTTATTGAGAATCTAGCATACAAAAAACATAGTGTTATAAAGAGTGAAAGTGTGTTAGTGGCTCAGTTGTGTCCAACTCTTTGCCACCACATTGACTGTAGCCTGCCAGGTTCCTTTGTGCAGGTTCTCCAGGCAAGAATACTGGAGTGCCATGCCCTCCTCCAGGGGATCTTCCCCACCCAGGGATCGAACCTGGGTGTCCAGCATTGCCGTCAGATTCTTCACTGTCTGAGACACCAGGGAAGATCTATAAAGAGTAGCTAGATTAAAAAGAAGGAAAGGTCCAACATTTACCTCTGAATTACTTTACTCTCTAAGAAGATAAAACAGAATAATTACTAAAAGCCTCAGGGCCTCTGCAACACAAGTTTCCTTTGCCTGGAATCAGTTCAGTTCAGTTGCTTAGTCATGTCCAACTCTTTATGACCCCGTGGACTGCAGCACACCAGGCCTCCCTGTCCATCACCAATTCCCGGAGCTTACTCAAACTCATGTCCGTCGAGTCGGTGATGCCATCCAACCATCGCATCCTCTGTCACCCCCTTCCCTTCACTCTTTCCCAGCATCAGGGTCTTTTCTAATGGATCAGTTCTTTGCATCAGGTGGCCAAAGTACTGGAGTTTCAGCTTCAGCATCAGTCCTGCCAACGAATATTCAGGACTCATTTCCTTTAGAATTGACTGGTTTGATCTCCTTGCTGTCCAAGGGACTCTCAAGAGTTTCTCCAATACCACAGTTTAAAAGCATCAATTATTCAACACTCAGCTTTCTTTATAGTCCAACTCTCACATCCATACATGACTACTGGAAAAACCATAGTTTTGACTAGACAACCTTTGTTGGCAAAGTAATGTCTCTGCTTTTTAATATGCTGTCTCGGTTGGTCATAGCTTTTCTTCAAAGAAACAAGTGTCTTTTAATTTCATGGCTGTCACCATCTGCAGTGATTCTGGAGCCCAAGAAAATAAAATTTGTCACTGTTTCCATTGTTTTCCCATCTATTCATCATAAAGTAATCTTAGTTTTTTGAATGTTGAGTTTTAAGCCAACTCTTTCACTCTCTTTCACTTTCATCAAGAGCCTCTTTAGCTCTTCTTTGCTTTCTGCCATAAAGTGAAAGTCACTCAGTCATGTCTGACACTTTATGACCCCATGACATAGAATTCTCCAGGCCAGAATACTGGAGTGGGTAGCCTTTCCTTTCTCCAGGGGATCTTCCCAACCCAGAGATCGAACCCAGGTCTCCAGCATTGCAGGCGGATTCTTTACCAGCTGAGCCACAAGGGAAGCCCAAGAATACTGGGTGGGTAGCCTATCTCTTCTCCAGTGGATCTTCCCAACCCGGGAATTGAACCCGGGTCTCCTGCATTGCAGGTGGATTCTTTACCAACTGAGCTATCAGGGAGGTGATGTCATCTGCATATCTGAGGTTATTGATATTTCTCCTGGCAATCTTGATTCCAGCTTGATTTCAATCTTAATTTCAGCTGGATTCCAGCTTGCCTGGAATGCTCTTGTTTTTCTAGTTAGTTCTTACTTGTCCTTGAACTATTAGCTCATTGTCACTCCTTCAGGGAAACCTTTCCTAGCTCACTGACCTCTATATTTGAACACATTCCTCTATTACATGCTGGTACAGCATCCTGTATTTTTCATTCATAACACTAATCATCGTTCACAAAGACCTCTGTGACATTTTGATCTATGACATCTCTCCCCCATTAGACTCATCTCCAAGAAGGCAGAGACAGTCTGTGCAGTTCACCACTGTATTCTCAAACCCAATGCCATGCTCGGCAAATGACAAAAGCTCAAAATATGTTACATATAAAGCTAGAATTCATGTGTGCAAATGGGCAGGCAGACAAGGGCTACTGAGGTTTGTAAGAATCCGAGATCACTCTAACTTGAGAAAGCCATTTTATATGGGATAGGAGGTTCATGCAGAGGATAAAGAATCTTATATCCAAAGCTGAATAGGAATAGCATCCTTTCATCAACAGGAATCCACTGAAGAATTGAAACAAGGAAACTGTGTGTCCTGTGTGCTAGGAAAATTAATGTGGAGAACTGGACTACTAGAGGCAGTAAAAACTATTAGAGGCAGTAAAATAAACGGCAAGGAACTGTGGTAATGCAGGCATAAAATGATGAGGTCCTGAAAGAGAAGACGGTCACAGGAACAGACAGATGTGCAAAACACTGAGAATGAAGAGCCAAAAGAACTTAAGGACTGATTAGCTTCAGGGGCATGAAAGAGGGAAGAGTCAAAGATGATTCAAGCGGTTTAATGGTGAGTGATCCATGAAAGACAGTACCATTAACAGAAATGGGAAGTCAGGACTAAGTTCTCTTAGGAGAAGGAATGTGCTTTGTTGGAAGTGATGGCTAACATCCACACAACTGAACACATGAGATCAGATGGAGGACAGTCAAGGCTGACAATGTAGATGTGTGAGTTGACTACAGGTAACGTTTAGAATGAATGAGATCTCTCAGAGAGGTTGTGGTTAGTCGCTCAGTTATGTCTGACTCTTTGTGACCCCATGGACTGTATCCCACCAGGCTCCACTGTCTATGGAATTCTCCAGGCAAGAATATTGGAGTGGGTTGCCATTCCCTTCTCCAGGGGATCTTCCCAACCCAGGGATCGAACCCAGGTCTCATGCATTGCAAGTAGATTTCTTTACCATCTGAGCCACCAGAGAGGAGAAGATATAAAGGGCCTTGAAGGGAAATTCTCTAAACCATTTGATCTGCCCCTGGTGTGAATTATGTTTTTCAAGCTATGGAGTCATTCAGACCAGTGAGTTCCCTGAGGGTATAGCTGAGCTCAATCGTGCATTCCCTAAAGCATACATTAAACAGTGTTGTACACAGCTTGTGCAAAATAAGTAGCCTATTAAAGGGGTCAATTATTTTCAAGATAATTTTTGATTATTAATTCCTGTTCCATCTGCATTTTGTATTTCAAAAAGTGGTGCCCTAGGTAGAACTTTGAAAGATCCAGGCTTCAGTTGAAATTATTATTATCAATAAGGCTAGACAGCTTAAATCATTTATCCAAAGCTCTGATTTCCCAAGGCTCCAGAACTGATGAACTGAAAGACCAGACCCTGAGACTCTGAAAACCTTAAAACAACAACAATAACAACAACAACAAAAATAACAGGTGGTTGGAGGTGGAGGGGAAGAGAGGCCCAGTGAGACTGGGGCTAAAGCAAATCCCAACTAGAAGTACAGAACACTCTTCAAGAAGTTTTTGCACAAAGTTTAATAGGAAATATTACTAAGGGAGTGAAAACAAAACAAAACAAAAAATTCAACTGTACGCTACATGAGTTGAAAACGTACAAAAATAAAGACGCTTCAAGTGAAGTTAAGGATAAATGAGAATAATTAAAGGGAATTGAGAAAAGCGACTTAAAAACAACAGCATAATGATGGAAAAGTCATTGGCCTGTTCGCCCATAAAATGTTCCTAGGTGTCAGTCAGAGGTGTGGTAACTGAATTTAAATTCAATGCTTAGGTGAACATTATTTCCCCAGTCACAGTTAAAAATTTTTAAAAAGGGATTACTAAAATGGATCAGAGAAAATATTTCTGTACGGCTTCCCTCCTTACAAAAAAATTATCAAGGTAGAATATACCACAATTCTGTAACTGCAACAATGCTCTAACTGCAACAATGCTCTAACTGCAACAATGTTCTAACTGCAACAATGCTCTAAAGCGAATTGTTGCAAACGTGCTAACTGCTAAGATAGGTGAGTGTGTTTATGGGAGAAGTCACCGAAGAGAAAAGAAACCAGTTGAAGCCACAGACTCACGGAACCTGACAAGTCATCTACAATCCAGCCACCCTCTCAACATCGGATTGACTTCCACGACAAATCTAAAAGATGGTCAACCAATCTTTGCCGGCTGGTTTCCAACTACAACAAATGGGCCTCTGGTAAACTGACTTTTCTCAGTTGCACAGCTCTCATTTGTTGCAAAACCCTTCTAAGGTACCTTCTAGTAACTTTCAACCCTGGTCCTGGTTCTCTCAAGAGCAACACAGTACACGATGAAAGTCGCGTTCTGGTTTTATTTTTAAACTTCAACAAGCAAACTAGGTTTGCTTTCTGGTATGTCAATACATTCCTTTTTTTAAACATTTGACTCCCCTTGAAGGAAAAAGGAATGCCAGGCACAGGTTCCTTCAGACTCACAGGGCTGAGACCTCCACAGCAGAGCGGAGAAAGGGAGCTTAAAGAACTACACACACTAGGAGACGTTGCAACTGATATGAAATCCCCGTTGCCAAGAAGCAAGCAGCTCCAGCCCGTGACCAGGTGCTGGGAAGAGATAGAAGCCACACAGATCTGGCGTGGTAGCTCCAAGCCTGTGGGGGCCAAGAACCCTCTATCTCTTTTTGCCACAGCGGCCGGGGGGAGGGGTGGCTAAGTGGGCACTCATCTCCAGGTCAGCGGCAAGCCCGGCGCCTCACGGAGCAGAGTGCTCGGCCCCGGGGAACCGGCATCGCTAAGAGGAGGGCTCGGTGAAACAACTGGCAAAGCCCAAGCCGCGCCGCTGGGCCAGCTGCCCGTATGCCCAACCACCCCGCCCGCCGGACGCCGTCCTGAGAACCGGCACCGGTGAGCGCTCCGGGAGTTGGAGACGTCTCGAGCTCGGCTGGGATCCAGTCTATCCCGCCCGCCCACCCTCTCTCACTCCCCGGCCCAGAGCTGAGCCAGAGGCCACCCCAAGGGGTGGTGCCCAAGAGGCAGACGGCGTTGGTGGTGAATGGCGCGGGCTGGGCCCGAGCTCCCGCGCGGGCAAGCGAGCGGCTGCGGCGGGTCACTCACCGAGAGGACGCTCATGCGGATTGGGGTCTCCAACAGGCACGCCATCTTGAGCCTTCCCACCCGGCTGCAGCCGGCGCCGGCGCGGGGGCCGGCACTTTCGACAGCCTACTACTGGGCCAACCACAGGTACCTCTGCAGAAAGTCAGGCAGGTAAACGAGAACAGACCACCCTCTAGACACCGCTGAACTATGGCCAAAGCCCGCAGAGGGACGAGCAATGGGAAACCGCGCCAGGGGCCTCCTTACGAATCGTCCTCTCAGAAACGGCAGCTACTCTCAGCCTGGGTTAGAGATGGGCAGCAGTTCCCGCATGCGCAAAGAAGACCTGCCGCCCCACCTGCGGCTCGCGGAGGGAGGAGCGTCAGGGGCGGAGTCGGGAGCCTCATAGATTGATTCGTTACAATTTCTTGAGTTCCCGTTCTCATTATTCCAAAAGACTGGTGTGTGGAGCCACCTACATAATTTGAAGTTCACTTTCGCATTCATTATCTCACTCCTTCTTTGCACCAAACTCCTAGCGTCGTTATTATCTCCATCTTACAGAAGGAGAAACTGTGATCCCAGAGCCAAGTGTTCTGCCACCAGTAAGAGTATTTCACGATCCGACGCTGAAGGGTGAGCTGTTTCAGCATTTTCCGACTCTTTATTCTAGTGTAAAGAATAGATACTCTAGAGCCAGAACGCCTGAATTTATTCCTTGCTGTTTCACAGAGCTGCATTACCTGGGCATCTCCCATGCTTCAGTTTCCTCCTGTGTCAAATAAAGGGTTAGAAGAATGGAAAATGTAAAGCTCTTATAACATGCCTGAGACATAGAAAGCGCTGTATATGTGTTAGCGTTTCTCGAGCCTCTGAGTCAAGTAGGAAAAAAAAAAAAATGGGGGCAAGAATCTGACTAATTCACACTACCGCTCTGATCGTTGAAGCCAAATAAAAATATGCTTCTAATTCTATTTTCTGACTGACGAGTTCAGCTCTCTCATTCCATTTGTGTGGTTGTGTATATATGTGGACAAAGCTGCTCTGGATTTGGCTGAACAGGTTTCAACTTCATGCTGTTCGCAACCAGCGAGGTTTTCACAGCATGATTGCAATGAACCTATTATATTACTCGTCCTTATGCCATTGCTGAAGACACTCCCTAACGCAGGCTGGTATTACCTCTCCCCTGGACTAGGATAATAGCCTTCCCATGGAGGTTGTAGCTCTAGCGTAGCTTTCACTTTGCTCCTCACTGTTTTCCTATCTTATCCCTGTATTTGGTTTCCAAATTTATTGTGGTACTAATCATTCTTGCTTGTGGGCCAGTGTTCCCTCACTGTTGACCTTCTAGAAAGCAGGGATTTCATTTTAGGTTTTCTTCCTGCCGCAACACTATTCCCCAAATTTCATTACCCTGCATACCACCCACACAATGTTTGCCAATCTGCACCCAGGTATTATTCCCTCAATGTTTTTCTTTAAAACCAATTTCAACTCATTAATTTTAGCCTCATCCTAAACCATAAGGCTCTGAAAAGTCAAGTATATTTTTAGTCTAGTACACATTAACATAATAACTACAAAAATGTTTAAATGTCCATCATGTATCACCTAGGACCATATCATATACCACTACAAACCACAAAAGAGCAGATCATAGCCCTTGTACAGAGCGTGCCTGCTAAGCTACTTCAGTCGTGTCCAACTGTGCGACTTTATGGACTGTAGGCTGCCAGGCTCCTCTGTCCACAGGATTCTTCAGGCAAGAAAACCATGCCCTCCTCCAGGTGGCTTAGTTTGGGCACTCCCAAAGGTAGATCTTGGGGACAATGATTTGGGTGCAGCTAGTTTATTTAGAAAGGGTTTCCATGGAACAGAATTGATGGATCAGCAAGAGTGGGACAAGAAAGAAGAAAAAGTCGGTGTAAGGGTCCATTGTTGAAGTCACTGCTTATTCCTTAAGGACCCCTGAAAAACTTATAGCATGCCTCCAATCCTGGATAGCCATCGTGAGGTTGGAGCATTAATTCACCACTCCCATCCTGTACTAAGAGTTTCCCACAGCTTTTAATTCTCTACCCTCCTGGATTGTACTTCTGCATAGAACAGAGAGGGCTTCCCTAACCTGATGTAGAAAAGCAGAATGTGAAGGCTCACATTTAGGGTAGAATGCAGAGAACATTTCCCTAATGGGTCAGCTGTAAAGAATCCACCTGCAGTGCAGGAGATGAAGGAGTCATAGGTTTGATCCCTGGGTCGGGGAGTTCCTCTGGAGGAGGGCCTGACAACCCACTCCAGTATTCTTGCTTGGAGAATCCCATGGTCAGAGGAGGCTGGTGGGTTACAGTCCATGGGGTCACAAAGAGTTGGACATGACTGAAGCTGCATGCATGCATTTAGATAGCATACATCTAAACTTGCAATAGAACCCTCATTACAACTGTGGCTAAAATCAAAGCATCCAGGCTTTTCTGTTTTATTTCCAGAATATGACACGACTGTTTTACAGGAAGGAAGTATTGATTAGCAAAGCCCTAAGCTCTGAGATCAGGCATCCCATTTCTAGTCCAAATTTTGCTAATAAATAATCTTAAGTGAGAGGAGAAGGGGATGACAGAGGATGAGATGGTTGGATGGCATCACCAACTCAATGGACATGAGTTTGAGTAAGCTCTGGGAGTTGGTGATGGACAGGAAAGCCTGGCATGCTGCAGTCCACGGGGCCATAGTCAGACATGACTAAGCAATTGAACTGAGCTGAAGTGAATCATAAGTACATCCTTCAAACCTAAATAATGAGTAGAAATTGAGGGGTAATTTAAAAAATTTGTTTCAGCCTCCATGGAACAGCAACAACAAAACAGTTAACTTTGGGAACAGCCACACAGACTCCTCAACACACAGGAATGAAATTTCAGCCCATCCTTCCCTTTCTCAAAGCAGTATTAATTTATGAAAAAAATCACAACAAAGTGTGAGTTTAATAAATAAAAAGTAGGAACACACAACAGAAAATAAGGGTGGCTCAGCTGGTAAAGCATCCTCCTGCAATGCAGGAGACCCTGGTTCGATTCCTGGGTCAGGAAGTTCCCCTGGAGAAGGGATAGGCTACCCACTCCAGTATTCTTGGGTTTCCCAGGTGACTCAGATGGTAAAGAATCTTCTCGCAATGCGGTTTGATCTTTGGGTTGGGAAGATACCCTGGAGGAGGGCATGGCAACCCACTCCAGTATTCTTGCCTGGAGAATCCCCCAGGGACAGAGAAACTTGGTGGGCTACAGTCCATGGGGTCAGAAAGAGTTGGACATGACTGAGTAACTAAGAACAACACAGCAGGAAAGAAATCTGAAAAGTATTTATAAACGTCTAAAGGGAATTGCCAGGGTAGAGAAATAAAGCCATATTTTTGAAAGTAGAAGCATGTGAAAAGAAAAAAAATGTGAAAGAAAAAAAAATAATAAGGAAAGCTTATGGTGTAGAAAGAACTTTCCTCATAGCTCAGCTGGTAAAGAATCTGCCTGTAATCCAGGAGACCTGGGTTCAATTCCTGGGTTGGGAAGGTCCCCTGGAGAAGGAAATGGCAACCCACTCCGGTATTCTTGCCTGGAGAATCCCGTGGACAGAGGAGCCTGGCAGGCTACAGTCCATGGGGCTGCAAGAGTTGGACATGACTTAGCAACTAAACAAAAAAGGAATGATCCCAAAAGGAATTTAGAGGACCCTTTAAAAGATTTGAAAATAGAAGCGATTTCTTAAATCAATTAAAAAGAAAAAAATGGACTAACAGTGGTACAGAGGAGATATAGTTTGGTTCAACAGACACTAACTGTGGGTTTACTTGGCACACATTGTCCTAGGGATTCAAAGTGAATAAAGATGTGGCTCCTGCCTTCAAGCAGACAGGAAAAGAGTGAGTCTCTGAGAGGTTCAATACTTTGCTCTCTAATACATAGTCCTCTGTGACCCAATAGGACTCTCCCACATGGGATTACAGAGCACTTAAGCAAGCAACCAATTAAAGAAAATCGACAAGAGCTTTGCAATGAGAAATACTGCATCCATAATTCAGGTGTTTGGAGGATGTAAAATATGTATACACATAAAGCAGAATTGAATAAAAAAGTCTCTTAATAGAAACAGCAGTAAAGTAGAAAGTGCACTTTTTGTTTTTTATGTATTTATTTGGTTGTGCTGGGTCTTAGTTGTGGCATGTGGAACCTTTTAGGTGTGGCCCATGGGATCTTGTTCCCTAGCCACAGATTAAACCCAGGCCCCCTACACTGGGAGCACAGTCTTAGCCACTGGACAATCAGGGAAGTCCACAAAATGCACTTTTTATAACTAGGTAACTGCTATGGCTGGATTTCAACTTACAAATTTAGAAGAAATGATGAATTTGAAAACCACTCTTTTGACAACCATAGGAGTTCTAATTGAGGCAAGAATCAACAATGAATGCTCAAACTAATTGGGAGAAATATGATGAGAAACAGAACCTCCCCACAAGTTACTAATGACAGTAGATAAACGATAGATGGGCTTCCCTGGTGGCTCAGATGGTAAAGCATCTGCCTGCAGTGCAGGAAACCTGGGTTCGATCCCTGGGTTGGGAAGATCCCCTGGCGAAGGAAATAGCAACCCACTCCAGTACTCTTGCCTGGAAAATTCCATGTACTGAGGAGCCTGGTAGGCTACAGTCCATGGGGTTGCAAAGAGTCGGACATGACTGATCAACTTCACTTTCAAACTTGATAGATGCCACTTTATTATAGTGATTATAATTAATAATACCACTAGTGGGATAAATAGACATCCCATGGTATTATTCACTGAAAGGGATATAACATCAGTTCTGTGGTATTCCTGCCAACATCAGACAAACCTTGAGGGACATACAATAAAATAACACATCTACATCCTTCAAAACTGGCATGAAAGACAAGAAAAGCTGAACAACTGTTAGAGGTTAAAGGAAACTAAAGTGACATGACACTTACTAAATGCAATTTGTGTTCTAGGATTGAATCCTGAAAAAAATAAAATTCCCCTCTTGCTACATAGCACATAAATGGGAACACTGGCTAGGTGGGAACAAATTCTGTGGATGAGGTATTGTTAATGTACTGATTTTGATAACTGTACTGTTATAAGAAAATATCTTTGTTCTTAGAAAACACAGAGTGAAGAATTAAAGTGTAAAAATGGAGTCACTGTGGGTTAAGCAACTGTTTTTCCTTTAATAATGAGAAAAGAACTCCTTTAGAGAATAATAATCAGAAGACCAAGGATCCTGGAAATTAATTCACTCAACAAAATGTATTTACTAGGTACCTACTATGTGCCAGGAACTGTGGTCAGGGGTGCTAATACAATTAACAAGAAAGGCACATTCCCTGTTATCACAGAGCTTTCAAAAAAGAAAAGAGAGGAACTTCCCTGGCAGTCCAGTGGTTAGGACTCTGCTTCCACTTTCCACTGCAGGGGACATGAGTTCAATCTTAGGGAACTAATATCACACCTGTGACACTGGGGGAGGGTGGGGAAGAAGAGAGACAAGTCATTAGAATGTAGGATGACTAGTGAAAGGGTGTGGGGCTAAGAGAGGGTCTACGAGGAAACCTCATCAGGACTAAAGTCATAAGAAGTCCTTTTGGTAGAGGTGGCTCCCAAGCTCTGACCTAAAGGGTCAACAGAAACAGACCAGGCAAAGCTCTGTGTGCTGCTCCACACAGAGCGTGGCTTTTCCATAAATATTTGTCTAATGAAACAATTAAGACACCACTTCACTGCATTTAGATGTGGAAACACTGACAGATCTTCCAAGATCAATGCTAGGACAAGGACCTCAATTATTTATAGGAAAAGAGACACTATAAAACCAGCAGGGCTTCAGATGGCTTACCATCTTCTGGATTACTGGGGACTCCAAATTCAGACTTAAATTTAAGAAAGTGGGGAAACTACTGGACCATTCAGGTATGACCTAAATCAAATCCCTTGTGACTACACAGTGGAAGTGAGAAATAGATTTAAGGGACTAGATCTGATAGAGTGCCTGATGAACTATGGACAGAGGTTCGTGACATTGTACAGGAGACAGGGAGCAAGACCATCCACAAGAAAAAGAAATGCAAAACAGCAAAATGGCTGTGTGAGGAGGCCTTACAAATAGCTGTGAAAAGAAGAGAAGCAAAAAGCAAAGGAGAAAAAGAAAGACACACCCATTTGAATGCAGAGTTCCAAAGAATACCAAGGAGAGATAAGAAAGCCTACCTTAGCAATCAATGCAAAGAAATAAAGGAAAACAATAGAATAAGAAAGACTAGATAGGCACAGAAGAACTATACCAAAAAGATCTTCACGACCCAGATAATCATGATGGTGTGATCACTCACCTAGAGCCAGACATCCTGGAATGTGAAGTCAAGTGGGCCTTAGGAAGTATCACTACGAACAAAGCTAGTGGAGGTGACAGAATACCAGTTGAGCTATTTAAAGTCCTAAAGGATGATGCTGTGCTGCACTCAATATGTCAGCAAATTTGGAAAACTCAGCAGTGGCCACAGGACTGGAAAAGGTCAGTTTTCATTCCAATCCCAAAGAAAGGCAATGCCAAAGAATGCTCAAACTACCGCACAATTGCACTTATTTCACATGCTAGTAAAGTAATGCTCAAAATTCTCCAAGCCAGGCTTCAGCAATACATAAACCGTGAACTTCCAGATGTTCAAGCTGGTTTTAGAAAAGGCAGAGGAACCAGAGACCAAATTGCCAACATCCACTGGATCATGGAAAAAGCAAGAGAGTTCCAGAAAAACATGTATTTCTGCTTTATTGACTATGCCAAGCCTTTGACCGTGTGGATCACAATAAACCGTGGAAAATTCTGAAAGAGATAGGAATACCAGATCACCTGACCTGCCTCTTGAGAAACCTGTATACAGGTCAGGAAGTAACAGTTAGAACTGGATATGGAACAACAGACTGGTTCCAAATAGGAAAAGGAGTACATCAAGGCTGTATTTTGTCACGCTGCTTATTTAACTTATATGCAGTGTACATCATGAGAAACGCTGGGCTGGAGGAAGCACAAGCTGAAATC
This sequence comes from Bos indicus, assembly GCF_029378745.1. Taxonomy (NCBI): domain Eukaryota; kingdom Metazoa; phylum Chordata; class Mammalia; order Artiodactyla; family Bovidae; genus Bos; species Bos indicus. Next base: position 131,320,763 of record NC_091760.1, read on the forward strand.
AAAATTGCCAGGAGAAATATCCATAACCTCAGATACGCAGATGACACCACCCTTATGGCAGAAAGTGAAGAACTAAAGAGCCTCTTGATGAAAGTGAAAGAAGAGAGAGAAAAAGTTGGCTTAAAGCTCAACATTCAGAAAACTGAGATCATGGCATCCGGTCCCATCACTTCATGGCAAATAGATGGGGAAACAGTGGCTGACTTTATTTTTCTGGACTCCAAAATACTGCGGATGGTGATTGCAGCCATGAAATTAAAAGACGCTTACTCCTTGTAAGGAAAATTATGACCAACCTAAACAGCATATTCAAAAGCAGAGACATTACTTTGCCAACAAAGGACTGTCTAGTCAAGGCTATGGTTTTTCCAGTAGTCATGTATGGATGTGAGAGTTGGATTATAAAGAATGCTGAGCCCAGAAGAATTGATACTTTTGAATTGTGGTGTTGGAGAAGACGCTTGAGAGTCCCTTGGACTGCAAGGAGATTCAAACAGTCCATCCTAAAGGAGATCAGTCCTGGGTGTTCATTGGAGGGACTGATGTTGAAGCTGAAACTCCAATACTTTGGCCACTTGATGCAGAGAGCTGACTCATTTGAAAAGACCCTGATGCTGAGAAAGTAGAGGGCAGGAGGAAAAGGGGACGAGAAAGGATGAGATGGTTGGATGGCATCACCAACATAACGGACATGGGTTTGGGTGGACTCTGGGAGTTGCTGATGGACAGGGAGGCCTGGCATGCTGAGGTTCATGGGGTCGCAAAGAGTCGGACATGACTAAGTGACTGAACTGAACTGAAAAGACACCCACATCCCCACTCCAAGCAATAATGACCATAGTAGGCAAATGAGTTTGAAAATGGAGATGTAAAGGTGACACGTTAGGCAAAGTAAATTCAATCTTCACCATTTACAAGACAGGAATGGAATCTGAAAAGACACCAAACCTATAAACAAGAGATATTGCTAGCTTTAAATAAAAAAGTCTGATGAAATTAGGAAGTCTGATGGAAGGTCTGACAAGTTAAAAATGCAGAGCCTAGAGTCGCCGCAGAACTCTTTTTATTAATATATCTCTGTGATGTTTGCCTCTCTAGTTTTCCCACGGCAGACTTGCTCACTTGTTTCTTGCAATTAGTGTACTGCCTGGAGAAGGCAATGGCACCCCACTCCAGTACTCTTGCCTGGAAAATCCCATGGACGGAGGAGCCTGGTGGGCTGCAGTCCATGGGGTCGCTAGGAGCTGGACACGACTGAGCGACTTCACTTTGACTTTCATGCATTGGAGGAGGAAATGGCAACCCACTCCAGTGTTCTTGCCTGGAGAATCCCATGGACAGAGGAGCCTGGTGGGCTGCTGTCTACGGGGTCGCACAGAGTCGGACACGACTGAAGTGACTTAGCAGCAGCAGCAGCATCAGGTGTGGTAGTGCCACAACCACTTAGTTCAATTACAAGATACAGATAGCAGGGATGGATGTTTTATTTTGATGTTTATAACATTTTATTTATAAACTGACTAGAAAACTCACTGCCCAGATAGCTCCATAGCTCATTCCCTTATTTCGTGAAGCTCAGTGTCACCCTATCAACATAGTCTTGCAGAACCACCCTACATTCATTAAGTGCCCTACCCCTACCACAGCACTTCCGATTCCCTCACTCCGTTCTAAATCATCCATCTTTTAAATGCAGTTCTTTCCTGTGTTATTTATTTTTATTCAACTCTTACTTGGCTGGATTTCATTGTCAAGTCATATTTTTTCAAGAGGGGCTCATGGGTATTGTCTCCTTGGAGGCCTTTCATGGCTGAAAATATCTTGCTTCTTGCCTTTTGCTTGAATGATATCTAAGCTGGTATAACACACAAGAATACAGAACCCATTTTAGGTATTTTAAGCAAAAAGATTATAAAATTATTGGGTAAACAGGGAGGGAATAGTTTACTCCGGATCAGGAACAGCAAGAAGTTTACCATCACTAAATGAGCTCGGGGTGCTGAGCTGCCACAACTGTTGCCAGAGCCAGAAGAGAAAAGAAATGGTTTTTACTTTTCTTCTACCTCCTAACTTTACACAAATGTTTCTCATTTGCAAAACCTAATCCAGACTTCAGCTGGCAAGGAACTCTAAGAAATGTAGTTTCTTAGCTTCTAGCCCCTGCACCACATGAATGGGCAGATATATATGTTTCTAAATATTTCAGTGTGTGTTTTCTAAAAACAAGGGAATCCTTTATGTAGCCATAGTAAAATGATCAAGATCAGGAAATTAACACTGATACAGTGCTATCTAATTTACCGATTTTATTCAGATTTTGCAATTATCTTAATAATGTATTTTTATAGCAGCACATAGCATTCAGTTCTCACAAATCTTCAGTATCCTTTGGTTTTTAATCTTTCTCAGTCTGTCCTTGTATTTCACAACAATCATATTAAAAATAAAAGACAGGCCAGGTAGTTTAATATTTTTTGTCAATTTCAATTTATCTCCTGTCTTTCAAGATTAGATTCAGGTTATGCATTTTTTGTAGGAATACCACAGAAATAATGTAAGTCATCTCAGGAGACACATGATGTGGATTTGTCCATTCCTAGTGAGATTAACTTTGATCACTCTATTAAGTGGTGTCTGTAAGGTTTCTCTAGTATAAAATCCCTATATGTCTCTTTGTTAAAAAAAAAGAAAAGTATCTTTTGGAAAGAAACTTTGAGATCATACAAGTGAAGTGCAAGTCGCTCAGTCCTGTCTGACTCTTTGTGACCCCATGGATTGCAGCCAGTCAGGCTCCTCTGTCAATGGAATTCTCCAGGCAAGAATAAATGAGTGGGTTGCTATTTCCTTCTCCAATAATTGAGATCATATAAATAGCTTCAAATAATAGATACGTTGAGACTATATAAGTATCCTGTGTGTGTGTGTGTGCGCGTGTGCTCAGTCGCTTCAGTCGTGTCTGAGTCTTTGTGACCTCATGGACGGTAGCTCCCCAGGCTCCTCTGTCCATGGAATCCTCCAGGCAAGAATACTGGAGTGGGTTGCCATGCCCTCCTCCAGGGGATCTTCCCGACCTAGGGATTGAACCCAGGTCTCCTGTGTCTCCTGTATTGCAGATGGATTCTTTACCGCTGAGTTACCATGGAAGCCCTATAAATATCCTATTACTCTTCAAAGTTTTTCCTAGTTGTTTTAACATTCATTGAAAATTCTTACTTGGAACAGTGATGATGATGATGGTAAATGGTAATTTTTAACTCCAACTTTCCTTCTATACTTATCAATCAGCATTCTTATGTAAATGTGAGCTCTCTTTTCCTATTTACTTGTTTATTCACTTACTTCTGCCAGAATGAAATAGTGTATTCTTACTTTATTCAATGGGCTAATGTCTGTTACTACAATTATGCATTTTGATGCTGAAATTGTTTCAGATTTGGCCTGTAAGAAAGCCTTCAGTCAATGTCATTTTGATGTTCCAGATTCTTTGAGTACTTCCTGTTTTCATTTTCTTTTTGTCTTTCTTTTTTATTTTTTAAATTATGAAAATATGATAACACATTTATAGGAGACTTGGAAAATACAGAACAGAGTTACATACAGTTCCACTGTATATTACAATTATTTTTTAAGTAGATTAATTAAGACTTTTAGTTGGAATTTCACTATCAAACTCTTAAAAACTAATAGAATGAATATACAGAAAAGTAGAAGCATATAGTAGGCCTAAAAGGCACAATTAGGTGAAAATACAATTTTCATACAACAGTAGGATACAAATTCTATTCCAGTTACCACAGACTATAAAATAGGGGACATATCCAGGGACATAAAACAAGGTGCAAAATTTTCATAGTCTAAAGGTATTGAAATCCTAGAGTCTGTTCTCTTATCACTGTGGAATTATGTTAGAAATTAATATCAAAAGATATTTGAAAATAACTCACGTATTTTCAAGGAGCACACCTTTTTTTTTTGGTACAAGAAGATCCAGGCTCATGTTGTACTTTCTCTGCCTTGGAATCAACCACTTCAACAAGCAGACTTGATTTCGAGGAGAAAGGTCTTGTTGTAGCTACAAAGTTTTAATTAATATCTGTTCAGCTTTACCCTAGATTAGGCTTTTTTTAGCCTGTTTCCATAGTTCACATGTGGTTTCTTTTTTCATCTTGCCCATCATTGAGTATTGGCTTCCCTGGTGGCTCAGAGGCAAAGAATCTGCCTGCCAAGCAGGAGACACAGGTTCAATCCTTGGGTCAGGAAGATTGCCTGGAGAAGGAAATGGCAACACTCCAGTATTCTTGCCTGGGAAATTCCATGAACAGAGAAGCCTGGTAGGCTACAGTCCATTGAGTCACAAAAGAATGGACATGACTTAGCAACTAAACAAAATGAGTGCCTCTATCTAGATACTGTCTTTACTCTAACAGAATCAGTATTCCTGGGCTTCCCTGGTGGCTCAGACGGTAAAGAATCCGCCTGCAATGCAAGAAACCTGGGTTTGATCTCCAGAAGTTCGATTCTTTTCTTGATTAAATTTGCCATAAGGGTTTTATTTGTTTGTTTGTTTCTGCCTTGGCCACAAATTCATCAACTGTCAGTCTGGTCCTTTTCCCTCCTGGATGTTTTCGAGACATTCTTCCGCTTTCATTGAGTTTGCTGTCTAGTTATACAAACGACTAGTAGGAAAATGAAGAGTCCCCGGCCCCCTTAAAAAACAAACAAACAAAAAAAAAACCCCTGATAATTTTAGAAACTCCTCGAAGAGATAATTTCAAAATCGTCAGTGGGTTTTTCAATTTTATTTTAAATTTGTTTTTATTTTGGAGTGTCTTTTAGAAACCTTTTAATTTCTAATCAATTTCAGGCAACTATCTTTGCCGTGAGGGGTATACACCCTAAGTTTGGTTTCATATTATCAAACTACACTATTTTCGGGAATGTTTATTTTACTATTCTGGTTTTAATTTCTAGCATCTGTCAATCTGTTCGGACTCAAAAACCCGCCAAGACAGGCAAAATCCGAGTCTTTGAACTTTCCCTGCAATCGCTGAGTGGATGCTGCCCTTCCGATCCCTTTCTCGCGAGATTTGGAAAGCGGAAGTGAATTATACTACTGGAGACTTGGTTGCAGGAGGCGGCATGTCAGGAAAGGCGGGCGGCTGCTGAACTCAGTCTGGTCTTCGCTATCTGTCCTGGGCTGGTTCTGGCTTAAGGGGTTGCGGGCAGCGCTCCCCTCTTCGGACCGGCAGGGATGCGCGTGGCTGTGGCCGGCTGTTGCCACGGCGAGCTGGACAAGATCTATGAGACGCTGGCGCTGGCGGAGCGGCGCGGCCCGGGGCGGATAGACCTTCTGCTCTGCTGCGGCGACTTCCAGGCAGTGCGCAACGAGGCCGACCTGCGTTGCATGGCCGTGCCGCCCAAGTACCGCCACATGCAAACCTTCTACAGGTGAGGGACGCGGCCCGGCCCGCGGTACGAGGTGTGGGGCAGCCAGCGGAGGGGGCTGGGTTCCAATCCCGTGTGCCTACCACTGACCAGCTGTCTCTCTTAGTTCTCGTTTCTCGTCTTTGTTCATGCTGTGTATCTAGGAACTGGCGTTTAGTAAATGTCAGTCACTTTTCTTCTTTCCATTCATCTATTTGTTTCGAAAGGGATCTCAGCCTGAGAGGGACACCTGGAGAAAGAAAGTGACAGGTTCCTCTACCTTAATGCTTGATAAAACTCTGGGACTTGTTCATTTAATGATCCAAGAGTTTTTATTGGATCCTTGCTGTGTGCTAGTCCTCGTTCAGGGCTTGCCCGATGGCTCAGAAGATGAAGAATCCGCCCGTAATGCAAGAGACGTGGGTTCGATCCCTGGGTTGGGAAGATCTCCTGGAGGAGGGCATGGCAATTCACTCCATTATTCTTGCCTGGAGAATTCCATGGACAGAGGATCCTGGCGGGCTACAGTCCATGGGGTCACAAAGAGTCGGACACTACTGAGGACTAAACACAGCACACACAAAGCAGTCCTCATTCTAGAAACTAAGGCTTTAGCAGTGAACTGACAAAAGTTTTTGAGCTCACTGAACATACTTTGGCTTGAAACCCAAAGTGGCAGCTCTTCATTCTTAAGGAAAAGGATGGGGAATTCGTTTAGGAAGAGCTTTTAAAGTTTTTATGATGAGCTCAGATTTTTTTCCTTGAGATCATTTTGCTTTTCTGCTGTGACTAATTGTATAGGCGTGCCCACTTGCGTTTCTCTGTGTCTCATTTCTGCAATACCAATTGACAACTTTTAACCTTATGTTCTAGGTATTACTCTGGGGAGAAGAAGGCCCCAGTTCTCACGATTTTCATTGGGGGAAACCATGAAGCCTCAAATCATTTGCAAGAGTTACCCTACGGTGGCTGGGTAGCACCAAACATTTATTATTTAGGTATGTGTTTATGGGTAATTTCTTGGTCTGATGGCATGGAAGAGCCTGCCAGGATTTGTATATCAGTTGATCAGCATCTTGAGATGTGTGGTGTTTGTGGACTGTCTTGATTTAAATAGTTAATTATGAAAATTTAACTAAAATAATTCACATAAGTAGGCAATCTTGAGAATATGCCCATGCATCATTTAGTGCTTTAAGCAATACTTAATGTAACTGCAAAGAGCTTCCACACTGTTTGCATTCTCTTTATTTTTTTCCTATTCCTCTTATTAAATTAAAGAAATAAACTTTTAATAATGGAAATTGTTAAACATTGATAAAATAGAGAATAGTATAATGAATCTCTGTACCTATTAACCAGCTGTAACAACGATTATCATTCTGTGTTCCTTCTTTTAACCCACTCCCCACTAAATTCTTTTGTGGAAGGAGGTGATTGTAGTATTTTAAAGCAAATCTTAGCCATCAGATTATTTCACCTGTAAATACTTTAGCATGTATTTTTAAGTGATGAAGATTTTTTAAAATACCACTACTACAGTACCAGGATTATACCAATTATCTATTATTATCTGTTACCTAGTTTATGTTCATATTTCCCTGATTATCACAAAGAAGTCTGTTTTACAGTTGACTTATTCACATAGGATCCAAACAAGGTCTGCACATTTTATTTGATTGTCATGATTCTGGAATCTTATTAACTGTCCCTTTTCACTTTCCTCCCTACCCCTCATGCTATTTATGTTGAAGAAAATGGGGAATTTATGTGGCAGTAACAGACTTTCCTGCTTTCTAGGTTTAGCTGACTGGATTCCCTCGTGTTGTTTAGCACTCCTTTTATCCTGTGTGTTGCCTGTAATTTGCATTTAGGTTTATAGTCCTGATTAGGTTCAGGTTCATTTTTAATTCTTTTGAACTATACAGTCCTTTCATGTCTTTATTTAAATGTTTACAGATGTTTCTGAACTTTAGAAACTTCATTCTTCTTCTTTTTTACTGATTGATCTTCTTTTGACAATTGTAGTATTCTGAAAGTGTGAAATTGAAGATGATCAATCAGAAATGAAATATAGAAACTGCAGGTTCTTTATACTTTACACCTTTGACTTTTAGGTTTATAACATATAAATCCATCATAGAACATTTTCCCCTATTTCCCCCACCCCCTCCCCATATTCTATTAGGTACCAACCTCCCAGGTGACTCAGTGGTAAAGAATCTGCCTGCCAATGCAGGAGACACGAGTTTGATCCCTGGGTGGGAAAGACCCCTTGGAGAAGGAAATGGCAACCCACTCCAGTATTCTTGCCTGGAAAATCATATGGACAGAGGAGCCTGGCAGGCTACAGTCCATGGGGTCACAAAACAGTCGAACAGGACTTAATGACTGCTGCTGCTGCTAAGTTGCTTCAGTTGTGTCCGACTCTGTGCGACCCCACAGACGGCAGCCCAGCAGGCTGCTCTGTCCCTGGGATTCTCCAGACAAGAATACTGAAGTGGATTGCCATTTCCTTCTCCAATGCATGAAAGTGAAGTCACTCAGTAATGTTCGACTCTTCGAGACCCCATGGACTGTAGTCTGCCAGGCTCTTCCATCCTTGGGATTTTCCAGGCAAGAGTACTGGAGTGACTGACTACACAACAAAACCACAATTTCCCTCTTCACACACCCTGTCTCATTTGTTCCTCCCTCTCCGCTCAGTCTCTTGCCTGATTTGCTTCTAGTCCCCTCTCCCTCGTCCACCTTATATATTGTTGGCATATTTCTATGTAAAAGGGTAACCTCATCATGATACTTAATTTTCACATAATTTTAGGACTGAATGGTATTCTTGGCCTCCAAACCGTTAAGTTAGTAAAGAGATTGCTTTATCCTATAGTAATTTTATTTAATTGTGTAATTTTTCAGGTTTGGCAGGAGTAGTAAAATACCGAGGAGTAAGAATTGGTGGAATCTCTGGTATCTTTAAATCTCATGACTATCGAAAAGGTATTATTATCCTTTAAAAAAAAAAAAAGTTACATTCTTTTTTTAAAAATTGAAGTAAACTTGACTTACGTTGTTACATTAATTTCAGGTGTACAACAAAGTGGGTATTGTTATTCTGAAAATTGTTTTAATTTCTTATTATTTATTTTTATTATTATTTTAAAGTTTTTATTTTATTTTTGGCGGCGCTAGTCTTTGTTGTGGTGGGAGGATGTCTCTAATTTCATTGTGGGGGCTTCTCTGGTTGTGGCTTGTGGGCTTAGTTGCCTCATGGCTGTGAGGTCTTAGTTCCCCAGCCAGGGATCAACTCTATGTCTCCTGCTTTGGAAGGTGGATTCTTAACCACCAGACCACTAGGGTCGTCCCCTGAGAATTGTTTTTAAACTTTAGAACTTGTATGCCACAGAGTAACTTAAACGTAATATATAGTTTGACTTTTTCATTGAATTTCTTTTATGAATAGGTTTGTTAAATTTATAAAATATTATATACATATGAAAACATACAGAACATTAGAATGTATCATCTGTGTATCCACCATTTAGTTTTATTTGGTATTTTGCCATTTTTAGTTTTGATTTTTAAGAAAAAAAAAAGGAGTGCAGATACAATAAAAATTCATTGTTTGTCTGTCCTCAGTCCCATCTCTCCCCTTTTTTCCTCTCTTACTTCACCAGGCAGTCACTAGTCTGAATTTGGTGTTTATCATTCACTTGATTATTTTATGTCATTACCATATCAGTTAATAGCTTTAAACATTGTATTATATAGAGTGCTTTAAACTTCATTATAAGTGTATCATTTTACATATATTTTTATGCAACATTTGTTTATATGTTTTTGAAATCCATGTTGATACATGTAACTGTATTCATTTTAATTTGTGAATAGTATTCCATTGTATAAGTATACCACACTGAATCTGAATGAATCGTAACTTGATTTTAAAGAAATAGCTTGGATTCCCATTGATTTTAAACTTTCATGAATTAAATTGGCAGCTAAAATTTTTATATCCTCAGTATAGCTATTAAATTCAAGTCTGTTCCTTGCTGCCCTGCTCCCTGTTGTAAACTGTTGGAACAGGTCTACAAAAATAGGCCATCTCATATGTAGCAGGTGTAGATGCAAATAGGAACCACTCTTTGGAGGATAATTGGTAATATCTGTGGAAATTATACAAGTATTTTGACTAAGGTATTCTACTTCTAGGAATTTATCTACAGATATAGTCCACAAGTACAAAATGATATAAACAAATTTATTTATTTCAGTCTTCTTTGTAATAGCAAAAGATGGGAACTAGTTAAGTATATCACGATATAGGGACTTCTTTGGCAATCCAGTGGTTAAGACTCCAAACTTCCACTGCAGGGGGCTTAGGTTTAATCCCTGGTCAGGGAACTGAGATCCCACATGCCATATGCCAAATTCCCCATCCATCCTTCCCTCACTCTTCTTTCGCCTTCCCCTATACCTATCAGATGGTACACCTTTTAAATCTTAAACTATGTGAATAAGCAGTGTATTCTAAAATTAAATATAATTTAATTTTAAAAATCAGAAGCCCCTCTAGTCATTTAGATTTATACTTTGTAATTAGTTATTAGAAAATACCAGCATTTAGAGAGCAGGGTTTTTCAAATAAAATTTTTAAAAACCAAAAGTATTGATGACAAACATCAGTTTTGGAGCAGTATATGTATGTATTTATATTTTCAGTATTTAAAGGAGTTGAATACAACTTCTCTTCTTTAAGGTCATTTTGAGTGCCCCCCTTATAATGCAGCTACAGTAAGGAGTATATATCATGTGAGAAATATTGAAGTCTACAAATTAAAACAGGTATGTAAAAACTATACTATGGCAGACTTGAAAAAATGTAAAGAAATTGTGTACCAGAATGTATTTTGATCAGTTTAGTCTACTACTTCCAAGAAGAGCTTAATTCTATATTTCTAAAATTTGGATCTTGAGTTGTTTTTAGGAGGTTCACAGATGAACATTTATAAATTTTTAATGGCTATACATTTATTTTAGTGATTAATAATAAAATGTTTGATCCATGATTTCAGCTACTATTCCTTAAGGTAAAGCTGATGAATACATATTGGAAAAAAGTGATAGTTTACAGAAAGTATTACTTTTTTATTTTAAATAGTGATATTAAATAGAAAATAATAGTGATAATAGAGGATATAGGAAAATCGTGAAGGTCATATTGAAACACTGGCTTAATTGGAGAGTGGGTGAGACTAGGTTTTTGTTTGTGATCCCATTTAGTGCCTGGGCTTCCCTTGTGGCTCAGCTGGCAAAGAATCTGCCTGCAATTCATGAGACCTGGGTTGGGAGGATCCCCTGGAGAAGGGAAAGGCTACCCACTCCAGTATTCTGGCCTGGAGAAATCCATGGACGGTGTAGCCCAGGGGGTCACAGAGTTGGACATGACTGAGTGACTTTCAGTTTTCAGTGCTTAACTGGGCTAGCAGTTTTCATCTGTGATAGTTCATATAAATGTCACTCAGATTCTGTGAGATAGATATTGCTCAACTTTGTCACACTAAGGGTGAGAGGCCAAGGCTCAGTTAGGTAAAGTCACCTGCCGGAGACTTCCCACACTGTTCAGTGGTAGAGTCTGCCAGGCTGAACTGAGCCTGGCAGTCTAATCAAAGTGTGTCTCTACTGAGCTGCCTTGCCATAGAAAATAAGGATCATTTATGAGGTAAAGAGAAAGTTATTTCTCTTTGCCTTGATGAGTGAGTAGCTCAGTATTTCTGTAATTTCATTAAATAAAGTGTCCCTAGGATGAATTCACTGAAATCTAGAGAACTCTGTGGGTAAGTGGTTGTGTGATAGTGGAAGGAAGGCAGAGGATTCCTTTTGTTTAATCTCTTTTTAAGAGCTTGCTTTCTTTTCTTTTTCTTTTAAAGCTGAAGCAGCCTATGGACATATTCTTATCTCATGATTGGCCAAGAAGTATCTATCATTATGGAAACAAGAAGCAACTTCTTAAGACTAAATCTTTTTTCCGACAAGAAGTGGAAAATAACACACTAGGAAGTCCCGCTGCCTCCGAGCTTTTAGAGCACTTAAAACCTACTTACTGGTTTTCCGCCCACCTACATGTAAAGTTTGCAGCCTTGATGCAGCACCAGGTAGGAACCAAAATGTTTATTCTTTGATTTAATAAACGCTTACTGAACATCTATGGGCACCATGGGCACAGTTGGGAAGTTAGCGAAAGAAATCAAAGATAAGTTTCCTTTTGTGAGTAACTCAGCATCCAATTGGGAGAAGGGACAAGCAGTCAGTTATAGAATAGTGTAGTAGGTCTGTGACAAAAGTGCTAGGATACTGTGGGAGCACCTGAACCAGGCCACGGTAAGGTGGGGGGTGTGGACAGAGAGATGAAGGGATAGAGGAGGTCTTCTAAAGGAATTGATGTTGCCAGGAAGAAGCAGCTTATCAGGGTAATCTAGGCCAAGGGACCAGCGTGTGCACAGGCTGTAAGTCTGAGAGTGTGGCGTCTTTCAGTTCTGTTCAGTCGCTTAGTCGTGTCCGACTCTTTGCGACCCCATGAATTGCAGCACGCCAGGCTTCCCTGTCCATCACCAACTCCTGGAGTTCATTCAAACTCAGTCCATTGAGTCAGTGACGCCATCCAGCCATCTCATCCTCTGTCGTCCCCTTCTCCTCCTGCCTCCAATCCCTCCCAGCATCAGAGTCTTTTCCAATGAGTCAATTCTTCGCATGAGGTGGCCAAAGTACTGGAGTTTCAGCTTTAGCATCATTCCTTCCAAAGAACACCCAGGGCTGATCTCCTTCAGAATGGACTGGTTGGATCTCCTTGCAGTCCAAGGGACTCTCAAGAGTCTTCTCCAACACCGCAGTTCAAAGGCATCAATTCTTTGGCACTCTGTCTTTGGGGAAGTGCAATTGGTCTCTGGGGCTGAGGCACAGGGAGAGAAAGCTGGAGCAAGATCATAGCTGCCTCCCAGCCCTTCTCTGCAGTTTGGGAAAGTTGGGAGATAGTGACATCAGAGTTCCATTTCAGAAGGATTAGTTTGGCAACAGTTTTGTGTGTGGGTTGGAGTAATGTAAAGTGGGAGACAGAGCAGGCTATGTAAGTAAAAGATGAGGTTCTAACCTATGGCAAAGAGGGAACACAGAACGAAGCAGGCTCCAGAGAGATTTTGGAAGCAGAATCATCAGAATTTAGTGACAGAGGGAGGAAAACTTCTGGAGTGCTCCTTGGGTAACTGCATAGCTGATTGTGCTTGATAGCAGGTACATAATATAGACTTTAGAGCTAGGCTTTTATGGAAATACATGGTTCTTCCTTTCACCTCCAATTCTGACTTAATTCTGACTTTCCCATAAAGTATTCCCTAGGGAAAATGTTTAGAACACACTGGGTTAACAGAGATACCTTCTCAGAAGCTTCTCTAGAATTTCTGAGCGTCTTTATTATTTATTCGGCTGCATTGGGTCTTAGTTGCAACTCGTGGGATCGCACGTGGCACTTGGGTTCTCCCTAGTTGTGGTGCATGGGCCCCAGAGCGTGCTCTCAGGCTCAGTGGTTGCAGTGTGGGCTTAGTTGCCCCATGCATGTGGGATCTTTTTTCCCTAACCCTAATCCCTGTGTCCCCTGCATTGGAAGGTGGATTTTTTAACCACTGGACCGCCTGGGAAGTCAACCTGAGAGTCTTTAATGTCCTAATGGGCATCACCTTACTCCAGGATCGGGGATGGGGTATGCAGTGCTTCCTGAACTTACTGGACCAAATCCTTTTCTATGGTAGAGGTGTACTTCAGTGATGCTCCTCAAACACAGTCTGGAAGGTTCTGTCTGAAAACATGCCTGTGGGCCCTCTCTTATTCTCACTCCCCAGCTTCACTGGGGGAAGGAAGCAAGGTGACCTCTTTCATCTTCCTTTGGGCTATTGCCAATGTGATTATCCTCATCTCCAAGTCTTCTGTTTTTGTCAGTCACCTGCCCCGCGTCCTTGTTAATCTCTTCTGGGCTTGTGACTTTCTTGGACTGTTACTGAAGCACCTGACTTGATACTCCACCCCCACCCCCACCTGCCCAACTCAGTCTTCTGGTATCAACCTCAGAAGCTTGTGTCTCTGAATTAAGGCTATGTTTGATCCCCTTTTTCTTGGCACCTCTGACTTCACCAGTCTTCTGTTTGAGCTCTTTACCAACACCAGAGATCACCTTTCCTCAGAACCACCGTGCTTCCCGAATCTGCTCGTGGTCTCTGTGCCTCCCACCGGCCACTCCCTCCCCACCACGGAGTCAAAACTCTCAGCAGGGTGTTGAAGAGCTTGCTTCCTTGCTGTTCTTAGTGAGTCACTTTTTACTTCTTCCAGTGTGACTTTCATGTTTGTGATCCCCCCATGTTGCTTTCTGCCAGTTCACTTTTTAAAAAGAGCTTTATTGGATTTTTATTTCCATATCAAAAAATTCACCTGTTTTAAGTGTAGAATTCAGTGATTCTTAGTAAATTTCTGGAGTTGTGCAAACATCATATATAATCCAATTTTAGAACATTTCCATCACCCCAAAAGATCCTGTGTGCCTCTTTGATGTCAGTCTGTGTTCCTGCCCTCAGCCCCAGCCAACTACTGCTTTTTATCTCTGTGGACGTACCTTTTCTGAACATTTCGTATAAGTGGAATCATAAAATAAATAGTCTTTGGTTTCTGCTTTCTTTCTTTTACTTGCTTTGAGGATCATTTTTGTAGCAAGTGTCACTATTGCTTTCATTTTTATTGGTGAATATCTACTTTGGTGTTATATCTAAGAATCTTTGCCTAACCCAGGGTTACAAAAGTTTTCTCCTATTAATTCTTCTACAAGTTTCATGGTTTTAGCTCTGCCAGTTTGCTTTTAAGCTCTTCTCTTGTCTGTTCTTTAACCTTTGTGTTATACACTTTGGTTTTTGTGTTTTATTTGCTTTAACATTATCATTACCACCATTACTTTCTGCTGTGACTACTATAAGGACTTTTCTTTTCTTTTGTCTGTGCTGGGTCTTCGTTGCTTTGCCTGGACTTCTCTAATTGCAGTGCACAGCTCTAGTTGTGGTGTGTGGGCTTCAGTGGCTGCAGTGTGTGGGCTCAGTAATTGTAGCACCCCAGCTTAGCTGCTCTGTGGCATGTGAGATCTTCCTGGACCAGGAATCAAACCTGTGTCCCCGGCACTGGCAGGCAGACTCTTAATCACTGGACCACCAGGGAAGTCCCCTTGTAAGGAAATTGAAATGCAGAGAATTTAAGTGCCTTGCTTGCCATTGTACAAGTAGAAATAGAGCTAACTTGTTTTGGAAAAGTAACAGTTGTTCCTTTAACACACAACTTAGAGGTATGGGTAATAAAGATTATTTCTATCCTATTCAATGTATGACTTGCCTGAGATGATTTTTTTTTTTTAATTTTTAATTGGAGGATAATTGCTTTACAATGTTGTGTTGGTTTCTGCCATAATGAACATGAATCAGCCATAGGTATACATATGACCTCTCCCTCCCCACCCCACCCACCCGAGGATGTTTTAACATTCTTTATTAAATCATAGTTCATATTTTCTAGACCGTGGATAAAGGACAGTCAACCAAAGCAACCAAATTTCTAGCCTTGGACAAGTGCTTACCACACAGAGACTTTCTTCAGGTAAAGAGAAAATGAAATAACTTTGCCATGTAGTTTGCTCTTCCAATGATTAAAAAAGAAATTACTAACTATTCTTTCAGAATTTATTGTTGTTCTTTGTAATTTATATATTCTGAGTTTTCTTGGGGAATGTTTAAGTTACTTTAATGTTTTTAAGCTACTAAATTAAATTCCTAAACTGTATTGTTATATTGACATTCCTAGAATATAAGAACAGGTATGTATTTCTTAAAATTACCGATTTCTTCCTGTAGGTAATAGAAGTAGAACATGACCCCAGTGCTCCTGATTACTTGGAATATGATGCTGAATGGCTCACTGTTCTCAGGGCTACTGATGATCTTATTAATGTGACTGAGCGCCTGTGGAATATGCCTGAGAATAATGGCCTACATACAAGGTAAGTCTGGCCTTATTTAGGATTTGCTTTCTCCATTGTATGCACAGTTTTTGTCCCCTCCACCTTGTTATAATTTTTTTAATCAAAGGAGTTATTGTTAAACGACTGTCAGAACAAGTCAGAGTTTACCGACTGATATGAAAACTGCACGTTTTCCATCTAAGAAATCCAAGAAAATGGACTGCTGAGCACCAGCTCTAAAAAGTGTATAAGTGCATCAAACTGTACGATGGTGGAGATTTGGTTTGCACATTAAAATAATTTGTACTTGTTTTAGGGCGTGAGTTAAGGACAGCTTTTTCTAAAAATTGTTTTAATTTCAAAAATGGCCCTTTGCTAAGTTAACTATAATTTTATTAATTTTGAAATGTGGTTAATTTTTTAATTCTTTCACCTGCAGTCCATACTTAGATTTCATTATTTATTGCTGAGGTCGATAAAATGTAAAAAGCTATTGTTTTTGACTTTTTAGATGGGATTACAGTGCAACAAAAGAAGCTATTAACGAAGTACTGGAGAAATTGAATCATGACCTCAAAGTTCCAAATAACTTTAGTATAACAGCTGCTTGTTATGACCCTAGCAAGCCACAGACACAGATGCAGTTGGTTCATAGGATCAGTCCTCAGACGACTGAATTTTGTGCCCAACTTGGCATCACAGACATTAACGTCAGGCTTCAGAAGGCCAAGGAAGACCAGCACTTGTGTGGTGACTATGAAGGGCAGGATGACACGGAGGGTAATGACTCTGGAGAAGACCCTAGTGAATATAACACAGACACATCTGCCCTGTCCTCTATTAATCCAGATGAGATCATGTTAGATGAAGAAGAGGAGTATGATGATAGTATGGTAAGTGCACACAGTGACATGAATACACCGTCTGTAGAACCGTCTTGTGATCAAGCTTCTGACTTTTCTGCAAGCTTCTCTGACATCAGGATCTTGCCAAGTTCCATGACTGTATCTTCTGACGATACATCGGGTTCCCCAGTGTGCAAGGAGGGGAATTCTGGTGATCCTGTGGACTTGGGGGATGGAAAGGACTTAACCACGGTGCCACTGAAGAGGCTGAGTGATGAACATGAACCTGAACAAAGAAAGAAAATCAAGAGAAGGAATCAAGCCATCTATGCCGCAGTGGATGATAATGATACAGCCTGAGACAGTTTACTTGTCTTAGTATTATATGTAGATACATGATTTTTAAGACTATATTTTTAGAATTGGATCTTTGACTCAAGACTTAAGTTTGTAATAATGAAGTTACATAAGAAGATTTTAGTTCGGTATATATTTTATCTTTAGAACTTTGTATATTTCAGATGAAAAAGATATTAAAATTTCATATATTTACTTGATTGAGTACCCCTTTTTCTGAGAACTTAATTCACTTTAATTTTTTTTCAGCAAGCACTTACTGAACACATACTTAGTACCAGTCATTCTTCTATAAGATGGCACTACAAGGATGAGTAAGACAAGGATTCTTGCCTTCAGAGAGTTACTACCACTATAAGTATTTTGGTGTATAAAATATGGCATATTTATATATATTTTTTACAGAGTTAAGTCATTATTGTATCTATACTTATATGTGCTCTCTTTTCATTTGTTATAAATATTTTCTCTGGTCAGCTCTTCAGTTTAGTTCAGTCACTCAGTCGTGTCTGACTCTTTGTGACCCCATAGACTGCAGTACGCCAGGCTTCCCTGTCCATCACCAACTCCCGGAGTTTACTCAAACTCGTGTCCATTGAGTCGATGATGCCATCCAACCATCTCATCCTCTGTCGTCCCCTTCTCTTCCTGCCTTCAGTCTTTCCCAGCATCAGGGTCTTTTCAAATCAGTCAGTTCTTCACATCAGGTGGCCAAAGTATTAGAGTTTCAGCTTCAACATCAGTCCTTCCAATGAACACCCAGGACCGATTTGCTTAAGGATGAACTGGTTGGATCTCCTTGCAGTCCAAGGGACTCTCAAGAGTCTTCTCCAATACCACAGTTCAAAAGCATCAATTCATTGGCACCCAGTTTTCTTTATAGTCCAACTCTCACATCCATACACGACCACTGGGAAAACCATAACTTTGACTAGACAGACTTTTGTTGGCAAAGTAATGTCTCTGCTTTTTAATATGCTGTCTAGGTTGGTCATAACTTTTCTTCCAAGGAGTAAGCATCTTTTAATTTCATGGCTGCAGTCACCATCTGCAGTGATTTTGGAGCCCCCCAAAAATAAAGTCTTCCACTGTTTCCCCATCAATGTCTGTCAAATATAATTGAAACTGAAGAGGGTAGATAAGATTTCAGGAAATAAGTACTCAACATTGGCAAACATAAAATCGTATACTTATTTGAGATTAATATAAACCTGTTGACATTTACATATTATATTTAACTTTAGCTTTAATTTTAATGTAACTAAGCTCATGCGCTACAACTATTGAGCTTATGCTGTAGAGCCTGGGAGCCACAACTACTGAAGCCTGTGTGTCCTAGAGCCCGTGCTCTGCAACAAGAGAAGCCACCACAGTGAGAAACCCTTGCACTGTAACTATAGAGTAGCTCCCACTCTCCACAACTAGAGAAAAAAACCTGCCCAACAAAGATCTCACAGCCAAAAATAAAATTACTTAGAAAAAATTTTTGTAATAACCTATAAAGGAATTTTAAATAGAATATATATATATGTATGTACATACATGAAGTGAAGTGAAAATCAGTCGTGTCCAACTCTGCGACCCCATGGACTATACAGTCCGTGGAGTTCTCCAGGCCAGAATACTAGAGTTGGTAGCCTTTCCCTTCTCCAGGGGATCTTCCCAACCCAGGGATCGAACCCAGGTCTCCTGCATTGCAGACGGATTCTTTACCAGCTGAGCCACAAGGGAAGCATATATATGCAAAACTGAATCACTGTGTTGTACACCTGAGACTAACATGACATTGTAAATCAACTGTACTTGAATTAAAAAAATAAAAAAATGTATGCTCTAACACCACCTTTAAAAAGACAAAAGTTATTAGTAGGGGTCAAGTTGCATTGGTGCTGCCTCTCATGCTACATAACAGGTTACTAATATTAAAGAGTGTATAAAGATCCATGTGGAGAAGCCGCATTCTGTTCTGTCTCTGGTTAGAATGCCTGGGCCACCAGAGGAGATTGTAACCCAGCACTTGGGTCAGAACTCATGGAACCCAAAGACCATTCCAGGATTCCATCCTCCCACAGCAGTTGAAGTTCAGGAGCTAATCTAGGAGAATGTGCTGGCACTTGGCTTCTGTCTTGTCAACATCTGACTTGAAAAATGTCTTTGACTTCGGGGGTTTTATCTTTATTGCTTTCCATCTTCTTGTTTACTTTCTTTTTTGTGTTGAATAATTCACTGATTTTAATTCTCATATAAAATATTTAAAAACTATGGATTTTCCCCATCACTGATTTGATTGAATTTCCATAAACTCTGACAATTATTCTTCTTTAGAAATTTTTAATAAAGTTTAAAGCAGAAAGTAATTAGATATAAAATAAATAATAGAGTTGATAAGTGGTCTTTCTCAAGGGAAAAAAAAGATAATCCCTAGCTTACCCAGTCAAGAAAGAGTAAGCACAAATACGAAAAAAATAAAAGGGAGAAATGGCCACTAAAACAGGATATTCAAGCAAACTAATAGGATTACTCTACACAGCTTGGTACAAGTGAATTTGATAAGTAAATGATTAATTTTGTAGGAAAATAGAATTTACTGAAATCCTAGTAGAGGCAGAAAGTGAAAATAATTTCTGGGGAAGGAATAGTTATCAAGGGACTACTTGTTACATGGTTTCAGGAGAAACTACCAAATCTTTTAAAGGCCAGGTAATCCCTAACATTATGTAAAGTGTTCCAAAATATAGAAAATGAAGGAAAATTCAGTTTCTTTTCATGAAGCTAATATAATATTGATACCTAAATCTGACAAAGATTGCACAAAAATACTACAATCCAATCTTACATATGAATATCGAATCCTAAGTAAAGTCCTAAATAAAATATTAATAAACAGAATCTATAACACGTTTTTAAGATACAGCATGACTGATACAAAGATGGTTCAATATTAGGAAGTCTGTTCATAGAGTTTACACAGTAATATTAATAGATCTAAGGACAAATATGATCATGGATGATGGAAAGGCCTTTGACAAAGGTGAACACTCTGATTTTTTGAAAAGTAAAATCTAGCATCTTGTTTAACAGGGAAATACTATAAGCATTCCCATCAAAGGAAAGTACAAAATCAAGGAATAAGATACCTACTATCCCCATTACATTTTAATACAGGTGAAAAGAGCAAAACAATCAGATAAAACTATGAGGGGGATCAGAATTGCAAAGGCATAAACATCTTTATATGGATGACCTGAATGTTTCCATGGGATAGCAAAACATCAGAATATCAAAACTAAACCTAATATATCAATATCACTAAAGTAATATATAAATAAAGCAGTACAGCAAAGTAATAAGATATAAAATTAACATGCAAATCAATGGTTTTCACATACGAAATTACCAATGAGTGGCATGGTATAAGCAAAACAGTAAAAAGAAATAATGAGAAATGTGCAAAGTCTACAACGAAATCCTTAAAACGTACCCACAAAATGCAAAAGTTGACTTGAATACAAAACCATCTCTTATTCTTGGATAGATACACTCAATACTATAAAGATGCCAATTCTCAATACATAAATTTAGCATTAGTTAGAAATCAATACATGCTTTTCTGTTTGCTTTTCTGGAGCTGGACAAGTTGATTTTAAAGTGCATATGGATAAAAAAAGTTAAAATAGACAGGAAAATCCCACCTCTCAAAGAGTAATGGACATATCCTGGCCACATCAGTTATTAAAACATACCATAAAGCCATGGCACCCCACTCCAGTACTCTTGCTTGGAAAATCCCATGGACGGAGGAGCCTGGTAGGCTGCAGTCCATGGGGTCGCTAAGAGTCGGACACGACTGAGCGACTTCACTTTCACCTTTCACTTTCCTGCATTGGAGAAGGAAATGGCAACCCACTCCGGTGTTCTTGCCTGGAGAATCCCAGGGAAGGTGGAGCCTGGTGGGCTGCCGTCTATGGGGTTGCACAGAGTCGGACACGACTGAAGTGACTTAGCAGCAGCAGCAGCAGCAGCAGCACCATAAAGCCTCTATAGTAATTAAACAACACAGTACTATTCCATTAGTGGACACGCCAGTGGAACAGAAAGACAAGAAATAGGCCCAAACATATATAAGAGTTTAATATATTATTCAAGTGGCATCTCAAATCAGTGAGGAAAAAGATGACATTTTAAATAAATAAGATTGGATCTCTGGATATCCCCTTGGAAAGAAACATTTTTTTTTAATATAGCAAAATTCAATCTAAAAATACGAGAGATAAATGTAAAGAATCAAACCATAAAAATATCAGATGAAAACATGGGTACATTTTCTTATAGTCTGGAACTGAGGAAAACCTTTGTAACTCTGTCTCTGAATCCAGAAACAAAGACTGACACATGTGACTATATACAAAAATAGATACCTTTCTCATGGCAAACAAAACACCATAAACAATGTTAAAAGATAAATGACAAGCTGGAAGAATATATTTACAGCTCATATCACAGGTAAAGGGCTCATCTTTGCAAAATATAAAGAACTCTTTATATAGACCCAGTAATTACACTTGTAGGATAGGTCCTGCTGCTGCTGCTGCTGCCGCTAAGTCGCTTCAGTCGTGTCTGACTCTGTGTGACCCCATAGACAGCAGCCCACCAGGTTCCCCTGTCCCGGAGATTCTCCAGGGAAGAACACTGGAGTGGGTTGTCATTTCCTTCTCCAATGCATGAAAGTGAACAGTGAAAGTGAAGTCGCTCGGTTGTGTCCAACTCCTAGCGACCCCATGGACTGCAGCCCACCAGGCTTCTCCGCCCATGGGATCCTCCAGGCAAGAGTACTGGAGTGGGCTGCCATTGCCTTCTCCGAGGATAGGTCCTAAAGATGTAGTTCAGTCGCTAAGTTGTGTCTGATTCTTTATAACCCCATGGACTGTAACCCACCATGCTCCTTTGTCCATGGGCTTCCCAGACAAGAATACTTGAGTGGGTTGCCATTCTGTCTTCAAAATAAAAGGAAGCATAAGCACAGGAGTATTCATTGTAGCCTTATTTGTAATAACAAACTATTGGAAACTTTCTAAGTGTTCACCAGGAGAGGACTAATTGAACAAATACCCAATGGAATGATACACAACTTTAAAAAAGAATGTGACTCTATTGAGATGATCATATGGTTTTTATTCTTCAATTTGTTGATATAGTGTATTACACACTGATTTGCAGATACTGAAAAATCTTTGCATCCCTGGGGATGAATCTCACTTGATCATGGTGTATGATCCTTTTAATGTGTTGTTGAATTCGGTTTGCTAGTATTTGGTTGAGGATTTTTGCGTCTATATAATGGATACACAGGCTTCCCTGGTGGCTCAGATAGTAAAGAACCAATGTGGTACACATACAGTAAAGTATTATTCAGCCATTAAAAGGAATGAAATAATGCCATTTGCACCAACATGGATGGACCTAAAGATTGTCATACTAAATGAAGTGAAAAGTGAAAGTTGCTCAGTCACATTCATCTGACTGTTCCTGACCCCGTGGACTATACAGTCCATGGAATTCTCCAGGCCAGAATACTGGAGCGGGCAGCTGTTCCCTTCTCCAGAAGATTTTCCCAACCCAGGGATCGAAACCAGGCCTCCTGCATTGCAGGCAGATTTGTTATCAACTGAGCCACCAGGGAAGCCCAAGAATACTGGAGTGGGTAGCCTATCCCTTCTCCAGCGGATCTTCCCTACCCAGGAATCGAACCAGGCTCTCCTGAATTGCAAGTGGATTGTTTACCAGCTGAGCTACAGGGAAGCCCACTAAGTGAAATAAGCCAGACAAAGAGAAATATCGAATCGCTTATATGGAAAAGGTAAAATAAAAATGATACAAAGGAACTTATTTACAAAACACAAACAGACTCACAGAGAATGAATTTATGGTTGGAGGGAGGGGGTAATAATTAGGGAGTTTGAGATTGACATGTGATTCTGTGTGTGCTCAGTCACTAAAGTTGTGTCTGACTCATTGTGACTCCTTGACCTGTATCCCACCAGGCGCCTCTGTCCGTAAAGTTTTCACAGCAAGAATACTGGAGCAGGTTGCCATTTCCTTTTCCAGAGGATCCTCCTGATGCAGGGATCAAACCCACATCTCCTGCATTGGCAGGCGAGTTTTTTTTTTTTACCACTGAGCCACCAGGGAAGCCCCAGACTGACATATACGCACTGTTGTATTTAAAATAAATAACCAACAAGGACCTACTGTATAGCATAGGGGACTCTGCTCCATATTATATAACAAGGGAAGAGAATTTGCAAAATAGATACATGTATATGTATAACTGAATCACATTGCTGTACACCTGAAACTAACACAACATTGTTAATCAACTATACTCCCATGTAAAATAAAAAGCTTAACAAATCTGTTTCACTAATAAAAGTTTGAGAGATTAGTACAAAAAATGTGGAACACAAAAACATGTATACAAATGTTTATAGCAACATTATTCATGATAGCCAGAAGTAGAGATCACCCAAATGTCCATCAGCTGATGAATGAATACATAAAATACATATATTCACCAATAAAGAGGAATGAAGTACTGACATATGCTACAACATGGGTGAAACTTGAAAACATTGTGATAAATGAAGGAAACCAGATACAAAAAGAATTGTTTGTTAATTGGTTTCCACTTATATGAGGTGTCCTCAATAGACAAATCCATAGAAACAAAGTAGATTATTGGTTGCCTAGGACTTGGGGAATGGAGTCTGTAATAATGAGGAATGACTGCTAATGGATATGATTTCTTTCTGGGGTGACAGAAGTGTTCTAAAATTAGATTATGGTAACAGTTATACAACTCTGTGAATATACTGTGAATATAAAAACGATTGAATTGTACACTTAAAAAAAGGGAGATTCATGAACTGATACAAAATGAATTTTAGGTTATATTAAGTTAAAAAAAAATCAATGTAGAGAGCAGTGTATATTTTCTGTGTGAGAAGGAAAAATTCACTCCCTTGCTTTCTTGTTTCTTTTTTAGATTTGAATTTGTAAAACATTTACATGTCTCAAAAGTCAAAACTTTTTTAAAAAGTTGAAGTGTAGTTGATCTAACAATATTGTGTTAGTTTCAGGTGTATAGCAAAGTGATTTGTATATATATACATATGTATATATATTCAGATTATTTTCCATTGTAAGTTATTATAAGATACTGAATATAGTTTCCCGTGCTATACAGTAAATCCTTGTTATTTATTTTACATATAGTTATGTGTAACTGTTAATCCTATACTCTTAACTTATCCCTCCCCCTCCTTCCTTTTCCCTTTGGTAAACATAAATTTGTTTTCTGTATCTGTGAGTTTGTTTCTGTTTTGTCAATAAATTAATTTGTATTATTTTTTAGATTCCACTTATCAGTAATATCATGTAACCTTTGTCATTCTCTGTCTGACTTACTTCACTTGGTATGATATTCTCTAGGTCCATCCGCTTATTGCAAATGGCAGTATTTCATTCTTTTTCTGCGGCTGAGTAATATGCCATTTTATATATATATATATGTATGTATGTATGTATGTATATATACGCCACATCTTCTTTATCCATTCATCTGTTGATGGACACTTAGGGTGCATCCATGTCCTGGCTACTGTAAATAGTGATGTTATGAACATTGGGGTGCATATATCTTTTTGAATTGAAGCTTTCATCTTTTCTGGATATATGCCCAGGAGTGGAATTGCTGGATAATATGTGGCTGTTTTTATTTTTTTAAGGAACCTCCATACTGTCTTCCATATTGACTGCACCAATTTGTATTCTCACCAACAGCATAGGAGTGTTCCCTTTTCTCCACACCCTCTCCAGCATTTATTACTGATAGACTTTGATGATGGCCATTCTGACCAGTGCAAGGTGACACCTTAATGTAGCTGTCAAACTATATTTAAAAGGTGTACTCAGAGATATCTTCCTTCAGTCCTGAGCCTCTTCACCCTACTCCTTCCCCAACTCTTTTTTTTTTTCTTCCCCAACTCTTTTTGTTAGTTTCTATTTTATCCTAGTGTCTGAAATGGTGATATTGCAGGTAGATCTTTAAAGTGGTAGACAGCCAAAACTTGTAAGTTGTGGAGACCACTGATTCATGGCCTGCAAGCGTCACTTCCTCTTTCTGGTAGTAGCACCACACATTATTTCTTTGGGAATCACCACTACTGCACTGGTGCCCTGCCCTGTCCAAAGGCAGTCATGTGACTCAAGTTACACTGGTTGGATGCTCCCTCCTTGGAATATGGCTCTTGATTAGAGAGAGAAAAGGAAGAAAGCAGTTGTTTCCGTGGCAGTACCCAGACAATACTCTGGAGCAGTTTCCACTATCTGCTCCACACGCTCAGGACTGCTCTTTTCTTAACCTAGTGTTTCAGCGTTCCTTTCATCTTCTAATCCCAACCCCCTATTTGATCTTCTTCCACTAAATTCTCCACTTATTTAATTTAGTCAGTATGAGGTTTGGTACTTGCAATGCAAATATCCTGACTGATACATATGCTCTTGGATGTTAATGGAGTTCTAACTGGAATAGGCAAAGAAAAGCAAAATAAGAAAAGTCAGGCCATCTATTATGCATTTCTTTATTAATTTA
The DNA here is from genome assembly GCF_029378745.1 of Bos indicus. Taxonomy (NCBI): domain Eukaryota; kingdom Metazoa; phylum Chordata; class Mammalia; order Artiodactyla; family Bovidae; genus Bos; species Bos indicus. Next base: position 131,346,072 of record NC_091760.1, read on the forward strand.
TGCCATTTATTTATTTATTCATTCAAGAAATATTTATTGAGATAAATATGTCCTAGTCACTACACCTGGTTATAACTCCAGCTTTCATGGAGCTCAAAGTACAATGAGGGAATTTAACATTAATTAAATAATCACATTAATACCTGAGTTCCAACTATGGCAGTGTGACAAATGAGAGGAACATGGTACCATAAGAGCAAATCAAAACGACAGATATATTCACAGTATAATATAAATGACCAGGGTCTTGGTTGAAGCTATAAAATAAGGAAGGTTGTATAACATGGGGAATATAGCCAATATTTTATAATGACTATAAATGGAAAGTAACCTTTAAAAATTATATAAAAATAAAAAGGCTTTGCCATTTAAAAAAGATAAGCAAATGAATGTATATTTATGCTCTAAGTAGATATAAAATAATAGATGTATCTTTAAAAAAAGAAAAAATATATGAAATTTGGAAAGGAAACATCATTATTTGCAGACCATCTATATCTAGATCATCTATACAGAAAGGAAAAAAGCAAAATAGATTTATAGAAATGAACAAGATCAATGAAAGTTGCTAGTTCAAAGAAAACTTTAAAAATCATAGCATTTAAAAAAACTTTTTTTGGCCATGTGGCATGTGGGATCCCACTTCTCCAGCTGTGCTCTCTGCATTGGGAGCACGGAGGCTTAATCACCGGACCACCAATATTTATTTTCGAAAACAGCAATAATCAGTAAGCAAAAGTGATAGATATAACAGCACAGCAACAAGAAAAGTGAAAACACTTATGAGAAATAGTTTATCAAAATTGCACAAGGCTTCAGTATGGAAAAACTGAAAACTGTTTTAAAGTAGATAAAGATTTAAATGAATGAGAGAATGTTCTAGGATTCCAGATGTGATAGCTTAACATTGTAAAGATGTCAATTTTTGCTGTATCAACAGCTACCAATTATCCCAAACCACTGGGAGAAAATGTTGACTCCATCCTGGGAATTTAACAAATGCTGGCAAATTAAATTTTAATATAAATTATTGTACTGAAATTATAAAGAAGATTCAGAATCAGCTTCTAACAGTATATAAAACTATGGTAACAAGAAAGAATGCTGTGAATTATTGATGTGACCATTATTTTTATTTTTAATGTATAAAACATGAAGAGGAAAGGTTCATTTTAGTCCAGTTCAGTTGCTCAGTTGTATCCGACTCTCTGCGACCCCATGGACTGCAGCATGCCAGGCTTCCCTGTCCATCACCAACTCCTGGAGCTTACTCAAACTCATGTCCATTGAGTCGGTGATGCCATCCAACCATCTCATCCTCTGTCGTCCCCTTCTCCCACCTTCAATCTTTCCCAGCCTCAGGGTCTTTTCAAATGAGTCGGTTCTTTGCAATCAGGTGGCCAAAGTATTGGAGTTTCAGCTTCAATATCAGTCCTTCCAAAGAATATTCAGGACTCATTTCCTTTTGGATTGACAGGTTGGATTTCCTTGCAGTCCAAGGGACTCTCAAGAGTCTTCTCCAACACCACAGTTCAAAATCATCAATTCTTTGGCACTCAGCTTTCCTTATAGTCCAACTCTCACATCCATACATGACTACTGGAAAAACCATAGGTTTAACTAGATGGATTCTGCTTTTTAGTATGCTGTCTACGTTGGTCATAACTTTTCTTCCAAGGAGTAAGCGTCTTTTAATTTCATGGCTGCAGTCACCATCTGCAGTGATTTTGGAGCCCCCAAAATAGAGTCTGTCACTGTTTCCATTGTTTCCCCATCTATTTTCCATGAAGTCATGAGGCCAGATGCCATGATCTTAGTTTTCTGAATGTTGAGTTTTAAGCCAGCTTTTTCACTCTCCTCTTTCATTTTCATCAAGAGGCTCTTAGTTCTTCTTCACTTTCTGCCATAAGGGTGGTGTCATCTGCATATCTGAGGTTATTGATATTTCTCCTGGCAATCTTGATTGCAGCTTGTTGCTTCATCCAGTTCAGCATTTCACTGATGTACTCTGCATATAAGTTAAATAAGCAGGGTGACACTATATAGCCTTGTCATAGTCCTTTCTCAATTTGGAAACAGTCTGTTGAGGAAAGGTTAGGGAAGAATATCAAAGGATTCCAAAGCATTTCAGTTGCTTTCCTTTGTCCACTTTGGACTTCTCTACCTATTGACTTACTGAATCCAAGATAGGAAGTTCCTAATGATTTCCTGAATTCTTCTCTAGTAATTGTATCAAACTTTTGAACCCTAATCATAAAATCTGTTCATCACTCTGTTGGGATACTCAATTGCTCTAACTCAAACTTTTATGGGGGGAATTGCTTGTATATTCATATAGAACTGAATTCCAATAGTACTACGTGAATATGATGAAAAATGTCTTTGTGTCTATTTCCAAGTCACTTGATTGCTTCGTTTTCTTTTAAGAATGATAGTGGTTCTCTTCTTTACCGTGTTTTTTTAATCACTTTAAGTATATATCTTGGAGATGATTCCATGTCTGTATATAAAATGTTTTGCTTGTTTTTTTATGGAAGCTCATTATTCCATTGTATGTGTGTGTGCTCAGTTGTGTCCGACTCTGACACCATGGACTGTAGCCCACCAGGCTCCTCTGTCCATGGGATTTCTCAGGCAAGAATACTGAAGTGGTTTGCCATTTCCTCCTCCAATTCCATTGTATGCTGCTGCTGCTGCTAAGTCGCTTCAGTCGTGTCTGACTCTGTGCGACCCCATAGACTGCAGCCCACCAGGCTCCCCTGTCCCTGGGATTCTCCAGGGAAGAACACTGGAGTGGGTTGCCATTTCCTTCTCCAATGCATGGAAGTGAAAAGTGAAAGTGAAGTCACTCAGTCGTGTCCGACTCTGTGCGACCCTATGGATGCATCTAAATTTACGAAAGAGTTTCGCTCAGTCGTGTCTGACTCTTTGCGACCCCATGGACTCTAGCCCGCCAGGCTCCTCTGTCCATGGAATTCTCCAAGCAAGAATAGTAGAGTGGATTGCCAACTCCTTCTCCAGGGGATCTTCCCAACTCAGGGATCGAGCCCTGGTCTCCTGCATTGCAGGCAGATTCTTTACTGTCTGAGCCACCATGTCATTTGATAGACATTAAGTTTTTCACAACCTTTTGAACATAAACTCAACAAAAATGAAAACTTGTCATTTCTCTCAGGTGCACCTAGATCTCTAGGACAAATTCCTGGAAATAGAATTCCTGGACATAAGATATATTGGTTTATAATTTTGATAAGTAGAGCTTGACTATCCTCTGCTGAAGCTATACAGATTCATGCTCCCAGCAATTTGTGAGTGACTGTTTCTCCACACCTTTCCCAATACCTTATGTTATTAAACTTAATAGGCATTGAGAGATGAAAAATGGTATCTCAGGGCAGCTTTTAATTATCTTATGAGTAAGACTGTCTTCATATATTGCAATCTATTTGGATTTCTCTTACTGTAGACTTCCGGGTCATAGTTTTCCCCTAATTTTCTACTGAATTGAAGTTTAATTTCTTACTTATTTATAAACTTTATATATAACAGGCAATTTTTAACTTTACTATTTGATTATCTCTGACTTACTATTAAGGAGTTTGTAATCACTGTAGGGTCTGTAGGTCTTTTTATAAAATAAAATTATAAAATCAAATAAAACACAGAATCAGAATACCTCATAAGACAATGTGTTGTTACTGAATTATTGTTAGGTGAACACCCTTGTAAGTATAATGCAGGACACTCAGGTGTCTAGAACCTTGCCATTTATCCATTCCGTGGCTCCATTCTGATCTCAATACCCTTCCTTCTTCCAAAAGTATCCATTAGCCTGTCTTTTATAGTAATCACTCTCTTGTGTTTCTTTGTAGTTTTTCATCTGTGAGCAATCCTAGATACTACAGTTTTGTCCATTCAAAACTTATGTGTTTAAGGGGCTTTCAATCTTCAGGACGTCAGTCTGTTTTTTCTTTTATTTACAATATTTCAGATGAAAAATCTGTGACTTTGATGTGTAGTTTCCCACAGTGTGGATTTGGTTTTGGTGCAGTTCAACAGACTCCCCTATGTTTTTCCTGCAGATTTGCAGCTGAAGCCAGATGCTTTATCAGACTTAGGGGAAATTCCTTTGAAAAGACCATAGGTGGTGCTGTGTTCCTTCATCAGCAGGTATGCATGTCTGGTTTTCATTCTTTTTGTGATATTAGCAGTGTTTCATGCCCAATGTGTAGATTCAGTCATTTATTGGGTGTTGAAAAATAGTGATATTCTAATCCATAATGTATTTTTCATTTATTAGTTGGAATATCTTTTATAACAATGCTATCTGTATAGCCAATAACCAACAGTGCAATTTTATATGGGAAATAAAGGATGAATATTTGATTCTTTCTCTTACAAGTCTTCACATAGTGAATAGATTCTCTATCACAATCTAAAGTAGAAGTAGAAGCAGTGATAGACTTTATTTTCTTGGGCTCCAAAATCACTGCAGACAGTGACTGTAGCCATGAAATTAAAAAACACTTGCTCCTTGGAAGGAAAACTGTGATAAACCCGGACAGTGTATTAAAAAGCAGAGACATCACTTTACTGCCAAAGGACTGTATAGTCAAAGCTATTTCCAGTAGTCATATATGAATGTGAGAGCTGGACCATAGAAAATACTGAATGCCTTTTCTATGAAAGAATTGATGCTTTCAAATTGTGGTGCTGGAGAAGACTCTTGAGAGTCCCTTGGTCTGCAAGGAGATCAAACCAGTCAATCCTAAAGGAATTAACTCTGAATATTCATTAACAGGACTGATGCTGAAGTTGAAACTCCGATACTTTGGCCACCTGATGGGAAGAGCTGACTCATTGGAAAAGACCCTAATGTTGCAAATGATTGAGGGCAGAAAAAGAACAGGGGCACAGAGAATTAGATGGTTAGAGAGCATCACTGACTCAATGGACATGAGTTTGAGCAAACTCTGGGAGATAGTGAGGTACAGGGAAGCCTGGTTGCTGCAGTCCATGGATCCGCAAAGAGCTGGACATGACTCAGAGATGAACAACAACAACACAATCCAAAACTGGTCAATAAGTTTTTAAAACCTATGGGTTAAAACATACTGAGTTTCAATCAGTTTCATTTATGCCTTGTAAATCAGAGTATCCTATTTCTGTTAGTAGAAACCCCTATCACTGAATCATTTTGCATGACTCTTTCCTTGCTATCTGGTATGAAAATATATTTCAGACTTACCTTATACGTTTTTCTGCCTCAGGCATTAAATTAATCATTTTCCTCCAAAAGTCCTTGTTTCTCTTGGTGAGACATATTTCAAGACCATAATCTGAGTGCAAGGATAGTTACTTACAATTGAATTGGTCATTGTTTCTAGGCCTCTTAAATGGACAGAGCTAGGAAAAGTGTACACACACACACAAACACACACATCAAAACACCTCACACATTCACACTGATACTTCCAATTCAAAGTCAAGGATTGCAGGATGTTTCCCTTAACCTCTTGGATGTAGGTTTTTTTCTTTTGTTAGTTTGATTTTCTCATGCCATTCCCTTCTGGCCTATAAAGTCTCTGCTGAAAAGTCAGCTTATTGGAGTTTCCATGTATATTGTTGTTGCTGTTCAGTAGCTCAGTAACGTCTGACTCTTGGCAACCTGGCAGACTGCAGCACATTCTAGGCTTCCCTGTCCTTCACCATCTCTTGGAGCTTGTTCGAACTCATGTCCATTAAGTTGGTGGTGCCATCCAACCATCTCATCCTTTGTTGTCCCCTTCTCCTCCTGCCTTCAATCTTTCCCAGAATCAAGGTCTTTTCTAATGAGTCGGCCCTATGCATCAGGTGGCCAAAGTATTGGAGCTTCAGCTTCAGCATCAGTTCTTCCAAAGAGTATTTAGGATTGATTTCCTTTAAGATTGACTGGTTTGATCTTGCTTTCCAAGGGACTCTCAAGAGTCTTCTCCAACACCACAGTTCAAAAGCATCAATTCTTCAGTTCTCAGCCTTCTTTATGGTCCAACTCTCACATCCATACATGACTACTGGAAAAACCATAGCTTTGACTATACAGAACTTTGTCAGCAAAGTAATGTTTCTGCTTTTTAATACACTGTCTAGGTTTGTCATAGCTTTTCTTCCAAGGAGCAAGTGCCTTTTAATTTCATGGCTACAGTCACCACCTGCAGTGATTTTCTGCTGCTGCCGCTAAGTCACTTTAGTTGTGTCCGACTCTGTGATACCCCACAGACAGCAGCCCACCAGGCTCCCCCGTTCCTGGGATTCTCCAGGCAAGAACACTGGAGTGGGTTGCCATTTCCTTCTCCAATGCATGAAAGTGAAAAGTGAAAGTGAAGTCGCTCAGTCATGTCTGACTCTTAGCGACCCCATGGACTGCAGCCTACCAGGCTCCTCCGTCCATGGGATTTTCCAAGCAAGAGTACTGGAGTGGAGTGCCATCGCCTTCTCCGGCAGTGATTTTAGAGCCCCCTAATATAGAGTCTGTCACTGTTTCCACTGTTTCCCCACCTATTTGCCATGAATTGATGGGACCAGATGCCATGGTCTTAGTTTTTGGAATGTTGAGTTTTACACCAGCTTTTCCACTCTCCTCTTTCACTTTCATCAAAAGGCTCTTTAGTTCCTCTTCACTTTCTGCCATAAGGGTGGTGTCATCTGCATATCTGAGGTTATTGATATTTCTCCCGGCAATCTTGATTGCAGCTTGTGCTTCATCCAGTCTGGAATTTCTCTTTATGTACTCTGCATGTAAGTTAAATAAGCAGGGTGACAATATACAGCATTAACACTCCTTTCCCAATTTGGAGTCAGTCTGTTGTTCCATGTCCAGTTTTAACTGTTGATTCTTGACCTGCATACAGGTTTTGCAGGAGGCAGGGCAGGTGGTCTGGTATTCCCATCTCTTTTAAGAATTTTCTACAAATTTGTTGTGATCCACACAATCAAAGGCTTTACCATAGTCAATGACGCAGAAGTAGATGTTTTTCTGGAATCATCTTGCTTTTTTTATGATCCAATGGATGTTGGCAATTTGATCTCTGGTTCCTCTGCCTTTTCTAAATCCAGTTTGTACATCTAGAAGTTCTCAGTTCATGTACTGTTGAAGCCTAGCTTGGAGGATTTTGAGAATGATCTTGCTAGCATTTTTTAAAAATTCTTTTTTCTCTTCTCCTTGATTGATTTCCATTACTCTGTCTTCCAGTTCACTGATCTATTCCTCTTTATCATCTAACCTAGTGTTGATTCCCTGCAGTGTATTTTTTATTTCAGTTACTTTTTTCTTCAAATCTATTTGGCCCTTCTTTGTGTTTCTTAACTCTTTGTTAAGCTTCTCACTGTGTCCAGCAAGTCGTCTCCTGAGCATCTTTATGGTCATGACCTTGAATGCTTTATTGGTTAGACTGCTTATCTCCAGTTTGCTTAGTCCTTCTTCTGGGATTTTGTTTTGTTCCTTCATCTGGAACATATTCCAGATGAGAATGTCTCCTCATTTTGCCAAATTTTCTGTGCTTTTTTTATATGTATTAGGTAGGTTGGTTATGTTTACTTATCTTGGAGAAGTGGTCTTATGTAGGAGACTTCCTAGGGAATCCAGAAGCACACTCCCCTCTGCTCACCAGAGCTATATGCTCTAGGAGTGCCAGCTATTGGGCTCAGAGAGCCCTTCTGCTGTGATTGGGCTGACTACTGTGGGTGCACTGGTAGGTGGGGCTGGGTCCTGTTATGTCTGATTGTGTGGCCCAGGATATCCCAGGCTCGTACTGGCCTTCTACAGGGTAGGCTGGGTCCTGGTGTGGCTAGGTACATAATCTGGGGGTGGGGTAGTATCCCAGGGCCGGCCCACTGGTATGCAGGGTTGGGCCCTGTGTGGCTGGCCACAGAGCCAGGGGTTCTGGGATTGGAGCTTACCTGCTGGGAGATGGGCAAGAACCTGGGGCATTTAGCTGGGGACCTGAGGGGACTGGCACTGATGCTGGCCCACTGATCAGAAGGGCTTGGTCTTGTATGGCTGGGGAGGTCCAGGACTGCTTCTGGGCTGCTAGTGAGGAGGTAGGCCCCCAGCACTCATAGGCTAGAGGGAGGACTCCAGTATGGAACTTGCTAGAACCTGTGTTCTAGCTGTGTCCCACCAGCATTTATGTCCCCAAGGGGAGTCCTGGTTGCCTCCTGTCTCTCCAGGAGGATATCCAAGAGCAGCAAGTCAGTCTGACTGAGTGCTGTTTCAAGCTACTGCCTCTGTGCTGATTCTTAGAGAGTGTTAGATCTGTGTGCAGTTTAAGAGTGGAGTCTCTGTTTCCCACAGACCTCTGGCTTTCCCAAACAGAAGTCCCACTGGCCTTCCACGCTAGATGTTCTGGGAATCATCTTCCTGGTGCAGGACCCCCTAGCTGGGAAGCCTGATTGAGGCTTGGACCCCTCCCTCGGGGAGAACCCTTCATATTTTGGTTATCCTCTTGTGGGTTGCCTTCCCAGGGGTGTGGGTCTTGACTATACTCCATCTCACCTCTGTTACCAGACTCACTGTGTTTCTTCTTTATGTCTTTAGTTGTGGAAATTTTTTAAAAAATAGATTAAAAAAAATTTTTTTTTCAAAGATTTACTTATTTATATTTTGGCTGTGGTGAGTCTTCATTGCTGCATGCAAGCTTTCTCTAGTTGCGGAGAATGGGGTTTACTCGCTAGTTGCAGTGCATGGGCTTCTCATTACAGCGGTTTCTCTTCTTGCAGAGCACAGGCTCTAGGGTATGCAGGCGTGTAGTTGCAGCACATGGTCTCAGAGTTGCACCGTGTGGGGCTCTAGAGCGCAGGCTCAGTAATTCTGGTGCCACAGCATGTGGGATCTTCCAGGACTCAAGGGTTGAACAGGGTGTCCCTTCCACTGCAAGGTGGATTCTTAACCACTGGACCGCCAGGGAAACCCTGACCATCTCTTCTGTTAGTTTCCACGTCATTCTCAGAGATAGTTCCTCTGTACATAGTTGCGATGTTTGCGTGCCTGCAGGAAGGGTTGAGCTCAGGGTCCTCCTACTCTGCCATCTTGGCCGCCTCCTCTGCTCCATCCTCTCAGGTCTTGCTTTTAGAATTTGTTAGGCAGAAAAAAAAATCTGTTTGGCAGCATCAGAGCTGTGTTTAGTGTAAGGCTAATTTTTCCCCCCAGTACTGAGACAAGAGCATTCTGAGTTTTCTACCCCATACCCTATGAATTATCAGGTTTCTCAGCCTGACTGGTGGGCCTGGGCGCTATTTCTGGCCCTGTGTGAATGCCACATACTCTTCTTCTGATCCCTTTTGGTGGTTCTTTCCTCAGCCTCAGATGGTTATCTCACACACCTGCTCTGATTATTGCTTTGCAGAATTCTCAAACATAGCCCTGTCTGTTCAGTTCAGTTCAGTTGCTCAGTCATGTCTGACTCTTTGCAACTCCATGAATCACAGCACACCAGGCCTCCCTGTCCATCACCATCTCCTGGAGTTCACTCAAACTCACGTCCATCGAGTCGGTGATGCCATCCAGCCATCTCATCCTCTGTCGTCCCCTTCTCCTCCTGCCCCCAATCCCTCCCAGCATCAGAGTCTTTTCCAATGAGTCAACTCTTCACATGAGGTGGCCAAAGTACTGGAGTTTCAGCTTTAGCATCATTCCTTCCAAAGAAATCCCAGGGCTGATCTCCTTCAGAATGGACTGGTTGGATCTCCTTGCAGTCCAAGGGACTCTCAAGAGTCTTCAACACCACAGTTCAAAAGCATCAATTCTTCAGTGCTCAGCCTTCTTCACAGTCCAACTCTTACATCCATACATGACCACTGGAAAAACCATAGCCTTGACTAGATGGATCTTTGTGGGCAAAGTAATGTCTCTGCTTTTGAATATGCTATCTAGTTTGGTCATAACTTTCCTTCCAAGGAGTAAGCGTCTTTTAATTTCATGGCTGCAGTCACCATCTGCAGTGATTCTGGAGCCCAAAAAAATAAAGTCTGACACTGTTTCCACTGTTTCCCCATCTATTTCCCATGAAATGATGGGACCAGATGCCATGATTCATTTTCTGAATGTTGAGCTTTAAGCCAACTTTTTCACTCTCCTCTTTCACTTTCATCAAGAGGCTTTTTAGTTCCTCTTCACTTTCTGCCATAAGGGTGGTGTCATCTGCATATCTGAGGTTATTGATATTTCTCCCGGCAATCTTGATTCCAGCTTGTGCTTCTTCCAGCCCTGAGTTTCTCATGATGTACTCTGCATAGAAGTTAAATAAGCAGGGTGACAATATACAGTCTTGACATACTCCTTTTCCTATTTGGAACCAGTCTGTTGTTCCATGTCCAGTTCTAACTGCTGCTTCCTGTCCTGCATATAGGTTTCTCAAGAGGCAGGTCAGGTGGTCTGGTGTTCCCATCTCTTTCAGAATTTTCAGTTTATTGTGATCCACACAGTCAAAGGCTTTGGCATAGTTAATAAAGCAGAAATAGATGTTTTTCTGGAACTCTCTTGCTTTTTCGACGATCCAGCGGATGTTGGCAATTTGTAGGTCTCTGGAATTTTTGCTCTGTGACTCTCTCTTCTCTAGTACTCCGCTTACCTCAGGCTTTTGGATTCTCAGCTCTCTTTTTTTCTCCCCAATACAAAATGTGGGTTCCACCTGAGCTCCCACTCTGCGCTGAGGCTAGAAATTCTCAGGAAGCTGGGTTAACCAGAAGGCTTACCTTGTTTGTTTCCCATCGATCAGGGATGATTGTCCTTTATTGCCTGATGTTCAGTGTCTTGAAAATCACTGTTTCATATGTTCTACATTTTGTTTGTTTCAGGTGGGAGGATAAGCCTGGTTCCTTTATTCTGCCTCTGGAAGTGGAATTCCTTATCCTGTATGTTTTTTATTGTTCCATTCATATCAGTATCTCCTCTGTGTGAGGCTCTATGTTGAAGAGAAAGCTCACAGAACTATGTCACCTGCTTCAGATCTTACTGGAAGCCCTCATCCTTGCCCTCATCCACTGTTTTTACTTATTTATTTGGCTGTGGCAGGTCTTAGTTGAGGCATGTGGGGTCTAGTTCCCTGAGTAGGGATTGAAACTGGGCCCCTTATATCAGGAATGTGGAGTCTTAGCCACTGGACCACCAGGGAAATCCCGCCTCACCTATACTGGATAAAACACCTCCCTGTTTCAGTGTGGCCACACTTTCCAGTAAATATCAGTTGGATACTTTGATTTTTCCCTCCTCTCAGGTTTGGCTGCTTCTCTCTGCTTTCTCTAGTACAGAAGCTGAAACCATGGAGTTCTTGGGGCTACTGGTGATTTGTCACCATCTTTGGGATTTAAGGAGATACCGTGTCACCTAGTTTGCTGTAAATGTTGTCTGTTGGATTTTTGACTTTATAATTTAGTTGTTCTGCCTGTTTTTACATAAAGATTTGGATTTAGATTTTATACTGCTGCTATTATCATTTTCCCAGAATCCTGCTGAAATCCCTCAAGAGAAATTTATGTTTTTATCATGTCATGTACTTCTTTTGAACCACTGCTTTTCACTAATAGTTCACCAATGTTTTCTTCTCCTACACTAATTCAAATTCTTCTGCAAATTCTGCCCCCGCCCAAAGAAGATATGGTTGCTTGCTCTTTTTTCTCCTTTTCTGCCCCCTCCCCTTTTCTCTTTCATTTCCTCCAAGAATATGTTCCATCCAGTCACAGCTTTTTTGCCTGTCTCTTAACTCTTTATTTCCATCAATTTATTCTAAGGACAAGTTTCACCATCATTCTTCCAGCTATTTTGTGCTGCCAGTGCAGCTTCTCCAAATGCTTGTGGGGAAATCAGAAAAGGGAGTACTTCTTCAATGCCTACCACAGATTAAAAAAAAAAAAAAAACACACCAATAGAATTTAACAAGTACAGTTATAGGAACAGAAGAATCAGACCAGTGGAACAAAAGGGAAAATTCAAAGACAGGTGTGCACATATATATATATGGGGACATAATATGGTGACTTGCTACATGACACCACTGATATCATCACCCAATGGAGAAAGCACATCTGTACTGTAGATGATGTTGGAGAAACTAGTTCACTACATGGAGAAAAAAGAACAATCAATCTTTATGTCCTACCACGTACAAATGTATGCTCCAGGTGGATGAATAAACTTAATGTGAACTATGACATAACGAAAAAAATTTTTTAAATGTGGGAAAATATCTTTGTCACTTAGGAGTGTGGAAGGTTTTCTTTAATAGGATTCTCCAAAAGCAAATCATTCAACAAAATATAACTGCTGTATTTATTGCATCAAATGAGAATATCTGTTAAATAGAGGACATCAAAGACAAATTAATCCAGATGACATTTTGGGAAAAGAGAATTACAGTGTTTAAAACAACACAAAATTAATATCTAGATTCTACAAGGGATTTGTAGATTTATAAGAAGAAGGCAGAGCAAAAACAAATGATAGACAAACCAGCAAAGCATATGGAAAAGCAATTTATATGAGAGGAAAACAAATAGCTAACATATGTGTGGAGGTACTCAAACTCATTAGTTACCAGAGAAGTGCAATTTACAGCAATGGTGAGATACCTCACAGAATGCTGGTATACTGATGACAATCTAACAATTGGTTACCAGCCTAGAACTGGCATGATGGGCACATGAATGGGCACACTAATAGAATGGGTATGGTAACAAAAATAGAGGCCATATATTGTCCAATAGTATAGACTCTCACTTCCCAAGATTGATCCAACTTGTCAGCAACAGAGATCACCACCGAGTCCTTGGTTTGGCATTATTTCTTGAGACCAGCTGGCTACTTGGTGCCCAGTTGGTTGACTATATCAAGCCCTTTCCATTGGAAGTGCTAATGCTTCATTGTCATAGGGATGAATAGTCCAGGTATGAGTTTGTCTGTCTGTCGGCTTCAGCTACAACACTATTTGGGGTTATGTACTGCATGATCCACAGGCATGGGATCTCATATAGCATAGCATTTGAAAAGGGGACTCACTCTGCTGTTATGGAGGTGCAGGAGTGGCTCCAGTATCGTGGAATCTACTGGTTGTATCATATTTTGCACCATCCAGGGACGGTTTTCTGAAAAGACATTCTTAAAGGTGCAGTTGAACTGCTAGCTTGGAGAAAACACTCTGAGAAAATTGAATATTATCCTTCAGTACACAGCATATTCATGTCAATTCAGAGACTTGTGTATGATGCTCTGTTCCTAATAGAAAGAGTAGATGGATGTGGTAATCAAGGGCTGTAAATAGGAGTGGCCCCACTGACCACCACTCCGAATGACCTCATTAGAGGATTTTGTGCTTCTGACCCTGTAAATCTGGACTCTTCAGTGTTATAGGTTCTGGTCCCCAGTAAAGCCAATTCTTGCCAGGTGATACAGCAAGTGTCTCATTGAATGACAAACTGCTGCAAGAGTACGTTGAACTTCTCGTGTCCAGGGACCAGCAAGTAAAGGGAGCAGTTACACTGGTGAAGGTAATTGACTCTAATCAGAAGGAGGAGGTCAGGCTACTTTTACATAATGGTACCAGGGAAGACTATGTACTGAACTCAGGAGATTCAGTTTGGGGCTTCCTGGTATTCCCTGGCCCCATGATAAATTAACAGGCATGTGCAGCATCCCTGACCTGAGGAAGAGTATGACTATGAAAGGCTCAGGCCCTTCAGGGAAATAAGTTGCACAACCAGCTAAATTATGATGAGGTGATCTCTGAGGGTGAAGGCAATGGACATTAGAGGAGGGAGAGGATGAGTTGCGGCCCTGAGATCAACTCCAACCACAGTGACAGGGTCTGTAGTTCACTCCTCTATCCTGCTACTTGTTAGTTTCTCCTCAGTAAGCGAGGTCTGTGGGAACCATGGAAACACTGCTCCCCAAAACTATCTGGAAAAGTAAATGTGTGCATCTCAAAGGGTGCACTGGGGCAGTCGTGAGACTGTGCCTCATGGCTCTCCAACTGGAGGGAGCATAAGTGACCAGCAGCCCCAGCTACTGCACTATGAAATGTATCACTGAGTTGTGCTGAGGCCTCTCTTGCCACAGGCTTTTCCCAGAAGTCACTGTGTGTGGCAAGAATACTGAGGTAGACTCATTCCCGGGAGACACAAGACTCCTCTAGTGGCTGACTTTGGTTTGAGGACTCTGATGACTTTGCTGAGCCTTCCTTAAACAAGGACAGCCTTGGGCGAGACAGCCTAGGACAATTCCACTCCAGCTTCTCTCAGATTTGCCCTATGATTTGACAGCTCTCCCAGCTGAACACATTTCCCTTCCTATTTTTATGCTGGCATTTCTCCTAATAAAATCTTTGCACAGTTAACCTCATCTCATCTCAGTCTCATCTCATCTTGTGGTCTGCTTCTGAATCAACTTGAGATTTGCCCCTGCTCCCAATAGGGTGGTGATGGCCCCCGAGCAGAGGGGAAGCACTGCCTCACACCTGGTTCTACTCCCTCCATCTCTTGCCCTACCCCTTACCAAGGTGATAGCTGCCAGCACACCCTGAGGAGAGATGTGACTCCTGCTCACATCAAATCTAGCTGATGTGACTCTTGTTCACATCAAATCTCCTGTTCACACCAAGGACAGGGAAGCCTGGCATGCGTGGGGTCACAAAGAGTTGGGCACAACATAGCAACTGAACAGCAACACACAGATTGCATAGGGATGCCCTCAAAGAATACCCCTTCAAGAATACCCCTGCAATTGGTGACTGTTTCACCTAAATTCACAGAGACAGAGAAAGTTAAGCAAAATGAAAAGACAGAGGAACTGATCTCAATTGAATGAGCAAGAGAAAACCCCTGAAAAAATAATGAAACAGAAATAAACAATTTATAAGATAAAGAAATCAAAGCACTAGTAATAAGAAAGCTAACTGAATTATGGAAAAGAACAGATGGAAACAGTGAGAATTTTAATAAGGAACTAGAAAATATAAAAAGGAATGAATTAGGACTGAAGAATACAATAGCTGAAGTGAAAAGCATACTAGAAGGAATGAATAGCTGACTAAGTGATATCGAAGAACACACAAGTGATTTGGAAATCTTTCAAATCTGGCTGGAAATCATCCAACCAGAACAGCAAAAAAAAAAAAAAACACACCAAAAAAACCCCCAAACAAATAAAAATAACTGTTTAAAGGGTCTCTAGTAAAGTAATGCTCAAAATTCTCCAAGCCAGGCTTCAGCAACACGTGAACCGTGAACTTCTAGATGTTCAAGCTGGCTTTAGAAAAGACAGAGGAACCAGAGATCAAATTGCCAACATTCACTAGATCATCAAAAAAGCAAGAGAGTTCCAGAAAAACATCTATTTCTGCTTGATTGACTATGCCAAAGCCTTTGACTGTGTGGATCACAATAAACTGTGGAAAATTCTGAAAGAGATGGGAATACCAGACCACCTGATCTGCCTCTTGAGAAACCTATATGCAGGTCAGGAAGCAGCAGTTAGAACCAGACATGGAACAACAGACTGGTTCTAAATATGAAAAGGAGTATGTCAAGCCTGTATATTGTCACCCTGCTTATTTAACTTCTATGCAGAGTACATCATGAGAAATGCTGGGCTGGAAGAAGCACAAGCTGGAATCAAGATAGCTGGGAGAAATATCAATAACCTCAGATATGCAGATGACACCACCCTTATGGCAGAAAGTGAAGAGGAACTAAAAAGCCTCTTGATGAAAGTGAAAGAGGAGAGTAAAAAAGTTAGCTTAAAGCTCAACATTCAGAAAACTAAGACCATGGCATCTGGTCCCATCACTTCATGGGAGATAGATGGGGAAACAGTGGAAACAGTGTCAGACTTTATTTTTGGGGGCTCCAAAATCACTGTGGATGGTGATTGCAGCCATGAAATTAATAGATGCTTACTCCTTGGAAGGAAAGTTATGACCAACCTAGATAGCATATTCAAAAGCAGAGACATTACTTTGCCTACAAAGGTCCATCTAGTCAAGGCTATGGTTTTACCTGTGGTCATGTATGGATGTGAGAGTTGGACTGTGAAGAAGGCTGAACGCCGAAGAATTGATGCTTTTGAACTGTGGTGTTGGAGAAGACTCTTGAGAGTCCCTTGGACTGTAAGGAGATCCAACCAGTCCATTCTAAAGGAGATCAGCCCTGGGATTTCTTTGGAAGGAATGATGCTAAAGCTGAAACTCCAGTACTTTGGCCACTTCATGCAAAGAGTTGATTCATTGGAAAAGACTCTGATGCTAGGAGGGATTGGGGGCAGGAGGAGAAGGGGACGACAGAGCATGAGATGGTTGGATGGCATCACCAACTCGATGGGCATGAGTTTGAGTGAACTCCGGGAGTTGGTGATGGACAGGGAGGCCTGGCATGTTGCAATTCATGGGGTCGCAAAGAGTCGGACATGACTGAGCGACTGAACTGAACTGAACTGAACTGAAGTATAACATCAAGTATACCAACACTTGCATTGTAGAGGTCCTAGAAGGAAAAGAGAGAGAGAAGGGGGTCAAAAATGTGTTTGAGGACATTATGGCTGTAAACTTCTCAAATTTAAAGAAGGAAACAGCTATCCAGGTATCATAGGAAGCACAGAAAATCCCGAACAAGATGAATCCAAACAGAACCATACCAATAAAGTCATAATTAAAATGGCAAAAGTTAGAGAGAAATCTAAAGGCAGCAAGAGAAAAACAGAGTCATGTAAAAGGGGATCCCCAGAAGGCTATCAGCTGATTTCTATGCAGAAACTTCACAAGTAGAAGGAAGTGGCATGATATATTCAAAGTGCTGAAAGGGAAAAACCTGCAACCTAGGATACCCTACCCAGGAAGATTATCATGAGGATGGAAGGAGAGACAATTTCTCAGACAAGCCCAAAGGAAAACAGTTCATCAGTACTAAATTTACCCTAAAATAAATGTTAAAGAGTCTTCTCTAGGTAGAAAAGAAGTAAGAACTAGTAGGAAAGGGGAAAATCCCAGTAGAAAAGGGTAATACATAGTTAGGATTGAGGCTCAACCACTTAAAAGAGCCAGTGTGAAGATCAAAAGATGAAAAATTGTTAAAGTAACTGTAACTACAATAAGCAGTTAAAGGATAAACACAAAGATGTAAAATAGATCAAAAACACAAAATGGGGAGGGGAGTAAAAAAGGTAGATCTTATAGAGTGTGTTTGAACTTAAATGACTATAGTTAAAGCAAACAGATACAGTTATAGGCCAACATATATGAACCCTATGGTAATTACAAATTAAAAATGTGTAATAGATACAGAGAAACTTAAAGGAGAGAAACACAAGTATACTACTGAGGAAAATCATCAAGCCACAAGGGAAGAAACAAACAAATGAAAAAGACGTGAAAAAAAGAAAAAGAAAAAGAAAAAGACGTGAAGCAGAGAACTACAAAAACAATCAGAAAGTGTTGAGGTCCTTTAATGGCTCAGAACCTGGTGGTCCAGAGTCGACGGTAAGAAAGTAAAGGAAAGAGAAAGAGGCTGATATTCCTTGGTTTACGCAGACAACCAATAAAGTCCCTGACACGGGGCTTGCTCTGTTCACGAAGACCTCAGGCGCCCTCTCGATGGGGGGAAGTGCAGAGTGCTTTCTCGAGAGTGTCTTAGAAGCCCGGGCAGGAAAGTGAATCCAGAGGGCCTCTGTGCTCCAAAAAAAGAGCCTGAGAGAGAGAGAGAAAGCAATGATTAGCCACAAACATTAATTTTCTTGATTTGGTTTGACATTTGTCCCAACGAACAGGAGTATATGTAAAGTATGTGTAAAGTTTTTATAAGTAAAACCTTTGCATAATGTTCTTTGTTCTTTCCCTAACTCTTTCCCTAAAGTCTCAGTAGTATAAACATGGTTCAGAGACAAAGAAAGGGCAGAAAATAGTCGAAGCAACGTCCAAAAACCCTTTTTGGGAGGCAGGGCGAAAGCCCAAGTTTGTCGGCTGACGTTTATGCTCAATTCTGCTGGCCCACGCAGAAGGGAAGGACTTCATAGCCTAAAGAATGTTAGTTTTCCCTCCTCCCCAGGGTGTGAGGGCCCTTTCACGTTCCAGGGAGGGGGCATATGAGTGGAGTCATTGGTTGATCAGTTCAGTTCAGTTCAGTCACTCAGTCGTGACTCTTTGCGACCCCATGAATCGCAACATGCCAGGCCTCCCTGTCCATCACCAACTCCCGGAGTTCACTCAAACTCATGCCCATCGAGTTGGTGATGCCATTGAGCCATCTCATCCTCTGTCGCCCCCTTCTCTTCCTGCCCCCAATCCCTCCCAGCATCAGTCTTTTCCAATGAGTCAACTCTTTGCATGAGGTGGCCAAAGTACTGGAGTTTCAGCTTTAGCATCATTCCTTCCAAAGAAACCCCAAGGCTGATCTCCTTTAGAATGGACTCGTTGGATCTCCTTGCAGTCCAAGGGACTCTCAAGAGTCTTCTCCACACCACAGTTCAAAAGCATCAATTCTTCAGTGCTCAGCTTTCTTCACAGTCCAACTCTCACATTCATACATGACTACTGGAAAAACCATAGCCTTGACTAGATGGACCTTTGTAGACAAAGTAATGTCTCTGCTTTTGAATATATTATCTAGGTTGGTCATAACTTTCCTTCCAAGGAGTAAGCGTCTTTTAATTTCATGGCTGCAGTCACCACCTGCAGTGATTTTGGGGCCCAGAAAAATAAAGTCTGACACTGTTTCCAATGTTTCCCATCTATTTACCATGAAGTGATGGGACCAGATGCCATGATCTTAGTTTTCTGAATGTTGAGCTTTAAGCTAACTTTTTGACTCTCCTCTTTCACTTTCATCAAGAGGCTTTTTAGTTCCTCTTCGCTTTCTGCCATAAGGGTGGTGTCATCTGCATATCTGAGGTTATTGATATTTCTCCCGGCAATCTTGATTCCAGCTTGTGCTTCTTCCAGCCCTGAGTTTCTCATGATGTACTCTGCATAGAAGTTAAATAAGCAGGGTGACAATATACAGCCTTGACATACTCCTTTTCCTATTTGGAAACAGTCTGTTGTTCCATGTCCAGTTTTAACTTTTTTTCTGACCTGCATATAGGTTTCTCAAGAGGCAGGTGAGGTGGTCTGGTGTTCCCATCTCTTGAAGAATTTTCCACAGTTTATTGTGATCCACACAGTCAAAGGCTTTGGCATAGTCAATCAAGCAGAAATAGATGTTTTTCTGGAACTCTCTTGCTTTTTCCATGATCCAGCAGATGTTGGCAATTTGATCTCTGGTTCCTCTGCCTTTTTTAAAACCAGCTTAAACATCAGGAAGTTCACGGTTCACGTATTGCTGAAGCCTGGCTTGCAGAATTTTGAGCACTACTTTACTAGCGTGTGAGATGAGTGCAATTGTGCAGTAGTTTGAGCATTCTTTGGCATTGCCTTTCTTTGGGATTGGAATGAAACTGACCTTTTCCAGTCCTGTGGCCACTGCTGAGTTTTCCAAATTTGCTGGCATATTGAGTGCAGCACTTTCACAGCATCATCTTTCAGGATTTGAAATAGCTCAACTGGAATTCCATCACCTCCACTAGCTTTGTTCATAGAGATACTTTCTGAGGCCCACTTGACTTCACAAATGGCCAAGAGAATGGCAATGGCCAAGAGAACGCACTGGTCATAGCAAACACCCTCTTCCAACAACATAAGAGAAGACTCTATACATGGACATCATCAGATGGTCAATACCAAAATCAGATTGATTATATTCTTTGCACCCAAATATGGAGAAGCTCTATACAGTCAGCAAAAACAAGACCGGGAGCTGACTGTGGCTCAGATCATGAACTCTTTATTACCAAATTCAGACTGAAATTAAAGTAGGGAAAACCACTAGACCATTCCGGTATGACCTAAATCAAATCCCTTATGATTATACAGTGGAAGTGAGAAATAGATTTAAGGGCCTAGATCTGATAGATAGAGTGCCTGATGAACTATGGAATGAGGTTCGTGACATTGTACAGGAGACAGGGATCAAGACCATCCCCATGGAAAAGAAATGCAAAAAAGCAAAATGGCTGTCTGGGGAGGCCTTACAAATAGCTGTGAAAAGAAGAGAAGTGAAAAGCAAAGGAGAAAAGGAAAGATATAAGCATCTGAATGCAGAGTTCCAAAGAATAGCAAGAAGAGACAAGAAAGCCTTCTTCAGTGTTCAAGGCAAAGAAAAAGAGGAAAACAACAGAATGGGAAAGACTAGAGATCTCTTCAAGAAAATGAGAGATACCAAGGGAACATTTCATGCAAAGATGGGCTCGATAAAGGACAGAAATGTTATGGACCTAACATTTTAAGAAAGAAAAGAAAGAAAATATTAAGAAAACGTGGCAAAAATACACAGAAGAACTGTACAAAAAAGATCTTCACGACCAAGATAATCCCAATGGTGTGATCACTCACCTAGAGCCAGACATTGGTTGATAAGATCAGTCTTTTCTCTGTCCATTCTACGACATGCAATAGAGGTTGGGTATTAATCAGAGCTTGAGTGGCGGGAGGTACAGGTCAAAAGACTGAGCATTGCCAGGAAAATGTATTCAGGACTCCGAGGCATTCCCTGTTGATAGACCAAATTTTCAGCTCGATTATAAAGGGTTTTTATTTGTCCCCAAGTGGGGAGATCATAGTGTTGATGCCGCTGAGGGCGGTGCTTCCTAGAGATCTTTAGAGCCGCCATGGCCTGTATTGGAATTTCTTCCTCCTGGGGTCCTTGTTGTCCTGTCTCCATTTTGAAGGCCGGGGGCCCTCTTGGGTCGAATCTTCAGAAGAGGAAGCCAGGTGAGTTTGTTGGATCCATCTGGGGAAATACAAGCATACCCCCTTCCCTGTAAGATTAGTTTCCCAGATTTTCATTGTTTCGTTAACCCATCTTGGTACCAAATGGGCAGAGGAAGAGAAGTGCCCTTCAATTCCTCAAAATACTTTTCTGCTCTTGTTAAGATATCTCCCTGTGTTAAGTTTAAAAAATTTAAAACAAATAAAGCTGTATTAACAATAGTTATAGGTTTAGAAAATATCTTATGTTGGAATCTAGTAAAGTCTGCTTTAGATAAGGAAGACAGTAGTGTTCCTGTGTATTCCCCCTTTTTAAAATTTTTTATTTGCAACTTTAGTGTGTGATGTGCTCATTCGACTATGCCTTGTGCCTGTGGATTATAAGGAATACCTGTAATATGTTTAATAGAAAAAGATTGTAAAAATTGTTTAAAGTGTCTAGAAATAAAGGCAGGGACATTGTCTGTTTTTATAGAACTAGGAGTTCCCATTGCAGCAAAACAAGCTAATAAGTGAGTTATAGTGTGTTGTGTAGCCTCACCTTGAAGAGGTGTGGCCCAAATAAAAGAAGAATTAGTGTCGATACAGACATTCAAGAAAGAAGATGGCGAGTGTTCAGGGCAATGAGTTACATCCATTTGCCATAGTTTATTAGGCTGCAAACCATGAGGATTAATACCTTGTGCAATGGGTCAAAGATGTAGGGGTCTACAAGTAGAGCAATTACTAATAATTTCTTTAGCCTGGCAATATGGGATTTTCCATCGCTGGTGTAGGGAGCCAGCATTGTTATGCAACAGAGCATACTGTTCCTCTGGAGTAGCAAAGGAAACCAGTTTATCAGCTTGCTCATTACCGTAAGTCATCAGGCCAGGAAGACAAGAATATGCTTGAATATGTGTAATATAAATGGAAGAATTGCAATATAAATGGAAGAATTGCGGTTTCTAACAACAGATTGTAGTTCGAAAAAGAGTTGTTGCATAATAGGTTGATTGGAGTTTATGGTGGAGGTTTCTATATTTTTAAATACAAAAACAGAATATATAGAGTCAGAGACTATATTAATGGGGTAAGGAGGTAGGCAAATAACTTGAATAAGAGCATATAATTAATTTTGCTGAGCAGAATGAAATTTAGCATAGAAGACTTTATATTCCTTAAGAGACCAGAATGAAGCTTTGGCGTTTTTAGTCCCATCTATATAAAAAAATCTTGGCCTGTGGTATAGGTTGTGAGCTGATAATGCAAGAAATAATAAATTCAGTATTTTTGAAGAAATTCCACAGCTTACCAGAAGGATAATGAAATGAAATTTCTCCAAAATATTACAGAAAATCTGTTTGGAAATTGGTAGAAGTTTGTAAAGCATTCTCAAATTGAGATTTATTGATAGGTATTACAATTTTATGAGGACTGGAGCCAATTAGAGTTCTAGTCCTATTTCTTCTGTTGATAATTATTAGAGCAATTAAATCAAGGTAGGGTGTAAGTGACTTTATTCCCCTAAAACAGCTATATGTCCCGTCTACTGGGTGTTCTTGTTGGGCAAGAAGTCCTGTGGGAGAATGGGGAGAGGGGAGTATAAACAATTCTAGAGGTAAATCTAGTTTGATGCGAGTAAGAAATTGTTTTTGTAATTTTTTTGCACCAAATAGAGTTCCTCTCATGCATCTTGAGAAAGTGAACGAAGGCTATTTAAATCAGGATCTCCTTTTAAAGTATTAAATAAGTTATTCAGTTGATAATTAGCAATGCCTAAAGAAGGTCTAATCCAATTAATATCCCTTAAGAGCTTTTGCAGCCATGAAATTAAAAGACGCTTACTCCTTGGAAGAAAAGTTATGACAAACCTAGACAGCATATTGAAAAGCAGAGACATTACTTTGCCAACAAAGGTCCATAGTCAAGGCTCTGGTTCTTCCAGTGGTCATGTATGGATGTGAGAGTTGGACTGTGAAGAGAGCTGAGCGCCGAAGAATTGATGCCTTTGAACTGTGGTGTTGGAGAAGACTCTTGAGAGTCCCTTGGACTGCAAGGAGATCCAACCAGTCCATTCTGAAGGAGATCAGTCCTGGGATTTCTTTGGAAGGAATGATGCTAAAGCTGAAACTCCAGTACTTCGGCCACCTTATGTGAAGAGTTGACTCATTGCAAAAGGCTCTGATGCTGGGAGGGATTCGGGGCAGGAGGAGAAGGGAACGACAGAGGATGAGATGGCTGGATGGCATCACTGACTCGATGGATGTGAGTCTGAGTGATCTCCGGGAGTTGGTGATGGACAGGGAGGCCTGGCGTACTGCGATTCATGGGGTCAAAAAGAGTAGGACACGACTGAGCAACAGAACTGAACTGAAGAGCTTTTGAAAATCATTTAAGGTTGATAATTTATCAGTACGGATCTGAGTTAGTTGGGGAGTAATACGTTGTCTATTAACAACAAACCCCAAGTAATGGTAAGGTGTAGAGGTTTGAATTTTTTCAGGGGCAATGATTAATCCAGAGTTTTTTAAGCATAGTTGAGCTGTATCAAATATATGTTGAGTTTCTACGATAGATGGAGCTGAAAACAATATATCATCCATATAGTGAATAATAAGAAGGTTAGGAAATTGCTTTCTCACAGGCTCAAGGGCTTTGGACACATGGTGGGAGAATTCATCCTCCCTTGTGGCAGTAGAGTCCATTGGTACCGTTTATGAGGTCCAATATGGTTAGGATAAGGGAAAGAGAAAGCGAATCTCTCTGGGTCTAAAGGTATATTAAAAAGGCAATCTTGTAAATCAGTAACAATACTATGCCAATTTTGAGGAATAGTGGTAGGTGATGGAATTCCTGGTTGTAATGCACCCATAGGTTTCATAGATACATTAACTTTTCTAAGGTCTGTTAGGAGACGCCATTTGTTAGATTTCTTTTTTATAACAAAAATAGGAGAGTTCCAAGGAGAACAAGATTCCTCAATATGCTTTAATCCTAGTTGTGTATCTATAAGTTCCTTAGCTGCCTGTAATTTCTCTTTCATGAGGGGCCACTGCTCTGTCCAAATAGGCTCGTCATTCTTCCAAGTTATTTTAATAATTGTATTGTTTGTTAAATGAGCAGTGGCCCCTACAAAAAATGTGGGATGTATATCTGAGTTTGCCATTGCATAAGTAAGTCCCTTCCTATTAGATTAAGGGGTGCATCTATCACATAAGGTTTTAATGTTGCAAGTTGGCCTTCCGGTCCCTCACATGGATAAATCTGAGTACTCTGATAAATCTCTTGTACTTTGGTTTGAGAAATCCCTGCAATTTGGCAAGAGATTTTTTGTACCAGTCAGGATTTGGGCCATAAATGTTTGGAAATAATAGTAATATCAGATCCAGTGTTGAGGAGACCAGAAAATCTTTTACCATTAATTTTGATATTTATAGTCGGTCAGGTGAATTCAGATACTGTGATGTCCAAAAGGACCGTTTTTGATCTGTACTGCCGAATCCACCTGTCTGTACATCATTAGAGGAGTTAATAGAAATATAAGGTAAAAGGAGTAATTGAGCGCTTTTACCCCCCTTTTTGAATTGCCATAAAATCTGAGATGACATCATAATTTGAATTTCTCCTTTATGATCTGAATCAATTACTCCAGGGTGAACAGTAATTCCTTTAGAAGTCAAACTAGATCGCCCAAGTAAAAGACCGAAGTTTTGTGGGGGCGGGGGTCGAAAAAGTCCGGTAGGTATTCTAGAGGGGACTGCCTGGGGGTAAAGGAGAACCGTATATCGATGGCAGCACTGCCGGATGTTGAGTGTTTGAGGGAAAAGATGGAATTTGCCCTTGGTTTTTGTTGAAGGGGACCTGCTTGGAGTTTCCCGGAATAGGTTTCCCTTCAATGTCAAATTTAGATTTACAATTTTTGGCCCAATGCGTTCCTCTACAGCAGCGAGGGCAGATTTTTGGAGGTTTTTTTAATTAACTTTCTTAGGGCAGTCCCTTTTTAAATGGTTCTTATCTCCACATGTAAAGCATCCTTCATTTTCCTTTCTTAAGGCAGCAACCATTGTTTCAGCTAGCATTTGCATCTTTTGAGTTTCTGATCCTAGGTTGCGACAAGCCTTCAAATAATCAATAATGGTCCCTGTCTCACGAATTGGAGCTATAGCTTTTTGACATTCCTGATTTGCATTTTCATAAGCAAGTAATTTCTCTAGTTGCCTTTTGGCTTCTTCTCCAATTACAGTACAGGAAATAGCAGTTTGTAATCTAGCTAAAAAATCAGCATATGTTTCATTGGGCCCCTGTAATATTTTAGTATAGCTACCTGTAGGCTCCCCTTGAGGAGTAATTCCATCCCAAGCTTCAAGGGCCACTGTTTTTAATTGTTCATGTAACAAGGGAGGGCACCGTATTTAAGCTTTTATAGCATCAGATTGTCCTGTGCCAGTTAGCATTTCAAAAGTAATTTGATTTTGGGGAGCACCAGCTCGAGCATTTCTGTTAGCACGTTCTCTGGCTATATCATGAAACCACATCATCCATTGAAGATATTCTCCTGGTTTAAGGAGAGCTTTTATTAAAGTTCACTGATCATGGGGAATAAAACCTCCAATAGAGGATGTTACAGAATTTAGAAGTGCTTTAGTAAAAGGTGAATGTGGGCTGTACATAGTTATAGCTTTTTAAATTTGTTGCACGTGAAAAGGTTAATACTCTCATGAAAAGTGAAGTCGCTCAGTTGTGTCTGACTCTTTGCGACCCCATGGACTGTAGCCTATCAGGCTCCTCTGTCCATGGATTTTCCAGGCAAGAGTGCTGGAGTGGATTGCCATTTCCTTCTCCAGGGATCTTCCCGACCCAGGAATCGAACCCTGGTCTCCCGCATCACAGGCAGACGCTTTACCATCTGAGTCACCAGGGAAGCCCAATACTCTCGTAATGAGGTATTATGTTCCCTTGATTGTCAGGATTTCTAAAAACTGGAAAGGCGGACAAACCGTCGGCTTCAGAGACTTGTGTTTGCAAAGCCAGCAATTC
Organism: Bos indicus; assembly: GCF_029378745.1. Classification (NCBI taxonomy): domain Eukaryota; kingdom Metazoa; phylum Chordata; class Mammalia; order Artiodactyla; family Bovidae; genus Bos; species Bos indicus. The sequence goes on from NC_091760.1 coordinate 131,371,910, forward strand.
AGAGAGCCTCTGTTGTGAAGGAGAGTGAGTAGGTAGATTATTGCTATTCAGAAAGGTGTTGTTGGTTTTAATATCAAAAGGTGTTTTAGGGGAGTAGTTTCCAGAATCATTAGGTTCTAGCAAGTGAGAGACTTTGGAATTTGTGCCTGCTGGCAGGGGAGGAGTGCTTAGAGCAACTGGGGCAGGGCTTGTAGGAAAATTCTGAAATATTTTATGTTGTTCTACTTGGGCCTTTCATAAGGTATCATCATCTAATTCATATTCATGTAATAAGTGTTCTGCCTGTTGCTGAATATTAGGAGGGCTAGAATTACCTTGTAATGGCAAAATCACGGCTTCAATATGAGCCCACAGGGGCCAAAAATCTATCGGGATATTTTTTCCCTGTCTGGTGGCACGTTCAATATTCTCTTTGGCCCAGTGCCAAATTTCTAAATCAAAACTGCCTTCTTCAGGGAACCAAGGGTTGCATTCAACCACTGTCTCAAGGCAAGCCTCTATGTGCTGAGGCGAAACTGAGAATCCCTGAACTTTAAATAAGTGCTGAAGTAAAGTAGAAAAGTGATGGGGCTTTCCAGCCATTTGGCCCATGTCTTAGTACTCATCAGCCTCAACAGGCCCTCAGGGTCACTCCGTCCAAATCTGCCAATTGTACCAGGCTCCTATTCTGGGCGCCACTTGTTAAGGTCTTTTAATGGACTAGAACCTGGTGGTCCAGAGTCGACGATAAGAAAGTAAAGGAGAGAGAAAGAGGCTGATATTCCTTGGTTTACGCAGAAAACCAATAAAGTCCCTGACACGGGGCTTGCTCTGTTCATGAAGGCCTCAGGCGCTCTCTTGATGGGGTGAAGGTGCAGAGCGCCTTCTTGAGAGGGTCTTAGAAGCCCAGGCAGGAAAGTGAACCCAGAGGGCCTCTGCGCTCCAAAGAAAGAGCCTGAGAGAGAGAGAGAGAGAAAGCAAGACACGGGGACCAAAGCTCTGATGGAGCTGCTGCTGCTGCTACTGCTAAGTCGCTTCAATCGTGTCCGACTCTGTGCAACCCCATAGACGGCAGCCCACCAGGCCCCGCCGTCCCTGGAATTCTCCAGGCAAGAACACTGGAGTGGGTTGCCATTTCCTCCTCCAATGCATGAAAATGAAAAGTGAAAGTGAAGTCGCTTAGTCATGTCCAACTCTTCATGACACCATGGACTGCAGCCTACCAGGCTCCTCCATCCATGGGATTTTCCAGGCAAGAGTACTGGAGTGGGATGCCATTGCCTTCTCTGTCTGATGGAGCAAAGGTGTTTTAATCAACATGGTGTGGGCATATATACTGTCTTACAAGGTAGTTATTCTTCAACAAAGATAAAGATTAAAATTTCAGACTTACAAAACGTAGGTGATCCATATCAAAGAGAGAGAGTTGTAAACAATCACTTTTACCGTATGGTTCACAAGAAGGAAGAGGGTACTTATCACCGTATTGAAAAACTAACGAAGGAAATGCCTGCGTCCCTCAGCCCCAGGAGAGGCTTGCCTCTCCTCTTAATTCCTGAATATTCAGGAATTAATAAGGAACAGAGGATTCCTGACAGATCCAAAACAGTACACGGGAAGCCTCCTGTTAAATGCTTCCTGACAAGAAAGCAAGTAATAAAATGGTAATAAGTACACACCTACCAATGATTACTTAAGTGTCAATGGACTCAATGCTCCAATCAAAAGATACAGAATGGCTAATTGGATAAGAAAGTAAGAATCTTCTATATGCTGCCTCCGAAAGACACATTTCAGAGCTAAAGACACACACAGACTGAAAATGAGCGGCTGGAAAAAGATACTTCATGCAAACAGAAAGGACAAGAAGACAGGGGTAGGAATACTCATATCAGATAAAGTAGATTTTAAAACAAAAACTATAACAAAAGATAAAGGAGGGCATTATATAATGATAAAGGGGTCAATATGAGAAGAGGTTATTACACTCATTAACATATATGCACTTAATAGAGGAGCACCTTAATATGTAAAGCAGATACTAACAGACATAAAGGTAGAAATTGACAATAACACAATAACTGTAGGGGAGTCTGAGAGCCCACTTACATCAATGGACAGATCGTCTAGAAAGAAAATCAATAGGGACTTCCCTGGAGGTCCAATGGTTAAGACTCTGTGCTTCCAATGCCAGGGGCATGGGTTTGATCCCTGGTTGGGGACCCCACATGCCATGCAGCATGGCCAAAAAATTTTAAAAAAAAATCAATAAAGCAACAGTCTTAAATGACACAAAGACCAGTTGGGCTTAATAGAAAAGATGAGTTAAGCTAATAGCTGATTTTTTGAAAAGATAAACAAAATTGATAAACTTTTAGTCAGACTTATCAAGAAGAAGAGAGAGGACCTCAAAAAATAAAACAAGATATGAAAGAACAGAAATAACAACCATTTCCACAGAGAGACAAAAATCATAAGAGAATTCTATGAATAGTTATATGGCAACACATTGGACAACCTAGAAGAAATGGACAATTTCTAGAAAAATGCAACCTGCCAAAAAGAAATACAATTTGAACAGACTGACTATTAGTAGTGAAACTGAGTTTGTAGTAAAAAGAACTCACAGCAAACCAAAGTCCAGAACTGGATGTCTTCACAGGTAAATTCTACCAAACATACAGAGAATAGCTAATATCTATTCTCCTCAAGCTATTCCTAAAAATAGAAGAGATGGAACACACTGAAATTCATTCTATAAGGCCACCATAACCCTGTACCAAGACCAGACAAAGATACTACAAAAATAGAGAAAATTAGGGGCTGATATTCTTGATGAATATAGATGCAAAAATCCTCAAAAAATATTAGCAAATCAAATCCAACAATACATAAAAAGAGGTATACACCATGATCAATTCCAGGGATGGCTCAACATTTGCAAATCAATCAATGAGATAACCACATTAGCAAAGGAAGGATAAAAATCACATGATTATCTTGATAGATGCAGAAAAAGCCTTTGACAAAATTCAACATCATTCCATGATAAGAACTCTCATCTCAGTTGGCAAAGAGGGAACATATCTCAACATAATAAAGGCCACTTATGACAAATCCACAGCTAATATCATACTCAATGATGAAAAACTGAAAGCCTTTCCTTTGAAATCTGGAATGAAGCAAGAATTCTTATTCTTGCCATTTCTATTTAACGTAGTACTGGAAGCCATGGCCACAGCAATCACGTAAGAAAAAGAAATGAAAGGCATCCAGATTGGAAGAGAAGTAAAACTGTCACTGTTTGATATGATACCTCTATGATATGATACTGTATATAGAAAGTATCCAACAAAAAGCTGTAAGAACTATTAAATGATTTCAGTAAAACTTCAGGATATAAGATTAATATAAAAAAATCTGTTGATTTTTCTATACACTAATAATGAACTATTAGAAAGAGAAAGCACAAAACCAATCTTGTTTAAAAAAAAAAAAAATCAGATTCAGTTCAGTTCAGTTCAATCACTCAGTTGTGTTCATCTCTTTGCGACCCCATGGACTGCAGCACACCAGGCTTCCCTGTCCATCACCAACTCCCAGAGCTTACTCAGACTCATGTCCATTGAGTCAGTGATGCCATCCAACCATCTTACCCTCTGTTGTCCCCTTCACCTCCAGCCCTCAATCTTTCCCAGCATCAGGGTCTTTTCAAATCGGTCAGCTCTGCGTATCAGGTGGCCAAAGTATTGGAGTTTCAGCTTCAACGTCAGTCCTTCCAGTGAATATTCGGGACTGATTTCCTTTAGGATGGACTGGTTGGATCTCCTTGCAGTCCAAGGGACTCTCAAGAGTCTTCTCCAACACCACAGTTCAAAAGCATCAATTCATTGGCACTCAGCTTTCTTTATAGTCCAATTCTCACATCCATACATGACTACTGGAAAAACCATGGCTTGGACTAGATGGACCTTTGTAGGCAAAGCAATGTCTCTGCTTTTCAATATGCTGTCTAGGTTGGTCATAACTTTTCTTCCAAGGAGCAAGAGTCTTTTAATTTCATTGCTGCAGTCACCATATGCAGTGATTTTGGAGCCCCCCAAAATAAAGTCTGCCCCTGTTTCCACTGTTTCTCCATCTATTTGCCATGAATTGATGGGACTGGATGCCATGATCTTTAATAAAATATATAGGAATAAACTTAACCAAGGAGATGAAAAATCTATACTCTGAAAATTATAAAACAGTGATGAAGGAAATCAAAGATAATAAGAAGAAATAGAAAAGTATCTTGTGCTCCTGGAATGGAAGAATTAATATTGTGAAAATGTCCATAATACTCAAAGCAGTCTACAGATTTAATATGATCTCTATCAAAAGAAGAAAGTTTTCATAGAACTAGAACATATAATCCTTAGATTTATATGAAACCACAAAAGACTCTTAATTGCCAAAGCAATTTTGAGAATAAAAGGACAAAGCTGTTGGTATCATACTCCCTGATTTCAGACTATACTACAAAGCTACGTTAATCAAAACAGCATTGTACTGGCACAAAAACAATTTAAATGGAATAGAATAGAGAGCTCAGAAATCAACCTACACATCCATGCTCAATTCATCTACAATAATGGAGGCAAGAATATACAAAGGAGAAAAGACAGTCTCCTCAATAAGTCATGCTGAGAAAACTGGACAGCTACACACGAAAGAATGTAATTAGAACATTTCTTCACACCACATACAAAAATAAACTCAAAGTGCATTAAAAATCTAAATGTAACACCTGAAACCACAAAACTCCTGGAATAAACCATAGGCAGAAAACTCTTTGACATAAATTGTAGCAATATTATTCTGGATCTGTCTCCTAAGGCAAAAGAAATAAAAGCAAAAATAAATAAATGGGCCCAATCAAACTTAAAAGCTTTTGCATAGCAAAGGAAACCACCAAGAAAAAAAAAGACAACATACTAAATGGGGGAGAATATTTGCAAATATTATGATCAATAAGGGGTTAACATCCAAAATATATGAACAGTTCATACAACTCAGTACCAAAAAACAAATACCATATAAATTGTGTTTATAAAATGGCCAGAATACCTGAATAGGCAGTTTTCCAAAGAGGACATACAGATTTTTAACAAGCAAAGATGCTAAATATCATTAATTATTAAAGCAATGCATATCAAAACCACACTTCATGCCCATCAGAATGGCTAACATCAGAAAGTCTACAAATAACAAATGTTGGCAAGGATGTGGAAAAAAAGGGAATCCAAGCACATTGCTGGTGGGAATGTAAATTGGTACAGCCATTGTGGAAAATAGTATGGCAATTCCTCATAAATAAAAATAGAACTATCATACAATCCAGCAAGTTCACTCCTGGGTATATACATCTAAGAAAACCTAAAACCCTAACTCAAAGAGACACATGCATCTCAGTGTTCATAGCAGCATTATTTACAATATCTAAGATGTGGAAGTAACACATATCCATCAATAGATGAGTAGATAAAGAAGATGTGATGTATCTATATGTGTGTATATATAATATATATTAAATATATAATGTATAATATATAGTATTATTGCATTTTGTATACAGACATATACACAATGTAATATTACTCATCCATTAAAAGGAAGGAAATTCTGCCACATTTGCAGTATGTGAATGGACCTAGAGAATATTATGCTTAGTGTAATGTCAGAGAAAGACAAATACTGTATGATATTGTTTATATGTGGAATCTGAAAAATAAATGAATGTATATAACAAAACAGACTCACAGGTATAGAGAACCAAGCAGTGGTTACCAGCGAAATGGTGGAAGGGAGGAGGGGCAAGATAGGGGTAGGGTACAAAGAGGTACAGGATTTCCAGGTGGTGCTAGTGGTAAAGAATCTGCCTGCTAAGGCAGGAGACATGTGGGTTCAATCTCTGAGTTGGGGAGATCCCCTGGAGGGGGGCATGGCAACCCATGCCAGTATTCTTGTCTGGAGAAGACGATGGAGTAGGGTCACAAAGAGTTGGACATGACTGAAGCAATTTAGCACGCATGCACATTAAAAGGTGGAAATTACTGTGTATAAAATTGATAAGCAACAAGGATATATTGTACAGCAGAGGGAAATACATCTATTATTTGTAATAACTTTAAATGGAGTATAGTCTATAAAAATGTTGTACACCCGGAACTAAAGTAATATTGTAAATCAATTATACTTCAATTTAAAAAAGAATATTAAAAAAAAAGAATGAGTCCCTGATTTCTGACTTGGATGGTGGTGCCTGGTGACTGTCAGGCACGAGATGAGGGAGACCAGGGATTTCCATTTAAAAAGAGAAGTTGTAAAAAGGGCAGACTGTGGGGTGTGTGGAAAGACAAAAGGAAGGGAAGGCAGAGAAAGAGAAGTCATAAAAAGAGGGCAGATTGTGGGGTATGTGGAAGGACAAAAGGAAGGGAAGGCAGAGACGTCTCAGGTAAGGAGGACACTTCCACCTGGTACAGGTTTCTGTTGCAGATGAATTTGCCCTTTCCACACTGGAGGCTTGGTGTCGGTTCTCCAAACCTTAAGAGTAGCTCCAACTGCAAAAACATATTCTTAGGAAAACAAATGGATGGAGATCAGAGAGCAGCAGCTTACTGCGAGGTTTCTGTCTTAGTCCGCTTGGGCTGCTACATGAAATGCTGCCCACTGGTGGTTTCTTCAACAGAAACTTGCTGCTCACAGTTCTGGAGGCTGGGAAGCCCAAGATCAAGGTACAGACTGGATTCCTGGCATGCCCTCATTGAGGTTTGTAGACTGCTGCCTTCTTGCTGCGTCCTCACATGGCCTTTCCTTGTGCATGTTTGTGGAGACAGGGAATTCTCCATCTTCCTCTCCTTAGAAGGATCCAACCCTCATGATCTCATCTAAACCTGATGACTTCTGAAAGGTCCTACCTCCAAATACCATCACATTGGGCTTAGGGCTTCAACATATGAGTTTTGGTGATGGGGGAGTTTGTGGCACAAATATTCAGTCCATAACAATTTCTTTCAGAATGGGAAGTATTCACTCTTAAGGCCACAGTCTTTATAAAGGTCCTGTGTCATGTGGCCTCTTGGCATATGTGGCTTCAAGATGTCCCCAATTCCTTACAGGAAGAAGAAATTAAGCATTGACTTACAGAGCTTAATGGGGTTTCCCTGGTGGCTCAGTGATAATGAATTCACTTGCCAATGTAGGAGACACAGTTTCGACCCTTGGGTGGGGAAGATCCCCTGGAGAAGGAAATGGCAACCCTTGCCGGTATTCTTGCCTGGGAAATCCCTTGGACAGAGGAGCCTAGTGGGCTACAGTCTAAGGGGTTGCAAAAGAGTCAGACACAACTTAGGGACTAGACAACAACAAATAGAATTTAACAGCGAAGCCCCTTTGAACAACCTGCCAGGATCAGGCTGGTTCCACTGACTTTTGTGGGCTTATTGCAGATCCTGTTCTCTATCCTGGAAGAGTGGCGTCTGTGGCACAGCTGATTTATGGAGAACGATTATTTCCCCTTGTATCCCTGCCCTTATTCCCCACCCCTTCTTTTAGCTGCAAGTAAATTTAAAAAGGGGGGAAATTACATGTGTGAATAGAGTAATTTCCAGGATAAATCCAGAAGCACATTCTTGGTAGCTATATAAGGTTTTGTCAACAGGAGCATGTTTGACTAGTATGGCTGTGTTGAGAAAAAAATTATTATCTCCAGAAACACGAGGTTAGAAGCATTTTTCTTGGAAATGCAGAATAGTTTAAATTATTGCCATGGGAAAAGGAGATTTTACTCTGGCATGAACTCACTGATTTTTAGTAACAAAAATTTTTTTCAAGATTTGATGTTGACAATATCACTCCTCAGTGTGCCAAGGGTTAGGCTGTGGATTCTTTCTCAGTCTGCAGCAGTGAACTGCCTCTGTCCAGCGATCTGCTCTCCAGTCATGGAAAACCAACACACCAGCCAGTTTCAGCTTCAGAAGAGTGGTGAAAGGAATTGGCAAGGTTGATAAGATATCACTCTGTGTATTGGTTTTGCCCTGCTAATAGCTAAATGGTTTAACAAGTTTATCAGTCCCACTGGTCTGACACATATGTTAGAAACAGGAACTGGGGTTTCAACAGCTCCAAAGAAAACAGGACACGTATTGTTGGCTTGAATATTTCCTTCTCGCAGTAAATCAGAGTTCAAAGAAACTACAGAATTAAGAGGTAGGCTTTTCATGTGTAATTGCACTCAACAAACATTTATTGTTTAAAAATTCCTTTAATGTTTCCTTCTTGACACAGTGGATCTTTTACAACAGAGGTAGTTCAGATCCAAACACCAAACTATTTCCAATTGAGGTGATCAGAGGTTATCTGTAAGGCCAACAAGTGGGGGAAAGCTAGGCTCTTCTTTGATTTTCTTCCCTGTACTCCCTTTTCTTTGCACTAGCTTCAAGCATCCAAAGAACAGCCTTGTAAAATAAAAAGAACATTGATTCAGAGTTTCTACCCATTCTGTTAGCTTATTGCAGGCAGATTCTTTACCGTCTGAGCTATCTTGGAAGCTCCAAGAATACTGGAGTGGGTAGCCATTTCCTTCTCCAGGGTGTCCTCCCAACCCGGGGTTTGAACCCAGGTTTCCTGCATTGTTGGCTGATTCTGTACCATCTGAGCCACTAGGGAAGCCCCATTTGAGGCTACACCAATCCACATGTCCTATGGTCTCATCACAGAGCAACAATTACGTAGGCTCCATGATCCACTGGATTGACCAAGTCTGGCTTACATTACAGTGTAGGAAGTAAGAACTCTCTTACAGGAGGCCAAAACTCTAGGAAAGGAGACAAAACAGACCTGGATGCATATTGACTGTCACCAGTTCATTCAGATCCAACTGTTGTGTAAAGATAAAGAACTCTGGGACCATCTCTACTCAGATATCTGTATTGAGGTTCCCAAGGATTGTTTGGCTGGTTGGAGAAGACCTGAGATTGGATGGTGAAGACATCTTCAGGAATTTTAAACAGAATTAATGTCAGAGCGGGTCAAAGAGTAGGGACATTCCTTAGGTGATAGGTAGGAGAAGCTGTGGATAAGTGGCATCCAGGGTAAAGGTACTGATGGAAGCTGTGGCGTCAGTATCTAGGGTCTCCTGAAGCCCATCCTTGAGCCCCTAAGGGTCTGTGGAGTTCAGGATAGAAGCTGTCTCTGTGGCAGCTACCTGCACAGACAGAAAGTTAGTGTGGTACAGGCCAGAGAAGGCAGACATGGGAGCAGCCAGAAGGGAAGGCAGTTCTGCTCTGAACATGAGAGGGAAGGCTGGAAGAATCTGGGGATGTTCCTGGTAGAGCAGCTCAGATGACAGGAGACATCCTTGGAAAGACTCTACAAGGATATCAGGCTGTGATGCTAAAAAGGCCCCAGGCACCAGAGGCTGACTGCTGGCCTCTGCACCCATTTCAACAATTCTCACACAGGGCTGAGAATTTCCTTCTTAACTGTTCACTGGAAAGTATGAAGATTTCATTCATCTGAAAACAGTAACGACTTAATGTTTATCATCAGGGAATCCATGCCATCTACAGTACTAGTGTTCTATTTTTCTCCTCTTAGCCTTGGTGGAATCACTTCTTTGGCTTTTAGAGCCTTCTGTCTTCACAATGGGCCTGAGATCAGCACTGCAGAGAGGAGCAGAGGCTCTGGGCAGCTTGGAGACTTGCCCTGGCCCCCTTGACCTATAGTGGGTAGAGGCATGATTCCAAGCTCAGTGCTCTTTCTGTTATACCCTCTACTTGGTCCCTGGTCAGACAGGTCCTATGTTTTGTGCTGAAGGTTTCCCTGCATCAGGGCAGGAATACAGATGCAGATGTAGAGAATGGAGTTGTGGATACAGGCTGGCGAAGGAGAGGGTGGGATGAATTGAGAGAGTAGCATTGGCATATATACACTACCATGAGTAAAATAGATAGCTAGTGGGACGCTGCCGTACAGCACAAGGGAGCTCAGCTCAGTGCTCTGTGATAACCTAAAGGGGAGGAAGGGATGCTCAAGAGGAAGGGGATGTATGTATACTTGTAGCTGATTCATGTTGCTGTACATGAGAAACCAACACAACATTGTAAAACTATTATCCTCCAATTAAAAATTTAAAAAATATATAAAATGTGAGCCTAATAGATGGGTTTACTGCAAGGAGGTCCAACCAGTCCATTCTAAAGGAGATCAGTCCTGGGTGTTCTTTGGAAGGACTGATGCTAAAGCTGAAACTCCAGTACTTTGGCCACCTCATGTGAAGAGTTGACTCATTGGAAAAGACTCTGATGCTGGGTGGGATTGGGGGCAGGAGGAGAAGGGGACGACAGAGGATGAGATGGCTGGATGGCATCACCGACTCAATGGACATGAGTTTGAGTGAACTCTGGGAGTTGGTGATGGACAGGGAGGCCTGGCATGCTGCAATTCATGGGGTCGCAGAGTCGGACATGACTGAGTGTCTGAACTGAATGAAACTGAATAGATGGGTAGAATACTAGACTTGTAAAGGTGTAATGAATTGATGTTTACACTTTTCCAATATTAAATAAAATTCCTTGAGTGAGAAAAAAAAGATTTAACTGCATCACTCATGCTCACTTTCATCCCTGTGACTGTGACAAAGATCACCAACTACTTCCAGGCTCTCACCTCAACCACTTGTGTGATGGTGTTGGCTATCTTGAAAACAGCTAGAAGGCACCAGGATTCATGATCCCCATGAAATGTGGGCACTAGGAATGCATCACTCCCACTAATGGAGTCCTTTCTTTACCCCAGAGTGAGGACCAGGAGCTCTGCTTCCTCCACCCCTCCATGAGGAAGGAACAACCCGTCTATCCAGGGCTAGGGAACTTTGGAAAGATTCCAAGGACTCTGACCCTAGACCTGACGAGGTCCAAAGAAGAAATTCAGTTCCAAAAGGAAGAGGGGTGTGTAGAGACCCAAAGAACTGCTCCTGGGGAGCCTTGGGCACATAGTGGGTTGAATAAAAGTTCATTCATTTTCTGTACGATGTTATGGAAAAACCCAAATGAACTTTTTGGCCAACCAAACAGAAAACAAGAAACCATCGATGAGTGGGACAGCTTTACTTTCCTTGAGCTGCTATATCAGGATCCAAAGTCTGCTTAGGAGGGAGCCTCTCTGTCCATACCAGAGCATCCAGTGGATACCTATTTATGGCTGAAAGAAGGTTCTGGATGAAGATAGAGCAAAGGATAGCTCGAAAGAGGATTACTACACGTGCCTGTTTGCCTTCCCAGGTGGCGCTAGTGGTAAAGAACCCACCTGCCAATGTAGGTAGACATAAGAGACGTGGGTTCAATCCCTGGGTTGGGAAGATCCCCTGGAGGAGGGCATTGCAACCCACTCCAGAATTCTTACCTGGAGAATCCTCATGGACAGAGGAGCCTGGTGGGCTACAGTCCATAGGGTCACAACAAGTTGGACGTGACTGAAACAACTTAGAACGCATAAAATTACACCTTTCAGGGGTGATGGGGAGCAGACCACAGGAGAGTCACACTGTCTGGGGAAATGTGGGGATTACCACATCAGTGGAGGGTGGTGACACTGACCTCATGAGACTGAGAGGAAGCCCAGGGACCTCTGGGCAAAGGCACCCTTCTCTTTGTGACCCCATGGACTGCAGCCTGCCAGGCTCCTCTGTCCATGGGGATTCTCCAGGCAAGAATACTGGAGTGGGTTGCCATGCCCTACTCCCGAGGTTCTTCCCAACCCAGGGATCAAACCAATGTCTCCTGCATTGCAGGCAGATTCCTTACCATCTGAGCCACCAGGGAAGCCCTTCCTGAAGCCACCATAACTGAAATCAGGGAATCAATTCTAGTTCCACATCACCAGGCCTTGGACTACTGGGGTTTGCATGTGTGAGCTCAGTTGCTCATCATGACTCTTGCAACCCCATGGACTGTAGCCCACCAGGCTCCTCTGTCCTTGGGATTCTTTAGGCAAGAATACTGGAGTGGGTTGTCATTTCCTCCTTTAGGGGATCTTTCTGGCTCAGGGATCACACCCTCATTTCTTGCATCTCCTGCATTGGCAGGCAGATTCTTAACCACTGAGCCATGTGGGGAGCCCTTGGGGTTTGTACACTACTTACCTATTTGTGAAGGTGGATTTTCTTTTCCTTTAACAAAACCTTTTGTTTGCAGAGCTTGGACAAACAGGGTTGTGTGTTGAAGAAATTTCCCAAGTCTCTGCCCATGATTTTGACTGAGGCCAAACTACTTGGGTGCACACTTTATTGGCTCCAAGACTATACTATGGATTCAGTTTTCCCCAGGTGAAATTGGTGCCTTGTAACACCCTGACAGGCCCACCAACAGGTAGGATTAGTGTGTGGGTCACCTGAAAAATCATGTGAACCCCTTGATCTGCAAGTCTCTGTTTTTGGGGCAGCTTAGTAAATAAAGGGAGGAGCTTCCTGGGAAGTTCTGGTGTTTAGCATTAATCTTCTGCCAATGATTTACTTCCCTTGGCACTGTTGAATTGAAGATTAGGTGGTCATTTATCAGAAAGTGCAGTAGGAAAAAACTTGTCGCTGCTGCTAAGGCCACGGGTATTGGCCAACTACAAGTTTCTGGCTAGAAGGTAAGCTCTGATTTATTGGATTTGTATTTTTTGAAAGAGTTACATGTAAAGCAAAAAACTAACTGCTAATGAATGAGATGTCTGCTCTCCTGGTGTTGGCTGGAGTTAGAGCTTATGTTGAAGGAGAGGGAGGTGCTGCAGGTATCCGCTCAGAGCCTAGGTTTTGGGGACAGGTAGACCCAAGTTAAAGTCATGGGTCTGCTAACTGTGTAATCTTGGCAAGTGATTTAACCTTCAGTTTGCTTCTTCTTAATTCTATTAGTTTTTCGGTAAGTTGTCTTGGATTTTCTCTGTAGGCAATCATATTTTCTACAACTAGTGATATTTTTGTCTCTTCCTTTCTAATATTCATAGTAGAAATTCTTTTATCTTGTTTCATTGCATTGGTTAGACTTAGCAGAATGATGGGGAAAATAACATTCATAATGGACATCCATACTACATTCCTGGTCTTAATGGGGAGGTTTCAAATGCTTCATATTAAGCACAATCACTGCTATATGTTCTGGTAGACACTGTCAGCTTAAGAAAGTTTCCTTGTGCTTTTAAAAAATCATAAATGGATATCAAATTTTATCTCGTTGTCAGCGTCTATTGAGCTAAAATGATCATACAGTTTTTCTTTTTTAATCTGTTAAAAGAATGCATTTCATTAATAGTTTTCCTACTAATTAATTATTTTCCTATTGCAAATCATCCTTAAATTTCTCAGGTAAAACCTAATCAATGCACCTTTCTTTTGAACATTGCTGGATTTGATTGGATCACATTTTATTTAGAATTTTAAAAATCAAAGCTTATTATTATTAAAGAAATGCAAACAAAAACCACAAAGACATATCACCTCACACCTGTCAGAATGGCTAGCATCAAAAAGTCTATAAATAACAAATGTTGGTGAGGAGGTACAGAATAGAGAACTCTCATGCAGGGTCCGTTGAAATGTAAATTGGTACAGCCTCTATGGAAAACAGTATGCAGATTCCTCAAAAAACTAAAAACAGAATTACCATATGATCTAGCAATTCTATTCCTTGGTATATAGCCAAAGAAAACAAAACCATGAATTTGAAAAGACACATGTACCCCAAAGTACATAGCAGTACTATTTACAGCAGGCAAGATATGGAAGCAACCCAAGTGCCGGTCAATAAATGAATGGATATATATATATATATACACACACAATGGAATTATTACTCAGCCATAAAAATAATGAAATTCTGCCATTTGCAGCAATGTCAATGCACCTAGAGAATATTATGCTTAGTGAAACAAATCAGACAAATACTGTATGATATCACTAACATGGGGAATGTAAAAAGTAATATAAATGAATGCACATGCAACACTAAAACAGACCCAAAGAGAGAGAAAACAAACTAGTGGTGACCGAAGAGTAGAAGGAAGGGGTCGTGGGGAGACGGGGGAGGGGATTAACAAATATGAACCACACTAGATATAAAATTGATAAGCAACAAGGATATATTGTCTTGCAAGGGAATTATAGTCATTACGTTGTAATATTTTTATTGGCATATAATCTATAAAAATACTGAATCACTTTGCTGTACACCTGAAAGTAATCTGATATTATAAATCAACTATACTTCAATTAAAAAACTAAGCTTGAAAGTGATATTCATATATTATCTTCTTGTGTACTATATCTTATCAAGTTTTATGAATATAATTTTTAATGAATAGTGTTGATTTTAGGGAGCAGGCCAGGACAGAGGGGTGGACATGCTGACGAAGCTCCAGTTCTCCCTGTCGGTCACCCTGCTGTTTGCCTGTGGCTTCCTCTACCAGTTCACCCTGAAACCCAGCTGCCTCATCTGCTACCTACCTTCCTACAAGTCCCATCAGGGGCTGGAAGCTCTCCTGGGTCGTGGGCGCAGCATCGTGTTCCTAGAAACCTCGGAGAGAATGGAGCCAACCCCACTGGTCTCCTGTGCTGTGGAGTCAGCTGCAAAGGTTTACCCTGAGCAGCCTGTGCTGTTACTTATGAAAGGGCTCAACAATTCCATGCAGCTGCCCCCAAACTCCACTTCCCCAGCCCTTTCCCTCCTCTCAGCAATTGACAACGTTTTCCTCTTCCCTTTGGATATGAAAAGCCTGTTTGAAGACACACCGTTGTTTTCATGGTACACTCAAGTAAGTGTTTAGAGAACCTCAGAATCCCAGTGTTGGGAGGGACCATAGAAATTGGATCCAACCTACTCATTTTATAGATGGGTACACTGAGGATAGATGGGTGGGGAAGATCCCCTGGAGAAGGAATAACAATCCACTCCAGTACTCTTGCTTGGAGAATTCCATGGATGGAGGAGACTCGTAGGCTACAGTCCATGGGGTCGCAACGACTGAGCGACTTCACTTTCACACTGAGGATAAGGGCTCAGAAATAGGCTGAGACAGGGTATCAAAGATAAGCAAGAACCCAGATCTTTTGACTCTTGCCTGGTCTTCTTTCTATAGTGTTGAGTCCCAATTCAAGGAAACAGGAGAGTCTTGATTTAAGCTTATCTCTACCCTGCTGCCTTTTACTTTCATTTTATTTCTTAGGATGTCTTGAAACTACTCTTAATTGAATGAGTTTCTGTATCTTTTCTAGGTGTATAGACCACTCATTTTTCACTGACAGTTTTAAACCCATCTATGTTAAACTTTTTTTGCACCTGAGGGGGGGAAATTAGGCAATATTGAACTAGAAAATGATTTAAATAGATAATTCATGAAAGATCAGGTGGGTGCAGCTATATAGGATTGTGTAATATTGAGAGATGATCAAGAAACTCCTGGGGTTCTTAGGACTTTTGTAATTTTGTGCGAAATCTCTCTTTACCTTTCCCTTTAAAGGACACTTGTGGTGGCATTTACGGCCCATGGTAATCCAGGCTAATTTCCTCGGCTCAAGGTCCTTAAGTTAATCACATCGGCAAAGACCCTTTTTCTAAAGGAGGTAATTGTAGGTTTCAGGAATTAGGACCATTGAGTGGCTGTTATCCAATCTACTACAGTATTTGTATAAAAAAAGAGAAAACTTCTGTCCCACACCCTCTCTCAGTCACCTAGGGACTGGGTGGGGTGTCCTGGATGGGGGACATGCTTGCATCTTGGGGGAGCTGGGCAGTGGCATTTTCTGCCCCAGTTAGCCACCATAGGATAGCTGGAGGCCAGCTGTAAGGATGACTGAGTGCGCCATCACCTGCTGATGATCACTGGACTCACTGCACTGATTTGAGCAACTGTAGCCCTTGAAGAGGAGAAGGCAATGGCACCCCACTCCAGTACTCTTGCTTGGAAAATTCCATGGACGGTGGAGCCTGGTAGGCTGCAGTCCATGGGGTCACTAAGAGTCGGACACGACTGAGTGACTTCACTTTCACTTTCATGCATTGGAGAAGGAAATGGCAACCCACTCCAGTGTTCTTGCCTGGAGAATCCCAAGGATGGCGGAGCCTGGTGGGCTGCTGTCTATGGGGTCGCACAGAGTCGGACACGACTGAAGCGACTTAGCAGCAGCAGCCCTTGAAGATGCCCAGAGATGAATACTGTGAACTTGGGGAGGGAATGAGCAACCAGAATCTGATTCCCCTTTCTGGTGCTCACCTCCAGGGAAAGTTTTATTTTACCTTGATGTCAGTCCAATGTCCACATCAAGGCAGGCTTCCTCCTCCTGGTTCTGTGTGGCTTCTGATATCTGGGTCTGTTCATTAATAATCACCAATTTACTAACAATCAACTTCAGTTATTTTTACTGAAAATAAGTGAGCCTCCAGAGTTAGACTGCCTGGGTTAAAATCCAACCTCTGCCTTTCTTACCTTGGACAAAGGATTGAACTTCTTGTTCCTTCCTTTCAATTTTTCACTTGAAAAACAGGAATAATCGTAGTATATAGGTACTATAAGATTTATTATTATTTTTTTTTATATTTGGCTGGGATGGGTCTTGGTTGCTGTGCTTGGGCTTTCTCTAGTTGCAGCAAGCAGGTGGCTGCTCTCTAGTTGTGGTGTGCCAGCATATCATGGCAGTGGCTTCTCTAGCTGTAGAGCACGGGCTCCAGGGTGCATGGGCTCAGTAGTGGCGTACATGGGCACAGGCTTAGTTGCTCCTCAACATGTGGGATCTTCCCATACCAGGGATCAAACCCATGTCCCCTGCACTGGCAGGCAGATTCCTAACCACTGGACCACCAGGGAAGCCAGGTACTATGATTTTTGAGGATTTGTGTAGATTAGAAATTATAACAGTTATTGATAAATTTTAGCTATTATTATGCATGAGATTTTTGGCAATTGTATACAATATAATGCTATTAATAGTTCAGGTGAGGATTTTGGCAGTCTTAGCTGACTTTCTTTTGTTTGGTTTTAGAGCAGAATTTTTTAAAAAAATGTTTATTTTGTCAAAAGCCAAGGGTCATGGTTTAATCTTTTAATCAACATGTTTAAATTTAGAAAAATCTATTTTGCTTTCTGTATTCAAAATCTTAGCATTCCACTTGGGAACACGGATATTTAATTTATAATGGTTTATTTCTATTCATTTCAAAGTCATTTTCTGTTCTGCTCACATTTTAGCATTTTTCAGTTGTCCTTGACTCCTCGGTCTCCAGCTCCATATCCAATTCATCAGCAAATCCTGACCAGCTTTATCGTTCCCATGTGCTCAGAATCTGACTACTTCCGTCATCTCCTTTATTGTCACCCTGGTCTACACCGTCATCGTCTCCTGCCTGGATTATTTCAACAGCTTCCAAATTTGCCTCTTTGCTCCTGCCCCCATCTATTTTCCATACCATAGCCAGGGTGACCCTTTTTAGACTAATTCAGGTCAAATCTCCTTTCTTCCAAACCTTCCAAATCATTTCGGTCTCTACCCCAGCATAGCATCTGCCCTCACTCCTGCCCTGCCCCTTCTCTGATCTTGTTTCCTATCCCTCTCTTTTCACTACTCTGCACTGCGGTTTTCCTGTTCCTATACACCATGAGTGTGTTCCTGCCCCAGGGCCCTTGCACTTACTGTTTCCTCTACCTAGAACCCTCCTCTCAGAGATACCAACATAGTTCATCCGTTCGCTTCATCCAGGGTTCTGTCTGAACTGAAGATCGTGCTCCATCCTGTCCCCTTCATAACCCCCTTGCCTGACTTTCTTTCCAAGCCTTATGAAAACCCAACATATGATGTATTTATTTGTTTATTGTCTATATTCTGCCAGTAAAGATTTTTGTCTATTTGTTCACTTTTGTATCCTTAGCAGCTTAGAGCTGTGTGAATGGTAAGTAGGCCTTTGATGAATGTTATTAAATGAATTAATCAGTGGACGAAGGTATGGATTTTAAGATTCTTTTACCAACTTTTCAAAGAACATAGATATTAATATGTCCTATAGTTTCAGAGTTCATTTTTTCCTTTATCAGTTCTCAGCATTTTTAGGATGTACAAAAAATTCTTTCTTCACAGTTTCATATTTGTGGTTAATTTCTATCCTGCTGAAAGCGACTCATGAAATCCCTTCTGGGTTTCATCTTTCTACTGCTTTTATAAAAAAAACGATTTCATGAAATCTTTAGAAGCTGTTAAAAATCTTCCTATTGATACTACTGCTGTAAACTTTTCACTTAAAGGCAACTTTTTTGGGTTGGAGGTAATTTTGATAAATTTGCGACATTGGGCTTTTGGCAAATAGATTTTTGGGAGGTCGACTTGCTTCCTCCTTAGCTACCTGTGCCAGGCCTCCCCTTTCCCCTTTCTGGGGGCTGATTTGTACCTGCTCCTGCAGATCAACAGCAGTACCGAGAGATTCTGGCTGCATATCAGCTCAGATGCATCCCGCTTGGCCTTCATCTGGAAGTATGGCGGTGTCTACATGGACACAGATGTCATCTCCATCAGACCCATCCCTGAGGACAACTTTCTGGCTGCACAGAAATCTCGGTTCTCAAGTAATGGGGTGTTTGGATTCCTCCCCCACCACCCTTTCCTGTGGCAGTGCATGGAAAACTTTGTGGAAAATTATAATCCAAATATTTGGGGCCACCAGGGTCCCGAATTGATGACAAGGCTTTTGAGAGTATGGTGCAAACTCAGAGACTTCCAGGAGGTGAGTGACCTCAAGTGTTTAAACTTCTCCTTCCTACACCCCCAAAGATTTTACCCCATCTCTTTTCGAGCCTGGCGGCGCTACTATGAAGTCTGGGATACGGAACCGAGCTTCAACAATTCCTATGCCCTGCATCTGTGGAACCACATGAACCAGGAAGGGAAGGCTGTGGTCAGAGGAAGCAATACACTGGTGGAACATCTCTACCGTAAGCACTGTCCCAAGACTTACAGGGACCTTCTTCAAGGTCCAGAGGGGTCAGTGACTAGGGAGCAGAGTCCAGGTAACAAATAAGCCAATGCTGGGCTGTTGGTGCAACACTGCGGATTTAGCCACTTCCTAGAGTGCCAGGTTTTCACCTGATCTCCACTTCCCTGGAGTGCAGAGGCTCATCCACATATCACTTACAGTCACAATTTTCCATGTTGTTTCACCAAAAAACCATTAGAACTAAAAAATGAATTCAGTAAGGCGACAAAATCAATACACAAAAATTAGCTACATTTCTAACCACTAATAATGAACCATCAGAAAGAAAAAGAAAACAATTCTATTTACATTTGCATCAAAAAGAACAAAACACCTAGGAATAAATTTAACCAAGGATGTGAAAGGCCTGCATATTGAAAACTTTAGGACACTGATGAAGAAACTGAAGAAGATACAATGAAACAGAAAGATATCATATGCTCATGAAGGATGAATATTGTTAAAATGTCCATTCTACCCAAAGCAATGTGCACACTGAAAGCAGTTTATACCAAAATTCCAGTGGCATTTTTTTCAGAAATAGAGCAAAGAATCCTGATATTTATGTGGAACAACAAAGGACCAGGAATAGCCAAAGCTATCCTCAAAAAGGAGAACAGGTTGGAGGTATCTTGCTCCTTGACTTCAAACTGTATTTCGAAGCTGCAGTAACCAGAACAATTGTGAGGTCAAAGACAGACCCACAGGCCAGAGGACCAGAATAGAGAGCCCAGAAATAAACCTACATGGATGTGGTCAGTTTATTTATAGCCAAAGGGTCAAGAACATACAGCCGGGCAAGTGCAATCCCCTCAGTAAACAATGCAAGGAAAACTAGACTCCATACTAAAGAATGACACTGGACACAGTATACATTGCACATACCACGGGCTAGAAACCTACACTTTTCCATGTCAAGATCTTCCTTTCCTGGGTCCTCTGAAGATGGACTCCCCCCAACCACCACCAACCTTCAACTCCCAGCAGTCAGTTGCTCACAAGAAGTTTCTCCCCTCCTTCCCTCACTTCACTTTTCCCTCACCGTTTTCTCCCCATGGGACCTCCTGGGGCGTGTCCTGAGAAAACTGTTCCTATCTGCATGGACACAGTGTCATGTTGTCCTCAAATTGAAACCTCATCAGGTCCTCAGAAGACCGAGCACTGACAGCGCTGACCTGTGGTATGTGGAAGTGAAACCCGTACTGGTGCTGAAGGAGGCTGAGCTCCGCAACAGAGCGAGATGAAACCTCTCGCGAGCCCCCGCTTACTGCTCCCTGCAGGCAGTGGCGGAATTGCAGGCCCCGCTTGTCAGTTGGGATGGGTGGACTGTGTCTACAATAGAAATCCCGAAGACCATTGGTATATAAAATATAGAAGTTTGTCTCTCATGTAAAAGTAGTCTGAAGGTAGGCAGATCAGGGTGGGTATGGTCACTGCAGTCATCAGGGACCCTGGCTTCTTGGATCTTTCTGCTTACCATCCTTAGCATCCACAGCCCATGGTTCATATGGTCTCCAGCCCATCATTTCTGCGTTTCAGGCAGCAGGATGAAGGAAAGAGGAAAGGTGCACTTTCCTTATTTTATAAATGCTTCCTGCAACTTACCATATAACATTTAACCTTACATCTCAGTGACCAGTATGTAGCTGCAAGAGAGGCTGGGACATTTAAGGAGGAAGAAAAGTGGGTGTTATGATAGGTGGCTGACAGTTTTACTACATGTTAAATATACTTCTGTAAGATTAATTATAGAGTCCGATAGAGCATTAAATTTACTTCTGTAAAATTAATTACAGAATCTGATAGAGCAGGGGTCCCCAAACTCTGGGCTGTGGACAGGTATCTCCTGTCAAATCATTGGTGAAATTAGATTGAAGTACACTTGAATCTTCTGAAACCATCCCCCTCCCCCCAACCCCTGGTTCAAGGAAGAATCGTCTTCCATAAAATCTGTCCTTGGTGACATATAGGTTGAGGACAGCTGTGTTAGAGAATTGGCTGGGGAAAAAAGAGGCTTGATTCCTACCCTTTAATTTGATACTCATTAAAGCATTCAGTCAGTAATATTAATTCTGTCTCTCTGTGTGCCAAGCACTGATGTAGATGCTGAAGATTCAGCTGGATCAAGCAGACAAGGTCCTAAGTCAGCTTGGACTGCAATAACAAAGTACTATAGACGGAGTGGTTAAACAACACAAATGTATTTGTCACAGTTCTGGATGCTGGGAAGCCCAAGATCAGGGTGCCAGCGTGGCTGAGCTCTATTAAAGATCCTCTTCCAAGTGGCAGATAGCAGATTTCTTGTTAAATCCTCGCATGGTGGAAAGAGGCAAGCGAGATCTCTGGGGTCCCTTTTATAAGGGAACTAATCCCATCCATGAGTGTTCTGCCCTCATGACCCAATTACCTCCCAAAGGTCCCACTTCCTAATATGATCACTTTGAGGTAGTAGGATTTCAACATATGAATTTTGGGGGGATCACATTCAGTCCATTGGAGGTCCCCAGTACTTAAATCTAATGACTGGCCATATCCCCTCTGGGATAGTCTCCTCTGCTCCTTAGGGTGCCTGCTATTCCCTTTTCTACTCCAGTTGTCTTAAAAAAGCAAATCACTCACTCAAATTTTAAAAACAGCTTCCCCTTCTACAGTCACATAAAAATTTACTTCCTCTTCCTAGGAGGTATGAGAATTAATATTTCTTCCACAAATAGTCATCAATCAAGATTTTCTAGAAAATTGTTTTGATAGTTTGCTTTTAAGGAAAGCATAAATTTATGTTTTTCTCCAGATATGAAGTGATGATGCTTTTCAAACTACATCTACCCATCCCCTTTCATTCTGATATTTCCCTCTTTGAGAATCACTGCTCTGACTGTCCTGCTAAAAAATAATCACAAGTCATGTCTCCTGCCCTAGCTTTGTTTATTCCCAGCTAACTGCTCTGGATTCTTAGGTCCAGTCTGATGCTAGAGTGAGACTTTGAGACTTGCTGCTACTCACTGTGGCGGTCCTCTGACCAGTGTCCCCAAAGTCCCTGCTGGGTTTCAGCTCACCTGCGTGTCTCCATAGGCGTGTCTCCTAGCACTAGCCGTTTGAGGGTGGAGCAGGGTCACACACTGAACCTAATTTCCGCATCTGGAGAATGCATGGCAAATGCATGACTAATGTTCCCAATCACTAGGGTTTTGAAAAGTTTGATTAGAAATATTTTCAATATTTCAAAAATATATGAACTGTTTTATATGATGGGATCAAATAGGTCAAGCTGAATGTTACATTTCTTTATGCTGGGCTGTGATTATATGAATTCACTGTAGCAATACTGATAATTCGACGGTTATAGAGAGTTTTACCTGGCAGCAAGATGTTTTTGATTGATAACACGTCAGGCAGAAATTAATAATGTATTACTTAATAAATGCAGTTTGTTTAGTGGAAAAGAATATTTCAAAACTTGGCAGCGATGGGAAAAATGCATAGACTAAAAGGTATGTAATTAAAAAATAAGTACTAGAGATGTAACGTACAACGTGATGATTACAGCTAACACTGCTGTGTAAAACACAGGAAAGATGTTAAGAGAGTAAATACTGGAGTTTGCATCACAAGGAGAAACATTGTTTCCTTTTTTCTTTTTATTGTATCTATATGAGAAGACGGATTTTAGTTGAAACCACTGTGGTTGTCATTTCACAATATATGTAAACCATGCTGTATACCTGAAACTTATAGAGTGATAAATAACAATTACTTCTCAATAAAGCTGGAAAGAAAACATGGTGGTGAGGAGGGTACTGGGCAAAATAAAAAGAGTAATGAGCCATCAGAAATGTGGATTCCAGATGACCCTGGGTTCCTTCTGGCCTTTGGTGAACATATGCCACACGTTTACATCATGATACAGTTTGAAATTAGGTCATGCGAAGGCAATGGCACCCCACTCCAGTGCTCTTGCCTGGAAAATCCTATGGACGGAGGAGCCTGGAAGGCTGCAGTGCATGGGGTCGCTGAGGGTCGGACACGACTGAGCAACTTCACTTTCATTTTTCACTTTCATGCGGTGGAGAAGGAAATGGCAACCCATTCCAGTGTTCTTGGCTGGAGAATCCCAGGGACGGGGGAGCCTGGTGGGCTGCCATCTATGGGGTTGCACAGAGTTGGACACAACTGAAGCAACTTAGCAGCAGCAGCAGCAGTGTTTCCCCCATGTTAACTTTTCTTTTTTCAAACCTGACACTCATTCTTAGAATTTCAAATGATAAGATTGCATGGAATAAAAGATGAAAGTCCCTCTTGTACTACTGTCAAGTTTGGTATGTCTCTCACTTTTCTCTGAATATATGTCCATGCTATTTGTAAGTAGTTTTGGCCATAGTCTTCCCAGTATCCCCCACTATCAGCTTATCTGCCCTAACTCTTCTCTCCAGGATCTCCATGATGCAGCAACTAACGTGTGAAGACTTGCCCCAGAGGGCTAATGACTGTGTGAGCATAATGGTTAAATATTTTGAATATCACCCCTGAATTTCTTATATGTATAATTAAAAAACATAAATGGATTCATATAATACATAGTATTATGTTAGTTGTTTTTTAATTTAACACTGCATATGTCTTGGACACCTTTTTTCATTAACAAAATATATTCTTCATAAGGGCTGCAGAGTGTTTTATTGTAGGATATATCATAATCTATTTACTTAAAACCCAACTGGTGGACATTTAAGATGATTCTAATTTTAATCATACAAATGGTACTGTAGTTCTGATTACCACATTTTGAAGACTTTAAAATTTGGTATGTGCTGTCAAATTGTTTTCAAAAAGGCTGTTTGAAATTTCTCATTTCCCCATCCTTCGCCAGTGCCAACATTCTACTTAATTTTAGTCAATATGATTGTTTAAAAATGTATCTAGTTATTTTACTTTTGGTGAAGTTGAGTTTCATATGTTTAACTGGTATGTTTTCTTATTCTATGACTTGCCTAATCTTTTGTTCACTTTTCTATGGGATTGCTTTTCTATTTCTTATTGATTTTTAACTGGTCTTTGTATATCATGGACACAAACATTTTATTATTTTGTTGCACTTTTTTTTTCAATCTGTCTCAGCCCGCCCCAACTAGTGTTTGTTTCTAGACTCAGAGAGTGGGTCCTGGTTAAACTGATCCTGCATCTCATTCTGCAATAGAGGAGAGAGTTTTCCTGAGAAAAGAGGTTTTTCTCTAAGCGCACAGACTTCTTCAAAGTAATCTTTTTCAGGGAATGGGTTAGAGAGTAGGTAAGAGGTTCCCCCTCAGTTCCAGCCAGTTCTTGATATGTGAGTGCAGGCTTTTTGGTGCCAGATTCTCAAAGTTTTCAAGAAGAAACTAGTAAACCAGGTTTTTATGTAAAATGTCCTTCTAACTATATGCCTGTCTATATACATTGATACAGTGAGAACCCAACAGTACACCTTTGACCTCAAATCACTGCTGGGACCATCAATGGTCAGCAGCCCAGCCCTGGGAGACCTGTCCCCCACACACCAGAAGCCCTTTCAAAAATTGAGATCTGGAACCCAGCTGGCTTCCAAAGTGTGATGCCAGCAGTTGACGGCAGAGGGCACTCCAACTGTGGACTGTTGTATCCATTAGACAATAATTTCCATTCCTTCCTTCCCCTAGCCCTGGCAATCACCATACTACTTTCTGTTTCTATGAATTTGACTATTCTAGGTACATTATATAAATGGAATCATATCATCTATGTCCTTTTGTGCCTGACATTTCATTTAGCATAATGTTTTCATGATTCACTCGTGTTAGCATGTATCAGAATTTCATTCCTTTTTAAGGACTTATATATATGTGTGTGTGTGCATATATGAATGTATATATAACATTTTGTTTTCTGTTCGTTAATGGACACTCCGGTTATTTCCACCTTTTAGCTATTGTGAATAATGTTTTTATGAACATGGGTGTACAAATATCTTTTTGAGTCTCTGCTTTTAATTCTTTAGTGTATATACACATAAGTAGAATTGCTGAATCGTATGGTAACTCCGTGTTTAATTTTTTGAGAAGTCATCATTTTCTTTTCCACAATGGCTATGCCACTTTACACTTTCACAGCAGTGTACAGGGGTTCTAATTTCTCCACATTATTGCCAATACTTTTCCCCATGCAGTTTTGTTTTGAATATCCCCTCATACAGCTTAGTAGCTGGGGTGGGAAGAAGGCTTAAAGGGGGGGGGGGGGGGAACAAACCCAGAAATCCGAGTCTCAGTAAAACAACAAATGGCTATAGGAAGGTGTCAAAGACCGTTACCCAAAAAGAGCTTTTTATGGTCCTGGATTTCCCAACTGGATTCCCGGGGCTGACCAGATGGTTGGGGGTTGCGGGGAAAGTGGTGGCCATCTGAACAGACCTGGGATTTCCTCAAAGGACTAGCATGGGTTCGGATCAGAAACCAAGTGGCTGCGTGCGTGCTAAGTCGCTTCAGTCGTGTCCGACTCTTTGCGACCCCATGGACTGCAGCCCCCTTCCCAGGCTCCTCTGTCCATGGGATTCTCCAGCCAAGAATACTGGAGTGGATTGCCATTTCCTTCTCCATCAGAAAACAAGAAGGTCCCTTTACTTTGGTACTGGTGGACCCCAGCATTCAGCAGGTCAGGCGACTGTACCGGGTGGGGTGTAGGGGGCTGTGTGTGTGTGTGTGTGTATGTGTGTGTGTGTGTGTAGACGGGAGAGAGTCCCTGCTTCTCAGCAAGGCCTGGGAGCCACTCACTAGGATCCTGGATTTTCCTGAAGGATTAAACGTGGCATTCCCTCCTTCCCGCTTCCGCAACGGACCTAAAAATAGCTTGTCCCGGAGGGACTGGGGAGAGGCTCCGCCCCTCCTTGGGGTCGGGTGGGGTGGCTCTCGCGGGAGCAGGAGGCAGCGGAGACCCCAGCCTCCAGCTGCGGGCGCCCAGAGGTTTTTCTGTGCCCCCGGTCCCACAGGTTGGCAGCAGGTGGCCGGGCGGCTCTGCCCCGTGCCGTTCAGAGCCCGAGCTGCCGCGCGGGGTGGGGGTGGGGGGGCCGGGGAGCGGAGGAAGCATCCCAGGCCCGCGCGGCGGCGAGGATTCCGGGAACAGCCTCGGTCCAGGGCGGTGGAGCGAGTCGGGAGGCGGGGCCGTCGCGGAGGGGCGGAGCCGCTCTTTCGCGACCTCTGCCCACTGCCTGGGTTCCGGGGACCCCCAGGTGAGCCGGGCCGCGTGGGAAAACTATGCCAGGAATTTGGCCCGAGCGGGAGCGGCGTGCAGTCCAAGACGCTAGCCTCGGTCTCAGTAGGCTCAACAGCAGCGCCTCCGACGCCCAGCGGGGTCCGGCGGGGAGCTCTGCCTCGGGACGCACCGCCCCTTGCGCCCGGCGGCTTCCCCATCCCCGGTGCCTGGCCCACTCCGGACCGAGGTACTCGAGGGCGGGGTAGAAGGAATGACTGAACCCGCAGGACTGGGCTTCCCTGGGAGGACGGCCTCGGATTTTCACTTTTGGGAAAAAGTAAAATGATTGGCGTGGGGGTGGGGTTGCTGCTTTGCGTTCTGTAGGTAAAGGGGAATCTTCTAGTAATGAGGTGATGTAAAAACAGACGGATTAGCATCTCTGGTTCCTCCGCCTTGCTTCCCGAGGCTGGAGTGTAGGAGGAGGCAGCAACCATGTTTTTCGTTTGGGGTGGCTGCAGATAAAAGCCCAGGGGAACTCGCTTAGTACCTGACAAGTGTCCAGGAGGCCCGTCAGAGGAGGGGTCCGGGACCTGGGAAGGAGTTATCCAGGTCTGTTCCTTAAGGCCCTGCCCCTGCAGGGTCTCTTGTAACGTTTCTAACCAGACTTGGAAGAGAGGCCTGATGAGTGGGCGGTGCTCTGACCGGCCTCCCACAGAGGCAGACTGGGTGGGTGGTCTTTCTTTCCTTAGCCTCAGTTTCTCACACCTCCTCCTGGGGCTGAGAACTGGCCTGTGAGGACAACCCCACCTAGAGAAGGCCGGTTCTGCAGTCAAGTGACTGATAAGAGGTATTCCGTCGTCTCTGTCAGCACCAATGCTCTGGAGACGTTTCCCTCACGTGGAAATCTTTTTGGATACCATCCAACTTGATAAGATGGTCACATGAAGCTATTTGCTTTAGGTGGAAACAGAAACCTGAATTCACTTGTGCAGCATAACTGGGTTCTGCCAGGGAACTGAAGTTTGGTCCAACTTCTTGGTTGCTCAGCTGAAACTGACAGAAAGAGGGAAGGAAGTAATTTGATGGGCCCTCCTTGTGGGCCCCTTGCAGGGAGGGCCAGTCCTGATCAGCAGGCTAACCGCTTGCTTGCCATCTGCCACTGGACCTCCTACCTCTAGGGAGGATTTGAAGGGGATCTGGTGTCCCAGGATCTGAAGTTGGAAAAACTCTACTGAGAAGCAATGGCTTCTCCATGGAGAAGAAAAACACCAGTATGTTCTAGGAAAGAAGAAAAAGGTTGCTCAGTCATGTCCGACTCTTTTTGACCGCATGGACTGTAGCCCGCCAGGTTCCTCTGTTCATGGAATTCTCCAGGCAAGAATACTGGAATGGATTGCCACGCGCCTCTCCAGAGGATCTTCCTGACTGAGGGATCGAACCTGGGTCTCCTACATTGCAGGCAGATTCTTTACCATCTGAGCCGCCAGGGAAGCCCAGTATGTTCTAAACTGTTGTTCTTTTAGATGTGAAAAGTTGTGTTGGTTTTTGACGGTTTTGCACCTGGAAAGATAGATCTTATCAGTATGTAGTCATGTCTAAAATACTTCGAAGAGATGTCAATCAAATCCTTATCTCCCATTTTTATTTTATATTTTACTTTATTTATTTATTTCTATTTTTTGACAGAGCTGCGCAGCATGCGGGCTCTTAGTTCCCTGACGAGGGATCGAACACATGTTTACTGCAGTGGAAGTGCAGTCTCTTAACCACTGGATCTCCATGGAAGTCCCATCCCATTTTTATTTTAAAGACAATTCTTTTGTGGCAAACTTAAAATAAGCTTTAACCAAAACAAGGAATCGTCTCTTAAAAATTGGAGATGTTCTATAAAGGGAGAGCTGTGTGCCTGGTGGAGTGGATCTCTCTCTTGCTACATAATGGGCAAGAAAGACTGAAAAGGGGAGGGAAGTCTCCTTGTTTTAGAAAAAAGCAGAAACAGAGAGCAAGGCAGAACAAGGTCTGTAATGGTAGTGCTCCAAAAGTGCTCCTGGGTCACTCCTGTCTCCATTGGGGTCTCTAGTGCTCCCTTGCCTACCATGTGTGCACAGCCTGTTTGCAAACTCTGCCAGGGTTTCCTTGGCAGCCAGAACAATTAGTGCTAATGACACACCTGAGTTCCCCGGGGCCTGCACTGCCAAGTTAGCTGGTAGTCAGGGCAGGCTTGTAAATGATTGCCTGGCAGTTGCCTTGGAAGCTTGGCTCCTCCAAATGCTCATCTTGGCTTGACAGCATTCTTTAAAAAAAAAAAAAAAAAATTGTCGAGAGGTTGTTTCTTATTTATTTTTATTTTTGTCTGCACTGGGTCTACATTGCTGCTCGCAGCCTTTTTCTAGTTGCAGAGCCCCGGCTCTAGGGCACATTGCGGTGTGTGGGCTTAGTTGCCGTGAGGCAACTAAGTTGCTGGTCCAGGGATCAAACCCAAGTCTTCTGCGTTGGCAGGTAGATTCTTAATCACTGGACTTCCCTGGTAGCTCAGCTGGTAAAGAATCTGCCTACAATGCAGGAGACCCTGGTTTGATTCCTGGGTCGGGAAGATCCCCTGGAGAAGGAATAGGCTACCCACTCCAGTTTTCTTGGGCTTCCCTGGTGGCTCAGACAGTAAAGAATCCACCTGCAATGCCGGAGATCTGGGTAAGATCCTTGGGTTGGGAAGATCCGCTGGAGAAGGCTACCCACTCCAGTATTCCTGCTTGGAGAATTTCATGGACAGAGGAGCCTGGAGGGCCACAGTCCATGGGGTCACAGAGTCTGACATGACTGAGTGACTTTGACTTTCGCCTCTTAATCACTGGACCACCAGGGAAGTGCTGGCAGCATCCTTGAAGAAGCAGAACAGACAGCAAGGTTGCAGTGGTGGTGGTGTACACTAGTTGTTAATTTATGTTAAAAAAAAAAAAATCAGAATTTTATTTTGAAAAAATAAACTGGTCGTTTTTGTGGAAACCATCTTTGACAGTTGATAGGCGGCAGGTTTCAGAAGAATTTTAAAGTTTCCAGGAGTTGTTTCACTGAGAGGTGGCTCCCTTTTGAGGTAATGAGCATCCCATCATTGGGAGTGTGCAAAGATAGGTGGTAGATGGCTTGCTGTTTCAGCTGTGAGGTTACTCCAGGTAGAAACTGTCCCTTCAATGATGAATGATTTGGAATGCTAGCACAAATATCATTCTTTTGGATCCCACTAGTTAATGATAGTGGTCTAGTATTGGGAAGTTCCTGGGACCCCATTGAAACATCTAGAGATGGTTAATAGTTCCTGATTTCCTACTGATGGGGAGTCATTTTTGCTTTGCATTTCTGTTCCCAGGTGTGGGAAAGCAGTCTGCTGATAATTTAGTTTGAAGAAAACACAGTGTTCCTGCCTCTGGGGCGCGTGGTCTCCAGGTAACCAGAAGCACTCTCACTTGGCTTTGTCTTCCGCCCATCTGCACCAGGATGCAAGCTGAGGAGCTGAGTTGTGTTTGGCTAAATTCTACAAGAAGACAGGGAAACATTAGGGTCTCCAGCACTGATCTGTTATGATGTACTGTAAACTCTTTCAGTCCTTGCAGTTTGATCAAGAAATCTCAGGTATTATAATTTACAAAATGGGAAAGGATTTTTTGTATTATCATCATCACCAGTGGGAGGTAGTTTGGCAAAATTCAGAAGCTTTGGACTCAGAACTTGATTTCGATCTTGGTTTCCTAACTTGGTAACTGAAGGACTGGGGGCAGATCCCTTAGTCTCTCTGAGCCTCAGTTTCTACATGTATCAGATGAGGCAAATCATAGCCACATACAAGGCTGTATGATGGTTAGAAATAGAACTATAAAATGCTGGCACAGTGCCTGGCACATGGGTAGTTAATAAGTAATAGCTGCTGTCATCTTAATCAGCTTCAGATTTCCACAGTTCTGCTCACCTTTTAAAATACATAAATAAATTTTTCTGTGCTAGGTCTTCATTGCTGTGCGTGGGCTCTCTCTAGTTGCAGCAAGCAGGGGGTCTCCTTTAGTGCGGCACTCGGGCTTCTCATTGTGGTGGCTTCTCTTGTTGCGGAGAGTACATGGCCTTCAGTAGTTGCACCTCTTGAGGTCTAGAGCTCCGGCTCAGTAGATGTGGCTCATGGGCTTAGTTGCCCTGTGGCATGGGGAATCTTCCTGGACCAGGCATCAAACCCGTGTCCCCTGCATTGGCAGGCAGATTCTTAACCACTTGACCACCAGGGAATTCTGCTCATATTTTTATGTCAGAGCCCTGGGACTTCTGAGAATTGGACTCTTAGGGTTTCAGTGACAAACAAGGATGATACTTTTGTGGTTCAGTAAAAACTCACGAGGGGTTTCCTAGGTGGTGCAGTGGTAAAGAATCCGTCTGCCAATGCAGGATAGGTGGGTTCAATCCCTGGGTTGGGAAGATCCCTTGGAGTAAGAAATGGCAACCCATTCCAGTATTCTTGCCTGGAAAATTCCATGGACATGCTGGACTATAGTCCATGTGGTTGCCAAGAGTTGGATATGACTGAGCATGCCACACAATGCAAAAACTCATGAACACAGACCCCCTAATTCAGTATTTTCTATAACGGATTGGGGCTGCCACCTTGGGTATTTACAGAGTGTGCTCAGAGTGTAAACATGAGGGTTTAAGGGCTGCTTAGGAGGCCAACTAGAACACAGCTGTTACCTCTTGACAGTCAATGTGTACCCTGGGGCATCTCCCTGATGAGCCTGCACCCACCCATAAGGGTTCCTGCATGCTAAGCTTTCATTAGCAGCCTGGGGGATTAAGCTGAGGACACAGATGGTCAACAAATCGAGCATTTTACTGTCCAAATGGCATTTCTCTCCAAGGAGTCCAAATTAACTCACCCTAACTCAATTCTTGGGCTTCCCTGGTGGCTCAGTCAGTAAAGATTCCGTTTGCAATGCTGGAGAACTGGGTTCAATCCCTGGATTGGGAAAATCCCCTGGAGGAGGGCATGGCAATCCACTCCAGTATTCTTGCCTGGAGAAAACCCACGGACAGAAGAGCTTGGTGGGCTACAGTGCATGTGGTTGCAAAGAGCAACTAAGTACAATTCCATTCTTACTCTTTGTCCTAATTCTTTTTTTCTTTTTTTGATAGGAAAGTAGGATTTATTGATGGGCATGAGTAAGGAGGGGACAGTGCCAAGGCTCTCATGAGTGTGGGGTCTGCTGTTTGTCCAGAGGGTTATGATTAGGGATATATTTGACCTCTGGGATGAGCCATGTTTTCATATTCATCTGCATCAAACTTGAACTCAGCCTTGCAGGGGGCTTCAAGGCTCCTCATTCATGCGCTCCTTGTTCAATCACACATATATATATATATATATATATATATATATACACAAAAGTTTTTCTACTACACTTGATAAAGGCTTGAGAAAGAACATCAGAAAAAAAAAGAAGAGATGGAGAAATTGGAGAGCATAAACTTAATGAAATTGGCACAGTGAATATGAAATAGAAAAAGTGAAATAAACTAGATAAAAGTAAAAGATCATCATATAGTACAGTTGTTTTTAAACATGATTGCTCATTAGAAACATATCTGGAGCTCTGGAGAAAATAAGCAATACCTGAGCATTAGCATTTTTCAAAAAATTTCAAGATATTTTTGATATGCATCTGGATTTTAATAAATGATTACAAGCTTTTCTATTAGATCCTAGTTTTGGTGAGATAGAGTTCTATAATTTTGCTGTTGATCAATAATGATACAATGGTATTGCTGCTGCTGCTGCTGCTAAGTCGCTTCAGTTGTGTCCGACTCTGTGCGACCCCATAGACGGCAGCCCACCAGGCTTCCCGTCCCTAGGGTTCTCCAGGCAAGAACACTGGAGTGGGTTGCCATTTCCTTCTCCAATGCATGAAAGTGAAAAGTGAAAGTGAAGTTGCTCAGTTGTGTCCGACTCTAGAGACCCCATGGACTGCAGCCTACCAGGCTCCTCCGTCCATGGGATTTTTCTAGGCAAAAGTACTGGAGTGGGGACAATGGTATTTAGTGAGTAATAATTACATAATTACAAGCATAAGAGATGTTTGTCAGTTTTCACAATCAATAGCCAGACAAAAATTAAAAGACAATTATAATTGCAAGCCATAATGGGAACATGATTAACTTAACACTATAAAATAATTACATACAGTTATTTGTGGGGGTGGGTGGGTGGGGGTGGGGGTGGGTCAAGCAGAGTGATGTGGTAATTGGAAGTGCATACTTGCACATGTTTTTATCTACCTGGTAATTCTGTGTCTTTTGGCTGGTACATTTAATCCATTTACATTTTGTGTGTGTGTGTGTAGCAGAGTTTTATTAAAGTAAGAAAAGGGACAGAGAGAGTTTCTGACATAGACATCAGAAAGGGATCGGAGAATGCCCCCTGACTAGTGTTAGCAAGAGAGTTATATACTTTTTAATTAATTATTACAATAAATCAAAAGAATGTCTCAAGGTTGTAAAGATCTTACTAGACCCACTCCCATAGTTTACATTTTAAGATAACAGGATTAGCCGGAAGGTTTTCAGGAAGGAGAAACTGTCCTCAAGCAGGATACATTGTTGTTATATAATCCTTGCTGCTAAGTCGCTTCAGTCCTGTTGGACTCTGCCTATCTGCCATCTGCTGATGGGTGGGATTGTTTCCCTTCTTGGTAGTTGTTTGGCCTGAGATGACCCAGCCCTAGGGTCTAAGGGCTCTATGGTAAGGTTAATGGTGACCTCCAAGAGGAAATTAGGGAAAACCACTAGACCATTCAAGTATGATCTAAATTGAATCCCTTATGATTATACAGTGGAAGTGGCAAATAGATTTAAGGGATTAGATCTGATAGAGTGCTTGAAGAACTATGGACAGAGGTTTGTGACATTGTACAGGAGGCAGTGATCAAGGCCATCCCCAAGAAAAAGAAATACACAAAGGCAAAATGGTTGTCCGAGGAGGCCTTACAGATAGCTGGAGAAAAAAAGAGAAATGAAAGGTAAAGGAGAAAAGGAAAGATAAACCCATTTGAATGCAGAGTTCCAAAGAACAGCAAGGAGAGATAAGAAAGCCTTCCTCAGTGATGAATGCAAAGAAATAAAGGAAAACAGTAGAATGGGAAAGATTAGAGATCTCTTCAAGAAATTGGAGCAACCCCACGCCCAGGCCAGGGGCGGTGGCTGCACAGGCGCAGGAGGTCCTAGAGGAACTATTCCATGTTGAAGATCAGGAAGGGCGGCGGTGAGGAGATACCCCTCATCCAAGGTAAGGAGCAGCGGCTGCGCTTTGCTGGAGCAGCCGTGAAGAGATACCCCACGCCCAAGGTAAGAGAAACCCAAGTAAGATGGTAGGTGTCGCAGGAGGGCATCAGAGGGCAGAGGCACTGAAACCATACTCACAGAAAACTAGTCAATCTAATCACACTAGGACCACAGCCTTGTCTAACTCAATGAAACTAAGCCATGCCGTGTGGGGCCACCCAAGATGGGAGGGTCATGGTGGAGAGGTCTGACAGAATGCGGTCCACTGGAGAAGGGAATGGCAAACCACTCCAGTATTCTTACCTTGAGAACCCCATGAATAATATGAAAAGGCAAAATGATAGGATACTGAAAGAGGAACTCCCCAGGTCAGTAGGTGCCCAATATGCTACTGGAGATCAGTGGAGAAATAACTCCAGAAAGAATGAAGGGATGGAGCCAAAGCAAAAAGAATACCCAGCTGTGGATGTGACTGGTGATAGAAGCAAGGTTCGATGCTGTAAAGAGCAATATTGCATAGGAACCTGGAATGTCAGGCCCATGAATTAAGGCAAATTGGAAGAGGTCAAACAAGAGATGGCAAGAGTGAATGTCAACATTCTAGGAATCAGCGAACTAAAATGGACTGGAACGGCTGAATTTAACTCAGATGACCATTATATCTACTACTGTGGGCAGGAATCCCTCAGAAGAAATGGAGTAGCCATCATGGTCAACAAAAGAGTCCGAAATGCAGTACTTGGATGCAATCTCAAAAACGACAGAATGATCACTGTTCGTTTCCAAGGCAAACCATTCAATATCACAGGCATCCAAGTCTATGCCCCAACCAGTAATGCTGAAGAAGCTGAAGTTGAACGGTTCTATGAAGACCTACAAGACCTTTAAGAACTAACACCCAAAAAAGATGTCCTTTTCATTATAGGGGACTGGAATGCAAAAATAGGAAGTCAAGAAACACCTGGAGTAACAGGCAAATTTGGCCTTGGAATACAGAATGAAGCAGGGCAAAGACTAACAGAGTTTTGCCAAGAAAATGCACTGGTTATAGCAAACACCTTGTTCCAACAACACAAGAGAAGACTCTACACATGGACATCACCAGATGGTCAACACCAAAATCAGATTGATTATATTCTTTGCAGCCAAAGATAGAGAAGCTCTGACATTATTATCAAATTCAGACTCAAATGGAAGAAAGTAGAGAAAACCACTAGACCATTCAGGTATGACCTAAATCAAATCCCTTATGATTATACAGTGGAAGTGAGAAATAGATTTAAGGGCCTAGATCTGATAGATAGAGTGTCTGATGAACTATGGAATGAGGTTCATGACATTGTACAGGAGACAGGGATCAAGACCATCCCCATGGAAAAGAAATGCAAAAGAGCAAAATGGCTATCTGGGGAGGCCTTACAAATAGCTGTGAAAAGAAGAGAAGTGAAAAGCAAAGGAGAAAAGGAAAGATATAAGCATCTAAATGCAGAATTCCAAAGAATAGCAAGAAGAGATAAGAAAGCCTTCCTCAGCGATCAATGCAAAGAAATAGAGGAAAACAGCAGAATGGGAAAGACTAGAGATCTCTTCAAGAAAATGAGAGATACCAAGGGAACATTTCATGCAAAGATGGGCTTGATAAAAGACAGAAATGGTATGGACCTAACAGAAGCAGAAGATATTAAGATGAGGTGGCAAGAATACACAGAACTATACAAAAAATATCTTCACGACCCAGATAATCACGATAGTGTGATCACTGACCTAGAGCCAGACATCCTGGAATGTGAAGTCAAGTGGGCCTTAGAAAACATCACTATGAACAAAGCTAGTGGAGGTGATGGAATTCCAGTTGAGCTATTTCAAATCTTGAAAGATGATGCTGTGAAAGTGCTGCACTCAATATGCCAGCAAATTTGGAAAACTCAGCAGTGGCCACAGGACTGGGAAAGGTCAGTTTTCATTCCAACCCCAAAGAAAGGCAATGCCAAAGAATGTTCAAACTCCTGCACAGTTGCACTCATCTCACATGCTAGTAAAGTAATGCTCAAAATTCTCCAAGCCAGGCTTCAGCAATACATGAACTGTGAACTTCCAGATGTTCAAGATGGTTTTAGAAAAGACAGAGGAACCAGAGATCAAGCTGCCAACCTCTGCTGGATCATGGAAAAAGCAAGAGAGTTCCAGAAAAACATCTATTTCTGCTTGATTGACTATGCCAAAGCCTTTGACTGTGTGGATCACAATAAACTGTGGGAAATTCTGAAAGAGATGGGAATACCAGACCACCTGACCTGCCTCTTGAGAAATCTGTATGCAGGTCAGGAAGCAACAGTTAGAACTGGACATGGAACAAAGACTGTTTCCAAATAGGAAAAGAAATACGTCAAGGCTGTATATTGTCACCCTGCTTATTTAACTTCTATGCAGAGTACATCATGAGAAACGCTGGACTGGAAGAAACACAAGTTGGAATCAAGATTGCCGGGAGAAATATCAATAACCTCAGATATGCAGATGACACCACCCTTATGGCAGAAAGTGAAGAGGAACTCAAAAGCCTCTTGATGAAAGTGAAAGAGGAGAGTGAAAAAGTTGGCTTAAAGCTCAACATTCAGAAAACGAAGATCATGGCATCTGGTCCCATCACTTCATGGGAAATAGATGGGGAAACAGTGTAAACAGTGTCAGACTTTATTTTTTGGGGCTCCAAAATCACTGCAGATGGTGACTGCAGCCATGAAATTAAAAGACGCTTACTCCTTGGAAGGAAAGTTTGACCAACCTAGATAGCATATTCAAAAGCAGAGACATTACTCTGCCAACAAAGGTCTGTCTAGTCAAGCCTATGGTTTTTCCTGTGGTCATGTATGGATGTGAGAGTTGGACTGTGAAGAAGGCTGAGGGCCGAAGAATTGATGCTTTTGAATTGTGGTGTTGGAGAAGACTCTTGAGAGTCCCTTGGACTGCAAGGAGATCCAACCAGTCCATTCTGAAGGAGATCAGCCCTGGGATTTCTTTGGAAGGACTGATGCTGAAGCTGAAACTCCAGTACTTTGGCCACCTCATGCGAAGAGTCAACTCATTGGAAAAGACTCTGATGCTGGGAGGGATTGGGGGCAGAAGGTGAAGGGGACGACAGAGGATGAGATGGCTGGATGGCATCACTGACTCGATGGACATGAGTCTGAGTGAACTCCGGGAGTTGGTGATGGACAGGGAGGCCTGGCATGCTGCAATTCATGGGGTCGCAAAGAGTCAGACATGACTGAGCAACTGAACTGAACTGAACTGAAGGGAATATTTCATGCAACGATGGGCACAATAAAGGACAGAAATGGTATGGACCTAACAGAAGCAGAAGATATTAAGAAGATGTGGCAAGAATACACTGTGGCAAGAAGAACTATACAAAAAAGATCTTCATGACTCAGATAACCACAATGGTGTGATCACTCACCTTGAGCCAGACATCCTGGAATGCAAAGTCAGGTGGGCCTTAGGAGGCATCACTAGTGGAAGTGATGGAATTCCAGTTGAGCTATTTCAAATCCTAAAAGATGATGCTGTGAAAGTGCTGCACTCAATATGCCAGCAAATTTGGAAAACTCAGCAGTGGCCACAGGACTGGAAAAGGTCAATTTTCATTTCAATCACAAAGAAAGGCAATGCCAAAGAATGTTCAGACTACCACACAATTGCACTCATCTCACAAGGTAGCAAAGTAATGCTCAAAATTCTTCAACAGTACATGAACCGTAAACTTCCTGGAGTTCAAGCTGGATTTAGAAAAGGCAGAGGAACCAGAGATCAAATTGCCAACATCCATTGGATCATTGAAAAAGCAATAGAGTTCCAGAAAAACATCTGCTTTTTTATTGACTATGCCAAAGCCTTTGACTGTCTGGATAACAACAAAGTGTGGAAAATTCTTAGAGAGATGGGAATACTAGACCACCTGATGTGCCTCCTGAGAATTCTGTATTCAGGGCGAGAAGCAGCAGTAGAACTGAACATAAAACACTGGTTCCAAATAGGGAAAGGAGTACGTCAAGGCTGTATATTGTTACCCTGCTTATTTAACTTATATGCAGAGTACATCATGCAAAATGGTGGGCTGGGTGTAGCACAAACTGGAATCAAGAATGCTTGGAGAAATATCAATAACCTCAGATATGCAGATGACACCACTCTTATGGCAGAAAGTGAAGAAGAACTAAAGAACCTCTTGATGAAAGTGAAAGAGGAGGGTGAAAAAGCTGGCTTAAAACTCAGCATTCAGAAAACTAAGATCATGGCATCTGGTCCCATCACTTCATGGCAAATAGATGGGGAAACAATGGAAACAGTTTGAGAGACTTTATTTTTTTGGGCTCCAAAATCGCTGCAGATGGTAACTGCGGCCATGAAATTAAAAGACACTTGCTCCTTGGAAGAAAAGCTATGACCAACCTCAACAGCATATTAAAAAACAGAGACATTACTTTGCCAACAAAGGTCTGTCTAGTCAAAGCTATGGTTTTTCCAGTAGTCATATATGGATGTGAGAGTTGCACTATAAAGAAAGCTGAACGCTGAAAAATTGATGCTTTTGAACTGTGGTGTTAGACTCCCAGGAGATCCAACCAGTCAATTGTAAAGGAAATGAGTCCTGAATATTCACTGTAAGGACTGATGCTGAAGCTGAAACTCCAATACTTTGGCCACCTGATGCAAAGAACTGACTCATTTGAAAAGACCCTGATGGTGGGAAAGATTGAAGGTGGGAAGAAAAGGGGACAACAGAGGATGAGATGGTTGCATGGCATCACCGTCTTGATGGACATGAGTTTGAGTAAGCTCTGGGAGCTGGTGATGGACAGGGAAGCCTGGTGAGATCACAGAGTCGGACATGACTGAGTGAGTGACCAAGAGGACTTAGGCCAAGGGGGACCTTCCAGTGCCCCATCCCTGTGGTGAGCCCCTGCCGACCCATGCCTGCAGGAGGCCCTCCAATACTAGCAGGTAGTTTTGGTTCCGTCTCCTGTGGGATCACTGCTCCTCTCCTCTGGGTTTTGGTGCATGCAAAATTTTGTTTATGCCTTCCAAGACTAGAGTCTCTGTTTCCCTCAGTCCTCTGGAAGGTCTACAGTCAAATCTCTCTGGCCCTCAAGGCCAGATTCCCTGGGGATTCCCAGTCCTTTGTCAGATCCCTAGGCTGGGAAACCTGATGTGGGGTTCAGAACCTTCACAGTAGTGTGAGAACTTCTTTGGTATCACGGTCCAGGCTGTAGGTCACCCATCCAGCAGCTGTGAGAGTTGTTGTTATCATGATTGTGTCCCTTCTACCATCTCACTGAATTGGGAATCCGAGCTCTTGTTTGTGGAACATGAACTTCACAAACATGCAAACACAGTAGCAAGTGAATAGGATTTATTAAAGAGAAGGAAAGTACAAAGCTCTCAGCATAGGCACTGAGAGGGGGTAAAGAGTCTCCCAAAGGGTGGATATTACAGCAGTTTTATATCCTTACCAGTATTAATTTGTACATTTTTTGTTGGCTCCTGTCCTTAAAATATATCATTTTTAACCAATCAGTTTAAAGGTCACAATGTTTAATTTAACATCTTTATGACTTTTCTTGATCCTTGGATTAAATCACCATCCTTTTTCATGCCCCCTGGCCATTTTAAAATAGACTAGATGTATTGCCAACATCATCGAAAAGGTAAGAGAGTTTCAGAAAAACATCTACTTCTGCTTTATTGCCTTTGACTGTGTGGATCACAACAAACTGTGGAAAATTCTTAAAGAGATGGGAATACCAGACTACCTGACCTGCCTCTTGAGAAATCTGTATGTGGGTCAGGAAGTAATAGTTAGAATGGGACATGGAACAACAGACTGGTTCCAAATAGGGAAAGAAGTACGTCAAGGCTGTATATTGTCACCCTGCTTATTTAACTAAATGCAGAGTACATCATGAGAAATGGTGGGCTGAGTGAAGCACAAGCTGGAACCCAGATTGCTGGGAGAAATATCAATAACCTCAGATATGCAGATGACACCACTCTTATGGTAGAAAGTGAAGAACTAAAGAGCCTCTTGATGAAAGTGAAGATGAGAGTGAAAAACTTGGCTTAAAACTCAGCATTCAAACATGAAGATCATGGCATCTGGTCCCATGACTTCATGGCAAATAGATGGGGAAACAGTGGAAACAATGACAGACTTTGTTTTCTTGGGCTCCAAAATCACTGCAGATGGTGACTGCAGTCATGAGATTAAAAGACTCTTGCTCCTTGGAAGAAAAGTTATCACCAACCTAGACAGCACATTAAAAAGCAGAGACATTACTTTGCCAACAAAGGTCTGTCTAGTCAAGGCTATGGGTTTTTCAGTAGTCTTGTGTGGATGTGAGAGTTGGACTAGAAAGAAAGTTGAGTGCTGAAGAATTGATGCTTTTGAAATGTGGTGTTGGAGAAGACTCTTGAGAGTCCCTTGGACTCCAAGGAGATCCAACCAGTCAGTCGTAAAGGAAATGAGTCCTGAATATTCATTAGAAGGACTGATGCTGACGCTGAAACTCCAGTACTTTGGCTACCTGATGCAAAGAACTGTCTCATTTGAAAAGACCCTGATGGTGGGAAAGATTGAAGGGGGGAGGAGAAGGGGACGATGGAGGATGAGACGGTTGCATGGCATCACCGACTCAATGGATGTGAGTTTGAGTAAACTCTGGGAATTGGTGATGGACAGGCTTCCCTGGCGCGCTGCAGTTCATAGGGTCGCAAAGAGTTGGAAACGACCGAGACCAAACTGATCTGAATGGCCTTAAGATTAACGATCTCGGGTTGTTTTTTTCTCAGGCAAATGGATGGGAAGTTAATTACTGCTCTTCCCTGGATCCCACTGCTGATAGTTTTATCAGACCAAGGACACATTCCAGGAATTTGTGACAACAGGTATAGCTTCAGGCTAATGGAGTGAGATGTTTATTGAAAACAAAACCAAGGTCTCAGAGTCCTTCACTGACTGCCTAGCAATTTCTGTGTCATTCCTGTGGCTTCTTCTTTGTCTTTGGACATGGAGTTTCTTTTTTTGGTGGGTTCCAGTGTCCTTCTGTTACCGAAAGGTGTGCGTTAGGGACCTGGCTGCTTGCCATTCAAAAGTCAGTAAATAGGCCAGGTCGGTGGAAAGGAAAGTTTGGTTTATTTCAGATGCTGGCAACTGGGGTGGGTGGCCCCCTCCCCCAAGCAGAGGGTGAGAGCTTTTATGGACAAAGTGTGTGTCTGGGAAAGATGCAGAACCAGTACAGTCATTTCTAATAGTCATCTTCCAAATGGTCATCAGTTGTCTGACTAGCATCATCTTGATTGTTTTAGGTATAGTTAATCTTCAGTTCCTGGGTGCACTTGTTCCCATTTCTTTGCATCAGTTCCCTGAATTGTGGCAGCTCATGTCCTGGGTAGTCTGTGGTCATCAAGTAGTTAACTTCTCCACCTGGTGTTTTGGTATATCTATAAGACAGCTCACAGGATATGGCTCAGAATATTATCTTTAGCCCTTGAGAAAGAACTAAAGGTCCTTGACTCTGCTTAATGACTACATTATTATTACTTAGTTTCCTTAGACGGTTTTCCTTTGTTTCAGCATTTCTCACTTCTCTGATTAAACTTATTTTTTGACTAAAGTTTTCCGCAGGCAAAAGGCAGGCAGAGGACATGGTGCAGGGTGGGGAAGGACCATATATGGTCCTGCTCTGCTCCACTCCTGTGGATAATTGTTCAACAACTAGTTGCAATTTTGGTGCTCTTGGAGGAGGAGAAGAGCACACTTCCTTCTACTCTAC
Organism: Bos indicus; assembly: GCF_029378745.1. Lineage (NCBI taxonomy): Eukaryota > Metazoa > Chordata > Mammalia > Artiodactyla > Bovidae > Bos > Bos indicus. The sequence goes on from NC_091760.1 coordinate 131,413,254, forward strand.
CATCTTGAACTGGAAGTCTCGAGTTATTCCTTATAAAGCACTTAAAAACCGTGCCTATTGATAAATAACCCAGAGATATGAAAGTTTGGACAGCAAGTAAATGGTAGGTGGGAAATGCAGTTAGAAAGGTAGTTGGGAAACAGTTTATAGAAGTGTTTGAATATCTAAATTTTTATTGACGTATATTTGACTTACAGTATTATATTGGTTTTAGGGGTACAACATAGTGATTCAATATTTTTATACTTTACTGAATGATTACCACTATAAGTCTAGTTACCATCTGTCACCACACAAAGGTATTATAATTTTATTGACTGTGTTCTCAATGCTCTACATGACATCTTAGTGCTTATTTATTTTGTAACTGAAAGTTTGTACCTCTTAATCTCCCTCACCTGCTGTACTCATTCCTCCGCCCCACTCCCCTCTGGCAAGCACCAGTTTTTTCTGTGTATCTATAAGTCTGTTTCTGTTTTGTGTTTGTTCACTTGTTTTGTTTTTTAGATTCCATACTAAGTGAGATCATACGGTATTTGTCTTTCTGTGTCTGACTTATTTCACTTAGCATAATACCCTCTATGCCCATCGATATTGTTGTAAATGGCAAGATTTCATTCTTTTTTATGGCTGAGTAATACATACATACATATATATATATTTATCTCCTTTATCCATTCATACGTTGATGGACACTTAGGTTGCTTCCATATCTTGACTGCTGTAAATAATGCTCTAGTGCACACAGGAGTGCAGGTATCTTTTTGAATCAGTGCTTTTGTTTTCCTTAGAAAAATACCCAGAAGTGGAATTTCTGGACTGTATGGTAGTTCTATTTTTAATGTTTTGAATACCCTCCTCCGCTGTTTTCCATAGAGTTGTACTAGTTTACAATCCCACCAGCAGTGCTTGAGGGCTCACTTTTCTCTACTTGTTAACACTTGTTATTTCTTGTCTTCTTGATGATGGCCATTCTGACAGGTGTGAGGTGATATCTCACTGTAGTTTTAGTTTGCATTTCCCTGATGATGAGTGATTCTGAGCATCTTTTCATGTCATGCCACTCCCTTCTGGCCTGAAAAGTTTTATTGAAAAGTCAGCTCATAGTTTTATGTGAGTTCCCTGTACCTAACTAGTTGCTTACCTCTTGCCACTTTCAAGATTCTCTTGTTATCTTGAATGTTTTTCTTTTTTAAGTTTAATGTGTCTTGGTATGGAACTCTTTGGATTCGTCTTGTTTAGGACTCTTTGTGCTTCCAGGACTTGGATGTCTGCTTTCTTTCACAGGCTAGGGAAGTTTTCAACTTTTATTTCTTCAAATAAATTCTCTTCCCTTTTCTCTCTCTTCTTCTGGGATCTTTATAATATGAATGTTAGTATATTTGATTTTGTCCCAGAGATCTCTTAAACTTCCCTCACTTAAAAGTTAAAAAAATTTTTATAATGTTTTGGCTGCCCTGGGTCTTTGTTGCTGCATGGCCGTTTCTCTCGTTGCAGTGAGCAGGCACTGCTCTCTGGTTGCGGTGCGTGGGCTTCTCACTGTAGTGGCTTCATTCATTGCTGAGCACTGGCTCTTGGGCAGGCCGACTTCAGTAGTTGTGTTTCCTGGTCTCTAGAGCACAGGCTTGATACTTGTGGCACATGGGCTTAGTTGTTCCTTGGCATGTGGGATCTTCTCAGACCAGGGATTGAACCCACATCTCTTGTACTGGCAGGCAGATTCTTTACCACTGAGCCACCAGGGAAGCCCTGCACTCACTTTAAAAAATTCATTCTTCTTTCACCTTGGGTGATTTCCACTATTCTGTCTTGTAGTTCACGAATCCATTCATCTGTATCATCCAACCTACTGTTGATTCCTTCTAGTGTGGCAGTCCCCAACCTTTACAGCACCAGGAACTGGTTTCATGGAAGACAGTTTTCCTTGACTGGGTCGGGGGAATGGTTCAGGCAGTAATGTGAGTGATGGGGAACAGTAGATGAAGTTGCGTTAGATCGCCTGCCACTCACCTCCTGCTGTGCAGTCTGGTTCCTAACGGACTATGGATCAGTACTGGTCCACAATCCGGGGAGTTGGGGACCCCTGTTCTAGTATATATTTTATTTCAGTTGTTGAATTCTTCAGATCTGTTTGGTTCTCCTTTATATTTTATAGCTCTTTGTTAAACTTCTCAATGTGTTCATGCATTCTTTTCCTGAGTTTGTGGAGCATCTTTATGATCATGATCTTAAATTCTTCATTGGGTAGATTGCGTATCTCCACTTGATTCTTTTGGGGTTTGATCTTGTTCCTTCATTTGAAACTCATTTCAAATGAGTTTTGAAATGAGTCTTCCTCATTTGTCTAATTCTCTGTTTATTTCTTGTATTAGGTAGGTCAGGTTTTGTTTCCAGATCTTGGAGAAGTGGCATTACATAGGACATGTCCATGGAGCCTAGCACCGAACTCCCCCTGGTCACCAGAGCTATTTGCTCTAGGGGTGCCAGCTATGTGGGCTGAGTGGGCCTTTCTTTGTGGCTGGGCTAGCTGCTGTGAGTGTGCTGGTAGGCGTGGGTGGCCCTGCCTCCCATGGTGGCTGCCAGCCCCCTGGTGAGCAGGGGTGAGTCCTGGAACAGCTGGCTGTGGGGCTCAGGGCTAGTGGCAGCGCTCCCATGTGCAAGCATGCAAGCCCTGCTGGCCTTCAGAGTCAGATGTTCTGGGAACTCATCTTCATGGTGCATGACCCCTGGGCTGGGAGCCATGAGGTGGGGCTCAGACCCCTTCTTCCTTGGGGAGAACCTCCACAATTGTCATTATCCTTTTGTTTGTGGTTCACTCACCCACTCCCCCCAATCCCTTTACCTAGCTTATGGTTTCTTCTTTATATCTTTAGTTGTGGAAAATCTTTTCTGCTAGTGTTCAGGTCATTCCTGTAAATAATTATTCCTGTAAATAGTTGTAATTTTGGTGTGTCTGTGGGAGGAGGTGAGCTGGGGTCTTCCTACTTCACCGTATTGCCCATACCTACTTGAATATCTTCTTAATGAATTTGGAATTAGCCCACAAGGAACACAGAACATCCCTTCCCGTATGGCTGAAGCTCAGTGGTGGCTGCCCCTTGTAAACAGGGCATGCACTCCCTATTTTGCCAGTCCCTGATGCTGCCTATGCCAACACTCCCTGCAGTGGTTCTCAGTCAGTTAGTCTGAAGATCTGCATTTCTAATGAGTTTCCGGTTGATGCTGATGCTGCCGGCCAGCAACCACACTTGAGAACCACAGCCCAGTTGTATCTTTTAAAATATTTATTTGGCTACACCTAGTTTTAGTGGTAGCACATAGGATCTTCAAACTTTGTTGCGGCGTGTGGAATCTACTTCCCTGGCCAGGGTTCGAACCTGGGCCCCCTGCATTGGGAGCATGGAGTCTTAGCCCCTGGACTACCAGGGAAGTCCCTGCCCAGTTACATCTTGGACACTAAGTTAGGGAATTAGTTGCCACTTATCATCAAACTTATGGTTTTTCTTATGCCTGGCATGTTTCCTACGTTTAACTAACATTACCTTCCTGGTCCTGATGGAATTTAGATTTTCTATTTCTGCTGCTGCTACTGCTGCTGCTAAGTCACTTCAGTCATGTCCGACTCTGTGCAACCCCATAGACGGGAGCCCACCAGGCTCCCCCATCCCTGGGATTCTCCAGGCAAGAACACTGGAGTGGGTTGCCATTTCCTTCTCCAATGCATGAAAGTGAAAAGTGAAAGTGAAGACACTCAGTCGTGTCCAACTTAGTGACTCCATGGACCGTAGCCTACCAGGCTCCTCCATCCGTGGGATTTTCCAGGCAGGGGTACTGGAGTGGGTTGCCATTGCCTTTTCCGTTGCTATTTCAGTATAATCAATTTTTTTTTAAGTCACACATTTGTGTCCGGCTCTCTGCAACCCCATGGACTTTAAAGTCCATGGAATTCTCCAGGCCAGAATACTGGAGTGGGTAGCCTTTCCCTTCTCCAGGGATCTTCCCAACCCAGAGATTGAACCCAGGTCTCCCACATTGCAGGTGGATTCTTTACCAGCTGAGCCACAAGGGAAGCCCAAGAATACTAGAGTGGGTAGCCTGTCCCTTCTCCAGCAGATCTTCCCAACCCAGGAAACGAACCGGGGTCTCCTGCATTGCAGGCGGATTCTTTACCAACTGAGCTATTAGGGAAGCCAGAATAATCAATATTGGAAGGTCAATCTAAAGATATCAAGAGATAGGCCTGTGAAAAACAGATTTGGGAGTGGCTGAAGCTTATGGTAGCTGAAGCTAAGGGTATGTGTGAGCTCATCCCCAGGGAGCATGTGCTGGGAGTGACAGGTGGGGGGTGAACAGCAGACTGTCACGGGGGCACGGCATACTCTGCCTTAAAGGAAGGGCAAAAAGATAGTAACTATTCAAGGGAGAGGCATTCAAAGAGGTGGGAGGCAAGCCGAGAGAGTGGCTGACGGAACTTTCTTGGCCTTATTATTAGAGAGGGGCTGTGGGCAGACATCTGAGGCCAAAGCTTAAATAGTTAAACAGCAAGTTCTCAGGTGAGCTCCTGGTCTGTGGGAGGACAGGAAGCAGGAGTCCTGTTACCCTCGCCCACAGCATGCCTGGTAACCTCTGTTGCTCCAAGGTACAGCTTGTTGTGGCAATTGTCTCTGAGGCTCTGGTGACAAGGTTGCAGCCAGCAGCTGAGCATGGTGAGTGTCATGTCACCTGCCTTCTTTTTTTAAAAAAATAATGTACCTTATTAAGAGAAACGTGCTAGTCTCCTCATGGCCGTGGTTGGTATGCTTGTGGCTGGATTTTTTTTTTTTTTCCTGGAGTTTGTGTTGAGGAGGAGTATCTGAGAAAGGGAAGCATGGGAGCTGAAATGGGAAAGGTGGATCAGTGGCATCCAGGGGCAGCTTCAAGACCAGGCTAAGGGTTTGCACTGGGTCCTGTGGCAGCAAGGAGCTGTGTGCTAAGCTGCTGGGGTGAGGAATGGGGGGCAGCTGTGTGGTTAATGCATCTCCGTGGCCCCAGTGCCTGGCACCAGGCCTGGCCAAGGTAGGCATGCTCTAAACGGGGGGAGGTTAAGTCAATGAGTGGATGAATTTGATGGATAAGGAGTGATGATCTGATCAAAGCAAAATTGTAGGACAGATAGCCTCAAGAATTGATGTAGGGCAGTTCAAAGTCCACAAGCTTTGGAGCCTGTGTGTGTGTGTGTGTGTGTGTGTGTTCAGTCATGTCTGACTCTTTGCAACCCCATGAACTGTAGCCTACCAGGCTCCTCTGTCCATGGAATTTTCCAGGCAAGAATACTGGAGTGGGTTGCCATTTCTTTCTCCAGTAGATCCTGCCTACCCAGGGATCGAACCCATGTCTCCTGTATTGCAGGTGGATTCTTTACCACTAAACTATCTGGGAAGCTCCTATATATATATATATATATGTGTGTGTGTGTGTATACCCATACATATGTGAGATACACCAATCTCCTTTATTTTTACAAATTATTATTACATGTCATGTTAATATATTATTTAAACAGAAATGCATATATATGTGTGTATATATAGTCATTATTCTCTATCAGTACATAAAAGGCTGCCTTCTTATTAATAGCTGCATAGTATTTCATGTATAGAGATACCTTACTTTGTACTTTCTTATAATTTTCTTGTACTTTACTATTACAAATAATACTACAATGACAAATTTTGCACAAGCACCTTTGCACACCTGTATGAGTTTATCTGTGGAATAAACTATAATTCTTAGTAATGGAATGTTCATTTTAAATTCCAGTTGCTATTGTAAAGTTACAAAGAGAACAATTTCTTTGTCTAACAAGAGAGTGGTGAGTAGAATCTGGGGCTTTTAACAACAAACTGGAGCTGTTTTCTAAACCGTAAGGATTGGAAAAGAGACCATTGTGGACCGAACAAGATCTCTGTGCAGAGACCCAACTGCTGTCTTGAGCGCCACCTCATGGCAGAGGTGGACATCATTTCACTCACATCCCACTAAAGAAAACATGGTCATATGGGTCCACCTTACAGCCGGGGAGACTGGAAACTGTAGCCCATCCCATCCATTAAATTTTTGCAATTACCAGAGGAGAACCATTTAATGTCCACTGTTAAGTGGCTCTACCTCCCAAGGCAAAGTTACTGGACTTTATCCTGTGATCAGTATAGGGTTGCAGAAAGGCTTCCATATACATTTGACAGCTCCCTCCTGACCCAGCCCTCTGACAGGCACTCTTGCAGTGCACTTGGGCATGGTGGGGCGGGGGGGCGGGGTACACTGAGGACCTGCTGTGTGTCAGGCACTGGGCTGGGTGTTTTTCCTTCCTCATTCCTAACCACAGGCTTGCAGAGGAGGCACCATGATTCCCAGTACACATGGAGGCTTAATAATACAAAGGATCTTGCTCAAGGCTGAGGATCTGAACCCACATTTGTGTGTTATAAAGCCCACAGCTTGCTTTGGCCATGTCAGCATACACTGCACACTAAAGCTCCTGCTGTCCAGTATGGTACACGCAGCCACATGCGGCAGGCCTAACTTCGACTCTCTTCTCATTTTCCAGGCCCTCTCTCAGCTCCTGTGCCTGTTGCCGTGGCCTTGGTGGCACCCTTCCCCGGTGGCCAGCCCAGGGCTTCCCCCACCCATGCAGTCTCCCACCACCACTGCCCAGGGCCTCAGCGGCCCCCTCTTTGGGGCCTACACTCTCCCCACCTTCAAGTTCCAGCCTCGCCGTGAGAGTGTGGACTGGAGGCGCATCAGTGCCCTGGATGTGGACCGCGTGGCACGGGAGCTGGACGTGGCTACCCTGCAGGAGAACATCGCCGGTGTCACTTTCTGCAACCTGGACCGGGAGGTGTGCGGCCGCTGCGGGCAGCCCGTGGACCCAGTGCTGCTCAAGGTGCTGCGGCTGGCGCAGCTCAGCATCGAGTACCTGCTGCACTGCCAGGACTGCCTCAGCACCAGCGTGGCCCAGCTGGAGGCGCGGCTGCAGGCCAGCCTGGGCCAGCAGGAGCGTGGCCAGCAGGAGCTGGGCCGCCAGGCCGACGAGCTCAAGGGTGTGCGGGAGGAGAGCCGGCGGCGGCGCAAGATGATCAGTGCCCTGCAGCAGCTGCTCCTGCAGACGGGCGCCCACAGCTACCACACCGTGAGCACCTCTGTGGGGCGGGGACCCTGGGAGGGCTGTGCGCCCAGCCAGTGGCCACCTCTGTGGCAGTGCCGCCTGGGCCCCGAGGCAGCTGTGGCCATTCTCACTGGGGCTGGGAGCAGGTTTTAGAGATGCCGTTCATCACCAGAGAGCCCCCTGCAGTCTGGTTAGGTCTACAATGCATGTGGAGTTGTGTGGCAGGTGTGTATGAGTTCAGAGTATAGATGTATTGTGTGTTATGTCTCGTGTGTGCATGTGTGAACATACGTACGGTGTGTGTGAGTTTACAGATGGTGGGTAAACATACCTAAGGTGTGTATATGATTGCTTGGAAGGTTATGTCTGTGAATGGGTGTGCATGTGTGTATGTAGAATGTGTGGCATATAACACACTTACGTAAAATGTGCATGTAAAGATACACTTTTGTCGCATGTGTGGATGTATGAAGGGTGTGTATGTGTGTAGAGGCCTAAGTGTGTATGTGTGAAGGCTTTGTGTGTGTGTAGAGGTGTGATGTGATAAACATGTATAAGAGATGTGTGAGGGTATGTGTGAAATCAGTGTGTGACAAGGAACTGGTGAAGACAAGCCTGTTCTGGAAAAGTGATCCCATTAGTCAACCAAGTGACAGCTTATCACTCAAAGTGGCATTTGAGCATTTGCGTCTCTTTCCATGAAAAGTGTAGATTGGGATCAGTTGCCCTTTAATGAATTGTTGGTGGCTAGATCCTCTGGCAGGCTCTGAGGATGAAGGCATCAATCATGCTGGTTCAGATTTTTCAGAAATTCACATAGTAAGGGTGACTGGACAGAAAGAATCACTAAGATATGATGTTAGTGACTAGAATGGTAATTGATGCAATTAATACAATGTTAATTATGATAAAAGGGTCAGACCTTTTCCAGTAGTAAATTACAAAACAGCAGTTTAACCTGGCTTAGGCCAATAAGGAATTTATTGGTTTATGGATTATGGTGGACTCAGATAATGGCACCAGAATCTGGTTTCTCTCTCTGCAGCTCTTGGCAATTCTTTGTCAGTGTGGATTCCATTCTCAGAAAGAGTCTGTCTGTGTGGTAGCAAGTTGGCCACTGCAATGCCAGTACTTCATTTTCCCAGGTTCAGAGCTGGCATGGCAGAGGGCCGTGTTTGGTGCCTGGTTTGTGAATGTGCTGCTTGCGGTGGGAAAGGGGAAGTAGGGAAGTGGGGGAGGAGGGGAAAATTATGGAAAATATCAAATGTATACAAAAGTAGAGAGAATAATATAACGAACCTTCATCTGCATACTACCTAGCCCAATAGTTTTCAACTCATGGCCAATGTTGTTGCATTCGTTCCCCTACATGCTTCCCCCCACCCCTGGATTATTTTGAAGTGTATCAGTCATATGACTTTATCTGTAAATATTTCACTTTGTATCTCTGAAAGGCAAGGACTCCCGCTTTTAAACATAAGCATAATACCATCATCATGCCCTGAAAAACCAACAAAAATTCCTTAGTATCATCAAATGCCTAGTTTTTGTTCATAGCTCCCTACAGCACTGGTAGTGTTTTAAAGCTCAGAAAATAAATATTTTGAAGGGGCTGTATAAAAAATATATATGTGTATTTAATGGCTAAGTGGTAAAGTATCCGCCAGCAATGCAGGAGATGCAGGTTTGACCCCTGGGTTGGGAAGATTTCCTGGAGAAGGAAGTGGCAGCCCACTACAGTATTCTTGTCTGGAAAATCCCATGGACAGAGGTACCTGGGGGGCAACAGCTCATAGGGTTGCAAAAGAGTTGGACATGAGTTAGCAACTAAACAACAGCAACATATATATGTATATATATATATGTTTTATATATGTATATATGTATACATATATGATATGTATATGTATATATATATGATTTGCATCACTACCTTACTTTGTAAATCAAACTCTTCATTTGTGAAGCAGCCCAGGGTTCCCAAGGAATGGGAGTGTTGATAGAGGGAGAATCATCCCAGGATGACTCAGGTGAGCTGATCCTGCACTTCCCACCGCTTCCCTCTGTGTAGTGCCACCTGTGTGACAAGACCTTCATGAACGCCACCTTTCTCCGGGGTCACATCCAGCGCAGGCACGCAGGCATGGTGGAAGGCGGTGAGTGGAAGGGCCTGGGCTTCTCTAGAAGGCTGGGAGGTAAGGGCCCTTTAGAGTCACTCAGTCTGTCCCATTCACAGTCAAGAACACTGAGACTCAGAGAGGAAACACTGACCATGGTCACATGGTATAAGGGACAGAACAAAGCCTGGACGCTGCCTGTCTGACTCCCAGCCCAGCTCAGCTGGTGGAGGGCGTGTACAAAGGTCAGAACCTCATCATCCAGTCGAGGAGCTGGTGATCCCACCATCCACGTGGAGGGATCCCACAGCGGGTAGGAACGTTTCTGACCCCATGTTTAGAGAAAAAGGTCTGGGAGTCAGACAGGTAGGTTCCAGCCTTCACTTTGTCCCCTACTCTTATGTGACCATGGTTAGGGTGGTTTCTCTCTCCGAATCTCAGTGTCCTTGCCTGTGACTGGGGCAGTTAGACACAGTGACTTGGACGGGCCCTTACCTCCCAGCCTTCTATGAATCTGGTGCTGACTGTGAGTAAGCCTAACTGGGCCTAAGGAGCAGTCAGACCAGTTCTTTGACTTTTTAATGTACATGAATTCATTATGATTTAATCACTGTCATTTTACTGTTTCAAATTCTAAAACAAGTAGCAAGGCTATATGTTTTCCCCTTTAAGAGATTTTTTTGAGGTTCAGTAAAAAATATCTGTTAATGCAAATATATTATGATAAAATGTAATATAAATTAAATATAAAATTTCATTGAATAAAACATTTTTCCCTTTATTTTAATTTCCTTTTGAAAGAACAGAGTTTTAAAATAGCACTAGTCACCTAATTACTATGCATTTATTATCTATCTGATTCTTCTTAGTTCTACATTGGAGGCAACTAAAGAAAAACAGATTTTCTATTTATTAAATACTTTTTTCTGGAAAAGATATATGTTTTTGAAGAGATAGTTGTACACTCATCTTCATAGGAGCATTATTCACAGTAACTAAAGGTGTAGAAGCAACCCAAATGTCCACTGACAGATGAATGAATAAGCAAAATGTGGTATATGTATGTGTGTGTATATATATAGAGAGAGAGAGAGAGGGAGAGAGAGATACAAAGAAATATTTTTCAGCCTTAAAAAGAAAGGTCCTTCTGCAATTTGCTACAATAGGTTATTTTGCTAAGTGAACTGTCAGTTAAAAGAGGACAAATACCATATGATTTCACTTATATGAGGTACATAGAATAGCCAAATGCATAGAAACAGAAAGTAGAATGGAGGTTGCTAGGGGCTGGAGGAAGAGGGGATGGGAAATTCGTGTTTAGTAAGGACAGAGATTCTGTTTTACAAGATGAAGAATGTCCTGAAGATGGGTGGTGGTGATGGTTGAACAACATTATGAATGTATTTAATCCTACCGAACTGTACATTTAAAAATGGCTAAGATGGTAAATTTTATGTTAGGTATATTTACTACAGTAAAAAATTGGAAAATACATGCCTTTCACATAGAAAATTTAAATGCAGAAAGGTAGAAAAGAGAAAATAAAAACCATGGATGATATCATCTGCAGCTAATATGTTGGTGTGTCTGTGGTCATTATTTTTTGTGTATGAATATTATCATATAGGATGCAGTTTTGATACTGCTTATTTTCAATTAAGAATATATCATATTTTCCAAAATCATTAAATCATCTTTGTAAACATGGTTTTTTATTGCTGAATAGTATTTCATCATGTGCTGATCATAATTTATTTCAAAACTGAATTATTTCTTAATTTATTTGGATAACTAAAACATTCCCCAATTATAAATCACATGGTGGCAACATTCTTGTGCATAAATCCTTGTGCATGTTCCTTATTACTTCCTTAATGTACAGTGGTGGGAAAATACGGAGAGGAAAAATATGTTCTTAAGGAAATCCCATGGACAGAGGAGCCTGGTAGGCTACAGTCCGTGGGGTCACAAAAGAGTTGGACGTGACTTAACTAAAACAACAACAATTAAGACAACTTTGGCTACATTAATGTTCAGTAATTTATTATCAGGCAGCTGACTTCTCAGATACTGCAGTTCTCCCATTCCAGACTCACCTCAAATCACTTTATTTTTATTTTATTATTTTATGTTTTTGGCGGTGCCACATGGCATGCCTAATCTTAGTTCCCTAACCAGGGTTCAAACCTGTGCCCCTGGCAGTGGAAGCCCTGAATCTTAACCACTGGATTTCCAGGGAAGTCCCTCAAATCACTTTATTAATCCAAATTAATTTTCACTGCATCTAGAAGTTGCTTGTTTCTAAAAAGCCCCATTTGAGAGAAGCCATATATCTTTAAAAAAAAAAAAGCTTGAAGTTTTAATAAAAGTACCATCTAATAATCCCTAAATGTACTTTGAAAAGTAACAGACGTCCAAGTACAATTGGTGTCTTTTTCATTAACCTTTAACTCTTAGTTTATCAGTATGTGGTTTAGTTAGAATATTCTTCTATAATTCAAGTTTTCTTCATAGTGCACAGTGCCTTTTTTTTTAATTTGAAATTTAAAACTACACATTTGAACTGTACTACATTATTGAAAAGAATGAACTTAAAACTACAGTTCTTATCATTACTTTAAATTCCCCTCTTTGTATTAATAATCAGTGTGTACATACTATTTGGTATCCCGATTCTGTTACTCTACCAGTTTTGCATTCATATTTCCCATTTGTAAGTACTGTCAAAATAGTTATTTTAGGGACTTCCCTGGTGGTCCAGTGGTTAAGACTCCAAGCTCCCAATACAAAGGGCCCAGATTCGATTCCTGGTCAGGGAACTAGATCCCACATACTGCAACCAAAGATCTGGTACAGCCAAATAAATAAACAAAAATAAATACATATTTAAAAAATAGTTATTTTAAATGACAACTATAGTTCACATGTATTGAGCTGTCCTGCCAGGTGCTATGCTAGGCACTTGGCATTATCACATTTCATCCTCACAGTGACCCTCTGGTTTCAATTCAGTTCAGTTCAGTTACTCAGTCATGTCTGACTCTCTGCAACCCCATGGACTGTAGCACGTCAGGCTTCCCTGTCCATCACCAACTCCCAGAGCTTGCTCAAACTCATTTCCATTGAGTTGGTGATGCCATCCAACCATCTTATCCTCTGTCATCCCCTTCTCCTCCTGACCCTCTGGGTTAGGTGCTGTTATTGCTTCCATTTTCTACTTTGGAGAAACAGAGGGTCAAGGAGGTTACGTCATTTGCCCAGAGTCAGTGTACACAGTGTAAGTGGCAAAGCTGGTCTCAGACTGAGGTGTGACTGCACACAAGGAACTGTACACACCACTGACTCTGACTTGTGCTGGTCACCCTCGCTTTGTGTGGATCCCACAGGAAAGCAGAGGAAGCAGGAGCAGCCAGTGGAGGAGGTGTTAGAAGAGCTGCGGGCCAAACTGAAGTGGACCCAAGGGGAGCTGGAAGCCCAGAGGGAGGCGGAGAGGCAGCGGCAGCTCCAGGTGGGCGTGGAGGAGGAATGACAGGGGATTCAGTCACAGACTGGCCAGGAGACCCGTAATGTGCTCAGATCCCAGAGTCGACAATTCTGGCTGTTTCCCAGAGCTGAGATTCAGGGCTAGGATGGTGTCTTCCTGGATGTGCCAAGTGATTTTAGGTAGTCTGGGAAGGAAAATTCAATTATTTGGCCAGAACTGTGTGGCCAAAAGAGAGCTGCAGCTTCCTGTGTTTGCACCCTCTGAGGGCATTTGAGCCTGAATTTTAACTTCTTAAAACATACTGTTAGCTTTTGTTAACAGGAGGAGAAAGACTGGGTAAACTCCAGAAGGCAGCTCAGAGGAGGCATTCAGTAAATATTTGTAGAATGAAAATACATACACTTGCGTCATGCCTTCCATCACTTATTCATTCATCACTCCTTGCCAGGCATCATGAAGAATATAAAGAGAGAAGAGACGTGATCCCCATCCTTTACAGTTCAGATAAGACTAATTCCACTCCCAGTCCAAACACTGGGGACTGGGGGATAAATGTTCTTTGGGTCTCCAGAGTGACTTACATGGAAAAGGGGCCCTGGCAGTTTCTTAGTAAATATTTGTCATAGTGTGGAATTAATAATGATTCTCTTGTTCTTGCTTTTCTTTGTAGGAAGCAGAGATCATTCGCCAGAGGGAAGCAGAAACTAAGAAAGAATTTGATGAATGGAAAGAAAAAGAGCGGGCCAAGCTATATGGGGAAATAGACAAGCTCAAAAAATTATTTTGGGATGAATTTAAAAGTGTTGCCAACCAGAACTCTACCTTAGAGGAGGTACCCAACGTAAAAGACTTCTCAGAGTTCTTTAGCTGAAAACCTGCTTATTTGTTCACAACATTTATTTCTTTGTACTAGTTCTGAGTCCAGACAAAGACGGCAGTGGCTGGTATTGAACCCATGCTTCATCACACACTGGCTGTGTGATCTTGGGCATGTTACTTAATCTTCTTTGCCTCAGTTTCCTTTCTGTAAGATAGGTTTCTGAAAGGGTTAAATTAGCACATCAACAATACCTAACATTATCTGGCATATATTATAGTAAGAGCTCCAGAGATGTTATGCTTATTTTTGCAAAGGGCTTCACTGGACAAGAAATGAGGCAAAATGTAAATGGAAACATTTTTCTTCTAACAAGTATTTGCTGAGCGCTGGTTACAAGCAGGCACTCTGTTGGGACCTGTGGAGTCACACAGTAACTAAGATTTACTGAAACATTTCTACCCCTGTACAAAGTTCTTTATGTACACTAGCTTTTAATTCTCATAACAACCAAACAACTCTAATATTCTAAAGGTAGGCATGTCGTTAGTTTGTTAATTTCTTTTTTTAAAAAAGATTTATTTATTTGGCTGTATCAGATCTTAGTTGCAGCACCCAGAGATCTTTTATTGTGGTGCAGATTCTCTAGTTGCAGCATCAGGCTTAGTTGCTCTGATGGGATCTTAGTTCCCCAACCAGGGACTGAATCTGTGTCCCCTGCATTGCAAGGTGGATTCTTAACCACTGAACTACCAGGGAAGTCCCTAAGTTTGCTTTTAAAAAATTTATTTATTTTTGGCTGTGCTGAGTCTTCGTTGCTGCATGTGGGCTTTCTCTAGTTGCGGCGAGCAGGGGCTACTCTTCGTTGCCATGTGCAGGCTTCTCATCATGGAGGTTTCTCTTGTTGTGGAGCACGTGCTCTAGGGCATGCAAGCTTCAGTAGCGTGGGCACACAGGTTCAGTAGTTGTGATGCAGGGGCTTAGTTGCTCCTCGACATGTGGAATCTTCCTGGACCAGGGACTGAACTCGTGTCCCCTGCATTGGCAGTGGATTCTTATCCACTGTACCACCAGGGAAATCCTCCCTAATTTATTTTTTAAAAGAATTCCCTGGTGGTCCAGTGGGTAAGGCTTCTACTGTACAGGGTGCATGTTTGATCCCCGATTGGGTATCTCACATGCCGCACAGTGAGTGCTGCTGCTGCTGAGTCACTTCAGTCGTGTCCGACTCTGTGTGACCCCATAGACGGCAGCCCACCAGGATGCCCCGTCCCTGGGATTCTCCAGGCAAGAACAATGGAGTGGGCTGCCATTTCCTTCTCCACAGTGAGTACAAAAGGTAAAAAATAAAATGCCTTTAAAAAAAAAAAAAAGGAAAAGCTATTATCATTCCCCCTTTTCAAGCAAAGACGTTGAGGCCACATAACTTGCCCAAACAGCTGTTTTAAGAGGTAGACTGGGATTTGAACCCAGCTCCTTAAACTTCAAAGCTCTGCTCCTTTGATAAATATTATCAAATTTATTTACGAAAAACTTATTAAAATTATCCCTGGACTGTATCTTCCCATATAAACCTGTGTAAGGGAAACATTTTGAAAAATATTTTCAGAATGTTGTTGTGTTTTAGTCACTCAGTCACGTCTGACTCTGGGATCCCATGGACTGTAGCCTGCCAGGCTCCTCTGTCACGGAATTTCCCAAGCAAGAATACTGGAGTGGGTTGCCATTTCCTTCTCTAAGGGATCTTCCTGACCCAGAGATCAAGCGCTTCTCCTGAGTCTCCTGCATTGCAGGCAGATTCGTTACTGCTGAGTCACTGGGGGAGCTGTATCAGGGAAAAGGTTTGAAGAGAAGTATTTTCAGAATGTATTCAGCTGTTATTGGTTCTCCGAACAGCAAGGAATATATTTTCTTATTTTTGAAAATGAATTGTCTAATAGTGTTTCTCACGATCATTCTACATTTTGCCTAAAGAAACACCTAGGCAGTTTTTCCATAAGGGGATTGTTGTAGGATATGGAGGGAGCCTTGAGTGATCCATCATCTCAATCTGAGATGGAAAACCAAGGATGGAGGGTGGTGGGGTTGAAACGAGAGATAAGGGTGTGTGTGTGTGTGCATGCATGTATGTGTGTGTGTAGGGACTTGAGCCCTCCCATCCTAAATGGTCCCCTAGCGTGGACAGGGATGGTTTATGGAAGACAGGATGCTGCTCCACCATGTGGTCATGGTTCTGACCCCAGCTCCACACTCATCATCTCTGAGCTCATCTGAACCTCTGACTCCCACGCTTCCCCTGACATTGCTCACTGACTAGACACGTTCTGTAAATAGGTACTGATTTAAATTTGGAGTTGTTGTTCATAAACCACGTACTCAAAATTTAAAAGGTTACATCTGTTAGGAAATTTTGAGTTGTGGTGAATAAGGACATAATTCTTATTACCATCCATGGTTTCCTTTTAACCGGGATTGCATTGTCTTAAACTGGAACATCCATTTTTTTGTCTTCCCCCGTAGGATGACTTCTGTTGAATTTTTGTGTTTGTGTGTCTCCCCTCATCTCCTCTCACCTGAAATTTTATTATTTTAATTTTATTAAAGTATAGAAACCAAACTGGATACAAAATTCTCAGTGTACTTGGATAATTATTTTGTTAGTTTACTTTTTAAAAATTCTGGGAGTGGGGGAAACAGGTAAGATTGCATTTAGAATGATTGTGTAAAACACTGTAAGTCTACTTTCAAAGCACAAGAGATGTTTGGAGTGCCAGTGAGAGCTAAGTGCATTTTGAAAATATTTGTTCTCATAACTTTTCCCCTGTTACAGAAGTCAGAGAGCTTACTTTGGCTAAATCATCTCATTAAAGAGAGAACTTTAGATTAGATGTAGGTTAAGTCCAGTTGTCAAAGGAGGCCCCAGTTGAAAGGAAAGCACCACGATGGTTTGTAACATCAAGAAAGCCGGTCTCTAGTGTGTCGTAAGCAGCTGTGTGAAGACAGAAGTGACGCATTGGAGGCTGAAAGTTGTGCATACATCTGATAAAGCATTTAATGCTACAAAAATATTCAAGGGGTTTAGAAATGATTTTCTCAGGTCGTGCCAGTGGTAAAGAATCTACCTGGTGATGCAAGAGACACAGGAGACATAGGTTTGATCCCTGGTTGAAGAAGATCCCCTGGAGAAGGAAATGGCAAACCACTCCAGTATTCTTGCCTGGGAAATCCCATGAACAGAGGAGCCTGGTGGGCTACAGTCCACAGGGTCTCAAAAAAGTCAGACATGACTGAGAACGCACTACTGTATTTTGTATGAGAAATGGTTAACATTTGGACCCAATATTGCTTGAGCAGAAGAGTTAAAGATAATAAGAATGTGAAGTTAAACTCAGGGGCTTACCAGTTCTCTAAAGCTGTAATAGGGTCTGTGAGTTTTATATGGTAATAGAGATGTAGGTAATTGCTTTTGTCACTACAGTAGTGATCTATTTAAAAACATAACTATGGGGAGGAGGTGGAAAGGTATCTTCTCTTTGATCCACTTTTCCTTACCTTTTCCTTCACATTAGCTCAGGAACTGTTAGCTCAGGAAGCACTCACTAGGCATTGGTGACATGACTCCAAGCTGTGAAGAAGCCAGGACTTCTTGGTGACAGCCAAGATTTTTTTCTTTGTTGAAAGAGGAGCAGGAGTCCTCAGGGAGTGGTCTGGAATGCCAGAGACCCTCCTCAAGGCTCTGAGAGTCTGATTCTCTTTAGCCTATTTGAGACTGAAGAAGAAATGGGAAAGTTGTCAGACAAGTTTTGGGCTTGAAGTACAGCAGAATTTCAGTGCAATGGAAATGACACTCTTGAATTGTGTTCTTCCATGGGATTTTCTTCTCCTGTGCAAGAACTGAGCTTTCAGGAGAACCGTAGTGAAGGGGAGTGTGGACTTGTGGGAACATTTGCAGGCATGCAGATACCCAGTAAGTTCAAGTTGGGGCTTTGTGGTTGGGGTAAGTATGCCCTTCTGACACCGCTCAGGATATAAAAGACAATGTCACGATTAGATCTTCATCCGAATGAAACTACACTTTGGCGTTTTCAGAAGCTGCAGGCACTGCAGTCCCACAGTGTGATGAAGTCCAACCTGGGGTCCCTGCGGGATGAGGAGCCCGAGGAGCGACTCAGGCAGGCTCAGGAGCTCTGGGCTCTGAAGGAGAAGATGGAAATTCAGGTGAGCCAAGGTCCCATGCCTTTCTTCCTGAACCAGGCAAGAAATGTGCTGTCTCCCAACAGAGTTTCTTGTTTTCACTCTGGTTTTAGGGTGGTTGCTGTTGTTCAGTCCCTTGGTCGTGTCTGACTCTTTGCGACCCCATGAACTGCAGCATGCCAGGCTTCCCTGTCCTTCATCTCCCAGAGTTTGCTCAAACTCATGTCCATTGAGTTGGTGATGCCATCCAACCATCTCATCCTTTGTTGTCCCCTTCTCCTGCCCTCAGTCTTTCCTAGCCTCAAGGTCTTTTCCAGTGAGTCAACTCTTCGCATCAGGTGGCCAAAGTATTGGAGTTTCAGCTTCACCATCAGTCCTTCCAGTGAACACCCAGGACTGATTTCCTTTAGGATGGACTGGTTGGATCTCCTTGCAATCCAAAGGACTCTCAAGAGTCTTCTCCAACACCACAGTTCAGAAGCATCAATTCTTTAGTGCTGAGCCTTCTTTATGGTGCAACTCTCACATCTATACATTGACTATTGGAAAAACCATAGCTTTGACTGTTTGAACCTTTGTTGGCAAAGTGATTTAGGGAGATTAAAGACATCACAGTTCTATATTTCAGACCTTGTGCCAATTAATGCAAGCATAGAGTAGAGTTCTTAGGGTTCTCAGGTGTGGCTGGTGACATTCAAATGTGCAGTGTCAGATTTGCCAGGGAGTTTTTCGAAAATACATTCAGCCATGTATCTTACTGGACACCATTGCCCTCACTTTGAGTCCAACCCAGTTGAAAACTATTCTTTGAAAGTGTGACAGTCTCCTGGCTTTGAAGATATTTGGCATGGATCTAATGTTCAGTCACTCAGTCGTGTCCGACTCTCTGCGACCCCATGAACCACAGCACACCAGGCCTCCCTGTCCATCACCAACTCCTGGAGTCTACTCAAACTCATGTCCATCGAGTCGGTGATGCCATCCAGCCATCTCATCCTCTGTCGTCCACTTCTCCTCCTGCCCCCAATCCCTCCCAGCATCAGGGTCTTTTCAAATGAGTCAGCTCTTCACATCAGGTGGCCAGTATTGGAGTTTCAGCTTCAACATCAGTCCTTCCAATGAACACCTAGGACTGATTTCCTTTAGGATGGACTGGTTGGATCTCCTTGCAGTCCAAGGGACTCTCTCAAGAGTCTTCTCCAACACCACAGTTCAAAAGCATCAATTCTTTGGCGCTCAGCTTTCTTTGTAGTCCAACTCTCACATCCATACATGACCACTGAAAAAACCATAGCCTTGACTAGATGGACCTTTGTTGGCAAAGTAATGTCTCTGCTTTTGAATATGCTGTCTAGGTTGGTCATAACTTTCCTTCCAAGGAGTAAGCGTCTTTTAATTTCATGGCTGCAATCACCATCTGCAGTGATTTTGGAGCCCAGAAAAATAAAGTCTGACACTGTTTCCCCATCTATTTGCCATGAAGTGATGGGACTGGATGCCATGATCTTAGTTTTCTGAATGTTGAGCTTGAAGCCAACTTTTTCACTCTCCTCTTTCACCTTCATCAAGAGGCTCTTTAGTTCTTCTTTACTTTCTGCCATAAGGGTGGTGTCATCTGCATATCTGAGGTTATTGATATTTCTCCCAGAAATCTTGATTTCAGCTTGTGCTTCTCATTTCTCATGATGTACTCTGCATATAAGTTAAATAAGCAGGGTGACAATATACAGCCTTGACATACTCCTTTCCCTATTTGGAACCAGTCTGTTGTTCCATGTCCAGTTCTAACTGTTGCTTCCTGACCTGTATACAGGTGTCTCAAGAGGCAGGTCAGGTGGTCTGGTATTCCCATCTCTTGAAGAATTTTCTCCACTCATGTGAGATGAGTGCAATTGTGCGGGAGTTTGAGCATTCTTTGGCACTGCCTTTCTTTGGGATTGGAATGAAAACTGACCTTTTCCAGTCCTGTGGCCACTGCTGAGTTTTCCAAATTTGCTGGCATATTGGGTGCAGCACTTCCACAGCATCATCTTTTAGGATTTGGAATAGCTCAACTGGAATTCCATCACCTCCACTAGCTTTGTTTGTAGTATTGCTTTCTAAGGCCCACTTGACTTCACATTCCAGGATGTCTGGCTCTAGGTGAGTGATCACACCATTGTGATTATCTTGGTCGTGAAGATCTTTTTTGTAGTTCATCTTTTGTTTTCTGCCATTAAAGTGGGATCATCTGCATATCTGAAGTTATTGATACCTGTCCCAGCAATTTTGATTCCAGCATGTAAGTCATCCAACCTGGCATTTCTCATGATGTACTCTGCATATAAGTTAAATAAGCAGGGTGACAATATACAGCCTTGATGTACTCCTTTCCCAATTTTGAACCAGTCTGTTGTTCCATGTCTGGTTCTAACTGTTGCTTCTTGACCTGCATACAGGTTTCTCAGGAAGCAGGTAAAGTGTTGTGGTATTCCCATCTCATTAAGAATATTCCACAGTTTCTTGTGATCCACACACTCAAAGGCTTTTAGCATAGTCAATCAAGCAGAAGTAGATTTTTATTTTGGAATTCCCTTGCTTTTTCTATGATCCAGCATATACTGGCAATTTGATCTCTGATTCCTCTGCCTTTTCTAAATCCAGCTTATACATCTGGAATTTCTCAGTTCATGTACTGCTGAAGCCTAGCTTGAAGGATTTTAAGCATAATATTGCTGGCATAGAAATGAGTGCAATTGTATGGTAATTTGAACATTCTTTGGCGTTGCCTTTCTTTGGGATTTAAATGAAAACTGACCTTTTCCAGTCATAAAACATCTTACAATTACAGCACTCTATTTTAAGCTGGAAACAACTTAACTTTGATTACATACAAATAGTCTACACTTTTCCTTCTCTTCCTCCGCACCTTCTGGTGTCCACAAGCTAGCCAGTAGGATCTGAAGCTGGCGTTGAGATCTGTGTGCCAGCGCTGAAAACCGGTTCAGCTATGTTGATTCCCTCAGTTCTGGTGGAGTGAGACAGAAGTGGGCCTCCTGGGCAGCATCCTTCAAGCCCTGGGCAGTTAGGTGCTCACTTGCACTCACTTTCCTTGTGGGAGAGACTGTGGGCTGAGGGGGTCTCTCTTAGCACCAAGCTGTGCTGGTTTGGGTGAGGGGTAACACAGGTAAGGTGAAACTATTCTTCCCCTCTTCAGTGTATCCACTCTTGGATTTTTTTGCTTCATCAAGGTGCTAGGACCTCTAGCTGGATTCCCAAGCTCTCATAAAGGTATTCTCATCTGTGGGTATTTTGAGAACTGGAGCCTACTAGTCCATCATCTTGCTGACATCTCTTACATTTTTTAAGATGAAATCTTTGACCACCTAGAATTTGTTTTCATTTAAGATGTGAACTAAGGATACAAGTTCATATTTTTTTGCAATCCAAGTTCAAGTAGTTAACTACTTGTTTGAACACCATTTGTCAGTAATGCATCTTCCCCCCAGAGGAGATTCCATTCCCCCCGCCCCACCCCCGCCCTGTGTCTTTGGGCTTTCTAGTCTTTTCACTGCTCTGTCTGCCTACTCTGTGAGCCAGTACATTTTAATTCTTTTAGCTTTGTACTGTATTTTAATATCTGGAGGGACCCATTTGATAAGCATTTAATCTTTTTCAGAAAACAGAATGGAGGAGGAAAATGAAGGCACTGCAGGAAGAGCATGCAGCTCAGAAGAGAGAGGTAGGTCTCACCGGACTGTCTTGGGGAGCCTGGTTTCCGGTGACTTCCTTTCATCCTTCAGCTCCCCATCCTTTGCCCCCTGCCTTGAACTGCTTGGCAGATATTTTGTTGCTGATACGGTTCCCCGTTGCTGACCCCCATCAATACACAGAGGGGTCAGCTGCCCAGAGGGCTGCTTCCCTGGCTGGGAGCAGGAGCCTCAAGGCCTTCTCTTCTGAATCCAGCACATCCTTTCTCCATGGATTCCTCTTCAGTGACTGCTTAAGGCTCTCTAAGTAGGGCTGTGCTATAAAACTCAGAGAATTGCCTGGTCATTCAGTGTTTGGGCCCTCCTTTGAAACCCCACCCAGGAGAGATCCGGGTGGTTGTGGACCTCAGCGATAGTTCAGGGGCAGCTCAAATGGAAGGGTTCAGACACTGAGACCAGTGGGGAGAGAGCAGTAGTCCTCAGGACAGAGAAACCAGCTTATATAAAAATGTCCCTGAGGAGAAGGCAAGTGGAAGAAGCCAGTTAAGAAGAGCCCTAGGTTCTGCTTCAGAAAGCTCAGAAGGTAAAGGTGCTTAGATCTGAGTCTGGTGCATGATGGATGGCCCCCCATTCAAGTGGTTCCCCTCTGATAAGTTTATCTTTTTAAAAAAATCTTTATGTATTTATTTTTTGGTTGTTCCATGTGGCTTGTGGGATCTTAGCGTCTCAACCACTGGACCACCAAGGAAGTCCCTGATAGGTTTATCTTATTTGAAAAATTAAAAAATGGGAAATGCATTCAAGTTTATTCCAAAGAGCAGAAGAACTATATTAAGGTACATGGAGTAGTCTCACTTCTGCTCCATTTCCATCTACCTATCCCCGACACCCACCCCACAGGTGACCACTTTTATTGCTTTCTTGTATTCTTCTAGAGGTTCTTTATGCAGAAATAAGTGGTGTCATTTTCTCTCTGCTCTTACATCAGAGGTTGCTTGTAACCACATTTCCTTCATTTTTTGTCTTCACCTAAAAGCACCCATTTGATGATTTTTGAATGACCTCAGCTTACCTGACTGTCCTTCCGTGGGTGACACAGCTGACAGAGAGCCTTTGCCCTGAGCTTAGGGGCCTGCACTCAATTCTCACTTCTCAGGTACCACTTAATATGTCCTCAAATAGGAAGGAAGTCAGTCTTGTTAGAAAGCTACTCGCCCAGGTCTGGAAACCCTCCACCTACTTCAGGTGAAGCTCCGGCCAGCGTTTGCCTGCAGGTGCAGGTCCTGCAGGCACTGAGCTCTCAGAGGTCCCTGCAGACATGTGACTGACCAGCCACCCTGTGCCACCAGCTGCAGGAGCAGAACGAGAGGCTCCAGGCTACCCTGTCTCAGGATCAGAGGAAAGCAGCCGCCCAGGCCCAGCGCCAGATCCATGCCCTCCGCACCCAGCTCCAGGAACAAGCCAGGCTCATTGCCTCCCAGGAGGAGATGGTAGGCGTGTCCCTCCTCATAGGCGTGTCCCTCCTCCCAGTCGGGACCTGGAGCCATAGACCCCTTCCCTGTGAGGATCTCCTTAGAGTCTCTTGGACTTGTTGGCTCCAGTCTCATTAGTTAGGGTCTCTGAGGAGAGGGAAGGGTCTTCAGACTTGAGGGGCAGAAAGCGATGAGGATGACGTGACTGCTGTCCTTAGGGGCTGTGTTGGTGGGTTCACAGTACCAGCAGAGACCATGTGAATGCCAGCGCCTGGTTAATACTTTGTTTATTCCTCCATGTAAACCTCACTGCTGCCTTTCAAGGTAGACATTACCTTTTCCCCAGCTTCCTTTGACAGATGATGAGGCAGGCTGCAGAACTTAAGCACCTCGCTTGAGTCTACACAGTGCATGTTATAAATGACAGGGGTGAGAATCAACCCTAGCCAGGTAGGTGGAATGTGAAGCCTGTGCTCCTTTCGCTGTGTTCTCAGACACATTTCTTAACTAATTCCTTTTTCATAAGTTAACAGCCTCTGAGGAGGTTGTTAGATAAGCTAGTATGACGAGAAGACATCACTTACTACGCACCCTTCTTCTAAAACCACCCCTCTGACTCTTCATCTAATGTGGACCATTCTCTGCCCAGTCAGGGTGCAGCTCCCCGTTCTGAGCCCCAGGTCAGTGGAGACGTGTATCTGTCCCCAGCTGGGCCCTGCTGTGGCCTCAGGTCCTTGCCGTGAACCACCCTCCCCAGAGCTTTCCTGGGCGGAACACCTACTGTCACTATCTAATCCACTGATCCTCTCGCTATTTGTCCCTTTCTGTTCTTCCAGCTGTTAACATATCTAACCCACTTCCTTGCTGCTTTTCTTTTTCACTACTTCCCCTAACACATTTAGCTCTTCAAAGCTGTGGCTGCCTGGAGGTTTCCTCCTTTTGTTACCAGAATTCTTATTTATAGTTGTTTCAGTTAGGAACCCACTGGCTAAATATAATAGAATAGGTTAACTGGTGTTTATTTTTATTGTAACACCAAAAGAGGTCACATTTGATTTAGCAGCAACATTATGCCATTGGAATTCTAGACTGTTATTATTATTATTTTTTTAATTGCCGTCTTTAGCATATTCCCTGGTGGCTCAGATGGTAAAGAATCTGCCTGCTATGCGACAGACCCCAGTTTGATCTATGGGTCAGGAAGATCCCCTGGAGAAGAGAATGGCAACCCACTCCAGCATTCTTGCCTGGAGAATCCCATGGACAGAGGAGCCTCATGGGTTATAGTCCATGGGGTTGCAAAGTGTCAGTGACTGAGTGACCAACACTTTCATTTTCACTTTAGCATATTGACTTAGGCTTGACTCTGATAGTTGCAGAATGGCTGCCATAGCCCCAACCATCACAACCATATTCAATGGAGAAAGTTGATGAAAGGCTCTTCTCAAGGCTTCTACTTATATTTTACTAGTCAAAACTGTGGAAACTATAGTTGTGAGAGAGGTTAGAAAAGAAATAATTAGCTCTATACTTTCTAGGATAGAGGTAAGCAAAGGAGGAATGGAAATGGACGTTGGATGAATCATTCATCAGTAAGTGGTGGAAAGCGACTCAGGCCTAAGCCGAAGAGGAGATTTGTCATAAGGTTCAACAAGGTCTCTCAGAAAGCTCAAGGCAGCGGAACAGCTAAGTCTAGGAATAAATTGAATCCAGAGACATGAAATGTGGTCAAGTCATTGCTCTGTGATATGTCTCTGTTCCTTCTTCTGTAACTGTTTTGATTTTCCCTGTGAAGGTCAGCTTCTACTCCATGTCTGCCCCACGTGGCAAAAGAAACAAACAAAGAAAATAAAAACTCAAACCAGTTAGCTGCCCAGAGCTCATGAGTTGACATGTTACCAATCCAGAATTCTCTGCCCAAACCTGGACAGTCAGCTATGGCTGTGGTGTGGGGGTCACAAAGTTACAAGGGGCTGTCCTGTCTGTGACTATGTAAACCAAGGAAGAAGAGGCACTTCCTGGAAAAGAGGGGTTGAGCAGAGAGTCAGTGGCTGTTCACATCATGCCCCCTTACCCCCAGGGGGCACTCAGCTCAGAGCCCACATCTCAGGAGGGGCAGCTCCCTTGTCCTGGCGGAGGTTACTTGTGTGCTTGTGCCCCTCTGCTTGCATGGGGGTTCCTGTCCTTCAGGCCACAGTCCCTCTCTGTAGAGGGGCCTTCTTGCCTCCCCACCATGGGAAAATGGAGCATGGTGCCAACCTGATTACCACTGTTCAGTCTTGACGCCATGCCCTCACATCTGCACAGCGGGAGGTATGTTGCGGGGCCAGGGCAGAGTATTCTGAGCTCCAGCTCACAGTGGATGGTGTGGAAACACTGGCTGTCCCTTCTTTATAGAGCTAGGCAGCCCCACCGCTCACAGCAGAGCCCCCTGCTGCCTATAACCTGCTTTGTTCCATGTCTTTGCAGATGCAGGCCCTGTCTCTCCGGAAGGTGGAGGGTGAGTCTGCTGTCTTGGACTCTCCTGTCTCCTGTCTCTCCTGCCTCTGGTCCCCTCTCCTGTCTCTGTCATGCTATACCAGTCAATGTATAGGATGAGGATGGTGGCAGCTGCTCAGGGACCTGTGGCATCAGGCTCTCTGGCTGGACAAGGGAGGGTGAGAAGATGCTTGTTTCTGGGACAGACAGGGCTCCAGCCCAGGTTCATGCTGAAGGCATTCTGTGCAGGTAGCAGGGTTTCTTGTCTGGCCTGCTCTTCTCTGTAGGACGGTGGAGACATGAGGTGGGGTGAGGGGTGAGAATCCTGGGCGGGAGGTGATGGGCTCATGAACAGGCTCTTTCTAATTCACCACAACTGTGATTCAGTTCCATCCAACTTTACCTTGTTTCCATCCTGCAGCAAGTTGACCCCAAATCTCTGTGAATATGCCCGTCTAGAGTCTGCCCTCCTCGTCTTGTGTGCGTGCTTCTTAGTGTGCATGTCTGACAGATGAGGTGCTGATGTCTAAAGGGCGACAGTAACCTATGGGGGACCAGCCTGCTTGGAGGACCTGGCTAGCCCCTTGTGAAACCTTCCGACTCCACCCCACCTCTGCTGCCCTATGCCTGTAGCTTCCCTTCTGCCTTTTCTGGCAAACCCACACATCTTCCCAGCCTCTGCCTTGAGGTTAGATGTTTCCTTTGCAGTCTTGCAACCAGTTCGGAGAGGCGCCGTTCTACGGCTGTGATCTGAGTGCTGGGGCTGGGGCGTGTGCGTGTGTGCTCAGTTGCACAGTCACGTCCGACTCTTTGCGACCCCACCAGGCTCCTCTGTTCCTGGAATTCTTCAGGCAAGAATACTGGAGTGGGTAGGCCATTTCCTACCCTAGGAGACCTTCCCAACCCAGGGATCGAACACGCATCTCTTGCGTCTCCTGTATTGGCAAGCCAATTTTTTTAACCACTGAGCCACCTGGGAAGCCCAGGGCTGGGGTGGGCCATTAATGAGAGCTGTGTGTCATAGACTTCAGATCCGTTGTCTCAGCACTTTGTCCCCACATTTTAGTGTGGGGCGGGTATGACTGTCCTCACTTTCTAGAAGAGCACGTGAGGCTTAGAGAAGTTCAAGGGCTTCTGTCCTGGGCAGCCAGTGAGGGGCAGGGCTGGAATGTGGATTCTGATCTTGCTGCCTCCCAGGTTATGGTTGTGACCACTGCTTCGTCCTGCCCCTGTCTGCTAGAGGACCGACTCAAGTCCTTGCTGTTTCTGGCCTGCACTCACATGCTGTCCTGGCTCTTCTCTGAGGTGGGGGTGGGGCCCAAGGCCCTGGAGATACTAACTACTGCTGCTGTCCTCAGGGATCTGTGAAGGCCCGAAGGCTGTGGACACAGATGAGGACTCTTCCGAGGAAGGTGAGGCTCCGATTTCTTCCCTGGGGGCTGCCCTCTTCATTGTTGAGTTTGTCTCTACTTAACTGGATCTGGCTGCCTGAATCTGGGTGCAGGGAACTAGGGATATGCGGTAAATATTTAACCACCCGCTGCTTGTCAGGCACGTGACATGAAGGCACACATGTGCAACCTCCTGGTTCTCCCTGGCTCGGAGAGGACCAGTGGCTTGCCCAGAGCCGCCTGCTGCCTCGCCCATCCCTGGTGCCCACCCCACCGCCTCTCACCTGATATGACCCAGAGCAGTGGATGTGGCCTCACTGTGTGGGCTTAGGTGACCTTTGCAGTTTTCTTCTGCGTGGCGAGCATGCAGCAGGCAGATCACACCGGCCAACCTGATGTGCAGGAATCCTCCTCGGCGCCCTCTGCGGAGCCCTGGGAGCCTGCCACTTTTATTCACTCTGTTCAGTGACTGACTCCGATTTGCAGAGCTCTCAACAGAATGTTTCCAGGGGATGCAAAGGAGAAGTGAAAAAAATAGACTCTCCTGGGTGAGTCGGGGAGGAGGAACTCCCAGGAAAGATCAGAGAGAGCTCACAGCCAGCCTGCTGACCAGGCCCGCACGCCCAGCCCTGCTGTGATGTGACAGTTCCAGAGTGACCCAACAGGTGCACTGAGGAACGGGTTTTATTTGTGTCACCAGAGAGTTCATCATGGGGGTATTTTGTTGTTTTTTAATGTACTTTTGAGGCAGTTATCTATGCTTTTGGCAGAAAAAGCAGAAGGGTGCACAGTAGGTCTCCCTCCTGCCAGGCCATCCAGTCTCCGCCCAGAGATTCCATTGTTAATGGTTTGTCACGTTTCTTTCCAGAGACACTTGGTGCAAACACAGGCACGTCCATGTATGCGTTCTTTTCCTTTTCCCTAAATGGGAGCACAGTATACATATTGTTCTATGGTTGTTTCTTAACCATATGGGGGGTCATTTCTTATCCCTTTATATAGAGCTGCTCCATTATTTTTTCAGGACTTCAAAGTACTCCATTGGATGGATGAACCAAAATTTAATCAGTCCTCTGCCACTCTCCCACCCCAGTGCATTTAACCTTGGAATATAGTAGTAAAAATAAGTTATACAGGTAACCCTGAGTAACACAAGGTCCACAGTGAGGATGAGCCAAATCCTCCAGTGGGGCACAGAGTTCTAGGAGGCGGTCACTGAGTGAGGGGGACCCCTCCCCACCTCCTCCACACCCCATCCCGTTGCAGGGAGGACCCAGACCTTGGTCAGACTCTGCTGTTCCTCTTCACTTGCTTTTCTACTCTTCTAGTGTCAGACCAGCAGAAGCAGCATCCCCTGGGGACTCGGCTAGAAATGCAGATTTTCAGATTCTCAAGTCCCAGACTGCACAGACTGAATCAGAACTTCTGGGGCAGGGCCTAGCCATTTCTGTCTGAATGCCCTCCCGGGCATTCTGGTGCTTGCTCAAGTTTGAGGACCTCTGTGCGTCCCACAGCTCTCTGCAATGGTCGCACACTAAGAATCTCCTGGGCTGCTTGCAGCTCTGGAGGAGCAACCGGCCGCCTGCTGCCTAGATCACCACACGCGGGGCAGAGCTTCGGGCAGCAGTAGTACACAGAGCTCCAATGCTGATTTCAATATACAGCCCAGTTGGGGCTCATGCCCTGTGCAGACTCAGCAGAGAATTGACCCTGGGGGCGAGGGAGGATCTATTAAAACACAGACTGCTGGGCTCCACCTCCTAACATTTTGATTCAGTCCGGTTGAAGTGGTGGAGTAGGAAATGGCAACTTCCCTGGGGAATTCCATGGACAGAAGAGCCTGGTGGGTTACTGTCCACGGGTTGCAAAGAGTCAGACACGGCTGAGCGACTAACTCACACACAGGTTGGAGTGGGGATCTGAGAATCTGGGTTTTTAATAAGTGACAGGTGGCTCCCGTGCCATGGCTTACACTACACTTTGAGAACCGCTGCTCTAGACCAATTGGTCTTCAGGCGTGACTGTTGTTAGAAGATCTGGGAAGTTTCACAAATAGATCTTAAGGCCTGGGGCTAACCCTCCAAGATTCTGATGTACTTAGCTTGGGATGGAGCCCAGGTGTTTCAAATAAGCAACCAAGGGATAAGATTACTACTTGACATTGAGCTCCTTGAGGGTTTTCTTTCGTGTCCCCAGTGCTGGCCTGTTCACACTCATATTACTTGTCAGTAGGCTGGTCCACCTCTAACCACAGTGGCCCCTGGCATTAGACCTGAAGAGCACTTCTGGGAGGTCTACCCTGACTCACCCTGGACGGCCCCTTTATAGCAGTAATCACATTGTATTTTAATTGCCTGTTTCATTACCCTCTGGGTCAGTAGGTCTTCCCTGGTGGCTAAGCGGTAAAGAATCAGCCTGCAATGCAGGAGTTGCAGGAGACGCAGGTTTGATGCCTGGGTCGGGAAGATCCCCTGGAGGAGGGCATGGCAACCCACTCCAATATTCTTGTCTGGACAATCCCATGGACAGAGGAGCCTGGTGGGCTATAGTCCATGGGGTCGCAAAGAGTTGGTCATGCCTAAAGCGACTTAGCACGCATGCACACTGGGTCAGTATTTCTTAAGGAGTGGTCTGTGGGTCACCTCCATCAGAATCATCTGAGCAAGTAAAAATGCAGATTCCAGGGCCCTTCTCCAGATCCGTGGAATCAGACTCTGGAAGGTGGGGCCAGAGAATCTGTACTTTAAACCCATGCAATTCTATTGTGTATAGTTGGAGGGAGAACACCTAATTTAGACAGTAGACTCGAGGGGAGCAGGCAGCTGTCTGTCCACAGTATATATGTGTATACATATATCATGAATGTGAATCAAATCATTATGCTGTGCATCTTAAATGTATACAGTGCTGTATGTAAATTATACTCAATAAATTTGGGTGGGGAGAGAGGGGAGGAAGAATGGAGCCGGGGGAACAAGCTGCTGTTGAGAGTCAGAACCCCAAAAGTTCTGAGTCAACCTGGGACGGGACTGATCCAGATCTTGAAGGTCCAGGGGATGAGGATCTCAAAGGTGGGTGGAGGGTCTGCTGCCGTGATTCCCAGAGGAACAACTTGGGGATGGACCCTCAGGTGGGGTCGGTGGCCCTGGGTCATAGGCTGGAGACCATGACTCCTGGCTGGGTGCACTGGGGCTTTGGGAGCGGAGGTTCTGGGCACCCCGGCTGACCTTGGTGGTGTCTTGTGCTGCAGAGCTGGAGGACTCCCACAGCGGACAGCAGAAGGTGCTAGAAGCCCTGAGGCGAAACCCCACCTTGCTGAAGCAGTTCAGGCCAGTCCTGGAGGACACCTTGGAGGAGAAGCTGGAAAGCATGGGGATAAAGAGAGTGAGTTCCGGTACCACCGTGGCAGGGCCGCACCTACCATGTGGACGCAGGGCGTTCTTAAACCAACAAAGGGTCAATTGTTCTTTATAGTGTAGGCTTATTCATCTCGTTCGTTCCGGTGGGGCACCCTTGGTGTCCGGGAATGTAAACCCACGCAGCTGGCACTGCGATCTCTTCTGTTTCCTCCAGTGGCTTCCTGAGATGTCATCCCGTGTCCTGACCTCTCCGTGCTCTCCACTTACTGGCTGCTTTCTCTGTGTCTCTATTGCTTTTTCTTTGTTGTCGTTCACATATTCAACAAATATTTATTGAGCACCTTTATGCTAACTGTTGTACTAGGTTCTGAGAAAACTGGAGAAGGAAATGGCAACCCACTCCAGTATTCTTGCCTGGAGAATTCCATGGACAGAGGAGCCTGGTGGGCTACAGTTTATGGGGTCACAGAGTCGGACACAACTGAAGTAACTTAGCACACACGCATGCTGAGAATACAGCGATGAATTAGAACTGAAAATTTTTTTCATGGAGTTTATAGATGGTAGGGAACTCAGATACTAAACAATGCTTTTCCAGAATTTAATAACTTAACATTGTGAAATGCTCTGCAAGTGAAGTATTGGATACTATAAGAATGAATAATAAGGGGATGTGCCTTAGTTTGAAGGTCCAGGTCTGATGGTGGACATTAAGTGGACAAGGGATTCCCTGGTGGCTCAGACGGTAAAGAACCCACCTGCAATGCAGGAGACCTGGGTTTGATCCCTGGGTTGGGAAGATCCCCTGAAGGGAGTGGCAACCCACTCCAGTATTCTTGCCTGGA
The DNA here is from genome assembly GCF_029378745.1 of Bos indicus. NCBI lineage: Eukaryota > Metazoa > Chordata > Mammalia > Artiodactyla > Bovidae > Bos > Bos indicus. Next base: position 131,444,244 of record NC_091760.1, read on the forward strand.
GAATTCCGTGGACAGAGGAGCTGCCTGGCGGGCTACAGTCCATGGGGTTGCCAAAAAACTCAACTGAGTGACTAATACTTTCACTTTTCATATTGATATTATTTTGACAACTTACAATTAGATAGTCTTGGTGGATCTATTAAACAAGATGTCCCATCTTCTATTGGACAAAGGGACCGTATTTTCTGACAAGAGGAATTTAATTGGCTCAATCTGGCCTTTGGAGCGGTGAAGTGTCTATCATCAGTAGCACCCTGGCCATGCCCACTCAGCAGGTGGCTGTGGGTGGAGCAGGCTCTGAAAGCCCTATCTGGTACAAATTAATATTTGAACACCATTGTTTTCTCATGCTCCTGTTCAACCAGAGTATGGATATTATCATTAAAGGCATCAATGAAATCCATGATTAAAAACACCCACCTTATTACTAAGGCAGCTGGAATATCACATCATTGAGGATACTTTGTGTATAGAGTAAAATAAGAAAAAAACCCAAACACCTAGGTTTAATTTAGCAAAGATGCCCCTTAATCATTGACTTTTTTCAACTACCGCTCAATCTAACTTTGGCCTTATGTTCAGACTTGATTAAAACATTTCTTCTAATCTTAAATTATTCCTCAAGGGTGGATGTCAAAAGCCCAAGAAACTTCCATTAAGTGTTGGAAGGGTGCCTGGCTTCGATTTTTTGCAGTTGATGTTTTCAACCATTGTCAGCCACGGAGGACAATGTTTCTGGCCAGATGATGATGCAAGTACAGAAAGGAGCAAGCCGCAGTCTCCCACAAGGATAGTGGAGAGGCATGTCCCATCTCAGCCTGTATGCTTGATGTTGATAGAACTGTGCGTAGCCCCTCTGCATCATCTCTCTGCTCGTGCTTTGCTGGGGCTCCCAAGCCCTAGCCCACCTCACTTTCAGCAGCCTGCTCGCCCTGCCCTGATGCTCAGCTCATCTCTCCCAGAGGCACCAGCATGGATCCCAGCGACTCCCAGGCCAGCAGCAGGTGTGAGAGGCCGAGGGAGGGAGGAGGGGAGCCCATCTCCAAAGGGGACCTCTGTGTCTTCCAGGATGCCAAGGGAATTCCCGCTCAGACCCTCAGACACCTGGAGTCCATCCTGCGAGCCCAGCGGGAGCAGAAGGCCAGGAGGTTTTCTGAGTTTCTGAGCCTGAGGGAGAAGCTCATTAAGGAAGCCACCGGCAGAGTCAAGGACAGACAGAGGGACCGGGCCCCGGTGTCCCAGCCAGAGGGCGAGGTGCCAGGTGAGCTGGCAAGAGGGCCTGCTTGGGACTGGGAGCTGGGAGGGTTCAGGCTTGTGTGGAGGAGGGATATAATCTCTGTCCTCATCGGGGTGTTGCCTGTTGCTCAGAAGGTCCAGACAATAGGGCTCTTGCAGGTGGCTGAGTCCAAAAGACCTCTGTTGGAAAAACAGGGTCTAGGGGTGGGGTGGTCACCCGGGTCCCTCAGGGAAGCAGAGGAGAACCAGGGCCATTGTCCTTGCTCAGACACAAGGCCTCCTCAGCAGCTCAGTTCTGCACTGTTTTGCTTGTTTGGACCACAGGCTGAACTTGGCTCCAGCAGAGTGTTGTCAGCACAGGGGCTCCAGATGGAAGCAAGGATCAATCAAATGGAATATTCTGCCCTAGAGCAGTGGGAGGGCATGAGAGGCTGGGCCAGTTCAGCAGGCAGACATATCCTCAGAGCTCAGACTCCTTCCCTGGGCGAGCCAGCTGCTTTGTCACTGGGGGTTGTGACAAGGAAAGGCCCTGTGGTTCCTGTGGAAGACTGAAGGATGTGAGTGAGGACCCTCTGGTCTCTGTCCTCAGGGAACTTAGGGAGCAAGGGAATTGTGTCTTTGCACCAGGAGCCCCCATCTCTAGAGGGGTCCCAGATCCTCATGCAGGGCGATGCCCTAGCTCCTTGCAGTCATGGGAGTATGTGGTCAGAGGAGGGTCACTTGTGTTATCTCCTCATGTCCAGGCAGACCCAACCTAAGCTCTTTGTGCAAAGGAAATTTCCAAAGTGTGGTCCACACATCTCTGGGAGGTATGCAAGATGATTTTAGTTATCCGTACTTTAGTTATCTGTTATTTGGTACATGAATCAATAATTTTAAGATTTAATCTTTATTTTTCTTTATGTACATTGGAAAAATATTACTAACATAGCAACCCTGAAAGCTCATGGAAATGATTACTTGGGTAAGTATAAAGTGGGAATTTTATGTTTAAAAGTGGTATCATTTTCTATAAAAATGTTACATAGAAAACAGGACAGTTGGTATGAGAATATGGTAAAAATTATATCAATGGTCTGGGTAACTCTGTTCTATTTGGTTTAAACACCTGACCTTAAAATCACTAAGGAAAGGATAGTTTTCAGTTTCACACAGAAAGAAATCTCAGACCGAAGGAAATTTGTCACAAAGCCCTCTGCCTCAAATGCTCCTTCATTCCTAATTTGTTTAATTTAGTGCAGTATTTACTGAGGTGCAGTATTTACCCTGGTTTGATTCCTGAGTCAGGAAGGTCTGCTGGAGAAAGGTTAGGCTACCCACTCCAGTATTCTTGCCTGGAGAATTCCATGGACCGAGGAGCCTGGTGGGCCACAGTCCAAGGGGTCACAAAGAGTCAGACATGACTGAGAGACTTTCACTTTTCCCTTTACTGAAGTTGATCTGGGCCAGGGCCTGCCCCTCAGCTGGAAACCAGCCAGAACTAGGTGATGTGATGGGGCCCAGCACAGGCCGGGGCAGCTTAGAGGAGAGGGGACAGGCCCTGGGGTTGAGGGCTGGAGGGGTGGATGGAAGCCCCTCCTTGTCCTGGTTTCCAAGAGAAGAGAAAGGCTTCTTGCTCTTGTGGTGCCACCCCCTCCCCCAGCGCTTGTGCCTGTGGTCCCAGAACCTGGGGTGGAAGCATCCCTGCCCCCCACTGTCTCTCTCCCCTTCCCTGGGGCGGGGTGGGGGGCTGTTCCTTCTCAGGGCCCGTTACTGACCTATGGGATGAGCTCTGTTCTCTTGGCATTTCGTAGGCCTCTTTCTGGCTCTGCACCCCCATGTGCTCTTCTTCTAGTCCTCAGGAGTGCTGTACAAATGCGCACCTCCTGTCTCTGCTCAGACCATGCCTCTTTTGTCTGGAGGCAAAGATGGGGGATGTAGTCTAGTCAGTGGCAAAAGCCTGAGATTTGGGGTGACTGACCACCTGGGTTTGCATCTGCCATGGATTCCCATGGAATCGTGGGTCTTGAGCAAGTTCCTGAAGCTCTGGAAGCCTGTCTGGGGCTAAATGGATGTTGGATGTAAAGTGCTTAGCTTGGTCTGTCCACTGTAACTGTAGCTATTATTATTTTCCCTCAGCAAGTTTACTTTAACAAGTTGCCTTTAGGTTACTCTTTCCTAGAAGGCCCACTTCTGTGTGAATGCATCCTCCGAGAGTAGTGCATTTCAAACACTTTTAACTTTGAACTACAGTAAGAAATGCATTTTATGCTGTGGCTCAGTCCATACTTTGGAGTTTCATGAACCAGTACTTACTTTGCCTCCCTGTGATGTACTTTCTCTGCTCTTCTCTTTGCATAAAAAAATCGTGGGTCCTGCAGAACAGCCCCACTCCCCGCCCCCACCACAACCCGCCCCCACGCTTGACCCTCCTGGTAATTGGGAAGAGGGAGGGGCTCTGTCTGATTTCCTGCCTTAAACACTCCAGCTACAGGCCCCTTCTGGGAGGAGGTGTATGGATCTTGACAGCCCAGGTGGTCCTACAGTGCCCTCTGGTGGCATCAAGGCCTTCCTGCAAGGCTGCCTGAACTCCAGTAGCAGCCGCTGGAGTTGGGTAGACAGGGTAGGTGGCCTTGGCAGGGCCAGCTTCTCGGATTGTGTCAGGGGTGGGCTGCAGACACGCTGGGCTTCCTTAGACCTGCTGCCTCCCCTGGGTCTCCTGGAATGATGACATGACCCCGGAACACCAGCTGCTCTTCTGGTCTTTGATAGAACCTGGTGCCCAGGCTTGGCTGGCCGTGGGATACTTGGGGTGGGGGAAATAATTAAATCTGCTGTGGTAATAGCAGTACACTGCACAGAGTGACTTGTTCTTTTCCAGTGTGTTGGAGCCTCTTTCTGCCTCCTCTTGGGCTTGAGAGTCCAGATGGATATGCCCTGAAACGCGTTCTTATCTGTGTTTCTAGTCAAAAGCCAGCAGAGCCCGCTGGTCACCAAAGAGGTCCAGCCAAAGGCCAGGACCCTGCATGTGGCACAGCCATCCAAGCCGGCAGAGCCCCCTGTGACAAGTCTTCAGAGCCGCAGCAGCCATAGCCTGGGCCTGGCCCCGGGGCCCAGCCCTACTCCTCGCTCCAGAGCATCTGGACCCCCCGGCACCCCTGCTTCCCCAGGGCCTGGGCTGAGGTGAGCTGGGCTCTGCATTCTCACAGGGTCCGTGGTGTGACTCCCACCCTGTCCCGGGCCCCCCACTGGCTTCTGCAGACAGGTGAGGGGCAGAGAAAGAAGTGAACAGGAGGGGCCTCAGGTGGGGTCCAACCCATGAAGAGACTGGAGTCCCTTGCTCCTGGGACTCCAGGAGCCAGGCCAGAGCAAACCTCCCCTCCTCTTACGACTCATCCCCAAGCCCCAGTTGCCACCCTGGAGGGGCTGGGTCTTCATCTTCTAACAGAGGGTGGCTGCCCCTCTCCAGATGACTCCTGGCTGGTGTCTGGGCCCAGGGGTGCCAGGGGCAGGACTGGCTCTGGGCCAACCAGCTTGCAAGTGGTGAAGTGTGGCTCTGACCATCTTCCTTCCAGCTCACGCACTCCTCATTTCCTCTCCTTCTTGACAGTACGCCCCCGTTCAGTTCTGAAGAGGACTCGGAGGGAGATGCTGGGCCGCGTGCATCCCTGCAGCCCCCGAGAGTTCCTTCAAGGGTGGGGCCCCGGCCGCAGGATGACTGGGACTGGTCTGACACTGAGACCTCGGAGGGGAGTGCCCAGTCCCCTGGCAAGGGCTCGGGTGGGCTGGCCTCCTCAGGTGAGGAAGGTTTTCTTATAAGACTATTAATGAGGCTTGTAGCTTCTGGGCTTCAGTTGCATTTTCTAGCCAAAGTTTAAAGAATACAGAGCTTAGGTTTTGTCTTTCCAAAGGCAGAAAGTGGACAAGCTGGGGGGTAATCCCAGTTCTGTGCCATCTGTCAAGTCTACAGTGTCATGAATTCTGTGGAACTTCATCTTGTCCATGGCATGGTCCCAGCCTGCCAGCCCATCTAACCCACCAGAACCAGATCTCTGGAGAAGAACTGACGACCTGCCAGGTGGATGATAGGGTGTAAACATCTAGGAACTGGGAATGTGGAGTCTTTGAACACGCTTTGGGCTCTGTCACTTGCTCCCTGTGTGCTGGTGTGGAGAGTTTTGGTTCCTGTGTTGTAAAGGGAGGTATCTGGATAAGATGAGTGATGAGGGGCAAGGAACATAGTATGAATATAATAGACCCTTAACTAACTGGTTTTTAATCAATCAGTGAGCCAAGGGTCATCATCACTCTGGACCTCTGCTCAGGCCCCCAGACATTTGAATCCTGGAAGGCCATGGCTGGCTCCCTGCTTCCTGGCCAGTCCTGAGGTCTGAACATCCACCTTGCTTTCTCACACTGAAAATGTAGTCACTGCTTAGCCCCCTTCCTGTGAGGAGTTCATAGAAAGTGGATCTGGCCCCACAGCCCTGAGCGAATTTATATTGATGATATTTCTTCATTTCTCTGTGAAGATGTTGGAGGAAAAACTACACATTAATCTTGCAGTTCATGTACTGACTGAGCAGCGGTTCCTCCTGCTAAGAGGAAAGGGCAGCTTGCTAAGCTGCTGTGCCCAGCTGTGCCCTTCAGGACATAGTACATTTCTGGATGTTCCAAGCCTCTCTTCCCTGCCCATGCTGGCCTGAGCCTCTCTCTCTTTGCCTGTCTTCTACTGCTTTTGTCTTTCCTTTTTCCCTTCGGACTCTTCTCCACGCTCCCTTTATCCACACTGGACCTGGGACGTGACCCATGGGGATGATGCAGTCATACTCTGGTTGCCTTCCAGGAACACTGGTGCAATCGATGGTCAGAAACCTTGAGAAGCAGTTGGAGGCTCCAGCCAAGAAGCCTGCTGGAGGGGTCAGTCTGTTCTCAGTGCCCAGTGCTGGGCCACAGAGAGCTGCTGTGCCAGGAGGAAAGCCCCAGGTAGGCTGGAGGACCTAGGAGGCTCCCCTGCAGTCTCCTACCGAGCCAGCTCGAGTTTGGGGCCCTGGACGGGGCCGGAGGGAGGGCCCGTGTGTGACACTACAGTTGCCCTCCTGCCCCTCGCCTCCTCTGCCCCTGCAGGAGTGGCACGATGCCCAGTCTCCAGTGCTTGTTGTTCGTGTCCCTTGTTAACATCGAAAAGCCTCGTGGTTCATTACATGAACCACTGCTCAGCGGGTTGTTTCTCCCAGCCACGCACACCCCCACTTCTGGCTCTGATGGGGCCTGGACCTGGCTTTGTGCCTGGCTTCCAGCAGTAGCTGCTCTATTCGGGCTCCAGCTCATCCCACAGCCAAGCTCTCCCCTTTCTTCACTCCCCGAGGACCCCAGCGCAGGACTGTGTGCAGAGCAGACTGCTCCACAGTACACAGTGGGGATATTAGGCACCTTTGTTCCAAATATCCAAGGCCATTTCCTCATCACTAAGAATGTCTTAATGGCCTTGCCTCTCTCCAGCTCCAGCTGCCATCACATTTATCGCTCAGATGCTCAGCATCCCAGACCATTCCTGTTAGGATGTCCTTGCCACCTCCCCTCTCCCCATAAGGGAACCACTTCTGTATTCCTGTTGTGTTTTCTTAGGCAGAAACATTTCTGGCTCTTGTAATTTTACCCTCCCTTCTCAATCAGAATGATGCATCCTAGGATGACCTATGTTATTGCTCTAAAATTCAGAAATAATGGGCAATCACTTTTTGGTTTTTCCCAGAATACACCTCCCCTGGCAACCCCGACACCCACCCTGTGCTATGTGATATGTTCGGTTTATTATGTAGCTCATGTGTGTTTGTGAGTAATGAGTCTAAATGATTCAAAATGTATTCAAAAAGAATTCATCGTCAGTTGTGAGAGAGCACCAACCGCCCAATGCAGGTTGAGGCACTGTCCAGAGCCTGCTTGCCACCTGGGGCCCTGGAGGTTTCTGATTGGTTGTCCTTACGTTCCAAGGCAAATGGTCTGGGCACTGAGAGCTCAGGTGGGGGTGGGGTGACCGTGATTCTGGTTCCGGGACAGCCTGGGAGTTTGGCCCACTCTTGGCTCCCCTGTTGGCCCTAGCTCAGACCTTTTCCAGGCTGAAGGATCCCTGCACTTGGAGTTCCCCTCACGCACCTTTGGTCAGAGTGTTTCCCAGCCCTGGACCAGCAGTCTGTGGCAGGTGGGGTAGGTGCATTAGGCACTGGTACGTCAGCTCAGGAGTTTGGAGAAGTTAAGTCCCTGGACTTCCTCACTGTGGGCAGTTCAAAAATCTGGACAAAGTTTAAATTTCAACAAGAGAAACCTGATCTTCTACAGGCCTTGGGGCTGGCCTCAGTGTGGCCAGTGGAATTTCAGGGGTGTTTTGCAATGGCTGTGACCCCAGGTCTCTGAAGCAGGTTCTCAAAGACATGGACATGAGAAGATGGGAGGAGTAGCGCCCCTCCTGCTTTCTTCCAGATCTGCATTTTCTCCCCACATCCGTCCTCCCTGGTCAGATGCATTTTCTTCTCCCCTGTTCTCCCTGCAGCTTTCTGAGGATGAGAGTGACTTGGAGATCTCTTCCTTGGAAGATCTCCCACAGAACCTAAACCAGAGAGAGAAACCGAAGCCCTTGTCTCGCTCAAAGCTCCCGGAGAAGTTTGGCACCAGCTCTTGGAGCCCCAGTCAACCCAGGGTCCCTGGCTGGTGAGCCCGCTTCTGATTCTGGCAGCCAGAGGACCAGCCTTGTCACCCAGCTGGGTGGGGCTGGCTCAGAACCCCCCATCGATGGGGCTGCTGGGCTTCTTGTCTTCCCCAGAAGCTGAGAGGTCTTCTCCTTGGACAGAAGCAGAGTAGAAGACAAATATGATTTCTCCCATCCCCCGTGAGAGCTCTGGCAGTGTCCCATGGGTCCCAGGGCTGAGAAAGGGTTGTAACAGGACCTTGAAAGAGCATCCTTAATCTACCTCCATGTTCGCTCCAGACTGAAAGGAGACACTTGGTCTCTACTCTTCAGCGTTTTGTAAACCTTGGCAACACTGTAGAGCTGGGTCTTTTATGGGGTCCTTTGGGGGACTTATGCCTGAGTCAGCCATTCAGTAATTGACCCAAAGTCATTTACTGAGGTCGTCTGGCCTCTTACTGCTGAGCCAGAGTGTAGGCAGAGATGAGGGGGGAGACGAAAAGTATGGGGTCATAACAGAGATTGGGGCGTTATGGAAGCACAGACAGAGCCTCTCAGTGCAGCTGGGTGTGAATGTGGAGCGCTGCCCGGAGCTGATGTCCTCAGGACCTGCTCATGGGTGAGAGGGAAGGCGGGCCACCTGGCTGGGGCCTCATATCCCCAAGGGACCACAAATTAAGTTTTGATAATATTTCTAAAATTAGGTTATATACATATACATGTCTATAGTATTTTTTTAATGTAAAGAGCATTAATTTATTATATATAAACGCTTAAATACAGCATGTTTATCACTCTCTGGTATTTCTTCCTTGTTTTTGGAGCTTCAGCAGAGACTGGGTGGGGGCCAGAGCCATCTGTACCCCAGCTGTCAGTTTAGGACTTTGGGGTGAAGTTGCCAAGATGGTGGTGGCAGTACAATGGGTTTGTTGGGGAGTCACTCCTGTGAAAGGTGAAGGCAGAAGAAGCTGGATCAGGGCAAGTGCTCAAATGCAGTGCGGGTCTGACCCCCAGGAGAGGAGAAGAGCAGCCAGCAGGAGTGGGCAAGGGGAGGCCAGACCGCTGTGTAGCTGACAGCCCCACCAAGTCAGTGGGAGCTCCAGAGCAGGCCCAGCCCACCAGGGAGTCCCCACTGGGCAGGATGGCCAGAGCCAGGCACCCCACCCTGCTTGGCCATGGACTGCGGTGCCCAGAAGAGTGAGAACTAGTAGAGCAGCCATAGTTTTCCCTAAAGGGAAGCCCAGCCGTTCACCTCCAGGCCTCATGAGTAGAGGGAGCAGAGAGATGAGCCCATGAGCAGAGCTCATGAGCCCATGAGCCTATCCCTGACGCCCAGCTTCAACCCTTATCAACTCAGCTCATGGCCAATCTGGCTTCATCTGTCTTTTCCCACTACCTTGGGTCTCTCCCCAGATCTCCATCCGGGCTTCTTTTGACCTCTGGGTGGTAAGCCTTGAGGTTCTAGCAGAAAGAACTAGGGGAAGTGAGGAGGAAAGGCATTGCCGAGGATAAAGGGGTCCGGGGGTGGGGAGGCTTGGGGGTATCATGGTACCAAGCTGTTCAGTGAGGCCAGGGCATGGTTTATGAAGGGCCTTATGTGGGACCCGGGGTCAGCCCACCTCTGCTGCTAGGGCGTAAATTCCCTTTGGGGTCTCATACCTTTGACCAGCTGAGAATATGTATGGATTATCCCAGTGACTCAGTGAGGAGGGGAAGGAAGGGGCAGTGAGTAGGGAGTGTTAGTGAGGTTCATCCCTTTCTCAGTATTCTGCCAACAAAGTCATGCTTTCCTATTCACAGGCTTTGGGCGAGGGAGGTTAAAAAAAAAAAAGATGTTTGTGGGGTCCCTTGCCACCTCCTGGTTTCCTGTAGCTCTGAGTGCACTACAGATGCCAGCTCCCCACATCACTGTGCACGCTGGGATCTCTGCCGCTTGTCCTCAGGGTTGTTTCTGATGTGGGAGGCTGCACGGACTACATGCAGGTACAGCCTGGAAGTGGCAGAGAGCTGACTCTACCAGGGCAGCCTGCACTCGAGGTGGAGTGGGAGTTGGTGAATAATTGCTCCAGCTTCCTGCGCTTTGGTTTGACAATTCGGAGGTTTATTCCACAGTTTTTCAAAGTCCCCAGGGTAGGTGAATCCCAGTTGCTGGCCTTTCTCCATCTGGTTTCACTTTTCTCACTCACATTTGCTTCTTGGGAGTACCTCTGAAATAAATTCACTTGTACCCAAATCTTTGCCTCAGGCTCTGCTTTCATGGTGACCCAAGTGAAATAGATGTGAAAGCCCATGTGTTTTCACACACACTGGTGATAATCACCCATGAAGAATGACTCTATTCCTGAATGTTCATAATTAAATTCTGTGTTTCCAAATCTGTTTTTCTACTTTGGAGACTAATGTATTAGTTTTTCATTTGCCAAGCTCTGAGGAATTGATACTTTTGAACCGTGGTGCTAGAGAAGACTCCTGAGAGTCCCTTGGACTGCAAGGAGATCAAACCAGCCAATCCTGAAGGAAATCAACCCTGAATATTCATTGGAAGGACTGATGTTGAAACAGAAGCTCTAATACTTTGGTCACCTGATTCAAAGAGCCAACTCATTGGAAAAGACCCTGATGCTGGGAAAATTGAGGGCAGGAGGAGAAGGGGGCTATAGAGGATGAGATGGTTGGATGACATTACCCACTCAATGGATATGTGTTGGAGCAACCTCAGGGAGATAGTGAAGGATAGGGAAGCCTGGTGTACTTCTGTCCATAGGGCCACAAAGAGTTGGACATGACTTAGCAACTGAGCAAATGCTGTTTACCCCTTCCCACTTTCAAATACATTGAAAAATTTAGGGGCAAGATTTATAAGAACTTTGGAACATGTGTATTAATCAGGGTTCTTGAGCTTCCCTTGTGGCTCAGCTGGTAAAGAATCTGCTTGCAATGCGGCAGACCTAGGTTCGATCCCTGGGTTGGGAAGATCCCCTGGAGAAGGGAAAGGCTACCCACTTAAGTATTCTGGCCTGGAGAAGTCCATGGATGACTGAGCAACTTTCAACTTTTCCAGGGAAACAGAAGCAATAGGATATAGATATAGATACAGATGTAGATTTAACTACACAGAAGAAATTTATTATAGGAATTGGCTTATACAGTATGGAGGCCAGGAAGTCCCTTGATCTGCTGTATGCAGGGTGGGGAACCGGAGAGCCCCTGGTGTTGGTCTTGGAGTGCAAAGGGCTGAGAACCAGGAGCTGGGATGCCCAAGGGCAGAAGATGGACATCCCACTCAAGAAAAGAGAGCTAAGTCATGCTTCCTTCTTTTTCCTCCCTTTCCGTTCAATTTGGGCCCTTGGTGGACTGAATGATGCCCAGCCAGGCTGGTGAGAGTGGTTTTCTTTATTCTGTCTACTGATTCAAATGCTAATCTCTTTCAGAGGCACCCTGAGAGACATACCCAGAAATAAAGTTTTCCCAGCTATCTGAGCATTCCTTTGCCCAGTCAAGTCGACACATAAAATTAACCATCACAATATGTAATGTATTAAATTATTTTAAAATGATCCAAACAGTAAGATTGATGTAGAAAAATTAGAAAACACAGATGATCCAAAAGAAAAATAAATTTGAATAACCCCCAATTCCAGAGTCAACTACTAGATATACAAGCACTGATTAAAAAAATACATATGTCTCCTTCCTACAGTTCAACTATATTTATTCTTCTCTAACTTGATTTTCCTTCTTGAAAAGAGATTATAAATGTCCTTACATCGGTACATATGTATCAACTTAATTATATTTAATGACCACATAGTATCACATGGAAAAGATTACAAAAATTTATTTAACCAGGCATTTCTACTTTGGGCCTTTGATTAATCATGGAATGATAAACAAATGTGTATATACATCTTTGTGCACTTAATTAAGATTTCCTTAGGATAAGTACTTAGAAGTGAGGTTGCTGAACCAACATGGTAATGAAAGCCAGCGCTGTATGCCAGGCACTGGTCCAAGCTTCTTATGAATATTCACTGAACTTCACAGCAACTCTTTGAGGTGATGATGCTCTTACAGTCATTTGGGGACCAGGGGCTGAGACATAGAGCAGTTAGGAAACTTGCCTTGAATCCTGTCTCCAGTAAGTGGTATGACTGGGATCCAATGGGGCTGGCAAGCCCTGGAGCCCTGGCTCCTCAGCATGTATTTTAGGGAATTTTTGTTACATAAACGCTCTCAGAAAACGTGAGCCACTTGAGTCTAAGGTTTGAGATGCTCCTTTGAGCATTCCCTTGCCACCAGGGGGTATCATTCATCTTTAAATGCCTGGACAACGTGGTATGTAAAAAATGAAACCTCATCTTTGAAAAAATTTACATTTTTTATTTTTCTCCTAAGGCAGGATTTTTTTTTTCATTTTCCTATTGATTATTTCTATTTTTTCTTTCATTAATTGCCTGATTATATTCTTGGTGCTTTTTTGGTCAGTTGATGCAATTTTCCTAGTTGCTTTTTTCTTTATGTGTTTATTATGGAAAATTTCCAGCATATATAAAAATACAGGGAATGTATAATGGCCTTGATGTTCTCATCACTCAGCTTTAATAATTATCAATATGTGATGACTCTTATTTCCTGCAAATCTCTTAGCAACCTCCCCCAAATAGTCATGTTATTGTATCTACAAATACTTCATATGTATCTTCCATATGTATTTTCTTTCCAAAATAACCACTATACCACCACCACTAAAAAAAAAATCAGTGATATCTTCTAAATATCATCTAATATCTACTGTGCTCATGTGTCCTCTCTTTCCCTGTATATTTAAGACTCTTTTAATCCATAGATTCCTTCTCTGCTTTCCCCTTCCTTCCCTCCCTCCCACATTTTCTTCCTCACAATCTTTATTATTATTTTGTTTTTGTTGCTAAAGAGATTCGGTTATTTGCCTAGAAGAATTCCCCTGGTTTGGATTTTGCTACTACATTGCTATGATGGTGTCTAATGCATTCCTCTTTCCCCTGAACTATCTGTAAATTTATAGTTAGATCTAAATACATGATCAGGCCTCCCTGGTAGCTCAGTTGGTAAAGAATCTGCAGGCAGTTCAGGAGACCTGGATTGATCCCTGTGTTGGGAAGATCCCCTGGAGAAGGAAATGGCAAACCATTCCAGTATTCTTGCCTGGAGAATTCCATGGACACAGGAGCCTGGTAGGCTGCAGTCCATGGGGTCGCAAAGAGTCTGGCATGACTGAGGGACTAATAAAGACCCAATACGTGATCAGTTTCAACTTTTATGATTTTTTTATTCTTTTTTGACAAGAACTTCTTATGTAGCACTATGCACCTCTGGTAGGAGGCACATAATGCCTGGTTCTCTCTTTTTATGGTGTTGGTGATGACATTGATGATATATTGAAGATCATTGCCAAATCTATTGATTAGGGATTTCCAAAATTCCTTTGGCATTTACTAGCTGGAAAACTTCTATAAGGGGAAATTCCCCAAATAGAACTGCCTGGTTGCCTTAAGATATAGTTTATATAGGTAAGGCACCTAAGAGACTGATTCTTTCCTCTTTCAAAATAATAAGATGGTTTCCTAGCATTCTCCGTGGGTACCATATGAACTCCTACATTGAAATATATTTGATTTGTTGAAATTGATTGTAGTTGTTATCCTTATTGTTGCTGAACTTGTCCCATCTTTGGCCAATGGGTGCCTCTTCAAGTTGGTTCCTGGGTCCTTTTGAATGACCTTGGTAATCTGATAGCTTCCTTGCTATCTGTTATGAGAGTGATCCAGGCTCATAGCATACATTTCCTGCCTCAGATTTGAAATTAGTAATTTCTCTGGGTGAATCCTGATTTCTTTTAGAGGAAAGTGGTATTTACAGACACAATCTGGGTGCAAGGGGTGCTGATTACTATTGGTCTTGTCATTACTTCTAAGCCCTTTCAGTGGACAGAGACAGGAAATAAACAAGTAAGAAAAGGTAAGTTCATACTGATATTTCCCATTCAAATTTATGACTACAGGATTTTTACTTTATTTCATTGATCTAACATCTATTTGTATCTTTTTTCTTCCGCTCTAAAGAGTCTTGGCTCCCAACAGCACAATCTCAGTCTCAGAATAGCAACACCAACTTTATTGTCCACAGTATGATAATTGGAAACAGTTTAACATTTATTGCTGTTACATTTTGGAGTTTTGGGGTCCTTAGGGTATATCCCACTGGGGATGTGCAGTTAAATTACTATGTTTTAAAATCACATCCAATAGTTTCTCTCTGTGGTTATGCTACTGAATGGCTATATAATTTGGTTTGCTTCTTCATTATACTTTTGATTTTTAGAGATTGTATCTTAATTAATTTGCTTCATATAGCTTATATATATGTATTGCTAATATATAAAAATATTAAAATTATACTATTATATTAAAAGTCTATACATATTGAAAATATTAATCCATTGTCACATTGCTGCTTTTTGTCTTTTTGTTTATAGGTTCCTTCTCATAGAGAGATGTTTAAAATTCTTATATATCTAACTGATGTTTTCCTTTATATCCAACTGATGTATGTCTTTGGTGTCAGAATTAGAAAGGCTTTTTTCATTCCAGTATTCATACAGTTTCAAATATATTTTTCTTTTACTTCTTTTACAAAATTTAAAATTTGACTGTTAATATATCTGGACTTTGTGTGTGGAGGATTGATGGCTATAAGCTGTGAGTTAGGGATGTTACCTATTTTTTTCCAAAAAATTAGCCAGGGGTCTCACCAACATTATTTGACAATTTATTCTTTCTTCATTTAAAAAAATATCCCCTTTATCAAATGTAAATCATTGTATGTGCTTAAGTCTGTTTTTGGACTTTTTATTATTCCATTAATTGACAGTTTTGGCACTGGAATTGTACTGTTCTTAATCATTAAAATTCATCATCTTGCAGGACACAAAATTATTTTTACCTCTCAGAATTTTACTACTGGCTAATTTTCAAAGTTGAAATTATATCAGATTCTTATAAGTGAACAAATAAACATGGATGGCTCAACATGCAGCTTCATGAATCCTAATTACAACTCATTTGAAATCCTAATTACAACTCATTTGATAGCAAAGCACTATCTTGAACCTTAATTGGGTATCTTTTGAATACTTCTAAGTAAAGTGTTCTGTTTCTCACAGTTCTTTCTGGATCTCACAATTCTTTCTGGATTTCCATCAGGCTGATTCTTTGTAGAGGGGAGCAGAGTCCATGTTAGTGTGGGGCGCCAGTGTGCTGTAGGCTCAATCAACAAAATGTGATTCAAGGTTAACGGCTTTTATTTTGCCGATAACAGAAAGTATGCAACAGTTAACACACTAGCACCATTATTTTATAGAAGATTTTTAATACCAGAAGAATGAGATGGGGTGAGTCTTGGAATAGAAAACTCAACTTCCCAAGAATAGGCCCCTTACAACGACATGCATCCCTCATTTCACTCATTCACTTTGAGATGTGGTGAACAAACAAAGGCTTGGTTATGGACCAGCTCTGGTCCCCAGCCTGGCACTCGGGAAGCACAGTTTGTATCTGTGGACCATCCGTTCCCTGATTGCACGACTCAACATGAAAACAAAAGTGTAATAAGTTGTATCTTCTGATGTAACTTCAATAATAAGCTTAACTTACGCATATAGGGGGCTTCCCTGGTTACTCAGATGGTGAAGAATCTGTCTGCAATGTGGGAGACCTGGGTTCGATCCCTGGGTCAGGAAGATATCCTGGAGAAGGGAATGGCTACCCACTCCAGTACTCTTGCCTGGGAAATCCCATGGACAGAGGAGCCTGGTGGGCTACAGTCCATGGGGTCACAAAGAGTTGGACACGACTGAGCGACTAACATGCATGTAGGGATAATAATGACTGGAAGTTTGTAATAGGTTGATGGCTACGTCCTGAAGAAGATTTTTTTTTTAATCATCTAAAAATCTGAACCTACAATTTAGGAAATAGAAGATGCTTTGATATCATGGCTGGAATCTAATAGTGATGGGAACCTGAGATACACAGTAAGACCATTTTCAGTTTTGGAAAATCTAAAGTGAAATGACGTAAGTTGATTTATACGCTGTTATCAATTCTCAGTTTATAGTGAATTGAAGTAAAGCAGACTCTAAAGTCAACAAAACTTCAGGTGTGATCCTGCACTTTTCACTCTACCTGATGTGTGTCTCCTGCCAGCTTGTGAGGGGAGATACTGAGATCCTTCAAATCCTCTGTGGGAGGAAAGGATGTGGAAAGAATCATTCTGATCCATATGGCCTACTCTGTCCTTGTGCCTGTGGCTATTATAGACATTTACACACCCGACTCCCTGCTGGACATAATGGTGCAGGTTCAGCATTAGAATAATAGAAGATAGAGCTGCCAGACACTAACATTTGCTAAGTTCTTTAGGGACGGGGATGTGTCGCTGATCCTTGTACCATCTGTTTCTGCAGAGATTAGACACTCGCCATCTGATACGCTGACAGGGCCGATTCCAAGTCAGTTATTGTGCCAGGGGTGTCTTCATATGTATGTCACGACGACATACCTAATGACAAGAGACAAGAACCAACCTAAGCAAGGAAAGAAACATATTCCCAAAGGATAGAGAGGACTCAGAATAAAGGTCAGAGGGGAGTCAATGGGAGGACCTGGACCAGGATGAGATAATAAACTGAACTGTTGCTGCCACTGCAATAACTGGTCTGTGTCACACCTTTGTAGGAATGAAGATGTGCTGCATACTTAACAGAGCCCATCGGTGGCATGGATCAAATGGATGGTCTAAAGGAGTGGAGGCTTGCCCTCTGCTCATTAAGTCTATGATTCTTTTTTTTTTTTTTTTTTTTAACATTAGCAACAATCTAACCTGAGGGAAAGCTCTATTTATTTATCTTTTAAATTAATATTTTTTTGTAATTTGGCCCTGCCGTGTGACATGTGGAGTCTTAGTTCCCCAACCAGGGATTGAACCCATGCCCCATGCAGTAGATGTGCAGAGTCTTAACCAGTGGAAAACCAGGGAAGTCCTGATTCCTTGATTTTGATCGTAATCAGAGATCTTATAGAGGAGATCCAGGAGAACTTGGGACCGATAGCTAAATCATAAAGGGTCCATCGAGCCCCAAGATTCAAGTGTCTTTTCTTTGCCATAGTTCAGCACAATAGTCATATAGAGAAAGTGCTTTGAGTTCCTGATCAGAAGTGGTATGTAGGCTTAGCAGCTGCTACTGCTTGTTTTATTTTCTGCAAAATCAGCCCACGGGTGCCTACCGTGTAGTGGCACTGTGGGCCACGGATTGGATGGCTCACGAGGACTTCTCAAGGGCATGTGGACCCCTCTGCAAGAGATAACCAGGGCTCTTCCATCCTTCACCACCACTCAGATCAGGTGGGCAGGACTTGGCAGATTGTCTTATTCAACTGGGCAACTGCCTTATCAATAAAAAAGCAAAAATCAAAAACCTTTGAAGATAAGTGTAGAGCAGGGACTTGTCGTGCTTTCCTGCTTACCCTTGTGTTGCCAAAGCCCAGCAGAGAGTCTTGTGTGGAAAAGGCAATCAATAGATACAGATGGGATTTCACAACCTGTGTTCTCAAGGAGACTCACTCTCAGGAGGTTTCCCCAGCCTGGAAGTATCCAACACCAGGGGACAACCCTGCACAGAAAAGTCCTTATGACCTCACTGCTTCCTCAGTTCTTTGCCATTTCTCTCAGTTTGTTTATAGATACATCTAATTGATTTGCCCATACCTGCCACATCCAGGCCTCATTCCATCAATCTGCTAGATAAACCCAGTCATGACTGAATCTCAGTCTGGGCTGACATGCCTTTGAGCTGCCGATGAATGTCCCCTACTGCTGGGGACCAGCCCCAGCTGATCCAGGGTATTCGAAGGAGAGACGGCCTAGGCGACTATTTATATGCTAATTAGAGATATAGAGAACAATAGAATGAGGATAGCTCAGTAGGAAAATTCAGTGGAGAAAAGAGGCTGAGTAGCTTGGTTTACGCGGGAGACCAATAAAACTTCAAGACAAGAAGTTTGCACCACTTACGTAGGCCGCAGGCGCCCTCTCGAATAGCGGAAGGTGCCTCACCCTAGACACCTTCTCGAGTGGGTCTTAGAAGCCCAGGCATAATTAGTAAGCGTGGTGGGTTCCGCGCTCCAGATGGAGACTCAGCTGGAAGTTAAAGGGAAGAATGACATGGGGAGACCAAGCGCTGGTGAACAAGGCCCATAGCTTTATTTTTAACAGGGGCTTTTATACCCTAAGTTACACATAGAGGATAATAGGGGATGCAAAGTCAGCAGTCTTTGATTCCTATCAAAAACCAAGGTTTCTTTCCTGCAAATTTATCGTATACAAATGGTTTAGGTGATTTACATCATCTTCTGGCCAGAAGGCCTACTAACATTTTATGACTGTTGACAAGGACTTATCAACAAAGACTTATTTTCTCTAAGAGTAATTATTTTAAGGTTTGGCACCATCTTCCAAAGATAAAATTGCATTCCTATAGGGCGGATGTGTAATGGGTTTACAACAAAGAAAAGAATTTATTACCTTAAGGGTCTAAAGTTACTAACACCAAGGCCACTACTTATTTTTTACTATATACCAACTATTAATTAATACACATTCAAGGATACAATTCAGGGGATGTGAAAACTTGGCAACAAGCATTGACTCATCAATGAAATCCTTTACTAGTTTATTCTGACAGTTTTTAACTCTCTGAGAGGCTCTAAGCTATTTGAATATCTTAAGCTTCCCGTGCCTCTCGAGGCTGGGAGACTGTAAACAATCGTATGCACAGCTGCAGGAGTCCGGGTAAACTTGTCAGGCGAGTTAGAGAGCCATCTGAGGGGTTTGGATTTAAACACTCCTAATTGCCCAGGAACTTTATTAATTGGAGCTGTAAGTTAACTCTTTGACAGAGAGAGAGAGAGAGAGATGGTGGTAGGGGACAGCCCCCAGTAAAGTCAGAGGTGAGAGCACAAAGCAATAAAGTAGGCAGACTCTGGTTTTTTGGGGGAAAATGCTCGAGAATATCTGGGCGGACTCCTGAGGCTTGCGTATGCCGAGCCTCCTTCCTCATGACCTTTGTCATGAGCAGAATGCCTCACCGGCTCCCCGCACCCTACTTTTCAGTTTTTCCAGCGCGTACGCATACCTCCCTCACCACACCTCCTCCACCATCACCACCATCTTTTCTACCACCACCACCATCTCCATCATCATCATCACTACCTCCTCACCACCACCACCATCACCTCCACAACCATCACCACTGTACCATAATTCTGGGGACGGTCACTCATTTGTAAACATAGCTTCTACCATAGACTGAGTGGAAAGAGCCTGAAGCAGGGAACTAGGCAGCCCTGATTCAAATCCTGAAAGCCACAGACCTGTTTTGTGACCTTGGGAAAGTCATGTAACATTTGTTTTCTCACCTGTAAAGTGAGAAGCTTGGCAGTGACGATCTTCTAGACTTACAGTATTCTATAATCCCATGAATGCCTTAGGCTTTGGAAATTCACTTTTACCTTTAAAAAGGCTAGTCAATTTACTAATTATAACCTGAAAGTCCTTTTGATATTTAAAAGATCCTCTTGCTTTCTCTTAGTTCTTTGAAAATTTAGAGCTGCCTCATTTCGTAATGCCTAAGGCTTATATTTATAATCAACATCTATTTCATGGTTCTGAGCCGTTTTTCACATAATTGTCTTTTTTTTTTTTTTGCTTTGGAATTAGTTCTTTTGTGGTTAATGTATAACAGAAACAAAATGACTTTTTAAAAAAGCCCTGTGGGAACTCTGGGGTTCATAACTGTGTCACTAGGGGCCCACACATCACGGAGAGAGAACTAGGTCTCAGAAAGGAGAGCATCCCATTCTGGGAAGAGAGAAGGGAGTAGTTGAGACCAGAGGCAGGTGGTGTCTGTAAGAAGTAGATAGCGGTTTAAGGGTGGCCTGGAAGAAGCTAGTAAATGGCAGTCTGAACTCCAGGGGAAGGGATGAATATGTCCAGTGAGACCAGCAGGGGGCAGCGGAGTTGAGCAAACTCTCCCATTCAGTTCAGTTTAGTCGCTCAGTTGCTCAGTCGCTCAGTCGTGTCTGACTGCAACCTCCTGCACCACAGCACGTCCATCACCAACTCCTGGAGCTTACTTAAACTCACGTCCATCGAGTCGGTGATGCCATCCAACCATCTTATCCTCTGTCGTCCCCTTCTCCTCCCGCCTTCAGGCTTTCCCAGCATCAGGGTCTTTTCCAATGGGTCAGTTCTTCACATCACGTGGCCAAAGTATTGGAGCTTCAGCTTCAGCATCGGTCCTTCCAATGAATATTCAGGACTGATTTCCTTTAGGATGGACTGGCTGTATCTCCTTGCAGTCCAAGGGACTCTCAAGAGTCTTCTCCAACACCACAGTACAAAAGCATCAATTCTTCAGTGCTTAGCCTTCTTTATGGTCCAACTCTCACATCCATACATGACTACTGGAAAAACCATACCTTTGACTAGACGGACCTTTGTCAGCAAAGTAATGTCTCCGTTTTTTAATATGCTGTCTAGGTTGTTCATAGCTTTTCTTCCAAGGAGCAAGCGTTCCTAATTCAGGTCCAGGAACCATTCTTCATGTTCTTCATGGCTGCAGTCAGCATCTGCAGTGATTTTGGAGCCCCCCAAAATAAAGTCTGTCACTGTTTCCATTATTTCCCCATCTATTTGCCGTGAAGTGATGGGACCAGATGCCATAATCTTAGTTTTCTGAATGTTGAGTTTTAAGCCAGCTTTTCCACTCTCCTCTTTCATTTTCATCAAGAGGCTCTTATGTTCTTCGCTTTCACCATAAGGGTGGTGTCATCTGTGTATCTGAGGTTATTGATATTTCTCCCAACAATCTTGATTCCAGCTTGTGCTTCACCCAGCCCGGCATTTCGCATGATGTACTCTGCATATAAGTTAAATAAACAGGGTGACAATTATACAGCCTTGACTTACTCCTTTCCCGATTTGGAACCAGTCTGTTGTTCCATGTCCAGTTCTAACTGTTGCTTCTTGACCTGCATACAGATTTCTCAGAAGGCAGGTCAGGATTTTGCTCAAACGCAAGTCCATTGAGTCAATGATGCCATCCAACAATCTCATCCTGTGTTGTCCCCTTCTCCTCCTGCCTTAAATCTTTGCCAGGATCAGGGTCTTTTCTAATGAGTTGGCTCTTTGAATCAGATGGTCAAATTATTGGAGCTTCAGCTCTGGGAAGGTGAGAGCCAACAGTGGCTCAGGCAGAATTTCTGTGTTGATGCAGGGCACTCCGGGCCCTCCAGGAAGGAATAAGACCTTACCTGGTACCCACAGATGGGTAGATTTAGGTACATTTGGATTTCACATGTAAATTCTGAGAGATATGAAACATTTAGGGAGGATACTGCAGCAAAGCATGAGAATTCCTATTAGTCAAAGGCACAGGGTTTGGAGCATCCATGTCTGGTGTGTGGCTGTGTATGAATGATCACATGATTCCTACTCATCAGCTGCTGCAGGTGAGGTGGCAAATACACTTGGGTTTAATGCTCCCTGATTGTGTCTATATTTCTCATTCTAGATGTGGATTCAGGCATTCCCAATATATTCTTTAGTTATATAGGTGGTTGCCAGTTTCCCTGTAGAAGGGGTTTAGGGGTGATGATCTGATTAGGTGACCAAAGCATTAGAGTCAGTGAAAATAGCAAATAAAAAGATTTCCCTCTCATTCTTAAATTATAGAATACTTAGGTGTAGAATTTGCTGTTGTTCAGTCGCTCAGTCATGTCTGACTCTTTACCACCCCATGGACTGCGGCACACTAGGCTTCCCTGTCCTCCATTATCTCCCAGAGTTTGCTCAGACTCATGTCCACTGAGTCGATGATGCCATCCAACCATCTCATTCTCTGTTGTCTGCTTCTCCTCCTGCCCTCAGTCTTCCCCAGCATCAGGGTTTTTTCTAATGAGTCGGCTCTTCGCATCAAATGGTCAAAGTATTGGAGCTTCAGCTTCAACATCAGTCTTTCCAACGAATATTCAGAGCTGATTTCCTTTAGGATTGACTGGTTTGATCTCCTTGCAGTCACTCTGAGTAATCTTCTCCAGCACCATGATGATTGTTTTCCATCATTACGTTAAAGATGTGATTCTAGTGTGTTCTAGAAAATCTATCGTCACTCTAAACGCTATTGCTTTGCAGTCAATCTGTCTTTTTTCTTAAGTTTATGATCTTCTCTTTACTGCTGCAATTCTACAATTTAATTATGGTGTTTATAAATTTGGATTTCATTTTGGAAAGTCTTTATTGAATTTATTACAATATTGTTTCTATTTGTATTTTGGTTTTTTGGCCATGAGTCATGTGAGATCTTAGCACCTTGACCAGGGATCGAACATGCACCCCCTGCATTTGAAGGTGAAGTCTTAACCACTGGACTGCCAGGGAAGTCCCTGGATTAATTTGTTTTTGTCTGTCTTTACTAAGACACAGTATGATTTTAAGTGGGAGGATTTATATCTTTAAAAACTTTAAAATTTGAAGTATTCTATATATAAAGATATAAATTGGACTTTATAGAAGCTGATGTAGGATTTTTTTTTTTCTGCATATGGTTAGCTAGTTCCTTCCACAAACAAATAATAGCAGCTGACAGTGGTGGATAATTTATTGTACAGTAAGTGCCTTGATGAGAAGTACTATTATTCTCCCATTTTACAGAATGGAGCACTGAGGCCCAGGTAGGTTCAAGGTCACATGGCTATGCATAGTAGAGGAAGGGTTTAAACGTGGGGCAATATGCTTTAGCAACTACTATTCTTGCTATACTTCCTCTTGATATTAGCCTCAAGTTTTTAAACTTAGTATGTTTATTTTTCTTTTATAAAATTTATTTTTATTATATTTGGGGAAGCTCTTAGTGGGCTAATAAAGATTACTTAAAGGGGACAAAAGTCTCCACTCATAGCTAGGTTTTCCTGTTCTCACATTTGAATGCACTTTCCCAAGCATGTTTCTGCCCAGCTCTTTCCTCCTCTATCTTAGAAAGATGTATTCCTGGCAGGGAACCTCTAGCATGTGCAGGACTCTGAGCAAATATTTTTTTGTAAAGCTATGAAACTATTTAAGACAAAGAATTGCAATAATTTAAAGTTTAAATTAATTAATTGTAAAGAATTTAAAATCCATGGTCAGGGGCTTGTGTGTCATAGTGATTTGTTGTTGGAACACAGAAAAATGGATGAAGAGGTACTTATCGATTTGTTCATTGTCCAGTTGGTACATGTGAAGACTGTGGTGGCCTGGCATCCTCCCATCCTGTTCAGGTCCAGGAACCATTCTTCATGTTTTTTATTGTCAAATGCACCATTCTTGGCTAATTTCATACTCCTCATTATGAGAAAAAGTTAGCAATACTGCTACTGTTCCCATTACTGTGGCTTTTTGTATTGAAGCAACATACATCTTCTAGTTCCTGAAATTTCCTGATACCTGCAATTAAATGCTTGTAACATGACATTACTGCTTACAATGCTACATATGCATCAGTTCAGTTGCTCAGTCATGTCCGACTCTTTGTGACCCCATGCACTGCAGCATGCCAGGTTTCCCTGTCCATCACCAACTCCCAGAGCTTGCTCAAACTTGTGTCCATTGAGTTGGTGATGCCATCCAACCATCTCATTCTCTGTCATCTCCTTCTCCTCCTGCCTTCAATCTTTCCCAGCATCAGGGTCTAGCAGGTGGCCAAAGTATTGGAGTTTTAGCTTCAGCATTAGTCCTTCCAATGAATATTCAGGACTGATTTCCTTTAGGATGGAATGGTTTGATTTCCTTGCAGTCCAAGGGACTCTCAAGAGTCTTCTCCAACACCACAGTTCAAAAGCATCAATTCTTTGGCGCTCAGCTTTCTTTATGGTCCAACTCTCACATCCATACATGACTCCTGGAAAAACCATAGCTTTGATTAGACAGACCTTTGTCAGCAAAGTAATGTCTCTGCTTTTTAATATGCTGTCTAGGTTGGTCATAGCTTTTCTTCCAAGGAGCAAGCATCTTTTAATTTTATGGCTGCAGTCACCATCTGCAGTGATTTTCAGTTCAGGTGAATTCAGTCACTCAGTTGTGTCCGACTCTTTGTGACACTATGGACTGCAGCACACCAGGCCTCCCTGTCCATCACCAACTCCCAGAGTTCACCCAAACTCATGTCCATTGAGTCAGTGATGCCATCCAACCATCTCATCCTCTGTCGTCCCCTGCTCTGCCTGCCTTCAATTTTTCCCAGCATCAGGGTCTTTTCAAATGAGTCAGCTCTTCACATCAGGTGGCCAAAGTGTTAGAGTTTCAGCTTCAACATCAGTCCTTCCAGTGAACACTCAGGACTGATCTCCTTTAGGATGGACTGGTTGGATCTTCTTGCAGTCCAACGGACTCTCAAGAGTCTTCTCCAACACCTCAATACAAAAGCCTCAATGTTTCGGCACTCAACTTTCTTTATAGTCCAATTCTCATATCCATACATGATTTCTGGTTCCTCTTCCTTTTCTACAGTAATTTTGGAGCCCCCCAAAATAAAAAGTCTGTCACTGTTTCCATTGCTTCCCCATCTATTTGCCATGAAGTGATAGGGCTGGATGCCATGATCTTAGTTTTCTGAATGTTGAGTTTTAAGCTTTTTCACTCTTCTTTCACTTTTGTCAAGAGGCTCTTCAGTTCCTCTTCACTTTCTGCCATAAGGGTGGTGTCATCTGTGCATCTGAGGTTATTGATATTTCTCCTGGCAATCTTGATTCCAGCTTGTTCTTCACCCAGCCCACCATTTTGCATGATGTACTCTGCATATAAGTGAAATAAGCAGGGTGACAATATACAGCCTTGACTATAATTATCTTCATTACCTCCACCATAGTTTGGTATCAGGTCAAATAACCAGGGAGGGAACACAGCCCCACCCATCAACAGAAAATTGGATTAAAGATTTACTGAGCATGGCCCTGCCCATCAGAACAAGACCCAGTCTCCCCCACAGTCAGTCTCTCCCATCAGGAAGCTTCCATAAGCCTCTTATCCTTACCAGAGGGTGGACAGAAAGAAAACAACAATCACAGAAAACTAATCAAACTGATCACACGGACCACAGCCTTGTCTAACTCAATGAAACTATGAGCCATGCCCGTGTATGGCCACTCAAGATGGATGGATCATGGTGGAGATTTCTGAGAAAACATGGTCTACTGGAGAAGGGAATGGCAAGAATGGCAAACCACTTCAGTATTCTTGCCTTGAGAACCCCATAAACAGTATGAAAAGGCAAAAAGATAGGACACTGACAGATGAACTCCCTAGGTCGATAGGTGCCCAATATGCTACTGGAGAAAAGTGGAGAAATAACTCCAGAAAGAATGAAGAGATGGAGCCAAAGAGAAAACAATGCCCAGTTGTGGATGTGACTGGTGATGGAAGTAAAGTCCAATGCTGTAAAGAACAATATTGCATAGGAACCTAGAATGTTAGGTCCATGCATCCAGGTAAATTGGAAGTGGTCAAACAGGAGATGGCAAGAGTGAACATCAACATTTTAGAAATCAGTGAGCTAAAATGGACTGGAATGGGCAAATTTAATTCAGATGACAGTTATATCTACTATGGTGGGCAAGAATCCTTTAGAAGAAATGGAGTAGCCCTCACAGTCAACATCTGCATCAGGCTATCTGTGAATCCTGGCTTTCAATGACTCTCTCAAATGTTGCCATGCTTCGTGGTGGAGGAGCACAAAAATCTTACTCAGAGCATATAAGAAAATGAGAGCGATAGCTTTCTGGGCTTGTTGCCTTTACCATTTGGAATTTTTTTAACCTAAAGGTAGACCACATCCTTTCTTGAAATTTTTAGGCTTGAATCACTTCCTTCCTAGAATGTGGTCTCTTTCAATGTTGTTAGACAATGTTGTCTGCAGGGAGGATGGGTGAGGGACCTAAGGGGTGAGTGAGAAGTGAAAGGTATGAGCATTGTGAGCATTCTACAGCTGAAGACTGAGCCAGAGACGTCAATTAAAGCACCTGCTGATGTTGCAGAGTGGTGATCTGAAGACGTTTTAGAGGCTGTGGGTGAGACCACCCCCAGAGGACTGCTGGATGTGTGGCGTAGAGCCTGTGAGGGCTTGGGAGACCTCCCTGGGCTCCAGCAGCAGGGACACACAGGATAAGTCACACCTGCTGCTGCCTGATGTTGTAGATCTGAGGTGGGACTGGGCAGAGAACATGAGGGAGGGGAAGGGGGTGGCCCTGAACTTGTTTTGTGGAAAATGTGTCACCCCCAGATCAGTATGTTAGCACCATTTTAAGGGCCTGATCTTGCATGTCATCACAGAGAAATACTGCATTAAGTAGGAAGAGTGAGCTGCTGGCCCAACTGCTGGCCTGGGGACATATAGACACACACTCCAGAGCCCTCTGGGCATCCTCACATCCAGGGTAGAGAGTCAGCACTGAGGAGGGGAGAGATGGATGGAGTTCTCTGAGTCCTGGGCCTGGACCTGAGGCACCTGGTCAGATGGAGCTGCTGGCCCCAGCAGATCCCAGGCCCCGAAGGGGACTTAGAAACTGTCAACGAAGGCATCTGAAGACACAGGGCCCCTTGCCTGCCCAGGCCTAAGCCCTGTACTGCTCCTGCTGGTCTCCTCATGACAGTGACCACCTCCACACTTGTGACTGTAGAGTCAGCCCTCGGCCTCTGCATACTGGCACAGGAAGGAAGTCAGGCTGAGTTCCAGTTTTGTGGGTGAGGATGGACCCAGGTCCTCTAAGTCTTCTCTTTGGAATCATCACTTCTTTTTATCATTTGATCTATTAGAGTGAACACTGTTGTGAAAACAAGCATTTATTTTGTTCTTGATGTACAGGTTGAACCTACAATGAGGAAAGGATGGTCCTTTCATCTGCAGAAGTCAGCCCTAAACTTCGCCTCACAGGGCTCCATTCCTGGATGGAGGAACTTTTCTTTCTTGCTTCACCTGGAATTCTCCAGCTTCTGAATGTCACCTGTTGCTTATTATGCTCTTATTACAATAAAATTAACCTTACAGCTAAGAAGTACCCATCATGCACCAATGCAACAACACTTCTGATCTAAGTTAAATAAAGACAGAAATCCCTCCTCCCCTTTGAAAAATGGAGCTGGGATGAAAATCAAGAAATAAGACATCCAAACTCCTTCTTCCCCAGTGACGATTCCGTCCCTTCATTTGCATGCCCCTCATGACCAGCTTGCCAAAGAAACCCAGGGGGCTAGCTCCTCATCTATCTGTCTGCTCTCCCTCTGAGAGTGTATCCTTGCTTAAATAGACTCTCACTTTACTTTCTTTATCTCTCTGCTTTGTCTCTGAATCCTTTTGCAACAGAGAAAGAAACTTGCATTCACTGGGAACAAAATCACACATTAGGACTGTCAACCAAAAAAAAGCAAACCTAAAAGTTGCAGGTTATGTTTTAATTCAGGGACCTTACTGAGGACTAAAGCCTGGGAGAAGGCAATGGCACCTCACTCCAGTACTCTTGCCTGGAAAATCCCGTGGACAGAGGAGCCTGGTAGGCTGCAGTCCATGGGGTTGCTAGAGTCGGACACGACTGAGCGACTTCACTTTCACTTTTCACTTTCATGCACTGGAGAAGGAAATGGCAACCCGCTCCAGTGTTCTTGCCTGGAGAATCCCAGGGACGGGGAAGCCTGGTGGGCTGCCGTCTATGGGGTCGCACAGAGTTAGACACGACTGAAGCGACTTAGAAGCAGTAGCAAAGCCTGAGAAGGCAGCCTCTCAGATAGCTCTGATGAATTGTTTCAAAGAGGTAAGAGAGGAGCCTGGATATATAGAAACTTTTGCTGAAAAACAAAATGAAACTTAGTTGAATATTGAAAGATTACTGCTAACCACAAAAGAAATCTCAAGTTAATAATAGTGCTTTTCTGTATATGTGAAAAGGCAAGAATTTGGACTCATCGAAATTATTCC
Organism: Bos indicus; assembly: GCF_029378745.1. Classification (NCBI taxonomy): domain Eukaryota; kingdom Metazoa; phylum Chordata; class Mammalia; order Artiodactyla; family Bovidae; genus Bos; species Bos indicus. The sequence continues at coordinate 131,472,242 of NC_091760.1, forward strand.
TTAGATTTGCATCCTAACTAGGATCAGGACCCCATTTTTCTTCATCCAGAATTCCTTTCACAGAGCACCATCGGAGGTGGCTGCAGTGGCTGATGGCTTGATGGTGGACCCCATTTGTTGTTTACTGGAACAGCAGACAACATTTTTTTGGTAAGCACTGGGATAGCATCCTGAGATCCTGGGATGCTAACACCTAGGATCACATCCTGGTAAGCCTGGCTGTCTTCTCACGGTTCTTAAGCCCACGGGCAAGTGGTGCTGCCACAAGGTTCTCCAAACAGCCAGGAAACCAAGGCACATCTTCCTGGGCTATCAATTTTATTCAAATATCTGAGGGGATAAAGGTTGAACATTTAAACTAGCTTTAACTCTTAAAACATTATAAGTATAGATATATTGTGGAACAGAATGCAATGTGCAATGAGTCCCTATCTAGAGCTGTAACTGAGTCTGGGCTCTCCAGCTCTCTCAAGGACAAGTTTCCCTATGCTGAGTTTCTCTATTTTTAAAAAACATGTTTAAAAAAAATTTTTTTTAAGATATAATTGTTGAAAAAAAATTGCACAATGTGAGAGCTGCAAGTTAAGCTTTATTTGGGGCAAAATGAGGACTGCAGCCTGGGAGACAGTGTTTCAGATAGCGCTGAGAAACTGCTCTGAGGAGGTGAGGGGAGAAGCTAGGATATTTAGGAGTTTTTACAACAAAAGGCAGGTAGTTGGGAACATAAAAAATTACTGTTAATTAGAGAAAACAAGATATCCCAAATTAAGGAATTTAGCACTTTTCTGTGTATAAGAACATTCAAGAGTCTGGGATTACTGAAATTGTTCCTTTGATCTGCACCTCAGCTCTCTGGGGCCAGTATCCTGTGCTGTCTCACCCTGAGTTTCCTCAGGGCTCTCCTTAGGGAGCGGCTGTAGTCTGATGGCTGCTAGATGGCAGGTATTCTTTCTTTCCTGGGTTCCTTCAGGGCTCACCAGCTCACCATCTGTGGTGGCTGCAATCTCTGAGGACCGTGCCATTCTTGTTTACTGGTATGGAAGGAAATATCCCGTTTCTGAAATTTGTATAACATAATTGTCCCCACTTTAAAGTCTACAACTCAGTAGTTTTTAGTATATTCACAATTTTGTGCAACCGCCTCACTACTACCCTCTTTATGAGGAGTTCTTTCATGAAAACGTTTGGGGTGCTGCCTGCCAGCCACTCTGCCTCCAGAGGAGAATTCACAGTGTCAGTGACAGGAGGTAGGTAAAAATTCTTATTTGTTGGGATGGGTTTTGGTGTCACGGGGATGCATTTTCATTCCTATCAAGTCCTTCCACTTAGGCAATCGTCTCTATTTGAGAGGCAGCCCGTTCCTTAAGTATTCACGCTGTGCTGTGGATAGATTATCCCTAGAAGAAACAAGGATGAAACTTCCTGCCATAGAAATGACTAAATCACAAAGGACTAAACAGCTTAGAAACTGTGAAGACTTCTGAGAATAGTAGGGGCTGGACTTGCTTTTAATCAGGTTTCAATGCAGAGACAGGTGTCCTGTCAATTCTCTCATTCAGGGACACATTTGTTGTGACATTAACAAACAAAATCAGCATTCCCTGGAGACCCATGAAAGCCTGATCCAACGGGAGTCTGTTTTTCTGTAAAGATTTGCAGCAGGATTCCAGGCAGTGTGGGGCTTCCCAGGTGGCTCAGTGGTAAAGAATCTGCCTGCCAATGCTGGAGACACAAGAGATGTGGGTTCAATCTTGCTCCGATATTCTTGCCTGGAGAACCCCATGGACAGAGAGGCCTGGTGGGCTACAGTTCACAGGGTTGCAAAGATTCTGACACGACTGATCACACACACACTCCAGGCAGTTTAAATAATAGCCTTCCTCTCATGGCCCATGGTTACTCCAGGGGGCCAGACCGTTCACAAGCAGGCCCCAACAATGGTGGGTCGTCTTGACACTCTTGCTCAATATCTACCCTGCATAAGGATGTGAGAGTGGGAAATGAGTCTCTGAACTTACCTCTTATTTGGGCTTTTCTCTTCTTACAGACTTTCTGGGGATTCTTGAGACAAACACAGGCTTTCTCAAAGCCATATAGCAAAATCCTGTTATCTTAGATTCTAGAATTTATATCCATAAACTTGAGAACTTGGTATGTAGGAAAATGGCTCCTGTCTCTTTGAGAAATGGTAATTTGCGTAGCTATGAAAGTGTTTTCTATATTTATGTTTATAAGAAATGGCAATTTGCATAGCTCTGGAAGACACGGTGTCCCCCTACCTCTGCGTCTGAGGCCGGGGGCTGGGGGATGTTGGGGGGACATGCTGCCTGAGAGAGGGAAGAGGGAAAGAGAGCTTGTGCTGCGGCCCTGACCTGTGGGCCCCGTGGCCAGTCCTCCTTTGGGAGCTCCTTTGTGCCAGCAAGCGGTCTTTTGGATGTGCCCCTGGGGCTTCCCTGGTGGCTCACAAGGTAAAGAATCCACCTGCAATGTGGGAAACCTGGGTTCGATCACTGGATTGGGAAGATCCCCTGGAAGACGCCATGGCAACCCACTCCAGTATTCCTGCCTGGAGAATCTCCATGAACAGAGGAGCCTGGAGGGTTACAGTCCATGGGGTTACAAAGAGCTGGACATGACTGAGAGACAAAGCACGTGAAAGTGTTAGTGCTCACTTGTGTCCGACTCTGCATAGCTATGAATAGCAATAATGATTCTTTGTAGGCTAGTTCCATGTGCTAGTTGTTTTTATACATAATATTTTTAATCCTCAAAACAACCTTGCAAGGTAGGTGTTAGCCCACGTTGGCTGGGCTGCTGAGGCTGAGAAAGGTTAGTAACTGGCTTGATTTTGTACAACTCACTAGCAAATAGTTTGGCTCCAAATTTCCCAGGCCTCCTCCTCGACCTTTCCTTTGAGCTTCATCTCTCATTTGGTCCATGGTCCTGGTGCATTGAAACACTATGGGCTTTGAGTCTGTTGACTGAAAAAAAGTCCACACCCTAAAAACTGAGAATTATGTTTTATTCAGTACATTTACTGAGGACTTAAGCCCTGGAGACAGCTCTGAGGGACTGATCTGAAGGGGTAAGGCAGGAGCCATAACATACAAAAGTTCAAACAAAAATACCCAGATAGATGCAACATCAAAAGGTTACTGCTAATTAGAGAAAACCAGACTTCTCAGGTTAATGAATTTAGTGCTTTTCTATGCATGGGAAAATGTTAAGAGTCTGGGCTCCTTTAAATCATTCCTTTGACATATACCTCAGTTATCTAGGGCCAGTGTCCTGTTTGTCTCCATCCTGAATCCCCTTAGGGTGCACAGTCAGGGACTGAGTTGGTTGATGGCTTGATGGCTCCAACATCCTTTTTTTAATGATGTGACAGGCAACATTTTTTGTCCGTAAGTCAGACAGACATGATTCTAAAGCCAACTCCACTAATCACTAGAAGAATGACCGGACAAGTCATGTGATCTCTTTGAGTCTCAATTTCCTCAGCTCTAATTGTGAGAATGAAGCTTTGGGATGTTGCTATGGGGATGAAATGAGCTGAAGCACTTCCAATTCCCTAACATGGCATTGGGACATTACATATCACAGCAGAATCTCAACAAGTGATATTTTCTTTTCCTTCTTTATTCATCTCTGTATCTGCCATGGCACCTGATACAAAGTAGGTACTAAAGAAATATTTGAGGAAGGTAAATCCATGGCCTTATTTCATAGGGACGCTGTGAAGTTGAACCCTCTCCAAAAGCTCCCTGAAAGAACAAAAGCAGTTTTGAAGCACGTCAAAGCTACTCATGGTTAAAATCTTTAGGATGAAAGCAGGAAGACAAGAAAAATCCTAAAATAACAATAATACTAAAATTCTGAAGTAAAATTCACTAGGTGGAGTGCTGTTGATCTTCAAGAAAGAGCAAGCTGAGGAGTGTCAAGTTGAGGATTGGCGAGGCACAATAAATGTGATGAGAATGGCTCTTGCGCTTGAAGGATTGTTCAGCAATGCCTGAATTGGTTGGAGACAGTGCACTTTTGTAAGTGTATCCTTGTTTAAGAGCTTAAAGAATAAAATATAAGATTTTTGAATACATGATGTGTTGAAGGGAATGCATCCTCCCTGTGATGAAGGTGGTGGTTGGCTGAGGTCTTAAAAGGGATTTGGGAGGGCAGGCGTGTGGTATGGGTGCTGCCTGTCCCCAGCCAGTTCCTGACAGACACTGCTTATTGACCATGGGAGTCTCTCATGCCTGAGTCCTTCTCAGCAGGGGCGTGCTGTCACTTCAGTTGTGTCTGATTCTTAGAGACCCTATGGACCATAGCCTGCCAGCCTCCTCTGTCAGTGGGATTCTCCAGCCAAGAATACTGGAGTGGATTGCCATGCTCTCCTCCAGGGGGTCTTCCCGACCCAGGGATCCAACTCATGTGTTTTACGTCTCTTGCTTTGGCAGGCAGGTTCTTTACCACTAGTGCCGCCTGGGAAGCCCTGGTTCTCAGCACAGTCAGTTGGAATCTGTCTGACTTTAATACCCAATCATTGTTGTCCCTGGCTCCAAACAGGGAGACATTTGGGCCCATTTAATACCCACAATTCAAAGACCTCTCTTCCCTCTAAGGAGGCTTCAGTCTAGTCTTCTGACATGGCTAGGCCATAGCACCAAACTACTAGAACCTCTCAGGATGCCATTAAGATTAGTTCCCTGTTATCCATGGGGATATGTTCCAAAATCCCCAGTGGATGCCTGAACCCTAGGATAGTTCTTAACCCTATGTATACTGTATTTTTTCTATACATACATGCCTAAGATAAAGTTTAATTTGTGAATTAGATGCAGTGAGATACTTGTTAAGATAACTAATAACAACATAGAGTAATTATAACAAGATGCTAATAAAAGTACATTTATCATGTTCTGTGGCTATAAATTCTACATTTTGAGGTATGATAGCACAACCAGCACAAACTTCTTTTTCCTCCTCCACAATTTCACAGATAGAAAAATCATTCTAATCATAAGTCTTAGTGTATTTTTTCTTTTCTATGTCAAGAACTTTCACCTTTTCACTTAAAGGAAACACTTTATGCTTCTTTTTGGCACATCTGAATTTCATCAGTACTCTTGTGCATTGGAGTCATTATTAAGTAAAATAAAGGTGACTTGAATACAAGCACTTTTATATCAGGACAGTTGATCTGATAACCAGGATGGCTACTAAGTGACTAATGGGAGGAAAAAGCTGGACAAAGGGATGATTCACTTCCTGGAGAGGACAGAGTGGGACAGAGTGGGACAGAGCGGGATGGCATGAGATTTCATCATGCTTCTCAGAATGGTGCATAATTTAAAATTTATGTATTGTTTACTTCTGGAATTTTCCTTTTAATATTTTTGGACCATGGTTGATGGAGGATAACTGAAACCACAGAAGGTGAAACCACAGATAAGGGGAGGACTATTATTGTCATTAGTATATTTTGTTTGTTTTTGTAATGCCCTTGCACTAGACTCAAACACAAGTATATGTGCGCACACTAGACTAGATGACAATCAAAATGACAGCCTTCACACTGCATCCAGAATCATCCCTACTCATGCTTCAAGCAAATCTGTCCTTTGTCACTTTTATTCTCTTGGGATGTCCTAGGACATTCCTCATGTTCCTCAAGTCTACCAAACCCACTTGGCACAGTGGATATTTCTGTGGGAACTATACCCACTCAAGGCCTCTGAGAAAGCCTGGCCTGGGTGTCCATGTTTCTTTGGATTAAAATACATTGGCTTTGAAGTGAAGTGAAGTGAAGTGAAAGTTGCTCAGTCATGTCCGACTCTTTGTGACCCCATGGACTATACAGTCCATGGAATTCTTCAGGTCAGAATACTGGAGTGGGTAGCCATCCCCTTCTCCAGGGGATCTTCCCAACCCAGGGATCGAACCCAGGTCTCCCGCATTGCAGGCAGATTCTTTACCAGTTGAGCCACCAAGGAAGCCCAAGAATACTGGAGTGGGTAGCCTATCTGTTCTCCAGTGGATCTTCCTGACTCAGGAATCAAACTAGGCTCTCCTGCATTGCAGGCAGATTCTTTACCAGCAGAGCTATCAGGGAGTAGTAGTAAATGTATACTGAAATTTAGTTATGTAATAAAAAAGCTAACTATCATATATCACAAAGAGTTTAGAGATGGAATGTCTGCAAATAAGCAAAAATTTAGTGTTCTGGCTCCACTTTTCCTAGGCTTCTCTTCTGCTTTCCTTCATCTTCAGGCTGGTAGCAACCTAGCTTCAGTGTTTTCAATAAGCATTTTTAATCTTGATTATGCTTAGAGGAGGGGCTTCCCTGATAGCTCAGTTGGTAAAGGATCCACTTGCAATGCAGGAGACCCTGGTTCATTCCTGGGTTGGGAAGATCTGCTGGAGAAGAGATAGGCTAACCACTCCAGTATTCTTGGGCTTCTCTTGTGGCTCAGCTGGTAAAGAATCTGCCAGCAATGTGGGAGACCTGGGTTCCATCACTGGTTGGAAAGATACCCTGGAGAAGGGAAAGGCTACCCACTCCAGTATTCTGGCCTGGAGAAGTCCATGGACTATACAGTCCATGGGGTCACAAAGAGTTGGACATGACTGAGTGACTTTCATACCTTTTATGCTTAGAGAAGGAAAGGTGTGTGTGCGTGTATGTGTGTGTGTGTGTGTGTGTATCTTGGGGCATGGTTCTGTAGATTTTTCTGTCTTCTCATTATGAGAGAAGAAATCTGTTTTAGAATCCTCCCACAGACTTTCTTTTAGGAATCACTAGTTGAAACTGGATCATATGCTCTTTTCTCTAAACCAATCACTGGGAAGGGGAATGAGCCACTATGATTGACTTACATCAATCAAAAAATATCCCATGAGCGGTGGATACACTTATTTAGCAAGAAAAAGTGATGGTAATAGATTGGATGTTGAATAGCTGACTCTACTGAAGGGACAGATCTAATTGGATCACAGGTGAACCCTTCACAAGGGTGACAAAACTTTCTGTTGATTAGTGATTAGAAAATCAATCAGATTCTCATGAGAATAAAGTAGATACTTTAAAAGTTCATGCAGAGTTGGATCTGGGTGGTGCAACCATTTTTAGTTGAAGAGTAAGCAGCTGACAGAGAAGCCCCAAATTTTACAGTGGGATTTCTGCTCCTTTATACAAAAAGACTTGATCAGGATATTCATGTATGTTTGCATCTGAGGTTGAGCACAGTGTAGATTTAGCTGGTCCCTCTGCCTACCTAGGATATGTTGTTATCTTTGTGCTTCTCAAACTAATGAAGTAATTTTGATGTGTAAAAGCACTAAAGCTAAGATGATGCTTGATCTTTAAGGGCCCACTTGTTCTTGAGTGTCTGAGTATA